>NC_092371.1:138704489-141318212 GCF_030028105.1 Mobula birostris | reverse complement strand
TGTCCATCCACCTCCTCCCGCACTGTCCATCCACCTCCGCCCTCACTGTCCATTCATCTCCTCCATCAGTGCCCATTCACCTCCGCCCTCACTGTCCATTCATCTCCTCCATCAGTGCCCATTCACCTCCACCCTCACTGTCCATCCACCTCCTCCCTCACTGTCCATCCACCTCCTCCATCACTGCCAATCCACCTCCTCCATAACTGTCCATCCACCTCCTCCCTCACTGTCCATTCATCTCCTCCATAAGTGCCCATTCACCTCCACCCTCACTGTCCATCCACCTCTTTCCTCACTGCCCATCCATCTGCTCTCTCACTGTCCATTTATCTCCTCCATCACTGTCCATCCACCTCCTCCATCACTGTCCATCCACCTCCGCCCTCACTGTCCATCCACCTCCTCCCTCACTGCCCATTCATCTCCTCCCTCACTGGCCAATCATCTCCTCCATCACTGCCCATTCACCTCCTCCCACACTGTCCATCCACCACCTCCCTGACTGTCCATTCATCTCCTCCCTCATTGTCCACCCAACTCCTCCATCACTGCCCATCCACCTCCATCATCACTGTCCATCCCCCTCCTCTCTCACTGTCCATCCACCTCCTCATTCACTGCTCATTCATCTCCTCCCTCACTGTCCATTCATCTCCTCCATCAGTGCCCATTCACCTACTCCCTCACTGTCCATCCACCTCCATCATCACTGTCCATCCACCTGCTCCCTCAGTGTCCGTCCAAATCCTCCCTCACTGCCCATTCAACTCCTCCCTCACTGTCCATCCGCCTCTTCCCTCATCTGCCCATCCATCTCCTCCCTCACTGGCCATTCATAACCTCCCTCACTGTCCATCCACCTCCTCCCTTACTGTCCATTCATCTTCTCCATCAGTGCCCATTCACCTCCACCCTCACTGTTCTTCCACCTCGTACATCACTGTCCATCCACCTCCTTCCTCACTGTGCATACACCTCCTCCCTCCCTGCCCATTCATCTACTTGCTCACAGTCCATTCATCTCCTCCATCACTGCCCATTCACCGGCCTCCCTCACTGTCCATCCACCTCCTCCCTGACTGTCCATCCACCTCCTCCCTCACTGTCCATCCACATCCTCCCTCACTGCCCATTCATATCCTCCCTCACTGTCCATTCATCTCCTCCATCAGTGCCCATTCAACTCCTCCCTCACTGTCCATCCGCCTCTTCCCTCACTGCCCATCCACCCCCTCCCTCACTATCGATCCACCTTCTCCTTCACAGTCCATTCATCTCCTCCATCACTGCCCATTCATCTCCTCCATCACTGCCCATTCACCTTCTTCCTTACTGTCCATTCACCTCCTCCCTTAATGTCCATCCACCTCCTCCCTCACTGTCCATCCACCAGTTCCCTCACTGTCCATCCACTTCCTCCATCACTGTCCTTTCATCTCCTCCCTCACTGTCCATCGACCTACTCCATCACTGCCAATCCACCTCCATCATCACTGTCCATCCACCTCTTCCCTGACAGCCCATCCATCGCCTCCCTCACTGTCCATTCATCTCCTCCCTCACTGTCCATCCACCTCCTCCATCACTGCCCATCCACCTCCATCATCTCTGTCCATCCACCTCCTCCCTCACTGTCCATCCACCTCCTCCCTCACTGTCCATTCATCTCCTCCATCAGTGCCCATTCACCTCCACCCTCACTGTCCATCCACCTCATCCCTCACTGTCCATCCACCTCCTCCATCACTGCCAAACCACCTCCTGCATAACTGTCCATCCACCTCCTCCCTCACTGTCCATTCATCTCCTCCATAAGTGCCCATTCACCTCCACTCTCACTGTCCATCCGACTCTTTCCTCACTGCCCATCCATCTGCCCTCTCACTGTCCATTTATCTCCTCCCTCACTGTCCATCCACCTCCTCCCTGACTGCCCATTCATCTCCTCCCTCTCTGTCATTCCACCTCCTCCCTCACTGTCCATCCACATCCTCCCTCACTGCCCATTCATATCCTCCCTCACTGTCCATTCATCTCCTCCATCAGTGCCCATTCAACTCCACCCTCACTGTCCATCCGCCTCTTCCCTCACTGCCCATCCACCCCCTCCCTCACTATCGATCCACCTTCTCCTTCACAGTCCATTCATCTCCTCCATCACTGCCTATCCACCTCCTCCATCACTGCCCATTCACCTCCTCCCTCATTGTCCATCCACCTCCTCCTTCACTGCCCATTCACCTCCTCCCTCACTGTCCATCCACCTCCTCCCTCAGTGTCCATTCATCGCCTCCATCACTGTCCATTCATCTGCTCCATCACTGCCCATTCACCTCATCCCTGACTGTCCATCCACCTCCTCCCTCACTGCCCATTCAACTCCTCCATCACTGCCCATCCACCTCCTCCATCACAGTCCATCCACCCCCTCCCTCACTATCTATCCACCTTCTCATTCACAGTCCATTCATCTCCTCCATCACTGCCCATTCACCTCCTCCCTGACTATCCATCCACCTCCTCCCTCACGGTCCATTCCTCTCCTCCCTCACTGTCCATCCACCTTCTTCCTCACTGCCCATTCATCTCCTCTCTCACTGTCCATCCACCTCCTCCATCACTGCCTATCGACCTTGTCCATCACTGCCCATTCACCTCCTCCATCACTGTCCATCAACCTCTCCGTCACTGCCCATTCATCTCCTCCATCACTGCCCATCCAGCTCCTCCCTCACTGTCCATCCACCTCCTCCCTCACTGTCCATTCATCTCCTCCATCACTGTCCGTTCATCTAGTCCATCAGTGCCCATTCTCCTCCTCCCCCACTGTCCATCCACCTCCTCCCTCACTGTCCATTCATCTCCTCCATCACTGTCCATTCATCTCCTCCATCAGTGCCCATTCACCTCCTCCCTCACTGTCCATCCGCCTATTCCCTCAGTGCCCATCCATCTCCTCCCTCACTGGCCAGTCATCTCCTCCCTCACTGCCGATTCATTTTCTCCCTCACTGTCCATTCTTCTCCTCTATCACTGCCCATTCACTTCCTCCCTCAATATCCATCCACCTCCCCCCTCACTGTCCATCCACCCCCTCCCTCACTGCTCATCCACCACATCCCTGCCTGTCCATCCACCTCCTCCCTCACTGCCTATTCAACTCCTCCATCACTGCCAATCCACCTTCTCCATCACTGCCCATTCACCTGCTCCCGCATTGTCCATCCACCTCCTCCTTCACTGCCCATTCACCTCCTCCATCACTGTCCATCAACCTCCTCCGTCACTGCCCATTCATCTCCTCCATCACTGCCCATCCACCTCCTCCCTCACTGTCCATCCACCTCCTCCCTCACTGCCCATTCATCTCCACCTTCACTGTCCATTCAGCTCCTCCATCACTATCCATTTACCTCCTCCCTCACTGTCCATCCACCTCCTCCCTCACTGTCCATCCACCTCCTCCCTCACTGTCCATCCACCTCCTCCCTCACCAGCCCATTTATCTCCTCCTTCACTGTCCATTCAGCTCCTCAATCACTATCCATTCACCTCCTCCCTCACTGTCCATCCACCTCCTACATCACTGTCCATCCACCTCCTCCCTGACTGTCCATTCATCTCCTCCCCCACTGTCCATCCACCTCCTCCATCGCTGCCCGTCCACCTCCATCATCACTGTCCATCCATCTCCTCCCTCACTGTCCATCCACCTCCTCGTTCACTGCCCATTCATCTCCTCCCTCACTGTCCATTCATCTCCTCCATCAGTGCCCATTCACCTCCTCCCTGAATGTCCATCCACCTCCATCATCACTGTCCATCCACCTCCTCCCTCACTGTCCATCCACATCCTCCCTCACTGCCCATTCATATCCTCCCTCACTGTCCATTCATCTCCTTCATCAGTGCCCATTCAACTGCTCCCTCACTGTCCATCCGCCTCTTCCCTCACTGCTCATCCACCCCCTCCCTCACTATCTATCCACCTTCTCCTTCACAGTCCATTCATCTCCTCCATCACTGCCCATTCACCTCCTCACTCACTGTCCATTCATCTCCTCCCTCACTGTCCATCCACCTTCTCCATCACTGCCTATCCACCTCCTCCATCACTGCCCATTCACCTCCTCCCTCATTGTCCATCCACCTCCTCCATCACTGCCCATTCACCTCCTCCATCACTGTCCATCCACCTCCTCCCTCACTGCCCATTCATCTCCTCCATCACTGTCCATCCACCTCCTCCCTCACTGTCCATCCACCTCCTCCCTCACTGTCCATTCATCTCCTCCATCACAGTCGATTCATCTCCTCCATCAGTGCCCATTCACCTCCTCCCTCACTGTCCATCCGCCTCTTCGCTCAGTGCCCATCCATCTCCTCCCTCACTGGCCATTCACCTCCTCCCTCAATATCCATCCAACTCCCCCCTCACTGTCCATTCAACCCCTCCCTCACTGCCCATCTACCACATCCCTGACTGTCCATCCACCTCCTCCCTCACTGCACATTCATCTCCTCCATCACTGCCCATTCACCTCCTCCCTCACTATCCATCAACCTCCTCCCTCACTGTCCATTCATCTCCTCTCTCACTGTCCATCCACCTCCTCCATCACTGCCCATCCACCTCCATCATCACTGTCCATCCACCTCTTCCCTGACAGCCCATCCATCGCCTCCCTCACTGTCCATTCATCTCATCCGTCACTGTCCATCCACCTCCTCCATCACTGCCTATCCACCTCCATTATTACTGTCCATCCACATCCTCCCTGACTGTCCATCCACTTCCTCCCTCACTGCCCATTCATCTCCTCCCTCACTGTCCATTCATCTGCACCATTACTGCCCATTCGCATCCTCTCTCACTGTCCATCCGCATTCTCCATCACTGTCCATCTACCTCCTCCCTCTCTGTCCATCCACCTCCTCCATCACTGCCCATCCACCTCCATCATCTCTGTCCATCCACCTCCTCCCGCACTGTCCATCCACCTCCGCCCTCACTGTCCATTCATCTCCTCCATCAGTGCCCATTCACCTCCGCCCTCACTGTCCATTCATCTCCTCCATCAGTGCCAATTCACCTCCACCCTCACTGTCCATCCACCTCCTCCGTCACTGTCCATCCACCTCCTCCATCACTGCCAATCCACTTCCTCCATAACTGTCCATCCACCTCCTCCCTCACTGTCCATTCATCTCCTCCATAAGTGCCCATTCACCTCCACCCTCACTGTCCATCCGCCTCTTTCCTCACTGCCCATCCATCTGCTCTCTCACTGTCCATTTATCTCCTCCATCACTGTCCATCCACCTCCTCCATCACTGTCCATCCACGTCCGCCCTCACTGTCCATCCACCTCCTCCCTCACTGCCCATTCATCTCCTCCCTCACTGGCCATTCATCTCCTCCATCACTGCCCATTCACCTCCTCCCACACTGTCCATCCACCTCCTCCCTGACTGTCCATTCATCTCCTCCCTCATTGTCCACCCAACTCCTCCATCACTGCCCATCCACCTCCATCATCACTGTCCATCCACCTCCTCTCTCACTGTCCATCCACCTCCTCGTTCACTGCCCATTCATCTCCTCCCTCACTGTCCATTCATCTCCTCCATCAGTGCCCATTCACCTCCTCCCTCACTGTCCATCCACCTCCATCATCACTGTCCATCCACCTGCTCCCTCAGTGTCCATCCAAATCCTCCCTCACTGCCCATTCAACTCCTCCCTCACTGTCCATCCGCCTCTTCCCTCACTGCCCATCCATCTCCTCCCTCACTGGCCATTCATAACCTCCCTCATTGTCCATCCACCTCCTCCATCACTACCCATCCACCTCCTCCATCACTGTCCATCCACCTCCTCCCTTACTGTCCATTCACCTTCTCCATCAGTGCCCATTCACCTCCAACCTCACTGTCCATCCGCCTCTTTACTCACTGCCCATCCATCTCCTCTCTCACTGTCCATTTATCCCCACCCTCACTGTCCATCCACCTCGTACATCACTGTCCATCCACCTCCTTCCTCACTGTGCATACACCTCCTCCCTCACTGCCCATTCATCTCCTTGCTCACTGTCCATTCATCTCCTCCATGACTGCCCATTCACCGGCCTCCCTCACTGTCCATCCACCTCATCCCTGACTGTCCATCCACCTCCTCCCTCAATGTCCATTCATCTCCTCCCTCACTGTCCATTCATCTCCTCCATCACTGCCCATTCACCTTCTCCCTTACTGTCCATTCACCTCCTCCCTTAATGTCCATCCACCTCCTCCCTCACTCTCCATCCACCAGTTCCCTCAGTGTCCATCCACCTCCTCCCTCACTGTCCATTCATCTCCTCCCTCACTGTCCAGCCACCTCCTCCATCACTGCCCATCCTCCTCCATCATCTCTGTCCATCTACTTCCTCCCTTACTGTCCATCCACCTCCTCCCTCACTGTCCATTCATCTCCTCCATCAGTGCCCATTCACCTCCACCCTCACTGTCCATCCACCTCCTCCCTCACTGTCCATCCACCTCCTCCATCACTGCCAAACCACCTCCTGCATAACTGTCCATCCACCTCCTCCCTCACTGTCCATTCATCTCCTCCATAAGTGCCCATTCACCTCCACCCTCACAGTCCATCCGTCTCTTTCCTCACTGCCCATCCATCTGCTCTCTCACTGTCCATTTATCTCCTCCCTCACTGTCCATCCACCTCCTCCATCACTGTCCATCCACCTCCGCCCTCACTGTCCTTCCACCTGCTCCCTCACTGCCTATTCATCTCCTCCCTCACTGGCCATTCATCTCCTCCATCACTGTCCATTCACCTCCTCCCTCACTGTCCATTCACCTCCTCCCTGACTGTCCATTCATCCCCTCCCTCACTGTCCATCCGCCTCTTCCCTCACTGCCCATCCATCTCCTCCCTCACTGGCCATTCATAACCTCCCTCATTGTCCATCCACCTCCTCCATCACTACCCATCCACCTCATCCATCACTGTCCATCCACCTCTTCCCTCACTTTCCATTCATCTCCTCCATCAGTGCCTATTCACCTACACCCTCACTGTCCATCTGCCTCTTTTCTCACTGCCCATCCATCTCCTCTCTCACTGTCCATTTATCTCCTCCCTCACTGTCCATCCACCTCCTACATCATTGTCCATCCACCTCCTACCGCACTGTGTATCCACCTCCGCCCTCACTGCCCATTCATCTCCTCGCTCACTGTCCATTCATCTCCTCCATCACTGCCCATTCACCGGCCTCCCTCACTGTCCATCCACCTCCTCCCTGACGGTCCATCCACCTCCTCCCTCACTGTCCATTCATCTCCTCCCTCACTGTCCATTCATCTCCATCACTGCCCATTCACCTTCTCCCTTACTGTTCATCCACCTCCTCCCTTACTGTCCATCCACCTCCCCCCTCACTGTCCATCCACCAGTTCCCTCACTGTCCATCCACATCCTCCCTCACTGTCCATTCATCTCCTCCCTCACTGTCCATCGACCTACTCCATCACTGCCCATCCACCTCCATCATCACTGTCCATCCACCTCTTCCCTGACAGCCCATCCATCGCCTCCCTCACTGTCCATTCATCTCCTCCATCACTGTCCATCCACCTCCTCCATCACTGCCTATCCACCTCCATCATTACTGTACATCCACATCCTCCCTCACTGTCCATCCACCTCCTCCATCACTGTCCATCTACCTCCTCCCTCACTGTCCATCCACCTCCTCCATCACTGCCTATCGACCTTGTCCATCACTGCCCATTCACCTCCACCCTCACTATCCATCCACCTCCTCCCTCACTTCCCATTCATCTCCACCTTCACTGTCCATTCAGCTCCTCCATCACTATCCATTCACCTCCTCCCTCACTGTCCATCCAACTCCTCCCTCACTGTCCATCCACCTCCTCCAACACTGTCCATCCACCTCCTCCCTCACTGTCCATCCACCTATTCCCTCACTGTCCATCCACCTACTCCCTCACCAGCCCATTTATCTCCTCCTTCACTGTCCATTCAGCTCCTCCATCACTATCCATTCACCTCCTCCCTCACTGTCCATCCACCTCCTACATCACTGTCCATCCACCTCCTCCCTCACTGTGCATCCACCTTCTCCCGCACTGCCCATTCATCTCCTCCCTCACTGTCCATTCATCTCCTCCATCACTGCCCATTCACCTCCTCCCTCACTGTCCATCCACCTCCTCCCTGACTGTCCATCCACCTCCTCCCTCACTGTCCATCCACCTTCTCCCTGTCTGTCCATCCACCTCCTCCCTCACTGTCCATCTACCAGTTCCCTCACTGTCCATCCCCCTCCTCCATCACTGCCCATCCACCTCCATCATCACTGTCCATCCACCTCTTCCCTGACAGCCCATCCATCGCCTCCCTCACTGTCCATTCATCTCCTCTGTCACTGTCCATCCACCTCCTCCATCACTGCCTATCCACCTCCATCAT
This sequence comes from Mobula birostris, assembly GCF_030028105.1. Lineage (NCBI taxonomy): Eukaryota > Metazoa > Chordata > Chondrichthyes > Myliobatiformes > Myliobatidae > Mobula > Mobula birostris. The sequence goes on along the minus strand of NC_092371.1, from coordinate 141,309,703 downwards.
TACTGTCCATCCACATCCTCCCTCACTGTCCATCCATTTCCTCCCTCACTGCCCATTCATCTCCTCTCTCACTGTCCATTCATCTGCACCATCACTGCCCATTCACCTCCTCCCTCACTGTCCATCCACCTCCTCCATCACTGTCCATCTACCTCCTCCCTCTCTGTCCATCCACCTCCTCCATCACTGCCCATCCACCTCCATCATCTCTGTCCATCCACCTCCTCCCTCACTGTCCATCCACCTCCTCCCTCACTGTCCATTCATCTCCTCCATCAGTGCCCTTTCACCTCCACCCTCACTGTCCATCCAGCTATTTCCTCACTGCACATCCATCTGTTCTCTCACTGTCCATTTATCTCCCCCCTCACTGTCCATCCACCTCCTCCATCTCTGTCCATCCACCTCTGCCCGCACTGTCCATCCACCTCCTCGTTCACTGCCCATTCATCTCCTCCCTCACTGTCCATTCATCTCCTCCATCAGTGCCCATTCACCTCCTCCCTGAATGTACATCCACCTCCATCATCACTGTCCATCCACATCCTCCCTCACTGCCCATTCATATCCTCCCTCACTGTTCATTCATCTCCTCCATCAGTGCCCACTCAACTCCTCCCTCACTGTCCATCCGCCTCTTCCCTCACTGCCCATCCACCCCCTCCCTCACTATCTATCCACCTTCTCCTTCACAGTCCATTCATCTCCTCCATCACTGCCCATTCACCTCCTCCATCACTATCCATCCACCTCCTCCCTCACTGTCCATTCATCTCCTCCCTCACTGTCCATCCACCTTCTTCCTCACTGCCCATTCATCTCCTCCTTCACTGTCCAACCACCTCCTCCATCACTGCCTATCCACCTCCTCCATCACTGCCCATTCACCTCCTCCCTCATTGTCCATCCACCTGCTCCTTCACTGACCATTCATCGCCTCCATCACTGTCTATTCATCTCCTCCATCACTGCCCATTCACCTCATCCCTGACTGTCCATCCACCTCCTCCCTCACTGCCCATTCAACTCCTCCATCACTGCCCATCCACCTCCTCCATCACAGTCCATCCACCCCCTCCCTCACTATCTATCCACCTTCTCATTCACAGTCCATTCATCTCCTCCATCACTGCCCATTCACCTCCTCCCTCACTATCCATCCACCTCCTCCCTCACTGTCCATTCATGTCCTCCCTCACTGTCCATCCACCTTCTTCCTCACTGCCCATTCATCTCCTCCCTCACTTTCCATCCACCTCCTACATCACTGCCTATCCACCCTCTCCATCACTGCCCATTCACCTCCTCCCTCACTATCCATCCACCTCCTCCTTCACTGTCCATTCATCTCCTCGCTCACTGTCCTTCCACCTTCTTCCTCACTGCCCATTCATCTCCTCCATCACTGTCCATCCACCTCCTCCCTCACTGCCCATTCATCTCCTCCATCACTGCCCATCCACCTCCTCCCTCACTGTCCATCCACTTCCTCCCTCACTGTCCATTCATCTCCTCCATCACTGTCCTTTCATCTCCTCAATCAATGCGCATTCACCTCCTCCCCGATTGTCCATCCACGTCCTCCCTCACTGTCCATTCATCTCCTCCATCACTGTCCATTCATCTCCTCCATCAGTGCCCATTCACCTCCTCCCTCACTGTCCATCCGCCTCTTTCCTCAGTGCCCATCCATCTCCTCCCTCACTGGCCTGTCATCTCCTCCCTCTTTGTCCATCCACCTCCTCCCTCACTACCCATCCTCTGCTCCCTTACTGTCCATCCACCTCCTCCCTCACTGCCCATTCATTTTCTCCCTGACTGTCCATTCTTCTCCTCTATCACTGCCCATTCACCTCCTCCCTCAATATCCATCCACCTCCTCCCTCACTGCCCATCCACCACATCCCTGACTGTCTATCCACCTCCTACCTCACTGCACATTCAACTCCTCCATCACTGCACATCCATCTCCTCCCCCCTCCCTCCCTGTCTATCACCTTCTTCTTCACTGTCCATTCATCTCCTCCATCACTTCCCATTCACCTCCTCTCTCACTATCCATCCACCTCCTCCCTCACTGTCCATTCATCTCCTCCCTCACTGTCCATCCACCTTCTTCCTCACTGCCCATTCATCTCCTCCCTCACTACCCATTCATCTCCTCCATCACTGCCCATCCACCTCCTCCCTCACTGCCCATCCACCCCCTCCCTCACTATCTATCCACCTTCTCCTTCACAGTCCATTCATCTCCTCCATCACTGCACATCCATCTCCTCCCCCCTCCCTCCCTGTCTATCACCTTCTTCTTCACAGTCCATTTATCTCCTCCATCACTGCCCATTCACTTCATCCCTCACTGTCCATCCACCTTCTTCCTCACTGCCCATTCATCTCCTCCCTCACTGACAAACCACCTCCTCCATCACTGCCTATCCACCTCCTCCATCACTGCCCATTAACCTCCTCCCTCATTTTCCATCCACCTCCTCCTTCACTGCCCATTCACCTCCTCCATCACTGTCCATCCACCTCCTCCCTCACTACCCATTCATCTCCTCCATCACTGCCCATCCACCTCCTCCCTCACTGTCCATCCACCTCCTCCCTCACTGTCCATTCATCGCCTCCATCACTGTCCATTCATCTCCTCCATCAGTGCCCATTCACCTCCTCCCTCACTGTCCACCCGCCTCTTCCCTCCGTGCCCATCCATCTCCTCCCTCACTGGCCAGTCATCTCCTCCCTCATTGCCCATCCACCTCTCCATCACTACCCATCCCCCTCCTCCATCACTGTCCATCCACCTCCTCCCTCACTGTCCATACACCTCCTCCCTCACTGCCCATTCATTTTCTCCCTCACTGTCCATTCTTCTCCTCCATCACTGCCCATTCACCTCCTCCCTCAATATCCATCCACCTCCTCCCTCACTGTCCATCCACCCCCTCCCTCACTGCCCATCCACCACATCGCTGACTGTCCATCTACCTCCTCCCTCACTGCCCATTCCACTCCTCCATCACTGCACATCCACTTCCTCCCCCCTCCCTCACTGCCTATCACCTTCTTCTTCACTGTCCATTCATCTCCTCCATCACTGCCCATTCACCTCCTCCCTCACTATCCATCCACCTCCTCCCTCACTGTCCATTCATCTCCCCCCTCACTGTCCATCCACCTTCTTCCTCACGGCCCATTCATCTCCCCCCTCACTGTCCATCCACCTCCTCCATCATTGCCTATCCACCTTCTCCATCACTTCCCATTCACCTCCTCCCCGTTTGTCCATCCACCTCCTCCTTCACTGCCCATTCACCTCCTCCATCACTGTCCATCCACCTCCTCCCTCACTGCCCATTCATCTCCTCCATCACTGCCCATCCACCTACTCGCTCACTGTCCATCCACCTCCACCCTCACTTTCCATTCACCTCCTCCATCACTGTCCATTCATCTCCTCCATCAATGCCCATACACCTGCGCCCTCACTGTCCATCCGCCTCTTTCCTCACTGCCCATCCATCTCCTCTCTCACTGTCCATTTATCTCCTCCCTCAATGTCCATCCACCTCCTACATCACTGTCCATCCACCTCCTCCCGCACTGTGCATCGACCTCCTCCCTCACAGCACATTCATCTCCTCGCTCACTGTCCATTCATCTCCTCCATCACTGTCCATTCACCGGCCTCCCTCACTGTCCATCCACCTCCTCCCTGACTGTCCATCCATTTCCTCCCTCACTATCCATTCAGTTCCTCCCTCATTGTCCATCCACCTCCTCCTTCACTGCCCATTCACCTCCTCCATCACTGTCCATCCACCTCCTCCCTCACTACCCATTCATCTCCTCCATCACTGCCCATCCACCTCCTCCCTCACTGTCCATCCACCTCCTCCCTCACTGTCCATTCATCGCCTCCATCACTGTCCATTCATCTCCTCCATCAGTGCCCATTCACCTCCTCCCTTACTGTCCACCCGCCTCTTTCCTCAGTGCCCATCCATCTCCTCCCTCACTGGCCTGTCATCTCCTCCCTCTTCGTCCATCCACCTCCTCCCTCACTACCCATCCTCTGCTCCCTTACTGTCCATCCACCTCCTCCCTCACTGCCCATTCATTTTCTCCCTGACTGTCCATTCTTCTCCTCTATCACTGCCCATTCACCTCCTCCCTCAATATCCATCCACCTCCTCCCTCACTGCCCATCCACCACATCCCTGACTGTCTATCCACCTCCTACCTCACTGCACATTCAACTCCTCCATCACTGCACATCCATCTCCTCCCCCCTCCCTCCCTGTCTATCACCTTCTTCTTCACTGTCCATTCATCTCCTCCATCACTGCCCATTCACCTCCTCTCTCACTATCCATCCACCTCCTCCCTCACTGTCCATTCATCTCCTCCCTCACTGTCCATCCACCTTCTTCCTCACTGCCCATTCATCTCCTCCCTCACTACCCATTCATCTCCTCCATCACTGCCCATCCACCTCCTCCCTCACTGCCCATCCACCCCCTCCCTCACTATCTATCCACCTTCTCCTTCACAGTCCATTCATCTCCTCCATCACTGCACATCCATCTCCTCCCCCCTCCCTCCCTGTCTATCACCTTCTTCTTCACAGTCCATTCATCTCCTCCATCACTGCCCATTCACTTCCTCCCTCACTGTCCATCCACCTTCTTCCTCACTGCCCATTCATCTCCTCCCTCACTGACAAACCTCCTCCTCCATCACTGCCTATCCACCTCCTCCATCACTGCCCATTAACCTCCTCCCTCATTTTCCATCCACCTCCTCCTTCACTGCCCATTCACCTCCTCCATCACTGTCCATCCACCTCCTCCCTCACTACCCATTCATCTCCTCCATCACTGCCCATTCACCTCCTCCATCACTGTCCATCAACCTCCTCCGTCACTGCCCATTCATCTCCTCCATCACTGCCCATCCACCTCCTCCCTCACTGTCCATCCACCTCCTCCCTCACTGCCCATTCATCTCCACCTTCACTGTCCATTCAGCTCCTCCATCACTATCCATTTACCTCCTCCCTCACTGTCCATCCACCTCCTCCCTCACTGTCCATCCACCTCCTCCCTCACTGTCCATCCACCTCCTCCCTCACCAGCCCATTTATCTCCTCCTTCACTGTCCATTCAGCTCCTCAATCACTATCCATTCACCTCCTCCCTCACTGTCCATCCACCTCCTACATCACTGTCCATCCACCTCCTCCCTGACTGTCCATTCATCTCCTCCCCCACTGTCCATCCACCTCCTCCATCGCTGCCCGTCCACCTCCATCATCACTGTCCATCCATCTCCTCCCTCACTGTCCATCCACCTCCTCGTTCACTGCCCATTCATCTCCTCCCTCACTGTCCATTCATCTCCTCCATCAGTGCCCATTCACCTCCTCCCTGAATGTCCATCCACCTCCATCATCACTGTCCATCCACCTCCTCCCTCACTGTCCATCCACATCCTCCCTCACTGCCCATTCATATCCTCCCTCACTGTCCATTCATCTCCTTCATCAGTGCCCATTCAACTGCTCCCTCACTGTCCATCCGCCTCTTCCCTCACTGCTCATCCACCCCCTCCCTCACTATCTATCCACCTTCTCCTTCACAGTCCATTCATCTCCTCCATCACTGCCCATTCACCTCCTCACTCACTGTCCATTCATCTCCTCCCTCACTGTCCATCCACCTTCTCCATCACTGCCTATCCACCTCCTCCATCACTGCCCATTCACCTCCTCCCTCATTGTCCATCCACCTCCTCCATCACTGCCCATTCACCTCCTCCATCACTGTCCATCCACCTCCTCCCTCACTGCCCATTCATCTCCTCCATCACTGTCCATCCACCTCCTCCCTCACTGTCCATCCACCTCCTCCCTCACTGTCCATTCATCTCCTCCATCACAGTCGATTCATCTCCTCCATCAGTGCCCATTCACCTCCTCCCTCACTGTCCATCCGCCTCTTCGCTCAGTGCCCATCCATCTCCTCCCTCACTGGCCATTCACCTCCTCCCTCAATATCCATCCAACTCCCCCCTCACTGTCCATTCAACCCCTCCCTCACTGCCCATCTACCACATCCCTGACTGTCCATCCACCTCCTCCCTCACTGCACATTCATCTCCTCCATCACTGCCCATTCACCTCCTCCCTCACTATCCATCAACCTCCTCCCTCACTGTCCATTCATCTCCTCTCTCACTGTCCATCCACCTCCTCCATCACTGCCCATCCACCTCCATCATCACTGTCCATCCACCTCTTCCCTGACAGCCCATCCATCGCCTCCCTCACTGTCCATTCATCTCATCCGTCACTGTCCATCCACCTCCTCCATCACTGCCTATCCACCTCCATCATTACTGTCCATCCACATCCTCCCTGACTGTCCATCCACTTCCTCCCTCACTGCCCATTCATCTCCTCCCTCACTGTCCATTCATCTGCACCATTACTGCCCATTCGCATCCTCTCTCACTGTCCATCCGCATTCTCCATCACTGTCCATCTACCTCCTCCCTCTCTGTCCATCCACCTCCTCCATCACTGCCCATCCACCTCCATCATCTCTGTCCATCCACCTCCTCCCGCACTGTCCATCCACCTCCGCCCTCACTGTCCATTCATCTCCTCCATCAGTGCCCATTCACCTCCGCCCTCACTGTCCATTCATCTCCTCCATCAGTGCCAATTCACCTCCACCCTCACTGTCCATCCACCTCCTCCGTCACTGTCCATCCACCTCCTCCCTCACTGTCCATTCATCTCCTCCATAAGTGCCCATTCACCTCCACCCTCACTGTCCATCCGCCTCTTTCCTCACTGCCCATCCATCTGCTCTCTCACTGTCCATTTATCTCCTCCATCACTGTCCATCCACCTCCTCCATCACTGTCCATCCACGTCCGCCCTCACTGTCCATCCACCTCCTCCCTCACTGCCCATTCATCTCCTCCCTCACTGGCCATTCATCTCCTCCATCACTGCCCATTCACCTCCTCCCACACTGTCCATCCACCTCCTCCCTGACTGTCCATTCATCTCCTCCCTCATTGTCCACCCAACTCCTCCATCACTGCCCATCCACCTCCATCATCACTGTCCATCCACCTCCTCTCTCACTGTCCATCCACCTCCTCGTTCACTGCCCATTCATCTCCTCCCTCACTGTCCATTCATCTCCTCCATCAGTGCCCATTCACCTCCTCCCTCACTGTCCATCCACCTCCATCATCACTGTCCATCCACCTGCTCCCTCAGTGTCCATCCAAATCCTCCCTCACTGCCCATTCAACTCCTCCCTCACTGTCCATCCGCCTCTTCCCTCACTGCCCATCCATCTCCTCCCTCACTGGCCATTCATAACCTCCCTCATTGTCCATCCACCTCCTCCATCACTACCCATCCACCTCCTCCATCACTGTCCATCCACCTCCTCCCTTACTGTCCATTCACCTTCTCCATCAGTGCCCATTCACCTCCAACCTCACTGTCCATCCGCCTCTTTACTCACTGCCCATCCATCTCCTCTCTCACTGTCCATTTATCCCCACCCTCACTGTCCATCCACCTCGTACATCACTGTCCATCCACCTCCTTCCTCACTGTGCATACACCTCCTCCCTCACTGCCCATTCATCTCCTTGCTCACTGTCCATTCATCTCCTCCATGACTGCCCATTCACCGGCCTCCCTCACTGTCCATCCACCTCATCCCTGACTGTCCATCCACCTCCTCCCTCAATGTCCATTCATCTCCTCCCTCACTGTCCATTCATCTCCTCCATCACTGCCCATTCACCTTCTCCCTTACTGTCCATTCACCTCCTCCCTTAATGTCCATCCACCTCCTCCCTCACTCTCCATCCACCAGTTCCCTCAGTGTCCATCCACCTCCTCCCTCACTGTCCATTCATCTCCTCCCTCACTGTCCAGCCACCTCCTCCATCACTGCCCATCCTCCTCCATCATCTCTGTCCATCTACTTCTTCCCTTACTGTCCATCCACCTCCTCCCTCACTGTCCATTCATCTCCTCCATCAGTGCCCATTCACCTCCACCCTCACTGTCCATCCACCTCCTCCCTCACTGTCCATCCACCTCCTCCATCACTGCCAAACCACCTCCTGCATAACTGTCCATCCACCTCCTCCCTCACTGTCCATTCATCTCCTCCATAAGTGCCCATTCACCTCCACCCTCACAGTCCATCCGTCTCTTTCCTCACTGCCCATCCATCTGCTCTCTCACTGTCCATTTATCTCCTCCCTCACTGTCCATCCACCTCCTCCATCACTGTCCATCCACCTCCGCCCTCACTGTCCTTCCACCTGCTCCCTCACTGCCTATTCATCTCCTCCCTCACTGGCCATTCATCTCCTCCATCACTGTCCATTCACCTCCTCCCTCACTGTCCATTCACCTCCTCCCTGACTGTCCATTCATCCCCTCCCTCACTGTCCATCCGCCTCTTCCCTCACTGCCCATCCATCTCCTCCCTCACTGGCCATTCATAACCTCCCTCATTGTCCATCCACCTCCTCCATCACTACCCATCCACCTCATCCATCACTGTCCATCCACCTCTTCCCTCACTTTCCATTCATCTCCTCCATCAGTGCCTATTCACCTACACCCTCACTGTCCATCTGCCTCTTTCCTCACTGCCCATCCATCTCCTCTCTCACTGTCCATTTATCTCCTCCCTCACTGTCCATCCACCTCCTACATCATTGTCCATCCACCTCCTACCGCACTGTGTATCCACCTCCGCCCTCACTGCCCATTCATCTCCTCGCTCACTGTCCATTCATCTCCTCCATCACTGCCCATTCACCGGCCTCCCTCACTGTCCATCCACCTCCTCCCTGACGGTCCATCCACCTCCTCCCTCACTGTCCATCCACCTCCTACATCACTGTCCATCCACCTCCTCCCTGACTGTCCATTCATCTCCTCCCCCACTGTCCATCCACCTCCTCCATCGCTGCCCGTCCACCTCCATCATCACTGTCCATCCATCTCCTCCCTCACTGTCCATCCACCTCCTCGTTCACTGCCCATTCATCTCCTCCCTCACTGTCCATTCATCTCCTCCATCAGTGCCCATTCACCTCCTCCCTGAATGTCCATCCACCTCCATCATCACTGTCCATCCACCTCCTCCCTCACTGTCCATCCACATCCTCCCTCACTGCCCATTCATATCCTCCCTCACTGTCCATTCATCTCCTTCATCAGTGCCCATTCAACTGCTCCCTCACTGTCCATCCGCCTCTTCCCTCACTGCTCATCCACCCCCTCCCTCACTATCTATCCACCTTCTCCTTCACAGTCCATTCATCTCCTCCATCACTGCCCATTCACCTCCTCACTCACTGTCCATTCATCTCCTCCCTCACTGTCCATCCACCTTCTCCATCACTGCCTATCCACCTCCTCCATCACTGCCCATTCACCTCCTCCCTCATTGTCCATCCACCTCCTCCATCACTGCCCATTCACCTCCTCCATCACTGTCCATCCACCTCCTCCCTCACTGCCCATTCATCTCCTCCATCACTGTCCATCCACCTCCTCCCTCACTGTCCATCCACCTCCTCCCTCACTGTCCATTCATCTCCTCCATCACAGTCGATTCATCTCCTCCATCAGTGCCCATTCACCTCCTCCCTCACTGTCCATCCGCCTCTTCGCTCAGTGCCCATCCATCTCCTCCCTCACTGGCCATTCACCTCCTCCCTCAATATCCATCCAACTCCCCCCTCACTGTCCATTCAACCCCTCCCTCACTGCCCATCTACCACATCCCTGACTGTCCATCCACCTCCTCCCTCACTGCACATTCATCTCCTCCATCACTGCCCATTCACCTCCTCCCTCACTATCCATCAACCTCCTCCCTCACTGTCCATTCATCTCCTCTCTCACTGTCCATCCACCTCCTCCATCACTGCCCATCCACCTCCATCATCACTGTCCATCCACCTCTTCCCTGACAGCCCATCCATCGCCTCCCTCACTGTACATTCATCTCATCCGTCACTGTCCATCCACCTCCTCCATCACTGCCTATCCACCTCCATCATTACTGTCCATCCACATCCTCCCTGACTGTCCATCCACTTCCTCCCTCACTGCCCATTCATCTCCTCCCTCACTGTCCATTCATCTGCACCATTACTGCCCATTCGCATCCTCTCTCACTGTCCATCCGCATTCTCCATCACTGTCCATCTACCTCCTCCCTCTCTGTCCATCCACCTCCTCCATCACTGCCCATCCACCTCCATCATCTCTGTCCATCCACCTCCTCCCGCACTGTCCATCCACCTCCGCCCTCACTGTCCATTCATCTCCTCCATCAGTGCCCATTCACCTCCGCCCTCACTGTCCATTCATCTCCTCCATCAGTGCCAATTCACCTCCACCCTCACTGTCCATCCACCTCCTCCGTCACTGTCCATCCACCTCCTCCATCACTGCCAATCCACTTCCTCCTTAACTGTCCATCCACCTCCTCCCTCACTGTCCATTCATCTCCTCCATAAGTGCCCATTCACCTCCACCCTCACTGTCCATCCGCCTCTTTCCTCACTGCCCATCCATCTGCTCTCTCACTGTCCATTTATCTCCTCCATCACTGTCCATCCACCTCCTCCATCACTGTCCATCCACGTCCGCCCTCACTGTCCATCCACCTCCTCCCTCACTGCCCATTCATCTCCTCCCTCACTGGCCATTCATCTCCTCCATCACTGCCCATTCACCTCCTCCCACACTGTCCATCCACCTCCTCCCTGACTGTCCATTCATCTCCTCCCTCATTGTCCACCCAACTCCTCCATCACTGCCCATCCACCTCCATCATCACTGTCCATCCACCTCCTCTCTCACTGTCCATCCACCTCCTCGTTCACTGCCCATTCATCTCCTCCCTCACTGTCCATTCATCTCCTCCATCAGTGCCCATTCACCTCCTCCCTCACTGTCCATCCACCTCCATCATCACTGTCCATCCACCTGCTCCCTCAGTGTCCATCCAAATCCTCCCTCACTGCCCATTCAACTCCTCCCTCACTGTCCATCCGCCTCTTCCCTCACTGCCCATCCATCTCCTCCCTCACTGGCCATTCATAACCTCCCTCATTGTCCATCCACCTCCTCCATCACTACCCATCCACCTCCTCCATCACTGTCCATCCACCTCCTCCCTTACTGTCCATTCACCTTCTCCATCAGTGCCCATTCACCTCCAACCTCACTGTCCATCCGCCTCTTTACTCACTGCCCATCCATCTCCTCTCTCACTGTCCATTTATCCCCACCCTCACTGTCCATCCACCTCGTACATCACTGTCCATCCACCTCCTTCCTCACTGTGCATACACCTCCTCCCTCACTGCCCATTCATCTCCTTGCTCACTGTCCATTCATCTCCTCCATGACTGCCCATTCACCGGCCTCCCTCACTGTCCATCCACCTCATCCCTGACTGTCCATCCACCTCCTCCCTCAATGTCCATTCATCTCCTCCCTCACTGTCCATTCATCTCCTCCATCACTGCCCATTCACCTTCTCCCTTACTGTCCATTCACCTCCTCCCTTAATGTCCATCCACCTCCTCCCTCACTCTCCATCCACCAGTTCCCTCAGTGTCCATCCACCTCCTCCCTCACTGTCCATTCATCTCCTCCCTCACTGTCCAGCCACCTCCTCCATCACTGCCCATCCTCCTCCATCATCTCTGTCCATCTACTTCTTCCCTTACTGTCCATCCACCTCCTCCCTCACTGTCCATTCATCTCCTCCATCAGTGCCCATTCACCTCCACCCTCACTGTCCATCCACCTCCTCCCTCACTGTCCATCCACCTCCTCCATCACTGCCAAACCACCTCCTGCATAACTGTCCATCCACCTCCTCCCTCACTGTCCATTCATCTCCTCCATAAGTGCCCATTCACCTCCACCCTCACAGTCCATCCGTCTCTTTCCTCACTGCCCATCCATCTGCTCTCTCACTGTCCATTTATCTCCTCCCTCACTGTCCATCCACCTCCTCCATCACTGTCCATCCACCTCCGCCCTCACTGTCCTTCCACCTGCTCCCTCACTGCCTATTCATCTCCTCCCTCACTGGCCATTCATCTCCTCCATCACTGTCCATTCACCTCCTCCCTCACTGTCCATTCACCTCCTCCCTGACTGTCCATTCATCCCCTCCCTCACTGTCCATCCGCCTCTTCCCTCACTGCCCATCCATCTCCTCCCTCACTGGCCATTCATAACCTCCCTCATTGTCCATCCACCTCCTCCATCACTACCCATCCACCTCATCCATCACTGTCCATCCACCTCTTCCCTCACTTTCCATTCATCTCCTCCATCAGTGCCTATTCACCTACACCCTCACTGTCCATCTGCCTCTTTCCTCACTGCCCATCCATCTCCTCTCTCACTGTCCATTTATCTCCTCCCTCACTGTCCATCCACCTCCTACATCATTGTCCATCCACCTCCTACCGCACTGTGTATCCACCTCCGCCCTCACTGCCCATTCATCTCCTCGCTCACTGTCCATTCATCTCCTCCATCACTGCCCATTCACCGGCCTCCCTCACTGTCCATCCACCTCCTCCCTGACGGTCCATCCACCTCCTCCCTCACTGTCCATTCATCTCCTCCCTCACTGTCCATTCATCTCCATCACTGCCCATTCACCTTCTCCCTTACTGTTCATCCACCTCCTCCCTTACTGTCCATCCACCTCCCCCCTCACTGTCCATCCACCAGTTCCCTCACTGTCCATCCACATCCTCCCTCACTGTCCATTCATCTCCTCCCTCACTGTCCATCGACCTACTCCATCACTGCCCATCCACCTCCATCATCACTGTCCATCCACCTCTTCCCTGACAGCCCATCCATCGCCTCCCTCACTGTCCATTCATCTCCTCCATCACTGTCCATCCACCTCCTCCATCACTGCCTATCCACCTCCATCATTACTGTACATCCACATCCTCCCTCACTGTCCATCCACCTCCTCCATCACTGTCCATCTACCTCCTCCCTCACTGTCCATCCACCTCCTCCATCACTGCCTATCGACCTTGTCCATCACTGCCCATTCACCTCCTCCCTCACTATCCATCCACCTCCTCCCTCACTTCCCATTCATCTCCACCTTCACTGTCCATTCAGCTCCTCCATCACTATCCATTCACCTCCTCCCTCACTGTCCATCCAACTCCTCCCTCACTGTCCATCCACCTCCTCCAACACTGTCCATCCACCTCCTCCCTCACTGTCCATCCACCTATTCCCTCACTGTCCATCCACCTCCTCCCTCACCAGCCCATTTATCTCCTCCTTCACTGTCCATTCAGCTCCTCCATCACTATCCATTCACCTCCTCCCTCACTGTCCATCCACCTCCTACATCACTGTCCATCCACCTCCTCCCTCACTGTGCATCCACCTTCTCCCGCACTGCCCATTCATCTCCTCCCTCACTGTCCATTCATCTCCTCCATCACTGCCCATTCACCTCCTCCCTCACTGTCCATCCACCTCCTCCCTGACTGTCCATCCACCTCCTCCCTCACTGTCCATCCACCTTCTCCCTGTCTGTCCATCCACCTCCTCCCTCACTGTCCATCTACCAGTTCCCTCACTGTCCATCCCCCTCCTCCATCACTGCCCATCCACCTCCATCATCACTGTCCATCCACCTCTTCCCTGACAGCCCATCCATCGCCTCCCTCACTGTCCATTCATCTCCTCTGTCACTGTCCATCCACCTCCTCCATCACTGCCTATCCACCTCCATCATTACTGTCCATCCACATCCTCCCTCACTGTCCATCCATTTCCTCCCTCACTGCCCATTCATCTCCTCTCTCACTGTCCATTCATCTGCACCATCACTGCCCATTCACCTCCTCCCTCACTGTCCATCCACCTCCTCCATCACTGTCCATCTACCTCCTCCCTCTCTGTCCATCCACCTCCTCCATCACTGCCCATCCACCTCCATCATCTCTGTCCATCCACCTCCTCCCTCACTGTCCATCCACCTCCTCCCTCACTGTCCATTCATCTCCTCCATCAGTGCCCTTTCACCTCCACCCTCACTGTCCATCCAGCTATTTCCTCACTGCACATCCATCTGTTCTCTCACTGTCCATTTATCTCCCCCCTCACTGTCCATCCACCTCCTCCATCTCTGTCCATCCACCTCTGCCCGCACTGTCCATCCACCTCCTCGTTCACTGCCCATTCATCTCCTCCCTCACTGTCCATTCATCTCCTCCATCAGTGCCCATTCACCTCCTCCCTGACTGTACATCCACCTCCATCATCACTGTCCATCCACATCCTCCCTCACTGCCCATTCATATCCTCCCTCACTGTTCATTCATCTCCTCCATCAGTGCCCACTCAACTCCTCCCTCACTGTCCATCCGCCTCTTCCCTCACTGCCCATCCACCCCCTCCCTCACTATCTATCCACCTTCTCCTTCACAGTCCATTCATCTCCTCCATCACTGCCCATTCACCTCCTCCATCACTATCCATCCACCTCCTCCCTCACTGTCCATTCATCTCCTCCCTCACTGTCCATCCACCTTCTTCCTCACTGCCCATTCATCTCCTCCTTCACTGTCCAACCACCTCCTCCATCACTGCCTATCCACCTCCTCCATCACTGCCCATTCACCTCCTCCCTCATTGTCCATCCACCTGCTCCTTCACTGACCATTCATCGCCTCCATCACTGTCTATTCATCTCCTCCATCACTGCCCATCCACCTCCTCCATCACAGTCCATCCACCCCCTCCCTCACTATCTATCCACCTTCTCATTCACAGTCCATTCATCTCCTCCATCACTGCCCATTCACCTCCTCCCTCACTATCCATCCACCTCCTCCCTCACTGTCCATTCATGTCCTCCCTCACTGTCCATCCACCTTCTTCCTCACTGCCCATTCATCTCCTCCCTCACTTTCCATCCACCTCCTACATCACTGCCTATCCACCCTCTCCATCACTGCCCATTCACCTCCTCCCTCACTATCCATCCACCTCCTCCTTCACTGTCCATTCATCTCCTCGCTCACTGTCCTTCCACCCTCTTCCTCACTGCCCATTCATCTCCTCCATCACTGTCCATCCACCTCCTCCCTCACTGCCCATTCATCTCCTCCATCACTGCCCATCCACCTCCTCCCTCACTGTCCATCCACTTCCTCCCTCACTGTCCATTCATCTCCTCCATCACTGTCCTTTCATCTCCTCAATCAATGCGCATTCACCTCCTCCCCGATTGTCCATCCACGTCCTCCCTCACTGTCCATTCATCTCCTCCATCACTGTCCATTCATCTCCTCCATCAGTGCCCATTCACCTCCTCCCTCACTGTCCATCCGCCTCTTTCCTCAGTGCCCATCCATCTCCTCCCTCACTGGCCTGTCATCTCCTCCCTCTTTGTCCATCCACCTCCTCCCTCACTACCCATCCTCTGCTCCCTTACTGTCCATCCACCTCCTCCCTCACTGCCCATTCATTTTCTCCCTGACTGTCCATTCTTCTCCTCTATCACTGCCCATTCACCTCCTCCCTCAATATCCATCCACCTCCTCCCTCACTGCCCATCCACCACATCCCTGACTGTCTATCCACCTCCTACCTCACTGCACATTCAACTCCTCCATCACTGCACATCCATCTCCTCCCCCCTCCCTCCCTGTCTATCACCTTCTTCTTCACTGTCCATTCATCTCCTCCATCACTGCCCATTCACCTCCTCTCTCACTATCCATCCACCTCCTCCCTCACTGTCCATTCATCTCCTCCCTCACTGTCCATCCACCTTCTTCCTCACTGCCCATTCATCTCCTCCCTCACTACCCATTCATCTCCTCCATCACTGCCCATCCACCTCCTCCCTCACTGCCCATCCACCCCCTCCCTCACTATCTATCCACCTTCTCCTTCACAGTCCATTCATCTCCTCCATCACTGCACATCCATCTCCTCCCCCCTCCCTCCCTGTCTATCACCTTCTTCTTCACAGTCCATTTATCTCCTCCATCACTGCCCATTCACTTCCTCCCTCACTGTCCATCCACCTTCTTCCTCACTGCCCATTCATCTCCTCCCTCACTGACAAACCACCTCCTCCATCACTGCCTATCCACCTCCTCCATCACTGCCCATTAACCTCCTCCCTCATTTTCCATCCACCTCCTCCTTCACTGCCCATTCACCTCCTCCATCACTGTCCATCCACCTCCTCCCTCACTACCCATTCATCTCCTCCATCACTGCCCATCCACCTCCTCCCTCACTGTCCATCCACCTCCTCCCTCACTGTCCATTCATCGCCTCCATCACTGTCCATTCATCTCCTCCATCAGTGCCCATTCACCTCCTCCCTCACTGTCCACCCGCCTCTTCCCTCCGTGCCCATCCATCTCCTCCCTCACTGGCCAGTCATCTCCTCCCTCATTGCCCATCCACCTCTCCATCACTACCCATCCCCCTCCTCCATCACTGTCCATCCACCTCCTCCCTCACTGTCCATACACCTCCTCCCTCACTGCCCATTCATTTTCTCCCTCACTGTCCATTCTTCTCCTCCATCACTGCCCATTCACCTCCTCCCTCAATATCCATCCACCTCCTCCCTCACTGTCCATCCACCCCCTCCCTCACTGCCCATCCACCACATCGCTGACTGTCCATCTACCTCCTCCCTCACTGCCCATTCCACTCCTCCATCACTGCACATCCACTTCCTCCCCCCTCCCTCACTGCCTATCACCTTCTTCTTCACTGTCCATTCATCTCCTCCATCACTGCCCATTCACCTCCTCCCTCACTATCCATCCACCTCCTCCCTCACTGTCCATTCATCTCCCCCCTCACTGTCCATCCACCTTCTTCCTCACGGCCCATTCATCTCCCCCCTCACTGTCCATCCACCTCCTCCATCATTGCCTATCCACCTTCTCCATCACTTCCCATTCACCTCCTCCCCGTTTGTCCATCCACCTCCTCCTTCACTGCCCATTCACCTCCTCCATCACTGTCCATCCACCTCCTCCCTCACTGCCCATTCATCTCCTCCATCACTGCCCATCCACCTACTCGCTCACTGTCCATCCACCTCCACCCTCACTTTCCATTCACCTCCTCCATCACTGTCCATTCATCTCCTCCATCAATGCCCATACACCTGCGCCCTCACTGTCCATCCGCCTCTTTCCTCACTGCCCATCCATCTCCTCTCTCACTGTCCATTTATCTCCTCCCTCAATGTCCATCCACCTCCTACATCACTGTCCATCCACCTCCTCCCGCAATGTGCATCGACCTCCTCCCTCACTGCACATTCATCTCCTCGCTCACTGTCCATTCATCTCCTCCATCACTGTCCATTCACCGGCCTCCCTCACTGTCCATCCACCTCCTCCCTGACTGTCCATCCATTTCCTCCCTCACTGTCCATTCAGTTCCTCCCTCATTGTCCATCCACCTCCTCCTTCACTGCCCATTCACCTCCTCCATCACTGTCCATCCACCTCCTCCCTCACTACCCATTCATCTCCTCCATCACTGCCCATCCACCTCCTCCCTCACTGTCCATCCACCTCCTCCCTCACTGTCCATTCATTGCCTCCATCACTGTCCATTCATCTCCTCCATCAGTGCCCATTCACCTCCTCCCTTACTGTCCACCCGCCTCTTTCCTCAGTGCCCATCCATCTCCTCCCTCACTGGCCTGTCATCTCCTCCCTCTTCGTCCATCCACCTCCTCCCTCACTACCCATCCTCTGCTCCCTTACTGTCCATCCACCTCCTCCCTCACTGCCCATTCATTTTCTCCCTGACTGTCCATTCTTCTCCTCTATCACTGCCCATTCACCTCCTCCCTCAATATCCATCCACCTCCTCCCTCACTGCCCATCCACCACATCCCTGACTGTCTATCCAGCTCCTACCTCACTGCACATTCAACTCCTCCATCACTGCACATCCATCTCCTCCCCCCTCCCTCCCTGTCTATCACCTTCTTCTTCACTGTCCATTCATCTCCTCCATCACTGCCCATTCACCTCCTCTCTCACTATCCATCCACCTCCTCCCTCACTGTCCATTCATCTCCTCCCTCACTGTCCATCCACCTTCTTCCTCACTGCCCATTCATCTCCTCCCTCACTACCCATTCATCTCCTCCATCACTGCCCATCCACCTCCTCCCTCACTGCCCATCCACCCCCTCCCTCACTATCTATCCACCTTCTCCTTCACAGTCCATTCATCTCCTCCATCACTGCACATCCATCTCCTCCCCCCTCCCTCCCTGTCTATCACCTTCTTCCTCACTGCCCATTCATCTCCTCCCTCACTGACAAACCACCTCCTCCATCACTGCCTATCCACCTCCTCCATCACTGCCCATTAACCTCCTCCCTCATTTTCCATCCACCTCCTCCTTCACTGCCCATTCACCTCCTCCATCACTGTCCATCCACCTCCTCCCTCACTACCCATTCATCTCCTCCATCACTGCCCATCCACCTCCTCCCTCACTGTCCATCCACCTCCTCCCTCACTGTCCATTCATCGCCTCCATCACTGTCCATTCATCTCCTCCATCAGTGCCCATTCACCTCCTCCCTCACTGTCCACCCGCCTCTTCCCTCCGTGCCCATCCATCTCCTCCCTCACTGGCCAGTCATCTCCTCCCTCATTGCCCATCCACCTCTCCATCACTACCCATCCCCCTCCTCCATCACTGTCCATCCACCTCCTCCCTCACTGTCCATACACCTCCTCCCTCACTGCCCATTCATTTTCTCCCTCACTGTCCATTCTTCTCCTCCATCACTGCCCATTCACCTCCTCCCTCAATATCCATCCACCTCCTCCCTCACTGTCCATCCACCCCCTCCCTCACTGCCCATCCACCACATCGCTGACTGTCCATCTACCTCCTCCCTCACTGCCCATTCCACTCCTCCATCACTGCACATCCACTTCCTCCCCCCTCCCTCACTGCCTATCACCTTCTTCTTCACTGTCCATTCATCTCCTCCATCACTGCCCATTCACCTCCTCCCTCACTATCCATCCACCTCCTCCCTCACTGTCCATTCATCTCCCCCCTCACTGTCCATCCACCTTCTTCCTCACGGCCCATTCATCTCCCCCCTCACTGTCCATCCACCTCCTCCATCATTGCCTATCCACCTTCTCCATCACTTCCCATTCACCTCCTCCCCGTTTGTCCATCCACCTCCTCCTTCACTGCCCATTCACCTCCTCCATCACTGTCCATCCACCTCCTCCCTCACTGCCCATTCATCTCCTCCATCACTGCCCATCCACCTACTCGCTCACTGTCCATCCACCTCCACCCTCACTTTCCATTCACCTCCTCCATCACTGTCCATTCATCTCCTCCATCAATGCCCATACACCTGCGCCCTCACTGTCCATCCGCCTCTTTCCTCACTGCCCATCCATCTCCTCTCTCACTGTCCATTTATCTCCTCCCTCAATGTCCATCCACCTCCTACATCACTGTCCATCCACCTCCTCCCGCACTGTGCATCGACCTCCTCCCTCACTGCACATTCATCTCCTCGCTCACTGTCCATTCATCTCCTCCATCACTGTCCATTCACCGGCCTCCCTCACTGTCCATCCACCTCCTCCCTGACTGTCCATCCATTTCCTCCCTCACTGTCCATTCAGTTCCTCCCTCATTGTCCATCCACCTCCTCCTTCACTGCCCATTCACCTCCTCCATCACTGTCCATCCACCTCCTCCCTCACTACCCATTCATCTCCTCCATCACTGCCCATCCACCTCCTCCCTCACTGTCCATCCACCTCCTCCCTCACTGTCCATTCATCGCCTCCATCACTGTCCATTCATCTCCTCCATCAGTGCCCATTCACCTCCTCCCTTACTGTCCACCCGCCTCTTCCCTCAGTGCCCATCCATCTCCTCCCTCACTGGCCAGTCATCTCCTCCCTCATTGTCCATCCACCTCTCCATCACTACCCATCCACCTCCTCCATCACTGTCCATCCACCTCCTCCCTCACTGTCCATCCACCTCCTCCCTCACTGCCCATTCATTTTCTCCCTCACTGTCCATTCTTCTCCTCCATCACTGCCCATTCAGCTCCTCCCTCACTATCCATCCACCTCCTCCCTCACTGTCCATTCATCTCCCCCCTCACTGTCCATCCACCTTCTTCCTCACGGCCCATTCATCTACTCCCTCACTGTCCATCCACCTCCTCCATCATTGCCTATCCACCTCCTCCATCACTGCCCATTCACTTCCTCCCCCTTTGTCCATCCACCTCCTCCTTAACTGCCCATTCACCTCCTCCATCACGGTCCATCCACCTCCTCCCTCACTGCCCATTCATCTCCTCCATCACTGCCCATCCACCTACTCCCTCACTGTCCATCCACCTCCTCCTTCACTGCCCATCCATCTCCTCTCTCACTGTCCATTTATCTCCTCCCTCAATGCCCATTCACCTCCTACATCACTGTCCATCCACCTGCTCCCGCACTGTGCATCCACCTCCTCCCTCACTGCCCATTCATATCCTCGCTCACTGTCCATTCATCTCCTCCATCACTGCCCATTCACCGGCCTCCCTCACTGTCCATCCACCTCCTCCCTGACTGTCCATCCACCTCCTCCCTCACTGTCCATTTATCTCCTCCATCACCGCCCATTCACCTTCTCCCTTACTGCCCATCCACCTACTCCCTTCCTGTCCATCCACCTCCTCCCTCACTGACCATCCACCAGTTCCCTCACTGTCCATCCACCTCCTCCCTCACTGTCCATTCATCTCCTCCCTCACTGTCCATCCACCTCCTGCATCACTGCCCATCCACCTCCATCATCACTGTCCATCCACCTCTTCCCTGACAGCCCATCCATCGCCTCCCTCACTGTCCATTCATCTCCTCCGTCAATGTCCATCCACCTCCTCCATCACTACCTATCCACCTCCATCATTACTGTCCATCCACATCATCCCTCACTGTCCATCCACCTCCTCCATCACTGTCCATCTACCTCCTCCCTCTCTGTCCATCCACCTCCTCCATCACTGCCCATCCACCTCCATCATCTCTGTCCATCCACCTCCTCCCTCACTGTCCATCCACCTCCTCCCTCACTGTCCATTCATCGCCTCCATCACTGTCCATTCATCTGCTCCATCAGTGCCCATTCACCTCCTCCCTCACTGTCCACCCGCCTCTTCCCTCAGTGCCCATCCATCTCCTCCCTCACTGGCCAGTCATCTCCACCCTCATTGTTCATCCACCTCCTCCCTCACTGTCCATCCACCTCCTCCCTCACTGCCCATTCAATTTCTCCCTCACTGTCCATTCTTCTGCTCCATCACTGCACATTCACCTGGTCCCTCAATATCCATCCACCTCCTCCCTCAATGTCCATCGACCCCCTCCCTCACTGCCCATCCACCACATCCCTGACTGTCCATCCACCTCCTCCCTCACTGCCCATTCAACTCCTCCATCACTGCACATCCACCTCCTCCCCCCTCCCTCACTTCCTATCACCTTCTTCTTCACTGTCCATTCATCTCCTCCCTCACTGTCCATCCACCTTCTTCCTCACGGCCCATTCATCTCCTCCCTCACTGTCCATCCACCTCCTCCATCATCGCCTATCCACCTCCTCCATCACTGCCCATTCACCTCCTCCCCCTTTGTCCATCCACCTCCTCCTTAACTGCCCATTCACCTCCTCCATCACTGTCCATCCACCTCCTCCCTCACTGCCCATTCATCTCCTCCATCACTGCCCATCCACCTACTCCCTCACTGTCCATCCACCTCCTCCTTCACTGCCCATCCATCTCCTCTCTCACTGTCCATTTATCTCCTCCCTCAATGCCCATTCACCTCCTACATCACTGTCCATCCACCTCCTCCCGCACTGTGCATCCACCTCCTCCCTCACTGCCCATTCATATCCTCGCTCACTGTCCACTCATCTCCTCCATCACTGCCCATTCACCGGCCTCCCTCACTGTCCATCCACCTCCTTCCTGACTGTCCATCCACCTCCTCCCTCACTGTCCATTCATCTCCTCCATCACTGCCCATTCACCTTCTCCCTTACTGCCCATCCACCTACTCCCTTACTGTCCATCCACCTCCTCCCTCACTGACCATCCACCAGTTCCCTCACTGTCCATCCACCTCCTCCCTCACTGTCCATTCATCTCCTCCCTCACTGTCCATCCACCTCCTGCATCACTGCCCATCCACCTCCATCATCACTGTCCATCCACCTCTTCCCTGACAGCCCATCCATCGCCTCCCTCACTGTCCATTCATCTCCTCCGTCAATGTCCATCCACCTCCTCCATCACTGCCTATCTACCTCCATCATTACTGTCCATCCACATCATCCCTCACTGTCCATCCACCTCCTCCATCACTGTCCATCTACCTCCTCCCTCTCTGTCCATCCACCTCCTCCATCAATGTCCATCGACCCCCTCCCTCACTGCCCATCCACCACATCCCTGACTGTCCATCCACCTCCTCCCTCACTGCCCATTCAACTCCTTCATCACTGCACATCCACCGCCTCCCCCCTCTCTCACTGCCTATCACCTTCTTCTTCACTGTCCATTCATCTCCTCCCTCACTGTCCATCCACCTCCTCCATCATCGCCTATCCACCTCCTCCATCACTGTCCATCCACCTCCTCCCTCACTGCCGATTCATCTCCTCCATCACTGCCCATCCACCTACTCCCTCACTGTCCATTCACCTCCTCCCTCACTGTCCATTCATCTCCTCCCTCACTGTCCATCCACCTCCTGCATCACTGCCCATCCTCCTCCATCATCACTGTCCATCCATCTCTTCCCTGACAGCCCATCCATCGCCTCACTCACTGTCCATTCATCTCCTCCGTCACTCTTCATCCACCTCCTCCATCACTGCCTATCCACCTCCATCATTACTGTCCATCCAGATCATCCCTCACTGTCCATCCACCTCCTCCCTCACTGTCCATTCATCTCCTCCATCAGTGCCCATACACCTCCACCCTCACTGTCCATCCACCTCCTCCCTCACTGTCCATTCATCTCCTCCATAAGTGCCCATTCACCTCCACCCTCACTGTCCATCTGCCTCTTTCCTCACTGCCCATCCATCTGCTCTCTCACTGTCCATTTATCTCCTCCCTCACTGTCCATCCACCTCCTCCATCACAGTCCATCCACCTCCGCCCTCACTGTCCATCCACCTCATCCCTCACTGCCCATTCATCTCCTCCCTCACTGGCCATTCATCTCCTCCATCACTGCCCATTCACCCCCACCCTCACTGTCCATCCACGTCCTCCCTGACTGTCCATTCATCTCCTCCCTCACTGTCCATCCACCTCCTCCATTGCTGCCCATCCACCTCCATCATCACTGTCCATCCACCTCCTCCCTCACTGTCCATCCACCTCCTCGTTCACTGCCCATTCATCTCCTCCCTCACTGTCCATTCATATCCTCCATCAGTGCCCATTCACCTCCTCCCTGACTGTCCATCCACCTCCATCATCACTGTCCATCCACCTCCTCCCTCACTGTCCATTCACATCCTCCCTCACTGCCCATTCATATCCTCCCTCACTGTCCATTCATCTCCTCCATCAGTGCCCATTCAACTCCTCCATCACTGTCCATCCGCCACTTCCCTCACTGCCCATCCACCCCCTCCCTCACTATCTATCCACCTTCTCCTTCACAGTCCATTCATCTCCTCCATCACTGCCCATTCACTTCCTCCCTCACTGTCCATCCACCTTCTTCCTCACTGCCCAATCATCTCCTCCCTCACTGTCCAACCACGTCCTCCATCACTGCCTATCCACCTCCCCCATCACTGCCCATTCACCTTCTCCCTCATTGTCCATCCATCTCCTCCTTCACTGCCCATTCACCTCCTCCATCACTGTCCATCCACCTCCTCCCTCACTGCCCATTCATCTCCTCCATCACTGCAGATCCACCTCCTCCCTCACTGTCCATCCACCTCCTCCCTGACTGTCCATTCATCGCCTCGATCACTGTCCATTCATCTCCTCCATCAGTGCCCATTCACCTCCTCCCTCACTCTCCACCCGCCTCTTCCCTCAGTGCCCATCCATCTCCTCCCTCACTGGCCAGTCATCTGCTCCCTCATTGTCCATCCACCTCTCCATCACTACCCATCCACCCCCTCCATCACTGTCCATCCACCTCCTCCCTCACTGTCCATCCACCTCCTCCCTCACTGCCCATTCATTTTCTCCCTCACTGTCCATTCTTCTCCTCCATCACTGCACATTCACCTCCTCCCTCAATATCCATCCACCTCCTCGCTCACTGTCCATCCACCCCCTCCCTCACTGCCCATCCACCACATCCCTGACTGTCCATCCACCTCCTCCCTCACTGCCCATTCAACTCCTCCATCAGTGCACATCCACCTCCTCCCCCCTCCCTCACTGCCTATCACCTTCTTCTTCACTGTCCATTCATCTCCTCCCTCACTGTCCATCCACCTTCTTCCTCACGGCCCATTCATCTCCTCCCTCACTGTCCATCCCCCTCCTCCATCATTGCCTATCCACCTCCTCCATCACTGCCCATTCAACTCCTCCCCCTTTGTCCATCCACCTCCTCCTTCACTGCCCATTCACCTCCTCCATCACTGTCCATCCACCTCCTCTCTCACTGCCGATTCATCTCCTCCATCACTGCCCATCCACCTACTCCCACACTGTCCATCCACCTCCTCCCTCACTGTCCATTCATCTCCTCCATCACTGTCCATTCATCTCCACCATCAGTGCCCATTCACCTGCGCCCTCACTGTCCATCCACCACCTCCCTCACTGTCCATTCATCTCTTCCCTCACTGTCCATCCACCTCCTTCCTCACTGCTCATTCATCTCTCCCCTCACTGTAGATCCGCTTTCTCCATCACTGCCCATCCACCTACTCCATCACTGTGCATCCACCTCCTCCCTCACTGTCCATTCATCTCATCCCTCACTGCCCTTTCATCTCCTCCCTCACTGTCCATTCATCAGCTCCATGACTGCCCATTCACCTCCTCCCTCAGTGTCCATTCACCTCCTCCCTCATTGTCCGTCCACTTCCTGTCTCACTGTCCATCCATCTACTCCATCACTGTCCATCCAACTCCTCCCTCACTGCCCATTCATCGTCTCCCTCACTGTCCATTCATCTCCTCCATCACTGCCCATTCACCTCCTCCCTCACTGTCCATCCACCTCCTCCCTCACTGTG
This sequence comes from Mobula birostris, assembly GCF_030028105.1. Classification (NCBI taxonomy): domain Eukaryota; kingdom Metazoa; phylum Chordata; class Chondrichthyes; order Myliobatiformes; family Myliobatidae; genus Mobula; species Mobula birostris. The sequence continues at coordinate 141,284,267 of NC_092371.1, read as the reverse complement.
CATCTACCTCCTCCCTCACTGTCCATCCACCTTCTCCCTCACTGTCAATTCATTTCCTCCATCTGTGCCCATTCACCTCCTCCCTCACTGCTCATTTATCTCCTCCCACACTGTCCATTCATCTCCTCCATCACTGTCCATCCACCTCTTCCCTGACTGCCCATCCATCTCCTCCCTCACTGTCCATTCATCTCCTCCGTCACTGACACCCACCTCCTCAATCACTGCCCATCCACCTCCATCATCACTGTCCATCCACCTCCTCCCTCACTGTCCATCCACCTCCTCCCTCACTGCCTATTCATCTCCTCGCTCACTGTCCATTCATCTCCACCATCAGTGCCCATTCACCTCCTCCCTCACTGTACACCCACCTCCTCATTCACTGTCCATTCATCTCCTCCGTCACTGTCCATCCACCTCCTCCCTCACTGCCCATTCATCTACTCCATCACTGTCCATCCACCACCTCCATCACTGCACATCCACCTCCTCCATCACTGTCCATCCAACTTCTCCCTCACAGTCCAACCACCTCCTCGCTCACTGCCCATTCATCTCCTCCCTCACTGTTCGTCCACGTCCTCCCCCACTGTCCAGCTACCTCCTCCCTCACTGTCCATCCAGCTCCTCCATCACTGCCCATCCACCTCCATCATCACAGTCCATCCACGTCCTCCCTCACTGCCCATCCACCTCCTCCCTCATGGTCCTTTCATCTCCTCCATCACTGCCAATTCACCTCCTCCCTCACTGTCCATTCATCTCCTCCCTCACTGCCCATTCATCTCCTCCATCACTATCCATCCACCTCCTCCATCACTGCCCATCCAGCTCCTCCATCAATGTCCATCCAACTCCTCCCTCACAGTTCATCCACCTCCTCGCTCACTGCCCATTCATCTCCTCCCTCACTGATCATCCACCTCCTCCCTCACTCTCCTTTCATCTCCTCCCTCACAGTTCATCCACCTCCTCCCTCACTGTCCATTCATCTCCTCCCTCACTGTCCACCACCTTCTTCCTCACTGCCTATTCATCTCCTCCCTCACTGTCTATCCACCCCCTCCATCAGTGCCCATCCTCCTCCTCCCTCACTGTACACCCACCTCCTCATTCACTGTCCATTCATCTCCTCCGTCACTGTCCATCCACCTCCTCCCTCACTGCCCATTCATCTACTCCATCACTGTCCATCCACCTCCTCCCTCACTGTTCGTCCACCTCCTCCCCCACTGTCCAGCTACCTCCTCCCTCACTGTCCATCCAGCTCCTCCATCACTGCCCATCCACCTCCATCATCACAGTCCATCCACGTCCTCCCTCACTGTCCATCCACCTCCTCCCTCATGGTCCTTTCATCTCCTCCATCACTGCCAATTCACCTCCTCCCTCACTGTCCATTCATCTCCTACATCAGTGCCCATTCACCTCCTCCCTCACTGTCCATCCACCTCCACCATCACTGCCCATCCAGCTCCTCCATCTCTGTCCACCCACATCCTCCCTCACTGTCCATCCACCTCCTTGCTCACTGCTCATTTCTTCTCCACCCTCACTGTTGATCCACTTCCTCGATCACTGCCCATCCACCTCCTCCATCACTGTCCATCCACCTCCTCTCTCACTGCCCATCCATCTCCTCCATCACTGTCCATCCACCTCCTCTTTCACTGTCCATCCACCTCTTCCCTCACTGCCCATTCATCTACTCCATCACTGTCCATCCACCTCCTCCCTCACTGTTCGTGCACCTCCTCCCCCACTGTCCAGCTACCTCCTCCCTCACTGTCCATCCAGCTCCTCCATCACTGCCCATCCACCTCCATCATCACAGTCCATCCACGTCCTCCCTCAATGTCCATCCACCTCCTCCCTCATGGTCCTTTCATCTCCTCCATCACTGCCAATTCACCTCCTCCCTCACTGTCCATTCATCTCCTACATCAGTGCTCATTCACCTCCTCCCTCACTGCCCATCCATCTGCTCCATCACTGTCCATCCACCTCCTCCCTCACTGTCCATCCACCTCTTCCCTCACTACCCATTCATCTCCTCCCTCACTGTCCATTCATCTCCACCCTCACTGTCCATCCACCTCCTCCCTCACTGCCCATTCATCTCCTCCCTCACTGTCCATTCATCTCCTCCATCACTGCCCATCTACCTCCTCCATCACTGTCCATCCACCTCCTCCCTCACTGTCCATCCACCTCCTATCTGACTGTCCATCCACCTCCTCCCTCACTGCCCATTCATCTCCTCCCTCACTGCCCATTCATCTGTTCCCTCACTGTCCATCCACCTCCTCCATCACTGCCCATCCACCTCCTCCCTCACTGTCCATCCACCTCCTTTCTCACTGTCCATTCATCTCCTCCCTCACTGTCCATCCACCTTCTTCCTCACTGCCCATTCATCTGTTCCCTCACTGTCCATCCACCTCCTCCATCACTGTCCATCCACCTCCTCCCTCACTGTCTATCCACCTCCTTCACTGTCCATTCATCTCCTCCCTCACTGCCCATCCAACTCCTCCATCACTGTCCATCCACCTCCTCCCTCACTGCCCATTCATCTCTTCCCTCACTGTCCATTCATCAGCTCCATGACTGCCAATTCACCTCCTCCCTCAGTGTCCATCCACTTCATCCCTCACTGTCCATCCACCTCCTCCCTCACTGTCCATTCATGTCCTCCCTCACGGTACATCCACGTCCTCCATCACTGCCCATCCACCTCCATCGTCACTGTCCATCCACCTCCTCCCTCACTGTACATCCACGGCCTCCCTCACTGTCCATTCATCTCCACCTTCACTGTCCATCTACCTTCTGACTCACTGCTTATTCATCTCCTCCCTCACTGTCCATTCATCTCCTCCATCACTGCCCATCTACCTCCTCCATCACTGTCCATCCACCTCCTCCCTCACTGTCCATCCACCTCCTATCTGACTGTCCATCCACCTCCTCCCTCACTGCCCATTCATCTCCTCCCTCACTGCCCATTCATCTGTTCCCTCACTGTCCATCCACCTCCTCCATCACTGCCCATCCACCTCCTCCCTCACTGTCCATCCACCTCCTTTCTCACTGTCCATTCATCTCCTCCCTCACTGTCCATCCACCTTCTTCCTCACTGCCCATTCATCTGTTCCCTCACTGTCCATCCACCTCCTCCATCACTGTCCATCCACCTCCTCCCTCACTGTCTATCCACCTCCTTCACTGTCCATTCATCTCCTCCCTCACTGCCCATCCAACTCCTCCATCACTGTCCATCCACCTCCTCCCTCACTGCCCATTCATCTCTTCCCTCACTGTCCATTCATCAGCTCCATGACTGCCAATTCACCTCCTCCCTCAGTGTCCATCCACTTCATCCCTCACTGTCCATCCACCTCCTCCCTCACTGTCCATTCATGTCCTCCCTCACGGTACATCCACGTCCTCCATCACTGCCCATCCACCTCCATCGTCACTGTCCATCCACCTCCTCCCTCACTGTACATCCACGGCCTCCCTCACTGTCCATTCATCTCCACCTTCACTGTCCATCTACCTTCTGACTCACTGCCTATTCATCGCCTCCCTCACTGTTCATCCACCTCCTCCATCACTGCCCATCCACCTCTTCCCTCACTGTCCATTCATCTCCTCCCTCACTGTCCATCCTCCTCCTTCCCCACTGCCCATTCATCTCCTCCCTCACTGTCCATTCACCTCCTCCATCACTGCCAATCCACCTCGTCCATCACTGTCCATCCACCTCCTTCCTAACTGCCCATTCATCTCCTCCATCACTGTCCATCCACCTCCTCCTTCACTGCCCATCCACCTCCTCCATCACTGTCCATCCAACTCCTCCCTGACTGTCCATCCACCTCCTCCCTCACTGCCCATTCATCTCCTCCCTCACAGTTCCTCCACCTCCTCCCTTACTCTCCTTTCAACTCCTCCATCACTGCCCATTCACCTCCTCCCTCACTGTCAATCCACCTCCTCCCTCACTGTCCATCTACCTCCTCCCTCACTGTCCATCCACCTTCTCCCTCACTGTCAATTCATTTCCTCCATCTGTGCCCATTCACCTCCTCCCGCACTGCCCATTCATCTCCTCCCACACTGTCCATTCATCTCCTCCATCACTGTCCATCCACCTCTTCCCTGACTGCCCATCCATCTCCTCCCTCACTGTTCATTCATCTCCTCCGTCACTGACATCCACCTCCTCCATCACTGCCCATCCACCTCCAGCATCACTGTCCATCTACCTCCTCCCTCACTATCCTTCCACCTCCTTCCTCACTGCCTATTCATCTCCTCGCTCACTGTCCATTCATCTCCTCCATCAGTCCCCATTCACCTCCTCCTTCTCTGTCCACCCACCTCCTCATTCACTGTCCATTCATCTCCTCCCTCACTGCCCATCCACTTCCTACTTCACTGTCCATCCACCTCCTCCCTCACTGCCCATTCATCTCCTCCATCACTGTCCATCCACCTCCTCCATCACTACCCATCCAACTCCTCCATCAATGTCCATCCAACTCCTCCCTCACAGTTCATCCACCTCCTCGCTCACTGCCCATTCATCTCCTCCCTCACTGATCATCCACCTCCTCCCTCACTCTCCTTTCATCTCCTCCATCACTGCCCATTCACTTCCTCCCTCACTGTCCATCCACCTCTTCCCTGACTACCCATCCACCTCCTCCCTCACTGCCCATTCATCTCCTCCCTCACTGTCCATTCATCTCCTCCTTCACTGCCCATTCACCTACTCCCTCACTGTCCATCCACCTCCTCCCCCACTGTCCAGCTACCTCCTCCTTCACTGTACATCCAGCTCATCCATCACTGCCCATCCACCTCCATCATCACAGTCCATCCACCTCCTCCCTTACTGTCCTTCCACCTCCTCCCTCACTGTCCATCCACCTTCTCTCTCACTATCCATTCATCTGCTCCATCAGTGCCCATTCACCTCCTCCCTCACTGTCCATCCACCTTCTCCCTCACTGTCAATTCATTTCCTCCATCTGTGCCCATTCACCTCCTCCCTCACTGCCCATTCATTTCCTCCCACACTGTCCATTCATCTCCTCCATCACTGTCCATCCACCTCTTCCCTGACTGCCCATCCATCTCCTCCATCACTGTCCATTCATCTCCTCCGTCACTGACATCCACCTCCTCCATCACTGCCCATCCACCTCCAGCATCACTGTCCATCCACCTCCTCCCTCACTGTCCATCCACCTCCTTCCTCACTGCCTATTCATCTCCTCGCTCACTGTCCATTCATCTCCTCCATCAGTCCCCATTCACCTCTTCCTTCACTGTCCACCCACCTCCTCATTCACTGTCCATTCATCTCCTCCCTCACTGCCCATCCACTTCCTCCATCACTGTCCATCCACCTCCTCCCTCACTGCCCATTCATCTCCTCCATCACTGTCCATCCACCTCCTTCATCACTGCCCATTCAGCTCCTCCATCAATGTCCATTCATCTCCTCCATCAGTGCCCATTCACCTCCTCCCTCACTGTCCATCCACCTCCACCATCACTGCCCATCCAGCTCCTCCATCTCTGTCCACCCACATCCTCCCTCACTGTCCATCCACCTCCTTCCTCACTGCTCATTTCTTCTCCACCCTCACTGTTGATCCACCTCCTCGATCACTGCCCATCCACCTCCTCCATCACTGTCCATCCACCTCCTCTCTCACGGCCCATCCATCTCCTCCATCACTGTCCATCCACCTCCTCCCTCACTGTCCATCCACCTCTTCCCTCACTGCCCATTCATCTCCTACCTCACTGTCCATTCATCTCCACCCTCACTGTCCATCCACCTCCTCCCTCACTGCCCATTCATCTCCTCCCTCACTGTCCATTCATCTCCTCCATCACTGTCCATTCATCTCCTCCCTCTCTGCCCATTCATCTGTTCCCTCACTGTCCATCCACCTCCTCCATCACTGTCCATCCACCTCCTCCCTCACTGTCCATCCACCTCCTATCTCACTGTCCATTCACCTCCTCCCTCACTGTCCATCCACCTTCTTCCTCACTGCCCATTCATCTGTTCCCTCACTGTCCATCCACCTCCTCCATCACTGTCCATTCATCTCCTCCCTCACTGCCCATCCAACTCCTCCATCACTGTCCATTCACCTCCTCCCTCAGTGTCCATCCACTTCATCCCTCACTGTCCATCCACCTCCTCCCTCACTGTCCATTCATGTCCTCCCTCACGGTCCATCCACGTCCTCCATCACTGCCCATCCACCTCCATCGTCCCTGTCCATCCACCTCCTCCCTCACTGTCCATCCATGGCCTCCCTCACTGTCCATTCATCTCCACCCTCACTGTCCATCTACCTTCTGACTCACTGCCTATTCATCGGCTCCCTCACTGTTCATCCACCTCCTCCATCACTGCCCATCCACCTCCTCCATCACTGTCCATCCACCTCCTCCCTCACTGTCCATCCACCTCCTCCCTCACTGTCCATTCATCTCCTCCCTCACTGTCCATCCTCCTCCTTCCTCACTGCCCATTCATCTCCTCCCTCACTGTCCATTCACCTCCTCCATCACTGCCAATTCACCTCGTCCATCACTGTCCAACCACCTCCTTCCTCATTGCCCATTCATCTCCTCCATCACTGTCCATCCACCTCCTCCATCACTGCCCATCCACCTCCTCCATCACTGTCCATCCAACTCCTCCCTGACTGTCCATCCACCTCCTCCCTAACTGCCCATTCATCTCCTCCCTCACAGTTCCTCCACCTAATCCCTTACTCTCCTTTCATCTCCTCCATCACTGCCCATTCACCTCCTCCCTCACTATCAACCACCTCCTCCCTCACTGTCCATCTACCTCCTCCCTCAATGTCCATCCACCTTCTCCCTCACTGTCAATTCATTTCCTCCATCTGTGCCCATTCACCTCCTCCCTCACTGCCCATTCATCTCCTCCCACACTGTCCATTCATCTCCTCCATCACTGTCCATCCACCTCTTCCCTGACTGCCCATCCATCTCCTCCCTCACTGTCCATTCATCTCCTCCGTCACTGACATCCACCTCCTCCATCACTGCCCATCCACCTCCAGCATCACTGTTCATCCACCTCCTCCCTCACTGTCCATCCACCTCCTTCCTCACTGCCTATTCATCTCCTCGCTCACTGTCCATTCATCTCCTCCATCAGTCCCCATTCACGTCCTCCTTCACTGTCCACCCACCTCCTCATTCACTGTCCATTCATCTCCTCCCTCACTGCCCATTCATCTCCTCCATCACTGTCCATCCACCTCCTCCATCACTGCCCATCCAGCTCCTCCATCAATGTCCATCCAACTCCTCCCTCACAGTTCATCCACCTCCTCGCTCACTGCCCATTCATCTCCTCCCTCACTGATCATCCACCTCCTCCCTCACTCTCCTTTCATCTCCTCCCTCACAGTTCATCCACCTCCTCCCTCACTGTCCATTCATCTCCTCCCTCACTGTCCACCACCTTCTTCCTCACTGCCTATTCATCTCCTCCCTCACTGTCTATCCACCCCCTCCATCAGTGCCCATCCTCCTCCTCCCTCACTGTACACCCACCTCCTCATTCACTGTCCATTCATCTCCTCCGTCACTGTCCATCCACCTCCTCCCTCACTGCCCATTCATCTACTCCATCACTGTCCATCCACCTCCTCCCTCACTGTTCGTCCACCTCCTCCCCCACTGTCCAGCTACCTCCTCCCTCACTGTCCATCCAGCTCCTCCATCACTGCCCATCCACCTCCATCATCACAGTCCATCCACGTCCTCCCTCACTGTCCATCCACCTCCTCCCTCATGGTCCTTTCATCTCCTCCATCACTGCCAATTCACCTCCTCCCTCACTGTCCATTCATCTCCTACATCAGTGCCCATTCACCTCCTCCCTCACTGTCCATCCACCTCCACCATCACTGCCCATCCAGCTCCTCCATCTCTGTCCACCCACATCCTCCCTCACTGTCCATCCACCTCCTTGCTCACTGCTCATTTCTTCTCCACCCTCACTGTTGATCCACTTCCTCGATCACTGCCCATCCACCTCCTCCATCACTGTCCATCCACCTCCTCTCTCACTGCCCATCCATCTCCTCCATCACTGTCCATCCACCTCCTCTTTCACTGTCCATCCACCTCTTCCCTCACTGCCCATTCATCTACTCCATCACTGTCCATCCACCTCCTCCCTCACTGTTCGTGCACCTCCTCCCCCACTGTCCAGCTACCTCCTCCCTCACTGTCCATCCAGCTCCTCCATCACTGCCCATCCACCTCCATCATCACAGTCCATCCACGTCCTCCCTCAATGTCCATCCACCTCCTCCCTCATGGTCCTTTCATCTCCTCCATCACTGCCAATTCACCTCCTCCCTCACTGTCCATTCATCTCCTACATCAGTGCTCATTCACCTCCTCCCTCACTGCCCATCCATCTGCTCCATCACTGTCCATCCACCTCCTCCCTCACTGTCCATCCACCTCTTCCCTCACTACCCATTCATCTCCTCCCTCACTGTCCATTCATCTCCACCCTCACTGTCCATCCACCTCCTCCCTCACTGCCCATTCATCTCCTCCCTCACTGTCCATTCATCTCCTCCATCACTGCCCATCTACCTCCTCCATCACTGTCCATCCACCTCCTCCCTCACTGTCCATCCACCTCCTATCTGACTGTCCATCCACCTCCTCCCTCACTGCCCATTCATCTCCTCCCTCACTGCCCATTCATCTGTTCCCTCACTGTCCATCCACCTCCTCCATCACTGCCCATCCACCTCCTCCCTCACTGTCCATCCACCTCCTTTCTCACTGTCCATTCATCTCCTCCCTCACTGTCCATCCACCTTCTTCCTCACTGCCCATTCATCTGTTCCCTCACTGTCCATCCACCTCCTCCATCACTGTCCATCCACCTCCTCCCTCACTGTCTATCCACCTCCTTCACTGTCCATTCATCTCCTCCCTCACTGCCCATCCAACTCCTCCATCACTGTCCATCCACCTCCTCCCTCACTGCCCATTCATCTCTTCCCTCACTGTCCATTCATCAGCTCCATGACTGCCAATTCACCTCCTCCCTCAGTGTCCATCCACTTCATCCCTCACTGTCCATCCACCTCCTCCCTCACTGTCCATTCATGTCCTCCCTCACGGTACATCCACGTCCTCCATCACTGCCCATCCACCTCCATCGTCACTGTCCATCCACCTCCTCCCTCACTGTACATCCACGGCCTCCCTCACTGTCCATTCATCTCCACCTTCACTGTCCATCTACCTTCTGACTCACTGCTTATTCATCTCCTCCCTCACTGTCCATTCATCTCCTCCATCACTGCCCATCTACCTCCTCCATCACTGTCCATCCACCTCCTCCCTCACTGTCCATCCACCTCCTATCTGACTGTCCATCCACCTCCTCCCTCACTGCCCATTCATCTCCTCCCTCACTGCCCATTCATCTGTTCCCTCACTGTCCATCCACCTCCTCCATCACTGCCCATCCACCTCCTCCCTCACTGTCCATCCACCTCCTTTCTCACTGTCCATTCATCTCCTCCCTCACTGTCCATCCACCTTCTTCCTCACTGCCCATTCATCTGTTCCCTCACTGTCCATCCACCTCCTCCATCACTGTCCATCCACCTCCTCCCTCACTGTCTATCCACCTCCTTCACTGTCCATTCATCTCCTCCCTCACTGCCCATCCAACTCCTCCATCACTGTCCATCCACCTCCTCCCTCACTGCCCATTCATCTCTTCCCTCACTGTCCATTCATCAGCTCCATGACTGCCAATTCACCTCCTCCCTCAGTGTCCATCCACTTCATCCCTCACTGTCCATCCACCTCCTCCCTCACTGTCCATTCATGTCCTCCCTCACGGTACATCCACGTCCTCCATCACTGCCCATCCACCTCCATCGTCACTGTCCATCCACCTCCTCCCTCACTGTACATCCACGGCCTCCCTCACTGTCCATTCATCTCCACCTTCACTGTCCATCTACCTTCTGACTCACTGCCTATTCATCGCCTCCCTCACTGTTCATCCACCTCCTCCATCACTGCCCATCCACCTCTTCCCTCACTGTCCATTCATCTCCTCCCTCACTGTCCATCCTCCTCCTTCCCCACTGCCCATTCATCTCCTCCCTCACTGTCCATTCACCTCCTCCATCACTGCCAATCCACCTCGTCCATCACTGTCCATCCACCTCCTTCCTAACTGCCCATTCATCTCCTCCATCACTGTCCATCCACCTCCTCCTTCACTGCCCATCCACCTCCTCCATCACTGTCCATCCAACTCCTCCCTGACTGTCCATCCACCTCCTCCCTCACTGCCCATTCATCTCCTCCCTCACAGTTCCTCCACCTCCTCCCTTACTCTCCTTTCAACTCCTCCATCACTGCCCATTCACCTCCTCCCTCACTGTCAATCCACCTCCTCCCTCACTGTCCATCTACCTCCTCCCTCACTGTCCATCCACCTTCTCCCTCACTGTCAATTCATTTCCTCCATCTGTGCCCATTCACCTCCTCCCGCACTGCCCATTCATCTCCTCCCACACTGTCCATTCATCTCCTCCATCACTGTCCATCCACCTCTTCCCTGACTGCCCATCCATCTCCTCCCTCACTGTTCATTCATCTCCTCCGTCACTGACATCCACCTCCTCCATCACTGCCCATCCACCTCCAGCATCACTGTCCATCTACCTCCTCCCTCACTATCCTTCCACCTCCTTCCTCACTGCCTATTCATCTCCTCGCTCACTGTCCATTCATCTCCTCCATCAGTCCCCATTCACCTCCTCCTTCTCTGTCCACCCACCTCCTCATTCACTGTCCATTCATCTCCTCCCTCACTGCCCATCCACTTCCTACTTCACTGTCCATCCACCTCCTCCCTCACTGCCCATTCATCTCCTCCATCACTGTCCATCCACCTCCTCCATCACTACCCATCCAACTCCTCCATCAATGTCCATCCAACTCCTCCCTCACAGTTCATCCACCTCCTCGCTCACTGCCCATTCATCTCCTCCCTCACTGATCATCCACCTCCTCCCTCACTCTCCTTTCATCTCCTCCATCACTGCCCATTCACTTCCTCCCTCACTGTCCATCCACCTCTTCCCTGACTACCCATCCACCTCCTCCCTCACTGTCCATCCACCTCCTATCTGACTGTCCATCCACCTCCTCCCTCACTGCCCATTCATCTCCTCCCTCACTGCCCATTCATCTGTTCCCTCACTGTCCATCCACCTCCTCCATCACTGCCCATCCACCTCCTCCCTCACTGTCCATCCACCTCCTTTCTCACTGTCCATTCATCTCCTCCCTCACTGTCCATCCACCTTCTTCCTCACTGCCCATTCATCTGTTCCCTCACTGTCCATCCACCTCCTCCATCACTGTCCATCCACCTCCTCCCTCACTGTCTATCCACCTCCTTCACTGTCCATTCATCTCCTCCCTCACTGCCCATCCAACTCCTCCATCACTGTCCATCCACCTCCTCCCTCACTGCCCATTCATCTCTTCCCTCACTGTCCATTCATCAGCTCCATGACTGCCAATTCACCTCCTCCCTCAGTGTCCATCCACTTCATCCCTCACTGTCCATCCACCTCCTCCCTCACTGTCCATTCATGTCCTCCCTCACGGTACATCCACGTCCTCCATCACTGCCCATCCACCTCCATCGTCACTGTCCATCCACCTCCTCCCTCACTGTACATCCACGGCCTCCCTCACTGTCCATTCATCTCCACCTTCACTGTCCATCTACCTTCTGACTCACTGCCTATTCATCGCCTCCCTCACTGTTCATCCACCTCCTCCATCACTGCCCATCCACCTCTTCCCTCACTGTCCATTCATCTCCTCCCTCACTGTCCATCCTCCTCCTTCCTCACTGCCCATTCATCTCCTCCCTCACTGTCCATTCACCTCCTCCATCACTGCCAATCCACCTCGTCCATCACTGTCCATCCACCTCCTTCCTAACTGCCCATTCATCTCCTCCATCACTGTCCATCCACCTCCTCCTTCACTGCCCATCCACCTCCTCCATCACTGTCCATCCAACTCCTCCCTGACTGTCCATCCACCTCCTCCCTCACTGCCCATTCATCTCCTCCCTCACAGTTCCTCCACCTCCTCCCTTACTCTCCTTTCAACTCCTCCATCACTGCCCATTCACCTCCTCCCTCACTGTCAATCCACCTCCTCCCTCACTGTCCATCTACCTCCTCCCTCACTGTCCATCCACCTTCTCCCTCACTGTCAATTCATTTCCTCCATCTGTGCCCATTCACCTCCTCCCGCACTGCCCATTCATCTCCTCCCACACTGTCCATTCATCTCCTCCATCACTGTCCATCCACCTCTTCCCTGACTGCCCATCCATCTCCTCCCTCACTGTTCATTCATCTCCTCCGTCACTGACATCCACCTCCTCCATCACTGCCCATCCACCTCCAGCATCACTGTCCATCTACCTCCTCCCTCACTATCCTTCCACCTCCTTCCTCACTGCCTATTCATCTCCTCGCTCACTGTCCATTCATCTCCTCCATCAGTCCCCATTCACCTCCTCCTTCTCTGTCCACCCACCTCCTCATTCACTGTCCATTCATCTCCTCCCTCACTGCCCATCCACTTCCTACTTCACTGTCCATCCACCTCCTCCCTCACTGCCCATTCATCTCCTCCATCACTGTCCATCCACCTCCTCCATCACTACCCATCCAACTCCTCCATCAATGTCCATCCAACTCCTCCCTCACAGTTCATCCACCTCCTCGCTCACTGCCCATTCATCTCCTCCCTCACTGATCATCCACCTCCTCCCTCACTCTCCTTTCATCTCCTCCATCACTGCCCATTCACTTCCTCCCTCACTGTCCATCCACCTCTTCCCTGACTACCCATCCACCTCCTCCCTCACTGCCCATTCATCTCCTCCCTCACTGTCCATTCATCTCCTCCTTCACTGCCCATTCACCTACTCCCTCACTGTCCATCCACCTCCTCCCCCACTGTCCAGCTACCTCCTCCTTCACTGTACATCCAGCTCATCCATCACTGCCCATCCACCTCCATCATCACAGTCCATCCACCTCCTCCCTTACTGTCCTTCCACCTCCTCCCTCACTGTCCATCCACCTTCTCTCTCACTATCCATTCATCTGCTCCATCAGTGCCCATTCACCTCCTCCCTCACTGTCCATCCACCTTCTCCCTCACTGTCAATTCATTTCCTCCATCTGTGCCCATTCACCTCCTCCCTCACTGCCCATTCATTTCCTCCCACACTGTCCATTCATCTCCTCCATCACTGTCCATCCACCTCTTCCCTGACTGCCCATCCATCTCCTCCATCACTGTCCATTCATCTCCTCCGTCACTGACATCCACCTCCTCCATCACTGCCCATCCACCTCCAGCATCACTGTCCATCCACCTCCTCCCTCACTGTCCATCCACCTCCTTCCTCACTGCCTATTCATCTCCTCGCTCACTGTCCATTCATCTCCTCCATCAGTCCCCATTCACCTCTTCCTTCACTGTCCACCCACCTCCTCATTCACTGTCCATTCATCTCCTCCCTCACTGCCCATCCACTTCCTCCATCACTGTCCATCCACCTCCTCCCTCACTGCCCATTCATCTCCTCCATCACTGTCCATCCACCTCCTTCATCACTGCCCATTCAGCTCCTCCATCAATGTCCATCCAACTCCTCCCTCACAGCTCATCCACCTCCTCGCTCACTGCCCATTCATCTCCTCCCTCACTGATCATCCACCTCCTCCCTCACTCTCCTTTCATCTCCTCCATCACTGCCCATTCACTTCCTCCCTCACTGTCCATCCACCTCTTCCCTGACTGCCCATCCACCTCCTCCCTCACTGCCCATTCATCTCCTCCCTCACTGTCCATTCATCTCCTCCTTCACTGCCCATTCACCTTTCCCTCACTGTCCATCCACCTCCTCCCCCACTGTCCAGCTACCTCCTCCCTCACTGTACATCCAGCTCATCCATCACTGCCCATCCACCTCCATCATCACAGTCCATCCACCTCCTCCCTTACCGTCCTTCCACCTCCTCCCTCACTGTCCATCCACCTTCTCTCTCACTGTCCATTCATCTCCTCCATCAGTGCCCATTCACCTCCTCCCTCACTGTCCATCCACCTCCTCCCTCAGTGTCCATTGATCACCTCCATCACTGTCCATCCACCTCTTTCCTCACTGCCCATTCATCTCCTCCCTCAATGCCGATTCATCTCCTCCTTCACTGCCCATCCAGCTCCTCCCTCACTGTCTACCCACCTCCTCCCTCACTGCCCATTCACCTCATATCGTACTGCCCATCCACGTCCTCCCTCACTGTCCATCCAACTCCTCCCTCATGGTCCATTCATCTCCTCCATCACTGCCCATTTACCTCCTCCCTCACTGTCCATTCATCTCCTCCATCAGTGCCCATTCACCTCCTCCCTCACTGTCCATCCACCTCCTCCCTCACTGCCCATTAATCTCCTCCCTCACTGTCCATGCATCTCCTTCCTTACTTCTCATTTCTTCTCCACACTCACTGTTGATCCACCTCCTCCATCACTGTCCATTCATCTCCACCCTTACTGCCTTCCACCTCCTCCCTCACTGCCCATTCATCTCCTCCCTCACTGTCCATTCATCTCCTCCATCACTGCCCAACCACCTCCTCCATCACTGTCCATCCACCTCCTCCCTCACTGTCCATCCACCTCCTCCCGCACTGCCCATCTATCTCCTCCATCACTGTCCATTCATCTCCTCCCTCACTGTCCATCCACCTTCTTCCTCACTGCCCATTCATCTGTTCCCTCACTGTCCATCCACCTCCTCCCTCACTGTCCATCCACCTCCTCCCTCACTGCCAATTCATCTCCTCCATCACTGTCCATCCACCTCCTCCCTCACTGTCCATCCACCTCCTCCCTCACTGCCAATTCATCTCCTCCATCACTGCCCATCCACCTCCTCCATCACTGTCCATCCCCCTCCTCCATCACTGTCAATTCATCTCCTCCATCACTGTCCATACATCTCCTCCATCAGTGCGCATTCACCTCCTCCCTCACTGTCCATTGATCTCCTCCCTCACTGTCCATCCACCTCCTTCCACACTACTCATTCATCTCCTCCCTCACTGTCGATCCGCCTCTTTCCTCACTGCCCATCCATCTCCTCCCTCACTGTCCATTCATCTGCTACCTCACTGTCCATTCATCTCCTCCATCAGTGCCCATTCACCTCCTCCCTCACTGTCCATCCACCTCCTCCCTCACTGTCCATTCATCTCCTCCCTCACTGTCTTTCCACCTTCTTACCTTCTTCCTCACTGCCCAATCATCTCCTCCCTCACTGTCCATTCATCTCCTCCATCACTACCCATCCAACTCCTCCATCACTGTCCATCCAAATCCTCCCTCACTGTCCATCCACCTTCCCCTTCACTGCCCATTCATCTCCTCCATCACTGCCCATTCACCTCCTCCCTCACTGTCCATCCACCTCCTCCCTCACTGTCCATTCATCTACTCCCTCACTGTCCATGCACCTGCTTCCTCACTGCCCATTCATCTCCCCCCCTTACTGACCATCCACCTCCTCCATCACTGCCCATCCACCTCCAACATCACTGTCCACCCACCTCCCCCCTCACTGTCCATCCACCTCCTCCCTCACTGCCAATTCATTTCCTCCATCACTGCCCATCTACGTCCTCTCTCACTGTCAATCCACCTCCTCCCTCACTGTCCATCTACCTCCTCCCTCACTGTCCATCCACCTTTTCCCTCACTGTCAATTCATTTCCTCCATCTGTGCCCATTCATCTCCTCCCTCACTGCCCATTCATCTCCTCCCACACTGTCCATTCATCTCCTCCATCACTGTCCATCCACCTCTTCCCTGACTGCCCATCCATCTCCTCCCATACTGTCCATTCATCTCCTCCGTCACTGACATCCACCTCCTCCATCACTGCCCATCCACCTCCAACATCACTG
Organism: Mobula birostris; assembly: GCF_030028105.1. Classification (NCBI taxonomy): domain Eukaryota; kingdom Metazoa; phylum Chordata; class Chondrichthyes; order Myliobatiformes; family Myliobatidae; genus Mobula; species Mobula birostris. The sequence goes on along the minus strand of NC_092371.1, from coordinate 141,268,115 downwards.
TCCATCCACCTCCCCCCTCACTGTCCATCCACCTCCTCCCTCACTGCCAATTCATTTCCTCCATCACTGCCCATCCACGTCCTCTCTCACTGTCAATCCACCTCCACCCTCACTGTCCATCTACCTCCTCCCTCACTGTCCATCCACCTTTTCCCTCACTGTCAATTCATTTCCTCCATCTGTGCCCATTCACCTCCTCCCTCACTGCCCATTCATCTCCTCCCACACTGTCCATTCATCTCCTCCATCACTGTCCATCCACCTCTTCCCTGACTGCCCATCCATCTCCTCCCATACTGTCCATTCATCTCCTCCGTCACTGACATCCACCTCCTCCATCACTGCCCATCCACCTCCAGCATCACTGTCCATCCACCTCCTACCTCACTGTCCATCCACCTCCTTCCTCACTGCCTATTCATCTCCTCGCTCACTGTCCATTCATCTCCTCCATCAGTCCCCATTCACCTCCTCCTTCACTGTCCACCCACCTCCTCATTCACTGTCCATTCATCTCCTCCCTCACTGCCCATCCACTTCCTCCATCACTGTCCATCCACTTTCTCTCTCACTGTCCATTCATCTCCTCCATCAGTGCCCATTCACCCTCACTGTCCATCCACCTCCTCCCTCAGTGTCCATTAATCACCTCCCTCACTGTCCATCCACCTCTTTCCTCACTGCCCATTCATCTCCTCACTCAATGCCCATTCATCTCCTCCTTCACTGCCCATCCAGCTCCTCCCTCACTATCTACCCACCTCCACCCCAACTGCCCATTCACCTCCTATCGTACTGCCCATCCACGTCCTCCCTCACTGTCCATCCACCTCCTCCCTCCTGTTCCATTCATCTCCTCCATCACTGCCCATTTACCTCCTCCCTCACTGTCCATTCATCTCCTCCATCAGTGCCCATTCACCTCCTCCCTCACTGTCCATCCACCTCCTCCCTCACTGCCCATTAATCTCCTCCCTCACTGTCCATCCATCTCCTTCCTCACTGCTCATTTCTTCTCCACCCTCACTGTTGATCCACCTCCTCCATCACTGCCCATCCACCTCCTCCATTACTGTCCATCCACCTCCTCCCTCACTGCCCATCTATCTCCTCCATCACTGTCCATTCATCTCGACCCTCACTGCCATCCACCTCCTCCATCAGTGCCCATTCATCTCCTCCCTCACTGTCCATTCATCTCCTCTATCACTGCCCATCCACCTGCTCCATCACTGTCCATCCACCTCCTCCCTCACTGTCCATCCACCTCCTCCCGCACTGCCCATCTATCTCCTCCATCACTGTCCATTCATCTCCTCCCTCACTGTCCATCCACCTTCTTCTTCACTGCCCATTCATCTGTTCCCTCACTGTCCATCCACCTCCTCCATCACTGTCCATCCAACTTCTCCCTCACTGTCCATCCACCTTCTCCTTCACTGCCCATTCATCTCTTCCATCAGTACCCATTCACCTCCTCCCTCACTGTCCATCCACCTCCTTCCTCACTGTCCATTCATCTCCTCCCTAACTGTCCATCCACCTGCTTCCTCACTGCCCATTCATCTCCTCCCGCACTGTCCATCCACCTCCTCCTTCACTGCCCATTCACCTTCTCCATCACAGTCCATCCACCTCCTCCATCACTGCCCATCCACCTCCTACATCACTGTCCATCCACCTCCTCCCTCACTGTCCATCCACCTCCTCCCTCACTGTCCATCCACCTCCTCCCTTACTGCCAATTCATCTCCTCCATTACTGCCCATCCACCTCCTCCCTTACTGTCCATCCCCCTCCTCCATCACTGTCCATTCATCTCCTCCATCACTGTCCATTCATCTCCTCCATCAGTGCGCATTCACCTCCTCACTCACTGTCCATTCATCTCCTCCCTCACTGTCCATCCACCTTCTTCCTCACTGCCCAATGATCTGTTCCCTCACTGTCCATCCACCTCCTCCATCACTGTCCATCCACCTCCTCCCTCACTGTCCATCCACCTCCTCCGTCACTGTCCATTCATCTCCTCCCTCACTGTCCATCCACCTCCTTCCTCACTACTCATTCATCTCCTCCCTCACTGTCGATCCGCCTCCTCCCTCACTGCCCATCCATCTCCTCCCTCACTGTCCATTCATCTCCTCCCTCACTGTCCATTCATCTCCTCCCTCACTGTCCATCCACCTTCTTCCTCACTGCCCATTCATCTGTTCCCTCACTGTCCATCCACCCCCTCCATCACTGTCCATCTACCTCCTCCCTCACTGTCCATCCACCTCCTTCCTCACTGCTCATTTATCTCCTCCTTCACTGTCGATCCACCTCCTCCATGACTGCCCATCCACCTCCTCCATCACTGTACATCCACCTCCTCCCTCTCTGTCCATTCATCTCCTCCATCAGTGCTCATTCACCCCCTCCCTCATGTCCATCCGCCTCTTCCATCACTGCCCATCCATCTCCTCCCTAACTGTCCATTCATCTCCTCCATCACTGCCCATTCATCTCCTCCATCAGTGCCCATTCACCTCTTCCCTCACTGTCCATCCACTTCCTCCCTGACTGTCCATCCACCTCCTTCCTCACTGCCCATTCATCTCCTCCCTCACTGCCCATTCATCTCCTCCGTCAATGCCCATCCAGCTCCTCCCTCACTGTCCATTCACCTCCTCCCTTACTGTCCATCCACCTCCTCCCTCACTGCCAATCCACCTCCTCCCTCACTGCCAATCCACCTCCTCCCTCACTGTCCATCCACTCCTCCCTCACTGCCCATTCATCTCCTCCCTCACTGTCCATTCATCAGCTCCATGACTGACCATTCACCTCCTCCCTCAGTGTCCATCCACTTCATCCCTCACTGTCCATCCACCTCCTCCCTCACTGTCCATTCATGTCCTACCTCACGGTCCATCCACGTCCTCCATCACTGTCCATCCACCTCCTCCATCACTGTCCATCCACCTCCTCCCTCACTGTCCACCCACCTCCTCCCTCACTGTCCATTCATCTCCTCCCTCACTGTCCATCCTCCTCCTTCCTCACTGCCCATTCATCTCCTCCCTCACTGTCCATTCACCTCCTCCATCACTGCCAATCCACCTCCTCCCTCACAGTCCATCCAGCTTCTCCCTCACTGACCATTCATCTCCTCCATCAGTGCCCATTCACCTCCTCCCTCACTGTCCATCCACCTCCTCCCTCAGTGTCCATTGATCTCCTCCCTCACTGTCCATCCACCTCTTTCCTCACTGTCCATTCATCTCCTCCCTCACTGTCCATCCACCTTCTTACCTTCTTCCTCACTGCCCAATCATCTTCTCCCCTCTCTGTCAATCCACCTCCTCCCTCACTGCCCATTCATCTCCTCCCTCACTGTCCATTCATCTCCTCCCTCACTGTCCATCCACCTCCTCCCTCACTGCCCATTCATCTGTTCCCTCACTGTCCATCCAGCTCCTCCATCACTGTCCATCCACCTCCTCCCTCACTGTCCATCCACCTCCTCTCTCACTGTCCATTCATCTCCTCCCTCACTGTCCATCCACCTACTTCCTCACTGCTCATTCATCTCCTCCTTCACTGTCGATCCACCTCCTCCATGACTGCCAATCCACCTACTCCATCACTGTACATCCACCTCCTCCCTCACTGTCCATCCACCTCCTCCCTCACTGTCCATCCACCTCCTCCCTCACTGTCCATTCATCTCCTCGCTCACTGTCCATCCACCTTCTTACCTGCTTCCTCACTGCCTATTCATCTCCTCCCTCACTGTCCATCCACCTCGTCCATCACTGCCCATCCACCTCCTCCATCACTGCCCATCCACCTTCTCCATCACTGTCCAACTACCTCCTCCCTCACTGCCCATCCACCTCCTCCATCACTGTCCATCCACCTCCTCCGTCACTGTCCATCCACCCCCTCCCTCACTGCCCATTCATCTCCTCCCTCACTGTCCATTCATCTCCTCCATCACTGTCCATCCACCTCCTCCCTCACTGCCCATTCATCTACTCCCTCACTGTCTATTCATCAGCTCCATGACTGACCATTCACCTCCTCCCTCAGTGTCCATCCACTTAATCCCTCACTGTCCATCCACCTCCTCCCTCACTGTCCATTCATGTCCTACCTCACGGTCCATCCACGTCCTCCATCACTGTCCATCCACCTCCTCCATCACTGTCCATCCACCTCCTCCCTCACTGTCCATCCACCTCCTTTCTCACTGTCCATTCATCTCCTCCCTCACTGTCCATCCTCCTCCTTCCTCACTGCCCATTCATCTCCTCCCTCACTGTCCATTCACCTCCTCCATCACTGCCAATCCACCTCATCCATCACTGTCCATCCACCTCCTTCCTCACTGCCCATTCATCTCCTCCATCACTGTCCATCCACCTCCTCCATCACTGCCCATCCACCTCCTCCATCACTGTCCATCCAACTCCTCCCTGACTGTCCATTCACCTCCTCCCTCACTGCCCATTCATCTCCTCCCTCACAGTTCCTCCACCTCCTCCCTGACTGTCCATCCACCTCCTTCCTCACTGCCCATTCATCTCCTCCCTCACTGCCCATTCATCTCCTCCGTCAATGCCCATCCAGCTCCTCCCTCACTGTCCATTCACCTCCTCCCTTACTGTCCATCCACCTCCTCCCTCACTGCCAATCCACCTCCTCCCTCACTGCCAATCCACCTCCTCCCTCACTGTCCATCCACTCCTCCCTCACTGCCCATTCATCTCCTCCCTCACTGTCCATTCATCAGCTCCATGACTGACCATTCACCTCCTCCCTCAGTGTCCATCCACTTCATCCCTCACTGTCCATCCACCTCCTCCCTCACTGTCCATTCATGTCCTACCTCACGGTCCATCCACGTCCTCCATCACTGTCCATCCACCTCCTCCATCACTGTCCATCCACCTCCTCCCTCACTGTCCACCCACCTCCTCCCTCACTGTCCATTCATCTCCTCCCTCACTGTCCATCCTCCTGCTTCCTCACTGCCCATTCATCTCCTCCCTCACTGTCCATTCACCTCCTCCATCACTGCTAATCCACCTCCTCCCTCACAGTCCATCCAGCTTCTCCCTCACTGACCATTCATCTCCTCCATCAGTGCCCATTCACCTCCTCCCTCACTGTCCATCCACCTCCTCCCTCAGTGTCCATTGATCTCCTCCCTCACTGTCCATCCACCTCTTTCCTCACTGTCCATTCATCTCCTCCCTCACTGTCCATCCACCTTCTTACCTTCTTCCTCACTGCCCAATCATCTTCTCCCTCTCTGTCAATCCACCTCCTCCCTCACTGCCCATTCATCTCCTCCCTCACTGTCCATTCATCTCCTCCCTCACTGTCCATCCACCTCCTCCCGCACTGCCTATCCACCTCCTCCCTCACTGCCTATCCACCCCCTCCATCACTGTCCATTCACCTCCTCCCTCACTGTCCATCCACCTCCTCCCTCACTGCCCATTCATCTGTTCCCTCACTGTCCATCCAGCTCCTCCATCACTGTCCATCCACCTCCTCCCTCACTGTCCATCCACCTCCTCTCTCACTGTCCATTCATCTCCTCCCTCACTGTCCATCCACCTACTTCCTCACTGCTCATTCATCTCCTCCTTCACTGTCGATCCACCTCCTCCATGACTGCCAATCCACCTACTCCATCACTGTACATCCACCTCCTCCCTCACTGTCCATCCACCTCCTCCCTCACTGTCCATCCACCTCCTCCCTCACTGTCCATTCATCTCCTCGCTCACTGTCCATCCAACTTCTTACCTGCTTCCTCACTGCCTATTCATCTCCTCCCTCACTGTCCATCCACCTCGTCCATCACTGCCCATCCACCTCCTCCATCACTGCCCATCCACCTTCTCCATCACTGTCCAACTACCTCCTCCCTCACTGCCCATCCACCTCCTCCATCACTGTCCATCCACCTCCTCCGTCACTGTCCATCCACCCCCTCCCTCACTGCCCATTCATCTCCTCCCTCACTGTCCATTCATCTCCTCCATCACTGTCCATCCACCTCCTCCCTCACTGCCCATTCATCTACTCCCTCACTGTCTATTCATCAGCTCCATGACTGACCATTCACCTCCTCCCTCAGTGTCCATCCACTTAATCCCTCACTGTCCATCCACCTCCTCCCTCACTGTCCATTCATGTCCTACCTCACGGTCCATCCACGTCCTCCATCACTGTCCATCCACCTCCTCCATCACTGTCCATCCACCTCCTCCCTCACTGTCCATCCACCTCCTTTCTCACTGTCCATTCATCTCCTCCCTCACTGTCCATCCTCCTCCTTCCTCACTGCCCATTCATCTCCTCCCTCACTGTCCATTCACCTCCTCCATCACTGCCAATCCACCTCATCCATCACTGTCCATCCACCTCCTTCCTCACTGCCCATTCATCTCCTCCATCACTGTCCATCCACCTCCTCCATCACTGCCCATCCACCTCCTCCATCACTGTCCATCCAACTCCTCCCTGACTGTCCATTCACCTCCTCCCTCACTGCCCATTCATCTCCTCCCTCACAGTTCCTCCACCTCCTCCCTGACTGTCCATCCACCTCCTTCCTCACTGCCCATTCATCTCCTCCCTCACTGCCCATTCATCTCCTCCGTCAATGCCCATCCAGCTCCTCCCTCACTGTCCATTCACCTCCTCCCTTACTGTCCATCCACCTCCTCCCTCACTGCCAATCCACCTCCTCCCTCACTGCCAATCCACCTCCTCCCTCACTGTCCATCCACTCCTCCCTCACTGCCCATTCATCTCCTCCCTCACTGTCCATTCATCAGCTCCATGACTGACCATTCACCTCCTCCCTCAGTGTCCATCCACTTCATCCCTCACTGTCCATCCACCTCCTCCCTCACTGTCCATTCATGTCCTACCTCACGGTCCATCCACGTCCTCCATCACTGTCCATCCACCTCCTCCATCACTGTCCATCCACCTCCTCCCTCACTGTCCACCCACCTCCTCCCTCACTGTCCATTCATCTCCTCCCTCACTGTCCATCCTCCTGCTTCCTCACTGCCCATTCATCTCCTCCCTCACTGTCCATTCACCTCCTCCATCACTGCTAATCCACCTCCTCCCTCACAGTCCATCCAGCTTCTCCCTCACTGACCATTCATCTCCTCCATCAGTGCCCATTCACCTCCTCCCTCACTGTCCATCCACCTCCTCCCTCAGTGTCCATTGATCTCCTCCCTCACTGTCCATCCACCTCTTTCCTCACTGTCCATTCATCTCCTCCCTCACTGTCCATCCACCTTCTTACCTTCTTCCTCACTGCCCAATCATCTTCTCCCTCTCTGTCAATCCACCTCCTCCCTCACTGCCCATTCATCTCCTCCCTCACTGTCCATTCATCTCCTCCCTCACTGTCCATCCACCTCCTCCCGCACTGCCTATCCACCTCCTCCCTCACTGCCTATCCACCCCCTCCATCACTGTCCATTCACCTCCTCCCTCACTGTCCATCCACCTCCTCCCTCACTGCCCATTCATCTGTTCCCTCACTGTCCATCCAGCTCCTCCATCACTGTCCATCCACCTCCTCCCTCACTGTCCATCCACCTCCTCTCTCACTGTCCATTCATCTCCTCCCTCACTGTCCATCCACCTACTTCCTCACTGCTCATTCATCTCCTCCTTCACTGTCGATCCACCTCCTCCATGACTGCCAATCCACCTACTCCATCACTGTACATCCACCTCCTCCCTCACTGTCCATCCACCTCCTCCCTCACTGTCCATCCACCTCCTCCCTCACTGTCCATTCATCTCCTCGCTCACTGTCCATCCACCTTCTTACCTGCTTCCTCACTGCCTATTCATCTCCTCCCTCACTGTCCATCCACCTCGTCCATCACTGCCCATCCACCTCCTCCATCACTGCCCATCCACCTTCTCCATCACTGTCCAACTACCTCCTCCCTCACTGCCCATCCACCTCCTCCATCACTGTCCATCCACCTCCTCCGTCACTGTCCATCCACCCCCTCCCTCACTGCCCATTCATCTCCTCCCTCACTGTCCATTCATCTCCTCCATCACTGTCTATCCACCTCCTCCCTCACTGCCCTTTCATCTACTCCCTCACTGACTATTCATCAGCTCCATGACTGACCATTCACCTCCTCCCTCAGTGTCCATCCACTTAATCCCTCACTGTCCATCCACCTCCTCCCTCACTGTCCATTCATGTCCTACCTCACGGTCCATCCACGTCCTCCATCACTGTCCATCCACCTCCTCCATCACTGTTCATCCACCTCCTCCCTCACTGTCCATCCACCTCCTTTCTCACTGTCCATTCATCTCCTCCCTCACTGTCCATCCTCCTCCTTCCTCACTGCCCATTCATCTCCTCCCTCACTGTCCATTCACCTCCTCCATCACTGCCAATCCACCTCATCCATCACTGTCCATCCACCTCCTTCCTCACTGCCCATTCATCTCCTCCATCACTGTCCATCCACCTCCTCCATCACTGCCCATCCACCTCCTCCATCACTGTCCATCCAACTCCTCCCTGACTGTCCATTCACCTCCTCCCTCACTGCCCATTCATCTCCTCCCTCACAGTTCCTCCACCTCCTCCCTTACTCTCCTTTCATCTCCTCCATCACTGCCCATTCACCTCCTCCCTCACTGTCAATCCACCTCCTCCCTCACTGTTCATCTACCTCCTCCCTCACTCTCCATCCACCTTTACCCTCACTGTCAATTCATTTCCTCCATCTGTGCCCATTCACCTCCTCCCTCACTGCCCATTCATCTCCTCCCACACTGTCCATTCATCTCCTCCATCACTGTCCATCCACCTCCTCGCACACTGTCCATCCACCTCCTTCCTCACTGCCTATTCATCTCCTCGCTCACTGTCCATTCATCCCCTCCATCAGTCCCCATTCACCTCCTCCTTCACTGTCCACCCACCTCCTCATTCACTGTCCATTCATCTCCTCCCTCACTGCCCATCCACTTCCTCCATCACTGTCCATCCACCTTCTCCCTCACTGCGCATTCATCTCCTCCATCACTGTCCATCCACCTCCTCCATCACTGCCCATCCAGCTCCTCCATCAATGTCCAGCCAACTCCTCCCTCACAGTTCATCCACCTCCTCGCTCTCTGCCCATTCATCTCCTCCCTCACTGATCATCCACCTCCTCCCTCACTCTCCTTTCATCTCCTCCATCACTGCCCATTCACTTCCTCCCTCACTGTCCATCCACCTCTTCCCTGACTGCCCATCCACCTCCTCCCTCACTGCCCATTCATCTCCTCCCTCACTGTCCATTCATCTCCTCCTTTACTACCCATTCACCTACTCCCTGACTGTCCATCCACCTCCTCCCCCACTGTCCAGCTACCTCCTCCCTCACTGTACATCCAGCTCATCCATCACTGCCCATCCACCTCCATCATCACAGTCCATCCACCTCCTCCCTTACTGTCCTTCCACCTCCTCCCTCACTGTCCATCCACCTTCTCTCTCACTGTCCATTCATCTCCTCCATCAGTGCCCATTCACCTCCTCCCTCACTGTCCATCCACCTCTTCCCTGACTGCCCATCCATCTTGTCCCTCAGTGCAAATTCTTCTCCTCCCTCACTGTCCATTCATGTCCTCCTTCACTGCCCATTCACCTCCTCCCTCACTGTCCATCTACCTCCTCCCCCAGTGTCCAGCTGCCTCCTCCCTCACTGTCCATCCAGCTGCTCCATCACTGCCCATCCACCTCCATCATCACTATCCATCCGCCTCCTCCCTCACTGTCCATCCAGCTTCTCCCTCACTGTCCATTCATCTCCTCCATCAGTGCCCATTCACCTCCTCCCTCACTGTCTATCCACCTCCTCCCTCACGGTCCATTCATCTCCTCCCTCACTGTCCATCCACCTTCTTCCTCACTGCCCATTCATCTGTTCCCTCACTGTCCATCCACCTCCTCCCTCACCATCCACCTCCTCCCTCACTGTCCATTCATCTCCTCCCTCACTGTCCATCCACCTGCTTCCTCACTGCCCAATCATCTCCTCCCTCACTGTCCATCCACCTCCTCCCTCTCTGTCCATTCATCTCCTCCATCAGTGTCCATTCATCTCCTCCCTCACTGTCCATCCACCTTCTTACCTTCTTCCTCACTGCCCATTCATCTCCTCCCTGACTGTCCATCCACCTCTTCCATCACTGCCCATCCACCTCCTCCATCACTGTCCATCCACCTCCTCCCTCACTATCCATCCACCTCTTCCCTCACTGCTCATTCATCTCCTCCCTCACTGTCGATCCACCTCCTCCATCACTTCCCATCCCCCTTCTCCATCTCTGTCCATCCATCTCCTCCCTCACTGCCCATCCAGCTCCTCCATCACTGTCCATCCACCTCCTCCCTCAGTGTCCATCCACCTCCTCCCTCACTGCCCATTCATCTCCTCCCTCACTGTGCTTTCATCTCCTCCCTCACTGTCTATCCACCTCCTCCCTCACTGTCCATTCATCTCCTCCTTCACTGCCCATCCACCTCCTCCATCACTGTCCTTCCACCTCCTCCCTCACTGCCCATCCACCTCCTCCCTCACTGTCCATCCACCAAATCCCTCACTGTCCATTCATCTCCTCCATCAGTGCCCATTCCCCTCCTCCCTCACTGTCCATCCACCTACTCCCACACTGTCCATTCATCTCCTCCCTCACTGTCCATCCACCTTCTTCCTCACTGCCCATTCATCTCCTCACTTACTGTCCATCCACCTCCTCCGTCACTGCCCATCCACCTCCTCCGTCACTGCCCATCCACCTCCTCCCTCACTGTCCATCCACCTCATCCCTCACTGCCCATTCATCTCCTCCCTCATTGTCCATTCATTTCCTCCATCACTGCCCATTCCCTTCTCCCTCACTGTCCATCCACCTCCTCCCTCACTGTCCATCCACCTCCTCCCTCACTGCCCATCCACCTCCTCCCTCACTTTCCATGCACCTCCTCCCTCACTGTCCATCCACTTCCTCCCTCACTGTCCATCCACCTCCTCCCTCACTGTCCATCCACATTCTACCTCACTGTCAATTCATTTCCTCCAACTGTGTCCATTCCCCTCCTCCCTCACTGCCCATTCATCTCCTCCCACACTGTCAATTCATCTCCTCCATCACTGTCCATCTACCTCTTCCCTGACTGCCCATCCATCTCCTCCCTCGCTGCCCATTCATCTCCTCCGTCACTGCTATCCACCTGCTCCATCACTGCCCATTCACCTCCTCCCTCACTGTCCATCCGCCTCTTTCCTCACTGCCCATCCATCTCCTCCCTCACAGTCCATTCATCTCCTCATTCACTGTCCATTCATCTCCTCCCTTACTGCCCATCCACTTCCTCCATCACTGTCCATCCACCTCCTCCCTCACTGCCCATTCATCTCCTCCATCACTGTCCATCCACCTCCTCCATCACTGCCCATCCACCTCCTCCATCACTGTCCATCCAACTCCTCCCTCACAGTCCATCCACCTCGTCGCTCACTGCCCATTTATCTCCTCCCACACTGTTCATCCACCTCCTCCCTCACTCTCCTTTCATCTCCTCCATCACTGCCCATTCACTTCCTCCCTCACTGTCCATCCACCTCTTCCCTGACTGCCCATTCACCTCGTCCCTCAGTGCCCATTCATCTCCTCCCTCACTGTCCAGCTGCCTCCTCCCTCACTGTCCATCCAGCTTCTCCCTCACTGTCCATTCGTCTCCTCCATCAGTGCCCATTCAACTCCTCCCTCACTGTCTATCCACCTCCTCCCTCACGGTCCATTCATCTCCTCCCTCACTGTCCATCCACCTTCTTCCTCACTGCCCATTCATCTGTTCCCTCACTGTCCATCCACTTCCTCCCTCACCATCCACCTCCTCCCTCACTGTCCATTCATCTCCTCCCTCACTGTCCATCCACCTCCTTCCTCACTGCTCATTCATCTCCTCCCTCACTGTCGATGCACCTCCTCCAGGACTGCCCATCCACCTCCTCCATCACTGTCCATCCACCTCCTCCCTGTCTGTCCATTCATCTCCTCCATCAGTGCCCATTCACCTCCTCCCTCACTGTCCATCCGCCTCTTCCCTCACTGCCCAACCATCTCCTCCCTCAGTGACTATTCATCTCCTCCCTCACTGTCCATTCATCTCCTCCATCAGTGCCCATTCACCTCCTCCCTCACTGTCCATCCACCTCCTCCCTCACTGTCCATTCATCTCCTCCCTCACTGTCCATTCACCTTCTTCCTCACTGCCCATTCATCTCCTCCCTCACTGTCCATTCACCTTCTTACCTTCTTCCTCACTGCCCATTCATCTCCTCCCTCACTGTCCATCCACCTCCTCCATCACTGCCCATCCACCTCCTTCATTACTGTCCATCCACCTCCGCCCTCACTGTCCATCCACCTCTTCCCCAACTGCTCATTCATCTCCTCCCTCACTGTCCATCCACCTCCTCCATCACTGCCCATCCACCTTCTCCATCACTGTCCATCCACCAGCACCTTCACTGCCCATTTATCTCCTCCCTCACCGTCCATCCTCCTCCTCCCTCACTGTCCTTTCATCTCCTCCATCACTGCCTATTCACCTCCTCCCTCACTGTCCATCCACCTCCTCTCTCACTGTCTATCCACCTCCTCCCTCACTGTCCATTCATCTCCTCCATCAGTGCCCATTCACCTCCTCCCTCACTGTCCATCCACCTCTTCCCTCACTGCCCATCCATCTCCTCCCTTACTGTCCATTCATCTCCTCCATCACTGCCCATCCACCTCCTCCATCACTGTCCATCCACCTCCTCCCTCACTGCCCATGCACCTCCTCCCTCACTGTCCATCCACCTCCTCCCTCACTGTCCATTCATCTCCTCCATCAGTGCCCATTCCCCTCCTCCCTCACTGTCCATCCACCTACTCCCACACTGTCCGTTCATCTCCTCCCTCACTGTCCATCCACCTTCTTCCTCACTGCCCATTCATCTCCTCCCTTACTGTCCATCCACCTCCTCCCTCACCGCACATCCACCTCCTCCATCACTGCCCATCCACCTCCTCCCTCACTGCCCATCCACTTCCTCCCTCACTGTCCATCCACCTCATCCCTCACTGCCCATTCATCTCCTCCCTCACTGTCCATTCATCTCATTCATCACTGCCCATTCCCTTCTCCCTCACTGTCCATTCACCTCCTCCCTCACTGTCCATCCACCTCCTCCCTCACTGCCCATCCACCTCCTCCCTCACTTTCCATGCACCTCCTCCCTCACTGTCCACCCACTTCCTCCCTCACTGTCCATCCACCTCCTCCCTCACTGTCCATCCACATTCTACCTCACTGTCAATTCATTTCCTCCAACTGTGTCCATTCACCTCCTCCCTCACTGCCCATTCATCTCCTCCCACACTGTCGATTCATCTCCTCCATCACTGTCCATCCACCTCTTCCCTGACTGCCCATCCATCTCCTCCCTCGCTGTCCATTCATCTCCTCCGTCACTGCTATCCACCTGCTCCATCACTGTCCATTCATCTCCTCCCTCGCTGTCCATTCATCTCCTCCGTCACTGCTATCCACCTGCTCCATCACTGTCCATTCATCTCCTCCCTCACTGTCCATTCATCTCCTCCATCAGTGCCGATTCACCTCCTCCATCACTGTCCATCCACCTCCTCATTCACTGTCCATTCATCTCCTCCCTTACTGCCCATCCACCTCCTCCATCACTGCCCATCCACCTCCTCCATCACTGCCCATCCAACTCCTCCCTCACTGTCCATCCACCTCCTCCCTCACTGTCCATTCATCTCCTCCCTCACTGTCCATTCACCTCCTTCCTCACTGCCCATGCATCTCTTCCCTCACTGCCCATTCATCCCCTCCTTCACTGCCCATCCAGCTCTTCCCTCACTGTCCATCCACCTCCTCCATCACTGCCCATCCACCTCCTCCATCACTGCCCATCCTACTCCTCCCTCACTGTCCATCCACCTCCTCCCTCACTGTCCATTCATCTCCTCCCTCACTGTCCATCCACCTCCTTCCTCACTGCCCATGCATCTCTTCCCTCACTGCCCATTCATCTCCTCCTTCACTGCCCATCCAGCTCTTCCCTCACTGTCCATCCACCTCCTCCCTCACTGCCCATTCACCTCCTCCCACACCTGCCCAGTCACCTCCTCCCTCACCTGCCCATCCACCTCCTCCCTCACTGCCCATTCACCTCCTCCCTCACCGTCCATTCACCTCCTCCCTCACTGTACATCCATCTTTTCCATCACCGCCTATCTATCTCCTCCTTCACTGTCCATCCACCTCCTCCCTCACCATCCATCCACCTCCTCCCTGACTGTCCATTCATCTCCTCCATCAGTGCCATTCCACCTTCTTCCTCACTGCCCATTCATCTCCTCACTCACTGTCCATCCACCTCCTCCCTTACTGCCCATCCACCTCCTCCATCACTGCCCATCCACCTCCTCCCTCACTGCCCATCCACTTCCTCCATCGCTGCTCATCCACCTCCTCCATCACTGTCCATCCAACTCCTCCCTTAATGTCCACTCATCTCCTCCATCACTTCCGATTCACCTTCTCCCTCACTGTCCATTAACCTCCTCCCTCACTGTCCATTCATCTCCTCCATCAGTGCCATTCCACCCTCTTCCTCACTGCCCATTCATCTCCTCCCTCACTGTCCATCCACCTTCTTCCTCACTGCCCATTCATCTCCTCCCTCACTGTCCATCCACCTCCTCCCTCACTGCCCATCCACCTCCTCCATCACTGCCCATCCACCTCCTCCCTCACTGCCCATCCACCTCTTTCCTCACTGTCCATCCACCTCCTCCCTCACTGCCCATTCATCTCCTCTCTCACTGTCCATTCATCTCCTCCATCACTTCCCATTCACTTCCTCCCTCACTGTCCATCCACCTCCTCCCTCACTGTCCATCCACCTCCTCCCTCACTGCCCATTCACCTCCTCCCTCACTGTCCATCCACCTCCTCCCTCACTGCCCATCCACCTCCTCCCTCACTGTCCATTCATCTCCTCCATCAGTGCCATTCCACCTTCTTCCTCACTGCCCATTCATCTCCTCCCTGACTGTCCATCCACCTCCTCCATCACTGCCCATCCACCTCCTCCATCACTGTCCATCCACCTCCTCCCTGACTGTCCATCCACCTCCTCCCTCACTGTCCATTCATCTCCTCCATCAGTGCCATTCCACCTTCTTCCTCACTGCCCATTCATCTCCTCCCTGACTGTCCATCCACCTCCTCCATCACTGCCCATCCACCTCCTCCATCACTGTCCATCCACCTCCTCCCTGACTGTCCATCCACCTCCTCCCTCACTGTCCATTCATCTCCTCCCTCACTGTCCATCCACCTCCTTCCTCACTGCCCATTCTTCTCCTCCCTCACTGTCCATCCACCTCCTCCATCACTGTCCATCTACCTCCTCCCTCACTGCCCATTCACCTCCTCCCTCACCGTCCATTCACCTCCTCCCTCACTGTACATCCTTCTCTTCCATCACTGCCTATCCACCTCCTCCCTCACTGTCCATCCACCTCCTCCATCACTGCCCGTTCACTTCCTCCTTCACTGTCCATCCACCTCCTCCCTCACTGTCCATCCACCTCCTCCCTCACTGTCCATTCATCTCCTCCATCAGTGCCATTCCACCTTCTTCCTCACTACCCATTCATCTCCTCCGTCACTGTCCATCCATCTCCTCCCTCACTGCCCATCCACCTGCTCCATCACTGCCCATCCACCTCCTCCCTCACTGCCCATCCACTTCCTCCATCGCTGCTCATCCACCTCCTCCATCACTGTCCATCCAACTCCTCCCTTAGTGTCCATTCATCTCCTCCATCACTTCCCATTCACTTTCTCCCTCACTGTCCATCAACCTCCTCCCTCACTGTCCATTCATCTCCTCCATCAGTGCCATTCCACCTTCTTCCTCACTGCCCATTCATTTCCTCCCTCACTGTCCATCCACCTTCTTCCTCACTGCCCATTCATCTCCTCCCTCACTGTCCATCCACCTCCTCCCTCACTGCCCATCCACCTCCTCCATCACTGCCCATCCACCTCCTCCCTCACTGCCCATCCACCTCTTTCCTCACTGTCCATCCACCTCCTCCCTCACTGCCCATCCACCTCCTCCCTCACTGCCCATTCACCTCCTCCCACACCTGCCCATTCACCTCCTCCCTCACCTGCCCATCCACCTCCTCCCTCACTGCCCATTCATCTCCGCCATCACCTGCCCATTCACCTCCTCCCTCACCTGCCCATTCACCTCCTCCCACACCTGCCCATTTATCTCATCCCTCACCGGCCCATCCACTTCCTCCTTCAGTGTCCATTCACCTCCTCCCTTACCTGCCCATTCACCTCCTCTCTCACCTGTCCATTCACCTCCTTCCTCTCCTGCCCATTCACCTCCTCCCTCACCTGTATTCTGGGCCCCAGGTGGTCCTTTCAGGTGAGTCAACACTTCACCAGTGAATCTGCTGGGGTTGTCTATTGCGTCTGGTACTGTGATGCAGCTCTCTCTATATTGGTGAAACCCATTTTAAGCTGGGAGAATGCTTCGTCGAGCACCTCTGCCCCATCCACCAAAAGTGGAACTTCCCGGTCACCAAACATTTTAATTCCCATTCCCGTTCCTGTTCTGACATGTCAGTCCATGGTCTCCTCTTGTGCCACGATGAGGCCACCCTCAGGGTGGAGGAGCAACACCTTATATTCTGTCTGGGAAGCCTCCAACTTGATGGTATGGACATCGATTTCTCCTTCTTGTAAAAGTATGTTTCCCTCCCCTTCCCCTCTTCTTCTTTTCCCCATTCTGGCCTCTTACCTCTTTCACCTGCCTTACCCATCCCCTTTGGAGTCCCTTCCTCCTTCCTTTTCCCTTATGGCCTCTGTCTATTCCAATCAGATTCCTTCCTCTCCAGCCCTTTACCTTCCCTACCCACCTGGCTTCACCTATCCCCCTTCTATCCAGCCTCCTTCCCCTGCCCCCCATCTTATTATTCTGGCATCTTCCCCCTTCCTTTCCAGTCCTGAAGAAGGGTCTCGGCCTGAAACATTGACTGTGTATTCATTTGCACGGATGCTGGCTGACCTGCTGAGTTCCTCCAGCATTTTGTGTCTATTACTGCAAATAATACATAGAACAAGAGCTGCCAGTTACCGAGGTTGAGTCCACAGCTGTGGAGTCTGTTTAGCGCAGAAGGGAATGAAGCCAGTTCAGAAGCCCAGTGGCTACAGAGCAACTGACTCTGGGTTTGGAGGCATGGAACCCAAGACTCCTTTACCTTCCGGCTGATGGTAGTAGTGAGAAGAGAGAGAGAGACGGTCAAATGCAAACAGACATCGCTGAACACTGCTCTGTTTTCCGCTCTCGGGCCTCTGCTTTAACCTAGCTCATCACTTTAATCAGCATGGAGTAATGGAGCTGAGCACGGGTTTGTTTTCTGCTCTCAGGCCTTGATGCAGTGTCCGACCCCATTGGTGGTCGCCCAGGCGATGGCTGTAGCTGTATCCTCAAAAGTCAAGTTCAGTGAATCCTTCAGTAGATCATAAAATTGTTAGCTCTTTTCGGCAGTCTAAAAGTAAATTTCTTAAAGAGACTTAGAAAAGAGTCTTATGGAGCTTAGAAAAACGGAGTGCTATGCGATAGAGAAGGGCCTGTAATGTGCCGTGGATTTTCTATGTTTCTATGGTTGCACTTGGCAATGATCGTAGTTCAGAAGTATATCGAATAGAGTATCTAGTATTGTGAACTGCTCACAAAATGTCGCCGTATGTTGCCAGTGCCATCTCGGGCAGGTATTTTACCATTGAGTAATGGAGCTCAGCACGGGTTTGATTTCCACTCCTGGGCCTTGGCACAGCATCGGCCCCAGCGATGGTCACCCTGGAGATGGCCATATTGCGTTCTTGAGAATCAAGTTCACTGAACTCTTCAAGGAAAATCGTAAAATCACTAGTTCATTTAGACAATTCACAAGTACGTTTCTTAAAAGGAAATTACAGACTGCAGATTGTAGTGATCGTAGTTCAGAAGAAATGTATCTAGCAGAGTATCTAGTAGTTTTATGAACTGCTTGCAAAGTGTCACCATTGGTCACCTGCGCCATCTCAGGTAGGGATTTTACTCATTGAAATTCAGGATAATGAGATGTTTTCATATTGAAAGATATAAGATTGTCAGAGAACCACGTAAGGTAAGTGCTGAGTGGATTTTCCTCTCACAGGACAGTCCTAAACCAGAGGGCATGTTTTCCCAATAAGGGAGCTTACTTAACATTGTGATGATGGAGAATTTCTTCTTTCAGAGGCCTGGATGTCTTTGGAAATCTTTGTTGGAGAACCATTGAGGGCAGAGCACTTGAAAGGACAGAAGCATGTTCTTGAAGAGGACAAGATTAGCCATGAAGTTGGTGAATATTGACCAGGCTGAATGGCCTCGTCCTGCTCCAACTTCATATGGCCTTCAAACTATGGCGTCTGCCAGCAAGAAGAATAAGGACTCCAGGCATACAGGTACACCACTATTGATATATTACTGGTCAGGTCGCATCAACTTTACTTCCAAGTACACCCAGTGGCCACTGTATGAAGTACATCTGCTCGTAAATGCAAATATCTAATCAGATAATCACATAGCAGTAACTCAATGCGTAAAAGCATGCAGACATGGCCAAGAGATTCAGTTGATGCTCAGACCAAACATTAGGATGGGGAAGAAATGAGGCCTAAGTAACTTTGACCATGGAATGATTGTTGGTGCCAGATAGTGAAGATTTTAATGGTGGATGATTAAAGACTGGCCTGGAGAGTATTGAAACAGTTGAACATGGAGATAAGAAATGTTTCAGTGGATGATAGGTTAAGGTATGGATGGACTGAGATATATCATGAGGGTGCTGTTAGCCAATGTTTGCAATAAAAAGGCAGTGGGCTCAGGATAGAACATGATGCCAATTTTACAAACAATCTCATGACATTTAGAGTTACTGATAAGGCCAAGTAGTAAAGAAAGCTGATGAAGATGGTTTTCATGATTTAGCCACAGATGAGCAATTTTGAGGCAATGTACATACTGACAGAAATAATAGAGGGGTGGGGGGTGGGGGGAAGTGTATGTCTGCGTTCAAATAGAAACAGGGATGTTAGTACTGTACCAGAAAAGCCACGGACACTTCAGGTTACACATTTGATATGATTCAGGACATAGTATTGGTAGGGACAGTTTGGAGAGGGGCGGAGGAAATAGAAGTGGCAGAGAAAAAGAGGAATCTGCTGACCAGATTGTCAGACAGTTGCTATTTATGATGTCCTGCATTGTTGGGAACTCCGGAAATGTCTTGTACTGTGCCAAGCCGATGCATCCATTCCACAGGGAAAATGATGAATGTATTGTCAATCAAGGGCTCTTCATTTGCTTAATGCACCTGTTGACAGTGATTTGGCATCTAATGCTGCTGGAGGTTTGGATGGAGTTGATAGTGCAAAAGCTGAACACAGTATTGACCTTCACAGAAAGTGCTGTCTCTATGGTAGATGTTGCCTGCCAGACTATATCCATGAGATGGCATAACAATGTTATCATCCTCTAGTGAAATGGAAATTATGATTGCAGTTCTCTACTGACACATCCTGGATTATTTGTCTTAGTTACTAAATCTGGATCTTAGGTTGAATATACGCTCAGAAACTGCACTTCCCCTCGATCTTTCAAACCCAGTCATCAGCACTGGAAAGCCCAAAGTGATTCCATTTCTGTTTGGTTTCTTCTCTCTGGAGCTGCAGCTGAGGACGTGTGACGTGCTGGACCCAACCCAATATAGCAACCGAAATAAATTGCAAACTAATTTGAAATGTGTCATATAGGAATTGAGAACAGTGGACTCTTTCAAATTATAAGAACTAGTTCCAGCATGATAATTAATCAAGGAATGAGCCTCACACTGGGAGGGGAAAAAGTAATTTTAAACATTTAGCATGACAGAAAAGACCAGTTTGAGATCCAAGCGCTGATGGTCATATATTTATCTGTAGGAAAGTTGAGTTTTGGTGCTTTTTTATTTAAGGTTCTAGAGTTTTGAAAATCTAGCTCATGAATTTATGTAGTTAGGGTCAAACTCAGTACATTTTGGGTTCTGAATCTATTTAACCATCACCCGGTGAAGCTTTATGTTAGAAGCAGAGACTTTTAAAACTGTGTTTAAACCTAAAGAGGAGTTGTAAAATCTGAGATTGTCTAAAACAATCTTCCAAATCAAAATTCTATATGCATTGTTCAAAGTCCTTTTATAACAATACCATTATAATATTTACTTCAATAGATCTTTTCATGTGTCTTCAGCCAATGACTTTAGGGGTCAGCGCTAAAAAAATGGATTGTAGGATTTGGAAAACCATTAATTCTCTAATCCATACCTATGCAGCAACCACAGATCATTGTGGTAAGCGACTGGTAGTATTTCTGACCTTGCTTTGGCCTTTAGAAGCATTTCATCAGATTACCAGAATTCTGTGATTCCTTCCTGACCGTAAACTAGCATCAATTAGAAAACCAATTGGATCAATAAGAACAAAGCTGACAATCTGTGAAAATAGAAGTTGTTACCCACTGAGTAAATTAATCCATTTTCCATATGCAAAGACAGTCACTGAAGGTTATGAAAGAACAAAATTCCCTTTTGTTGCTTCACTTCTCTTGAGAAAGTATGCAAATGTACAGCAGGAAACAGAAAAATGATGGTGTGCAGGTGACAAGGATGTACTTTTCCTCTGAGAAAGTTGAGCCAAAGTAATTAAACATTATATTTGATTGACCAATACGATTGTCATATTCATTGTCTTCTGGGTTTCACATTATTGCAGTAATTTTTTAAAAAAATAACCTACTTTGATTGAAGCTCAGCACTGAAAATTATTGTTTCAGCAGTCTGTCTCTGGTTCACAGAGAGCCTGCAAACTCATATTTGTTTTCAATTTGCAGCAGACTCACTACAACTGACCAAATATAAACAGCAAGGGATTATTCTAGGCAACTGGATTTTTGAAGTATTGCAGACCAGATTGCCATCAGGTCACTATAAGTGGCTGATGTGCATCTCCTGCTGATTTTCAACTGTCAAGCGTCAGTGCACCCATTAGGCAGGTCATTTAATACCTACTGGTGAACGAGTTGCCTTGGCTCTGGCTTCAGTTCTAACCTTGGGGGATCATTCTGAGTTCAGGGCACCCTGACCTGAACTAACAATGATGAAAGTATAGCTGGAGCTTGAGAGCCCACAGTGACAGACAGTTGGGGAAATGGAAATGGAAAATATCACACTGGTGTGGTAATGGGTGCTCTTCCGAGGTTAAGGCTGCATTACATTGTTCAAACATTGTAGGGGAGCTCTGTTGCACATCTGCTTTTTATTTTGGCAATGTGATAAATGATATAGGATGCATGACGACGTCACTGGATAAATGGGATCCTACTGCAGTGTTGATTTTAGCAACCAAATGCAAAGACCAAAGTTGCCATTCATATTGGAAATGCATTCATTGAATAATTCTTGTAGACTATTAACCTTTTTGAGTTGATTTCCAGTTTTGAATTTTACATTTGGGACACAGGCAAGTAATTTTAACTGATTTAACTTATTAAGACCATGACTCAATTCTTGCCTGGATTTCACCTCGGTGACTGTAGAGAATACAGACTGTAGTGCGATCACTCGAATTCAGTATGATTTTCTGCCAAGGGGTTAGTCTCTTAGTAGAGGAAGCCTGTGCATAACTGTTTAATGTGGGGAGGCTGATGCATGGGCAGCATCAAGAGAGTCCTTAACAAATCAGAGTCAGGGTTCAGTTGTATGGCATTGCAAGACTATTGGGGACCCTTCACTCCTATTGCCTTTGCTTGCCATCATAGCTGTTGTGATGCTCTGCCACTGCGATCACTCATTACTTGAATCGCTCATAGCCTTGAACCTCTTCCTTGACCGTGAATGACCCTACCAGGAGCTGAGGTTCGGACTGCATCAGCCTCAGAATCTCAGGAACTGACAAAAGCCTCTCCACTGTGACAAGCTGATGATCCTCAGAACTGTAGAGAATATCCCCTCTGGGAACCAAGCATATTCAGAAAGTAATCTTCAACCTCCATTCGCTCAACTTATGGTGCTCCAAGTATTATCTCCTGTACTTCCGCACCTTTTCTATCATTTCATACGAGACCTTTAACATTCATTGCTAACTGATAAGCTCTTTTGTGCCATTTGATCGATCTAAGCAATACATTAATTTCAAACTGCATGCCATGACCAGTTGAAAACCTATCATTCCAGGAGGGAAATGTTTGACTTGTTTTTCTATCTTTTAGAGAAATGCCCTCAACATTCTCTCTGAGATTTGAAAAGTCCAAGGGTCTTTACAATTGATACAGAGCTCAATAAAGGATCCTCTCTGAGATTTGAAAAGTCCAAGGGTCTTTACAATTGATACAGAGCTCAATAAAGGATCCTCTTCAATGACTGTTTGCAGGTGCAGCAGGCTATCATGAAAGCAAATGGAATGTTGGCCTTCATTGCTAGAGAGATTGAATTTAAGAGCAGGGAGGTTATGCTGTAACTATACAGGGTACTGGTGAGGCCACATCTGGAGTACTGTGTGCAGTTCTGGTCTCCTTACTTGAGGAAGGATATACTGGCTTTGGAGGCGGTACAGAGGAGGTTCACCAGGTTGATTCCAGAGATAGATAGAGTTGACGTGGATAGGCTTTTTCCATTGAGAATGGGGGAGATTCAAACAAGAGGACATGAGCTGAGAGTTAAAGGGCAAAAGCTTAGGGGTAACATGAGGGGGAACTTCTTTACTCAAAGAGTGGTAGCTGTGTGGAATGAGCTTCCAGCAGAAGTGGTTGAGGCAGGTTTGATGTTGTTGTTTAAAGTTAAATTGGACAGCTATATGGACAGGAAAGGAATGGAGGGTTATGGGCTAGGTGCAGGTCAGTGGGACTAGGTGAGAGTAAGAGTTCGGCATGGACTAGAAGGGCCGAGATGGCTTGTTTCCGTGCTGTAATTGTTATATGGTTGAACGGACCAGAAGGGCCGAGATGACCTGTTTCCGTGCTGCAATTGTTACATGGTTATATGGTTATATGAGGGGGTTAGACTATGAGGAGAGATTGAGTCACCTGGGACTGTACTTGCTGGAATTCAGAAGAATGAAAGACCTTATAGAAACATAAAATTATGAAAGGGGTAGATAAAATAGAGGTAGGAAAGTTGTTTTCACTGGTAGGTGAGACTACAACTAGGGGACTTAGCCTCAAGATTCAGGGAAGTAGGTTTACGACAGAGATGAGGAGGAACTGCTTTTCCCAGAGAGTGGTGAATCTGTGGAATTCTCTGCCCAAGAAGCAATGAAGGCCACCTTAGTAAATATACTTAAGACAAGTTTGGATAGATTTTTGTATAGTAGGGGAATTAAGGGTTATGGGGTAAAGGCAGGTAGGTGGAGATGAGTCCATGGCCAGATCAGCCATGATCTTATTGAATGGTGGAGCAGGTTTGACGAGCTGATGGTCTACTCCTGCTCCTATTTCTTAAAACTTCTTAAATGTTAAACTTCTTAAAATATATTTTATTGTTATTTCACAATGCTTGTGATTACACTATTTCCAAGTTAACTTACTTTCAGATCCAAGAATGTTCTAACCTTATCCTTTGAATACTCAAAGCAAATTAGATAGTGAATGTGTCAGGAATGCATTGGAGCTGTGTAAGTAACAGGCTAATATAAAAAAAGAACTAGTTTGTTAGCTATTTCCCATGAAAGTAAAATACCTGTGGCCAGCCCAAACTCTTTTAGAAAGACTTCCTTATGGTCTTCACTTGAGCTGATGGAGATCTTTGATTGAAAGCAGTTGGCAGTTGATGGGTGAACACAACTGTTGCAACTCCCATCCACATGCAGCGTGATTGGAATTGCCAGTGGAGCAGATACTGTGTGATACGATACTGTCTCTTTCCCAAGCATCACAGCGTCAGTGCAAATTTATTTGAAGGATAGATATTCCAAAAATGAATAATATTCTCATTTATATTATGCTAGATCAGTCAATCAAATATAATTGCAAGTTACTCTGAGGAATTGCATTCCAAAAGCCAGTTACTCATGCCTAGATTTTTATAAGTGGGGCTTACTGCTGGCACTCAACACATGCCCTTCCCATTGTACTCAAATTAGCATCTCTGGATCTACAGGGCATCCTGAGATGCACCTTGAACTGAGTGTCAGTGAGGCTTTGAACCATGGAATTGAATGATGTGGCTGAATGATAACAAAGTCTCTCACTCCACCCACTCAGACTAACTAAATCCCTCTGGAATCCTTCAGTTGTTAGCAAAATCATACCCTTAGTTTTGCTCCCTGTCAAAATAGTCGTTGTTTTTCTTCTGAACGTTCCTGACTTTCAGAGTCTTTTAAAAACTTTAAAAGATGCAATCAAAATTAAGAGCTTTAAAAAATTAAAGGCTCAGCTAAAACACTTAAAAATAATTTTGAAGAACTGAAGCAAGAAAACAAAGACAATTAGTAAAACATAATTTATCTTACCCTTATACTTCCTCTCCACAGTCCCATGATTTCTGTTCAACTAAATGGCTCATAGATCCTCAGAAAATTGAACCTGGTGCAGGATTTCTCACTGTGAGTGCTGGCCAATGCCAACAAACTGTGTTAAACTGTTGTGTGGTAAAGGAGGCATTGCTAATGCTGGTTTTGGTAAATGAGGTGAACCAAAAGAAACGTGTATAAGGTTGATTATAAGATTTCAGATAGCAGTGGAAAATATCAGCGGTCACAGTAAGGTCAATTAAAAAAAAACAGATCTAGACAGGCAAATTGAAATTAAAGAATGGAATGCAAAACTATAATTGAATAATGAACAGCCTTTAAAATATAGGTGGCTCAGATACAACATAAGTGTATTTTCATAAAGGAAAATGGTGAGCCAATCAAAGTTGAAGCTTCCTGAATGACTGGAGGCACATGGCATATCTCAGTTTGCCAGTATGTGATTATGGTTTAGAGAGGAAATGAGCAAGGAATTAAGAAGTGTAAAGAGAGAGAAAAACTGGCAGCAAATAACAAATGGAACCCAAAATTCATCTGTAGGTCTGTGACAGTGAACAGATTCAAGTTCAATTTCAAATTGTCATGGGAAAACATACCCAGGGTATAAATTGTCATGAAAGTTAGCTTTTTGCGAAAGCGAGCACGTTGCGTTACCATCATGGCACACAAACTGTAAATTACACAAATTTTAACTAATTTACATGATAAAATAAACATCATATCATTAGTGCGTATTGATGGAAATGCAGCCTGAGATAGAGTTAGCTCTTCTCACGTCAGTTTAAGAACCTGATGACAGTGGCGATGAAGTTATTGTTGAACCATGAGGAGTGGGTCTTCATGTTCCTGGACTTCTTGCCATTAGGCAGCAGACCGAAGAGGATGTGGTTTGGATTGTGTCAGGTCTTTAATGATAGACATCACCTTCCTGAGACATTGTCTCTTTTAGGTATCCTCGATGGTGGGGAAGGTGTACCAGTGATGGAATTGGCGGACCCAGCCACTCTCTGTAGTCCCTTGCATCTGTGCACATTGAAGTTTCCATACTTGGTCGTGATGCAGCCAGTAAGAATGCTTTCCATTATATATAGCTTTGAAAGAGTCTTGCAGATGAGTAGTTAAAAGAAAAGTGGGGTCTATTGAGGGCCAACAATTTGATTTATTTTGAGGACGAGGTTAAGATGCGAAGATGGGTGTATCAGTCTTTGCCTAGAACATAAAAATATATATCAAAACAGGAACAGAGCATTAGCCATCATGAATTCAATTTGCCATACAACAAAGCAATGGCTAGTCTTCTATCTTAACATTTTCCTACCCTATCATATTTCTTGATTCCTCAAATAACCAAAAATCTATTGATTTTAGACAATAGACAATAGGTGCAGGAGTAGGCCATTCGGCCCTTCGAGCCAGCACCACCATTCACTGTGATCATGGTTGATCATCCACAATCAGTATCCAGTTCCTGCCTTATCCCCATAATCTTTGATTCCACTATCTTTAAGAGCTCTATCCATCTCTTTCTTGAAAGCATCCAGAGACTTGGCCTCCACAGCCTTCTGGGGCAGAGCATTCCATATATCCACCACTCTCTGGGTGAAAAAGTTTTTCCTCACCTCCATTCTAAATGGTCTACCCCTTATTTTTAAACTGTGGCCTCTGGTTCTGGACTCACCCATCAGTGGGAACATGCTTCCTGCCTGCAGCGTGTCCAATCCCTTAATAATCTTATATGTTTCAATAAGATCCCCCCTCAGCCTTCTAAATTCCAGAGTATACAAGCACAGTTGCTCCAATCTTTTAACATATGACAGTCCCTCCATCCCAGGAATTAACCTTGTGAACCTATGCTGCACTCCTTCAATAGCAAGGATGTCCTTCTTCAAATTTGGAGACCAAAACTGCACACAGTACTCCAGGTGTGGTCTAACCAGGGCCCTGTACAGCTGCAGAAGGACCTCTTTGCTCTTATACTCAATCCCCCTTGTTATGGAGGCCAGCATGCCATTAGCTTTCTTCACTGCCTGTTGTACTTGCATGCTTTCTTTCAGTGACTGATGTACAAGAACACCTAGATCTCGTTGTACTTCCCCTTTTCGTAAATTGACTCCATTTAGATAATAATCTGCCTTCCTGTTCTTACCACCAAAGTGGATAACTTCACATTTATCCACATTAAACTGCATCTGCCATGTGTCTGCCCACTCACCCAGCCTGTCCAAGTCACCCTGCATTCTCATAACATCCTCCTCACATTTCACACTGCCACCCAGCTTTGTGTCATCGGCAAATTTGCTAATGTTACTTTTAGTTCCCTCATCTAAATCATTAATATATATTGTAAACAGCTGTGGTCCCAGCACTGAACCTTGCAGTACCCCACTGGTCACCGCCTGCCATTCCGAAAGGGACCCATTAATCATTACTCTTTGTTTTCTGTCAGCCAGCCAATTTTCAATCCATGTCAGTACTCTGCCCCCAATACCATGTGCCCTAATTTTGCCCACTATTCTCCTATGTGAGACTTTATCAAAGGCTTTCTGAAAGTCCAGGTACACTACATCCACTGGCTCTCCCTTGTCCATTTTCATAGTTACATTTTCAAAAAATTCCAGAAGATTAGTCAAGCATGATTTCCCCTTCATAAATCCATGCTGACTTGGACCGATCCTGTTACTGCTATCCAGATGTGTCGTAATTTCATCTTTTATAATTGACTCCAGCATCTTTCCCACCACTGACGTCAGGCTGACCAGTTTTCTCTCTTCCTCCC
Source organism: Mobula birostris (assembly GCF_030028105.1). Lineage (NCBI taxonomy): Eukaryota > Metazoa > Chordata > Chondrichthyes > Myliobatiformes > Myliobatidae > Mobula > Mobula birostris. The sequence continues at coordinate 141,240,579 of NC_092371.1, read as the reverse complement.
TTCTTGAAGAGAAGGACAACATTAGCCACCCTCCAATCCACAGGAACTGATCCTGAATCTATAGAACATTGGAAAATGATTACCAATGCATCCACGATTTCTAAAGCCACCTTCTTAAGTACCCTGGGATGCAGACCATCAGGTCCCGGGGACTTATCAGCCTTCAGACCCAACAGTCTATCCAACACCATTTCCTGCCTAATATAAATTTCCTTCAATTCATCCATTACCCTAGGTCCTTTGGCCACTATTATATCTGGGAGATTATTTGTGTCTTCCCTAGTGAAGACAGATCCAAAGTACCTGTTCAACTCGTCTGCCATTTCCTTGTTCCCCATAATAAATTCACCCGTTTCTGTCTTCAAGGGTCCAGTTTTGGTCTTAACTATTTTTTTTCCTTTTCACATACCTAAAGAAGCTTTTACTATCCTCCTTTATATTCTTGGCTAGTTTACCTTCTTACCTTATTTTTTCTCCGCGTATTGCCTTTTTAGTTACCTTCTGTTGCTCTTTAAAAGTTTCCCAATCCTCCAGCTTCCCACTCGTCTTTGCTATGTTATACTTCTTCTCTTTTATTTTTATACTGTCCATTACTTCCCTTGTCAGCCACGGCCTCCCCTTACTCCCCTTAGGATCTTTCTTCCTCTTTGGAACGAACTGATCCTGCACCTTCCGCATTATTCCCAGAAACACTTGCCATTGCTGTTCCACTGTCATCCCTGCTAGGGTATTGTTCTATTGAACGTTGGCCAGCTCCTCCCTCATAGCACCATAGTTCCCTTTGTTCAATTGGAATACTGACACTTCCGAGTTTCCCTTCTCTCTCTCGAATTGTAGATTAAAACTTATCATATTATGGTCACTACCTCCTAATGGCTCCTTTACCTCAAGGTCCCTGATCAAATCCAGTTCATTGCACAACACTAAATCCAGAATTGCGTTCTCTCTGGTAGGCTCCAGTACAAGTTGTTCTAAGAATCCATTTCGGAGGGACTCCACAAACTCCCTTTCTTGGGGTCCAGTACCAACCTGATTCTTCCAGTCTACCTGCATGTTGAAATCCCCCATAACAACTGTAGCATTACCTTTGCGACATGCCAATTTTAACTCTTGATTCAACTTACACCCTACATCCAGGTTACTGTTTCGGGGCCTGTAGATAACTCCCATTAGGGTCTTTCTACCCTTAGAATTTCTCAGTTCTATCCATACTGACTCTACGTCTCCTGATTCTATGTCCCCACTCGCAAGGGACTGAATATCATTCCTCACCAACAGAGCCACCCCACCCCCTCTGCCCATCAGTCTGTCCTTTCGATAGGATGTATACTCTTGAATATTCATTTCCCAGACCCTGTCCACTTGAAGCCATGTCTCTGTTATTCTCACAACATCATACTTACCAATTTCCAACTGTGCCTCAAGCTCATCCACTTTATTTCTTAGTTTTTAATTTAGAATAGGTTGATTGTCTGATCAATTTTAAAATTATTGTCTGTATTTCCATGGCCTCTATTATAAAATTCTGAGGATTCACCACTCTGTGGTGATATTTCTCATTCCAGTGCTGGTTTAACATTGAGAGAGTAATTGTAGTTCTACTTTCCTTCACTGGAAGAAGCATCCTTTTGTATTTACTCCAGTGAGTCTTCCACGAAATGAGCACATTTCAATTAGGTCATCTTTTATTCTTCTAAGCTCTAGGAATAAAAGGATTTTATCACTGACAAATGTTGTGAAATTTATCATGAAAGTGGAGAACAATAAATACTTCAAAATAGATAAAACAGTGAATATTAGGCAGCGAGTTTAGTCTATGATGTGAGGAAACTTTAATCCATGACAATCAGTATAGAAATACCAATCATTTACAATATCTGTGCATTGATTAGGAAAAACCAACAAGGGCACTTAAAGGCCAAATCATATTTAACTAACTTTATAGCATTTTTGAATTTGTAACTAAGAGAACTGGATGAAATTTTGTCAACAGAGTAGGAAAGAACTTTCAAAAGATATTTGATAAAGTGCTAGATTATAGGCTTGTCATTAAGACAGAAGAGCATGGAATTAAAGAGGCTTTGCCAGCAGTGACAGAAAACTAGCCAACTGACAGGAAGTTGGAGTTGTGATGAATGTTTGTTTCTTGGACTGGAGGGAAGTGTACAATGGTGCCTCCCAGAGATGAATCTAGGAACACTGCTATTTTTATTATGTATGGATATAAATATATGACTTGAAATCAGGCACAAAGGACATATTTTCTTATTGTGAGTTCTGAGGATAATAGTATTAAGACTCCAATAGGATATATTCAGAATAGTGTGAAGGGAGAATATGTGGTAAATTGATCTTTACATAAGAAAATGAGGATTTCTACACTTTGATATAAGGAATGAGTAGAAACAGTATAAACTAGGGGTCACAATTCTAATGGAGACAGAGGAAGAGACATTTGTGGCTATATGTTCACAAATTATTGAAAATAGTAGGGGTAGTTAGGAAAGTGGTTAAAACATTTAGGATCTGGGGATGTATAAATAATGGTATAAAATGCATGAGCAAAGAGATCATGATGAACCTTTATTGAAGGACAACTATTAGTGTGCCCATTTCTGACAGCCACACTTAGGAAGGATTTAGCAAGGATGCCGAAGAGTTGCGGTCAGGAGAAGGAGGAGTTGTTCTCCTTCAAGCACAGGAGTTTGCAAATTAATCTGATGGCAGTTATTAAAATAGTGAATAGAATCAGAATCAGAATCATGTTTATTATCACTGGCATGTGATATGAAATTTGTTAACTTAGCAGCAGCAGTTCAAAGCAATACATAATCTAGCAGAGAGAGAAAAAAATAATAAATAAAATAAAACATAATAATAAACAAGTAAATCAATTATGTATATTGAATAGATTTAAAAAATGTGCGAAAACAGAAATACTATATATTTAAAAAGTGAGGTAGTGTCCAAAGCTTCAACGGGGTAATAGTCTTTCCTTTTAGGTCTTAAAGGGAAACTTCCTATTGGTGGAACGCCAAAAATCAGGGAGTGTAAAATAAAGGTGATTGACTAAAAGCCGAAAGCAAAAGGAAGCAAATCATCTGTACTTAGAATTGGAATTGGTTTATTATTGTTGCATGCTGTTCATATGGATCAATATATTGCTCTCTGTTTCAGCACAGCAGCTCACTATTGGTGAGCATGTGAAGTCTGGAATGCCAGGGTGAATATGAAACAGATTCAGTCATGGTGTTCAAAAGATCTCAGGGTAAGTATTTGTAAGAGAAAGAAAAAGCAAAATTAACAGAAGAGGATGGGGGATTTAAACTAGCTGGCAGAGAGGAAGAATGTACAGTATTTGATAGGCCAAATGGTCTTTTATTCAGTGTTTCTGTGCACATCACCAATGGACCTCAGCCAGCAAGATTAGGACTTCTGCAGTAGTACTATTAATCCTGAACTTGGTGGTACTTACTGTAAGTATGACAATAAATGCAATGAGCAGACTTGTCAGCATTGACCAGCAAGTTCTGAGGACAAAGTGTTGAACTGTTTTATTTCATGGTATAAGGAAAAATATTTTACTTAGATTGAGCATCACAAAATCAGATTGATGTTGCATAATTAGTGGATATCTTAATAACATATCTCATTAAACATCACTTAACATTACTGCTGTCAAGACTTTCACCGAATAACTGTGCAAGTAATTGCCCTTAATATGTCAGGGAAAAACTAACATGCCTAGGTTGTACATCATAATTTTAGTTTGCAGCTATATAATCAATGAATACATATGCTATAAAGCTGAAGTTGGCTGCCACAGACTGCTTCTCCCCAATTGAACTCTGTAACCAGACTGCATTGTGTCTTTATGTGAAATTATTTAAACTTGCTCTGCGTACTTGCTTTTTCCCTCTGGTACATTGACCCCATTTTGTGTTGCACTTTAAATTGAACTGGTAGTTTGTTCTGATTTAATGCCACCTTACTCTCTCGTTTTTGGTATGTTGAATGCATAGGGAAATAACTGGCAGTTAAAGCACAATTTCCTTGACTTCCCATCCTTATTAACTCCATGTGTACTTAAAATGAAAGACCCTTGAAACCAGAGGCGTCCGTACTAGCTAATGAAGAGGCCCCTCATCCTGAGTTGTCCAGATGCTGCATGTTCGTGCCAACACTGACCTGCAGCACCAAAAGTCTCAAGGAAAAAAATGGCAAAAAGAAGACTATGATATATATCCTTACTTGCGTCCCTTAAGATTTATATGCTGAAACATAACTGATGAGTGATTACATAGATTGCCTTAGAAACAGAGGAAGCAAATCTCTGGTGTGTCACATCCTGTTATCAGAATGTCAGTGCCAATACAAATCAATAATTGAGGATGGGGAGCTGAACAGGAAATAACATTTTAGTTTTCTTTTCTCTTTTGTTGTGCAGCCTGTTCGGTTTAAGTTTCCTACCAACATGTACATATGTATCAGTCACAAAGAGAGACTTTTAAAAGCCTGCCTCTGTTTCAAAGATCAAAGAACTTGTTTGTCTATAAATCAGTAATGATTCCTGGAATTGTCATCATTAGATTTTGCAAAAAGAGGAAGATTCTGGGAGAGTGAATACAAAATCCCCTGAGAAGCATAATGGTTGGAGTTTATGGGCCTACTCAAGGTTATAGGCCTTTCCAAATAGAATCTCAGGATATACAAGAGTTAGGTCAATGAAACACCTATCACAGCATCTCAAGAATTACTTATTCATGTATTTCAATATTTGTTGTTTGCTTGTTGAATCACTTACTCCACTAGTTTTGCCATATATACCAATTAAATTACAATCTGCAGTGACAGAACCATTTTACTTTGGAGGGCTAATTATTTGCAGTTACAGCCCAAGCAGAGATCTTTCTGTAAAAGGTTTTGAGGCATTGGATTATGTCTTGAGAAGCTTTGAGTTGCACCTCTTCATGCATTCTGCTTCTTTAAAAATATTTCAGAGATTCTCAGAAAAAAAGGTCATCAAGTGATGCTCCTGTAAAGTGCCTTCAGATGTGCTACCATTTTGGAGGTGGTATGAACATACAAGTTGATGTTGTTGTATCTATAGGTAGAAAGGAGAGGCAGAAATTAGATTGCATGGGAAAATATGTGCTACAGAGTTTGCCAGTTTGACCTGTGTAGATTATACTGAAAAATCACATACCTTTATCACAAATCTTTATCACGATTGAAGAACCCAGCTGGTACCAAAGACAAAATTTAACACACACACACACACACACACACACACAGATTCTCGAGATGTTGGAAATTATGAGCAACACACACAATGCTGGAAGCACTCAACAGATCAGGCAGCATCTATGGAGTGGAATAAACTGGGAGGAAATGGAAGAGAAATTGTTGAAAGTGAGAACTGGTTCCACTAGACGGAGAAGGGTGGTGGAACTGGTTAAGTCTGTTGTCCAGAAAGAAGTGGAGAACCATAAGGCCTTCCTGATGGGGAATGGAAGGATATCGTAATTGGATGTTCATAGTGAAAATAAGGAAATTGGGGCCAGGGAACTGTAAGTGACTGAGGTGATGGAGGGCATGCAAAGTGTCACAGATAGAGGTAGGAAGTGACAGGATCAGGGAGAACAAAATGGTCCTGATGAAGGGTCTCAGCGCAAACTGTCAACTCTTTGTTTCCCTCCATAGATGCTGCCTGACCTACTGAGTTGCATGAAATATGTTACATATGTTGCATGGAATTTGATCCACTGCAACAACTTCACAGGAGCAATTTTGGGAACTGCTTAAATCAGTTAAAGATAACTGTGATATTTGAAGACATCTCATAACAGAAGACTGCTATTCATTGCCTCCAATTGCTGAAGTTAATTGAAGGGCATATTGAGACCTGAAAGCAACCATGGCAGAAAAGAGAGATGATAGGCACCCATATTTTTGGATGTAATGCTAGGGGAGCAAGAGAATAAGATGTGAGCGAATAGGACCAATAGAGTGTGACAGTGGAAAATTGTGTATGGAACTGGAGGAAATAGCGGAGGTACTTAATGAATACTTTGCTTCAGTATTCACTACGGAAAAGGATCTTGACGATTGTAGGGTTGACTTGCAGTGGACTGAAAAGCTTGAGCATGTAGATATTAAGGAAGAGGATGTGCTGGAACTTTTGGAAAGCATCAAGTTGGATAAGTCACCGGGACCGGACGGGATATACCCCAGGCTACTGTGGGAGGTGCGGGAGGAGATTGCTGAGCCTCTGGACAGGAGGGGTTCCAGAGCATTGGAGGGTTGCAGATGTTGTTCCCTTATTCAAGAAAAGGAGTAGGATTAGCCCAGGAAATTATAGGTCAGTGAGTCTTAATTCAGCGGTTGGTAAGTTGATGGAGAAGATCCTGAGAGGCAGGATTTATGAATATTTGGAGAGGCATAATATGATTAGGAATAGTCAGCATGGCTTTGTCAAAGGTAGGTCGTGCCTTACGAGCCTGACTGAATTTTTTGAGGATGTGACTAAACACATTAATGAAGTTAGAGCCGTAGATGTAGTGTATATGGATTTTAGAAAGGCATTTGATAAGGTACCCCATACAAGGTTTATTGAGAAAGTAAGGAGCCATGGGATTCAAGGGGACATTGCTTTGTGGATCCAGAACTGGCTTGCCCACAGAAGGCAAAGAGTGGTTGTAGATGGATCATATGCTACATGGAGGCCGGTGACCAGTGATGTGCCTTAGGGATCTGTTCTGGGACCCTTACTGTTTGTGATTTTTATAAATGACCTAGATGAGGAAGTGGAGGGATGAATTAGTAAATTTGCTGATGACGCAAAGGTTGGGGGTATTGTGGATAGTGTGGAGGGCTGTCAGATGTTACAACGGGATATTGATAGGATACAAAACTGGGCTGAGAAGTGGCAGATGGAGTTTAACACAGATAAGTGTGAGGTGGTTCATTTTGGTAGGTCAAATATGATGGCAGAATATGGCACTAGTTGTAAGACTCTTGGCAGTGTGGAGGATCAGAGGGATCTTGGGGTCCGAGTCCATAGGACACTCAAAACTGCTGCACAGGTTGACTCTGTGGTTAAGAAGGCATATGGTACATTGGCCATCAATCATGGGATTGAGTTTAAGAACCGAGAGGTAATATTGCAGCTATATAGGACCCTGGTCAGACCCCACCTGGAGTACTGTGCTCAATTCTGGTCGCCTCACTACTGGAAGGACGTGGAAATCATAGAGAGAGTGCAGAGGAGATTTACAAGGATGTTGCCTGGATTGGGGAGCATGGCTTATGAGAATAGGTTGAGTGAACGCGGCCTTTTCTCCTTGGAGTGATGGAGGATGAGAGGTGTTCAAGATAATGAGAGGCATTGATCATGTGGATAGTCAGAGGCTTTTCCCCAGGGCTGAAATGGCTAGCACGAGAGGGCATTGTTTTAAGGTGCTTGGAAGCAGGTACAGAGGAGATGTCAATGGTAAGTTTTTATGTAGAGAGTGGTGAGTGCGTGGAATGGGCTGCCAGTGGCGGTGGTGGAGGCGGAAACAATAGGGTCTTTTAAGAGACTTCTGGATGGCTACCTGGAGCTTAGAAAAATAGAGGGCTATGGGTAAAGCCTAGGTAGTTCTAAGGTAGGGACATGCCTGGCAAAGCTTTGTGGGCCAAAGGGCCTGTATTGTGCTGTAGGTTTTTTATGTTTCTATGTTTCTATATATTAGTAATGAGCAGAGAAGATGATACCCATGCCCAAAACCATGAACATTTACAACCAGGCCAATATACTCATATCCTTATCTCTTAGCTTACACAGTATCATCCGTATTACTTCAACAAAGAAGAATTTTTCCCAAAGTACTTCACAGAAATGTCAACAAACAAACAATTGAAACCTAATCCCAAAAGCATCCATGGAGCAGATGACCAGTTGCTTAGTCAAAGATGTAGCTTCAAGGCCACATCCAAGACGAATAAGTGGAACAGAAGGCTGAAAAATCTGCAGGCGGATTCCAGATCCTAGGGCCTCAGCAGTAGAAGGCATGACTGCCAATGGTAAGACAATTAAATTTAGAGATGATCAAGAGCCCAAAATGGGTGGAACACAGTATTTTGAAAGGTTTTTGGGCTGGATAAGCTGTTTAAAATTAAAGCTGTCAAGCTTAGCTCTTTTATATTTCATCCAGGAACCCAGAAAATCTTTGGAGGTGATGCAGTAAATCACTTGAACATCTTTCAATGTACTGCAGTACATTTAGTATTCACAATATGGTCCCCTCTGCATTGAAGAAACCAAACACATATTGGGAGTATAGTAGAAGATGGAGAACTTTGCACCAACCTACCCTGAAATACCTGGGAATGGTGATTGTCTCCTTGGACAGCCACTTGTTTGCCTGGTTTAAATGTGAGGCAAGCTGTTAAATGTGTGCTCAGAGGTGGATTGGGAAGATTAGCAGAGCATGTGGAGAAATTAATGAGGAGATTTAAGGGGCGATAAGCTATGTCAAAAACCTTTTTGCTGCTGAACTTTGCTGCAATGATCCCTTGGTCAAAAAGGATCATGCAATGATCCTACATACACCTTCCCTGATGCCAGTGAGTCTCTGGGACAGAATGCAGCTCCAGGAGACCAAAAGTTAAATAAAATTGATGGTGACATCTTCAACAAGTAACACGAAAAGGAAATGATCTGCTGTAAATGCTATTTCCTCATTGGTATTGTCATTCTCACACTTGACCGTGTGGATCAATGGAAATTGTAAGTTGACTGGCTAAGCATGTGACAAAGAAAGGAACAGGATGATATGCAATGACAAGGGTAGACTCAGGGTAGACAATGAATACTCCCTTCCCTCTCCCCCACCATTTTATTCTGGCACCTTCCCCCTTCCTTTCCAATCCTGGAGAAGGGTCTTGGCTTGAAACATCAATTGTTTATTCATTTCCATGCATGCTACCTAACCGGCTGAGTTCCTCCAGCATTTTGTGTGTGCGGCTTTGGATTTCCAGCACCTGCAGAATTTCTTGTGTTCCTGAATACCTACATAACCTAGTTGGGCCAAATGGCCTGCTTTCTTACTATAGACTTAAAGGGAGGATAAAAGGACTTACTCATCTTTCTGCCTGGATGGTAGTCGAGGGGATCAGATTGCCCACATTTTGAACAATGTTTCCTGAATTAAATGTGAATTGCACAACCACGAGGGTGAAAACCTGCACTGTATTTTGTCAATTTATTTCAATTGCAAAGATTTCTTCGCTTGAAGTTCTATTCTGCCACACCTGCACAGGTTGACATCATTATTTTTCACAAGGTTTGTCACTTTACCTCAGCTCACCTCACACCCACCCATTTTGTTTTCAATTCAGCTGGGGTGAGATGTGGGAAAGTTGAGGTGATAGGTAGATTGTTCCATTGAGCACTTCAATGAGGCTACAAGGTGTTATTTTAGCAAACTTTCTACTAAGTTACAATCCCGGGAAACTCAGAAAATGAATGAAAGCATGAAGTATTGATTCCATAGGTAAACAGCTTGATAGTATTGTTGAAGAGCCAGGAAGTCCAGCAGAGAGAGAGATCAGAAACTGGCTTAAGAATAAATCCACCCTCCTCCAAGTCCCACCATTTCCATGTTATTAATCTTCTCTCCCAACCTCATTTGTAATTCAACATTCAAAAGATTTCAATGCGATCCACCCTCAACCATCTCATACAGATCCAAAGTTCCTTTTATGATAACATTTTCATTCCCGGAATCATCCTTGGGAATCTCCTCTGAACACTCTCCAATACCAATACATCTTTTTTTTAGATGAGGAGCCCTAAACTGTTCACAATTCTCAAGGTGTGGCCTCAGAAATGTCCTATAATGCCTCAGCATCACATTCCTGCTCTTGTACAGTATTTAAGACTTCTTGAAATAAATACTGACATTGCATTTGCCTTCCTCACCACCGACTCTACCTGTAATTTAATCTTTAGTTTGTTCTGCACAGGGACTCCCAGTTCCTTTGCATCTCAGATTTTTGGATTTTCTCCATTTACAAAATAGCCTGCACATTTATTTCTACTACCAAAGTGCATGACCATGCATTTTCTAACATTGTATTTCATTCCAACATTGTACTTTCAACATTGGTGAATCTGTGGCATTTGTTACCACAGGCAGCTGTGGAGGCTGGGTCATTGAGTGTATTTAAGGCAGAGCTTGATAGATTCTCAATTGGACACGGCATCCAAGGTTACGGGGCGAAGGCCAGGGAGTGGGGTTGAGGAGGGGAAAAAAGGATCAGCCATGATTGAATGGCAGAGCATACTCAAAGGGCCAAATGACCTAATTCTGCTCCTAACAAAACAAAAGAGATAGTTGTTGACTTTAGGAGGGCACGGAGCGACCACTCTCGCTGAACATCGATGGCTCCTCCGTAGAAATCGTTAAGAGCACCAAATTTCTTGGTGTTCACCTGGCGGAGAATCTCACCTGGTCCCTCAACACCAGTTCCATAGCCAAGAAAGCCCAGCAGCATCTCTACTTTCTGTGAAGGCTGAAAAAAGTCCATCTTCCACCCCCCATCCTCACCACATTCTATGGAGGATGTATTGAGAGTATCCAGAGCGGCTGTATTACTGACTGATTCGGAAATTGCACCGTCTCGGATCGCAAGACCCTGCAGCAGATGGTGAGGTCAGCTGAAGGGATCATCGGGGTCTCTCTTCCCACCATTACAGACATTTACACCACATGCTGCATCCGCAAAGCTAACAGCATTAACAGCATTGTGAAGGACCCCACACACCCCTCAGACAAACTCTTCTCCCTCCTGCCATCTGGCAAAAGGCACTGAAGCATTTGGGCTCTCACGACCAGACTGTGTAACAGTTTCTTCCCCCAAACCATTAGAATCCTCAATTCCCAGCGTCTAGTCTGACACCAACCTACACACACACACACACACACACACACACACACACACACACACTCACTCAACTGAACACCACTCCACTCTCTTTGCAATTTTTGCTCATTTCTTTCTCAATTCCTGCTAAAACATTGTTTATATTTACATTTAAATTTACATTTACTTCATTTATTATTATATTGTAATTTGTCCTTTACTGTGCATATTGTTTTGTTTATTAATGTCTTGCACTGTTTTGTGCACTTTATGTAGTCCCGTGTAGGTCTGAAATCTAATGTAGTTTTGTGTTGTTTTCTGTAGCACCATGGTCCTGGAGGATTGTTGATATGTTTTTACTGTGTACTGTACCAGCAGTTATGGTTGGAATGACAATAAAAGCAACTTGACTTGACTTGACTTGATGTCTTATAGTTTTATAGTAATTCAAGTCCTGTCCACCATCTGTCATCCTCATGACTATGTAAACATCCTGCCCAGCATCTCCAGAGTCTTCCGAGCCCTGATGGACTCTCTGACTGTTGCAGAGACCTGTTCTACCCTCAGCTGCGGGCTGCTCCTACCCACTCTCCCTAGCCCCCACAACCATAACCATTCCCTTGTACCTTCTGGTTCAACCTCCGTATACCAGACAACCAATCTGCAAACCATTGTGAGCGGGAAATGTACGAGATGGACAGCACAGTGCTGCAGCTGCTGGAGCTGCTGTCTCCCAGCTCCGGTGACCTATGTTCAATTCTGATCTCAGGTACAGTACTGCACTTTCTGTCTGGAGTTTGCATGTTCTCCCCGTGACTGCGTGGGATTCCCCTAGGTGCTCTGCTTTCCTCCCACATCCCAAAGATATGTGGATCGATAGGTTAATAATTGCCCTAATATTGAGGTATGTGAAAGAACTTGATGGGAATGTGGAAAGAATAATATACGATTCGTTCAGGACGTGTGCAGAATGGATGTGATAGTAGCTATGTACTCACTGACATATAGGACCTGTTCCTCTGCAATATGACTCCATGAAATAAAAAAAGAGACTTGTAATGACAGGGCATTTGAGAAAATCTTTCTTCCAACTCCTCTTCAGCATGGAATGTGCCCCAGGGATAAGATCAGGGCCTATATAGCATCCGTGTGACTGTTAATTCTATGTAAATATATGCAGAGGCCTCCTTTCCGGCTGAAATTATGGAACGTGCAGCTGACTGTGATTATGGGAGTTACCCAGGGAAAGCAGTCGGGCCACTAGCCTACTGCTACATTATCTCAAGATTTCAAGAGTTTGTTATGCAAGTGCATCAGGAGCTGTCACTGCACTGGGATCACTTTGGCATCAATCTTATGTCCTTCCTTTCCATTTCAAATCTCTACTTCCTGCGAAGGCTGAGAAAGGTCCATCTCCCACCCCGCAACCTCACCACATTCTACAGAGGATGTATCGAGAGCACCCTGAGCAGCTGCATCACGGCCTGGCTCGAAAATTGCACCCTCAGATCGCAAGACCCTGCAGCGGATAGTGAGGTCAGCTGAGATCATCAAGGTCTCTCTTCCCGCCATTACAGACATTTACACCACACGCTTCAGTTGCAAAGCAAACAGCATTATGAAGGACCCCACGCACCCCTCATACAAACTCTTCTCCCTCCTGCCATCTGGCAAAAGGCACCAAAGTATTCGGGCTCTCATGACCAGACTGTGCAATCTTTCTTCCCCCAAGCCATCAGACTCTTCAACACCCAGAGCCTGAACTGACACCACCCTACAGCCCTCTACTGTGCCTATTGTCTTGTTTATTATTTATTGTAATGCCTGCACTATTTTGTGCACTTTATGCAGTCCTGGGTAGGTCTGTAGTCTAGTGTAGTTTTTGTGTTGTTTTACGTAATTCAGTGTAGATTTGTGTTGTTTTACGTAGTTCAGTGTAGTTTTTGTATTGTTTCATGTAGCACCATGGTCCTGAAAAACGTTGTCTTGTTTTTACTGTGTACTGTACCAGCAGTTATGCTCGAAATGACAATAAAAAGTGACTTGACTTGACTTGACTTGACTTGAAGTAGCATTGACACAGGACAGATAGAAACCATAGAAACCATAGAAAAACTACAGCACAGAAACAGGCCTTTTGGCCCTTCTTGGCTGTGCCGAACCATTTTCTGCCTAGTCCCGCTGACCTGCACACGGACCATATCCCTCCATACACCTCCCATCCAAGTATCTGTCCAATTTATTCTTAAATGTTAAAAAAGAACCCGCATTTACCACCTCGTCTGGCAGCTCATTCCATACTCCCACCACTCTCTGTGTGAAGAAGCCCCCTCTAATGTTCCCTTTAAACTTTTCCCCCCTCACCCTTAACCTATGTCCTCTGGTTTTTTTCTCCCCTTGCCTCAGTGGAAAAAGCCTGCTTGCATTCACTCTATCTATACCCATCATAATTTTATATACCTCTATCAAATCTCCCCTCATTCTTCTACGCTCCAGGGAATAAAGGCCTAACCTATTCAACCTTTCTCTGTAACTGAGTTTCTCAAGTCCCGGCAACATCCTTGTAAACCTTCTCTGCACTCTTTCAACCTTATTTATATCCTTCCTGTAATTTGGTGACCAAAACTGAACACAATACTCCAGATTCGGCCTCACCAATGCCTTATACAACCTCATCATAACATTCCAGCTCTTATACTCAATACTTTGATTAATAAAGGCCAATGTACCAAAAGCTCTCTTTACGACCCTATCTACCTGTGACACCACTTTTAGGGAATTTTGTATCTGTATTCCCAGATCCCTCTGTTCTACTGCACTCCTCAGTGCCTTACCATTAACCCTGTATGTTCTACCTTGGCTTGTCCTTCCAACGTGCAATACCTCACACTTGTCTGTATTAAACTCCATCTGCCATTTTTCAGCCCATTTTTCCAGCTGGTCCAAGTCCCTTTGCAGGCTCTGAAAACCTTCCTCACTGTCTACTACACCTCCAATCTTAGTATCATCAGCAAATTTGCTGATCCAATTTACCACATTATCATCCAGATCATTGATATAGATGACAAATAACAATGGACCCAGCACTGATCCCTGTGGCACACCACTAGTCACAGGCCTCCACTCGGAGAAGCAATTCTCTACTACCACTCTTTGGCTTCTTCCATTGAGCCAATGTCTAATCCAATTTACCACCTCTCCATGTATACCTAGCAACTGAATTTTCCTAACTAACCTCCCATGCGGGACCTTGTCAAAGGCCTTACTGAAGTCCATGTAGACAATATCCACTGCCTTCCCTTCATCCACTTTCCTGGTAACCTCCTCGAAAAACTCCAATAGATTGGTCAAACATGACCTATCACGCACAAAGCCATGTTGACTCTCCCTAATAAGTCCCTGTCTATCCAAATGCTTGTAGATTCTGTCTCTTAGTACTCCCTCCAATAACTTACCTACTACCGACATTAAACTTACCGGCCAGGTCATCCAGCTCCTGCTCCAGTTCCCTAACGTGGTTTGTTAGGAGCTACAGCTGGATGCACTTCTTGCAGGTGTCGTTGTCAGGGACACCGGAGGGCTCCCTGACTTCCCACATCCTGCAAGAGGAGCATTCCAACATCCTGCCTGGGATTCTCTCTACTCTAAACAATCTGAACAAAAAAACTTACCGGAACCTACCCTGGCCTCTGCCTGTTCTCGCCGAAGCCTGTTGAGCCAAAGCCGTCCCACTCTGACTCAGTCCACTCCGATGATGGCCGCTACAATGTTGGCCGCTGTATATGGTGGTCTGCTTTTAAACCTTGGTGCGCTATGGCACACGCCTGCGCAGTGCAGACCCTTCTCCCCGAGCAGTGTTTAAAAAAAAATGATTTTTTTCTACCCGATTTCTTCACTCCCTTCTTCTCAGCTGCTTGCTTCGACTGAAACAAGAACTGCTGAAAATTTCTCTTTTTAAACCTTGGTGCGCTACGTCACGCGCCCGTGCAGTGCAGACCCTTCTCCCCGAGCAGTGTTTAAAAAAAATTGACTTTTTCTACCCGATTTCTTCACTCCCTTCTTCTCAGCTGCTTGCTTCTGAGATGTGATAGTTGGCAAGGAAGTAGGGATTATCCTACATATTTTTGTGCTGCTGGCTGCTTACAGTAGGGCAGCACGGTAGATTAGTGGTTAGCACAATGCTTTACCATACCAGTGGCACAGGTTCAATTCCCGATGCTGCCTGTGAGAAGTTTGTACGTTCTCCCTGTGACCGCGTGGGTTTCCTCTGGGTTCTTTGGTTTCCTCCCACAGTCCAAAGACATACCAGTTGGCAGGTTAATCGGTCATTGTAAATTTTCCCTTGATGAGGGTAGGATTAAATTGGGGGTGGTTGATGGGTGGTGTGGTTCAAGGGGTTGGAAAGTCCTATTCCGTGTTATGTCTCAATAAATAAATAAAATCCATGTGCAAAGAATAAAGCCATTTGATCAGAATGCATTATATAGAAGGCACATAGCAGTGCACATTAAATCCATTTGGCACTTAGAGGATTGAGTAGGCAGCTGTGAATCCAACTGTTGGTTTTCTGGACTTTGGAAAATCTAACAATTCTGCAGAACTATGCTGCTCACTCATGGTCCTCTTTTTATCCAATGACTTGCCACTTTTTGATGCATCTACTGGCTGATTATGTAGGAGTTACTGCAGTGAAAGAGGCCATTCAGCCCAGCTGGCCTATTCCTGTTTGCAGTCCGAACAGGTCTCCTTCCTGTGTAGTTTATTTCAGTTCCCCAGTGCACCTTTTCTCCTTTAGATATTTATCTAACTTTGCTTGAAAAGAGCTGAAGGCCATAATGACATTGAGGCCTCCTAACAAAACTGTATGAATGTTCTGCATTGCGACAAGATCTTCAAGAATGCCCAGCACTGTGAATTTCTCCGTGTTAAACCTAAGTGTCCGTAGTTGGATTTCGGCTGTGTTGTTGAGCAGCTGTGTTTGCTGTTGGAGATCTGCTATCCTTGACAATCTGCCACATCTGCTGTGCGACACTGCAGCAACCCTCTCCAGCTTTGCTGGCTCTCTGCTACCAGTTCTGCTGAAAACTATCTCCATGATGGGCAAAACTTACAGTGGGTAAAAAATGCATCTGTTTATGTTGAAATGTATACTCCAGCCTTTTCTCCTTTAATGTCTGTTCCATATTACTGCAGCAATGTGCAAGTCCCCTTAAGCATCTAACCTGGCCCCTTAATTGACATCATGCACAATTTAAATACATTAGCACTCAAAGTTCATGTTTGCCTCCCAGCAGTTTTATTACTGTCAAGAATCATGTGGTGAATACTGTACCACATTAGTGAAATTTGGTGTCCCCACTGTTTAATTGCTACTGATGTAATGCTGAAGAAGGTTCTAAGTTTCAGTCTACAGTTCTGGGAATTGTTGAGATACAATTATTCTCAGCAAGAACATTGCCATTTAAAGATCTATATAAGACTCTTATACAATAATCTTGTTGCATTTCAGACTTGGGAACAAATATATACCAAAAATTTGTTTAAAATTTCTGATTTACTATCTTGCTTTGCCATGTGGCTCCAAAGCAATAAATCTGGCCAAATGTTTTTAACCTTTGTGCATAGATCTGCCTGTGTGGTATATCTTTTTTCTTGGGAACAGTGGATTGAATTGAACACTCCATAGAATCCGTGATCAATCATACACGTGTTCAGAAACAATTGTTAATCCTGTTCTAATATAATGGTACAGGCCAAGGAATCTTAGCCTAGAAATTAGTTGACATTGCATTTTTAGAGAGATATACAATTCTGAGGGGCATAGAAGGGTAAATAGTAGGAAACCTGCCCCACAACAGTGTTGTCAAGATTTAGAGGGTATACATTAAAGTTAAGGAGTCAGAGGCTTTAACAGGATCAGAGCAAGAACTTTGAAATCCAGAGAGTGGGAAGCATTACCTGAGGGGGTGGTGGAAGTGAGTCCTCTCCCAGAAATATCTGGATAAGCACTTGAATTGCCAAGATAAAGAAGGCAATGTGCCAAGTGCTGTTCAATAGAGGCAGTATAGATGGCTAATTGATGGTCACCATGGAGACGATGGACTGCACGTCATGTTTCTGTGCTCTATGACTCAAAGGCATTTTACAGATTGACAAAGCTTGTCTATTCCATGCCACATGGCGCTGCCTGTTATATTGGCAAGGAAGACATAGGTGCTCTGAGCCCATGTGTAAAATAGGAATTAGAACTCTTCTACGTACGAATCATGTCTTTAAAGGTGGCTTTAAAGATTCCAGCACATACCTCAAAGTACCTTTCTGGCACAAGAAAACATAATAAAAAGGAAAATAAATCTTCAAATAAAAACAACTAACAATGTATATGTGTTATGGATTGTATACTGTGAGCTCCTTCGACCATATAATTCCATAAATAAATATTCTGTCATTTATTGTTGATTCCTGCCTGTGTGTTATTTGTTCTTCAGGTAGTACATTGCATTTATTGTAACAGATGTTCTGATGTAAGCCAGACAGAAGTGAAATACCTGTGTCCTTAAGGCCAAGCAATCTGTTTTTCTTGTGTTGGTAAATAAGTATATAAGGAATTACACTCTTATTCTACTTGACAGCAATGAAAGATTCATATATCAGGCATCATGCTACAGGCTAAAGGTGGCAATCTGAAGCTGCAATCTGTTATGGTCTATTCAGTAAAATCATTTATTTTCGGACATGTGGATACGTTGAAAAGGAGTATTTTGGGTGGTCAATAGTGCTTAGCAGTAACAGCCTAGTTAAATAAAGTGAATTGAGTTCGGTGCTATGGATACAACAGGCTACCATCAACATCGTAAACTGACCTACACCGAATAAAGAAAAGGCAGACTGACATTTAATCCACAAAATATGATAAAGCAGGGAGTGTGTTATATTCACGGTTTTGTTTTCAGCAGGTTCATAGCTTGTTCAAGCAACAGCAAGTTTTAACTAATTAAATGCAGTTGCTGTAATTAAGTGATGTTGATATTCAGCTTTGCAGGTTTGTTTTACCTTGGAGTATCTGACTGATTTTTGGAACAAGTAAATATTATTGTCATACAAAGATATACTGTTCTGGATATTGCATTTTTCTTACTGATGTTTAAAATAGGTACAGAAGGCTCAAATCCAATGGAGGCTTTCAAACACTCATTCTACATGGGAGTATTTTGCCTGTCTTATTGGCTTAGAAGGCATGTCACAAACAGGAAAGAAAAAGTGATTTAGTTGTATTTATATTGGAGCTTTCATGATCTTAGAACCTACCAAAGTGCTTTGCAGCTGATGAGGCACTGTTGAAAAGTAGAAAATTTGGCAGCCAATTTGCTCACAGTAGGTATTGTCGGACAGAGACCAGTTAAGCCATTTAAGAGAGGCTGTTTGAGGGGTAACGATTTTCTGAGTCTATTTTTTTTGAATTAGTGCCTTGGAATCTTTCATAGAACTTGACTGTACAAGGGATTTCTCAGTTTAATGTCTCAACTGAAAAAATGTTGAAAGCTTAGGCCTATCACGTGTGTAAATTCGGACATTATACTTGTTGGTGCACATTACTATATATTGGGGAACTTGGTTTATTTCTTATAATCCAGTCACTTGCTTCTTCATAACCATATTATGTGTTACATAGGTAATTTGCCCCAGAAAGGACAAGATCTATTTTGTGTAAAAGCTTATTTCTAAAAAAAAATTTAATCCAATTTAAGATTAAGATTTCATTGCATGTTCAAGTTCAAAGTTCAAAGTAAACTTATCATCAAAGAAAATTTCTGTCACTGTATACAACCCTAAGACTTGTCTTCCTGAAGGCATACACAGTAAATCAAAACACAATGGAATCAATGTAAGACACACCCAGCAGAACGGACAGACAGTCAATGTGCATTCTTTGACTTACATTGAAACATACGGTAAAATGCTTCATTTTATGTCAACTCCAGCACAGAGCAGGAGATGCAGCGTGAAATGGACTGCTTCTCACAAGCCTGCAACAACTTCAGTCTCACTATCAGCACCAGAAAGACTGAAGTTATGAACCAGCCTGCCCCAAGAAAGCTATACCAGGAGCCGCGCATCACGGTGAAGGGTCAGAACCTCCAGGCAGCCGACAACTTCACCTACCTGGGCAGCATACTCCCTCGCGCAGTGAACATCGACGCTGAGGTCAACAACAGGATTGCCAAAGCCAGCGCCGCCTTTGGGAGACTCTGGGAGCGGAGTGGACTCAGCCTTACCACCAAGCTGAAGGTCTACTGTGCAGTGGTCCTTACCACCCTCCTTTATGCCAGCAAGACCTGGACTGTCTACAGCAGACACGCCAAACAGCTCAACCACTTTCACCTGAGCTGTCTCCGCAGACTCCTCCACATCAGGTGGCAGGACAAAGTCCCCAACACGGAAATCCTGGAACGAGCTGGGCTCTGCAGCGTCTACACCCTCCTGCTGAAAGCCCAAGCCAGGTGGGCTGGACATGTGGTCAGAATGCCAGACAGCCGATTGCCTAAGCAGCTGCTGTACGGAGAACTGTGTCAGGGCAAGTGCTCAGTCGGGGGGGCAGAAGAAACGTTACAAAAACTGCCTCAAAGCGTCCCTCAAAGGCCTGGGTGTCGACATCAACACGTGGGAGACGCTTGCCCTCGACCGTCCAGCTTGGCGCAGCAAGATCACCATAGGAGCCTGTGCAGCTGAAGTCAGGCATATCATCGAGGTGCAACAAAAGTGTGCTGTGCGCAAGGCCCGAGCAGCATCCACTGCCACGACAGCACCCACCCACTTGTGTCCCACATGTGGGCGAGCCTTCAGGGCCCGGATTGGCCTCATCAGCCACCAATCTCCCATTTGAGTTTGAAGCCATAGTCATCTTCGACTACGAAGGACGAACAACAACAACAACAACATGTCAATGACTAGCACAGTCCAAGTAGCGTGCTGGGACCGTTCACAAGAGTCACAACACTTCTGGCTCCGAGATAGCGTGCTCACAACTCATTAACCCTAACCCTATCCATACGTCTTTAGAATGTGGGAGAAAGCTGGAGCACCAGGAGGAAACCCACACAGTCATGGGGAGAATCTATATACCCTTCACAGATAGCGGCAGGATTCAAACCCTGTTTGGTGATAACTGGCGCTGTAAAGCGATTGCGCTAACCGCTATGTTTCTGTGCTTATTTTCCTCGTCAAAAAACCATTGCAACAGATTTTGTTTTGTGTGATTGTATAAAATAATTGCTAACTGTGACCTTCATTGGTCATCATACAATCACCGTTGTGGTTTATATGTAGTGGCCATGCCAGTCCTGGAAACGGTCAACAATTGCTGGAGGAACCAGTATCTCTCTGTATAGATAATAAAATTCCTTCATAATTTGAATGTCTCCATTACATCTCTCTATTCTACAATGTTCTCTCTCTTCTGTGCATCATATTCTAGGGAAGTAGCTACACAAAACTATTGGATACCTAAGGAAATCAAGATTAGAGAAACAGTGGAAGTGAAGGAGCTCGAAAAAGTACTCAAAAAAGTAGTTCCAGAGGAATTGGTGAACATGAAAGCTGATAAATCCTGAAGACCTGATAATCTGCCTTCCAGGGATTTGAAATAAATGATTTTAGTGGTACTGGATGGTCTGGTTGTCATTTATTAACTTCTGTAGATTCTGGAATTACTTCAGCAAATTGAAGGACAGAAAATGTGATCCCACTATGTAAGAAAAGTGGGAGACAGGAAATAGGAAACTTTTGATCAATTGGCTTAATGATAGGGGTAGGGAGGATGCTGGTATCTTTGAAGAAAGATACAATAACAGAATATCTTGGATAGAATAAAGGGATTGAGCATAGTTAACATGGAATTATCAAAGGAATTTCAGATTTGGCTAATCTACTGGAGTTCTTTGCGGATGTGATGAATACAGTACTTAAGCAGGAACCAGAAGATCCAGTATATTTGAATTTTTTGAAAGCTTTCAATGGGGCCCTGCTAGTCAGCAAGGTTAGAGCACATGGATTTAGAGCAGAAACGAAATGACATGGACTAAGAATTGGTTATCTAATGAAAAGCAACCAGAGGAACTAAATGGATTGGGAGTAACCCCGCAAAGTGCTGGAGGAACTTGATATTTTGGGTGGAGTCTCTTCATCAGGACTGGAAAAGAAGGGAGAAGAAGCCAGAATAAGAAGGTGGTTGTGGTGGGGCGGGGGGGGGGGGAGTGGAAAGACTACAAGATGGAAGGTGATAGGTGAAACTATGTAAGGGGGAAGTTAGTGGGTAGGGGAGGTGGAATGAAGTGAGAAGCTGAGAAGTGATAGGTGGTAAAGGCAAAAGGCTGAAGAAGAAGGAATCTGATAGG
Source organism: Mobula birostris (assembly GCF_030028105.1). Taxonomy (NCBI): domain Eukaryota; kingdom Metazoa; phylum Chordata; class Chondrichthyes; order Myliobatiformes; family Myliobatidae; genus Mobula; species Mobula birostris. Next base: position 141,219,277 of record NC_092371.1, on the reverse strand, counting down.
AGAGGACAGTGGACCATGGGAGAAAGGGAAGGAGGAGAGGCATTAGGGGGAGGTGATAGACAGGTGAGGAGAAGAGAAGAGATAAAAGGGAAGGGGCAGAAAGGGGAATGGAAAAGGAAAGAAAGGGAGGGGAAGTTAGAGAAATTGATATTCACACTGTAAGGTTGGAGGCTACATATTCAGAATATGAGGATAACTAAAAAGATGATTGTAGGATTGGCAGATTGTGACTAGTGGAATACCACAGAGATTCCAGCTTGAACCACACTATTTACAATGTACATCACCAGTTTGGCTGAGGTTGAAAATGTCATGTTTCTGTGTTTTCTGACAGAACTAAACTAGTTTGATTGAGAGAATGGAGGAGCAAATTATTGGGCTTCAAGAATATCTGTACAACTGATTGAGTAGGCTAGAACATGACAGATGAATATAATATTGATAAATACACAGTGAGAGCAGAGCATTTGTTAAATGGTGAGATATTGGGTGGGGTTGATGTTCAAAGAGACATACTTATATTTGCACACAAGTAAATGAAGGCCAACATGCTGGAGTAGCAATCAATTAAAAAGGCAAATAGTATGGAAATATTTATAATGAAAATATTTGACTTTAGGAATAATGAAGGCATACTGCAGTTGTGAAGGGCCTTAGTGGACTGCACCTAGAATGTTTTGCATAGTTTTGATCTCTTCAGCATTTGCCACAGAGGGAGAGCAATGCAGGTACTCTTGACCAGGGGTTCCCAACCTTTTTTATGCCATGGACCAATACCATTAAGCAAGGTTGTGAACTCCTGCTCCAGAATGATCCTATCATCATCATCATCAGATGCCATGCCCAGATCGAGCTTTGACTGCCATGGCCCACACACTCTTGTTTCGGGTCAAATGGATCAATTCATTGGTATTCATTTCCAGTTCTCTGGCTGCTGTCTCCATCATCATTTGTCTTTGCCTTCCTTTTGCTTTCTTCCCTTCAATCTTTCCCATAATTACCGTGCATTCTAACTCTTCTTTCCTAATCACATGTCCAATGAAGTTACATTGCCTTTTCATGATCTCATACATGATTTCTCTTTTTGTGCTTACTCTGTACATGACATCCTCGTTAGATATTCAAAGTCTAGAAATAGAATCTGTTGAAGATGATAGCAATCATGTAGAAATGAAGTTTAACTCTCTGAAGGATGTCTTGGTAGAATGAGCAAAGTCAGTGATTCCTAAAAAAGAAAAAAGCACAAAGAATAAATGGATGACAGATGAAATCAAAAATCTAATGGAAGAAAGGGGACTGAAGAAAGCAAATTCTATGGAATATAAGTTCTTAGATCAGAAAGTTAAAAGCTTATGTCAAAAAGCCAAAGAAGAATGGTTAAACCAGGAATGTGAGCAACTAGAAAGAATCCCTATTACTGATCCAAAAAGGGTTCATCAACAACTGAAGGATATCACTGGTAAAAAGCTCCTCTGTCCTTCAGGTGGATGTTAGAAAGCAAAGGACGGTACCATTATCATGGAAAAAGATGAGATTGTGAACAGATGGGCTGAGTATATTCAGGATTTGTTTGAAGACGATCAAGGCCAGAAAACCAGAAATTAAGAAGAATGATCCTATACATGGCAGATTTGCCATCTTGGTAGGCTGGGATACCATTCTCTAGAATGAGAGTAAACTCCTCAAAAACATACATAATCTCCATTGTTAGATGGTTGAGGAGTCTCAGAGAAGGGGGCATAATTTCATTTAAAGAAGATTAGTTTTATTTGTCACATGCGAATCGAATTATTGAAACGTACAGTGGAATGTGTTGTTTGCATCAAATCACATCAATGAGAATTGTGCTGGACAGCCTACAACTTACTTCACCCTAACCATATGTTATCGGAATGTGGGAGGAAAACTGAGCACCTGGAAGAAATCCATGCGGTCACAGGGAGAACATACAAACTCCTTACTGGCAACGGCAGGAATTGATCCTCCGCTTGGTGATTGCTGGTGCTGTAAAGTGGTACACTAACCACTAGGCTACAGTGCTGCCCTTTAGGACCTGGATGTGGAGGACTGTCTTCATTCAGAAGGTGGTGATTCTGTGCCCCTGAAGCTATGGAGCCTCTTGGTGTTCACTCAAATAATAAATCAGCAGATCTGTTTAGGGAACAAGGATTATGGGGATATTGCTGGAAAATGGTACTGTGGTAGAAAGTTAGCCGTGAACTTGAATGACAAAATAGGCTTGAAGAGCTGATTGGCCGAGTTCCGCTCTAATTCTTCTGTTCTTTCATCCTTGGTATCATTTAGCTACTGCAGTAAAATAGGAGAGTTGAAGTCAGGTACTGTCACTCACATTACTGTGCAAAACAAGATAAGCCTGATTGACCCATCATGTTCCATCACTCTACAGCACTCTGGCTGCTCGGGGGGGCGGGGGGGGGGTCACTTTGAGATTAGAAGTAGAATCTGTCACCTCAAGTAGAGTGAGAGAAAGAGAATGAGTAAGAGCTTTAAAGCATGAGTTATCAGGCACATTTCAACATGACAAAGCTCCAAGATAATTGGCTGCTATACATTCATCCCATACAACAGCTTCCTCAGCTGCGGGCTATTCATTGATCATCTGACATAAACAGGCACCATTTCCTGTACCCTAGCCTACGTACCATCAAACTTTTCGAAACAGACACAAACAGACTTAATCTAATGCTTGCAAAAAAACTAATTTGCTGGTATCTGATTACTAAAATTCCTTTTCAATTGTGTCAAGGCCTGAGATTAAACAGATAACGATGTGATGAGAGGTGAAAAAGGAAGGATTGAGAGGAAGGGGCAGTGATCCTTTGTCATTTGTACCACACACTACCCCCTCAGTTACCTGCAGTTCTAAATTGCATTGAACTGTTGAATGTATCTTGGAGGGTGTGTGTGTGTGTGTGTGTGTGTGTGTGAAGTCAACAACATTTGGAGGTCTCTTAAAATGCAGAGGGTCACTGTGTAGGGCTCAACTGACAGCAGCCACACAGTGTGAGAAACAATCGACATGAAATACCCTGACAGATGCTATGAAGGAGATCAGCGTTAAGTGCCTTTTCAGGATATTAAACCACCTTCATAACAAGTGGAAAAACGAATTGTCACTGACATCAAGCGGGCCTCCATGGAGTATCTCCCTGCCCCTGCCCTCCTTCCGGACAGCCCCACACTCCACGTCTAACCACTGCTCACCACCAGCAGTCTGGGAACCATTACAGTCCACAGATCAATAATCTTAGTCCAGTAGGAATTTGAATAACGATTGCCAATAAACCAAATTTCAGGCAGTTCTGGCAAGAGGACAGAGACAAGCCACAAACATAATATAGTTAAGGCTTTTATTCAGAGACTGAAATAATGGAAGAAAGATTTCAGTGATAAGGCACAAAACAGGCATTCTGAGCAGCCAATCTGCTTTGTTAACAGCTGTAAACTGACACCCCTAATGAAATAAAAAAGCCTTAGTGGAAGTGCATAACTGCACAATTGTTACCAACACTAAATTCTGTTTGTAATTTCTGTGATGGGTGCTGGGCAATATTTTGATGTTTCACAGGCATTTTTCCATTAGAAATAAAACAATTACATTCACAATAAAATTAAATACCTTTCCTGTTTCCATTGGGGAAGAAATTACAGATGATACTTTGTCTAATATGCTATATCTGAATGAAATGTTTGCCTAATGCTGAGTCAAATCGCTAGGGCTTTTGTCAAATGTACTGTCCAATAAATAACCTCTCTATTGTATTTATTACTTTACCCTAATTCAGAATGGTACTTGAGATTTTTCTAGATAAAGAGGTTTGCCAGTCATTTTTCAACTACTGTTTTACCATTACTTGATGGAGTGTGGCGCTGAGGTACTTGACCTTGTGTCGCAGACTGCAGACAGAGGAAGGCCCTTCCATGTGCATTGGGAGAGAACAACTGCAGTTATAATGGTTTCCCCTGTATCCCCTTCACAGCTTGCAGTTGTCTGATTCCAATTTGGTCCACATGTCCAGCCATCAATCTTTGCCTACATTTGGGTAAGTGTAGAGCATCATGATGCATGCTACAATTATTACAATATTTTCATTTTGAGGCAACCATCCTGTAAGAAATAATTGTACATGTTTTTTCCTCCTGCACTTCTGGCATTCCTATAAAGGGAAACACTTTATGCTCATTAGAACTATTGTCACAGGTAGTAATCAATACTTTGATTGTTCTAGTGCAGCTCCTGCAGTTTCCTGTACACACTAGTACAGTTGGCCCATTTACAGTGGCCAAAGATAAAAGCACTGGCAGCTAACGTTCTTGTTTTTCCTGTTCTCTGTCTGCCCCTCCTCCTCCACCCCCAATACCTCATAAATCTACAATGTCAGCTCTGGAGAATGGATCACAAATTCCAGACTAGTTGAGAGAACAAGAGAGCCAATAAAGTTCTTCCAGCACTTCATAACTAGTTATTGATGTTGGATAATTATCTTCAAGGTATTTTGCTAGTGAAAGCTTTGAAAATTTATATATACAATTGAAGAAACGGTCATCTATTACTTTTCCTAATCTATTTATTCCCTTTACTTTTACAGTATTCCTCATAAATATGTAAGCTGATGGTAAAAAAAATAACCCTCTGGGCTAAATACAGTTGTATTTCAATGTATTTGACCTAGACCTTTGAAAACTTAAGCTCTACTGTGGCTGTGAATCGTGTGTCCATCGGGGACTGAACAGTGATTTCAGACCATCTTGTGCTTTTCCTTTCATTTAAAACCATGAGCTAATGTCTATTCACATTATTCAGTTTTAAGTAAAATTGTATCAACAGTCTAAGATGTAAATTTGTAGCTTTTTAAAAATGTGGTGATATCATAATCTAAAGCTTATTGCCAGTGTAACTGAGCCAGTCAAATTTTGTATTTGTTACATTAAAGTTTGAAACTAAATCTCCACTTTCACAACATTTTGTTTGAATTTTACAGTGAATTTCAGTTAACTGGGACACAGCAGGACCAATACATTTTGACCCAAATAAGTGACTGCCCCAGTTGCTGAGGTTTCATGGGGCTAGTTAAAAAAGTATCAAAAGACAAACTACTGTTTAACTGAGTAACAAGGCATGTATTTAGATCAAATTCAGAACAAATTAGAACACTACCATTGCCACTACAGTACTATAAAACTATGTATCAGTTCCTAAGAGTTATCGACGGAGGGATTCATCTGGTGTATGTTGCTGGTATGAGGTGTCCAGGGAGGAGTAGTACCTCTGGTGAAGGGGTTTGTCATGTCCATTTTGAGGCAGCTCACTAACCTTTGGTTCCTACCAGACACTCGGCTCTCACCTGTGGCTCCAAGTAGCTATTTGCATGCGACAGCAGCCAGACCCCAGTACACCACTTTTACAGGCAGGTGAGACTAGGTGAGGGCAGCTGGCAGATCTCATACCCCAGTGGAATAGTGACATGCCTGTCCTAGCATGTGAAGTCAGCTGTGCGCTTCTGATTGACTGTAAATGAACAAAGTTAGTGCAGACACCTAATGTAGATAATGGTCTGCCTTCATACAATACTTTTGATGACAGCATCATTGAAATCTTCATTTTCATTGTCCCATTTAAGATGATCGTCAATATCTTTAAATTCTTTGAAGTTCCTAACATGTTGAAGTAGTGAAGTTGTTTCGTTTTCACTCCCGGACATTTCTGGCATCTCCAAGTATGAATGCTTGAAACCACAGTGGGCAAAACAATTCTAAATTGTCTCACAGCATATTTCCCGCCAAATATCAGTGACAAAAAATTACTGGTTTTTGAAGACAAACACACACAAATGATGCTATTTAAAAACTGTTTGCTCTAAGCATGGTGTAATGTCTAACGATCACAAATGTTCACACGACTGACACTAGTTAGAAACAGTTCGGCAGCAGTCTTCTGTCCTAATTAAGCAGCAGAGTGTCCCAAATAAATGAAGGGAGTTCCATCTATTTTCTTGATTTGTTTTTTTTTCTTTAAGAGTTGTTCCTAATAAGCAGCTAAACTGATTAAGTGATGCACCAATTAAGCAGGATTCACTGTGATTATAATATTTAAGTTCAATTATAACACTTAAGGGAAGTTTGGACAGGTACATGGATGAGAGGGATGTTGAGGGCTATGATCAGGCAAGCACATGTGTCTAGGCAGAAGACCAAGCTGGCATGTTCAGATATGAACTAACCTACAAGCAGGATAGATTCATGAGAGTCAGTGTCACTGTTCTACATACTCAGGAGAGAATATGGCCTTGGGAATCTTCAGCATGGACCAGAATATAGGGCCACTCAAGCTTGTTCTGCCTCTCAGTATGATCATGGTTGCTCTGATTTTGCTGCAATTCTAATTTTTGACCTGTTGTCATAATTTTGACTCCCTGGTAGATCAAAAATCTATCTTACCCTTCAATACTCACACTTTTGTCTCCAAAACTCTTCAGGGAAGAGAATTCCAAAAAAAATCACAACACTTTGAGAAAAGCAATTCCTTCTCCTCTCCTTCTGAAGAGGGCAAACACATCTCCTGAAACTAGAAATTTCTTATGATAGACTCTCCAAAGTAAAGCTTTCAGAATGTTGTGTTCAATAAGATCTTCTTCTATTCTTCTGAAGGCCAATAAGTATAGGTTCCAACTGCTCAATAGTTAATCAGAAGTCAATCCATTCATTCCATAAATAAACCTAATCAAGTTCCTGTGATCAAGTTCACTCTTTCTTCAGTTAGTCCTGACGAAGGGTCTCGGCCTGAAACGTTGACTGCACCTCTTCCTAGAGGTGCTGCCTGGCCTGCTGTGTTCACCAGCAACTTTGATGTGTGTTGCTTCAAATTCCTGTGAGTTACCTTAAATCCTCTCTCCTTAAATGGAGGCAAAATTCTATGCAGTTTTCTGCAAATTTTTCATGAATGCCTTATACAATTGTAACATGTCTTCTCTAGCTCATAAACAAGAATAAGAACATAGAAAATTAGACCATGAATAGACCACTCTTCCCTAGAAGACTGTGCCAACATTCAATATTGTCATAACCCATATGCCCTAGGCATTCATTCCTCTTTTAGGTCCCAATCTTCCATGGTAGAAAATTCCAGAGATCCACCACCCTGTGGAAGAAGGAATTCCTATGCACTTCCTGTTTTTCATAACCACACCTTTAACTTGTCTTTATGTCTCCTCATTTGAAATTCTCCCACCAGGAAAGTATTTCATTTTCTGTCTTGATATGCCCCCTTAAAGTCTTCTATGTTTCAATAAGATGATATCTGATCCAACTTCCTCAACCCACTCATGACAAACAGCACTCTTATTCCCAAGGATTAGTTTAGTGAATTTATTTGCACTGCTTCCAATGTTTGTATGTACTTTGTAGGGTAAGGGACCAAACCTGTGGACAGTACTTCAGCTGTGAGCTCACCAGCATTCTATAAAATTGTAACAATACTTCCCTATCTCTAAACACCAATTTGCATAAAGGACAATAATCCATTTACTTCTTAACCCATTCCTGCATCTGCCTCCTAACTTTTTTGTGATTCATGGACAAGAACACCTACAGTAGATCAGGGCTTCTCAAGTTGAGGCCCACAGACCCAATGTTTAATGGTGTTGGTCTATTCCATAAAAAAGTAGAAACCCTGACCTAGGTTCATTTATACCCATTCATATGCAATTTCTCCATATTTAGATAAAAGTGCACTTTCTGACTCCTCTTTGAAGCTCAGTTTGTTTTGTAATTAAGGGCATTCGCTAAAACCCCACAAAACTGACTGTATAGCAGTCCTAGATCAAGAGTGCAGTTATTTACAAATAAAATAGAACATTTTAAATGTGGCTGAATTTGGCTACACAACCTGCTCAATATTGACAATGCTAATTTTATTCCAGGAATATCAGCCAAATTTGCTGCTCTGATCCTAAAGAAAATAAATGTCTACATGAGATAATACCATTGCTCTTTGAAAATTTGCAAATTTCAGATCATCCTCTGTTAAAACCATAAGACCATAAGATATTGGACCAGAATTAGACCATCTGGGCCATCGAGTCTGCTCTGCCATTTCATCACGGCTGATCCATTTTTCTTTTCAGCCCCAACCCCTGCCTTCCACCCATATCGTTTCATGTCCTGACCAAGCAAGAACTTATCAACCTCTGCCTTAAATGTACATAAAGACTTGGCCTTCGCAGCTGCCACAGATTCATCTCTCTCTGGCTGAAGAAATTCCTCCTCATCTTCATTCTAAAAGGATGCCCCTCTACTCTGAGGCTGTGTCCTCTAGTCTTAGAATCTTCTACCATAGGAAACATCCTCTAGATATCCACTCTGTCAAGGCTTTTCACCATTTGATATGTTTCAATGAGGTCACCGCTCATTCTTCTGAATTCCAGTGAATGTAGATCCAGAGCCATCAAACGCTCTTTATATGTCAAGCCATTTAATCTTGGAATCATTTTCGTGAACCTTCCTTGCAGCTTCTCCACTTTCAGAATGTCCTCTCAAAGATAAGGGGTCCAAAACTGCTCACAAGACTCCAAATGAAGCTTCATCAATGCTTTATAAAGTCTCAACATTACATCCTTGCTTTTATATTCTAGTCTCCTTGAAATGAATGCTAACATCACATTTGCCTTCCCCACCACAGATTCAATCTGTAAATTAACCTTTCGGAAATCTTACACAAGGACTCCCAAGTCCCTTAGTTTTTTGTATTTTCACACCATTTTGAAAATAGTCAGTCCTTTCATTTCTTCTACAGAAGTGCATGACCATGCACTTCCTGACACTTTATTCCATTTGTCACTTCTTTGCCCATTCTCCTAATCTCTAAAACCTTCTGTAGCTCTCTACTTCCTCAAAACTATTCACCCCTCTGTCTATCTTCATATCACCTGCAAATTTTGCAACAAAGTCAGCAATTTTGTCATCCTAACATAGAAACATAGAAACATAGAAAATAGGTGCAGGAGTAGGCCATTCGGCCCTTCAAGCCTGCACCGCCATTTATTATGATCATGGCTGATCATCCAACTCAGAACACCGCCCCAGCCTTCCCTCCATACCCCCTGACCCCCGTAGCCACAAGGGCCATATCTAACTCCCTCTTAAATATAGCCAATGAACTGGCCTCAACTGTTTGCTGTGGCAGAGAATTCCACAGATTCACCACCCTCTGCATGAAGAAGTTTTTCCTAATCTCGGTCCTAAAAGGCTTCCCCTCTATCGTCAAACTGTAACCCCTCGTTCTGGACTTCCCCAACATCGGGAACAATCTTCCTGCATCTAGCCTGTCCAATCCCTTTAGGATCTTATACGTTTCAATCAGATCCCCCCTCAATCTTCTAAATTCCAACGAGTACAAGCCCAGTTCATCCAGTCTTTCTTCATATGAAAGTCCTGCCATCTCAGGAATCAATCTGGTGAACCTTCTCTGTACTCCCTCTATGGCAAGGATGTCTTTCCTCAGATTAGGGGACCAAAACTGCACACGATACTCCAGGTGTGGTCTCACCAAGGCCTTGTACAACTGCAGTAGTACCTCCCTGCTCCTGTACTCAAATCCTCTTGCTATAAATGCCAGCATACCATTCGCCTTTTTCACCGCCTGCTGTACCTGCATGCCCACTTTCAATGACTGGTGTATAATGACACCCAGGTCTCGTTGCACCTCCCCTTTTCCTAATCGGCCACCATTCAGATAATAATCTGTTTTCCTATTTTTGCCACCAAAGTGGATAACTTCACATTTATCCACATTAAATTGCATCTGCCATGAATTTGCCCACTCACCCAACCTATCCAAGTCACCCTGCATCCTCTTAGCATCCTCCTCACAGCTAACACTGCCACCCAGCTTCGTGTCATCCGCAAACTTGGAGATGCTGCATTTAATTCCCTCATCCAAGTCATTAATATATATTGTAAACAACTGGGGTCCCAGCACTGAGCCTTGCGGTACCCCACTAGTCACCGCCTGCCATTCTGAAAAGGTCCCGTTTATTCCCACTCTTTGCTTCCTGTCTGCTAACCAACTCTCCACCCACACCAATACCTTACCCCCAATACCATGTGCTTTAAGTTTGCACACTAATCTCCTGTGTGGGACTTTGTCAAAAGCCTTCTGAAAATCCAAATATACCACATCCACTGGTTCTCCCCTATCCACTCTACTAGTTACATCCTCAAAAAATTCTATGAGATTCGTCAGACATGATTTTCCTTTCACAAATCCATGCTGACTTTGTCCGATCATTTCACTGCTTTCCAAATATGCTGTTATCACATCCTTGATAACTGACTCCAGCAGTTTCCCCATCACTGACGTTAGGCTAACCGGTCTATAATTCCCTGGTTTCTCTCTCCCTCCTTTTTTAAAAAGTGGAGTTACATTAGCCACCCTCCAATCCTCAGGAACTAGTCCAGAATCTAACGAGTTTTGAAAAATTATCACTAATGCATCCACTATTTCTTGGGCTACTTCCTTAAGCACCCTGGGATGCAGACCATCTGGTCCTAGGGATTTATCTGCCTTTAATCCCTTCAATTTACCTAACACCACTTCCCTACTAACATGTATTTCGCTCAGTTCCTCCATCTCACTGGACCCTCTGTCCCCTACTATTTCTGGAAGATTATTTATGTCCTCCTTAGTGAAGACAGAACCAAAGTAATTATTTAATTGGTCTGCCATGTCCTTGCTCCCCATAATCAATTCACCTGTTTCTGTCTGCAGGGGACCTACATTTGTCTTTACTAGTCTTTTCCTTTTTACATATCTATAAAAGCTTTTACAGTCCGTTTTTATGTTGCCTACCAGTTTTCTCTCATAATCTTTTTTCCTCTTCCTAATTAAGCCCTTTGTCCTCCTCTGCTGAACTCTGAATTTCTCCCAGTCCTCAGGTGAGCCACTTTCTCTGGCTAATTTGTATGCTTCTTCTTTGGAATTGATACTATCCCTAATTTCTCTTGTCAGCCACGGGTGCACTACCTTCCTTGATTTATTCTTTTGCCAAACTGGGATGAACATTTGTTGCAGTTCATCCATGCAACCTTTAAATGCTTGCCATTGCATATCCACCGTCAATCCTTTAAGTGTCATTTGCCAGTCTATCTTAGCTAATTCACGTCTCATACCTTCAAAGTTATCCCTCTTTAAGTTCAGAACCTTTGTTTCTGAATTAACTATGTCACTCTCCATCTTAATGAAGAATTCCACCATATTATGGTCACTCTTACCCAAGGGGCCTCTCACGACAAGATTGCTAATTAACCCTTCCTCATTGCTCAAAACCCAGTCCAGAATAGCCTGCTCTCTAGTCGGTTCCTCGACATGTTGGTTCAAAAAACCATCCGGCATACATTCCAAGAAATCCTCTTCCTCAGCACCTTTACCAATTTGGTTCACCCAATCTACATGTAGATTGAAGTCACCCATTATAACTGCTGTTCCTTTATTGCACACATTTCTAATTTCCTGTTTAATACCATCTCCGACCTCACTACTACTGTTAGGTGGCCTGTACACAACTCCCACCAGTGTCTTCTGCCCCTTAGTGTTATGCAGCTCTACCCATATCGATTCCACATCTTCCCGGCTTATGTCCTTCCTTTCTATTGTGTTAATCTCTTCTTTAACCAGCAACGCCACCCCACCTCCCCTTCCTTCATGTCTATCCCTCCTGAATATTGAATATCCCTGAACGTTGAGCTCCCATCCCTGGTCACCCTGGAGCTATGTCTCTGTGATCCCAACTATATCATAATCATTAATAACAATCTGCACTTTCAATTCATCCACCTTATTACGAATCCTCCTTGCATTGACACACAAAGCCTTCAGGCGCTCTTTTACAACTCTCTTAGCCCTTATACAATTATGCTGAAAAGTGGCCCTTTTTAATGCTTGCCCTGGATTTGTCGGCCTGCCACTTTTACTTTTCTCCATAGTACTTTTTGTTTCTACCCTCATTTTACACCCCTCTGTCTCTCTGCACTGGTTCCCATCCCCCTGTAGTGAACTAACCTCCTCACGCCTAGCCTCTTTAATTTGATTCCCACCCCCCAACCATTCTAGTTTAAAGTCACCTCAGTAGCCCCCGCTAATCTCCCTGCCAGGATATTGGTCCCCCTAGGATTCAAGTGCAACCCGTCCTTTTTGTACAGGTCACGCCTGCGCCAAAAGAGGTCCCAATGATCCAAAAACTTGAATCCCTGACCCCTGCTCCAATCCCTCAGCCACGCATTTATCCTCCACCTCATCGCATTCCTACTCTCACTGTCGCGTGGCACAGGCAGCAATCCCGAGATTACTACCTTTGCGGTCCTTTTTCTCAACTCCCTTCCTAGCTCCCTATATTCTCCTTTCAGGACCTCAGCCCTTTTCCTACCTATGTCATTGGTACCTATATGTACCACGACCTCTGGCTCCTCACCCTCCCACTTCAGGATATCTTGGACACGATCAGAAATATCCCGGACCCTGGCACCAGGGAGGCAAACTACCATCCGGGTCTCTGGACTGCGTCCACAGAATCGCCTATCTGACCCCCTTACTATGGAGTCCCCTATCACAACTGCCGTCCTCTTCCTTGCCCTACCCTTCTGACCTACAGGGCCAGACTCTGTGCCGGAGGCACGGCCACTGTCGCTTCCCCTGGGTAAGCTGTCCCCCCCAACAGTACTCAAACAGGAGTACCTGTTGTTAAGGGGCACAGCCACCGGGGTACTCCCTATTACCTGACCTTTCCCCTTCCCCCTCCTAACCGTGACCCACTTGTCTGCCTCCCGTGGCCCCGGCGTGACCACCTGCCTGCAACTCCTCTCTATCACCTCCTCACTCTCCCTGACCAGACGAAGGTCATCGAGCTGCAGCTCCAGTTCAGTAACGTGGTCCCTTAGGAGCTGCATCTCGATGCACTTGGCGCAGATGTAGACATCCGGGAGGCTTGTAGACTCCAGGGCCTCCCACATCCGACATCGAGAACAGCAAACTGCCCTCACACTCATACTGCCCCTCTCCTCAAATAACAACAGAAAATGAATGCCAAACCTCCCTCGCCTCGCCTGTTTCCGCCTAAGCCCGTTGAGCCGAAGCCCTTAAGTCTTCACTCTGCTCCCGGCTCACTCCGCAGCCCGCAAACTCCGCTGCCCGCTCTATGAGGCTCTGTTCCTTTTAAATCTGCCGCGCTGCACAGCCCGACGTCACACGCCTGCGCAGTGTGACCTTTGACATGTAATGTAAAAAGAACTGGTCCCAACACAGACCACTAGTCACTGGCAGCCAGCCAGAAAAGGCTCCCTTTATTCCCACTCTCTGTCTTCTGCCAATCAGCCACTACTTTATCCATCTAGAATTTTTCCTGTAATACCATAGGCTTGTAACTTGTTAAGCAGCCTCATGTGTGGCAGCTTGTCAAAGGCCTTCTGAAAATCCAAGTACACAACTTAAACTGATTGTCCTTTGTATATACTGCTTGTTATTTCTTTAAAGGATTCCAACAGATTTGTCAGACAAGATTTTCCCTGGTAGAAACCATGCTGACTACGGCCTGTTTTATCACGTGTCTCCAAATACCCTAAAACACATCTTCCTAACCACTGAGGTAAGACTAACTGGCCTATAATTTACTTTCTTCTGTCTCTCTCCCTTCTTGAAGAGTGAAGTGACATTTGCAATTTTGCAGTTTTTCAGAACCGTTCCAGAATCTAGTGATTCTTGAAAGATCATTAATAATGCCTCATGATCTCCTCAGCCACCTCTTTCAGAACTCACCATTGGTCCAGGTGACATATCTAACTTCAGACCCTTCAGTTTCCCAAGGGCCTTCTCCCTAGTAATGGTAACTGAACATACTTCATGACCCCTGACACCTGGAACTTCCACCAAATCCTCCTGTCTTTCACAGTGAAGACTGATGCAAAATACTTATCCAGTTTATTTGCCATTCCTTTGCTCCCATTACCACCTCTCCAGCATCATTTTCCAGTAGTCTGATATCCACTTCCGCCTCTCCTTTACAGTTTATATGTTTGAAGAACCTTTTGGTATCTTCTTTAATATTATTGGCTAGTTTACTTTCACATTCTATCTTTACCTTCTTAATGACCTTTTAGGTTACCTTCTGTGGTTTTTAAAAGCTTCATAATCCTCTAACTTCCCACTACTTTTTGCTCTATTATATACCCACTCTTTCGCTTTTTTTGTTAGCCATGGTTGTGTCATCTTGCCTTTAGAATATTTCTTCCTCTTTGGGATGTATATATCCTGTCCCTTCCAAATTGCTTCCAGAAATTTCAGCCATTGCTGCTCTGCCATCATTCCTGCCAGTGTTCTTTTCCAATCAATTCTGGCCAGCTCCACTCTCTGCCTTTGCAATTCCTTTTACTCTACTGTAATACCGATACATCTGATGTTAGCTTCTCCTTCTCAAGTTTCAGTTCATAGTTCGTAGTTCATAGTCATAGTCATACTTTATTGATCCTGGGGGAAATTGGTTTATGTTACAGTTGCACCATAAGTAATTAAATAGTAATAAAACCATAAATAGTAAAATAGTAATATGTAAATTATGCCAGGAAGTAAGTCCAGGACCAGCCTATTGGCTCAGGGTGTCTGACCCTCCAAGGGAGGAGTTGTAAAGTTTGATGGCCACAGGCAGGAATGACTTCCTATGACGCTCTGTGCTGCATCTCGGTGGAATGAGTCTCTGGCTGAATGTACTCCTGTGCCCACCCAGTACATTATGTAGTGGATGGGAGACATTGTCGAAGATGGCATGCAACTTAGACAGCATCCTCTTTTCAGACACCACTGTGAGAGAGTCCAGTTCCATCCCCACAACATCACTGGCCTTACGAATGAATCCAGTGTGAATTCAATCATATTATGATCACTTTCCCCTAAGGGTTCTTTTACCTTAAGCTCTCTAATCAGTTCTGATTCAATACACAACCCCCAATCTAGAATAGATGATCCCCTAGTGGGCTCAGCCACGAGCTGCTCTAAAAAGCCATCTCTTAAGCATTCTAGAAATTCCCTTTTTTGGAATCCAGCACCAACTTGATTTTCCCAATCTACCTACATATTGAAATCCCCCATGACTATCGTAACATTGTCCTTTTGGCATTCGCTTTCTCTCTCCTGTTGTAACCTGTAGACTACATCCTTCCTACTGTTTGGTGTTCTGTATACAACTCCCATCAGGGTCCTTAGCTCTATCCACACTGATTCAACACCTTCTCACCCTATGTCACCTCTCTCTAATGATTTGATTTCATTTTTTTACCAACAGAGCAATGCCGCCCCCTCTGCCTCCCTGCCTATCCTTTCAATACGATGGGCATCCTTGGACATTAAGCTCTCGGCTATAATCTTCTTTCAGCCATGATTCTGTGTTGCCAATAACATCATACCTACTGATCTGTAAATGCGCTACAAGTTCATCTACTTTATTCCGTATACTAGATACATTCAAATATAACACCTTCAGTATTGTATTCGTCATTTTCAGTTTTGTCTGCCTTTTACGTTGCAACTCATCCTGTTGACTGCAATGTTGCCTATCATCAGCCTTTCCCTGTTAGGAGCCTCACTACACATTGCCTCTGTGGGTAAACCAACTACCTTATCCTCAGTGCTATCACTCCGTTTCCCATCCCCCTGCCAAATTAATTCCCGACCAATTCTAGTCAACCTGGTAAAGGATACTTAGCCTCCAATTGCTTGTGGTTATTGAACAAAGCTATCTGCATTCTCCGTCTATGTAAGTAAGCAGGGAAGAGCAGGCAGCTAAAGCCAACTAAGTTAAGTACTTCATGGAAGTTGTGAAGATTGGGCAGATATAGAACACATGGAAAGTGAATAATAAGGGAAGGCACAAGGATGAGTTTTCAAGAACAGTACTTTTTGACTACTGATTAAATTGCTTGACATGTTGATTTAGTTGATTTATTGTTTCTGCATAACAGATATTGAGGTGATCAACAATTTGGGAACTATGCAAACGTAAATTATTATTTCTTTCTAACTTTTGCAGAAGAGAAGGGCTGTCGAGTTCATGTGCATGTTTCCATGAGCGTGGAGTCACAGATAAACAGGGTGGTGAAGAACATTTTTGACAAACTGGTCTTCATGATTCAGGGTATTGAGTATAATAGCTGGCAGGTTATGTTGTGGTTGTAAAGGATGCTTGGAGTTTTGTGTTCAGAATAGGAAAAATACTGCAACAGGAAAATATTGTTAAACTGGAAAGATCTTCAAATATCTTGCCAGGACTTGGGGGACTGAACTATAAGGAGAGGTTGGACAGGCTAGGACTTTATTCCTTGGAGCATAGAACACTGAGAGATGATCTAATAGAGGAGTGTAAAATCATGAGGCGGCATAGACAGGGTGAATGCAGTCTTTTCTCCAGATATTGAAATTCAAGAACTAGAGGGCATAGTTTCAACATGAGAGGAGAAATATTGAATAGGAAGTTGAAGGGCAACATTTTTTAAGAAAAAGGTTAGTACGTATTTTGAATGAGCTGGTTCAGGTATGATAACAACTTTTAAAAGACATTTGGACAGGTATATGGATTGGAAATGTTTAAAAGGAAATAGATTGAATGCTGGCAAATGGAACTGAATTGAATTGTTATTGTGGTCAGCATGGACCAGTTTGGTTGAAGGGCTTGTTTCTGTCTTGTATGACTGTAAGACTCTATGACTCTATAAATGTAGTTAAATATACTGTAGATCTTTATCTAGTGTTGGAAGAAAGCCCAACTGTTTAACTTGTTCCTACCACATTGTAGTTTGTGGGAATTTGCATTTCCTAGATCACCAGAGATGACTCTCCTTCAAAGTTCCCTTTCCTTGAATAAACAACTTCTGCTGCATTGTAAGTCTGCGGTGCCTACAAACTGGAATAAGTGTGCAATGTGTCTCATCTCCAGGAACAGTCCAGAGGCTCCAAATCTCTGTGACGTTCACCTCCCCAGACAGTATGTCTCAGGTTAACTTTCAACAAGTTGTTGATCTTAAAGACCAATGGCTTTGAAAATATCTGTCATCTCCAAAAAAATCTTGTTCTGATGAATGATCTGCGATCTGAAGTATAAAATGTTTTCTCTTTGGGCAGATGCATCCTGACCTGCTGCGTATTTTCAGAATTTTATTTTAAGATTTCTGGCATCTGCAGTTTTTAAAAAATATTTTCTCTTTTCGCAGACTGGCTGAGTTCTTCCAGGATTTCTGATTTCTTTCAGATTCCAGCCTCTGCACTTTTTTTTGTTTTCATCACTATCTTTGGGCCACTTGTCTTACCTCAGATGAAGGAGGTCCTTAAGGACAATAGTAATGTGCTGTTTTAGAATTAGATACAATTTCAAAACAAATTAAAGACTTAGATAATATTTATGCAGTTTCCCCTAATATTGATTTATTCAAAGGGTGGAACTTCAATCACAATATTAACTCATCCTATTGAAGGCTATTTGCTGGAGTTAAAGAGTCAATTTTGTATGTTTGGAGATAAAAATAATAAACTGCTTGCATCTCAATTCAAAACAGCTAGAGCCAAAATGCAAATATTGAAAATTCATAGGAAAGATGGTACTTTGGCTTGGGAATATGAAGAAATTAATAGGATTTTTCAAGACTTTTATACTGAACTTTATAAATCTCAATGTCCAGTAGATTCTTCTAAAATGGATGCTTTCTTTTGAAAGATTGCTTTTCCCAAAATCTCTGTTGAAGATCAAAAAACTCTTGATGCCCAAATTACTGAAGCCGAAATTCATAAAGCTATTTTTTCGATGCAGTCTGGTAAAGTCCCTGGACTTGATGGTTATCTCGTAGAATTTTATAAAAAATTTGGAAAATTTCTTTCTCTGTATATGTTGGAAATATTTAAGGATTCTTTTGTGAAAGGTGATTTACCCTCTACTTTTTATGAGGCTTCTATCTCTTTAATTCTTAAAAAAGATAAAGATCCTACTGATTGTGCCTCATATAGACCGATTTCACTATTGAACGTTGATGCTAAGATTCTGTCAAAGATAATGGCCAATTGGTTGGAGAATATTTTGGGAAAAGTTATTTTTAAAGATCAGACAGGTTTCATAAAGGGTCGTTATTCTTTTTCAAATGTTCGGAGACTATTTAACATTATATATTTGTCCTCTTTTAAAACTCCACAATGCGTCATCTCTTTGGATGCTGAAAAAGTATTCGATCGAGTCGAATGGAAATATCTATTTAATGTTTTAGAGAAATTCGGCTTTGGTGTTAATTTTAGTAATTGGATTAGAATGATATATAAAGCTCCTATTGCTACTGCTATTACTAATAACTGTAGGTCTCCTTTTTTCAGCTCTCACGGGGGACAAAACAAGGCTGTCCATTAAGTCCTTTGTTATTTAATTTAATATTAGAACCCCTTGCTATTGTTCTCCATGAAGCTAAAAATATTTATAGGATTTCTGTGAATGAGACCATTCATAAGATTTCTCTTTATGCAGATGATTTATTGGTTTATAGATCTAATCCTGAGGAATCTATTCCTGTCTTGTTAAAATTATTTAATGAATTTGGAGGGTTTTCAGGATATGAAATAACTTTTAGTAAAAGTGAATTGTTTCCTATAAATGAATCCGTTTCTATGTATGACAATACTCCTTTCAAAGTCACAGATTCTTTTAGTTATTTAGGTGTCACAATCACTAAAAAATATAAGGATCTTTATAAAGCCAATTTTGTTCCTTTGCTAGACTCTATGAAATATTTATTTAGTAGATGGAGTCCACTAACATTTTCACTTGTTGGTCGCATCCATATAGTCAAAGTGATGATTTTACCAAAATTTTTATATCTATTTCAGAATATCCCTGTTTTTTTGACTATGAAGTTTTTTGACCGGATTGATTCAATCATTTTATCTTTTATCTGGAATAATAAAAGACCAAGAATTAGTAAATATCATTTACAAAAGTTGAAAAAGGTTGGAGGTCTCACTTTGCTTAATTTAAGAATGTATTACTGGGCTGTTAATGTGCGATACATATCCTTTTTGTTATATTGGGTTGATAAGAAAGATTGGCCTATCTGGGTAGATTTGGAATTGAAAACTGTGAAACAGTTTTATTTAACCTCGTTATTGGGAGCTGCTTTGCCTATACAATTAGCTAAAGTTGCTAATTTAAACTTGTACCCTGTGATTAAGCATTCTTTACAAATTTGGCTTCAGTTTCGCAATGTTTTTAATCTTAAAAATTTTAAATTTTGTAGTTTAATGTATCGAAACTACTATTTTAAGCCTTGAGTGATTCCAATTTTTTTACTTTGGAAAAATAAAGATCTTAATTCTTTTTTGGATTTATTTAAAGAAGATAGACTGATGTCCTTTGAACAATTACTTGATAAATATTCTATTTCATACTCACACTTTTTACAATATCTCCAACTTAGACATTTCTTACAAAAATATTTAAGTAATTTTCCTTACATATTGGATGCTGACCTGTTAGATACTATTATGAGTATGAACCCTTCGATGAAGGGTTCCATTGGAAGAATTTATAATTCACTATTACAATGGGATAAACGACCTTTATTTAAGATTAAACAAGATTGGGAAGAGGAACTCGATCTGACTTTCACGACGGAACATTGGATGCAAATTCTGAAGCTGGTTCACTCTTCTTCGATCTGTGCTAGTCATTCACTGATTCAATTTAAAATTGTACATCGTTACCATTTGATGAAGGAGAGATTGTCTAAAATATTCCCTAATGTTGATAGTTATTGTGATAGATGTAAAACTGAGACAGCTACACTGACACACATGTTTTGGTCTTGCTCTATACTGGAACAGTTCTGGAAGTCAATTTTTTTGACAATTTTTAAAGCACTTAAAATTAATTTACAACCTAACAAATTAACTGTACTTTTTGGAATAATTCCACAAATAACCATGGTATCTCTGTGTCTGACCAACATGTTACTGCATTTGTTACATTGATAGCTAGGAGGGCCATTTTGTTGAAGTGGAAGGATACAATGGCTTCCACTTTGTCACAATGGTTCTCTCAAGTGATGCTATTTCTTAGTTTGGAGAAAATTAGAAGTCGAACCTTTGAACCTATGTTTGATTTTGAGAAAAGATGGGGTTCATTTGCTTGTTATTATCATTTGAGTTAATTGATGGATTCTCCATGATCTAATTGTAAATTTTTTGGTACTTTTTTTTTGCTGGCGGTTTGATGTTTATGTTTAGAAGGTTTATGTATGATGCATGGCTCTGGGGTTGAACACCTAATGGGGTTTCTCTTTTTTCCCACTTTTCTTGCTTAGTAGGGTTTTTTTTCATCACAAAATTTTTTCAATCTTTATGTAATTTTTTTTTCTTGAGACATTGTAAGTGTTGTTTACTTTGATGTACTCCCGTTTATTTTGGATAAAAATAATAAAAAGATTTGAAAAAAAGTAATGTGCTGTTTTGTGATAAAGCATAAAAGACTTAACTTAACAATGAGAAAAGGCTGTGATTCATTTATGACCCCATAAATAAAGCAAATTCTGTTCAGACCCAATGTCCAGGCTGTGAACCACACAGTGTGGCAGGTACACTTATAACAATAAAGTGGCAAGACAAGCATCAGGTTCAGTTCATCTGAGGATGAACATAACCAGTACCTAATCTGAGTGTATGTGAGTGGTGCAATTCAATATTACATGTAGTATGACAGTCTGAAGACATTCAGATTCAGAATCATTTGTTTATCACACGTACGTCAAAACGTACAGTGGAACGTGTTATTTACGTGAACAACCAACACAACCTAAGGGTGTGCTGGGCATCCCACAAGTGTCGTCACTCATTCTGATGCCAAAATAACATGTCCACCATGTTCACGGAACAACACAAGCAACAACAACAACAATGGAACAGCAACGAAGCAACAACAGCAAAACAGGTCCTGTTCCTCCCTCCCATACATCCACTCACAAACACACCCACCCACTTACACACAAACACACCCACCCACCCACTCTCTCTCTCTCCCTCTCACACACACACACATACACACTCTCTCTCACACACCCACCCACCCACTCACTTACACACACCCCACCCACTCACTCTCTCTCTCTCTCTCTTTCTCTCACACACACACACACAGACTCTCACACACCCACCCACTCTCTCTCACACACCCACCCACCCACTCACTTGCACACACCTCACCCACCCACTCTATCTCTCTCTCTCCCACAAACGCACACACACACACACACACATCCTCCAGCTTCAGGACAAGCCATCTTCAGCCTCCAGTGGGCTTGTAGACTCACAGATGTAGGGCCTTTGACTTCCCCAGTGAACGTGCAGATGCATCACACACCACAACCAAACTTAGATGCAACTGAGGGCTTGTTGTGTCCACAGTTAGCTGAATGGGATGTAGCTGAATGTCTATCACTTTGTTTTAAGACTGCTGTAGGAGACTGAACCATTATTAACAATTGTTTAACAGTTCATAGAAAATATTTCCTAGTAAACAATCTTTGAAATGTACATGTGTTCAAGAGTAAGTTCCTATCATCTGTACTTTTGTCATTACAGTATATTCTGACTTTCTGTTAGAACTCTGTGCATGCCTGCTGTTTGACAGCTGTACATTGTCAGCAATTTTTTTCACATGGGATCTCCTGGATTGATGTTTTTTCAGACCCAGCAAAAGGCATACTGATGCCACATTCAGGTAGTTGGTTTCCTCATTCTTTATGTGCTTTTTGGCTTGAGTTTTTAAAGGGATGGAACTGTGTTCATTGAGAAGTGATGTGGAGGATTCCTGCTGGATGATGCATAAACATTGAATTCACTGGAAAAGCTAAAATGGTTGAAACACTTAATTTTAAATGCTGCACACTCTTAAAAGCAAGAGCACACATTCACACTGGATAAATGCACAAACAATTTCTTTTGCAATTAAAGGCTATTTGCCATATCCGTATTGTTTAAGAATATATTTTACTACATCAGGACACCAAAAATATATTTCCATTGTAGACATTTATGCAAAAAAAAGATTATTTTCAAGTTCAAATATATTTAAATGAATTCCCCAATTGCCCAGAAAATGGCATATCCAATTTGTCTCAGACTTTCCATTATAGTGTTCAGGTAGAGATGGAAGACCACACAGATTAACCTGTCCTCAAACTGACTCTACCTCTCACATCAAGATGTAAGGAATAATAAGCAAAGCTGGGCCTATGGCCACCTGCTCAGTAGGTGTGGCTGGTCTAATCTTCTTTTCAGATCCACTTTCTTGCCTAATTCACCTAATATTTGAATATATTCACTGACTCTATAAGGTAGAGATTTAATTTTTAACTTTTAGAGATGCAACATCGTAACAAGCTTCTCTGGCCCAATGCGCCTGCATTGCCCAAATACACTCAAGACTAATTAACCTACTAACCCATACACCTTTGGACTGTGGGAGGAAACTGGATCACATGGAGGAAACATGTGGTCACAGGGAGAACATACAAACTCCTTACAGACAGTGGTGAAATCGAATGCATTGGAGTTGTAATAGCATCGCACTAACCTTTACACAACTGTGTCACCCATCAGATTTCAAGCTCCTTCTCATCTAGATTCCCCTCAAAACATTCTTGTTTCAAATAAATCAACACAAGAACATAAGAAATAGGTTCTTATGTTCCTCTCCCTCAATGTTGCAAAAACGAAGGAGCTGGTTGCGGACTACAGGAGGAATGGAGACAGGCTAATCCCTATTGACTTCAATAGATCTGGGGTTGAGAGGGTGAACAGCTTTAAGTTCCTCAGCATAAACATCACCGAGGATCTCATGTGGTCTGTACATACTGGCTGTGTGGTGAAAAATGCTCAACAGTGCCTCTTTCACTTCAGACGGTTGCAGAAGCTTAGTATGGGCCCCCCAAATTTTAAGAACTTTCTATAGGGGCACAACTGAGAGCATCCTAACTGGCTGCATCACTGCCTGCTATGGGAGCTGTACTTCCCTCAATTGCAGGACTCTGCAGAGGATGGTGCGGACAGCCTAGCACACCTGTAGATGTGAACCTACAACTATTCAGGACATTTACAAAGGCAGGTGTGTAAAAAGAGCCTGAAGGAACATTGGAGACCCAAGTCATGCCAATCACAAACTGTTCCATTTGCTATCATCTGGGAAACGATACCATAGCATAAAAGCCAGAACCAACAGGCTCCGGGACAGTTTCTTCCACCAGGCCATCAGACTGATTAATTCATGCTGATACAACTGTATTTCTATGTTATATTGACTATCCTGTTGTACATAATATTTATTATAAATTACTATAATTGCACATCACACATTTGAACGGAGACGTAATGTAAAGAGTTTTACTCGTCATGTATTTGAAGGATGTAAGTAATCAAGTCAATTCAATTCTATAAATAGGAGCAAGAATAGGCTGTTTGTAACATTGAGCTTGCTTCACCAATCAATAAGATCATGACTGATATCACCTTGGATTCAGCTCCACCTAGCTGTCTTTTCCCCATTATCTGGAATTCCTCACCATGCATGATTCTATCTATCTAATGGTGTCTTAAATATACTTATACTTTATACTTCATTGTCGCCAAACAATTGGTACTAGAATGTACAATCATCACAGCGATATTTGATTCTACGCTTCCCACTCCCTGGATTACAAATCTTAAATATTAAAAATAGTAAAAATTAGTAAATATTAAAAATTTAAATTATAAATCATAAATAGAAAACAGAAAAATGGAAAGTAAGGTAGTGCAAAAAAACCGACGTGGGTCCGGATATTTGGAGGGTATGGCCCAGATCTGCGTCAGAATCCGTTCAGCAGCCGTATCACAGTTGGAAAGAAGCTGTTCCCAAATCTGGCCGTATGAGTCTTCAAGCTCCTGAGCCTTCTCCCGGAAGGAAGAGGGACGAAAAGTGTGTTGGTTGGGTGGGTCATGTCCTTGATTATCCTGGCAGCACTGCTCTGACAGCATGCGGTGTAAAGTGAGTCCACGGACGGAAGATTGGTTTGTGTGATGTGCTGGGCTGTGTTCACGATCTTCTGCAGCTTCTTTCGGTCTTGGACAGGACAACTTCCATACCAGGTTGTGATGCACCCTAGAAGAATGCGTTCTACGGTGCATCTATAAAAATTAGTGAGGGTTTTAGGGGGCAGGCCAAATTTCTTCAGTTTTCTCAGAAAGTAAAGGCGCTGTTGGGCCTTCTTGGCAGTGAACTCTGCTTGGTTGGACCAAGTCAGGTCATTTGTGATATTGACCCCGAGGAACTTAAAGCTTTTGACCTGTTCCACTTGCGCACCGCTGATGTAAATTGGGTCGTGCGGTCTGCTACTCCTTCTGAGGTCAACAACCAATTCTTTCGTCTTGCTGATATTGAGGGATAGGTTATTGTCTTCGCACCATGCCACTCGAACTCATTATTACCCGAGATACGGCCTACAATTGTTGTGTCATCAGCAAACTTATATATTGAGTTTGATGGAAACTTGGCTACACAATCATGGGTGTACAGTGAGTACAGCAGGGGGATGAGTACACAGCCTTGTGGGGCACCGGTGCTCAGAGTGATTGTAGAGGAGAGCTTGTCCCCTATTTTTATATTTAATGAGGTAGCCACCACTGCTTTACTGAGCAGAGAAATCCACAGATTCACAGACTCACCTTCCTCTGGGAAAAACATTTCCTCCTCAAACCCATCCTGAATCTACTCCCTGAATCTTGAGGCTAATCCCCTCTGAATTCCAGCGAGTATAATTCCAGGCGACTCAATCTCTCCCCATCGGCTAACCCCTTCATCAGTGGAATCAATCTAGTGAACCTCCTCTGCTCTGCCTCCAAAGCCTGTATATCTTTTCTCAAGTGAAGGGACAAGAAATCTATGCACTACTCCAAGTGCTGCCTTAATTATAAAGATTACAAATGCTAATCTCCCAGTACTGACTCCTGTGTATCCAATAATTATAACCCCATCCTGAAAATTACCAAATATATTCCAACTACTTTTTTCTTTTGCTGCCCAATCTCTTCCCATATTGGACTGTTATCAGAACACCAGGAGTTCTGATCCTGTGTTATGATTTTAAATGTGCACTTTGTTAAATGTACTTTGAAATACTAATAGTCAACACCTAATGGTTCCTCTTTTTCACACCCTGATGCTGGCATCCTCAAATATGTTTGTCAAACATAAATTCTCATTCATAAAGACTTTAATTCTACAAACGTATTATGATTTTGTAGATACTTTGCTTCTTCTTCCTTTGAAATAAATTCTAAGATCTTCCCACTGACAGAGGCTGGGTTAATTGGCTTTTCTGTGTCTATTCTTTTATCAACAGAGTTATCACATTTACAGTATTTAAGTTCTCAAGACCATTCCAGATTCAAAAGAATTTAGGATGATCACAATGAATGAATCCACTTTCTCTGGAGACTCTTCTTTTTAGTCCTTACGATGCACAAAGAAACAGGGTTAGATGATTTGTTAGGTTTTAGTTCCATTAATTATCGCAATACTTGCTTTCATAGTCATTGAGCCAATGAGTCATTGCACATGACGTCACCTCAGTCAGTTCACCCCAACTTGTCCATGTTGGCCATCGAGTACCCGTTTCAAGACTTGACCGATAGCATTTCACGTTCTCATCCTAATACTTTTTAAATGTTGTGAGAGTCTTTGCCTCCACCGCTCTCTTAGGCAACGTGTTCCAGATTTCAGCCTGCTTTGGGTGAAAAGCCCTGTTTAATTTTCTCCATCTCCTTACCTATTATAACTGGGGCACACTTAATAGCTTGTACCATTAAATAATTGTCAGAAAATAATTAAAAGTTTCCAAAGCTCTCTTTGTTTCTTTATATAGATATATAAGCTCTTACAATAAGCTTTTTTATATTTCTTGCTTGCTCTCAAAACCTACTTTCTCTATTTAGGTTATTTTTTGGTCATTTTTTGCTTGGTTTCTTTAACCTTGCCAGTCTTCTGGACCATTATTATTTTTTGTAATATGTTCTGCATTTTTAAAAATCAATTAGATATCATTGCTATCTTCTGCAGTTAGCTATAGATGGATCAACCTTCACTTAGTGTCCCTTCCGAGTCCATTTAATAAAAATTTTGGTCTCCAATTATTGATTTCCTCCTTCTCCTTTGTTGGTGGATAACAAGGATGATGTCTGCCTTTGTGAACTGTGACATGCTGCCTGTATGTCTATGCTCATTTCCACTTCATCAACGTGCCTTCAGCACATTCCCAACAGGCTTTGACATTTTGTGGGAGTACAAAGAATGCTTTCTTCACCTTGCCTTGATCACCTGTATCTCCTCAGGCACTTCAGAATCATCCAACATTGAAATGCCTGCTTCTGGAAAAAAAAAATTGCAATGCAAAAATGTCCTTTGTTTAAAGCAATATGCCTTGGATCAAACATTCTCCAGAAACATATATTAACCTTGCACTCAGCCTGAGGTTATCCTGCACTTCTGTCTGTGCATCTTCACCAGACGTTTTACAGAAGGACTTGGACAGATTAGGAGAATAGGCAAACAATTGGCAGATGGAATATAGTGCAAGGAAGTGTATAATCATGCACTGTGGTAAAAGGAATAAAGACATAGCTGGATTTATAAACATGGAGCAAATTCAGAAATCAAAGATGCAAAGAGATTTGAGAGCCCTTGTAGGGTTCCATAAAAGTTAACTCGCTGGTTGAATTGGTGGTAAGGAAGACAAATACAATGCCAGCATTCACTTCAAGAGGACTGGAATATGAACATCAGGATGTAATGCTGAGGCTTAACTGCATTGGTCAGACCTCACTTGGAGTATTGTGAGCAGTCTTTTGTTCCTTATTTAAGAAAGGATGCAATGGCATTGGAGACAGTCCAGAGGACGTTTACAAGAGTGATCCTAGGAATGGTATGGTTAATGTATGAGGAATGTATGATGGCTCTGGGCCTGTACTCACTGGATTTTTGAAGAAGGAGGGGAGGACCTAATTGAAGTCTATCAAATATTGTCAGGCCTATATAGAGTGGACATGGAGAAGATGTTTCCTATTGCTGGGGAGTCTAGGACTAGAGGGCACAGCCTCAGAATAGAAGGGTGTCTCTTTATAGAAGAATGAGGAGGAACATATTTATCCAATGAATTGGGAGTCAGATATGGTGAATCTGTGGAATTCATTGGCATAGATGTCTGTGAAGGCCAAGTCATTGGGTGTATTTAAAGTGGTGGTTGATGGGTTCTTGATTAGTAAGGGCATTAAGGGTTTCTAGAAGAAGATAGGAGAATGGGACTAATTATTCAGCCTAATTCTGGTCCTGTGTGTTATGGTTACAGGAACAGGCGAGCAGTATGACGATTAAGGACTGAAGAAGACTATGAATGCTGGAGGTTTATCCTTCATTTTCCAGTGACATATTGTGATTAAAAATTGTAAACAATGCCCTTTTTATAGTGGCCTCCCTTGTTCTCATTAAGCAGGTTAGATCATGTTATCTAAAATGCAATAGACATGACAACTACTTCATCCAGGGCAAGTAAATTGCTGGAATGGTCCACTTCACCCTAGCAACAATAATTTCTATTAACATAGTGCTTCAGAAGAATATTATTAACTAAAGACTGACATCATCCAATGTAGAACTAAAAGTACAGGGAGCTCCAATTCTGATCTTCTGAAAATGCATAATTTACCCAAGGAATGTGAAAAATAATCCTATTAGATCTCATACGCTAACACCTGTGTTAACATGTTGCTCCAATAGTGTGCTCTCTTGCAGGATGTGAGTCAGTGATTCAAAAGCTTTCTCAAGGGGATGGGCAGTGTGACAACAGAATATGCTGTGATGGAGGGGAGAAAGAAATTTAGAGGAGGGAGGACCTGGTGCATGACTAGGACCTCCCATGTGATATACAGACAAATGATCCCTTTGCGTCCATCATTAAAGACCCAGGACACACCCTCTTCACATTTCTACCATCAGGAAGGAGGTACAGAAGCCTGAAGGCACACACTCAATGATTCAAGAATAGCTGTTTCCTCTCTGTCATCTGATTTCTGAATGGACATTGAACCCATGAACACTATTAAATAATTTCCTGGTTTTTGCACTACTTATTTGATTTAACTAGTTATATTTGATATATTTACTGTCATCCACAGTTTTTCTCTCTATTATCATGTATTGCATTGTACTACTGCTGCAAAGTTAACAAATTTCATGATATATGCCAGTGATATTAAACCTGATCCTGATTCTGATTCTACGCCATCAGTGGCTTCAAGGCTGGCACATGTTGTGACATCATGCATTAATAAGCTATCTAACATAGAAATGCCATGAATATTGCTTAGATCTTGGTTCGTTCTGCCCATACTGAGAGAAAGTACACCAAGTAACCATGGCATACTGAAATATAACCCTGTTTCCCATTCCACAGAAGCTATGTAACCTACAATCTTAGTTTCATTTTTCTTTAATGCTAGAAACTCCCAGCAGGTCAGGGAGCATCTGTGGAGAGAGATATCGACCCAGGTTGATGAACTCTCATCGTACTTAATCAGTTTCCCTATTTATTTTGGATTTCCAACTTCTGCAGTATTTTATTTTTGTTTGTTTCATTCCAGTCAACCTTTAAATTGTGATTTATTTAGTGATTGCTTTTAATATGATCAGAATTTTCTCATTATAGTGCAACTGTTATTTTGAATTTACATGATCTTGAAGTGGCTCTTTACAAATTGTAGCTTTGAAAATGTTGGATAGTTTGGTTATCAGTGCTGTTGTAATGCTTCTTATCTAAATTAGTGGAGCATTAAATAGTCACGATGTTTATATTAAAGACCTCTGGAGACAATAGCTTTATAATTAAACCTTTACCTAAGTGACCCATGTAATCATATAATTGTTAACAGAAGATTACCATCATTAACTGACATAATTACAGACATTTACCATTCCATGCTACAATGCTTCAATATTTTAAGCAGAAAAGAATAAGATTTTTAGATTTACTTTTAAAATTAAAGTTGCACTGGTTGATTTATTTAAATGTTTCATTCTAATAAATTCAAGAAATGTCTATATTAGTGTGTTTGGGAGCATTTTAGACATACTTTGGCCTGTTTTGCTTCAAAAAAGATAATATCTGAAGTCCTACCTAAATTGTGGAATGAACTTCAAACAATTGCAATTGAGTTGCAGACATCACGGGCAAGATTGATTTGAAAGTTATAGTTACTTCCTTCCAGTCATTGTGATTTGCAAAAATCAACATTCAAAGTAAATTTATTATTAAAGTGCCTACTATATGTTAGCATATAGTACACTAAAATTCATTTTCTTGTCGTCGTTCACACTAAGTACAAAGAAACACAATAGCATCAATGAAAGTCTGCACATTACAAAGATGGAGGAACAACCAATGTGCAAAAGACAACAAATTATGCAAACATATAAAAAGAAAAAATAAAATGAACATAATAATAAATAAGCAATAAATATTGAGACAATGGGTTGTAGAGTCCTTGAAAGTGAGTTCATAGGTTATGCAATCAGTTCAGTGTTGGGGTGAATTAAATTATCCATCCTGGTTCAGAAGCCTGATAATTGAAGGCTAATAACTGTTCATGAACCTGGTGGTACGGGACCTAATGCTCCTATACCACCGTCTTGATGTCAGCAGTGAGAAGAGAGCATGGCATGGATGGTTGGGATCCTTGATGATAGATAGTGCTTTCTTATAACAGCACTCCTTGCAGTTGTGCTCAATGGTGTGGAAGGCTTTATCTGTGATGGACTGTGCCGTATCCACTACCTTTTTTGTAGGCTTTTCCATTCAAGCACATTGGTGTTTCCGTCCCAGGCTGTGATGCCACCAGATAGCATACTCTCTACTGTGCATCTATAGAAGTTTGTCAAAGTTTTAGATGACATGCTGAATCTTCACAAATTCCTAAGAAATTAGAGGCACTGTTGTGCCTCCTTTGTAACGGCACTTATGGGCTACACCCAGGACAGATCCTCTGAAATGTTAACACCAAGGAATTTAAAGTTGCTGACCCTCTCCAGCTCTGATCCCCTGATGAGGACTGGCTCACGGATCTCTGTTTTTTTCCCTCCTGTAGTTAATAATCAGCTGTTTGGTTTTGCTGATGTCAAGTGAGAGGTTGTTGTTGCAGCACTATTCAAAATCAGAGGACTTGGTCACTTTTAGAGAGTTAAAGCATATAAGGACGTACAAGATCTTTTAAAAAACAATT
The DNA here is from genome assembly GCF_030028105.1 of Mobula birostris. Lineage (NCBI taxonomy): Eukaryota > Metazoa > Chordata > Chondrichthyes > Myliobatiformes > Myliobatidae > Mobula > Mobula birostris. Next base: position 141,188,892 of record NC_092371.1, on the reverse strand, counting down.
AAATGAAGTCTGTGTTGTAACTATTGCTTTGGCTAAATGAACATGCCAGAATGCTTTGCAGTTCCCATCCACAGCCATGATTGGTTCCAATTACGGATTCTGCAGATGAAATGGATGACTCTGGGGCCGGGGAGTCACCACAAAGACTATAAGAGCCTTGAGACATTACAATAGAGAGGTCAGAGAACCAGGGAGTGGCCAAGATCAAGGCAAGACATCCCCAAAAAGGATCTAAGGTGTTTCAATAAGGTGGAAGTGGTTGAGATGGATGATAGGGATTCAGAAAATGAGAGCAGGTCAGATGATCACCATAAGCCCTGATAAAGAAGAATACACAATTTCTGCAATACCACAGTTTAGCTGAGGGCCAAGTAAAATGTTCGCATCCTGAAGTCCTCAATCATTTCTCTGGTCTTGCTAATATCGCGTGCAAGGCTGTTGTTACAACACCAGTCGATCAGCTAATCTATCTCACTCCTGTGTGCCTCTTTGTTATCACCTCGATGGACATCCAGAACCTCATCAATGTCTTGGGCTGAGACCCTTCATTCAGACTGGAATGGAAAAGGGCAGAAGCCAAAGTAAGATCATGGAAGGTGAGGGAGGAGTACAAGCAGGCAGGTGATAGATAAGACCAGGTGAGGGGAAAGGTAGGTGGGTGGGGCTGAGAAGTGCTGATAAGGTATATAGTGTAAGAGTGAACTTGCTCATCCCATCTCATGCAGTGGGGTATTTTCACAAGAAATGAGCATGACGGCTAGGTGTGAAACTTGTAGCATTTGATCTCCGTTGTCCTGCCAAGGAGTTGCTACAGATAGATAACTTCCTAGCATCAAAGAAATGCTTTAAAAATAAACTTACTGAATTCTTGTGACACAGGCTTCACCGGTAGGCAGAGATTTATGATCCACTCAGTGGCCTTTCTAGTGTCAATGTTTCTAGAGTCTCAAGTGAGCCAAACTGATTAAAGGTGGCAGATATCCTCCCCTAAAGCTCATAAGGGAACCAGATGGATAGTTTTGAATTGCCTAGCTGCTAGCTGAAATTTATATACAACTTTAACATTAAAAGAGAAAAGTGACAATCCTGTTATTATCTCTAATGTTATTACTCTTATCTTAAGTAAGCTCGTCTTAAGTATTTATTTGCACTGTTTTGCAAAGATACCATTTGATCAGCAAGAGATATTACTAATGTTAAGGTATTAGTAATATGTAATATATTCATTATATCTATTATATTATATTCATTAGGAGCTTGAGGAGGTTTGCTATGTCACCAAAGTTTCTAGCAAATTTCTGAAGATGTATAGTGGAGACCACTCTGACTGGCTACATCACTGCTTGATATGGAAGCTCCAATGCACAGCATCGAAAAAGCCTGCAGAAGGTTGTAGAGACAGCCAGCTCCAACATCAGAGAAGCTCCCACCATCGAAGAAACCTTCTGAAGGTGGTACCTCAAGAAGGTGGCATCATTAAGAACCCCCTCCATCTAGGACATACCATCAGAGAGGAGGTAGAAGAAGCTGAATGTATACTCTCAACATTTTAGGAGCAGCTTCTTTCTGTCTGCTATCAGATTTCTGAATGGGTTTTGAACTATTGAACACTACATTGCCATTCCTCTTTTCCAATACTTACTAATTTTATTTTTTATTGTAATTTGTAGCATTTTTTATGTTTGGTCATGTACTGGTGCCACTAAAAACATATCACAACATATGTAAACCTGATTCTGACTCTGTTCACATGAGCACTAAGGTGTGATCTGAAACCATTTTCTGAACTCGTACAGAAAAGTAGGCTGCAACTGGCCAAATAAATGGATGTTACTGCGGTAAAGAAAACTTAATCAAAACCCGCCATATTTTCTTCAAATGACTTGACATCATTAATTGTATTCATCTTTTGCTTTTAAAAATGCTTTATTGAATTTAAGGAAGTGTAGGATTCCTTAAGGTTGTATGAGGTTCTATATAAATACAAACACAAGAGGTTCTGCAAATGCTGGAAATCCAGAGTAAAACACACAAAATGCTGGAGGAACTCAGCAATTCAAGCTGCATCTATGGAGAAGAATAACCAGTTGACATTTTTGGCAAGGACCCTTCATCAGTATTGGGCAAGAAATAGGAAGCTAAAATAAGAAGGTGGTGGGGGGGGGGGAGAGGAAAGAATACAAGTTAGAAGGTGATAGGTGAAGCTAGGTAGTGGGGGAGGAAGAAGGAAACAGGGAGGTGACAGGCGGAAGAGGCAAAGGGCGGGACAAGAAGCAATCTGACAGGAGAGGAGAGTGGATTGTGGGAAAAAGAGAAGGAGGAGATCGGGGGAGTTGAGAGGCAGGCGAGGAGAAGAGGAGAGAGGATAGGGGAGTGGAAAGGGGAATAAGGAAAGAAAGAAGAGGGAAGCGGGGGTGGGGGCAGAAATTACCAGAAGGTAGAGAAATCAATGTTCATACCATCAAGTTGGAGGGTACCCAGACGGAATATGAGGTGTTGCTCCTTCAACCTGAGAGTGATCTCATTGTGGTAGTTGAGGAAGTCATGCCCTGAAATTTTGGGATGAGAATGGAGATTGGAATTAAAATAGCTGGTCACCACAAAATTTTGCTTTTTGAGGATGGAGCAGAGCAGCTTGACAAAGCGTTCTCCTAATCTATGTTGGATCTCACTATAAAGGAGGCCACACTGGAAGCACCAAATACAATAGACAACCCCAACGGATTTGCAGGTGATGTGTTGCCTCAGCTGGAAGGACTATTTGGGTTCCTGAATGTAGGTGAGGGAGGAGATTAATGGGCAGATGAAGCCCTTCTTTTGCTTGCAGGGATAAGAGCAAGGAGGGAAGTCAACAGGGAGGGAAAAATGGACAAGGGAATTATAGAGGCAACTGTTCCTGCAGGAAGGTGACTGGGGGTGGGGGTTGGGGAGGTAACGATGTATTCAGTGGTAGGATGCTGTTGAAGATGGTAGAAGTTATGGAGAATGATGGGCTGGATTTGGAGGTTCATGGGAGGTGAGGACAAGAGGAACGCTATCCCTGTTTAGGTGGTGGAAAGTTGGGTTGAGAAATGGAGGAGATGAGGGTGAGGGCAGCATCAGTGTTGGATTTCTATCAGAGATGGAAGAAAGAAGGTTTTTCTTCTTCTTGTGACTACCTCTCAATAAAAAAATGCACAATTTTGATTCATTTCCCTATAATTTTGCTTCTTTTTGTGTCAGCATTAGTCTGACATTTGCTTCCAAATTAGGGTTGCTGTACTTCAACACTTTGAACTTAAGGCCTTCCGCCACAGAGAATTATGGTTTTCCTTGGTGGAGAAGGAAGAAGAAAGATATTAAAATTGCTAGAAGGAAGACATGCTACACACATCAAGGAAAAGTACACAGAGAAATCCATTAAAGCTCACTTATAGGTAATGCCTTTCTCTTCAAAAGCTGAGTCATGACAGCTTGAAGTGCCTCTGTCTGTCACTTAGCATCATGTCTACCAGGCAAGTGTTTCAAGTAATAGTGGGCTAGCTGTTCGCATGTCAGTGCATTCCTGTGCATTAAGACCATATTGAGTTAGCCATCTTTTAAGTGATTTATTGCATGCTTAGCAATTTCTGTTTTATTTTAGCACCTGTGAAAGAGACTTTTATGTCAAGTGCACAAAGAAGGGATAAAGTTTCTGCTGATGATCTTGTTCTCCAGTCAGTAGGTAAACTTCAGGAGATAATAGGATCAAACAGTGACAGGAAACAAGGGTGTAACATTAAGAAACACCTGTCAGGACTTAATGTAGCTATCAACAAGTGAATATAATTAATCCTCCAATATCTGACAAACTCCTATCTAAAATCTTGTATTCTCTAAACTGTAGGGTCATCCCTTAGTCATAAAATTGATAAAAACCCTGAAGAAAGAAGTTCAAATTAAATACTTGATTACTTGAAGCAAGTATTGGTACCTTTTAATCCTTTTTATTCTTTGAATTCCTTCTTAGGATATTTAAAAGGACTTTTTTCTGTGATTTTTTTAAAATATCAATTAAAATTATAATGGTTATCTGCATCCATAGCTGTTTAAATTAGACCTTATTGATTTTATACATTACATGGATAATTTTAACTCCTTCCCTGGAGCTGACCTGCTTTGTGAATTGTACCTTCACCAGGGGCTGATGAAGGGTTACACATGCAATGCTGGAGGAGCTCGTCAGGTCAAGCAGTCCCTATGGAAAAAGTACAGTCTTAGCCTGAAATGTCGACAGTTTTTGACTTGCGGAGTTCATCCAGCATTTTGTGCATGTTTCCCAGTAAATATGAAGGCTACTGTTGCTTTGACATATCTCTGACAGCCACTGAGCTCAGAAAAGGGAAGCCAGTACCATAATAATCACTGGATAGTTTTGCAGGCAGTTCTCTCTGGGTCTGCAGCAAGGAGCTGTCACTTCATCAAGGACCACAAAATCTAGGCACATGTGTCAATAGTTGTGTGATTTCAGACGCCAGAGCCAGTGGGTGGGTGAATGTGTGGACAATCTGTGATTCATTAGAATGTGTAATTTATTGATGAAAATACATATGCTTTCATTACCAAAATAACTTAAGAGTACACAGTATGTACTGGCAGCTCAAAAGGATTCAGATATCTGTTTGCGGCATTAATTTAATTCTTGGGAAGTTCCCTTGAGCACACAGATTTTATAGCTTCTTAAGTGCATCCAGTGTTTGAGAAGCCTAACCATAAACAAAGAGCATATGATACATGTGAAATATGAAGTTAGTATGATACTAGAACTGTTCTTGCTATGTAATCCATGGTAAAGTGGCCATAATTCCTTACCTTTACATGTATTAATGTGAAATTATTTTATCTGAGCACTGATAGTAAGTTATTATTGTACAGTTCTGTGCAAAAGCCTTAAGCACACACACATATATGTAGCTAGGGTGCCCAAGACTTTTTCACAGTATTGTATTTGTCAACATGGTGTGGAGAGTGAGTTTGTAAATCTAGTGAGAGCAAAGGATGTTGAGAATGGCGAAGATTGAAAGCCGTGGGAGGGGTGTGGGACAGGTGGCAGAAGAGTGCCAGGGGTTGGGGTGGTGCAGGCAGACACAACTAGCCCTGAGACACCAGGCAAGGTCATTTCTTCGCAATCAATTGGTTTATGATCATTATAGATCGTCTGTCTAGTGCTTCCCGCTCCCTCCCCTCTTCCATCCCTTTTTCCCAATCATAATTCCCCTCTTCCTGTCCCCTTCTCACTCTAAGTGCACAATCGAGACCCATATCACAATCAGGTTTATCATCACTCACATATGTCATGATTCCTTTTTGCAGCATCTCTACAGGGCAGTACATAAAATTACTACAGTACTGTGGAAAAGTCTAAGGCACCCTAGCTATATCTATGTGTCTAAGACTTTTGCACAATACTTTTAGTTCATAGTTAGGTCAAATTTCTGCAACTAATGTTACACGATATCTGTTAGTACTTTTCCTCGACGTAATGTTGGTCCTAACTACTGTACATGTTTTTATTATTCCTGTGTCTTTTTGTGCCGCTTCCTAATTACTGAGGTGTCTCTGATGGCGCTATGCTTAGAACAAAATAGTCTTCATTATATCCTAAATACCTTATAAATATTCCTTTCACCACGTTCTATTTTATAAAAATTGTTTTATTGAGAAATAGTGCGGAATGGGCCCTCCTAGCCTTTCAAGCTGCACTGCCCAGCATCCCCCCGATCTAATCTTAGCCTAGTCACAGAACAATTTACAATGACCAATTAACCTACCATCAGGTATGCCTTTGGACTGTGGAAGGAAGCTGGAGCATCCGGTGGAAATTCACGGTCATGGGGAAACGTATGAACTCCTGACAGGCCGTGACGGGAATTGAACCTGGGTCGCTGCTACTGGGAGGTTTTGTGCTAAAGCATCTGGACATCCTGAACACTGGAAGCTATAGCCTTGGGATGGCAGGTGAATTAAAAGGTTATCTTCTAAATATGTTCATGGTATGATCTCTTCTGCAATGAAGGAACAAATCACAATTTCTCTCTATCTTTCTTCAGTTCTGAAGAAGTGTTTTTGATTTGAAATGTTAATTTTGTTTCTCTCTTCACAGATACTATCTTATGGAGAATGCAAACAATATTCCAGAATTAGTTGTAAATTGGGAATGGGAACGGATGGGGGGGATAATTACGATCAGTGTCAAGGTAGTGCTGAACAAATAACTGGAATTTTGTCCTCATGGACTTCACATTTGGGTCTCGAAGCAGATGGCTACTAACATAGTTGATGCAAAGGCCATAATTTTCTAAAATTCTCTAACTTCAGGGAAGATTGGGAAATAACAAATGTATCTTCATTCTATGAAATTCAAAGAAGAAAGGAAAAACTTACATATGCAAGACAGAAACTATCAACGATGATCACTAACAACACACACAAAATATGCTGGTGAACGCAGCAGGCTAGGCAGCATCTATAGGAAGAGCTTATGACAAGACACTTAGAATGAAACAAAGTCAACAGAATTCAGTGAAGGGAAAGTATAAGGAGTCATTAGCCACGGTACAGGTACAAGAAAAACTTGCTTGCAGTAGCATCACACTCACTTATGTACAAATAACACATAAGTAAAATAAATCAGTGAAATGAGAAAGAAAAAGAAATTGAGAAAACAAAATTTATGACAAAAATAGGCACAATCAGAGACATTCAGAGTAGTGCAAATGGTGGTGCATAGTGTTCCATTGCTAAGGTGGGATTAAGGTTGTGGTGGTTGATTCAAGAAACTCCCCCTTCAGAAAGGGGAACTTGAGGGAACATACACCAGTCCTCATTGAGGGATTAGCAGTGGAAAGGGTGAGCAGTTTCAAATTACTGGGTGTGAACACGTCTGAAGATCTACCATGGGTCCAACATATTGATGCAATTACAAAAAAGACACAACAGAAGTTATATTTCATTAAGAGTTTCAGGAGATATGGTATGTCACCAAATTTCTTACAGGCGTACAGGGGGGAGCATTCTAACTGGCTGCATCACCATCTGGTATGGGGGTGGGGGCACTGAGCAGGGTTGAAATAAGCAGTAGAAAGTTGTAAACTCAGTCAGCTCCAGCATGGGCACTAGCCTCCCCAGCTTCAGGGACAGCTTTAAAAGACAATGGCAGCATCCATCATTAAGACTCCATTATCCAGGACATGCCCCTTTTTCATTGCTAAAATTAAACAGGAGTTAGAGGAGTCTGAAGATCATACACTCTATGTTTCAGGGACAGCTTTTCCCCTCTTCCCATGGGAGCAGGAAGCACAAGAGAGACGTTCTGTAATGATCAATAAACCAATTGATTGCCTGGTGTCTCAATGGACAATGAACACATGGGGCATTACCTCGTTATTCATTTGCGCTCTATTTTTTGCACAATTTACATAACTTATTTTATATACTGTATATATTTCTTATTCTAATTAGTAGTTCTTAGAATTATTATGGATTGCAATGTACTGCTGCCACAAAACAACAAATTTCACAACATAGGCCAATGATATTAAGCCCAATTCTGATTCTGACAATTGTAGGAAATTAGCTGTACCTGAGTCTGTTGGTGTGGGACTTCAGACTTTTGGACCTTCTACATGACAGCAGCAGTGAGAAGGCATGGCCCAGTTGGTGGGAATCCGATGATAGATACTGCCTTTCTGAGGCAGCTCCTTCTGTAGAAGCTGTAAATGATGGGGAGCACAGCACCAATGATGGACTGGGCTGTGTCCATTACACTCTGAAGCCTCTTGCTTTCCAGTGCACTGGAATTGCTGTACCAGAGCATGATGTAAGCAGTCAGCACATCTATAGATGTTGGTTAGAGTCTTTCATTATGTGCCAAATCTCCTAAGGCTTCTAGTCACTGAATTCTCTACTTTGTGGTTGCGCCTATGTGCTGAGTTTGACAGTATAATGCCTGGGAATTTGAAGGTGGTTGCTCTCTCCACATCTGAAACCACCAGAGAAAATTGGCACACGGTCTCTTACCTTTCCTTGTCTGAAGTCGACAGGTTTTATTGGCAGTAAGTGTGAGGTTGTTAATGTGACACCGCTCAAGTTCAAGTTTAATTGTCATTCAGCCATACATGCAAACCCATGAATACAGCCAAATGAAACAGAATTCCTCTGGGTCCAAGGTGCAAAATACAACATCAATAACCACACACAGCACAAGGTACATATAGCACATATAAGATAGCGGTAAGCATAGAGTCACACAAAAAAAAAATTATATAGCCCAAGTCCCTGAGTGTCATGTCCTGTAAACTGATGGTGTATGGGTGTTGTTGGCAAGAACAAGCAGTTCTGTGCAGTCTGCAGTCTGCAGACAAACATACACGTGCACACACGTGATCCAGCTTGTCTTCCACCGGCCAAACCCTGGCCAGCGCCCAATCCAGCATGGATGCTGTGACACACCACCTCCGGTGTCTCTCCTCCTGGACTGCTGCAACGAGCAAGCCCACTACATGAGGCCTGGTCCTCAATACAACCAAGGCCACACAGTCTCTTTGCTGTCAGTCTCACTAATAAACAATCAACCCAACCTGCAGTATTTTACATTATCAATCTCCAACAGGGTGTTATGATTGCAAGACAAATGACCAAGATAATCACTTGATGTTAGACTGCACACCGCCTTTGTGCACTGACTCCGATGCCTTCCTGTAGTAGGCAGCAACATGGTCTGCACCAAGTCCAGCTTCTCCGCCAATGTGCAACTCGCTGATGGGGTAGACTTGCAGTACCTGAAGTTCTCAATGCCCAGCATTGTCTTGTGATCATAAAAAAGACAAGAACACTTTTGGTTAGCCCTGGAGAGGCTACTACATCCAAACATGCTGCCATCTTACCAGAAGATAAGACCATAAGATATAGGAGCAGAAGTACGTCATTTGGCCCAACAAGTCTGCTCTGCCATTCAGTCATGGGCAGAGCCAATTCTTCCAGTCATCCCCACTCTACTGCCTTCTCCCATACCCTTTGATGCCCTGGCTAATCAAGAACCTATCTATCTCTGCCTTAAATACACCCTATGACTTGGCCTTAACAGCCACTCGTGGCGACAAATTCCACAGATTTACCACCCTCTGACTAAAGTAATTTCTCCGCATCTCTGTTCTAAGTGGACATACTGTAATCCTGAAGTCATGCCCTCTTGTCCTAGGCTCCCACTTTGCCATATCTAATCTGTTAAGGCCTCTTAACATTTGGAATGTTTCTATGAGATCCCCCCTCTTTCTCCTGAACTCCAGGGAATACAGTCCAAGAGCTGCCAGATGGTCCTCATACAGTAACCCTTTCATTCCTGGAATCATTCTCATGAATCTCTCTGAACCCTCTTCAATGTCAGTATATCCTTTCTAAAATCAGGATCCCAAAACTGCACACAATACTCTAAGTGTGGTCTTACGAGTGCCTTATAGAGCATCAACATCACATCCCTGCTCCTATATTCTATACACCTAGAAATGAATGCCAACATTGCATTTGCCTTCTTCACCACCAACTCAGCTTGGAGGTTAAACTTTAGGGTACCTTGCACAAGGACTCAAAAGTCCCGTTGCATCCCTGCATTTTGAATTCTCTTCCTATCTAAATAATCGTCTGCCCGTTTATTTCTTCCACTTCTTTGCCCATTCCCCTAAACTATTTAAGTCTCTCTGAAAGCTCTCTGTTTCCTCAACACTACCCGCTCCTCCACCTAGCTTTGTATCATCGGCAAATTTAGCCACAAATCCATTCACCCTCAGGTCAATAATGTCGAGCAGACTTTAGATGATTTGAGCAATGGGATCAACATGCACGAAACAGCGCACCCTAACACCTTCACCATCGTTATGGGAGATTTTAACAAGGCCAGTCTGAAAAAATCACTAAGCAACTACCATCAACAGATCACTTTCAATACCAGAGGAAACAACACACTGGACCATTGCTACACCACTATCAAGAATGACTACTGTGATATTCCACGCCCTCATTTCGGGAAGTCTGATCACCCAGCTGTATTTCTACTCCCTGAGTATAGGCAGAGACTGAAGACTGCAGCAACATCAATGAGGACCAAGAAGGTATGGACAAGGGAAGCACAAGAGCACCTACAGGACTGCTTTAAATCAGTGGACGGGACTATATTCAGGGATTCATCTTTGAATCTGGACGAGTATGCTGCAGTTGTTACTGACCTCATTAAAGCTTGTGTGGATGAGTGCATGCCTACAAAGATTTACTGTACATTCCCAAACCAAAAGTCGTGGATGAACCAGGAGGTACGTCGTCAGCTGAGGGCTAGATCTGTGGCATTCAAGACTGGCAACCCAGGCCCATACCAGAAAACCAGGTATGATTTGCGGAGGGCTATTTCAAGGGCGAAGAGATAATTTTGAATGAGGTTAGAGGTGATATCAGATGCACGGCAATTCTGGCATGGTCTGCAAGACTTACTTCTTACAAAGCGAAACCCAATAGCATGAATGACAGCGATGCTTCACTACCAGATGAACTCAATGCCTTCTATGCCTGCTTTGTAAGGGAGAATATAACTACAGCTGTGAAGATCCCTGCTGCACCTGATGACCCTGTGATCCCTGTCTCAGAAGCTGATGTTAGGCTGTCTTTAAAGAGAGTGGACCCTCACAAGGCGGAAGGAGTACCTGGTAAGACTCTGAAAACCTGTGCCAACCAACTAACAGGAATATTCAAGGACATTTTCAACCTCTCATTGCTACGGACGGAAGTTCCCACTTGCTTCAAAAGGCAACAATTATACCAGTGCCTTAGAAGAATAATGTGGGCTGCCTTAATGACTATCGCCCAGTAGCACTCACATCGACAGTGATGAAATGCTTTGAGAGATTGATTATGACTAGACTGAACTCCTGCCTCAGCAAGGACATGGACCCATTGCAATTTGCCTATCGCCACAATAGATCAACGGCAGACGCAAACTCAATGGCTCTTCTCTTGGCTTTAGATCACCTAGACAACACAAACACCTATATCAGGATGCTGTTCATCTACTATAGCTCAGCATTTAGTACCATCATTCCCACAATCCTGATTAAGAAGTTGCAGAACCTGGGCCTCTGTACCTCTCTCTGCAATTGGATCCTTGATGTCCTAACCGGAAGACCACAATCTGTGCGGATTGGTGATAACATATCCTCCTTGCTGACGATCAACACTGGTGCACCTCAGGGGTGTGTGCTTAGCTCACTGATCTACTCTCTGTATACACATGACTGTGCGGCTAGGCATAGCTCAAATACCATTACAAATTTGCTGACGATGCAACTATTGTTGGTAGAATCTCAGGTGGTGACGAGAGGGCGTACAGGAGTGAGATATGCCAACTAGTGGAATGGTGCCACAGCAACAACCTGACACTCAATGTCAGTAAGACGAGAGAGCTGATTGTGGACTTCAGGAAGGGTAAGATGAAGGAACACATACCAGTCATCATAGAGGGATTAGAAGTGGAGAGAGTGAGCAACTTCAACTTCCTGTGTGTCAAGATCTCTGAGGATCTAACTTGGTTCCAACATATCGATGTAACCATAAAGAAGGAAGGACAGGGGCTATAATTCACTAGGAGTTTGAAGAGATTTGGCATGTCAACAAATACACTCAAAACTTCTATAGCTGTACCGTGGAGAGCATTCTGACAGGCTGCATCACTGTCTAGTATGGAGGGGCTACTGCACAGGAAAGTAGCTGCAGAAGGCTGTAAATCTAGTCAGCTCCATCTTGGGTACAAGCCTACAAAGTACCCAGGACATCTTTAAGAAGTGGTGTCTCAGAAAGGCAGAGTCCATTGTTAAGGATGTCCTGCATCCAGGGAATTCCCTTTTCTCACTGTTACCATCAGGTAGGAGGTACAGAAGTCTGAAGACACACACTCAGTGATTTAGGAACAGCTTCTTTCCCTCTGCCATCCGATTCCTAAATAGACATTGAAGCTTTGGACACTGCCTCACTTTTTTAATATAGGGTACTTCTGTTATTGCACATTTTTAAAAATCTATTCAATATATGTAATTGATTTACTTGTTTATCTATTATTGTTTTATTTTATTTATTTATTATTATTTTATCTCTCTCTGCTAGATTATGTATTGCATTGAACTGCTGCTGCTGTTAACAAATTTCACATCACATGCCGGTGATAATAAACCTGATTCTGATTAATTCCATAGTCCAAATCATTGACGTACACCGTAAAAGCAGTGGTCCCAACACTGACCCCTGTGAAACTCCACTGGTAACTGGCAGCCAGCCAGAATAGGATCACTTTATTCCCAGTCTCTGTTTTTTGCTGATCAGCCAATTCTCCACCCATGCTAGTCACTTCCCTGTAATTCCATGGGATCTTACCTCGTTTAGCAGCCTAATGTGCAGCACCTTGTCAAAGGCCTTTTGAAAATCCAAGTACACCACATCTACTACATATCCTTTGTCTACCCTGCTTGTAATTTCCTCAAAAAATTGCAGTAAGTTAGTCAGGGAGGATTTTCATTTCAGGAAACCATGCTGGCTTTGGACTATTTTGTCATGTGCCTCCAGGTACTCTGTAATCTCACCCCTAACAATCAATTCCAACAACTTCCCAATCACTGATGTCAGGCTAACAGGTCTATAATTTCCTTTCTGTTGCCTCTCGGCCTTCTTAAATAGTGCAGTATCATTTGCAATTTTCCATTCATCCGGTACAATGCCAGAATCTATAAATTCATGAGAGATCATTGGTAATGTCTCCGCAATCTCTCCAGTTACTTCCTTCAGGGTGCATTTCATCAGGTCCAGGAGGTTTATCCACCCTCAGACCATAAAGCTTCCTGAGCATCTTCTCAGTCATAATTTTCACTGCACAAGCCTCACTTCCCTGACACTCTTGAATGTCCAGTATACTGCAGATGTCTTCCACTGTGAAGACTGATGCAAAATACTCATTCAGTTCCTTTGTCATCCCTGCATCTCTCATTACAATATCTCCAGCATCATTTTGTATTGGTCCTATATCTACCCTTGACTCTCTTTTACCGTTTATATACTTAAAAAAGCTTCTAGTATCTTCTTTGATATTAGTTACCAGCTTCCTTTCATAATTCATCTTTTCCTTCCTCATGACCTTCTTAGTTTCCTTATGCAAGCTTTTAAAAGCTTTCCAATCCTCTATCTTTCCACTGGCTTTGGCTTCCTTGTATGCCCTCTCTTTTGCTTTTACTTTGGCTCTGACTTCACTTGTCAGCCATGGTAGTGTCCTTCTTCCATTTGAAAATTTCTTCTTATTTGGAATATATCTGTCTTGCACTTCTCTTATTTTTTACAGAAACTCCAGCCATTTCTGCTCTGCTGTCCTTCCTGCTAGTGTCCCTTTCCCGTCAACTTTGGCCAATTCCCCTCTCATGCCATTGTAATTTCCTTTATTCCACTGAAATACTGACATATTGGAATTTAGTTTCTCCTTCTCAAATTTCAAAGTGAACTCAGTCATATTGTGATCACTGTTCCCTAAGGGTTCCTTAACCTTAAGCTCTCTTATCTCCTCTGGATTATTGACCAACACCCAACCCAGCAAAGCCGATCTCCTAGTGGGCTCAACAACAAGCTATTCTAAAAAGCCATCCCTTAGACATTCTACAAATTCTCTCTCTTGAGGGCCAGTACCGGCCTGGTTTTCCCAATCCACTTTCATGTTAAAATCCCCAACAATTATCATGACGTTGCCCTTCTGACATGCCTTTTCTATCTCCTGCTGTAATTTGTAATCCACATCCTGGCTGCTGTTTGGAGGCCTGTATACAACTGCCATTAGGGACCTTTTACCCTTGCCATTTCTTAACTCAACCCATAGAGACTCTATACCTTCCGATCCTATGTCATCCCTTTCTGATGATTTAATAATATTTCTGATACACAGGGCCACACCACCCCTCTATCTGCTAACCTATCTTTCTGATACACCGTATATCCTTGGACATTCAGCTCCCAATGGCAGCCATCCTTTAGCCAAGTTTCAGAGATGGCCACAACGTCATACTTGCCAATCTGTAGCTGAGTTTCAAGATCATCCATTTAATTTCTTAAGCTGTGTGCATGCAAATATAACACTTTCAGTGCAGGATTGTTGCTTTCTATTTTAACTGCACCACACCTCTATTGCCCTGTAAATCATCCTACTGGCTGTGATTATGCTTCATCTCCTGCCTGTCTTTTCTATCATCTCTGTTGCATGCTATCTTTGATTTATTTCTAATTTCCCCTTCTTCAACCCTATCACTCTAGTTCCCATCCCCCTGCCAAATTAGTTTAAGTCCTCCCAAACAGCTCTATTAAACCTGCCTGCTAGGATATTGGACTCCTTTGTGTTCAGGTGTAACCTGTCTGATTTGTACAGGTCGTACCTCTCCCAGAAGAGGCCCCAATGATCCAGGAACCCGAAGCACTGCCCCCTACACCAGTCTCTCAGCCATGTATTAATATGCCTGATCATGCTATTCTTGTGCTCGTTAGCACGTGGCACAGGCAGCAATCCTGAGATGTTCTATCAACTCCTGTATGTTTGGCTAATTTTATCAGATTGCTATGAAGAAATGGAAGTGCTGAGAATGGTTGTATATACTTTGTTCAGTTTGCAATATGACACTTCAAGAAGCATTGCATCAAAAGTTATACTGTATTTAAAAAATAAAGTTTGTGGTGTAAGTGGTGGCATTTTGACATGGATAGAAGATTGGCTGGCTAACTGGAAACAGAGAGTAAGCATAAACAGATCAATATGTAGTTTGCAATATATAGAGTAAAATTTGCCACAAAGGTAATTGCTGGGGTCTCAACATTTTACAATCTATGTAAATGACATGGATGAATGCACTAAAGTTATTTACTCTAGATTTGGTGATGACAGAAAGCAATTTCAGAGGATATGGACAGATGGATTTTTGACCTCACAGTCCACCACAATATGACCTTGTACCTTATTTTCACTGCACTTTCTCTGTAACTGTAACACTTCAATCTGCACTTTGTTATTGTTTGAGCTTGTACTACCTCAGTGCATTGTTGTAATGAGTTGATTTGTATGAATGGTGTGCAGGATAAATTTTCACTGTGCTTGGTACATGTGACAATAATAAACCTATTTAGTAATTTACCAACTTAATTTATCAGATTGTGCAAAACGGCAAAGATATCAGATATAGAGGAGAAAATGAGGAATGTGGAGCTCTGAAGCAAATCACAGTAGGGTGTAAAAACAACAGGATTTTAGTTGGGGAATTTTAACCTTCTCAAGATTGACTGTGGTTGCCTTAGTGTAACAAGATTAGGTAAGGTTGAATTCGCACGATGCATTCAAGAGCGATTTGAAAGTACTTTGAAGAGAGTTCTAGAGACACAAGAGACTGCTAATGCTGGAATCTGGAGCAGCAAACAATTTGCTCCTCCAAGAGGACCACAAACAATATCTTCATGGTTTGGGGGCTTGCGTACCGCAATGACCCAGAGAGCTATGTTGGTTGGAGTCAGGACTTTATGCTTTGTCAGTTGGTAGGGTCACAAATGCCAAAGGGTAGAGGATGGGCTGGAGTGGTCTACTGGTCCTCCAGGTTCAAGGGTTGAGCTTAGGGTTAACAACCCTGAGTAGCTAAACGAAATTGTTATGGAAACATCTGAGTGTGACAGTATTCCAGAGTCTCCACTTGGGACTTGCATGACTGACAGTGGTGAAAACTGAGAGGAAGCTACTGACACAAAGATGGAAGCCCTGAACACCACCAGAGATGAAGAACCTTCATTGCTTCCCTAAATGCCAGTGGCGTAACAAGCAGCAAGCTGGTGAACAATCTGCTGAAGGAATTCAGCAGGTTGCCCCAAAATGTGGACAATTCCTCCACAGATGCAGCTTGGCCCCACATAGGGAATCCTACTAGGGAAGAGGCGATACTTCACTTTATCTTAGGGAATGATGATGGTTTTATAATCATGGAAAAAGTAAGTCTGTTCTAGAGTAAAGGTTTCAAATTGGGGGAGGGCTGATTTCAGCAGTATGAGACATTACCTGGTGAAAGTAGATTGGGAGCAGCTGCTAGCAAGGAAAATAACATTTGATAAGTGGGGAGTGTTTGAAGGTAAAGTAGTTGGAGTTTGTCAGTACGTTACTGTAGGGGCAACAGGCAAAAATTGTAAGATTAGAGAATGGCGATACAAATGTCTGCAGATGCTGGAGTCTGGAACAAAATCAAAACAAAGATCTGGAGGAGCTCAACAGATCAGGCAGCATCTGTGAAGAGAAGTAAATGAACTGTCGATATTGAAGGTTGTGACCCTTCAGTTGGACTGAGTTATTGTCCTATTGGTGCTTTTAATTCATATGTTTGTATGTTCATAGGTAATAAGTGCGGATGTGGGATCAATGAGAATAATCGTCAATTTCTATTCATTAGAGAAATGGCAGACAGTGATGGGGAGTAGATAGGAGTAAACAAAAAAAAGAATCATCAACAAAGAACTGAATTAAATAGATTTTACAGAACATATATCCAAACTTCTATGTTGGTTGTCTAAGCTTATTTAAAGTTCAAAGTAAATTTATTACCAAAGAACATATATGTTATCATATACAGTGGATTCCTGTTAAGTGACAGATGTCAGGACCAGTATATTTTGACCTAATTAAGCGGCCGTCCAATTAGCTGAAGTTTCACAGAAATAGTTAAAAAAGTATAAAAAAGACAAATTGAGTAACAAATCATATATTTAAATGAAGTGCAGCACAATTTAGACTGCTATCAATAATATTGCAGTACTATAAAACTGTAGATTAATTCCTAATACTTACTAATGAAGGAGTTAATCCACATCACATTCTATTGACTGTAAATGAACAAAATCAGTGCAGACACCTTGTGCGGATAATGGACTGCCTTCATAAATGTTCTTGATGATCGCATCCTCTAAATCTTCATTTTCATTGTAACATTCAAGATGATTGTAGATACCTTCAAATTCTTTGTAGTGCCTAACTTGTTGAAATAGTGAAATCATTTCATTTTCACTCCCGGCTGCTTCTGGCATCTCCAAGCCTGAATCCTTGAAACTGCAGTGAGCAAAATAGTTCTGAATTGTCTTACTGCTGACTTCTTGCTGCTTTTTGAACATAAACACATGCAATCACTGCTATTTATAACTGTTCACTTGAAGCACAGGAGCATGCGACTGACGCTAGTTTGGCAACGGTCTCCTACACCAACTAAGTGGCATAGTGTCCCAAGTAAACAAAGGGAATCTGGCTACTTTCTTGATCAGTTTTTTTATCCTTAAGATCTGTCCTAAATAAATGGTTACCTTGATTAACTGACCAGAATTCACTGTATTACCTTGAGATTAATTTTTTTTTGCAGGCATTTATAGGAAAAATTAAATACAATAGAATTTGTAAACATACAAAGACAGACAAACACCAATGTGCAAAAGAAGACAAATTGCAAATAAAAATAATACTGAGATCATGAATTGTAAAGATTAGATCCATGTTAGCTCCCAGTAGAACATCCTTCATTCCCTTTCCTCATTCCCTTTCCTCATCCCCTTTCCCCCACAATGAGCTTGATGGAGAAGAGTCTGTCACAAGGCTCTCTATTCCAATTGGCTCCATTAGGTCTTCCTGGAAAGTCACGCTGGAGAGGTAGCAATAGCAACAAAGAAATGGCAGACGAACTTAATAAGTATTTTGAATCAGTCTTCACCATGGAAGGCACTAGCAATATGCCAAAAATTTGAGAGTGTCAGGGTGCAGAAGTGAGTGTAGTTGCTGTTACAAAAGAGAAGTTGCTTAGAAAGCTGCAGGGTCTGAAGGTAGATAAGACATCTGGGCAGTATGGTGGAAGTTCCGGAGTTTCAGGGGTCAGAAATATGTGAAGTTGCCATTTCTATGGAGAAAGTTCTTGGGAAACTGAAAGGTCTGAAGTAGATAAATCACCAGAGACCAGATGGTGTTCACCCCAGGCTTCTGGAAGAGGTGGCTGAAGAGATTGTGGAGACATTAGTAAGGATCTTTCAAGAATCACTAGATTCTGGAATGGTTCAGGACGACTGGAAAATTGCAAATGTCACTCCACTTTTAAGAAGGGAGGGAAGCAGAAGAAAGGAAATTATAGGCCTGTTAGCCTGACTTCAGTGGTTGTGAAGACTTTAGAATTCATTTTGAAGGATGAGGTTTCGGGGTACTTGGAGGCACATGATAAAGTAGGCCAAACTCAGCACGGTTCCTTAAGGCCACAAACACGAGGAAATCTGCAGACGCTGGAATTTCAAGCAACACACATAAAAGTTGCTGGTGAACGCAGCAGGCCAGGCAGCATCTCTAGAAAGAAGTACAGTCGACGTTTCGGGCCGAGACCCTTCTGTACGTCGACTGCACCTCTTCCTATAGATGCTGCCTGGCCTGCTGCGTTCACCAGAAACTTTTATGTGTGTTGCTTGGTTCCTTAAGGGGTAGTCTTGACTGACAATCTGTTGGAATAGGGAAAGGAGAGTCAGTGGATGCTGATGACTAAGATTTTCAGAAGGCTTTTGACAAGGTGCTGCTTATGAGGCTGCTTAAAATAGCTAAGAACCCAAGGGATTACAGGAAAGGTACCTGTATGGATAGAAGATTGGCTGACTGGCAAGAGGCAATGAGTGGGAATAAAGGGGGCCTTTGCTGGTTGGCTGCCGGTGACTATTGGTATTCCTCAGGGGGTGGTATTGGGATTGCTTCTTTTTACATTATATGTCAGTGATGTGGAGGACAGAAATGATGGCTTTGTGGCCAAGTTCGAAGATGATATAAAGATAGGTGGAGGCACAGGTATGTTGAGGAATAGAGAGTCTGCAGAAGGACTTAGACAGGTTGGTAGAATAGGCAAAGTGGCGGATGGAATCTCGTGCAGGGAAATGTATGGTCATGCACTTTGGGAGAAGGAGTAAAGGCACAGACTATTTCTTTAAATAGGAAGAAAATTTAAAAAAATCAGAGTTGCGAAGGAGCTTGGAGGTCCTTGTGAAGGATTTTCTAAAGCAGATGTTCCAAACCTGGGTCCTCAGACCCCTTGGTAAATAGTTGGGGTCCATGGCATAAAAAAAAGTTGGGAACACCTGCTCTAAAGGTTAACTTGCAGGTTGAGTCAGTGGTAAAGAAGGCAAATGCAATGCTAGCATTCATTTTGGGAGGACTAGAATATAGGAGCAAGGTTATATTGCTGAAGCTTTATAAAGCATTATTCTGCACTTGAGGTATTGTGAGCAGTTTTGGGCCCCTTATTTGAGGAAAGGTTTGCTGATATTGGAGAGGGTCCAGCAGGGGTTCATGAGAATGATTCTGGGAATGAAAGTGTT
Organism: Mobula birostris; assembly: GCF_030028105.1. NCBI lineage: Eukaryota > Metazoa > Chordata > Chondrichthyes > Myliobatiformes > Myliobatidae > Mobula > Mobula birostris. The sequence continues at coordinate 141,169,464 of NC_092371.1, read as the reverse complement.
AATGTATGAAGAGCATTTGATGACTCTGATCTGTACTCACTGGGGTATAAAAGAATGAAGGGGGGGGATCTCATTGAAACCTATTGAATATTGAAATGCCTTGATAGAATACACGTAGAGAGGATGTTTTTTAGAGGGGGGAGTCTAGGACCAGATGGCACAGCATCAGAATAGCAGGATGTCTCTTCAAAATAGATATGGGGGGCAATTTCTTTAGCCAGAGCATGGTGAAACTGTGTAATCCATTGCCATGGATGCCTGTGGAGGCAAAGTAATGGAGTGCATTTAAAATGAGGTTGACAAGTTCTTGATTAGTTAGGACGTCAAAGGTTACGGACAGAAGGCATGAAAGTGGGGTTGAGAGGGATCATAATTCAGCAGGATGGAATGGCGGAGCAGACTCGATGGGCTGAATGGCCCTATTCTGCTCTGATGTCTTATGGTGTATGCGAGGGTGCAGCAGGAATGTTGTCTCCGAATTCAGTTTTCCCTTCCTGTCCATATTACTAGTGGCTGGGAGGGAGGGGCAGTTACCAGTGGTCATGTTCTGGGTTTGATGTGGTAATATCATACACCTCATCATAATACAACAGGCTTTAAATCTTGTGTCCCTATACCTCAGTGCTTTGATGGTTTGTTAACAGCTTGCTGCTTGCAAATAAGAGACAATTAAAAATAGCTCAAAGCTAGTGATATGATTTTAAACAGTAACGAGATTTTTAAAAATCTAAAAGGGTCTATAAATACCATAAACCTGCACTTTGCTTTCCTATGGAGATTAGTGACCCATTCATCTAGATGGCACATGCTACTCTCTGGCATAAAGCTGAGAGATGGAAACTGTGGATCCAGCCCCTCATCGCTGACACTTATGTTCCTCCTCGGACTGAGAAGTGAGGCCAGCATTGAAGTGTTAGGTCAGAGGCAAGCCGATCACAGAGGCTGCCAATCTGAAAGTGCTGTCAAATAGTCAGCATATTGCAGACAGTCTCACCACCGGGTTACATTTTGTCCTCTCTGTGGCAGCTGGACATTCGTTACACTTTGGCTGAAAGTGTTCCTTCAAACCATCCACGACTTCTGATCCTGGCAGATTCATTACCCCTCTGGTCATGGGGTCCTAGTGAAGGGAGTTCATTTCACCTCTGTTTGGGGATAATGGTGTGTGTTGTATAAAGGAGTGACATTTTAATGAGGAAGTTAAGTCCTCTGCTCTATTTCAACTGACCTGTCCCTCTCCCCACCTTGCAACTCACCCTGCAACTCACCCTGCCTCCCACTAAGCTGGTTCCTGCAGAACCTGAGGAGAGAGAGGAGGAATTAAAATGAAATCACTTGTTTTTGTAAGGAGTGAAGCCAATCACCCCATTGTTTCATGGAAAAGTTAGTATTTATTGCATTTGCTGTTTACAGGCAGATTACAGCAACAGCCAGCACACATTATTACACAAAGTTTGCCCTTCAATAACTGAGGAAGTTGCAGCTTTTTCCCTTCCTGTTTAGCTGAAGTAACCAGCCAAAAAGTAAATGGAATTCTGAATGAAGGGAAAAATAATATCATCTTATTTTTTTCCCAGATTACAGAAGAATTTTCAGGGAAGTGCTCATCAGTGTGTTTATTTTTATATGGATTACCATAAGACCATAAGATATAGGAGCAGAATCATGCCATTCGGCCCATCAAATCTGCTCCACCATTTCATCATGGCTGATCCATTTAATCTCCTGCCTTCTCCCCGTATCTCTTCATGCCCTGACCAATCATGAATCTATCAACCTCTGCCTTAAATATACATAAAGACCTGGCCTCCACAGCTGCCTGTGGCAAAGAACTCCACAGATTCACCACTCTCTTCCTGAAGAAATTCCACTGCTATGTTCTACTTTAATGGGCAAACAACTATTGCAACATTTATTTCTTAGATATTAATAGAATTGATGCAAAAAGCTGCAGTGATAAAATATACAGTTACTATGTGAATCAAACCAATGGGTTATTGTGGACATTTACAAAATGATCCTTTTCCGTAATTCCACGGTAATGTTTTGACTTCCTTGCACACCTTCTTTTGAGCAAATCGGCAGCTGGGACAACAGCCATCTTTTCTTGCATGATCCATTTTTCAAGTACTATTTTAACTCATTTGTGGTTCTCATTTCATTTATATTCATTTATGGGTCCAAGAACCATATAGCACAGAAACCGGCCCTTCACCTCACTGCATCCATGCTGACCAACGTACCCATAAATACTAGTCCCATCGACCTGTATTAGGTCCATAGTCTTCTTTAATTATGTCCAACCCATTGTTGGAAAAGACCATTTTTTCACATTGTGTATCGTGATACATTTAAGAAGCAATCATTCAAATCCTGTAATATCCTGAGTCTAGAGCGTGGAGATCTTGGAAAAGGCTGAGCTCAGCCTAGGTGGAACCACATGAAGGGAATCCTAGTACAGTTGAAGCCTTTGGATCTACATGGATGTGGATTTCTGTGAAACGGAATGACACGTGGTAGAGCACAGTAGGGGCAGAGCTCAGTACCTGTGGAGCTCTTTGTAGGTGGATCAGGTGATGCCTGTGCAAGTGAAACTCCATACAGGTGGATCTCCCGGCAGGTGGGACTGCCTACAAATCGAGCAGTGTGCAGACAGAGTTCTGGATGGTGGAGCTGTGTGCAGACATAGTTATGTCCTTAGAGAAGAGTGCAGTCAGAGTTCTGTACAGTGGACCCGCGAGCTGGCCAAGTTCAGTACAAGTGGAACTCTGTACGGATGGTGTATCGTATAGGTGGAGCTCCCAACAGGTGGTGCATTTTACAGGTGGAGCTCTGTACAGGCAGTGTATTGTACAGGTGGAGCTCTGCATGGTTCATGTATTGTACAAGTGAAGCTCTGTACAGGCAGTATATGGTACAGTGGAGCTTTGTATGGGTGCTGTATTGTACAGATTGAGCTCTGTACAGGCGGTGTATTGTGCGGGTGGATCATTGTACAGATGGAGATCTGCAGGCAGTGCATTGTACAGGTGGAGCTCTGTATGGGTGGTGTATTGCACAGGTGAAGCTCTGTATGGGTGGTGTATTGCACAGGTGAAGCTCTGTATGGGTGGTGTATTGTACAGGTGAAGCTTTGCATGGTTGGTGTATTGTACAGGTGAAGCTCTGTATTGGTGGTGTATTGTACAGGTGGTGTATGGTACAGGTGAAGCTCTGTACGGGTGGTGTATTGTACAGGTGAAGCTCTGTATGGGTGGTGTATTGTACAGGTGAAGCTCTGTACGGGTGGTGTATTGTACAGGTGAATCTCTGTGTAGTTGGTGCATTGTACAGGTGGAGATCTGTGTGGTTGGTGTATTGTACAAGTGAAGCTCTGTGTGGGTGGTGTATTGTACAGGTGAAGATCTGTGTGGGTGGTGTATTGTACAGGTGAAGCTCTGTGTGGGTGGTGTATTGTACAGGTAGTGCTCTGTATGGATGGTGTACAGGTGCAGCTCTGTATGTGTGGTGTATTTTACAGGTGGAGCTCTGTGTGGGTGGTATATTGTACAGGTGAAGCTCTGTGTGGGTGGTGTATTGTACAGGTGGTGCTCTGTATGGATGGTGTACAGGTGCAGCTCTGTATGTGTGGTGTATTTTACAGGTGGAGCTCTGTGTGTGTGGTGTATTGTACAGGTGGAGCTCTATGTGGGTGGTGTATTGTACACTTGAAGCTCTATGCGGATGGTGTACAGGGGCAGCTCTGTATGTGTGGTGTATTTTACAGGTGTACCTCTGTATGTGTGGTGTATTGTACAGATGGAGCTCTGTGTGGCTGCTGTATTGTAGAGGTGGAAACCTGTACGGATGGTGCATTGTACAGGTGGAGCTCTGTACAGGTGGTGTTTTAAACACGTGAGTAACATGAAACTGCTTCATCAACTAGATAAGATGAGTTTGTCTGGTTATTCTAAAATGTGTGGCTTTGTTGACACATTTCTGTCCAGTTGCTCTCAAAACCCAGTGCGTTGTAAATTGGGTTAACTGGCCTCCTTCATGATATTGTTCTGCAACTTAAATTGACATCAGAATTCTTCCAGGGTGGATGAGAAGAGAAATTCACCTCTGTGTTGCGGGGTGGGCTTGTCCAGGACTGATGCCAAGGTACACTTTAAAAGCCATACAGGAAGTTCTGGAGTATGTTACTTCACTGAACCTGACTTGAGGGTAGTAGATGTTACCAACACCATGTTAAATATTTTCTGGTTCCCACCATTGATACTTAGTGTTCTGTTCAACAAAACCTTCCTATAACCATATAACCATATAACAATTACAGCACAGAAACAGGCCATCTAGGCCCTTCTAGTTCATGTTGAAAGCTTACTCTCAACTAGTCCCACCGACCTGCACTCAGCCCATAACCCTCATTCCTTTCCTGTCAATATAGCTATCCAATTTTTCTTTAAATGACAACATTGAACCTGCCTCTACCACTTCTGCTGGAAGCTTGTTCCACACAAGTACCACTCTCTGAGTAAAGAAGTTCCCCCTCATGTTACTCCTAAACTTTTGCCCTTTAACTCTCAACTCATGTCCTCTTGTTTGAATCTCCCCCACTCTCAATGGAAAAAGCCGATCCACGTCAACTCTATCTATCCCCCTCATAATTTTAAATACCTCTATCAAGTCCCTCGTCAACGTTCTATGCTCCAAAGAGTAAATACCCAACTTGTTCAACCTTTCTCTGTCACTTGGGTGCTAAAATCCAGGTAACATTCTAGTAAATCTTCTCTGTACTCTCTCTATTTTGTTGACATCTTTCCTATAATTCGGTGACCAGAACTGTACACAATACTCCAAATTTGGCCTCACCAATGCCTTGTACAATTTAACATTACATCCCAACACCTATACTCAATGCTCTGATTTATAAAGCCCAGCATACCAAAAGCTTTCTTCACCACCCTATCCACATGAGATTCCACCTTCAGGGAACTATGCACCATTATTCCTAGATCCCTCTGTTCTACTGCACTCTTCAATGCCCTACCATTTACCATGTATGTCCTATTTTGATTAGTCCTACCAAAATGTAGCACCTCACATTTATCAGCATTAAACTCCTTCTGCCATCTTTCAGTCCACTCTTTTAACTGGCGTAAATCTCTCTGCAAGCTTTGAAAACCTACTTCATTATCCACAACACCACCTATCTTAGTATCATCTGCATACTTACTAATCCAATTTACCACCCCATCATCCAGATCATTAATGTATATGACAAACAACACTGGACCCAGTACATATCCCTGAGGTACACCACTAGTCATCGGCCTCCAAACTGACAAACAGTTATCCACCACCACTCTAAGGCTTCTCCCATCCAGCCACTGCTGAATCCATTTTACTACTTCAATATTAATACCTAACGATTGAAACTTCCGTGTGGAACCTTGTCAAAGGCCTTACTGAAGTCCATATAGACAACATCCACTGCTTTACCCTAATCAACTTGCCTAGTAAACTCTTCAAAAAATTCAGTAAGATTTGCCAAACATGACCTTCCACGCACAAATCCATGTTGACTGTTCCTAATCAGATCCTGTCTATCCAGATGATTATATATACCATCTCTAAGAATACTTTCCATTGATTTACCCACCACTGACGTCAAACTCACAAGCCGATAATTGCTAGGTTTACTCTGGGAACCCTTTTTAAACAATGCAACAACATGAGCAATACACCAATCCTTTGGCATCATCCGCATTTCTAATGATATTTGAAATATTTCTGTCAGAGCTCCTGCTATTTCTACACTAATTTCCCTCAAGGTTCTAGGGAATATCCTGTCAGGTCCCGGAGACTTATCCACTTTTATATTCCTTAAAAGCGCCAGTACTTCCTCTTCTTTAATCATCATAGTTTCCATAACTTCCCTACCTGTTTCCCTTACCTTACACAATTCAATATCCTTCTCCTTAGTGAATACTGAAGAAAACAAATTGTTCAAAATCACCCCCATCTCTTTTGGCTCCATACATAGCCGTCCACTCTGATTCTCTAGAGTCCAATTTTATCCCTCACTATCCTTTTGCTATTAATATAACTGTCGAAAGCCTTTGGATTTTTTTTTTTTTTACCTTACTTGCCAAAGCAACCTCGTGTCTTCTTTTAGTTTTTCTAATTTCTTTCTTAAGATTCTTTTTACATTCTTTATATACCTCGAGCACCTCACTTACTCCATGCTGCCTATACTTATGGTAGGTATCTCTCTTCTTCCGAACCAATTTTCCAGTATCCCTTGAAAATCATGGCTCTCTCAAACTTTTAACCTTTCCTTTCAACCTAACAGGAACATAAAGATTCTGTACCCTCAAAATTTCACCTTTAAATGATTTCCATTTCTCTATTACATCCTTCCTATAAAACAATTTGTCCCAATCCACTCCTTGTAAATTCTTTCGCATCTCCTCAAAGTTAGCCTTTCTCCAATCAAAAATCTCAACCCTGGGTGCAGACCTGTCCTTCTCCATAATTATATTGAAACTAATGGCATTGTGATCACTGGACCCGAAGTGCTCCCCAACACATACCTCCGTCACCTGACCTATCTCATTGCCTAACAGGAGATCCAACACTGCCCCTTCTCTAGTTGGTACCTCTATGTATTGCTGCAAAAAACTATCCTGCACACATTTTACAAACTCCAAACCATCCAGCCTTTTTACAGTATGGGCTTCCCAGTCTATGTGTGGTAAATTAAAACCTCCCACAATCACAACCTTGTGCTTACTACAAATATCTGCTATTTCCTTACAAATTTGCTCCTCCACTTCTCTCTCCCCATTAGGTGGTCTATAATACACCCCTATTAGTGTTACTACACCTTTCCCATTCCTCAATTCCACCCAAATAGCCTCCCTAGATGAGCCCTCTAATCTTCCTAAAATGAAAGTGCACAAAATACAGAGAATCTTTGAAAGAAAGGAGATGAACTGAGGGCATAGATAGATATGGGAGAGCATTACATTATAGTAATTATTGAAGAATAGCTGACTCAATAATACTTGTTACAGCTCCTTAGAACTTCCGTTGCATAACTCTGCTTTCTTTCTCATATTATTCAACAGAATATAGACAATTTCATCAGAGCTCTACCCTCCCTACCATTGAGAACACCTTCAAAAGGCGATGCCTTAAGAAGATAGCATCCATCGTGAAGGACACTCACCATCCAAGACATGCCCCCTTCTCATTACTACCATCTGGGAGGCGGTACAGGAGCCTGAAGATGCACACTCAATATTCCAGGAGGTACTCTTCCCCTTCCTCCACCATCAGATTTCTAAACGGGCCATGAACATATGAATACAACTCATTATTTTGCTTTTTGCTCTATTGGTTTTTATATACATTTTTATATTTCTAATTGTAACTTATTGTAATTTTTTATGTGTTGAAACAACAGATATAAAACAACAGATTTCATGACAATATCCTTCAGGATCAGCCAGCATTGTCTGAGCTGGTGCTGCTCAATGAATCTTGGTGACAGACACTGCAGTTTCTCACCAGAGTATATTCTGCGCTCTAACCTAGAAGTGTTCTGCAGGATAAATTATCAGCTAAGGAAAAGCAGATTTCACCTGATGAAATTAATTTATAGTATCTCGGGTCACTGTTGAGGTCTCCCAGGCCCAATCGCTTCAGGCTGTGTATCACTGTGCCACCACTTCTGGTGGCTCTGTCCTGCTAATAGGTGAGATGTGACCCGTAAAAGACACATCTGACTATTCATAGGTTCATAAAATTATAGTTATATAACACAGAAACAGACCCTTTGGTCCACTTTGTCATCAAGACCTTGCTGCCGATCTATGCTAACCTTATGTTCCAGAGTTGGTCCATGCTCCCTTCCTTCCTTTCCCATTTGCCTGAATTTCCCCATGTCCCCTCCTTCCGTTTCCACTTTCTGAGTTGGTCCATGCCCCCTCCTTCCTTTTCTATTTACCTGAGTTTCCCCATGACCCTCCTTCCTTCCTTTCCTATTTTCCTCAGTTGGTCTATGCCCTCTCCTCCCTTCCCATTTTCTGAGTTGGTCCATGCCCCCTCCTTCTTTCCCATTTACTTGAATTGCCTCATGCCCCCCTCCTTCCTTCTCCATTTTCTGAGTTGGCCCATACCCCCTCCTTCCTTCCCCATTTGGCTCTGGGTCCATCTGCCTTAGTAGTTCCCATTATCACCTTCCTTACTCTTCAGTTTCAGAATCAGGTTTATTAGTATTGATATAAGCCCTGAAATTTTTGTTTTGTGGCAGTAGTACAATGAAAAATATAGAGATTACAATAACTTACAAAGAAAAAACACATAAATAGCGCAAAAATGGAATACCAAGGTAGTTTTCATGAGGTCACGGGCCATTCAGAAACCTGATGGTAGAAGAGAAGAAGCTCTCCCTAAAACAATGAGTGTTGATCTTCAGGCTCCTGTACCTGCTCCCTGTTTATAAAAATGAGAAGAGAGCATGTACTGGATGCAAGGGTCTTTAGTGATGCATGCAGCATTCTTTAGACACCACCAATTGAAGATGTCCATGATGACAAGGAGAGTTGAGCCTGCAATGGAGCTGGTTGAGTCTACATCCCTCTTACAATCCTGTGATTTGAAGATCCATAGCAGACTGTGATGCAACCAGTCAGAATGCTTTCTATTGTCCCTCAACAGTCTTTGGTGACATACCAAATCTCCTCAAACTGCTAATGAAGTAGAGCTGCTGGTGTTCCTTCTTCATGATTGCATCAATGTTTTGGGCCCTGGATAGATCCTCTGAGATGTTGGTTTCCAGGAACTTGAAGCTACTCACCATTTCCATGGCTAACCACTCGATGAGGACTGCCTTATGTTCTTCCAACTGCCACTTCCTGAAGTCCATAATCAATTCTTTGGTCTTGCTGATGTTGAGTGGAACATTATTGTTGTGACACCACTCAACCAGCCAATCTATCTTGCTCCAGTACCCCTCCACATCACCATTGGAGATTCCACAAACAGTGGTGAGTTTCTGAATGGCCCGTGACAATCTGTGAATTTATAGATTGGATTTGAGCTGTGCCAAGCCACTCAGTATTGAATGTAGAAAGAGTAGAGCAGTGGGCTAAGCGTGCATCCTTGAGGTACATCTGTGTTAACTGTTAGCAAGGAGGAAATGTTACTACTGATCTGCACTGACTATGATCTCCTGATGAGGAAGTCAGTGAAACATGTTGCAGAGGGAGGTACACAAACCCAGGTTTATAAGCATTTCAGCACTAGACACTTTTGTGATCCCACTTATCACCCTTTCTCCACCATGACCCTTCCTACTTCTCTCTTGACATCATCTTCCTCCTTTTATTTATCTGCCTCCATCTGTTATGTTTCCAGATCCACCTCTCCCTTTCCATTGCCTGGTTTGATCTGCCTGTCATCCTTCAATCCTATCCCACCCGCATCTGTCTATCTAACACTTTGGGCCTTTTCTCACAACTCACCCTCCTCTTTTTACCGGCTATTTCCCGCTCCGTTCTCAGGCCTGATGCAGGGTTTCAACCTAAAACATTGATAATTCTTTCCGCCCCCCCCCCCCGCCCCCCACTTTGCTGCTTGACCAGCTGAGTTCCTCCAGCTGTTTGTTTCTCGATATCTCAGCATCTGTAGCGTCTTGTGTCTCCCTCTGAACCTTTCCTAGTTATGTACTTGTTCAAATGTCATTTAACTATAATAATTGTACCTGGCTTGCCCACATTATTTGGCAGCTTTCTATATACTTACCACATTCTGTAAGGAAAACTGATCCCCCAGATTATCCTTCGATCCTTTGCTCTCACCTTAAACCTATATTCTCTACTTTCAGACTCCCCTGGCAAAAGCACTCTATCTACCCTATCTATGCCCCTCAGCCTCATTTACTCCAGGGAAAATAGCCCAATTCTGTCCCAACATTTGTTGTGAATCTTTTCTTTTTTACACCCTCACTAGTCTAATCACATCCTACCCTTGCTGAAAAACAAGATCCTGGAAATATGACCAAGCCACCTTATTGTTTTCATAGTTAAAATATTACTCAATGTTGTGAGTCATCTGATTGCCACAAACCATTTCTTTGGAAATGATTAATGGATAATTGTACTACCAGAAAGGTGGTTATTGTCTAAGTTAAAGATCACAAATGAATGTGAAAGCAGGTATGTGTTTATTCATGTTTGTTCTGTGAATTTAACAGGTCTTCACCTCATGTTGTCATTAACTATAGTTCAAATAGGCTGCTGTTTACCATATGTTAAACAGGGATATTATTATCTCACTCATCTCCGTGGATAGCCAATTGGGTTTTATCCCACCACATGCAATACAAATGTAAACATTTACTGTTGCTCCCACCTCTGAGACAGATGCTGTGCATCTAATTCAAAGTTCAAAGAGCTGAGCATGGAAATCTAGGACGGTGAGAACAACAATGAGGTTTACCTAATCCTGATGCAGGGATTCACCTGAAATGCCAGCAAATTCACTCCTCTCACAGATGCTGCTCAACCTGTTCAGTTCTCCAGCAGCTTGGTTGCTTCGTGAAAAACTGCCAGCAATACCAGAGTAGTGAGAATGAGGAAACAGAATATTAAAATGGTATAGCACAGAAGCTGGTGAAACTGAAAATGGGCATCAAGTACTGGGAGACTAGCCCATCAGCGAGTTTCTTGATAGGAATAGAGGTGGGCTTATTGTGTATCATTGTTGTGTTGTCACCTGGACCTGTTGTCTATGGTGCTGTCAAGATGGTGTACGATGCAACAAACAGAGTGAGTGATTATCCTGGACATTTTTACTGGGATTGCAAGACCCTGTTGGACGTTGGTAACATAGAATACTGCAAGTCTGGTTCACTGGTTAGCTGGGGAGACCAACAACAGGGAAGCTGCATTGCTTCAGTTGTGGTGAGGGCTAGGCCTAGGCCGCGAGGCACCTTGGACGCAGCAGCCTTTTGCAATCATCCGGGGGAAGAGAGCCAAGGCAGAGTGGCGGAACAGAAAGGCCTCTGCAGGGCCCACCGGAATCTGTGATGGGTTGGGGTTGGCTTCTCCCATTAGTGCTGCTCACCAGTGTTTGCTCGGTGCTGCCCTCTGGTGTTCAATCAGTACTGCCCTCCAGTGTTCACTTTGTGGAAGAACAAGCAGGACCAGGACAATCTATAGTCATGCCGCTCAGAGACTTGGGCTATTCAATGGATTCTGGTTAATTGGGACATATTGGGTCCAGTACATTTTGATCCAATTAAGCGGTTGCCCAAATTAGCTGGCTTTATTGAAATAGTTAAAATCTATAAAAAAGACAAACTACCGTTTAACTGAATAACAATATATGTATTTAAATGAAATACAGAACCAATTAGAATGCTACCAATGCTTCTTCAGGACTATAAAACTGTGTATTAGTTCCTAATATTTATCGACAGAGGAATTCATCTGTTGCGTTCTTTTGACTGACTGTCAATAAACAAAATCAGTGCAGCCATCTAGTGCAGATAATGGACTGTCTTCATACAATGCCTTTAATGATTGCATTCTCCAAATCTTCATTTACATTGTAACATTCAAAATGATTGTTGATAACTTTGCAACTCATAACCTGGTGAAGTAGTGAAATCATTTAACTTTCACTCCTGGCTGTTTCTGGCATCTCCAAACATGAATGTTTGAAAGTCCAGTGAGTAAAACAATTCTGAATTGTCTTAATGCTTACTTCTCATCAACTATCAGTGACAAAAATCACTGCTTTTTGGACACAAACACACACAAATGACACTGTAGAAAAACTGATTGTTCTAAGCACAGTGAAGTGCCTAAAGGCCATGCAAGTGCTCATGACTGACTCTAGTTAGAAACTGTTTGACAACAATCTCCTGCCCAAATTAAGTGGCATAGTATCCCCAATAAATGAAGGGAACCCCATCTATTTTCTGATTTTTATTCTTTATGAGTTGTCCCAAATAAATGGCTGCCCCAATTAATTGATGGCCCAGTTAACTGCAACCTACCGTATTATTATTTTCCTCATGACTGTACGCTTTCCTGAAATCATAACCATATGTGCTATGTGCGGTGTGCCGTGGGCTGCTGGTAATGTGTTTTGCACCTTGGTCCCAAAGGAATATTGTTTCATTTGGCTATATTTATGTATGGTTGAATGATAGTTAAACTTGAACTTGGGTATGTCCCAGCTTTCTGTAGGTCTACATCGTAGAGTTTTGAAAGAGGTGGCTATAAAGATAACAAATACATGGACTATCATTCAAAATCATGTAGATTCTGGAAATGTTCATGCAGATTGAAGGGTAGAAAATGTGACCAGAGTATCTAGGAGAGGAGAAGAGAGAAATATGGGAGCTATTGACCTTTTAGTTGAACATTAGTAGTAAGGAACATGCTGTAAGTTAATTAGAGAATGCAATAACAGAACATCGAGAAAAGAATAACTGGATTGAGCAAGCATTTATGAAAAGGAAATTGTGTTTCGTCATATTTTTTGGAGTCCATGGAGGATGCAATTTGCAGAGTAGACTCAGGGGATATGGGACTTTTAGATTTTCAGAAAGTTCTTATGAATTTCCTAATACAGGAGATTGTCAACAAGGAAGAGAACTTGGAATTCAGGTAATACAATTACAGCTAGAAAATTGGTTATTGGACAAGAAGGAATGAGAAAGAGTAAATTATTCTTTCTTAATCGGCCGGCTGTAACTCATTGGGTACTGTAGGGATCAGTGTTTAGTCCCCCAGTGTTCGCCATCTGTACCAATAATTCAGCTGAGGTGTAATTTTCCAAGTTTACTGATGATACACAACTGAGTGAGATTTGAGTAACATGAAGGATGTTCAGAGGCTTGATGCTAAGTCAATAGGTTAGAAGATGAACATAACATGAGAAATTAAGGGCATCACTTCAGAAAAGCAGAATATTGAAAAAACTTTGACATATTAGAATATGTTGACATTTGAAGGGACCCAGGATAAATTGACCATCAGATATAGGAGCATAATCAGGCCATTCTGCCCATTGAGCTTGTTCCACCATTCAATTATGGGTGATATTTTTCAGCCCCTTTTTCGTACATTCTCCTTATAACTCTGAACCTCTTTAAAAATCAAGAAATTATCAATCTGTGCCTTAAATACATCTACTAACTTTGCCTCCACGGGGTGATTTTGAGAACAAATTCCTTAAAGCTAACATATCAGTTGAGGGGAGAAGTAAAATGATGGCCTTTAGTGCAAGAGTATTTAAGTTCCAGAGTAGAAATACTTTTCCTTAGTTATAAAGAAACTTGGTAAGAGAATGTTAGGAAGATCATGTACAATTTTGGCTTCCTTACGCAACACACAATGGACACCAGAGAAATAAAGATTTGGTAGGCTGGTTCCTATAAGCAGACACTGCAAAATATTCCCTCAACAATATTTTGAAGAGCATATGAATTCTCCTCAATCCCGGCCAATATTCTACCCTCAATCATTCCTAAAATAAATTATCTGGTATGCAATTTAACTTCACATTTCTCATTTCATTTTTCTCAAGCAGTCTTTTAGGAACAGGGATGACTTGATTCCATTCTGGTTCTTTGTGTTCAGCGGTGACTGTATCTGTGTCTGTGGACTCTTTCATGCACTGTGTGGGAGATCCTTGATAGGATGGGCAGGTAGTGGATGACGAGTAGCCCAATAGTTTGCCGGTTCCAGGTTCCAGGTTCTCAATACCACCCCAAATCACACCTCTATTTTTGGCGACCTTAGAATAGAGATTCCTTGAGGTCAGATAGAGTGATGGGTAGGAAAAGCTAATTCCAGTTGGGTCCTCCATCTCACAAAACGCTTAGGTAACTACATCGTGTTTTGTCAGGGACTAGAACAGCATGACAATATACCTGGTCCAGGTTCAGGAACCTGTTAAATTAAATCATTGTTAAAACAAGTGAATGCATGTATACTTGTATAACCCATATCAGGCATCTCCAAATGTTGGATTGACCATAATCGAATCCATTCTGTTATACTTCAGTCTGGCCCTAAACCATCAACATCAACAAAATAAGTTCAATATTGAGATCTCAAAGAATGTTCAAAGATAATTCTTATACCAAATTACAGTCAGTGTCAGGTTTGCCATGGCAGGCACTATCCAGACTCCGTCCGGCTAACAGGAGTCACCTGCCACTCTTTTTCAAGTCATCACCTGCAACTTATTTAAACCCAGCTCATCCACAGTCCTTATTCACCCAACAAAATAGCCAGCCTCAACCAGTTGCTCCTAGCCTTCAGCTATTTTATTGCCTGTTTTTTCAGCCCCTCGTGGTTTCTATTTTTCAGTCCAGTAATAACTGAATCATCTCCACTGCCCTGCCTTCATGCTTTACCTTGTGCTAAAAATAATGAGCTGACCACACACTATTAGAATAATTCATCATGAAGACTTCAACCTGAGAAGACCAAAGAGAATGTATTAACTCTTTCATTGTAGTTGAAAAATATTTCTACAAATAGAAACTGAAGTACCGTTAGCATTTTATAAATTCATGTATCTGATTTTCATTCTAAAATCAAGGTACTGAGTTAATTGAGTGAGGATGGAGGAAGGTTTATGCATATGCTCCAAGTGCAGTCTGACCAATGCCTTATAAAACCTTGCTTTTATATTCTAGTTCTCTCAAAATGAATGCTAACATTGGATTTGCCTTCCTCATCACCGACTCAAACTGTAAGCTTTAGGGAATCCTGCAAGAGGACTACCAAGCTCCTCTGATTTTTGAATTTTCTTTCTGTTAAGAAAATAGTCTATACCTTTATTCATTCTACCAAAGTGCATGATTGTATACTTCCCTACAGTATATTCCATCTGCCACTTATTTGCCCATTCTCCTAATCTGTTTAAGACCTTCAGCAGACTCCCCGATTCCTTAATACTCGCTGCCCTTCCACCTATCTTTGTATCATTTGCAAATTTGGCCACAAAGCCATCAATTCTGTCATCAAAATCATTGACATATAACATGAAAAGAAGCAGTTCCAACATCGACCCTTATGGAACAGCACTAGTACCCAGCAGCCAGCCAGAAATGTCCCCTTTTGTTCCTCTCTTTGCCTCTTGCCAGTCAACCAATCTTCTATCCATGCTTGTATTTTTCCTGTAATACCATGCACTCTTATCTTGTTTAGTAGTCTCATGTGCGGCACCTTGTCAAAGGCCTTCTGAAAATCCATGTAAACACGATCCACTGGCTCCCCTTTGTCTATCCTGTCTGTTATTTCCTCAAAGAATTCCAACAGAATTTTTGAGGGGGGCTATCATTGAATATTGAAAGGTCTAGATAGAGTGAATGCAATCTACTAAGAACCAAGAAGTCTATACTTGAAACTCCTGTGAAGCATTCCACTGGTCTTTCTACAGCCTTCACATATTGGAAGAAGTGCCATATGTTAAATACATTCCTCTTAGATGACCCCACACAATAGACCATAGCATCAAATCTTCCTCACAATTAACCATAAATAATCAATAGTTTCTTAGAAGCTCTCATTGCAAATCCATTGCCTTCTTCTACAGTACTGTGTAAAAGTCTTAGGCACTTATATATCTTATGTATTTATATATCTCTATATCTATATCTATATCTATATACATATATATATATATATATATATATATATATATATATATATGTGTGTGTGTGTGTGTGTGTATATTTCCGTGAACATGAACAACGGTCTTCATTGTTTGCAGAGGCCCCACATGTACACCTCTCACATGGATGACATCAATCTATGTGCCAGAAATGAAAGAAACATTGACTCAATAATCCACTTGACAGGGGTGTACAGCAGAGACATCAGGATGTTACTTGGACTGTGCAGCCGGATGGTAGTGAAAAGAGGCAAACTCATCAAGGCTGAAGGAGTCGAATTACCTGAAGGCCACAAACCAGATGTACAGGACAGCTACAAATACCTGGGGATCCTGCAGGTGCACGGAAGCCATGATGAGGAGACAAGATAGGCTGCAACATCGAAGTATCTCCAAAGAGTGAGACAGGTCCTAAAAAGCCAGCTAAATGGGAAGAATAAGTTAACAGCCATCAACACGTTTGCCCTACCAGTCATTAGACACCCAGCCGTAATAGTGTGCTGGCCAAGGAAGTTGCTGACATCAAGACCCAGAAACTACTAAGAACGTATGGAGGATTCTATCAAAAGACCAACGTTGAGCAACTGTACACCTACAGGAATAAAGGAGGATGGGGAGTTGGAAGCGTCAAGGCCACAGTCCTGGAAGAAATGCAAAACACCCACGTGTATGTGAGAAAGGTGGCCCCGAGGAACAACCTGCTAGGAGAATACCTCAGGCAGCTGGCAGGGAATATGGAAATGGAAGTGGGTGAAGCAGAGCCAGAGGACCAGGGGCCATAGCAGGATAAGTCACTGCACAGTATGCACCATTGTGGCTGATACATGAAAGTCTTACCAATTGCTGGAAATGGCAGGGCTGAGGGACAGCACCGAGGCACTGCTCATGGCTGCACAAGAACAGGCGCTGAGCACAAGAGCAATAGAAGCAGGGTCTATCAAACCAGACAAGATCCAAGATGCAGACTGTGCAAGGAATCCACTGAAATCATCCAGCACATGGTAGCAGGGTGCAAGATGCAGGCAGAGATAGCATACACTGAACGGCACAACCAAGCTGCAGGAATTGTGTACAGGGACATATGCGCTGACTAGGGACTGGACACTCCCAAGTCCAAATGGAAAACACCTGAAAGCGTAGTGGAGAATGACAGAGCTAAGATCCGGTGGAACTTCCAAATACAGACTGATAAGCAGGTACTGGCCAACCAACCAGTCATAGCAATACTGGACAAGTAACAGAAGAAAGCAATAGTAATAGATGTGGCAATCCTGAATGACAGTAACATCAGAAAGAAAGAATATGAGAAGCTGGAGACATACCAGGGCTTGAAAGAGCAGATAGAAAGGATGTGAAACGTTAGGAGCACCTGGGGTTGTGACCCCTGGACTGGGAGAGTGGCTCCAACAAATCCCAGAATCTTTGTTCAGGAGGTTCCACTACCAGGAACTGCAAGGATACTGCGCTGGATTCTCAGGCTACCAGAGCTCTGAGCTTGAGGGAAAAATGCACACACACTCCACCCATTAGGAGTGAGAGAAAAAAAAATATGTGTCAGGGCTGAGGGTGGTGCAGGTGCAGACACACTTAGTTCTGAGACACCAGGCAAGGTTATTTGATTCTAAACTATTGGCTTATTGATCATTATAGGACGTCCCTCTGGAGTTTCCCACTTCCTTATCTCTCCTTTCCCCATTTTCCAACCATGATTCCCCTCTCCCTGACCACTTCCCACTCTCAGTCCACAATAGTGTCCCATATCAGAAACACCTTTATCATCACTCACATAAATTTGTTCTTCTTTTTCAGCAGCAGTACATTGCAACACATAAAATTACTACAGTACTGTGCAAAAGTCTTAGGCACTCTAGTTATATATATGTGTCTAAGGCTTTTGCACAATACTGTAGGTGGGTGAAAGATTAAAATATAGTGATCGTGTGGCTCAGCAGGTACAAATTAGGCCTGGAGCACGCCATCAAACATAAAGGCAATACGTGGAGAAAAAATGAGGTACAAAGGTAAACTAGCCAAGAATATAAAGGAGGATAGTAAAAGCTTCCTTAGGTATGTGAAAAGGAAAAAAATAGTTAAGACCAAAATTGGGCCCTTGAAGACAGAAGCGGGTGAATTTATTATGGGGAACAAGGAAATAACAGACGAGTTGAACAGGTACTTTGGATCTGTCTTCACTAGGGAAGACACAAACAATCTCCCAGATGTAATAGTGGCCAAAGGACCTAGGGTAATGGATGAATTGAAGGAAATCTATACTAGGCAGGAAATGGTGTTGGATAGGCTGTTGGGTCTGAAGGCTGATAAGTCCCCGGGACCTGATGATCTGCATCCCAGGGTACTTAAGGAGGTGGCTTTAGAAATTGTGGATGCATTGGTAATTATTTTCCAATGTTCTATAGATTCAGGATCAGTTCCTGTGGATTGGAGGGTGGCTAATGTTGTCCCTCTCTTCAGGAAGGGAGGAAGAGAGAAAACAGGGAGTTATAGACCGGTTAGACTGACGTCGGTGGTTGGAAAGATGTTGGAGTCAATTATAAAAGATGAAATTATGACACATCTGGATAGCAGTAACAGGATTGGTCCGAGTCAGCATGAATTTACGAAGGGGAAATCGTGCTTGACTAATTTTCTGGAATTTTTTGAGGATATAACTATGAAAATGGACAAGGGAGAGCCAGTGGATGTAGTGTACCTGGACTTTCAGAAAGCCTTTGATAAACTCCCACATAGGAGATTAGTGGGCAAAATTAGGGCACATGGTATTGGGGATAGGGTACTGACATGGATTGTAAATTGGCTGGCTGACAGAAAACAAAGAGTAGCGATTAACAGGTCCCTTTCGGAATGGCAGGCGGTGACCAGTGTGGTACCTCAGGATTCAGTGCTGGGACCGCAGCTGTTTACAATATATATTAATGATTTAGATGAGGGAACTAAAAGTAACATTAGCAAATTTGCCGATGACCCAAAGCTGGGTGGCAGTGTGAAATGTGAGGAGGATGCTATGAGAATGCAGGGTGACTTGGACAGGCTGGGTGAGTGGGCAGATGCATGGCAGGTGCAGTTTAATGTGGATAAATGTGAGTTTATCCATTTTGGTGGTAAGAACAGGAAGGCAGATTATTATCTAAATGGAGTCAAGTTAGGAAAAGGGGAAGCACAATGAGATCTAGGTGTTCTTGTACATCAATCACTGAAAGCAAGCATGCAAGTACAGCAGGCAGTGAAGAAAGCTAATGGCATGCTGGCCTTCATAACAAGGGGAATTGAGTATAAGAGCAAAGAGATCCTTCTGCAGCTGTACAGGGCCCTGGTGAGACCACACCTGGAGTACTGTGTGCAGTTTTGGTCTCCAAATTTGAGGAAGGACATTCTTGCTATTGAGGGAGTGCAGCATAGGTTCACAAGGTTAATTCCTGGGATGGAGGGACTGTCATATGTTAAAAGATTGGAGTGACTGGGCTTGTATACTCTGGAATTTAGAATGCTGAGAGGGGATCTTAGTGAAACATATAAGATTATAAAGGGATTGGACACGCTGGAGGCAGGAAGCATGTTCCCGCTGATGGGTGAGTCCAGAACCAAAGGCCACAGTTTAAGAATAAGGGGTAGGCCATTTAGAACGGAGTTGAGGAAAAACTTTTTCACCCAGAGAGTGGTGGATATATGGAATGCTCTGCCCCAGAAAGCTGTGGAGGCCAAGTCTCTGGATGCTTTCAAGAAAGAGATGGATAGAGCTCTTAAAGATAGCGGAATCAAACGTTATGGGGATAAGGCAGGAACTGGACACTGATTGTGGATGATCAGCCATGATCACAGTGAATGGCGGTGCTGGCTCGAAGGGCCGAATGGCCTACTCCTGCACCTATTGTCTAGTGTCTATATACTGTTCCTGAGGATGTGGCAGCTTATAAGTTATCCTAATCATTTTACCTGAAGCCCTGGCTAGACCTTATTTGCTCCGATGTTGTCATATGAATTCACTGTAGCTTTGTGGGCACCAGTCATCTTGGATTGTCCATGTGTGGCTTTATAATCCACGAGAGCCAAGGCAGCCAAGGAGTACTTAGTTAAAGAACACAGAGGGTTGGTGTGCAGATCTAGCAAATAAAGAATGCAGTGGAAATTTGGCCTCCGTTGGTGGGGTTGTGCTCTATTTGCACAAGAAATTTTAACTTTATCTGTGCAGGGTATTGATATACACAAGAAAAAAGTCAATACTGTTTTGGTTTCCTTATTTGAGGAAAAATATATATTGGTCTTAGAAGCAGTGTCATGAACATTAACTAGGTTGATCTCTGAGATCTCTGGGATCTCCTCTACTGTAAAGATGAAGCCACACTCAGGTTGGAGGAACAACACCTTATATTCCGTCTGGGTAGCCTCCAACCTGATGGCATGAACATCGACTTCTCTAACTTCCGCTAATGCCCCACTTCCCCCTTATACCCCATCTGTTACTTATTTTTATACACATATTCTTTCTCTCACTCTCCTTTTTCTCCCTCTGTCCCTCTGAATATACCCGTTGCCCATCCTCTGGGTCCCCCTCCACCTCCTTGTCTTTCTTCCCGGACCTCCTGTCCCAAATTTCCTCTCGTATCCCTTTTGCCTATCACCTCTCCAGCTCTTGGCTCCATCCCTTCCCCTCCTGTCTTCTCCTATCATTTTGGATCTCCCCCTCCCCTTCCAACTTTCAAATCCCTTACTCACTCTTCCTTCAGTTAGTCCTGACGAAGGGTCTCGGCCTGAAACGTCGACTGCACCTCTTCCTAGAGATGCTGCCTGGCCTGTTGCGTTCACCAGCAACTCTTATGTGCGTTGCTTGAATTTCCAGCATCTGCAGAATTCCTGTTGTTTTCTGGGATGAAGAGCTGGTTTTCTTGAGGAAGACTGAACTGAATAATTTTGTTCACTCTGATGTTTAGACTATTCAAAGGTGCTCTTATTCAAATGGATAGCTTCTGAGAGGACCTGATAGAGCAGGTGTTGGGGGGTGGGGGAGGATTATTTCCAGTGGTGCCTTTCTATAACTAGGTTTGGCTACTCAGTGTGGTGAGTGTTTGAAATTCTCTACTCCATAGAGCTGAGGATTGTGAGTTGTGGGCATGTGATGTTGGTGCTGGAACTGTGGCGAAATTGCGGACTATCCATTAGAATTCTAGTTGCTTTGGCACAAGCAATGCATTTCACTGTATGTTTCAATGCACACCTGGCCAATAATGCTGATCTTTAATGTTTTAATCTTTATATTTAATGGAGAGATAGATTTCTGCACTACAGGGAGCCAAGTTTAAAGGGGCTGGGCAGGAAAATTGGAAGGTCAGAGCAATCTAACTGAATGCCACAGTGGTCATTCAAAGGGCCATACCATCTACCTAGGACTATATCATCTCCCATTTCTCATTTAACCTTTGGTGTGGGTGCTTTATGGCTAGATCCAAATCTACCCTTAGCCAACTTCCCTGTTTATGGACTGCCAGTGAGAGTCGTTGGGTTTTATTATGGACAGGATATTTTTGAATATTCCTTGCCTTGTCCTTTCCATTTTCTCCTGCCTTCCTTCCACTGGAGTAAATTAAAATGTGGCTGCCCTGCTCTTGTGGCTGAGATCAGTAATCTTACCCATAGCTAGACCTTATCAAAATACAAAATCCTCCACTAAATAAACTGTTAAAATAATTGCAGAGGCTAGCAAAACATTATTAAGCAATTAAAAATCAAAAGGCAAAACGTTTCTTGACTGGATAAACTTGTCTTCAGAGAAATAGAATGGATTACCTCTTTACAAATAACTTTGGAAATGTTAGAAGAATCAGATGGGTAGATGATCAAGCTGCATCACTTTCCTTTTCTTGACAAATTAAAAATTAGCCCTGACCCCTGTCACAGTTGTCACTCATCCACCTTATCCTCTCACATACACTCCGTTGGCCCCTACACTGTCATCTTGTGTGCTGGCAATGTTGTAACCCGAGTGCGGAGAAAAGACAGCGACCAAAATTTCTTCATAAGGTGGCTCCGCTGAGCAACACCGTGAGATGTAACATTCTTAAGACTAGGACCCTGCAATTAGTGCTAATCGGGCCTCTACTTAAATTATACAATGAACACGGAACCCTCGAGACTATCAAAATAAAAATAAACTTAACAAGTTTATACAGAAAGTACTAGGAGACCGCATTACAAAGGATGAGTCACTCGAGAAAAAGTACAAGGCGTTCTAAGCAATTAATGACTTGCATGAAACAACAATTAACCAATTCAGGTGCTCTTAAAAATCTCAAAGCACAACACTCTCTGGCTCCCCACACAAGCCCGAAGAGCTCATAACACTACCCTGTCACCACTTTAGGCTCTGAATCCCAAAGTCAAGATAAAGCAACAAAGCATCCTCTTCAAACTATAATAAAAGGCAATGCTCCTCTCCTAATACCTGTAGAATTGGAGCCCTTTGATTAGTTTTACTTCTAGTTCCTAAAACTCCCCAGACATCTTGAGTTGGAGAGTGTTTCATTATCCTGTTTACACAGCCGGTAAGGATTCATTTTGAATCCTAGCAATGTGAATGAAATCCTTCTGCTGTGAATTACTGTGCATTTCCATGAGACAAATCTGGTAAGATTCATAGTAAAAATATCAATGCTGATTCTTGTCTGCAGAGCACAATTAGTCAGATTTTCTGTTCTGTAAACTGTAGAACCTTCATTTGAAAAGAGATGATCAAGGCTATGGTAAGCAATATGGTATCATGTAATGTACCACAATCTTTGTAACAAGAATATTTCTCTGATACAAAATTGCACGCACATTCTCCTAGTGTTGAAGCCATGATGGCATTGAAATTTGAATATAAATGCACCTTTTCTTTGATCGGGAGCATTTTACAGGACCCAAGGACACTGCAGACCAATAAATCAAGGGCAATGAATGAAATGTCGAAATGTACGTTGTGGGCAGCAAGGGTGTCCCTTCCAAGACAATTTCATCCACAGCTTATGAAATACATACATTTGCTGTGAACAGATGACCAGTTACATTTCCCGGATTCTTCCAAGGAAGAAATTAAATCCTATGAAGACAACAAGGAACTGATCAGCCTGCCCTGTCTCAAAACATGCAGGACCTGAATTTCAACTCAGTGGCACCAGCCTGTTTACACAACTAGAAATCAAAATACTTTGCTGTGGAGTAAAATTAAATCCACACGGGTGGGAGATCGGGCTCCGAAAGAAAGTCGAATTGGATGACTAGGCAGTGTTTACATGGCCCCAACTAATTTGGAACAGCTGCAAGTACTGCAGAAAATGGAATTAGTTGCTGCCATGTAAACAGGGTATTAGGGAAGAATGAAACAACTCCAATCTGGACAAATCAATGCAACAAAACCCACTGGGGGTGGGGGGGGCAGTGATGCACTAATGTTTTAAAGTGAGACATTAAAAATATTGCATATAAGCTTTTTTAAAGATGTTTCTCAAGCTAGCCAGAGAAGAATTCTGAAACAGATCATAGTTACACACAACTAGATCATTTTTACCGCCACTAATATAGACAGAGCCATGATACATCTTGTATGTGCTGATTGGGGAATGTGCAGCAAAGCCTGGAGAACTATTGATGAATCTAAATCACAATCATTAGGCAAATTTGGAACTTTTCCAAATTTAACTTAGTGGACTAATTTTGCTGAGATCGTGAGTTAGTAATGAAATTTGCTTCTATTCCACGGATTTCATTTTTAATCTAATTTCTTCAGTCATGTTCATGTAAGCAGAATGTAGAAGTGGTGTAAAGGAAATACTAATCTATTCAAACATGTGCATTATAATCCAAAAATAGTGATAAGGCCACTTAGGGTGATTCATTGGCCTTCAAGCTCACATTTTATAAATATGAGGAAAGAGGATCAAAAGGTACCAGAAGTAGAAAGAAATGTCACAATTCAACATTTCTCCACCTCTGCTGCATCTGTTTTCAGGGTGATGGTTTCCATTCTAGACAACAGGGCTTCCCTTCCACCACTATCAATGCTGGCCTCACCCACATCTCTTCCATTTTCCTCACATTTGTCTTTACTCTATCTCACCCCCAACATAACAGGGATAAGGTTCCCCTTGTCCTTACCTACCACCCCACAAGTGTCCACATCCAACACATCATTGTCCACAAATTCTGCCATCTCTAATGGGATCCCACCACCTTGCACATCTTTCCCATTCTTGCTCTCCAGTTTCCACAGGGATCACTCTCTCCACAACTCTCTTGACTACTTGTCCCTCCCCACTGATCTCCCTCCTGGCACTTACCTCTGCAACTATGCTAAGTGCTACACCTGCCTGACACCTCTTCCCTGACAGCATTCAACACTCAGTGCCCTAAACAGTCCTTCCAATTGAGGCAGTAGTTCACCTGTGAGCCTATGAGTGTCATTTATTACAGCCTGAATCCCTAGTGTATTCTCCTCTGCATCAGTGAGACCCAACACCGAATATGGTTCTGTTTTGTTAGGCACCATTGCTCTGTTCACTGCATCAACCAGGATCGCCCAGTGGCCACTCATTTCAATGTTACTTTCCATTCCCACACTGACAAGTCTGTCTGTGCCACAATGAGGTCAGGTGCAGACTGAATAGACTAATGTAACTTATGATCTGTTCTGGTAGCCTCCAACTTGATAGCATAATCATTGATTTCTCTAATTTTTAGTAATCACTCCCCTCTGTTTTCCTTATCTTTCTGCTTTGTTTTCCTTTGTTCCTGTGGCCAACCCTTCCCTTCTCTTCCCCTCCCCTGTCCTCATGAGCTGCCTGAAACCTCCCTCTGCTTCCTCACCTCCTTCTTTTTATTCCTTGGTCTACTCTCCTCTTCTATAAGATTCATTTTTCATCAGCCCTTTGCCTAATTCACCTATTATTTCCCAGCTTCGCACATCATTTCTTTTCAGTCCCTCCTCCCCCACCAACCTACCTTTCCTCCCTCACCTGGATTCACCTGTCACATGATAGTTCATGCTCTTTCCCTCCCCTTACCCTTTCATTTTGGCTTCTGCCTTCTTTCCTTTCCAGTATTGAGGAAGAGTCTCAGCTCGAAATGTCGACTGTTCATTTACCATCGCAGATGCTGCCTGACCTGGTGAGCATTTTGTGTGTGATTATTTTGGGCGATGAAAGGCTAAATAAAACAGAGGGAGAGAAAAAGAAAACAATTCTACCTGTGGAGATATTGAAGCAACATTTCAAGTTGATGATAGTTCATTGGAATCATTAACTGATAGATGGAAAAAGTGTATTAGAAGTGTGGAGGAGAGGAAAGAATAAAAGGGGTGTCAGGGGTGGGGTTTGGTTTGAGGTAGGCTGAAATGTAGAAGGCAAATGGCAGACAATAATGACAGTGCAAGTCAAGAATGGTTAATATTGACACAAATAAAGTAAGAGTAAATTATTTACTCCCTGAAGTTTACTTCACCATTGAATAATCTAATGATCTCAATCATTATTTTCCTGATGCCTTTAATATCTAGAGTTCAATCATTTTTATTTTGAATGATTGAGATGCTAGAATAGAGATTTCCAAGAGTTACCAGCCTTTGAGTGAAGGCCTCTCTTTTATTTCAGTCCCTAATGACCTATCAGTTATCTTGTAACAGTGGCTCACAGCCTTAGACTGTTTAGCCAGTGAAATATCCTTTCTACTTTTTCTGTCTGACACACTAAGGATTTTGAACTTTGCAGTGTTCCCATCACCCTTGCAAACTCCCCTGGTCCCGCATATTTGCTTAATCCATGGACCCAGCAGTGGAGTGGGTGTTCAGATTGGCTGGCGTCAGACTTCCAGTTCATCGCTGACTTGTGTTTTAATGTACGCGTGGGGAAGGCAGAGATGAAAAGACTTGTGAGGGGGAATATCATTCACAACATCTGTGAAAAACTTGACAAAAGATGTTCCAAGGTTTTAAACCTCTATTGAAGTCCATTACAGGATATCCAGAAAAATATCCCTGGGGCAAGAGGATCAAAAAAAAGTACATAGATAGTACTTAGTTACATGACATGATCCTTGAGACATGATAATCTTTAAGTTGCAATCACTTCTCACAACCAGAACTGTATAGACTACACTGTTTCTCTTTTCGTCAATGAAGGCAAAGATAACCAGGATAGTAAAGAAAAACATACAGCATATTAATGAATAGATTTTATAGATTTTTGTATTTGGAAATAATTCGGAAAATGTGTAGCTCGGGTGGTCAATGGTTGGGTTGAGTTTTCTCCGATCTTGGCAGTTGCCAAGTCAATTGCCTAGATTGGAGAACAACTCAACCCAACCATTTCTATATTTCATATTTCTTTTCAACGTTTGGCTCACTGTCTCCACTCCAGCTCACAGAACAATCCCATTTTCAGTAGCCTAAGATTTCTCAAATTCCCTTCTATTCTATCACTCACTACACTCGTGGCAACTAAATGACCTAAAATGCTAAGTGTCTTTGGAGTCCTACCCATCTTTGGGAAGTGGGGAGAAACTGATATGGTGATAGGGAAAACATGGAATCTCCAGACAGACAGCAAGGATTGAATCTGGGTCATTGTGAGGCAGCAGTACTATCTGTTGATTTAACCATAACAGTTTTCAACTCCTTGTGAATTTTGGTGACATTGCTGTTCCTTACGTTGAAATTGAAGATTCCTCTGGTATTATTGCATAATAATTCTCCAGCTTGACTTCAGTTGATACATCACTTCTTGGCACATCTTGAACAATAGCTGAGCTTATTAGAAACAACTTCAATATCCTAATCTTCTTTATTAGTCAGAATCAGAATCAGATTTATTGTTCCTGAAAAAAGTCATGAAATTTGTTGTTATGTAGCAGCATTTTAGTGCAGATATAACAAGTTACTATGGTGGTTGACCATTGTGTCTGGGGAGCTGTATGGGAGCATTTTTAAAGTGGAAAAGCCATTACACAGAGACAGTTCCACTCTCTTGACCTTAGGTGTCTTGATCCAGTGGTGTGAAAAAGTGTTACAAACTGGAGTCTTCTATGGTTGCAGTACATGACCATGACATCTTCTGTGCCTTGTCTATGCCCTTCATTTTCCATGGGGCATTACAGTACCACCTTCCTGGTCTTTGGATCTCCCTGTAGATCTCATCTGCCCAGTCCATATGAGCTGACTTCATGTGCTAGGACAGGCATATCCCTATCTCACTGGAGTATGAGGCCGCCAGCTACCCGCACCTAGATTAGTCCACTTGTCCAAATAGTGTACCAGGGTGTGGCTGCTATCGCATGCAGCCAGCTCTTTGGAACCACATTTAAGAGCTGAGGGTCCGGTGGACACCCCATACACCCGCAAATAACAAGGTAGTTTTCGTGAATTCTCGGACTGTTCGGAAATCTGATGGCAGATGGGAAAAAACTGTTCCTGAAGCACTGAGTGTGGGTCTTCAGGTTTCTATACCTCCTCCTTGTTGGTCGTTATGAGAAGAGAGCCTTTCCTGGATGGCAATGGCCCTTCATTATGGATGTCATCTATTTGTGGCCCTGCCTTTTGATGATACCCTTGATGGTGGGGACGCTTGTTCACATGATGGAGCTGACTGAGCCTACAATCTTCTAAAGCCTCTCACAATCCTGTATGTTGGGGCCTCATACCAGATGGTGATACAACCAGTCAGAATGTTCTCCACTGTACATTGGTATAAATTTGCGAGAGTCTATGGTGACATACCAAATCTCCACAAACTTCTAATGAAGTATAACTGATGGTGTGTCATTATTGTGATTGCATCCACATACTGGGCCTAAAATAGATTCTCTGAAATGTTAATGTCCAGGAACTTGAGTCTGCTCACCCTTCCCCCCCCCGATTCCTCAATGAAGATTGCTGCATGTTCTCCAAACTTCCCTTTGCTGAAGTCTACAACAAACTCTTTGATATTCTCAACATTAAGTGCAAGGATCTTGTTACAACACCACTCAACGAGCTGATCTATTTCGCTCCAGTACGCCTCCTCATCACCATCTAAGATTCTACCACCAACAGTTGTATCATCAGTGAATTTATAGGTGGTGTTTGAGATCTATGCCGAGTCACACAGTCGTGGGTGCAGAGTTAGTAGCATTGTGGGCTAAGCATACATCCGTGTGGTGTGCCTGTCAGAAATGAGGAGATGTTATCATCAATCTGTACTGACTGTGGTCTCCTGCTGAGGAAGACTAGTTGCAGAGTGGGGGTGGGGAACACAGGGCCTGAGGCTTCAAAGCTTGTTGTTTAGTACTGATGGGATGATGGTGTTGAACGCTGAGCTGTGTTCGAAAAACTGCAGCCCGACATTAATATTGTTTCTGTCCAGGTGGCCCAAAGCCCAAAGTATCTGTCTCCAAGCAATCATTCTCTTGAATTAAACAGTCAACAAGGACTTTACTGGATTTGTCTTCAATTTTCACAGGGTGTTTTCCAGATTTCGAATTTTTTATTGTCTCCCATATTCTCATTCTAGACTGAAAGACTAGAAAGACTCAGTATACAAACTCAGTCATAACAACATTTAAAAGACATAAAATACATCTGGACAGGTGCTTAGATAGGGGGTAGGGTTTGGAAAGAGATGGCTCCAATGCAGGCAAATAGGAGAAGATTAGCTGGACATCTTGGTTGGCATGGTAAAATTAGGCCATGGGACCTGTTTTGGTGGTGTATTCTATAATACAGACTGAACCTCTAATCCTTGTGATTTGTCTCATGGTGGTTTTCCTGTTTCTTTTACTCTCCTTCACTTCCACTCAGAAATTGTTTTGGCTAAGACTCACCCATGCTCTGTGCCTGCTACTCATTAAAATTTCAGTGGGGACTGTATTCTGTTGTGGGGTGCAGAATGTCCTACTGCTTAGGAGATACAAAGATCTGTATCTAGGCCTCAGAAATCTCCTGTCATTTTTATGGGACTTCTTCCATCATATCCTGAGGACTTATCTACCTTACTGTTTTGCAAGAGATCTAAAACCTTCTCCTTCTTCATACCACATGCCCTATTAGATCAATATACCAGTTCCTAATTTCACCATCATTCATATCCTTCTGGATGAATACCATTGTAAATTACTCATTAAGGACCCATCCACTTTCCCTGCTCTGTGCATAATTTTCCTCATTGGTCCTTGAGTGAACCTTGTGATTCTCCCCAATCATACGAGCCAAAGATATGCGATGAGCCCTTTTAGCTCTCCTAAATTTTTGTTAAGGTCCTTTCCTGTTTTCTTTATCTTCCCCAAGGCCCTTAACTGGTTTCAGCTTCCTTCATCTATCATCTTCACTGGAACATGCTGTTCTTGGACTATCAAGACTCTCACATGTCAGATACAGATCTACCCTCAAACAGGCACTCCTAATCTACTTTCTCCTGTTCCTGCCTAATAGTCTTGAAATTACCCTTCCTTCAGATTAACACTTTCACTCATGGAGCAGTCTCATTCTTATCTGCAACTATTTTACTTTTCATGGAATTACTTCTGTAGTGGCTTCAACATCAGCTTCCATGTATTAATGTGAGTGCTAGGATTATCTGTCTTGCCTGCTTATTTTGAACTTTGAACTGCAATTTAAAAACAAGTGCCACTCAGATGACAGCACAGAGAAATGGATGGATTTTCTGGGGCAATTTGGAAGACTCAGAATAGATGCATCCCAAAGATGAAGAAGCATTCTAAAGGGAGGATGAGGCAAATGTGGCTGACAAGGGAAGTGAAAAACAGTATAAAAGGAAAAGAATGTGAATATAATACAGCAAAAATAGTAAGAAGTTGGAGGATTTGGAAGCTTTTAAAGAACAATAGAAAACATAGAAAAACCATAAGAAGAGAAAAGACAAAATACGAAGGAAAGCTAGTCAATAAAATAAAAGAAGATACCACAAGTTTTTTTTCAGGTATATAAACAATAAAAGAGGTGAGAGTGCATATCAGACCAATGGAAAATGATATAGGAGAGATAGTAATGGGGACAAAGAAATGACAGATGAACATAATAAGTATTTTGCATCAGTCTGCACTGTGGAAGACAGAAATTCGAGAGTGTCCAGGTGGGTAGAAGTGAGTGAAGTTGCTATTACTGAGGAGGAGGTGCTTGGGAAGCTGAAGATAGATAAGTCATCTGGACCAGATGGACTACACACCAGGGTTCTGAAAGAGATAGCTGAAGAGATTGTGGAGGCAATGGTAATAATCTTTCAAGAATCTCTAGGTTTTGGAATGGTTCCAGAGGACTGCAAAATTGGAAAAGTCATTCACTTTTTAAGAAGGGAGGGAGGCAGAAGAAAAGAAATTATAGGCCAGCCAGCCTGACTTCAGTGGTTGGGGAGATGTTGGAGTCCATTATTAAGGATGAGGTTTCGGGGGACTGTGAAACACATCAAAGGCCAAAGACAGCATGGTTTCCGTCAGGGAAAATCTTGCCTGACAAATCTGTTGGAATTATTTGAGGAATAACAGGCAGGATAGAGAAAGGAGAGTCAGTGGATATTGTTTACTGTACTTGGATTTTCAGAAGGCCTTTGACAACGTGCTGCACATGAGGCTAACAAGATAAGAGTCCATGGTATTATAGAAAAAATGCTAGCATGGATAGAAGTTTGGCTCACTGGCAGGAGGCAAAGATTGAGAATATAAGGGGCCTTTTCTCGTTGACTGATGGTGACTGGCTGTGTCCCACAGGGTTCAGTGTTAGGACCGAATCTTTTCAAGTTATATGCCAATGATTTGGATGATGGAATTGATGACTTTGTGGCCAAGTTTGCAGAAGATACAAAGACAGGTGGAGGGGCATGTGGTGTTGAAGAGGTAGGGATTCTGCAGAAAGACTGAGACAGATTGGAAGATTGGGCACACAAGTGGCAGATGGAATTTACTGTAGTGTTGGGAAGTGTATGGTCATGCACTTTGGTAGAGGGAATAATGGTGTAGACAATTTTCTAAACGGGGAGAAAAGTCAAAACTCAGAGGTGCAAAAGGACTTAGGAGTCCTTGTTCAGGATTCCTTAAAGGTTAACTTGATGTTGAATGGTGGTAAGGAAGGCAAATGCAATGTTAGCATTCACTTGAAGAGCACTTAATATAAGAACAAGGATGTAATGCTGAGGCCTG
Organism: Mobula birostris; assembly: GCF_030028105.1. NCBI lineage: Eukaryota > Metazoa > Chordata > Chondrichthyes > Myliobatiformes > Myliobatidae > Mobula > Mobula birostris. The sequence continues at coordinate 141,138,606 of NC_092371.1, read as the reverse complement.
ACAAGGCATTGGTCAGCCTGCACATGGAGTATTGTGAACAGTTTTGAGCCCCTTATCTAAGAAAAGATATGCTCACATTGTAGATGGTCCAGAGGAGGCTCACTGAAATGATTCTGGGAATGAAAGGGTTACCATACAAGTAGCATTTGATGGCTCTGAGCCTGTACTCACTGATGTTTAGATGAATGAAGGGGGATGAGGAGTGTTTGATAACTCTGGCCCTGTATTCATTGGAATTTAGAAGAATGAAGAGTGGCATCTAAAGGAAACAAATGAAATGTTGAAAGGTGTAAATGGAGTGGATGTGGAGAGGATGTTCCCTGTAGTGGGTTGAGTCGGTGGTGAAGAAAGCAAATGCAATGTTGGCATTCATTTCCAGAGGTTGCCACGTGCGGCTGTGGAGGCCAAGTCACTGGGTGTATTTAAGGCAGAGATAGATTGGTTCTTGATTAGACAGGGCATCAAAGGGTATGGGGGTGAAAGCAGGGGAGTGGGTATGACTGGAAGATTTGCATCAGCCCATGATTGAATGGCAGAGTAGACTTGATGGGCCTAATGGCCTACTTCTGCTCCTGTATCTTATGGTCTTATGGTCTAGTGCATGTATGGAACTTATTGCCATGGGTCTGGATGTCAAGTATATTTAAAGCAGGGGTTGACAGGTCCCAGATTAGTCAGGGTGTCAAATGCTAAACCGAGAAGTCAAAAGAATAGGATTGAGAGCGATAATAAATCAGCCATGATGGAGTGGCAGAGCAGACTCATTGGGCCAAATGGCTAATTCTGCTCCTATGTCTTATAGTCTTATTTGTGGGTGTTCATTGTCATTTCAAGTTACAAATATTTAATTAATTTTCATTTGCATTATTATTATTTGTTTAAAATAGCTAGGTTCTTGCTCATAAGCTGCAAACAATTCTAAAAGTTTTAAAATCACTGATGTGCCCACTTTTAGGAATGGCTCGATTGTATTGCTTGAAGTAAGTTGTGACACGTAGGCCAGAAAAGTGAAGGTGAAATTTTCACCCAGCTGTTGTTTGTTTTTATAGCTTCACATTCTTCTCTAGAAGAACAATGTGGAGTAGTGGAAAGATTCACAGGCTGACGATTAGTCTGAATGGTTGACACAGGAATGCTGCTTCCATTTCTGTAGTCATTCTTATACTAGAAAGTGAGGTTAATCCTACTGGTTTTTAGGACTGAACGGGATTCAACGACCCTCATAAAAAACGAGGGTCACACATATTCACTACCATTGAGTATCCTTTTTGACCTCAAATTATGACTCAGCTATGGTCTATTTTAGACTAGAGCAGATGGAAGTCAAAAACTCTGAAACCTAGAGCAATGAAAGAAATGTTGGAAGCATTCCAGCATCTGTGAAAAGAGAAACACAGCTAACGTTTCAAATTGGAGACTTTTTGTCAGATTTATACACCAGTGTAGACTGGCCTACAGCCAGTTTGGAGTCTTCAGTTGGTGACCTAGAGGTGTGATGTTGTTCTCACTAGAATAAAGACCTTTTCTGGTTGTCTCTGCTGGAAAATTATGACTGTGTATTGTTGTTGTAGAGAGAAAACAATGCCAAATTGGTTATTTGCAGGTCAGCTTATAAGTTCCTCCTTCTTAGACAGTGCCTTGCAATTGAAAGTGATTTGATTTCACTCCTGTGGGTTCTGAAGTGACTAATAAGGCCAATATGGAAGACTCTTCCACAGAACGGACAGGAGGTGCCTGCTGGAATAGGGTAGATGGAGAAGTCATGCACTCCTTCTGCTGCTAAGCAAGGCTTCGCTATGCTCCCGTTAAGTGTACTTCAAGTTCTCAACACCATCCTGAAAGCTCCTTCTCTACCTTGAATGGCCATAGGTGATATGTTGGTGAGGTGACAGACATGCTCTCTTCTCACTACAACCTTCAGGAGAAAGGTACAGGAACATCAAGTCACACACCACCAGGTTCAGGAACAGTTATTACCTCTCAATCATCAGGCTCTTGAACCAGAGGAGATAACTTCACACAACTTCACTTGCCCCATCACTGAACTGTTCCCACAGCCCATGGACTTATTTTCAAGCATTCTTCATCTCATGTTCTCGATATTTATTGCTTATTTATTTATTATTAGTGTTATGTCTTTTTCTTTTCTTGCTTTTTCTATTTGCGCAGTTTGTTATTCTTAGCACACTGATTGTTTTCATTGGTTCCATTATGGCTATTGGATTTATTAAGTACACCTGCAAGAAAATGAATCTCAGGGTTGTTTGTGGTTCTTTGATCATAAAGCTGACCTTTGAGTCAATGGGGATATTGTATTTCTTCAAGGAGGCGTCAAGAACATCTTATATTTTTTCCTCTGCACACCTGGCGACTTCTTCCTGTGACAAAGCTGGGAAGAGAGTGCCTGTTTTGGGATTCTAGTGTCAGGCAGGTGAGCAATATATAACTGACTCACTGTAGCCAGATCCTCAATATTGAGGCTGTTAGCCCAGGAGAGTACATTGACACTGGTTTCCTTAGTACTCCAGTGAATTTGAAAGATTTTACAAATAGAGCCTATGGTATTGGGCAAATGTACTGTTGCATTCTGTTATGTAGCCACCTACAGGACAACTGCCTGGCCAAAATGAATTATTGGATAACAGCCACTTGGGAGTGATATGTCAGACTGGACAATAGCCATAAAAGCATAATACTGGGTGCAGCATTTCAGATCATCCGTGGAGGGAGGGGTGGTACGGAGGGGTGTGTATCAGGCAATCAAATTAAAATTTGACTGATAATTAAACAGCATATTTTAATTCAAGATAAGCATCCAACACATGACCTAAAATTGCTTATTACTTTAAAACATGATCTGTCACACACTAGGTTTAGGCTATAAGTTCATACATCGAATAATAAAAATTAATGGCAATCTTTCCTCCCCCCCCCGCCATGGCTAGAAAACATTTGTTAGACATTTTATAATGATTTTGGTTAATTTTGAAACAATCAATTCTTCAGCAAGTCTGCCCTCAAAATATTTCAACTAAGTAGCTTGCAAATGTCGTGGTATATTATTTCACCACTCTTGGCATAAAGCTTTATTAAAATAAGAAGTCTAAATATATGCTGAGCTGGTATAGAAATATTGAACCCAGAAGTGTGAAAAGTTCAACTAATCATTTAAGCAGCAATCTGACCCAGTAAGGATCAGCGCTGGAACAAAAATAAGATACTGTATGATGAAGTACAGTACTTAACAACCCTACAACTTCGGAGAGAACAGAAATGAGTTAATTTGTCCAGTCTGATCCAGCTGATCAGCACCAAAGGGGTGACAATCATGAGAGGTTTTCTTGTTGTTCTGCTGTAGCTTGGAAGTTCAAGCATCCAACCATTACCCCCACTTCCCCCATTGTAAATGCTGATTGTATGCTTTTTTTCAGGCATTCTGAGGCTTTCCAGTGAGGTTCCAGTCACTAAAAAGCAAAAAGCCTGATGAAAATCTACACCATCTCCTTCAATAAGTTCCCACGGTAGGGTTGTGGCAGAACTGATTGCAAAGCATTAGCTCAAGAGATTCTGCAGATGTTGGAAATGTTGAGCAACACACACAAAATGTTGAAGAAAATCGGCAAGTTGGGCAACGTCTAAGGATGGGAATAAACAATCGGTGTCTCAGACTGGGACCCTTCTTCAGGACTGGAAAGGAAGAGGGAAGAAGCCAAGATAAGAACGTGGGGAGGGGAAGGAGTGCAAGCTGGCAGGTGATAGGTGAGACCAGGTGAGGGGAAGGTGGGTGGGTAGGTGGGAGAGGGGGAATGAAGTAAGAAGCTGGGAGGGCATAGGTGAAAGAGGTAAAGGGTTGAAGAAGGAATCTAATAGGAGAGGAAAGTGGACCATGAAAGAAAGGCAAGGAGGAAAGGAATGACGAGGGAGTTCATGGGCAGCAGAGGAGAAGAGAATGTGTGTAAGGGAACCAGAACGGGGAACAGAAAATGAGTGAAATACAGGGAGGAGAGAGGTTATCGGAAGTTGGCAAAATCAATGTTGGATGCTACCTAGGTGTTGTTCTACCAACCTGAGTTTGGCTTCATCATTGTAGTCGAGGAGGCCATGTACAGATATGTTAGTATGGGAATGGAAAATCAAATTGAAATGGGTAGCCATTGGGAATTTGTGCCTTTTGCAGTATATAGTTTTCAACCAAATGCAAAACTGTTAAGACTGCAGAAATTCTGTTGAAATGGGACAGACTAGGAGGCAGTTCAAAAAGCCTTTGGCTTTCCTTGACGTTGTTTTTGATAGGTTTCCATTTGGTCGGTTGCACGGTGTCTGCACTTTAAGAAGCAATAGTGCTGACATAAATTCAATATATGTTAATATCATAGGTATAATACTCTCTTCAATTAGATTGTTTTCTTCACTTTTTCTTCCAACAAGAAATTATCAAATAGAAATAGTCAACAGAAAGAGAAAAATAATAATACATGGGAGGGAACGGTTAGATCAATCAAAGACGAAGTTTAAAGGTTGGTACAATATCATGAACTGCAGAGCCTGTACTGTGGTTTACTGTTCTCTATACTATGTTCTGAAATATTTAATTACCTGTATGCAATGTTTTGATTTTATTTTCCGTTAAGTATGAAAAGATCATTTTAATTGTAGAGATCTATAGGGAGACCTCCTTCATTTTACCTGAAGAATGTTAAAGTAAAGGAAGAAGTTGAGATCCCACAAGCACTGGATATTTTTCCTGGTTTTCTCCCAGTCTCTTCTGAGGCCACTGAGCTATGGTGGGTGTGGTTCCTTGCATATTTGAAGTCCCACTGGACAGCAAAGGGCATTACAACCAAGCCCATCATGATTTTTCCATCAGACTCCGTTTGAAAGTGATCAGAAGCAGCATGTCTGGCTGACATTTCCTTCCCTAACCTCCTGTGTGGAGACTAATTATCGTATCCAGCAGTTATCCGCAGTGAGATCAGTTCTTAGTACAGACCAAAAATCCACTTGAAACTTTCCAGGTCTGCACAGCTTAAGTACTGCACCACAGGCATTGCATTTACCTCATGGGTCATTAGGCAAACCTGGAAATACTTCAAATGTGGTTTAAACTTATTTGTCTGTCTGGAGCGAGGCTGATACTTTAAGCAGTGAATTGGAAGATTCATCAAAGATTATGACACAGAAACTCTCTTTTGCCATTTTATTTTATACATCCACTTTTCAGAAGTTAAACTGTGTTTTTCAATCTTTTGAATCAGGGCCTGCAAACATTTAAATCATAATAAAATGTAGTTGTGATCTGTTGATAACCTGTTGGTGTTGACAAATGTAAAGTGAATTTAAATCACATTCCTGTAAACCAAGAGAACAACAAAGCCACACTGTATCAAGCCTGCAACTGAATGCTATACTATGATGATGTCTACTAGCTAATGTGATTGTAAAAGAGGCCACAGAGGCTACTCCAAGTTCAGGAAGGCCATTGCCTGGTCAGACATTTGGAAACTGGCCAATACCTCTCCCATAATCAAAATCACATTAAACAAACACATTCAAAGTTCAATAGTTTAATATTTCCTTCTAAAGTAATAAAGCATCTTGACGATGTGTGCAATAACATTAATAATAATAAACTGGTTGACCACTGTGGATGGAAGAAGGTTGGGGACCACTTTGTTGAGCACCTTCACTCCATCCACAACAGGGAGGATTTCCCAGTAGCTAGCTAGTTTAATTCCGCTCCCTATTCCCTTTCCAACATGTTGGTCTATGGCCTCCACTACTGCCATGATGAAGCCACTCTCAGGTTAGAGGAGCAACACTTCATATTCCATTTGGTAGCTTCCAACCTGACACCATGAACATCAAATTTTCCAACTTCTGGTAATTTCTTCCTCCCACCCCCGCCTTCTGTCCTTTTCCATTCCCTATTCTGGCTCCCCTCTTAATCATTCAGGATTCAGAACTGGTTTGCTCATAGAAGATAGAGGGTAGTGGTTGAAGGAACTTATTCCTAGCTAGATGTTTGTGATTAGTGGTGTTCTGCAAGGATTTGAACTGGGACCTCTGCTGTTTGTGATGTACTGTATATTAATGACCTGGATGAAAATATAGACGGGTTGGTTCGTAAATTTGCAGATGATACGAATTGCTATGTTGTGGATAGCATAGGAGAAAAGTATACAATGGATTATAGATCAGTTGCAGACATGGGCAGAGAAATGGCAGATGGAGTTTAACCGAGTCAAATATGAAGTGTTGCACCTTGGTAGGTCAAATATAAAGACAGTACACTGTTAAGGGCAAGACCCTTAACAGTGTTGATGAACAGAGGGATCTTGGGGTCCAAGTACATAGCTTCCTGAACATGGCTACACAGTTTGATAAGGTGGTTAAGAGGGCATATGTCGTGCTTGCCTTTATTAGTTGAGGCACTGAATTCAAAAGACAGGAAGTTATGTTGCAGTTTTATAATACTCTAGTTAGGCTGCATACAGTTCCAGTTGCCCCATTACAGGAATGATGTCAAGGCTTCGGAAAGGGTGCTGAAGAGTTTATCAGGATGCTGTCTGGGTTAGAGGGCATGTGCTGTAACGAGAGTTTGGACAAACTTGGGTTGCAGCAGAGGCTGAGTGGGGTCTGACTGAGGTTTATAAGATTATGAGAGGCATGGATAGAGTAGATAGACAGTATCTTTTTCCACAGGATTGAAATATCTAATATCAGACTGCATGCATTTAAGGGGCGAGGGTGTAATTTCAAAGGAGATATGAGGAACAAATTTTTTACACAGAGAATGGTGGGTGCCTGGAATGCACTGCCTGGGGTGGTGGTAGAGACAGCTACATTAGGGACTCTTAAGAAAAGTTTTGAGAGGCACATGAATTTGAGGAAAATGGAAGGAAAAGGACATGATGCAGGTTTAAGGGATTAGTGTATTTGGCAATTTGAATGCAAATTTATTAGGTTCAGCAGAGCATTGTGGGCCGAAGGGCCTGTTTCTCTGCTGTACTGTTCTGTGTTCTATGTTCAATGCTCTCATTTGTCTATCATCTTCCTCTGTACCCCTCCTCCTCCCCTTTCTCCCATGGTTCACTCTCCTCTCCTATCAGATACCCTCTTCTTCAGCCATTACCTTTTCCACCTATCACCTTCCAGCTTGTACTCTTTCTCCTCTCCCCACTTCTGATTCTGGCTTCCATCCCCTTCCTTTCCACTCCTGATGAAGGGTCTCTACCTGAAATATCCACATTTATTCTTCTTCATGGATGCTGCCTGACCTGAGTTCTTCCAGCATTTTGAGTAGGTTAATCTGGATTTACAGCACCTGTAGAATCTCTTGTATTTTGTTGCCTGAAATGTTAATTCTGTTTTGCACAATGATTCCTGATTTGCAGAGTGTTTCCAAAACTTTTGGTTTTTATTTCCGATTTTCAGAATCTTCTTGCCTTAGTTCTGAATGTCTGACTCATTATTTGAGTTTGTGCTTCTGTCCCTAGACACCTCAGCCAGGGTAAACATTGAGCCCCGGAACAATATGACATTTTCTTTTATTCTTCTAAAATCAAATTAAGTCTAATCTGTTTAGACTCTTATCTTACAAAAAAAACCCTGCCAAACCAAGAATTAGTTCAGTGGGCCTGAAACCTGAAAGGAGCAAGTTTTTTTAAGACAGGGTGTGCTGGGTTCCAGGAATATGCTACTTGTGTTATTGGTGCAAGCTGGCACAATAGTGGCCTTTAAGAGGTATTTAGACCGAACATGTAGGGAATGGAGGGTATGGATCACATCCAGGCAGGTAGGTTTAGTTTAATTGGAATAATGGTTGGCACAGATATCGTGGGCTGAAAGGCCTACTTTTTATGTTCTACTGTTCTTATTCTATCTCTGATTTTCTGATATTCACTATACTTAGAGTCACACTAGGCCAAGCTAGGTAAGGATAGCAGGATGAGGTGGGATGGTAGCATAATGGTTAACACAGCGCTTTACAGTTCCAAGGACCCGGGTTCAATTCCCACTGCTGTCTGTAAGGAGTTTGTCTGTTCTCCCCGCGACCACATGGGTTACCTCTGGATGCTTGGCTTCCTCCCACAGTCCAAACATGTATTGGTTGGTAGGTTAATTGGTCATTGTAAATTGTCTTGTGGGTTTAGGATTGCTGGGTGGCGTGGCTTGAAGGCCTGAAAGAGCCTATTCCATGCTGTATCTCAATAAATAAATAAACCAATTTCCTTCTCTGTAGTGAATCAGATGTTTTTTTAAATGACAATCCATTAATTTTATATTCTCCATTACTGAAGCCACCATGGACTCTCTCACGGTGGTGTCTGAAAAGGGAATGCTGTCTAAGTTGCATGCCATCTTGGTCAATGTCTCCCATCCACTACATAATGTACTGGGTGGGCACAGGAGTACATTCAGCCAGAGACTCATTCCACCGAGATGTAGCACAGAGTGTTATAGGAAGTGATTCCTGCCTGTGGCCATCAAACTTTACAACTCCTTCCTTGGAGGGTTAGACACCCTGAGACAATAGGCTGGTCCTGGACTTATTTCATAATTTACTGGCATAATTTACATATTACTATTTAACTATTTATGGTTCTATTACTATTTATTATTTATGGGCAACTGTAACAAAAACCAATTTCCCCCGGGATCAATAAAGTATGGCTATGACTTTGACTATGACTATTTAAAATACCCAGATTTTTAATTGCTTGACTTTAAATTCCCCATCTGCTGTGATGAGATTTCTACTTGTGTCTCCCGATCAATGGACCAGAACTCTGACTTCTAGCTCAGTAATCTAACCTCCTTGATCCTTTCTTTTCTGCAGTTTGCATTGATCCCTGCTTTTCTTTCATCACAGCAATCTTTGTCTTCTATCAGATCCTCACTCACTTCTTTCTCATTTTTACATGCCTTCACAAGGTATCATTGAATTTTCTGGGCCACTTTTAATTTGTATTTGTAAATTTGAAATGAAATTCATTAAAAAAAACTTTGGACAGGATTCCCAATGTAAAAGTACAAAGGAAGAAGAACGATCTGACTTGCCTTCCCCTATTGCAGCTCTTTACAGCCAATAAAGTACTTGATGTTTAGTCTCTGATATAATGAAATTTAAACTGAGGCTAATGTGTGCATAAGCAGCAATTTAACAATAGAATATACTGTATATGTGAACCAAACATTCAGTGTGGAGTCTGAGGATCCCAATTCATAGGGTTAGGATCTCAATGCTGGAAGCTTGAAGAGATGTTGAGACTAATGGCATGAAGTTAATAGTTTGAGATGAGGTAAGGAAGGTAACCTTGTGGTAAAACAGGGAAGTAAAGTTAGTGGTTTAATGGTGAGAATTTAAAGACAGAATAACTTAGTTCATCTAAAGGTGCTTTACAGTTTAAGAAATATTTCTGAAGTTTAGGCACTACTGTAATACAGAAAATAATTCAGGCCATTTGTTCATAGGTGAGTATTGCATTCAGTAATGTCATAACCCCATTATGAATTTGGGGACTCCAAGGATTCATTGGAGCCGGGATACAAGGAAATTTTATGATGCGAGAATTCAGTTGTAACTTCACACCAAATTCTGGAATGGAAGGACCAATCAGATCAGTGGTTTATTTTTATCATTCAGTTTGCAGGTTCCAGAAGTAAGGCTTGATAAATTATTTTGCTGCTGTTACCACAGACTTAACTTTAAAGTGAAGGTCTCTTCTACCTAGTTCTGCAACTGAGTTGCAGCATTATTATTGGGCAATGAAACTAATGGAGGAGTCTGTGTTAGCCACGTAGCTTGCTGAGAGAAATTCCTGTAGTTAGTACTCTTACACTAAAGGCAAATGTTATAGCCATCTGCTAACTTTTAATCATTCTTTTTCCGATTATTTTTACATTGCTGCACTCTGTATTTTCTCAAAGGGACTAATCTAAAACTATTACATACTGCAGCAATTTTCAGAGATTACATTTTATAATTTATCGTGATAAGAGTGATTACGAAACATGAGTGTGCTAGCAATCAACAGATTGCATTGTTTTCTTGTTTGTTGAGTCCTCTACAAAGCAAAATGGTTAAAGTAGTCTCATAAAAATGCCCTTCAGGCTGTATGTTCACATTGATAACCCTAGACGTTATGTGGAAATGACTGTTTGACCTTTAGCCCTGTTAAGATCTCAGATGACTGCAGTTATGACCTGGAAGTCTCCACGCTGTTAGAACAGCTTTAAATCCATGTTGCTGTATATTAAATTGCATTTAAAACCTCGTGTTAACTGCAAATGAAGTACAATCTTTGATTGTATCAGGAACAGCACAGTACTTCTACTAAAGCCAAGTGTAATTTCCTATGCAGCAAACTCCACCATTCAATTTTTGCTACAATTTACAGAATTTGTACTGATGGATAGAAACAAGAAACTTTACTAAATCATATGGATTTAAGTTTTGTTTCAGTCAGGGAATTTGCATATGGATGTTTGTTTCAAAAGCTGCAGTGTTACAGAGATGCCATGAGCACCACTTCAGAATGAGTGGACTAACTATACAATCTTGTCAGGTCATTCCCCAAGCATTTAATTTAGAAGATTTTTGATTTCTAATCGCCACCTGTCGCAAGCTACTCTTTCACCAGCACTGCCATTAACGGACATCAAAGTACTTAAATGGTGTTAACTTAAGTAAACAAACCATCATTATAAATACAGTGGAAATCCTTTAAACTGAAGGAACTCAAATGCTTCCAAGTGGGGGATCAGTTCTGGAGACAGAGAGGAGCAGATGATAACACAAAGACAACTGACTTTTTGGACTTTGTTTAAACTTTTAACAATTTATTGTCAAATTCAGATGCAAAATTCGTGTTAACATTGATGCATCCAAGCATGATGTTCAGAGAGCCAGAAATTCATTATATTCTTCAAAAGTTGCACTTTTGTTTGGCCAAGCATGTTGTAATGACAATTGTGCAGGGTTGAAGCATTTTGAAGCCTTCTTAGAATGTAATAAACATTTAATCTTGCTGCGGCTTTGTTTTGGGGCCAACATGCTACAAAGGATGTCACGTCTAATTGTGGAGGAGCATGATGACTGGCCAAGATGCTACCCTGGTATAAATCTACTTCACACTCCCATCTGTAGGAGATCCCTATCTTTGAAAGTCCCAGTGGAATGGCTGGGATGGAATGGTAGCATTATGTTTAGTCTGTTCTTATGCAGTAATTAGATGCAGCTGCAGTCCCAATATTTTTTCCTTCTTCTTCTGCAGCAGTTATCCTTAAGAAATCCCTCCACAAAGGAAGCCATATCTTGATTAGTGCTCCCTCATACCACTGCCTGTAGAGTGTAAAGCACTACACATCCGAATTAAATTTGTCATCCACCGGCCTCGTGGGAATATAGATGCATCAAAACACTGGCAAACTGGCCTTGCAGTCTTACATTTTGTCATGCTTTTAATCACTGTAGAACCTAAAGCTAAAGTTCAGGAAATGTCTCTTATTTAAAGCAATCAGGATTTTTGTGAATCACTGGGTTGGCAGACATTTTGCAACATTACTTTGTGACCAGTTTTTCCACTGTAAGTTATTGGAAACTAGCAACATAATATTTTACATTTTAAATGTTCCCTCTTTTCAGATGCTGGTTTAAGTATTACATCAAGACTCTGTTTGACAGAACCTTTTCCAATATTAAGGTCTTCTAGATTTAGGCAGAGTTTAGGTAGTGTAAACAAGGGGAAGGTGTTCTCATTAGCAGAGGGCTCAAGGATTGGGAGCCATTTAAGGTAAAGGGCAAAAGGTGCAGGGAGGAATGTGTGGAAAAGCTTTCTTTTCACAGAAAGCATTGATGGTTTGGAACTCATTGCCTACAATGCCAGAGGATTGGATAGGCACTGATGGGGGTGCGGGGGAGAGGGTGTGGATGGGCTGTAGGAGTAATTTTTAAAGCTATGGGAAAGGAGTGGGAGTATGGGATTAACTAGATTGCTCTATAGGGAACAAGTTTAAACTTGAACTTGGGGAGGAGAAATGGCAGAGTTTAATCCTGAGAAGTATGAAGTGATACATTTTGAGAAGCCAGATGCAAGAGGAAAGTACATGGTAAATGGTGGGACCTGTCGAAGCGTTGATATTCAGAGAGATCCTGGGCTTCAGGTCTATGGCTCACTAAGAAAGTGGTGACATCTGTGGTAAAGAAGGCATATGTTCAGATTATTAAATGTAGAAGTTGATAAGTTTTTTAGGGTATTGTGTGCAATTCCAGTTGCCAAGCCATAGGAAGCATATGAAGGCTTTGGAGAGGGTTCAGAAGAGGTTGCTTGAAATGGATGGTATTAACTGTAAGGAGAGGTCAGACAAACTTGGATTGCTTTCACTGTAGCATTGAAGGCTAAGGGAAGATCTCATAGCCATGTATAAAGTTATGAAGGGCATGGATAGGGTAGGGAGAGACTTCTTCGCAGGGTTGAAATGGCAAATTCTGGAGGACATAGGTATAAGGTGAGAGGGAGAATGTTTAAATGAGACTTGCAAAGCCTTTTTTTTTAAATAGAGAGTGTTAGGTGCCAGCAGGGGTGGTTGTAGAAGCATGTATAATCAAATAGAATTAATGCAGATTGGCATCATGGTCACTGCAGTGATGGTGGGCTGAAAGGCCTGTTTCTACACTGCACTGCTTAACCTGCTACCAACCAATGGACAAAATGGCCTCCTCACATGCTGTGACAATTCTAAGACTTTACAACTTGCATAAAAATAAGATCCAAAGCATTACACTTTTTATGAGAAAAAAATCATATTTCTGAATATCCGTAATTGATGTGCAGTTCACGCTCAACTTCCCATTTTATTTCTAATAGAACTATAGAACACTACAGCACAGAAAACAGGCCATTCGGCCCTTCTAGTTTGTGCCGAAACTTTATTCCGCTAGTCCCATTGACCTGCACCCAGTCCATAACCCTCTAGACTGCTCCCATCCCTGTATCTATCCAATTTATTCTAAAAACTTAAGAGTGAACCCACATTTACCACGTCAGATGGCAGCTCGTTCCACACTCCCACCACTCTCTGAGTGAAGAAGTTCCCCCTAAACCTTTCCCCTTTCACCCTAAAGCCATGTCCTCTCGTATTTTTCTCTCCTAATCTAAGTGGAAAGAGCCTACTCATATTTACTCTGTCTATAGCCCTCATAATTTTGTAAGCCTCTATCAAATCCCCCCTCATTCTTCTACGCTCCAAGGAATAAAGTCCTAATCCGTTCAATCTTTACTTGTAACTCTTAATTCCTGAAGACCCGGCAACATCTGTTGTGATGGAAATGAGACAGATTCTTTGGGTCTCAAAGGCAAGGATTCTGGACACACAGTTTTAACAATAAGGAGTTTATTTACAAGGGAAGAAGAGCTTGGGGACAACACAAGTGGTTACAATATTCGCACAAACGTGCTTAGAATAGACGAGTGTGGGAAAAGTCGGGTCGGCAGTACAATACATGGGAAAACGGTGTGGGGACAGTGTACAGGTACATATACATGCAAGAGAAAAAGTAACTACGATACCTGCCACCCCTTGACTATGGGCAGGCATGGCTCTCTGCTACAGGGACACCCAATAAACACTCCCAAAGCCCCATTCAATGCAGAGCACACCATGTGTCTCCAGCGCTGTTCTGTAGTCTTCAGCCTGGAGTGAAGCAGGGTGGTCCCTCGAGGATGGCAAAAAAGAGAGCGAGCCAAGCACATGTCAGGGGGCTTACAAGGTCAGGGGGCTGGAGGATCCAGCCCAAGTAATTCACCGGGGGGCCAAGGGCTTGGTGCTAGATGGGTTAATCCAATTAAGGTGGCCAATGGTTCAGTGTGTTGGGAGGGGTGAAATGTTGACTGAAATGTGGTGTGCCTTCTGACCAGGTAGAGGGCAGTACTGAGCCCTGACAGGCATGGCTCTCTGGATACAACATCCGAGTAAATCTTTTCTGCACTTTTTCAATATCCTTCCTATAGTTAGGTAACCAGAACTGCACACAATACTCCAAATCTGGCCTCACCAATGTCTTATACAACCTTACCATAACATCCCAACTGCTATACTCAGTACTTTGATTTATGAATGCCAGGATGCCAAAAGCCTTCTTTACAACCCTGTCTACCTGTGACGCCACTTTCAGGGAATTATGTATCTGAACTCCCAGATCCCTTTGTCCCTCCGCACTCCTCAGTGCCCTACCATTTACTGTGTATGCCCTACAATGATTTGTCCTTCCAAAATACACCTCACACTTATCTGCATTAAATTCCATCTGCTATTTTTGGTCCATTTTTCCAGTTGGTCCAGATCCCTCTGCAAGCTTTGAAAGCCTTCCTCGCTGTCCACAACACCTCTAATCTTAGTGTCATCAGCAAACTTGCTGATCCAATTTACCACATTATCATCTAGATCATTGATATAGACAAGAAGCAACAATGGTCCCAGCACAGATCCCTGAGGCACACCACTAGTCACAGGCCTCCAGTCTGAGAAACAATCATCCAATACCACTCTCTGTCTTCTCCCACACAGCCAATTTCAAATCCAGTTTACAACCTCTCCATGGATACCTAGTATCTGAACCTTTTGAACTCACCTCCCATGTGGGACCTTGTCAAAGATTTTACTAAAGTCCATGTAGACAACATCCACAGCCTTTCCTTCATCTACTTTCTTGGTAACCTCCTCGTAAAACTCTACAAGATTCGTTAAACACGATCTACCACGCACAAAGCCATGCTGACTATCCTTAATCAGCCCTTGGCCGTCCAAATACTTGTATATCCAATCTCTCAGGAACACCTTCCAATAATTTACCTACTACTGATGTCAGGCTCACCGGCCTGCAATTACCTGGTTTACTTTTGGAGCCTTTTTTAAACAACGGAACAACATGAGCTACCCTCCAATCCTCCAGCGCTGCACCATGGCTAAGGACATTTAAATATTTCTGCCAGCGCCCCTGCAATTTCTACACTAGTCTCTCTCAAGTTCTGAGGAAATATCATGTCAGGCCCGGGGGATTTATCTACCTTTATTCGCTGTAAGGCAGCAAGCACCTACTTCTCTTTAATCTCTATATATTCCATGACACTACTGCTTGTTTCCCTTCCTTCCATATACACTATGCCAGTTTCCTGAGTAAATACTGATGCAAAAAAACTGTTTAAGATCTCCCCCATCTCATGAGGCTCCACACATAATGACCACTCTGATCTTCTAGGGGACCAATTTTGTCCCTTACTATCCTTTTACTCTTAATATACTTGTAGAAACCCTTCGGGTTTACCTTCACATTATCTGCCAAAGCAACCTCATATCTTTTTGCCTTCCTGATTTCCTTCTTTAGTATTTTTTTACATTTTCTTTACTCTTCAAGTACCCCATTTGTTCTTTGTTGCCTGTACCTGCTATACACCTCTCTCTTTTTCTTAACCAGATCGCCAATATCCCTTGAAAACCAAGGTTCCCTATGCCTATTAACTTTTCCTTTAATCCTGGCAGGAACATGCAAACTCTGCACTCTCAAAATTTTGCCTTTGAAGGCCTACCTCTTACTGAACACATGCTTACCAGAAAACAACTTATTCCAATCCACTCTTCCTCAATCCTTTCTCATTTCCACAAAATTGGCCCTTCTCCAATATAGAACCTCAGCTAGAGGACCAGACCTATCCTTATCCATAATTAACTTGAAACTAATGACATTATGGTCACTGGACCCAAAATGTTCGCCTACACATACTTCTGTCATCTGACCAGTCTGGTTCCCTAATAGGAGATCAAGTATTACACCTTCTCTCGTTGATACCTCTATATATTGATTTAGAAAACTTTCCTGAACACATTTGACAAAGTCCAAGCCATCGAGCCCTTTCACAGAGTAGGAGCTCCAGTCAATACGTGGAAAGTTAAAATCCCCTACTATTACAACTTCCTGTTTCTTACATCGGTCTGCTATCTCTCTACAGATTTGCTCCTCCAATTCTCTCTGCCATGGCACTCTGCCAAAATAATGGCAAAAAATTCTTTTCCAAACATTACAAAAAGGGATAGTTTCAGACTTCTTGTTCCTCAATGCATCAATGTTGCCAGTATTAATTGGTGCCTTAATTCAGGTGAGCACTAGTGTTTTCTTGAAATTCGTGCACATCTAGTTTCAGTAGATCTATGTGCTTGAATATGTAGGCCTATGCTGTAGGCAGCTTTAGATTTCAGCATCATTACTAGTAAGCTCTGGTCAGCACTGGCCAGTTTGCCTGGTTAAGCTGAATGGGGAAGGAGACTGCTGGAGTCAGTGGAATAACCAAAGGGAACAAGGAGAGAGAATATAGCCAAGAAAGAGATGAAAAAGAAGGTATATCAGGTCAGGAGATAACAATTGAAGGATAGGACAGCAATTCATTTCCAATGCCTTGTTGCAACTGTATAAAACTTTGGTTAAGCCACATTTGAAATATTGTGGGCAGTTCTGGTTTCCACATTACAGGAATGATATTAAGGCTTTACAGTGGATTCAGAGGAGATTAAGACATAAATCAGATTTGATTTGGGTATTATGAGCAGTCTTGGGTCCCGTATGTGAGAAATGATGTGCTGGCAATGGAGAAGGCCCAGGGAATTATCCTGGGAATGAAAAGGTTAATGTATGAAGAGTATCTGATGGCTCTGGTCCTGTACTTGCTGGAACTCAGAAGTGTGGGTGGGGGGCATTATTGAAAAATGCTGAATACTAGTAGGATTCCTTTAGAAAGTCTCCTTCGGCCCCTCAGTCCTGCTAAAGGGTCGCAGCCCAAAACGTCGACTGTGCTTCTGGTCTGCTGAGTTCCTCCCGTGTTTTGTGTGTGCTGCTGAAATTTGTTCAGGCATTGACTTCATCTGGATTATCATATGGAATTGAGTATCAATATCCTAGAAAGAATATATTTACCTGGGGTTAGTTGACAATGGATTCACAAGGTTGATTCCTGAAGTAAGAGAGTCATGGTATGAAGAGTGATTATATAAATAAAAGGTACAAGATTGTTACATTGAACATGTCAGAACCCAAATGTGGAGAAAGACAGACTCTAACATAGTGATGGGAACCAGAGTTTATTTATAAGATTTCCAACAGAACATCAAATGCTCAGCTGAGCGACATTGTGAGTTGTGAGATTCTCAAAACTAGGACCCTGCAATTAGCGTTAACCAGGCATCCACTTAAATAATAAAAGTAACATGGAATCCCCAAGCCTATCAAAATAAAATTAACAAGTTTATACAGAAAGCACCAGGAGACCACATTACAATGAATGAGTCGCTCAAGAAAAATATAAGGAAATCTAAATGATTAATGACTCTTGTTAAACAACAATGATCTAATTCAGGTGCTCTAAAACCATGGAACCCAACTCTCTGGCTCTCTGCATTGGTTTGAAGAGCTCATTATACAAGATCATATCAAGCTAGATTGTGAATTCAAGAATCCAGTTCATCATACTTCAGATCATTTAATATTCTTATAATAGTCGGGTAGAAAATGTCCTTGGGCCTGCTGGTACCTGCATTCAGGCTTGTGTATCTTCTGACAAATGGAAGACGGGAGAAGAGAGAATGTCTGTAGCGCGTGAGGTCTTTCATTATGCTGCGTGATTTACTGAGGCAGCGAGAACTTCGAGTTTTGTCAAAAGAATCTTAAAGGCCGTGACATTAGCATGACATGCCACAATTAGGGAGCATAATCTCAAATCTTTTAGAATTGAGATCAGGAGTAATTCTTAATGCATAGGGCTATAACTCTTTGAAATTTGCTCCTTGAAGAAAATTGTGAATGTTCAGCAATTTCTTACATTCCTTGTTCAGATCAATTGGCCTTTGTACACTCAGGAAAGCAGAGGATTAAGAGAATATATTTAAACTAAATAGTGCAATAAAGAGGAAAATAGTAAAGTAGTGTTCATGGGTTCATGGACTGTTCAGAAATCTGATGGCAGAGGGGAAAAAGCTGTTACTAAAACATTGAGTATGCATCCTCATTTTCCTCTACCTCCTCCATGATGATAGCAATAAGAAGAGGGCATGTCCCGGATGATGGGGGTCCTTGGTGAAGGATGCTACCTTCTTTAGGCAATGTCTTCTGAATATATCCTTGATGGTGGAGAGGCTAGCACCCATAATGGAGCTGCCTAAGTCTACAACTTCCTGCATCTTTCTCTAATCCTGTGCATTGGAGCCTCCCTACCAGGCTGTAATGCAATCAGCCAGAATACTCTCCAGGGTATATTCGTAGAAATTTGCTAGAGTCTTGATGACGTGCCAGCTCTTCTCAAACCTCTAATGAAGTATAGCCACTGATGTGCTTTTTTTGGAATTGCATCAATATTCCAGACCCAGCTTAGATAATCTGAGATGTTGATGCCTGAATTACCCCAATTTCCCCTTACGCGCCACTTATGCGAGCAAACAAACTCTACTGGTGTAGTAGAGAATTGGAGGGAAATTTTCTTTATAAAGGTGGTCTAATGTGGTGAGTTTTGAAGAGGAGGTATGAGATGGAAGAGGAGGATTCTAGGCCTAGGCTTAGGCCTACGGACAATTGTGATAAGGTTAATGATCAAGAATTACAATCTTCTGATTCATTTCACTGCACTATTGCAACAACGGACACACAAAAAAAGTCTGTCTTTACAATGAAATCTACTTTTCAGTGGGTTTTACATAGACTGGTGATCCAAATTTGTAAGATTTATAAGTGATAGTGAAATTTTAGAAACCTTTTTCTGTTGCAAAGAACTGCCCAAAACAAGCAAAGGCCATGATATAGTTAACACTTCGTCTTCATATCTGGAAACAAAAAGACTGTCTTGGAGGAACTGTGTGGTCATCTGTACTGATGGTGCCCCATCAATGGTTGGCTCTTTGAGAGATTGCGTTTCTTTTGTAAAAAAAAAAGAAAATCCTGACATTGTCACAATACACTGTGTTCTTCACAGAGAGGGGCTGATGTCAAAAATTCTTGGAGATGAAATGAAAAAATCTCTGGATGATGCTACAAAAATGGTTAACTTTATTAGACAAAGACCTGTTCACTCGAGAATATTTAAAAATCTGGACAAAGAGCACACCAATCTCCTGCTGCATACAGAAATCCGGTGTTTAGCAGAGGAAGAGTTCTCAAAAGGGTGGTTGAGATGAAAGGTGATTTGCAGGAGTACTTTTAAGAAAGTAGTAGGTCAGATTTTGTTAAGTGCTTTGAAGATGAAGACTAGCTGCAGAAATTAGCCTACTTAGCAGACAGTTTTCATCATATGAACCAGTTGAGAAAGTCTGTGCAAGGCCTTGGAGAAAACGTTTTGACTTCAAGTGACAAAATTCTTAGATTTTAAAGGAAACTGAAACTTTGGAAAAATCATGTTGCAAAAGGAAATCTTAAAATGTTTCCACTGCTGTTTGGGCTTGAGAGTGAGAAAGGATATCAGGAAGTATCAAGTCTTATTCAAAACCACCTGAAAGAACTGCAGAACAAAATTGAACAGCTTCTCTGAATATTCTGCCCTGCCTGAGAACTTGACTTTGAGAGAAGAGGGAGAACTTTGTAATAGTGCAGTCTACAGTCTGATCGTGCACTCAAGATGAGATTTACTGACCTGCCCCCAGACTAGTTCTGGATTTCTGTGAAAGATGTGCATCCTGCTATTCATAGGAAAGCAATGAATATTTTGCTGCAGCTTTCAATTTCATACATGTGTTAGCAATCTTTTTCTTGTTTAACAAGCATCAAGAGCAAGGATAGAAATTGTTTCGTTTCAGTTGAAGGTGAAATCCATGTGCACTTATCTCAAGTTCAACCCAGAATTGAGTATTTGTGCAGCAAAAAACAAGCACAAGTTTCTCATGCTAGGCCTATGTTTGAGCCTGATCATGTCATTTAGTAAGAAAATGTTTTATTAAAGTCTTGTATAAAATTATGTCTTAGGCTATATTTTTATTTACATTGGTTTGACTTATGGTTCTTAGTTACTTTACTATTCAACATTGTCAATAAATTTTCATGTTGCAAATAACATTAATTAAAATCAATTTACAAGCTGTATTTACACTAAATCTACTGAGCCTACCTTTAGAAAAATTTAATCTGTTTGGCTTAAGCTAGTTATTTAACAGAAATTCATTATGTTTGCCTTAGGAGTTTTTAAGATTTATGTAAAGGAAAGAAAGGCTAATTTCAAGAAAGGTAAGCTAAGCTTAACTACCAGTTTTTTTCAAGAAAGGTTGGCTAAAAATTCATTCTGTATTCAAAGGTGCATTGCCAATTATTTGTGGATTATTATATCTGCAACTTACTGATCGCACTGGCTGTAGATTTTACAAGTTTTATGCAAGGGTTCCCTGAGACCTGAAAAATATTTCAAGGATTCTTCCAGGGCAAAAAGGTTGAGAAAGGCTGCTGTTGGGATTCACACAGGTATAGTTTAATCTCCTCTTCAAAGTATCAGAGTGGCCAGAGGATCTAGGGTAATGGAGGAACTGAAGGAAATTCGCATTAGGCAGAAAATGGTGCTGGGTAAACTGATGGGACTGAAGGGTGATAAATCCCCAGGACCTGATGGTCTGCATCCCAGGGTACTTAAGGAGGTGGCTCTAGAAATTGTGGACGCATTGGTAATCAATTTTCAATGTTCTATAGATTCAGGATCAGTTCCTGCGGATTGGAGGGTAGCTAATGTTATCCCACTTTTTAAGAAAGGAGGGAGAGAAAAAACAGGCAATTATAGACCAGTTAGTCTGACATCAGCAGTGGGGAAGATGCTGGAGTCAATTATAAAAGATGAAATAGCGGCATATTTGGATAACAGTAGCAGGATAGGTCCGAGTCAGCATGGAATTACGAAGGGGAAATCATGCTTGACTAATCTTCTGGAATTTTTTTGTGGATGTAACTATGAAAATGGACATGGGAAAGCCAGTGGATGTAGTGTACCTGGACTTTCGGAAAGCCTTTGATAAAGTCCCACATAGGAGGTTAATGGGCAAAATTAGAGCACATGGTATTGGGGGCAGGGTACTGACATGGATAGAAAATTGGTTGGCAGACAGGAAACAATGAATAGGGTTTAACGGGTCCTTTTCAGAATGACAGGTAGTGACTAGCGGGGTACCACAAGGCTCAGTTCTGGGACCACAGCTATATACAATATACATTAATGATTTAGATGAAGGGATTAAAAGTAACATTAGCAAATTTACAGATGACACAAAGCTGGGTGACAGTTTGAAATGTGAGGAGGATGTTATGAGAATACAGGGTGACTTGGACAAGTTGGGTGAGTGGGCAGATGCATGGCAGATGCAGTTTAATGTGGATAAATGTGAGGTTATCCACTTTGGTGGTAAGAACAGGAAGGCAGATTACTATCTGAATGGTGTCAAGTTAGGAAAAGAGGAAGTACAATGAGATCTGGGTGTCCTTGTTCATCCGTCAGTGAAAGTAAGCAAACAGGTACAGCAGGCAGTGAAGAAAGGTAATGGTATGTTGGCCTTCATAACAAGGGGAGTTGAGTATAGGAGCAAAGAAGTCCTTCTGCAGTTGTACAAGGCCCTGGTGAGACCTCACCTGGAGTATTGTGTGCAGTTTTGTTTCCAAATTTGAGGAAGGACATTCTTGCTATGGAGGGAGTGCAGCAGAGGTTCACTGGGTTAACTCAGGGATGGCGGGAATGTCATATGTTGAAAGATTGGAGCGACTGGGCTTGTATACACTGGAATTTAGAAGGATGAGAGTGGATCTGATTGAAACATATACAAAAGTGTAAGACTATTAAGGGATTGGACACGCTAGAGGCAGGAAACATGTTCCTGATGTTGAGGGAGTCCAGAACCAGAGGCCACAGTTTAAAAACAAGGGGTAGACCATTTAGAATGGAGTTGAGGAAAAACTTTTTCACACAGAGGGCTGTGGATCTGTGGAATGCTCTGCTTAAGAAGGCACTGGAGGCCAATTCTCTGGATTCTTTCAAGAAACAGTTAGATAGAGCTCTTAAAGATAGCAGAGTCAAGGGATATGGGGAGAAGGCAGGAACACGGTACTGATTGTGGATGATCAGCCATGATCACAGTGAATGGTGGTGCTGACTTGAAGGGCTGAATGGCCTACTCCTGCACCTATTGTCTATTGTGTCTATAAAGATGTTGAGCACATTTGGGAGTAAAACATCACAGCCAGTTATGATGTTAGGTTTGCTGTACAGGAATTAATGGCAAGCAAACCCTGCCACATCTGATTGCTTCTCTAACTTCATTCACAATTGCTTCTGTGCTCTTAAGATAGCCTTCCGTGGGTCATACCTGGACTCCTTGTAAAGATCTCGGTTACCAGTCTTGAATACAACAGATTGGGCTCTCAGCAGACTGTGAATCTCCCAGTTCATCCATGGTTTTTGATTTTGTGATGGGGGGGTTGCAGTTCAGTGTGTTCTCAAATGTACAACTTGTCCACATACAGTAGGTCTTGATGAAGTTAGCAATGACTGTGGCATATTCATTCAGATCCAAAGATGAATCTTTGATTATGGTCCAGTCCACCAATTCAAAGCAGTCCTGAAAAGCTCCTCTTCCTTCTTTGACTATACTTTTGACTTCTCAGGACGAGTGCTGCAGTCCTCAGTCTCTGCCTGTATGCTGGGAGTAGAAGTACAGCCAGGTGATTGGATTTGCCAGTGTGCGGGTGTGTGATGGCATGGAGAGCACTACTTCCTACAAAGCAAAACCTAATAGTACGAATGGCAGCGATGCTTCACTACCAGATGAACTGAACGCCTTCTATACACGCTTTGAAAGGGAGAACACAACCACAGCTATGAAGATCTCTGCTGCACCTGATGACCCTGTGATCTCCATCTCAGAGGCTGATGTTAGGCTGTCTTTAAAGAGAGTGAACCCTCGCAAGGCAGAAGGTCCTGATGGAGTACCTGGTAAGGCTCTGAACACCTGTGGGAGTATTCAAGGACATTTTTAACCTCTCACTGCTACAGGCAGAAGTTTCCACTTGCTTCAAAAAGACAACAATTATACCAGTGCCTCAGAAGAATAATGTGAGCTGCCTTAATGACTATCGCCCGGTTGGCACTCACGTCGACAGCGATGAAATACTTTGAGAGGTTGGTTATGACTAGACTGAACTCCTGCCTGAGCAAGAACCTGAACCCATTACAATTTGCCTATTACCGCAATAGGTCAACAGCAGATGCAATCTCAATGGCTCTCCACACGGGTTTAGACCACCTGGACAACGCAAACACCTACGTCAGGATGCTGTTCATTGACTATAGCTCAGCATTTAATACCATCATTCCCACAATCCTGATTGAGAAGTTGCAGAACCTGGGCCTCTGTACCTCCCTCTGCAATTAGATCCTCGACTTCCTAACCAGAAGACCACAGTTTGTGCAGATCTGTGACAACTTCTCCTCCTCACTGACAATCAACACTGACACACCTCAGGGGTGTGTACTTAGCCCACTGCTTTACTCTCTATATACACATGACTGTGTGGCTAGGCATAGCTCAAATATCATCTATAGATTTTCTGATGATACAACCATTGTTGGTAGAATCTCAGGTGGTGACGGGAGGGTGTATAGGAGTGAGATATGCCAATTAGTGAAATGGTGCCACAGCAACAACCTGGCATTCAATGTCAGTAAGACGAAAGAGCTGATTGTGGACTTCAGGAAGGGTAAGACAAAGGAACACATACCAATCCTAATAGAGGGATCAGAAGTGGAGAGAGTGAACAGCTTCTTGTTCCTCTCCACTTCTGATGATTTCTGATGATCTAACCTGGTCCCAACATATCGACGTAGTTACAATGAAGGCAAGACAGCAGCTATACTTTATTAGGAGTTTGAAGGGATTTGGCATGTCAACAAATACACTCAAAAACTTCTGTTCCATGGAGAGCATTCTGACAGGCTGCATCACTGCCTAGTATGGAGAGGCTACTGCACAGGACCGAAAGAAGCTGTAGAAGGTTGTAAATCTAGCCAGCACCATCTTGGGCACTAGCCTACAAAGTACCCAGGACATCTTTAGGGAGCGGTGTCTCAGAAAAGCAGTGTCCATTATTAAAGACCCGCAGCACCCAGGGCATGCCCTTTTCTCACTGTTACCATCAGGTAGGAGGTACGGAAGCCTGAAGGCACACACTCAGTGATTCAGGAACAGCTTCTTCTCCTCTGCCATCCAATTCCTAAACGGACATTGAAGCTTTGGACACTACCTCACTTTTTTTTAATATACAGTATTTCTCTTTTTGCACGTTTGAAAAAAATCTATTCAATATATGTAATTGCTTTGTTTATTATTATTATGCTTTATTTTATTTATTATTTTCTTTTTGAACTGCTGCTGCTAAATTAACAAATTTCACATCACATGCCGGTGATAATAAACCTGATTCTGATGGTGATGTAGCAATGGCTTCTTTGGCTCCACAAGTGGCAGGCTGGTGATGGTTTGTCAGTGACCTGGTTGAAGCCACCAGAATGATCAAGAAGACATCAGGGTGCGCTGTCTCATGACTGCTGATCAGGGTACTCAGCTCCTCCAGTGTCAGTCTGATATTGACCGGGGCTGTCTGCAGAAAACTTCCTCAGCAGGTAGAATAGACAACATTTGATCACTAGATGTTCTAGGTTACGGGAGCAGGACTGTGGCAGAACCGCCACCTCTGTCATTGTCTGATGCTGCCATCCAGACCATGTGGGTGGCAGGTAGCTCAATGGTTAGCACAATGCCTCAGGGGAACAGCGACTAGGGTTCAATTCCCACAGCTGCCTGTAAGGTGTTTGTGTGTTCTCCCTGTGACCCCATGGGTTTCCTCTGGGTGCTGTGGTTTCTTCCCACAGTCTGAAGATGTACTGGTTGGTAGGTTAATTGGTCATTGTAAATTTTCCTGTTATTAGGCTTTGGTTAAAATCGATGGTTGATGCGTGATGTGGCTTGAAGTGCCAGAAGGGCCTGCTCCATGCTATATTGCAATAAATCAATCAATAAATTAATTAATAAATAAATGTGGTGGAATGTGAATCCCTCGGGCTCCAGCACTGTGACCGGAGTGCTGGGGTGAGCCATACCTCGGTGAAGCAGTATACGTAGCAGTTCCTGATGTCGCTTCAGCACTGCATTCTTGCTCTGATTTTCCAGAGACTGTACATTAGCCTGGAAAATGGTAGGTGGTGGGGAGCACAGTGCCCTGATTTCAGTTTTACCTGCGACCTAGCCCGATGGGCTCTCTTTCTTAATCAATGGAAACTGCACACACTACCTGGGTGGACTGCAGTCTGGATTGGCCGAGTCTAAAGGTCAATAGATTTTTAAAACTGTATTAAAACAATATTGCTTACTGAAGTACCTGTGATAGTGATCACAGATTTCAGTAGTTCTAAATTGGAATATTTCAGTATTCCCTTGGGAGCTGCACTCCTACAGTCGCCACTCTCTGATACCTTCTTAATCATCATCTTAAGTCATGGGAGAAGCCATAGCATTGAAGTGCGGAGTGGGCATGAGGGACTATGTGGCATTCTAATTATTTTATTCCTACTTCTATAGCAATGCCAAAATTAATTAATTCATTCCTAGAGTTTTGTGACTAACAATATGTTGTCAGCATTGGTCAAATGCTCAAATAAGACATTTGATTTCGTCATGTTTTAAGTGGCCCTATGCAACTTTGAGTGGTCAGCTCTTAATAGGTGTCCACTCTACCTACTAGATAAATGTCCTGGAAGACAGAGTGCATCCATTCTTTCCTTTAAAGGATTCTGATCTCCAAACAGATCTTTCTCTTGTGTTGGGATTGATGGAAGTTGTGCTCTTGACATAACGTTTGGTATCTGAATGGTTTGGAGTGACCATCCTAACAAGATGAGGACCATACACCTTATGTGAACGGGAAGATGCAAGAACTCAGGTCAAGCAGGAACTGTGTTTAAAAGAGCAGCACAGTTAATGTTTTAGGATGATGTAGATTAATGGTGCAAAATTATCAAAGAGCGTAAGGAAAAAGAAGTGACGATACAAGGGACAGCAGAATTTGGAATTTGAAGCAACCACCAATCAACTGGAGGAACTCTATGGGATCAGTGGGAGGAAAGGAATTGTTCCTGGCTTGGGTTGAAACCATGTGTCAGGAAGTAAGAAGGGGAATCAGACTAATGATTTGCACCTTTAGAATGTGGCATGGATAGATTGGCTGAATGGTTTCTTTATCATTATCAGTACAAGATAAGATCAACTGGAAAGACAGGTGGCAACTTCTCAGATAGAACCTTGCTAAATATTGCTGTGCTGTAAAACACTTTCTGTACCCACAGCCAATGTATGGAAAACACTCACTCAATCTGAACATTTTATTAAAGACACAGGACCAAGCAAGAGATAAGACGGCTGTGAAAACACTGCTGTTTATGTTGTACAAGCACAAGTCTAGTCACTCTGTGTAGCAATTAAGTAATAAGATGAAGACTCGAAGGATAAAGACACATTCTGCGCCACAACCTGGACTGTCCGGGAATAGCGCCATCTCAAAGCACGAAACATGCCTTATTACGAAAATGAAGTATGAAACAATTAATAGTATTAAGGGTGAAAATAACTGCAGAAATGATGGGAAAATATGTCATATGCAAGGTTCCATAAAAGTTAAATAAATTATGCTGAAACAGCACTTATTTAAAGAATGAATAGAACATTCATTTATAACTTGGAGATAAACATCTACTAGCAGCAAATGAAGATTTATACCCTCTGCTCTCAAATGCTGCCCCTTCTGCACTCATTGGTCTTCTCCAGCAATTCCCACATGTACTCTTCTGGAACATGTGGAAATTTTCCAATTAATATGTGCATTCTAGACATAATTCTGAAAAGATTCTTTTACAAAAACAATTTAATAATAGTGACTATCAGTCTTCATCCACATTTAATAGAACCCCAAAGGTACTTTCCCAAGTCATGTTGAATAACCACTGTTCTCTTCTTCTCAGTCTTATGCATTTCTCTTGTGCATGGTGAAATCTTGCTGGTGGTGTTTCAGAAAACTGAAGGTACAGAGACACAGGAGATAATTTTGGTGCATTTGGATTGAATGTTTTAGTAGTTACAGTAAAGTACTGTGTCATCGGTGCTTGTGGATCAGGAGAAGCAGAACTTCCCTCAAATCTCACTGCTCCCAAGAACATCAAAATTGTGCAGTAACCCCAGGGCTACATATTGAATTCTTCTAAAAACCATTCTCTGCCTGCAATGGAGAGATCAAAGATCAGGATCCCGTTAAGCCAGGCCTGGACCCCTGCAAAATCAGGTCTTAGACACTTCCTTGGCTTATAGATTGGACTTACCTGCTCTTGGAACCAGTCAGAATGGAAACCAGAATGCCTTAATTCCTTCCAAGGAACTACCCTGCCTGTTGATATCCAGGTGATTGTTCCCCATCAGCCCAGTCAATGCTCACTTCACATCAGTTTTTACCCACATATCCAAATCACAGAGGTAGTTTCACTTTCTTCAACATGTAGAGTCCATTCTTCTCATTGAACCATCTACTCTTCTGTGAAAACCTCCTGCTCTTCCTGATCTCATAGTTACTGATAGTCATACTTCAGTTCTTAATTAACTCCACAGATCCAGGCTGGATACTACGGGCAGAATTCTTGAGCAATTAGCAATCGTGGTGACATCTGCAATTTACTGCTGGGTAAAATTATTAATACCAATGATAAAGATTAGATGGTATTCACACTGAAAGGATTAATGCGTTGCCATTCAAAATCCAAGCCCTGCTACAATTTTGTAGTGTACTGCATTTAAGGAGGTCTGTCTGCTTCTATAAGCAGTGCATACCCACACCTACACTTCTGCCTAGAACAGAGACCATTAATGAAGGAATAAGTACATGTAAAATGTTTCATACAGTGCTGCAGCCAGCTCATCCTTCAACAAAGAACTTCAGTGAACTTTGACATGTTCCACCTTTGATATGGTGATGATTGGTCATCCAAATAATTGATACATGTTGACTTGCCTAGACTAACTGGTCTACGGTCATTTTAATCTCATTTTGCTTCTTTTAGTAATCTCTGCTGTGTTTTGAATTCGTAGCAATTCAATTTTCTTCATTTAGTCAGGGATTGGTGGGAGTTTTTGGTGTGGGGTGGGGGGGGGACGAGCTGGTAGAGGGAACTGGCATAGGTGAGGACTGTCAAGGGAACCTCCTTTAGAAGTCTGTGAACATACCCATGGAGGACAATGGAAAGGTGATGCATTAGTTACAGTTTGCACTGGATGTTTCTCAAGAGTTGAATCCCCTATGATACTGTTCGGACCTGACATAATCTATCCTCCAAATTGGACCTGCCAACCCATAGTTCTTGAGCCAAGTTTGAACCTTGGGAGTGTTTAGCTTGGCGCAATGGCCTATGCGGTTGCAGAGCACAAGGTGCTTGGTGATGTTAATTCTCTCCTGTAAATAAGCATGGGGATCTTGAGGAAGCATAGGGGGTAGGTAGCAGAAATCAAGGGAAGTCTTACAGTGGAGCCTGTGTGTGGGAGTGTGGGGAGCATGAAGAGAACTGAGGTCCTGGGGACAAAGAACCAAGACTTGATGGAAGGAGACGTTGGTCAGAGCAAAGATCGTGTGCTAGTGAGCTGTTTAAAGAGTGAGGAGGGTAACCAAAAAAACTAACTGGGGACTTGGGATGTGATTAGAAAAGGGATAAATATTTAGGAGGGGAAACCTAAAGGAGGATGAAGGTCTGGAGGGTTAGAATATAGATTGGGGAAGAGGTTGTGTGAGGTGGTTGGAATTTATATATCACATACTGTAAGTATTTAATGAAAGCTTTATTAACCAGCATATCACTGCTGCTCTCCAGCAGAGTAATCTCTAGGGGGAGTGCATGGCTAAAATTGGAACCCTGCTGAAGGAGAACATTGGCCAAACTGAAGAAGTGTGACATGTATATCCTGGCCAACGTGAGGTGGGGACTCAGTGAGTGCCATAATAGCTGAGTTGTTTGCACTGATAATCATCTAGCAAGTGGAAGTCTGTGGCATTAGCTTCTCAGTCAGTGGAGAGAAAAGTTATTCTATAGTGAGAGAATGATGTGAAACAGAAAGTGCAAATAGATTAGCAGCAGTAAGAAGAATGTAAGTTAGTAAATGCTCGGATTCATGGTACCATAAAGTATTTTGGAAACAATATATGACTACAGATATTGCAGTAGTCAATAGTTAACAATGTATCAATCTACTTTAAGTTCTGGGAGCTAAACATGACTTAGAAGAGTTATATTCTAATTGGCGGACTGCTTTGTCGAGTACTTCCACTTCATCCACCAAAAGCAGAAATTCCCAGTGGCCAACCATTTTAATTTCTATCCCCATTTGCATTCCGACATGTCAGTCAATGGCCTCCTATTTTTCCCTGATGAGGCAACACTTAGGGTAGAGAAGCAACACCCTACATTCTGTCTATATGGCCCCCAACCTGATGACATGAATATTGATTTCTCTAAGTTTCCCAATCCCCTTTCCCTCTTCTTCTATTCCCCAGACTGACTCCCCTCTCAACTCTCCTCATCTCTTCACCTGCCTGTGTTCTCCCCCTTGGCCCCCTCCTCCTTCCATTTCTCCCATTGTCCACTCTGCTCTTCTATCAGATTCCTTCTTCTCCAGCCCTTTACCTTACCCATCCACCTAGCTTCAGCTATCACCCTCTAGCTGGTCCACCTTCCTCTCCTCCTACCTTCTTATTCTGGCATCTACCCCCTTCCTTTCCAGTCCTGAAGAAGGGTCTCGGCCTGAAACATCAGCTGGTTATTTATTTCCATAGATGCTGCCTGGCCTGCTGAGTTCCTCCAGCATTTTATGTGTGTGTTGCTTGGATTCCCAGCATCTGCAGAATCTCTTGTGTGTATGCGATAGAGTGTATTTCTTTATTGTCATGGTTAAAGTACCCCTTTTGCAGAAAAGTACCTCTTTTGTATGTAAGTATCAAAGTAGAAATTTTGGATTTATTGGCATCACTAGTATATTTAATTGATTTGTTAAGTATAGTTTGTGTTGTAGTACTGAGAATTAGAAATAAAATAGAATTATGTTGATTGTGTTCTTATGCATTTTATAAGTAAATAGTTACTTATTTTGCATTTAAGCAATTCATTAATTAGTATAATTCAATTCATATTAATAGTTATTACAGATTGTTTTTAGGGGTATAACAAGTTATTGTATATTGCATATGCATACTTTTAGAACCATGTTTCATGTGGTATGCCATCTGCCTGTAGAGCGTGGAATCTTTCAAAATTAGAGACTTTGAACTTACTCTGTACATAAGTTCAAATCCGTTAATGATGCTGATTGGCACTCTCACTTTGTTAGGATCTGCTACAATCTATGAAACTTCATGTTGTTTGCATATCCTGTTCGTGTGAGTAAAATTATTCACATGATGTCAGAGGTTTCCATGAATCCAGAACTTTAAAGAAAGTTTATTTAAGTTTAAAGAAATCTATTTGCATTTTCAATTACTTGTACAGAGTTAAAACTATGACTCATGAATTCTTTTGTAAATTAGATCTGAGCAGGTAATAGTAGTTTCTTGGATTGAGACTGAACAGATTTGTAAATGAGAAGGGGTACTCAGAATCCAGAGGGAGAAGCGGTGGAGAAAATCAAACGCAGGCACCTGGGATCCTCACGGGGCCCAAACTGGCTGGCATGGAAGCAGAGCCTGGAAGCCATGTGGCACAAGATGATGACAAAGACAAGTTTCCATGAAGGACACATGGATATATTGACGACCACACTTAACCATGGCCATAAATATGTTTCAGCAATAACCAAAAATGTGTTTTATTTGTAAGATTTGTAAGACTTGTAGATCTTCTGAGAATTTTATAGCTGGGTTAAACCTGGAAATTCAGAAAAATGAGTTATTGAAGGGCCTAAAGTTCTGCTTCAATATAGCGTTCTATATATTTACTTGGAGTAGTCCGGAATTCAAATCTGATAATTTTGAGACAGTAATATAATGTGCTGACATCCACTTATCCACACTTCTGTTTTGCATGAGGGATCATCTGACAGATAAGAAACCAAAACCTAAACATTATGGAGTCAGCACAGTTTTGGGCATGGAAAGTCATGCATGACAAATCGTTCAGAGCTTTTTTGAAGGGGTAAGCAAAAAGGTAGATGAGGATGGGACAGGGATGATATCAAATTGGAGCTTAGCGAGGCCTTCAAAGTCCTGTGTGGTAGGCTGGTCTGGAAGTGTTAGAATCCAGGGAGAGCTGATTAGGTGAATTCAAAACTGACTTCAGAAGTCAGACGCAGAGGGTGGTAGTTGAAGATTGCTGAAGGCGGTGACTAGTAGTGTGCAACAGTAATCAGTGTAGGGACCCTTGTTATTTGTTATTGATACAAATGATTTGGATATGAATGCGCAAGGCTTGGTCAGTAAGCTTGTGGATGATATGAGATTAGAAGTTGTTATTCATGATGATGAAGGTTTTTGTAGATTACATGGAAATCTTGATCGTTTCACAAAATGGGGCAAGAAGTGGTAAATGGATTTCAATACAGAGAAATGTGCGGTGATGCATTTTGTAAAGTCAAACTTAGTGCCCTGCCATTCATATACTATGAATAAGAATAGTTCGGCATAGAAATAGGCCCTTCAGCCCACAATGTTGTGCTGAAATGGTAGAACACCAGGGAGTGTAATGGAAGAGAGGAACCTAGGAGTACGATTGCATATTTTGTTGAATGTGCCACCATAGATGGAAAAGGGTGATGAAAAAGACATTGGCCTTCATCAGTCAGGACACTGAGTGTAGGATCTGGGACATTATATTGCAGTTGTGTGGCCACACTTGGAGTACTATGTAGTATTTTGGACTGCCTATTGTAGAAAAGGTGCGGTTAAACTGAAAAGAATGCAAAGAAGATTTACAAGGATGTTGCAAGGACTAGGTGGCCTAATTTGCGGAGGTAGGTCTGCTAGGCTAGGTCTTTATTTCCTGGAACACAGGAGAATGAAAGTGAACTTATGGAGGTTTATAAAATCATGAGGGGCACGGACTAGGTAGATGGTAGCAGAGTTTTCCCCTGGGTGGCAAGTACAAAACTAGAAGGCATAGATTTAGGGTGAGAGGGGAAAGCTTTAAAAGAGACTTGAGGGTAAAATTTTCATACAGATCTTTCATTAAGAATTTCCTTATCTATTAATAATATATTATTTAAATAAAGAGAATTAAGATCTTTTCACGCATTATTTAATCATTCCATTCGTTGTGTGCTGCAGGTAATAGTGTCTTCATTCGCTATATTGATTTTGTGATCAAGAGAAAATCTGCAGATGCTGGAAATCCTAGCAACACACACAAAATGCTGGAGGAACTCAGCAGACTAGGCAGCATCTATCGAAAAGTGTAGAGTCGACGTTTCGGGCCAAGACTCTTGGGCAGGGTCTTGCCGAAGGGTCCTGGCCCACATGGTTGACTGTACATTGACTGTAATGCTGACGTTCCTCCAGCATTTAGTGTGTATTATTGATTTTGTGAATAGGTTTAGCTCTGGCAAATATGCTACATTTAATGAGATACTTCAAATTCGACAATGCTATCTAAATAAAGACTTAACAGCAACATAAAATGTTTCTGAAGTAAGCATTGTACCATCAGTTTTTGTCAATCCTGAATTAACTTCCTCCTATATGGTACTGGCTAAGACCTTGCAATTATAACAGCGGTACATTATCTTATTCACTTTATGAGTAATGATTTTAAGAATGTCCTCTGTTACTTGATCTCAGACAAGATGGTAACCCAAGCCTTATCTTCCCTCTTAGGTAGGTGTGAAAGGACCTATGCCAATTTCAAAGAAGAATATTCTCCTTGTGACCCTCGACAAATTAACTGGTAGAAATTGTTGTTTGTAGTATCTACAACAGTGAGCACAGCTGAAAGTAATTCATCCGTATGGCTGCTCTGGACAGTGGGTTACAAAAGCGGGTTCCCTCCTTTATATCTATGATATACAGCATACGTAAACATGATAGAATTTCCATAAGTGTACATCATTATGACCTCGCACTTCATTGTTTACCTGCACTACATTTTCTTTGTAGCTTTTAAACTTTATTTTGTATTGTTATTGTTTTACCTTGTTCTATCTCAATGTATTATGTAATGACTTGATCGGTGTTAACAGTTTGCAAGACAAGCTTTTCACTATATCAGTGCATGTGATAATAATAAGCCAACACCAATACCACACCGTAGCCTTCGTAGAGTCGATGGGCTGAATGATCTTCTTTAATGTTGTAAAATTATGAGGAAAAAGAAACAATTGAGTTCATAAAAATTTGAAGGTATAGCTTGAATAAATTCCTAACTGTTTAGATGATTGCCGAAAGCACCTAGTCACAGACCTTGCATGCATGATGCAGGCTGAGAAGAACAGGTATGCTACATTTGTGATTTCAGAATGCCCCATGTTCTTTTTTTGAATGCATTCACACGGTTCTGCTGCAATGAATGACACCAGTGTAGAGTTGTGATGAAGACATATCTTCAGAGCTGCTGCATTCCAGGTTAATATCAGGTGGATATAAAATATCAATGGCATTATTTGAAGAAGTATAGGGAGCTATTCTGGCCAATAATCATACTTGAACCAAAAAACAGATGCATCTATCAGTTAAGGTATTTAGTGTTAGTAGGATTTAGTTTTGAGCCAAATGACTGCAATAATACTTAAGTATCAGGGACAACAAATCTAATGCAATTCATCATCTTGGAGGCATTTTGGCATATTATGAGGACAGAAGTTTTTATTAACTTATATCAGAATAAAACTATTTAAGTTTTGGTAAAATGGGGTGGCACGGTAGCAAAGCAGTTAGTGCAATTGCTTTACACGGCAGCCATCAACAATTGAGGATCAATTCCCTCCACTTTCTGTAAGGAGTTTGTTCGTTCTCCCTTGACTGTTGTGGGTGGTCTGCTTTCCTCCCACTTTCCAAAGCTGTGTGATTAGGATTAGTGAGTTGTGGGCATGCTACGCTGGCATTGGAAGCATGGTGACAATCGTGGACTGCCCCTAGCACAAGCCCCATTGGCTTGGTTTGACATAAACAATGCATTTTAGGAGGAGGGAGGAGAAGATGGTGGTGCGACGCAGCGCGCGCAGCTGTTCTGAATGATGTCATACATGTAACTAGGGGCCGTGCACAATCCTGATTTGATGGAGACAGCCATGAAAAGCACGGAGGAACACCTGGAAAAACTTCTAAAATGTCTGCTCGGTGCCGCTGCTACAGTGCGATCGAGAATTTCCAGAGGGGAAGGCCCCAAATCCTCAGCTTTGCCTATTGCCTGTTGCTGGCACCGGGGTCAAAACGCTTGGCAGAGGTGGTGCTCGGTGCTTGGTATCGGAGAGCTGGTCGGAGGCTCGGAGATTTTGGACAGACTCGGAGTTGGACTGTGGTCGGATGCTTCCAGGATGCTGCACCGGCAAGTTTTCGGTGCTGGAGGTTCACCGTCTGCGTGGGATGATGGGACTTTTGAGAGACTTTGAGAATTTTTACCATGCCCATGGTCTGTTCTTTATCAAATTGCGGTATTGCTTTGCACTGTTGAAACTATATGTTATAATTATGTGTTTTTTGTCAGTTTTTCAGTCGGTTTGTCATGTGTTTCTGTGATAATCATTCTGGAGAAACATTGTATCATTTCTTAATGCATGCATTATTAACTGACAATAAAAGAGGACTGCGTGTCCTCATGATCTAATCTAATCTGATCTAATTTCACTGCATGGGTTGATGTACAGTGGCATGCAAAAGTTTGGGCACCTTTGGTCAAAATTTCTGTTACTGTGAATAGCTAAGCGAATAAAAGATGACCTGATTTCCAAAAGGCATAAAGTTAAAGATGACACATTTCTTTAATACTTTAAGCAAGATTGCTTTTTTTTTTCCATCTTTTCCAGTTTCAAAATAACAAAAAAGGAAAAGGGCCTGAAGCAAAAGTTTGGGCACCCTGCGTGGTCAGTTCTTAGTAACACACCCTTTGGCAAGTATCACAGCTTGGAAATGCTTTTTGTAGCCAGCTAAGAGTCTTTCAATTCATGTTTGGGGGATTTTCACCCATTCTTCCTTGCAAAAGGCTTCTATTTCTGTGAGATTCTCGGACTGTCATGCATGCACTGCTCTTTTGAGGTCTATCCACAGATTTTCGATGATGCTTAGGTTGGGGGACTGTGAGGGCCATGGCAAAACCTTCAGCTTGTGTCTCTTGATGTAGTCTATTGTGGATTTTGAGGTGTGTTTAGGATCATCATCCTGTTGTAGGAGCCATCCTCTTTTTATCTTCAGCTTTTTCACAGACAGTGTGATGCTTACTTCCAGAATTTGCTTGTATTTAATAGAATTCATTCTTCCCTCTACTGGTGAAATGTTCCCTGTGCCATTGGCTGCAACACAAGCCCAAAGCATGCTCGATCCACCCCCGTGTTTAACAGTTGGAGAGGTGTTCTTTTCATGAAATTCTGCACCCTTTTTTCTCCAAACATACCTTTGCTCATTGAGGCCAAAAAGTTCTATTTTAACTTCAGGACTTGTTTCCAAAATGCATCAGTCTTTGTTTAGATGTTCCTCTGCAAACTTCTGACACTGAATTTTGTGGTGAGGATGCAGGAAAGTTTTTCTTCTGATGTCTCTTCCATGAAGGTCATATTTGTGCAGGTGTCGCTGCACAGTAGAACAGTGCACCACCACTCCAGAGTCTGCTAAATCTTCCTGAGGATCTTTTGCAGTCAAACGGGGGTTTTGATTTGCCTTTCTAGCAATCCTATGCGCAGTTCTCTAGGAAAGTTCTCTTGGTCTTCCAGACCTCAACTTGACCTCCTCTGTTCCTGTTAACTGCCATTTCTTAATTACATTACGAACAGGGGAAACACTACGTCAAAACACTTTGGTATCTTCTTATAGCCTTCTCCTGCTTTGTGGGCATCATTTATTTTAATTTTCAGAGTGTTAGGCAACTGCTTAGAGGCGCCCATGGCTGCTAATTGTTGCGACAAGGTTTGAGGAGTCAGGGTATTTATAAACCTTTGAAATTTGCATCACCTGGCCTTTCCTAATGATGACTGTGAACAAACCATAGCCCTAAAAAGCTAATTAAGGTCTGAGACCTTGGTAAAAGTTATCTGAGAGCTCAAATCTCTCGGGGTGCCCAGACTTTTGCATGGTGCTCCTTTCCTTTTTTTTCACTCTAAAATTGTACAAACCAAAAATAATACACTAATCTTGCTTAAAATGTTGAAAAGAATGTTTCATCTTTAACTTTATGACTTTTGGAGATCAGTTCATCTTCTACTCACTTAACTATTCACAGTAAGAAATTTTGACCAGGGGTGCCCAAACTTTTGCATGCTACTGTACATGTGACAAGTAAAATTCATCTTAAAAAGGACAATATCTTTTGAAGGAATAAACCAGATACTGCCAGATTTGGGGAAATAAACACTTTTGGGTCTTGAAATGTACAATCAATAAGAGAGAGGAAATTGGGGAAGGACTTGTGAATGCTGGGTGTCCACTGAAGAAGCTGTTGTGTGAACCGCTATGGAGGGGAAATGGTTAGGTGGAGGTATTGAAAATACACATGATAGTTCCATGGGTGGTTTATTTTGTTAAAAGAAGGCAATACAGCAGAATAACGTCACCTGCAAGATTTTGAGCTTACTCTCTTTTTCTGTAAACAGGTTTCAAATAGACAAAAGATCCCATTGGCAGAAGTGAGGCTCAAACAAGAATGATGAAGACCCTGTTCAATGCTTGAAACAGTTAGGAGAAAGTGAGATATGATATTGGTGGAGAGGTAAAGAGGCATTTCCTCCTTTTTATGCCAGGTTACCAGATTATGCAGCAACAGACTGTTCAATCTACATCTCCCTGACACATCATCTGCCACTTCCTGGTGTCGAAATGGGTGAATATGAAAATGATTGACTGTGCCTGGAAACTCCAACTTGATGAGGTACTTGGGATAACAGATACAGAACATCTACCAGCTCTACCAAAGTGATTAATGTTCTTAATTAATTTAAAAAACTTACTTACACTTGTTGAGACCAATGTACTTGCTTAGAAACCCCAAAAGGATGCGTCCAACATTTAAGAAATTTGGCTGAGACTTGGTAAACAAATTATCAAGTCGTTTAAACTGATACGGCAAGAGGATGGGAACCAGGATGATAGAGCTGAGGATGAGCCAGCAGGTTTACAAGTAGATGATGGGTGTAACATGAACGTAAGGAAAGACAAGCCAATGATCGGGTACAAATGCAGACAGAGCAAAGAGTTATATTGTACCTCAGAGGCAAAATTCAAAAGGGTGAAGAACGCAGGACTGAAGGTGTTGTATTTAATTGCATGTAGCATCCGGAATATGGTGGACGAACTCATGGTGCAATTAGAGATAGGTCGGTATGACATTGTGGCTGAAAGAAGGCCATAGTTGGGAGCTTAACATCAAAGGATATGCTTTGTATCGAAAGGGCAGGCAAAAAGGAATAGACGGTGGTGTGGCTATGTTGGTAAGAGATGGAATTACATCTTTAGAAAGAGGTGACATAGGGTCCGAGAATGTTGAATCTTTGTGGGTGGAGTTAAGAAGCTGCAAAGGCAAAAGTACCATTATAGAAATCAGATGTAGGCCTCTAAATAGCATCCAAGATGTGGGATTGAGATTACAAAGGGAGCCATGTAATAAGGGCAATGACACAATTGTAATGGAGGACTTCAATGTGCAAGGGGATTGGGAAAATGAAGTTGGTGTTGGATCTCAAGAGAGGGAATTTGTTGAATGCCTATGAGATGGCTTTTAAAAGCAGCTTGTGTTTGAGCCTACTTGGGGAAAGGCTATCATAGATTGGGTGTTGTGTAATAACCCAAATCTTATTAGGGAGCTTAATGTAAAGGAACCCTTAGGAGGCAGTGATCAGAATATGATTGAAATCATTCTCCAACTTGAGAAGGAGAAGCATAGCTCACATGCATCGGTATTGCAAAAGAATAAATGGAACTACAGAGGCATGAGAGGAGCTTGCCCAGGTGGATTGGAGGAGGATACTGGCGGAGACAACGGCAGAGCAGGGATGGCTGAAGTTTCTGGAAATAGCTCACAAGGCGCAGGATAGATATGACCCACAGAAGAAGTTGTTCTCAAAGGGCAGGGGTAGGTAACTGTGGCTGACAAAAGAAGTTAAGGACTGCATAAAAGCCAAGGACAGAGCATATAAGGTTGCAAAAGTGAGTGCGAAGTTGGATGATTGGGAAGCTTTTAAAATCCAATGAATGACAACTTAGGAGGCTAGAAGAAGGGAAAAGATGAAATATGAGGGCAGACTAGCCAATAATATAAAGCAGGATACCAAAAGTTTTTTCGGTTATATAAAGAGTAGAAGGGAGGGTGAAAGTTAATATTGGACCAGTGGAAAATGATGCTGGTGAGGTAGTAATGGGGGACAAAGAAATAGCAGATGAACTTAATGGGTACTTTGCTTCAGTCTTCACTGTGGAAGAACTAGCAGTGTGCTAGAGGTCTGTGAATGTCTGGGAGCGGGAGTGTGTGACATTACTATTACAAAGGAAAAAAGTGCTAGGCAAACTCAAAGGTCTTAAGGTGGATACGTCACCTGGACAAGATGGACTACATCACAGAGTCCTGAGAAAGGTTGCTGAAGAGATAACTGATGTACTGGTCATGATCTTTCAAGAAGGCATTGTCCAGAGGACTGGAAGATTCAAACGTCACTCCACTCCTTAAGAAGGGAGGAAGGCAAAAGAAGGGAAATTATAGGTCAATTAGCCTAAACTGAGTGGTTGGGAAAGTGTTGAAGTCTATTACTAAGGATGAGGTTTCAAGGTACTTGGAGACTAATGAGAAAATAAGTCAAAGTCAGCATTGGTTTCTGTAAAAGGAGATCAGAGTTCTTTGAGGAAGTAACACGCAGGGTGGACAAAAGAGAGGCAGTGGATGTCATTTACTTGGATTTTCAGAAAGTATTTGATAAGGTGCCACACATGAGGCTGCTTAAGAAGATAAAATCCTATGGTGTTACAGGAAAGATACTGGCATGGATAGCAGAATAGCTGATAGGCAGGAGCCAGTGAGTGGGAATAAAAGGGGCCTTTTCTGGTTGGCTGCCGGTGACTAGTGTTAGTCCTCAGGGACAACTACTTTTCACAATGTTTGTTAATGGTTTGAATAATGGAATTGATGGCTTTGTGGCAAAGTGTGTGGATGATACGAAGGTAGATGGAGGGGTAGGTAGTTCTAAGGAAGCAATGTGATTGCAGCAGGACTTAGACAAATTGGAAGAATGGGCAGAAAAACGGCAGATGGAATACAGTGTTGGAGAATGTATGATAATGCATTTTGGTAGAAGGAACAATGGTGCAGACTATTATCTAAAGTGGAGAGAAGGTTCAAACATCAGAGGTGCAGAGAGCCTTAGGAGTCCTCGTGCAAGACTCCCAGAAGGTTAATTTACAGGTTGAGTCTGTGGTAAAGAAGGCAAATGCAATGTTGGCATATGTTTCAAGGGGAATAGAATATAAAATCAAGGAGATAATACTGAGGCTTTTTAAGACACTAGTCAGGCCACGCAGAATATTGTCAACAGTTTTGGACATCATATCTCAGAAAGGATGTGTTATCATTGGAGAGAGTCCAGAGGTGGTTCATGAAGATGATTCCTGGAATGAATGGGATAACAAATGAGGAGTGTTTGGCATCTTTGGGCCTGTGCTTAATGGAATTTAGAAGAATGCTGGGGAATCTAACTGAAACCTACCGAATGTTGAAAGGAAAGGGTGGACGTGGAGAGGGTATCCCCTATGGTGGGGGTATCCAGGACTAGAGGGCACAGCCTCAAAACTGAGGGGTGACCCTTTAGAACAGAGGTAAGGAGGAATTTTGTTTTAGCCAGAGAGTAGTAAATCTATGGAATGCACAGACTGCGGTGGAGTCCAAGTCCATGGGTATATTTAAGGCAGAAGTTGATCGTTTCCTGATCAGTCAGGGCATCAAAGAATATGGCAAGATGGCAGGTATATAAGGTTGAGTGGGATCCGGGATCAGCCATGATGGAATGGCAGAGCAAACTCGATGGGCTGAATGGCCTAATTCTGCTCCTATGTCTTATGGTCTTATATAGTTGAAAGTAATGCAAAAATATGATTGAAATGGAACATAGAGTTCTGACCAGCTTATTATTCAAGATCTGCAAAAAACAAAATTTTCTTTTTTTCATTTTCAATCTTTTTATTATTTTCATAAAAATATAAACATGACATAGTAGTAGTACAAAGTTATTGGGAATATATTGTTATAATTAACATGAGTGATTATAAAGCCAAATAATACTTAAATGATAAAACTCCCAATCATATAGGATACCAATGAATAATATAGAACAAAGAAAAATATCTAAACAAAAATCATGAAAAGAGGAACCCCCCCCCCCAACAAAAAACTAATCTAAACAGAATTAATCAACTAAACTAAAAAAAAGACCTGGGCTGTTTTAACATCATAAAAAATGGGAGAAAAGAAAACCTTAGTGTTGACGACTCCGTTTCTCTCAACCAACATTACACAAAAGCAAAATAAGTTTGGAAATGGTCAAATTACATCATATGAAAATGCTGAATAAATGGCCTCCAAGTCTTTTCAAATTTAATGGAAGGGTCATAAACAACACTTCTAATTTTTTCCAAATTTAAACACAACATAGTTTGTGAAAACCAATGAAATATAGTAGGAGGATTAAGGATTAATCTCTTTCCAATTCAGCAAAATGGATCTTCTAGCCATTAAAGTAAGAAATGCAATCATCCGATGAGCTGAAGAGGTTAAATGATTTGATTCTATCATTGGTAACCCAAAAATAGCAGTAATTGGATGAGGTTGTAAGTCTATATTCAAAATGTTGAAATAATATCAAAAATATCTTTCCAATATTTTTTCAACAAAGGACATGACCAAAACATATGAGTTAAAGAAGCTATCTCAGAGTGACATCCATCACATATAGGATTTATATAAATAACGAGATAATTTATCTTTGGACATGTGAGCCCTGTGCACTACTTTAAACTGTATCAACACATGTTTAGCACATATAGAAGATGAATTAACTAACTGAAGAATTTTTTCCCATTTTTTCAATTGGTACAGTAATCTTAAGTTCCCTTTCCCAATCAGTTTTAATTTTATTAGATACATCAGGAAATAAATTCATAATTATATTATAAATAATTGCTACAACGCCTTCAACAATGCAAACAACAACTTTCTGAGAGAGATTTAAATCTAAATTTTTTCCAAAATATCCATTGGATACAAGTGTGGAAAATTAGGAGAAACAGTAATTAAAAAAATTCTAACCTGTAGACATCTAAAAAAGTGAGATCTAGGTAAATTATGTTTATTAGATAGTTGATCAAAAATAAATCATGAAATCGTACTATACCTTTGATTTTCCAATCTAAATAAGCTTGATTCATAGTAGAAGGTTGAAAAAAGAAATTAAATATAATAGGACCTGCTAAAATAAATTGGTTCAACCCAAAGAATTTTCGAAATTGAAACCATATACGTAAACTATGCTTAACTATTGGATTATTCATTTGTTTATACAGTTTAGAAAGAATGAAAGGAAGCAAAGTCCCTAAAACCGAACCCAAAGAAAACCCTTGTAATGAATTACATTCAAGATTTACCCAATGTGGACTTGAAATTGCATCCAAGTCTCCTTACCAAAATTTTAAGTATCGAATATTAATTGCCCAATAATAAAATCTAAAATTCGAGAGCGCTAACCACCCCTCTTTTTTAGATTTCTGTAAATGCCTTCTACCTAGCCTAGGGTTTTTGTTCTGCCATATATATGAAGAAATTTTTGAGTCAACATTATTAAAAAAAGATTTTGGAATAAAAATTGGAACCGATTGAAATATGTATAGAAATTTTGGCAAAATAATCGTCTTAATAGCATTGATCCAACCGATCAAAGACAAAGACATTGATGACTATTTAGTAAACAAAAGGTTAATCTGATCAATTAAAGGTAAAAAATTAGCTTTAAATAAATCTTTATACTTTTTCATAATTATAATCCCTAAATATATAAAAGAGTCAGTAACCAATTTAAATGGTAAACATCCATAAATAGGAACCTGCTTATTTAGAGGAAATAATTCACTCTTATTAAGGTTTAATTTGTAACCAGAAAAATTACTAAATTGAGCCAACAAAGCTAGAATAACAGGAATTGACTTCTGCAGATTAAAGAAACAAAATTTTCTAAGGGCATCTTCTCTTCCCTTTCTACATCTCTCTCAATTTGCCACTTTCCTCTTTCTCTCCCCTCTCTCTCCCCCACTTTGTCTTTCTTTTCTCTCCTCTCTCTTCATTCCTTTGGTCCTCCTGCTCTCTCTCCTTTCTGCTCTATGCCCTTTCTCCTCTCTCTCAGATAATCCTGATTCCTCGCACCTGGAGTTGCCAGATCCAGGACCTTGGCAACTCTGGATCACATTGATCCTGAACCCTGCTGTTCTCAGACCAGTTGACCAGAAAAGCATGGGATTAGCAAACCTGACCTGGTGAGGTAGCACAGGACAGAAAGTAAACCACCATTCAACATTGTTATTTTCAAACATTTGGAAATGGGTCTTTTATTTAAAAGCTGGATGGGATAGAATCTCAAGTGAGGATGGAAGTTGTGTGTTACTTGGTTGGTAAAGCAACACATTGTGTTGAAATGTGTGTGTGTGTGTGTGAGAGAGAGAGAGAGAGAAATAAAATGTCAGTAGTTTGTAGTTCACTTGCATGTGAAGACACATTTATTTTTGTATTACTCCACTGTATGGGGATTCTGCAGGAATAAAAAGGCAATAATTCCTACCAGGCCTTTCCTGTCTTGTCCCTGACAGGTCTCCTGGCACCCTTAGTGCACACCGCCTCCATCCAGACATGCATCCCTTTCCTGAGGATTTGCCTGTCCCTTTGATGGAAAGTTACAACTCCCCCATCTTCCCTGCAGCCTGTATTTCTCTCACAGCATCCATACTGCCTCTCTCTGGCTGCCCCTGGAGGTTCCATTCTCAGACAACCTTACAGCAAAGTGTTTGTAACTCTACTCAGCTGTTCGTCCTGTTGGGGACTGTGCAAGTCTCACGTTTGTACATCTTTCTGCACATGAAAGATTTGAATACTGCTTGAGACTTGTTTTTGGTCAATTGCACAGGGGGCCTCATCTGCTGCTAAACATAACTTTGTTTTAACACATTAAAAATAGGTCTAATTTAATTTCTAGACAAATTCAATCAAGAAATGAGAGGCTATCTGACAGTCCCAGTGGCCCAGGTTCAATGCTGACCTCTGGTACAGTCTGTATGAGGTTTGCACATTCGCCCTGTGGTAGTGTGTATTGAATTGACTTTATTACTTACATCCTTCAAATACACAAGGAATAAAAGTCTTTACGTTACGTCTCCATTCAAATGTGCAATGTGCAATTACAGTAATTTATGATAAATATTATGTACAACAGGATAGGCAATATAACAGAAATACAGTTGCATCAGCATGAATTAAGCAGTCCGATGGCCTGATGGAAGATGCTGTCCTGGAGCCTGTTGGTCCTGACTTTTCCGCTGCGATACCATTTCCTGGATGGTAGCAGCTGGAGCAGTTTGTGGTTGGGGTGACTCGGGTCCCCAATGATCCTTCAGGCCCTTTTTACAAACCCGTCTTTGTAAATGTCCTGAATAGTGGGAATTTCACATCTACAGATGCGCTGGGCTGTCCACACCACTCTCTGCAGAGTTCTGTGATTGAGGGAAGTACAATTCTCATACCAGATGGTGATGGCAGCCAGTCAGGATGCTCTCATTTGTGCCCCTGTAGAAAGTTCTTAGAATCTGGGGGGCCATACCAAACTTCTTCAGCCTTCTGAGGTGAAAGAGGCGCCATTGTGCCTTTTTCACCACACAGCCAGTATGTACAGACCATGTGAGATCCTTGGTGATGAATATGCTGAGGAACTTAAGGGGGCTTAGTTCACAGCCCTGAGGGGCTCCTGTGTTGAGTCAGAGGGCTGGAGGTGACAGAGCCCACTCTTACCACCTGCCGGTGATCTGACAGGAAGTCCAGGATCCAGCTACACAAGACAGGGTGAAGGTCGAGGTCTCTGAGCTTCTTGGCAAGCCTGGAGGGAGTTATGGTGTTGAATGCTGAACAGTAGCCCAAGAACAACATTCTCACATAAGCATCCCTCTTCTCCAGATGTGTAAGGACGATGTGTAGAGCTGTGGTTATTGCGTCGTCTATCAATCAGTTGTGTCGGTAGGCGAATTGTAGGGGGTTCAGTGTGGGTGGTAGCGTGCTGCAGATGTAGTTCTTGATCAGCCTCTCAAAGCATTTGCTTATTAT
Organism: Mobula birostris; assembly: GCF_030028105.1. Lineage (NCBI taxonomy): Eukaryota > Metazoa > Chordata > Chondrichthyes > Myliobatiformes > Myliobatidae > Mobula > Mobula birostris. The sequence continues at coordinate 141,094,012 of NC_092371.1, read as the reverse complement.
TGAAGGTGAGTGCGACAGGACGCCAGTCGTTCAGACATATTACCTTGGTCTTTTTAGGTACAGGGACAATGGTGGAAGTTCTGAAGCAAGAGGGCACGCTACACTGGGAGAGGGAGAGATCAAAAATGTCTGAAAACACACCTGCCAATTGTGCTGCGCACATCCTGAGTACTCGCCCTGGGATGCTGTCCGGTCTTGCAGCCTTGTGTGTGTTCACCCATTGGTATTCCTTCAGGTTGTACTGATTTCCCCTCTGAGGGGTCTGCAGGTAAGTTGGCCAATGTGAATTATACATAATATGGATCAGTGGTAGAAGAACTGGGGAGAGTGAATGTGAGAGAAGGCGTGAGAGAGAAGTGAGGTTGTTCTGTGAGCAAGCATAGAGTTCACGAGCCTAGTGGCCATCTACTATGCTGCAAGAAAATCTGAAACTGAAATACAGTCAGGGATCAGAACCAGTTTTCAGGTAAGTGCTCAGAGGAGAACAAGATTGGGTCTAGAGTGGCGGGAGAAAGGTAAAAGGGGTATTGGGGGTGTGGGGGAATGTAGACTGACAGACTTTATCAACAGAAACACAGAGAAGAAACTCCAGAAATGATCATCATCACAATTCACTCTGTTGTAAACACATTCTAAATGTGAGTGTTGAAATAAACATTGCTTTGTGATCTAATTTCCAGGCAAACATGTTTGTAGCATTTATAATACGCTGTTACTAATGGGGGCATTTTGCACAGGTTGTAACTGACGGGGCATGGAGCTGGAAGGTTGGAAGAGATTTTAAAACATTGACTTCAGTGCTGATAAGGTGTGTCATGGAGTAGAGCAGAGCTGGAGGATTTGCATCCTCATATAATTTACAAAAATACAGGAATATAAACAATAATATAAACATCAGTTCCTGGTTTACAAGTATGAAATATGAAAACTGAGGATGGTTATGAAGCTGGCTAAATAACAGACAACAGAAGCTCCTGGTGAGTGGTGGAACTTTAGGCCAGAGGAAGTTGCATAGTAATGTTTCCTATGGATCAATGTGGGTTATTGCCTTACTTACTGTACTTACTTAATTTCTTAGAATATTAAGAGGTTTTGGAATGTCAGCAAACACTATAGCAAACTTCTACAAGATTCTAAGTACTTTTATTATCAAAGTATGTAAGCAGTATACAACGGACAACCAAGAAACAAAGCAACACATGGAACACCTTCGATGAAAAACATCAAGAACCCAAAGCACAAAAAAAGAGCAAATTGTGCTAGAGAATAAAACGAGTGAAAGACACAATATAAAACATTAAACCAAAAAGTTCTTCATATTATCTGGGAACGTTCAGTTTAGTTTGGTTCGGTTCCATTTAGCACTACATCGTTTGTTGACTGCAGGTTGCAGACCCAGTCCACTGTAATCAAAATTACATTGAGTACAAATAACAGAAGTATTGTTGAAAGTTCTGACTAGTTGCATCATAGTCTGGTATAGCAATTCAAATGCAAGGGAATATAAGAAGCTGCCAAGAGTAGTGAACTCAGCCCAATACATCACGAGCACATCCTTTTTCAACAGTGGTAGTATCTACATGAGCCACTGCCTTAGGAGGGGAACATCAATCATCAAAATTTATTTGGGCTAGTTGGATGGCCACTGTAGTCAGCATGGATTGGTTGGGCCAAAGGGCCTTATCTGTGTTGTATCGCTCTATGACCCTATGATTCTAACTATCTCCACCATCGAGGCCGCACCATCTTCTTGCAGCTATAATCAGGCAGAAGCTACAGAAGTCTGAAGTCCAATGCCATCAGGTTCAAGAAAAGCTACTTCCTTTCAGCCATTCAGTTCCTGAAGCAACCTGCACAACCCTACTCACTACCTCAGTATAGCAACACTACAATAAATCTGACCACTGTTCTAATTGTGTTCTTTCTTCTAAAACCTTGTGTAATTTATGTTGTTAGTTTATGTTTTTTCTTGTGAATTTTGTGTACCTATCATTATATGCCTATGATGTTGCTGCAAGTAAGTTTTTCATTGCGCAAATACGAGGAATTCTGCAGATGCTGGAAATTCAAGCAACACACATCAAAGTTGCTGGTGAACACAGGAGGCCAGGTAGCATCTCTCGGAAGAGGTACAGTCGACGTTTTGGGCCGAGACCCTTTGTCAGGACTAACTGAAGGAAGAGCAAGTAAGAGATTTGAGAGGGGGAGGGGGAGATCCAAAATGATAGGAGAAGACAGGAGGGGGAGGGATGGAGCCAAGAGCTGGACAGTAGTTTTTCATTGCACCTGTTTGACTTTGACTGTTTTTGTTCTACTATATACCAATGACCTACAATTAGAGCTGCAAATTACAATTGCTACTTTTCTGAGATGGCACAAAATCTCGTCTTAGAAATAGAAGACAGGATTGTGATAGTTCGTTGCAGGAGATAACCAGGCTGGCAGAATGGGCAGATCTGTGACAATAAGTTAAATTTGTAGAAATTCACAGTGAACTATTTTAGTTGGAAGAATGAGGAGAGAAAATGTGGAGTAAATTATACTATTTAAAAGGGCTGTAGGCATAGATGTACTTTGGAGTTTTTTTGCGGTAATCAATGAAAGTAGCATGGTGGGTTAAGAAATTTGGTTAATAAGATAGACAAATCTTTATCAATAGAGGCATTGATTTCAAAAGCAGAGAAGTTATGCTAAATCATCTTGAAACGCTGATCTTGTCTCAAATGGAGTAATATGTTTAATTCTTGTCACTGTGCTCTAGAACGGGTGTGAGGACACAGAAAGAGTCCACGAGGGACTTAAGAAACTGGCTTGTGGATGAGTCAATCCATTTACCAGTGTGGATTCTATGGTAAACCATGCATATAGGTTGTAACTGGGTTACCTGTCTGGACATGCCCCTCTGCTGACTGCTCCTGTGGCTCCTCCCGCAGACCCTTGAATAAAGGTGATTGTGCAACTGCTCCTCCCTCGGTCCAGGATAGACCAGCATGGATGAGGACCCATTTTACTATTAATAAAAGCCTTTCAGTATTTACTCTACTTCCAGTCTTTTGGAGTAACTGAAAATGCATCAATTTTATTAACAGTAATTTTAAGGCATGGAACACGTCCTGAGACCTGACAAGTTAGACCTCGACCTGCAAACACCTGAAGCCGGAAACGCTTTCGAACTCTGGCTGGCCTGCTTTGAATCATACATGGAGGAGATTGAAGTGAGCGAGTCTGCCACGAAGTGCAGATTTCTCCTCTCCAGGGTCAGTCCATGGGTCTACTCAATGATTAGAGACCAGCTGAGCTACGACGGCGTGATGATCACCCTCAGAAGACAATATCTGCGGCTGGTAAACACTGTCTATGCGCGACATCACTTAGTGATGTGGCAACAGCGGCCCAGAGAGTCGAGCGCTGAGTTCATCTGGGCCCTACAGACACTCGTGTGAGCCTGCGATTACCGGGAGCTGATGGCCGAAGAGCATGCGGAGCTCCTAGTAAGAGACGCCTTCGTCACGGGGACCAGGTCAGTGTATGTGTGCCGGTGGCTGCTGAAACACCCGATCTAACCTTACGTTCGGCGATTGAGCTGGCTGACAAGCTGGAGGCCGCTCTGCACAACTCTGACGCTCTCCAGGCATGTGATCTCCCGACGGCCTTGTGGACGCCGCAGACCCCGCAACGCACCAGCGAATTGACCACGGCTGCTGCCAGTCATGAGTCCACGAAGTGCTACTTCTGCGGACTCGAGAAGCATCCCAGAAACGCTGCCCGGTCCGAGAAGCTACCTGCTCCAGATGCAGAAAGAAGGACCACTTCGCCAAGGCCTGTAAGTCCAAACTGCGAGCGAGATCGAGCAGCGCCGCGTGCGAGGCATGGGGGTCGCCATCTTGCCTGCACGCTGCCACCATGTGCGAGACATGGGGGCGGCCATCTTGGTCGGCACCACCTCGCACCGTCTACGACCCACGTCCCTGGTGAGCACCCCACTGCACCGGACCAAGACCACCCTCAAGATCCCTCCCCACTGCTGTTCGCCAACCTGACCCCTGGCTGTAAACCCGTGGCAACTAAAAGCAGGAGGGACAGCACGGGGGACAGAGCTTTCATTAAGTCAGAGGTGCAGCGGCTGCTCAGGGAGGGGGTCATTGAGGCAAGCACAAGTCCTTGGAGGGTGCAGGTGGTCGTTGTTCGGAACGGGGAGAAGAATAGAATGGTCGTGGACTATAGCCAGACCATCAATAGGTTCACGCAGCTCGACGCGTACCCTCTACCCTGCATCGCGGACATGGTCAATCAGATAGCACAGTACAAGGTGTACTCAACCATAGACCTAAAATCCGCTTACCATCAGCTCCCCATCCGCCGGGAGGACCACCCTTACACCACCTTCGAGGCGGGCGGCAGGCTTTATCACTTCCTGCGCATCCTCTTCGGTGTCACAAATAGTGTATCTGTCTTCCAGAGGAAAATGGACCGGATGGTGGACCAGTGCCAACTGAAGGCCACGTTCCCATATCTGGATAACATCACCATCTGCGGTCACGACCAGCAGGATCATGACAACAACTTCTGAAAATTTCTCCAAGTGACCAAAGCTTTCAATCTCACCTATAACAAGGACAAGTGTGTGTTCGGGACCACCCGACTTGGGTACGTCGTGGAGAACGAAGTCATTGTCCCTGACCCTGACCGTATGCGCCCCTTGTTGGAACTCCCCCTTCCCAACATCCTCAGAGCCCTCAAAAGGTGTCTGGGCTTCTTTTCATATTACGCCCAATGGGTCCCTAACTACGCAGACAAGGCCCGCCCCCTAGTCAAGTCCACCACATTTCCCCTCTCAGCCGAAGCCCGCGCGGCCTTCAGCCGCATAGGAGGGGACATTGCCAAAGCAGCAATGCATGCGGTGGATGAGGCCATTCCCTTCCAAGTAGAGAGTGACGCCTCCGACTTTGCACTGACTGCTACCCTCAACCATGCGTTCTTCTCCCGTACCCTTCAAGGCCCTGAAATTCGGCACTTCGCGGTGGAGAAAGAGGCCCAGACTCTCGTGGAAGCTATTAGGTACTGGAGGCACTACCTGGCCGGCAAGAAGTTCACCCTGCTGACTGACCAGCGCTCGGTCGCGTTCATGTTTAGTAACCAACAGTGGGGCAAAATCAAAAATGATAAAATTCTGAGGTGCAGAATCGAACTCTCCACCTACAACTATGACATCATGTACAGGCCTGGGAAGCTCAATGGGCCCTCCGATGCCCTATCCCGGGGAACATGCGCCAGCGCGCAGATCGACCGGCTGTACGCCCTACATGTAGACCTTTGCCACCCGGGGGGTCACCAGGCTTTTCCACTTCGTGAAAGCCCGGAACCTGCCCTACTCCCTTGAGGAGATCAGGATGATGACCAGGGACTGCCAAGTCTGCGCAGAGTGCAAACCGCACTTCTACCTACCCGAAAAGGCACAACTCATCAAGGCCACCCGCCCCTTTGAGCGACTGAGTGTCGACTTTAAGGGCCCCCTTCCCTTCACCGACTGCAATCTGTACTTTCTTAATGTAATCGATGAGTACTCGCCGTTCCCCTTCGCCATCCCCTGCCTCGATAGTACTGCCACGTCAGTCATAAAAGCCCCGCGCAAGCTCTTCACTCTGTTCTGATACCCATGCTACATCCACAGTGACAGAGGGTCCTCGTTTATGAGTGACGAGCTGCGCCAATACCTCCTGGCTAGGGGAATTGCAACTAGTAGGACCGCGAGCTATAATCCCCGGGGGAATGGACAGGTGGAGAAGGAGGATGCCACGGTGTGGAAGGCAACACTCTTAGCACTCAGGTCAAAGGGACTGCTGGACTGCTGGTCTCCCGCTGGCAGGAGGTCCTTCCCGAGGCACTCCACTCCATCCGCTCCCTGTTATGCACATCCACCAATGCCACCCCTCATGAGCGACTCTTTTCTTTTCTCAGGAAGTCGACCACCAGGACCACCCTACCAACTTGGCTGATGTCCCCAGGGCCGGTGCTGCTCCAGAAACATGTGAGGAGCAATAAATACTCCCCGATGGTTGAGCGGGTTCACTTACTTCATGCAAACCCCCAGTATGCCTATGTGGTTTTATCTGATGGGCGGGAGGACACGGTCTCCATCCGTGACCTGGTACCCACAGGAGCATCGGGCCCCTACCCTGAACACTATGGTAACTATTAACCCCGTACCTATCGATATATATACCCACGAGACACCACACGCTCCAAGCCCTACACAGACACCACACGACACTCCCATACCGGGTGCGACGCACACGCACGAGGGATTACCGACGCCTAACGTGCTGGCACCTGAAGTCAGGCCGGAGCCAGCACAATCACTGCCGCCGGTGCAATCACCACCGGTGCTACGTAGATCCCAGCGACGGACTCGACCGCCTGATAGACTTAACCTGTAAATATACTTGTTTTTAAATATTGTCAGTGACTTCATCCCACGGGACTCCCATAGATCCCTGAATAAAGGCGATTGTGTCACTGCTCCTCCCTCAGTCCAGGACAGACACAGCATGGACGAGGACCCATTTTACTGTTAATAAAAGCCTTTCAGTATTTACTCTACTTCCAGTCTTTTGGAGTAATTGATAGTGCACCAGATTCGAGAGGCTGAAAGTGTTTTCTTTAGATAAAGGGATATTTGATAGAAGTATATAAACTGGTCAGGAGTCTAGCCTGAGTGGATAGAAAGAAGTTGCCTATGGTGGACAGATCAAGGGCTAGAAGGAAAAGGTATAGAATAAAGGGTAGAGAATTAAGAGTGACACAAGACCTTTTCGTTAGGCATGTGTTTCAAACGACATATGCACTCCCCTGCAGATGTGCTGAAGGAATGTTTCACTGTTCTTCTAGAGGCAATTAAATAATATACAGTGGAGAAAAAAATGACAAAGCTACAGCAACTTAAACATTACATACACAAAATGCTGGATGAAAACAGCAGGCCAGGCAGCGTTATGGAGAGGAATAAAGAGTAGACATCTTGGGCTGAGGCCTTTCATCAGGACTGGAAAAGAAGGCGAAGAAGCCAGAGTCAGAAGGTGGAGGGAGGGGAAATTGATAGGTGAAGCCAGGTGAGGATGAAGGTGGGTGGGTGAGGGACGGAGGATGAAGTGCGAAGCTGGGAGGTGATCGAAGGAAAAGGTAAAAACAGAATCTTCCTGTTTTGGGAAATTACATGGCTATGATGAACTAAATAAATTCCTTCTGTGCTGTTAGCATTCAGAAACCCTGCTTTTTCACCTCTGTGCTGCTGAGCCTTACATTTCTATAATATTTGGCCCCGTGAGTGATAATCTGAATGGGATGGCTTGTGTACCTGGTGGCTGGCACAGGCTGAGGTGCCTGCTTTTGTGCTGTATGACTCCCCTGACCTTTGGCCTTTGTTGGTCAAAAGTACGAACGTCCCCAGTAGTAAGCCCACCCATGAAGCTTTTGGTTACTTCAAATATCTCTGGAAGAAATAGTCTCATTTAATGCTTGCATGCATCCTGATGGAAGCATTGCTTCTCGTTCACGTTGCGGGTTTCCCACCACCAGTAGTGTAAATGATAGGACCCCAGTGGGTGAAGACTGGACCTCTGCTGCACGCCTGGCCCGGGAATAGGCTGGCTATATGAATGCCCTCAGTCTCTCCACAATAGAGTGTTTGATGGAGGTCAGATTTTTTTAAAATTTGAGGCAGACATTCAATCAGTGTCATTTATTCAAGCGCGAAGCAATTGTGCTTTTATTCTCTAACCTGCTTTTTGTTCTTTAATAGCTTGTGCTTTGGCTGTACACCTTGCAGGGTGGGTAATCCTGGAACATCGGGTACGAGTTATTAGATCCACTGTGTGCTAACTGGTACCTCTGGGTTTTCAGAATCAGTATCAGGATCAAGTTTATCATCACCAACATTGGTCATGAGATTTATTGCTCTGTGACAGCAATACAGAGCAAGACATTAAAACTTATGATAAGTTACAAGGGAAAATAAGTATGTGGTGCGAATGGGGAATATGAGTGGTATACATAGGTTTGTGGACTGTTCTGAAATCCGATATAGAGGGGGATAATCAATGGGTGTGGGTTTTCAGGGTGATGGTAGTAATGAGAAGAAGGCATGGTGAGCATCCTTTATAACAGATGTCACCTTCTTGAGACAATACCTTTTGAAGGTGTCCTCAATAGTGAACACATCTTCAATAGGCTTGGTCCTGTGATGATCTGGCTGAGTCTACTGTTTGCTGCAGCCCCTTTCAATCCTAGGCATTTTAGCCTCCATACCAGGCTGTGAAGCAACCAGTCAGAATGCTCTCTATGCTATATCTGTAGAAATTTGCTAGTCTTTGGTGATGCATTGAATCTCCTCAAACTCCTAATGAAGTAGGGGTGCCTTCTTCATGATTCCAGCTATGTGTGGGGCCCAGGATAGATCGTGAGATGTTGACACCCAGGAACTTGAAACTACTCACTTATTTCACCGCTGGCCCCTCAGTGAGCACTGGTGAGTGTTCTCCAACATCCTCTTCCTGAAGCCCACGAGTAATTCTTTGGTCTTGCTGATGTCCTGTTCAAGGCTGTTGTTGTGACATCACTCAACAAGCTGAATTTCTTACTCCCGTAACATGGAGATGTTGGCATCTGAGATTCTGCCAACGTCTGCAAATTTATAGATGGCGCTTGAGCTGTGCCTAGTCACACAGTCATGAGCATAGAGAGAGTCGAGCAGAGAACTAAGCACACCTCCTTGAGGAGCACCTGAATTGATTGCCAATGACAAAAAGATGTCATTACTGATCTGCATTGATTGTTTGTTCCTAATTTAAATAACGTGCTCCTTGTTGCATTCTAAGGGTTCTCAGTGAATCATTCTAAGAGTTAATTTGTGAGTTATTCACAAAGTGGCAATACAGTTCTTCTATTTTAATAATAATCTCTTACCCCAAAAATCTAATGTTCAAAATAAGCAACATTATTGCTGGATAGTGGTTATCTCTCACATGATGTAAATTTTACCAAACTCACCAATGTTGTACAAGCTAAAACTTTGAACTGGAATTCTTGGGATTTAAAAGGTTATGAGGTGTTTGGGTTACTGTATTTTTTTCAAGCATTAGGAGAACTAATAGAGTAGAGGGAAAAAAACAATTTGTGCTGTTTGGAGAGTCTTGGACCAGACAGCTGAACCTGAAGAGCTGAGTCTTCAAAAATGAAAATAGGTAACACTTTTCAACACATTCACAACTATTTAGCTTTCATTTCTACAAATGAATTTTAATTCTGAAATAAATATTCCTTTGGTCATCAAAACTATTAAAGGATATTGGGAAAGGTGAGTCATTGTTCGGCCTTAATTTCAACGAAATGTTGCACATACTCAAGTGAAAAGACATATTGTCTTTTACTAAGTTACCTTAAATCGGCCCTACAGTAGGTAGGAAGAATACAGGGAGCCTGAAAGCAGCTATGGAAACTAACCTATTTGGAAAAGCAAAAGAGTTTCTGAATTTATTGGCAGGGCTTGATTAAATATTTTAGCACTATTTCCCTCTGACCAATGGGACATAATCTTGTCAGAGTACTGGAAAGGGCAACAGTACCAAGGATGTTATAGCCAGGGGTATTTGGAGATGGCTGCTAACAATCCATTCCTGGCATCCACTGTGCTTCACAAGCCATTCACAAACTGCTTCTCACTGTGAAGACTGAGTGATAAAATGAGCAGTAAAATCCTCTCTGCTCTTGTAAGGGAAGCATTAAAATAAACATGCTATTGTGCATTAAAGAGGGAGAATATGATAAACATGCATTAGGTATTTTCAAAGTTCAAAGCTCGAAGTAAGTTTATATATGTTACCACGAGATTCATTTTCTTGTCAGTATTCACAGTAAGTACTAAGAAACACTGCAGAATTGATGAAAAAATAACAACTTCAGCTTCCACGAGGAAATCTGCAGATGCTGGAATTTCAAGCAAAACACATAAAAGTTGCTGGTGAACACAGCAGGCCAGGCAGCATCTCTAGGAAGAGGTACAGTCGACATTTCAGGCTGAGACCCTAGTCCTGATGAAGGATCTCGGCCCGAAACGTCGACTGTACCTCTTCCTAGAGATGCTGCCTGGTCTTCTGCGTTCACCAGCAACTTTTATGTGTGTAACTTCAGCTTCCATCTTATAATGATTTGAGTAGAAATTTCCATTAATGTATGAATACTTCAGTTAATCTTATGAGACCTCATTGCCGGTTTGGTTATTCCCACCTTCAGCACACCAGGCACTAAGAAAAAAAATATTGAGAACTTGCAGCAAAATATGAATAGCTGGACACAAACCAAAAGGTTTATGGTCCATTAGGAATAGGAATTAAAAGTTTAAGATAATCCTTACTGTAAGACTTTGGTATGAATAATTGCCAGAGGAAAAATGTGTTGGATCTTTGAAACCAGGCTGCAACAGTAAAATTAGTATTTGTCAAGGAAACATACAAGATGGACATGTTAAAGGAAGAGGAGAAAAAAATAAGATAAAGTAATTGAATTTCAAGTGGGTAAAACTCTGATCGGGGTAGACTGTAACCACACATTTGAAATGAGGTTGCAATAGGAGAAGCATCATTACAAATGTATTTAAACATTCATTTTAAAAGGGGTGGAATAAGGGAGAGAGGCACTGCAGCAATGATATTTCCCGATGGCCTAGCATTTCAATTCCAATCCTCATTCACATTCAGGCATGTTGGTCCATGGCCTCCTCTTTTGCCACTGAGGCCACTGTTAGGTTGGAAGAGCAACACCTCTATTCTGTCTGAGTAGCCTCCAACCTGAAGGAATGAACATCAATTTCTCTAACTAACAGTAATTTTCTCTTCCCCCCCCCCCCCACTTCTTCCATTCCCCACTCTGGTTCCCCTCTATTCTGTCTAGGTAGCCTCTTACCCCTTCTTTCTCCTCACCTGCGTATTATCTCCCCATGGTGCACTTCCTCTTTCCCTTTCTCCCATGCTGTACTCAACTCTCCTATTAGATTCCTCCTCCTTTAGCCCTTTGCCTTTTCCATGTATCAAGTCCCAGCTTCTCACATCTTCTCCCTCCCACACCCACCTATCTTCCTCCTTATCAGGCTTCACCTATCACCTTCTAGCTTGTACTCTTTCCCCTCCCCCACCTTCTTAGTCTTGCTGCTTCCCCCTTCCTTTCTAGCCCTGGTGAAGATGGACGGTTTATTCCACTCTATAGATGCTCCCTGTGTTACGAGCTTCTCCAACTTCCTGTGTGTTACACTGCTAATGTAATTCTACGTAAGAGATAAATTCATGGAGCTACAGACTAGTTATCTTAAAATAGTGGACAACTTACTCAAAGTCATGATGGAAAAGCATCTGTAAACCAAAATTATATTAAATATTTGTCTTAATAGATCAGATCATGATTAACAAAGACTATTGAAGTGTGGACTGAAATAGTCTAGGGTAGTGAAGTACATTTCAAATGTTTTGATTTCTAAGGGTACTCCGTTAGTAGGTTCACAATTAAAGTCAGGATATATCTTGGATCTTTGGAAGAGGGTTGTGGAGGAGAGAACACTGTTACAGAGAAGGTATTTATTAGGAACAGGTGAAGGTTATTCAGCCCAAGTCTATCCTATCATTTAATACAGGGGTCCCCAACCTTTTTTGCATTGCCGACTGGTTTAATATTGACAATATTCTTGCGGACCGGCTGACCAGCAGGGGGGGGGTGGGGGCAGTAGGGTTGCCAACAGACGAGAGTAGCAGTCAAGTACGTTGTTTACCCAGATTAAGACTACAATAACCATGAAACCTTGCACAGGCACCTGTGTGCGCATGCGTGTACATGGCGATTCCCCTACTCCCCCCTTACAAATTGATTTTAGCGATTCTGTTCAGGGGGTGGGTGTTAATCACGACCAGAATACAGGTGATAAGTGGCTAATGTACTCAATTTCGTTCCTAAAAGGGTTTATCTAACGAATTTAATATTAAACACAGCACATATTTTCCTCGCTTGAATATAGAGATAAGTCAACTATCAGGGAAGCTTGAAATAAGTGTGGCACGAACTTCCAATAGAAGTGGTAGAGGCAGGTTTGATATTATCATTTAAAGAAAAAATGGATAGGTATATGGACAGGAAAGGAATGGAGGGTTATGGGCTGAGTGCAGGTCAGTGGGACTAGGTGAGAGTACCGTTCGGCATGAACTAGAAGGGCAGAGATGGCCTGTTTCCGTTCTGTAATTGTTATATGGTTTTATAAGTCAATAGCATAATATTTTAAGTAACATTTAGATATTAAACACACAGCATATATTTTCCCCATATGAACATATAAAATCATTGCAACACACCAATATCGCTGAATCAGTGGGAGCGCTGGGCTTGTTTTCCTGCAACCACACGGTGTCATCGAGGGGTGATGGGAGACAGCGATACTCAAAGGGGGTTCCTTGTGTCCAGTCTATTCCGCAATTTAGTTTTCGTTCTATTCATTGCAGAGATAGTAACGTTTTCAGTGCTTTCGTGGCTATCTCAGGATATTCAGCCTTGACTTTGATCCGGAATGCCGACAGAGATGTTATGTCAAACATACTTTTCAGCCCGCTGTCATTTGCAAGCTCGAGGAGTTGATCTCCTTCCCGCGTTGACATGGATGACGTGTGCGTAATGACCGCGCATGCGTTCAAGCTCAACAGTGGGGGTGACAGGGAATGAGAAAAGGTGCAGCTGCCTCCTATCGCCAAAACATATCGTTTCCTCGCGGCCTGGTAGCGAATGCTTTGCAGCCCGGCACTGGTCCGCGGCCCGGTGGTTGGGGACCGCTGATTTAATATGATCTTAGTCGATTTGTCCAAGGTCTCAAATCTTCCATACCAGCTCTAATAGCCCACAATTCTCCACTCTTACAAAAATATATCTACCTTCTCTTTAAACACCCACAGTGATCTAGTCTTCACAACTTTCTAATGCAGTCACTTCCATCTGATTCACCATCCACTGCAGTCCCAAACATAAATCAGTAGTGAATGCATCTTCTGCTGTTGCAGAGTAAAAAATCACAACTTATGGTGAGATTTTGCAACATTGTACTATACTGGTTATTTGTCTCACTAGTTTTCTGCATTCGGCTTGAACATATCTATCAAAAGGAGAATCCTATAAAGATAGCACAGTGTCATAGAGCTATACTGTACAGAAAAAAGGTTACAGCAGTTCATAATGCAGTGTTGTACAGAACAACAAATAAAGACGCACATACACATACAAATAGACACACACACACACACACACACACACACACACACACACACACACACACACACACACACACACACACACAATGCGAGACACTCTATTGTGAACTCATGCTTATTGTCCCTGTCTTTAGCATCCACCTTGGCTCTGCAGTGATTGATGTTACTGTACATCCTCAGGAGTGATGCACTGTGAAGTGTCATAGTTATTCAGGTGGTATGTCTAGGTTGTTTGCATGGTTCATTCAGGTGGTATGTCTAGGTTGTTGCATGGTTGTTTAAAACCCTGTAGGAAATTTATTAGGACTTTCAAAGTGAAATACATTTTATGTTATCTTTTATGTATGTGATTGTATTTCCCCCACAGCTCATATCAAGGGAACATGAGCAAGTGTAGTTGATATTAAATTCCTTCACCAAGGCCCCACGCCCATGGCCCTAATGGACAAGCATGCTGAGATTCTGCTGATCTCTAGCAAGTAATCATTGTGAGATGTCTGGATTGTCATTCAAGGAGAGAAAGTAGACTCCTGTTAGTGATAGTGGAGGCATGACAAACTGATAGATAGAAAGCGGCTAAGTGGTGCTGTCAGAAAGCAGGATGAGAATGGGTGACGGTTTAGTGTGGACATTGGGATATTTGGAATTACTGTGGCAGAGACGGGGGTGGCACGGTAGCATAGTGGTTAGCACAACACTTTACAGTACGGGAGGCCTGGGTTCATTTCCCCCTGCTGCCTGCAGGAAGTTTGTATGTCCTCCCCATGACCGTGTGGGTTTCCTCCCACAGTCCAAAGATGTACCGGTTGGCCATTGGTCATTGTAGTTGTCTCGAGATCAGGCTTGGGTTAAAACGAAGGATTGCTGGGCAGTGCAGCTTGAAGAAACGGAAAAGCTAATTCTGTGCTCAAACTCAATAAATAAAAAAGAAAGATTGTGATTCTGCAAAATCAGTGGGTGTGGGGAATACTCTACTAGGGTCAGCTAGAGAAGGCAAAGTGAGGGGTCGAATATATTCTGTAGTAGATGCAAGAAAATGTTCTGCTAAAGACATTAAGCTACTTTAGACTCTGAATGTGCAAGCATGTTATCATAGTTATTTCCTGTTACTCTGCAGTCCCTACAGCCACTGACATCACATCCAGGAGGTGGCAATAAAACAAGCTTCTTATATTTACACACTCAGCCTCAGTCTAGCAGTGCACAGTTTTCAATGACAACTTAAACTGCCTCAACCTACGTATTTGGAAATATCCCTTTAAATGATGGAGTTATAACAATGTGCATAATTTGTCATCATGCCCACTTATGCTAAATGGCCAGGAAACACCGAAATAAAAAAGCTAACATGATGACTAATTTAATGAGACACTAATGGGCAGCTCCGCTTCCCATTCACACACCTCACCTTATTGCAGTGTGTCTGCAAATCCAATATAAAGGATTAAAGAGGAGCTAGAGCACAATATCACAAAGAACAGTTGAAGCAATAAGCATGAGATTTTAAAAAAATTAGCCAGGAAGAATATATGTACCGATGGTGTGGGACGTGACTTCTGTGTAGTTTGCTAGCATAGGCCAGTTGGACCAACTAGAAACCAACTAGAGAGCAGGCAATTCTAGACTGGGTATTGAGCAATGAGGAAGGGTTAATTAGCAATCTTGTCGTGCGAGGTCCCTTGGGTAAGAGTGACCATAATATGGTGGAATTCTTCATTAAGATGGAGAGTGATACAGTTAATTCAGAAACAAAGGTTCTGAACTTAAAGAAGGGTAACTTTGAAGGTATGAGACGTGAATTAGCTAAGATAGACTGGCAAATGATACTTAAAGGGTTGACGGTGGATATGCAATGGCAAGCATTTAAAGATCGCATGGATGAACTATAACAATTGTTCATCCCGGTTTGGCAAAAGAATAAACCAGGGAAGGTAGAGCACCCGTGGCTGACAAGGGAAATTAGGGGTAGTATCAACTCCCAAGAAGAAACATACAAACTAGCCAGAAAAAACGGCACACCTGAGGACTGGGAGAAATTCAGAGTCCAGCAGAGGAGGACAAAAGGCTTAATTAGGAAAGGGAAAAAAGATTATGAGAGAAAACTGGCAGGGAACATAAAAACTGACTGTAAAAGCTTTTATAGATATGTGAAAAGAAAAAGATTGGTTAAGACAAATGTAGGTCCCTTACAGTCAGAAACAGGTGAATTGATCATGGGGAACAAGGACATGGCAGACCAATTGAATAACTACTTTGGTTCTGTCTTCACTAAGGAGGACGTAAATAATCTTCCAGAAGTAGTAGGAGACCGAGGGTCCAGTGAGATGGAGGAACTGAAGGAAATACATGTTAGTAGGGAAGTGGTGTTAGGTAAATTGAAGGGATTAAAGGCAGATAAATCCCCAGAGCCAGATGGTCTGCATTCCAGAGTGCTTAAGGAAGTGGCCCAAGGAATAGTGGATGCATTAGTGATAATTTTTCAAAACTCTTTAGATTATGGACTAGTTCCTGAGGATTGGAGGGTGGCTAATGTAACCCCACTTTTTAAAAAAGGAGGGAGAGAGAAACTAGGGAATTATAGACTGGTAAGCCTGACATCGGTGGTGGGGAAAATGCTAGAGTCAGTTATCAAAGATGTGATAACAACACATTTGGAAAGCGGTGAAATCATCAGACAAAGTCAGCATGGATTTGTGAAAGGAAAATCATGTCTGACGAATCTCATAGAATTTTTTGAGGATGTAACTAGTAGAGTGGATAGGGGAGAACCAGTGGATGTGGTATATTTGGATTTTCAAAAGGCTTTTGACAAGTTCCCACACAGGAGATTAGTGTGCAAACTTAAAGCACACTATTAAGGTACTGGGTAAGCACGGTATTGGGGGTAAGGTATTGATGTGGATAGAGAATTGGTTGGCAGACAGGAAGCAAAGAGTGGGAATAAACGGGACCTTTTCAGAATGGCAGGCAGTGGCTAGTGGGGTACCGCAAGGCTCAGTGCTGGGACCCCAGTTGTTTACAATATATATTAATGACTTGGATGAGGGAATTAAATGCAGCATCTCCAAGTTTGCGGATGACTCGAAGCTGGGCGGAAGTGTTAGCTGTGAGGAGGATGCTAAGAGGATGCAGGGTGACTTGGATAGGTTAGGTGAGTGGGCAAATTCATGCCAGATGCAATTTAATGTGGATAAATGTGAAGTTATCCACTTTGGTGGCAAGAACAGGAAAACAGATTATTATCTGAATGTTGGCCAATTAGGAAAAGGGGAGGTGCAATGAGACCTGGGTGTCATTGTAC
Source organism: Mobula birostris (assembly GCF_030028105.1). Taxonomy (NCBI): domain Eukaryota; kingdom Metazoa; phylum Chordata; class Chondrichthyes; order Myliobatiformes; family Myliobatidae; genus Mobula; species Mobula birostris. Next base: position 141,077,422 of record NC_092371.1, on the reverse strand, counting down.
ACCAGTCATTGAAAGTGGGCATGCAGGTACAGCAGGCGGTGAAAAAGGTGAATGGTATGCTAGCATTCATAGCAAAAGGATTTGAGTACAGGAGCAGGGAGGTACTACTGCAGTTGTACAAGGCCTTGGTGAGACAACATCTGGAGTATTGTGTGCAGTTTTGGTCCCCTAATCTGAGGAAAGACATTCTTGCCATAGAGCGAGTACAAAGAAGGTTCACCAGATTGATTCCTGGGATGGCAGGACTTTCATATGATGAAAGACTGGATCGACTAGGCTTATACTCTCTGGAATTTAGAAGATTAAGGAGGGATCTGATTGAAACATATAAAATTCTAAAGGGATTGGACAGGCTAGATGCAGGAAGATTGTTCCCGATGTTGGGGAAGTCCAAATCGAGCGGTCACAGTTTGAGGATAAAGGGGAAGCCTTTTAGGACCGAGATGAGGAAAGACTTCGTCACACAGAGAGTGGTGAATCTGTGGAATTCTCTGCCACAGGAAACAGTTGTGGCCAGTTCATTGGCTGTACTTAAGAGGGAGTTAGATATGGCCCTTGTGGCTAAAGGGATCAGGGGTTATGGAGGGAAGGCTGGTACAGGGTTCTGAGTTGGATGATCAGCCTGAATGGCGGCGCAGGCTCAAAGGGCTGAATGGCCTACTCTTGCACCTATTTTCTATATTTCTATGTTATGGACTGAATGGCCCTTTTTCTTGTAGAATCAATGTAACTTGACACAAGAATGACATGATTTGTGTTATCAGTTTTCAGCATCATGAACTGGGTCAGCTAAAATTAGGAATCCAAAAGTCTTCTTTAAGTTAGTTTTGATAATTGCTTTTAATAATATAGATCCAATTTTTAAAAATTCATTTTCAAGGTATGGCCATTGCTGGACAAGGTCAGTATTTTTATGGTCAATTAGGTTTACAAAATTGTGAGGGGTATAGATAAAGTAAATGCAACCAGGCCTTTTTCCAGTGAAGTTAGGTGAGACTAAAACTAGAGGTCATGGGTTAAAGGTGAAAAGTGAAATGTTTAGGGGGAATATGAGGGGAAACTTCTTCACTCAGGAAATGGTGGAAGTGTGGAATAAGCTGCCAGTGGAGGTGGTGGATGCGATTTCAATTTCAATATTTAAGGGAAGTGGGTACTGTACATGACGGGAGGGGTACGGAGGGCTGTGGTCAAGGTGCAGGTCAATGGCAGTAGGCAGAATAATAGTTCACCACAGAATAGATGGGCCAAATATCCTGTTTCTATGCTGTAGTGTTCCATGACACAATGACTCTAGTCCTACCTGCCTTTGGGAAGGTTATTGTGACCAGCAATTGTTATTGGTTAATGAGTTCCACGACTTGCATCCAGAAATGCTGGTGATATTTTTCAAATCAGGACGATGTACAACCTGCAGAAAACAATGAAGATTATTGCAGAGTAGAGTACTGTTGCAATACTTGGTCTCACCCTACAAGGAAAAGGCAGCATTGATCATTGATTAGCTATATGCTCTGGTTAGGAAAGAGCTTAACTGACTGGCTTCACAATAATTGAATTTGTCCATATGTTTAATTTTGAAACTGACTAAATATTTTATGACTTGAACAGCATATGTCTGTGTAATTACCTCTAGGCAAAATAAGGTCAGAAAACCCTGTGTCATTGAAAGCCATTGATTATGATGATCCCATTTGAAATGTTCATGTTTATGGAAATCAGGAGATAAAAGAATCAGTTCTGGGCAATTGTCAAATCTGGGTGTGACATTTGATGCTTATTTCTGCAGCAATAGCTGGTCTGGGTTTGAAGTCTGATTGTCAAATGATGTGCTGACATTTACTGGGAGGCTTCAGATGTCCAAACTATCCAAAAGCTGTACTTTTCCAGCCTGTTCCTCAGGATGAGTGAATGCTTGGAGGAGAAACAGCACAAATCTGGAGAGAATATTATATATAACATTACACACCTATGCCCACTTAATATTGTACTTACTGCAATATACATTGTATCCCTTGTTCATTATGTGCCATATCATATGATGTGTGGGCACGTGGCCAAGTGGTTAAGGCATTGGACTAGCAACCTGAAGGTCGTGAGTTCGAGCCCCAGCTAAGGCAAGGTGTTGTGTCCTTGAGCAAGGCACTTAATCGCACATTTTTCTGCGACGACACTGGTGCCAAGCTGTATGGGTCCTAATGCCCTTCTCTTGGACAACATTGGTGTTATTGAGAGGGGAGACTTGCAGCATGGGCAACTGCTGGTCTTCCATACAACTTTGCCCAGGCCTGCGCCCTGGAGACTGAAGACTTTCCAGGCACAGATCCATGGTCTCGAAAGACTAATGGATAAAATATGACGTGGGTGATTATGGTCTTTCTATGACCATGATTGTTCCTGAAAATTTTTTCTGCAGAAGTGGCCTTCTTCTGGGTAGCATCTTTACAAGACAGGTGATCCCAGCCATTATCAATACTTTTCAGACATTGTCTGCCTGGTGTCAGTGGATTTGCAAAATGCACCAGCTGCTCTTTGGACCAGCCAGTACCTTCACGTGACCCTGATTGGTGGGGGAGTGTGGAGCTAAGCACCCTTGCCCAAGGGTGACCTGCAGGCTAGCAGAGGGAAGGACTGCCTTACACTCCTTTGGTAGAAATGTATTTCCACCTCGCCACCCAAATAAATACATTATATAATAAGTGAAAATGGTCAATTGATCACTCAGTGGTGTTTCATGAGCAGAAGTGACTGATTATTAGTACCATCTAAATCAAATGCGTTCATTTGCCACTAACATGAATTGTTGGTGATGGAAATCACATGATCTGATGGTAAGCAAACTGAAAAATGGTCTTTAATTTTCCACAATGATCTTTTCCTTAAAAGGCAGCAGTTTTAGTTAAAGCCTGTTCATTTGTACATTTATATAAGCTACCTCAGCAAAATTTCATAGATTCCTTCAACCTAGATGCTACAAGATTCAACATCAGTAAACTAAAACAAGTTAAGGACAAGAATGCTAGAAAACAACAGTATTGCATCAGCACTGGATGTGCCTCACACTTGTTAAGTACAATAATCTAATGCTGATCAGCACAAATCCAGTGTTTACTTAACCAACTCTCAATTTGCTGGTTTTAGCAATACCACACACAGTTTGTGAACACAGCAGGCCTTTGGGTCTCCTTCAGGCATCTAGGACTACCTTCCATGGGGACAGAGGATGTGGAAGTGATCCAGCTAATACCCTTCTGATTGAAAATTGTGTTCTTCATTTTGTTGACCTAATGCATCTTAAATAAGAACTGAATCACAACCTAAAAGGCTGAACCGAGAAAAACAACAAGTTAAGCCTGGTGACAAAGGAATTGATCCTTTTGATGCTGGCCTGGCCTTTTGGGGATATAAGCATTGCTGGTCATTGTGGAACAAAAAAGATGCTTCTCATTGACTTATTAAAAAACAAAAAATATGCCTTCAGCTTCATGGGGTTATCCTTGGTAACTGAATTACTTCCTTCCCCTTAATGAACCATGACAATTACATACAGTACTTTACAATATATTCTACCTTAACCAAGCATTTTCTCTGTGATTTACAACATAAAGTGCACATTATTCAGTCTGTAAGAAACTTAAGACCTGCTTACAAATTGATTTTGTTTTGTTGAGTACATTTTCTTTTGGAATTAAGAAATGATTTGTTATTCCACCCCTGCCCCCAAAACTGATTTTCTTATCTGCTTTCTTTTAGAATACTGTTCTGCATCTTATAGATAAAATGATAGTTTTCAATTGTGAGTTTGTTTTGTGTATAATACAAAATCAACCTCAGAGTCATCACAGCTCAAGCCCATTCTCCATCATACAAAATGGTTTGACACACTTTCCATTTCTCTCCTGAGTTACTGGATAACATTAAGAGAAAATCTTAGCTGACTGTCTCCCCCTTACATGAGGCACTTTGGGCAGTCAGTAATGATGTTGTTTACCGTTCTTCCAAATCTGATGACCAAACTAACATCCCAGACTGATGTGACTGCTCTGTTCGCAATCTCGACAATTACTTTTTGTAGGATTCTTTAACTGGATAAATGAATTACAAATGCAAACATAACATCATTATGGAACCTTGGATGATAAAATTTATTGAAGGTTTGGACAGGGAATAAAGGTTTGGACAGGGGTTCAGTGTGGACATTGTGGAGGATTACAAATACCTGGGGATACGTATTGACAATAAACTGGACTGGTCAAAGAACACTGAGGCTGTCTACAAGAAGGGTCAGAACCGTCTCTATTTCCTGAGGAGACTAAGGTCCTTTAATATCTGCCAGACGATGCTGAGGATGTTCTACGAGTCTGTGGTGGCCAGCGCTATCATGTTTGCTGTTGTGTGCTGGGGCAGTAGGTTGAGGGTGGCAGACACCAAACAAACTCATTCGTAAGGCCAGTGATGTTGTGGGGATGGAACTGGACTCTCTGACGGTGGTGTTTGAAAAGAGGATGCTGTCTAAGTTGAATGCCATTTTGGTCAATATCTCCCATCCACTACATAATGTACTGGGTGGGCACAGGAGTACATTCAGCCAGAGACTCATTCCACCGAGATGCAGCACAGAGCATCATAGGAAGTCATTCCTGCCTGTGGCCATCAAACTTTAGAACTCCTCCCTTGGAGGGTCAGATACCCTGTGCCGGTAGGCTGGTCCTGGACATTTCATAATTTACTGGTATAATTTACATATTACTATTTAACTATTTATGGTTCTATTACTATTTATTATTTATGGAGCAACTGTAACAAAAACCAATTTCCCCCTGGGATCAATAAAGTATGACTATGACTATGACTAAAAGAGGAAGCACACAACAGGTACAGGCAAGTGAGTTCCTTAGATTAAAGTAGATGGGCAAAAAAATCGGCGTGGATGAATGGTCTGAATATCCTTTCCTGTGCTTACAACTCCATGACTCCATGAATTAATTACTAGCCAATTTTCTAGAATTTAGTTCAATTGTGCTGAACGTGCTTTATAGGTACTTTATTGTTATGTACTCTGCCTCTGGATATTCAGTCTATTGAAATCAATGGAATTAATTTCAGACGTAGAGCACTTTGTGGTGGTGCTACTAAATTACATATATAGCCTTAGTAAAAGGAGATTAGTATCTAAGAACTTTTCCTTTATTCAGGCTGAAACTCCCTTATCTGCTTTGTAGCTCAAATACCTGGAATTGGCTTCCCAGCAGTGTGTGCGAATGTCCTCAGCACACAGATAGCAGTAATACAAGCAACCCCACTGTCACATTTTTAAAGACCTCAGATAGGGCTAGCCTGATTACTGTGGTGTGTTGCTTTAATCTGGAGGTTCTCATACATGGAATCAGTCATTCTTTTTTGAAAGTATTGGACCTGGCTGAGACAAAACACAGAAAGGATGGCATTAAAAATGGTGAAGGAATTGAAAGAACAGAACGGAGGTGTTCAACAAAATGTGTAAGACAAGTTTATATCAGAAGTACCGATAAGCCAAGGATATGATTCTGACTGATCCATGTGTACATTTTCTGATTTGTTTAAAGAGCGTTTGAGAAAAAGAAAATTAGGAGAAAAACTGGGATTAATGTGCTGTCTTTCTTATTCTTTTTAGAAAGCATCAAAGGACCATGTTGCCATTGAAATTTTTGAAAGATAGTCACTGTTCTGTTGCGATGTAGAAATCATAATTTTCACACATCAAGCTCCCCAATTAACAGGGAGATAATCTGATCTTTTAGAAGTATTGATGGGATGGTAAATATTGACCAAAATAATGGCGGAAACTTATTTTGACTTTTATGTAATAGTCGTACAGATCCCTGAACATGTGCAGTGGTACTGAAAGGCCAGCAACACATATTGTATCTGGTAATAAAATGTATGATTTACATTAAGCATGCATAGTTTGTGAACGGTAATGTCTGTTTGTGCAGGAGACCTACAAAACAGAAGTTAAGCCTGCTTAGGTGTTGGTTAAATGAGATTAATCTGACCCGTTCTATATCAAAGAATTCCTTTTTGATAGCTCAATTTTAAGTTAATTATCTACCCCTTAGGATGACTGTCCCTGGATCAATCCATAAGCTTAGGCAGACCCAGTTGCATCTTCCACACTACCAACCCAAGGTCTGGTCCCACAGGGTTCTAATTCTTCACCTACTGGCACTCTGCAGCTTCTCAGCCACTAGGCTTTTCTTGCATATGATCTCTGTGACTATCTCAGTGACCTGTGAAAACCCCTACAACAATCCCACAACGCAGGAGTAAGTAGAGGAATGATCTTTGAGCAGAATTGTGTAAACCCTCTTTTGTTCTGCACAGTATGTTGAGCCTTGTGTGTCATAAGATTTTGCACCTGCAGATCTTTATTAAAAGAAACTGTTGGTCCACCTTGAAACGTTAAGAGAAATGGCAAAGCTGAAAAAGCCCAGAGTGTTTATATGAGGGGTGATTGATAAGTTCATGGCCTAAGGTAGAAGGAGATGAGTTATTAACTTCAAACTTTCTGCATTTTCACTTAAAGAGTTGAACTGCACGTGCATGTAACGAGAGCTGTATAACTCATCTCCTTCTACCCTAGGCCACAAACTTATCAATCACCCCTACAGTGGACCACCTGGAGGTCCAAGACGCTCTTGTTACATGCACGTGCAGTTCAACTCTTTGAGTGATAATGCAGAAAGTTTGAAGTTAATAACTCATCTCCTACAAATGTGTACATTAGGCCACGAACACTATCAATCACCCCTGTTGTGGACCACTTCTACAAAGAAGGGATCCGTATCTCCACGACCGCTGGACTAAGTGTGTACATGTGGGAGGGGACTATGTTGAAAAATAAATGTGCTAGGTTTTCTAAAATTGACTTCTCCTACCTTAGGCCACAAACGCATCAATCACCCCTCGTATTTCTTTGGTAAATGCATCAGAAAATATTTACTGTAACTTATTTTGGCATATAAATCCTACCTTGTACTGCTCCCTTTTTCCTCACATTTCATTATGATACACAAAGAGGCCATTCAGCCCATCTATGTCTTCACCACTTATTTCCACATATGTAATCTTTTCACATCTGCCCATTCTCATCGACATACTCATTTGCCGGGCTGGAAGGAGAAGTACATTTCTGGGCAGCTTGTGGGGGAAAAAAGCAAAAAAATTGCACGTCTGAAACATATTTGAATTCAGTTGCAGATGCAAATGCAGCCATAGGATCTTATGATGGCAGTGAGCGCCAAATGGTAAAGCTGCGATGTGTAAATCAGTCAGCAACAATTGTGTACTCTCAGAATCAGAATCAGGTTTATTATCACCAACAGTATGTCAGGAAATTTATTACTTTATGGCAGCAGTACACAGCAAGACATAAAGTACTACTATAAGTTACAATTACACTGCTCATGTTCCTTCTCATTCACAAATATGGTGAGGCACTGGCATTTTTACCTTCTGGCCTTAACCTCATTTCTTATAAATTGCTTTCTTCATGTGTATCTTCCTGCTTCAGTTCCACCAATTAGCCAAGGCATTTTTAAGAGCTGTAATTTTTAGTACTTTTGTTTGCATATAGTGGATACTCACACAGTGAGACCTCATCCCAAGGACAGAGGGAGTTTTGTGCCTGGCTTCATTTGTGTGCAATTTGAATTAGGTTGCTTGCTGGAATGTTGGGCAGAAGTTTATGTGCTGCGTGAAATGTAGCCGAGATCTGCCAAACAGGATACTTGTCTAACTTCCAGCACATCCACACTCTAATAACACTGGCATCAATTGGAATTACTCAAGCTCCCTAGTGGAGTTTGAAAGAATATAAATCCACACACCCGAAGATAATCCCTTCACTCTCTTTATTTATCTTCTAGTTGATAATCCGTACTGTAACTTTATAATATCTTTGTAAATATTAGTTTTTATTAGTTTCTTGCAATTAAATGTAGGATTTCTAATAAGGCAATCGTTGAATCACAGCCCCAGCTGGTATCTGCACTCACTTATCCTTAGTAATTAAAGGTCAATGCATTTACATTTGGTGCCAAGGATAAGACCTCTTGCATCACAAGCAGAAAAATAATACAAGGTAACATAGTCTCAAACTTGCCAACACATAGCTCCTATTGCTTGTCTTTGCTGAAATCCATGATTGAAGCTATCATATCCTCTGTCTAGGCAATAGGCAGCAGCTGAAAAGGAAGGAGGCTGAAAAATATCATGGTAAATACTAGGTAATTTAAACACATGTTTGCTCTCCAGGTCAGAGTAAATGTTGGAACTACCCCATTCTGCTCTACATTCTCTTTATATTTTGCTCAAACTTTCTTGAGTTGTGATTGTGAAACTGCAACCTATTTTACTAAAGACTGCTGGAGCTCAGCCTTATTGGGTTACGTTTGATGTTCAGCAATTCATTGCATTCAGTAACCCCGCATACTCCCGAGGCTTTATTATAGTGTGGGTGGGATCTCTTCCCAAATTTAATCCTCCTATGTTACAAATTGGAGTTGAACATAAAGTATATTACAAAGAAATTTTCTGAAAGATATTTTTATCATAAAAATTAAACCTCAAAAATATTAAAGCAAACCAGAAACAGGAGTTCTAGTAAAGCAGCCCTTTGACCATAAGGATTCCATGTTGCTACACCATCCAATCATTCACAGTTCTTTAAAAAAAAACTTTTATATTGTTGATGTCAAACTTGATTTAGTTTGATGGCTTACGTCATTTGAGAAAAGTGGGACTGTGACAAATAAAATTCAGACGGGACACAAAAAAAATTAAACTTTTGATGTAGCATGAGCTAACATTACTCAAAACAACCAGGCAACAGAAGTACCTGGTTTCAATTTCGGCTTGTAGGTAGGACTCTTTGTGAAATAGGCCCAGAGGCAATTCTACAGCTTCCTCTCGTGACCAAATGCTTTTCCTAAGATTTTATAAATGAGTTTTTTTACACAATGTACCCAAGGCCAATCTGCACTTTTCATGAAGACCTCAGCATTGACTCTGTTGTCTTTCATCTTCTATTGATGTTGTTTAGTAATGGCTATATTGAGTGTGGCAGACGAAGAAGTATTGCATTGATGGTAGTAACTCAAATGTCTGATCTTTCTCTGTCTTTGAGAAGAAAGTGATTGAAATAAATATCCCCTTAATACTATACACTGGCAATAAATCATAAAGTCACGGTAATTAAAATCATCTGGTAGATTGCTTAAGAAAAGAGCTGTGTCAGCCATGGCGCCCGTATGAATTGTGCTGTTTCTTTAGTTAGTGCCATACACATAACTTTACAGATAATTATCTGCATTTTTAATCAAATGAAATTTACAAATATTTCACAAAATCACTTACATTGTATTTTACAATAAATTTTGTCCCATATCATGAAAGAGTTTTAAAATCTTAAACAAGAAAACTGAACTGAATGGAATTATTTATATCTGAAAGTGGATTACAAATTGTCAGAATGGTTATTTTGGACACCAAAACAAGAAGTAGCATGACTGGTGATCTAATGAGTTCCATAAACTTTGCATGAAAATTTCCCACACGAGGGAACCATGCAACTTTCTTTGTTGAGTTGTGCATGACTTTCATTTGTGCACCATATTCAAGCATTTCTGAGTTTGGTGGGAACAATCATGGCTTTTTCCCATTTGTGCAAGTTAGGTGTGAGTAATTTTGACAATTTCATATTTTTCCTGTACATGAGCTGATGTCGTATCTGTTTCTCTTCAAGAGAGGTACCACTGAAACCACCACTGTAGGGAGCTAAATCTCAAATAACGATGAGTTAGAGTACAGAAAGGAGATAGAAGGTCTTGTAACATGGAAACGACCCTTTCTTTAATGTCAGCAAAACAAGAGAGACGGTCATTGATGTTAGGAAGAGGAATGGTACACAAGTTCCCACATACATCAGCAGTCCAGAATTTATGAGAATTAAAAGCTTCACTTCTGGGAGTGAACATCACTAATATTAGTCCTGGCCCAACCAGGTAGACACCATGTAAAGAAAGCACTACTTCCTCAGGAGGCTAAAGTAACTCGGCTTGCCCACTTCGACACTTCTAAACTTTATCATTGTATCATGGGAAGCATCCTATACAGATACATAAAAACTTGGTATAGCAACTGCTCTGCCCGTGACCACAAGAAACTGCAGAGGGAACCGAACACAGCTAAGCTATTCATGGAAACTAACCTCCCCTTCAAGGATTCTGCCTGCACTCTTTGCTGCAGCCAGCATAATCAAAGACTCCATCTACCCTATATATTCTTTCTTCTTCCTGCTCACACTGGTAAAATATACAAAAGTCTGGAGTCATGTATCACCAAGCTGTTACAAGGCTATTGAATGGCCTCTTGGCATCATAAAATGGACTCTTGACCTCACAATCGACTTTGTTATTGACTTGCCCCTTATTGTCTGTCTGCACAGCACCTTCTCTGTATCTGTAACACTTTATTCTGCATTCTGTTATTGTTGTATTACCTCTGTTGTAATGGAATAATCTGCATAGATGGCACAGCTTTTCACTGTACCCCACTACACATAACCATAACAAACCAATTTACCACAAGTCATGGTGGAACTTGGTGGAATTCAGATTAGTTATGGTAATGCAGCTAGAGAGCACTTGCTGATTGCAAAGAGCGCTGGAATAGCTTATCACAACAGATCCAGCTGCCTGGCGTCATGCTGTTGCTCTCTGCTAAAGAGAACGAGATGAATTCCCCTTTGCTGTAATGTTTCTTGTGCAGCCATGAGCTGCAAATGGAGAAATGTGACACTGATTATTTGCCATCATCTTTGATGTTCCTGGGGCTTAGAGTGAACTACATCTCTACAGCAATCCAGGCTATTGCTAGAAATTTGTCTTCAGATGGTGATCGATGTTTATTCTGGCCTTCAGCCTCCAGGGGCATTGTTTCTCAGAACACTGGAGACTGCAGCAGGGTTTCCAGAAAACTCTTAAGAATATCTTCCTCTGTTAGAAGCTGAATATCATGTATGTCTGCTAGTAGTATCCATCAACATAGCCGAGACAGAAAATGATTACATAACTAATCACAATTATTTTCTACCACAGTTCCATTGTCAAGACACACAGTATTGAGCTGGAAATAAAAAAAAAACAACTTTCTGCCTCTCCTCTTTTGAGTTTACTAGGCGAGTTCAACTTGGTTTCAGTCCCTTTCTTCCTTTTTGTGGCATTGCTAGAGTCCAGTGAAACCATCCACAATAAGTAGGAATGAAAGGTGACTCTCAGCTCAACTGCCAGGTTCACAGCTCAACTTCTAACCACTAGCTAGAGTGATACAGCTTTGATGCACTCAGACACATCATCATTAGTGATGTAACCCAGGGTCACAGGGTGTTTTGGGTCTTTCAACATCAGACACCCTCACCCAGGTGATGCAGCCAGGGGTGATCAGGCCCCGACTTATGCCTGAGTAGCCGTTCTACCGCAGGTCACTCCTCCTCGTCCACAGCCAACTCGAGGCTCGCTCTGCTTCCTCAGTGGTTTTCCTGATGGCTTCCCTCTTCTGGGCTCCTGAGATGCCTATCCGGCTGCAGGATCAGCAGAGGGATTGACCAGTAAACCCTCTTCAGCTCAGCTCTATGGGCATCCAGTGGGCCCGCCACCCCTTGCTGCGGCACTCCTCCACCAAGTCTCGGTACTTTATTTTTTTTCCTTTCATAGGCCTACTCCAATCAGTCTTCCCAGGGAACAGCCAGTTCTAACATGACCACCTGTCTGGATGACTCTGAGAGCAGTATCATGTCTGGCCTTAAGCATTGTTGAGGAGATATGCTCAGAGAATTTGAGTTGTTCCCCTTGATTGACTCTCAATTGCCAGTCCTTTACAGTTCCTAGGAGGCCGGCATGCTCCTTGGATTGGATTCGAGCCTTCTCCCCTGCCTTGATAAAAGCAATGGCTTGCTTTGCCGGGCGATAGGTGTCCGCTACTGCCTTCAGCACCTGGTCGTGGCACCCAACGATACCACCCCTCCCACAGCTGAGGATGTGCTCCAGCGCCCCCTTCCCTCGGTACAGGGAGCACGCTGGTGTTTCGGCCTTGTCCCAGCAGTAGAGGTTTGCTGGGCTCGGCAAGGGTCATCGACCGACTGGATCAGAAACTTGATGCGGTGGGGTTCAGCTCACCAAACTTCCCCCCACAAGATGTTGTGCTCTGTTATCTGGTCCTATCTTCCCCACGCGCCTTGTTGCCAAGTAGCTCCTCCACGCTAGCTCGCACCTCGTGCTGGACCAACTGGCACCTTGCTCTTCCTTGCATCTTATCGTAGCAGACTGTTGGGAAGCAACCCAAGCCCGATGCCACTGAGCCCACCAGCACACTATGGCACACCCGTGCTTCGGCTTGTTTAACTACGTCCTGTGCCCTCCACCTCCAGCCCGTTCTCACCTCAATGTCAGCGTGTGAGACCTTCAGCTTGCATTGCAGCACCTCTTTGCACGGGTGACCGTGAACTCCTCGCTCAAACTGCTGTTTTCTTTCTGTACAAGGTGGTGTTGCTGAGGCTCCTAGGCAGATCCAGCCAGCTCCGTAGGTGCTGGCTGCTTTTTCTCTCAAAGGTCTCAACTGTTGTCCTTAGGACATCATAGACTAGCAGAGGGCACAGGATCTGAAGAAGAATGCCATGCTGGTAAATCCACGTCTTAAGTTTACCTGGAAGCCCTGATTGTTCACAGTAGTAAACCATGTCAGCTCTTCCAGATGCTTTGATGGATGTTGTGTCCTTCAGTGAGCTGTTAAACACCTTGCCAAGGTTCTTCACCAGCTTCTCTGATGTTCTTGGAATTTAAAGCTGATTTGTCTACCATCTTTCCTCTCTTAAGTGCTAAGGATCTGGACTTGTTAGGATTGAAGCTCATCCTTGCCCGAGCAGTGAGCTTCTCCAGACCCTGGAGGATCCACCTGCATCCTGGTAACAACGTTGTTGTTACAGTCAGGTCATCCATGAATGTGCTTATAGGTGGTTGACCCCAGACCGGGACAACAGGGCTCTGCACTCTACCTCTGCTGATTTGGCCAATATGTTTATCACCTAGGAGATGATCACAGACATTGTACATTCTGTTAGGATCCCCTTCTCAAGACAATGCCAATCAGATGTGATGGCCCTTGAGCTGACCCTTAGACTGAAATTACTGTAGCAGTCCAGAATGAGTTCTCTGGTGTTGATGGGGACATGATAGCGCTCCAGGGTGACTTCAACCAATTTATAGAAACAGACACACTTGTGAGGTCCAACCAGAGCCTCCTTGCCTTCCCGTGCTTCTATGATCAACTGACTGATCACTCCTGTGTGCTTTAAGCACCCTGGAACCCATGCCATCCCACCTTTCTGCACTGAGGTGTTAATGTAATGATTCTTCAGGAGGTACTCTGTTAGGTGTCAGGCCAAGACGCTGAAAAACATCTTCCCCCAACCCTGAGCAGTGAGATGACTCAAAACTGCTTGATGTTCTTGGAGTTCTCTTCCTTGAGAATCCAGACATCATCTGCAAATTTCCACTGGTGGGCTACTCTCCAACCCCACCTCCTCCAAACCACCCTGATGACCCTCCACAGTCTGTGCAGGAGTTTGGGACACCTCTTCTATACCTTGTATGGTCCAAGTGCTGGGCTTGCCCTAGCTTTTCTTACTATTTCTTGGACCTCTTTCAAGCTGGGCTCCCTGCTATTGAACTCAGTGGTAGGTTCTGGTAGACTTTTCAGGTCTCTGCATGCCCCTGAGTCTTGCTCCCCAGTTGCGTCTGAGCAGGTGTCCCAAAGATGCTTTTATTTGCAGAATTAAATTAGTCTTAATGATAGAAAACTTCTCTCCACACCAGAGGGCCCAGAATTAAGATAAGGGGTAAGAAGAGTTGTACTTTTAGTGAGTAGCTGGATGAGGCATGGAAGGCTACAGATATTGCATTGATAAATGGGATGAATTCAGATGGGTACTGAATGCCCTCTTTCTATGTTGTATGACTCTATGTGTCTATCATTTTATGATTCCATAATGGGTCCTGGAAAAAACAACAAATTTCATCTCTCCTAGCAGGTCTCCACTGTTAGACATGTTTTCCTCTACATGGTCTGGAATGAGTATTAAATATACCTCTCATAATCAACTTCACAGGAGAGCCATTTCTACTACATTGTAAATGGATTGAAAGTGTGTGTCTTGCATGTGGAATTGGAGTTGGAATTGTGCGTCCTGTGCACAATAAAGTTGGGGCCACACTTCACCATTGAGTTTGCATTGAAAATCAACCACGCAGTGCTTTAAAAACATCGCATGAGTTGAATTTCAAGCCCAGTATATCTTGATGTGGAGCTGAGGTTCAAAATACCTGCAATTAGTCACACAGTCCCTTTTAGTCTAAACCATGTAGGTAGCTGCTATAGGCAGACACGGTTGATAATCAGCTTCCTGTAAGCTGACTCTAAAGCAATATTGACTGTCACCTGGAACAGGAAACTTTTCTGGTTTCTCAATGAGTGAGATAAAAGTGCAAAGTTTTGACTTCAACATTTGTTAATAACTTTTAATCTTTGGAACGACTGAATGGTTAGTATCCAACTGGCCTTCAATCATACTGTCATTTCTAAAATGTAATCTTTTCATAATTAGTATTTAAAAAATCATTTTTATTGCATAATATATCACGGTCAAACACTTGCATTAATTTTATTTTATTTCCTATGAGTTAAGATATGTAATTGAGCATACTGCATAACTTCGATGTCCTGTGAGATACTCATCACTAAAAGTGATAAGCACGAATAGCAAACTTGAAACTAAGAATTAGTCCTGCTACATCTGAATGGTGATCCTAAGGTTCCAGCCACATTGCAAAGGTGAACGTGGGGTTCCAATCACCTGTCATGTCAGTTTCCATCAGTTCTCTGTCTGATCTCTCTGACACTGAGGCCCATTGTAAATTTGTGGACCAATGCTTTTTCTGTCCAGATAGAATGAAACTCCAGAACTCAATATTAAACTCAGACAAACAGTCTTTTTTGTATGTACCACAACTGGGCAGATTTGCTGCAAGTCATCAACTCGCAACGTTGACACAGTCCTTCTCTCTCTCCACAGTTGCCATTAATAATATTTAAAGGATGAAGGACCTAATTATGTCAATAAACAGAAGAAAATGGGAGTGACTTATTCATTATTTCTACAAAGAGATCTGATTGAACAATTTAAAATCATGAAGGGTTGTAGAGTGAGTAGATGGACGAAAAAAACTTTGTACTGGTGCTGATGGCTGGTTTGGTGGGGCAGCAGGGGAGGAGGAAAGGCGTCAAGAGGTAAAGGATAGCTGGCCAGTGGTGTTATGGCAGCAGCACCAGATTCCAAGGCGAATGGTCCCAGGTTCAAATCCGTCCGGCTCCTTGTGCTCTTTCCATCCATGCTGGGTTGAGCATTAAACTAGCAACTCGCCTCATAAAAAACAGACAATCTGCTAAAGAAATGGCAAAGTTGTCACTCGATGTGCCACAAGGTGTGGAAAGGAATAAAAATAAGTAAAGGAAATAGAATGAGGTGATTGGAAGAAGAAGAAAGAAGATACTTTCCTTAGATTAGATGTTTAGTGTCTAGAAAGCACAAATGGTAGTGCAGTTGGATTCAGTTCTAACCTTGAAAAAGGAGATGAATAAGGATGTGAGAGGAAAGAGCAATGGGGGGGGGGGAGGGGGAGAGGTCAGGAAATGGAAATAGTAGGATTGCTTTTGCATAGAAGCAGCATGGATTTGATGGGCTGAAGAACCTCCCTCTGTGCTGTTTTGGTTCCTGTGGATTGTTAATGCAAATCTACACATTATTTTACAATTTTAGAAATAGCTTCCAGTGGAGTTGTCAGTGATGGTGTGATTAATTTATGAGTCAAAATTCATAAGTTTGGAAATGAACAAATGTGGATTTAAATCATAACTTCTATAAGAATTTGGAAACTGTGACAAAAAGTACTGATAAAAAGAAACAAGGATGCAAGAACATGCATTTACATAAAATGTATAAATTCTAGACATTTTTAGCACAGAAGTGAACTTTAAATTAATCCTGATTCCTAGATCTTGGTCCATAAACCTATAAGGTACATCTCTTCAATGGAGTGAAGTTTTCCACCTCCATCTCCCTTTTAGGTAATGACAATATTCCCTACTGCTTGTTTGACTAAGATAATTTTTCCCCACTCCCCTCTAATTTTTCTAAAAATCTCTATACTCTGATTTATTTACCTTACTTCTAAGGAAAGTAGGTTATTATTATTTATCATCTCTAGGTCTCTGATGATGTTAAACATCTCATTTAAATTTCCCCTCATGTTCCCTTGTTCTAACAAAAACAACGCCAGCTTGGACAGTCTCTCCTCATAATGATAATTCTCCAGATCCAACAAGCTCCTCAGGAGCCTTCTCACCACTCTGCCTATTGCTTTCCTATCCACCTTGTGACATGATGCACTTGCTGAGCACAGACTTTTGATTGTAATCCAACGATCTCAGCAAAATTAATTATATTTCTTTGTTATTAGCAACTTCATATTAAGATAACAGAAAATTCAGAATAATAGATGCTCATACTCATCTGAATGAGTATGCAGGTACAGAAACGTTTTCCTGAAGTGGCCTAAAATTTTATATGAGACGGCCTCGATAATGTGTAAGATGACTTAAATAAGTTCTGAGTATATCTGCTGAGCTCAGTTTTGATCAATGTTCTTTCCCAAACAGCAATAAAAATTGGCCTTTGGATATGTGGTTGGGAGGAAATGAATTTTTCTCATATGCCCATTGGTTTGAGGGAGGTGCGGGCACTTGCTGCCCACTTCAAGAGTCAGCCATATTGGTGTAGGACTAGACTCGGCTGAGGACAGCAGTTTTTCTAGCTTGAAAGACCTCAAAGAATAAACTATCTTTTTCTGACAATATGATCTCCTGACAGACATTTTTTGCAGGCTTCAGCTTTATATAAAGGAAATTACATAAATGTTCTCAGACTGCTGAGCTGAGGTGTGACATCATGTTCATGTTCTCTGGATTATTAGTCCAGGGCTCTGGATTTTGATAAATTAATATGACTACTTGTGATTGTGTCTGTAACATTAACTGCAACCCAAAGGTTGAAAGGTGTATAATGTTAAAAAGGAACTATAGGTAATGAGAACAGACAGAGTTGAATGAGAAAGTTATGGAAGGGGAAGTTAAGTGCTAGTATGGTCCAGTCAGGTTGAAAGGGTTATCCTGCATTGTACAATTAATGCAATTCTATATCTGTTTTTTCTTAAATGAAGGTATTTTGCTAGCCATTAAATTTGGTGGGCTGTTACAGAATTTTTGTGTAAGTTTCACAAGAATATTGTTGGATCTTACTGAAAGTTTATTAACAGATTTAAAGGCACAATGTCATGCCATCAAGATGAACATTTGCACAAAGGCAGATTAATTGCTCCTGGGGTTAGATTACAATATATGCCTTTGATGATTTTGAAACATAACATACATCTAGATAGTCTTTAAACCATTACCTCTTGTAATGATTGATTAAAAGAATTTGACAAATCTCAAAAATCAATTTCAAAGGAATACTAAAAAAAAATCAATAAATGCCTCTTAAAATATGATAAAATGGTCCCAAACTACCCAGAAAAAAACCTGATGACATTTAGTTATAATAGAATGCTATAAGGTTTTTGTTTTGAAAGAACTATGTTGAGTAGCAAACAACCAAGGGGAACAAACAAGAAAAAGCCATGACATTTGTGAAGGAGACATCAGGAGCTTAGAGGAGGTATGAACTGAAACAACTTGGATGCAGCAGTGTGGCTGGAGTTGAAATGAGGGCAGCTGAAAGGTGAGGTATCAGGTTTACATCATGCATTCTGAATTTTGCATGGTCTAATGAAGTTTTAGTACCAGTGTTGGAAAGGTCATTTACTGCTTGACTGAAGCCACCACCAATGTTAATTCACCATTTCTATAACTGAATCAATGGGTATGCAGCCATGCTATTTAATCCATATATATGCAGTAAGAAATATTAGAATACTTAAAAGTAATAGGAAATTTTATATGCCATAAACATGAGTGGAATCTTCAAAGACTGAGCAAATCCTTATTTTATAGCATAGGTAAAATCAATACTTGTGTTTGAAATAGAGATCAGCACTAAAACAAATAAAAAATTAGAATGTACAATGTTACACAAGATGGCAGGACACAGCCCTTCAAGGAAACATGCAAGCTTGCATCCGCTGGAGATAGATTTCATCCTCATTTCTAGCCATTTCAATCTTTGTTTGCTTGCACCCTGATCTAAGAAACAAATGGCAACCTTTAGGCTCAGATCTTGCAGTAAATCACATTTGTATAGTATCTAAAAGCAGGACCATTTCCCAAGTTGTTTCACAGGATTATTATTAGACGACATTTGGCACTGAGATTTAAGGATAGGTGCCAAACACTTGGCCAAACTTTGGATTTTAATGAAAGTAACAAAACACTATACTGGAAATCAGGAAATCAGAATTGAAAACTAGAAATAGTTAACACGTTGAGCAGCTCTTGGGAAAGTGAACAAGGTTTAATATTTCAGTACAATGACTGCTGATTATATTCTATGAACAAACTGTGCAAGTTAGGATAAAGACAACAGTGAGCTCCAGTTTATGGAGTGAAAACTGAAAATGCTGGTAATAGTCAACTATTCAGACATTAAATGTGGACAGAGAAACAGAGGAGGAAGACATTTCTTTTCATGATGTTTTAATTTTGACAAAGGCTCATCAACTTGAAATATTAACTTTGCTCTTTTCTATACAGGATCCACTTTTCTTGATGAGAAGATCTGGCATTTTTTGTTTTATTTCAGATTTCTAGGCTGTGATTTTTTTTGTTTCAAGTATACAGAGATGCAAGTTGTGTATATGATCAGCAGACCATCGGATGAGAATTTCAATAGTAAAAGGGCTATATAGGGGTGAAGAGGTAAGGAAGGGAAAGAAGGAAACCTTGATGGTGAAGAGGATATTGGTATGACATTGAAAAGGAGAATTAGAGGACAAAAGCATTGAAGATGACCTTCATTTTGAGAAGCGTAGTGAATGATGCTGGGCCGCTGATGCACAGTGGACACAACTGGGTTGAGTTCTGAAACTTGACAGCACAGTAGTATAGAGAAAGAACCCCATGAAAACATTCACAACAGGAATTCTGCAGATGCTGGAAATTCAAGCAACACACATCAAAGTTACTGGTGAATGCAGCAGGCCAGGCAGCATCTCTAGGAAGAGGTGCAGTCAACGTTTCAGGCCGAGACCCTTCGTCAGGACTAACAGAAGGAAGAGTGAGTAAGAGATTTGAAAGTGGGAGGGGGAGGGGGAGATCCAAAATGATAGGAGAAGACAGGAGGGGGAGGGATGGAGCCAAGAGCTGAACAGGCACCTTTTCCAGCACCTGTCTTTATATGTGTAAAAGGCTGATGCTTTTTATGCATTGGGCAGTTTTGACTACCTGTTGTAAAGCCTTCCTATCCTACAAGGTATAATGCACTGTATGTTTTGATATACATGTGATAATAAATGAATCTGAACTCTGACATTTGGATGATAGAGACTCTTCCTTCCTACATCGTCCTAAAGCTGCAACAAACTTCAGATCCTTCCCTGTGAGTGCGTCTGGCAGTACTCTTCAAACACATGAAATCCTGAGTGCTCTTGTGATGCAATGCCAGAAATTCTTGCTTCCTCATTCAGCTTTGAGTTTCAGGAATGGATACAGGAAATGCTGGAGACATCCAGCAGGCCAGACTGCATCTGTGGAAAAGGAAAAAGTTAACCTTTTAGGTCAAAGCCTTTCAGAAGAGTTTAATGAAGGCAACTCTTTAACCTGAAACATTACTTTGTATGGACACAGATGCTATCCAATCTGCTATTGATGTTTTCTGCCTTTACTTCAGATTACTAATATCTGCAGTGTTTGGTTGATTTTCACTTACTTTAGACTTTTTTAAATGATAGATATAAGTTTCTCTTTTAAGTTAAAAGCTTCAGGAGAACAGAATTCCACTCAATGCACTCCTCTTCCCCCACCTCCCCCTCCACCCCCACCTCCACCTCACTGTAAGTGAATACAGTGACATTATGCCCTTCAAACAGCTAATCAGGGGTCCAAGAGAATATAATGGCAAGTCAGCAACAGTTTCATGTTTGTGGGCATTTAAACTAGCCCACTGGGAGAAGAATGTAGGCTTATATATCATCAACACTGAAAGGGTCAAGGGCTTAGGCCCCAGAAGATTATAAACTTTTTACAATCATTTGTTCTAGCCCCATAATGATTTTTTTTCTGAGTCATGTGAATATTTTTTTCAACAGATAAGTGTTTTTGGTCTTATTTTAAGTCTCGTTGCACATTTTAAATCACTAAAATAACCATAGTCATCTGCATTTCAAAAAAGCTAAGCGATTTTGTCACCTTTTTTCATTATATAATTACCTAGCTTTCAATGGTCCTCTGTTTCAGACAACAATATTTAGCTTGTATTTAATGTACTGTGATAGTTTTTTTTAACTGTTACTTTCCATTCTCTAGCCTTAAGTTGTATTGGGCCCACTATTTACATGAATCAGAGACTGCCTTCAACTTGAAGATTAGCCGTTCACATCTAGTATGTGATTTCTTGACAGGTAAAAGTTAATAGCAACTTTAAAATAAAACTGAAATTAGTTTCCCATAGAATGATGAACCTAAGTAGAGACTCCAAAAATATTCATGAAAATATAAACGAGATGGTTCAAGTCATCTCAGCAAATCTGATAAATGGCTTCACTAGCAACAGTCAAAGCTTTCATGACCAGTGGGCCCTGGAGCAACTCGAGTACATTATGAATCAAAAGAAAGCAAATGATAATCCAATAAGATTAGACTTATTTTCTTGTGAGAAAGGAAGATTGTTGATTTTAATCATTATAATTGAAATTTAAAGACAGAAAGATTGATGATTTGACATTATCTGGCTCAATAGGCTGAATAGCCTAACTTTCTCCCATCTCTTATGGTCTTATGGACCTATTATGATTGAAAAGATAGAAATAAAACTATAGTAAATCTCCAACTACCCACTATCTGACTACCTGACCAGTCAGAAATCTCGATGGTCATGTTTGTTGTGTTTCCCTTCAGTTTAATGGGGTTGCAGTTGCCTTTCTGTCTTTAAACTGACCAGGGACCCATTTTCCACAATTCCTCCAAACTTCCCAGGTTCACTGGAAAACTTATGATAACACTATAAAATTCATTGAAAAAGCATTTGAAGTGTATCCAGTATGAATGCGAATAACATCCAATAGTATTGAAAAATCTGCCTGCCCTGAGCTGTGCAAGATTGTTGGTCATTTAAGAAGTTAAATTTACAAGCATAGCTTAACAGAAATTAAAGTGGGTCTTTGATAAATGATCACCGGCCTAAAATGCTATTTTTTTTCTGAACAAAATTGCAGAGTGTTGTGAACTCAGCCCTGTCCATCACACAAATCAGCCTCCCCTCCATTGACTCCATCTACATAGGCAGAGGTTCTAAGTAAGTTTCCAGGAAGATCTTATTGTCTATTTATTTGTCTATTAGTACATAGCTAGTGCACTGAGAATGGGTCAGAGTAAGTGGTATATTCCTCATGTGAGATGTAGGAACTCTAGGAGACCTCCAATCTCCCTGATGCCTACATCTACATGAATTGCATTGAGCAGCTGCTCCTTAGAGACTATGTTAAGGAGCTGGCGCTGAAGCTCGATGACCTTCATCTTATACGGAAAAATGAGGAGGAGGTAAATAGGAGCTACAGGGAGGTAGTCACCCCTAAGTTGCAAGAGGCAGGTAGCTGAATGACTGCCAGGAGAGGAAAGGCAGCCAGTACAGGAAACCCCAGTGTCCATTCTCCTCAATAATAAGTATACTGTTTTGGAGAAACACATACAAAGTACTAGAGGAATCCAGCAAGCCAGACAACATCTATGAAAAAGAGTATAGTTGACGTTTCGGGCCAAGACCCTCTGCTGGAGGAACTTAGCAGACCAGGTGGTATCTATGAAAAAGAGTACAGTTGACATTTCAGGCCGAGACCCTTTGCTGGAGGAACTCAGCAGGCCAGGCAGCATCTGTGGAGAATCCGTAGAAATGCAAGAGACATCTGGATGTTATGTTGCCTCCCAGGTGCCAGAGTCAGGGAGATATTAGATTGGGTCCACTGCTTTCTAAAGAGGAAGGATGTGCAGCCAGGTCATGCTATGTATTGGTACCAATGACATACATAGGAAAAGGGGGGGAGGTCTTGAAGAGAGAATATAGGGAGTTAGGGAGAAAGCTGAAATACAGGATCCCTAGAGTAGTAATCCCCTTATTGCAGTGAGGGTAAGAATATAATGATTTGGCAAAAATATGCATGGTGGAGAAAATGGTGCAGGGGGCAGAGTGCACAGAGATTTCTGGATCATTAGGATCTCTTCCGGGGAAGGTATGACTTGCACAAATAGGACGGGTTACACCTGAACCTGATAGGGACCAATATCCTTGTAGGCAGGTTTGCTAGAACTGTTAGAGAGGGTTTAAACTAATTTGGCAGGGGGATGTGAACCAGAGTGATAGGGCTGAGGATGGGGCAGCTGGTATACAAGTAGATGCAGTGTGTAGTGAGACTGTGAGGAAGAACGGGCAGATGATAGGGCAAAATTGCAGTCAGTGAGATGAGTTGAAATGTAACATGGGGGCAAAATCAAAAATGGTGATGAATACAGGACAAGGTGCTATATATGAATGTACACTGTATGAAATGAAGTAGAAAATCTTACAGAATAGTTAAAGATTGGTAGGTATGTCTTTGTGGGCGCCACTGAGACGTGGCTGAAAGAAGATCATAGTTGGGAGCTTAACATCCAAGGATACACATTTTATCAAAAGGACAGGCAGGTAGGCAGAGGGGGTGGGGTAGCACTTTTGATAAAAAATGAAATCCTTGGAAAGAAGTTACGTACTGTAGGATTGCATGATGCAGAATCCTTGTGGGTAGAGTTAAGAAGCTGCAAGGATAAAAAGATCCTGATGAGAGTTACATACAGGCTTTTGAACAGCAGGCAGAATGTGGGATACAAATTACAATGGGAGTTAGAAAAGTCATGTAAAAAGGCCAATGTTACAATCGTCATGGGGGCTTTCAATATGCAAGTAGACTGGGAAAGTCCAGTTGGTGCCAAGATGGAATTTGAAAAATGCTCCAAGATGTCTTTTGAGAGCAGCTTGTTATCTAGCCCACTAAAGGAAAGACATCTCTGGATTGGGTGTTGTGTAATTAACCAGATTTAATTATGGGCTTAATGTAAAGGAATCCTTAGAGACAATGATCATGATATGATAGAATTCACCCTGTAGTTTGAGAGGGAGAAGATAAGGTCAAATGTTAAATTAAAGGCATCTGTTAGTCTTGCGAGACCATGGATCTGCGCCTGGAAAGTCTTCACTCTCCAGGGCGCAGGCCTGGGCAAGGTTGTATGGAAGACCAGCAGTTGCCCATGCTGCAAGTCTCTCCTCTCCACGACACCAATGTTGTCCAAGGGAAGGGCATTAGGACCCATGCAGCTTGGCACCAGTGTTGTCACAGAGCAATGTGTGATTAAATGCCTTGCTCAAGGACACAACACGTTCCCTCGGCTGGGGTTCGAACTCATGACCTTCAGGTCGCTAGCCCAATGCCTTAACCACTTGGGCACATGCCTACAAATGTATCAGTGGAGTAAAAGGCATTACAGTGTCATAATAGAGGAGCTGGCTAAAGTTGATTGGAAGGGGACATTTTCCGAGATGATGGCACAGATAAAAGGGAGATTCGGAAGGTGTGGGACAGATCCATCCCAAAGATGAAGACGTATTCTAAAAGGAGGATGAGGCAACTATAGCTGACAAGGGAAGTCAAAGTCAGTATAAAAGGAAAAGAGAGGGCATCTAATATTACAAAAATTGGTGGGAAGTTAGAGGATTGGGAAGCTTTGAAACTTTAAAAAAAACAATTGAAAAAAATAATGAGGAGGGAAGAAGTATATTATGGAGGTAAGCTAGCCAATAATATAAAAGAAGGCACCAAAAGATTTATCAGATAAATAAAGAGTAATAGAAAGGTGAGAGAGGATATCGGACTACTGAAAAATGACACTGGAGAGGTAGTAAGACATGGTGGATGAACGTATAAGTATTTGGAAGACTCTAGCAGCATGCCAGAAATTCAAGAGTGTCAGGAGTCAGAAGTGAGTTAGTTGCTAGTACTAAGGAAGAAGTGTTTGGGAAGCCGAAAAGTCAGAAGGTAGATGAGTCAGCTGGACCTGATGGACTACATCCCAGGGTTCTGAAGGAGGTAGCTGAAGAGATTGTGGAAGCATTAGCAATAATCTTTCAGGAATCTCTAGATTCTGAAACAGTTCCGGAGCACTAGAAAATTGCAAATGTCACTCCACTCTTTAAGAGGGGAAGGAGGCAGAAGAAAGGAAGTTATAGGCCAGTTAGCCTGACTTCAGTAGCTGAAAAGGTGTTTGAGTCCATTCCATTATTAAGGTTGAGGTTTTGGGGTACTTAGTGGCACATGATAAAATAGGCCAAAGTTAGCATGGCTGCCTTCAATGGAAATCTTGTCAGACAAATCCATTGGAATTCTTTGAGGAAATAACAGACAGGATAGACAAAGGAAAATCAGTTGATGTTACTTAGTTGGATTTCAGACGGTCTTTGACAACGTGCTGCTCATGAGGCTTCTGAACAAGATAAGAGCCCATGGTATTACCGGAAAGATGCTAGCATGGATAAAGATTGGCTGTCAGGCAGAAGGAAAAGAATGGGAATAAAGGGGGCCTGTTCTGGTTGGCTGCCAGTGACGTGGTTTCTGCAGGGTTCAATGTTGGGACCACATCTTTTCACATTATATGTCAGTAATTTGGATAACGGAATTGATGGCTTTCTGGCCAAATTTTTTTTAAGATTATGAGAACGCGCAGTCATCTTTTATTGTCATTTAGTAATGCATGCATTAAGAAATGATACAATATTCCTCCGGTGTGATATCACAGAAACACAGGACAGACCAAGACTGAAAAACTAACAAAAACCACATAATTATAACATATAGTTACAACAGTGCAACAATACATAACTTGATGAAGAACAGGCCATGGCACAGTAAAAAAGTTCAAAGTCTCTCGAAAGTCCCACATCTCACGCAGATGGGAGAAGGAAGAAATCTCTCCCTGCCATGCCCGACCACAGTACGACTCTGCGTCATCCGAAAACTTCGAGCTGTGATCAGCCCTCCAACACCGAGCACCGGGCGCCATCTCTGCCGAACGGTTCGACCTCAGCCTCGGTCACCAGCAGCAGGCAAAGCCGGGGATTTTGGGGCCTTCTCTCCAGAGATTCTCGATCGCACAGTAGCAGCGGCAGCAAGCCCAGAATTTCAGAAATTTCCAGATGTTCCTCTATGCCTTCTCACATCTGTTTCCATCAAATCAGAATTGTGCACGGTACCCTATTTAACAAATATGATATCATTTCACCGGAGAGCTGCATGTGCTGTGTCGCGCTGCCTTCCTCTCTTCCTGTGGAAGATGCAAAGATTGGTAGAGGGGCAGGCAGAACTGAGAAAGCAGGGAGTGTGCAAAAGGACTTAGACAGATTGGAAAAATGGACAAGGAAGTCGCATGTTGAATATAATGCAGGGAAGTGTATGGTCATGCACTTTGGTTGAAGGAATAAAGGCATAGACTATTTTCTAAATGGGGAGAAATTTTAAATTCAGTGGTGAAAGGGGGCTTGGGAGTCCTTATGCAGGATTCCCTGAAGGTTAATTTTCAGGTTGAGTTGTTCAGAAAGGCAAATGTAATTTTAGTATTTATTTCAAGAGGACTAGAATAGAAGAGCACGAATGTAGTGCTGAGGTTTATAAGGCACTGGTCAGACTGCACTTGGATTGTCAGCTGCTTTGAGCCTCCTATCTAAGAAAAGGTGTGCTAGCATTGGAGGGAGTCCAGAGGAGATTCACCAGATTGATTCCAGGAAAGAAAGGGTTAATATATGAGGAGCATTTGATGACTTTGGGCTTGTACTTGCTGGAGTTTAGAAGAGTGATAGGGGATCTCATTGAACTCTATTGAATATTGAATAATCTAGATGGTGTGAATGTGGAAAAGATGTTTTCTATAGTGGGAAAGTCCAGGATGAGAGGGCACAGCCTCAGAATAAAGGGATGTCCACCTAGAGCTGAAATGAGGAGTAATTTCTTTAGCAGGAGTGAATCTGTGGCATCCAAGTCACTGAGAATATTTCAAAGGTTCAAAGGCTTATTTGTTATCAAAGCATGTATCCATATACAACTCTGAAATTTGTCTTCTCCAGATAGCCACGAAACAAAGAAAGAACATGAAAGTCATTCAGAGAGGAACATCAAACCCCTCCCCCACACTAAAAAGAATGGCATCCTGATCATCAACCACACCCCCCCCACCCACAAAATGGAACAGGAACATCGACCCCTCAAAAAAACAATCCCTTCCCCACACAAACAAACTAAGAGAACACAATAGAACATCAACCACCAAACACCCTCCCCTCCCCTTGCACAAGACAGAAAAGGAACAGGCAATAAAAAACAGAGTATAAAAACCATAAGTCTGAAAAAGTCCACAGTCCCTAAATGTAATAGTCCAATCCATAAATGCAGAACCACATTAGCATCTGTGATATCTGTGATGTTCATCAAAAGAGAAGGGCACCACACAAGGCACAGAGGCTTACCTGCGCCTGCCACAGCGAGCCATACAGTGGCAGGCTGCCCACAGATTCCTACTCCGGTAGTGATGAGAAGGAAGGCAGTCGGCGCTGAACTCCCACTCGCCTTCCACAGTCACCTTGATGTCTCAATCGTCCTCGACACTTTAATTGACAATTAGTGGATGCTTTAACCATAAAAATGGAGTAGGCCATCAGCTCACGCCCCATCTCAAAGTTTCTTTGCATTGAGGCCGTCCAAGTACGAACTCACTTCCCAGAATCTTCTTGGAGACAGCAACACATTAGATCACTCAAACGATCTCCAAACAGTAAAGCGCGTTTTTAAATCGGATGTTGATAAGTTCTTGTTTAATCAGGGCATCAGAGGTTACGGCGAGAAGGGAGGAAAATGATGTTGGGAGGGATAATAAATCAGCTATGATGGAATGGCAGAGCAGACTCAATGGGCCAAGTGGCCCAAATCTGCTCCTATGTCTGATGGTCCAACATTATCAAGGACCCTCCCACTCAAGTCATTCTCTCTTCTCTCCCCCCACCCACTGGGCAAAAGACACAAAAGTTTGACGACATCTACCTCCATGTTCATGGACATTTTCTTTAGTGCTGATATCAGACTCTCAAATGGACCTCTCATATACTAAAAATAAACTCTTTATCTCCCAATCTACCTTGTCATGACCCATGGTCTACCTGTATTGAACTTTCTCTCCACCAATAACACTATACTTTGGATTCTGTTTTCATTTTATTACCTCGATGCACTTATGTATGGAATTTTCTACTTTGATGTTATGCAAGCAAAAGTGACAGTATTATTGCCACACATGCTGTATCTCAGTATGTGGCATTAATAAACCATTTCTAATTCCAGCTCCATAGACACTGCCTGGCTACTGAGGATTTTCAGCATTTCTGTTTATGCTTTACAAATTCTGTACATTTACAGTAGTTGTTGGTAAAATAGTTTCATAGTTACAACACAGAGATCAGTTCCCATTCTTTACTGAAAATTACACAGGCTTTCAGTACAGGATTAAGTTACCAGATTTGAATGATTAAAAGTAAAGATTGGGAACTTTAATATGGCATGGAGATGAGAAATTGAGAATATAAAAGAAGAAAGATGAGTGGGCAAAGATCTGACATAATATATAAATGCAAAATTTCCAATTTTATTAAGAAAGATAAGAAAGATAATTTTTTTCAATTACAGAGCTCTGAGATGAGAGGGTTCTGGGCGAACAACGACAGAATTTCCAAAAGGTTAACATGCAGTTAGAGTGCGCCATTAGAAAAGTTACAATCCTTCAGTTTAGTAGGGCATTGGTGAGACCTTATCTAGAATATCATGTGTTAATTCAGTTCTGAGAAAGCTTACCAGATTAATATTTGAAATGAGCAAATAAGTTCATGAGGATGAATTGGACAAGCTGTACTTGTGTTGACTGAAATTTTGAGGAGTGAGGGAGGACTTGAATCAAATATAAGGCTAGAGGTCATCTTGATAAGATGGAAGTGGAAGAATCTAGGGGTCTCTGATTAAACACCAGCAGTTACCTAATAAAGGCAGAACATGCAATTTTTTTCCTCATAAGTCTTTTAAACTCTCTTCCTTATAGAATAGACATTGAGATGGTGATTTGGTTGTTTGGATTCAGAAATGATTTGCTCATAGAAGACAGAGGGTAGTGGTGGGACGGTATTCTTTTGGCTAGAAGTCCATAATCATTGGTGTTGTGCAAGGATTGGTGCTGGTAGTTCATTGTTTATGTTGTATGTAAATGACTTGGGAGAAAATGTAGATGGGTTGGTCAGTAAGTTTGTAGATGACACAAAGATTGGTTGAGTTTTGCGCAGTGAAGAGGGTCAAAGAGTCCTGCATGACCTAGATCAGTTACAGATATGGGTGGAGAAATGATAGAAGAAGTTTAATCTGGGCAAATTTAAGGGGACATTTAACAGTTAATAGCGAGACACTTAAAAGCATAGATGTACAGAGGGATCTTGTGATGCAAGCCAAAAGTGGCAACATAGGTAGACAGGATGGTAAAAAGGATGTATGGCAGGCTTGTCTTCATTGGTTGGGGCATTGAGTATAAGAATCAGGAGGTCATATTGCAGCTATATAAAACTTCTGTTAGGCTACACTTGGAGTAATGTGTGCAGTACTGGTCACTGTGTTATAGAAAGAATGTGAAGACTTTGAAAATTTTGAAGCGGCTTGCCTGGATTGAAGGGTATGAGCTATAATGAGAGGTAGGCCAAACTTAGGTTGTTTTCTCTGGAGGCTTGTAGGTTGAGAGAAGACCTGATAGAAGTTTATAAAATGATGAGAAGCATAAATAAGGTAAACAGCCAGAATCTTTTTCCCAGCATAGAAATGTCAAATACAGGAAGGCATGTATTTAGTGTGAGAGGAAGAAAGTTTAAAAGGAGATTGTGGGGTAGATTTTCTACTCAGAGAGTGGCATTTACCTGGAACAGGCTCTCAGGGATAGTGATCGAGGTGTTTAAGAATCTTATATATAGACACGTGAATATGCAAGGAATGGAGGGATATTGAACATGTGCAACAGAAGGGATTTAGATTAATGCATTTGCATCATGTTTGGTGCAACATCATGGACCAAAGGACCAGTCCTCATGCTGTGCTTGTTGTGTATTTAATATTTCAGTAATATTTGAGTAATATTGTAAATATATTGTTTAATTAAGTATTATTTGTTGCGTTCATATTTCTGTATGATTTATATGTAAAAGTACATGAATGGCATATGTCATTACGTGAACACATCATATGTGTGGACCTCACTAAAAGAAAAAAAGTAAATAGATACATTTCCCAGCTCCTCTCAGTTAGTTTCTAGAATTACAAAGCATAACAGTGACAATGAGGTAGTTTTAAAACAAAATGGAGATGGCTACCTATCTGTTGAACTGCAGTGAAATGTTCAAATTAATTTTTTTTCCCTTTGGAAAGGGAGAGAGATGTCTGAGTTTAAAAAATGCAGAAAACAGACAAAATTCATGGGTTTATAAACAGTGAGTACCGGATGATAATAATAGTTAAATTAAAAATAAGCAGAAATGAGCACAACAGGTAAATGGTGGATGTATATTGAATGAAATGAACAGTACTTTGAAGAAAATGAAAGCGCCAATGAAATGTGAGTGCCAGTGCTATTGAGTGCAATTAATGGAAAGCCATACACTTTGTTTAGAAGTTTAACTGCTCCAATCAAACCAGCTTTGCTGACCTCATGATGATAATGCAGAAATAGTTAGATCTGAAATATGGAATCAAATGAAGGGGTGTCTATTTCAGTTTGAGTAGCGGGGCCTACTTCTGACAGCAGTGCACACCAGCTGCTGTCCCGGTGTCAGTCTCCCACGATGCTTCAGTTGGAGAAATTGGCTAGGAACCGAGCTGCACCCCGAAGGCGCATGTCCTCCAGGCCACTCCTGGAGATATCAAAACATCAGACCGCACAGCTGGTCCGAAATCCCACCACTTGTGGAGAACCATAGTTTGAGCTGTAGCTGTAGATCACAGACTCTGACAAAACCACAGCCACCTTGAAAAAAAAAGAAAGACGTGAAAAGAAGACTAAGTTGTTTCATGGAAAAACTGCTGTCACCATCTTTCCTAGCTCTTCTCTCCAATGCAGGTTTAAAGACAAAATTTGCAGAAAATGCAAAAAAGCAGGACACATGCAAAGAGCATGTCAGGCAGTCAAAAATAAATGGACTGCATAGGGAAGAGAGGAAGATAAAAAGTCAAGTTGCAATTCCAAAAGAACACTGATCTGCATGCTGTTGATGAAAAATCAATTAGCGGCATGGTAGTGTAGTGGTTAGCACAACGCTTTACAGTATCGGCAACCCAGGTTCAATTCCTGCTGTAAGGAGTTTGTATGTTCTCCCCATGACCGTGGGGGTTTCCTCCAAGTGCTCTAGTTTCCTCCCACAGTCCAAAGACATAGGTGATTTGGTCATTGTAAATTGTCCTGTGATTAGGCTAGGATCAAATCGGGGAATTGCTGAGTGGAGTGGAAGGGCTGGAAGAGCCTATTCCGCACTGTTTCTAAATAAATAACTAAATGAACTCGTAAAGCCCACATAAGGCAACCCCTGTCAAGGTTAAGTTCATCCTGGCATTGGTAAATATGCTAAGATTAGAATTTCTACTGCACGTTCAAGCCATTGGGGATTACCATGAGACAATGTGGGGTCTTTTCTGATTTCCTTTTGGATCAGCTATAAATGGGAGACTTGCAATCTACATTAGGGAGAATGCATCAAGATGAGTGTCCTCTTTTGTAAATTTTCAGGTATTTCCTTTTCCAAGGGAAAATGGGACAATCCATCAGCATTTCCACGATTAGTTGTCTTCTTGAATTTAGTCGTAATTGTGTCCTATCTCTGCCTTCACGCTGTTGCTGTTGGTGAAACTCCCTTCTGTGGATTGAAAATAGATTCTAGTAGTTGATGATCAGTAATGAGGGTAAACTCTCCTATACAAGTACTGGATGAAATGTTTTATACCTTAAACCAGACTCAAGGCCTCTCTGTCAATCTGAGCGTAATTTTTCTATCCAGCAGTAAGGAAACGTGATGCAAAGGCTATGGGACATTCACTTCCTTCACTCATAACATGTGACATGCCTGCACCTAAAGGCGAGGTATCACAGGCAAGCTTCACTGGACAATATAGATCATAATCTGTGAATGCAGTGTCTGACGTCACCATTTCCTTTGCCTATTGGAAAGCCACCTCACACTGCTTTGTTCATTGCCACTTCTTCCTGATCTGTAGTTTAATTTCCATGGATATTTCTAATAAACTTTTCTCTTCTAATCAGGTTGCAATTTGTTACTAATGAAACAAGAAGACATGGGATTTAGCTTAAAAAATGCAAACTCCACAGGCCAGGCAGCATCTGTGGCTAGAGAAATATATTTAATGACGTTTGAAACATTAACTTGTTTTCTTTCTCCACAGATGCTGCCTAGCTTGCTGAGTACCTCGAGAGATTTCTATGCTTTTTTTCAATTTCAGATTTCTAGCACCTGCAGGTTTTGCTTTTCCATTTAAAGGAAATGCCTCCGTCCGTGAGAAATCGAGAAGCAAATAAAGGTAACATAGTTTGTGCTGATTGTTTTGCTTTTTGTTCAACAGGACATCTGAATGAATCAAAAGCTTGAAATTCTTAAACAAACCCCCAAATGACCAAACAAAGTGACTCCACAACCTGCTGAATTTCCTTGTTCATTTTTTACGATATAACGTACACATAGAATCCTGAATATGCTTTGACTCATTTGCCATCGAATACCTAAAATGAGTTTGGCCTCTTTTCCATCGGTGAACTTTGCCTCTGCTTCTCAAGTAGATCTTGGACTGAAATGCCAATGCCCCTTTCAGTCTTTCGCCCTCTGCGTCTCCTATGCATTACATCAAACTGAATGCCAGTTTATCAGGAGGGTTATAAATTATTAGTCAAAATTGAAATACTTAAAATGCTGACGAAAGCTTTGTATTCCTCCTTTGGCTACAAAAGAAGTGAAAAATGGAAAGTTTAAAGTTGGAATTGATGAGTCAAGTGACTGGCGCATGTTGCTCTGAGTAATAGAAATTGGGTTTCCATCTCAACTTTTCAGCCCTGTCTGACGCAACCATGTAACAGTTTGCATCCTTGGAGACAGTGGCCGTTTGTAATATTCATTGACTCAAGAGTTAGTAAAATGTTAAAGACAAACTTGACATTAACCCTGAAATAATACATTTATATACTGTCATACAGATAAAAAGAAACAAGCTGTAAAACTTTGATGTCATTTCCAGTTAGACCCTGGGAATGTTTTATGTCATGTTGGGGTGATGTAGCACTGATTGCTTTTCCAATCATTGCCCCTAATGTGATTCTTACCCTGGTTGCCAGCCACAACAATTGCCTTTGCATACCTGAATCTTCACCTGTGAGATCCTCCGCATCCCCTGACCTCATCCCCGGCCATTTAATTGGCAACAGGATTCTCATTGCCCTTCCTCAGGGTTCCTGCTATGAATTCTGGGGTCTGCCCGCAGTGTTGTTATGCTATGTTAGCAAATTTCAGTTATTGGACAAATGTGGACAAGACTTCTTTAAACCTCTGCACGTTTCTGAGCATACCATGTAGTTTGGGTGTGTCAAAAATAAAAACAGCCAGTTTTCAGTGTCCCAACTACATTTACCCAGCTACCAACTCCAAAGTCCTTCAACGTCTGGAGTCTGTTTCAAGAGATTACTCTTCACACTCAATATTTTTCCCACGGGAGTCAGGCTACTGCTTATTAACAATGAGTTCAACACGTAGTTCTGTCGTATCTTTGGTGAAACAAAAACATCCTAATATTTTCATGCTGTCTTATAATGAATTTCATAGAGAAGGATTGGCTTGGATGACCATAAATTTGGTCAGACAGCTAGGTTTGAACCAATTCCTTTAAAGCAGGGCAATATGAGAGTCTATTGGATCTAAACAGTTTAGGATATACTGTAGGCCAGGAAATTCAAGTGTGTAATGCTGTTTATGTAAGTGTGACATGAATGAAGTTTGACTTTCCCAGAGTAAAATATGATTGCCACCATATTTGGGAAGGTCTTGCATCACTCCAGAAATTCAACTGGATATCCCTTGGCATGAGTCAGAGAAGTAGAAGTACTTTGGATGTGTCCTCCAAAATGACCTTTGGGACGGAAGCAGAAATTGGATCCAACTACTCTACACAGATGTTTGGAGTGCAGTTCAAATCTATTGGAGGGAAGCAGATAGCTTCCCCATTCAGTCTGTAGTTAGGCAGTGTTGTCCACTCTGCCCTATCCTGCTTATGTGTTGTATAGAACACTTTGCCGAATCTGTCAGGAAAGATGAGAGCATTAGAGGGATAATGCTGCCTGGCATTAGAGGCCTGAGGATCAAAACCTCCCTGTATGTGAATGATGTTGCTGTCTTCTGTCCAGTCAATGTACAGGTTGATCAGCATCTGCAACCAGTTTGAGTTGTCCTCTGATGTGAGAGTTAACTGTAGGTGAGAGCGAGGCCATGTTCTTTGGCAACTGGCCTAGCTGATCTAGCGTCCCCTTCGCCGTCAGGACTGACTACCTGAAGGTGCTGAAGATCTGGTTCAGAGGAGTGGAGTTGTGTAACAAAAATTGATTAGAGTGGATTGGGAAGATCAAGCAAAAATTGGGTCTGTGGCAATGATGCTGCCTCTCAGTAACTGGGAAGAACTTCATCATAAAGTGCAATGTGCTCTCAGGGTTGCCTTCTTTGTGCATGGGTAGCCCATTCCCATCCCCACCCCCACCTCAATAATCATTCCAGACAATATCCAAGTCCTCTATCAGTCAAAGATGGAGTGAGTCTGATGGATCACAATGCAGACATTTCTAGAGAATGGGGCAAGAGTGTACCCGATGTTGTCCTCATCCTAAAGTGTGGCTGCATTAGGCTGCCTGTGGAATCAAAGTATGAGGGCACCACGTGTCACAACATTTGTCCCTGGTGTTGTGGACAACAGCTCTAGATCCATTGCAGTACAACATCTCAGTCAGCTGGACATTGCAGCACTGTCTGCCCTTTGTGGATGAGTTCTTCTAAGTAAGCACCTTTGACAATAAGTCCATCAGGCAGTGGGCAACATGGAATATCCTGCAGGCGCTGTGGGACAAGGACTCTGTGGATAATGTGGGGTTGTTCTCTGAGCAAACCATCCTAACTATCTGACAGTGTTACCTTATCACCAAAACTCACCAACAAGCACTAAGATCTTGCTTGGCTGTTGGTGAGAAAGGCCCTCAAGCAAGATCGTTCATAAACAGATAAATTACAATCTACAATACACACTGAGACTGGGACAGATGTGGTGGGGAAGAGGTGTTCACCCACCCCTTTGCAGACTATGGATTTGCTAAGAGGGTGTGGAGAACGTTGCAAGCATCGTTGATTTGGTTCATCCCAAGCAGCTGTGTAAAAGAGGACTCTCTGACCAAGCTATTTCCAGGGGTACACACTGAAAAGGTTAGCAAATCCGTGAAAGACACTCTTTGGTCTGGCCTTAACTTGTTGGTCTTCCAAAACAGTGAAATGCCTGTAAGTTTATGCTATTGACTGAAGCATTCCAGGCTGCAGGAATGTGTTAGAGAGACTCACTGAAGATTGGTGTAAACATCACAAAGTCTCTGTGGGGAGGACCACCGTCTAAGTTCCTTCTGCTGCCACACATGGAGGGGCTGAGATGGGTATGGAAGTCCCTCAAATACTGAAATAGTGAATCATCCCAGGGAGCAGAAATGCTTTATTTTTTAAATTAACCCTTTTGACTGTGAATGTAAATGTTTTTCACTGTTCATTTTCTGCATATGTATATTTTTTTATTATGAAGAAGATTTATTTTTGACACTAAGAAGTACTTTGGTTACGGCACTGCGTGCTTGACTAAGATTATTCATCATCATCATCTGACCCCATTTCTTTGCATGGCTGGGTGAAATTCAGCAACAGCTTTCAATACCTGATATTCAAGTGTGAAGTTGATTATCGGTATTGGTTTATTATTGTCAAATGTGCTGCGATGCAGTGGAAAGATTTTGTTCTGCATACCATCCAGGCAGGTTACGTCATGCATAACTGCATTGAGGTAGTAAAGAGAAAGCAGAATGCAGAACATCATGTTGCGGATACAGAGAAAGTGCAGTGCAGGAAGACATATGAAGTGCAAGGGACAGAATGATCTTGCACCAGGAGATCAAGAGTTCATTTTTTTTTAAGCACATGAGATATCTGTTTAAGAGTCTGATAACAGTGGGATAGAAGTTGTTCTTGAGTCTAGTGGTACATCTGCTTGAACCTAATGGTACATCTCCTTGAGCTTGGTGGTATGTCTCCTTGAGCCTTGCATTATATCCCCCTTGAGCCTGGCGGTAGGTGCTCTCAAGCTTTTGTATTTTATGCACAATGTGAGAGGGAAGAAAAAACGTTGACTGGGATGTGGGGGTGTGGGGGGAGTGCTCTTGATTACATTAGCTGCTGTCCTGAGGCAATGAGATATACTGACAGCTTTAAAAGAACTTCAAAAGAAGTTTGCAAACACTTCTATAAACAGCAGGATATACCTCATTTGTGCAACCAACAATTGATGCTAGACCAAATTGTCCAGCTTAAATTTTTGCTGGTAGGTTTTTGTTAATTCAACAACTTGAGCAACATGGAGCTAAGGTAACATGATTCCAGTGAATAGCAGGACTGGTTTAGGAACTTAATGGCTGATTAACATCCCATATTCCTGAACATTTATGCTACACATCTATTAGAACACAATGAATCAAGTATTGACCGTGAACTATGTCACTGCAGTAAGGTTTCACCAGATCAAGAGCTGATTTATTCTAATATCATGATAATGTTAGGAGTAGATGTATACTGCCTATTGTAATCTCTGCTGTGAACCAGCACATTGCTCTCCCTGCATAATGTTGCACTCATTAAGAATCAGAATCGGGTTTATTATCACTGGCATGTGTTGTGAAATTTGTTGCTACGCAGCAGCAGCACATTGCAATATATAAGAATAAAAACTGTGAATTACAGTAAGAAGTAGATTAAGAACGTTAAATAAGTAGTGCAAAAGAGGAAAGAAAATGAGGTCGTGCTCATGGGCTCAATGTCCATTCAGAAATCTGACGGCAGACGGCAAGATCCTGCTCCTGAAACACTGAGTGTGTGCTCTTAAGCTCCTCTACCTCCTCCCTGATGGGAGCAATGAGAAGTGGGCACGTCAAAGGTGATGGGAGTCCTTAATAATGGATGCTGCCTTTTTGAGACATCGCTCCTTGAAGATGTCCTGGATGCTTGGTAGGCTAGCGTCCATGATGAAGCTGACTGAGTTTACAATGTTTTGCAGCTTATTTTGATCCTGTGCAGTGGCTTGAAAACTGAAAATGTGATTGAATTTTAAACAAACATGCCTTCCAAGGCACTGACAGCCAAGTCAAACAATGCTGATTCTGCATAAGCCTTTTCTTTTTAGTACGAATGGGAGATAAAATGAACTTTGACTTTAAGTCTTCTTACTGATAAATATTTCACATTAAAAATCATTATACAGTGATAAATGAGAAAGCAATGTCTAAAATAATTCATCACACACTCCTGACTGATTGCAATGCCCTCATTATGTTCTGAACTCTAGAAGATGCTCTCAATGATCAAGAATGTATTTCTTAAAACAGCAAGCCAATTCCATGGCAACCACTTCAACATTGGATTATAGTAATCAAGATTTATTTTTATTTATCATTTTTGCCAAGATGTTTTAATTCATGCACCAAATCCATAGGATATCTTGTTCCATCTGTAAAAAAATAATTTTTGAAATTTTATTTTTTAAAAAGAAAAACATTTTAACTAGTTCTCCAAAATTACAGATGATTAATCACCATTGTGTTATCTTATATGAAATTGCTCTCATCTCCATCTTATTCTTTGTCAGCCTGTTCTCTACTTTTAGAATGAGAGTAATTCTGTAAAACTATTAGGCACTTTATTAGCATGAAGCCTTACATTAGGCAAACTATTTATTATTTCTTTGTGACACGTGTCTGAAATATTTCTGATTCCCTGTTCTTAATGCAGTGCCAAATAAAGACACCTCCATAGTTATGTCTTTGCAAGCAGACTTCTGTTGTTATTGGAGCAGTCAATTTGTTCTATCCATGTAATACAGAATCCTGCATACCAGAAGGAGGCCATTTGGCTCATGAAATAACTGCTGACTCTTTGAAAAAGCTGCCCAAATTGTCTCCATCTGCTACTCTTGCATGATGTTTCTACAAAGTGTTAATTTTTGGGGTTATATGTTCAAATTCCATTTGAATGTTAATCTTAGGCTAAGGTGTTGGCTTGTCCAGACCCAAAGTGTGAACTGTGTGCCTGTGCACTCCCTCAGCACAGAGGTGAATTATGTGCTTAAATCTCTGAAGGAATCCAAGCAATATGGGATAATTATTGCAAACTGGCAGAGAATTAAGAGATAGTTCATTGGTGGAGAAGGAATAAGGAACTGTTTGGCCTGCTTGCCTCTATTTCTTATGTTCTACCTGATGAGTACCATCAACTGAGAAATAAGTACCCTCAACTGGGGGCAGGGATTCAGATTTCTGGATCATTGGGACCTCTTCTAGGGCAGGTGTGACCTGTACAATAGGGATGGGTTGCACTTGAATCTGAAGGGGACTAATATCCTTGTTGGCAGGTTTGCTAAGGCTTTTGGGAGCGGTTTGAACTAATATGGCAGGAGGATGGGAAGCAGTATGATAGAGCTGAGGTTGAGCCAGCAAGTATACAAGTAGATGATGGGTGTAATATGAATGTAAGGAAGAATTGGATACAAATGCAGACAAAGCAAAGAGTTAAATTGTACTACAGAAGCAAAATTCAAAATGCAGGACTGAAGGTGCTGTATTTAAATGCACATAGTATTCAGAATAATGTGGATGAACTCATGTCGCAATTAGAAGTTGGTCATTGGTCGGTATGATGTTGTGGTTATCACTGAGTCACACCTGAAAGAAGGTCATAGTTAGAAGCTTAATATCAAAGGATATACTCTGTATCGAAAGGACAGGCAGGAAGCATTGGTGGTGGTGTGGCTCTGTTGCTTAGAGATGCAATTACATCTTTAGAAAGAAGTGACATAGAGTCAGAGAATGCTGAATCTTTGTGGGTGGACTGCAGGGGTGAAAAAGCATTATGAGAATCATATACAGGCCTCCAAATGGTAGCCAAGATGTGGAGTTGAGATTACAAAAGGAGCCGGAAAAGGCTTGTAATAAGGATAATGTCACAATTGTAATGGGGGACTTCAACTTGCAAGGGGATTGGGAAAATTAGGTTGCTGTCAGATCGCAAGAGGGGATATTTGTTGAATGCCTAGAGGTGGTTTTTGGAGCAGCTTGTGCTTGAGTCCCACTCCAGGAAAGGCTATCTTAGATTGGGTGTTGTGTAATAATCCAGATTTTATTAAGGAGTTTAAAGTAAAGAGACCCTTAGGAAGCAGCGAACATAATATGATTGAATTCATACTGCAATTTGAAAGGGAGAAAGCACAAGTCACGTGTATCAGTATTGCATTGGAATAAAGAGGTTTACAGAAGCATGAGATTGGAGCTTGTCCAGCTGTATTGGAGGGGGAATACTGGTGGGCAGAGCAGAGGTGGCTGAAGTTTCTGGGGAAAGTTCACAAAGTGCAGGATAGATATGTTGCACAGAAGAAGCTCTCAAATGGCAGGGGTAGGAAACCGTGGTTGACAACGGAAGTTAAGGACAGCATAAAGGCCAAGAAAGGGGTATATAATGTAGCAAAAGTGAGTGGGAAGTTGGATAATTGGGAAGATTTTTAAATTGAACAAAAGGCAACTAAAAAAACCATAAGAAGGGTAAAGATGAAATATGAGGGCAAACTAGCCAATAGTATAAAGCAGGATACTAAAAGTTTTTTCAGTTACATAAAGAGGAAAAGGGAAGTGAGAGTTGATATTGGACCACTGAAAAATGATGTTGGTGAGATAGTAATAGGGGACAAAGAAAGGGCAGATGAACGTAAGGAAGATGAACGTTCAGGAAGAGGTTGCTTTAGAGGTAGCAAATGCGTTGGTTTCAATCTTTCAAGAATCACTTGATTTTGGCTTGGCTCCGGAAATGCAATTGTCACTCCACTCTTTACAAACTGAGGAGGGCAAAATAAAAGAAATTATAGGCCAGTTAGCCAAACCTCAGTGGTTGGGAAAGTGTTAGAGTCTATTATTAAGGATGAGGTTTCAGGGTAGTTGGAGACTAGTGATAAAATAATTCAAAGTCAGCATGGTTTCTGTAAAAGGAAATCTTGCCTGCAATAAACAGGGTGGACAAAGGATAGGCAATGGATGTCATTTACTTGGATTTTCAGAAGGTGTTTGATAAGGTGCCACATATGAGGCTGCTTAGCAAGATAAAATCCCATGGTGTTACAGGAAAGATACTGACGTGGATACAGGAATGTCTGACAGGCAGGAAACAGCAAGTGGGAATAAAGCAGGCCTTTTCTGGTTGGCTGCCAGTGACTAGTGGTGTTCCTTAGGGGTCAGTATTGGGACCACTACTTTTCACATTGTTTGTCAGTGATTTAAATACTGGAACTGATGGCTTTGTGGCAAAGTTTGCAGATGATATGAAGATAGGTGGAATGGTAGGTAGCGCTGAGGAAGCAATACGATTGCAGCAGGGCTTAGAAAAATTGGAAGAATGGGCAAAAAAATTGGCAGATGGAATATGGTGTTAAGAAATGTATGATAATGCATTTTGGTAAAAGGAACAAAAATGCAGACTATAATCTAAATGGTGAGAAAATTCAAACATCAGAAGTGTGAAGGAGGGGGAGTCCTCATGCAAGACTCCCAGTAGGTTAATTTACAGTTTGAGTCTGTGGTAAAGAAGACAAATGCAATGTCGCATTCATTTCAAGGGGAATAGAATATAAAAGCATGGAAATAATGTTGAGCCTTTATAAGACGCTAATGAGGTTGCAGTTGGAGTATTGTCAACAGTTTTGGGCCCTGTATCTCAGAAAGGATGTGTTGTCATTGGAGAGAGTCCAGAGGAAGTTCACAAAGATGATTCTAGGAATGAAGGTGTTGACATATGAGGAGCATTTGGCAACTTTGGGCCTGTACTCACTGGAATTTAGAAGAATGCGATGGCATCTCATTGAAACCTACTGAATGCTGAATGGACGAGATAAAATAGATGTGGAGAGGATGTTTCCTATGGTGTGGTGTCCAGAACTAGAGGGCACAGCCTCAAAATTGAGAGGCAACTGTTTAGAACAGAGGTAAGGAAGAACTTTTTTTAGGCAGAGAGTAGTAAATCAAAGGTTGCGGC
This sequence comes from Mobula birostris, assembly GCF_030028105.1. Lineage (NCBI taxonomy): Eukaryota > Metazoa > Chordata > Chondrichthyes > Myliobatiformes > Myliobatidae > Mobula > Mobula birostris. Next base: position 141,036,570 of record NC_092371.1, on the reverse strand, counting down.
AACAAGGCAAGTGTATGGGGCTGTGTAGGATCTGGGATCGGCCATGATGGGCTGAGTAGCCTAATGCTGCTCCTATGCTTTATGGTCTATGTGTCTCTTAGTGTACTTCATCTTACTGTAGAGGAATACTCATCCTGAAACTGGACTTTATTTTGAATTGAGTTAATATGACGTGGAAATGTGGCCCCTTTTGCAACAATGTCATTGTTAGTTTCACATAAAACACAAAGGTGGACAACAACAGAAGCAAACATGAAAAATGCTGGAAGAACGTGGCAGCCAGACAGCATCTATGAAAGAAAGTACAGTCGATGCTTTGGACAAGACCTTTCAGCAGGATTGGCCACAGTCCTGCTGAAGGGCCTCGGCCCAAAACATAGCCTGTACTTTTTTCCATAGATGCTGCCTGGCCTGCTGAGTTCCTCCAGTATTTTGTGTGCATTGCTTTGGATTTCCAGCATCTGCAGATTTTCTCTTGTTTGTGATTTGGCAACAACAGAAGCTAAGAATTCTACCGGTGAAAGAAAACTATGAGAGCTTTCAGAAAACTGAAATATGACAGATAGAACTGAAGGCAGACGAGTGTGAGGTGTTGCACTTCGGATGTCAAACGAGGATAAGAATTATACAGTGAGTGATAGGACATTGAGGTGTGCAAAAAAAAACAAAGGGTCCTGGGAATACAGATCCATAACTCCTTAAAAGTGGCATCGCAGGTGGATAGGGTCATAAAGAGAGCTTTTGGCACATTGGCCTTCCTAAATCAGGGAACTGAGTACAGTAGTTGGAATGCCATGTTGAAGTTATATAAGACATTTATGAGGCTGTATTTGAAATGCTGTTGATATTTCTGGTCACCTACCTACAGGAAAGATATCAATAAGCTTGAAAAAGCGCAAAGAAAACTTACATGGAAGTTGCCGGGACTTGAGGACCTGTGTCATTTATAGTCATAGTCATAGTCTTACTTTATTGATCCCGGGGGAAATTGGTTTTCATTACAGTTGCACCATAAATAATAAATAGTAATATAACCATAAATAGTTAAATAGTAATATGTAAATTATGCCAGTATATTATGAAGTAAGTCCAGGACCAGCCTATTGGCTCAGGGTGTCTGACCCTCCAAGGGAGGAGTTGTAAAGTTTGATGGCCACAGGCAGGAATGACTTCCTATGACGTTCTGTGTTGCATCTCGGTGGAATGAGTCTCTGGCTGAATGTACTCCTGTGCCCACCCAGTACATTATGTAGTGGATGGGAGACATTGACCAAGATAGCATGCAACTTAGACAGCATCCTCTTTTCAGACACCACCGTGAGAGAGTCCAGTTCCATCCCCACAACATCACTGGCCTTACGAATGAGTTTGTTGATTTTGTTAATTCTGTTGGTGTCTGCCACCCTCAGCCTGCTGCCCCAGCACACAACAGCAAACATGATAGCACTGGCCACCACAGACTCGTAGAACATCCTCAGCATCGTCTGGCAGATGTTAAAGGACCTCAGTCTCCTCAGGAAATAGAGACGGCTCTGACCCTTCTTGTAGACAGCCTCAGTGTTCTTTGACCAGTCCAGTTTATTGTCAATTCGTATCCCCAGATATTTGTAATCCTCCACCATGTCCACACTGACCCCCTGGATGGAAACAGGGGTCACCGGTACCTTAGCTCTCCTCAGGTCTACCACCAGCTCCTTAGTCTTTTTCCACATTAAGCTGCAGATAATTCAGCTCACACCATGTGACAAAGTTTCCTACCGTAGCCCTGTACTCAGCCTCATCTCCCTTGCTGATGCATCCAACTATGGCAGAGTCATCTGAAAACTTCTGAAGATGACAAGACTTTGACAGGGATGTGGAGAGAAAGCCCTAGTGCAGGGGAAGAGACACAGAAGCAGATTTAAGAGTTCACTGAATTTTAATAAAATCTATACAGAACTAAAGGAAAAATAATAAATGCTCAGCCAACAGAGCCGTTAACTAAGATTCTCAAAGTAAAGGTAATTCTCTATTCGTGGTCAGATTATCTCGTATTCTGCTGCTTTGAGGAAGAAGTTGAAGCAGGAGGAGTTGGTAATTGTGGACAAGATTAAGGAAATTGATAAGAAATATGTTACAGCTCCCTCTGAGGAGCTGTATGAACAAAGAATTGAACTTCAAATGGAGCACAGCTTATTACTTTTGTCCTTGATTGTAAACCTATTAAAGAAAACAAGAATTGAATTTTATGTACACAGTGACAAAGTTGGTAAACTGTTGGCTAACCAACTGAAGTCTAATTATACTAAATCTCAAATTAATCAGATTTATAATCAAAATGATCGACTGATATTTGATCAGGCGGAGATCAATCAAACCTTCTTTGATTTTTATTCTTCCTTACATCAATCTGAGTCTTTACAAGACTCTAAATATATGAATGACTTTTTAAATAACCTAGATTTCCCTGAGATTTCACAGGTTATGTCTTCTATGCTTGATACTCCCATTACTACTGATGAGATTAAGAATGTTATTTCCTCTATGAACCTGGGGAAAGCTCTGGCCCTGATGGGTTTACCGTGGAATTTTATAAGTTTTTTGCACCATTATTAATCCCTTGGTTCTGTAGGGTTTTGGAGGCTTCATTAAAACTTGGTAAACTTCCCGAATCCTTTTATAGAGCGTCAATCTCTCTAATATTAAAGAAGGATAAAGATCCTGCTCAATGTGCATCTTATAGACCAATATCTTTATTAAATGTTGATTCTAAAATTTTTTCTAAATTATTATCAAACAGATTAGAAAAAGTACTCCCTTTTATTATTTCGGAAGACCAAACGGGTTTTATTAAAGGTCGTTACTCTTTCGATAACATTCGCACACTGTTAAATATTGTTTATACCCCCTCACAAAATGTTCCTGAGTGTGTTATCTTTTTAGATGCTGAAAAAGCTTTTGATAGAGTAGAATGGCCTTACTTATTTAAGGTGCTTGAAATATTTAATTTTAGCTCAAAATTTATATCCTGGATTAAACTGTTATATCATTCTCCTATGGCCTCGGTCCGTACTAACTCTTTAAGCTCACCTTTTTTCCCTCTTTTTCGAGGTACTCGACAAGGTTGTCCTCTTAGTCCTTTATTATTTGATATTGCATTAGAACCTCTTGCAATTGCCATTCGAGAATCTCCAAATATTATTGGGATAACTCGGGGCTTAAAGTCCCATAAAATATCACTCTATGCTGATGACTTACTTTTATATATTTCTAATCCTCAAAAATCTATCCCTGCTGCTTTAGATTTAATAGCACAATTTAGTCTTTTTTCAGGTTATAAATTAAACCTTAGTAAGAGTGAACTTTTTCCGATTAATAAATAATTTCCCTTGTATCATAACCTTCCGTTTAAATTGATTAATAATTATCTCTCATATCTTGGGATTAAAATTACTTGTAAATACAAAGATTTATTTAAGACTAATTTTTTGCCCTTAATTGATCATATTACTCAACTTTCATCTAAATGGTTTCCATTATATTTAACTTTGATTGGTCGTATTAATGCAGTTAAGATGTTTATTCTGCCAAAATTTTTATATATATTTCAGGCATTACCGATTTTTGTTCCCAAATCTTTTTTTGATAAAGTTGACTCTAAAATTTCTTCATTTATTTGGCAAAATAAAAACCCGAGATTGGGTAAAATACATTTACAGAAAGCCAAGAGAGATGGAGGTCTAGCATTACCTAACTTTAGATTCTATTATTGGGCAATTAATATTTGACATATGAAATTTTGGTTACTTGACCAAGATACGCTATCCATTCCTAAATGGGTAGTATTGGAACTACAATCTGCTCAGAGCTATGCACTTGGCTCTATTTTAGGTTCTTCTCTTCCTTTTGATTTGAAACGCCTCAAACTGGTCTCTAACCCGATAGTTAAGTATACCTTGCGTACTTGGTTTCAATTCAGAAAATTTTTTGATCTCAACCAATTTGGGCTAGCGCTCCCTATCTTAGGTAACACATTTTTTCCTCCCTCTTTCACGGATCGTGCGTTTCAAATTTGGAAGACTAAGGGTATTTCACAGTTTTTGGATTTATTTTTAGATGGTTCCCTTATGTCTTTTGAACAATTATCTAATAAATATAATTTACCAAGAATACATTTTTTTAGATATCTCCAAGTTAGAAATTTCCTAAGTACTATAATCTCTTCCTTTCCAACGTTACCTCCTACATATATTTTAGATACTATAATTAACCTTAATCCATGTCAGAAAGGTGTAACGGCTATTATTTATAATATTATTATGAAACTTAGGAAGGCTCCATTTGATAAGATTAAGTCAGATTGGGAACAAGAATTGGGTTCTATTATTTCTGTGGATGACTGGGGGCAGATTTTACAATTAGTCAATACTTCCTCTATCTGTGCTAAACATTCCCTAATTCAATTTAAAGTTGTTCATAGAGCACATATGTCCAAAGATAAATTAGCTCGCTTTTATTCTCATATTAATCCTTTTTGTGATAGATGTCCGGGGCAGATAGCCTCTTTAAATCATATGTTTTGGTCTTGTCCTACTCTGGAAATTTTTTGGAGAGACATTTTTAATACTATCTCAAAGGTATTGAATATAGATATTTCTCCTCATCCTATTACTGCTATCTTTGGATTACCTAAAATTTCCAGTAATCTTTCCCCTTCAGCCCGTAGAATGATTGCATTTCTTACTTTAATGGCGAAAAGATGTATTTTACAACATTGGAAAGAGCCTAATGCTCCAACTACCTTTTTTTGGTTTTCCCAGACGATATTATGCTTAAATTTGGAGAAAATTAGAAGTAATCTTTATGATTCCTCACTTAAATTTGAACAGACCTGGAGATCTTTTATTCAATATTTTCATTTAATGTAATTTTTTTTCTCTTTTGTTCCATATTTATTTTCCCTTCTTGCCTTTTTTTTAACTGTTTTTAATGGAGGTCGGGTTTGAGGATGTGATTTTAAGTTCCTTAACTCCACCTGTTTCCAAGTTAGCCCATTGCTTTGCTTTGCTTTTAGTTTAGTTGCACGGTGAGTTTTTTTTTCCTTTTCTCTATTGATATATATATATAAAAATCAGTATACTATTATTTTACCATATTATTTTATGTTTAAATTGCACTGTTTGTATCAATTTTTTCTTCTGTATTAATATCTCCTGTAATTTCTAACAGTGTATTAGTGCCTTTATGGTTTACCCTTTGTATACTTATTCAATAAAAAGATGTAAAAAGAAAGAAAGGTAATTCTGACACTGTGATTAGGAAGCAGTAACTTAATACTAAATTGATTTCATTTCTTTATAGTATCAGTCTAAGCTGTAGTTCTCCTTTCTGGAATGAGGACAAAGGTAAGCAAGGAGCATTGTCATCTCTGTGATTTGATCAAGGTTCGACAAGACTGGAATGAAAGGAAGGGAGTTAAATAAAATCACAATGAAATAATTATTGGCTGAAACATTCATACACAAGTATGTTAGCTGACCCTGTTCAGCTGCCAGCCTGTGAAGGTGCCCAGGTTCTATGGCAGACTCCCTGGTTGTGACGTTATTCCCTGAAGTGCAGGAGAATGAGAGGAGATCTTATGGAGGGGTATAGATAGTGTCAATACATGTAGACTTTCTCCCTAAGGGTTGTATGAGACTGGAATCAGAGGTTTCTGATGAAGGATCTAGGCTCAAAACATCGCCTGTACTCTTTTCCATAGATGCTGCCTGGCCTGCTGAGTTCCTCCAGCATTTTGTGTGGGTTGCTTTGGATTTCCAGCATCTGCAGATTTCAGGGTGCTTGTTGAAGACATCAACCAAAAACTAAGAAATGTGTTTCTTCATTGGTATTACAGCCATCATCTATTCCACAGTCCAGCCATTCTTTGCATCTGGTTAGCAACTCGCCTTGGATTGATAGGGATGTTCGTGCTTCTGTAATCATATCTCACACTGGCCTCTATACATCTCTAGCTCAGGCCATTGTGGAACAATGTGATTTTCAGCTTTCCCTCCATTACGTGCTAGTGAAGGGAATTGGGTCAAATCAAATCAGGTCAGTTTGAATTTTATTGCCACGTGCAAAATTACAGTGATGTACATTGCAATGAAAAACATTTGCGCCATCAAGGCGTGTGGGTACAGACAACAGACGGAACGTCAATTACACATTATTTATTTTAGTGTGAAAATAAAAGAAAGACATAACCAAGGACAAGTTCACAGTTGTGCAAATTCTGATATGTAGTGTGCCATTGCTGAGGTAGGGCTATGGTTATGCAAGTCGACTCAAAAACTTGATGGTCATTGGAAGGTAGCTGTAAAAATGGAAATTCTTGCCCCTGACCCTGGTGGTGTGGGACTTCAGGCTTCTATACCTGATGGTAGCTGTGAGAAGAGGACATGGCCCAGATTCTTGATAATAAATGCCAACTTCCTGAGATTTTTGCTGGCAATAGTGGGAAGAGCTGTGCCCATGATGGATCAGGAATGATCTATGTCACTCTGTAGCCTGTTGTGTTCCCGCGCAATACCCCCAATGCTGCACAAATATGATTTTTTTATTGTAAATATCTCATGTGACTTCGGAAGTTAAAGTTACCATTATCTGTTTTCAGTGCATTCAGATGGGATTCATTTATCATTTGTCAAAACAGCCATATAATGCATATAGGATTAATGTAGGATAGAAGTAAACAGGTGGTTGATGGTTGGCATGCACTTAGTGGGCCGAACGGCCTGCTTCTGTGTAAGTCTCTCTATGACTCATATTCTTCTCTGTGTAATCATACCATGTTTGCCAACATCCAATTACATAGTTCCCACTGAACATGCAAAGTCTTTTTTGTTCTTAATTATTTTGAGATTTAGAATCACCATTCTTAAAAGCCAAATGGTGAAGGTATAGTCGGTTCTCAATAAGAAATAGGAACTTGTTGAACTGTAGCATTTACTGGGATTGATTGGAGCTGTTATAAAACAGAGCTTTGTAGTTCTGCATACCTCTGTGGATAAAGACTGGACCAATTTCAAGTTCTGCTGTGGCACATTAACATAAGTACAGCAGAGAGCTTTTAAAATACATTTGTAAACAGCCAATCTATTATGTTCCTCATTAGCAAGAAGAATACAAAGATAAGTGGTGGCTATACCTGTACAATAGGCCTCCCTGTTGCATGTATATTAATTCAAGCATTCAAAAGACTAATCACTACAGACAGATCTGCAAAGCATCTTATTTCATTATCGGATTTCTTCATTGGACTCAGCCATGCCTGTCTGATCTCTAGGCTTCTTCAATAACTGTCTTATTCTTACCATTTCACCGGCCAGCATTCTAATGAAGGGATAAGTGGAAGAATGAAATGCTAATTTCTTTATTCTTATCATAAGGTGGGGTGGTAGGGGTAAAGGTCCTTGCAAGTACCCATGGGAAAGGCCACAGGTAATTTCTACAGGTGCACTCTTTATAATAGCATCTCTGTGCAATAGCTGGGAAAGAAAAGGGATAGTGAAGTGTCTGGACTCCCTGCTTTAGAGGGAAATTGGCAATGACTGACCACCGAGAAGGAAAAGGAGAAAAGAGCTAACCCTTTTCATTCTTACCAAGGTCAGATTGCTACCACCAGCAAGGTTTTCTTTAGCGAAAAAAGGATGAGACACATTACATGGCTATTGTGAAGCACCCACTCAGATCAACATTAAAGCAGGTTCTTTTTTCATCCTTAAAATTTAGCAAGCTTCATTAAAACACAAGATTCTGCTGATGATGAAAATCTTGAGCAATATGTGACACTTCACATACGTGACTGTCAGGGTCACCTATTGCATTCAAAGCTCCCAGTGTGGCCTCCTCTTCATCAGTGAGACCCGATTCAGATTGGGGGGACTGTTTTTCCAGCATATTTGTACTGTCCACTTCAAAAATAAGGATTTCCTGGTGGCGACCCATTTCAATTTGAATTTCCATTTGCATTCTGACATGTCTGCCCATGGCCTCCTCTACTGCCATGATGAGGCTAAATTCAGCGAGAAGGAGCATCACCTTGTAATCTGTCTGAGTAGCTTCCAAGCAGATGGCATGAATTTTGATTTCTTTAATTTCCAAAAGTTCTCCCCTTCCCTCATCTGTCTTTTTCCATTCTTTATTTTGGTTACCCTCTGACCTCTTCACTTCTTCTCATCAGCCCATCACCTCCCTCTGTTTCCCCTTTCTTCCATGGTCCACTGTCCTCTTCCGTTAGATTCCTTTCTCTTCAGCCCTTTACCTCTTCTACCTATCCCCTCCCAACTTCTTACTTCATCCCTACTTCACCCCCCCCACCCACCCACCTACCTTCCCCCTCACCTGGTTTCACCTTTTACCTGCTAACTATACACCTTCCCCTACTTCTACCTACTTATTCTGCCTTCTGCTCCCCTCCTATCCGATAAAGCGTGTCAGCGCAAAAAGTCTACTGTTTATTCCCCTCAACAGATGTTGCCTGATTTGTTAAATTTCTCCAGCATTTCGTGTGTGTTACTAAAACTGAGTGATTTGTTTGCCTTATTTTTACATGACATGACATCTGGGCAAACAACAAATCCTTCCCATCAGCACAAGTATAAGTTTTGACAGCTCATCATCATTTAAGCTAAATTTTGCAAATGTAAAGTTTGATTTAATATAAGCTGTGTGAAAAGGAGAATGCTAATTTTTGAAGTAATGTATTAGTTATTCAGTTTATCAATTATTTTATTTAATTTTCTCCAGTTTTGTTATATAAGTATATGTGGAAATGTAATTGTTACCATTTGCTGCCTGACCTTTATCCTGGTGGACAGACTAATTTTGGGAAGTATCATTGAAGAGGCACCACCAATATTGGATATTAACAAACATGTTGGACTGAAAATCATGTCTTTCACAGTGCCCAAAGCTTAGCTTTTCCAATGAAAATCATAGAAAAGAAAGCATGGTGTTTGGGCTGAGGTTGGATCAATAGGGAGAACAGGATGTCAGAATTCTACTTGACGTCTGAATAGGGTCTAGCTGACCAGCAGAAGATTGAGGTGGGGTAGTATGTGCAATGGAGATAAAGGTCTCAGTTCAGATCATCACAGACTTTATATCATTAAAGGGTCAAGACCAATTATCATTTGGAATTATGAATAACATGGGGGGAATTAGGGCTGAATTGTCAAAGGGTTGGGGGGAATGATAGAATTGTGTCAACAAGTAAATGGTAAGTATGGAACTTACCTTAGTGATTGTAATTAGTAATCAGTGGTATGTAATCACTTAGGCATTTTAGAAATCATTGTAATAATATTAGTCAGGGAAGTTAGAATAATCAGGTGGTCCTTTATCACCTATAGTAAAAGTAAATAATTTTCAGATTCCTTCCAAAGAGATCCCAATGCTCTTCAGTTTGGCAGAAAAGCAGTGAAACCTTCTGCTTAACTGTGGGTTAATATTATCAATACTCGATGATGTACAATTAAAAAGTTTTGGTGTGATTTTATTCAGAATAGAAAATGAACTGTGGTTGGTGCAAACCTGAGTAAAAATAATTTCTTGTGGGCTAGTTAATTAGGACTTTTAAAGTTCTCACTTGATTTCTATGCTGAAAATCCTGCTATAACATCAGGGTTGGTGTTCACATCTACTATGGTGAGATATTCTATCTGAAAATCTCTGAATCAGAAAGAAGAACTAATACTATACCAATTAAGTGAAGAAATACTGGATATGCAGTTTGTTTTATGGGCATTTTAAAACAAAAACAAGTGATGATCTTATTTTTCTCTAGCTTAATGACCTACTGCACATTTTGTTTTATGTTTTAGCTTTATGAGTGATTTTGGTCATTCTTAGCAGCCGATGTTATATCTGAACTATTGGCTGGAGAGCAGAGGGAGCAGAACTGGGAAATGTTCAGTTTGGTGGTGATAGGTTGGGCATTCATTTCTGGGGTAATTGTGGGAGCTTCAAGGGTTGGGCAGGACATGTAGTGAGTTTATGATGGATTTTGGAGATATGCATGGATGTGGGGAATGGGGCATTTGAGTTACTGTGGTACAGGTGTGATCATGTTAAGGTTAGGACTGGATTGAGGGGAGAGGCAAGGGGTCCAAGGGAGGAATACAGTTTATACTGGCACCCACCTGAAGCCAGCTCCTAGATTTAGAAGAAGATACTTGCTCAGCGATGTCCCCTTTTCAATTGCTTTCCTTGTGAAGACCTACTTTTAACATGGTGCTCACATTGCATGCTGAGCAGCTGTAAACAATGAATTTTGTGGAGCTGGTATTCAGATATGTATTCTGTGATACTGGAGAAATCCACTACGTATTAATGCATCATGAGGCAAATTAACTTAGAATGATAATCACAGATTTTAGAGAAGGCACACTAATCCCATCCAAAGGTGTGATTGATTCATACACATAAACATCACACGACATGATAGTATTTTGAGGCCAGTGGTGGCTCAAGGTACTTCATACTCAGGGAATCAGTCAGAGAAACAGATGAGCAATCATAATCCAATAAAATCTTAAACTTGATACTGAATTCTGATGCTGGCTTGTCATACGGAATCACTGGCCAAGCTCACCAGCCCCGATCCTGAAGACTTACCTTGCTGGATTGAACTATCCTGAAGTCAGAGATATGATTCTTCCATGATGCACTGTGGAAGCCCTGCTACTGAAACAGCCCAAATGCTTTGACAGCAGGTAAAGACTAGCACTCCAATTCTGCCAATGCTTTAAACTAAGGAGATTTTTAAAGTACTTTTCAAAATGCTTTTTGGTATGCAAAAATTCTTAAAAGTAAAGAAAGTAATTAAAAATATATATTATCTGAAAAAGAAATAGAAATAGCATCAGGTAAAATAGTTCATATGTAATTCAAAATATATACCAAATAAATAATTAGAAAACTTGAAATTACCTTCTCTGTTTTGTGTTATGTCCATGACTGCAGTCAAAGAGGCTTTGAATTTTGTCTCTTTTCTGAAGTGGCACAAAATCCAAGAAGTGATTCACCAGTAAAATTGCTAGAGAACTATTTGGATAAGCTTGCTGCATGCTTTTCCAAAAGACTAGGAGCAGAATTAGGCCACTCAGCCCATTAAATCTGCTCTGCCATTCCATCATGGCTGATTTATTATCCCTCTCAACCCCATTCTCCTGCCTTCTCCCCGTAAACTTTGATGCCCTGATTAACCAAGAACCTATCAACCTCTGCGTTAAATCAACCAATGATTGAGCCTTCACAGCAGACTGCGGCAATGAATTCCACAGATTCTGCACACTCAAATTTTTCTTCATCTCTGTTCTAAATGGACATTACTCAATTCTAAGGCTGCGACCTCTGATACTAGAATCACCCACTATAGAAAACATTAGAACCATAGAACCATAGAAACTACAGCACAGAAACAGGCCCTTTGGCCCTTCTTGACTGTGCCGAACCATTTTCTGCCTAGTCCCACTAACCTGCACACGGACCATATCCCTCCATACACCTGCCATCCATGTATCTGTCCAATTTATTCTTAAATGTTAAAAAAGAACCCGCATTTACCACCTCATCTGGCAGCTCATTCCATACTCCCACCACTCTCTGTGTGAAGAAGCCCCCCCTAATGTTCCCTTCAAACTTTTCCCCCCTCACCCTTAACCCATGTCCTCAGGTTTTTTTCTCCACTTGCCTCAGTGGAAAAAGCCTGCTTGCATTCACTCTATCTCTACCCATCATAATTTTATATACCTCTATCAAATCTCCCCTCATTCTTCTATGCTCCAGGGAATAAAGCCCTAACCTATTCAACCTTTCTCTGTAACTGAGTTTCTCAAGTCCCAGCAACATCCTTGTAAACCTCCTCTGCACTCTTTCAACCTTATTTATATCCTTCCTGTAATTTGGTGACCAAAACTGAACACAATACTCCAGATTCGGCCTCACCAATGCCTTATACAACCTCATCATAACATTCCAACTCTTATACTCAATACTTTGATTAATAAAGGCCAATGTACCAAAAGCTCTCTTTACGATCCTATCTACCTGTGACGCCACTTTTAGGGAATTTTGTATCTGTATTCCCAGATCCCTCTGTTCCACTGCACTCCTCAGTGCCTTACCATTAACCCTGTATGTTCTACATTGGTTTGTCCTTCCAACGTGCAATACCTCACACTTGTCAGTATTAAACTCCATCTGCCATTTTTCAGCCCATTTTTCCAGCTGGTCCAAGTCGCTCTGCAGGCTCTGAAAACCTTCCTCACTGTCTACTACACCTCCAATCTTTGTATCATCAGCAAACTTGCTGATTCAATTTACCACATTATCATCCAGATCATTGATACTGATGACAAATAACAATGGACCCAGCACTGATCCCTGTGGCACACCACTAGTCACAGGCCTCCACTCAGGGAAGCAATTCTCTACCACCACTCTCTGGCTTCTTCCATCGAGCCAATGTCTAATCCAATTTACCACCTTTCCATGTATACCTAGCCACTGAATTTTCCTAACTAACCTCCCATGCGGGACCTTGTCAAAGGCCTTACTGAAGTCCACATAGACAATATCCACTGCTTTCCCTTCATCCACTTTCCTGGTAACCTCCTCGAAAAACTCCAACAGATTGGTCAAACATGACCTACTACGCACAAAGCCATGTTGACTATCCCTAATAAGCCCCTGTCTATCCAAATGCTTGTAGATTCTGTCTCTTAGTACTCCCTCCAATAACTTACCTACTACTGACGTTAAACTCACTGGCCTATAATTTCCTGGATTACTTTTCGATCCTTTTTTAAACAATGGAACAACATGAGCCACTCTCCAATCCTCCGGTACTTCACCCATAGACAGTGACATTTTAAATATTTCTGCCAGGGCCCCCGCAATTTCAACACTAGTCTCCTTCAAGGTCCGAGGGAACACTCTGTCAGGTCCCGGGGATTTATCCACTTTAATTTTCCTCAAGACAGCAAGCACCTCCTCCTTTTCAATCTGTACAGTTTCCATGGTCTCACTACTTGATTCCCTCAATTCCATAGATTTCATGCCAGCTTCCTTAGTAAATACAGACGCAAAAAACCTATTTAAGATCTCCCCCATTTCCTTTGGTTCCGCACAAAGCCGACCACTCTGATCTTCAAGAGGACCAATTTTATCCCTTACAATCCTTTTGCTCTTAATATACTTGTAAAAGCTCTTTGGATTATCCTTCACTTTGACTGCCAAGGCAACCTCATGTCTACTTTTTGCCCTCCTGATTTCTTTCTTAAGTATTTTCTTGCACTTCTTATACTCCTCAAGCACCTGATTTACCCCCTGTTTCCTATACATTTCATACAACTCCCTCTTCTTCCTTATCAGAGTTGCAATATCCCTTGAGAACCAAGGTTCCTTATTCCTATTCAATTTGCCTTTAATCCTGACAGGAACATACAAACTCTGCACTCTCAAAATTTCTCCTTTGAAGACTTCCCACCTACCAATCACATCTTTGCCAGAGAACAACCTGTCCCAATCCACGCTTTTTAGATCCTTTCTCATTTCTTCAAATTTAGCCTTTTTCCAGTTCAGAACCTCAACCCTAGGACCAGATCTATCCTTGTCCATGATCAAATTGAAACTAATGGTGTTATGATCACTGGAACCAAAGTGCTCCCCTACACAGACTTCTGTCACTTGCCCTAATTCGTTTCCTAACAGGGCATCCAATATTGCATCTCCTCTAGTTGGTCCCTCTAAATACTGATTTAGAAAACTTTCCTGAACACATTTTACAAACTCTAAACCATCTAGACCCCTAACATTATGGGAGTCCCAATCAATGTATGGAAAATTAAAATCCCCTACCACCACAACTTTATGTTTCCTGCAGTTGCCTGCTATCTCTCTGCAGATTTGCTCTTCCAAGTCTCATTGACTATTGGGTGGTCTGTAATACAATCCCACTAATGTGGCCATACCTTTCCTGTTTCTCAGTTCCACCCATAAGGACTCAGTAGACAAGTCCTCTAATCTGTCCTGCCTGAACACTGCTGTAATATCTTCCCTAACAAGCAATGCTACTCCCCCACCTTTCATTCCTTTTCCTCGATCACATCTGAAACATCGGAACCCTGGAATACTAAGCTGCCAGTCCTTCCCCTCCTGTAGCCAAGTTTCACTAATTGCTACAACATCATAATTCCACGCGTCAATCCACGCCCTCAACTCATCCGCCTTCCCCACAATACTCCTAGCATTGAAATAGGAGCATTCTCTCCACATCCAGTCTATCCAGATCTTTATTCAATAGGTTTCAATGAAATTCCCCCTCATTTTTCTAAACTCCAGTGAGTATGGTCACAGAGCCATCAAACGCTCCTCTTTATGTTAAACCTTTAAATTCTGGAATCATTTTCGTGCACTTCCTCTGGACTGTCTCCAATGCTAGCATATCTCCTCTTAGGTAAGGGGCTCAAAACTGCTCATAATACTCCAGTACGGTCTGACTAAAGCCTTATAAATCTTCAGCATTACATCCTTGCTTTTGTATCCTCGCCCTCTCAAAATGAATCAAGAATGCCTACCGTGCTATTCCACGCCCTCACTTCGGGAAGTCTGATCACCTAGCTGTATTTCTACTCCCTGAGTATAGGCAGAGACTGAAGACTGCAGCACCAGTAGTGAGGACCACGAAGGTATGGACAAGGGAAGCACAGGAGCGCCTACAGGACTGCTTTGAATCAGTGGACTGAACTGTATTTAGGGATTCATCTTTGAATCTGGATGAGTATGCTGCAGTTGTTACTGACTTCATTAAAACCTGTGTGGATGAGTGTGTGCCCACAAAGACTGACTGTACATTCCCAAACCAAAGCCATGGATGAACCAGGAGGTACATTGTCTGCTGAAAGCTAGACCTGTGGCATTCAAGTCTGGCAACCCAGGACTGTACCAGAAAACCAGTTATGATTTGCAGAGGGCCATTTCAAAGGCAAAGAGAAAATTTTGAATGAGGTTGGAGGCAACATCAGATGTACGACAACTCTGGCAGGGTCTGCAAGACATTACTTCCTACAAAGCAAAACAGGATAGCATGAATGGCAACAATGCTTCACTACCAGATGAACTCAACACCTTCAATGCCCACTTTGAAAGGGAGAATACAACTACAGCTGTGAAGATCTCTGCTGCACCTGATGAGCCTGTGATCTCCATCCCAAAGGCCAATGTTAGACTGTCTTTAAAGAGAGTGAAACCTCGCAAGGCCGAAGGTTCTGATGGAGTACCTGGTAAGGCTCTGAAAACCTGTGCCAACTAACAGGTGGGAGTATTCAACGACATTTTCAACCTTTCACTGCTCTGGGCGGAAATTCCCACTTGCTTCAAAAAGACAACAATTATACCAGTGCCTAAGAAGAATAATGTGGGCTGCCTTAATGACAAATGTGCTGCCTTGGCAGCACTCACATCAACAGCGATGAAATGCTTTGAGACGTTGGTTATGACTAGACTGAACTCCTGCCTCAGCAAGGACCTCGACCCATTGCATTTTGCCTATCCCCACAATAGGTCAATGGCAGATGCAATCTCAATGGCTCTCTATACGGCTTTAGACCACCTGGACAACACAAACACCTACGTCAGGATGCTGTTCATTGACTATAGCTCAGCACTTAATACCATTATTCCCACAATCCTGATTGAGAAGTTGCAGAACCTGGGCCTCTGTACCTCCCTCTTCAATTGGATCGTCAACTTCCTAACTGGAAGACCACAATCTGTGCAGATTGGTGATAACCTATCCTCCTCACTGACGATCAACACTGGTGCACCTCAGGGGTGTGTGTTTAGCCCACTGCTCTTCTCTCTGTTTACACATGACTGTGTGGCTAGGCATAGCTCAAATACTATCTATAAGTTTGCTGATGATACAACCATTGTTGGTAGAATCTCAGGTGGTGAGGAGAGGGCGTACAGGAGTGAGACATGCCAACTAGTGGAGTGATGCCGCATCAATGACCTGGCACTCAACGTCAGTATGACGAAACAGCTGATTGTGAACTCCAGGAAGGGTAAGATGAAGGAACACATACCAATGTTCATAGAGGGATCAGATGTGGAGAGAGTGAGCAGCTTCAAGTTCAAGATCTGGGTGTCAAGATCTCTGAGGATCTAACCTGGTTCCAACACACCAATGTAGTTATAAAGAAGGCAAGACAGCAGCTATACTTTATTAGGAGTTTGAAGAGATTTGGCATGTCAACAAATAAACTCAAAAACTTCTATAGTTGTACTGTAGAGAGCATTCTGACAGGCTGCACCACTGTCTGGTGTGGAGGGGTTACTGCACAGGACCGAAAGAAGCTGCAGAAGGTTGTAAATCTAGTCAGCTCCATCTTGGGTAATAGACTACAAAGTACCCAGGACATCTTTAGGGTGTCTCAGAAAGGCAGAGTCCATTATTAAGGACCTCCAGCACCCACGGCAGGTCCTTTTCTCACTGTTACCATCAGGTAGGAGGTACAGAAGCCTGAAGGCACACATTCATTGATCCAGGAATAACTTCTTCCCCTCTGCCATCCGATTCCTAATAGACATTGAATCTTTGGACACTACCACACTTTTTAAAAAATATACAGTGTTTCTGTTTTTGCACATTTTATTTTTATCTATTCAATATATGTAATTGATTTACTTGTTTATTTATTATTATTATTTTTATTTTATTTTTTTCCTCTCTGCTAGATTATGTATTGCATTGAACTGCTGCTGCTAAGTTAACAAATTTCACATCACATGCTGGTGATAACAAACCTGATTCTGAATTCTGAATGCTAACATATCATCTGCCTTATTTACCTGACACTCAACCTGCAATTTAACCTTTAGGGAATCCGGCACGAGAACTCCTAAGTCCCTCTGCAACTTTGGTTTTTGAATTTTCTCCCTACTTACAAAATAGTTCAGGCCTTTATTCCTTCTGCCAAAGTGCATGACATATTCCATCTGTCATTCTTTTCCCATATCCCAATCGGCCTAAATCCTTCTACAGATACACAGCTTCCTCAACTCTTCCTGCCCTTCCACCGATCCACAAAGCCATCAATTCTTTCATTGAAATCTTTGACCTAAAACATGAAACGAAGTAGTCCAAACACCAACCCTGCAGCACACCACTATTCACGGCAGCCAACCAGAAAAGGCCCCCTTCATTCCCACTCTTTGTTTCCTGTCAGCCAGCCAATCTTCTATCCATGCTAGTACCTTTCCTGTAATACCATGAGCTCTTATTTTGTTAAGCAGTCTCATATGTGGCACCTTGTCAAAGGACTTATGAAAATCCAAGTAAACAACATCCACTGACTCTCCTTTGTCTATCATGCCTATTATTTCCTCAAAGAATTCCAACGGATTTGTTAGGCAAGACTTCCCCTTAAGGAAGCCATGCTGACATTGGCCTATTTTATCATGTACCTTCAAGTACCTCGAGACATCATCCTTAATAATGGCATTCCAATGTTTTTCCAACCACTGAACTCAGGCTAACTGGCCTTTAATTTCCTTTCTTCTGCCTTCCTCTCTCCTTAAAGAGTAGAGTGACATTTGCAATTTTCCATTCCTCAGGAACCATTCCAAATCTAGTGATTCTTGAAAGATCATTACTAATGTCTTCACAATCTCTTCAGCAGCCTCTTTCAGAACCTGGGGTGTAGTCAATCTGGTCTGGGTGATTTATCTACCTTCAGACATTTCAGCTTCTCAAGCACCTTCTCTTTAGTAATAGCAAAACGCTCACTTATGTCCCCTGACAGCCTCTCATTTCTAACATTCCACTAGTGTCATTCATAGAGAAGGCTCATAATACTTATTAAATTCCTCCACTCTTTCTTTGTCCCCCATTACTACTACTCCAGCTTCATTTTCCAGTGGCCCATTATCCACTCTTGTCTCTCTTTTATCCCTTATATCTATAATACATTTTGTGTGCTGTTTATATTATTGGATAGCTTACCTTCATATTTAATCCTTTCTCTCTTTATGTTCTTTCTTAGTTGCCTTCTGTTGGTTTTTAAAAGCTTTCCAATCCTTTACCTTCCCACTATTTTTTGCTATATTACAAGCCTTCTCTTTTGCTTTTATGCTGTCTTTGACTTCCCTTGTCAGCCACACTTGCCTCATCCTCTCTTTAGAATACTTACTCATCTTTGGGATGTATCTTTCCGTCACCTTCAGAATTTTCCACAGAAACAACAGCCATTGCTCTTCTGCCATCATTCCTTCTAGTGTCCCCTTCCAAAAATTTTGGGCAGCTTCTCTCACATGCCTCTGTAATTCCCCTTACTCCACTGAAATACTGAAACATCCAATTTTAGCTTCTCCTTCTGAAACTCCAACGTGAATTCTAGCATATTATGATCACTGTCTCCTAAGGGTTCCTTCACCTTAAGCTCCCCAATCATATCTGATTTTTTTACACAACACCCAATCCAGAATGGCTGATCCCCTAGAGGGCTCAACCACAAGCAAATCTAAAAAGCCATCTTGTAGGCATTCTACACATTTCCTCTCTTGTGATCCAGCACTGATAAGATTTTCCCAGTCTACCCGAATATTAAAATCCCCCATGATTATCACAACTTTGCTCTCTACCCACATCTTCTGATCCTATGTCACTTCTTTCTTAGAATTCGATTTAATATTTTTACCAATAGAGTCACCAATCCCCTCTGCACCCACCTGACCATGTGCGTGAAGCTCCCAACCTTGCTTCCAGCAAAATTGTGTCCAAGATTTTTTTCTAAGTTTCATTGAGTGCTTGTATTGCTTGCAAAGCTCAATGAAGTCCCTTTTTCCTTTCAGTCCTGAAGAAGGGTCTCGGCCCAGAACATCAACTGTAGATGCTGCCTGACTTATTTAGTTCTTACAGCATTTTGTGTGTGTTGTTTCAGATTTCCAGCTTCTGAAGAATATTTCATGCCTCTTCATTCTTTATTCATTTTACTCTATGTGCAACATAGTAAGTTTGTATATAATTTTAATAGATATGCATAGTGAAAATAGTGGGAAACATTAGATTGGCGTGAAGGATCAAAAATTAGAGATGGTACCGATCAACACACATAAAAGTTGCTGGTGAACGCAGCAGGCCAGGCAGCATCTCAGGAAGAGGTGCAGTCGACGTTTCAGGCCGAGACCCTTCGTCAGGACTAACTGAAGGAAGAGTGAGTAAGGGATTTGAAAGTTGGAGGGGGAAGGGGAGATCCAAAATGATAGGAGAAGACAGGAGGGGGAGGGATGGAGCCAAGAGCTGGACAGGTGATAGGCAAAAGGGATACGAGAGGATCATGGGACAGGAGGTCCAGGAAGAAAGACAAGGAGATGGGGGGGGGGGACCCAGAGGATGGGCAAGGGGTATATTCAGAGGGACAGAGGGAGAAAAAGGAGAGTGAGAGAAAAAATGTGTGTATAAAAGTAAGTAACAGATGGGGTACGAGGGGGAGGTGGGGCATTAGCGGAAGTTAGAGAAGTCGATGTTCATGCCATCAGGTTGGAGGCTACCCAGACGGAATATAAGGTGTTGTTCCTTCAACCTGAGTGTGGCTTCATCTTTACAGTAGAGGAGGCCGTGGATAGACATGTCAGAATGGGAATGGGATGTGGAATTAAAATGTGTGGCCACTGGGAGATCCTGCTTTCTCTGGTGGACAGAGCGTAGATGTTCAGCAAAACGGTCTCCCAGTCTGCGTCGGGTCTCACCAACATATAAAAGGCCACATCGGGAGCACCGGACGCAGTATATCACCCCAGCCGACTCACAGGTGAAGTGTTGCCTCACCTGGAAGGACTGTTTGGGGCCCTGAATGGTGGTAAGGGAGGAAGTGTAAGGGCATGTGTAGCACTTGTTCCGCTTACATGGTTAAGTGCCAGGAGGGAGATCAGTGGGGAGGGATGGGGGGGACGAATGGACAAGGGAATCGCGTAGGGAGCGATCCCTGCGGAATACAGGGGGGGGGGAGGGAAAGATGTGCTTAGTGGTGGGATCCCGTTGGAGGTGGCGGAAGTTACGGAGAATAATATGTTGGACCCGGAGGCTGGTGGGGTGGTAGGTGAGAACCAGGAGAACCCTATTCCTAGTGGGGTGGCGGGAGGATGGAGTGACAGCAGATGTACGTGAAATGGGGGAGGTGCGTTTAAGAGCAGAGTTGATAGTGGAGGAAGGGAAGCTCCTTTCTTTAAATAAGGAAGACATCTCCCTCGTCCTAGAATGAAAAGCCTCATCCTGAGAGCAGATGCGGCGGAGACAGAGGAATTGCGAGAAGGGGATGGCGTTTTTGCAAGAGACAAGGTGAGAAGAGGAATAGTCCAGATAGCTGTGAGAGTCAGTAGGCTTATAGTAGACATCAGTGGATAAGCTGTCTCCAGAGACAGAGACAGAAAGATCTAGAAAGGGGAGGGAGGTGTCAGAAATGGACCAGGTAAACTTGAGGGCAGCGTGAAAGTTGGAGGCAAAGTTAATAAAGTCAACGGGTTCTGCATGCGTGCAGGAAGCAGCGCCAATGCAGTCGTCGATGTAGCGAAGATGGTACCGATATTGATCCTGTTGACCTGTGGACTGCATGAGACTCTTAAGTACAAGACATGACTTATATTTTCTGACACTAGCAGGGTGTGAGTATATTGACTTTCTGTCTTTAGAATAGCTTGATTCTGATGAACAATACTTTTAATTCTCATAACATGAGAATTTTTGCATTGCCCTAAGATAAGTGGAACTTTCCAATTAGTGACACTTTACCATGGTTGTATAAATGCTTCACCACTAGAGATCTTCTACAATACATGTTTGAACTGAAGGCAGAATTGATTTTGATTTCTCAACCTTCATAGTGTTGTGACCACCGGGAAGGTCACAGGCAAACTCCTACACAAATTGAAAAATAACCATATGGACCAATTCAAAGAGTACACTGAAGTATACTGGCAGACACTCTACCTAGTCTATCAAATTATAGACAAGCAATTAGTATTGGCCTTCTCCAATTTCTTTGGCATCTCAGGAAATGATGCATAGGGAAGATTAACAACACTGACCTACTTAATTGCTCAGCCTTACAAAATTAAATGCAGTTGCCATAGTCACTTGAGGAGGGGAAGGCCCATATTGGGACAAACAGTTTCAGATTTAGAAATAAAGGTAACTATAATAGTTGTTCATGGCCAAATGCACACTGTACTGCCCCTGATAAGAAATTACTTCTAGAATCCCTTTGCTGTTAAATGTGAATTGACAAAGATAACATCTGTAAAAACCAACTTTATTTACCATTTGAGTTTCTCTCAGCCTTAAAGTACCCTTTACTTTTCCATTTTGATTTAATTTGCAGAATATCTTTTTGTAGCTCTTCCAATTTTATAAAGCTAATTCAGTCATATTTTATATTAATATTAAAACATCATAATGTGGTGACAAATATTTCAATCAGCAAATAAAAAAGTAATCATTAACAATCATTTTTATCTTGCATATTAATTTGGATTCTGCATTTGTTCTGTGAGTGCCCTTTCTCCAACAGCTTTCTTACACAACATTCTGCAAAGAAGGTTCCATCTCGATTCATTGACTGTCAGGTTTTCTACTCAAGGATGTAAAGTCTAAAATGCTGGAGGATATTAACCCTGATTTAAAATTGATCTTCCATTAAAAGGATCCTTATAGAGCAAGCTGTTGTGTAACCTCTGAAAAATCCATCATTTGATGAAGAATTGGACCAACACATACCTTGTGGAATAGGAACTTTACTTGTATCGTTGCAGTAACTCGCATGAAAGATGAATGTTAATCAACAGAGTAAACTAGCTGTATTGGATTTACTTTTCTTGGTGCCTTATAATAGATTGAATGATTCATTTCTTCTCCAATTCTGTGGGCTCTGAGGTGACTGACGAGGATACTGATGGATCTGTACACTCCACCACATGTTAGATACGCAGAGCTTGATGGGTTGGGCAAAACTGTGTTGCCCAAATTGGTTTTATTTTCTGCAAACTTGTCAAATGGGCTAACTTCAGCTGGTGAAGGAAAGCTTTCACAAAGTTGTTTCTCAGTTTTTTTTACAGGATATTTGCACCCCACTCTCCAATTTTGTCATCAGTGGTTTGCCAGATTCAAACATTGTAGAGTTGCTAGTGTTTTTCCATAATAGCAATATTCGACATGAATTTCAGAATAACTTATCATAGGAATTTTTTTGTTCATAATGCAATCTTTTTAATGATTTTCTTCCTACATTATCGTATTCCTTCTTGTTGAGTCTGTCTATCTATTGGTTCATTTCTCCTTCACCCATATGTTCAACTTTTGATCATTTTATATACATTAAAACGATCATTCATTTTCCTGAAAAACAATAGAGTAAATAGTCTGTCATTGTAAAGTATAATGTGACAAAATAAAAATAAACAGTAGCTGACAAAATTTATGATTAAAGTAATCTATGAGTGACAAAGAATGAAAATTCTAGCCTTTTCCTAATGCATGATCTAATGTAAAAACATTGAAATTTCAAGATTGTTAGTCTCAAGACTGGGATATTTAGTATGTGGTGTACATTATATGGGATTAGATGAGGCCTACAGCTAAACAGAACACTTGGGCCAAAACATATAAGTTTCAATGGAAGAATGTGGTAATAATGCTTGATATATGATTCTTGACTTTGCAGAATACTGTGTTAGGCCAAACTGGGTGTAGGAGACCAAAGGAAGTGGATTTGAAACAAGAATACTAATTTTCAAGTTTTACAAAATGAATAATTAGATGACAGTAATTGTGCATATGTCAAACATGTATTATGGTATTTTCCAGATACTGTAAGCAAAACAATAATAAGCAAATTACAAAATCATAAAATAGAATTATTTTTAGGGTTACATTGCTGTAATTGTTGAGGATGCTACAAACATCAGTAAGTGGCCTCTAATATCAATATGTTCACGGGCTGTTATTTGCATGATGAGTGTCTTAAGAATTAACAAATGATGGTTGATTTTGAATTTCTCAACAAATTCCAAGCAAAAGAGCTTGAAAACTACTGATCATTTGTATGACAGTCACACAGATTGATATTTCTTTGCACATATTGAAATATGTTCAGGATTAAATATAATCAGCCCTGGAGAACACAGAATTCATGGAAATATTTCACCTTCGATATTTTGAAAACCAAGTTTCTGCTTTCCATATTATTGGATTCAATGAGCTGAAAAGTGAAATGTGCATGAAGTATCAACTGCCCACCTGACAGGTCAGCTGGTATGAGGACATAAGGAGCTCTGCACAAGCCATGCACCAGAGCCACTGGTGTCCTAACAGAAAGTTCAGTGACAGAATTTTCCTGAAATACAGTTAGAACTTGATCAGTGCTCCAGTTTGGTATCTGGGGTGGATGGGAGTGGAAGCAACTCATTTCAAAATAATGTAAAAGATCACTTGTCCGTCTTCAATGCCCTGAGGTTCTAAGTCCCCTAACTTATAAAACCTGATTCTAATGACATTGGAAATGTTCTTTATACTATATTGCTGGTATTCAAAGATTCATATACTGCTTCATCAACTGAACCCCAATCTCACCAACTATTACATTGTGAGTAATAATTTTCTGATATTTCCCATCCACACTGCAAATTCTAGTTCACCACATGAGATTTCCTAAAATGGGAAGAAAATTATTTGCAATGTGAATGGAATTTTTAGTAGGAGCTCAAGGAAACTGTCCCATATGGCAAACTTGGAATATTGTACCACTGGTACCAGCTAGGTTAGTCTATTGAAGTCCCTGCACTCAATAGGGCAGGCAGTTTCTACAGAAAGAGAAAGTGAGTTAATATTTCATGGTGTGACTCTACATCAGAAGGGCTTTCTTCAGACCTTTCTGATATAGAGTCTTCCATATGAAATATTAACTCTACATTTGCTGCCTGAGTACTCCCAGCAATTTCTGTTTCTATTTCAGGTTTCTGTAATCTGGAGTTCTTTGATTGTTTGTTAGATTAATTAAAGTTCAAGTTTATTGTTGTCATAGGCATACTGTAGATAAGCAGGATATAAATGTCATGAAAAGTAGCTTTTTTACCTACTTTATACTCTATACTTCATTGTCACCAAACAATTGATACTAGAACGTACAATCATCAAAGTGATATTTGATTCTACGCTTCCTGCTCCCTGGATTACAAATTGATAGTAAATATTAAAAATTTAAATTATAAATCATAAATAGAACATAGAAAAATGGAAAGTAAGGTAGTGCCAAAAAAACCGAGAGGCAGGTCTGGATATTTGGAGGGTAGGGCCCAGATCTGGGTCAGGATCCATTCAGCAGTCTTATCACAGTTGGAAAGAAGCTGTTCCCAAATCTGGCCATACAAGTCTTCAAGCTCCTGAGCCTTCTTCCGGAAGGAAGAGGGACGAAATGTGTGTTGGCTGGTTGGGTCGTGTCCTTGATTATCCTGGCAGCACTGCTCCGACAATGTGCAGTGTAAAGTGAGTCCAAGGACAGAAGATTGGTTTGTGTGATGTGCTGCTTCGTGTTCATGATCTTCTGCAGCTTTTTCCGGTCTTGGACAGGACAACTTCCATACCAGGTTGTGATGCACCTTAGAAGAATGCTTTCTACAATGCATCTATAAAAATTAGTGAGAGTTTTAGGGGACAGGCCAAATTTCTTTCGTTTTCTCAGGAAGTAAAGGCGCTGGTGGGCCTTCTTGGTAGTGGACTCTGCTTGGTTGGACCAAGTCAGGTCATTTGTGATATTGACCCTGAGGAACTTAAAGTTTTTAACCTGTTCCACTTGAGCACCACCGATGTAAATTGGGTCGTGCGGTCCATTACTTCTTCTGAAGTCAACAACCAATTCCTTTGTCTTGCTGATGTTGACCATGCCACCAGGTTCTTAATTTCTTCTCTGTACTCAAACTTATCATTACCCGAGATACGGCCCACAATTGTTGTGTCATCAGCAAACTTATATATTGAGTTCGATGGAAACTTGGCTACACAATCATGGGTGTACAGTGATTACAGCAGGATGATGACAAGCATATTTTAACAAACTTAAATTTATCTATTTATGTGTGTGCAACATAAATAACAAAATGAGCATAATGACAGTGCAAGATAGACAGAATGTGTGTGTGAGAGAGAGAGAGAAAGAGAGAGAAAGAAAGAAAACACTGATTTAAATTCATTATTTGTGTGTATTTGGGCATCTGTAGCATGGGCGCGAAGGAGGGAGGTGAGAGGAGTGTGTACTTCAAAGGAAGCATATGGATTTGTTTGGATTGTCCTGAATTTTTTTTCGATCTTTAGTTCATAAAATGATGTGTAGACCTTTCCCCCCACCCCAAAAGGGTCTCAATATGATGCCTGCTGTATCTCGTTTTGTTGAATAAAGAGGCTGCTTCATTTCTACCAGTTCTTCTCTCTGGTGACGCCATTCATTTTGCAGAATTTGTTAGTCCATTCTGGGGAACAACACAGTGGGCCAGATCCGGTTGGGTAGCACTGACGGTTTTGTAAATACTTCTCTAAGTTAAGAGCAAGATAAATTCAAAAGCTGGACATCTGCACTAAAAATGAGACAAATATTACTCTAAATACTCAGTGGACTGGGATATATCTGAGGGGAGAAAAAGTTTTCAGGTCAATGAACATTCTACCCCTCTACTTACCAGAAGTTTGGGATTTGTGAATGATGATGTAAGTCCTAGACTTGCTGGTTGCTCTGACCAGGGCTTTTTCCCTACTGCTCAGAGGTCCAGTGGCAGAATGCAAATGCTAATATTCCATAGAAGTTACGCTGAGGAATCTGTCAATTGTACTCCCAGTGGTAGTCCTGCTGCAGGACAATAAGCTCATTAATTTCATTGTAGAGAAAAGGCTGAGAAGCAAAACATAAAAATAGAAGAAATAGAAGCAGAAGTAAGCCATTTGACCCTCACACCTTCTCCACCATTCAATGTTCATGACTGATTCTTCATTTTCTGGCACTAACTCTGAATCCCTTAATATCATAAAGTCCACCCCTGTCCTTAATGTATTCATTAACTAAGATGCCACAGCCTTCTTTGATAAAGAACTATGAAGGTTCTGTATGTTCAGGGTTAAGAAGTTTATTCTCATCTCTGTATTGAATGGCCATCGTTTTTTTTGAGACAGTGACTGATGATTCCAGGCATCTCAGCCAGGGAAAATGTCATTCCCACATCTACTTTTTCAAGCCTTGTCGGAATTTTATATGTTTCAATGAGATTAACTTTCATTCTTCTACACTCCAGAGAATATACCCCCAGTGTGCTTAATGTTTCTGCATAGGACAATCCTCCGTCCCAGAAATCAACTTGGTGGAACTTGATTCCACTATTTCTAGCATGTATGTATCCTTCATGGGCAAAGAAGAAGGAGAAAGGCAAGTATGTTAACTTGCACCATTTTGAATTTTATGTTTTAATAATTATTTAATTGTTACAATGATTTCTAAGAATATTCTGGATATTTTTGAAATTCAGGAAAAGCAAAGTAGTTTTTCCAGCCATTTTGGAATATGGGGTTTCTCTGGCTTTCCCATATAATTGCATTACATTACAAATAAATCTTTACACATGTAAATGTATATGCCAAATAAAGTTGCTCCTTGATTCTTGACAGAACTTGTCTTTGTGGGTCATGGAAGTCACCAATGGAGGAGAAATAAAAAAGCAGGTCAGTGCACACAATGGTGACCATGGGCAGTTTCTCAGTGGTAGGAAGTTCTGAATGGCACTGGCCTGACGCTTATGATAAGTTTCTTCAGTGAAGGAGTAGGAACTTTGGCATGGATTAAGTAAGTAATTTATTTTAGTGGAAATATGTTGTCCGGAGAAGAGACGTTTAGCATTAATAACATCTTTGTTAATCAGTAAGGTTTCATTAAACTTGGTCAGATGGTGCTGCAGAAGTATTTAATAATTTCACAGTATTCCCAAAAGTTAACATTTTTTGGATGGATTGATGGTACAAGACTAGGTGTGTCAAGTCTTCTTAAACAGTGCAGCCTTTGATGTTGTAGTTTATGTACTTTCATGGCTACACTTCAGGGAAAGTTTCTGTGTGTTAAGAACTTGTGTACTCAATGTGAACAAATCCATCAGTCCCTCTGGAGTTTAGATTGAGAAAGGAGGTTGCTCTCACCTCATTTATCTTATTTTGCTCCATTGTTAATATAGTGCATATTCTCTCAGCACATGGATGATTAGTTACTGGTCATGGTTTTGGCTGAACAGATGCTTTTGCTTTTCAGCACAGAATATTTGGAGTCTAAGAGTTAGAAATTACTCGGTGTGATGTCTGAATAAGACATCCCCTACATTAATCATCTTATGCCTTCCTTGCCTTGATGTTGGCATGGTTTCAGCAATTCAGGAACTACCATGTTCCACATAATATCCAGCCGTTTCTGTCCTATCCATATAATCCTCAGTTGCTTTTTGAACTATATTGTCTGAAGACAACATTTTGTATACATTGAATTCATGTTTTGGTAATATTATGAAGCATGAAGGCCTAGAAGTATGTCATGTTTCTCAGGCACCACACATCCTCCTAAGATGGAAAATGGTAGCCATTAAAACACAACAGGAAAACTAAGAACGTTGTTTAGCCATATCCAAAGTACGCCTATGATCCACTACAGGAGTAAAATATCAACAGTAACTTTGGTTTAAGTCTCTTACTCCTTGAGGGAGATGGTCACGATTTACTTTGAAAGTACAAATACTGGAAACACTCAGCAGTCAAGTGTTACCTGTGGGTAATAAAGTTACTGTCTCATTTTAACGACTCTTCAGGAGAGCTGAGAGAAGTTGAATCATGACTTTTTCAAGGAAGTAACAAAAAATATTGATGAAGGTTGAGCAGTTAATTAGATGCATATGGATTTTAGTGAGGCACTCGACCATGATCCCGATGGTACGCTCATTCAGAAATTTAGAAGGCATGTCATTTAGGGAAACTTAATTTTTTGGGTTCAGAATTGGCTTAGCTCACAGGAGGCAGAGGGTGATAGTAAATGGAATGCTTTCTACACAGTGATTGGTGACCAATGGTGTTCCACAGGGATCAGTTCTGGGACACCTGCTTTTGATAATGTTTATAAATGACTTGGATGAAGAAGTGGAAGGATGGGTTAGTAAATCTGCAGATGACTCGAAGGTTGGTGGTTTTGTAGATAGTGTAAGAAGCTGAAGTAGGTTACAATGAGACATGGATGGGATGCAGAGCTGGGCTGAGAGCTGGCAGATGGAGTTCAACCCAGCAAAGTGTGAAGTGATACACTTTGAAAGGCCAAACTTGAAAGCAGAGTACAAGGTGAATGGCAGGATTATTAGTGATGTGGAGGAAGAAAGGTATCTTGGGGGCCACAATCATAGATCCCTCAAAGTTGCCATGTAGGTTGATAGGGTGGATAAGAAGGTCTGTGGCCTTCATTAAGCATTAAAAATTATTTTTATTTGTCACATGTACATCAAACTGTACAGTGACATGCATTGTTTGTGTCAACGACCAACACAGTTTGAGGATGTGCCAACCTCACAACTTTCTAAACCTAACTCATACATGTTTGGAATGAGAGAGGAAACTGGAGCACCTGGAGGAAACCCACGTGATCATGTGGAAAATGTACAGCCTTCTAACAGACAGCAGTGGAATTGAACTTGGGTCACTGGCACTGTAATAGAGTCATGCTAACCACTATGCTACCAATCTTCTAGCCCTCAGCAGACTGCAAAGTCATCAAGGACCTTTGGTTTGGGGAAGCTTGGCACGTTCTCAAAAGCACATATTCATCAATGCAAGACTTGATGAAGTTGGTGACAGCTGTGACATTTATAGTCAGATCATAAATGAATCCCTGAATATGGTCTGATTCAAAGCAGTCCTGTAAGCAAGTTCTTGATGGTAGTGTAACAGTGATCAAGTGTGTTAGCTCCTCTAGACCCACAAGTGACATGTTGGTGCTAGTTGGTCACGGACTTCTTCAAGCTGGTCCGGTTGAAATTCCCCGCAATGACTGTGAAGGCATTGGCAAGTGCTGTCCCCTAACTATTGAGCATGGTGCTCAGCTCCTACAGAGCCAGTCTGATGTTTGTCTCAAGCAACTCCCCTGCTCCAACACACTCGTTCACGCATTCATCACTATGATCAATTTCTCCTTCACTCACTTTCTATCGATCAAAGACGAAGCTGTGGGAATGCACCTGGTCCCAAGCTATGCCTGACTTTCTGAGTAAGACATAAAGTGGAGTTTGTCTTAATCTCACTAGGGTCCACTCCCTCAAGTCATTTTCCAGCACATCAACAGCTGCATTGCTACTGCTTCTTGAACTCATTCAGAACTTGAAGATTTCATTACTTTTACTGCCAGTTTCCACCCTATTTTCACCTCCACATGATCTATCTCAGACTGTCCCTTTTCTCTGTATTTCAGGGGGTAGGCGGTGCCAAATATCCAATATGAACCCTCAGACACCCATTGACAAGTCGTCTATACTTCCTCCCATCAAGCCTTTTTCAAGAACTTTATTCCATTCTCTGAGCCCCTCATCTCTATTATGTTTGCTCCAATAATAAAACCTCCAACAAAGACACTTTTGAAAAGGCTTTCTCCTTCATGACTCATGAATCATGACTCCCACCAGTATAGATGAAATAACCCTTATCTGCATTTCATTACTTTTCTGCACATCCATTTTCATCATCTTTCCTCCTAGACAGAGCAACAATAAGCTTCTCCTTTGCCCTCACATTTCATGCTTTCAGCCTTTGCATTCAAGGACCATCTTTTAAGACTTCTTCCAGCTTCAACAAGATTCCACCACCAGATGCACCTTCCTCTCCCCTCCTTTTTCAGCACTTCAAAAGAACAATTCTCTTCATGACTCCTTATTCCATACTTCAAATCAAGTTTTTCCATCAGTCCTCACCATAAAGGACACTGCAAATATCCATTAAGTAAAAGAGGAGCTAATTTCACATGGCATGTACCTGTTGTACCGTGTTAGTGAGGTCTCACCTGATGTAATATGTACAGTTTTGGTCCTGTTTCTTATAATATAATAATATTATTGGAGCAATCCAATTGTGATTCACCAGCTTAATTCCTTGGATGAAAGCATTGTCCATTGTTAAAATACCAATCACAAGGGATAAAGTATTAGAGGAACTCTTGGAACTAAAAATGGGTTGCACCCAGGTGTTTTAAGGGAAATAACTGCATTGTGATTTTTTAAAAAAACTCATTAAATTCTAGAAGAGTACCAGAGGATGGGAAAATAAAAAATAGTGAGAGTGACAAAAAGCAGCTAACTATAGACTGTTAGCTTAACATATTTTATTGAAAAGATGTTAGAGTCAATAATAAACAAGGAAGTAATTAGTTGTTTTAGAAAGCTGAATGCAATTGAACCTGGTTTTATGAAAAGTCTCGGTTCAAATCTGTGACTGTTCATTCTTCTCCATTGATAGTGCCTGACCTGCCGAGTTCCTCCAGGATTTTGTGTTTGCTCTTATGAAAGATAAAAGTTGTTTGAGATATTTGCTCAGATTCTTTTAGGATGTGACAGGGACCTTGTAGATATAGGTCATTTAGATTTCCAAAAGAAATTTGACTCATAGGAAGATGGTGCATAAATTAAGAGCACAAGGAATTGGATAATGTTTGTTAGTATGGATTGAAAGGTGCATCATATTAAAAAAAAAGAGATGGAATAAATGGCTGTTTTTCAGGTTGGAATGTTGTGACCAACGGAGTACCCCTTGGCTTTCAGTTGTTGATTATATACATTCAGGCCAGCAGGAGGGAACAAAATGTAAGATTTCCAAATGTGCCAATGACACAAAATAAGTGGAAAAGTGGGTTAAGAAGAAAACCATATGATTCTGCAATGGGTTATAGATAGATGGAATGATTGGTGGAGACTTGCCAAATGGAGTTTAATAGGGAAATGTAAGTTCACGCAGATTTTTATATAAATGGAGAGAGACTGCAAATGAATGGAGTATAGAGGAACACAATAAAGTTAGCAGACAGGTGCAACAAGTTGTTAAAAAGGCAAATGCATTTTGGCCTTTATTACACAGATTGGAGTTTAAAACTAGGGAGATTTTGTTACAATTGTCAGAGTACTGGTGAGGCTTCACCTGGAATACTGTGCATAGTTTTTCTCCATTACTTAAAAAAATAGCACTGGAGGCAGTCCAGAGGAGTTTCACCAACTCAGCACTTGGATGAGAGGGTTGTCATATCAGGAGCCATTCTACAGATGGGTCAGCTTTACAGTACTTGGAGTTTAGAATAATGAAGAGTGGCCTTACTCAAACATATAAGATCCTATTGAAGTTGACCTGGAAATTGTTGAGATATTTGCACTAGAGGGATAATCACAAACAAGGCACCATAGCTACAAAAGAACTGGCTATTCATTTAAAACTTTCTTCTCCCTGAGGGGAGTAAATCTCAAAAATTCTCTACGCCAAGGCGTGTTGAAGACCAGGTAATTTAAGGTGGTAACATATTTGATGGATTAAGGAACTTATGGCTGTGGGGAATTGGCTCAGAAGAGGAGTTGAAGCTGGCATAGATCAGCCACCTATGGCTGGGCACGAAGAGGGCCCTTGTTTTTATATGCTCACTTGCTTCATTTCCTTTCCTATGGCACTTTTTCATGCAACTACATCTATTGGTGTTTAGAAGAGTGACAGAGGATGTCATTAAATAAATATTGGGCACATATTATTTCTGTATTTGGAGAGACCATGTGGAACAGGCCCTTCCAGCCCTTTGAGCGCCACTGCCCAGCAAACCACCCATTTAACCCTAGCCTAGTCACATGACAATGTACAATGACCAATTTACTACATATCGATACACCTTCAGAATGTGGGAGGACACTGGAGCACCTGGAGGAATCTCACACGTTCACAGGGAGGAACGTACAAACTCCTTCCAGACAACAGTGGAACTGAACTGTATACCCTGATGCCCTGAGCTTTAACTGCATTGCACGAACTGCTGCGCTACCATGGCCCTTGACCTTAGAACATTGAGAGGGGTCAGGGGTCACTGTCTAAAGATATGGGAGAGAACATGCGGGACTGTGAAAAAGAGTAATATTTTTTTACCTAAAGAGTGGACAACCTGCAGAATTCTCTACCACCAAAGAATTAGATCTTGTACAAGTGATTAATGTGGTCAAGGGATTTGAGGAAAAAGAGGGAACAGGGTCATTAATTTAGATGATCAGGCATGACCTTATTGTATTGTGAACCACTCTCTAAGGCTACGTCCACACTAGACCGGATAATTTTGAAAACGCCAGTTTTGCGTAAAAACGATAGGCGTCCACACCAGGCGTTTTTGAAAATACCTCCGTCCACATTAAAATGGGTATTTGGGTGAACCTCCTCCAACTGGGCATGTGCAGGACACATCTACAGAAAGCAAGCGAAGAGGAAACGGTATATTTGGTGTGCGTTTGTCCAGTTACAGACTACAAAAACTTAAAAGGAAATTGCCAAACGATGGACAGCTGTTGGCTTTCTTGCAGGAGGACTTAAAACTGAAAAAAACAAATACTGGAGCGTATGGAGGCAACTGACAGAGAGTTCACGGACAGTATGACCCGGCTGACGACGGACATTGAAAATCCGACTAACTTTGTTGCAGAGGGATTTGCAATGATGAGGAATATGATGGCTCCACCCCCACAGTACTTTTCACTGCCACAATACCAGCCTCACAACCATTACAATAGCTACATATATGGACACACAGACCCCCAGGTGGCCCCACCAACATCTTCCCCACTCCCACAGAGGGGTCACCCTGGAAACATTTCCTACAGCCATAGTCTCTTCACTGATGAAAGGGACGACAGGTTTCTTAAAACCTCCAGTTACCCGTACACACTACAACGCCCAACCGGCGTTTTCAGATTTAAACTCTCTGGAGAGCGTTTTAGAAAAGCTCCATTTTCAGGGGAGGAAAGTGCCATTTCAGTCTGGATAGAGGGTCAAAACGAAGAGAAAAAGCTTCGGTTACAGATTTATCCGGTCTAGTGTGGATGTAGCCTAAGGTTTTGCAAATGCCCCTAATTGCTATGCTTTATGTTCCCAGAGCTCTTGACCAGGTAGTTATGGAGGACATGTTTCCTTTTATGGGAAATTCTGCAAGTGGGGTCTCTGCTTAAGGTGAGAAGTGAACCTATTTAAAACAGAAGAAAGTGACTCAGTGTCATGAGTCTTTGAAATTCTTTCCCTTGAAGGCTGATGGAAGAAGAGTCTAAATATTTTTAAGGCAGAAGCAGTTAGAAACCACAGATAAATGGGAGTATGAATTTGAGATTATTTATATGTTATTTTATTTCAAGATACAGCACAGAACAGGCCCTCCTGGCCCAGTGAGCCATGCCACTCAGCAGCGCACTATTTAATCCTAGCCCAATCACAGGACAATTTACAATGACCAATTAACCAGTTAACTGGTAGCTCTTCGGAGTGTGGGAGGAAACCCATGCAGCCACGGGGAGAGCGTACAAACTCCTTACAGATGGTGCTGGAATTGAACTCTGATGTCAGACACTCTGAGTTGTAATAGTGTCGAGCTAACCACTACGTTACCATGACACCATTAAAATCAGATCAGTTATGCTAAACCATACTGTACAGGAGGCACTGAATTGTCTACTTCTGCTCCACATTCAGATACTCATATGCTCTCTTAAAACTTGTTTTATTGCTTGATAATGGGTGAGTTTACCCTCCTAATTTTCTGCCCATCTGCCTTTTAATTGTGCAGAATATTGACAAGTTAAGTGAATGAGTTGAAACAATATCATTAGTCTTATAGTATTTTTGAAATCAAGATTTTGCTTTCAAATATTTATTTTCCTATGTAAAGAGGATTAAGAGTGCAAGCCATGTTTATAACTTACATTTCAGTTATTCTTATGCTCCATTTAATTCAATGTAATGCATCAGTGCTTATTTAAAGAAAATTATTTGCACAAATTGCAATATTGCAACACCATATAAAAAGTTAGAAAGATTTTTTAAAATTTTATTTTATTTCTTTTTTTTTTGCTCAGCATAACAAAACTTTCAATTTCCAGATACACTTACATTTAAATTCCTTCCCCTCACAGATATCAGGTATCAGAACACTTCCATCAAAATATAGACATCATCGCAATATCCTATACAAAAGCCCTTATTAGTATAACAGACTGTTTTACATCTACATACTGCAGAAAAGGTTGTCATGTTTTATGAAAACTATTTGTTTCTAAGTATACCATACATGTCAAAAAGTCCAAAGGAATGTATTCCATGATTAATTTATGTCAACCAACAATCCAGGGGCCTTATCGGATATCCAACAAAGTAAAATATTCTTCCTCGCACAAAAGGTCAGGATGTTAAAACGTTTTTCTGATGTGCATTAATAATACGACTGCTGGGTAAGCCTAAGAGAAAAGACACCAGGTCCAGTTCAAGCTCCATCTTTAGAATCTTTTCCATTTCACCCAAACTATCACTCTAGTATGCCTGAAGTTTGGGACAAGTCCAAAAACAGTGGGTGAAAGTTCCAGTATTTACTTTACATTTAGAAAACATTGGAGAAACCCCCGTCTTAAATTTCAAGAGACAATCTGGAGTCAGATGGGCTCTATCCAGAATTTTGATTTGCAATGCTTTAGTTCTATTACAAACTGAAATCTTCTTTGCATTATCACAGATATCTTCCCATGTTTCAGCTGTAATTTCTACTCCCAGCTCTTCCTCTCAGACCCTTCCCAGCTGTTCAGCCTCTCCATGAGAACATTCCCTCAGGATGCTGTAAAAAGTACTAATAGAGACTTCACCCTTAGAATAAAAAGCCCCCTTTTCTATGTCAGAGCTATAGAAATCAGTTAACAATGATGTTTTTTTCTTGTATATAATCTCTTACCTGAAAGAAACGAAAAGGATCCTTGTTGGGTATATTATATTTCTGTACTATTGGACTAAAAGGCATCATCGTTCCTTTATCAAACTAATCTCCTAGATGGAAAATACCATTAGAAATCCAAAGTTTAAATCCAGGATCCAATCTGCCAGGCTGAACATCTGGACTGCTGGTTATTGGAGTGAAGGGCGATATTTTCGCTGCGTTGCCCTCAATTTGTTGCACCGCCCTCCAAGCCCTGACTGTATTAATTGTTATTGGATGGCGACAATATTCCTTAACTAGTTTCATCTTATTGAGGAAAAGGAAATTAATAAGAGAGCATTTTGCTTGTGAAGCTTCAATGTCTAGGCAAATTGAGGAGGGGTCCCTGCAAACCCAGTCAACCACATAAGATAAAAAGGAACTTAACTGATATTTTTTGATGTCTGGAAAATCCAGACTCCCTAGACTATTGGGAAGCCGTAACTTAGACATTTTAATACAGGGTCTTTTTTTGCTCCAGATGAAAGAAACAAACCAGCCATTTATTTTTTTAAGTATTTGTTGGGGAAAAATGACTGAAATCATTTGTATTGGGTAGAGCAGACAAGGAAGAATGTTCATTTTGAGCAAGGATATTCGGCCAAGCCAAGAAATGGAAAGAGTGCTCCATCGCTCAAGATCCTGTTTGATTCTGTCAAGTAACTGTGTAAAGTCAGCTTTGAACAATTGATCAAACGTAAGTGTGATAAATATACCTAAGTAAACAAAACCTGTCTGCGACCATTTAAAGGGGAAACACCCTGAGTGTCAGGTACCTGCTGCAGATTCCCCGGAAGCATAGCCTCTGATTTAGTAAAGTTTATTTTATAACCTGAACAGGCGCTAAATGAATTGATGCATTGTATAAGGTGGTGCACTGACATAGCAGGGTTTGATAAGAAAATTAGAACATCATCTGCATACAATGTAATTTTATGTGGCTTTAGTCCTATGTCTGGAGCAGATATAGCCTCAGCCAATGGTTCGATCACTAATGGCAGCCAAAGGGTCATTATAAAGAACCTTCACCCACTTAATAAAATTATTGCCCAAACCAAATTGTTCTAAAGTGAAATAAAGATACGGCCATTCGACACGATCAAAGGCCTTTTCTGCATCTAAGGAAACCAGCAAGCCATCCACTGCCTGTTGCTGACATGCCTGAATCACATTAAGTGATCTTCTCATATTACTAGATGATCTACGGCCTGTTGCAAAATTGATTCCCTTTTATGATAAAAGGTAACACAGTTCCTAATTGCAGTGCTAAGGTTTTAGATAAGATTTTTTTTTGTAATTTATTTTTTATTGAATTTCATCATCAAACAAACATTTCCATAAGAGGTATTTCAGATACTGTACATATATATAATATAATCATATTTGTCACAAATCTCCACATAATATTTATCTGAGGTATACACTTATAGAAAGGAGAGTAATCAAAAGAAGAAAACTATGTACAGAGTAGGGAGTGATCTTTTTTTTACAACATATTCATTGACTTGTGAGAATAAAATCAGACCTATGAGGTGTTGTGTAGTTAAACCATTTTTTCCAGTATGAATAAAATTGTTCCAACTTAGGATTAACAGATGCTGTTATCTTCTCCATTTTGCAAATGTCCATTGTAATTTCCATCCATACATTTAAAGTTGGGCTCTCCTGTGATAACCATTTCCTGGTAAGGGTCTTTTTACCAGCCACCAGCAGTACATTCATTAAATACTTATCTCTTTTCAACCATTCTTGAGGTATATACCCAAAATATATGGTCTTACTCTCTAAGGGTATTTCACATTTAAAGATGTCTTGTAGCGCATTATGTATCCCACTCCAATAGTCTTTGATAACGAGGCATTCCCAGAAAATATGATAATGGTTTGCATTTTGATTTCCACAATTTCTCCAGCAAGCAGGGGGGTTACGATCATAATGGGATTTCTGAGAGGGTGTAATAAAATATCTTATCAAGTTTTTCCACCTGAACTCCCTCCATTTCTGTGAACTGGTACACTTCCACTGATACCTCCAGTCTTCCTTAGATATTATTATCCCTCCTTCCTTCTCCCATTTTGTTTTAATGTATGAAGTCGAATGTGTTTTAAGATTTGACTAACCCTTATACACGCTTGAAATTATTCTACTACCGTTGTCTGAATTATATGCTTTTCTAAATAGCTCTATCAGACATGTATTTGCCTTGGTTACATTTTTAACCTTCCTATTAACATACTGTCGCATCTGTAAATACCAGTAAAAGTCTTGTTTTTCTAATAAGTGTTTCTCTTTGAGCATTTCAAAACTGAACAGTGTTCCTTCTTTCATTATATTG
This sequence comes from Mobula birostris, assembly GCF_030028105.1. Taxonomy (NCBI): domain Eukaryota; kingdom Metazoa; phylum Chordata; class Chondrichthyes; order Myliobatiformes; family Myliobatidae; genus Mobula; species Mobula birostris. The sequence goes on along the minus strand of NC_092371.1, from coordinate 140,999,148 downwards.
CAAGTAGCTGTTATTCCTTTAGCTGTCCAGTCCTTAAATCTAGCATCCAGTTTATTCGATGTAAAATCTGAGTCATATGCACACCATTTAAGAATTGCAATGTGTCTCTCTAGTTTATATTCTTTTATAATAGCTTTCCATATTTTAAGAGTCCATTTCACCCATGGGTTATCAATATTATTTATGTAACTTTGTAGATTGTTATCAACCAAAATTGCCCGTATGGGGATGGAAACTTTCCTTTCTTCAATGTCTTTCCATTGAGTGTCATATGATGGGTTGCACCAGCATATCACAGCTCTCAACTGTGTTGTAAGATAATAATCTCTAAGAGAAGGTAGGCCCTATTCCCCCCTTTCCTTGGTTAATTGCAAAGTTTTGAGACGAACCCTAGTCCTTTTACCTTGCCATATATATCTAGATAGCATCTTGTTCCATTCATTGAATTAATTTTGGTTAACCTCTATTGGTAGGGTCTGAAAGAGATATAGTAGTCTGGGCAGTATATTCATTTTAATAGGTTCAATCCTTGAACTGAAACCAAGAAAAGGAATTAGGTTCCATCTTGTTATATCTTCCTTAATTCTTTTATATATAGGCTGATAATTGCATTCTGATAATTTTGCCAAATCTTTTAGCATATCGATGCCCAAATATTTGACGGACTCTGTTTGCCATGCCCAAGGATATCTACTTCCAATTTCTCTTGGTGGGCTATAGTTATATGAAAGTAGTTGGGTTGATCTTGTATCCTGATAATTGGCCATATTGTTCAAAGGATTGCATCAATTTAGGTAAAGAGTATGTTGGTTGCCCTAGATATATCAAAGTGTCATCTGCGTAACAGGCCAATTTATGCTCTGTCCCTTTAATAGTAATTCCCCTGAAACCTTCACTTTGTCTGATGTGTTGAGCTGATGGTTCCAGATATAATGTGAAGAGTAGTGGTGACCATGCACAACCCTGTCTCATGCCCCTTTCTGGGGTAAAGCTATTAGATAAATATCCATTGATTTTAATCCTGGCAGTAGGATTGTCGTATAGTGCCTGTATAGTTTTAATAATTGTGTCATGTAGACCAAATCTATGTAAAACTCTGTAAAGAAAATTCCAATTAACCGAATCAAATGCCTTTTCAGCATCCACGCTTATCACTATTGCTTCAATTTCATTTTTTTATATGATCCATAATGTGAAGTATCCTTCGTATACTGTCTTGTGTTTGGCGTTGTTGTATAAAACCTGTCTGATCATTATGTATCAGTGTGGGTAGAAATTCTTCTAATCGTTTGGCCAAGATGGAGGTAAATATTCTGTAATCCACATTAGGAACAGATATTGGTCTAAATGACCCACTTTCCATTTTATCCTTGCCTTCTTTCCGTATAGCAGAGCTTATCGCCTCCTTCCAGCTGGGTGGCATTTGCGCCTTTCTTAGGGCCTGGTTCAGTGTGGGGAGTAAAATAGGAATTAACTCACTTCGAAACTCTTTATACCACTCTGCCGTATATCCATCTGATCCTGATGACTTGCTTAATTTAAGCCTACTAATTGCAGTTTTTAGTTCAGCTTCAGTTATGTCAGCAGTCATCATTCTATTTTGTTCTTTGCTTAAAGTGGGTAACTCTAGAGAATTCAGGAAGGTGTCAGTCTGGGTTATGCTTCCCCCCGGAACTTTGGAATATACAGTTTTGTAAAACATTTAAAAAACTTCTTGAATTTCACTTAGCTTATTTTTTTTTATCACTTTTGTTCTTGGATCCCTAATTCTATGAATTGTATTTTCTGCTATCTTTTTTTTCCAGTTTCCATGCCAATATTTTCATAGATTTAGATCCATTTTCATAGTGCCTCTGTTTCAGAGACATTGAATTTTTTCTAATTTCTTGTGTAACCAAACTATTAATTTCATTCCTAATTTTTAAAATTTCCTCTAGTGTATCCTGTGCCAGTCTCAATTTGTGTTCTTTTTCTAGTTCCTTCAGCTTATTTTGTAATTCCTCTAATGTTTTATTCCTTATTTTTTTCTTATATGAAGATATTGCTATAATTTTCCCTCTTAAGACAGCTTTCAGAGTATCCCATAGAATGGGAGGTGAAACCACCATTATCATTGAATTCTAAGTAAAGACCAATTTCTTTTTAAAGTTGTTCCTTAAAATAGGGATCATTGAGTAGACTTGAATTTAGTTTCCAAATATATTCTTTGGTTGTAGGTCAAAATCAACAGATAAATATATAGATGCATGGTCACTTACATCTATTGTCCCAATTCTGCAAGTGATTATCTTGTCTCTATCTTTTCCAAATTTTATGAAATAGTCTATTCTTATATATAAGGAATGGGGGCAGAATAATGAGTGTAATCCCTTCTGTCGGGGAAAAGGTCCCTCCATATATCAATTAGAAGACCATCATCCTCAAAAGGAGTGTTACTTCTTATGTAAGGACTTTGTTTCATATGTTTTTATATTGGAAGAGTCTAACTTTGATTGTAATTGTAAATTTAAGTCTCCTCTACATATCAAGAGACCTTCTGTTTCCGTTACCATAATATTAGTAATTTTCTGGAAGAAACTAATATCACTTCCTGGGGGTGCGTATATATTCAATAAAGTAACTGGATTTCCACTTATATTCCCCCTTACCAGAATATATCTGCCCTCCTTATCTCCCATTTTGAGCACTTTTTCAAAATTTAGCTTGCTTGAGATGAGAATAGCAACTCCTCTTCTATGTCCTGATTTATTTGAGGAGAAAAACAAACTAGTGAAGCCCATTCTCTTTAATTTTCCATGCTCATTATCACTTAACTGAGTTTCCTGTAAATATACTACATGGGCTTGTCCTTTTTTCATTTTTGATAGATTTTTAATGCACTTGACTGGATTCAACAGCCCATTGACATTAAAAGAAATGAATTTTACTTTGCCATACGTACTTATCTGTTAGCATATCATTGAAATTTGCAGAATATAACTTAATCGATCTACTCCCTGAACAACCAAGAGCCAAGAAACGCGAATAATAAAAAAAAGGTAACAAAGGTGTGATTCCAAGGCTGGGGTCTCTAGATGCCCCTGGGTTGAGCTGGAAGAAAAGTCTAGCTGTGCGGGATAGTCCCTCCTACCTGTGGGTTGAGGGCCCCCACTGCAGTACCTATAAAAGTAAGTAAAAAAAACTATGTCCACTACACAGAAATGATTTCCCTGTATATTCCTCCCATGTATATATTCTCATTTAGGTGGGGAAAAAGGAATGAATAAATGAATATAAAGAAATTGAGTAATATAAAATCCACATTATTTCTCGAGATAGGTATATCACCGTCTATTTTTGCTTCCATTTAGTTTATCAGCACTTTTAAAGTTAGCCAAACCTTATGACTCTTCTGGAGGAGGTGAGGGCTGCCCTCGAACTCACAGTCTCTTCCTAATATCCTTCTCTCGTCCTGCTCCCACCCTTGCTTTCTAGGTTCTCTTACTATTTCCCAAGCAGATCGGGATAACTGCTCAGCCAGACTTTCCCTTGGTTTGAGTCCTCTGTTCTTCATGTCTGTAGTCGCCTCTTCCACCATCTGATATAGTCATATCCCTTCTTGGTAAAATACCCTCAGTTTAGCAAGGTACGGGGTTTGGAATTTAATCTTTTCTTGCTTTAATATTCGTTTCACCTCAGAATATTCCTTCCATTTCTGTAGGACCACCGGGGGGTAATCATGATCGAAATATATTAACTTCCCGTTCCAAAACACCCTCTTCTTACCCCAGGCCCTTCGTAGAATCTCTGCCTTGCTCTTGAATTGAAGGAATCTAAGTACTATTGAGTGTGGTTTATTTTCTCTGTCTCTGGGAGGCCGCTGGATAAGCGAACGATGTGCCCTCTCAATCTCAATCTCCATAGTCGGGTGAATCTCCAGTGCTTCCCGCAGCAGCTTGTCTACAAAGTCCGTCATCGACAATCCCTCCGCTCCTTTGGGAATATTATAAATCCTGATATTTTTCCGTCGCGATCTTCCCTCCTGGTCAAGCAATTTACTTTCCTGTTGATTGAATATTTTTATATTCTTACTTAGAATCTGTTCCACGTTTTGCACATGCTCTTCCACCTTCTCAATTCGAGTCTCTGCTACCGCTATTTTCTCATTGATGTTGGAGAGCTCTGACTTTATATCATTGAGTTGCTGTTTTATATCTTTTTGGACTTCCCTTATTTCTTCCAAAATCCTTATCATATTTGCCGCTTTGCCTGCACAAGGCCCAGCACCGGCCTCACCACTACGTGCACGTGTAGGAGAGCTGCACGTTGTACCTCTCTCTTCCATAGGCTCCGCACCGATGCTTTTTTTTATCTCCATTCTTTTTCCCCATTTTTGCATCCCTTATCAATTCAAATATTTTCGAAAGATCTTATATTTGATGGATTAAGAGGGCAAAATATGTGTTTTTCAGAGGAGCTATTGATTTAAGTTGCCATTCTGAATAATTACGTCACTGGAACTCCTTAGATAAGATTTAAAAGTCAACATTTAACAAAGAAATAGGCCTGTAGGAGGCACAATCTTCAGGGCTCTTTCCTTTCTTAAGAATTTGGGAGATGGTGGGAGGAGACCACAATTAAATGCATGATTGAACATGTTTAACATAGGCTCTGATAATAACCCTGTGAACTGTTTATAGAATTCACTAGCGAATCCATCAGGACCAGGGGCCTTCCCACTTTGGAGCTGTCTCACAGCTTCCTGTATTTCATGTATAGATAACGGAGCATTGAGGAGGGACTCTTGTTCAGAAGAAATGCCTGTGAGATCTAAGTTCCTGAAAAAGGACTCCATCCTAGATTGTCCATCATTGCAATGCTCAGATTGATACAGTTTAGAATAAAAATTCTTAAGCACAACATTAATCATTTTAGAATTACTAGTGAGGGCTCCTGTCCCATCCTAATTGAAGCAATGGTCTGAGACACATTTTTCTTTCTTGCAAAATAAGCCAAATACCTACCCGGTTTCTCAGCATGTTCAAAACAATCATTGTTTAGCAAATGTCAATTTTCTTTTGGCTGCTTGTGTAAGTAAAGAGTTTAATGTACAGTGCAGGGCTGTGATATTCTGTAATTTGGCTGCAGAAGGCTTATTAATATAATCCTTTTCAGCTGCCGCAAGCCTTGCTTCCACTAGGCGCTGCTGTTCCACAGCTTGTGACTTCTTACTAGCAGAGCGGGAGAGAATTAATCCCCTTGCATAGGCCCTTGCAGTTTCCCAGAGCATCGATGGACTACTAGCTGATTTGAAATTAATAGATAGGAAAGTTTTGAATTCGGAAGTAAAGTGGTCTATAAATTTATTATCTTTGGGCTTAATATTTAAATATACTGCTGCATGGTCAGAAATAGCAATATTTCCAATTGTGAAGGATACAACTACATCTAGGAGCATTTTGGGGGTTAGAAAAAAGCCTAATCTGGTGTAACACTTGTGTGGATTAGAAAAATATGTGAAGTCTTTGTCTGAGGGATGTAACAACCTCCAGACATCCACAAGTCCTAGTTCTCCACATAAGCCCATGATTTGTTTGGACTGTGAGGAGAGCAATGGGGGACCACTAGGCACTCGGTCCATGAGACAATTAAAATCACCACCTACAATAATGTTTTGTATCGAAAAGCTTGTAAGTTTGGAAAAAGCATCTGTTAGGAATTTGAGAGGATGAGCTGGAGGGCAGTAAACATTGAGAATACCATATTCCTCTCCATATACTGAAGCCTTAGCAATCACAAATCTCACATACTTGTCCTTAATGCAGTCTAATAACTTAAAAGATAAGTTATTTCTAATTAAAATGGTCACCCCCTACTCCTAGTATTAAAAGATGAAAAATAGACTTGATCAAATCCACTCTGTTGCAGTTTTAGATGTCCTTTATCATTTAAATGTGTCTCCTGCAATAAGACTATATCCACTCTTTCCTTTTTCAGGTTTAGGAGGTTTTTCTTTCTCTTGATTGCTGAATGACTCCCTTTAATGTTCCAATACACAACTTTAATATATTACTGGTCATAACCCTTTATTACAATCATGTGACTCCAAAGGAGCAGAAACCCGACTTAAGATGAGCTGAGCAGCAATAAGTAAATTTAAAAAACCCACAAAAAAATGCAAAGTGCCAACAGCGCTGAACAAGAGGACTTACCCCACAAAGGGGATATCTGAACCTTCTAGCACACCATATTCTGCCCCACTGCCAATATGGCATCTAGTCAAAAATGAAAACCGGGCATAACTTATCAATCCACCGATTTGTTACCATCATGTTTAAACTCCTTCAGGTTAGAGCAGCACCGCTAATTTAAACAAATAATGAAACTGTATCGGTCAAAACAAACACGTTACCCATCCTATAAGATTTCATGCTATCGAGTAATGGAAAGGTAAAGTGACTATCGAGCATGTTATTGTCCATTCTTTAGCCCAATGTGTCCACAAAAGTTTTAGCTTTGCCAGGAGAATCAAATACCTTGGTGGTCCTGACGAAGGGTCTCGGCCTGAAACGTCGACTGTACCTCTTCCTAGAGATGCTGCCTGGCCTGCTGCGTTCACCAGCAACTTTGATGTGTGGATCTTAGTGGTCCCGTTGTAGGTGATTTTCAGCGCTGCTGGGTATAGCATAAAGTACTGGATTCTGGATTCTCTCAGCCGCTTCTTTACCTGATCAAATTCCTTGCATTTCCGAGTAACGGCTGCTGAAAAATCTTGAAAAATCATAAGCCTGGATCCCTCATGTATTAAAGCATGGGCACCAGTCCCCTGGCGCCTCAAAGCCTCCATCACTCTTTGCTTATCACCAGAATTATGGAACCGCACGAGGTCGGGTCGAGGGCATTGGCCTGGGTCCAGTTTTGGTGCCAGTGCATGGTGAGCTCTTTCCACTTTAATGCGTCTAGCCTTGGTTTCCAAATCAAGGAAATTAGGCAAACAGCCCTCAAAAAACTTCGCCGGTTGGCTACCTTCTGTATTTTCAGGTAGACTGATGATTCGTATATTTTTTCTCCTACCTCTGTTCCCAAGATCATCGATATAGTCAGACAGGCTTTGAGCTTGCTTTCCTAGCACCCAGATGTGGCTTTGGGCTTGATCAGCTACAGTCTCAACCGCAGAGACTCGGCCCTCAGCCTCAGTCGTTCTGTTATCAAGATTTTTAAGCTCCAATGTGTGGTTTTGGAGTGTTGGAGAGAGTGGACCCAGCTTTTAGTCCATCATTTTGGATATGCTCTCTGTAACTTCCTGAATTACTTGACAAAAAGCAGGGTCCAGCGTGTTAGCATAGCTAGCAGTAGCTAGCTCCACAGCCCTGGGCAAGCGCTCTGTGCAGTCCGTCATGGCCGCCTTTTTAGTACCTTTCGATGGCATGGTGTTGAAGCAGTTCAAAAAAAACTCATCAATGTTCATGCCATTAAATTCAACACTTGAGCATTAAAAAACAAAGATGGAATGGATAGGTTTACATGCAAAATTATCACTGTTGTGGTGCTGAGCTCAGCAAAGCAGACCTTTCACTGCGCCGCCATCTTGAAACCCTCCAGAAAGATTTTAAGATCCAAGCTAATTCTCAAGTGAGAAAATTTCAGTATTATATATATATATATTCTGATTTTTAATAGACATATCTCTCTACTTTTAAAAAAGTTGTGGTTAAGATATGCAAGCCCTGAAAAATCATTGCCATTCCATCATATCCCAATCATAACTTTGGTGACAGTCTGCTGGTATATTTGGAATTTGGTTTGGTACCCAGACATCCTGGGCTACAGCCAGCTGCATTGGAATTTCCGTTTGGTTTTCTAAGTGACAGAGCCACTGAAGGTTGGAATTCCCATTTCCCTGGCTTCTAGGTTGGTATAGGCAGACTATCAAACAGTTTAAATGATCAAAGAAGCAGAGATCCCTCAAAATAATTTGCATTTTATTTTTTTCCATGTGTACTTGATGTCTTAACACAATACATGCAAATAGCACTTGCAGATACAGAAAGCAATTACAGAATCTGCATGTGGGCTTTTGTTGCAAGAGGATATGACCATAAGAGACAGTCCGATCAATCACACAGTAAGGCCACATCAGACAACTGTTTGATTTAAGCATTTTCACCACACCACCGTTGATCATTTAAGGTATGTGTCTTCACTTTACAAGGCTACTTTTATTGTGTTAAAAAAAATTCCCTGGAGGAGGAAAATTTCTATAAGGACAAAAATTTCTATGAAGCATTTGGCCCTGTCTTAGTTTAGGAAATTCCACTCAATAATATGTTTTTTTGTAAATGCATCTATTTCTAGTCTCCCAACTAGGCAAATGCCATGATGGTTTACTAGTTTGTTCTCTGGCAAAGAAATGTGGCATGACAAGACATCAAGCAGATTGGGCTTGTATCTTCTTGAGTTTAGAAGAATGCAACATGATCACAATGAAACTTGCAATATTTTTATATAGTTTTGCCTTGGCTGTAGAGTTCATCACCTGGGGTCAAAATCTCAAAATAACAAGTGGGCCATTCTGTGCAAGAAAGAAGTTTCTTCACTCAGAGGATTGTGAATCCTTGGAATTCTCTACTCAAGAAGGCTGTGGTGGCTCAGTCACTGAGTATGTTCAGGGTAGAGATCGATAGTTTTTTGATCAAGGGTTAGGGAGTTAAGGGAGGAATGTGAAGCTGATGTAAATGAACAGCTGCAATCTTATTGAATGACAAGGAAACCATGAGGAGCTGAATGTTCAAATCCTGCTTCTATTTCTTATGTTCTTAAAAGTAGGGATTATAACATGTTATTGAAGGACTTAATCCTCAATGGATGTAATCTCCAATTTTATTTTCATTAGTACCTTATTTCTGTGCTATCCATGATAAACCAAGACCAAAGAATGGGACCAGGATAAGCAAATGAAGGAGAAAATGAAAGATAGGGGGAAAAGGTGCATCTGTGGAAAAGAAGGGCTGTCTTGTGAACTTTGCCTCAATTTTCTTTTCAATGAATCTGAAAGCTGCAGTAAGCCAATGCCAAGTGTCTTTTTATGGGGAAGTGGAGAAGGCAATCTTTATTTTATTGCTGAGATCTTGTCTAATTTATTGTACATAGTGGTGTGAATTGCTGGAGCAAGGCTCCAAATTAAATTTGGTTTGAGAATTTATCATAAAAACAATGACAGAAGAACTCCGTGTAACTGTAAGTTTTTTTTCATGTTTTGACTTCCTTGACATACCAGTAATAGAAGTACTAAATGCTGATTTTGTGAAGATTATTGCATTTTTTTTTCATCCGAGCTGAACAGCTGCCCCAGAAATCAATGGAAATGTCAATATTTGGCTCTTCTCCTTCGTAGCTTAGAGGTTTGGCAGGTTGTACTTTTTTTGAGAAAAATAAGCAGTGGCTAACCCACATCAGGAATCATTTTAAGGATTCCAGAAAATGCAGTGATGGATCAAGTGTGGTTAATGCATTAGTTCATGTATTTTTGGAATCCACTGATCGATATATATTAAAAAAAAACAGAATGGGCTTATTGAGTTTAAGCAAAATGCCACCAAGCACTTCCCACCAAATAGCAAAGTTCTGTGCAGATGTGCTTGCTACATTTTACATTATATCCCATATACTTTTCTTCCTTCACATTGGTGCATTTCTGTTTATGTTAATAAGACATTTTGGCCCAGAATATAACTGTATTCACAGTGGGATACATTTTGAAGTGAGTGCCAACACACAGTTTAAAATGGCTGCAAGTTTGCCATAGTCCATGCAGAGAGTAATTACAAGTTGGAGTCAGATTAGTTTGGTTAATAAACTCTTTTTAAACAATCAGATCTTAAGAAAAATTATACTACCCGCTTATGAAGCTAAAAGAGAATTTTTTTAAAATCAAAATATCTTGCCATGATTAATTAAGGCAGTAACTGAGTTTCCTTCTGTGCTACACTAAGTTTTATACCTAGGAAGGAGAAACTATAGACTTTGTCTTATAAGAAAAACGGTAGGAAAAATGACAAGAAATTCAGGGAACAAATCACAAGCATGAGAGTATCTGCAGATGCTGGAAATCCGAGCAACACACACCAAATGCTAGAGGAACTCTGCAGGCCAGGCAGCATCATTGGAAAAAAGTACAATGGCTGTTTTAGGCCAAAACCCTTCAGCAGGACCAGTGGACCTGAGGGTCAAGGTTTTCACACAGAGGGTTCAAAGTTCAAAGTAAATTTGTTATCGAGGTGCATATATGTCACCATATACTATGTTGAGAGTCATTTTCTTGCAGGCATGCACAGTAGAACAATAAAATATAATAGAATCATGAAAAACTACACACAAACAAAGACTGACAATCAATCAATCAATGAGCAGAAGAAGACAGACTGTGCCAAGTACAAAAAAATTAAATGAATTAAGGGTAGTGAGTATATGGAGCAAGCTGCCAGAGGAAGTGGTTGAGGCAGGTACAATAATATCATTTAAGAAACACTTGGATAGATCCATGGAGGGGTGGGGCTTGGAGGGATATGGGCTGAACGCAGGAAATAGGAACTAGCTGGGTGGCCAACACAGTTGATACATACTGGATGGGCTGAAGGGCCTGTATTGCTCTATGACTCTATGACTCTATAATCTAGGTACCATGGGGAAAATGTGAACTGTAAAGTGCTTGAAGAAGTCCCCAGTTAGAAATGGCAGCTGTGATTTCGCCTCCATTAGCCTTGACACAACGTTGAGGGAGGAGACTGCTGAGCCTCTAGCGATGATCTTTGCATCATCAATGGGGACAGGAGAGGTTCCAGAGGGTTAGAGGTTTGCAGATATTGTTCCCTTATTCAAGAAAGGGAGTAGAGATAGCCCAGGAAATTATAGACCAATGAGTCTTACTTCAGTGGTTGGTAAGTTGATGGACAAGATCCTGAGAAGTAGGATTTATGAACATTTGGAGAGGTATAATAAGATTAGGAATAGTCAGCATGGTTTTGTCAAAGGCAGGTCGTGCCTTACGAGCCTGATTGAATTTTTTGAGGATGCCACTAAACATATTGATGAAGGTAGAGCAGTAGATGTAGTGTATATGGATTTCAGCAAGGCATTTGATAAGGTACCCTATGCAAGGCTTATTGAGAAAGTAAGGAGGCATGGGATCCAAGGGGACATTGCTTTGTGGATCCAGAACTGGCTTGCCCACAGAAGGCAAAGAGTGGTTGTAGATGGGTCATATTCTGCATGGAGGTCGGTGACCAGTGGTGTGCCTCAGGGATCTGTTCTGGGACCCCCATCTCTTTGTGATGTTTATAAATGACCTGGATGAGGAAGTGGAGGGATGGGTTAGTAAATTTGCTGATGACACACAGGTTGGGTTGTTGTGGATAGTGTGGAGGGCTGTCAGAGGTTACAGCAGGACATTGATAGGATGCAAAACTGGGCTGAGAAGTGGCAGATGGAGTTCAACCCAGATAAATGTGACGTGGTTCATTTTGGTAGGTCAAATATGATGGCAGAATATAATATTAATATTAATACTCTTGACAGTGTGGAGGATCATAGGGATCTTGAGGTCTGAGTCCATAGGACACTGAAAGCTGCTATGTAGGATGACTCTGTGGTTAAGAAGGCATTTGGTGCATTGGCCTTCATCAATCGTGGGATTGAGTTTAGGAGCTGAGAGGTAATTTTGCAGCTATATAGGACCCTGGTCAGACCCCACTTGGAGTACTGTGCTCAGTTCTGGTCGCCTCACTGCAGGAAGTATGTGGAAACTATAGAAAGGGTGCAGAGGAGATTTACAAGGATGTTGCCTGGATTGGGGAGCATGCCTTATGAGAATAGGTTGAGTGAACTAGGCCTTTTCTCCTTGGAGCGACTGAGAATGAGAGGTGACCTAAAAGAGGTATATAAGATGATGAGAGGCATTGACCGTGTGGATAGTCAGAGGCTTTTTCCCAGGGCTGAAATAGCTAACACGAGAGGGCACAGTTTTAAGGCGCTTAGAAGCAGGTACAGAGGAGATGTCAGGGGTAAGTTTTTTATGCAGAGAGTGGTGAGAGTGTGGAATGGGCTGCCGGTGATAGTGGTGGAGATGGAAATGATAGGGTCTTTTAAGAGAGCTTAGAAAAATAGAGGGCCATGGGTAAGCCTAAGTAATTTCTAAGGTAAGGACATGTTTGGCACAGCTTTTTGGGCCAAAGGGCTTGTATTGTGCTGTAGGTTTTCTATGTTTCTAATATTTCCTACACTTCAGAAGTACTTCATGCTTGCTGTTTTACCTTCTCAGTTATTTCTGGAAATTTCAGGGCCTTGGTTAATGTAGACTCTCCTTCCTTTGCTCTTAAACAAGCCAGTTTTGCTGCACCTCTCCATCTCATGTTGTCTTGCAGCCCAATCTCTGCTTTCCAGTGCCTGCAGAATTTCTTGTGTAAATAACTAAATACATTTAAATGAACATAATTAGTTCATTAAAAAGTGCACTAATTGAAATTTGTCTCCCTTCAGTGCAACAAACAGCTGTATTGAGAAGAATGTTGGTCATTCACTCTGCAGTAGATGTAATTGGGTAAAGTGTAGCAGGCAGCTTTAACAGTTTGGCAACTAGGAAACTGGGGTAAGTTTGTGTTCAGCTACTGGATCCTATTATGAATCCACAATTGGTGTACAGTCAGTGGTAGGAAGCTTAGGACTTTCTTGCAGAATTGCCGGGATTTCTGAAGCAATGACAGCGATCATTTTAAATGTGAGATGTTTGGAAACCAAGAATCCCAACATCTGATGGCAATGTGTTGGGAAAAAGGTTGTTGGTGTGTGATAGGATATGGACATCAAGTCATAGTACAAGACTAGAGTCATCAATGTAGAGGTTAAGATGCTGTTCAGGAAACCACTGGAATAATTGGAACTGCATAATAAAATGGGAGATTAAACAACACAATTTTCCAACTTTTATATTTTAATCACAAGGAGTATTAATGCTGAGCCGGTATTGTTAATTTAGTTCCTTACTAAACCTTATGGAAGATATCATGAAGCTTCAGGAACTAATGTTCTTTACCATGGTAATTTTTCGGTAACAGACAGTAATCAAATCTTCAGGCTATGCAAAACTGATGCATAGTACTAACAATAATCATGGTACAATCTGGCACTTTACCTCATTGAAAAATTTCAAAGCACTTCAACCACCATTTTGTAATTGGAATATCGTTTACTGATGTGTGGAAGAACTCCGCTCTCATTCAGCACATATGCTATAAGCTGATGATAGCATTTAAGCTGCTGCTTGATTGCATTCGTTGAAGAAGAAGTGTTGGTCAAGAGTTTGAGAGAACCTCTTGCTGTATTATAGAAATCTGGCTTAAGCTAGCAGTCAGTAATGAGGTCTGGGATTTTCAAAAGTCATACTTTCATTTCTTTGGTAAAGACAATATCAACATTAATCTGACTCATTTCTGCCCATTTAATCCAGCACAAATTCAATGCTGTATTCCAGGAAAACACGACATAATATGTCTCAGGTGATGAGCAGCAGTGTAATCTGAATTATGTAATTGATGACACTCCTAGGAAGCACCTTGACATGGGAGGAAGTATATAGAAACATAGAAACATAGAAAATAGGTGTAGGAGTAGGCCATTCGGCCCTTCGAGCCTGCACCACCATTTATTATGATCATGGCTGATCATCCAACTCAGAACCCTGCACCAGCCTTCCCTCCATACCCCCTGATCCCCGTAGCCACAAGGGCCATATCGAACTCCCTCTTAAATATAGCCAATGAACTGGCCTCAACTGTTTCCTGTGGCAGAGAATTCCACAGATTCACCACTCTCTGTGTGAAGAAGTTTTTCCTAATCTCGGTCCTAAAAGGCTTCCCCTTTATCCTCAAACTGTGACCCCTCGTTCTGGACTTCCCCAACATCGGGAACAATCTTCCTGCATCTAGCCTGTCCAATCCCTTTAGGATTTTATACGTTTCAATCAGATCCCCCCTCAATCTTCTAAATTCCAACGAGTACAAGCCCAGTTCATCCAGTCTTTCTTCATATGAAAGTCTTGCCATCCCAGGAATCAATCTGGTGAACCTTCTTTGTACTCCCTCTATGGCAAGGATGTCTTTCCTCAGATTAGGGGACCAAAACTGTACACAATACTCCAGGTGTGGTCTCACCAAGGCCTTGTACAACTGCAGTAGTACCTCCCTGCTCCTGTACTCGAATCCTCTCGCTATAAATGCCAGCATACTATTCTCCTTTTTCACCGCCTGCTGTACCTGCATGCCTACTTTCAATGACTGGTGTATAATGACACCCAGGTCTCGTTGCACCTCCCCTTTTCCTAATCGGCCACCATTCAGATAATAATCTGATTTCCTATTTTTGCCACCAAAGTGGATAACTTCACATTTATCCACATTAAATTGCATCTGCCATGAATTTGCCCACTCACCCAACCTATCCAAGTCACCCTGCATCCTCTTAGCATCTTCTTCACAGCTAACACTGCTGCCCAGCTTCGTGTCATCCGCAAACTTGGAGATGCTGCGTTTAATTCCCTCATCCAAGTCATTAATATATATTGTAAACAACTGGGGTCCCAGCACTGAGCCTTGCGGTACCCCACTAGTCACCGCCTGCCATTCTGAAAAGGTCCCGTTTATTCCCACTCTTTGCTTCCTGTCTGCTAACCAATTCTCTATCCACATCAATACCTTACCCCCAATACCGTGTGCTTTAAGTTTTCACACTAATATAAACACAAATTGTTGTTACCCAGAAAGCAGAGTGTAATAAATGGAAATGGAAGCATCTCTCCTCACTTTCAACACAGGCACAGCTTAAATCTTGCTTAGCCCACTGTTCTACTTTCTCTACACTCAGGACTGTGTGACTAAACACAGCTCAAACACCATCTATATATTTGCAGTTGACACTATTTCTGTCACCAGAAATTCAGATAGTGACAAGGAGATGTGCAGGAGTGCGATAGATTGGGTGGTTGATTGGTGTCGCAGTAACAACTTCGCATTCAGTTTGCACTCGGGGAGGAAGTGCAGGAGCCTGAAGGCACACGTAATATTTTAGGAACAGCTTCTTCCCCTCCACCATCGGATTTCAAAGTTCAAAGTTCAAAGTTCAAAGTACATTTTATTATCAAAGTATGTGTACTTTATACAACCTTAAGATTCGTCTCCTTGCAGGCAGCCACAAAACAAAGAAACCCTAATAGAGCCCATTAGAAACAAAAGAAGCCTGTCAAACAACCAGTGTGCAGAGAGAAAAAAAAACAAATTGTGCAGTTCTCCATGAATCCGTGAACATTTCATCGTAATTTTGCTTTCTTTTTGCTCTACTTCTTTAACTTTTTTAAATACTCTTTATTATAAATTATAGAAATTGTTTATGTATTGCACTGTGCTGCCGTTGCACAACAACTAATTTTACAACATATATGAGTGATAATAAACCTGTTTCAGTACTTGATTCAATCCAATGGTGTGATATTATGAATTGCTACAGTAAGTCCCACAAACCTGCTAAATAGTAAGGGCTTCCACTCTAAATAGATTGTTACCATTTACAAAGAATTACACTTTGATATTCCAGATTGGCTGGAATTCCCCGCTGTTTGAAAATTCAAAAATTCTTGCTCTTTCGTCTCATCATAGAAGAAGCTGAAAGAACCAATGAGTTCAATACAAAAATGTAGTGCTTGCTTTTAAACTTTTTAACTTAGTTATTTGTTGTATTTTTTTCTCACGGTAACACAGTGAAGCTGCACCCTCTCTAACATGCTGGTGGAGAGAGTTTTACTTGTTTTTTTAGCACTGGAATTAGTTACGTTTGGACACGTCTTGTTAGCGTGGCAGCAGGATGGCCGCATTGTTTATTCCAGGGACCAATTGGTGGCGCTCATGCCCACCGGTTTAGCGAACAGAGCAGCGGACATCCCGGTTGAAATCTGGAGGAAAACACACAGAGGATGCAGAGGGGGTTCAAAAAGGTGAAGGAAGAGGACCGGGTCGAGACATCAGAGGCTTATGGAGAAGATAAGTTATAAGCCGTGTCTCCCCTCTCTCGTCATGGGAAATATGAGATCACTGGGGAATAAAATGGACGAATTGACGGCGCTTGTCAGCAGTCAGAGAACATTTCGGGAGAACAGTGTCATGTGCTTCACTGAGACGTGGCTACACGAGGACATACCCGATCAAAGCGTTTCCATAGAGGGCTTCCAGACCGTTCGAGCTGACCGGAATTGCACTGAGCGGTAAGCGTAAAGGAGGGGGGCTGGCGGTTCTGGTAAGTAACAGATGGTGCAATCCTGGGCATATTACAATCAAGGAACATGTCTGTAGCCCGGATATTGAACTTTTTGCTGTTGGACTCCGACCATATTATTTGCCAAGGGAAATCTCGCATGCAATTGTGGTTGTTGTGTACATCCCTCCCTCTGCCAACCCGACGTCGGCGTGTAACATCATTTACATCGTCATAGCCAGATTACAAACCCAGCACCCGAGTGCCCTCATTACCATCTCGGGTGACTTCAACCATGTTACCATGGCTAGAACGCTGCCCAACTTCACGCAGTATGTGAGCTGTACAACCAGAGGGGAGAGGACTCTGGATTTGATGTACGCTAACGTTATGGATGCCTACAGCTCCTTTCCCCTCCCTCCACTGGGAAGGTCAGATAACAACCTGGTGCATCTAAAACCCTGCTACGTGCCTCTGGTGAAGAGTAAACCTGCAACCTCGAGGACAGTGAGAAAATGGTCGGAGGAGGCTTATGAGGCGCTCCAGGGTTGTTTTGAGGTGACAGACTGGCAGGCACTCTGTGAGCCACATGGAGAGGATATTGATGGCCTCACAGAGTGCATCACTGATTACATCAACATCTGTGTGGACTGCAATGTTCCGACAAGAACTGTCCTTTGTTATTCAAATAACAAGCCATGGGTGACAAAGGACATTAAATCCTGAACGCTAAAAAGAGGGCATTTAGAGATGGAAATAGGGAGGAGCTGAGGGCAATACAGAGTGACCTGAAAGCCAGGATCAGGGAGGCTAAAGACAGGTACAGGAGGAAGCTTGAGTGGAAACTCCAGCAGAACAACATGAGAGAGGTCTGGAGGGGGATGAGGACCATCATTGGGTTCCGGCAAACTAGCAACAGAGGAGCTGAGGGCAGTGTGGACAGGACCAATGAACTTAACCTGTTCTTTAACAGATTTGACATTGTGGCCCCTGCCCATCCCCCACATGAGCCATCTGTTGTCGGCCCCCAACCAACACATATTCCACTCTCCCCTCCTACCCCTCCTCACAGTCCCCCACCCTACTGTTATGACTATACCCCTTCCCCACACAAAACCACCACGGTGGGATTCACAGCTGAACAGGTGAGAAGACAGCTGAAACATCTCAACCCAAGCAAGGCTGCAGGACTGGATGGTGTCAGTACCAGGGTGCTCAAAGCCTGTGCCCCTCAGTTACATGGAGTACTTCGCCATGTATTCAACCTTAGCCTGAGGCTCCGGAGGGTTCCTGTACTGTGGAAGACGTCCTGCCTCGTCCCTGTGCTGAAGACGCCGCGCCCCAGCGGCCTCAATGACTACAGACCAGTGGCATTGACCTCCCACATCATGAAGACCCTGGAGACGACTTGTCCTGGAGCTACTCCGGCCTATGGTCAGACCACACTTAGATCCCCTCCAGTTTGCCTACCAGCCCCGACTAGGAGTTGAGGATGCCATCGTCTACCTGCTGAACCGTGTCTACGCCCACCTGGACAAGCCAGCGAGCACTGTGAGGGTCATGTTTTTTGACTTCTCCAGTGCGTTCAACACCATCCGCACTGCTCTGCTGGGGGAGAAGCTGACAGCGATGCAGGTGGATGCTTCTCTGATATCATGGATTCTTGATTACCTGACTGGCAGACCACAGTACGTGTGCTTGCAACACTGTGTGTCCGACAGAGTGATCAGCAGCACTGGGGCTCCACAGGGGACTGTCTTGTCTCCCTTTCTCTTCACCATTTACACCTCGGACTTCAACTACTGCACAGAGTCTTGTCATCTTCAGAAGTTTTCGGATGACTCTGCCATAGTTGGATGCATCAGCAAGGGAGATGAGGCTGAGCACAGGGCTACGGTAGGAAACTTTGTTACATGGTGTGAGCAGAATTATCTGCAGCTTAATGTGAAAAAGACTAAGGAGCTGGTGGTAGACCTGAGGGGAGCTAAGGTACCGGTGACCCCTGTTTCCATCCAGGGGGTCAGTGTGGACATGGTGGAGGATTACAAATACCTAGGGATACGAATCGACAATAAACTGGACTGGTCAAAGAACACTGAGGCTGTCTACAAGAAAGGTCAGAGCCGTCTCTATTTCCTGAGGAGACTGAGGTCGTTTAACATCTGCCGGACGATGCTGAGGATGTTCTACGAGTCTGTGGTGGCCAGCGCTATCATGTTTGCTGTTGTGTGCTGGGGCAGCAGGCTGAGGGTAGCAGACACCAACAGAATCAACAAACTCATTCGTAAAGCCAGTGATGTTGTGGGGATGGAACTGGACTCTCTCACGGTGGTGTCTGAAAGGAGGATGCTGCCTAAGTTGCATGCCGTCTTGGTCAATGTCTCCCATCCACTACATAATGTACTGGGTGGGCACAGGAGTACATTCAGCCAGAGACTCATTCCACTGAGATGCAGTACAGAGCGTCATAGGAAGTCATTCCTGCCTGTGGCCATCAAACTTTACAACTCCTCCCTTGGAGGGTCAGACACCCTGAGCCAATAGGCTGGTCCTGGACTTATTTCATAATTTACTGACATAATTTACATATTACTATTAACTATTTATGGTTCTATTACTATTTATTATTTATGGGCAACTGTTTACGAAAACCAATTTCCCCCGGGATCAATAAAGTATGACTATGACTAT
Source organism: Mobula birostris (assembly GCF_030028105.1). Lineage (NCBI taxonomy): Eukaryota > Metazoa > Chordata > Chondrichthyes > Myliobatiformes > Myliobatidae > Mobula > Mobula birostris. The sequence goes on along the minus strand of NC_092371.1, from coordinate 140,980,185 downwards.
GAGTATAATACTGAGTACTGTCAAGATGCAAACACTTCACAAAAAAAAAGAGTTATGGGCGTTTTAAAGCAACACTTTCACCTCATTGATAAATCAGAGCCCAGCCATTTACTGCTGAAAGCTTTGCCAACACTGTGGTACTTTAAAATGCCTGCACAATTTTGGAATTGCAAACGATAGGCCATGGACCAGTGGATCCATCTCCTCTGGAGCCGAAGAAACTTGGAAGGAAAGATCATAGTATTCAGAGGCACTATCAACAAAAGCTGTAGGAGTCTAGCGATTTAAATAACTTATGCAAGCTAAAATTGCAAAAATCTATATGTATCCAGAGTAAATAAAATTACTTTAGCGGTTGGCAGATTTATAGAGAAAACTTTGGCTTGCTGTCCTAAAATTACAAAGTGTAATAAGGAGGTTATACTGTATAGAGTTATCTATACCTAAACAATCTTAAAGCATATAATGGTGCAATGGGTATGGAATCACAACAAGGTATTGTGACAAAAACAAAACCACTGAATTCCCGTCCTCTGTTATTACAGCCAATGCACTTTTGCCCTTTCCTTCATTTACAATCCCAATCTTTCTATTGAAGTAAATTTTGGTCTGGGGTGATTGGGTTGACTTTCTTCAGGCCTCATTTTGCTGCGCTGATGCACCATTGAAAGAAAGCCTGATTATAACTAACCCTGGTGAAGGGGTACAGCTCTGAGCATATTGAAGGTATGTTTAGTTTAGTCAATGGACTTCACTTCAAATACTTCCTACTGTTGCCATTTATCTGCCATTACATTTCCAAATATAACCGGTAACATAAACTGATAACATTAACTTACAGATTTTGATTACTGATTTGTAAAAGGTCATATTCTAAGACTGGGCATTTAAAAAGAGGTAGAAGCATTGATATCACAACAGTTTCATACAGTTAGTGCTCATCCAGAAAACAAAACTACAAACTTTCTTCCATGTCCATATTTGTATATGAACAGACAGTATTGAACCTGCGGGAATTTTTTTCTGTTTGCCTGTAAGTTGAAAATTCAAAACTGTGATTGGCAAATATGGATTCAAAATAGCTTTCTAGCAGCTAAGATTACACAAATCTTAATTGTTTCTTTAAAATAATCAGAGTTGTCATTTGGTAGGACTACATTGAACTGATGATTTAAAACATGAAAGAAGACTGGCCACATGTTCAACCACTTGCCTTAAAAAGTTGAGTATGATTCCCTTTAGGCTGCCTGGCAGTTGAATCCATCTGTTTAGTTTGGATAAGTTTTGTCTATTTTTAGCCAGGCCACCAGATGGATTGTCATATGGAAGCCAGTGTATTGTGAGGATACAACTTATTGAAATAATATCATTTATACTTTGGAAAAATCTTCAGTTAAAACTTTGGATTTCTTCCTGCAGGATGTAGCAAAATAGACAAAAGTTGAATGGAAACAGAACAAAGTATATGAAATGAATAAAAATAGATGTAGGTAGACTTAACACAAACAAGATGATGAAAATGGAATTTTGTTGACTAGGAAGAACAATGATAGGTCTCAAAATTATGCAAGAACCTTATTATGGAAGAAGCTAAGTTTTTTTGTTTGATTTTGAATGAGCCAAGACTATTGCACATGGAGTAAAGAGGCTGAAAGAGGACCTGCCCATTTACCAGCTCCCTCACCTCCATTCAGGGCCCCAAACAGTCCTTCCAGGTGAGGCAATACTTCACCTGCGAATCCATTAGGGTCATCGACTGTATCTGATCTCCCGATGCGTCTTCCTCTATGTAGACCCGGCATAATCGGGGAACTGCTTTGTTGAGCACCTCAGCTCCTTCTGTAATAAGAGGAATTTTCCAGCTACCAACCATTTCAATTCCTATCCCCGTTGCTGTTCTGACATGGCAGAATCAGAATCAAGTTTATTATCACCGGCATGTGTCGTGCAATTTGTTAACTTTGCAGCAGCAGTTCAATGCAATACATAATCTAGAAGTCGAAGGGAAAAAATAATAATAATAAATAAGTAAATCAATTACTGTATACGTATATTGAATAGATTAAAAATAATGCAAAAAACAGAAATAATATATATTAAAAAAGTGAGGTACTGTTCATGGATTCAATATCCATTTAGGAATCGGATGGCAGAGGGGAAGAAGCTGTTCCTGAATCACTGACTGTGTGCCTTCAAGCTTTTGTACCTGCTGCTGATGATAACAGCGAAAAAAGGGCATACCCTGGGTGTTGGAGGTCCTTAATAATGGATGCTGCCTATCTGAGACACCGCTCCTTGAAGATGTCAGTTCATGACCACCTTTTTAGCTATGACGAGGCCACTCTCAGGATGGAGGAGCAACTCCTCATATTGTCAAGGGAGCCCCAGCTTGGCGCTAACTTCCAGCACATTTTCTTGTTTTTTCCTTCCCCCTTGCTTCTTCATTTTCCCTCTCTGGCCTCTTACCACTTCTCCTTCCCTGCCTATCAGCTCCTTTGGGTGCCCCTCCTTCTTCCCTTTCTCCCACGATACACTCGCCTCTCCTATCAGATTCCTCCGTCTCCACCCCTTTGCCTTTTCTATGTGTCAGCTCCCAGCTTCTTATTTCATATTCCCTCCCCCACCCACCTGGCATCACCTGCCAGATTGCCCTCCTTCCCTTCTCCCACCTTCTCATTCTGACGTCTTCCCCCTTCCCTTCCAGTCTTGATGAAGGATCGCAGTCCTCATTGGCTGTTCATTAATTTCCATAGATGCTGTTTGATCTGCTGAGTATCTCTAGCATTTTGTATATGTTTCTCTCAAAGAGAAACTTATCCTTCCAATTAATGTGCACTTATGAAAATATACTGAACAGATCTCAATGCAAACAATTTTATGACAGCTGTTTGTAGAACTACCTCTAGCCTAAGCAACAAAGAAAATAATTCAACTGAAAATGTTATCTTTTATTACTGGGAGTAAAATATTATTCATTAAGGAAAGAATGGCTATGTTAACAAAATGATATCATATGAAATTCTCAATTACAGAATGAATGCATGCTTTTAATACCCAGCAGTTTGTTTTGTATACTAATTCACTGCTGTAAAACTGCAATGAGAGTAGAACAGCCATCATTTCCACTCAATCATTCCAATATTATTATGCAGAATATTATTCTTCTTGGAGTGATATGCCTCAAATTTATTTTTCCTTATCTGGTGAAAACTACATAAAATTACTGTGACCCTTAGACACAGATTGATGGAGAGAAAGACACACAGTGAAAGATCATACACATAGGAATAGAATTAGGCCATTCAGCCCATCGAATCTCCTCCACCATTTCATCATGGCTGACTTACTATCCTCCTCAACACCATTATCTTGAAAAGCAAAAAAAAAGCTTATATTCAAAAAGTATGACAGCTGATCTTTACTTCAAGACCTCAAGAGCAACCGGAACTCCTCTGAGGTAAAAATTCTGAACCAATGTAACAGAGGAGGCCAGCACAACAGGAGAGAGGAAAGAGAATAAACAACTTGACTGAATACAAGCAGGTACAGGTCACACTGGCATACTGGTAAAACCTGGCCGACCGGAGGCGTTGGATACAACCAGACTGGTGAGAAATTTGGGGGGGCACGGTAGCATAGTGGTTAGCACAATTATTTACAGTACCAGCGACCTGGGTTCAATTCCCGCTGCTGGCTGTGAAAAATTTGTACGTTCTCCCCGTGATCACGAGGGGTTTTCTCCAGGTGTTCTGGTTTCCTCCCACAGTGTGAAGATGGTTGGTAAGTTAATTGGTCACTGCAAATTGTCCCATGATTAGGCTCGGGTTAAATCAGGTGTTGCTTTGCAGAGAGGATTGAAAGGCCGGAAGGGTCTATTCTGCACTGTATCTCAATAATTAAAAAAAAATTAAGTTACTTTCACCCCTTGAACCCTTCTATAAACAACAGCAGTAAGTACGTCAAATATCAAGGCAAACATACGTCCTAGTGAAGGAAGAGAAGACACAGACCCAGGAGGAAACATGCAGGTGTCCTTCTTACTTCATCGATGCTTATGGACAACTTTGTTATCATAAATCTGATCAATTTCTGTCTTTTCAGTTTCTAGCATATACCACAAAACAGAGCTGGTATTTTGAGTAAGAAAGTGGGCCAAAAAAAAAAACCCACAAATAGGTACAGTTAGGGACCTGAAGATGGATAATTTTTTTCGCAGTCATTAAAACATTAGAATAATGTCTGTGGCTATCCACTTGATCTGTGCCTCTTATCATCTCTTACACCACTATCAAGTCAACACTCAACCTCCTTTGCTCCAAATATTAATGCCCAAGCTCGCTCAACCTATCCTCATAAGACATGGTCTCTAATTAAGGCAGCATCCTGGTAAATCTCCTCTGCACTCTCTCTAAAAATTCCACATCTTTCCCAAATGGTTGATTTCAAGATGTAGAGAAAGTGGGAAATAGTCATCAGGACAAAGGGACTATCTGAGGTAGGTTTGGGTCTGGGTGTCTGTGTTAAATGTGGCAGTTAGAGGGTGATAAAGAAGTGTGATGTGTCGCAAGTAGCAGGTCAAAGGAGGCTAATAGTGAGACAATAGCACAGACAGAAACTTATGGCAAAAATGGCCATTTCTATGTAGACAGAGAAAGTGAGATACTAGAAGTTAGAAAGTTCAATACTGGGTATGTTGCTAGACTGTTGAATAAAGTGAAGGAAACCTTTTAGGAAATGAAGTCCATTTGTGGAGCTCTGTTGGCTTTTGCCTGCAATTTTCAGCTCTTAACTCAGGTGTCATCTTTGCTGCTGAAGGATTAGGTGTCTAGCAGGTATAACAGGGTGTCCTTCTAGCAGAAAATGCATTTCTGATAAAGAGAACGGATATAAACATTAACATCTTGAGTCATTCAGATGCACTCAAAAGTAAACCACTTAGACATGCGTACAAAGGGTGACCAGGGAGTGAATGTGCCAGGAAAGCACTGGATTGCCTGTTCCATCATCACTCACCCTGGGGGTATGGTGATTGAAAGCAAAAAATATGTCTGCATGGTGACACACAGAAATTGTTGGAGGAACTCAGCAGGTTAGGCAGCATCTATGGAGAGGAATAACCAGTTTCAGACTGAGATCTTTCATCAGGACATGGTAGTGCTGAATTCCTCCAACATTTTGTGTGTTGCAGTGGATTTCCAGCACCTGCAGAATCTCTTGTGTTTAATATTTACATGGCAATAATAGTAGGGTGATAACGACCAGATAATCTGTTTTCATGGTGTTACCTTAAGAGCAATTCTTATAGGCATCCATTATTCTCATGAGACCATGAATTTGCACCGTAGAAGATTTCCTGGGTGCAGACCTGGGCAAGGTTGTATGGAAGACCAGCAGTTGCCCATGCAACCCTCTCCCCTCCCTTCTCCACGCCACTGATGTTGTCCAAGAGAAGGGCATTAGGACCCATACAGCTTGGCACCGGTGTCGTCGCAGAGCATTGTGTGGTTAAGTGCCTTGCTCAAGGACACACACACTGCCTCAACCAAGGCTTGAACTAGCGACCTTCAAATCATTAGATGAACGCCTTAACCACTTGGCCACGCGCCAACACAAAGAGTAATTATTAGCCAGGAAACTGGCATAACTTTGCTGCTCTTCCCTAAAACAGTGTCATGGGATCTTTAATGCCTGCTTGGGAGTCCTTGCTGTGTAATTGGATTTTGCATGCAAACTTGATGGAAGACATGGTGGCTGCCATGGTGCCTGGCAGATTTTCCAGCTGGCCTCTTCTCTGCACTATGGTGACACTAGACATGGAGTCCATGAACACCGACAAGAGGAGTCATCCAATTGTTGGTTCCAAATACTCTAAATCATGGAAATATAACTGAAAAACCAAGATCTGGTACGCTGGGATGTAAGCTGCTCGAGGACAATTAAACAGGATTTGTTGAGGACTCTTAGAGTGAAATTCCCCTCACTCTGCAGACCAGAAGACTGCAACCAGAAATAAAATCAAATGCTGAAAATACTCAGCAGGTCGGGCAGCATCTGTGAAAAGTGAAGCAGAGTGAATATTTCATAATGAAGTCCTTAGTCCAGGGTCTAAGTGAGCAGAGCGTGTCCCTTTGCTGCTTATAATGGATGCTTTAGTAATCTTCTCATTGGAGTAGGATCAGAGGTCATGAAGACGAGGACAACATTCACAGTAAGAGGAGAGGCAGAAGTATTATTTTTAGAAGAACTTATGTTCTGCAAGTCCCCTGGGACCCAAGCTCCAATTGACTGATGAATAATGACTCTGGAGATGAAGTGCTTCTAATGCATTGTTGATAGAGTTCTGTCACCTTCTGCAGGCAGACCATCAAGTTGAGTTTATTGTCTTGTGCAGAAGTGTGGTGAGGCACAGGTTGCAACAGCATCACAGGCACGCAGATTCAGACAAAACACAGAACATAAGGTATACATAAACTATACAAGTCGGTGAAGCAAAAACATTCAAATTACGGTATATAGTGCTAAAAAGAAAACAGAAGTTCACAGTTGTGCAATGTCATAACTGCCTCAAAGTCATGATGTCAGTGGTCTGATCATAAGGTCCGCAAGGTGAGGCTGGCAGGCAGCAAGCTCAGCTTGGACATCAGCAGTCTGAGGTCTCGCTACATCGTTCAGATGGCTGGTAGATTTTGCCCATGCTGTAATAGCAGTTTTAATCTCTGCCAACAGATGCTGGACCATGGATACTGTCAAGATCTGATTATCACTTCTGAGTGTGAAAGGACAGGTTCCATGCAAAGACTTCTTAAAGGTTGGAAGCTGTACTCTCCCATGTTCCTTTATTACACAAACTGGGTAATGTCTCCAGTATCACCATGTGCATATTCATCAGCTACATTGTAGGGGTTGCAATGAAATCCACATCTGAGTTTTTCAGGCAGCCATCACTGGTTAGTGATAATTCATCTCCCCAAGACTGCACTGGCTCATGAGAGTAATTGTGTGAAATGCAGTTCATGCTTTCAAAGCTCATATGAGTTTGTAAAAAGCATATGCCTGAAAGTTGCACACATTCAACACCAGAACAAAGAGCGTGTGTCTTCAATTTTGTACACACTTTTAAGTGTGATCTAACTTCTAGCCAAGGGTCTTCGTTGAACAACAGCATCTGTGTTCACATATGACCTGGAATACTGCACCAAAGAGATGATTCTATGAATTATGCCCTGAACAGCAGAGAGTGCTAACTACTCAGTCCTTGTAGATTCATACAGATACGTTTGTACAAGGTACCATCTGGTCCTTAAGAGATGGTCTTTGCAATGGCCTGTCCAGTGTTTTCACAACGGCTATCTTGGAAATCAATTCTAAATCAATCTCAGTTTATAAAGTTCAGAGACTGAACTCAACCGCAAGAGTATAATCAGCAAACTTTTAAAGGTTTCTGTGACCGACCTGAACTGAGGAAGAGCTTTGTTAATATTAATTTGTTATTCATGGTGTTGGTTAATTCTATTCACTAACTGATAGCACATAGAATGTTTCATGCAGTTCCTATTGAGAGAACAGTTAGTGATAAAAATGCTAGTGTGATCTGAATAGAGGCAGCAGATACAACCAACAGACAATCGGCCGGAAGAACTCAACCGAGTTAGCTAGCATGAGAGGGCACAGTCTTAAGGTGCTTGGAAGCAGGTACAGAGGAGATGTCAGGGGTAAGTGGTGAGTGTGTGGAATGGGCTTCCGGCAACAGTGTTGGAGGCAGATATGATAGAGTCTTTTAAGAGACTCCTGGATAGGTACATGGAGCTTAGAAAAATAGAGGGCTATGGGTAACCCTAGGTTACTTCTAAGGTAAGGACATGTTCGGCACAGCTTTGTGGGCCAAAGGGACTGTATTGTGCTGTAGGTTTTCTATGTTCCTATATTTCTAACTGCTTGAGCAGCATCTGTGGGGGAAGAGGACCTGTTCATGTTTTGGGTTGAAGCACTGCTTCATTTCTATCAGTAGAAGGAAGGAAGGGGAGGAAACAACAGAGCTGAGGGATACTTGAAACTTCAGGAGTCTGAATTTCAGTTATCCCTCCCTCTCTCTTTCTGAATCTCCTCCGGTACCCCTGTTTTTGAGCTCTTTTCCATACCTATCCTCTCCAGCCCAGATCAGCCACTTTCATCTGCTTCCCCTTGTTGGTTCCAGCCACCTACCTCCATGCTTTTTCACCAATGAGCTCTCTTCTCTCAACCATTTGCCTTTTACCTCTCCCCTGACAGTTCCTATTATCACCTTCCTTCATCATCAGCTCCTACCACTGGTAACCTTTGTGATTTTATTTAATGTATTTACAAATACAGTGGGGAATGTGAGCTGTGCCACCCAGCAGCCCACTGATTTTACCCTAGCCTAATCACAGGGCAATTTGCAATGACTAATTAACCTACTAAATGGTACGTCTTTGGAATGTGGGAGGAAACTGGAGCAAACAGAAATCCATGCGTTCATGGGGAGCAACGTAGAAGCTACATACAGACAGCATTGGAATTGAACTCTGAACTCTGTTTGCCCATGATGTAATAGTGTTGCGCTAACTGATACTCTACTGTTTCCTTGTTTATCATCCTCTTACCTGTGTCCATCTTCACCCTCTCCTTCCCTGCCTCTTCTTGCCACCTTCATCTACCAACCAACTTTGCTGTCTCCTAATTCCATCACTATCATCCCTTACCTGGCTTCATACGCCCAGAATCCTTCACCATACCCCCCACCCCCAGTCTACCAGTTACAGCTTGGCCTCTATCTCACCGCTTGCCTCTCCATTTCATTGTCATGCGGGCCTTCAATCCAAAACATCAACAGTTCCTTTCCCTCCATAGGTGCTGTTCGATCCACTGAGTTCGCATAGACATTCTCTCATTTCCCCTCTCCCATGGGGGAGAAGATAAAAAAAGCCTGAAAGTGCATGCCACCAAGCTGAAGGAGAGCTACTACCCCATTGTTATATGACTATTAAATGATTCCCTAATACACTAAGGTGGACCCTTTTGACCAGTATGAATAGTATAGATACAAGACAAACCTTCTACGGTACATGTGAAAATAATAAACCAATTCCAATTTTTACTCCTAGTCCTCCAGCAGATTGTTTGTTTTGACATAACCTAAATCAGAATCAGAATCAGAATCACGTTTAATTATCACTGGCAGATGTCATGAAATTGGATGTTTTGCGGCAGCAGTACAGTGTAGCAGAAAGAAACATATAAAAAATGTAAATAATAGTGCAAAAAGAGAGCAAAACACTGAGGAGGTAACACCCATGGGTTCATGGACCATTCAGATATCTGAAGGCAGAGGGGAAGAAGCAGCTCTTAAAGCATCCATCTTTGAGCTCCTGCACCTCCTTCCTGATGGCAGCAATGAGAAACCTGTATGCCTGGATCTAGGTGTTCCTTTGTCTAATGTTAAGTGAAGGTAGGAGGGTGTGGGGTTAATGACTGGTTTAGTGCTCTTGTTGGAGTGTTTGTACAGTGATCTCACCATTTATGCAGCAGAGTCCTGCAGCAGGGAATGCTACTGCCGCTCAGCTCCAGCAGTCTGCACCTCCCTGTGAGTGCCTGTGTTTCTTTTGGGCATTTCAGTTTCCTCCCAAATTCCAAAGATGTGTTTCTAGGTTTATTAGCCACTATAAAATACCCCTAATGTAGATTGGTAGCAGAAGAAATGGAGAGCAGAGGGAGGGGGTCAGTATGGGCACATGAGGGTGAATAGATTGAGGGGGAAAATACATGGAGAGAAAAGACTGATAGGAGTGTTGTGACATCCAGCATTAATTCGTCAGGCTGACTGACCTCCTCTGTGCCATAAGAGCATATGAGAATATATATGAGATAGATAGATTAATTTGGGGCCCGTGGTTAATGTGGAATTTTGCTGAGCGATTAGTAATTGTTTCACTCAAGCATGCAAAGATCCTGCACTGTGAGATCATGGGGCTGTTACTTTATGAACAAATAACTTGTATTTATAGTTGGAAGAAGGTTTTTTTCTGGTCCAATAAGTCAATTAGTATTTCGCAGAATGTTCCAGCAGCAGAACAGGGATATAAAAGTTTCATGGTGTTATAGCGGCTTTTGCTGGCTAGCAGAAAGAAGCAGTGTTCAGTCAGATGAAACCTGCTCAGCCTTAATGGCTATCCAGAGTTATTAATGAGGCTGTCAGATGTTTTGTTTTCATTGAAATGAAATGGAACATTTTTGAAATTTTAAGTGCCCTTTATTTAAAGTCACATCCAGCAGTTTCTAAAATGAGCAGTAATTTATGTGTGATCTGTTATTAAACATTGCAAATATGTTTTATTATATTAGATATGAAAGAAGGTTAAAAACACCTATTCCTCTTTATTGATTTACAACTTTAAAAAAATCACAAACTCACTAACACTTTGACATGTTCAGTCAGTGGAGGCTTGAATCTTTCTCTCTCACTCGTCACCTTGGCACCTCTCCAACAGCTGGGAAATAATTGGAGTTCCTAAAAAGTTCCAAGATGATAATAGTTAATGTTTGGTTCTAATGGCTTCCTCTAATCAATCTCTTTTTTCATTGCATTTTATTTTATCACACCTAAAACTGACTCCTTGGTTTAAATATTTTGTCAGATGAGTATCACCTTGTTAAATGTTGAAACAGACCCTTTCTGGTGACCTCCCACTGCCATATGTAGAACAGCTTCAGCTTTTCTGCATCTTGTATAACTAAAGCCACGTAACCTACGTCTAAGTGTCACACAATGTTGCAAACCAGCAGGATATCCAGCCTTGTTTGTCCAAAAAAAATTGACCAAGTTTAAAAATCCAAAGAGCTGTTTTAAAAATTAAGACGAGCACCTGGTTGAATTCTGAAAAGTGGAAAACGTGTTGGTGATATCAAATTATATTTTTAAAATAAAAAGTATCATATGCAATTGTCCAGAGCACATTTGAGACTCATTTGTCCTGCTCACTGAGTTGTCGATATTGCTTCCCGCACCTCTCCATGCTATGCAAAGAAGTCACAAAATCTGCAAACAGGGCTTTTGGCCCATCAAGCCTGCACTGCCATTATGCATGCTTTTACACTGATCCCATTCTGTTCATCCTCCATCCCACCACTCACCAACACACTAGGAGAAATGTAAAGTCAGTAATAATCGACCCAGCCTTTACAATTTTGCACACATTTATTGCTGCTCTCTCTACCCACACTCTGTACTGACATTGACGGAGGCCACTTGCCCCATTGGGTCCATGTTGGTTCCCAGGGGACTCATAATATTAATCCCTATTCTAATTCATTTCTGTACACCTCTACCATGTGTTATTTCCCAAAGGTCCATCAGCTTCCTTTTTGATTCTTCTTGCCAATAACTTATGTTATGATGTCATTTATATCTGCATAATAACTTTAGGGATATGAAAGGAAACTGGAGCACCTGGATGGAACCTACATGGTCATGGAAAGAACATCTGAACTCCACACTGTCAGAGCCTGGATCTTTAGATTAGAAAGCAGTGGCACAAACTGCTGTGCTCCTGAGCCATATATGGTTGAGCTGGGGTTATGCAGATTGGGGTGAATCACCGTCATTTAATACCCATTCAAGGAGGAAAGTAAATGATCAAATTCCATCACAGTTGTACAACAAATAAGATCTAAATCCTAACACACACTTAAGATAAGAAATGGAGTGCTCTCTTCTCTGGAGTGTTAAGCATATACTATTGGCCACCTTATTAGGTACATCTGTACACCTGCTTATTAATACAAATATCTAAACAGCCAATCACATGTGCAGACACAGTCAAGAAGTTCATTTGTTTTTCAGACCAAACATCAGAATGGGGAAGAAATGTGATCTAAGTGATTTTGACCATGGAGTGATTGTTGGTGCCAGACGGGATGGTTTGAATATCTCAGAAACTGCTCATCTCCTGGGATTTTCACGCACAACAGTCTCTAGAGTTTACAGAAAATGATGAGAAAAACAAAAATAAACGTCCTGTGACCTGTAATTCTGTGGGCAAAATTGCCTTGTCAATGAGAGAGGATAGAGGCCAGAGTGGATCAAGCTGCCAGGAAGAAGACAGTAACTCAAATAACCATGTGTCTTCAGAAGAGCATCTCTGAACGTACAGCATATTGAACCTTGAAGTGGATGGGCTACAGCAGAGAAGATCACACCAGGTTCCACTCCTGTACCTAATGAAGTGGTCACTGAGTGTATGTTGAGACTATTCTTTGTGACCACACAAAACACCTGAGGGGAAGTTTCAAAAGTGACAGAAAAGATTAGATGTATCTTGCAGGTGAGCAGCAGAAAAGGCTGCCATGGAGGTGAGGGAGATTACAGGACCGAATGAGAGCTACAATCTCCCATTCAAATTGCCAATGCAATCTGATACAATATAGCAATGAAGTCTTATGCCATGTGTGATCACTACATTGCTATCAGTTCCTGCATGTGATGCAGCATTTTGTACTGAGGTTCATTACATACGTAGAACTGCTTCTGCATAAACTTGCAGCAATGAGAAACAAGATTGGCAAATGCGTTTAACATTAATATCACTCTGGGGACTTTTTAAATCCATCTCTTTAACAATCTGCTGTGGGATTTGCTCTTGTTTTCTTGTGATTGATAAACAGTTGTCGTGGGTTGTACTTAAATGCCTAATTGATTTTAGTCATTAAATGCACGATGCATTCAGAGCAAACGTCAGTCACAGCAGGTAATTGTGCATAGATGATTTCCAGTTAGGTTCCCAATGGGTAATCATTGCCCCAGAACTATTCATTAGCGTGATCTACCTCAAGAACACTATTTCTCAGAAAAATTTGCAAATAAAAGACAAGCACGTGCGATTGCATTAAATGTGTACGAGTAGGTATGCATGTCTAGAGAATATTTCTAAGAATTTCAACACCAGGGGATATATTTTGAAGTGCAGTATTGAAGACAGATGTGACTGCTAATTTTGAACATAGAAAGATGACAAATATAAGAGTCAGAAAAGCAACCAGTTAAATTTCTGACACTGGCTGAAGTTTGTTCAGAATACCCAGAAAATACCTGATTCACAAAGCCCCAAATGTTAACCTGAGTAGGAACCAGGCCTAGTGACCCTTTAGGTAAGTGAATCAGTAAAGAATAGAGTTCAAAGCCTGGAGTTCGTGGTCCCATCACTGGCAAACTTGGAGTTCAGGATATCGTCACTAGTGTGTCCTAGGTTTGATACCAAAAATCAAAGCCCAAAAGTTGATCAGAAGTCTGGATGTTGAGGTCCAATGCCCAGAGCTCCGAGTCTTGGAGTCCACTGGGGAAGTCAAAGCCCTATGTTTGCAAATCCATAGTCTACTCAGGTTGGAGACCGGAGATGGCCTGTCCTGGATTGGAGGATATGCATGGATGGGTGGGAGGGAGAAAAGGGACTTGTTTTGCTGTTGTTGTGTTCTGCCAAGCATGGCGGCTGTACTGTGATGGCATTGGAATGTTTAGCGACACTTATGGCTTACCCCCAGCACAATTTTGGGTGGTGTTGTTTGTTTTCACAAATGGCATTTTGTTATATGTTTTAAGGAAAATGTGATAAATAAATGAATCCGGATCCAAATATGAACAGGAATTTCAGGCTTGGAGCACAAAAAAGGACTCCTTCCACACCACAGTGAAATGTCAGTGAAGATTACCATCAAGAATTTCCTCAGAATTTCTCCAGCTCCACACTGAAACTTCTGCAGAAGTAACAACAGAAGAAACCCAAAGGAAATTCTCAGGGCATGTGCTCTGGTCCTGGAATGAGGGCTGAACCCGTTGCCTTTTTATTTAGATCAAAGAAAACCAGCCTGAGTCAAACTGCCACATTCCATTTCCTGAATAAACTGTAACTACAGAGTGGTTAGCAGGATAAAAATGTCGTGAGCAAAACTGAGAACTGAATGTTCCCCACAAAATTATAAAGGTCTCTAGGGTAAAAATCACAGAAGTTTTCTTCTGATGCAGTTAAAAAAATGGTAAGAGTAGCATAGAAAAGGAATGCAGCTTATTATCCACTTCCATAGTGATTTTGCAAATGATGTAAAATGGAGCAGTCATGATTGACAGATGCAAATAAACAGATTGACTTGCTGCCAATCTGATAGGGATGGCTGACCCAAAGACAAAATACAAAGAGGGATAATGGAAGTGAAATATCAGCAAGAAGGCACACATCCCATGTTTCACAAACGAATTGATCATTTCGTATTCATAAGCTCTCTGACGATCTTCGTGACCTTCAGAGTTGAGCACCAAAATGTAGCATGACAAAAATTAGTGGCAGCTTCTCTTGTGCGAGGAGCACATTGAAATCCAGTAGAAAAAGTGGAAGGAGCACTCCATCTAACCTAACCCACCCATCCTCCGCAAACAAAAGGAATTCTGCAGATGCTGGAAATTCAAGCAACACACAGCAGAGTTGCTGGTGAACACAGCAGGCCAGGCAGCATCTCTAGGAAGAGGTACAGTCGACTTTTCAGGCCGAGACCCTTCGTCAGGACTAACTGAAGGAAGAGCTAGTAAGAGATTTGAAAGTGGGAAGGGGAGGGGCAGATCCAAAATGATAGGAGAAGACAAGAGGGGGAGGGATGGAGCCAAGAGCTGGACAGGTAATTGGCAAAGGGGATATGAGAGGATCATGGGACAGGAGGTCCGGGGAGAAAGACGGGGTGGGGGGGAACCCAGAGGATGGGCAAGGGTCAGAGGGACAGAGGGAGAAAAAGGAGAGTGAGAGAAAGAATGTGTGTATAAAAATAAATAACGGATGGGGTATGAGGGGGAGGTGGGGCATTAGCGGAAGTTAGAGAAGTCAATGTTCATGCCATCAGGTTGGAGGCTACCCAGACGGAATATAAGGTGTTGTTCCTCCAACCTGAGTGTGGCTTCATCTTTACAGTAGAGGAGGCCGTGGATAGACATGTCAGAATGGGAATGGGATTTGGAATTAAACTGTGTGGCCACTGGGAGATCCTGCTTTCTCTGGCAGACAGAGCATAGGTGTTCAGCAAAACGGTCTCCCAGTCTGCATCAGGTCTCGCCAATGTATAGAAGGCCACATCGGGAGCACCGGACCACCCACCCTCCAATCTGTCCCAACGTACATTCTACACTACTCCCAGCAAAATCTTCAGATTGCACCTCAGGATCCAGAAACCTGGCATGTAAGGAGTCAAAGAGGCAGCCCAACAGCATGAAAGCAGGCCATTCAACCCAACCATGTCCACAGCAACCAATGGCCACCCTTCTGTATTAATCCTATCCTCCAGCACTTGTCCCAATGTCTTCTATGCCAAGACTATTCAAGTGCTTGACTAGATACTTGTTAAGTGATGTCAGTGACCCTACTTCAACACTCTCTCTGGCAATGTATTCACCACCATCTGGTTGATAAAGGTCCATTGCTATCCCAAGGGATGGATTACAAAGAAGATGTTTGTTTTCATAAGTTATCCCTGGTTTTATAATAACAAAATGGAATGGGCTGGATTTGGGGATGCCTAATGGAAGAGAAGTCTCTGGCAGCATGTCAAAAGGCTGTATTCCTGCTATGTTTCTAGCAAAATTATCTGCATATGTGTAGAATCTACCAAATAGTTCTCCAGGTATTAGATGTGACAGCATGGAGAGAAAAGAAACTAAATAACAGTGATGTTTTTGTCTCACCTTTCCTACTGCTCACTAGGGAGAAAAAACATAGAAAGTAGGTGCAGGAGTAGGCCATTCGGCCCTTTGAGCCTGCACCGCCATTCAGTATGATCATGGCTGATCATCCAACTCAGAACCCTGTACCAGCCTTCCCTCCATACCACCTGATCCCTTTAGCCACAAGGGCCACAAGGAACAAGAGAGGCTTTAGTGTGGGAATGAGGGACATCTATGACCCAGCTTGCATCTCAAGTACAAATTCTCACACAAAGGCTTTCTGAAGCTCTTCATCACCTCATCAAGGCTTTGAAGTCAGTGGCCAAGTTGGATGAAGAGAGTGCCATTTCTTCCTTCTCCCTTATTTTGCTCAGGCTGTGCCAACGTGGCATGTTCAGTGGGCTTTATATAATGTTCATGGGAACATACGAAGTTGCTCCATCCTCAACAGCATCAGAAGTGGAAGTCACTGGCAACTTCCACACAGCTGAACAGTTTGAGACAGGGTTTCTGTTGCTTTGCTATTGCCCATCTTTGGTGGAATGTCTACAGTATCACAAAGGAATGAAATAATTATCTGCACAGCCTTTTTGTCTAAAATTTCCACCAAGTTCATCCATCAAATGATGAAAGCAGAAGTCATTAAGTTATTAAAATAGAAACAGAAAATGTTGGAAAAACTCAGCAGGTCAGGTGGCATCTGTGGGAAGAGAAACAGAGTCAATATTTCTGGTGGATGACCCTTCTGTTTCTCTTTTCACAAATGCAGCCGGACTTGCTGAGTATTTCCAGAATTTTCTGATTTTTATTTTAGATTTCCAGCATTTGCTGATTTTTGACTTTCACTGATCTCACTGGTGGAAAGAGTCAGTTGCGTATGTGGTGGCTGATTATAGTTTCACTTGATTTGAAATTTATCACAGACTAGTCTGCATTGAGAGCCTAGGACCAATTTCCAACCTTCAGGGCCAAAGGAACAGTGTGAGAGAACCAGGGAACTTTGCTGAGCCTGAGAATTCGAAGATTTTTCAATCATTGTCCCACTGATGAATTAGAAATCAGAAGTACTCTGAGCTCTTGATTGCTCTGGCTTCTGAAATGGACCAAACTTTGCAAAATGCTGGGCCGGTTTAACAACTTCTTGGAGAAATACATAAGGACTTTCCAAAACACTTTGCTGTCAATCTTCTGTTGTACGGCCATTATTGGAAGGTAGGAATTGCAGAGCAGAAAGCTGTCACAAGCAGCAACACTGATGATGGTTGTGGGATAAGTCCTGGTCAGAGATCATTCCCATGTTTTCTTCAAAAGAGTAGAGTAGGGTCTTTTACTTCCACCTAACCGGGTGGAAAAGGCTTTCATTCAACAACTGCTGAGGACTGCTCTTCTGAATGTACAGTCCACCTTCCAAGTGCCAAAGGGTTAAAATCCTGTAAAAGGACAATTGCATCAGTAAGCAGGAGGAGTGTATGTGAGGGATGTGTGTGTTTTCATTCGTAAACACGTGAAGCATTAGATTTTACTTCTTAACATTTTCTGTACATTTGTCAGAGATCCCTGAGGAAGTCTTTGATCTGACAGCCCAGAGTGAAGACTGAAGACTGCAGAGATCACTAAATACAAACACTTGTTTAAGGATGGTTGAAAGGTGTAAGAAGGTGAACAAAAAGCAAAGTGATGACAGAGACAGGACAGAAGTAAGAAATAACTCCTTGTGATTGTGGACAAATGCAAGGAAATACCAGAAAAACAATCTGGAAACTTTGCATTTTCATGGAAGTGTGGGCATTGATAGTAGGAATTGTTTTTCAAAGCCGGCAGTTTGGTGTCACTGCCCACAATTGTTAAAGACACTAAATTATAGGCTGCATATGCACAACATTTCACCTCCCTCTACAAAACATACATTGCAATGGCAGCCAAACAAATAGGTATGTCCAGGAAATTGTTTTTATAATGGCAAGATGGACAGCTTCTGGTTTACAAGTAGATGCCCATTTGAGAATACCACTGAGTGCCTTAAAGAGCGCTTCAGAATTGTGCTAGTGAGATTTATTCCAGAAGGTGCAGGATTTATAAAAAACGAAGTGAGTTTAGCATTCATAATGCTGCCTTTTACATCCTCAGACATTGCAAAGTTCTTTGCAGCCCATTAAATCATTGAATGAATGCTATTGTCATGAAACTTGATGAATGACATATTTTTGACTCTTTAATGAAGAACTCATTAGGCAAGAAGATCTAAAGACAGAAGGCGAAAAATCTCTCTATCAGATGTAGACAATCTCATTCTCTTTTCTCAGCTGGGTATTTGGAAAGCATACTGCTCATTTCTGACAATTCAAGTACAGACCTTGACTCTCTATCTAGTACAAGGAACTTTGAAAATTCCACTCTCTCTGTTAAAAAGGAAATTGTTAAATATAGCATGCTGTATTGTATTGATCTGTATGAGAGAAAAGACACCAACTTTGTAATCCAATATTAGTTAACCAACAAGGTAGTGAGCATGCTTAGTTTTGGTCCTAGCAAACTCCTGAAGAATGAAGGAGAAAATATAGCTTAAAAGTGATGCTCTTGTTTGTTGTTTCCCCTTTATGTTGCAACACGTAGTACTGGCTTCAAGGACATCCAATGTCCATGAAGGCACCGTTTATTGACTCTCACTGCTTTGGATCACGTTTGGTGGCATTACTGGTGTCTGAGGAGCCAAGACACAGCATGATCTGGTTCCTTGAGGAGTGCAAAGGAAAGCTGAGAGGAACAACAAAGCATTGTGGCCAACACTGGGGCTGAGAAAGTTGCTTGAAGCACCATTTATTCCCTTACATCCATTGAGTCTCTTTGAACTGATGCTTCACTGAGATATGGAATTGAGGTCCACTGAGACATTGCTAAATGACTCTGAATTGTCTAATTTAATGCAGAGTGCACATTCAAATCAATTTGGTTCTTGACCTTAATGAATATACTGCAGATCAAATGAACAGAACTGCAGGTGCCAGGCAGGATTTTCCTTACTTTGGCAATGATTATCAAAGAAACAGCTCGCTCAGCAGAATACAAAATACAAACTAACTATCTCACTGGACATGTGTGAAAAAATCCTGTGTCACATGTATATGATCCTGGTAAATATTATATACTCCCTCCCTATTTTTTCAGCTTATTTAGCTCTAATGTTGCTTTTTTTCAATCTTTCATCATATCTTAGTTTTAATATGTACCATATCCTGTATCCTAGCTGATATTAATCTTGAGAAAGTCTATTTATTAAAATGCAGATCAGTAGTAAAATGTGGTCTATGCAATATGAATGTATTAATCAATATTACTGCTGGAATACAGGCCAAGAATGCAAACCTGACCCTGCATAAGCCTTTGTTGTTTTTTTTTTCTTGCCTATTTAATATGGCTGCCTCAGCTTTCCTTTGTACACTGACAGATGATCCAAGCCAGCTTTGGTTCTTCTATGTATTCTGCTTCTGAACAAAGTTTTCTTATATTGCACAGCTTAGAAATCTATTTGTTTCTTGACAGTATACTGCCCCCTTGAGGCAGTAAACTACCTGGAATAAAAAATCCCCCAGCTGAGCTAGCTTTCTTCTCGAAATATGAGTTTTATTCAAGTACATAATTAAGCTGTATTTTTGGAATTTATATTTACATATTTTTGGATAATCACCGATCTTTGGAATTCCATAACTATGTTTGGAAGTGGATTATAAGGAAAATAATGTATTGGCAAAAGTGGCATCTAGAAACAGACTCAACAATTCACATAAACTGAGTTTGTCTAAATTTTAATAAGTAATGAAATATTCAAGACAGATGAAAATTTGCTGGTTAAAATAATGATGAAAGAAACTTATCTTTAAAGGTAAAGCTGTCTTGGATAACAAACTGAATGAGAAGCTACATGTATAGTTGATGAATTGAACAGAATAGCTTTTAGCTAATTAAAAGTGATACATTTGACAGAAAATATATTTAGTCAAATGGATTTTATTTAATTACAATCCAAGGATGTCTAAAAGTTAAACTACACTTACCATGTCAAAAAGATGTAACTATATTAATGTGCATATTTCCTTCAAAGCCACACCTTTTATAACTTTGCTCACTTCACTTTTTTTTACAGTTTCTATTACTAATTAAATATTCAGCCACTTTTGTTATTGTGGAAGCTGTGTTTTTTTTTGCAATGGGAATTCTTGAACAGAGAGATTGAGCCATTGTTCACCAGGCACAGCTCTATATTTCTGAAAGGGTTGCCCTCTGCCAGATAGATTTCTCATTAAAAGAGAGCTTTTAAAAAATGAAGTTTTCTTTCAAGTCCTCTACTGTTACAGTGTTGCGGCCATCAAAGCCCCCTCCTAGCCATTTTCATTTACCTTGTGACTCTGACCCTTTGTGATGCTGTGCAGTTTCAGGGTAAACTGATCCCAAAGGTCCCCAAGGATGTTATTCTCATTTATTCACACAGCTCTTTGACTGTAACAGTCCATGTTGGCAGCAGATCAGCTCTCCCTGATTCAAAATGCACAATACAGTACCTTTTATTTTTTTCCCTTGGCCTTTTAATAAGGCCCATGTTGTCAAAGAATTTCAATGGGTATCAATCGATTAGCATGTTGCACCTCATTCATAGCTGCCAGTAACTTTGGGACAACTACAGGGAAATAAATAAGCTAGACAATAGTGAAAGGAGTCATCTTTGCTGTCTTTGTGTTCTGACATTTCTCCCTGCTCTCTAGTAGACTGCTTCATTCACCTAAGGAGTTAACACCCTGTTTAATTGCTGCCACACCTAAACCCCATAAAGGACCACATTGCTTATACTTGGAATTCGGGCCAACTTACTTTGAGGTTGCATGCAAGAAAATTCAAACAGCTGTTGACTGGGAGCGCAGTTTCAGGTGTGTGATAGATAGGTTGAACTACCTTTGGTGCCATCTGTGTGTCTACAGGCAGTTCGTACCTTTGACAGCTGTCCCACCTCTCTGAACATCAAATGCTTGTGCATAGTCTCTGGAGAACTATAAGACAAGGCTGCAGTGGTGACTGTCCCCTGAGAACACTATCAAGAGATGCTGTACCTGCCAAATGGTGTGTCATAAAGGGCTCCAGTTACCGGCTGGTAAATTATCTGATTAACAAAGTCCTTTCATTTTACATCAATAACTGAAGGTAAAAATAAATTGAATGGTCTTGAATTCAGCACAACTTTCAGCAGAGACAAAGGAGAAAAAATGTTTAACCTTTTCTTACTCACCACAATAATGATATTTTTTTGAAATGTAAACCAATTTGCCTGAGTTTGACAATAAAATCTTCAAAGCTATTTTATTTTTATTCTCATCACCTTTTCTTTAAAAATCCTTTCTGACTTGATATGTTTGACTCTTAAAAAACTGCAAAAAAATTTACATTCCTTTCAGACTTTCTAGAAATGAATATTAAAGTTTCTCATAGTAACAACAAAATTTTAAAATATTATATATAATAAAACAATCTTTGACTGTGTCATTCTTGATTGCTGCTTTTAATTTTTGTTCGTAGTCTTGGTTCCAACCTGTTGAGCACTGGGAAAACCAAAGTTCACCTGTGCAATGGGGGAATGGAGGGAATTGTCCTTGCCCCTTGTACAGATTCAGCGCAGACTATGTTACCTTTTCCATCTTCCTTTGCCTCAACTTGAGTGAACAGCTTTGGTATCATGTTCAGCCCAGAATTTTGCTCCTGTTGTCACATCCTCACAGCATAAAAATACATGCACAGAATTAACCATCATTTATCTTTGTGTATTAACTGCTGTGATATTCATTGGTGTTTTTCTTACACGTGAAATCATTAGTCTCTCAGCTGAACTCCCATTCCCTACTCTTCATAAACTTCTGTTCCTGTATCCCACAGCCCACTTTCCACATCAATTCTTTACTTGTCATTGCTGCCTTTATTGACTTGATTTTTTCACTTCACTCGGATCCATCAAGTTCTCACTGGTACTTTTGTAACGTCTTTCAAAGGTACATATACACTGAACAAATTTTCAGTTCCTTCATTTCTGATCTCTTGAGGTTCCCCTTTGTCCGTCATTTGCCCTCATGTCTTTAGCCATCACTATCTTCTCTAAGTCCTCAGATCTTACTTCAAAACCCGCTTTACAGTTACTTCATTTTCTGGCTAATATTTCTTTGCAACCAAGATTACTGAATATTAATTATATGGCCAGTTATACCATATAACCATATAACAATTACAGCACGGAAATAGGCCATCTCGGCCCTTCTAGTCCGTGCCAAACTCTTACTCTCACCTAGTCCCACCGACCTGCACGAGATAATTTGCGATATTATCACCATCTTGTGTCTGGTCTTTCCAAATGATATTTCTGTGAACATTGGGAAGTTGGTAGTTTACTGGGTATCCACATGAAATGCAGTTGGGGGGGGGGGGTGGGAACAGCACTTCAGATTTCCCAGCATACAGTATGCACAGGAAGGGCTGTCTGCTATTCCTGCAGCAACATCAATGACAATCCAAAGTATTCAAAGTTTAAAGTTCAAAGTTCAAAGTCCATTTATTATCAAAGTTATGTATACGTTATGCAATCTTGAGATTCATCTCCTTACAGGCAGCCACAAAACAAAGAAACCCAAAAGAACCCATAAAAAAGACCGTCAGACACCCAATGTGCAGAGGGAAAAACAAAACAAATTGTGCAAAAAATAAAAGTAAACACTAGCATTCAGAATGGAAGTGGGTCTACAGACATGAAGCCAGGAGCAGCCTGAGCAGGCCACAGCCACAGCCTCAGTTCAGCGCGGAGCTGAGTAAATGTCATGGAGCCCACAGACACGAAGCCTGGAGCAGCCTGAGCAGGCCACAGCCTCAGTTCAGTGCAGGGTCAAGTAAACATCGTGGAGCAGCAAACAGAAATGGACCAACCGTTGCCTCTAGTCCTGACACTCTGCCTTTTCAATCCATCTGGCCCAGCATTTAAACCTTGAGCCGTTCCTCACTCTTGGACCTGGGCCCTGTCACCTCGATATGCTCTGGGCCTGGGCCCCTCTGCCACGCTTCGGCTGGTACTGACCTTTCTAAGTTGGCTTGGTGCTTAGATTGATCAAACCTCACTCTTGGTTTAGGTGGATCTGCCTCTCCTCTACTCCAACTTTGCTCCATTCCACTCGAATATGCCTCAACCTCAATTATTTTGATCATTGATTATTTTACAATTTGGGGCATCCTGAGGCTATAAGGAGTGTAATATAAATGGAGCTTGGGTGGCTTTTTCTTTATTTTCTTCCTTTCAATTTGTTACTTGGCCACCCCTTTGACTATCTTTGCTCTGTCATGTTGAACTATGAACTACCTTGGATGACATAATTTGAGTAGAAAAGATTATTTTAAAGTTGGGTAAAGTTGTTCCATTCTCAACCCTAACATATGCCATCATTGACTTGTTCTATATACAATAAATCATAGCCATATAAACCATATAATAATTACAGCATGGAAACAGGCCATCTCGGCCCTTCTAGTCCATGCCAAACGCTTACTCTCACCTAGTTCCACCGACCTGCACTCAGCCCATAATCCTCCGTTCCTTTCCTGTCCATATAGCTATCCAAATTTACTTTAAATGACAATATCGAACCTGCCTCTACCACTTCTGCTGGAAGCTCGTTCCACACAGCTACCACTCTCTGAGTAAAGAAGTTCCCCCTCATGTTACCCCTAACCTTTTGCCTCCTTGCTCTCACTCATGTCCTCTTGTTTGAATATCCCCTACTCTCAATTAAAAAATCCTATCCACATCAACTCTAACTATCCCCCTCATAATTTTAAATACCTCTATCAAGTCCCCCCCCAACCTTCTAGGCTCCAAAGAATAAAGACCCAACTTGTTCAACCTTTCTCTGTGACTTAGGTGCTGAAATCCAGGTAAATCTTCTCTGTACTCTCTCTATTTTGTTGACATCTTTCCTATAATTCGGTGACCAGAACTGTACACAATACTCCAAATTTGGCCTTATCAATGCCTTGTACAATTTTAACATTACATCCCAACTCCTATACTCACTGCTCTGATTTATAAAGGCCAGCATACCAAAAGCTTTCTTCACCACCCTATCCACATGAGATTCCACCTTCAGGGAACCATGCACCATTATTCCTAGATCCCTCTATTCTACTGCATTCTCCAATACCCTACCATTTACTATGTACGTCCTATTTTGATTGGTCCTACCAAAATGTCGCACCTCACACTTATCAGCATTAAACTCCATCTGCCATCTTTCAGCCCATTCTTTTAACTGGCCCAAATCTCTCTGCAAGCTTTGAAAACCTACTTCATTATCCACAACTCCCCCTATCTTAGTATCACCTGCATACTTACTAATCCAATTTACCACCCCATCATCCAGATCATTAATGTATATGAAAAACAACACTGGACCCAGTACAGATCCCTGAGGCACACCACTAGTCACCACTAGGCCTCCAACCTGACAAACAGTTATCCACCACTACTCTCTGGTGTCTCCCATCCAGCCACTGCTGAATCCATTTTACTACTTCAATATTAATACCTAATGATTGAACCTTCCTAACTAACCTTCCATGTGGAACCTTGTCAAGGGCCTTACTGAAGTCCATGTAGACAACATCCACTGCTTTACCCTCGTCAACTTTCCTAGTAACCTCTTCAAAAAATTCAGTATGATTTGTCAAACATGACCTTCTACAAGCCCAGTATCATTAGTTGACAAAACTTGTCCGATATTGCCAAAGGTCTGACCTGTTATTCCATCAGCATATTTCCAGTCAAGTATCAACACTGGTGTTCAATTTTTATTTCTAGGTTTGGTGTATAGTTCCAAAAACTCTGTCCTTTAGATATATGAAAAAGAATTGATTTTTCAGTCAATGCCATGGGAGTTTATCTCAGTCATCCAAGCAAGCCTATGCTTTTCAGCTGTGTGTATGTAAGAATTGTTTTAATTTCATTGCAGAGATGTTACAAATAAAACTTGATTTCAGATGACATCAAATGTTAAAAGAACACAAAATATGCTGATAATAATAAACATATTGAATATTTGTAAATATATCCATATGTTTTTGTGTTCTTTTAACATTTAATGTTAATGTCAATTGAAAACAGTAGCTCAGTCAAAGGCAGTCTTAATATCAAAGGGTAGTTACTTTCACATCATTCACAATCATGTTTGGAACAAGACTCAAACAAGGTCCTTTAGGAAACCAAATGATCTGATTTTAACAAACTATCAGTTTTGAAGATAATGACAAATGTATTGAATATTTGCAAATCTGTCTTCAAAACTGGCAGTTTGTTAAAACTGTATTGCAGTGCAGGTGACAACAATAAACCAATCACTAGTTACAAATTAAGACCATAAGAGCAGGGTTATGCCATTCAGCCCATCAAGTCTGCTCTGTCATTGCATCACAGCTGATTTATTTTCCCTCTGAACCCCATTCTCCTGCCTTCTCCTGGTTCCCCATACTAATCAAGAATCTATCAAATTCTGCTTTAAATATACCCAATAACTTGGCTTGCACAGCTGTCTGTGGCAATATATTACACAGGTTCAATACATTCTGGCTAAAGAAATCCTCCTTATTTCTGTTCTAAATGGATGTCCTTGTGTTTTGAGAATGTGCCCCCGGTCCTTAACTCCCCCACAATTGGAAATGTCCTCTCCTATCTAGCCATTTCAATATTCTATATACTTCATTGAGATTCTGCCTCATTCCTCCAAACTCCAGTGAGTACAGGGTCAGAGCCATCAGATGCTCCTCATGCATTAACCAGTTCATTCCCAGGATCATTCTCGTGAACTGCCATAAGACCGTAACAGATGAAAACAGATACAGCACAGCCTAATTTGATGATCTATTGGTAAGTTTATTGTGGGTAAAAGAATTTCTTTATGTCCATGTTTATTTTCCCTTGAAATTTCAGCTTTAGTGGCTCCCCAGCTGAAGCCTTTGATATTAAGTGATGCAGGTGCTGATCTTCTGGTTTGATGAGAGTACATCTTCTCCAACAGATGGGGACAGTTTCTGTTTTCTGTTTGGATATATTTTGATGAGTTTTTTTTTGATGTACTGACTGGAGGAGAGTCTGGGGTAGCATACTACAGTAATATCATCATCATCATCATCATATGCCATGTCGTATGACATAGGCGATCATGGTCTTTCATCTGCCATCACCATAATTGTTCTCGGCAATTTTTTTCTAAAGAAGCGGTTTTCCATTGCCTTCTTCTGGGCAGGGTCTTTAGAAGATGGATGACTCCAGCCATTATCAATATTCTTCAGAGATTGTCTGCCTGGCGTCAGTGATCGCATAACCAGGACTTGTTATATGCACTAGCTGCTCATCTGACCATCCACCACCTGCTCCCATAGCTTCACATGACCCTGATCAGGGGGCTAAGCAGGTGCTACACCTTGCCCAAGGGCATCCTGCAGGCTAGCAGAGGGAAGGATTACCCTAGGTGTCCTTTGGTAGAGATATATCTCCACCACGCCACCCAAACTATAGTAATAAGTCATTGTAAAATCTTGTAACCAATGGGAGAAATCCAGTGAAGTGCAGAGTAAAAAAATGCTAACAGAAAGATATAAATGCAAATAATTATGCAGATGCTGGAAACCTAGAGCAAATCACTCAAAGTAATGGAGGAACTCAGCAGGTCAGGCAACATCTATGGAAATGAATAAACAGTTGACATTTCATGCTGAAACTCTTCATCAGGACTTAAAAGGAAGGTGGAAGAAGCCAGAATAAGAAAGTGTAGGGAGGTGAGTGAAAGCTGGAAGGTGATAGGTGAAGCCAGGCTGGTGAAAGAAGGCCATGAAGTAAGAGGCTGGGAGGTGATTGTTAGAAAAGGTAAAGAACTCGAGAAGAAAGAATCTGATAAGACAGGAGAGTCAACCATGGGAGAAAGGGAAGGAGGAAGGGAACTAGGGGGAGGTGATAAGCAGGTAAAGAGGTAAGAGAGAAGCCAGAGAAGGGAACTGAAGAAGAGAGAAGAGGAAGTGGCAAAAGTACTGGAAATTAGAGAAATTGAAACTCATGCCATCAAGTTGGAGGCTAACCAGACTGAATATGAAGTGTTGCTTCACCAACCTGAGAGTAATCTCATTTTGGCAGGAGAGGAGGCTGTGGACCGAGATGCCTGACTGGGAATGGGGATTGGAATTGAAATGATTGGCCACTGGGAAATCCTGCTTTCTGCAGATAGAGCGAAGGTCTCTGACAAAGTGGTCCCCCAATCTATGTCAGGTCTCACCAATGTAGAGAAGGCCAGGTTAGGAGCACTGGATGTAGTAGACAGATTCCCAGATGACATGTTGCCTCACCTGGAAGGATTACCTGGGGCCCTAAATACAGGTGAGGGAGTGGTGGAATGGGCAGGTGTAGGAGTGATGGAATGGGCAGGTGTAGCACTTCTTCCACTTGCAGGGATAAGTGCCAGGAGCGAGATTATTAGGAAAGGACAAATGGACAAGTGACTCACGGAGGGAGTAACCCTATTGAAAATGGAGAGTGGGGGAGGGGAGGTAAAGATGTGTTTGGAGTTAGGCGGAAGGTCAGTCATCTGCATCTTATAGTGGGTCTCCAACGACTTGTCAGTATTTGTGCAGAATTATGTTGGTTGATGCATGACACATATAAAGAGGGACAGCAAGTAGATGAATGAGCTCAGTCACATCATTCTTGAAGGAGCGACAACTAGCACCGACATAGCCAGCTCTGCTAAGGGCATTAAGAGATTTAAAAGTGAAACGGCCACACTTTTCCCTTTGCTAACCATTGTCTGTGTGACCAAAGTTCAAAGATTATTTATTATCCAAGTATGTATACTATATAGAACCTAGAGATTCATTCAGCCACAGAACAAGAGCCCATCAACTCCCAATGTGCAAAATAAAAGAACAAATTGTACAAATAATAAAGAAGTGTTAGCCAACAACCACGGAGCTAGTTTGGCGTTGTAGCCAGTCCAGGAGCCTGACGGCTGCAGGCCACAGCCATGGAGGCAGTTCAGCAGTGAGGCGAGTGCTGATGGTTGCAGGCCACAGCAGGAGAGTCAGTTCAATTCTGAGATGAATAAACCGCACGAAGCAGTGAGCTGAACGCCAGTCAGCCTTGACGCCGCCTTGAACTTTTTAATCTGGCTCGGCACTTATATCAGCCAAACTTCGGTTCGCTTTTTGCTCTTGGGCACGAGCCCCCCCAAGTCTGCCCCAGCAATGACCTGCATTCTTGAGTGTCCAGTTCGCTGAATCGTTCCGGATGCCGCAAAAATGCCAGGTCATGCAGGTGGTTCAAAAACACAACTCCCAAAGGGAATGTACAGGCTACAGTTTGCAGTGATCGTAGTCCAAAGTGTAATTAATCGAACAGTTAGTAGTTTTGTTTGCTGCCTGTAAAGTGTCACTGCGGCTTGCCAGCGTCATCGTGGACAGCGCCGGTAAGGAAGGTGAGATTTGGGGTCCCCATCCATTCCCTGAATCAATCACCTATTTGTACCACAGATAGCTCAATGCCAGATGGCAATGTGTTTATTCTCCAAACCGTGCAATTTTAAACTGGGTTGAAGCAAGGTTCCTCTTTATATTCCACATCATGCCAACTTCAAAGTAAACTTCTATTTGATCCTTGGTGTTTTATCTAAATTCTGGAATGCCCTAGCCAACATTGTGGAATACCATGATATGAAGGTTAAAGAAAAAACGACAGATATTGAAAGCAGAAAAATAAACAGAAAATATTTTTAAAAACTCAGCAGATCAGATGGCAACAGTGGAAAGAGAGTTAAGCTGAGATTTACCATCACTTTCTGCTTTATTTCCTTCATCTGAGACCTGCAGTGGTTCAAGAAGCCCACTCACCATCATCTTCTTAAGAGCAATAAGGAAACAACAATGAATGGTGGACTTGCCAACAAAGCCCGTGTCCCATAAACTAAAAATCATCATCGTGGGCAAATTTCAGCCACAAAATAGTAACTTCTGTAAATATTTTTGTAATGTGTAAAATAGATGCAAGTTTTTTTTGTATCTCAATAGTTGGAATCTGTTGCTAACTTAATTCCAACAGAAGTGAATTAGACAGGATCCATTAATGAGAATAGTAAGCTTGCATTACAGAACCTTACATTTTGCTTCTAATGTCGGAGTAACTTGCTTACAATAGGCTTCAGACTTAGATGTGGGAATTTCCTAACCTAAATGATTCAACGATCGTAGTTGTCAACAGCCTGCTTTTAGTGAGGATGTCAATGTTTTTGCTCCCTTGTTTCCTAGACCCTGACTGTTCGTGACTAGGTTAGAGGAGATTCTGCACAAGAGATTCTGCAGGAAATCCAGAGCAAACACACACAAATTTCTGGAGGAACTTAGCAGGTCAGGCAGCATCTATGGAAAGGAATAAACAGTCGATGCTTCAAGCCCAGACCCATAGAACCATAGAACCATAGAAACTACAGCACAGAAACAGGCCCTTTGGCCCTTCTTGGCTGTGCCGAACCATTTTCAGCCTAGTCCCACTGACCTGCACATGGACTATATCCCTCCATACACCTCCCATCCATGTATCTGTCCAATTTATTCTTAAATGTTAAAAAAGAACCCACATTTACCACCTCGTCTGGCAGTTCATTCCATACTCCCACCACTCTCTGTGTGAAGAAGCCCCCCCTAATGTTCCCTTTAAACTTTTCCCCCCTCACCCTTAACCCATGTCCTCTGGTTTTTTTTCTCCCCTTGCCTCAATGGAAAAAGCCTGCTTGCATTCACTCTATCTATACCCATCATAATTTTATATACCTCTATCAAATTTCCCCTCATTCTTCTACGCTCCAGGGAATAAAGTCCTAACCTATTCAACCTTTCTCTGTAACTGAGTTTCTCAAGTCCCGGCAACATCCTTGTAAACCTTCTCTGCACTCTTTCAACCTTATTTATATCCTTCCTGTAATTTGGTGACCAAAACTGAACACAATACTCCAGATTCGGCCTCACCAATGCCTTATACAACCTCATCATAACATTCCAGCTCTTATACTCAATACTTTGATTAATAAAGGCCAATGTACCAAAAGTTCTCTTTACGACCCTATCTACCTGTGCCACCACTTTTAGGGAATTTTGTATCTGTATTCCCAGATCCCTCTGTTCCACTGCACTCCTCAGTGCCTTACCATTAACTCTGTATGTTCTACGTTGGTTTGTCCTTCCAACGTGCAATACCTCACACTTGTCAGTATTAAACTCCATCTGCCATTTTTCAGCCCATTTTTCCAGCTGGTCCAAGTCCCTCTGCAGGCTCTGAAAACCTTCCTCACTGTCTACTACACCTCCAATCTTTGTATCATCAGCAAACTTGCTGATCCAATTTACCACATTATCATCCAGATCATTGATATAGATGACAAATAACAATGGACCCAGCACTGGTCCCTGTGGCACACCACTAGTCACAGGCCTCCACTCAGAGAAGCAATTCTCTACCACCACTCTTTGGCTTCTTCCATCGAGCCAATGTCTAATCCAATTTACCACCTCTCCATGTATACCTAGCGACTGAATTTTCCTAACTAACCTCCCATGCGGGACCTTTTCAAAGGCCTTACTGAAGTCCATGTAGACAATTTCCACTGCCTTCCCTTCATCCACTTTCCTGGTAACCTCCTCGAAAAACTCCAACAGATTGGTCAAACATGACCTACCACGCACAAAGCCATGTTGACTCTCCCTAATAAGCCACTGTCTATCCAAATGCTTGTAGATTCTGTCTCTTAGTACTCCCTCCAATAACTTACCTACTACTGACGTTAAACTCACTGGCCTATAATTTCCCAGATTACTTTTTGATCCTTTTTTAAACAATGGAACAACATGAGCCACTCTCCAATCCTCCGGCACTTCACCTGTAGACAGCGACATTTCAAATATTTCTGCCAGGGCCCCCACAATTTCAACACTAGTCTCCTTCAAGGTCCGAGAGAACACTCTGTCAGGTCCCGGGGATTTATCCACTTTAATTTTCCTCAAGACAGCAAGCACCTCCTCCTTTTCAATCTGTACAGTTTCCACGGTCTCCTACTTGATTCCCTCAATTCCATAGATTTCATGCCAGTTTCCTTAGTAAATACAGACGCAAAAAACCTATTTAAGATCTCCCCATTTCCTTTGGTTCCGCACAAAGCCGACCACTCTGATCTTCAAGAGGACCAATTTTATCCCTTACAATCCTTTTGCTCTTAATATACTTGTAAAAGCTCTTTGGATTATCCTTCACTTTGACTGCCAAGGCAACCTCATGTCTTCTTTTAGCCCTCCTGATTTCTTTCTTAAGTATTTTCTTGCACTTCTTATACTCCTCAAGCACCTGATTTACCCCGTTTCCTATACATTTCATACAACTCCCTCTTCTTCCTTATCAGAGTTGCAATATCCCTTGAGAACCAAGGTTCCTTATTCCTATTCAATTTGCCTTTAATCCTGACAGGAACATACAAACTCTGCACTCTCAAAATTTCCCCTTTGAAGGCTTCCCACCTACCAATCACATCTTTGCCAGAGAACAACCTGTCCCAATCCACGCTTTTTAGATCCTTTCTCATTTCTTCAAATTTGGCCTTCTTCCAGTTCAGAACCTCAACCCTAGGACCAGATCTATCCTTGTCCATGATCAAATTGAAACTAATGGTGTTATGATCACTGGAACCAAAGTGCTCCCCTACACAGACTTCTGTCACTTGCCCTAATTCGTTTCCTAACAGGAGATCCAATATTGCATCCCCTCTAGTTGGTCCCTCTATATATTGATTTAGAAAACTTTCCTGAACACATTTTACAAACTCTAAACCATCTAGACCCCTAACAGTATGGGAGTCCCAATCAATGTACGGAAAATTAAAATCTCCTACCACCACAACTTTATGTTTCCTGCAGTTGCCTGCTATCTCTCTGCAGATTTGCTCTTCCAAGTCTGGTTGACTATTGGGTGGTCTGTAATACAATCCCACTAAAGTGGCCATACCTTTCCTGTTTCTCAGCTCCACCCATAAGGACTCAGTAGACAAGCCCTCTAATCTGTCCTGCCTGAGCACTGCTGTAATATTTTCCCTAGCAAGCAATGCTACTCCCCCACTTTGCATTAATTTTTAGTGAAGCCTAGAACTGGAGGGAGATTCTAAGCTGACAGCTGTGAGGGGCCTTCCTGCACATTTTGTTTTAGTGTCTTGCAGAGACTGCCAATGAAAGCATTGGCATGTGGTGGTTTTGCAGTGACAGGACTAATATTAATGTAAGACCTTTCAATAGCTCAGAATGTCTCAAAGCACTTCCCAGCCACACTTACAGTGCAGATACACGGAGGAATACCTATTAAAAACGATGCCAGCCATCTGCTTTCCACACAATGATTTGCAGCTTGTGTGGAAACACAACAATCAATTTGTTTGAGAGCTCTTACTCCAAAAATAACAGTTGTAAATCACGATTTCAGTCTGTAACAAGACCTGCAGCTAAATTTTATAGTAACCAATGTTAGAAGAGAAAGCTGGGAATCCTGTTCTCCAAATGTTGTTGGACCTAAAATTTATTTGGTGAGTGGAATGGACTCAACTCTCTTCCCTGCCCCCTCCTCTCAGTGCCTCCACATGCGTACCACACTCTCCCTACCTTTACTCACCTCCCTCTACCCATATCAAACATACAAGTGAGGCTCCTGATGAACAACAACAATCTGTTCTCTTTCTTAATAACACACCATATCTGCATATAAGTCTTCTGTAAATTGTAGACATCCAGATCCCTCCGTAACCCAGAACTCTGTGATCGCTCACCATTTATGTAGATGCTTCCTTTATTTTGAGCGAATATGGGAAATTTCACAATTGCTTACATTAAGCCCCATTTGGCCTGTCTTTATCACCTCTCTTAACCCAACCATATCCATTTCTGTGTTCCCACCCCCTCAAGTCCTCCGCACAGCTTGGTTTCCTACTTAACATCAGCAAGTTTAGTAACGGCAGCTTCAGTGCTTTCAACTGAGTACTGCTTCATGCCATTCAGTTCTTTTCCTTCTTCCCTTGACTCTTCCCTTCCACTTTTCCACTCTGTCTTTATTTCTTTTCCTTCAATAATTCTCGCACTGATGTTTCAATACCTGCCCTCTCTGTCACTCAACCGCTTTTTCCTGCAGCCCAGACTCCCGGTTTCTCACTCTGCAGCATACCACTCCCTCTCTGTCACTCCCCACTCTGGTGAGTCCCCATTCTGCAATTCTGTCTCTTTCTCATTCATTTCATTCTCTCATTTATATCTTTATCTCTGCCATTCCCTTTAATCATTCTCACCTCGGTTGCTCATTCACTCATTAAAGGTTTCTAGATTCACCACTCCAAAGATTCTAGCTTTGTGTATTTTAGGCTTTCACCCTAATACAGCTCATATTTGAATGCAGCTGCAGATTAAGTTGTGACACTTTATTGCACTCCATTAATAATTATTGCTTTGTGAACATAATCTGAGATTGTGCATTTCAGGTTTCAGATAAGAAAGAGAATCATGAATTTAATGCTAAAAAGCCAACATAAACTTTGGAATTCATTGTTAATGCAATCAGCTGGGTGTTAGGCCGGTATCCAGGGGACTTTTTTGGCTGCTTGCTAATTTTGGAATGGACAGGATTTTTACAGGGACCATTTCATCACTTCATAAATTGTTGTTTTTTCTGGCTTCTCTAGATTAGTGTCTGTTAGTTCCACTTTTCACTTTTTCAGCCTTGATTTTTAACTTTTGTCTATTCATATCATCTGCTTTTCATGTAATGTTTTAAAGCAAGAATCCCAGTCAGACAGGGGCATGTCTGGATACCAGAGAGCAGAGTATTGGTAACCGATGGTAAAGACTATCACTAAGGAAATCCATATTAATTTGTCTGGTCCCTACACAGTTAGGTTGTCCTTAAAGATAGAACATAAACTATGCAATTAGGAAATTGTCCCTCGCGCTAAAAAAGAAGCCAGTAATACCAATTTCTCAGAGTATTAGTAACATATTGCACTTTCATATTATAGGACTATTTATTTTTGTTGTTTGTTATTTGATAATTAGTGACACATATTGCAGGAGACATCTGGATCTTTTTAACTAAAATCTTTCTTTAAAAAGTAGCAAATCAACTTTCAGTCGAAGCAAATAAAGGACTAAATTCTTGTCAGTGGAATTTTGGAAACAGGCCAAGAGAGTGACGAGGGCTCACAATATATTTTCATTTCTTCATTTAGAGGATGTGAACACCACTGGCATTGCTTCCTTGTTCTGGATTGCCGCTGAACTGAAAGGACAGTTGGAGGCAGCCACATTTGCGGGCTTGGAGTCACATCCATGCCCGATTATGTAAGGATACCAAATCTTACAGCAACCAGTAGATTTACAATTAACTTTAACGAAGCTAGTTTTATTTTAATACTAGATTTACTTAATTACTTAACTTGAAATTTGGATTAATTATTAAGAACAATGGCTGTTGGTACAGTAACCGAACCCTTATACATTACTACCATGTTCTAGAAAGAGCTGTGGTGGAACAAGAATCTCTGACTACCAAGTGCATCACAGACATCTCCAAGCTAGACAAAAAGCTTACTATCAAGCTAAGCCTAACTGCATCACTTTTACTTTATGAACCTTCAAAGGCTTGAGAGATTAAACAAGTTTTACATTATTGCCGTAAGATCATGTGCAATTTTAAGAATGAGAGTATATTCTGCTAATAGTTGCCTTTGAAGGATCTAAATGTTGATCAAAATTAAGACAGAACTGTATTTAGGTACTCAAACTTTTTTTTTCAGATGTGGTTCAAAGGGGGTATTTATATTATACATTTAAGTATATAATTGGGCTGGCACATTATTATGGAAGGGGCAGTGAGGGACCGCCACCTTTCCAGTAGTGTGTAACTTATAACTAAGCATTAAAGTCATGCCTCCCTGATGTCTAATATTTATCCATCAAACACAGCTAAAAAAAACAAAAACATTATCTGCCCATTATCGCAGTCTTGTTTGTAGGATCTCGCAGAGCTTAAATAGGCTACTGTGTTTTTTACATTACAACGGTGACTACAAATCAAAAGTACTTAATTAGCTGTAAAGCCTTTTGGGAAATCATGAGGTTGTGAAAGGTAGTATATAATGCAAGCCCTATAATGCAAGTCTTCAAATATATACTAACAACATGGTTTCCCATTATTTCCCTCTGGACTGTGCAGTATATTTTGCTTGCCCACTCTGAGCCTGCAATAAGGAGAGCTCTGTGAATACTGGAGATTTTAAAATGCAGATATAGCTATGCTTATTTCTTTTCGACTTTCTAGTACACTTCCAGTATTTTTTGCTTTAATCACATATGATATGTTATTTTTCAGTTTTGCTTTGAACATGTTGAGAATATTTGTGTTTGAAGCTATAAGAACAATTTGCAAAAGAATCAGAGTCAATTGTATGTAGGACAGTTACAAATCAGGACGAGCTCAGTACATAGCAGCATATAATGGAGCCCTTATAATTAACTACATAAACATGGGTCTAGAAGTAACAAAGTCTCTTCTTGATTCTACAGGGAGAGTAAGACAACTGTGCTGCTCCAAAGAGCTCTATATGAGGTCATTCTTACCCTCGGCCGTTAGGCTCAATAATGAGTCAACCTATAGCTGGGGAAATGGTGACCTCCCTCCTGTTAGACCGTTTGTGGTAACTTATTTATTTATTATTTCTACTTTTCTTCTAATATTTATATCTGTGCATTTGTAATGCTACTGTGGCACTGTAATTTCCTTTGGGATCAAAAAATTATCTATGTATCTATCTAAGATTCATCTTAAATAGCTTTTCTTGTCAAATGTTGACAAACTTCTATAGATGCCCAGTGGAGAGTATTCTGAATGGTTGCATAACATTCTGTTATGGAAACACCACTTATGCCCAAAAATGGAAAAGCCAACAAGAAGTAATGAATTCAGCCAGTCAATTGCAGAAAAGCTATTCCAACCATTGAGGACATTCACAAGAACACAGAATCCATTTACAAGGACATAGGCGGAGACCCTTCAGCAGTCCTGCTGAATTCCTCCAGCATTTTGTGTGTGTTGCTTAGTTGCCTGCCAGTCTTTCTTTGTGTGTAGTTTTTCATTGATTCTATTGTACTTCTTTGCTCTACTGTGAATGCCTGCAAGGAAATGAATCTCAGGATAATATTTGGCAACATATATGTACTTTGATAATAAATTTACTTTGAACTTGTCTGGCCCCTCCGGAGAGAATCTCAGTCAGAAGATTCGAGGGATAAACCACCATCCATGCAAACATGATGAAAGTGCAGACATTCATTTTAGGCTTTTAAGTTTTCTGTCTAGAAGGATTACAGTAGCTGTTGATATAAGGGGATCTCTCCCATCTTATGGCTTGTGGGAATACATGCATCTCAGCCCAACTCTAATATCTGTTCAACACACACAGCATACACAAAATGCTGGAGGAACTCAGCAGGCCAGGCAGCAGTTATGGAAAAGAGTACAGTCAACATTTCGGACCAAAATCCTTTGGCGAGTAGAATGCTCTAAAGTTGAAGTGATAGTCAGACTGTTAATCAGCTTTTGTAACTTTCTATCACACGCTGCACCAGCATTGAAGTTGATCAAGGCCTTAGGTCACAAACCAAGCACAGGAAGCTGACACTGTGACAGCATTTTTAGGATGTCCATAGATAATAATGCTCGCTGTTGTAGCATTTCACTCATGAGGGATCCTTATTCAGATAATTAAGGCCATTGGACCCATCAAGTCTCTGATAGTGGTTATATAAAACCTTAAGAAATAGGAGAAGAATTAGGCCATTTGGCCATTTGGCCCATCTAATCTGCTCTGCTATTCCATCACGGCTAATCTATTAACCCTCTCAACCTCATTCTCCTGCCTTCTTGCTGTAACCTTTGCGAATCAACAAACTATCAACCTCCGCGTTACATATACTCAATGCATTGGCCTCCACAGCTACCCATGGCAATAAATTCCACAGATTCACTATCCTCTGGCTAAAGAAATTCCTCCTCTTCTCTGTTCTAAATGGCATCCTTCTATTCAGAGGCTGTGCCCTCTGGCCCTAGATTCACCTACTATAGAAAACATCATCACAAGATCACAAGACAAAGGAGCAGAAGTAGGCCATTCGGCCCATCGAGTCTGCTCTGCAGCTTCCCCATGAGCTAAACTATTCACCCATCCAGTTCCAATTTCTGGCTTTTTCCCCATATGCCTTGATACCCTGACTAATTAGATACCTGTCAATCTCCTCCTTAAATACCCTCAATGATCAGGCCTCCACAGCTGTACGTGGCAACGAATTCCACAAATCCACGACCCTCTGGCTAAAAAAATTTCTCCTCATCTCTGTTTTAACTGGGTACCCTCTAATTCTAAGACTATGGCCTCTTGTCCTGGACTCACCCACCAAGGGAAACAACCTTTCCACATCTACTGTGTCCAGCCCTTTCAACATTTGAAATGTTTCTATGAGATCCCCTCTCATTCTTCTATACTCTAATGAATACAATCCAAGAGCCGACAAACGCTCCTCATATGTTAGCCCTGCAATCTAGGAACCATCCTCGTGAATCTTCTCTGAACTCTCTCCAACATCAGTACATCCTTTCTAAGATAGGGGGCCCAAAACTGCACACAGTATTCCAAATGAAGTCTCACTAATGCCCCATAGAGCCTCATCGACATCTCCTTACTCTTATACACTATTCCTCTTGAAATGAATGCCAACATAGCATTCACTTTCCTTACCGCCGATCCAAGTTGGTGGTTAACCTTTAGGGTATCCTGCACGAGGACCCCCAAGTCCCTTTGCACTTCAGATTTTTGAATTTTCTCCCCATCTAAATAATAATCTGCCCGATTATTTCTTCTTCCGAAATGTATAATTGTACATTTGTCAACGTTGTATCTCATCTGCCATTTCTTTGCCCACTCTCCTAAACTGACTAAGTCTCTCTGCAACCTTTCCGTTTCTTCAACATTTCCTGCTCCTCCGCCTATCTTGGTGTCATCCGCAAACTTAGCCACAAAACCATTTAATCCATAATCCAAATCATCGGTATACATCGTAAAAAGAAGCGGCCCCAACACTGACCCCTGCGGAACACCACTAGTAACCGGCAACCAATCAGAATAGGATCCCTTTATTCCCACCCTTTGCTTTCTGCCTATCAGCTAATGCTCCACCCATTTCAATATCTTTCCTATAATTCCATGGGTTCTCATCTTATTAAGCAGCCTCATATGCGGCACCTTATCGAAGGCCTTTTGAAAACCCAAATACACAACATCCACAGCCTCTCCCTTGTCAATCTTATTCGAGATTACCTCAAAAAATTCCAATAGGTTGGTAAGGCAGGATCTTCCCTTC
Source organism: Mobula birostris (assembly GCF_030028105.1). NCBI lineage: Eukaryota > Metazoa > Chordata > Chondrichthyes > Myliobatiformes > Myliobatidae > Mobula > Mobula birostris. The sequence goes on along the minus strand of NC_092371.1, from coordinate 140,941,940 downwards.
ATGAAACCATGCTGGCTTCGGCCTATCTTGTTATGCACCTCGAGGTATTTCATTATCTCGTCCCTGAGGATTGACTCCAATATTTTTCCAACTACCGATGTCAGACTAATAGGTCTGTAATTTTCTTTTTGCTGCCTCCTTCCTTTCTTAAATAGCGGAACTACATTTGCGACCTTCCAGTCCTCCGGAACCATGCCAGAGTCTATTGATTCCTGGAAGATCATTTCCAATGCTTCCACAATCTCTAAAGCCACCTCCTTCAGAACCCTGGGTGCACCTCATCCGGACCAGGAGACTTATCTATTCTTAGTCCACTTAGCTTCCCAAACACTTTCTCTCTAGTAATCTTGACTGTACCTAATTCTATTCCCTGATACCTCTGGCTATCAGGTATATTGCTCATGTCTTCCACTGTGAAGACTGATGCAAAATACTCATTCAGTTCCTCCGCTATCTCTTTGTTATCCATTATAATTTATCCAGCATCATTTTGAATCGGTCCTGTATCTACCCATGTCACTCTTTTACTCTTCGTATATTTAAAAAAACTCTTAGTATCCTTTTTTATGTTAATCGCCAACTTCCTTTCATAATTCATCTTTTCGTTCCTAATGACTTTCTTAGTTTCCTTTCGTAAGTTTTTAAATGTCTTCCAGTCCTCATTTTTCCCACTAATTTTTGCTTCCTTGTACGCCGTTTCTTTTGCTTTTATTTTTGCCTTAACCTCTCTCATTAGCCACATTTGTGCCATTTTTCCATTCATGATTTTCTTTTTCCGTGGAATATATTTTTCCTGCATTTTCCTTATTTCTTGTAGGAATTTCATCCAATTCTACTCTGCCGTCCCTCCATTTAGTTTACTTTTCCAATCGACTTGGGCCAGTTCCTCTCTCATACCATTGTAATTTCCCCTGTTCCACTGAAATATCGATACACCTGATACCAGCTTCTCCTTTTCAAATTTGAAACTGAACTCAATCATATTATGATCACTACTTCCAATGGGTTTCTTTACCTCCAGCTCCCTAATCACCTCAGGTTCGTTACACAGCATCATTTCCTCAATCCACTCTATCTAGGATTTTCAATATTCAATAGGTTTCAGTGAGATCCCTGTCATTCTTCTAAACTCCAGTGCGTACAGGCCCAGAGCCATCAAATGCTCCTTGTATGTTTCATTACATGGAATCATTCTTGTAACCACTTCTGGGACCCTCTCCAATTCCAACATATCTTTTCATAGATAAGGCGACCAAAACTGCTCACCATTCTCCGATTGTGGTCTGACCAGTGCCTTATAAAAAATCAGCATTACATCCTTGCTCCTATATTCTAGTCTTCCCAAATAAATGCTAACATTGCATTTGCCTTCCTTACCCTATTTGGAAAATAATCTATGCCTTTATTGCTTCTACCATAGTGTATGACCATACACTTCCACACATTACATTCCACCTGCTTTGCCTATTCTCCCAATCTGTCTAAGGCCTTCTGCAGACTCCCTGCCTCCTCAACACTACCTGCCCCTCCACCTATATTCATATTGCCTGCAAACCCGGCCACAAAGCCATCAACTCTATCATGCAAATCACAGACTAATAATGTGAAACGAAGTGGTCTCAATACTGACCCTGTAGAATACCACCAGTCACAGCCACACAGCCAGTCAACCAGAAGAGACCCCCTTTATTCCTACACGTTATCTCCTGCAAATCAGCTAATGTTCTAATGCTATTGGCTCTTATCATGTTAAGCAGCCTCATATGTGGGACCTTGTCAAAGGCCTTCTGAAAATCCAATTGAGCAACTTTTTTTTGTCTATTATGACTGTTTTTCCTCAAAGAAATCTAACAGATTTGTCAGGCAAGATTTCCCCTTGAGGAAACTATGCTGATGTTAGCCCATTTTGTCATGTTTCTCTAAGCACCCCAGAACCTCAGCCTTAATAATGGACTACAACACCTTGCCAACCACTGAAGTCAGGCTAACCGGCCTATAATTTCCTTTTTTCTGCCTCCTTCCCTTCATAAAGAGTGGAGTGACATTTGAAAATTTCCATTCATCTGGAACCATTCCAGAATCTAATGATTCTTGAAAGATCATTACTAATGTCTCCACAGTCTCTTCAGCTTCCTCTTTCAGAATCCTGGGGTATAGTCCGTCTAGTCCAGGTGACAAAGTCACCTTCAGACCTTTCAACTTCACAAGCACATTCTCCTCAGTAATAATAATTACATTCACTTTTGTCCTCTGACACTATCGAATTTCTGGTGTACAGCTCATGTTTTCTACAGTGAAGACTGATGCAAAACAATCATTCAGTTCGTCTGCTATTTCTTTGTTTCTTATTGCTACCTTTACAGCAGTCCAATATCCACTATAACCTCTCTTTTACTCTTTATATTTCAGAAAAATATTTTGGTATCATCTTTTATATAACTGGACAGATTATCTTCATGTTTCATCTCCTTATGACTTTTTTAGTTGCCTTCTTTTGGTTTTTAAAAGCTTCCCAATCCTCTAACTTTCCATTAATTTTTGTAATATTATATGTCCTCTCTCTTGCTTTTATGTTGTCTTTGACTTCCCTCGTCAGCCATGATCTCCTCTTCCTTCCTTTAGAATACTTATTCATCTTTTGGATGCATCTATCCTGTGCTTTCCGAATTGCCTTCAGAAACTCCAGACATTGTTGTTCTGCTTTCATCCCTGCTAGTGTCCCCTTCCAATCTTCCAATCAACTTTGGTCATCTCTTCTCTCACAACTCTGCAATTCTCCCTACTCAACTGTAATACTGATGCATCCGAGTTAATTCTCTCTCTCAAGTTGCAGGCTGAATTCTATCATTTTATGATCACTGCCTCCTAAGAGTTCCTAAACCTTAAGCTCCCTATTCTCATCTGGTTCATATATAACAGAATTGCCTTTCTCCTATAGGGCTCAACTATAAGCTGCTCTATAGTTGCATCTCATAGGCTTTCTACAAATTCTCTCTCCTGGGATCCAGCACCAACCCAATTTTCTTAATCCACCATGTCTTTCGTAACATTGCCCTTTGTAGCTCCTATTGAAATTCATATCACGCATCCTGGCTTGTGTTTGGAGGGTCTTTTTTCCTTTGCAATTTTTTAACTCTTTCCATAAGGATTCTGCATTTTCTGATCCTATGTCTGACCAGTAGAGCCACTCCACGCCTCTTCTTACCTGCCTGTTCTTTCAATACAATGTGCATCCTTGACTGTTAAGCTCACAACGATGATCTTTTTTTCAGCCATGATTCAGTAATGCCCACAATATCATATCTGCCAATCTCTAACTGCTCTACAGGATCACCTACCTTTTTACATATAATGTGCACATTTAAATCTAGCACTTTCAATCAAGTATTCATTATCATTTTTGATTTTGCCCCCATGTTAATCATCACCTCTTCCCACTGACTGCAATTTTGCCCTTTCACCTGCCTGTCCGTCCTCACATTCTCGCTACACACTGCACCTACTTGTATACCAACTGCCCCATCTTCAGCCTCATCACTCTAGTCCCTATCATCCTTTCAAATTAGTTTAAATCCTTCCCTACAGCTCTAGCAAAACTGCCTGCAATATGTTTGTCCTCTTTGGGTTTGGGTGTAATCTGCCTTCCCCAGAAAAGACCCTCATGATCCAGAAATCTGAAACACTGCTCCCTGCATCTGATCTTTAGCCAATCATTAATTTGTACAATCATCGTATTCCGGCCCTGACAAGCACATGACACTGGGAGTAATCCAGAGCCTACTACCTTGGAGGTCCTGCTGTTCAACCTCTTTCCTAACTCCCTATCCTTGCTGCACAGCTTTCTACCTTCTGTATGTCATTGATACCAATGTGCATCCTAACTTCTGGCTCTTCACCCTTGCTCTTGAGAATAATTTGCAGGTGCTCTGAGACATCCTTGACACTAGCACCTGCAAGACAATGCACCATCCTGGCGTCTATTTTGGGGCCACATGATCTCCTGTCTGCACCTCTAACTACTGAGTCTTTATCACGCTACCTGCCATTACCCTTCCCTGCTGAAACTCAGGCTGGCAGCAGTGCCAATGTCTTGGCTGCTGCCCCTGAGCCCTAGTAGGTCGTCTTCCTCCAGCAGTATCCAAAGGGGTATACTTGTTGCTGAGGGGAATGGCCTCAGGGGAACCCTGCACTCCACTTACTTCTCTTGGTGGTTAACCATCTACTATCTGAAATCTGAACTCTGGATGTGGTCAACTTAGTAAAAGTCTCATCTGTGAGGTTTTCAGCCTCCCAGATGGTCCTGAATGCATCCAGCTCCAGCTCCAGTTCCTTCAACTTGTCAGTCAGGATCTGAAGTTGAGTGCACTTCCTGCAGATGTAGACATCAGGGAGACCATTAGGTGCCCTACAATCCCACATGTTACAGGAGGAGCATTCCATTGCCTTAACTACGACCCTCCCTACACTTGTTATATAGTACCTCTAAGTTCTCAAACTTATATACTTTTGGCTCTAAACTTCTTAAGCTTAAGTTCTACAATCTCTAAAGGACCCCAAAAGACCTAGCACTTTTAGCCAATGCCTGTTCTCACTGAAGCCTGTTGAGCAAAAGCCTGACCACTCTAACACTGGCCCAGTCCAACAATGGCTGCTCTGCTTATACTACCCTTTTTTTATTGGCTTAAATAAGATTCACTCGCAATGAGACTTGCTGTTTTCAAACGGCTCCCACCCTGCAAGATGTCACTATTTCACTTGCAACTTCAAACAATGACTCATGCCCGATGAGACTTGGAGACCAAGTAGTTGATAGAACTTCAGAACTTCCTTCTAACATCAGCATCCTTTTCCTATATTTGGTTGATCAGTCAATAATATTTATTATCAGAAATTTCCTTTCACTCATATACTCTTTGGATATACTGTAAACTGATTTTGATGTCCTTATAATCTGCAGAAAGAACTATTAACTTTGTACACACTTTTTTAGTTTTCCAAATATATCCTTCTGATGGGTTGATGGGATAATTCCTCTGCTTTGGATTTTCCGGATAGCGTTTTACCTTGTTGGAGCATCATCAACATGTGGAGGGTGGTAGCATCACTTTCTCGATTGTGTTGATAACTGACAGCCTGTGAAGGTAAGCATCTCTGGGAACATGACTCTGTACAATAGTATTACTCAAGTTTATAAAATCACGTTTCTCAAACTTGGCCAAGTTCAATTCAATAAACATTAAAGAAAAGAAAGAGATTAGAAACACCCCAAAAAACTTGGCAGCAGCCAGACTAATTATCCCTGTAGCCTGGTTTATTTTAATGAAAAAAATCTGGATTATAACGTTATTCTTCTCTGGAACTTGCTTGAATATTTAACTCTGCTTCCATGTGTAAAACTGGATGAATGCATTGAAAACACGTGTATGGTGCATTGGTTGTGGAATGGCACAAATTCATTGATCCCACTTTCATTGCTGGGAAGACATGTGGCAGGTTCATTGTCTGCTCCATTCCCAGGTTTCAATGAGTTCCCGACACATTAACCAAATCTATGATTTCAAATCAAGTCTTCGATACACAACTTTTTGAAGAACATAGTTCAGGTTGTTCTGAAAATTCAAGCCTGACAATTCTAAGAAGGCATTTCATTCCAGACTTTGCTCCCAGTTACTCTGAGATTTTCCTCCAGGCATTCAGGAATTCCCTTCCAGGTAATGCTTGGATTTTACTCCAGATCATACTGAGGCTCCCTTCCAGATAATTCCAAGACCCCTGCCCCACTCCAGACCAAGAATCCAGTCCAAATAATTACTGGAGTTCACTCCAGAATATTCCAAGAATCCACACCAGGTAATCCAAATATCCTTGAACTATTTATGAAAGAATCATGTTGTTTAAATCACAATGTGAAAATATAGCATGCAATGCTTCCCACATTAGTATAAAATTCCTTTGTTCCTCAAATTCAGGCACTAACCTCTGATTTCATTTTAATTGGTTAATTGAACAACAGTGCAAGCTCATGGCCATATGGCTTACTTCTGCTTCTATTTCTTAGGCTCTCATGCAAAATGTTTGCTTGGAAATGCCTCCAGAGTATGTCTAGGCCAAGCTTTTGTTATGGCCATTCAAATTTAGAATGATACTTTTGTGATGCTTCCAAGGCAACAGGTTCGTGTATTGAAGAGATCAATGACGTCGCTCCAAAGTAAACTTCCTCATAATTTAACAGGTTGAAAGAAAAAGAATTCTCACTTATATTAGATATTTTAAATTTCTCTATGTTTTAAATAACCCTTTACAGCCAATATCTTTTTAAAGTGCAGTTTTTAATCATTTTTTTCTTGAGTATAAATGTGGCAAACCATATGCACACACGTTCAAGTGCTCACGGATAGAGAACATTGATGAGGGATTATTATACTAGCAAGATAATGTGCTTCCATTGCCTGTTACATTATAGGCCCCAAGGAAGGTAGAAGGCGTGAGATGAGCATTTCATCTTCCTTTAAGAACTGCTGTTTTATTTACAATATTAAAACACGACAATTCGGGGTGGCACTGTAGTGGTTAGCACAACGCTTTATAGTACCAGTGACCCGGGTTCAGTTCCTGTTGCTACTTGTGAGGAGTTTTTACCTTCTCTCCATGACCATGTGGGTTTCCTCCAAGTGATCTGGTTTCCTCCCACAGTCCAAAGATGTACTGGTCAGTCGGTTAATTTGTCATTGTAAATTGTCCCATGATTAGGCTAGGATTAAGTTGGAGGATTGTTGGGCAGTGCTGCTCAAAGGGCCGGAAGGGCCTATTTTGTGCTGTATTTCAATAAAAAAAATCAAACAATTAAGATATTGCTTTAAAGATAGCAATTCTTTAAATTAATTATACACCACTTTTGTTGAGAAAATGTTTAGGATGTGAAATTCCAACAAAATACAGATATTAGTAATGAATTACATATTCCTTCATAATAACATTTGTTTTTAAAAATAGAAAAAAATAATGTGAAACTGGTCACCTTAAATACTGTTTATAGTAACCCAACAGCCCCTTTCATAGAAATTTGATATTTGTTTGGAGATACAGCATGGTAACAGGCCCTTCTGGAATAACGAGCCTGCACCACCCAATTACACCCACATGACCAGTTAACCTACTAATCCGTATGTCTTTGGAATGTGGGAGGAAACCGGGGCACCCAGAGGAAACCCACACGGTCACGAGGAGAATGTAAAAACTCGTTAGGGGCAATGGTTTGAATTGAGCCTCAGTCACTGGCCTGTAAAGTTTAATGCCTACTGCTACACCACCATGCCACCTGTTGAAATTTAATTTCCAAGTGATGAATTTCTAATTTAATTATTTCTTCTCTAATTATAAGTACGTTAATTCACTATTGCATGTCATCTAGCTCAAGATTATTATTTGCTTAAATTCCCTTTGAAATAAGTGAGAGGAGGAGAAGAGGTGATTATCTGCGCGTATGTGTTTTGTCTTGTATGCTGTGTGAGCTGGTGAAAACAACCCCTAGTGGACCTGTTGAGACTTGATAGGCAATGGATAACTTTATGCTTGGAATGAAACAGAAATGCTGCCAAGAGGACAAGAAGCTGGAAAGACGTCCTAAAAGTGCTGCATCAATGGGACTCTTTCATTAATCTGAACATGGTACATTGAGTTGAGAAGATATTTTTTGTACACTGTGAAGAAAAAGCTTTGTGCTTGAGCAAATGGAATTCTATAGCACTGAAGACAAGATGTTAAATGGCCCATTCCATCTTTACCAGTCATTATTATTTCTAACAATACAAAGCTATTGTACCTCTGTGTGGATTGGGTGCATCAGACCATTTTAAGTGTCTGACTTACTAAATTGGCTTTGTTCTACCTGTCAGAACCTCTTTCTGCATTGTGATGTATTTTTTTAAATGTTTCCCAGAGAACAGCTGTTATACAAAGAGTTGGATGTTAACTCCTAAAATATATAGGGTTTGTCATAAATATCCAGAACAAGAATGAAATCAACTTCAAATTTGCCCTTTCAGTTTTGATGGGGGAGAACAATATTCGAAGATAATCTGCCCAAAGAAGTTGTGTTGTCAGTATAAATATTATAATGGCAATGCCTGCTGTTGTTTTAAGCTACTGGATATTTATTTTCATCAGTCTTCCCAACATTCCCAATCCATGGCAGCTAAAACATGCAAAATAGAAGGCAGAGTGTGGGTGTAGATGGTTCATATTCTGCATGGAGGTCAGCGACTAGTGGTGTTCCGCAGGGGTCTGTTCTGGGACCCCTTCTCTTTGTGATTTTTATAAATGATCTGGGTGAAGAATTAGAAGGGTGGGTTAGTAAGTTTGCTGATGCCACAAAGGTTGGGGGTGTTGTGGATAGTCTGGAGGGTTGTCAGAGGTTACAGTGGGACATTGATAGGATGTAGAACTAGGCTGAGAAGTGGCAAATTGACTTCAACCCAGTTAAGTGTGAAGTAGTTCATTTTGGTGGGTCCAATTTTAAGACAGAATATAATATAAATGGTAAGACCCTTAGCAGTGTGGAGGATCTGAGAGATCTTAGGGTCTGTGTCGATAGGAGACTCAAAGCAGCTGCGCAGGTTGACAGTGTTGTTAAGAAGGCGTATGGTCTGTTGGCATTCATCAACCATGGGATTGAATTCAAGAGCTATGAAATAATGTTACAGCTATCTGAGACCTTAGTTAGAACCCACTTGGAGAACTGTGTTCAGTTCTGGTCACCTCACTGCAGGAAGGATGTGGATACTGTAGAGAGAGTGCAGAGCAGATTTACAAGGATGTTGCCTGGATTGGAGGGTGTACCTTATGAAAATAGGTTGAGTGTACTTGGCCTTTTCTCCTTGGAGCAACGGTGGATAAGAGGTGACCTGATAGAGGTGTATAAGATATTGAGGGGCATTGATCGTGTGGATAGCCAGAAGCTTTTTCCCAGGGCTGAAATGGCTAACATGGGGGGTGGTGGGGGAGAGCAGTATAGTTTTAAGGTGCTTGGAAATAGGTACCGAGGAGATGTCAGGGGTAAGTTTTTCACACAGAGAGTTTTGCGTGTGTGGAATGTTCTGCTGGTGGTGGTGATGGAAGCAGATACAATAGAGTCTTTAAGAGCCTCTTAGATAGGTACATGGAGCTTAGAAAAATAGAGGGCTATGCGCTAGGAAAATTCTAGGCAGTTTCTAGAGTAGGTTACATGGTCAGGGCAACATTGTGGGCTGAAGGGCCTGCGATGTGCTGTAGATTTCTATGTTCTATGTTCAAAATTGAATCCCTGAGATAACAATCAGAATCACATTTATTATCACTGAGATGTGTCATGAAGTTTGTTGCTTTGAGGCAGCAAAACATAAAAAAAGTGTTTCAATTAAAAACATAAAATAAGTAAATATTGCAATGGAGGAATAGTGAGGTAATGTCCATGAATTGTTCATAACTTTGATGGTGGAGGGAAGAAAAGCAGTTTCTGAATGGTTGAGTGTGAATTTCAAGCTCCTGTACCTCCTCCTTGATGATAGTAATAAGGAGAGGACGTGTCTCTGGTGGTGAGGGTCCTTCATGATGGATGCCACATTCTTGAGGCACCGCCTCTTCGAGATCTTCTTCACGGCTGGGAGGCTTTTGCCTCTGATGGGGCAGGCTGAGTCTACAGCCCTCTGCAGTCTGCTCCAAACCTTGCATTGAGCTTCCATACTATATGGTGACAGAGACAGTCAGAATGCTCTCCGTGGTACATCTGTAGAAATTTGCTAGTGTCATACCACATCTCCTCACATTCTGAATGAAGAATGAAGGTTATTGTTGCAACAGCACTCAACTGACCGATCTATCTCACTCTTGTAGGCCTCCTTGTCACCATCTGAGATTCATTACAGCATTTCTTGTGATCTAAGAAGAACTGGCGAATCAAAGCATGTAAAGCTATGGATATTGAGTAGGTAAGTGGAATTAATATAGATGGCACGATAGTGAAAAGTGCTTCCTTGTTAACACCCCATTATGATTTGTCTTTTGCTCCACCATTATCAATACCAATTACAACCACCCAAGCCCTCAATCAGCTTCTGCTTTTCTCTCAATTCCACCACAGCCACCAACATTTATTATCTCTTACTTCACACCATCAGGAGCAGAGTTCTTTCTCCTCCCCTAATCAACATTGCCTCCAGAGCATCACTAGCTTCCAACCATTCTTTACTCCCTATTATGAGCCCATCCCTACCTGGTCACTGATTGTCAATGAACATTGACCCTTTCTTGCTCACAATCATCAGTCCATCTTATCCCTTCAGACGCCACCCCTCAGTCCATAGAGTCATAGAGCACTACAGCACAGAAACAGGACCTTTGGCCCATCTTATCCATGCTGATCTCTTATTCTGCCTAGTCTCATTGACATGTACCTAGACTATAGCCTTCCATACTGTTCCTATCCATGTACTCATAAGTATTGCAATCGAACCCGCATCCATCACATTTGCTAGCAGCTTAATCCACACTCACACAACCCTTGAAGATGTCCCACCTCAGGCTCACCTTAAATATTTCACCTTTCACCCTAAAACTATGACATTTAGTTGGAGTCCCACCCAGCCTCAGCAGAGAAAGCCTGCTTGCATTTACCCTATTTACACCCTTCATAATTTTGTATACCTATCAAATCTCCCTTAATTCTCCTGCACTCCAGGGAAAAAAATTCTCTGTACTCTTCCAGTCTTATTGATTGATATCTTTCCTGTTGACACTCATTGACTATCACCTCATTTCCTTGAGATCCAAACCTATTCTTATGATTTGTCTTGAAGAATCAAATCTGCTCTCAGGAATCAGCTTGATGTCAAAATTGCTCTTGGTTAGCCATGCACAGCATTTAAAGGAGACCTTGATGCAAAGCTAATCGGGAAATTTGCTCTCCTTTGTTTCCAAATGCAAAGCATTGAACACCCAGCTAACATACATGCAAATGTAGCTGACAGTGTTATTGGTACTTAAGCAGCAGGAAATTCTGGAGGATATATTGTCAAGTCCAAGGACAAATCTGTCAAATGATGCTGAAGTATAAGGAAGTACTACATTCCTTATCTCAGTAGAGCATACAAATTGCAGTCAGAGTTTAAGTATAATTATTTTTGGATAGCACATTTTAAAGAGTGCTTAATTGGGAGAATCTATTTGATTCTTGCCCTCTCCCAACCAGTAACATCCAGTGAGTATGTCCTTGACACTTATCTTTGATTTAAGTATAATGCACCTGTGCACATAATAATAGCTAATTAAATCTCAGATTCTGAAATAATCAAAATGTTAAATCTGGGATTTATGCAGTATGTTTATTTCCAATGAAAACCCAAAGTATTCAAATTCTTCAACCACTTTAATGAAAATATTTAACAAACTACTTGTCAGTTTATCAGAACTTGTGCTTTATTACTGGACACTAATATTGTGGGCAAGAGGAAACTGCTTAAAAGTTGGCTCTCAGACAGATAATGTCCCTTTCACTTTTATGTAGCCTGCAATTACCATCTACTTTCCCAAAAGCACTATAAATTCCCGTTCCCAACACTGAGCCCTTATGATGCAGACTGTAAACACATTGAATGTAGTCAAGGTGACCAAATATGCAATTTAATTTCTCAAAATCTGTGATCTTCTATATGAAACTGGAAACCTCATTCAGCATTCAGTGATGGAATCAATGTACAATTTCTGATGTAGGCTCTTGACTCAGAATTTTAATACATCCCTTTTGTCTTCACAAGTGCAACTTGATCCGTTGACTTCTTCCAGTATTTATTTTTTGCCATATTTCCATTTTGTTGGATTTAGCACAGATGCAAGAATTGTTGAATTATTTTCTATACAGTTTAAACAAATTATTATATCTACACACAGTTTAGGTTCCCTTAGCTCAGAAGGATCTTGTAGCATCGACAACAATCCAAAAGAAGTTTTACAGGCTACTTCCTGGGATAAGAATATAGTCGTATCAAGAGAGGTTAAGCGGGTCAGGTCTGTATCCTTTGGAGTCGAAGAAACCTTAAGGCATCCATTAGTCTTGCGAGACATGGATCTGTGCCTGGAAAGTCTTCACTCTCAGGGTGTAGGCCTGGGCAAGGTTGTATGGAAGACCAGCAGTTGCCCATGCTGCAATTCACCCCTCTCCACGACACCAATGTTGTCCAAGGACAACATTAGCTTGGGACTCATACAGCTTGGCACCAGTGTCGTCGCAGAGCATTGTATGATTAAGTGCCTTGCTCAAGGACACAACATGTTCCCTTGGCTGGGGCTTGAACTCACGGCCTCCAGGTCGCTAGTCCAATGCCTTAACCACTCGGCCACGTGCCCATGGGAAGAAACCTAAACTCCAAAGAAACAATCAAGATAAATGTTGAGATTCTTTAATAAAAGTAAAACCTTGAATGAGGGGACATGGGTTCAACATAAGAGTTTAGTTATTTAAAATTGAAGTATTTAGAAATTTATTCTCGCAGGGTAAAAGATCTCTGGAATTCTCTACTCAAGAGAATTGTGGAGGCTTGATCATTGGAAGTGTTTAAAATGGAAGTAAATGCAATTTTGAAAGAACGGAGAATTAAATTGGTTTATTATTGTCATGTACTGAGACAGTGTAAAACCATGCTTTGCATAACGTTTATTCAGATCATTTTGTTATGTCAGTTCATTGAGCTAGCACAGGGGAATCAATAATAGAATGCAGAATAAAGTGTCACAAGTACAGAGAAAGTGCAATGCAGAAAGAAAATAAAGTGATTAGATTAGATTAGATTCAACTTTATTGTCATTATGCTGAGTACAGATACAAAGCCAATGAAATGCATTTAGCATCTGACCAGAAATGCAAAGAATAGTGTTATTTACAAAATAATTACAAATAAAAAAAGTGCTACAGCATACAAATATAAAAGTACTGAGACAGTACAATACGGATGTAATACTGCTTAGCGCTGTGATGAGATTTTCAGCAGTGTCACAGCCTCAGGGAAGAAGCTCTTCCTGTGCCTGCTGGTGCGGGACCGGAGGCTCCCGTGGTGCCTACCGGATGGGAGGAAAGTGAAAAGTCCATGGTTAGGGTGAGATGTATCCCTGATAATGCTTTTCTGCCTGCCCAGGCAGCGTTTATGGTAGATGTCCTCAATGGTGGGCAATTGGGTGCTGATAATCTGCTGGGCAGTTTTCACCACACGCTGGAGCGCTTTGCGGTCCGATACGGGACAGATGCAGTTGGTGAGTATGCTCTCAATGGTACAGCGGTAAAAGTCCGTCAGTATCCTGGGACAGATGTGAGAGGTGAGGTAAGGTCATAATGAGGTAGACTGTGAGATCAAGACCCTATATTCTCATACTAGGGGACTATTCAATATCTTATAACATCAGGATAGAAGCTGTCCTTGAGCCAGGTGGTATGTTCTTTCAGGCTTAGTATCTTCTGCCTGATGGAAGGGAAAAGAAAAGCAACAATCTGGGGTGGATGGGGGTCTTCGACTGGGTTGGTTGAGTTACTGAGCTAGCAACAGTTGTAGACAGATACTAATCAGTGTCTGCAGTTCTTTTGCGGATTCAGCAGAGCTGCTGCCATATCATGCCATGTTGCATCTGGATAAGATGCTTTCTATGGTGCACCAGTAAAAATTGGTGAGATACTGGGAAAACAGCAAAAAGGGCTCAGGGAAGCAGCAAATAGCCATGATGACATTGAAAAAGAAAAAGATCCTGAGGGGTCCAATGGTCCATTTCTGCTCTTATTTCTTCGGGTTTCTTGTGTTCTTTTTGTCTTGTTTTCACATCAATAACTATTTTGTGAATTCAAAGAAGCAGTGCATTTTTTTTGCTGCTTTAAAGAAACTAAATTGAAACCAAGTCCTGCTAAAGCATTAAATATTAAAGAGGATGAGATTTTAAGAAGTGTTTGTAATTCCATATTTTTTTAAATTGGTTGGATTCCTTTACATTTGGAATCCATGCAAAGTGGAAGTGAGGTTTCCTCTGAACAAATATTTAACAAGTTATGGTATGCGCACCAAATAGTTTGCTATTTTGTTAATTGGAACAATGGCTCCATTTTATCCATGTCTTGAAATATGACCTGAACTTGATGATGGGATTATTTCTAACAGTTCCGAAAGCCATTAAAGCAAAATAAGTGTTTCTTTTTGTCCTGCTGATACCTACAGATGACAATTCCTGGTGGGTTTCTGCATCCAAGGCCAGAGAGGAATATTTTAGAATACGTGCCATCTAAGCCTGTTGTTGGAGAAAAGACCAGGTTAGTAAAATGGAGTCTTTGGATTTCCTACAACTTCTGCCTCCCAAAATCTAACAAAATGATGAATGGAAAGGTAGAAAGACTCAGTTTTATGCAAAAAATTATTTAGATTGTAACACCACATTACCACATTTGAACACAGGGCTTCTATAAATGTAGGCATTTTCTAAAAACTTTGGTTGCAGTGTTGGTTTGTTTCCTGAAGAACAGTGAAATTGCACAAGTCAACAGCACTGATGTTACCCTGGCAGCAGGCTGAAATTATTTAGTTTTTCTTCTTTCACTCTGACCCAGGTCACAAGCATTTTTGGGTATTCTATCTCTATCCACTTACTACAGTGGAGTGCAATTGGATCATTTTTACTACAGCCACCGGAATGAATTTTTGCATGCAGAAACTCAAATAGTTCTTTCTGAAAAGAACTTCAAATTCAACTTCTCTGTAAATAGAACTGAATCCAATCTATCTCAAGTTGGTCCAGAGTACTTGGCTGCTCAGAATGTAAATAGCTTTTCCAAATGCTTTTCCAAATTAAATTGATGGTGGGAGGAGGAAAGCTATTCCTACGCTCAGCAGCCCTTGCAATGATGAAAAGTAACTAAGGCACCATATCTAATTACAATAAGACAAAAGAAAGCCTTGCATCAACATAGCTCCACAATACTCAAGTGCTTTTCTGCCGATTATGCATCTTTAAAGTGTAGTCACCTTTGTGCATGAAATACGCCAGCTTATTTGCACACAGCAAACTCCCAGAAACAGCATGAAAACATATATTAATGATTTAGGGACAAATGTTCGAAAGCCACTATGGATAAATCCCATAGTCCTTTTCAAAATAATGTCTTGGCATCTTTTGTGTCAACCGGAGAAGGCCGCTACCTCAACAGTCCGGAAGAGTCAGCTAGACTTTCACAATTAAGTCTCTGGGGTGACCAACTGCTTGAAATCTAAAAATGCAATGTTAGTTCACATAAATAGCTTAATGTGCTGACACCTGGTGGTTCATTGCTTCTGATAAACTTTATTTTTACCTCTAGTGTTCAGATTGAGAGCACAGGGAAGTAAACAAATAATAGGAAGAATATGGTGTAACATTGCATCTTCTCAGCTTCTCAGGTGGTTTCAATGATCCTGAAATACAAACAGGGTTGCTTCAGTAATTTGACACTCCCAGGATGAACCTCCATTCAAGAACCCCTCTCAAAATCACAATCATATATTCTATGATCTTTTGAACTAAAAATATCAATTATGGAAAATCATGGTTCATGAGTATTGTCCCATACTGCAATGATTAATCAATCATATAAATATTATAACCAGTGTTTGTGGCCAAAGACCAAATGCAATGATCATTTATGCAAATAATGCATGTGCCACCATATCACCTGCTTTTGCAGAACAAATCACAGACCTGGAAGAAATAATGAAGTAGTCATTTGTGAGCAAATGCATAAATTTTTATGGGTGATTTGAGTCTATATTTATTTTAATCTGCACATAATGTGTAGACGAAAATGATTAGTAATTGACAGGGAGAGCAATGGATCACTTTTATTACAGGAAGCACTAATCAGAAAATTTACTATCCACGATTGCAGTCAGGGCTTAACCTATGGGATTATTGTAAACACAATGGGTCAGATTATGCTGGATTTGATATGCCATCCAAAACTCATCATTTTTTGTTCCTTCCTGCCTGCTGTTTCCTAGATCAAGTCTGGAGGGGCAAACTAGCTGAACCCCCAGATGCAAAAGTACTTCTGATGAAGCAGATTGAATCCTCTGAGGGGAGTGGGCTTCAGGGTGAGATTCTGTCCCTGGAACGCTGTGGTAGCAGATGAGGCTGCAGAGGAAAGCTTTGCCCGATGTTAAAGCTGTCAGACTTTTGAATCAGTTTACAAATGTCTGATATTCAAACATTTAGAAAACACAAATTCTCAAGAAAGTTCAAACAAATTAAGAAAATTGAATGAAATTAAACAGATTAATACAAAAACTGAAATAATCTATATTTTAAACCAAAATTTAAAGAATAAACCTAGTTGAGTTTATTGTCATATGCATAAATACATATATGCAAAACTTACTTACAGTAGCATCGCAGGCCCATTGCATCATATAAGCAATATTCACAAGAAAAACATAAATTAAACTTAATTTCTAAAATACCTTTAAGAGAAAGCACACAATTGGAACAAAATAATTATGAAGTCCACCTTAGCGATTGAAGTTTTGGAGTGTTGCTGAACTGAAGAAAATAGAGGTCCCTTAGTCACTATTACTATTGAGCAGGAGGTACAGCAGCCTGAAGACATCAGGTTCAGTAAATAAATGATTGAAGAGGAGTTCCTGATGGTCTTGAACCTGGTGGTTTTGGACTTCAGGCTTCTGTACCTCTTTTCTGTTAGTAGCAGAGAGAAAATGGCATGGTCCGGATGGTGGTGATCCTCGACGATGGATCTTGCCTTCCTGAGGCAGCACCTCCTGTACATATGACTAACGGTGGGGAGGGCTGCTTCTGTGATGTATTGGAATGAGTTCACTACTCTCTGCAGCTGTCACAGGCTTGGCTAGTGTGGGATGCATAAGTGGTAGATTCTTCAACATGGAGATCACTCACTTCAGCACCCATTGGGTCTGCCATTGGTCTTGATGTGCAGCTCAGCACTAGAAACTCTGGCCACACTGAGTTTGATTGAGCCCAGCACTATAAATCTCGGGCTGTTGAGGCAGAATCGGTGAATTTGTGTTTACGTGCACTCTGCTCTTACCCAACTCATTCTTCATTCCTTACTCTGTCCGTATCCTCAGCTGGGCTGAAAAGAAAAGCAGAAGTCATCAAATCACATCTGTAAAAAGAAAATAAAACATTCCCAAACAAAAACTTGGCACCAGATTCAGTCAGCCTCTTAAAAAACACAAGTGTAAAAGAGACATTAAGCAGACATTAAGAAACTGGTGGCCAGACTCTGTTTCCCTCCCTTCATCTGGAGTGGCAGATAGTGAAGCAGAGTTTGTGCAAACTCATATATTTCACCAGGGACCAATTTCACATAGCATACATATTAGGTGAACTTACTTCCTCAGTCCCAGTCCAGTCCCTTCAGAACACGCGTTCCCAATCCTTTTAAATTGTTGTCACTGTTTTAGTGTAGGAAAAATGGCAGACAATTTGTGCTCAGCAAGCTTCCACAAAGTAGTAAAGAGATAATGAGCAAATCACTTGATTTTGGAGAAAAGATTGAGAGATAAATATTGGTGAGGATATCAAGATTTTTCACCCCGAGAGGTTAGTTGGCATCTCAAACCATGTAACACTCCACTAATACTGCATAAGATCGTCATCCTAGAGATTTGTGCGTGTGTCTCTGGTGGCTATTGTCAGACTACAAGGTGAACAACTGAATGACAGCTGGCACTGATCTAAAGAGGGCCAGAAAGCAGAAGGGCAATTAGAATGCATAAAAAGGCCAAAAGAAATAGGCTGAAAATTTTAAAGTATTTAAAGATACACCTGTATTCAGAAACTGAAGAATAGAACTTTATGTGGTTTAATGCTTTTGACTACTGTTGTAGTGAAATATTTCAAGGGAGTACCTCTATATTTTTTGTTGAAATGCTGAATCATACTGCACATTGGAACTCAATATGAATGACCCATAAGGCTGTGTTATATACTTTTTTGTCAAGGTATTATGGGAAAATTGCTAAAGGGTGCCTACCCTGTGATTTGTGTAGAAGTGTAGAAGATCAATGAGGTCCGGATCACGCTGTATTAATGAGGACTGCTGATCAAATAGACATCCAAAGCAATCATATGAGGGCAAGACGATGGCATAGTGGTTAAGTTACCACCCAAGTGGCCTGGAACGATAGTCCAAGGATGAAAATTCAAACCTCCATCATAGAAGTTGTGGAATGTACAGTTAACAATGAACCTGGGTTTTTTTTAAGCAAGTTGTCTTATTTTGATAATCATGGGACTATTGGACTGATGTAAAATCCCATCTGATCCACTCATGCCCGTCAAAGGGAAAATCTGCCATCCTTACCCAGTCCAGCTCTTATGTGGGCCACTTACCCATTACAAGCTGGCTCGTCCTTCACTGTGCACTGAAGGAGCCAAGCTACTCAGTTGCACCACAATTAGAAAATGCATGAAATCATCTGGCATCAACCCAAGTCTTAAGTTCAGACGTGAAAATTGTCATTCCCAAAACCAGCCAAGCTTGCAGAAAACTCTTTGCAAGTACCTGGAGATTGGCGTCTCAGTTGGGGGAACCAAACAAACACAATATTTACAGAATTATGCTTTACTGATAATGTACCAGACTCCTTTATTAGAATCGTTGTCCCATCGGCAGGTGCTGTGGATGTCAGCACACCTGGAAAGAGAGGAGCTAGTGAAGTGAAACTACAGAACGGGACTACATTTGGTGTGTAGGTTTGAAATGTGATCTACTGGTTTGGAAAGACAATTTTAACATAGTCATGAAACGGATACTACTGCATCAACAGCCCACTTTAGAGCCTGCCCCATTTTACTTTGTTGAAGTGTTGTTGAAGATACTGACAATTAAAGTGTATGTCCATTTCCAGCTGGATGAACCATGTTCATATTAAATTTACAAACAAGTTGAAAAATGTCCCAGTGCAAAACCATTTGCTGATACATAACGAGTGACAGAAAGCACTGGATTCATTTACATACTGAGTAAGCTTCCTTTTCTCGGCTCAGGAATGGCAGTTTCACTTGCATTGGCACACTGTGATGACGTGATTAATTGAATTGGCAGTAGTATTTATATTATAGTACAATAATGTAGCAACAGGTCATGGGTGCACTAACATCACACTGACCCTGCTGTAACAGTGGTGAATCAATCCCTTTTAATGTCCCTAATTCAGACAAAAAGAATGGGTGAGACAGAATCCCTCCAGGTGACTAGTCAAATTTATGTTTTACCCTTTTAAAACCCAGCTAAAGAGGTCAACTTTCCCACAAATACATGAAAGACCACTGAGCTGACGTTCATGTGTTTTAATGAAAATGATTGACAACACAGATCAAACAAAAGGTTCAAAAGAATTCTCTTCAGAGCAAACTGTTGCAGGGCAGACCTGAAGAAATGGGATTACTATATTCCCACTTCCATTAGCCTTGGCTGTGTTAAATGTCATTTACCTGGGGACATCCTGCCTTCCATTTCAAGCTCTGGAGAACACAGCATTTGGGTGGCGTAATTAATGTCAATTTAACATGTAGCAGCAGTGAATCCTCCAGTAACTGGACATTTTATCAACAGGAAACCAAGTGGTGTTTATTACAGTATTTTTTGCTTAAAATTATGGTGCAATTTTTTAAAACTTAAAAGTAAGACAAAGATTATTGTAGTAAAGTGGTTATTGGCATGTGGGCATGCTACGTGTGGTGACACTTCTGGGCTGCCCAGCACAATCTTCACTAATTTGACTTGACATTTATTTCGATATACCATACATTTTTTAAAAAATAAAGCAAACTTTTAATCTTTATCTTTAAAGTTGAATAGCTTCCAATGCTGTATCTAATGTGAAAGAGGTGCACATTCTTTTAGAGGAAAGTAAATCCAACTGCAGGTGCAGGAATCATAAACAAATACAGAAATGCTGGAAGAACTCAGTCAGTTAGCCAGCATCTGTGGAAAAAGAAACCAGTCAATGTTTCCACCCGTTCTGATGAAGGGTCATTGACGTGATATGTTGACTGGTTCTTCTATCCACAGATGATTTTTAACTAGCTATTTCTTTCATAATTTCTGTTTTTGCTTCACATTCATTGGATGTTTCCTTCTTGAATCCTTGCAAAACTACCTTCAGTGGTATATGGACCCACTTATGTAGGAGTTTTCGCTGTTTAGGGATCAGGCACAGTCCAGGAAGGGCAGCAAGAGAATTCCTGTGTTTTTAAGTCTGCTCCAATTACTTAAATCAATTAGACAGCAAGCTGCTCTCTGGAAGTGTGCATCCTGAGGCATCACTTTCTGTCCTGGTCAGGGCTGTGGATGAGTTATTTGTCACAGTGAGTACTGGCCACGACTGAACCCAGGAGCAAAGGAACAACGGACTCTCATGTGGAAATAGAAACAAAAGTTTATACATAGGAATTTCAACAGAACATTAGCGAACAGCACAAGACAAATCTTTCTCAGGCCAAGGAGACCACTTTAAATAATCACAGTACGTGGAAAATTGCTGCCAGCCAAAATAAACTTGCCAAGCTTAAAAAGAAAACACAAGGGCTTAGCAACTCTAGTTAAGGCAATTAACAAATATAGATGCTGTAGAAACCTTGGAGCATAGAAAACTATGGCTTGCCACAGAAGCCCACAGGGCTCATGGCAATACCTCCCTTCCTAAGGCTGGCACCTGTCTGTCCAGGGAACCCTGCAGCACTCAAGACTGGGCTGGTAAACTTGAGACAGACCTGATGCTATCAAGACAGGGCTGATAAACTCGGGAACATTGCATATAACTCAGGAACATTGAATAGCATGGGAGACCTAGTATAATTTTTCGACCTGGAGAACCTTGGAAAAAGTCTTGAACGTAGACTGGAGAAGCTCAGAAAGTACACATAGATTGTAAAGTCGGGACATGAATTAAGTATAGAAAGCACCCCCATAACTAGCAGACTGACGTTGAAGCGGTTGTTGAACCTGATCACGGGGTCCTTTTGACACGGTGTGCACTGGCAATGACTGAACCCAGGTGCATAAGAACGATAGACTCCCATGTAGAGATGCAAACAAGAATTTATACGTAGGAATTCCAACAGAACATCAGTGATTCAACCTAGCGATACAGTGAGCCAAATTGTTCTCAGAACAAGGACTCTGCGATGAGCGTGAATTGGAATTCCGCTTTAAATAACCACAGTACGTGGAAAATCAGTGCCGGTCAAAATAAACTTGGCAAGATTAAAAAGAAAGAACAAGGGCTTAGCAACTCTTGTTAAGACAACAATTAACAAATATTGGTTCTCTAGAAACATCGGAGCCCAACGCTCTACAGCTCACTGCGCAGGCCTTCTGGGCTCATGACATTTTCACAAGACTGGCTGCCCAGTTTTGAGTTTAAGAGGAGTTAGGGAAGGGCTAGGATACCAATGCACCAAAGCTGAATTGTGAGAAAGGACGATTTCATTCTTGGCATCGCAAATATTTTGGGTTTATTATTCATTGTTTCATCTGGGCACATGATCACTTCCAATTACTGAACCACCACAGGTGGAATTAAGATATCATTGTGCTATGGGCAGCCAGGGCTAGCATGGATTTTAAAGGTAACTAGTTTATCAGAACTCCTGCCTGGCTATGGTACTGGGGTCAGTCAGAGTCCCTGAGGTATATGTGATTTCAACTGTGAGTCCAGTCTTCTAGTTCATGTTCAAGGTGCTGAAAGGTGATAGATTTAATGCTGGGGTCTTTTCACACCAGAGACATGGAGGCATCTTCACAAACTCCCACAGACGCCGACAACACCATGATTTCCGTCTCTGACGTCAACATGAGAGCATCCTTCAGGAGGGTGAACCCATAGAAAGCATCTGGGCCAGGCAGGGTGCCTGCCCACACACTGGACTAGTGTTGATCAACTGGCTGGAGTGCTCTCTGATTCTTTAACTTCTTGCTTCAGCATTCTGAGGTACGAGACTGCTTCAAACAGGCTTCTATTATACCAGTCTCAGGGAGAAGGTGGCAACCTGTCTCCAAGACTGTCATCCAGTAGCACTTCCATCCACTGTGATGAAATGCTTTGAGAGGTTGGTGATGAAGCATATCAACTGCTGCCTGAGGAGTGACCTGGATCCGCTCCAGCTTGCCAACCATCACAACAGGTCAACAGCAGATGCCATTTCATTGGCTCTTCACTCAACCCTGGAACATCGGGACAGAAGATGTAGGATGGTCTTCATTGACCACAGCTCTGCGTTCAGTACTAACATCCCCCCACTACTAATCAATAAGCTCCAAGACCTAGGCCTCAATATCTCCATCTAGTCATAGAACTCTACAGGTCAGAAACAGGCCCTTCAGACAATCTCATCATTGCTGAACCACTTACCTGCCTAGTCCCATTGATCTGCACCCAGATCATAACCCTCCATACACCTACCATCCCATGTACGTCCTACAGGGGCACGATTGAGAGCATCCTGTCTGGCTGCTTCACTGTCTGGTATGGGAACTGTACTTCCCTCAATTGCAGGACTCTGCTGAGAGTGGTGCGGACGGTCTAGCACATCTATAGATACGAACTTCCCACTATTCAGGACACTTACAAAGACAGGTGTGTAAAAAGGGCCCAAAGGATCATTGGAGACTCAAGTCACCCCAACCACAAACTGTTCCAGCTGCTACCATCTGGGAAACAGTACAACAGCATGAAAGCCAGGAC
The DNA here is from genome assembly GCF_030028105.1 of Mobula birostris. NCBI lineage: Eukaryota > Metazoa > Chordata > Chondrichthyes > Myliobatiformes > Myliobatidae > Mobula > Mobula birostris. The sequence goes on along the minus strand of NC_092371.1, from coordinate 140,919,177 downwards.
CAACAGGCTCCGGGACAGCTTCTTCCATCAGGCCATCAGACTGCTTAATTCATGCTGACACAACTGTATTTCTATGTTATATTGACTATCCTGTTGTACATAATATTTATTATAAATTACTATAATTGTACATTGCACATTTGAATGGAGACGTAATGTAAAGATTTTTATTCCTCGTGTATATGAGCAATGTAAGTAATAAAGTTAATTCAAGTCAATTCAGTTCAATTCAACCTATCCACATTTCTCTTAAATGTTAAAATTGAATTTGCATCCATCATTTGCACTGGCAGTTCATTCCACACTCTCACCACCCTCTGAGTGAAGAAGTTCTCCTCATGTTCCTGTTAAACATTTTAGCTTTCACCTTTAATCCATGACCTCTAATCATAGTCTCACCAAACCTCAATGGAAAAAGCCTACGTGCAGTTACCCTATCTATACCCTCCATAATTTAGTATACTTCTGTCAAATATCCCCTCAATCTTTTACATTCTAAGGAATAAAGTCATAACCTATTCAAGCTTTCCCTATAACTCAGGTCCTCAAGTCCCAGCAACATCCTCGTAAATTTTCTCTGCACTGTTTCAATCATCCTGTAGGTAGGTGACCAAAACTGGACACAATATGCCAAATTAGGCCTCACCAATGTGTTATACAATTTCAACATATTATACCAACTTCTGTACCCAATACATTAATTTATAAAGGCCAATGTGCCAAAACCATCTTTATATATCTGATCCCTCAGAATAACTTCCAATAACTTTCCCTCTACTGATGTTGGGCTTATCAGCCTATAATTTCTTGGCTTATTCTTAGAGCCTTTCTTAATCAACGGAACAACATTAGCTATCCCTCATTCTTCTGGAACCTCACTCGTGACTAGGGATGTTTAAATATCTCTGTCAGGGATTCTGCACTATCCTCTCACAAGGTCTGAGGAAACATCATGTCAAGCCATAATTTGCCTCAAGACAACAAACACCTTCTCCTCTGTAACCTGTATAGTGTCCATGACCTCGCTACTGCTTTGCTTCACTTCTATGGACTCTGCCCATCGCCTGAGTAAATACAGATACAAAAAAATCATTTAAGATCTCTCCCATCTCTTTCACTTCCTCACATAGATTACCACTCTGATTATCCAGAGGACCAATTTTGTCCCTTGTTATCCTTTTGCTCTTGATATATCTGTGGAATTCATTAGGATTCTCTACTTTCTCTGCTAGTGCAAACTCATTCCTTCTTTTTGCACACCTGATTTCCTTCTTAAGTGTTCTCTTGCTTTTCTTATACTCCTCGAGTACCTCATTTGTTTCTACTTGCCTATACCTGTTTTGCATACACTTCCTCCTTTTTCTTAATTAGGGCTTTGATAGCTCTTAAAAACCAGGGTTCCCTAAATGTGTTACCCTTGCTTTTTATTCTGATGAGAACATACAGACTCTGTACTCTCAAAATTACACTGTTGAAGGCCTCTCACTTACAATGTACACCTTGGCCAGAAAACAAACTGTCCCTATCGACACTTGCCAGATCCTTTCCGATACCGTCAAAATCGGCCTTTCACCTAGTTAGATCCTTGAGCTGAGGATTACGCTTATCCTATTCCATATTTACCTTGAAACTAATGGCAATATGTTCCCCTGTACAAACTTTTGTTCACCTGCCCTGTCTCATTGCCTAATAGCAGATCAAATATTGCACACTCTCTTATTGGGACTTCAATGTACTAGTTAAGGAAACTTACTTGAACACATTTGACAAACTCTATCCTACCCAGGTCTTTTACAGTTTGGGATTCCCAGTCAATATGTGGAAAGTTAAAATCACCTACTAACACAATCTTATGTTTCTTGCAGCAGTCTGCATTCTCTCTACAAATGGGCCATTCTAAATCCAAAGGACTGTTGGGTAGTCTATAATAGTCCCAATAACATCATCATACCTTTCTTATTCCTCAGTTCTCCATAAAGACTCACTAGATGAGCTCTCCAGTCTGTCAAGACTGAGCATTGCCATGGCACTTCCCTGCCTAGTAATGGCACCCCTCCCATTTTAGTCCTTCCCAATCTATCACGTTTAAAACAGATGAACCCTGGAATACTGAGCTGCCAGTCCTGCAACCAAGCCTCATTAACAGCATGCAGTTGCTCCCTGTGCAACTTGCTCCTCCATTTCCTCACTTGCAGACCCCAGTCAGTTCAGATTGGCAACAACATCACCATCAGCACAGGTGCACCACAAGGCTGTGTGCTTATCCCCTGCTCTACTCACTTTACACTTATGATTAAGGCTAAGCTCAGCTGCAATACCATATCTAAGTTTGCTAATGACACCACTGTCACTGGCTGAGTCAAAGCTGGTGATGAATCAGCATATAGGAGAGAAATTGAACATCTGATTGAGTAGTACGGCAACAATACCCTCTCACTCAATGTCAGAAAGACCAAGGAGCAAATTATTGACTTCAGGAGGAGGAAACCAGAGGTCTATGAGCCAGTCCTCACTGGGGGATCAGAGGTGGAGAGGATCAGCAACTTTAAATTCCTCTGCGTACTTATTCCACAGGATCTGTCCTGGATCCAACACAAAGAAAGCACAGCAGCACCTCTACTTTCTTAGAAGTCTCAAAAGATTCAGCATGGCATCTAAAACTTTGACAGACTTCTACAGATGTGCAGTGGAAAGTATACTCACTGGTTGTATCACAGCTTAGTATGGAATCTGTCACAACCATGAACTGGGCTGTGGGGTCTATGTGTCAGTGCAGGAGGGCTGTGCAGCAGGTTCAGCAACTGCACTCATGAGTACGCACGCTCCAGCTAATTACTGTCTCATTATGGTGATATTAAACTCCCTTCTTTTTGTTTTAGTCTTGTTGAGACTTGACCAAAAGAACAGCAACATTTATGCTCCCTATTACCCTTGTCCTTGTCTGGGATAAGGACAACTGTTTTGACTGATGCTGGAAAGGAACAGTATTCAGTTAGTATTTAGTTGTTACTTTCAGCCCTGGTGTTGGCATTTTCAGTTTGAGAGCTTTAGTTCACAACCCTGTTTGCCACTCATTTATTGTCTTTCTTTTCCTTTAAATTCTGCAACAGTTCTCATTTAAATCAGTGAACTATTGACACACTTCAGTGTCTCTTTCTCTCCGCACTTGAGCTATAGCTGAACATTTTGACAGCATCTTCAATGCCCTTGAAAAAGAAAGCCTACAAAAAATAGTGGATATAGCCCAGTCCATCATGGGTAAAGTCCTCCCTATCATTCAGCACTTCTACAAGGAGTTGTGTCACAGGAAAACAACATCCATCATCAAGTACCCCACCATTCAGGCAATGCTCTCTTCTTGCTGCTGCCATCAGGAAGGAGGTTCAGGAGCCTCAGTACCCACACCACCAGGTTGCCCCTCAACCATCAGATTCTCAGAGGGGATAACTTTAGTCAACTTCTCTCATTCCAATGCCGAACTGTTCCCACAACCTATGGACTCACTTAATCTCAAAAGTTCAAAGTAAATTTACTATCAAAGTACATATTTGTCACCATATATAACCCTGAGATTCAGTTTCTTGCAGGCATTCACAGTAAATGCAAGAAACATAATAGATTCTACAGGATGGACAAACAACCAGTGTGCAAAAGACAACAAACTGTGCAATTACAAAAAAGAAGAAGAAATAATAATAATAATAAAGTACAACCCAGAAAAATGAAGAAATTATCACTACAGTAGAAAAAGTTTACAAATGGAAGACCATGACCCTCCTTGGAAGACATCCTCATGATCTGAGCAGTCTAGATGTTGACAAGGAAGCATCGAACACCTGGTCCAGAATTGGAGCCTCTTCCCAGAAACAGAAGGGGTCCTTGTGGCAAAACAGGACTATGGGTTAACATAAAAAATAATCAAAAATGCATTATAAAAGACCAACAGTTCAAGACAATAAATGCAGAAAATGCCAAGAGACGCCAGAAACAATCCAACACATTACAGGATCCTGCAGCAGTTTAACTCAATCTGATTATTTACACAGGCACAATCAAGTGGCAAACATCATTCACCAAAATCTTGCTTTATAATACAAACTCATAAAAGACACCATACATTACTGATCCAGTTTCAGAGTTAGAGCTCCAAAAATTATATTATGACCAATCTATTATTATAGACAGGACAATCCATAATAAACATTCGGATATAATATTACAGGATAAACAAGCAAGAACAACTTACTTAATAGATATAGCCATTCCAAACACACATAACAAACAGAAATGAAGAAGTGAAAAACACCAGAAGTATGCTAAATTAAAAGAGGAAATTGAAAAGCTATGGAACATCACAAAAGTCACTACACAATAGCATTAAACAATTCGGCCTATCCAGCAATTTTTATATAAATATCCAGAAAGCCACAATACTAAATAGCACTAACTAGAATAGTCCAAAGGTTCCTAACAATTGAGAGATGGATGCACTTAGTTATGCTCCTAGCTCAGTTTTACCCGCTTGAACTGAGAACATATAAATATACAAAAATAATAATAATAATAATAATAATAAATAATCAATAAATATGATAACATGAAATGAAGAGTCCTTCAAAGAGAGCCCATGCATTGTGGAAACATTTCAATGATGGGGCAAGTGAAGTTGAGTGAAGTTATCCTCTTTGGGTCAAGAGCCTGATGGTTGAGGGGTAGTAACTGTTCCTGAGCCTGGTGGTGTGAGTCCTGAGGCTCCTGCAGCTTCTTCCTGATGGCAGCAGAGAGAGGGAACCTGGATGATGGGGGTCCTTGATGATGGGTGCTGCCTTGCTGCAACAACCCTCCATGTAGATGTACTCAGAGGTAGGGGGGCTTCACCCATGATGGACTGGGCCATATCCACTACTTCTTGGAGGTTTTTCTGTTCAAGGGCAGTGGTGTTTCCATGCCAGGCCCTGATGCAGCCAGTCAATATGCTGTCCATTGTACATCAGTGGCAGCTTGTCAAAGTTTTAGGTGACATGCTGAATCCATTCAAACTTCTAAGAAAGTAAAGATGCTGCCATGCTTTCTTTGTAATGGCACTTACATGCTGCATTCAGGACAGATCTTCTGAAATGATAATACTGAGGAATTGCAAGTTGCTGACTGTCTTCACCTCATCACCTCTCATGAGGACTGGCCTATGGACCTCCAATTTCCTCCTCGTTATATATTTGCACAGTTTGTTATCTTTTGCACATGGTTTGCTTGTTTTATTTTGTTGTGTGCATTTTTTTATTGATTATTTTTTTCTTAGAAATCCACAGGCCCTTTTGCCCCCAATGTTGTGCTGACCATGTAACCTACTCTAGAAACTACATAGAATTTCTCTACTGTATAGCCCTCTATTTTGCTAAGCTCCATGTAGCTATCTAAGAGCCTTTTAAAAGACCCTGTTGTATCTGCTCTACCACCATCACTGGCAATGCATTCCACGCACCCACCACTCTCTGTGTGAAAAACTTACCTCTGACATCCCCACTGTACTTACTTCCAAGGACCTCTTGTGTTAGCCATTGTGTTAAGACTGTGCCCTCTTGTGTTAGCCATTTCAGCCCTGGGAAAAGGCCTCTGACTATCCATACAATCAATGCTCTTCATCATCTTCTAAATCTCTATCAGGACACCTCTCATCTTCTGTCGCTCCAAGGAGAAAAAGCCAAGTTCACTCAAACTATTCTCAAAAGGCATGCTCTCCAATCCAGGCAACATCCTTGTAAATCTCTTCTGCACTCTCCCTATAATATCCACATGCTTCCTGTAGTGAAATGCCCAGAAATGAACACAGTACTCCAAGTGGGGTCTAACCAATGTCTTATATAGCTGTAACATTACCTCATGGTTCTTGAACTCAGTCCCATGGTTGAAGAATGTCAACACACCATACACCTTCTTAACAACACTATCAACCTGTGCAGTAGCTTTGAGTATCCTATGGATACAGACTCCAAGATCTCTCTGATTCTCCACACTGCCAATACCATTAATATTACATTCTGCCTTCAAATTGGACCTACCAAAATGAACCCCTTCACACTTATCTGGTCTGAAATCCATCTGCCACTTCTCAGTCCAGTACTGCATTCTATCGATGTCCCACTGTAACCTCTGACAACCGTTCAGACTATCCACAAGACCCCCAACTTCTGTGTCATCAGCAAATTTACTAACCCACCCTTCTACTTCCTCATCCAGATAATTTACAAAATTCACAACGAGGAGGAGTCCCAGAACAGATCCCTGCAGAACACCATTGGTCACCAACCTCCATGTAGAATATGAACCATATACAGCCACTCTACGCCTTCTGTGGCCACGCCACTTCTGAATCCACAAAGCAAGGTCTCCTTGGATCTCATGCCTCCTTACTTTCCGAATGAGTCTTGCATGGGGAACCTTACCAAATGCCTTACTGAAATCCATATACACTACATCCACTGCTCTGCCTTCATCAATGTGTTTTGTTTCAAAGGTATTTCTTTCTATCTAATGTGAATGCCTGCAAAAAATGAATCTCAGTGTTGAATGTGGCGACATATATGTACTTTGGTAATAAATTTACTTTAAACTTTGAACTTTGCGCCTTGACTTTCCAGCTTTTTGATGAGGTTGTTACATATTTTAACTTCTTCTGCTAACTTTGTCCAATGTTGCAGTCAGCAGTCCCCTGCCAATTATTTGTGCTTTGTGCCTCAGTCTCTAACCGGTCAGATAAAAGATAAAGAAAGATTCGCTTTATTTGTGACATGTACATTGAAACATTGAAACACACAAGCCAAGAATGTGCTGGGGCAGCTGCAAGTGTCACTATGCTTGCAGCACCAACACAGCATGCACACAGCTTACAAAACCCTAACCCGTATGTCCTTGCAATATGAGAGGAAACCGGAGCACCTGGAGGAAACTCACCCAATCGCAGAAAGAACATGAAAACTCCTTACAGACAGCAGTGGGAATTGAACCCTGATCACTGGGGCAGTGAAGTGTCAGCTGCTATGTTACTGTGTCACCCATAATAATGCTTAGCATTGATTTTGCAAGGATATAAATCATCGAAGACCATCTTACGGAGGCTTGGCCGGTGTCTTGGAGTCAGACAGCTTTGTGATATCTGTACAAAGAATATAGCTCAGAGATTATGCATGTCTAGAGCCAACAATAGGTGTCATGAATTTCAGTGACCAGATTTGTGGCAACTCATTGGAATAGAGGCTGCACAAAGTCACTGAAAGTACAGATCCCTAGAGTGTATCTCTCATCACATCACCAACCACTATCCAACCTACTGCTGATGGACTTCCTGTAGTTTTTCTTTATTCAAGTTAACATTTTTCATGTGCTAGGTGTGGAATCAAACGTTTCCCTTACCTGGACACCTTGGTGAACAAAGAACTTGCTGGGCCTGTTACTATTATGACAGGCAGCTTTTCCAATTAATTTAGTTATTACCTAACATTTGAAGAAGACAGGCATGTCTCTAGCTTATCAGGTGTCAGTATTTATAAAATGGAGGTGTTAAAAAGGTGAAGGACACTGCTAGTTTGATTGCCATTTGCTCCTGGCTGTTGAACTCAGAGGTACACACAACGACTTCTATTTTATTGCTTTTCTAAACTATATTCGATGGCAGCCGGACCATTTTATCTACCTGATCAATGAAACTTCAGTCAGCTTATTAATAGAGCACTCCAACTCGGGATCTGAAAGTCCAGGTAGTACATAAGACAGGGTATATTATCACTGTAGAATAAGAGGAATACCAAGATACTCTCACCATGGACACGTCAGAAGTCATTTGTTCGTGCTACATTTTTACTCACAGTTCCATGGAAAAGGCTTGAGCCTGTGTACCAGTTAATCACTTCAACTGCTCAAATCTCCATTTGAAAAAAAATTGATTGAGTCCATGCTTTTCATACTCTCAGTATAACCCAAAGCACTTTTGAAATGATATCAATCTGGTAATGTAGGAAGCTGCTTAAATACTTTCCTTCATATATTATTTTATATCTAATTACTTACAGTGTTGTAGGTAGCTCTGGTTCTCTGAGCAATTCTGCCAGTCTCATCACCCCCTGTTCACCGAGAACCTATTATCTCTCCATAAAGTATTCCAATTCTCCTACCACCCACCAACAGAAGGGGTCATTTGCAATAGCCGATCAATAATACCTTTGTGAACGTAGGAGCACCCCGAGTAACATGCATACCACAAGGAAAATGTCAAAACTCATACAGACAAAACTCAAGGTCAATGTCTGCTTCGTTAGCATAAATGTTTTCAGTCAAGATGTGTTGAATTCCAGTAGAGTAGGAGATTATATCTGAAATGTGTTAGTTTCAGAGCTGTTGATCTGAAGGCAAAACAATGTAACACACAATATTTCTATTTTTCTGGTCGGCACTAGATGGAACTTCATGAAAAATGATTTGGCGGTGGCCCATCAAGGAAAGTCTTTATCACTCTTTTAATTGGATGATTCTTGAAAAGACCAACATTATCACTGGTGGTCCAGTATGTTCTGAAAAGGTCACAACTGTGTCACCTCATTAAAGCCTTGCTGAAAACTTTGACTCCATCACCTGGGCAGGAGAGAGAAACACCTTCATCAAATAAAGTTACCCGGAGAAATATGTCTTCAAATTATATTTGCTTCATGAAATCATGTAAGCTGTTATCCTGTCAAAAGGTTTAAAACAGAGCAAATTTCAGTGAAGCTGTGTCGAACAAGGCTGTATCATGGTCCCAACAAAATTTCAGTCATTCTCACTGTAGTGCTGTGCTTCGTCTGAAGCAAAACGTTTGTGGGAGTGAAGCTAATTTTCAGAACTAATGGGAATTGTTCAATCTTTGAGGACTACCCTCCAATAGCACAGATAACCAAACATCAGTACATAGACTGCTTGTTTTTGAGTGCATTAGGAAGCCAAGATCAATCTTTGACTGTCAAGGCTTGCACTAACCGTCCACAAGACCAAGGTAGACTATGAACTTGTCCCTGCATGTTAGCAGCGTTTACTGATAATAGAGGTGTGATCCTCAAGTACATAAGCTGTTTCTCATAATTTGGGAACCATCTCTCAGTAAAAGCATATAACTTTAACGGACGGTAGCCGAGCAGGTAGCATAATGCTTTACAGGCTAGCGATTGGGGTTCAATTCACAGTATTGTCTGCAAGGAAATTTTGTGTTCTCCCTGAGACCACATGGGTTTCCTCCCACATTACAAGGATGTACAGATTAGTAAGTTGTGGGTGTAATATTTATGTGACTCGGACACCGCTGTAGATTGAACAACCACGTTTATCCAACAGACTTCCATTTTTTTATCTCTCTATGTCCTGACATAATACGCACTCTGACACTTCGAATACTCACACAATACATTACATCCCCTTTCTCAAGATTTTTTTTTACAACACTGTGAATTACCAAAACAATGCCTCTAGGTATGCCCTTCTTACAGTGCAACAACCATGACATAAACTAAAAAAAAATCCTAACTTCTTGTACTGTATTCTGCATTGTATCTTACAATATTAACAGCAGTGTATTTCCTTTTACTAACATAGACTACTAAACCTTTTAATTCACACCTTGGAACTTACAACATGTGTGACTTTGCCTCAAACTGTGTGCGAATGTATGTTCCTCTATCTGTGCTAAACATTCCCTAATTCAATTTAAAGTTGTTCATAGACAACTTTAAATATGTCCGAAGATAAATTAGCTCGTTATTATTCTCATATTAATCCTTTTTGTGATAGATGTCCGGGGCAGATAGCCTCTTTAACTCATATGTTTTGGTGTTGTCCTACTCTGGAAACTTTTTGGAGAGACATTTTTAATACTATCTCAAAGGTATTGAATATATATATCTCTCCTCACCCTATCACTGCTATCTTTGGATTACCTAAAATTTCCAGAAATCTTTCTCCTTCAGCCCGTAGAATGATTGCATTTCTTACTCTAAAGGCGAAAAGATGTATCTTACAACATTGGAAAGAGCTTAATGCTCCAACTACCTTTTTTTGGTTTTCTCAGATGATATTATGCTTGAATTTGGAGAAAATTAGAAGCAATCTTTATGATTCCTCACTTAAATTTGAACAGACCTGGAGATCTTTTATTCAATATTTTCATTTAATGTAACTTTTTTTTCTTCTCTTTTTTGCTCCATATTTATATTCCCTTCTTGTTTTTTTACTGTTTTTAATGGAGGTCGGGTTTGAGGACGTGATTTTAAGTTCCTTAACTCTACTTGGTTCCAAGTTAGCCCATTGCTTTGCTTTGCTTTTAGTTTAGTTGCACGGTGAGTTTTTTTGGGGGGGTTTTTTTTGGGTTTTTTTTTCCTTTTCTCTATTGATATATATATATATATAAAAATTAGTATACTATTATGTTACCTTATTATGTTTAAATTACATTGTTTGTATCTTTTTTTTCTGTATTAATATCTCCTGTAATTTTATTATATTCTAACAGTGTATTAGTGCCTATATGGCTTACCTTTTTGTATACTTATTCAATAAAAAGATTTAAAAGGAAAGAAAGAACGTATGTATGTCTAGTCTCTGTATCTAGCTGGAAGTTTGACTTGTCTCCCAGACCGTGTGTGATACAACTGACTGTGCTTGTCCTTCATCCGTGTCAGTCTCTCGAGTGACCTCTGTGTCTTTGCGGTCTGCTTCACTCTTATTGTCGTTTGTTTCCATGTCTGTATATGTGGAAATGTTCTGTGCATCTGTATGTGGAAACTCCCTCTCGCCTGTCTTCAGCAGGTGCTTCCTGCTCCTCCTGTAGACTCTTCCATCCGGCATGTAAACTATGAAGGATCTTGGTTGCTGATGTCTGTTCACAACCACAGCTGGTTGCCAAGTGTCTCCTCTCTGTATTCTGACATTTTCACCTGTATGCAGATCTGGCAACTGTCTTGTATGTCTGTCATAGCAGCTTTTTTGCTTTATTTGCTTGTCATGTACTTGAGCATTACCTTCAGGAGTCAGTAGAGTTGTGGATGTTGGCAGTTTGGACTTCAGACGACGTCCCATCAACAGCTGCACAGGAGAGAACCCCACACCCTCAATCGGTGTGTTGCGGTATTCAAGCAGAGCAATGTAAGGGTCACCGTTGCTGCTATGTGCCTTCTTGAGCATGTTCTTGACAGTTTGTACAGTTCTCTCTGCTTGTCTATTAGACTGAGCGTGCCCTGGACTGGAGGTAACATTTTGAAATTCCCAGCTTTCCGAGAACCCTCTGAACTCACCGCTGGCATATTGTGGACCATTGTCACTAATAACAATATCTGGAATACCATGTCTTGAGAATGTCGACTTCATTGCAATAATGACACCTTGACTGGATGTGTCACCTAACTTGATGATCTCTGGATATTTTGAATAGTAGTCCACACAAAGCAGATATTCTGCTCCATTGTAGTGAAAGATCCGTGCCAATCTTCTCCCATGGTCTTCCTGGTAGTGGATGGGGAAGCAGAGGCTCTCTTGGATTGCTGTTTTTGTTTTCATTACAGACAGCACACTGAGACACAATGTCCTCTATCTGAGTTGACATGCCTGGCCAATAGAGACAGTCCCTTGCTCTTTCTTTACATTTCACTATCCCCAGGTGTGACTCATGAATTCTGTTGAGATTTCCTGTCTCATTTAGTTTGGTATGATGAGTTTTGCCGTTTTGAACAATAGTCCTGATGCATAGCTGATTTCCTCTTTAAATGTCCAGTATTTCTGCTTTTCCTTTGGAACATCTTTTCTTTCTGTTGGCCATCCATTCATTGTAATGTGACTTAGCATTTGCATTCCAGGATCATCTGCAGTCGCTTTCCTGAACATGTTCAACTTCTCCTTGGAGATGGGTAGCTGAGGTGTAACCCAGGTGACCTCCAGCTCTCTTCCTAGCAACTTTTCCTTTTGCTCTTTGAGGTAAGCACAGCTCAAAGCATCAGCAATGTACAGTTCTTTTCTGGCTTATAGGTGACTGTGAGAGTGTACCTCTGTAGCCTGAGAAGCATCCTTTGCAACCTCATAGGAGCTTGGTGGAGTGGCTTTTTGAAGATGCTCTCAAGTGGTATGTGATCACTCCCAACCTGGATTTCTTTGCTATATACATATTGGTGGAACTCCTCACACCCATAAACTATGCGAGTAATTCCTTCGAGATTTGAGCATATTGGTGTTGACAGTCCGTAAGTGCTCGTGATCCATACGCCACAGGCCTACCATCCTGCACTATAACAGCTCCTATTCCCTCCGAACTGGCATCCACAGACATCGGCACTGGTTTATTGACATCATAGAACTTGAGTGCTGGCGCATTGGTTACTGACTGCTTCAATGTGTCAGAACTTTTCTTTTGTTTGTCTTCCCAATGCCATTCAGTGTTGCTGTCTAGCAGCTTTTGGAGTGGAGTGCTGACCTCTGATAAGTTGGGAATGAACTGGCAAGATACAGTATCATGCCCATGAACCTCAATAGTTCTTGCTTGTCTTCGGGTGGTGGTAGCTGTACCACAGCTCTGACCTTTCCATCATCTGGTTTTAGCCCATCAGCGCTGAGTACATGACATATGTATTTGATCTCTGCAGTTCTGATCTTACATTTACTTTTGTTCAGTTTTAGGTTGTACTCACGTGCTCTCTCCAGGAGCTTCCTCAGTGTCCGATCATGTTCCTCAATTGTGTCACCCCATATCAGCAAATTATCAATGATGTTGACCATCCCGTCCAGGCCTTCAATCATTTGTGCCACGGACCTCTGGAATACCTCTGATGCGGAAGAAATCCCAAAGGGTAGACCCAGGAAACGATATCTCCCTATGGGCCTGTTGAAAGTGCATAATTTGGAATTTTCCTCATCCAGTTTGATCTGCCAGAATCCTTGATTTGCGTTTAATACTGAAAAGTATTTCGCATTAGGCATGTGGGAGACAACCTCTTCAACAGAGAGCAGCGGACAGTGCTCTCTTTTGATGGCTTGGCTGAGATCTTGTGGATTCATGCAAATCCTCATCTTTTTTTCTGTGACCACTGTCACCATACTATTCACCCAGTCGGTCGGTTCTATTTGTCTTGTTATGACTCCCATCTGTTCCATTCTGTCATCCACTACTCGATCCCTGAGAGCTACTGGAATCTTTCTCGGGGCATGCACGACTGGTGCAATAGTTGGATCAATCTGGATATGGTGTTTCCCTGGTAAACATCCTAATCCAGAAAACAAGTCTTCAAAGTCTTTGAGAATGTCATTTTCTTTTTCAACACCATAGGTTTGCTTCACCAGGTCTAAGCTTTGTGCATGTTGCTTTGCCCAGTATTGCTGGAACATGTTGCTGTACTATTTCAAACTCTATCTTGTGTTTTTGTCCTTTGTACACACAGGTGAGTGCTTTTTTGCCCAATGGCGCCGTCTTGTGGCCGAAATATGCAACAAGCTTGCAGGTGGATTTTCTCAGTCTTCCTCTGATGTCCAGTGAGTTGAATGTTTCTGCTGACATTACATTGCACTTTGCCTCAGTGTCAAGCTTAAATGTCACTTTCCTCCTGTTTATTATCAGATCTTGAGTTCAATGATCTTCATCCTCCATCTCTGCATTGTCAATATTCTTGATGCGTACCTCCTGTTCCACTTCAACTGTGCCAATGAACATGTCACTGTTGCCCTCACTCTGTTCCACAGCATGCATTTTCCTTGCGTGCTTCTTCGATTTGCACATCTTTGCAAAGTGATTTCTTTTCTGCCATAACTTGCATGTCTGACCAAAGGCTGGACATTTTCTGTATCCATGTTTATAACCACATTTGTTGCAGTTAACTTCCTTTTGATCATCCTCTGGAGCTGGCTTTGTCCTACTCTTGTCAGTTTTCACAGTTTTTATTTTGTGCACTTCAATCTCTTCATTGAGCACTTTAACCTGACTTGACGTGATCTCGCTGGCACGGCAAACATCAATCACCTTTTCTAATGTAAGATCCGCCTCTCTCAATAGCCTGCCTCTCACTTGATCATCTCGTATGCCGCATACAATCCTGTCACGTATTGAAGAGTCATGCAGTTGTTTGAACTCACAGTCTTTTGCCTTGTTCTTCAAATCTGTTACATAGGCGTCTATGGTCTCTATTGGTCCTTGAGCCCTAGTGAAAAACGTGCCGGATGTACGGTTGGTTTTATCTCGGTTCGCAGTATTCTTGAAACTTTTTCTTCAACACTTCAATTTTATCTTGCTCATCATTTTGGAAGACAAATGTGTTGCAAACCTTTATTGCCTCTTCCCCCGCCACATGCAGAAATGTAGCACATTGCACTTTCTCCGTCTTTTCAGCTGCACCGCTAGCGGTGCAAAACAGCTCAAACTTCTGGATGCATATTTTCCAGTTCTCAGCAAGATTACCTTGTAGGCTTAAACTTGACGGCGGCTGTAACTATGACATCTTTTACGTGTCTTCTCTTCCTTTTTTTTTCGCTATTTCTTCTGACACCATGTAATATTGATGTGACTCGGACACCGCTGTAGATTGAACAACCACATTTATTCAACAGACTTCCGTTTTTTTTTACCTCTCTACATCCTGACGTCATACGTACTCTGACGCTATGAATACTCACACAATACATTACAGTGGGCATGCTATATTGGTGCCAGAATCACTTTGACACTTGTGAAAAGCCCCCCATCACATGCTCGAACTGCATTTGTTGTCGATGAAAACGATGCACTTCACTGTATGTTTTGATGTTTTGATGTACATGTGACAAACAAAGCTAATCTTAGCAGATGAAGTGGTTCCAGGATGCGTACAAACCCTGTTGAATAAATCCAACAACGCACTATCCCTTGGGAATGTTGGGCAATGAATCCCCAAAGATGATAAAGGGCATTAGGGATGAATCTGAGGTTGAGGCTTAGGGAATGCAGAAGAATTCACTAACTACCTAGCACCCAGTCAGCACCTCCATGCAACCTGGGAATTCATGGCTCATATGTTAACTTAATTGATTCCCGGAGTGATATTTAGTCGTCTTCAATCCAAAGAAATGCCTAAGTTGAAGAAGATGGTATCTCTAATCAGTTGTTCAGAACTGCTCATATCTAAAACTTGACAGATCATAATGACTTGGACACTTCTTTTATATGCGTCTTAAGGGATGGTACAACCGTCAACAGGGACAACATTTGGACAACAGGAGGCTGGAGGTGGGTGGATGGAAGGTACAACCAGTTAATTCCTCCTTGCTATTGAATGACAATTAACATTAGAAAGCAGCAGTGTGAAGGGATTGGGGACCCTTTTACACAAAACATGCACTAAGGAAAAGCTAGCATTCGGGAGTAGCAGAGCATCTGGAAACCTAATGAAATGTTAGCTTTCATTTCAGGAGGTTGGAGTACGAAATAGGGAAGCATTGTAACAACTGTAGAAGACATTGCTGCGGCTACATCCTGTGTTCTGGATATAGTTTTGGCCCCCTTATGAAAGGTACAAAATAATACCAATCGAGGCAGCTTAGAGATGGCCCACTAGAATGAACCTGGATATGGAGAGGTTGTCGTGTGAGGGCAGATCAAACAGATTGAGTCTTACTCAGTGGAATTTAAAAGAATAAGGGAACATATTGAAGTAAATAAGATTATACAGGACCAGAGGGCATTGGCTTGGAATAAGGGAGTGACTATTTAATGCTGAGATGAGGAAGAATGCCCTTGTTCAAAGGATTTTGAGTGTTCCTTGGTCATTGCCCCAAAAAGCTGTGGAAACAAAATTGTTAAATATATATTTGTAATCCATAAAGAACTTATAGATTTTAATAAGCATATTTTGATCAGTAAGGGAATCAATGATAAAAGGGATAGGGGAGGAAAATGAATTTAGGGAAAGTTGGATTAGTCTTGGCCCTGTTGAATGCATAACAAGCTAAAAGAGCTGTATGTCCTCCTATTTTGTATAACCTTGCTCCACATCTTCTGTCCTATCTGAAAGTCCAACCAGAAAGGAGACATTTGCAGCAATATTGTACATTGCTCTGAAACAGGATAAGCGTAAATATTTGAAAAGCAAAATATTTTGTAATCTTCAAATACAATTGCTGAGACTGATTTGCAAATTATGTTAAAGTGAGATTGATGTATTTCAAGCAATCATGATGGAAAATTTGACAGAAATAGAACGATGGAAAGGCACACACTGCGAAATATTATATCAGGTTAGTGATTCACTTGAATTACACCGGATAACAAATTTTTTCTAAAGTGTTGATTTCTCAGATCTTTTTTGTTTAGAAAAGACCACTTGAAGCCGAACATAAATATAATTTCAGACTACTTGTATCGCGTAGGAATTTGGAGAAACAAGAAATTAACTTTCATTGAATATAATGTGTTTAATTGCCTAACGGTGCTGACACTGCGATAGTTCAACTAAGCTAAAGATAATTTTCTTTTGCACTTAGAGACTGAGGCTTCTTGCTTAAGTGTCCAACAATAAAGTATATCTTTAAGATTTTTACTTTATTGACATAACTAAGGATATGTATCATGACTGTTAAGCAGGTTTTCTATTTATAGTTTCTGGCCAGAGTTATGATTGAGAATATTTCTCAATCTACAGAAAGAAATATCTTCCAAATGACTTTAGGACATACTCATTCGCTTGTTGACTATAGGGTGGTTTTATTTAAATCAAACTAGTCCTCTTATTCAAAGAGTAAATCCAAATTATACAGCTACATTCCAGCACTTGAATATATTATGGGACATTATTCCAGCACTTGAATATATTATGGTGAGAAGGCGGGGGAGTGGAACTAAATGAGAGAATGGATCAGCTCATGACAAAATGGCGGAGCAGACTCAATGGGCCGAATGGCCGACTTCTGCTCTTTTGTCTTATGGTCTTATGGACATAATATGTAGCCAGTCTGCCTGTACCGTCTGATGTATTGCACTCGACTGATAACATTTTCACTAAAGCAAAATCTGTAGATGTGATTAATTCAAGAAAACATAGAAAACACTGGAAATGCTCAACGCAGGATCTCAGCAGAAAGAAACCAATGACTTTTCATCAGATCTAGATGAAACAGGTCATTGAACTGAAGCATTAATTCTGTTTCCCTCTTCACTGATGTTGCCTGACCCGATGAATATTTTTAATGTTTTTGTTACCATTTCCATTGTTTATTGCTGTCAATTATTTGTATCCATTTTGTCATCACAAAAATGCTAAAACTCTACATTTCCTGATCTTGCTTTTTTTCAAATAAGGGATAATAAATTGATATGGTTCCTTTTTTTTTGTTCTGGAGAGCGTATTTTCTGACTGGATGCATCTTACCCAATCCATATCTCAGTTTGGCAAGGGACATTTAAGACAGAGGTCAGGAAGGCACAAAGAGGATGCAAAATAGCTTTGGCAGGTGAGATAAAGGACAATCCTAAGAATTCCATATTAAGAGTAAAAGGATAACTCAGGAGAGGATAGTGCACCTTAAATGTCAATGTGGCTGTCTGCAGTGTAGAGCCACAGGAGACAAATTAAGTCTATAATTCTTGTCTATATTCATCAGGAAGGCCATGAAAACTGGGGAATTCCAGGAAGAGAATAACTATGTCTTGGAACCTAATAAAATGAAGAAGAATTGCTGGCAGTTTTAAAATGCACAACAGTGGATAAATCTTCAGGCCCTAACCAGGTATATCCTGGAAGGAAGGTGGGGAGGGAATTATTGAGATCCTTGCAGAGATAGTTGAGCCACTTGTAAGGTAACAGAAGACTGGAGGGTGACTAATATTGTGCCTTTGTTTACAAAGGATCGCAAGGACAAGCTAGGGAACTACAGGCCTGTGAGCCTAACATCAGTGGTGGAAAGTTGCTGAAGGGGATTGAGAGACAGGATCTGTCTGTACTTGGAAAGCCAAGGACTGATTAAGGGTAGTCAATATTCTGCGTGGAAAATCATATCTTACAAATTAGACTGGGTTTTTTGAAGAAGTGATCAAGAGAATTGTTGGGAACCGGGTGGTAAACTTCGGAAATACCTTTGACAAAGTACTGTAAGGAATGCTGGCCCTGAAGTTTGGATCACATGAGATCAGGGTTGAGCTAGTCAATTAGATATAGAATTGGCTTGGTGGAAGGAGACAGAGAATCTTAGAGAAAGGTTGTTTTCCAAACTGGAGGCCTGTGATATGCTGCAGGGAGTGGTACTGGGTCTATTATTGATTGTTAATTAATAAGAATTTTGTTGGCATGGTAAGTTTACTGATGACACCAAACTTGGTGGTATGGTGCACAGTGAAGAAGGTTATCTAAGATTAAAAGGGGATCTTGATCAGTTACTGAAATGAGCTGAGGAGTGGTAAGTGGATTTCTATGCAGGTAAGTGTGGAAGTGATGCAGCTTTGAAACTCAGACTTGACCTATACTATAAACAAGTTGGATTTACTTATATTATGAATGACAGGACACTAGGGTGAATGAAACGGAGAGACTTAGGAGTACAATTGCTTAATTTGTTGAAGGCAGTGTCACCGGTTGACAAGATGGTGGAAAAAGTTGACGTTTAGTATGCTGGCCTTCCTTCGTCAGTCCGAGTATTGAGGATAAGAGTTGGAGCTTTATGCTGCAGTTGTATATGTTGTTGGTTAGGCTACACTTGGAGTACTGTGTACAGTTTTGGTCACCTTATTATAGGAAAGCTGTGGAAAGAATACATAAAAGGTTTAAGAGGGTGTTGTCAAAAATGCAGGGTCTGAGTTATAGGGATAGCATGGCCAGGCTAGGTTTTTATTCCTTGAAACATTGGAGAATAAGGAGAACTTTATAGGAATATTTAAAATTATAAGAAGGATGGTAACAGTCTTTTCTCCTGGATAGAGGAGACTACAGCTAAGGAGCATGGAGTTAGGGCAAAATGGAAAAGATTTGAAGAAAGACATGAGGGGCAGCTTTTTCATGCAGAGGGTGGTGAGTCTCTGGAACGAGCTGGCAGAGGTGTTTGAGACAGGTACAATAGTATCTTTAAAAATCATTTGATTAGCTATATGGAAGGGCAGGCCTTAGAGGATACGGGCCTAATACAAGAAGTTGGGACTAGCTGGGTGGGCATCATGGTCATCATGGACTAGTTGGGTCAAAGGGCTTTATCCATGCTGTCTTGTTCTATGACTCTGTGATTCTATTACAGTAGGATCTGGATCAACAGGGAAAGTGAGCCAAGGAATGGCAGAAGGAATTTAAGTCAGACAGGTGTGAAGTGTTGCATTTTGGGAAGTTATTTCATGGCAGGACTTGCACAGTAAATAATGGGGCCCGAGAGATTGTTAGAGAACAGAGACCTAACAATATAGTTAGTTCTCTGAAAGTGGTGGCATAGGTAGACAGGGTGGTGAAGAAAGTGCTTAGCAAGCTTAAGTTCATTGGTCATGGCAATGAGTACAAGAGCTATGTTGCAACTGTGTAAGACATTGGTGAGACTACACTTACAGTACTGTTTGTAGATCTGCTCACTTTGAAACAAAAAGGATATTATTAAACTGGAAAGGGTGCAAAAAAGATTAACATGGATCTTACCAAGATTGGAAGGGTTGAGTTACAGTATAAGGAGAGACTGGATAGGCTGGGAGTTTTCTTTCCCTGAGTGTAGGTCTTTGAGGATTACAGTATATAAAATCATGAGGGGCACAGATAAGATGAAGGGTTCCAGTGATTTCCTTTAGAAGGCATAGGTTTAAGGTGAGAGGGAAAGATTTAAAAAGAACCTGAAGGACAACTTTTTCAAATCGAGGGAGATGGGTATTTGGAATCAGCTGCTAGTTGACGTGCTAGAAACAGGTACAATTAGAAGCAACATTTGAGCAGGTAAATGGATAGGAATGGTTTAGAGCGGTATGAGGCAAACAGGACTTGTTCATGTAGGCAAAATGGTCATCAGGTTTGAGTTAGAGCGAAGGACCTGTTCCCATGCTGTATAACCCTATGACTCTGTTTTTTTTTGCTTGTAGGACACAAAATAATGGTTCTGAACAAAATGTGTTTCATTCAACCTTTAACTATTTTGTCATGTGACAAAATTCTCTGGGATGCAGTAATATGTGTGGTAAGTTCCAGAGGTGGCAACTGAAGACTCCTTGAATCAACTGCACATGCATACCTTATTACATTGCTTCTGTCTGAACAGAGCAGAGTACACATATATAAACATTGACAGAGATAGGTCCAAACATAACACAGGCCATCTATTCTTCCCTCACCACTTTCCATTTCTTTCAAGCTTTGTAAGCTCTTTATGGTCTCAAGTCTACAACCCATTTACTGAGGGAAGTCTGGAATAGTTGTAGCTAATTCAGGTTGAGATGATTAAAACCAACTCCTGGTTGACTAGGCCATCATTTTGCTACAAGCTACATATTTTTCAAGGACAAAAGCAGTGGAAATTTCTCCTACGTCAGTACTTTCTCTGAATGGAAATGAACTGCAGAACCGAAGGTAAAACAAAAATATGTTTTTATGATTTGACAACAAATGGAGGTTGAATGTTTGGGCACAATGAATGTCATCTGCCTTGATAGAAAAATGAAAATAAATTGACTGAAGTAGCACTCAATGACATAAAATGCCAAAGTGCTGAAGTCTCACTCAAGTTAAAGGCTAAATGAAGATATTGTGAGCAGGCTACAAAGGATAATTTGCCACATATAGCCAATTAGAGTATTTTTTGATCAGTGGTTTTTTTTGACAGTAAGGACTGAACTTATTTACTTTAGTGCACAGCTCTGCAGACATTTCCTGAACAAGGCACCATACATTTAAAACTGTGGTTTGCTATCGCAAGGGAAGGAAAGAGGGAAACTGTTGGTCCAGGAAATACTTTGATTAAATTATTTACACATGTCTGTCTGCAAGATTGACTACAAAGTTCTAAAAGATATATTTTAGGTGTTTGGCTATAATGAAAAACAGCAGTTTCTTTAGCTATTACATCTGTTTTTCTGAATATGCTTGTATAGATCATGGTTATAAAATATCAGTAGTACTGCACAAATATCCTGATGATACTGCTGACTCGTCACATTATGCTTTCTTAGCAAATAGTTCTGAATCCACCCACAGATGTGATATTCCACATCTGGAAAGATTTTACTGTTGTAAACAACCTTTATACCTGTATAAAATAATGGATATAGTTGAAATAAAATCTAATGAGTGAACCCCATAAATAGACTTAAATGTTCCTTTTGAATTCTGGATTACTGGACACATTTATTAGTTTCTGTTTGCATAAGCCCATCTGGTCAGTACAGAAGCTTTCATGGTTTTAATTAATATAAGAACCATGACAACAGTTCATAAAACTTTATTTTGATATCATTCTGCCAACAGCATGGAGCATCAAAATACTCTATGACACAGATAGAGAACACAATTTTTTGGTTAAATAAAATATTAGATAAAGATAATAACCTAATAGTTAATAAATTAAATAAATATATTGACTATGTCCACCCTAACTGTACATTATGCTCTGTTGATTCTTTCTAGTCTTTATTTTGAACATTTTTTCAGAAAAGGATCTGGTAGAAGAAATGACTATAGCTACTTTTAATTAGATGCCTATAGCTACAGTACTTTTAATTAGATACAACATGGAATAGGCCTTTCTGGCTCCTCAAGCCACATAGACCAGCTACCCCGACAACTCCAATTGACCCTAAGCTAATAGCAGGACAATATACAATGACCAATTAATCAAATGACTGTGGAGGAAATCAGAGCACTCAGAGAAAACCCACGCATTCCGCAGGGAGGATGTACAGAGATTTCTTACAGAGGAAGCCAGGATTGATCTCCGAAATCTGACACCCCGAGCTGTAGTAGTGTTTATTAGAGCCTGGAGCATAACTATTTTAAAACAAAATGATGCATGTAGCTACTTAGTTTAAAACACAATTGAAAAATCATAAAATAGCAGATAGTCAAAATGCTCTTTGGAATTCTTTCACATATACAACAGAATTATTTTAAGAAGGAGATTTTGTAAAATCTTTGATTGAACTATTTTCTTAAATTCTTAGATTTAATTACTGTGTTGAAAAATCCATGATCCCAAACAATAAGAACGGATCAATTATTAAGATTCTTATTCAACTACAAACAGAAATTTAATAAAAAATCCAAAAAAGAGTGCAAAATCTAGAACTAATTGAAAGATGTAAGAAAGAAAGATTATCTACTGTGTGGGAAGAATATTATTATTTCTAATACTATACACTCTATGTGCTAAAATAAATGAGTGGTGGCGCAAGACAGTGTTCATTTTGTGCAACAATAAGGTAGAGAAGCTGTTATTTCATAGTTTCGAAAAAGCTGTGTCAAAATATCTTTGGAAATATTGTGGATACAATTTAACACAAAACATATTTGATGGGCTCCTACCCAAAATGGTTATCTCTCATTGAAGATACACATATCTATGGGAGTAAGGACGTGCACATGAAATGGGCTTGATAACATTGACATAACTGTAATACCTAGATGACACCACTGTTTAATGAGGTATCAGGATGTAAGAGCAAACTCCCTACCATAAAATCTTGAATTACCTACAAAATGTACAGATTTGTTATTGCAAATATGACCGCAAATCATTATCTAGAGCAGTTCTTTAATGTTGTCATACCAGTGTGGAGGGGTGGGTGGTCTGGAGGGGTGGAATGTGCCCACTATCTTTGAAATGCTCTTCATTTCTTTTTTGTGCTTTGTCAGTGTGACATTGTGACCATACTCGTTCCCTCGTTATAATATTACATTGGATAGTCAGTGCACTCTATCATTGTTGCATAATCAATGTGGGAATACTCTGTTCCATTCCCTTTGTCTTTCCTTACAGCTCTCCAAATTATTTTACAGTATTCCATCTCTGTCAAGTCAACTTTGATTGCTCCAAGGACAGCATTGCTTCCCTCATTGGCTAATCTTATATATGAAATCCATCATGCTCGACAACATTCCGGTAATTCTTTTAATTCCCACTCTCAAATATTTGAATCCTTTCTGTAGTACAGTGATCAGCATTGGATGCAATACTCCTATTATGGTTGAATCAGCTTTTTTGAATGTAAGTATATAAATTCTTCCCTTCTTTTTGATCCTAGTCCATTTATGGATCCTAAGATTCAAAGTACTATGCAAGCTTCTCTCAAAACAGAACTTTCCTGTTAAAATGTCTATTTTTTCCTCAATATTTCCCATTCCAGAACATCTGAGATCTCCATTTTCTTCAAAGAAAGGCATTTCCTTCCTTCTACTATCCATGCTGTCCACATCTCATCCAGTTCCTGGACATCTGAACCCAAGGGGACCAATATCTTTGTGGGCCGGTTTGCTAGAGCTGAAAGGGAGGGTTTAATCTAATCTGGCAGAGGGGTGGGAACCAGAGTGATAGGCTGAGGATGGGGCAGTTGCAAGTAGATGCAGTGTAGTAATAAGACTGTGAGAAAGGACAGGTAAATGATAGGGCAAAATTGCAGTCAGTGCGATGAGTTGAAGTGTAACATGGTGTCACAGAGGGGGCGCTGGTGAACAGACCCAAATGCAAGATACAGACACTGAAGTACTAGGGACAGGACTAGGATGCAGGACCTGGGCTAGGATATGGACAAGAAACAGGAAACTCGGACAAGGACCCATGAATTAGGGGCCTGGGCATGGGAAAGCGGGACCAGGACTAGGAACCATGAGCTAGGAGCCTGGGCTTGAACTCCGAGCCAGAGACTGGACAAGGACACAGAACCTGGGTCTTGACTCGGGCTTGGACCCCAGAACTAGGCAAGGACATGACATGGCTACAGGACAGGACATGGCTGGGGTCTTGAATCTTGAGGCTTGCAGGCTGGGGTCTTGGGTCTTGAGGCTTGCAGGATGGGGTCTTGGGACTTGAGATGCGGAGGCTGATAACTCGGAGGCTGGAGCTCGGAGACAGACTGGGAACTGTACATCAACACAGAGCCGGGACTCATCCTTCGAAAAGTCAGGACTCATCTTTATCACAACACTAACATGAGACTGGACAGTACATAGACATAGAGCCAGGACTTATCCTTAGACAAGCTGGGACTCAACTTTATCTCCACACCAAGGTGAAACAGGTCCATCCATCAGGTAACGGCAGAATGGCCAGAGTTACCCAATAGAGGCAAAGACAAGACAAGACAGGTCCCCCCGCGGGGCAACAGCAGAATGGCCTGACTTACCCCACGGAAGCGAGGACAAGACAAGACAGATCCCCCCGCAGGGCAACAGCAGAATGGCCTGACTTACCCCACGGAAGCGAGGACAAGACAAGACAGGTCCCCCTGCGGGGCAACAGCAGAACGACCTGACTTACCCCACGGAGGTGAGGACAAGAAGAGACAAACACCAAAGAATGACAGACAGTTCCATCTCTGCATCGGGGTTGCTCCAAATTGCAGTTACAACCAGCAACCTCAGCTGGCTATGGAAATAGCCAGATCTCTACCGAGCTCAGAGTGGCTGACGACCACTCAGCTGGCCCAGAAAACGGCCGAATCCATACCGCAAAGACAGCTCCGACTACCAACAGCAAGGCTCCATGAAGCAATGGTTCTCCAACATGGCCTAAAGATGGCAAGTGGCTGCTCTAGCCTTCCACAGGCAGGTTGCTTCCAGAGGATCTTGACAAGACAAACCAGCGGCCCACACTAGACCCCAAGGCTACTTATATTCCAAGCCCCAAGATGGGAATCAGGTGTCTATGATTAACCGGACCGTAACAAAGGACAGCTGGAAGACCCGGAGTCCTGAGTCCATGGACCGGACCGTGAACCGGAAAGCAGAATTCACGGACGGACCATGACACATGGGGGCAAGATCAAAAAGAGTGATGAGTACAGGACTGAAGGCATTATATTTGAATGTATACAGAATACATAATAAAGCAGATGATCTTGTAGCACAGTTAGAGATTGGCAAGTATGAAATTGTGGATGTCACTGTGTTGAGACTGAAAGAAGATCATAGTTGAAACTTAACATCTAAAAGTTCACATTGTATTGAAAGGACAGACGGGTAACAGAAGGGATGGGGTGGTTCTGTTGGTAAAAAATAAAATTAAATCCTTAGAAAGAGGTGACATAGAATCAGAAGATGTAGAATCCTTGTGGATACAGTTAAGACGCTGCAGGAGTATAAAGACCCTGATAGCAGTTATATACAGATCTCCAACATTAACCAGGATGTGGGATACAAATTACAATGGGAGATAGAAAAGGCATGTAAAAGGTGCAGTGTTATGATAGTCATAGGGGATTTCAACATGCAAGCAGATTGGAAAATCAGGTTGGTGCTGGAAGATTGTCCAAGAGAGGAAATTTGTTAAATAACTACGAGATGCCTTTTTAGAACAGTATGTGATTGAGCCCCTAGGGAAAAGGAAATTCTGGATTGGGTATAGTGTAATTAATCAGATTTGATTTGGGAGCTTAAGGTAAAGGAACCCTTAGGAAGCAGTGATCATAATATGATAGAATCACCCTGCTACTTGAGAGGGAGAAGCTAAATGCAGGTGTATCAGTATTATAGTGGAGTGAAGGAAATTACAGAAGCATGAGAGATGAGCTGGCCAAAGTTGACTGGAAAGGGATACTAGCAGGGATGACAACAGAACAGCAATGGTTGGTGTTTCTGATGGGTAAGTCAAAAGGTGCTGGATAGATACATCTCAAAGATGAAGTATTCTAAAGGGAAGATGAGGCAACTGAGGTTGAGAAGAGAAGTCAAACACAGCACAAAATGAAAATAGAAAGCATATAACTTAGCAAAAATTAATGGGAAGTTAGAGGACTGGGAAGCTTTTAAAACCTAACAGAAGTATTTAAGAAGCTATAAGGAGAAAAAAGATGAATTACAAAGGTAGGCCAGCTAATAATATAAAAGAGGATACCAGAAGTTTTTTCAGCTATATAAAGAGTGAAAGAGAAAGTGTGAGTGGATATTGGACTGCTGGAAAATGAGGCTGAAGAAGTAGTATTGGTGGGTGTATCCAGAACTGGAGGGCACAGTCTCAAAATTGAGGGGCGACCCTTAGAGCAGAGGTAAGGAAGAATTTTTTTTAGCCTGAGAGTAGTAAATCTGTGGAATGCTCTGCCACAGACTGCAGTGGAGCCAAGTTCATGTGTATATTTAAGGCAGAAATTGATTGTTTCCTGATCAGTCAGGGCATCAAAAGATATGTCGAGAAGCCAGGTGTATGGGGTTGAGTGGAATCTGGGATCAGATATGATGGAATGGTAAAGCAGACTTGATGGGCTGAATGGCCTATTTCTGCTCCTATGTCTTATGATATTATGGTCTTATGGGACAAGGAAATGAAGACAAAGTTAAAAAGTATTTTGCATCAGCTTTCACTGTGGAAGACACAAGTGGTACTGTATGCCAGAAATTTGTGAGTGTCAGGGGGTAGGAATGAGTGTAGTTGCTATTACTAAGGAGAAGGTGCCTAGGAAGCTGAAATTTTCTGAAGGTAGTTAAGTCACCTGGACCAGATGGACTCCACCCCAGGGTTCTGAAAGAGGAAGATGGAGAGATTGTGGAGGCATTAGTAATGATCTTTCAAGAATCACTAGATTCTGGTATCGTTCTGGAGGACTGGAAAATTGCAAATGTCACTGTATATTCTTTAAGAAAGGAGAGAGGCAGAAGAAAGGAAATTATAGGCCAGTTAGCCTGACTTCAGTGGTTGAGAAGATGTTGGAGTCCATTAGTAAGGATGAGATTTTTGGGTACTTGGAGACACATGATAAAATAGGTCAAGGTCATTAAGGTTTCCTTTAGGGGAAATCTTACCTGACAAATCTGTTAGAATTCTTGGAGGAAATCACAATCAGGACAGATAAAGGAGAGTCGGTGGATGTTGCTTACTTGGAATTTCAAAAGGTCTTTGACAAGGTGCTACACATAAGGTTGTTTAACTGGATAAGAGTTCATGGTATTATTAAAAAGAAACTAGCATGTGCAAAAGGTTGGTTGACTGGCAGGAGGCAAAAGGTGAGAATAAAGGGGACCATTTCTGGTTGGCTGCCAGTGAGTAGTGATGTTCCGTAGGATTCAGTGTTGGGACTGCTTCTTTTCATGTTATATGTCAATGATTTGGATGACAGAATGAATGGCTTTGTGGCCAAGTTTGCAGATGATATAAAGATAGATGGAAGGGTAGATAGTATTGAGGAAACAGGGAGGCTGCAAGACCACTGACGGGTTGGGAGAATGGGCACAGTGGCAGATGGAATATCACGTCAGGAAGTGTACAGTCGTGCACTTGGTAGAAGGAATAGACTATTTTCTAAATGGAGAGAAAATACAAAATTCAGAGGTGCAAAAGGACTTGAGAGTCTTTGTGCAGGATACCCTAAAGGTTAGCTTGCTGGTTCAGTCAATGGTAAGTGTCCTGGGATTAGTGTATATAAGTCCTGGGATGCCCTTGGTCATCCATCATGTGATCAGCAATTTCAGTAGTCTAAGTGGGTGAGTATTTTAAAAATTATCACTCGCATTTGAATCTGTTCACGATGGTGACGATGGGATCATGAGCTATCATGAACACGGTGGAGAACTGAACTAGTAAATATCCTGTGAATAAATAGACTGAGTAAGGCAGGTGCTATTACAGACTCAGGAAAAGGAAAAATAACATGGACAAGGCAAGGACAGTGATCATGTGTGACCTGCAAAGCAGCTAACATGGCCCAGAGGGGGACAGCACCCCAAGCAGAGAGGAGAGGCAGGCCTATGTGTGGGAATCATGTCAGGAGGTCCCAAGGAGAGGGGCCGAGCAGAGTCAGGAGCTGTTAGAAGCAGTGCAGCTGCCTGAGGAGGTAGCAATGATTAAAGTAAAGACTCACCAGAAAGGGAATAATAGGGAGCAGAAAGGGAACAAGTAGGCAGACTTCAGTGCGAGGAGGGTAGCTGAAGAAACTACAAATGCCAATTTAGCAAGATTACATGATGTGAAGGACCGCTGTAACCAGGGTAACACATCAATGGATGGAGCAAAGCAGCAGCGACATATTGCCGAGCAGAGAGAGCCAGAGGGAGAGAAGATAGTCCTCCCATAGCCAGGTGTCCAAATCATGGTAAGGGAGCTGCCTGAAAAGACAGCTTTCACTCACGAGTGGACAGAACCACAGGTGGTACTCCAGATGAATAACGCCTGTGTTGGTGTTTGGTCCCAGTGAGGCAGCTGACTCTGGTGAAAAACTGGATTCAGATCAAACCGCATGACCCCACCTTCTTGTTGCCCCCCATAAACAGAGCAAGAGCTCAAGTGTACCCGGCAGCAGTGTTATTGCAGAAATCCTAATTGATGAGCACCAGCCAGCCGCATCACCCCTGACCACAGGTGATGGAAGCAAACCCACAGCAAACATGAAGGTGGAGCACACCGAGAGAGCGCGACAGCAAGCCGTGAAGTTTAGCAGTAACTGACCTCTGTAATGAAGGCTGGTTGCTGAAGGCAGATGATTAGTTGTATAGTCAGTATAGAAAGACATTGGGGAAAATAGGATAGGATCCGGGCTGCAGCAGAGACATCATGTTCCACAACTTCGATGGCATGCCAGACTGAGAAAGAAAAGAAATTACACACAGCTGGGCCCTTTCAGTGATTGGGCCAGTGATGACTGGATGGTCCAGAAGGGGATGACGTGGGGAGGGTCCTTGCCGTCATCCAAATAGAGACCACCCCAACCTCTCCTGTACATCAGTGAGAGGATCTGAGAGACTAGTCGTCAGTATTTCAACAATCTTTTGTCATGACATGAAGTGTGTACTATTCCTATGAGTCTGATACATTTACCTTGCTTGAGCCCCTGACCAGAGAGTAACCACCAGTAGCTGCTGCAGAGTTTTAGCTCTCCGAGAATGAAGAAGTGAAATAAAGAACGTGATTAAGCTGCAATCGGCCTACAGGGAAGGAGGCAACAGGCATACGAATGACAAAGCTGCATTTTAAAGTCTGTTGGTCAAATACCTGGAACAATCTCTGCTTAAAATCTTGTTGGCAGTCATTAGTTCCGAAGTACAAGGAATTTTTGTTGCCCTATTTGGTTAGATCTTCCTTAAAGTTTGGCCTTTCTTGGAATAACATTTGGGAAAAATAGATCTTTGACAGGAAGGTCAAGAGGAAAGACTTCCAAGGTGTATTCTGGAGTTAGGGTATATAGCAAATATTAACTTCAGCAACCAATCTTCAGACCTGAACATGGATTGTATATTAAATTTAAAATGCAGCCCTGAACAGTAGTTTCCTGCAGCTGTGGACACCAGCTGATTGAAAATCTGACAATATTGATTAACATTTATTTTGGGAGTCTGAAATGTGGGTATGAAGAAGGTGATGTGAAATTATATGTAATTCAAAGGAAGCATTGTAGATACATTGTAGAATTGTCCTGCTGTTACCTTGGATCTTTAGCATATAAAATGTTGGGTCAAACAGACCTCTTTTTCCAAGAGCATCTTGTTTGGTTGAATAAAGCACTTCTGTATCCATTAGTTTCAATGTCTCTCTGATGATTTTGTTTACATCACAACATTAAGGAAGACATATGCAATGTTACCATTCATTTTTAGAGGACTAGAATATAAAAGCAATGATGTAATGATGAGGCTTTGTAAGATATTGGTCAGACCACACTTGGAGTATTGTGAGTAGTTTTAGTCCCCTTATCTAAGAAAAGATGTATTGGCATTGGAAAGCGTCCAGAGGAGGTTCACGAGAGTGATTCCAGGATGAAGGGTTAGATTATCATATATGGGTTAAAGTATGAGGAATGTTTGATGGCTTAGGGCCTGTACTTGCTGGAGTTTAGAAGAATGGGGGGGGGAGTGGTGGTATTGAAACCTATTAAATAGTGAAAGGCCTAGATACAGTGAATATGGAAAGGATGTTTACTATAGTAGGATAATCTAGGACCAGAGGGCACAATCTCAGAATAGAGGGACGTTCATTTAGAACAGAGATGAGGATTTTCTTTCACCAGAAGGTAGTGAATCTGTGGAATCCGTTGCCACAGACAGCTGTGGAGATCAAGTCATTGAATGGAGGCTGATAGGTTTTTGATTAGTAAGGGTGGCAAAAGTTACGAGGAGAAGGTAGGAGAATAGGTTTGAGAGGGGTAATAAATCAGCCTTGATGGACCAAATGAATGGAGCAGAATAGATGGGCTGAACGGCATATTCTGCTCCTTTGTCTTATGGTCTTATGGTCTATTTGCCCTCACCCCATCTGTCCATTTTCATAACAGAGATAGAGTTCTCTTGTCCTTACCTACCACCCTATGAGCCTCTCCAATCAGCACATCATTCTCCATAGCTTCCGCCATCTTCAACAGGATCCTACCACCTTCCGTATGGATCACTCTCTCCGCGACTCCATTGTCCATTCATGCCTTCCCACTGTTCTCCCTCCTAGCACTAATCCCTGCAAGCAGAACAAGTGCTACCCCTGCCCCTTCATCCGCTCCGTCACCACCATTCAGGACCCCAAATACTCCTTCCAGGTGAGGCAACGCTTCATCTGCAAGTCTATCTGGGTCATCTACTGTATTCATTGATCCTGGTGCACCCTTCTCTAAGTCCGTAAGACCTGAGATGATTGAGGGACTGCCTCATGGAGTACCTTCTCTCCGTCCGCCACAACACGGGACTTTCCTGTGACCACCTATTTCAACATTTTATGAAACTGCAACATGCTTTTCTCACTTTAAGCATGAACACTGCAATTGATGAAGGCAGACATTCCATGCACCTTCTTCACCACACTGTCTGCTTGGATTGCCACATTGAGGGAGCTATGAATGCTATGGATTTGCACTCTAATATGTTCCTGTGCATCAGTGTACTGTGCTTAAGAATCGTGCCATTTCCTGTATATTTGCCTCTTACATTTAAACCCCCAAAATGAAACACCTCATACTTACAGAGGGAGGTACAGAGATCCAGGTTCTGCAACTTCTCAATCAAGATTGTGGGAATGATGGTATTAAATGCTGAGCTATAGCCGATGAACGGCATCCAGATATAGGTGTTTGTGTTGTCCTGGTGGTCTAAAGCCATGTGGAGAGCCATTGAGATTGCATCTGCCATTGAACTATTGTGGTGACAGGCAAATTGCAATGAGTCCAGGTCCTTGCTGAGGCAGGAAATCAGTCTAGTCATGACCAACCTCTCAAAGCATTTCATCACTGTCGATGTGAGTGCTACCGGGCGATAGTCATTAAGGCAGCTCACGTTGTTCTCCTTAGGCACTGGTATAATTGTTGCCTTTTTGAAGCAAATGGGAACTTCTGCCCGTAGCAGTGAGAGGTAGAAAATGTCCTCGAATACTCCCCCCTGTTGGTTGGCACAGGTTTTCAGAACCTTATCAGGTACTCCATTGGGACCTTCCACCTTGCAAGGGTTCACTCTCTTTAAAGACAGTCTAACATTGGCCTCTGAGACAGAGATCACAGGGTCATCAGGTGCAGCAGAGATCTTCACAGCTGCAGTTGTGTTCTCCCTTTCAAAGCAGGCATTGAAGTCATTAAGTTCATTTGGTAGTGAAGCATCGCTGCCATTCATGTTATTGGGTTTCGCTTTGTAGGAAATAATGTCTTGCAAGCCCTGCCAGAGTTGTCGTGCATCCAATGTCGCCTCCAACCTCGTTCAAAATTAATCTCTTCACCCTTTTAATAGCCTTCCAAAAATCATACTTGGTTTTCTGGTACAGGCCTGGGTTCCCAGACTTGAATGCCACAGATCTAGCCTTCAGCAGACAATGTACCTTCTGGTTTATCCATGGCTTTTGTTTTGAGAAAGTGCAATAATTCTTTATATGGACACACTCATCCACACAGGTTTTAATGAAGTCGATAACAATTGCAGCATACTCATCCAGGTTCGAAGATAAATCCCTGTATACAGTCCAGTCCACCAATTCAACAGTCCTGTAAGCGCTCTTGTGATTCCCTTGTCCATACCTTCTTGGTTTTCACTACTGGTGCTGCAGTCTTCAGTCTCTGCCTATACTCAGGGAGCAGAAGTACAGCAGGTGATCAGAATTTCAGAAGTGAGGGTGTGGAATAGCACGGTAGGCATTTTTGTTGGTGATGCAACAATGGTCCAATTGTTTAATGAGTTTTTCAGACCGGCCTGATTAAAATCTCCCAAAACGATGGTGACGGTGTTACAATGTGTTGTTTTGTGCTGATCATCTAAAGCCTGCTTGACATTGCCCTGAGGTGGAATGTAAACTGCTACCAGAATGACCCTGGAGAGCTCCCTTGGTAGATAAAAAGGACGGCACTTAACTGCTAGGTATTCCAGGTCTGGTGAGCAGAATTGGGACAGCACAGATATTTGTGCACAAAGAAGAGTTGATCATGAGGCACACTCCTCCGCCTCTGCCCTTGAGGGACTCCGTAGATCTATCCTGACGGTGTATAGTAAACCCGTCGATCTGAATGGCTGCATCCGGTACGGAAGGGGTTAACCAGGATTCCGTGAAACAAAGGACACACACGGTTCTAATGTCCCTCTGATTCAGCACCCTAGCTCTAAAATCAACGATTTTATTCACCAGAGACTGCACATTTGCCAGCAAGATAGTTGGTATTGGGAGTTTAAAACCCCGTTTCCTTAAACGCACTTGTTTGCTTAGCCTCCTGCTCTACTCAATTTATACTTATGACTGCATGACTAAGTACAGCTCCATCCCCATAATTAATTTTGCTTACAACACTACTGTTGGTGGCCGAAACAAAGGTGGTCATGAACCACCAAACAGAAGGGAGATTGAAAATCTGGTTGGACGGTGCCACAGCAAAAACCTCTCACTCACCGTCAGCATAATCAATGTCAAGTTGATTATTGACTACAGGAGGAGGAAACTGAAGATCCACGAGCCAGTCCTCATTAAGGGATCATAGCTATAGAGGGCTGGTAACTTTAAATTCCTTGGCATTATCATATCAGAGAATCTGTCCTGGCACCAGCACATAAGTACTATCACAAGCCCTTCAGTCACCTCAACTCTGAACTGACTCTAAACCTATGGAGTCACTCTCAGGGACTCTCCAACTCATGTTGACACAATCATGGCTAACAACAGATGTCAAAGCCAACGTAAAAGCCAAAGAGAGGGCATATAACAGAGCAAAAATTAGTGGGAAGTTAGAGGATTAGGAAGCTTTTAAAGACAAACAGAAGGCAACTAAAAAAGTAAGTTAAAAGGTAAAGATGGAAGACAAAAGAAATCTAGCCAATAATATTAAAGAGGATATCGAAAGTTTCTTCAGATACATAAGGTGTAAAAGAGTGGCTAGAGTGGATATCAGACCGCTGGAAAATCGATGCTGGAGAGGTAGTAATGGGGGACAATGAAATGGTGGATGAACTGAATAAATATATGAAGAATCCATAACTGTTGGAACTCTTCGGCAAAAGCAACATGCTGGATAGACAAAGGAAAATTACTTGATGTTGTGTACTTGGATTTTCAGAACGCCTTTGACAATGTACCAATGAGGCTGCTTAACAAGCTATGAGCCCATGGTAATACAGAAAAGATTCTAGCATGGATAAAGCAGTGGCTGATTGGTAGAGGGCAAAGAGTGGGAATAAAGGGAGCCATTTCTG
This sequence comes from Mobula birostris, assembly GCF_030028105.1. Lineage (NCBI taxonomy): Eukaryota > Metazoa > Chordata > Chondrichthyes > Myliobatiformes > Myliobatidae > Mobula > Mobula birostris. The sequence continues at coordinate 140,885,431 of NC_092371.1, read as the reverse complement.
GTTGGCTGTCGGTGAGTAGTGGTGTTCCATAGCAGTCTGTATTATGATAGAATCTCTTTAACGTTTTATGTCAATGATTTGGATGATGGAATTGATTTCTTTGATGTAAAGTTTGCAGACAATATGAAGATAGGTGGAGAGGCAGGTAGTTTTGAGGAAGTAGTGAGACTATAGAAGGACTTAGACAGATTCAGAGAATGGGCAAAGAAATGACTAATGGATACAGTGTCAGAAAGCACATGCACTTTGGTAGAAGAAATGAAAGGACTGACTATTTTTTAAATGGAAAGAAAATACAAAACTGAGGTGCAAAAGGGCTTGGGAGTCATTGTGCATGATTCCTTCAAGGTTAATTTGCAGGTTGAGTCTGTGGTGAGGAAGGCAAATACAATGTTAACATTCATTTCAAAAGGACTAGAATTAGCAAGATGTAATATTGAGGCTTTGTAAAGCACTGCTGAGGCCTCACTTGAAGTTTTGTGAATAGTTTTGGGGCCCTTATCTTTGAAGGGGTGTGCTGAAAATGGAGAGAGTTCAAAGGATGTTCACAAACACGATTCTGCGATTGAATGGCTTATCATATGAAGAGTATTTGATGGTTCGGGCCCTGTATTCACTAGAATTCCAAAGAACGATGAGTAATCTGATTGATATCTATTGAATGGTGAATGGTCTTGATAGTGTGGATGTGGAGAGGATGTTTTCTATTGTGGGAGAGTCTAAGACCAGAGGACACAGCATTAGAATAGGGGGGCATCCTTTCAGAATGGAGGTGAGGAGGAATTTCTTTATCCAGAGAGTGGTGAATCTGTGGAATTCTTTGCCACAGGCAGCTGTGGAGGCCAAGCCTTTATGTATATATTTAAGGCAGAGGTTGATAGATTCGTGACTGGTCAGGGCATGAAGGCATACGGGGAGAAGGCAGGAGTTTGGGGCCAAGAGGAGAATTGGATCAGCCATGATGAAATGGTGGAGCAGACTCAAAGGGCCAAATGCCTAATTCTGCTCCTATATCTTATGGCCTTAAGGAATTATGTCATCAGTAGTATTTATTTATTTAAAAATGCACATTTGTCCTCTTCTACAGATTAGTTGTTTGTCAGTCTTTGTGTGTAGTATAGAATGTATACAATACATTCTATTGTATTTCTCTTTTATCCTGGAATGCCTGCAAGAAAATGAATCTCAAGGTAGTATATGGTGACTTACACAGTATGTAACCTTGATAATAAATTTACTTTGAGCTTTGAACTTTAAATATATCATAATCAGAGGATCTCATTGCTGATCTCTGCAGAACAGCAATGATCACCAACCTCTCATCAGAATAACACTCTTCCACTGGCACTACCCCCCGTCCTCATTGGCCATGCCAATTTTGAATCCGATCCACCAAGTCTTCATGGAACTAATGTGCCTTAATCTTTTGTATCAGTCTACCATGAGGGACCTTGTTGAAACCTTCACTAAGCTTTAGCAATCACTTCATCACCTCCTCAAAAAACTCAGTTAAGTTTATAAGGTATGACTACCCCATATGAAGCCATACCAACTTTTCCAAACAGTTTCTAAGGTGTTGATAAAGGCATGCAATGTTATGACCTTTGGTAGGCAAGGACAAAAATATAAGAGTCTAGGGGTCATAGGAATAGTTTTATTAAACTTTGGTAAGACCACAGTTGGAGTATTGCGTGCAGTTCTAGTCATCACAGAAGGGTATAATTGCACTGGAGAGGATTCAGAGAAGACTTGCCAGGACATTGCTGCTGATGGAATTATGAGGAAAGACTGAATAGGTTGGGGTTTTTTTGGTGCATAGGAGACTGAGGAAGGACTTGATTGGGGTATACATAAGTGTGATGGGTATTGTTAAGGTGGATAGTGAGAAATTCTTCTCATAACAGACATCTAAACTGGTGGGCACAGGTTTAAGCAGAAGGATATGAGAGCTAGGAGGGACTTGAGGAAATATTTGTTTCATGCTGGAATGCACTCTCTGAGGGGGTGATTAAGGCCGGTATTGTCACAGCATTTAAAGCTCTGAATCAAGTGCTGGAAGATGGGATCAGCACACAGGAGTACCTAATGGTCTACCTGGACATAGTGGGCTGACGGACCTGAATCTACAATTGTGGACTAAGGTAAGTTTCTACTTACCTATTATCATTTCTATCTCTGCTTGTACTAAGATATTTGCAACATCTGTTCTCTTGATAGAAAGTTCTACATTTCTGAGCCTTTAGCACTACACTGGTCTCTATAAAGGTCCACCTTCTGCAGTCTGCTTACTATTTATAAACCTATGGAAGATTTTTGGCCTTCCATTAAAACTACCATTCTATTCTCATTTTCTTCTTTGCTCATCGTACGTCCATTTTCATCATATTTCTCAGTTTACAACACTTAGAATGGCTTCTTCCTGAATTACTAATCTGATATTCATCATCGGCCCTTTATTTACTTATTTTCTCCTTTGCCATCCAATGAACTCTGGCTTTGGCCCCTTAACCTCCGTCTATGGTGAAAATGTACCTGGCTTGTTGTCTTCCTTAAATGGCTACCATCATTCCATTACAACCTTACCCATTCATCTTTGGTCCCTCTTCACCATTGGCAAGTTTTCATATATCCTACTCAGGTTATCTGTTTAGGATTTGAGAAGTTCCTTTATCTTCTCAATATCAAAATCTAGCCTCATGATACAATGATCATGGTTCCTCAGGAGTTCACTCACTGACATGTGATCTGCTTACAGTATTCCCCAGAACCAGACGATTCCTTCCTTGCTGCGCTGAAAACATAGTGACATAATGATCAAGGCAGTAATCTTGTGTACATTTCAAATATTCCTCTCCTTCTTTGCTTTTTACTCAGTATCACAACTGTAGTTTTTTTGCTCATGTTCCAAAGTTCAAAGTTCAAAGTTCAAAGTAAATTTATTATTAAAGTACATGTATTTCACATGCACAACTCTGAGATTCATTTTTTATGGGCATACTTAATAAATCCAATTACCATAATAGAATCAATGAAAGACCACACCAACAATGGTAACCAATGTGCAAAAGATATCAAACTGTGCAAATACAAAAAGAAAGAAAAATTATAATAATAATAAAAAATAAATAAGCAATAAATATCGAGAATGTGAGATGAAAAGTCCTTAAAAGTGAGTCTATAGGTTTTGGGAATGGTTCAATGATGGGGCAAGTGAAGTCGAGTGAGGTGAACTTCACTTCTGGTTCAAAAGCCTAATGGTTGAGGGGTGAGAATTGTTCCTGAACCTGGTGGTGTATGTCCTGAGGCTCCTGGGCCTTCTTCCTGGTGACAGCAGTGAGAAGACAGCATGACCTGGGTGGTGAAGTCCCTACAGACTTGCTCAGTTTCTCTTTCATTATTTGAAAGTCTTCTTGCTTCTTAGCTTTAACCAAAGGGATTTGGTCCAGTTCTATGTTCTATGTTAGACTGATCATGGAATAGGTTAAAAGGTCATCACAACATTGTGGACTAAAGGTCCTCTCCTGTTCTGTACTGTTCTATGTTCTAAGATACCCAGTAGTACGCATCTCCACCACTACGGTAACTTCCTAAATCAGTAGTATCATCTAACCTCTACTTTTTCCTTATCTTTTCTAAGCGACTTGTATCCAGAAACATTGTGTTCAATCCTGCCCTTTCATCAAAATTTTTCAGTCATCACCAGAGTGGTAAGTGCTACATTATTATTTTTGCCGTTTGATCAGATTGATCAGATTGAATATATTTGCACACATGCATAGAACATAGAACATAGAACATAGAATAGTACAGCACATTACAGACCCTTCGGCCCACAATGTTGTGCCGACCCTCAATCCCTGCCTCCCATATAACTCCCCACCTTAAATTCCTCCATATATCTGTCTAGTAGTCTCTTAAACTTCACTAGTGTATCTGCCTCCGCCACTGACTCAGGCAGTGCATTCCACGCACCAACCACTCTCTGAGTAAAAAACCTTCCTCTAATATCCCCCTTGAACTTCCCACCCCTTACCTTAAAGTAATGTCCTCTTGTATTGAGCAGTGGTGCCCTGGGGAAGAGGCGCTGGCTGTCCACTCTGTCTATTCCTCTTATTATCTTGTACACCTCTATCATGTCTCCTCTCATCCTCCTCCTCTCCAAACAGTAAAGCCCTAGCTCCCTTAATCTTTGATCATAATGCATACTCTTCTAAACCAGGCAGCATCCTGGTAAATCTCCTCTGTACCCTTTCCAATGCTTCCACATCCTTCCTATAGTGAGGCGACCAGTACTGGACTCAATACTCCAGTTGTGGCCTAACCAGAGTTTTATAGAGCTGCATCATTACATCGTGACTCTTAAACTCTATCCCTCGACTTATGAAAGCTAACACCCTATAAGCTTTCTTAACTACCCTATCCACCTGATAGATGCATTTGAGACCAATCTTTGCCTTTTTCATAGTCTGGCTCTCTACCTTTACCTGTCTCCACCCAAAACTTTACTACTCCTTTACTCTACTCCTGAACTATTCTGTACTTCTTTCATACACCTTATTTTTTTTCTTTCTACAGATATATGATGGTGCCTACTCCCAACTAACCTAGATTAAACCCTCCCCAACCACATCACACAATCCCTCCATAAAGGCAGCAACTATAGCAGTCCTGATGCAGGGTCACGACACGACCCATCCTTTCCCTACACTCTTACTGTCTGACCCACTGAGTCACGATCCATCCTTTCCCTACACTCTTACTGCCTGACCCATCGAGACACAATCCATCCTTTCCCTACACTCTTACTGCCTGACCCATCGAGACACAATCCATCCTTTCCCTACACTCTTACTGCCTGACCCACCGAGACACAATCCATCCTTTCCCTACACTCTTACTGCCTGACCCACCGAGACACGATCCATACTTTCCCTACACTCTTACTGTCTGACCCACCGAGACACGATCCATCCTTTCCCTACACTCTTACTGCCTGACCCTGACCCATCGAGACACAATCCATCCTTTCCCTACACTCTTACTGTCTGACTCACTGAGACACGATCCATCCTTTCCCTACACTCTTACTGCCTGACCCATCGAGACACAATCCATCCTTTCCCTACACTCTTACTGTCTGACCCATCGAGACACGATCCATACTTTCCCTACACTCTTACTGTCTGACCCACCGAGACACGATCCATCCTTTCCCTACACTCTTACTGCCTGACCCTGACCCATCGAGACACAATCCATCCTTTCCCTACACTCTTACTGTCTGACTCACTGAGACACGATCCATCCTTTCCCTACACTCTTACTGCCTGACCCACTGAGTCACAATCCATCCTTTCCCTACACTCTTACTGCCTGACCCACTGAGACACGATCCATCCTTTCCCTACACTCTTACTGCCTGACCCATCGAGACACAATCCATCCTTTCCCTACACTCTTACTGTCTGACCCACCGAGACACGATCCATCCTTTCCCTACACTCTTACTGCCTGACCCTGACCCATCGAGACACAATCCATCCTTTCCCTACACTCTTACTGCCTGACCCACTGAGACACGATCCATCCTTTCCCTACGCTCTTACTGCCTGACCCACCGAGACACGATCCATCCTTTCCCTACACTCTTACTGTCTGACCCACTGAGACACGATCCATCCTTTCCCTACACTCTTACTGTCTGACCCACTGAGACACGATCCATACTTTCCCTACGCTCTTACTGCCTGACCCACTGAGACACGATCCATCCTTTCCCTACACTCTTACTGCCTGACCCATCAAGACACAATCCATCCTTTCCCTACACTCTTACTGTCTGACCCACCGAGACACGATCCATCCTTTCCCTACACTCTTACTGCCTGACCCTGACCCATCGAGACACAATCCATCCTTTCCCTACACTCTTACTGTCTGACCCACTGAGACACGATCCATCCTTTCCCTACGCTCTTACTGCCTGACCCACCGAGACACGATCCATCCTTTCCCTACACTCTTACTGTCTGACCCACTGAGACACGATCCATCCTTTCCCTACACTCTTACTGTCTGACCCACTGAGACACGATCCATCCTTTCCCTACACTCTTACTGTCTGACCCACTGAGACACGATCCATACTTTCCCTACACTCTTACTGCCTGACCCACTGAGACACGATCCATCCTTTCCCTACGCTCTTACTGCCTGACCCACCGAGACACGATCCATCCTTTCCCTACACTCTTACTGTCTGACCCACTGAGACACGATCCATACTTTCCCTACACTCTTACTGCCTGACCCAGTGAGACACGATCCATCCTTTCCCTACACTCTTACTGTCTGACCCACCGAGACACAATCCATCCTTTCCCTACACTCTTACTGTCTGACCCACTGAGACACGATCCATCCTTTCCCTACACTCTTACTGTCTGACCCACTGAGACACGATCCATCCTTTCCCTACACTCTTACTGTCTGACCCACTGAACTCCTCCAGCAGTTTAATACTTTGGCCAGAGTACTGTTAAAGATTATGTATCAAAGAACCGCACCAAATGACTTTATAAGTGGAAGCTAACCGATTATCCAGATTCTGTGTGTCAATTCATCTTATTACATTGTAATATAAACAAGTCAAATGAAACACGCATGAAGAGCTGAATATACCTATTCAAATAGAGATGATGCATATTGATCCAATGAATCTTAACGATAATGATGCTCTCCTTAGTGAACCCTGTGTAATATAAAACTGATGTACATATGATGACCCACATACATTTGTCTCAGGCCAACTCTTCCAAGCTACTTATTGTATTTTTAGTTATTGCATTCTGTTACTGATCATACCAACCATTATAAGTTAGAAACATAATGACTTTACTGTGCAGTTTGCTTAAATACGAGAAAAGTTAGCAACCTTACAATTTAGGCGATGCAGTGCTGAGGATGTGAGTCTGTGGTTCAGTGATGTGGTTCTTTGAAAGTCTGTATCCATGCAGCAAGAATTCAAAACATTTTGAGCATTTTGAGCGGTAAGCAGCAGGTTGTTTCAGTTTACTTACAGGGTAGAAGTCCCAATTCCTGAACAACAAGGTAATGACTGAGCTTGTTTTAACACATACATTCAAGCACCAGGCTTTGAGGCTCATTCGCTGGGCTTTATCCAAATAGATGCTCTTCTGGGAATTGGGTTTATTCTTCTCCAGCTGCAGGAAAAGGGCAGCAATTTAAATCAATGTAACAGGTGTTCTTTTCTTGATTCAGGAGCCAATGTATCATCTGGGAATAAATTCATACACTGATACATAATAAATCATGCGGTTAGTCTAACCAGCTGTCATGGAATTTAATAAGAATGGACCTTGATATATTTCCTGACTATTGGATGGTGTTCAGTTAAATTGCATTTTCTGGAGTAACAGCCCAACAAATAACAGTTATGTTGCGTCATGGATAACATTGACTGTAATTTTGTTATAGTCAGAGGCAGATTTCAGCCCTCACCATGACTGTTATGGTTTTAATGTTGCTCCAAGTGAACAAACATAACCATTCTATAATCTGGAAGGCCTTATGTTTTTGTAATGTGTATTGCTGGATTGTGCTTACCATAATCATTTTGCTAATGTATTGATTATGAAAATATAAGCTTGCATGAAAATCCAGCAACAACATTTCCATGCCCACTTTAAATACCCTTTAAGTACACCTGATTTACCATTTAATAATTTATCAGATTTATTGTAAAGAATGCATTTATGTTCATAATTAATTTCTGCTATAAACATTAACAACTGATATATTTGAAACATGGCAAATATTCCACTGTTTATTTTCATGGTTATATTTTTAAAGAGCAAGTACAGACTACTATCACAATTCAACTAATCAACTTGCGCAAAGATGAAAGACAACTGAGAGAGAAGAGATCATTCTAGTGTATGGAGTTTGTCTTCTGAAAATCACTGTTAAACCACTTCTATATTTTGACCAAAACTGTGGTTATTTCTTTTCCTTTTTTCCCTTTGCCATGTAAGAGTTCAAGCAAATATCCTTCTGGAAAAGGAACTTAAACACTAAGGACTATTACATAAAATATGCAGTAATATTCAGTGGTAAATTAAATTTCTGTTATCTTTGTATATATTATAACATACTGTGTATTAGGTTTTATTGATTTTGTGATAAGGCACAAAATAAAATCAACATATCAAAATAATTATGTTCCTAATAAGCTATCCAAGTGTTTCAATAAGAGTGAAGTTGCATCTTCAATAAAAGATAATATCACATTTTAGATTTCTGAATAATGTTTAAGTCTGAAAGTTAACCGAAATATCTCACACATATTATTCTGATCGGATTTCCTACGCTCAGTCTGATAGGACCATACGTGATTTATTTAACTATCAACTAGTTTACTCCATTACATAAAAAAGAAACATGAAAGAATATTATTCCTTGTCAAAATTCAAGCTAAAGTGTCTTTAAGACTCACCTGGCGGCAGTTCAGGCTGCACTGCTCAGTGGCAGATATAATAAAATGTGCTGACGTGCAGAGTTATGGGGAGCCCTTCAGCTAATACTGATCATACCTGGACAAGGGATTACTGGAACAGAACAATTTGTTTGAGATTAGAGTCTGTCAGATCATCTACTGAGAGCTTCAGACCACCCTAATCTTACAGAGAAAATGAAGATGTATGTTGACAGGACCAAATTTAATAGAACCACTTCTGGTTTTAACCCGGTGCACATTGTAACCTGAATGGTGACTCTTCTCCATTAAAGTTACAAGTGCTAACAATGCTTTTATGATGATACTCATCCCCTTTTAGAAAAAATATGCACACAAGCTCACAAAGAAGCTTCAGAAGGAGGCTCTTCAGCCCACACCTGATGAAAACACAGGACAAGAGCAAAATTCAACCCATTAAAGTTTATCCTTCTAGATGCCTAGCACTCCAATTATAACTGCATCTACCAAAAACCATTTAACTAATGTATATGTATATATTAAGAAATTCCATCCTCCAGCACTAATTTGACAATAGATAACATTTCAGAACTCTTTTCCTAATGGATAATAACACAAGCAGCTAAGCTCTGAACTTCTGTCCAGCCTATTATTTCAAGTCTCATGACCATCTCTATCTTACCACTCACTCATCAGGTTCTTGAACTAAAGGGGATAAAATCACTCAGTTTCACTTGCCCCATAATTGAAATGTTCCCACAATCTGTGGATTCACTTTCAAGGACCCTTAATCTCATGTTCTTGATATTTATTGCTTATTTGTTTAATATTATTATTTCCTTACTTCTGTATTTGCACATTTTGTTGTCTTTTTCACGCTGGTTGAACACCTAGGTCTGTTCACTCCTTCATTGATTCTGTTGTGGTTATTATTCTAATATGGATTTATTGAGTATGCGCACAAGAAAATGAATCTCAGGGTCATATATGGTAACATACCGTATGTACTTTGACAATAAATTTACTGCAAACTTTGAACCTTGACTGTATCTTAGTTGATCGGGAAATGCACTCAGTGGCCACTTTATTAGGTATAGGAGGTACCAAATAAAGTAGAGACTGCGTGTACGTTCATGATCTTTTTCTGCTGAAGCCCATCCACTTCAAGGTTCCACATGTTGTGCATTCAGAAATCCTTCTCTGCACACCACCATGTAAAACATGGTGATTTGAGTTACTGTTGCTTTCCTGTCAGCTTGAACCAGTCTCACCACTCTCCTCTAACCTCTCTCATTAACAAGGTGTTTTCACCCACAGAACTGCAACTCACTAATTTTTTTTTTGTTCTTCACACCGTTCTAAAGACTGTGTGCATGAAAATCCCAAGAGGTTAGCAGCAGTGGTGCAGTGCTAGCCAGAGCACGTCCAGCACATCTTTAAGACTCTGGAGTTTACAAAGAATGGTGCCAAAAACAAAAAAGCATCCAGTGAGTGGATTTAACTAGATGTTTACGCTCACAGAACAGCCACTTGCTGGATTTTTTTTGTCTTTGGCACCATTCTTTGTAAACTCCAGAGTCTGTTGTGCGTAAAAATTCCAGGAGATCAGCAGTTTCTGAGTTACTCAAATCACCCTGGGCAGCACCTAATTAATTAGCTTGTTTATTTTGACTTTTTTCTTAAAGATGTGCCGGATGCGCTCTGGTGCGCTCCGGCTAGCACTGTACCACTGGTTAGCAGTTTCTGAGATAGTCAAACCAGCCCATCTAGCACCAACCATCATTCCATGGTCAAAGTCACTTAGATCACAGTTCGTCCCCATTCTGATGTTTGGTCTGAACAACAGCTGAACCTCTTGACCATGTTTGCATGCTTTTATACACTGAGTTGCTGCCAAATGATTGGCTGCTTAAATATTTGCGGTAACGAGCAGGTGTACAAGTTAATTTAATAAAGTGACTACTGAATGTATTTTCAACTTGTGCTGTGTGAGTCATAATGTAAAAATTTGGAATAAGGCTTTGATAACCTCAAGGATTTTAAAACAAGTACCTAACAGTATGGTCTATGGAGCAGAGCTTACTTTTTTTCTGGGTAAAGACGATATGAATTTCTGTTACATTCATCTATGGATCTGGATGCAGTTGAAAGCGTAACAATAATCGTCCTCCCCCAGTTTCCCTTGAGAAACTGGCTGTCAGCTACTTCTTGAACCACTGCTGACCTTCTGCTGAATGTGTTCTCCATGTGCTGTTTGTTAAAGGGTTATGCTTTTTACACCTGGTGACAAAGAAGTAACAAGGAGCACATTTCCAATTCTGGATAGTGCATCAGATTAGGTGAGAAGCAGCAGGTGTGGTTCCTTTACTTCTCCTGCCTTCGCCCTTCTCGTGCAAAGGATGAAGGTTTGTGAGGTACAACCAAGGAAACATTGACAAGTTGCTGAATTACTTTACATAGTTGTTACAAATTAGAGTGATAGAGTTGGTGGAGTGAATGAATCTTTGGGGTGGTAAAGATAGATTAGGCAGCTTTATCTTGCATGGTATCGGGCTTCTTGAGTGCTGTTGCATTTGGACTCCTGTGAACAGTTTTCCATCTCACTCTTGAATTGTGTGTTGTGGATGTTGGAAAAGCTTTAAAGTTGCAAGATGTGATTTCTAGTCGCCACACTATTTACGTGGCTGCTGCAGTATTTGGTAAATAATGACCGCAAGGAAAGGGAAATGGAGGGTTATGTGGGGAGGAACTATGAGATTGATCTTGGAGTAGGTTAAAAGGACAGTACAACATCGTAGGTGGAAGGGCCTGTACTGGGCTGTACTGTTTTATGTTCTTTGATGCTGACAGTGAAAAATTCATCCATGGTAATGCAAATAAATACCAAGAGGAGATGATTGGATTTCTCTTGGCTACTAAAGATCACAGTGTGATTTTTAAGCACAGCCACTTGCTGAACAATTTCAGAAGGCATAAAGGAATGAACAGCATGATTGTGAAATTAAAAAGCAGAAAGTGCCGGAAACGCCCAGCAGGGTACAACAGGAGCAAAATAAAGAGAGAAATAATGTTTCAGATTGATAACCTTTAATTAGATTTGTTATAACCTGGAAATCAAGTATGTTTGAAGATACAGCAAATGGAAGAACTGGACAGAACAAGGGAATATCTGCAGTGGGGTGGAGAACAAGATTGATACACACAAGGTGCTGGAGGATCTCAGCAAGTCAGTCCATCCATCCAAAAACAAAGTTACAAGGTCGAAGAATACATTCAATCTGCTATTAAGAAACCAGGAAAATGAACAAACTTAAAATGATAAAAACTAATGAAACTAAAACTAGCGACATAATGAAATAAACAGTCTTAGTGCATTTAAGTGTACTTAAACCAAGCGTTCTTAAATGTATCCAAGAATATTTAAGCACATTTAAGTGATTTTAAGCAGTCGGCAAAAAAGATATCATCCATATCACTCCTGACCCACTCTCTAACTCTATCCAAACTGGATTCAACTAAAGACAAAGCAAGAATGCATAACTAAACTATTTATTTCTACCAGACCCCCACCCACATGACTAATTACACATAATAAACATAATAAATGCACAACAATATAGATATAAAATTGATGCCTGGCTCCTACACATTTTCCTCCATAGGTGCTGCCTGACCTGCTGGGTTCCTCCGGCTCTTTGTACGTGTTGCTCAGGATTTCCAGCATCTTCAGAATCTCTTGTGTTTAGAATTGATTGACATGATTGCTGGTGCTGCTGGCTGAGAAGGAATGGGAGGGCTTGATAGTTGCAGCTAATCTGTGTAGGGAGGTGTAAATGAATGAAAACATCAGAACTAACAGTTCTGGAATTATGAGACACAGACCACAGCAGCTGCTAGAAGCGTGAAATGAAGGAGGATGCTGGAAATGGATCCTGGTGGCATGGTGCAAAGACAATAACCTATCCCTCAAAGCCAGCAAAATGAAGGAATGAGTTGTTGACTTCAGAAGGAGTAGCGGACCGCACAACCCAGTTTACATTGGTGGTGTGCAAGTGGAACGGGTCAAAAGCTTTAAGTTCCTCAGGGTCAATATCACAAATGACCTGACTTGGACCAACCAAGCAGAGTCCACTGCCAAGAAGATCCACCAGCTCCTTTACTTCCTGAGAAAACTAAAGAGATTTGGCCTGTCCCCTAAAACCCTCACTAATTTTTATAGATGCACCGTAGAAAGCATTCTTCTAGGGTGCACCACAACCTGGTATGGAAGTTGTCCTGTCCAAGACCGGAAGAAGCTGCAGAAGATCATGAACACGGCGCAGCACATCACACAAACTAATCTTCCATCCTTGGACTCACTTTACACTGCACGCTATTGGAGCAGTGCTGCCAGGATAATCAAGGACACGACCCACCCAGCCAACACACTTTTCGTCCCTCTTCCCTCCGGGAGAAGGCTCAGGAGCTTGAAGACTTGTACAGCCGGATTTGGGAACAGCTTCCTTCCAACTGTGATAAGACTGCTGAACGGATCCTGACCAGGATCGGGGCCGTAACCTCCAAATATCCAGACCTACTTCTCGTTTTTTTTGCACTATCTTACTTTCCATTTTTCTATTTTCTATTTATGATTTATAATTAAAACTTTTAATATTTACTATTGATTTGTAATCCAGGGAGCGGGAAGCACAGAATCAAATATCGCTGTGATGATTGTACGTTCTAGTATCAATTGTTTGGCGACAGTAAAGTATAAAGTAAAATACCCAAGAGGCTGGGCAGCATCCAAGCAGTGAGAAAATTGGGCTTACATTATAGGTTGATAACTTTGCATCAGCAGCAGCCAGTTCTAAAATATGGTCATCAAATTTGATAGTTACCCTTACAGTTCTCACAGTTCTATCTCTAACGTTCTTGTTCTCAAGAAAGGCCATTATCTATAACATGAACTCGCTCACCAAAGGTCACAAAATAGATAGGAATGCATATTTCTTCCCCCTACAGCATTAGTGAAACACACTCAACGCCAGCACAGAGCAGGAGATGCAGCGTGAAATGGACTGCTTCTCACAAGCCTGCGACAACTTCGGTCTCACTATCAGCACCAAAAAGACCGAAGTTATGTACCAGCCTGCCCCAGGAAAGCCATATCAGGAGCCGCACATCACGGTGAAGGGCCAGAACCTCCAGGCAGCCGACAACTTCACCTACCTGGGCAGCATACTCTCTCGCGCAGTGAACATAGATGCTGAGGTCAACAACAGGATTGCCAAAGCCAGCGCCGCCTTTGGGAGACTCCGTGAGAACGTCTGGGAGCGGAGAGGACTCAGCCTTACCACCAAGCTGAAGGTCTACTGTGCAGTGGTCCTTACTACCCTCCTTTACGCCAACGAGACCTGGACTGTCTACAGCAGACATGCCAAACAGCTCAACCACTTTCACCTGAGCTGTCTCCGCAGACTCCTCCACATCAGGTGGCAGGACAAAGTCCCCGACACGGAAATCCTGGAACGAGCTGGGCTCTGCAGCGTCTACACCCTCCTGCTGACAGCCCAAGCCAGGTGGGCTGGTCATGTGGTCAGAATGCCAGACAGCCAATTGCCTAAGCAGCTGCTGTACGGAGAACTGTGTCAGGGCAAGTGCTCAGTTGGGGGGCAGAAGAAACGTTACAAAGACTGCCTGAAAGTGTCCGTCAAAGGCCTGGGTGTTGACATCAACACGTGGGAGACACTTGCCCTTGACCGTCCAGCTTGGCGCAGCAAGATCACCACAGGAGCCCGTGCAGCTGAAGTCAGGCGCATCATCGAGGCGCAATGAAAGCGTGCTGTGCGCAAGGCCCGAGCAGTATCCACTGCCACGACAGCACCCAACCACTTGTGTCCCACATGTGGGTGAGCCTTCAGGGCCCGGATTGGCCTCATCAGTCACCTCCAGACCCACAGCCACCAATCTCCCATTTGACTTTGAAGCCATGGTCATCTTCGACTACGAAGGACGAACAACAACAACAGTGAAACAGGAGGATTTTTATAATAATTGTAAGTTTCATTATTTACCATTTTTGGAATTCACTTTTTCTTTCAAGACTGCTCAATTAATTAAGTTGAATTCTAATTCTGTCATAGTAGTCACATGCCTCTACATCAATCATCTATACACTTGGATATCCAGTTTAGTAACATAAATAACATGTTATCATCCCCACTACTTACAAAGTTTTTACATGGCGAGGATCAAATGAACTGAAGATTGGTGATTCTTCTTCCCATGTGGCCCTTCTTAAAATTACAAGAGCTAGATAATGAACAAAATAATCTTAAAAAATAGCAATCCCTTTTACACAATAAGCAACAGCCAGACATGCAATTCCCAGCTCAATACAGACAATATATAATGGCTTATGTCACCGATAACAAAAATGACTAGTATGTTGGCAAGGACTCTCCGGAACAGCAAGCAACAAAGGGGATGCAGGAAGATATAAAAAAATGCAGGTACTGAACTCCGTGGTAACTGCCTGCTGGAGGACGTTGATGGACTAAGTAGCATCTGTTGGGAAGGAAGGGGTGGGGGAGGAAAGGCTTTGTTGATGACTCAGTTCAAAGTCCTGGATCAGGACTAAGGGTGGAGAGGGACGATGTCTAGTATAGGTAGGAGAGGGGTAGTGGTGAGAAAGAGGCGATTGGTGGGCCAAGAAGGGGTGGAGGTTGACAGGCAGTTGGAGCCGGGTGGGGATGGATGGAGCTGGGTGAACTTAAGGAAGCAAGGCAGGTGGACAATAGCTGGAGGTAAACAAAGAGGAAAGAACAAGCAGACAGGACTGCATAGATGAATGGGGTGTAGGAAGAGGTGGGGGATTATGGAGACAGCGGCCTGAATGTGATAAGTAGAAAAACAGAGCAGTAAGAAGAGTGATTAAGGGAAAGGTAAAGGACAGGTGGAACCAGATGGCAGAAGGGGGTGAGAGAATCCATTGGGTAAAATGTGTGTGTATTAGGTGGATGGTACCCAGAACATGGACAAAAAAGGCTACAGAAGGTGATTCGGTCATAAAGTACTGAATAGCTAAGAATAAATGCAGAAGTTACCTGCTTTAGGACATTCAATACTACGGAGTAGAAGATTCTAAATTTAGAATTTTTCAGTATTTTCCAATACTTTAAAAGCAAGAAGAGTTTAAAAGGAGATGGTTATTTCTTCAGCGATTTGATTGGGGCATGACTGCGCAAGCGTGTGGATGTCAGCCAATGAGGACGGTGAGGAGAGTTTAAAAGGAGACAGCTTTATAGAGTGGGTGCCAGAGTAGAGGGACACAGAGGAGAAGGGCTTTGGCTCAATGGGGCTTCAGCAATAACGGGTTGAGGTGAGGTAGGTTGCCTGTGTAGACAGGAAGAACGTGTGTGAGGCCAGTGTTCTCTGCTCGGTGTCAGATGTGGGGATTCCAGGAAACTCCCAGCCTCCCGGACGGCCACATCTGAGTCAGGTGTGTCAAGCTGCAGCTCCTTAGGGACCGTGTCAGGGAACTGGGGATGCAGCTTGATGACCTTCGTCTGGTCAGGGAGAGTGAAGAGGTGATAGATAGGAGCTATAGGCAGGTAGTCACACCGGGGTCTGGGGAGATAGATAAGTGGGTAACAGTCAGGAGAGGGAAGGGCAGGAGTCAGAGGCTAGAGAGCACCCCTGTGGCTGGACCCCTTGACAATAAGTAGTCTTGCTTGAGTACTGTTGAGGGTGATGGTCTACCTGGGGGAAGCAACAGTGGCTGCGCCTCTGGCACAGAATCTGGCCCAGTGGCTCAGAAGGGTAGGGAAAGGAAGAGGATAGCAGCAATGATAGGGGACTCTATAGTTAGAGGTTCAGACAGATGATTCTGTGGACGCAGGAAAGAAGCACGGATGGTAGTTTGCCTCCCAGGTGCCAGGGTCCGGGATGTTTCTGATCGCGTCCATGATATCCTGAAGTGGGAAGGAGAACAGCCAGAGGTCATGGTACATATTGGTACCAATGGTATAGGCAGGAAAAGGGAGGAGGTCCTGAAAGCAGACTACAGGGAGTTAGGAAGGAAGTTGAGAAGCAGGATCACAAAGGTAGTCATCTTGGGATTACTGCCTGTGCCACGTGACAGTGAGTATAAGAATAGAATGAGGAGGAGGATAAATGCGTGGCTGAGGCATTCGAGCAGGGGGCAGGGATTCAGATTTCTGGATCATTGGGACCATTTTTGGGGCAGGCGTGACCTGTACAAAAAGGACTGGTTGCACTTGATACCAGGGGGACCAATATCCTGGCAGAGAGGTTTGCTAAGGGTACGTATTGGGGAGGGTTTAAACTAGGATTGCTGGGGTGGGAATCAAACTAAAGAGACGGAGGAAGAGGCAGTTGCCTCACAAATAGAGAAAGCTTGGAGACAGTGCGAAAGGGAGGATAGGCAGGTGATAGAGAAGGGACGCGCTCAGACTGATGGTTTGAGATGTGTCTATTTTAATGCAAGGAGTATTATGAACAAAGCGGATGAGCTTAGAGTATGGATCAGTACTTGGAGCTATGATGTTCTGGCCATTACAGAGAATTGGATGGCTCAGGGGCAGGAATGGTTACTTATAGTGCCAGGCTTTAGATGTTTCAGAAAGGACAGGGAGGGAGGCAAAAGAGGTGGGGGAGTGGCACTGTTGATCAGAGAGAGTGTCATGGCTGCAGAAAAGAAGGAAGTCATGGAGGGATTGTCTATGGAGTCTCTGTGGGTGAAAGTTAGGAACAGGAAGGGGTCAATAACTCAACTGGGTGTATTTTATAGACCACCCAATAGGAACAGGGCATTGAGGAGCAGATAGGGAGACAGATTCTGGAAAGGTGTAGTAATAACAGGATTCTCATCGTGGGAGATCTTAATTTCTCAAATATCAATTGGCATGTCCCTAGAGCGAGGGGTTTGGATGGGGTGGAGTTTGTTAGGTGTGCTCAGGAAGGCTAAACCTAGAAAAGGAGAGGCTGTGCTTGATCTGGTATTGGGAAATGAACCTGGTCAGGTGCCAGATCTCTCAGTGGGAGACCATTTTGGAGATAGTGATCATAATTCTATCTCCTTTACTATAGCTTTGGAGGGGGATAGAAACAGACAAGTTAAGAAGGCGTTTTATTGCAGTAAAGGGAAATATGAGGCTATCAGGCAGGAACTTGGGAAGCATAAATTGGGAACAGATATTCTCAAGGAAATGTTTGAATGAAATGTGGCAAATGTTCAGGGGATATTTGCATGGAGTTCCGCAATGAGATAGGGAAAGGATGGTAGGATGCAGGAAACATGGTATATAAAGGTTGCTGTAAATTTAGTCAAGAAGAAAAGAAGAGCTTACGAAAGGTTCAAAAAACTAGGTAATGATAGAGATCTAGAAGATTATAAGGCTGGCAGGAAGGAGCTTAAGAATGAAATTAGGAGAGCTAGAAGGGGCTATGAGAAGGCCTTGGCAGACAGGGTTAAGGAAAACCCCAAGGCATTCTACAAATATGTGAAGAGCAAGAGGATAAGACGTAAGAGAATAGGACCAATCAAGTGTGATGGTGGAAAAGTGTATATGGAACCACAGGAGATAGCAGAGGTACTTTAATGAATACTTTGCTTCAGTATTCACTACGGAAAAGGATCTTAGCGATTGTAGGGATGACTTACAGTGGATTGAAAAGCTTGAGCATGTAAATATTAAGAAAGAGGATGTGCTGAAGCTTTTGGAAAGCAAAAATTTGGATAAATCATCGGCACCAGACGAGATGTACCCCAAGCTACTGCGGGAGGCGAGGGAGGAGATTGCTGAGCCTCTGACAATGATCTTTGCATCATCAATAGGGATGGGAGAGGTTCCAGAGGATTGGAGGGTAGTGGATGCTGTTCCATTATTCAAAAAAGGGAGTAGAGATAGCCCAGAAAATTACAGACCAGTGAGACTTACTTCACTGGTTGGTAAGTTGAGGGAGAAGATCCTGAGAGGCAGGATTTATGAACATTTGGAGAGGTATAATAAGATTAGGAATAGTCAGCATGGCTTTGTCAAAGGCAGGTCGTGCCTTACAAGCCTGATTGAATTTTTTGAGGATGTGACTAAACACATTGATGAAGGTAGAGCAGTAGATGTAGTGTATATGGATTTCAGCAAGGTATTTGGCAAGGTACCCCATGCAAGGTTTATTGAGAAAGTAAGGAGGCATGGGATCCAAAGGGTCATTGCTTTGTGTATCCAGAACTGGCTTGCCCACAGAAGCCAAAGAGTGGTTGTAGACGTGTCATATTCTGCATGGAGGTCGGTGACCAGTGGTGTGCCTCAGGGATCTGTTCTGGGACCCCTACTCTTTGTGATGTTTATAAGTGACCTGGATGAAGAAGTGGAGGGATGGGTTAGTAAATTTGATGATGACACAAAGGTTGGAGGTGTTGTGGATAGTGTAGAGGGCTGTCAGAGGTGACAGCGGAACATTGATAGGATGCAAAACTGGGCTGAGAAGTGATAGATGGAGTTCAACCCAGGTAAGTGTGAGGTGGTTCATTTTGGTAGGTCAAATATGATGGTGGACTATAGTGTTAATGGTAAGACTCTTGGCAGTGTGGAGGATCAGAGCGATCTTGGGGTCCGAGTCCATAGGACACTCAAAGCTGCTGTGCAGGTTGACTCTGTGTTTAAGAAAGCATACGGTTCATTGGCCTTCATCAACTGTAGGACTGAGTTTAGAAGCTGAGAGGTAATGTTACAGCTATATAAGACCCTGGTCACTTGGAATACTTGGACTCCACTTGGAGTACTGTGTCTCACTATAGGAAGGATGTGGAAACCATAGAAAGGATGCAGAGGAGATTTACGAGGATGTTGCCTGGATTGGGGAGCATCCCTTATGAGAAGAATTTGAGTGAACTTGGCCTTTTTTCCTTGGAGCGACGGAGGATGAGAGGTGACCTGATAGTGGTGTATAAGATGAAGAAAGGCATTGATCGTGTGGATACTTTGTACTTCATTGTCGCCAAACAATTGATACTAGAATGTGCAATCATCACAGTGATATTTGATTCCCTGGAGTACAAATCGATAGTAAATATTAAAAATTTAAATTATAAATCATAAATTGAAAATAGAAAATGGAAAGTAAAGTAGTGCAATAAAAACCGAGAGGCAGATCTGGACATTTGGAGGGTACGTCCCAGATCCGGGTCAGGAATCATTCAGTAGTCTTATCACAGTTGGAAAGAAGCTGTTCCCAAATCTGGCTGTATGAGTCTTCAAGCTCCTGAGCCTTCTCCCGGAGGAAAAGAAAATGTATTGGCTGGGTGGGTCGTGTCCTTGATTATCCAGGCAGCACTGCTCTGACAGCGTGCGGTGTAAAGTGAGTCCAAAGACGGAAGATTGGATTGTGTGATTTGCTGCGCTGTGTTCACGATCTTCTGCAGCTTCTTCCGGTCTTGGACAGGACAACTTCCATACCAGGTTGTGATGCACCCTAGAAGAATGCTTTCTACGGTGCATCTATAAAAATTAGTGAGGGTTTTAGGGAACAGGCCAAATATCTTTAGTTTTCTCAGGAAGTAAAGGTGCTGGTGGGCCTTCTTGGCAGTGGACTCTGCTTGGTTGGACCAAGTCAGGTCATTTGTGATATTGACCCCGAGGAACTTAAAGCTTTTGACCTGTTCCACTTGCGCACCACCAATGTAAATGGGGTCACGTGGTCTGCTACTCCTTCTGAAGTCAACAACCAATTCCTTCGTCTTGCTGATGTTGAGGGATAGGTTATTGGCTTCACACCATGCCATCAGGTTCTTAATTTCCTCTCTGTACTCAAACTCATCATTACCTGAGATACGGCCTACAATTGTTGTGTCATCGGCAAACTTATATACTGAGTTCGATGGCATCTTGGCTACACAATCATGGGTGTACAGTGAGTACAGCAGGGGGCTGAGTACACATCCTTGTGGGGCACCGGTGCTCAGAGTGATTGTAGAGGAGAGCTTGTTCCCTATTCTTACAGCCCAGGTCCTGTCCTTATGTATGCGTCTTTATTCTCCAGATGTTCTAAGGAGGAACGTAGGGCCGGAGAGATGGCATCTGCCGTTGACCTGTTGCTCCAGTAGGCGAATTGCAAAGCGTTGAGGTTGACCGGTAGGCTGTGGTTGATGTGTGCCTTAACCAATCGCTCAAAGCACTTCATAGCAATTGATGCCAGAGCCACAGGTCGATAGTCATTCAGGCATGGCACCTTGCTTTTCTTCAGCACCGGGGTTATCATTGCCTTCTTAAAACACAAGAGGATCTTAGACTGAAGCAAAGAGCAGTTGAAGATGTCAGCAGACATTCCAACTAGCTCGCTTGCACAGGCCCGGAGAACCCGTCCCGGGATGCCATCTGGGCCCGTCGCCTTCCTTGGATTTATCTTCAGGAAGGCCCTTCTAACGTCCTCCTCGGTGACGATGAATCTCGATGCCACCAGGTCCGGTTCATCCGGAGGGAGCGGGATGCTCCTCTTCTGTTCGAATCTTGCGTAGAATACGTTAAGTTCGTCAGGAAGAGAAGCGCCACTGTTATTGATATTCCCAGCCTTTTCTTTGCGCCCAGTGATCTCATTTAGACCCTGCCATTCCTTTGGTTAGCCTGGGCTTCCAACTTGGCTCGATATTGCCTCTTGGTGCCCTTTATAGCTTTCCGGAGTTCACGCCTGGGTTCCGTGTAGCGACTGGTATCCCTGGACCTAAAAGCCGCAGCTCTAGCCTTCAAAAAGGACTTGACTTCATAATTCATCCAAGGTTTCCGGTTAGGGAATACCCAGATCATCTTGCGAGACACATAGTCCTCTGTGCATTTCCAAATAAAGTCCGTGACAGCTGAGGCATGCTCATCGAGGTTAGCTGCCGAGTCCTTGAATACTAACCAGTCCACCGATTCAAAGCAGTCACGGAGGACCTCATCCGTTTACTCCGTCCAACGCGACACCACTTTTGACACCGTGACCTCCCACTTCAGTTTCTGTTTGTAAGCTGGGAGGAGGAGTATGGCCTGATGGTCCGATTTTCTGAAGTGAGGTTGTGGGACGGAACGGTAGGCATCCTTGACTGCTGTGTAGCAGTGGTCAAGTGTATTCGGGCCTCTAGTGGGGCAGGAGACATGTTGGTATAACTTTGGCAGCGCCTTTCTGAGGTTGACCTGGTTAAAGTCCCCTACTGTAATGAGCAAAGCCTCCGGATACCTGGTCTCAAGTTCACTGATGTTGGCATACAGTATGTTCAGAGCACACTCCACGTCCGCCTGGGGGGGATGTAGACCGCTGTCAGTATGACTGAGGTGAATTCCCGTGGCAGATAGTAGGGATAATCAGAGGCTTTTTCCCAGGGCTGAAATGGCTAGCATGAGAGGGTACAGTTTTAAGGTGCTTGGAAGTAGGTACAGAGGAGATGTCGGGGTAAGTTTTTTAAGCAGAGAATTGTGAGTGCGTGGAATGGGCAGCCGGTGATGCCGGTGATGGTGGTGGAGGCGGATACGATAGGGTCTTTTAAGAGACTCCTGGATAGGTACATGGAGCTTAGAAAAACAGAGGGCTATGGGTAACCCTAAGTAATTTCTAAGATAAGGACATGTTCAGCACAGGTTTGTGGGCCGAAGGGCCTATATTGTGCTGTGGGTTTTCTATGTTTCTATGTTTCTAAAATGGCTTTGGCTACACCAACACTGTTGAATTCTCTGTACATAGAAACATAGAACATAGAAAATAGGTGCAGGAGTAGGCCATTCAGCCATTCGAGCCTGCACTGCCATTCAGTATGATCATGGCTGATCATCCAACTCAGAACCCTGTACCAGCCTTCCCTCCATACCCCCTGATCCCTTTAGCCACAAGGGCCATATCTAACTCCCTCTTAAATATAGCCAATGAATGGCCTCAACTGTTTCCTGTGACAGACAATTCCACAGATTCACCACTCTCTGTATGAAGAAGTTTTTCCTAATCTCGGTCCTAAAAGGCTTCCCCTTTATCCTCAAACTGTGACCCCTCGTTCTGGATTTCCCCAACATCGGGAACAATCTTCCTGCATCTAGCCTGTCCAATCCCTTTAGGATTTTATACGTTTCAATCAGATCCCCCCTCAATCTTCTAAATTCCAACGAGTATAAGCCTAGTTCATCCAGTCTTTCATCATATGAAAGTCCTGCCATCCCAGGAATCAATCTGGTGAACCTTCTTTGTACTCCCTCTATGACAAGGATGTCTTTCCTCAGATTAGGGGACCAAAACTGCACACAATACTCCAGGTGTGGTCTCACCAAGGCCTTGTACAACTGCAGTAGTACCTCCCTGCTCCTGTACTCGAATCCTCTTGCTATGAATGCCAGCATACCATTCGCCTTTTTCACCGCCTGCTGTACCTGCATGCCCACTTTCAATGACTGGTGTATAATGACACCCAGGTCTCGTAGCACCTCCCCTTTTCCTAATCGGCCATCATTCAGATAATAATCTGTTTTCCTGTTTTTGCCACCAAAGTGGATAACTTCACATTTATTAAATTGCATCTGCCATGAGTTGCCCACTCAACTAACCTATCCAAGTCACCCTGCATCCTCTTAGCATCCTCCTCACAGCTAACACTGCCGCCCAGCTTCGTGTCATCCGCAAACTTGGAGATGCTGCATTTAATTCCCTCATCCAAGTCATTAATATATATTGTAAACAACTGGGCTCCCAGCACTGAGCCTTGCGGTACCCCACTAGTCACTGCCTGCCATTCTGAAAAGGTCCCGTTTATTCCCACTCTTTGCTTCCTGTCTGCCAACCAATTCTCTATCCACATCAATACCTTACCCCCAATACCGTGTACTTTAAGTTTGCACACTAATCTCCTGTGTGGGACCTTGTCAAAAGCCTTTTGAAAATCCAAATATACCACATCCACTGGTTCTCCCCTATCCACTCTACTAGTTACATCCTCAAAAAATTCTATGAGATTCGTCAGACATGATTTTCCTTTCACAAATCCATGCTCACTTTGTCCAATGATTTCACCGCTTTCCAAATGTGCTGTTATCACATCTTTGATAACTGACTCTAGCAGTTTCCCCACCACTGATGTTAGGCTAACTGGTCTATAATTCCCTGGTTTCTCTCTCCCTCCTTTTTTAAAAAGTGGGGTTACATTAGCCACTCTCCAATCCTCAGGAACTAGTCCAGAATCTAAAGAGTTTTGAAAAATTATCACTAATGCATCCACTATTTCTTGGGCTACTTCCTTAAGCACTCTGGGATGCAGACCATCCGGCCCTGGGGATTTATCTGCCTTTAATCCCTTCAATTTACCTAACACCACTTCCCTACTAACATGTATTTCCCTCAGTTCCTCCATCTCACTGGACCCTCTGTCCCCTACTCTTTCCGGAAGATTATTTATGTCCTCCTTCGTGAAGACAGAACCAAAGTAATTATTCAATTGGTCTGCCATGTCCTTGCTCCCCATAATCAATTCATCTGTTTCTGTCTGTAGGGGACCTACATTTGTCTTAACCAATCTTTTTCTTTTCACATATCTATAAAAGCTTTTACAGTCAGTTTTTATGTTCCCTGCCAGTTTTCTCTCATAATCTTTTTTCCCTTTCCTAATTAAGCCCTTTGTCCTCTTCTGCTGAACTCTGAATTTCTCCCAGTCCTCATGTGAGCCACTTTTTCTGGCTAATTTGTATGCTTCTTCTTTGGAATTGATACTATCCCTAATTTCCCTTGTCAGCCACGGGTGCACTACCCTCCTTGATTTATTCTTTTGCCAAACTGGGATGAACAATTGTTGTAGTTCATCCATGCAATCTTTAAATGCTTGCCATTGAATATCCACCGTCAACCCTTTAAGTGTCATTTGCCAGTTTATCTTAGCTAATTCACGTCTCATACCTTCAAAGTTATCCTTCTTTAAGTTCAGAACCTTTGTTTCTGAATTAACTATGTCACTCTCCATCTTAATGAAGAATTCCACCATATTATGGTCACTCTTACCCAAGGAGCCTCTCACGACAAGATTGCTAATTAACCCTTCCTCATTGCTCAATACCCAGTCTAGAATAGCCTGCTCTCTAGTTGCTTCCTCGATATTGATATTCATGAAATTAAGAAATGTGAGTTCTGTATTCTTCTGATAAGCTCTCATAAATTCCTCAGACATCTGGAGAAACTGTAATTGAGAAAACTGCATAGGTAAATTTAAACTCCCTTAAAATGACAGGTGTCATTTTCCAAACTTTCATTTCCGGCAGGCACCTTGTCTACTGACAAATTGTAAATTTGTGGAGATCACACACATACAAGACAAAAGGAGGGTATCCTTGGTGTACAACGAAGTTGCATAGTATGTGAGAGAAGGGGGTCAGGATAGCCAAAGGATCAGGAATTATTGTAACTGAGTTTATAGGGTCAATCCATCTCTTTTGTTATTGAACTTTCAGATTTATTTCCATACGTAATTGCATACTTCTCAAAGACAAAACCAGCTGTTGTTTTATAGGTTAAAACAATATCTTCAAAGTATTTAAACTAAATGCTTATAGTCACACTGTATCTGGTACCAAGTGCACACTTAGAACTATTTTTTGTGGAGGTGATGGTTGCTCTTGATTTATTTTCTATCACTTCTTTCTGAATAAGATGCAATCATGAACTGGCTGCATGATAATCTATATGTGAGTTGACAGGAACTTGTAAAAATCTTCCTCTAAAGATAATATGTATTAATTACTCTATATAATGTAGAATCAGTTTTAGATCTAAATGCAAGTCTTTCACTAAAGTGTAGATTACAGTTCACATCAACCCCTGTGCATTTAATATACTTGAATTAGCATTAAAACACTTTGGTCTTTGAGGAAGCAGAATACTGGGAACACTATAGTTGTCACTTGTTAGGATATTAATTTCATTTGAATGATTGTGAAGGTGGCACACCATTCTAATTCTGACTTTATTACTGGCTCTGAGGAGAGCTGTATTTAATCCGTAAGTAATGAAAACAACGTAGTGCAAGTTTACCAGTTCACCTCAATAGATGCCCTATTAAAATATCACAATCAGATTGAATGAGTAAAAGACATTAATCCTAGATAAAGTCTATGGTTTAAAATTTTCTTTTGGATTTTAAAATGTACTTTCCTCTTCAGAAAAGGAAAACAGAAATTTATTGCCAAAGCTACTTGGGAGAGGAACTCACAACTTCAGTTCTTCATCCAAGTATTTCAATCAGTTCATTCAATTATTTTGGAGTTGTTCATTCATTTATTACTGTAGGGTGCCATGGCATTGTACCAGTTAGTGCAACACCATTAAAGCTCTGGGTGTCGGACTTCAGAGTTCAATTCTGCCATCATCTGTAGGAGAGTTTGTATGTTCTTCCTAAGTATTCATGGTTTTCCTCCAGGTGCTCCAATTTCCACCCTTTGCCCAAAGATGGAACAGATAGTAGGTTAATGGTCATTGTAAAGTGTCCTGTGATTAGGCTAGAATTAAACTGGTGGGTTGCTGTGCTGTGTGGCTTGGTGGGCTGGAAGGCCTGGTTCCAAGCTGTATCTCTAACATCAAATAAAATAAATGTTTGTATCTTCAGAGAACTAAATTCAATATAGACAGTTAATAACTTAGTTTTCTTGTAAAGCATTTAATAATGGAGGAGAAGACAGCAGTGCGCGCGGCCACTTTGGTGGTGATGTCTGTTATCTGTCAAGTAGGGGGACCGTGCACAATTCTGATTTGATGGAAACGGACGTGAGAGTACGGAGGAACATCTGGAAAACTTCTGAAATGCCCACTTTGCTGCCGCCGCTACTGTGTGGTAACCGGAATCTCTGGAGTAGAAGGCCCTGAAATCCTCGGCTTTGCGTGTTTCAGTGGCCAGGGCGAGGTCGAAGGCACTCGGCAGAGGATGGCGCGTGGGAGGCTGTATCAGAGAGGCTGGTCGGAAGCTCGAAGTTTTCGGATGGATGGACTCAGTGTCGGCTGTGGTCGGCTGCTTCCAAGGCATCGGCAAGTTGACAGTGCCTGGAGGTTTATGGCAGGGAGTTTCTCCCTTTTGCCGCCTGCTATCGGGGACTCAGGAGTCGATCAACTCGGGGACCTTTGAGACTTGATTTACCGTGCCCATGGTTTGTTCTTCATCAAATTATGGTATTGCTTTGCACTGCTGTAACTATATGTTATAATTATGTGGTTCTGTCAGTGTTAGTCTTTAGTTTGTCCTGTTTTCTGTGATATCACTCCGGAGAAACATTGTATCATTTCTTAATGCATGTATGCATTTCTAAATGACAATAAAAGAGGACTGAGTGTTCTCATAATCTAATCTAAAGAAGATTTCCTTGGTGATGCAGACATAATGACATTATAGAACATCTGTAGAGAGCAAGTAACAGTATCACAACACTGAGCACATGCAGAAATTGTATAGATTAAACCTATAAATTATTTTCATCAGCTTCCTATTGACAGTCTGCTGGATAGGCAGAAGAACCTTTCTCATCACATTGTGATTCCATTTATGATAAAT
Source organism: Mobula birostris (assembly GCF_030028105.1). Classification (NCBI taxonomy): domain Eukaryota; kingdom Metazoa; phylum Chordata; class Chondrichthyes; order Myliobatiformes; family Myliobatidae; genus Mobula; species Mobula birostris. The sequence goes on along the minus strand of NC_092371.1, from coordinate 140,858,396 downwards.
CAATTCACCAGATACATCGAGCCACAAATAAGTAAGATTCTATAAATATCAATCCATATTTTAACTGGTAATACTGACTGACAGTGCATTTGCAGATGCTTGCAAGATATCAATATTTGTAGCAAAAAAGTCAATACATAAGCCAAAGTTCATTTACTGTCCTAAATTAAAAAAAGGCAACCATTGCTGTTAATTGTAAAAAACGAAGTATTAAGATCTATTTTTCAGCATTCTATTAACTATGAACAAAATAGGAGAATGATTTGCAATCTAACATGGAATTTTTGGACGCTATTTTAAATTAGCAACAATAGATGTAACATATATGGATGTAATAAGGAAAAAGAGTGGTTTCAAGACACATTTCATTTACAAACATTGTAAATTAATATTTATCATTTAACTTAATAACATTAATCTTGTATTCAGGGTTTTGTTTTTGTCTACGTGCTTCAAGATTCCATGTCTCACTTCTCTTGTGTCTTGAAACACTTGGGCTCAACCTGTAGATGTAGTTCAGTGCAACACGCTGAAGCTCACCGTTCTCCATCCATGGATCCAGGGGAGTCGTGCAAATTTGGAAGTGTAATCCCTTAGATCTCAGTTGAGATCCGTTTTAATATTCCATGTCCCTACTTCAATAAAAATTGCTTTTCTCCAGGAGTCCAGACCCAACATTCTTTGTACAAGCAAAGGCTGGTGAACTAGTTGTTTCTTTCAAGCTTACTATTTGGTTATGTAGAGACTTTGGACACCATAAAAGTGCGAGAAGTGTTAAAGCAAAGGAAATTCATTGGTTATTTATTTCTTTAAGTAATCCTAGGTTTTATCATCATTACCCCAATGATGATTTCATTCATTGCTGTCTATTAGTTTGAGCTTGTGCCCTCTTGTCATTGTTGAATTTAGAATGATACAGCCAAGATTGCTATCGTGAGGAATTAAGCCTTGATCATTCCTTATGTGCAAGATTGTTCAATTTAAATAATTTTACAGTATTTTTGGCAACCCTGGGAAGAGCAAATGTGTATCTTACTCTTCACCTTACATTGGATACAGGTGGAGAATGTTCATCACTGAACGAAGTTGCCAAATTGATCATTCTGCTGCATTCTTGCTTTTGCACATCAGTTTCATTTGCATTGCTTATACCTTGGGACCCTGAAGCTTTGGAGGCTGCACCATGCACTCTCTCTGCCAGTAATGGAACTGTGAAACACACAGTGAGGGCTAATTTCACTTTGGCTAGATCATGTGCAAAACTGGACCTCTGTTTTATAACTCCCTGCTACTAAAACAAATTCAGAAAATGCTGAAAGCACTTTCCGGGTCAGGAAGCATCTCGGAAGAGAAAAACAAAGTCAATAATTCAGGTTGGTGACCTTCAAAAGAACTGGAAAATCAAGAAGACGGGTGTATTTTAAATTGCACAGCAGAGAAAGGGTGAAGGAACAGATAACGTCTGTTAATGAAAACATTACTTTAAATACTGGCAGAAGGAGACAGAGGAGAGAAGAAATAAAGGAATAAATTAAAAATGAGATGCCCAGCAAAAACAAGGTTCTTTGTTTGAAATTGTTGAGTTTAATATTGAATCTCAAGTGCTGCAAAGTAGATCAATGGATGAAATACTATTCTTTGAGCTTACATTGATATCATGGGAGCAATGTCAGAGGCCCAACCTATGAGTCGGCGCAGTAGTGTAATGGTTAGTGGAAGACTATTACAGCACTGTGACCCAGGTTTAATGCTGCTGCCGTCTCTGAGGAGTTTGCATGTTCTCCCCATGACCATGTAGGTTTCTTCCAGGTGCTTCAGTTTCCTCCCACATTCCAAAGACATACATGCGTGGTACTTCACACTTCGGTGTTCTCTTTATGGATTCTGGTTTTATCAACAGCTCTTACCCACATTTCATAGTTTTAAGATGCACCTTTGGTTATTTTCCCTCTCTCTCTCTCTCTCTCTTTCTCTCTCTCTGTGTAAATGCCCTTGATAATCTATTAACCACACCCTCTGTAAATATTGGTCTCATCCTATCAGAGATATAAACTTTGTCCTATCCATCCTTCCTTTACCTTTCACACACCTTAAAAAGATCTTGTTTTCTCACTTTCCCAGTTCTGATGAAAAATCTTTGAACTGAAGTGTTACTTTTGTTCCTATTGCACAGATGCTGTGAGATTTGCTGAATGTTTTCAGCATTTTCTGTTTTCAATACAGATTTTCAACATCCACAATTTGCTAGTTTGCTTGTATTCCTCAGAGGACAGTTAAGAATCAACCCAGTTGGTGTGGGATTAAAGTCATATCTAGCCCAGAGATTAAGGATAGTAGCAAATGTTTCTTGGTGTCTTATGTATCTGATCTGTAATATGATTAAGGAGTAGTTTTTACCTTCTGTAAAAATCTGAAGTTTCTGTGTTAGCCGATTCATATCTGAAAGGCAGGGACATTTTCCATAGAATAAGCATTTTCCCAAAACCATGAGGGTTGACTATGATAGCCTAGTAAATATGACTACACCAATAGAATTTGAAAGTTCAAATGGAAATGTATGTAATAGAAGAATAGATTTGGATTGCTGCAATAATAATTTTATTGTTTCACCAATGTTTTCAGGAAAAGATTGGCACCCATACCTGGACTAGGTTCAGTCCCATAAGATGATGTAGAATCTTAACACCCACAGAATAACTGAGGAAGGGCTTAAATGTTACCTTGTCAGTAGAACACACAGCTCAGAAGTAAATAAATGAGAAGAACAGATACTTGGTGTACTTTGGGTTACATTGACTCAATGCGGTGAACTTACACAATTCATTTACTTTTGATCAATAAGAATTGCATTCCTGCAGCCCCACACCTACTAGTGAAGTTCCAGATCTCTGCATCACAAAGTTGCAGAAAACTAGCCAAAAAAAAAAAGTGCTGGACATATGTTAAACTAAGGATCTCACAATCTGGGAAAAATGGCAATGGCACAGTTCATTTATATTACTAAACATCTAACTAATAAAAAAGGTATAGTTACCATAACTACATTCACAGATGTTAATTTGCTTGAAATTACAGCAGTAAAAGTTGCCAGTTTGTACCTCTGTGCACGGATGCTGTTTGTTATTTTACGAGGTGGGCCCCGCTCCTCTTCCAAGCGTCCAAATTAGTTTCAGTTGTGTGGAATTTGGATGATCACTGAGCCCAGCCTGGCTCAGTTTTGGCATTTTGAAACTCCCTAAATCATCATGTGCACGGATATGATACTGTCTCAACAGTGTTACCTCGGATGCAATATGGAATGCAGTATTGGCATTGTATATATTCTTAATCAATAAAGATATTTAAGTTCCAATTTACTGCTATTCAATATGAATTTATTTTTCTCCTGAAAATCTTGGTATGATTTCCAGCGTATGAATAGAGTATAAATGATACAACAATGCCCTCTAATGGATATGTACAAATATTGACAAGAAAATTCAGGAGATGTCTGGATGAAAATACACCTGCAGGAACATCACTGACCCTGGGGTCTAGTTGAAGTCTCCACTTGTCCCATGAACATAATTTCCTGAGTAGTTCCAGAGTCTGAAGTGTGATTATTGGTCTGGATTTATGCAACACCAACAGCTCTCAAGAAGCTCAACACATCAAGGTCAAAGCAGCTCACTTGATGCATACACAAAATAATTGCCTGAAACATCCGCTCCCTTCATCACCAGAGCAGAATAGTTGCAGTGTGCACTTCTGCAAAACTACTCTCTAGATACTTGCCTATCTTATTCTGACACCACCTACTCAATCCATAAATGTTATCAGTGAGAACGACAAGGATCACCACCCCCAACTTCAGGTTCCACTTCAAGATATGGACTATTCTATAGAAATTCTGTATATTGCCACTTCTCATAAATGTTGGGTCCAAATCCTGGCACATTCTCATTGTGGAAATACTTTCTCAGCTGATCACATAATCTAAAAAAATGAAGAAAAAGATTAATATCTCTATTAACTATAAGAGGCACATCATCACCAGAGTTATTGCAAAAACAGTGAGTCCGTAAATTGAAGTCGAGACTGAATTTCTCTTCCCTGTTTTGCTACTGGTAATTGATGCTTGATTTGTGGAATTTCCATTTGTTGTTTTTTTAGGACTGAATCTTGATTTGGAGGCAGTACAGAAGCCAGAGTAAAACTGAACACCTAAATTTCAGACTAGTCTCAGTCATTTCCTTTACAGGAAGTCATGAGCGTGTACAGAATGACATTGTTGACTCTGGGGTGCACACCATAGCTCTGGGACTTACTGCACATTCCATTCTCCCATACTCTAGCCTGACAACACTCTGGCCAAGTATTTCATGCACATTATACCATCTGTGCCTTTTTGTTGAAATGGCTTTTGATTTCAAGAAACCCAAAAATTTCTTTCTCAGTGTTGGAGACTTCCATCCAGAGGAATTGGCATATGACACTAAGGATTCATAAATTACGATGCAGGATTTCTTCACTGTCCCTCACTCAATGTGTTGCACAAATCCAACAGAGCTGTGAAGGTGGACTAACACTAAAACACTGGAAGAACCCAGCAGGTCAGCAGCATCTCTGGAAGAAATTGAACAATGGACAGTTTCAGGTTGAGACCTTTCATCTGGATTGGACTGAATAAAGAACATGGAATGACAGGCTTCTTCCATCTCATAAAACACCATTTAACAATCTTGATGACATTCTCAATATAATTGAGTATACTGGATATTGTCTGTTAACCCGTGTTCTTGACAAATAGTACAGTGTTTGTGGACCTAAGTGGTGAATTGTAATCTCCTTCTAGAATATCTGGCCTCCCAAGTCAAGCAAGAATTGATTGAATCTCTTAACAGAAGAAATACTGGCTATTTTGACAGGTTTTCTTTTAACAATTACTACTGATGAGCTATGTAACAGACATGTTATTCACCAAGGTCTGCTCCAGATTTTAAGTAAAGCCCACGCTTAATCTCATAGGATGTTTGGAGAATCCTTGCTGAGCCAAACAATATCACACATTGAAATGAATCGTTTAACCTCCATATATACACTGCATCAATAAAGCTCATCTCGTACTCCCAGGACAAAGTTACCAACGCGGTGAATGAATTGAAACAATTCTTTATGGAACACACCAGGTCCCATGAAAAAAATCATCGCAGATGCTGGAAATCTTAAATGAAAAAGAGTGCTGGAGATATTCAGAATTTTAGGCAGCACCTGCAGAAAGAGAAGCAGAGTTAATGTTTCAAGTCAATTTTCCTAGTTCTAATGATAGGTCATCCACCTGAAATAATAAACATGTTTCTCTTTTCAAGATGCTGCCTAACCTGCTAAGTATTACCAGTATTTTTCCTTAGGATTAAAGTCTGAACCAGAATCAGAATCAGAGTCAGGTAGCAGTACATTCTAATACATAATATTAAAAACTGTAAATTACAGTAAGAAGTATATATATTTTTTGAATTAAATTTAAAAATTAGTGCAAGAAGAAAGTGAAAAAAAGACAAAGTAGTGAGGTAGTGTTCATGGGTTCAATGTCCATTCCGAAATTTGATGGCAGATGTGAAGAAGCTGTTCCTGAATCATTGAGTGTGTGTCTTCAGGCTCCTCTACCTCCTCCATGTTGGCAGCAATGAGAAGAGGGCATGTCCTGCGTGATGGAGGTCCTTAACGACAGATGCTGCATTTTTGAGGATTTGCTCCTTGAAGATGTCCTAGATTCTGGGGTGGCTATTACCTATGCTGCAACCAACTGAGTTCTAAACTCTCTGCAGTTTAGTTTGATCCTGTGCAATGGTTCTCCATATCAGACCATGATGCAGCCAGTTAGAGTGCTCTCCCCTGTAGAAATTTGTAAGTGTCTTTGATGACATATCAAATTAAATATAGCTGCTGTCATGCCTTCTTTGTAACTGCATCAATATGTGTTGGGCCCAGGATAGATCCTCAGAAATGTTGACGCCCAGGAACTTGAGACTGCTCACCCTTTGCATTACTGATCCTTCGAAACTGACCTTGAGTGAGAGGTTGTTGCCACAGCACCATTCAACCAGCTGATCTATCTCACTCCTGTATGCCTCCTTGTCACCAGCTGAAACTCTGCCAACAATAGCTGTCAGCAAATTTATAGATGCCATGAGTTTGGTGCTTTTGTTTTAAAAGCTACTTCTCATGGGCTTCTGCTCATCTAAAAAACATCAAAGTAAGACTGAAGTATTTGACTACATCTGATTTGACCCCATAACTTGTAGAACTGGATCATCTGCTGCAAGTTGCCTCCAACAACAATCTTTGTAACTCACACAAACTTGAAGGTTCCCACAGGATATCTAATAGGATCTACCTTTCATGTTTGTCATGACGGTCAAAGAAAACATAGAGGACTTGTATATGCATTATTTGTTAGATCATAAACATTGCTGGCTTGTTCTTGTCTCTATCCTTGGAATCTGGAGAGCTCTCAACATTGAAGGAGAGGGATGAAATCTGTCACGTGGCTATAAGCATGATGCCACATTCTAGAGAGACAGGAACGAGTGAATGTGTGATACTTGAAGTCAGCAAAGCCCCACGAAGTCAAAGAGGTAAGTTTTGGAACATGCAGCAGAATTCACAATGGTGTATACACTCAGTGGCTATTTTTATTAGATACACTTGAACACCGGCTCATTAAAGTTCAAAGTAAAATCTATTATCACAATATATACATGTCACCACATACAACCCTGAGATTCCTTTTCTTGCGGGTATACTTAGCAAATCTATGGAATAGTAACTGTAAACAGGATCAATGAGCAGCAAACTGTGTGAATGCAAATATAAATGAATAACAATAAATAACGAGAGCATGAAAGAACAAGATAAAGAGTCATTAAAGTGAAACCATCAGTTGTGGGAACACCAGAAATAGAATGAGGGTAGTTATCCCCTTTTGTTCCAGATCCTGATGGTTGAAGGGCAGTTAACTGTTCCTGAACCTGGTGGCACGCGTCCTGAGGTTCTTGTACTTTCTACCTGGTGGCAGCAGCAAGAAAAGAGCATGGCCTGGGTGGTGAGGATATTTGTTGATGAGCGCTGCTTTCCGACGGCAACATTTCGTGCAGATATGCTCAATAGTTGGGAGAGTTTTATCTGTGATGTACTGGGTGGAATCCATGACTTTCGATAGGATTTTCTGCTCAAAGGCATTGGTATTCCCATACTAGGCAGTAATACAGCAGTCCACGTATTTTCCACCTTGTATCTAAAGAGGTTTGCCAAGGTTTTTGATGACACGCTGAATCTCTGCAGACTCCTGAGGAAGTAGGGGCACTGTTTAGCTTCCTTTGCAATTATATTTATATGATGGGTCCAGGATAGGTCCTCAAATCAGCCAATCATGTGGTAGCAACACAACACATAAAAGCATGAAGACAAGATCAAGACGGTCACTTGCTGTTCAGACCATGTATCAGAATGTGGAAGAAGTGCAATCCAAGTGACTTTGACTGTGGAATAATTGTTGGTGCCAGATGGGTTGATTTGAGTATTTCAGAAACTGTTGATCTCCTGGAATTTTTGCACATAACAGTAGAGTTTACAGAGAATGGTGTGTAACTCTCGCTTCGGCTAGTGGCTTAACATAGGGGATGATAGCCCTCCACCCAGCCAAACTTAAGAAATCTTGTTTGGGTGGATGCTGTGCAATGTATCCCCTGTTACAAATCAGTTTCATGAAATAACAAACAGGACACAATATGTGATTAAACGATTGAGCTTTATAATTCTTAATTTGACTCTATGGTTAGTAAAGGAAACAAAAGAAGGGAAAAGGCCCATTCTCATGACACAGTCTAATGCACAATGTTGGCACTGACTGATAAGGCCGGTCGTCCATTATCGACCTCCTCCGATTGTCGCTGACCTTCGGACCTTCGCTCCAAGTCCACTTTGTCTGAGGTCCACCAACTCTCTCCATTCACGTCTTCTCTGTTCATCTCTCCCTGGCAAAAGATCGCAAATTCCTGGCTCCCAGACACACAAGAAAGTACAACATCTCGCTCATTGGCTAGCATGCCCCGTTATCTCTAGTCATAACCCAAACATTGCTGTTACAGAGAAACCATTATCTCAGCAGTGGAACATTACAGAGAAGCCATTACATTAGCAGTGAAACCTTACAGCGTGTTACAGGTGCAATAAACAAAAAAACATCTAGTGAGTGGCAGTTCTGTGGGCAAACAACTATGTTGATGAGAGGAGTCAAAGGACAATGGTCAAACTGGTGGCAGCTGACAGTAACTCAAATAACCATGTGCAGAAGAGCACCTATGAGCACATCGAACCCCGTGGCTACAGCAGCTGAAGACCATGAGCATACACTCAATTGCAACTTTATTAGGTACAAAAGATACCTCATGAAGTGGCCACTGGATGTAAATGCAGGAACTTTGAGAAGAAATATGCTCTTTAGGATGGCGGTGAAAATTAGTAGCTTGGGTTGAGGCATTTATGCTGTGGTGTTTGCCGAGCTTGGCAATTAGCTTGCAGACGTTTTATCACCAGTTGTGGTGCAGTGCGTGACGGAAGTGAAGTGAGCACAGTTACTATCACAAGGGAGAAGCTGCTCAAAAAGCTGAAAGACCTAAGAGTGCACAAGTCACTCAGACTAGATGACTGCACCCTAGGGTTCTGAAAGACGTGGCGTTTGAGATTGTGAAGGTATGAGCAATGATCTTTCAAAAAAAAATCATTGGACTCTGGCATGGTGCCAGAGGAAATTGCAGAAAGGAGGAAGGCAGCAGAAAGGAAGTTATAGCCCAGTTAGCCTGAGCTCAGTGGTTGGGAAGATGTTGGAGTCAATTGTTAAAGATGAGGTTATGAAGTATTTGGTGACACAGGACAAGCTAGGCCAAAGTCAGTATGGTTTCCTTAAGGGAACCTGTTGGAATTCTTTGAGGAGATTACAAGTAGGATAGATAAAGGAAATGCAGTGGATGTTGTATATTTGGGCTTTCAGAAGGCCATTGACAAAGTGCCACACATGAGGCTGCTTATCAAACTAAGAGCCAATGGTATTACAGGAAAGTTACTAACATGGTTAGAGCATTGGCTGATTAGTAGGAGGCAGCAAGTCGGAATAAAAAGATCCTTTTTTGGTTGACTGCCAGTGACTAGTGGTGTTCTGCAGGGGTCGGTGAAGGGACCACTTCTTTTCATGCTGTATGCAAATGATTTAGATGATGGAATAGATGGCTCTGTTGCAAGTTTTCAGATGATGTGGAGTTTGGTAGAGGGGAAGGTCATGTTGAGGAAACAGGTAGGCTGCAGAAAGGCTTAGACAGATTAGGAGAATGGCCAAGAAAGTGGCAAATGAAATACAATGTCGGAAAACGCATGGCTATGCACTTTGGTAGTAGAAATAAATGTGCACACTATTTTCTAAATGGGGAGAAAATCCAAAAATCTGAGATGAGAAGGGATTTGGGAGTCCTTGTGCAGAACACCCTAAAGGTTAACTTTCAGGTTGAGTCAGTGGTGAGGAAGACAAATGCAGTGTTAGCATTAATTTCAAGGGGTTTTGAATGCAAAAGCAGGGATGTGATGGTGAGGCTTTATCAGACACTGTTGAAGCCTCACCTTAAGTATTATGAACAATTTTGGGCTTCTCATGTAAGAAAAGATGTCCTGGCATTGGAGAGGGTCCAGAGATGGTTCCCAAGGATGATTCCGCGAGTGAAAAGATTATCATACAAGGAACTTTTGGTGGCTCTGGGTCTATATGTGCTGGGATTTAAGAGGATGAGGGGGATCTCATTGAAACTTTTTGAATGTTGAAAGGCCTAGACAGAGTAGATGTGGAAAGGATGTTTCCCATGGTGGGGGAGTCTATGACAAGAGGGCACAGCCTCAGGTTAGAGAGGCATCCATTTAAAACAGAGATGTGGAGAAATTTCTTTAGCCAGAAGGTGGTGAATTTGTGGAATTTGTTATCACAGGCACCTGTGGAGGCCAGGTCGTTGGGTGTATTTAAGGCAGAGATTGATTGGACATGGCATCAAAGGTTGTGTGGAGAAGGCTAAGGAATGGGGTTGAGGAGGGGAAAAAAGGATCAGTCATGATTGAATGGAGGAGCAGACTGGATGGGCCAAATGGCCTAATTTTGCTCCTATGTCTGATGGATATCCTCTGTGCGCAGTTGCTGGTTTTTCTCTCTGAGAAAGTTTGCTTGCCTCGCTATTCAAAGTGCTCCAGAGCAACGGTTCCCACAGAATTTAAGCAGGAGATACTTACTAAGGAGAGAAAGCCACACAGACCTTAGTCAATGTTCATTGAAACACGCGACCTTGCCTTACATCAAGAATGCATCATAAATGACAGTTTGGCTGCTTGAATCTCGTGACATCTCAATTGCTCACAAACCAATGGCAACTTTAAGGAAGCCTTTCTCAAGAACCAAAGTACCAGTAAAGACAACTGACAAAAACAATGTGGTGTACCGGATTACCTGTGGAGATTGCAACAAGAACTACATTGGACGTAACTCTCAACTTGTTTACAGGAACTCAAGTTGGCGGTATGGAGACATGATCCACTGTCACTGATCTCAGTACATGAAGTCTGAGAAGGACACCACTTTAACTGGGACACCACAAAGGTTCTGGCAAGCATGAAGCAGTCATGAAACATTTTATAAGTGTGGTTCTCTTCTGATAACTCTGTAAACAGACATATAGAAATAGACACCACCTATGAACTCCGAAGAGCCAAAGAAATGTGAGTCAATAGAATTCAAAGGTCAACTGAAAGGTTAGCCAATCAGGACTGAGGCAAGCAAACAGGAGGCTAAGCACGAGCACTCCCAGAGAGAAACACCAGCAATTGCACACTGAGGATATCACCTGGACTGGTGATGAAACATCAGCAAGCTAATTGCCATGCTTGTCGAACATCGCAACATCGGAATTACGCTCTGTACCAGACAGCTGTGTCCTGCTTCTGGGAAACTACAGCTGACTATCCCTACAAAAAGAGAGGAGAAAAATAAAGAAATACTCACCTACTGATTCCCTGTCGGTTACTATAATGATAGAAATGGAGGAATCACTGATTGTCACAAGCATGGAGTCCTTGAAGTTGATAGTGTAGAGATTGAAGTAGTGATTAGAAAAGTACAGACTCTGATCAGAGAAGAATGGTTAAAATATTGTCAAGAAGGTGTAGCACAGAGGCATGCTACTGTTGAAGGATGCATAACTGACCATGGCATAGGCTGCTGAGAGGTCACCGTCTTAAAGGAAGCCAATTGCGACACTTATGAGGCTAGGAGACTATAATTCCTCACTAGACAGAGCAAAGGTAAGTTTGAAAAGGAGGGAAAATTTCATGAGTATCAATTTCTCTAACTTCCAGTATTTTTCTTCCCTCCATCTTCTCTCTTTTTCCTTTCCTACCCCTCTCCTACTCTCTAATCCTGTCCCAAAGTTCGAAGTAAAATTTATTACTAAAGTAAATATATGTCACTATATACAACCCTGAGATTAGTTTATTTGTGGGTATTCACAGTAAATCCAAGAAACACAATAGAGTCAATGAAAAAGTCACACCCAACAGGATAGACAAAACAACCAGTGTGCAAAAGACAACAAACTGTGCAAATAGAAAAGTAAAATAAATAAATAAACAATAAGTATCAGGAAAATGAGATGAAGAATCCCTGAAAGTGAAGTTGAGGGAACAGTTCAGTGATGGGGCAAGTGAAGTTGAGTAGTTCTCCCTCTAGTTCAACAGCCTGATGACTGAGGGGTAATACTGTTTCTGAACCTGATGGTGTGAGTCCTGAGACTCCTGTACCTTGTTCCTGATGGCAGCACGGCCTGGGTGGTGGGGGTCCTTAATGATCGATGCTGCTTTCCTGTGAAAGCACTCTGTGTAGGTGTGCTCAATGATGGGGAAGGCTTTACCCGTGATAGATTGGGTCATATCCGTACCTTTCTGTAGGATTTCCTGGTCAAGGGCAATGGTGTTTCCATGCCAGGCCTCTTCTACTCACCTGCCCATTACCTCCCTCTGGTGCCCCTTCTCCTTTCTTTTCTTCCATGATCAACTTCTTCTCCACTCCCCACCCACCCACCTACCCACTCACCTGATTTCACCTATCACCTGCCACCTTGTACTCCCACTCCTCCACCCACCTCTTTATTCTTCCTTCTTCCCCCCTCCCCACTTCTGTTCTAGTCCTGATTAATTTTCTCGGTCCAAAGTGTCAATGCTTATTCCCCTCCATGGATGCTTCCTGACTTGCTGAGTTCCTCTAGCATTGTGTGTGTGTCGCTCAAGATTTCCCGCACCTGCAGAAACCCTTGTGTTTAACATTTATGATATTGATTGAATTACTAACTAAAGAGAGAGATGTGAAATTTGTGAATGAGAAAAATAGGGGGAAAGTGTGGTGAAAATTGAGGGGAAACCATGGTGATAGAGATTCCAATCTGCTTTGGGTGGGGACTAGGGAGGGGTTATGTATGGCCTGGCAGCAAGAATAAAAACATAAGAATCATATCTTCGCCTTCTTGTCCAAAAATAAACCTTTATAAGTTAAAGCTGAATTAAGTGCGTGAAAAATAGCACTCTAATTTTGAACTCAATTTCTGGAATTGTAATTAAGCTCACGGGGTTGAGATTTTATCCTCAGCTACAGTGCCATTACGGACTATAATAGCATTTTGTTCTGTGATCTACCTTCGAAAGTGGCTTCCACTGAGGTAAGGGAAGCAAATTACTGGGTGCTCATGTTGTCCTTTCTCTCATGTAGCGTGCATGGCCAAATATAGAATTCAACTATGCCATCTCTCATTCAGTAAGTGAAGTCCAATTTGGGGCTCGATAATGCACTTTCTGATGAAGGGTCTCTGCCTAAAATGTCGACGGTTTATTTAGTTCCATGGATGCTGCCTGACCTTCTGAGTTCCACAGGCATTCTGTGTGTGTTACTAAAGGGTTTTTTTGGTTGTTTCCACTTCTATGTTTGGATGTTACCACGTAGTATTTTCAGATTTGACATGCTCCTTCAAGTTTCCTTCTCTTTTTGACCTTTATTCAAAGTACCGGGCTGAAAAGCATAACAATCCACGCACAGAACAGCAGGTGAATCACAGTATCTTAGTACTGATGTCCCAGCATCATGGCGCACTGGGAAATGGGATCACCAGGTGCAGTTTACGAAGTATATCAGTTGCATTTTAGGTAGTAGTTTACAGAATGTTAGGACATCCAACATTCAATCAGGATTTTTTTTTATGAAATGCATTCGCTTTTGTAATGATTAATGACAGATGCCTGTGTTTAATGTTTCCTACTATTCTAGATTGTTATACATCTGATATTTTCTGGTGAGTGATTGCTGACTCTTTTGGATGATGGAACATCGTTTTGTTTTGTAGCTAGTGATAATTTCTTATAGTGCAAAGAGACAGACAAGTTAAAAGGGAAGGATACAATGAGAGGAAAAGAAAGAAACTCCCAGTACTTGAGTGACGAGGAGGAGGAGCATCATCATGCTGTGCCATTTAGAATTTTTTTTCAAGGTGACATGAAGAACACAGAAGTGGTCAAATTCACCTGTCAGAGTGGCAGATGACCTCGGCATATGATAGAAAAGGTAGGAGTGTTGCTTGGGGCATGGTGGAAGCAGCTCCCTTTCATGGTTTGCAAATCCCTTGTGTGACTGACAGGCCTGCAAAAGAGAGGGAAGAAGCAGGTTTAATCTAATCCAATTCCAGCAAATCCTGCTTGACCTGTCATGCTTACTCGCTCTGAGGAGAGTACAGGTGCACTTTGTGACCGTCAAGGCGTGGATACCTGCAGTTGCGGTTTTACTAAATCCTCCTTTAATGAAAAAAGCAGCGGGTCAAGCCAGGAGAGCACATTCTTCCACTGCTTTGCTTCAACAAGTGCAAATGTTAATACCTCAAGACGATGGCACTTGCTTAATAATTCTGTCAACAATGCATACAACAAACTATTCACTTTTCACAGGCTTCTTTCAAATACTTTGAGTAATGTCATTGTACTTAGCTGTAATATATAGCCCAACCCAATATATAAAAAGTGAGTAGTGACATGAATTCAGGTTAATCTCATATCCTAACTGCTGACAGTTCCTTCACACTCAATGTCCCCTTTGCATAAGGATTTTGCTTCCAGGACATATCAGGAACTTGCACCAACTGTGTGTAACAGCAAAACTTTCGGTACTCATCTAATTGCAAAGGAACTTTTGCTGAGAATTTAACGTAAGTTATTATTTCAAAAGAATAATCTTCAAATTTATAAGTGAAATTACACATTGACCAATTTTGGAGATACATATAGAAGGGGTAATTACCTCAATTAAATGAAGCTGAGTGAATACCAACAAGAGCTTGACAGATCCTGAACTCCAAAACACAAGGACAGAAGAATTAGGAGCAGGAGTGAGATAATCAGCCCTTTGGGCCTGTTCCACTATTCAAAAAGATCATGGCTGACTTATTTTCAGCCAAATACTATTTTCCTAGTCTTTCCCCATTGCCTTGACACACTGGTAATTCAATTCTCTGTCAATTTCCATTTTAAGTATATTCAATGATTCTGCCATTACGGCTTTCAGTTTTAAAATATTCTAAAGACACACCACACTGTGAGAAGAAACTATTCATTACTGTCTTAAATGGGTTCACCTTATTCTGAAGTTGTGCTCACCTTGTTTCTAGATGCCACAGTTACTAGTTTTTTTCCAGTGAAGTTGCATCTCATTCTCTTAGACTCCAGTAATCCCACACTGCTCACTTTCTTTTCAAATCAGTCCAGTGAATCTTCTCTGCAATGTCTCCACAATAAATAAATAATGTCAAAAATATAGAGATCGGAAATGAATGATGTGTCCTTCTGTTCAGCTACATCAAAATTTTTTTATACTTTTCTGCCACATGCCTCTTGGAATAAATGCTCTTTTAGTTTTCTCTTTGTACCATAATATTTGTAGACTCACTGCATTTAAGTAGTAACATGATCACTCAAGTTGAGGAAGATGTTCTCCTAAGGAATTATCTATTGATTGGTCTCCTCAGGTGGCTGTAGAGGTCGATCTGGCGTCCACATATTTTGGTGCACATGAGCAAGTGGTGACTGGTTTGTGTTTGGGTCTTTTGGTTGTTCTGTCTCTCATAGCTGCTGCTTGTCTCTGAGGCACAGTGGAGATTACTCTCATGTAGCACAACTCCCTCTTGAACAGATTGCTTCCAGGTGCATTTATTGAGCATAATGTCTGCCCAGTTTTCAGATGTAATGTTAAATTTCTTCAGGCTGACTTTGTTGTTATCTTTGAGGTGTTTCCTTTACCCACTGGGGCTTGCTGACCGTCCTTCAACTGGGAGGAAAGGATCTGTTTGGAAATGTTAATATGATTTCTCATTCGTTCTATCATTTTGGATAATCTCACTTTTGCCCATACTATACTCCACCAGCTAAATTCATTTAGCAAGTCTATATGCCTTTGCAGGATCTTGGTGTCCTGCTCACAACGAGGGAGGAGAAGATGGCAGTGCGATGCAGCTTCCAGTGGCCACTCCAGTGAATGATATCTGTTATCTGTCAAGTAGGGTACCGTGCACAATCCTGATTTGATGGAGACAGACATGAGAGCATGGAGGAACATCTGGTGAAACTTCTGAAATGCCTGTTTCGCTTCCGCTGCTACTGTGTGATCCAGAATCTCCGGAAGGGAAGGCTCCGAGTCCTCAGCTTTGCTTGTTGCTTGGTGGCCAGGGTGGGGTCAAAGCGCCCGGCAGAGGATGGTGCTCGGTACTCAATGTCAGAGGCTTGAGGTTTTCGGATGGACTCAGAGTCAGCTGCGGTCGGGTGCTTCCAATGCATCAGCAAGTTTGCGGCGCTTGGAGGTTCATGGCAGGGAGAGTTTCTCCCTTCTACTGTCTGCATGAGATGATGGGGCTATTGGGACTTGAGACTTTTTTTTACCGTGCCCATGGTCTGCTCTTTAACAAATTACGGTATCGCTTTGCACTGTTGTAACTATATGTTATAATTATGTGGTTTTGTCAGTTCTAGTCTTGGTTTGTCCTGTGTTTCTGTGATATCTTTCTGGAGGAACATCGTATCATTTTTTAATGCATGCATTTCTAAATGACAATAAACGAGGACTGAGTGTCCTCATAATTTAAAAAACTGGCTATCTTTGTATCTTCGGCAAATTTGGCTACAGTAAACTCCATTCATCAATATCAATATTGGTTTTAAACAGTTGAGGCCCTAACGCTTTGGCACGCCAATAACCACTGACTGTTCAGATGTTATGTTTTATTACTGATTGCAGATGTTGGAAACTTGAAATACAAGAGAACACACTGGAAACACACAAAAAGGAGAAAGCCAATATCTGCAAAAGGTAGTGTGCTGACCAAGTTGAGGAAAGTACTGACAGGGAACATACTACAGGACAATCTAAAACTGTTACTTAGTATAAAATACACAGATAACATTCAATCTATTTCTCGTTGAATGAATGTGATGACCTACAGTGTGAAATGTACTATTTTTAAAGCTTAAAATTCTGTTTCAGGTGCTGTCTGCATGGAACTTGCATGTTCTGTCTGTTACTACATTGGGTTCTATGGTTTCCTCCCAGAATCTAAGGATGTACAGGTTGGTAATTTAATTGTTCACTGTAAATTGTCTCTGATCCATAAGTGAGAGGTAGAATCTGAGGGCAGTTGGAAAGAATGTGAGGAGAATGAAAAATATGACTAATGTAGGATTAGTGTGAATTGGTGTCCAGTATGTACCAGATGGGATGAAGCACTTGTCTCTGTGCTGTATGTCACTGTGACTATTCCACTATGAAACTGTCCACCTTCCAAGGATTTTAGAGCCTCTCATTTACTCATTGTTGCTGAATGACTGACAAATTATTGAGAGTTTTTATTGAGAGTTTGTTATGTAGAAGATCAACATATTTGCCATTTTTATGGGGTTTTGTTACAGTCTGGTAGTTTTGTGATCAACCACACCAATACTAGATTTTTAAATCAATACTTCATTTGAATTAATTGAGCATTAAACTAACAGAATCTATCCTCTTTAAAGACTGAATTTGTCTTAGTCGACAAACTTTGGAGACTCTAGTTTAGAATAATTCCTCTTCAAATTCACAGAACTAATTCTTCTGACTTTCATCTGTTTCCTGCAGAAAATTGTTTATTCTTTACACTTTTAATCATCATATGATTGAAGCATCAATTACACACTTATACAAATCCCATATTATTTCCATTTTTCTATTCTTCCTGCTTTCCTGTTAATTTCCCTTAGATTCTACCAGCTGCATACAGCAGAGACAATTTTAAGTAGTGAATTAGTCTACCAACCCCTCGCATTTTTGGGGTGTGAGAGGAAACCAGAACAACCAGAGGAAAATCATTCCCTCTCCACCCCTCTCCGCTTTCCGCAGGGATCGGTCCCTCCGCGACTCCCTTATCCACATGTCCCTCCCCACGGATCTCCTACCCGGCACTTATCCCTGTAAGCGTAAGTGCTACACGTGTCCCTACACCTCCCCTCTTGCCACCATTCAGGGCCCCAAACAGTCCTTCCAGGTGAGACAACACTTCACTTGTGAGTCTGTTCGGGTCATCTATTGCATCCGGTGCTCCCGGTGCAGCCTCCTCTACATCAGTGAAACCCGACACAGATTGGGGGACCGCTTCGTCGAGCACCTCCACTCTGGCCGCCACAACAGACAGGATCTCCCGGTAGCCACCCACTTCAACTCTGTTTCCCATTCCCATTCAGATATGTCCATACATGGCCTCCTCTACTGCCATGATGAGGCTAAACTCCGGTTGGTGGAGCAACACCTCATATACCATCTAGGTAGTCTCCAGCCCCTTGGTATGAACATAGAATTCTCCAACCTCCGGTAATTCCCTCCCCCTTCCTTCCCTATCCCTATGTCACTCTGCCCCCTCCCCCAGCTGCCTATCACCTCCCTTATGGTTCCGCCTCCTTCTACTAACCATTGTGTTTTCCCCTATTCCTTCTTCACCTTACCTGCCTATCACCTCCCTGCCTCCCCTCCCCCACCCCTTTATCTTTCCCCTTACTGGTTTCTCACCTGGAACTGACCAGCCTTCTCCTTCCCACCCTCCCCCCACCTTCTTTATAGGGCCTCTGTCCCTTCCCTCTACAGTCCTGATGAAGGGTTCCGGCCCGAAACGTTGACTGATCGTTTCCACGGATGCTGCCCAACCTGCTGAGTTCCTCCAGCGTGTTGTGAGTGTTGCTTTGACCCCAGCATCTGCAGAGTATTTTGTGTTTCGTGCCATGGCAGGGCACTTGCTTTCATTTAATTCAAGCTTTCAAGTGAAAGACTTTCATTTTAAGATTTTAAGTGCAGTCTTCCAGCTGTGATCTCACCAATGCACGGTACAATCAAACATTGCTCCCTATTTTTTGTATTCAATCTCCAAAGAAATAAATAATTGTGTTCTTTTAGCTTTCCCAGTTACTTGCTGACCTGTTTTCTTGCCTTGAGTGTATTATCTGCAAGAACATTCCCAAGCATTCTATATCCATTTGCCACATTATTGTCCATTCACTGAACCCATCCATATCCCTTTGTAGCTTCCTTGTGACCTCTTCATATTTTTCTCTGTTACCTACCATCAGCAAACTTAGCAATCCTTTAGTGTTTTCGTTCAACTTATTGAATTTTCACTCTAAAAATTTGAGGCTGATCCCTGTGGCACACTGTTCACCACATCTTGCAAATCAGAAAATATCTATTCATGCATATTCCTATTTTTCTGCTAACCTCCCAGTCTTCCACCCACTACACAAAAATGATTCGTTTTCCACACACAACAACTTTTGATACAGTATCTATACAATATCTTCTGGAAATCAGGCACAGTGTCGTCCCTGGTTTCCCTTTATCCAGAACATTTGTTAATTCTTCGAAGAATACAGTTGACTTAAAATAGGAATACTCTCTGAATGGTGAAGGTGTATGGACAGCGGATATTCAATGGCATTTCAGGTTCTGTGTTAAAGATCATTAATGTCCAGCTATGGAAAGTAATCATAAGGACTAATGAAATGCTGGCTTTAGTAATTAAAGACAAAGATGTTAAAATGTTGAAGTTCAGGCAACCCTCACCAGTTTAGACGCTGAATCTAGGAAGAAAGTTTCTGCTTTAAGACCATAAGACTTAGGAGCAGATCTAGTCCACTTGGTCCACCTGTTCTGCTCAGCCATTTCATCATGCCATCTCGACCCCACTCTCCTGGCTCCTTCCTAGAGCCTTTCCTGCCCTGATTAATCAAGAATCTATCAATGTCTGTCTTAAATGCACCCAATGACTTCACCTCCACAGCAGCCTGTGGCAATGAATTCCACTGATTCACCACCCTCTGACTAAAGAAATTCTTTCTCCTATCCATCCTAAATGGGTATCACGCTATTCTGAGGCTGTGCTCTCTGGTCTTAGACTCTCCTATCATAGGAAACATCCTCTTCACATTCACTCTGTCTAGGCCTTCCAACATTTGAGAAGTTTCAATGAGATCCCCCTTCATTCTTCTAAATTCCAGCGAGTAAATGCCCACAGCCAACAATCACTCCTCATATGATAAGCCTTTCATTCCCGGAATAAATCTCATGAACCTCCTCTGAACCCTCTCCAAGGTCAGCACATTCTTTCTTAAATAAGGGGCCCAAAACAGCACACAATACTTCAGAGCAGCTCACTAGTACCTCATAAAGTTGTAGCATTACATCACAAACAGGAGAAAATCTGCAGATGCTGGTCCTGCCAAAGGGTCTCACCTGAATCGTCAACTATATTCTTTTCCTTAGATGCTGCCTGGCCTGCTGAGTTCCTCCAACATTTTGTGTGTGTTGCAGTATTACATTCTTGCTTTTATATTCTAGTCCTCGCCAAATGAATTCTAGAATTGCATTTGTCTCTCTTACCTCCGGCTCAATCTGTAAATTAACTTTTAGGGAATCCTGCACAGGACTGCCAAGTTCCCTTGCACCTCAGAGTTTTGAATTTTCTTTCCTTTTAGAAAATAGTCTGCTTTGAGTCTTTCTACCATTGTGCATGACCAGATACTTCCCGACCCTGTATTCCATTTGCCACTTCGTTGTCCAGTCTCCTGATCTGTCCAAATCTTTCTGCAGCCTCCCTACTTCCTCAGTACTACCTGTCCTTCCACCTATCTTCATATTGTTCACAAATTTGGCATTAAGCCATCAATTCCTTTATTCAAATCATTGACATACAATATAAAATACCAATAGACTGGTCCTGGACTTATTTTCCATCTGGCATAGTTTGCGTTTTGGTGTTTGATTGTTGGGGTTTTTTGTATTGCTATATTTACGCTCTATTCTTGGTTGGTGCAGCTGTAACGAAACCAAATTTCCCTGGGGATTAATAAAGTATATCTATCTATCTATCTATCTAAAAAGCAGTGGTCACAACAATGAACCACTGTGTAACATGACTAGTCTCCAGCAGGCAATCAGAAAAGGTTCCCTTTATTCCTACTCTTTGCCTCTTGACAATCAGCTAATGCTCTCTCCATGCTAGAATCTTTCTAGTAAAATATCATGGGCTCTTATCTTATCAAGCAGCCTCATGTGTGGCACATTGTCAAAAACCTCCTGTAACTCCAATTATAGAACACCTACCAATTCTCCTTTGTCTATCCTGCTTGTTAGTTCTTTAAACAATTCTAACAAATTTGTCAGGCAGGTTTTCCTTTAAGGAGACCATATAGACTTTGGCCTGTTTTATCATGTGCCTCCAAGTTAACCAAAACCACATCCTTAACAATGGACTCCAACATCTTCCTAAACATTGAGGCTGGGCTAACTAGCCCATAATTTCCTTTCTTCTGTCTCACTTCCTCCTTGAAGAGTGGAGTGACATTTGCAATTATCCAGTCCTCTAGAACCATTCCAGAATCTAGTGATTCTGGAAAGGTCATTACTAACGCCTCCACACTATCTTCAGCTACATCTTTCAGGACCCTGGAGTGTGGTCCATCTGATCCAGGTGAGTTAGCTACCTTCAGACCTTTCAATATCCTGAGCACCTACTTCCTAGTAATAGCAACTGCACTCACTTCTGTTCCCTGACATCCTCGAACTTCCAGCATAGTGCTAGTTTCTTCCACAGTGAAGACTGACACAAAATACTTATTAAGTTCCTTCACCATTTCTTTGTCCCCCATTACCAACTCCAGTGGTCCATTATGCACTCTCATCTGCCTTTTACTCCTCATATATCTATCTGAAAAACATTTTCTGTCCTCTTTCTGGTTGCATCATACTGCCTTTAGAATACTACTTCTTCTTTGTGATGTACCTGCACCTTCCAGATTTCCCCAAGAAACTCCAGTCATTGCTGCTCTGTCATTATCCCTGACAGCATCCCCTTCCAATCAACTTTGGCCAGCTCCTCTCTCATGCCTCTGTAATTCTCTTTATTCCAATTTAATACTGATACATCTTATTTTAGCATCTCCTTCTCAAATTAAAAGGGTGAATTCTATCATATTATGATTACTGCATCGTAAGGCAGTTTAATTACATTAAACTTCCTAATCAAATCTGCTTCATTGCAAAACAGAATAGCTGATCCCCTAGTGGGCTCAAACACAACCTGCTCTAAAATGTCATCTCGTGGGCATTCTATAGATTCTCTCTCCTGTGATCGAGTACCAACATGATTTTCCCAATTTACCTGCATATTGAAATCCCCCATGACTACCATAATATTGCCTTTTTGATATGCTTTTCCTATCTTCCATTGTAATTTGTAGCCCACATCCTGGCCTGTAAGTAACTCCCATCAGGGTCCTTTCACTCTTGCAGTTCCTTAACTCCACCCACAAGGATTCTACATCTCTGATCCTATGTAACCACTTTCTAACGATTTGATTTCATTTTCTACCAACAGAACCACGCCACCATCTCTGCCTAACTGCCAGTCCTTTTAATATAATGTGTATCCTTGGATGTTAAGCTCTCAAATGTAATTTTCTTTCAGCCACTACTCAGTGATGCCCACATACCTACTAATCTCTAACTGCACAACAAGATCATTAGATTTAGTCCGTATACTACATGCATTCAAATATAACACCTTCACCCCGTATCTCTCAACTTTTTTGATTTTGTCCCCCTTTTACACTGCAGCTCATCCCACTGACTGCAATTTTGTCCTGTAATCTGCCTGTCCTTCCTGACAGTCCACTACAAGCCTCTGCTTGTAAACAACAGCCCTATCACTCCAGCTCCCATCTCGCTGTGACATTAGATTAAACTCTCCCCAACAGCTCTACCTGCCCACAAGAATATTGGGCCCTTGTGTGTTCCGGTGTAACCTGTCTCTTTTGTATTGATCATACCTTCCCCAGAACAGGTCGTAATGATCCAGAAATCTGAAACCCTGCCCCCTGCACCAGTTTTTCAGTCATGCATTCATTTGTTAAATCATCCTATTCTTACCCTCACTGGAACGTGGCACCCCAGAGGTTCTGGTTTTCAGCTTTCTACCTAGCTCCCTGAAGTCACCCTTCAGGACCTCTTTGTTTTTCTTACCTATGTCATTGGTGCAACTATGTACCAAGACTTGTGGCTGCTCAGCCTCCCTCTTTAGAATGCATGGACTTGATCTGAGACAACTCTGACCCTGGCACCTGGGAGGCAACATACCATCCAGGTGGCTCTATCATGTCCACAGAATCTTGTGCCTACTCCTTTAACTATGGAATCCCCTGTCACTTCTGCAGTCCTCTTTTGCCCCTCTTTCCTTCTGAGCCATAATGCCAAACACAGTGCCATTTACCCAGATGCTACGCCCACCGCTCCCCAAGTAGGTTGTCCACCTCCACAGTATCCAAAACTTATTATTGAGGGGCACAGCCATAGGGGTACTCTGTACTGGCTGCCCATTTCCCCATTTCCCTTTCCTCTCCTGACAGTCACCCATTTTCCTGCCTCATGCACTTAGGGTGACTACCACACTGTAGCTCCTATCTATCATCTTCTCAGTTTCCCGTATGATCTGAAGGTCACAGAGATGCAGCTTGTGTACCTGGTGCAGATGTAGTTACTTCTTTGAAATAGCCAATGGATTTACCAAAATTGTAATGGCTGTTGAAGTTTAAGTTTTGAGGAAAAACGACAAACACTAGAGCATATTTTTTGAAACCTGTAAAAACTAAGGGCTTGATTATTTTTTCAAGAGAAATGATGGAGCTGAGTGGATGCCAAAGCAACTTCCAAAGGTTGGGGAGTCTAGGTCCTGAGGCCTGGTATAAAAATTAGAGCCAAGCTTTTTCACAAGTGGAGGAGGATTGAAACTGCCTTCTCTACCGATAACTGTAGTTAGGTCAATCATTAACTTTGCATTTGAGAATGATAGATTTTGTCTAATTAAAAATAGTAAGAGAAATGAAGCAAATATGAGAATATGAGTTAACAGAGATAGACATAAAATAGCCATGATCTTGTTGAATGGTGAACAAGGTATGAGAGCAATGAACCTACATCCTCTGAGCTGTTCAATGTCTGAATTCCAGCCTGTGAGCTCATATTCACAGTTGATGCAGCTCAGAGTCAGAAGATAATCTGAAGGTTGCAGTGGAATGAATACCTCAGATTGTTGGTTTGCCAGAAATGTCAACTATTTTTACTGTGACACTCTTCACATTAAGTATTCTTGGAAGTAATTGAAACCACCTGCATAGTTCTGCACACTTTCCATTCTGTGGCACAGATGAAATGGTACTTTGTTAAGTCTCAGTATGCTTAAGCTGCCAAATTATATTTTTCTTGCAATTACAATCAGATATGTGGTGTACAGAAACCACTATGCTTCACAATTTGATTGCTATATTATGTAAATAAGAGCGAGTTTTAGAGAGTTTACTTAATTGTGTGCCTTTTCAGTTTATGAAAGTAATTTGCTTAAGTATATGTAGTTTAACAAGAGCTAATTTGTACATTAACCTATGTAATTTTTTGGTAAGGGTTGAGTGGTCATTTCTAGAAACTAATAGAAAAGTGAAAAGAAACAAACTTGATCCACACTTATGTGCTATACAGACCAAATAGATGACAATGATCAGGGTAATCTCACCATCACATGACACACTAATTGACATACCTTTTGCAAATTATTAGCTAAAGATCCCTCCAGGACAACTAGAATATCAAAAATTAATTAATGCAATGTCATCTTTACCTAATAATAAAATAGTTTCTTATTACATTTTATCTGGAATTTACACAGGAGCAATGCCACCTAAATTTAAATCATAATTAATATACAGAATATTTTCAAAAACTTAGAATTCCTGCTTGCTTGCAAATCATAAGTGGGAATGTCTACTTATGGGAATTTGATGGTGGTCTGCTCACGGCCTTGAAGTGGGCCCATGTTACCCATTCAATTCAAGCTCCACCCAAGTACATATTCCTGCTGGATTCATGGCTGATGCCTTTCCCTCAGGGAGACCTCTGACAGAAAAGTCATTTGTCCAGGAGAGACCCGAAGTCTGGTTATCAATTTGAATTATTACCAGTGTTTCTACATTTGATTAACATCTGAGGCCTGAGCTTTACAATATTTTCATTATTTTTGTTTTAATATTTTCTCTTAAAAACCAATTTGATCACTTCTGCAGGCACAGAGAAGCAACTTCTCTCTTTCCACCCCCGTCCCCCATGCCTGAGACTGCATGCATTTTGGTAGTCTCCCTTATTTTTCCCATTATAACTCCAACCACTACCAGTATATTATTGTTATCCACTGAACATCTTATTGAGCCAGAATGAATGTACAAATATATCTGAGCTTTATGATATTTAGAAAGAATTAAACCCTTTTGTGACTTCATTTCTGATTTTCTTTTCCAACTTGTAAAACAAAAGTCAAAACATAAGCAAGCTCTCTTGGTGGACTTTAGCCAATGTGGATATCACTGTAAAGAACTGGTTTGGATTTTATGAGTTTGGATTAATTAAATTCAGGCACATTTTCAAAACTGTTGGCAAACAATCTGTACCTGTGCAGTCCTTGGAAACCAACTAAATGAGAGCAAATATCCCATTGGCTGTATTGGTGACAGTGACTAAGCAGCATTATTGAACTTGTGCTGATAGTGATATAGTTGTTTTGGCGAAGATTACTAATGCTTTATGTTCACCCGTGCAGGATGCTCAGGATTCATTTGTGAAACTCAGTAAACAGTTGATGCAACTAACATTTCTCCAATTTGTCTTGATCTTCAGCAGAAATGGCAGTAATGATTTCAAAGGCCTTTTAATTTTTGCTGCTAAGAACTTTCTCAGGTGAAGCAGCCACCATAAAAGGCCTTCAGTCCTCTGCTTAGGTGCATTTGGTTTAAGAAAAAATGAGACTAAGATAAAAAAAAACTTTTAAAAAGTTAACTTGCAGGTGGAAATGCTGTGGGGTTATTGATGTTGAATAAATGTTCATTTTGTTATGCAAAGTTGGCTGACGTACATATATAAATCCAGCAAAACAATGTCAGGGTAACAGTGCTGCATTTGTTAGATTATTCAATAACAGTGGCTTAAAGAATCATACACTTCCCACTGCAATCCTCACATTTTCCTTTTTTAAAAAGTTGGTCCTTAAACAAAATTACTAAAAGCACAGTCCTCTTTCTTTACAACTCAAAACATTGCAACAGATACACTGCTTTCATTTATATTTTTCTCTTTCTGGCTCAACGTGGTACAAACTATTTAAAAGCCAATGAAGAGCATTTGAAGTGTGGTCATCGTTGCACTATAGAAACCATGGCAGCCAATTTGCCAAGACCTTGCTAAGAGCAAAGAGGTAATGTCCTGATCATGACTGTAGCTTTCAGATGACTTGGGAGCTGTATCATTCAAATGTGTGATTCCAATATGTTCCAGCTTTGGACTCCACTGTCCTTCTACAACTGGCAACAGTGGTGCATGGCTGCCTGCTAGGCTGCAGCAAGATCACTAGTGGAAGAGCAATGTTGCGATTATAGGAGGTGACTGTAGATTCATGCTCTACTTGCCTGTGAAGGTGCCTCACCAATTCTCGTATTCTATTGGAAGATCACAAAAAAGGAGTCCATGCACACAAGCTACAGTTGAATAAGGAATATAAGTTGTGAGGAGAAGAATTAGATATGAAAGTGTGATTCTTCTTAGACTTCAACCCACCACTGTCATAGCAATTCCATTGCTAGTGATAATTGACTCCTGCTGGCTCATTGAGGCATCTGTAATTGTGCTGTTCAGCATAAGTGAAGGAAATATTTTGAAGAATGTGTGTGACCTCCTGAGCAACTGTGTAAACAGGTTATGTTCCTTGCTCACCACAAATTTCACAGCCTCAAATCAGTGCCAGAAAGTCATAAAATCTGCTCTTCTATGTGATTCCATTCTGCAGTGTCCCCTAGATCGGAATGTCTCCCATGCCTGCCTACAACTATTGTAACCACAATGCACACCCCCTTTGAGTTGTTCAGGTTGGTTTTAGAAACATACATAGAAAATAGGTGCAGGAGTAGGCCATTCGGCCCTTCGAGCCTGCACCGCTATTTATTATGATCATGGCTGATCATCCAACTCAGAACCCCGCCCCAGCCTTCCCTCCATACCCCCTGACCCTCGTAGCCACAAGGGCCATATCATATCTAACTAATATCTTAAATATAGCCAATGAACTGGCCTCAACTGTTTCCTGTGGCAGAGAATTCCACAGATTCACCACTCTCTGTGTGAAGAAGTTTTTCCTAATCTCGGTCCTAAAAGGCTTCCCCTCTATCCTCAAACTGTGGCCCCTCGTTCTGGACTTCCCCAACATCGGGAACAATCTTCCTGCATCTAGCCTATCCAATCCCTTTAGGATCTTATACGTTTCAATCAGATCCCCCCTCAATCTTCTAAATTCCAACGAGTACAAGCCCAGTTCATCCAGTCTTTCTTCATATGAAAGTCCTGCCATCCCAGGAATCAATCTGGTGAACCTTCTCTGTACTCCCTCTATGGCAAGGATGTCTTTCCTCAGACTAGGGGACCAAAACTGCACACAATACTCCAGGTGTGGTCTCACCAAGGCCTTGTACAACTGCAATAGTACCTCCCTGCTCCTGTACTCGAATCCTCTCGCTATAAATGCCAGCATACCATTCGCCTTTTTCACCGCCTGCTGTACCTGCATGCCCACTTTCAATGACTGGTGTATAATGACACCCAGGTCTCGTTGCACCTCCCCTTTTCCTAATCGGCCACCATTCAGATAATAATCTGTTTTCCTATTTTTGCCACCAAAGTGGATAACTTCACATTTATCCACATTAAATTGCATCTGCCATGAATTTGCCCACTCACCTAACCTATCCAAGTCACCCTGCATCCTCTTAGCATCCTCCTCACAGCTAACACTGCCACCCAGCTTCGTGTCATCCGCAAACTTGGAGATGCTGCATTTAATTCCCTCATCCAAGTCATTAATATATATTGTAAACAACTGAGGTCCCAGCACTGAGCCTTGCGGTACCCCACTAGTCACCGCCTGCCATTCTGAAAAGGTCCCGTTTATTCCCACTCTCTGCTTCCTGTCTGCTAACCAACTCTCCACCCACACCAATACCTTACCCGCAATACCGTGTGCTTTAAGTTTGCACACTAATCTCCTGTGTGGGACCTTGTCAAAAGCCTTCTGAAAATCCAAATATACCACATCCACTGGTTCTCCCCTATCCACTCTACTAGTTACATCCTCAAAAAATTCTATGAGATTCGTCAGACATGATTTTCCTTTCACAAATCCATGCTGACTTTGTCCGATCATTTCACCGCTTTCCAAATGTGCTGTTATCACATCCTTGATAACTGACTCCAGCAGTTTCCCCACCACCGACGTTAGGCTAACCGGTCTATAATTCCCCGGTTTCTCTCTCCCTCCTTTTTTAAAAAGTGGAGTTACATTAGCCACCCTCCAATCCTCAGGAACTAGTCCAGAATCTAACGAGTTTTGAAAAATTATCACTAATGCATCCACTATTTCTTGGGCTACTTCCTTAAGCACCCTGGGATGCAGACCATCTGGCCCTGGGGATTTATCTGCCTTCAATCCCTTCAATTTACCTAACACCACTTCCCTACTAACATGTATTTCGCTCAGTTCCTCCATCTCACTGGACCCTCTGTCCCCTACTATTTCTGGAAGATTACTTATGTCCTCCTTAGTGAAGACAGAACCAAAGTAATTATTCAATTGGTCTGCCATGTCCTTGCTCCCCATAATCAATTCACCTGTTTCTGTCTGCAGGGGACCTACATTTGTCTTTACCAGTCTTTTCCTTTTCACATATCTATAAAAGCTTTTACAGTCCATTTTTATGTTGCCTGCCAGTTTTCTCTCATAATCTTTTTTCCCCTTCCTAATTAAGCCCTTTGTCCTCCTCTGCTGAACTCTGAATTTCTCCCAGTCCTCAGGTGATCCACTTTCTCAGGCTAATTTGTATGCTTCTTCTTTGGAATTGATACTATCCCTAATTTCTCTTGTCAGCCACGGGTGCACTACCTTCCTTGATTTATTCTTTTGCCAAACTGGGATGAAGTCACTTAACAGCATAATTACTGCTGGCTGCACTTGGAAGTGTAGATATGCTATATGCACTGGAGGTAACATGTAGAACCTGATGACACATCTCCGTACCCACTCTTGGATTGTACTCCAATCTGAGAATATTCCGTTGAACCCCTAAAAAGGATTTTACAAATGTGCAAATGGAGCAGATTGTAGCTCTTTGTGTTGGTCTATTATCCAGTATGATAAAAAGCACCGTTAAACACAAATTGCTTGCTGAGAACTTACCCTCCATAACAAGATTTATACATTGATAAATCTTCATTGAATGCCAGTCAGTTATGTCTTGTTGATTTTTCTCAAGGTTTTTAAGATATCTGGCAACATACCAACACAGGCAAGTGAGACTTTAATGGTGGAGCTGGTGGAAGATGATGACACAACAGCAGTGAAGGCAGAGGAAGGATGCAAGTGTGAAGGGTCAACAGTCATCTGGAGTTCCATGCCACTGGACCTTGACCCCAATATGCCAAGGACCGGGCGGTGGCTCGCTACACATCACCCCCCTACGTTAAACAAAGTCACAAAGGGGCATTCTTCATTAAGGAAATAGACAAGTCCTTAGGAGAGCATCATACACAATTTGAGTGACTGCACACTACAGACAAGTCAGACAAACCTTTCTTTCTTTATGATCCAAATAAGTCAGGCCCTATATTATTTGCCTCTCTGCCTCCATGTATTTGTTTTCAACTTTGTGTACAATTAAAATTTTGACATGAAGTACATTTTGAATTGTTTACAATTATCTTTGATTAACTACCTCCCTTTAATCTGGATAGGATAATTAATAATTTTTAGTTTATCTTTCCATTTGATCCAGAAACATAATTGTCTACTTGCTCAGAAAGATACACTAGGTTATCTTAGACAAACAATAATTACAGGTTGGACATTTAAAGAAAGAATAGGAACCAAGAGGGTCTTTATGGTTTAAGGCATGGATAATTTTATATTGCTGTCTGGGGTCATGTAACTTGGATGAGGTTACTTTTCTGACCTGCTCCATGGGTGGTACCTACCCTTCAGCTTGTCTTTTGATGGAATCTGATTATTTAGCCAGTTCGCATCTCGTATGTACTTTGTAAGAATGACTCCTTGCCACCAAAATTTCCTGCTGGGTCATTTATTAAGATATCACCATTATACCACTCTTTGACAGATCATTGCGCTCATAAATTATACTGATGTTTGCACAGCCATGTCATAGGATATATAAACATTGTTTGACACTTTCTTCCCAGTACATAAATATTTTAGGATTAATGCTAAATAAATCTTGAACTGTAATTTATTGAAATATCCTGGAACATTTTACAATTTCCTACAAGCATTTTTACACTTTTGTCCTTTAAAATTTGGTTTCAATGTCATTCCTCCTCACAATTTATGTATTGTTGTGAAGGGGTAGGGTGCCATCCATTGCCCAGATGTGTGCTCGGTGATTTGTTGCTCCTCACTGGGATGGCAGACTGTGGAGTTATTTATAACACTTCTTTGTATTAGTAGAAGATAGTCATAAAGCCTTGTACTTCAATACTTTCTTATGTCTGACGTAAGGAGATTGCATTGGAACAGGTGCTCCTCACCACATCTTGTGGAATTAGATGAGCTAAACCATGTACTTAGTTGTACGTTGGACTGAATCTTAACTCTCAAAAGAGAGGTGGTGTTATGTGTTAAGTCACAAGAAATCTGGAGCATGAAGAGAATCCAACTTTACCCGATCCACTTCTAATTTTAATAGAGGTAGTCGAGGACCTGACTTCACCCAGTTGTCAGAGTCTCCACAGCTCACTACTGTTCGTCAGTGCATCTCTCCCATTAATGTCAGACCTCCGACACAATCAGATCAACAGCTGCAATCTGTTCATGCTACAATCACTGACGACAAGGACCATTAATCCACTCTTATGCCCCTCGTCATATGGTATCTCATCTACAATCAGATATCCAGAGCCCACCACTACTCTAACTTTCTCATTCTTCTTATATAGATATCTACTGTCAACTTTCATAGATGGACAACAAATAATGGCCATGCCAGTAATGTGTGCATCTTATGCACACATTAAAACAAACTCGAACTGATATCCCAAGAAGACCTGCGGCTTCATGTTGTACACACATAACAGCAATGTGAAATAATTTACCATAATACATAGGGTCACTAATTGGCCTTGCTCTCAACTTCTTCATATAGAAAGATAATTCATTGGACAGCCTCTGGCCACGTACTTCAGACCGCTGCGATTGGCAGATATTGGAAGTGGATTTGGTTTATTTTCGTCACATGCACCGAGATACAGTGTTGGCGTATTCATGCAAATCAAAACATTACACAGTGCTTTGAGGTAAAACAAGAAAATAACAATGTAGAATAAAATGTAACAGCTACAGAGGAAATGCGGTACGGGTAAATATCATAACAAGGCAGTTTGTGAGGTCGCGAGTCCATCTTATTGTACTAGGGAACTCTTTATTAATCTTACAACAGTCCTTGATCCTGGAGGGAATGCTTTCAGGCTATTGTATCTTCCGCCCAGTGGACAAGGGGAAGAGGCGAGAATGTCCAGGGTGGGTGGGTTAGATGATCCCAGTTGGAGGTTTTATGGGTATAGAGGAGACAACATTTACTGTCAGTAGCACCTGGTTCTATACAAAGAGAGAGTTTAAAAAGCTATTGTTAGTTGTGTCTTCAAAAGCCTACTATGGTTGATGGTAACAGATGAGATTATCCCCTGACAAGCTTTCTTCTAGCCTCCATGTAGCTATAAAATAATGTAATGAAACCACAAAACTGAAATTAACCTTGTTTAATGTTTACAGTGTTCTTGCTAAGTTATCAACGTAAGTTTATTTGGATAAATTACTGACCAATCTCTCCTTGTATTAAATTACGAAGTAATATTCTCCTACTTACTCTGCACATGTACATAATGTCAAAAGTTATGAATAAAAATGCAAGTAAACCAGAAAAAAAATCCTCAAAGGCTATAAAACCCATCATGGGAGATTGTGCAACATTTCAGTAAAATATGTAAACTAATGTAAATTATGTAAATGTAAATTAATGGACCAATGATCTATGGTTGAGTAGATGGATTTTAACCCTTAAAAACACTTGAAGAGCCATATTTCCTGGTTCGCATTTGTAAACCTACACATTCACAGCTGAAGAACATACATTTTGTAGCATCCTTTAGCACTATTAATTCTAAATATTAATTTATAATCAATAAAAAAACTCTGACTATTTGATACATGTTGTTTTCAGAAATCTCTATAACCTTCTGCAAGGAATAAATTACTTCCTTATATTTCGAACACAAAAAAGTACATGCTTCAGTGCTAGTTACACTTTATGGTGAACCAAGAATCCATGAAAACTAGTGACACTAAAATGAGTGACTTCCTTGATGAGCTTTCTAATGATTAAGAAGGGTTAGTTGGCTGACTACGTACAATGCAGAGAAATATAGATTTAAATCAGTGACACGCACAGTTAAAACACTGCCATTGTCAAATTCCATTGAATTATTATAAATGTTCTCAGATTTCTCAAACACTCTTGCATTTGTTGGACTCTTTTCCTGCTGCATTTAAAATCATGCTGCTGTTGACATGTCCGCAGTAATGTGGTTGATTGGGGGAGCTTGCCATCTGCAAGGAGCACTAAACTGAAAGCACAATGAAATATGACACACATTCTTTCAAATTTCATCCCATTATATGCTAGTAATCTATTCGTGGTGCGGTGGCATGGGGTGGGGGGCAGTGCATTTTATGAGCTCCTAACATTCGAGCTGGAAGAAGCTTCAAAACATGCATACTCAGACTTTCAGCATACTAGTGCGTCAGAAAAATAAAATGAAACTGCAGGAGCTTGAAATCCAAAATAAAAGCAGAAAAGCTCAGCAGGTTTTGCTGTACCTGTTGGAGAAAAAGAAACAGTCAACATTTCAGATCAAAGACCATTCTTCAAAACGTATAATTCAGAAAGTATCAGGATTCACATATGGCATTTGCTGACTAAGGTTCCTGACTACCTGTTGAATATCCATATCGTGATGCTTCTAAGGTTGAGGTTAGCTTATATTTTTGAAGCTGGGATAAATATATTTTACTGATAGAAGATCAGCAACCTAAGACACTAACCCTTTTCTTCTCTCCAAAGACGTTACCTAACTTGCTGTAGTTCTGGCATTTTCTTAGTTCAGATATCCAGCACCTACCTTCTTTTTCATGTTAGATAAAAGTGTTAAGAACTATGGATCCAAAGCAGATAAATGGAGGGAAGATATGTCCAGAAGCTGAATAGGAAGACAGTCCCAAGGGGTCCAACAGGTTCAGATTTAGAGGTTTTTACTCTGGAATTTCTCTGTGGGTGGAATGAATAAATCCAACAAAAAAATGCATGAGCCTTAAAACATTTTTAACTTTTTTTCAGTTTACGATTCACCTTCCACGTATTTACAAATAAGGATAAAATCTTATTCACATTAGGACTGGTTTATTATCAGATGTACCACAGTGCAATGAAATGCCCCTTTACATGAAACTCACAGATTGAACAGTATAGATCGCAATAATCAGTTCTACAATTAACACAGTGATGTAATCTGTATGAAACACAGATTGGATTGACCATGTGATACCTTACTTCTCTGAGGATTGTCACCGTGTTGTGACAGGGAGGCTTCTGATCCCGAGAGCAATGCCATTGGGAGCTAACCTCCTGGTAGAGTCACTCATGGCTGCAAGGTCAGGTGGGAGTTTCCAGACGAAGAGCAATCCAACCAAGACCTCAACAGTGAAGCTAGCGTAAGATGGTGACATATCACAACAGCAGTGAAAGTGGAGGAAGGCTGAAGCAGAGAAGGGTCTTCAGTCATCTTGCATCCCAAGATACTGGACCCTAACCCTGATCCATCACCAGCCTCCCCACATTAAACAAAGTCATGCACAGGCATTCGCATTAGTCCCAGTATCAATCTCCTTGTTCCCAGTAATGTGGCAACTTATTCTTGCTCACACATACCCATCAGTTCCTCTGTGACTCATTTTGCTGTTGACCTACATGTGGTAATTTACAAAAACTGATTAATCTATCAACATGTCTTTGGGATGTAGGAGGAAACCAGAGCACCAGAGCAATCCCATGAGGTCATAAATTCATAGAGTTTCAGAGAAGTACAGCACAGAAATAGGTCCTTTGGCCCACCTAGTACATGCCTAAACCATTCAAAAACCACTCCCATCGACTCAGACCATATCCCTCCATACCCCTACTATGCATGTATCTATCCAAACCTCCCTTAGAACAGGTGAAATCGAGCTTGAATGCACCTTTCGTACTAGCAGCTCATTCCACACTCTCACTCTTTCTCTGAATGAAGAAGTTTTCCGTCATATTCCCCTTAAACTTCTCATCTTTCACCCTTAACCCATGACCTCTGGATGTAGTCCCACCAAACCTCATTGGAAAAAGACTGCTTGCATTTATCCTATCTATACCCCTCATAATTTTGTATACTTCTATCAAATCTCCTCTCAATCTTTTATGTTCCAAAGAATACAATCCTAACCTATTCAATCTTTCCTTATAACTCAGGTCCTCCAGACCCATCAACATCCTTGTAAATATTCTCTGCACTCTTTCAACCTTGTTTACATCTTTCCTGTAGGTAGGTGACCAAAACTTCACACAATACTCCGAATTAGACCCCACCAATATCATAGCATCCCATCTCCTGTATTCAATACATTAATTTATGAAGGCCAATGTGCCAAAAGCTTTCTTTATGACCCTTTCTACCTGTGAAGTGATTTTGATCGAGTTATGGAGCTGTATTCCGAGATCCCTTTGTTCTACCACATTTCTCAGTGCCCTGCCCTTCACTGTGTAAGACCTACCCTGGTTGCTCCTACCAAAGTGCAAAACCTCACACTTGTCTGCATTAAATTCCATGTGCCATTTTTCAGCCCATTTTTCCGACTGATGCAGCTCCCTCTGCAGGCCATGGACAGAATGTGCAGTACATAATAGGCAAAATAGCAGTTGAGGCCAGGATCAAATCCAGGTTCCCAGAACTGTGTGGCAGCTGCTCCAATTGCTTCACCATTGTGCTACCTTAGTCTCACTCTTTATTGCTGTGACTGATCAAGCCACCCAGCTGTAAACTATACGACAAGGTGATCTGGCACAGTCGATGTTATAGCCTCAGAAGTGAT
Source organism: Mobula birostris (assembly GCF_030028105.1). Classification (NCBI taxonomy): domain Eukaryota; kingdom Metazoa; phylum Chordata; class Chondrichthyes; order Myliobatiformes; family Myliobatidae; genus Mobula; species Mobula birostris. The sequence continues at coordinate 140,823,414 of NC_092371.1, read as the reverse complement.
CATTTTCCAAGTCAAATTTTGGGTAAAAGGAGAAGGCATTGGCCATCTGCTGAGCTGTTTACATGGATTCTGTTCCTCAGCTTTCATAGTCCATGGTTACGTAATGCAGTCGTTGCGCATACTTTCATAGTTTCATGTGATTCACAGGATTCAGTCAGGAAGACTATAAGTTCAACAAGCAACTGGAAATCCCAGTAGGGCCTCACAGTCATTATTCTCAATGCATGATGAATAGTTTGGTCAAGCTGCCTGCAATTTTAAACCAATATCATTCCCATTCCCGTGTTCTTCTGGCCCTTTATATGCGTGCCAAGTGCAGGGCGATCAGGAAATACCCTGAGGTACATTTGTGTCCATTGAAAACTAAGGTGGCTCATGGTTTGCAGGAGATTTGGATGTTGATGTTACTGGCTCCTGGCTCCCAAAAGCAGCATTTCAAATAGAAGTGGATGCTACTTCATCAATATAGACGTCATTAAAGTTCATTGGCATGATCCCAACTGTGCCATTTGAAGGAACACAAAACTTGGAAATGAGAAAAGGGGCTGTAATTCTACATCTAAAACATTATAGCTGGATTTGCCTTTAATTGAGATAATACATCACTGCACCTGCATTTGATATTAGTCTAGTGTGTCATCTATAGCAACAGCATTTGACCTTATGGTGGCTAGCAAGATTATTAGAACAGCCATCATACAAACCTATTGTAAGAGCACTAACGATATGGATAAAGCAGATTGTGCTTTCATCTTACACACTGTTAATAAAAGTAAGTTAATAGCTGCCATAAATTTTCAATAATGAGCTCAGTTTTGGACTCAGATATTGGTACCAATTCTACTTATGAGAAGTAAATTGATGGAACACTGCACACAGATGTCCACTACCACATCTGCCAAAGAAACCTTCAGGAGTCATTCATTCTTTATGAGGAGATATTTATAAGTTGCATATTCCAAAAGACATGACATAAATGACTAAAATGTTTTCGTGCTAACCCAAACTGTGTCAATTTATTTGTCAGATGGAAATATTTAAGTACTTGAACAGTAGCCAATCAGATATCAGGAGCAAGAGAAGAGGTGACTCACAGGCTGGTGAGTGTGCATTAGAAAGCGGTGTTCCGCAAGGGTTTTGGCATATGCACAGCGGCCAATCGGAGCTTGGGGTTCATTAGCAAGGACAAATAAAAATAAGGCAGGGAGGCAGGGGCAAGCAGAGCAGCCTTAGTTGGAGTGGACAGTGTTAGAGTGAGGATTTGAGGCTTCAGCTCTTCGAGGCTTCAGTGAGGAGAGGACTGAGTGATAGAAGGCAAAAAGCTGTAGATAGATTCTTTTTCAGTTTGTTTATTGTTTCCTTCTTTATAATTGCACAGTTAGAGCAGTAGCGATGCCAGGCAGGATAGTTGAATGCTCCTCTTGCAGGGTGTGGGGAGGCAGGGAGACTTCCAGTGTCCCTCACTACTTCACCTGCAAAAAGTACATCCTGCTGCAGTTTCTAACATTCCACGTTGAGGAGTTGGAGCTAGAACTGGATGAACTACGAATCATTCGGGAGACTGAGTGGGTGGTAGGTAGGATGTATAGAGAGGTAGTTTCAAAAAAGGTGCTGGACACAGGAAACTGGGTGACAGTCAGAATGGTAAAAAGGGTTAAAGAACCAGTGCAGAGTACTCCTCAACAACAGGGATATCATTTTGGATACTGTTGGGGGGATGACCTAGCAGAGGAAAGTCAGAGCAGTCAGGTCTCTGGCACTGAGGCTGGTTCTGCGGCTCAGAAAGGAAGAGGAGAGAAGAAGTGAGCTGTGGCGATAGGAGGTGCTTTGTTCCCCTAACTAAAGGAGGTTCTGTGGATAAGAATGAGATTCCTGGATGGCATGTTGCCTCCCAAGTGCCTGGATCCGGGATATCTCAGATCACGTCCACAGCATTCATAAGTGAAGGGTTGAGAATCTAGAAGTCATGGTCCACACAGATACCAATGGCATTGATGGGAAGAGGGACGAGCTCCTGCAAAATGAGTTCAATGAGTAAGGTGCTGAGTTAAAGAGCTGGACCTCCAGGGTGGTGATTTCAGGATTGCTACCCATGCCACATGCCAGTGAGGCTAGAAACAGGAAGATCACACAGTTTAATACGTGACTAAGGAGCTGGTGTAGAAAGATGGGATAAGATTTTTGGATCAACGGGCTCTCTTCCAGGGGAAGTGGGACCAGTACAGAAGAGACAGTTTGCACCTGAACTGGAGGGGGACTAATATCCTAGTGGGTAGGTTTGCTTGTACTTAATGTAGGATTTAAGCTGGAGTTGTGGGGAGGGGGATGGAAAAGCAGGGTGTCAGAATAGATAGTGGATTGGTTGTGGGGTCAAATGCTGAAAAAAACTCAGACAAAATCATGAATGAAAAGATTGAGCATGGCGCGACTAATGTTCTGAGCTGCGTATATCTCAATGCAAGAAATACTGTAAGAAAGGCAGATGAGCTCAGGGCATGGATCAACACCATGGAATTATGATATTGAGGCTTGGTTGCAGGAGGGGTGGGACTACAAGCTCAATATTCTGGAGTTCCATTGTTTTAGACGTGATAGAGCAAGAGGGATTAACGGGGGAGTGGTGGCATTACTAGTCAGGGAAAATGTCATGGCAGTGCTCAATCAAAACAGACTGGAGAACTCATCTAGTCAGGCGTTATAGGTGAAATTGATACATAAAAAAGATATGACCATGTCAATGGAGAATTATTATAGACCACCCAACAGTCTGAAAGATTTAGAGAAAGAGATTTGTACAGAGGTCGCAGACTGTTGCAAGAAGCGTAACGTTGTGATAGTAGGTGATTGCAACTTTCCACCTATTGACTGGGACACCCATATTATAAAAAGACTCAATGGGATATAGTGTCTGATCCATGTGTAGAGGTTCTAAATTACAGAAATGCTAATTTTGATGGTATCAGAAAGGATTTGGCAAGTGTGGATTGGGATTGGATGTTTTCTGGGGAGGGAGGAGATTGCTGAGCCTCTGACATCATCAACAGGGACAGGAGAGGTTCCGAAGGATTGGAGGGTTGGAGAGATAGCCCAGAAAATTATAGACCAGTAAGTCTTATTTCAGTGGTTGGTAAATTGATAGAGAATATCCTGAGAGGCAGGATTTATGAACATTTGTAGAGGCATAACAAGATTAGGAATAGTCAGCATGGCTTTGTCAAAGGCAGGTCGTGCCTTAAGAGTCTGTCTGAATTTTTTGAGGATGTGACTAAACACATTAATGAAGGTAGAGCTGTAGATGTAGTATATATGAATTTCAGCAAGGCATTTGACAAGGTACCTCATGCAAGGCTTATTGAGAAAGTAAGGAGGCATGGGATCCAAGGGGACCTTGCTCTGTGGATCCAGAACTGGCTTGCACACAGGTCATATTCTGTATGGAGGTCATTGACCAGTGGTGTGCCTCAGGGATCTGTTCTGGGACCCCTACTCTTCGTTATTTTTATAAATGACCTGGATGAGTAAGTGGAAGGATGAGTTAGTAAATTTGCTGATGACACAAAGGTTGGGGGTGTTGTGAATAGAGTGGAAGACTGTCAGAGGTTACAGCGGGACATCAATAGGATGCAAAACTGGGCTGAGATGTGGCAGATGGAGTTCAACCCGGATAAGTGTGAAGTGGTTCATTTTGGCAGGTCAAATATGATGGCAGAATATAGTATTAATGTTAAGACTCTTGGCAGTGTGGAGGATCAGAGAGATCCTGGGATCTGAGTCCGTAGGACACTCAAAGCTGCTGCGCAGGTTGAATCTGTGGTTAAGAAGCCATACGATGTATTGGCCTTCATCAACCGTGAGATTGATTTCAAGAGCTGAGAGGTAATGTTACAGCAAAATAGGACCCTGGTCAGACCCCACTTGGAGTACCGTGCTCAGTTCTGGTCACCTCACTACAGGAAGGATGTGGAAATGATAGAAAGGGTGCAGAGGAGATATACAAGGATGTTGCCTGGATTGGCGAGCATTCCTTATGAGAATAGGTTGAGTGAACTTGGCCTATTCTCCTTGGAGCGACGGAGGATGAGGGGTGACCTGACAGAGGTGTATAAGATGATGAGAGGCATTGATCATGTGGAGCAGTCAGGGGCTTTTTCCTAGGGCTGAAATGGCTAACATGGGAGGACACAGTTCTTGGAAGTAGGTGCAGAGGAGATATCAGGGGTAAGTTTTTACATGCAGAGTGGTGAGTGCGTGGAATGGGCTGCTGGCGATGGTGGTGGAGGCAGATACAGTAGGGTCTTTTAAGGGACTTCTGGATGGGCACAGGGCTATGGGTAACTCGAGGTAATTTCTAAAGTAAGTACATGTTCAGCACAGCATTGTAAGCCGAAGGTCTTGTATTGTGCTGTAGGTTTTCCATGTTTCTATGTTTCTAAGAGTATGCCTGCAAGAAAAGGAATGTCAAGGTTGTACATGGTGACATTTACAGTATGTATTGTACTTGGATAGTAAATTTACTTTGAACTTTGAAGTCTTTAGGATTGTCTGTCAAGCTGAAGAGTGGTTTTGTGTTTTTACCTTGAACTGTCATGAAGACTATTAGCAGAGATGACACTATCTTTAAGTCATGGAGAGCCTGGATTTGGCAGTCACATAAAAGGGGCCACAAGTTTCATTGATCCACAATTGGCCTATGCCAATGAAATGAATATGGGAAACAAACTGGCTTTGTACTACTTATATTCTGTAATACCCCAAACATGCTGGAGAAATCAGATATTTGTTATGAAACTGCTGGCATTTCTCAACAAAGGTAACAGCAAGCTGAGAACACCTACGTGAATGTGGAAGTCCTGTCTGAGTTGAGCCTCTGTTGGTCACAGTTGATCATCAATTGCGCATCCTAGCTGTCTAGATATGCAAGCGTGAGCTGTACAATATGGAGAGCAAGCTGTTGCCCACATAGCAAAGCTCCTCCTCTCCACGCATCTAATGAACCCAAAGGAATGGCAGAGTTTGGCACCAGCAGTGTTGCAAGAGTTGCCAATCAGCAGTGATCTCGATATAGGACTGCCTTAGGGACTCCAGCTCCGGATTTTTCCCTTGGGGTTTACTCCCAAAGCCTTCCCCTTGAGTGGGTATAGCTGCAAGCCAGTGGAGGTTTGAGATCTGAGTTTTCCTTCTAGATGAGCTGCCAACCATGGCTGATGCACTCCATCTCCCTGAAGGGACTGGTTTTAAGGGACCAGTAACCCCCCCTTTGCCCTTCTCCCATCCGATTCTGCCGGGCTTAGTTTCTGAAACATTTGTGAAGGCCAGGAGCTGGACCTTGTTGTCAGAGGCTATTTGGTGTGCATGCCTTTGGGAGCACTTAATAGATGGTAGGAGCTTGTCCTCATTACCACTCCCAGGTAGGACAACCTCAAGGAACCAGGAAGTCCTATAAATGCTGTCAAAGCTCTATCACTGGTAAGTCGGCTGGGCTTCACTGCTGAACTTTACATGGAGCATAAACTTGGAGATATGGAGTGATACAGCACAAAAAGCCCAGGCCCTTTGGCCCATCGATGTTCATGCTGACCATCAAGTATGCAGCTCAACATTACTGTGAGTCTGTTTTTACATTTAGCCAGAGTGGATAAAAGCAATAAATTTCTTTCACTGAAAACTTTCCATGAACTGGATTTATGTTTAACCCTCTCAGCTCATGCACAATCATGTCTTCAAATATATAGCCCTCTGAATTTGAGTTTGATAGGTTAACATCATGTAGCCCTTTACTGAAAGTGGTGGCCAACAAACTGCTTGATACTGCAAGTACTTTTTAGGTCCAACCTAGGAGGAGCCAATTTAAGTAAGAAACTTGGCATTTCAGTGAGGTCCTTCTCAAGCTCTGGATCTCAAGAAATTATGAATTTCAGTGAAAAATTCTTGTCCTACTGTGCTGCCTGGTTTGTACTAAAGGTTGAAATTGCCACCTGCTTAGGAGGCCTTCTCACCTTTTCCTAGGGTTTGCATGACATGTGTTCATTCTCTACCAAGCAGTTCTCCAAAACTAACACTCACTAAGACATCCACATCTACAGGAAGCCGGTTTATGTAAAACATCCTTACCACCTCCTACAGTTCCGTCACTTGAAACAACTATAGAAATCATCACACTTGTAGAATGATAACATAGAAATAGGAATTAACCAACAAGTTAATTTGTATTTGTGCTGTAGGCTTTCTATGTTTCTATGTTTCTAAGTATCCTATAAATTGTGACTGGTACTGATCAGTGCTCCTTGTTATGATCCTGGGGCCAGGAGGAAAAGGACCAGTTGTTTGATTGCAGTAAAAGAATATTTAAGTAGTTTGGTACACAATTTCAGTCTTATAATACTTTCTTCAGACTAAGGGTGCAGCTATGGGAACTCGCATGGGACCCAGCTACGCCTACCTCTTCGTTGGTTATGTGGAACAGTCTGTGCTCCAAACCTATTCTGGTACTGCTCCCCAACTTTTCCTTCGATACATTGACGACTACATTGGTGCTGCTTCCTGCACCCATGCTGAACTCGTCAATTTCATCAACTTTACTTCAAACTTCCACCCAGCCCTCAAATTCACTTGGTCTATCTCTGACACTTCTTTCCCCTTTCTCGATGTCTCGGTCTCCATCTCTGGAGACAGACTGTCCACTGACATCTTCTACAAGCCCACTGACTCTCATAACTACCTCGACTATACCTCTTCCCACCCCGCCACATGCAAAAATGTGATTCCCTATTCCCAGTTCCTCCGTCTCCGCTGCATCTGCTCCCAGGATGAGGCTTTCCATTCCAGGACATCTCAAATGTTCTCTTTCTTTAAGGATCGTGGTTTCCCTTCTACGGTGATCAATGATGCCCTCACCCGCATCTCCTCCATTTCCCGCACTTTGGCCCTCACCCCATCTTCCCACCACCACAACAGGGACAGAGTTCCCCTTGTCCTCACCTACCACCCCACCAGCCTCCGGATCCAGCACATTATCCTCCACAACTTCCGCCACCTTCAACAGGACCCCACCACTAAGCACACCTTTCCCTCTCCAGCCCTCTCCACTTTCTGCAGGGATCGATCCCTCCGTGACTCACTTATCCGCATGTCCATCCCCACGGATCTCCCATCCGGCACTTATCCCTGTAAGCGTAAGTGCTACACCTGTCCCTACGCCTCTCTTGCCACCATTCAGGGCCCCAAACAGTCCGTCCAGGTGAGGCAACGCTTCACTTGCGAATCTGTTGGGGTCATCTATTGCATCTGGTGTTCCCGGTGCAGCCTCCTCTACATCGGTGAAACCCGACGCAGATTGGGGGACCGCTTCGTCGAGCACCTCCACTCCGTCTGCCACAACAGACAGGATCTCCTGGTAGCCACCCACTTCAACTCTGCTTGCCATTCCCATTCAGATATGTCCATACACGGCCTCCTCTACTGCCATGATGAGGCTAAGCTCAGGTTGGAGGAGCAACAGCTCATATACCGTCTAGTTAGTCTCCAGCCCCTTGGTATGAACATAGAATTCTCCAACTTCCAGTAATTCTCTCCCCCTCCCTTCCTCTATCCCTATTTCGCATCACCTCCCTCATAGTTCCGCCTCCTTCTACTATTGTTCTCCTGCCAATCACCTCCCTGCTTCCCCTCCCCCACCCCTTTGTCTTAAAAAATTACTGTTTTTTTCAACTACCAGCATTCTTCAAACCCTCCTGAAAGTTCTTCGTTCAGTCCTCACGAAGGGTTTTGGCCCGAAAAATCGACTAATCTTTTCAACTGATGCTGACTGACCTGCTGAATTCCTCCAGCGCATTGTGAGTGTTCCTCAAAATAATGGGATTGGTTGTTCATTTAGAATCCACCTGACAAATATATCAGGAAACCCTTTGGAGCTGATGAGCACCCAATTCAATTACTCATCACTTACTTTACAGGAATTAAAAACAGCAGATCAACAATTAGAAACATAGAAACATAGAAACATAGAAAATAGGTGCAGGAGTAGGCCATTCGGCCCTTCGAGCCTGCACCGCCATTCATTATGATCATGGCTGATCATCCAACTCAGAACCCCGCCCCAGCCTTCCCTCCATACCCCCTGACCCTCGTAGCCACAAGGGCCATATCTAACTCCCTCTTAAATATAGCCAATGAACTGGCCTCAACTGTTTCCTGTGGCAGAGAATTCCACAGATTCACCACTCTCTGTGTGAAGAAGTTTTTCCTAATCTCGGTCCTAAAAGGCTTCCCCTCTATCCTCAAACTGTGGCCCCTCGTTCTGGACTTCCCCAACATCGGGAATAATCTTCCTGCATCTAGCCTGTCCAATCCCTTTAGGATCTTATACGTTTCAATCAGATCCCCCCTCAATCTTCTAAATTCCAACGAGTACAAGCCCAGTTCATCCAGTCTCTCTTCATATGAAAGTCCTGCCATCCCAGGAATCAACCTGGTGAACCTTCTTTGTACTCCCTCTATGGCAAGGATGTCTTTCCTCAGATTAGGGGACCAAAACTGCACACAATACTCCAGGTGTGGTCTCACCAAGGCCTTGTACAACTGCAGTAGTACCTCCCTGCTCCTGTACTCGAATCTTCTCGCTATAAATGCCAGCATAACATTCGCCTTTTTCACCGCCTGCTGTACCTGCATGCCCACTTTCAATGACTGGTGTATAATGACACCCAGGTCTCGTTGCACCTCCCCTTTTCCTAATCGGCCACCATTCAGATAATAATCTGTTTTCATATTTTTGCCACCAAAGTGGATAACTTCACATTTATCCACATTAAATTGCATCTGCCATGAATTTGCCCACTCACCCAACCTATCCAAGTCACCCTGCATCCTCTTAGCATCCTCCTCACAGCTAACACTGCCACCCAGCTTCGTGTCATCCGCAAACTTGGAGATGCTGCATTTAATTCCCTCATCCAAGTCATTAATATATATTGTAAACAACTGGGGTCCCAGCACTGAGCCTTGCGGTACCCCACTAGTCACCGCCTGCCATTCTGAAAAGGTCCCGTTTATTCCCACTCTTTGCTTCCTGTCTGCTAACCAATTCTCCACCCACACCAATACCTTACCCCCAATACCGTGTGCTTTAAGTTTGCACACTAATCTCCTGTGTGGGACCTTGTCAAAAGCCTTTTGAAAATCCAAATATACCACATCCACTGGTTCTCCCCTATCCACTCTACTAGTTACATCCTCAAAAAATTCTATGAGATTCGTCAGACATGATTTTCCTTTCACAAATCCATGCTGACTTTGTCCGATCATTTCACCGCTTTCCAAATGTGCTGTTATCACATCCTTGATAACTGACTCCAGCAGTTTCCCCACCACCGACGTTAGGCTAACCGGTCTATAATTCCCCGGTTTCTCTCTCCCTCCTTTTTTAAAAAGTGGAGTTACATTAGCCACCCTCCAATGCTCAGGAACTAGTCCAGAATCTAATGAATTTTGAAAAATTATCACTAATGCATCCACTATTTCTTGGGCTACTTCCTTAAGCACTCTAGGATGCAGACCATCTGGCCCTGGGGATTTATCTGCCTTCAATCCCTTCAATTTACCTAACACCACTTCCCTACTAACATGTATTTCGCTCAGTTCCTCCATCTCACTGGACCCTCTGTCCCCTACTATTTCTGGAAGATTATTTATGTCCTCCCGAGTGAAGACAGAACCAAAGTAATTATTCAATTGGTCTGCCATGTCCTTGCTCCCCATAATCAATTCACCCGTTTCTGTCTACAGGGGACCTACATTTGTCTTTACCAGTCTTTTCCTTTTTACATATCTATAAAAGCTTTTACACTCCGTTTTTATGTTCCCTGCCAGTTTTCTCTCATAATCTTTTTTCCCCTTCCTAATTAAGCCCTTTGTCCTCCTCTGCTGAACTCTGAATTTCTCCCAGTCCTCAGGTGAGAATCATTCTCATCTATACTGTGTCAGAGGTCTATTTCCTGAATTCTTTGCAGTGTCCTTGCCTCTCAAAATCAAACAGAGTAACATGTTTTCAGAAATTGCAGATCAAAAATGGCTGTTTTTACTGGAATGCTATTTCCATAATTATACTTTACAATATTCAATTAATGATGATTAAACTTTTCCATTTTTCTGTCAACCAGATTGTTAAGGGATATGGAAGGGCAAGGTTAGATCTATTTATTGGTTCTAGTAAATATTTCTTGTAAAACATATAGAATTTCATAGTGCCTTTTGCATGTGGTTTAATTTCTGTAACCCACCTTCCCCAAGATCAATCCAGCTTTTGATTAAACTGCCTACTTATTCAGTCATAATTGCTTTGGATGTTCTCCCACTTTAACCTGCATCCATCACCCTGATGAGGAATGAACTCAGTGACCATTTAAAATAAAAATCTGCTTTTGTAAGACTTAACTTCTATTTATAAAAAGTGTCACGAAATCACTACCAAACACCATCCAGAATTTAGTGGCAGCTGCTGAGCTAAACGAAAGTGTTATATTATTTTGGATGAGAAGGATTGTATGCTGGGAAGATGTGTGCTATGTTTTATCTGTGAGATTTTTCTCAATATTTTCATAACAGTCAAGCAGATTCCAACACCACCACACTCACCAACTTTGCATTTACTTCACAATAATAAATTTCAATGTCTAGCCATGGCAGGCCAATTAGACCTATTATGTCCATTATTTATTTCAAAGAACCAAATCGCCTTATAAAAATAATATAATTTTCTTTAGAAGTCTAGTCTATCGTTCCTTAAATACTAACATTGTTTTTGATGACTTTTTCTGCTTACTCAACAATTCAATTATATGTGCGATGTAAACATTCCTCGCTATTTTCCCTCCTACTACAAGCTTGCTAATTTTTAGCTTGTGTATCTTGACATTACTATTCACCATAATGAACTATTTGTCTAGACCATTTGCCAATTTTCTTTCTAACGCTGAAATTTTCAGTTAGGTCACCACACAGAGAACCTTTTCCAAAGCAAACAAACCTGACTTCCTTAACTTTTCCTTACAAGTTGAAATTTCTGATTTTTGATGCTTGTCTTTGCTCTCTCAAGGCATTGCTCAAGATATGTAATCACGCTTCTACGTGATCCAGCAACGGAAAAATAATGTTGGATTATGTTTAAAAAAAAGTCGGACCTTTTTTTATCGTATTCATTTCTTCAGGCACACCCATTCACTTCACCCTTGGATGAATACCATCGAGGTAATGGCTTGTTTTTTTTTCTCTCATTGTTATAAAACTTTCTCTAGCTCTGAATTACTTCATAGTTCATCCGAGCAAAGATAGCAGTGAATCAATGTAATATGATCCAAGTCAACAGCCTCATCCACTAGAAGTTTAATTCAGTGGAAGAGATAAATTGAGGAGATTTTCTAGGGTGGGAAACTGTGTGACATCTCACCCAGGTGTTGATCTAGATTATGATCAGATGAAACCACAATCAGAAATCTATCCAGATTATGCTCACTTTCCTTCTAATCCTCATCATATGCAAGTCTTACTGAATGAAATGTGCTGAGTTGTTCAAAAATCTCGCAGTCAGGATTGGTTTTCAATTCTTCGACCATGGGAGGAATGTTAATTGTATCCATGTGATTTATATCAATTAGTGATAATTGTATTCAGGTGGTGTTTATCAATTTGCTTTTGGGGGGTGTGGTGGGAGGAAGAAATGCTCTTGCAGCCATTTACAAATGGCTAGGTTCAGGGAAAGAGGTATGAGCTATTCTGGGAGTTGGAGAGGGGGGTGATGGGAGTGTGTTCAGTCTTTGTGAGTGGTGAAGTGTTGAATATGAAAGGCAACTGATTAGTTAAAGAGCGTGGTTTTAGTATTCTGCCCTTTACTACCTGACCACTTAAGCTGAACAAGGAGTGAACACTTCTTTCTGAACAGAGACTCTTTTCAGCTTTGCTGAATAAAACAGCTACTTCACTGGTATGCAGAGAGAGCTTTTGTCCAGAAGGGCTGTAAAGAGGCCCATAGTAATTAGAGCAGAGAAAAATGTATCTTATCTGATCAATGATCAACATCAAATTGACTATGACATTGAAGGATATAGACAAGTGTAGTGCTGCAGTTTATTACAATTTTGTAATTAATAAAGGAAGATATGCTTTATGTAGTGACATTTTGACTTGGAGTATTAATTTTTTTTGCACATGATTAAAGCTGATATGTCATTTTTCTAATTAGTACAGTATTAATGAGCGATGCTGCCAATAAAGTACTTTGGTTTATACAGTCTAATCTTGGGTTGCTCCTAAGATTTTTATAACCATTCATAAACCCATTTTTTTTTTAACTTTCTTTAGAGATATAGTGAGATAACAGGCCATTCCAGTGCAACAAGCCTGCACCACCCTTGTGACCAATTATCCTACTAATCTGTATGTCTTTGGAATGTTGGAGGAAACCAGAGCACCTGGAGGAAACCCACATGGTCACAGGTAGAATGTGCAAACGCCTTACAGTCAGTGGTGGGAATTGAACCCGGGTCACTGGAACTGTGAAGCAATGTGTTAACTACTACGCTACTGTGTTGCAGTTAGATATATTTTGTTAAATTTCTTTGGCACAATGATATTGAAAGATTAAATGCTTCAGGTTTGAGCATGAAAAACACCACGGAACACTGAGATTCCACTAGCCTTCAACTTTATACCTGCTAAACCACCCAGAGACAGGAAGCATGTGATGCTAAATAAAATTATGGCAAAGATTAACCTTCACTCTATTCCAGGCAGAAGCACACAGAACATACTGGTTGGCTGCCAAAAATAACATAGTGCATAGAATGATGTCTTCATCCATTTTCTCTTCCTTTTACTATGAAGCAGTAGTAAGTTCAACCAATGATGTACCTTTAAAATGCAAAATGTTTTATGGCTTTCTGGGTTTGTGATTGGTGCTACAAAATTAAAAGATTCTTTTGACTGTGCCTCCTAGGTTTATAAGATAACCTGTAACACTCCGTAATGGGTGAAAGACCGGCAGGGAACTCAAAGCCCTAAAAGCAACAGAGTGAAACTCGGAGTCATACAGCATGGAAACAGGCACTTCAGATCTACTCAACCACCTTGACCAAGATGCCCAAGAGTTGGTCCCATTTCCCTGTGTTTAACCCATATGCCTCTCATATTTTATATATTTGTAAGATTGTAGATAAATCAATAATAGGCAAGGGTTTGAAAATTCTTCTCTATTTTGCACCTTTTCAATTTACCATCATTTTACAGCAACTTCCCAAAGACAAAGCATGCTCCCAAAAGATACTCCATAGTTAAGGGATCATGGTAGATTAATGGGACATTGGTGCTTAAAACAATAATTGTTCATCCCATTGGCCCAGATTGTCCTGGACTCTGCACACAGTCTCCACTGACTCCTCCACATTCTGAGGGAGTGATAAGTTGTTTTTCCACCTCAAAAGGTGTCCTGTGATGGGGCAGGCTCTGAGAGATGGGTAAATAGCTAAGGCCTTGGACTACTCTGATGATCTTTCACTCCACATTCTCCTTTGTCCTACTGTGCTCCATCTGCCTCTCCAAATATTCCCCCCTCACAATCTTTTTCTGCCTCTATCAATCTCCTATCACTGTCTCTCAACTCCTTCTCCCCTCCTTCCCCCTTCTTGGCACTAACTGTCCATAATTTTATGTCCCTCATTAGTCTACAAATTACCTCATACTCCTCTCTCACCATCCCCTGTACCCTCTTTATACTACCCAACTCACCTCACTACTCTCAGTCTTGTTGCAGAGCTTTGACCCAAAACATGAACAATTCCTTTCTTCCTTCGGATGCTGTTCGTCCTACTGATAAGATTCCAGCACACGTAGTCTCTTGTGTCTCCCATGTGATCTTTGACGTTTCCCTATCATCAAAGGATTTCAAATCCAAGTGTCTCTGATGCAAGCATTTAAAAATTATTCAAATATATGTAAATAGTTACTATATTAAAAACATTTAATTAAAACCAAAAATAATAATAAATTATTTTACTTTTCTAATGCTTTTAAATAAATAAATTAAGTCACTGATGAGTAAAGTGTTAGAAGGTCCAAAGTGATGTACGGACTTTCAAGGGGTTTAGAACTTTTGTATCTTAACAAGCATGCATGGAAACCAGGATGTCCAGGGCTGTAGCTGACCATAATTCTGCACAATGGGGTGTTATAAAGATTGGTTGTTAGATTGATCTTAGGGTAGGTTAAAAGATAGGCACAACATCATGGGCCAAAAGGCCTGTACTGTGCAGTGCTGTTGTGTGTTCTAAATGCTGGGAGAGATTGCTAGGAAGGATACTGAAAGGTTGCTCTTCTGGCTGGAAGATTTTATCTCAAGACAAGAGGCTAGCCATTTGAGACAGAAATAAGGAGACATTTCTTAATGCAAAGTGTTTCAAATCTTCGGTCAATGAATTTGTCCCAAGTTGACACTGATACATTTGTGGACATTTGGGGATTAAGTTTTCCTGAAGAATGAAGTCTTCTGTGATCATGTAGAATGGTGCCATAGCTTTGAGGCACCTTGTGGCTTATGCCTACTTTTTGTTCTTATATTCTATTTTTTGTGTTATGTTTGGCATAAAATTCTGTTTGTTTTCCCAATGCAAACACAAGATACTTAACTTTGGATTCTTGAGTTTCTACTTGTGACTGGAATTTCCATTTTGTTGGAAGCAGGGACTTGAGCATCGGAAAAGATTTTAAATAATGTGGAAAACATCTTGGGAACACAGTCATTTTTTATATGATGAAAGACCAACCTTGTCCTTGAGAATTCCAACGATTGCAGGAAATGTTGCAATAAAGTCAGGAAAGCAAATATCTGGAGGACCTCAGTAGGTCAAGCAGCATCTGTAGGGGTAAAGAATAGTCAATGTTCCAGGTCGAGACCTAGCACCAATGACAGATTTATTTATTTATCACATGTACATTGAAACATACAGCGATGCACTGCTTGTGTTAACGACCAGCAAAACCTAAGAATGTGCTGTGAGCTTCCCACAAGTGTTGCCACAGAAACTAGCGCCAACAGAGCATGCCTAACATGCTCTGCAGAACAACAAAGAACATATCAAAACAGAACACAACAAGCAACAAGACAATAACAGCAAAGCAAGCCCCATTCCTCCCTCCAACACACAGCCCTCCATACCCTGAAGAGGCTGTCTCTAGCCTCCAGCTTCCAGAGGACTTGCAGATTCATGACTGCCTTAGACTTTGATCTCCCAGTTAATAGTTCCTCCCCCCCACCATGCACCCCGCCTTCCTCTGAAGCTGCTGTTGAGCTTCACCAGCAGAATGCTTTTCACTTCAAATTCCAGCATCTGCAGTCTCTTGTGTCTCCATTTGCAATCAAGTCCATTGATGCTGATTGTCAATCACTGAGGCACAGCCCTCCAAAACTCAATTGCACTCAGACACTTCAGTAGACAGTGCAGGTTTGCAGATAATCTGATCAAAACCCAGTAGGTGCTTGGAAAGTAACTAAACATATTTGGGTATCTCCTTTTCCTGTTATCAGGGAAGATCAGCCTTGATGAGATAGCCTGAAAACCTCAAATAGCCATTGTTATGTTTCGCAACTTCATAACATTAAACCAATTCAAAGGGATATATATATACACACATATATACACCTACTGACAAATGCAAAAGGGCCAATGTCCAGTTAAGGCTTAGCAATTGGATGGAGTATTATGACTCTGAACTTGGTGGGAAGTTTGCACTTTCCATTGAAAACAATTACTGCACTGATTGTATCCTTAAAATAAATTACTTTTTGGCCCAATATTTAAAAAAACAAATATGGTGATGTTCAGATTCCTAATTCAGAGTAATATCAAGAGGAGTCCAGGTCCACAATTCAGAGTAATGTTAAGAGGAATCCAGGTCCACATGAAAAGATAATTTTCTTCCTGAGTTTTTGGTGTAAGTCCTGTTTTAAATAGGCATGAATAGTAGAAACAGAATTATTTACACAGCAATGTGTCCTTTGCCAGCTCTGTAAGATGAATGTGTGATGAGTTCAGTAATAAACTATGCCCACAATTAGCAAATAGTTAAATCCTTACCAGGCACATAAAAGAGGTTACATTGGTTGCTGGTTTTCAATAAAGGATTAAAATACTATAAAAGGGGTTGCTGACAGGTGATTAAGACAAAAGGAAACAACGCAAAATGTAAATATTTAAAAAGAGTGTAAGTGAACTTTTCTTTGTTTTCTTCTTCCTTTTCATCTTTTCAGCCACTGTTTACAGAGTAGTAAGCACAGAGAAACTGAATATTTCTTGTCCAGAGTAGAATATTTGCTCATAAAAGCCATGGGCTAAACAGAGTTCAAGGTATAAAAATATGTTAAACTGCTGTTGTTTGGGCATGGCCACTTCAGTTCCATTTCTGTTACTTAATCAGTAGGGAGAATGATAAACTAATTAACAACAGTAAAACAGCCAGATGTCAGGAAGTGACAACCTCCTCTTCAATTTTGCCCCAGGGCTGAGAAGATGGTATTTTTCAACCAGTCCTAGGGTCCCTGAGAAAATGGGGATTATCATTCATCTTGAACCACTGTATTCCTTGCGAAGATACCGAGAGAGAAAACAACTTTTCTTTTTACCCATCTGGCTATTGATCAAACAACGTCGAGCTTATTGCGATTTGCACAAGTACATGTATACATTGGGCAAGGAAAAGCCTGCTTGCAGCAGTAATATAGACACGTAGCATCAGATATGCAAGATTCACAAGGAAAAAAAAACATAAGTTACGCCTAGGTAATATACAATTGATTCAAGAAGGAACACATTAGTCCAATGGTCACAAGGAGGTGATTAGGGTTGTGCAGGCTTGTTCAAAAACTGAAAGGAGGAAGGAAAATAGCTGTTCTTGAACCAGGTAGTTCAAACTGCTGTACCTCCTGCCTGATGGCAGCTGCACAGAGATGGCAAGGTGCTGACATAATGTTGCTGACTTAACCAACTTGTATAGATTGTATCAACCACTGTGTGTACATGTCCACAATGGGTTACTTTCACCTCTGGAAAGAGGTCCCAGAATGAGATAAGGAAAGAATTTTAAAGTTCTGACCTGACAATAATAGGAGTAGCAATATGTTCAAGCATAAGCCGTTGAGAACATAATCAATTCTTTACTTACATGTAATTGATCAGAAAAGCTGACAATGCGAACTGCACTCCTTATTGGGGGAGTACCCAGGTCTAGATAAATAAAAATAGAAGCTTCATAAACCAAGCCATTGAATCAAGTGACCGTAAACATTATGAACGAGGCTAAACATGGAGCTTATGTTTGTTCTGTTGGAATCAGATATAACATTGTAAACACAACAGTAAGCTACAAGACACAAATGTCTTTCTGCGTTGAGGTGGGACTAAGTAGAATCAGTCAGGAGGACAGTTCAAGGACACACTTACTGTCAGAGTTCAATTCAGAGGTTTCACTAAGGACAGGTATTAGAAGTGACACATTTGCATTCAACAGGATTGGCAGAACAATCAGGATATAAGATCAAGGAGGGTCTGTTTAGACTAAATAGGAAGTATCTATTTCCCTTACCAGAATGTATCAAAAATAAAAGTTGTAGATTAAAATATTGGTCTAAGGACTAAAAGGGTTGCGGAGTGGGGGGGGGGGGATTTTATTTCCACTCATTGGGAAATAGGGACCTGGACCTCACTGCCTCAATGTAGAGACAGAATTCCTCATCACATTTGAAAACTGCTTTGATGTGTAGTTGAACTGGGACCTGCAGGGGTCTAAACCATGTATTAAAAGGTGGTATTAGGCGATATAGCCTTTTTCCAACTATGCAGGTGTGATAGGTTCATAGAGTCATAGCGCACAGAGGAAAGCCCTTAAAATCAGTGAGTCCACATTGACTAGCAAACACCTATCTAAACATATCCTACACTAATTCCATTCTATTTTCCCCATGTTCCCCACAACACCTCCCAGATTTTACCATTCACCTATACACCAGCATACATTTAGAGTGACCAATTCACCTGCTGAGCTGCACGTCTTTGGGATGTGGGAGGATACTGGAGTATTCAGAGGAAGCCCATGAAGTCAGTGGAACTGCAATTACAGCAATGTGATGTTGGATGTAATTGTTTATGTCTTAGATTAGACTGTTAAATTGTAATTTTCTTTGCAGTCTAACAATTAGTTATCTACTCAACACACACAAGTGCTGGAGGAACTCAGCAGGCCTGGCAGCATCTATGTACAGTCAACATTTTGATCCGAAACCCAGGTTTCCAGCAATTTCTGTGTGTTGTTTGGATTTTCAGCATCTGCAGATTTTCTCTTGTTTGTGATTAGTTATACAACTTGGAACTGTAGTATTGAAGAAGTGCTTCCTATTTGGTTAATTTTTATCTATAGATTTGAATGGGATTTTTCCTTGTCTCTGAGAATAAAATATCTAAGCATAAAGCAATGCCATCTTTAATCTTAGCTTTCCCTATCACTGTGTGTTCAGTTTTCTTCTGTTCCAGCAACTCTTAATAAAACAATAGTGAAGCAACAAGTTTTATGCCTCATTCCTGACTTCTAAAAGAACCGGAATCCTACAGCACGAGTTCTGTAGAGACAGCATTGGAGTTTGTAATGGAGCCAAGGTCAAAGGAGCTGTGTTGCTGTTTTGTGCTACCCTGCTGCATCATTCTGGTCTCCAGCTGCCATGCCATGCCATGCCATGCCATCTCTAGAATCGCCAGATTACTTAGATTGTCACATTCTTATTCCTTTGTGCTTAAAATTAGAATGTGTTTTCTGCTTGCTTCCAAACATAGTCCTAGCAACTGCCAAACATTCAGACTTCTCTTTTTAAGCCTCAATAAATCATTGTAAACTTAGGAAGCGCTTGTCATGTAAAATCCTTCCTGCTTCATAATGATGAGGCTCTGAATGAGTTTTATACTCTCCAGTGGGGTTGGTGCAGACTACTGAATATGTGATGTACAGTATTTTTGCTCCTTCTGCAGTATAAGGATGGAGCACTGTACCAGTAATACACATCTAACTTGACCCTGAGTGATGGAGGAAAGATCACTGATGAAGTAAACAAGAACAGTTGGCTTTAGGATTCTGACCTGTGAAACTTTTACAGGAATGTTGCAGGGCTGAGAAGTTTGACCTCAAGGAGTCACAACCATGTTCCTTCATCATAGCTGATGGATCTCTTTCCCTCGATTCCTTTTAACTTCAGTTTCTCCTGAGGACAATTGGTGCCACGCACCATCAAAACCTAATCTGATGTTCATCATTCTCAACTCACCATTGGAATTCAGCTCTTTGGCCTGTTTGGCTGCAAATGCACTGAAGCCTACCCGTGAAGGCAAAACTCAGTTGAGCATCAGTGAGTTATTGCCATTAGGTAGCACTGTCATATTTCCTTACAATGTAGAATTGGGCCATTTGCCCCACTGAGTCTTTGATGGCTAAAAGTGCAATCCCATCAAATTTCATCCATAACTTATTTTCCTGTGATCGATTGTCTCACACATATTGAGTCCACCACCCATCAACAGCAGAGGTAATTTACAGTAGCATCCATTTTGGAACGTGGGTGAAACCGCAGGACTGATGGGCCATCCATGGAGGTCAAGGCGAGAGCATGTGAACTCCACACACAAAGCACTCAAATCAAACTTGGAAGGTGGAGCTGTGACATAACTGAACTACCACCAGCACCAGCACACCCTACTGATTGAAAGTAGGCTGAAGAGGTGGGATTGGACTTCTCCAGATTTTTGTGGATGGGACATATTGTACCTGAGAAATTTTCTGTTTTGCTGGGTACAATTTAGCTTGGAGTATGTCTGAAACACAGGATTTCACCACTGCAGCCTGTCATTACAGGCCATAGGGTTGGGTACACTTGGGTGTGTAAAATATGCTTTAGCTTACATCATTGAGAGTAAATCAAAATGGCTATAGACTGACTTCTGCAGTATGAAGGATGTGGAGAAGAAATTGAGATAGTTTCCATAAGCAATGCAAAATGGCTGCATGGTGGACGTACAGGAGGCTCGTCAACTTCATCATTACATGCATGCTGTATGATGTGGGCAATCATGGTCTTTGACCATGATTGTTCTTGGCAAATTTTTCTACATTGCCTTCTTCTGGGCAGTGTCTTTACAAGATGGGTGACTCCAACCATTATCAATACTCTTTAGAGATTGTCTGCCTGGTGTCTGTGGTCACATAACCAGGACTTGTTATATGCACCCAGCTGCTCATACAACCATCCACCAACTGCTCCCATGACTTCACATGGCCCTGATCGAGGGGCTAATCAGGAGCCACACATTGCCCAAGGGTGACCTACAGGCCAGCGGAGAGAAAGAGTGCCTTACACCTCCTTTGATTTAGTTGTATCTCTACCCCACCACACAATAGAGTAGGCTACCATTTCACTATATACTGTACCTGTTTTTGCACTGGTAATCTATGCCAATTTCCCCTCCAGAAGTAGTAATGAATATACTCTTATAGCTGAAGCAGGACTGAGGGAGTGGGATATGTGGGATAGAATAAACTGATGTAATTCACTTGCTGTTCTCCCCACATTACAAATTTCCATTGTTTATATATTAATCAACATTAATAACAGAAACTCAACCATGAAAGAGCACCAGAAAGTAATCAGGCCATCTCCCTAGGGAAGATACAGTCTCATCACTGATAAGAAACTGTAGTTCCTGTACAACAGACTTGCTTAGGCACACTTCCATTTTCATATTTGCACAGCACAGTGTATTCTTGTTGTTTTACAGTTTAAGTTTCACTTCTGTCAACTCACACCTCATTCCCCCCCAAATGACAGTACCTACTGTTTATGTCCCTTTTGTGGGCCATGTCCAACATTTTAGTCCAAAGGACTCTGCATTATCTCCTCTGTGTGACTAGCGTCTCTCCAGTTAGTCAGAAAAATAATGGAATATAAGAAAGAGAATTGAAACATGTAAAAGGGAAAGAAACAAAAACTTGAGTCACTTTAAGAAATTGAAAAAATATTCTTTTATTCATTTGCTATTCTCACCATATTTACAAGTTTCCATTATAACATAATTGTTTAGGTATCAATTAACATTAATAATAGAAATTCATCTATGAATGAGCATCAGACTGTAATCTGGCCACCTCCCTAGGAAGATATGGCATCATCTCTGACAAGAAATTGTAGATTCAGTGCAACAAAATTTCTTCAGCAAATTTCTATTTTATAGACACACAGCACAATGTATTCTTGTCATTTTACCAGATTTGTCAAATCCATTAGAGAGTTTCAACAACTCACATAAGTGACTCTGAAAACTGGTGAGTTTTGGCTCCTAACCTCTCAGGCTGCTTCCCCTCCATTCTTCAGATAGCACGACTGTGACCTGTGATATTTCCAATCCTTGGGGACATCTAATTTGAAGACATGCTAGAGACTCAGATATGAACTCACCAATCTAAAAATTCATTCACAACAAAGCTGGAGAAAGATTTAACCCAGAATGAAGTTATACTCAACCCATTCTAAGTGTTTTGGCACCCAACAGGATATTTGAGCCTTGACCTTCTGTTGGAATCTTAAAATGTAATTCCAGTGGGACATTCACTCTGTTGATATGTTCAACTTTGCTATGCCCACATTTCACTTTCTGGTGGGAATTTCAATCTCACAGATTTGATAAGTAGTCCTTGCTTGCATGTAGAATGACTAGCTGTTACTGCAGCAGTCTTCCTTGAAACCATGCGTACGAATTATAAGGACCTATATTCTTTGCCAGGCTGCTCCACAGTCCTCCGCAGACATAATATTTACTCATTACGCTCCGTAAGGATGTGTTTTCCTTGCACATTCAAATGCTTTTCTACAATTAAGATTTACTTCCAATAGTACCTGTGCACTCCTGCCACCCTGTGCTGAATGGCATGAAAACAGAACAGGCTTTAAACACACTGCAAGCACTAAGGAAACACACTAAAGAGAACAACCAGGACCCAAATGCAAGGACGGAGACATTAACAGATTGAAGGAAAGAGCAGATTAGGGAAGAAGACTTGAGAACACGGCAACATGTCCCAATGTGCAGGCATTCAAAGACTATGCAATTGGAAATATTTTAATTTCAGTGGAGTTCTCCCAAGAGCATTCCTAACAGGAACACTAGGCTGTAGTACCTCTATCCATCTCTCTCAGTCAATCTCCCAGCACATTCCCTCTACCTTCTCGTTCCTAACAGAGTTATTCTTCAGGATCTGAGTGCCAGCTGCAAAAGCAGTGCTGATATTGGTGCCCGCACCCCTTTAAGGGCCAAATTCTGAGATTGTGCTCGCAAGACTAAGTGGCAGAGGCGATGCTATATTGCAGTAAGTGCATTGAGTAGATAAAACATGGAATTGGAAGTCAAACAAATATGTATTTTATTGCAGTATTTTTAATATTTCAATAATATTTGAGTAATGTTGTAAATATACTGTTTGATTAAGCATTCTTTGCTTGTTTACATCAGGGGTCCCCAACCCTTTTTTGCACTGCGGACCGGTTTACTATTGACAATATTCTTGCGGACCGGCTGACCCGGGGGTCGGGGGGGGTGGGAGGTAGGGTTGCCAACGGACAAGAGTAGCAATCAAATACATTGTGTTTCCCCAGAGAAAGACTACAATGACCATGAAGCCTTGCGCGGGCACCACTGCGCATGTGTCACCTGCGCATGCGTGTATCTGCCGATTTTTTTTTCTGCAAATTGTTTTTGGTGATTCTGTTTGGGGGGGTGGTGTTCATGACCGGAGTATAGGTGATAAGTGGCTAATACACTCAATTTCTTTTCTAAAAGAGTTTATCTAACGAATTTAATATTAAACACACAGCGCATATTTTCCTTGCATGAATATAGTGATAAGTCAATTATCAGGGGAGCTTGAAGTAAGTGTTGAACGAACACCAGTAGAAGTGGTAAAGGCAGGTTCGATATTATCATTTAAAGAAAAATTGGATAGATATACGGACAGGAAAGGAATGGAGGGTTATGGGCTGAGTGCAGGTCGGTGGGACTAGGTGAGAGTAGCGTTCAGCGCGGACTAGAAGGGCAGAGATGGCCTGTTTCCGTGCTGTAATTGTTATATGGTTATATAAGTAAGTCAATAGCATCATAACATTTTAAGTAACATTTGGATATTAAACACACAACACATATTTTCCCCGTATGAACATATAAAATCACTGTAACACACCAATATCGCTGAATCAGTGGGAGCCCTGGGCTTGTTTCACTGCAACAGGATGGTCCTATCGCGGGGTGATGGGAGACAGTGATACTCGAAGGGGGTTCCTTATGTCCAGTCTATTCTGCAATTTAGCTTTCATTGCATTCATTGTAGAGATATGTTGGAA
The DNA here is from genome assembly GCF_030028105.1 of Mobula birostris. Lineage (NCBI taxonomy): Eukaryota > Metazoa > Chordata > Chondrichthyes > Myliobatiformes > Myliobatidae > Mobula > Mobula birostris. The sequence goes on along the minus strand of NC_092371.1, from coordinate 140,799,947 downwards.
ATGGAAGCAACGTTTTCAGTGCTTCCGTGGCTATCTCAGGATATTTAGCCTTGACTTTGATCCAGAACGCCGGCAGAGATGTTATGTCAAACATACTTCTCAGCCCTCCGTCATTTGCAAGCTTGGCGCTGACATGGATGACACGCGGGTAATGACCTCACGTGCGTTCAAACTCAACAGTGCGTGACAGGGAATGAGGGAAGGTGCAGCTGACTCATATCGCCAAATCATATCGTCTCCTCGCGGCCCGGTAGCACATGCTTTGCGGCCCGGAGGTTGGGGAACGCTGGTTTACATAATTCTTTATGGGTCATATATAAAAGTATGTAAATGACATATGTCATTACGCCATCAAGTCGTATGTGAGCACCTCACAAAAAAAAATGGAAAAGAAAAACTAGATAGACAAAACATCCCAAATCCTGTGTTCTTCAATTCGTTTCTGGAATTACAAAACACAACAGTGGCAATGAGAAGGTTTTAAAACATACCTGAGATGACTACCTACCTGTTGAAGTGCAATGCATTTTTCTTTGGAAGGGGAGAGTGACATTCCAGTTTAAAAGAAAGACAGATGATGGATGAAATTAAGAGGCACTGAATACGGCCACAGGTTCATAAACAGTGAGTACCAGGTAATAATAATAATGATTTTTTTTTTAAAAAAGCAGAAATAGCTAGCTACATTGGAAAGATAGACACGTTCGATTGCAGAACAAATAACTGGATGATGTATACAGAATGAATTGAGCAGGTGTTTTGAAGCAAATGAAATGGCCAATGATAAATGAATGCCAGTGTTGCTGAGTGCAATGGCAGGAAAAGCATGCAGTTTGTTTATAAGGTTATCTGCTCCAACAAAACCAGCTGAAATTAGCTTTGTTGATATCGTGAACGTAATGCAGGAACATTTAGACCCAAAACTATTGTTGATTTCGAACACATTAGGTTTCATAAGCAGAATCAAAAGGAAGAAGAGTCCACTTTAGCTTACGTGGCTGAATTAAAGAAATTGTTTGAGCATTGACAGTTCAGTGAAGAGCTTAATTATGCACTGACAGTCTGTTTAGTTTGTGGAACCTTACAAGAAAGCATTCAAAAATGATTCTTAACTGAAGCACAACTTATAATTAAAAGAGCAGTTGAAATTGCTGTATCATTAGAAACAGCAGCCAAAGGCACAAAGGTGCAATCAGGAATGAACAAAATTGCAACATTTAAACAGAAACCAACCAGGTTGAACAAATTCTGTTACCATTGTGGCAGGGGCTCACATACACCAGACCAATGCAGATTTAAAGGCAAAACTTGAAGAAAATGTAATAAAGTAGAACACATGTAAAGTAGAACATGTCAGGCAGATAAATATAAATGGACAGCACAGGGAAGATAAAAAATCAAGCTACAGTTTCAGAAAGAGCACTGATCTGCATGCTGTTGATAAAAAATCTGATCATGAGGAGAGTGATACAGAACTGGGAGCCTCAAGATTCAGTGTGAAAACTAACAAGAGATGAGCAATATGGTTTACACCAGAGGTAAACAGCAAATTAGATAAAATGGAATTGGACACCGGCTCAGCTGTTTCAGTCATTCCACAAAAACAGTTTGAAAGGAATTTCAAAGATACTGAATGGAAGCCTGCAGGTATCCAATGAAGAACTTATACTGGAGAAAAGATAACTCCTGTGGGAATTACATTCATAACAGTGAAATAGAACAACCAACAAGCCACATTGGGTTTGTATGTGGTAAATCAGGAGGGCCAGCATTGTGAGGTGATGAGTGGCTGAGACAACTACAACTTGATTGGAGATCCATCCACCCTTTGCATGCCACATCCCCTGTAATAGAATCAACTGAAAGCAAAATAAGAAAGACACTGGATGATGCCAAGGCAGTGTTCAAAGAGCGCATTGGAAAACCAAAACATATGAAGGATAACATAGTGTTAAATGAAAATGCCGCAGCCAAGTTTTACAAAGCCTGTCTGGTTCCTTATAACATTCGTGATAAAGTAGCCAGTGAGCTAGATCACATGGATGCTAAAGGAATTCTTTCCAAAGCTGAGTGAAGCCCGTGGGAAATTCTAAAGGTCCCATTAGCCAAGAGGAATGGATCTGACAGGATCTGTGGTGATTTTAAAGTCACCATCAACCCAATATTGAAGATTGTCCAGGATAGAAGATCTCTTTGCACACTTTTGTGGAGGGAAACTTTTCAGCAAAATGGACTTAGCTAAAACCTACCTATAGATGGAGGTGGAAGAAGAGTCCAAAGTGTTTCTCACCATAAACACTCACAAAGGACATTATCTCTATAATAGGCTTATTTTTGGAGCAGTATCTGTGCCGGCACTCTGGCTGAAAGAGGTGAACCACGTGCTGCAAGGTTGCTGAGGCACTCAGTGTTACTTGGATGCTATCATTGTTAGCAGTGAGGATGACAAGGAGCCTCTCCAAAATCTTAAGACAGAGTTAAAATGATTAGAAGATTATGGGACGAAGTGCATGACATGACAAGTGTGAATTTTTTAAACCAAGCATCACTTACTGTGGTCACACTATTGATGCACAAGTATGCTGAGAAAATTCAGTCAATGGTGGATACCCCAAGGCCAAAGAACATGTCAAAGTTGCAGTCCTTTTTAGGATTTGTCAATTACTATAACAGGTTTCTGCCAAACCTGGCTACCGTGATTCACCCCTTTACTACAGATTGGGAAGAAATGGCAATGGACAAAGCAGAATGAGGTGGCTTTCCAATAGGCTAAGGAAATGGTCACATCAGACACAATATTCACACATTATGATCCACATTGTCTAGTGAAGCTTACCTGTGATACCTCACCTTATGGTATAGGTGCAGTCAAGTCACTTGTTATGAGTGATGGAAGTGAACACCACATAGCCTTTGCATCACATTCCCTTACTGCTGCAGAGTAAAATTACTCAAAGATTGACAGGGAGGTCTTGAGTCTGGTTTGGGGTGTAAAATGTTTTAACCAGTACTTGTATGGGAAAGAGTTTACCCTCAGTAATGATCATCAGCCATTAATGTCCAGTTTCAATCCACAGGAGGGTGTTCTAGTATTAGTAGCAAATGAAGAAATGGGCTCTGTTTGTTAGAGGACACAATTACAAGACTGAATTCAAGAGAACAACTATCATGGAAATTCTGATGGATTGTCCCACTTTTTGATGATGATGGTGTCGACTCAGGCCTGAGAGGCCAGCGCCGGGCATCTTCGTGCTTTACAAGGCGTGGAACAAGAGACTGTATGGCGTGCCAGTCCTCCGTTCTGGAGTCCGGCGCTGATGTCCCACTTAACCTTGGAAAAATTTATAGAAGAGGGCATTCTTCATTGTATTCTCCCTGATGAAAATTAAAAGTCTCCCTGTTATGGTAAAGATGATGCAAAGGGAAACCAGAAAAGACTCCACACTGTCTCAGGTCAACATGGCAACCTAAAATTTCTGGAACATGGAGCAGAAATTCCAGGTCCCCCATTTTTACCTGTGCGGAGATGAACTTACCCTTGACAGGGGGTTGCCTTATGTGGGAATTGAGAGTTGTTGTACTATCCAAGCTGAGAGCTAAAGTGCTGGAGGAGCTACATGACCTGTTGGTCATCCAGCCATGGTCATCTTGGCTTGGACCTTTGGTGGCTTGGGATAGATCAGCAGATTGATCAGCTTGTTCTGCACTGTTCGGGATAACTACATGTCTAAAAGGTGCCAAGAGCAGTGCCCCTCCATCCCCGGGAATGGTCTATATTGCCCTAGCAGAGGATTCATGTGGATTTTGCCAGGTCATTCAGAGGCACAAATTTCTTGGTGGTAGTGGCCAGAAGTATTCCCAATAGCCTCCACTACAGCCTCGCACACTGTTGATGAGTTGAGAAGCCTCTTCTGAAGGACTGGTGTTCCACAACACTTAGTCAGTGTCCATGGACCACAGTTTGTTATGGAACAGTTTCATTTTCCTGAAAATGAATGAGAAAAACATTTTACATCTACACCGTAATACCCAGCTCTAAGTGCCTTAGTAGAAAGGGTTGTCCAGAGTCTAAAGAATGCACTGTGAGCAATGTCAGCAGAACTCATTACACCGACACTGAATCAGGAGCTCACCAATTTCCTCCTTGCATATCACAATGCAACACACTCCACAACCAACAACTCACCAGCTATGCTGTTCCTGGGTCATCCCTTGAGTTCATGCTTGGATCTGCTCAAACCCAGTCTTAGAAGGAGTATGTACAAGAAATGGTTAAGACAAATTGAAGGCTCCTCAGACATGGATGTTTGATGTTTCACTACTGGACAAGCAGTCTGGCAAGGGACAAGAGAGGTGATCAAATCTGGGTACTTGGAAAGATTTAGTACAGAACTGGATCACTCTCCTACACAGTGGAGTTTGTGTCGGGTGTCATTTGATCACATCGATCAGTCACTGAGAGCAGAGTCAATTTGTTAGAGAAGAAAGGTGTCCAGAGCTGTCAGAACCACATCCTGCAGTCCCAGAGTCAACTTCTTCAGCCGTCTCTGAGAAGACCCCAGAACCTGAGATTATTTCCCAGCCACATTCTCACCTGCCAAGCAGAGAAAACCCCCTCGTTAGGAAAGACATTATCCCACTAGAGTAAGAAATCCTCCATAGTGGTTAAATCTTTAGGCGTGAATGGGTCAATTTAAAATTTATTATGCTGTGAATGTTTATATAGTAGGTGCATTATATAGTAAACCGTGTGTATATGTTTCAGTAATATTTGAGTAGTGTTGGAAGTATATTGTTTAATCAAGCATTATTTGTTTGGTTATGTAATTCATTACGGGTTATATACAAAAAGTACGTGAATGGTATACATCATAATGCCACCACATCATATGTGAGCACGTCACTAAAAAAAGGGGAAAGAGAAACTAAATAAACAAAATATCCCAGCTCCCATGTTTCCCTTTCAATTAGTTTCTGCATTTACAAAACATAAGCTTTATAAAAGTGTTTATTTTAAGAGGGTTTGTATTTACTGCAGTCAGTCACTGCCCTCTGAAGGGAAATTCTAAAAGATAATTTCAAAACTGAGACCTCAGCTTTTCTTCAGCAGGCTCAGAGCCACGGGGAGTCAACGGTAAAGTAGCAGAGCCTATCTTTAGCTGATGCTGCTGTTTCTCTGTCATTATAAGCAGTGCTTTCACGGTCGCCCCGAATCTCATTTGAGCCCAAACACACCACTAACTTTGAGACCACCCAGAGGCAGGGAGGTGATCAGACTTGTCAGGGCAGATAACTGCCAGATCCGTGGCAAGGAATATACCCATAAAACCGGCACAGATCCTCACACCAGCCATCTCTCTCCACACCTCGATTAAAAGGCTGACTCCTCTCTTTTCTTTTCCTTGCCTTTAATTACTCCCGAGAAGTGACAACATAGGACTAGAGAAAGGTTGGAGCGTCAGAGGAGGCTGGGGAAGAGCAGCTAAGCCAGGGAAGGGAGCTGACAGCTCCCGTTGTGGCTGCCTATGGCTCTACAAACACATCATTGGCCACACCCTGCAGTCCAAGCACCACTTATTTAGGAGGTGTCAGGCCTGCTGAGGAAACTAGATAAAAACCACCCGAACAACTTGGATCCCTTAACGAATGGATGTGAGTTTCCAGACAATTCATAAAGATCCTCGCTTCCTTTTGGAAAGGTTGCTTTTATTATTTATTGGGTCTGTGGTTCTTATCAATGTGCGATGCCACTAAGCTTTTCTCCAACAACCCGTGTCCAACAATAACTTCAAATTGTCTAGTGTGAGAGATTTTTAGATACAGTATGTGGCTGAGTCAGTTTTCTCCTGCTACTCCAATACCTTACTCTCGGCCTTCACTGGGGGGCATCAACAAAGTCCACGAGGAACTGTGCAGAGGAAATTTATGAAGACGCTGTCAGTGCTTGAGGGCTCTTATGGGGAGAGGTTGTGCAGTCCAGGACTAGACTTGTTGGAATGTAAGAGAATGAGAGGTGAGTCAACAGAGATGTATAAAATCATGAGGGGTGTGAGTATGGTGAATGTGCAGACTTTTCCCCAGGGTTAGGGAATCAAGAGCTAGAGGGCATAGGTGAAAGGTGAAAGGGGAAATAGGAACCTGGAGTTCAAATTGTGGTCAACATATGGAATGAACAGCCAGAGAAAGTTGTTGAGGTAGGTACACTAATAACATTTTAAGAGCACCTGGACGGGTGCTTGGGTAAGAAAAGTGTATCTTACATAGGAACCTTGGTCAGCATGGACCATTTGGGCTGAAGAGGCTGTTTCTGTGCTGTAGAATTCTTGGACTCTATAACTAACTCAGCAGGTCAGGCAGCAACTCTGGAGGGAAACAGACAATCAATACTTCAAAAGGTCAATAGGTCTACTGTCCACTTCCCTCCACAGACACTCCCTTTCTAGCAGGTTCCTCCAGCATTTTGTTTGTTACCCCAGATTCCAGCATCAGCAGTCTCCTGTGGTCCCAGTAAGGAGTCTGGCCCCCAGAAACCCACTTTCAGAATTCAGAAGTTTCCAACCATCAAATTTATGTGCAAAGAGGTTGGGATAGGCATTGGCACTTCTCCTCATGGTGTATGGACATGGTGACACAGTGTTCAATCAGAGAAGGGCTACCCTCAGGCAGTGTCTGGCTATAGCAGGGCTGGAGCTTTGGGAAGATGAATCCTATCGCTCCATATTCACATCCAATTCACCATCCAGTCAGTTTTTCAACATTGTCAGGCTGTTGCAATCTCTACCTTGGATTCACCACAAATGACTTCTCAATTTCGGTAAGCTATTCTGTTTCGGCTGAGCAAGAAGTAAAAACAAGTTCAGTGAGCCAAGCTCAAACATTTGCTTTGCTCAACGAATTTAGGGCCTGTGTTTCCCGAATTTTGTCCCTGCCAATTAATTTACCATCTACAATTCTGTTCTTGGCTGTAGGGCTTACCTGGCCTGTCATTTCAGAAGGGGTGCATAGAGTTGCTCATTGGGGAGTCAATTTTATGAGAAGGAGGTGAAACAACAGAGAAGTGGCTTGGTTGGTGACAGTACCAGAGACTGGGTGCCATATAAAGTCCCTCAGTATGGAATCAAGCCCTTCGGCCCAACTGCTTTAAAGTTCAAAGTTCAAAGTAAATTTATTATCAAAGTGCATATATGTCATCTTATGCTACCCTGAGATTCATTTTCTTGTGGACATTCATACTAAATAAATACATTAGAATCAATGAAAAACTACACATAAAGACTGACAAAGAATGAATGTACAAAAGAAGACAAACTGTACAAATACAAAAAAAACAAGTAATAATAGTAAATAAGTAATACTGAGAACATGAATTGTAGAGTCCCTGAAAGTGAGTTCATAAATTGTGGAATTAATTCAGTGTTGAGGTGAGTGATGTTCTCCCTGCCTGGTTCATGCCAAACAGGATGTCCACCTAAGCTAGTCCCACTTGTCCAAGTTTGGCCCACATCCCTTTAAGCTCTTCCTATCCACGTACATGTTCAAGTGCCTTTCAAATGTCGTTAATGTACCTGCTTCAACCACTTCATCTGGCAACTCAGTCAATACAATGACCCTCTGAATGAAAAATTTGCCCTTCATGTTCCTATTAAATCTTTCCTCTCTCTTCTTAAACCTATACCCTTTAGTTCTTCATTGCCCAATTCGTTGCTCCTCAATCCACACATGGGGACATGGACAGCTGATGAAGGCACGGTTTCTCCTTAAGATTGTGCTCTTTATAAGCTACCAGTGCATGGTTCTGTTGCAGAAAAAAACCCTACCATTGTATGAACCCAGTAGTAGAGGGTTTTCAGATCGTCATAATCCTTAATTTCACCATGTGCAGACACAGTGTTTCTGCAACAGAAGCCAAACTCACACATCTAGAAACAAAGGACTGCATTTCTTCTGTGAAGTGAGCGATGTGCCAACTTTCCCTATACACAACTGGCAAGAATGAGACAAATCATGGCAATTTTATCACATTACATGATTTTCCAGGGCCAAAGTGTCATAAAGGGCATTTAGCTCAGACAGTAACAGTCAGATCTTCTCAAGTGGTTTCTTCTAAACTCAGAATCAAAATCAGAGTCATAATTGTTTATTATTACCAATTTTTGTGATGTGTAATTTGTTGCTTTGCTGCAGAAGTACAGTGAAAAGACATAAAATTACAATAAATTGCAAAATGAATAAATAATCCAAAATTGGAATGATGAGAAATGCAAATTGATCTCAATACTCTGAATTTATTTTCATGCACCTCTCAGGCATGTGCGTCTGTCACCAAAAGTATCCACAAACAAGATATGACTCAGTTTCTTTATTGCATTCAAGTCTTTCCATGGTTTCATATCTCCATCTCTAGCTACAGCCCTCCAACATATCTGCCCCACACTGCCGTTCCCAGTTTCAATCCCTCCACACTTCAGCGAAGCAGCTTACCGATTTCCTCTCTAATGCTGATTGCTTCTCATTCACCTGTTGTGAATACAATTAAAATCTCTTTTTCTATTACTTTGTTTATCTGCTTTTATATCTCTTTATGCATCTTACTGTCAAATTTTGCTTAATAACCCTTGGAAAAATTTACTAAATTAAAGGACTGATAATGTAACTGTTACTGATTTCCAATTCTGGTGAAGGGTATTTGACCTGAAGCATTTTGTTTTAGACGATAAGACCATAAGACATTGGAGCAGAATTAGGCCATTCAGCCCATTAGTCTGCTCTGGCATTCCATTATGGCTAATTTATTTTCCCACACCTACCTTCTCCCCGTGACCTTTAATGCCTTGATTAACTAAGAATCCATCAACCTCTGCTTTAAATATAGTCAATGACTTGGCCTCCACAGCAATCTGTGGCAACGAATTCCACAGATTCACCAACCTCTGGCTAAAGAAATGCCTTTTTACCTCTGTTCTAAATGCACACCCTATTCTGAGTCTGTGCCCTCTGATCCTAGACTCACCCACTTTAGGAAACATCCTCCCCATATCCACTCTGTCTAGGCCTTTCAGTTGACGATAGGTTTCAATAAGAACCCTCCTTCTTCTTCTAAACTCCAGCAAGCACAGGCCCTGAGCCATCAAATGCCCTTCATACGTTAAGCCATTCATTTCTGGAATCATTCTCATGATTCTCCTTTGAACTAGCACATCTTTTCTTAGCTAAGAATCCCACAACTGCTCATAATACTCTGTGCGGTCTGATCAATGCTTTATAACGTCTCAGCATCACATCCTTGCTCTTATATTCTAGTCTTCTCTAAATAAATGCTAATATTGCATTTGTCTTCCTTACCACTGACTCAACCTGCAAATCATCCTTTAGGAAATCCTGCACAAGGACACCCAAGTCCCTTTACACCTCTGATTTTTGAACTTTCTCTTTAGAAAATCGTCCATGCCTTTATTCCTTCTACCAAAATGTATAACCATACTCTTCCTTACTTTGTATTCCATCTGCTACTTCTTTGCTCATTCTCCCAATCAGTCCAACATTTTCTGTAGACTCCCTGCTTCCTCAACACTACCTGCCCCTCCATGCATTGCATCTTTGATTCATCCACAAACTTGGCCACAAAGCCATCAATTACATCATCCAAATTATTATGTTCTGTAACTCAAGAAATGAATCAAAAGTAAAACACAAGAGCTTATCTAGTTAGTTTTTCTTTAGTGAGTTGTGCACAAATGGTGTAATGATATATGCCATTCATGTACCTCTTATATCTAACCTGTAATGAATTACGTAAAAAACAAAAATGCTTAATCAAACAATATATTTATAATATTATTTAAATACACTACATGTTGATATAGAATGTGAAAAGAAGCTGTCCTAATACCGATCCCTGAGGAACACCACTTGTCACCAGCAGCCAAGATTATTTTGAATCTTTACCTCTGGCCAATCAGCCAATCTATGCTAGTAGTAGTAGTAATAATAATAATAATAATAAAATGATGGCCATGGGGTATTCCAATATGCAGCTAGATTGGGAAAATCCATTTTGTGCTGGATCCCAAGAGAGGGGAGTTTGTAGAGTGCCTACGAAATGGCTTTTTAGAGCAGTTTGTGGCTGAGCCCACTAAGGCTAAAGCAATTCTGGACTGGGTGTTGGGTAATGAACCAGATTTGATTGCAGAGCTTAAAGTAAAGGAATTCTTAGGAGGCAGTGACCATAATATGATAGAATTCGTCCTGCAGTTTGAGAAGATGAAGATAAAGTCAGATGTATCAGTATTACAGTGGAGTAAATGGAATTACAGAGGCATGAGAGAGGAGCTGGCCACCATTGATTGGAAGGATCACTAGCAGGGATGACGATTCCACTATCGCCTAAATTACTGACTACCTGACAGATAGACCCCCGTTTGTACGGCTGGGTTGTTCTCTGTCTGAGGTGATGGTAAGTGACACTGGAGCACCATGAGGGACTGTCCTGCCTCCGTTTCTGTTCACACTGTGCACCTCAGACTAACAGTACAAATCCGAGTCTTGCCACTTGCAGAAGTTCTCTGACAACTCTGCGGTGGTTGGATGTGTCAGAGATGGGTAGGAGCCAGAGTACAGGGGACTGGTGGATGAGTTTCTGGAGTGGTGCAGGAGGAATCACCTACTCCTGAATACAGCCAAAGCCAGGGAGATGGTGATTGATTTTAAGAAGAAAATGACTGTGACAAGTCCTGTGTACATTCTAGGAGAATAAGTTGTGGTGGTGGAGGAGTACAAATACTTGGGTGTTCACCTCGACAACAGACTTGACTGGAAAACCAACACCAAGGCTGTTTACAAGAAGGGGATGAGCAGACTCTATTTTCTAAGGAAGCTGAGATCCTTCAATGTGTGCAGCAGGATGTTGGAGATTTTTTACCAGCCTGTTGCAGCAAGTGCAGTCTTCTTTGCTGCTTTATGTTGTAGGAGCAGAATCGGTGCTGGTGAAGCATCGAAGAGGCTGCAACCTGGACTCTTTTGAGCTAGTGTTGGAGAAGAGGTCACTAAACAAACTGTTATCCATTATGGACAATCAGACACATCCTTTCCATAACCTACTGAATAAGCAGTGGAGCACCTTTTTGAACAGGCTCATTCAGCTCCACTGTCACAGGGATCGTTACAGAAAACCTTTCCTATCAAATGCAATAAGCATATACAACAGTTCATCTCTGTGTGACAGGAGAGTACACATCATAGCTCAATAGTCTCTGCATTATTATTTCGAACATTATTATTGCACATTGGTACATTATTATTATATATGTTATTATTCTGTATGTCATTATTAGTTAAGTCTGCACACTGCCAAATGTGTTTTTAAATGTTGCTGCTGTAACGAAAGAATTTCCCACTTGGGATCAATAAGGTATTTATTATTATTATTATTATTACTATTATTAACATTGCCCTCATTACATGCCTCTTCTATTTCCCATTGAAATTTATATCTCACATCCTGGTTACTGTTCAGAGGCCTGTGTATAACTCCCATCAGGGTCTTGTTACCCCTGTATTTTCTTAACTCTACCCACAAGGATTCTATATTTTCTGATCCTATGTCACATCTTTCTAAGGATTTGATTTCATTTTTTACCAACAAAGCCACCCTACCCCTTCTGCGTGCTTGCCTCTCCTTTCAGTAGTGGCCATGATCTAGGTAACTGTGAAGACACTGAAGCTGGTGATATCGAAGCCTTTATTCAGCACAAGTAGCCATCATTCTGGAGACACTCTTGACAGAGACTCACAAACCCAAAGGTACATCACATTTTTATACCCTTAAGATCAATGGTAACAATAGGTGATTCAATTCAATTTCAATATTTACAATGGTATCATTGACTTCAGTACTTTGGTTCCTTTGTGATACATAGTGGTAGCACTTTGTAATTGAAAAGACACCTCTGAAAGTCCAAACACCTTTGTAAAAAACTAATTAACACAAATATTCTAAAATCTTTGGACAACAGAGAGCCAGACATCCAAAATTAATGTTGTCAGGACATGAGTACACAACTATCATAAGTATACAAAAGCTATTGATTGCCTATACCTGTGACCATGTTTGGTATGCTAAGTGACAACATCAGCCTAGTCTGCCAGCTTACACTCAAGTCACAATTGTGCAAATAGCTTCACCATGTTGCCTGGTTTGATACAAGCCAATTAACACAACCCCGTTGTCTTAATTGCTTGGCTCTTGCAAATGTGTTTTCTTAGTGTGTGGAGCAGCCTGTGCTTTTAACTTCAATTTACGCTTGTGACTTACAAAAAAAACTTGTAGAGGAAGCTGAAGATGGTGTCCCCATGTATCTGCCACCCTTGCAATTTTCCTGAAATTAATCACATTTTCAATGTTGAAGCCCAGTTCCTGTTTGAGTTGATATCTGCTATATTCATATAACTCCAGGCCATTCCCTACTCCCTCCAGTTCAGGAGTAACCTGCCAAAGAGCCGTGTATTAGCCATATTCATGAAACAGGCCATTTGTGTGAGATTATTGAGGGTGGTGAGCAGCATAGAACTGTACCGGCTATTTATACCTTCAACAGGGGAGATTGAGAAAGATTACACAATGAATGCAGAACAAACACACCCTTTTCTTACTTTTGAGCAACAAATAATCTGCTGAGGAATTGCTGACGTTTCAGGTTGAAACTCTGCTTACTACTAATTCTGCTTTTATTAATTACCCTGCCAAAGTATTGTAGGATTTCTCAGACTAAATGTGGAACTGCAGCGACAAGATCAATGTAATCAATGGAGGTTCCTGCATCAAAGCATCATCCATTGAAACCAGAAGTCCATTTCTCAGCTAATCAGAGGACTGTATTACTTCAGAATGTTTACTTCAACTATGCCTTTAAAAAGAGCCCCATGGTGGGCAGTGACTGGCAGTGTTTTCTGGACTAGAAAGTATTTTGAGGTATTCTTCATTCCCGCTTTATTCTCCTTGTCTCTACTCGGTTAAGCTTTCCCTCTGTACTATGTCTCCTCTGACTATGCACCAAAGGTAATGGGGCCCTCAGAGGTGCACACTTACATTCTGGGGTATATTAGCAATCATGGTTAAATAAATAAAGATCTTACCTCGAGGGTGAGCCTCTAAAATTAGACATGTAGAGCACGAATTGAAAGTACTATTTACATTTGACACACTGCACAGGAAATTTATAAAAGTAGAAACAAAGCAGACAAAAATCTCTTTTAAAGTTTCCCAGGATCGAGGAATAAAACAAAGCAATAGAATGGGTTTTTGTTTTGCTTTGGAGTGAAGCTGCATTTATTAAGCAGCGTGCCACTGACATTTAAAACATGCAGGCTTGTGGCTCCCTCTGCTGACTGAATCACTTACTACAGGCAGTTCACCTAAGATGCCCGAAAGTTAGTACTTTCCAGCATTTGCAGATTTTCTTTTATTTTCATGCCTGAAATTTATTTTATTGCTTGCTCATAAAAGAGTTCCTGGAAATAAAACATGTAACAGTCACTTTTTTTCCCACTGATGGTGAAAGTCAGAGGGTCTGGCATTTAAACATAATATAACATACATTGAGCAACACACATAAAAGTTGCTGGTGAACGCAGCAGGCCAGGCAGCATCTCTAGGAAGAGGTACTGTCGACGTTTCAGGCCGAGACCCTTCATCAGGGCTAACTGAAGGAAGGAGTGATAGTGGAGGCCGTCTGGGTAGCCTCCAACCTGATGGCATGAACATTGACTTCTCTAACTTCCGCTAATGCCCCACCTCCCCCTCGTACCCCATCTGTTATTTATTTTTATACACACATTCTTTCTCTCACTCTCCCTTTTCTCCCTCTGTCCCTCTGACTATACCCCTTGCCCATCCTCTGTTCCCCCCACCTTGTTTTTCTCCCTGGTCCTCCTGTCCCGTGATCCTCTCATATCCCTTTTGCCAAACACCTGTCCAGCTCTTGGCTCCATCTTCTTCCCCTATCATTTTGGATCTCCCCCTCCCCCTCCCACTTTCCAATCTCTTACTAACTCTTCCTTCAGTTAGTCCTGAGGAAGGGTCTCGGCCTGAAACGTCGACTGTACCTCTTCCTATAGATGCTGCCTGGCCTGCTGCGTTCACCAGCAACCTTGATGTGTGTTGCTTGAATTCCCAGCATCTGCAGAATTCCTGTTGTTTGCATTTTTATAACATACATTGGTCTGGTTAGTTTAAGGCAGGGCATCAAACATTTCAATGTATTACTTGTGCATTTCACTCTGTAGGTTTGTTGCCTGCGCACAATTCAGCAGTCAGCCTCAGCCCCTGATCAGAGACAAATACTTGATATAGATTCATTGATCCAAGGCTACAAAACAGAAATGGTGTGACCTGCTGAGTGAAACATAAGCTGAATTAGAGCAGCTTGTATTTCCTCCTCCAATGAGAGTGGAAGGCTTACAGCAAGAGAAACATCTTTTGCTTACCTCTTCCTCTACATTTGCTGCCTTCCATCTTATCAACTCCAGGACTTAAGCAGATCTTGGAGATGCTCACTGCCAACAGGTACGAGCTTCATGTAATGCAGCGGTCAAGCTCCTTCAATGAGGGTTGGGCCACCATGTGGAGTGCTAAAGTCAAAAGCAAGGAGATTGTCATATGCACAGGTGCAATGAAAATCTTGCTTGTGGCAGCATCACGAGTGGCAAACTGTAGCAGAAACAGAAGTATTTGAGCAATCAGCTCATCCAAGTTTTCCTTGATCTAGAATATTCACCCAGGTTTTACAATGAAACAAAACTATCTCTGCCCAAGCACCTGTCACCGCAGTTCATCTCTCCTACCCCCATGCTCCCCAGACAAAAGATCTGTTCTGACCGTGGGTCCCTGGTCGCATCCTCCATACAAAGTTCCTTCCTTCAGCAGGCTGCAATCATCATGAAATGTCACTCATTTTTGAGGTAATGGACGATTTTCAAAGAGCTCAGGATCTCTTGGAACTTTTCGGCAGGGGCAGGCAGCAATCATCACAAGAGGTCGTTTGTTGGTGAGGCAGCACAAGGTTTAAAAAAGAGCTCAGGGCTTTTTGGGAACTTTTCAATGGTCTTCAATCATAATGAGAGGTCACTTGTTGGTCATCAGAATCATTTAGGCACTTGGCAAGGGCCAATAGAAAAGAAGTGGGGTGTAAGTGGATTGGCCATTAAGACCATAAGACCATAAGACAAAGGAGCAGAAGTAGGCCATTCGGCCCATCGAGTCTGCTCCGCCATTTTATCATGAGCTGATCCATTTTATCCTATTTAGTCCCACTGCCTCACCTTCTTACCATAATCTTTGATGCCCTGGCTACTCAGATACCTATCAATCTCTGCCTTAAATACACCCAATGACTTGGCCTCTACTGCTGCCCGTGGCAACAAATTCCATAGATTCACCACCTTCTGACTAAAAAAATGTTTTCACATTTCTGTTCTGAAAGGGCGCCCTTCAATCCTGAAGTCATGCCCTCTCGTACTAGACTCCCCCATCATGGGAAACAACCTTGCCACATCCATTCTGTCAATGCCCTTTAACATTCGAAATGTTCCTATGAGGTCTCCCCTCATTCTTCTAAACTCCAAGGAATACAGTCCAAGAGCGGACAAACGTTCCTCATATGTTAACCCTCTCATTCCCAGAATCATTCTAGTGAATCTTCTCTGTACCCTCTCCAACGTCAGCACATCCTTTCTTAAATAAGGAGACCAAAACTGCCCACAGTACTCCAAGTGAGGTCTCACCAGCGCCTTACAGAGCCTCAACATCACATCCCTGCTCCTATACTCTATTCCTCTAGAAATGAATGCCAACATTGCATTCGCCTTCTTCACTACCGACTCAACCTGGAGGTTAACTTTAAGGGAATCCTGTACGAGGACTCCCAAGTCCTGTTGCATCTCAGAACTTTGGATTCTTTCCCCATTTAAATAATAGTCTGCCCGTTTACTTTTTCTGCCAAAGTGCATAACCATACACTTTCCAACATTGTACTTCATTTGCCACTTCTCTGCCCATTCTTCCAATCTATTCAAGTCTCTCAGCAGACTCTCCGTTTCCTCAGCACTACCGGCCCCTCCACCTATCTTCGTATCGTCAGCAAACTTAGCCACAAAGCCCTCTATTCCATAATCCAAATCGTTGATGTACAATGTAAAAAGAAGCGGCCCCAACACTGATCCCTGTGGAACACCACTGGTAACCGGCAGCCAACCAGAATAGGATCCCTTTATTCCCACTCTCTGTTTCCTGCCAATCAGCCAACGCTCTATCCACGTATGTAACTTTCCTGTAATTCCATGGGCTCTTATCTTGTTAAGCAGCCTCATGTGTGGCACCTTGTCAAAGGCCTTCTGAAAATCCAAATATACAACATCCACTGCATCTCCCTTGTCTAGTCTACTGGTAATTTCCTCAAAAAATTGTAATAGCTTTGTCAGGCAGGATTTTCCTTTAAGGAATCTATGCTGAGTTCTGCCTATCTTGTCGTATGCCTCCAGGTACTCTGTAACCTCATCCTCGACAATCGACTCCAACAACTTCTCAACCACCGACGTCAAGCTAACAGGTCTATAATTTCCTTTTTGCTTCCTTGCCCCCTTCTTAAATAGCGGAGTGACATTTGCAATCTTCCAGTCTTCCGGAACCATGCCAGAATCTATCGACTTTTGAAAGATCATCGCAAATGCCTCCGCAATCTCCACAGCTACTTCCTTCAGAACACAAGGGTGCATTCCATCTGGTCCAGGAGATTTATCGACCTTTAGCCTATTCAGCTTCCTGAGTACTTTCTCTGTCGTAATTGTGACTGCGCACACTTCTCTTCCCTGTCACCCTTGAGTGTCCGGTATCCTGCTGTCTTCCTCAGTAAAGACTGATGCAAAATACTTGTTCAGTTCCTCTGCCATCTCCTCATCTCCCATTACAATTTCTCCAGTATCATTTTCTATCGGTCCTATATCTACTCTCACCTGTCTTTTACTCTTTATATACTTGAAAAAGATTTTAGTATCCTCTTTGGTATTATTTGCTAGTTTCCTTTCATAGTTAATCTTTTCTCTCTTAATGACCTTCTTGGTTTCCTTTTGTAAGGTTTTAAAGACTTCCCAATCCTCTGTCTTCCCACTAATTTTTGCTTCCTTGTATGCCCTCTCCTTAGCTTTAACTTTGGCTTTGACTTCTCTTGTCAACCACGGTTGCATCCTTTTTCCACTCGAAAATTTCTTCTTTTTTGGAATATACCTACCTTGCACATTCCTCATTTCTCGCATAAACTCCAGCCACTGCTGCTCTGCCGTCTTCCCGCCAGTGGCTCTTTCCAGTCAACTTTGGCCAGTTCCTCTCTCATGCCACTGTAATTTCCTTTACTCAACTGAAATACCAACACATCAGATTTCGGCTTCTCTTTTTCTAATTTCACAGTGAACTCAATCATGTTATGCCTCCTAAGGGTTGCTTCACCTCAATCTCTCCAATCACCTCCGGTTCATTACACAATACCCAGAGTGGACAGTGTTAGAGTGACCAGGATTTTGACTCAACAAATTTGGGCGAGAATAGGCTGAGATTCGACTTAAGCTTGGGAAGATGCAGGAACAAAAAATGTAGGCAGAATGGTAGTTAAGGCACTGCAATGCTCCTCTTGTGAGATGTGGGATTTCAGGATACCTAGCAGTCTCACTGATGACTGCATCTGCAGTAAGTGCACCCAACTTCAGCTCCTCACTGACAAGGTCAAGGAACTGAAGCTGAAGTTGAATGTACTCAGGATTTTCCAGGAGGCTGAAAAACTCACAGATGAGACTTTTACCGTGGTGGTCACAGCCAGTGTGCAGGCTTCAGATAGCAGACGGCTGACCACCAAGAGAAGTACAGGAGTAAGCAGTCAGTGCAAGGTTCCACCATGGCCATTCCCCTCAGCAACAAGTATACCTCCTTGGATATTGCTGGGAGGGCGGCGGGGGTGGGGGAGGAATGACCTATCAGGGGACGGTAGCAGCAGGGGAGGGTAAAGACAAGCAGAATGACAGTGATAGGGGACTCGATTGTTAGGGGGACAGAAAGGAGATTCTGTGGCCATGAAAGAGACACCAGGATTGTATGTTAATTCCCAAGTGCTAAGGTCCAGGATGTCCCAGAGCAGCCACACAAATTCTGAAAAGGGAGGGTGAGCAACCATAGGTCGTAGTGCAAATTGGCACCAATAATATAAGTAGATAGGGGGGAGAGGTCCTGCGCAATGATTATAGGGCTTAACGCAAGAGACTGAAGAATAGGGCCTGCAAAGTAGAAATCCCTGCATTACTCCCTGTACCATGTGCTGGTCAGGGCAGGATTAGGACAGATGAATGAGTGGCTGAGGAAGTGGTGCAGGGAGCAGGGTTTCAGACTTCTAGATCATCAGGATCTTTCCTGTGTAAGGTACGACTTGTACAAAAAGAATAGGTTACCCCTGGACCCAAGGGGACCAATATCCTTGCGGGCAGGTTTTTCAAACAAAATTGGCAGGAGATGGGAACCAGAGTGATAGGGCTGAGAATGGGGCAGTTGGTATACAAGTTGATGCAGTGTGTAGAGAGACTATCAGGAAAGACAGGTAGATGATAGGGAAAAATTGCAGTCAGTGGGATGAGTTGAAGTGTAACATGGGGGCAAAATCAAAAAGAGTGATGAATAGAGGTGATGTATTTGAATGCACACGGTATATGGAATAAGGCAGATGATCTTGTAGCGCAGTTAGAGGTTGGCAGGTATGCCGTTGTGGGCTGAGTCGTGGCTGAAAGAAGATCATAGTTGGGAGCTTAACCTCCAGGAATACACATTGTATCAAAAGGACAGGCAGAGGGGGTGGGGTGGCTCTCTTGGTAGAAATCAAATTGAAATCAAATCCTTAGAAAGAGGCAACAGAGGATCAGAACGTATTGAATCTTTGTGGGAAGAGTTAAGAAACAGCAAGAGTAAAAAGACCATGATGGGAATTATACACAGGCCTCCAAACAGCAGCCCACATGTGGGGTACAAATTACAATGGAAGATAGAAAGGACCTGTAAAAAGGGCGATGCTGTGATAGTCATGGAGGATTTCAGTATGTAGGTAGATTCGGAAAATTACGTTGGTGCTGGATCCCAAGAGAGAGAGTTTGTAGAATGCCTATGATGTGGCTTTTAAGAGCAGCTTGTGGTTGAGCCCATTGGGGGACAGGCAATTCTAAATTGGGTGTTCTGTAATGAATCAGATGTGATTAGGGAGCATAAGGTAAATAACCCTTAGGATGCAATGATCATAATATGATAGAAATTGAGTTTGAGCGAGAGAAGATAAGATCAGAATTAGTGGAGTAAAGGGAACTACAGAGGCATGAGAAAGGAGCTGGCCAAAGTTGATTGGAAGAGGACCCTATCAGGAATAACAGCAGAATAACAGTGGCTGGAGTTTCTGGGGGCAATTTGGAAGGTGCAGGATAGATAGGTTCCAAGGATGAAGTATTCTAAAGGTAGGATGAGGCAACCGTCGCTGACAAGCGAAAACAAGCATGGCATAAAAGGTGAAGAGAGGGCATATAACATCGCAAAAAATAGTGGAAATTAAGGGGATTGGGAAGCTTTTAAACGCCAAAAGAAGGCATCTAAAAAGCCATACAGAGAGAAAAGATGAAATAGAAAGGTACATTAGCCAAAAATATGAAAGAGGATGTCAAAAGCTTTTTCCAGGTATATAGAGAGTAAAAGAGAGGCGAGAGTGGATATTGGACTGCTGGAAAATTATGCTGTATAGGTAGTAATAGTGGACAAAGAAACAGTGGATGAACTTAATAAGAATTTTGGGTTAGTCTTCACTGTGGAAGACATTAGCAGTATGCCAGAAATTTTGGAATGTCAGAGAGCAGAAATGAGTGTAGTTGCTATTACCATGAAGAAGAAGCTTGGGAAGATGACAGGTCTGAAGGTAGATAAGTCACCTGGACCAGGTGGTCTACACCCCAGGGTTCTGAAAGAAATTGTGAAGGCATTAGTAATGATGTTGCAAGAATCATTAGATTCTAGAATGGCTCCAGGGGAATGGAAAATCGTAAATATCACTTTACTCTTTAAGAAGGCGAAGAGGCCAAAGAAAGGAATTATAGGCCAGTTAGCCTGACATCAGTGGCTGGAAAGATGTTGGATCTATTGTTATGGATGAGGATTTGCAGTACATGGAGGCACATGATAAAGTAGTCCAAAGTCAGCATGTTTGTTAAGGGGAAATCTTACCTGACAAATCTGTTTGAAATCCTTGAGGAAATAACAGGCAGGATAGACAAAGGAGAGTCTGTGGATGTTGTTTATTTGGATTTTCAGAAGGTTTTTGACAAGGTGCTGCACATGAGGCTATTTAACAAGACAAGAGCCCATGATATCGCGAGAAAAAATGCTAGCATGAATAGAATAGCTGATGGACAGGAGGCAAAGTGTGGGAATAAAGGGGTTCTATTCTAGTTAGCTGCCAGTGACTAGCGCTGTTCCACATAGGTTGGTACTGGGATCCTTTCTTTCTGCATTATATGTCACTGATTTAGATGATCCAATTCATGGCTTTGTGGCCAAGTTGTGGACAATATGAAGATAGACGGAGGGGCAGGTAGTGTTGAGGAAGCAGGAAGTCTGCAGAAGGAGATGGACAGATGGGGAAATGGACAAAGAAGTGACAGGTTGAATATAGAGTCAGGCAGTGTACGGTCATGCACTTTGGTAGAAGGAATAAAGGCACAGACTATTTTCTAAATGGAGAGAAAATTTTCAAAAATCAGAGCTGCAAAAGAACTTGGGAGTCTGTGTGCAATCTTCCCTAAATGTTAACTTACAGGTTGATTTGGTGGTGAGGAAATCAAATGCAATGTTAGCATTCATTTCAAGAGGACTAAACACAAAAGCAAGGATGTAATAATAATATTTTATAAGGAATTGGTCAGACTACAGTGGAGCACTGTGAACAGTTTTGGGCTCCTCATCTAAAAAAAATTGTGCCGGCATTCAAGAGGGATCAGAGGTGTTTCACAAGAATGGCTCTGGAAGTGAAAGGGTTAATGTATGAAGAGTTTGATGACTCTGGGCAGAGTTTAGAAGAATGAGTGGGGATCTCATTGAAACCCATTGAATATTGAAAGGCTTAGAGAGAGTAGCTGTGGAGAAGGTGTTTTCTTTAGTGGGTGAGTCTAGGACCAGATGGAACAGCCACAGCACAGAGGGACATCCATTTAGAACAGAGATGAGGAGGAATTTCTTTAGCCAGAGAGTTGTGAATTTGGGGAATTCATGGCCGTGGACAGCTGTGGAGGTCAAGTCGTTGGATATATTTAAAACAGATGTTGATAGGTTCATGATTAGTCAGGATATCAAAGCTTATGGGGTGAAGGTAGGAGAATGGGGTTGAGAGGGATAATAAATCAGCCATGATGGAATGGCAGAGCGGACTCATTGGGCCGAGTGGCCTAATTCTGCTCCTATGTCTTACGGTCTCTAATAGTTTTCTCTTCTTCAATAGCCAACACATCGTTTGGTTGATTGAGGAAGACCATGACCTCAGATCTGGCACAAAACTAAAGGCTGATATCACAGAGTTGGTGCAGTTAAAGGGAATCATAGAAACTCCTTTGAAGAGGGGAGAAAATCATCTTCAAAGTGTTGGATCCTAATGCTTTTGTGATCCAAATGATCTTTGCAAGTCAAGAATGAGGCATAAAACTTATTGCTTACTGCCAATTTTTTGTGTTACAAGACAGAAAATGAAAAAGCCAAGTCAAAAGACGAAAGTACAAAAGATTAAAAAAAACAGTTGTGGCCATCTCATAATCAAAGAGATAACAAAATTCCAGTGATAAAATTAACCTATAAATTAGCAAAGTTCAAGTGAAGTGACACCTGCTACTTGAAATCTAAGGAATTTCTAGAAAACTAAAGAAGCATCTGTGCCATCATTACAGGTAAATTCACTAAACTACATGTATATTGCCGATTATATATAAAGTCATATAATCATAGGAAAATTAAACTCCAAAGAAAAAACTAAGAAAGTAACAGTTCTACACCCTAATGCAGCAAAAGTGACCTGCTGAGGTCCTTCAGCAGTTTGGTGTTTTCCAGCAAAGCGAATGATCTAGTAGTAACAGTGATCCCTATCCTCCTAAGCATGGCCAAGTGGTTAAGGGTGACCTCTAGTGGGGATAAAGGGGTTCTATTCTGGTTAGCTGCCAGTGACTAGTGCTGTTCCACATTGGTTGGTACTGGGACCCTTTCCGCAATATATGTCACTGATTTTGATGATCCAATTCATGGCTTTGTGCAAGTTTGTGGACAATATGAAGATAGATGGAGGGGCAGGTAGTGTTGAGGAAGCAGGAAGTGACTTCTAGTGATCTGAAGGTCGCTAGTTTGAGCCTCAGCTGAGGCAGCATGTTGTGTCCTCGAGCAAGGCACTTAACCACACATTGCTCTGCGACGACACCGGTGCCAAGCTGTATCGGCCCTAGTGCCCTTCCCTTGGACAACATCGGTGGCATGGAGAGGGGAGTCTTGTAGCATGGGTAACTGTCCATCTTCCATACAACCTTGCCCAGGCCTATGCCCTGGAAACCTTCCAAGGCGCAAATCCATGGTCTCACGAGACTAATGGATGCCTATATAAGAACATAAAAACATAAGAAATAGGAGCAGGAATAGGCCTTCTGGCCCTTTGAGCCTGCTCCACCATTCAATAAGATTATACTGATCTGGCCATGGACTCATCTCCACCTACCTGCCTTTTCCCCACAACCCTTGATTCCCCCTGTGCAAAAATCTATCCAACCTTGTCCTTAGTATATTTACTGAGGTAACCTCACTGCTTCACTGGGCAGAGAATTCCACAGATTCACCACTCTCTGGGAAAAGCAGTTCCTCCTCATCTCCATCCTAAACCTGCTCCCCTGAATCTTGAGGCTATGTCCCCTAGTTCTCGTCTCACCTACCAGTGGAAACAACTTTCCTGCCTCTATCTTATCTGTCTCTTTCATAATTTAATATGATCCTATAAAATCTCCTCTCATTCTTCTGAATTCCAGTGAGTACAGTCCCAGGTGACTCAATCTCTCATCATAGTCTAACTACCTCATCTCTGGAATCAACCTAGTAAACCTCCTCTGCACTGCCTCCAAAGCCAGGTATATCCTTCCTTAAGTATAGAGACCTGAACTGCGTGCAGTACTCCAGGTGTGGCCTCACCAGTTCCCTGTACAGTTGCAGCATGACCTCCCTGCCCTTAAATTCAATCCAGCAATGAAGGCCAACATTCCATTTGCCTTCTTGATAGCCTGCTACACCTATATCCTATAGCTATAGGATTCTGAGACCAGGAGTACATACAGCAGGTATCTCAAAGCATACCAATACTGACTCTTCAAAATCCTCCAAATCCATACACAAACCAACATCAATATGATGCGCAACAGTGTGGCATGGCTTGAATGCTATCACCTCTTATAAAGTTAACTCAAGTGACTTAGGCAACAACAGGGTTTTACTTCCAGATGAGCTCAATGACTTCTATGCTCACCTTAACCGTCAAAATATGGAAGAACCATCATGAACTCCCATAGCCCTGATGATCCTGTGATATCAGTCTCTGACCGGCGTGCGAGCAGCCTTCAGGAGGGTGAACGCACGAAAAGTATCCGACCAGACAGAGTACTTGGACCTGTACTGATCAATCAGCTGGAGCATTCCCTGAGATCTTTAACCTCTCACTTCAGCAGTCTGAGGCACCAATCTGCTTCAAGAAGGCTTCAATTATACCAGTGCTTAAGAAGAACATGGTAACTTGCCTCAATGATTATTGTCCAGTAGCACTTACATCCACAGTGATGAAGTGTTTTGAAAGGTCGGTGATGGAACATGACAACTCCTAGCCTGAGAATTAACTTGGATCCACTCCAATTTGCCTAATGGAGCATCAGGTCCAGAGCAGATGCCATCTCATTGGCTCTTCACTCAATCCTGGAACATCTGGACACCAAAAGTGCATACATCAGGATGCTCTTTATTGACTGCAACTCACAATCAATACCATCATTCTCTCAAAACTAATAAATATGCTTCAAGACCTTGGCCTCTATATATCCTTGTGTAATTGGATCCTCAATTTCCTCATTTGCAAACCACACTCAGTTCGAATTGGCAACAGCATCTCCTCCACAATCTCCATCAGCATAGGTGCACCACAGGGCTGAGTGCTTAGCCCCCTTCATTTACACTTAAGACTGCAGACTAAGTACAGCTCCAATGCCATATTCAAGTTTGCTGATGATACCATTGCCATAGGCTGAATCAAAGGTGGTGATGAATCAGCATATAGGAGGGAGATTAAAAATCTGGCTGAGTGGTACCACAACAACAACCTCTCACCCAATGTCAGCAAGACCAAGTAGCTGATTATTGACCTCAGGAGGAGGAAACCTGAGGTCCATGAGCCAGTCCTCATCGGAGGATCAGAGATGGAGAAGGTCAGCATCTTCAAATTCATCGGTGATTTTTCAGAGAACCTGTCCTGGACACAGCAATTAAGGGCAATAATGAAGAAAACACAGCAGCACCTCTACTTCCTTAGGAGTTTGCAAAGATTTGGCATGATATCTAAAACTTCGACAGACTTCTATAGACATGTAGTGGAGAGTATATTGACTGGCTGCATCACAGGCTGGTTTGGAAACACTAATGCCCTTGAATGGAAAATCCTTCCAAAAATAGTGGATACGGCCCAGTCCATGGGAAAAGCCCTCCCCACCATTGAGCACATCTACATGAAGTGTTGTCATGGGAAAACAGCATCCATTATCAGGGACCCTCATCAGCCAGGACATGCTCTCACTGCTACCATCAGGAAGAAGGTAAAAGTGCCTCAGGACTCATACCACCATGTTCAGGAATAGTTATTCCCCCTCAACTATCATGCTCTTGAACCAAAGGAATAACTAAACTCAACTTCATTTCTCCTATCTGTGAAATGTTCCTACAACTAATTGATTTACTTCCAAGGATTCTTTATTTCATGTTCTTGATACTTATTGTTTATTTACTTATTATTTTTCTCTTATTGTATTTTCACAGTTTGTTTTCTTTTGTGTGCTGGTTGTACACCCAAGTTGGTGTGATCTTTCCTTGACTCTACTATGGTTGTTATTCTATTATGGATTTATTGAGTATGCCTGCAAGAAAATGAATCCAGCTCAGTCTGATATTCCAGATGTAAATTGGGTAAAATGTACCTGTAGTATTGGACGTTAAAGGTCAGCAAAGCCAAAGAAAGAGAACGGATCTCTTTTTTAGTCGTTTTCCATTAGGAGTCTCTGGATGAGGCAAAACCAGCATTTTCCTGTCCTTGGTGATACCCTGAGCTTTCCCCAGATGTTTATTTCATCACAGAAACACTTTTCTTCCACTTTTGTCACAGTATGCGTCTGAATATCTCTTTCTCTATCATTGACTTCATTTAGCCACTGTTCCTTTTCCCACAACCCACTAACTTCAGGAAAACTGTTGTCTCCAAACTAACTCTGACAGCCCCTTCCAAGCCCACAATCTCTGCTAACAAGGTAAAAGGAAGCACAGAAGGAGGCCATTACCACCACCTGCAGGCTTCTCTCCAAAACACATGATCCTGGCACCATGACTTTACCATTGCTTATTTACACCCTGGATCTCCCTATCCAACTCCACTGTGGGAGCTTCTTCACTAGAAAGATTGCACAGTTCATGCAGGAGACTCACTACCAGTCAATCAAGGGCAGTTAGGGGTGGGCAATAAATGCTGAGCCTGCCAGTGGTGACCACTTGCTGAAAAATGAATCCAAATGCTCTCGGTCCAACAGGTTTCAGAATGCTCATCCTTTCCCTGTTATACAGCTGTTACAATACTATTGCTACAATCCTTGGGCTGTGTATTTTGTTGATGCAAAATAGCACATTTCACTGTATGTTTCAATGTTCAGATGTACATAAGTATGGCTAATGTTATCTTAATATGCAGAGTCAGCATTGGGAATACTTTCCAGAATTTTGAGAATCCTAGTGCTTGTACTGCAGATAGGATCTCATAACACAAAGCCACTAAATAAGATTTAAATTCTCTTGTCTCTCGCATTGCAAGCGTTCAATGTCTATCCCTCCAGGTACGTTTTGACATTTTGGTGTTGAACTCCAGTCCCAGGTAGATTTAGTTCTGCTGCAGTGTGGTGCTGCCATCTTGTGGGAAAGACTGCCAATGCTCCTCTGTCTCTGTGATTCATTATCTCAGAGTCAGCTTTGCTATCACTGACATTTGGTGTTTTGTAGCAGTACAGAGCAAGACATAAAAAATAATATAAGTAACAAAACATAAGTTGCACAAAAGAGGAATAACAAAGTAGCTTTCAGCATTTCATGGGCCATTCAGAAGGCGGGGGGGTGTGGTAGTTGCACTTCTTAAACTGTTGAGTGTGGATCTTCAGGCTCTGGTACCTACTCCTTGATGGTGGTCATCACTGGATGGTGAGCAGTCGTAGTGATAGACGCTGCCTTCCTGAGGCGTGGCCTCTTGGAGGTGTCCTTGATGATGGGAAGGGTTGTAGCCGTGATGGAGCCAGCTGGGTGTACAGCCTCTTGTGATCCTGTACATTGGAGCCTCTGTCGTACCAGGCAGTGATGCAACCAGTCAGAATGCTCTGCACCATACATCTGTAGAAATTTGCAAGAGTCTTTGATGACATACCAGACCTCCTCAAATTCCCAATTAAGTCAATGGAGTAGAGCTGCTGGCATGCCTTCATCATAATTGCATCAATGTATTGGGCAAGGAGAGATCCTCTGAGATGTTGATACCTAGAAACTTGAAACCACTCACCACTGACTCCTCAATGAGGATTGGTGAGTGTTGACCCAACTTCCCCTTCCTGACGTCCACAATCAATTCCTGGGTCTTGTTGACATTGAATGCAAGATTGTTGTTGTGAGACCATACAACCAGTTGATCTATCTCGCTCTAGTACACTGCTTCACTGTCACCTGTGATAAGTAATTTGTAATAAGGTTAGTCTTACACTCCTACCTGAATGTCTATTCAAGTATGAGTTTATGAGAGGTGCATGACATCTGCTAAAGCTCATTTCCAAATTTTAATTGATTACTTCATCACAAATTTATATGTGAAAACCTCTTCCCTGCATTGGGCTTGGTTTTGACTATTGTCCCAATCATATTGGAGAAAGCTGCATCACCAGAGGCATAGCCTGACTGACTTGCTGAACCTGGGCCTTGAGCTGACCATTGCCTATAGTGAGGTGGTCGTGGATGCATTTAAGGGTGTAGGGTGGTGGGGCAGGGGAGACGAGGCAGAAGGCAAAAATCAAAACAAATTTACAGGGAATGGAAATATACAATAAAAACATAAAATGCTGTAATTACTCAGCAGGACAGGCAGCATCTGTAGAACAAAATACAATTAACATTTCAAGTCTGGGACCCTTCATCAGAGTCAGACAGAAATATTTTAATCATTGCACCAGTGCCATCTTTGAAAGAGCCATCTAGTTAGTCATGTCCCATTTTTTCAAAATGCCCTAGCCTTGAAAAATATTTCCTTTTTAATATTTATTCAAATTCCTTTTGAAAGATATTGTTGAATTTCTTTCTAATCCTGTTTAAACTAGACATTTGAGCTCAGAGCATAAAATTTCCTTCAAACCTCCTCATTGTTTTTCTCCCCTTTTGTCCTAAATATGTAGCTACCAACCACACGGCTTGGGAATATGGCTGCTCCCAATCCACTTAATAGAAGTCCATTATCATAGAAATACTGAACTCCGGGGAATAAATGTCAACACCTCTTGCACTAACATTGCCTTCCAACAGTTCCGCTCAGTCATTTTAACCATAATGACTTTCAGTGGTTAGAGATCTCTAGCCAGGTGCCAAATTATTGCTGGGTGTTGCTCTCAGCACACAGTGCTGGGAGAATTCAGGGAACAGCAGACATTCTGGAGTACAATGAAGAAAGCAAGGCTGGTTTCTGTAAGCTTAATCAGTTTTCTTTGAAATAATAATCCAACAAATAAAGAATATAGCATCATGGCCACTACTGCCCTTCCCAGTAAAAATGTCAAGAAGGTGAGCACATCGTTACTTTGGGATAGGTGGGTATAATTGAAATATGGGCATATCCTAGTGCCTGCTCCCTCTGAGAATCGGAGGTTTTCTGGCACCAATCCATTGCTTGTGCCTTGGACCATTCTTGGACCGCACCCAAGAAGATGTTCTGCTTGACCCTTAACCAGAGGCAATAGTTATCCTGAAACTCAGGGATGGAATTTTGCCACAGGATTGAAGTTTGATGACTAGGGAAAGTTAGATAAACACCTGAGGGAGAAAGGGAAAAGAAGGGTGAATGGAGTTTAAGGATGAGCCATTGGAAAGAAGCTCAAGTGCAACATAAGTAATGAACAGCTCCAGAACCAGTTCATTGTTTTGGACTCATTTTGTGAATTATTTGCTTGTTTGTTATTAATATCTTTATTGAAGCATCGCCAGCAAACATCCTTAAAGTATTGTCCTTTGAGCCCAGGATGCAGGTCATTTCAGAATCAAGTTTAATATCACCGACATATGTAATGAAATTTGGCGTCTTTGTGGCAGCAATACATTGCAATACATAATAGAAAGTGAAATGTGAATTGTAATGAATATATATAAATAGCTAAATTAAATAAGTAGTGCAAAAATAAAAATAAAGAAGTAGTGAGATAGGGTTCATGGGTTAAATGTCCAGTCAGAAATTGGATGGCAGAGAGGGCAAAGTTGTTCCTGAATTGTTGAAAGTGTGCTTTCAGATTCCTCTACCTCCTTCCTTGTAGTAGCAATGTGAGTCAGCTGTCAGCAGACACGGCCTACGCCCTCTCCAGGGGCAAATGGGACCAGTGCATCTTTGGAAGAGGGGCAAGTATGGTTGGGTTGGCACCAACCATGAAGGTTCCTTGCAATCCATCTGTGGCCTGAAATGTGATGGAGTGGAGGTGGTGGAAGCAGATATGACAATGACATTTAAAACGCTTTTAGGCAGGTTCATGAATATGTAGGGTTGGAGGGATATGGGCCTCACACAGGCAGAAAAGATTGGTGTGATTCAGCATCATGCTCAGCATAGATATTACAGGTAGAATGGCCTGTTATATGTTCTACCTACCTGACCCACTTCTTATAAATTAATTTTCAGGATGATGACATCACAGGCAACACCAGCAAAAGAACAAACCGCTGGATGGACTCAGCAACTGTGAAGGCAAATACTTCGTGAACGTTTCTGTTGACACCCTGTATCACGACTGAGATGCACATTCAGTCCAGTGCTGTCTGAATATTAAGAGCAGTTTATCTTGCAACACTGGGAGGCAATAGCGGTGTTACAATAAAAGTCAGGAGTAAAAAACAGGCAAGAAATGGACAAATTAAGGGCTTAAATGAGATTAGGAAAGGGTGAGGGCATGGGGTGGTCTGCAAATGAATGAAAAATTTGAAACTGAGTTGTTGCTTAACCAGAAGCCCAGGCAGATTAGCAGGCACCGAGCCAAGGCTGCACATTTAGATGGTTTTCACTCCAGAGGAATACTTGATAGACCAGTCGGTGTGGTTTGGAGCAGTCAAAACTAAAGGAGACACGAGGATAGATGGAGGTTACAGCAGCAGATAATGTGAAACGGGATGGTGCTGGGCAGTTCTACAAAGCTGGAAATGGGGATTTGAGAATACGTGCTTGAAAACTCAATGCAGATCTGACATAAGAGCAAGATTCTAGATGTTTGGGTGGGAAGACAGTCTGTGGCTAGAGAACGCGATTCGCCAAACTTCATGGCATATACGTACATGTCTTGCTGCCCTACCATTTACCTTATATACACTACTCCTATTTGACTTCTCAAAATGCATTACCTGGTATTTGTTGGAATTAAATTCCATCTGCCAATTTTCAATCAAACTTTCAAAACAATCTGTGTTCTGCCTCAGCCTTAAGCAACCGTCCTTGCTATCATAACACTAATAATTTGTAATTCTGAAGGAGGCAGTGTTCTTCTGCCTTTTGGAAATTCGACCAGGAGCTGATTCAGGTGACCTCTATATTATAGGGGACTGTGTTCTGAAAAAATGGGCCACGCTGTGATTTTCCGTAATGTGAAGCCACGCAATCTGTGAAAGTTTTAAGAAACACGAGTTATGAAAAATAAATTTTGTGTTGATTTATTTAATTTTTCCCCCACAAATTCTGTGAAGGTGAACCTTATTGGGTACCTCAAACTTTTGTGGAATGATATGTGAATTTCCATAATCCAAATAGCCATAAAACAGATGTCACCTGTATTGTTCAAACCCCAAGACCCCAATCAGTTAAAATAAACTTTTTTTATTACTTACAACGTTATCATTTTATCCCCACATTTCTTAATAATAAAGAAAGCTTGGATAAACTTTTTTTTAAGGAAGATGACTTCAAACTTGGTGTCATTATCATGTGCCAGCGCGTGATCTTCTATACTTGTTGTTGAGAACAGAGCGTCTTCAAAGCAGTAATGTTTGGCTCTTTAAGCAACCAATGAGAAGCCATAGGGACTGATCCAAGCACATGATTCTAAGATGATAACTCTGCCTTAGCTTATTTGTTGCTCTACCCCTCTCCATGCTCTTGTTGCTACTATACTGGATTCTCTGGGGAGAAGATCAGGGAGAGGGAGCGTACTTGTTGGTGAACTTCACTGAGAGCTGAGGATCCACTGAACCATGTATATCACCACCATTATGTTCAAGTATGAGCCACTGAGGAGCAAGTCATACCTTCCTTTCCATTGAGTAACTCACCAATGATACTGCAAACAAGATTAAGTAAAACAATGAAATAACTAGCAACAGAACTAATCCATTATTTGCAAAATGCCTTAGCATTATTTTCCTTCCTTTCTCCGCAAATGCCTTTGCATAATCATCCAAATGAGTGGAATTGAACTCAACTCATTCCAGTCTAATTTTTGCAGCTAGAGCCAGAGAAAATCCCTGTGATGGTTTCTCTACCCACTAAAACAATTTCTTTTGATGACCACAAAGTTCAGGCAATGACTCACCTCCTGGATGCCACCTACATCACCTGAAATCACGGAGTTCATTTGCATGTGTTCATGTGGGCTCTGAACACCTAGGTGCACTTTCTCCCTTCACTCTCCCAACCCTGCTCTGTCCCTCTGTCCACTCATACCGTCGATGAATAGAGGGACCTCGGGAAAGAAGTCCATAGTTCCCTGAAAATGGAAACATAGATCGATAGGATGGTGAAGGAAGTATATGACATTCCTGTTCACATTATGTTACAACTTTACAAAACACTGAAGAGATTGCAAGTGGAATATTGTGTGCATCTGTCACTTGACTATAGTCATAGTCATAGTCATACTTTATTGATCCAGGGGGAAATGGGTTTTTGTTACAGTTGCACCATAAATAATTAAATAATAATAAAACCTTAAATAATTAAATAGTAATATGTAAATTATGCCAGGAAATAAGTCCAGGACCAGCCTATTGGCTCAGGGTATCTGACCCTCCAAGGGAGGAGTTGTAAAGTTTGATGGCCACAGGCAGGAATGACTTCCTATGACGCTCTGTGTTGCATCTCGGTGGAATGAGTCTCTGGCTGAACGTGCTCCTGTGCCCAACCAGTACATTATGTAGTGGATGGGAGACGTTGTCCAAGATGACATGCAACTTGGACAGCATCCTCTTTTCAGACACCACCGTGAGAGAGTCCAGTTCCATCCCCACAACATCACTGGCCTTACGAATGAGTTTGTTGATTCTGTTGGTGTCTGCTACCCTCAGCCTGCTGCCCCAGCACACAACAGCAAACATGTTCGCACTGGCCACCACAGACTCATAGAACATCCTCAGCATCGTCCGACAGTTGTTAAAGGACCTTGGTCTCCTCAGGAAATAGAGGTGGCTCTGACCCTTCTTGTAGACAGCCTCAGTGTTCTTTGACCAGTCCAGTTTATTGTCAATTCGTATCCCCAGGTATTTGTAATACTCCACCATGTCCACACTGACCCCCTGGATGGAAACAGGGGTCACCGGTACCTTAGCTCTCCTCAGGTCTACCACCAGCTCCTTAGTCTTTTTCACATTAAGCAGCAGATAATTCTGCTCACACCATGTGACAAAGTTTCCTACCGTAGTCCAGTACTCAGCCTCATCTCCCCTGCTGATGCATCCAACTATGGCAGAGTCCTATAGCAGGGATGGCATTGTACTACTGCAAGTACAGAAGAGATTCACTAGGATGTTGCCTCAATTGGAGGACTCATTTTGGAGAGAGATTGGTTTGGCTGGACATATTTTCCCCAGACCCAGAGAGGTTGTGGTGTCACCAGAGAGAGTATATAAGATTATGAAAAGCATAGGTAAACTAGATAGACAAAATCTTTTGCTTGTGGTAGGTGTATCAAAAGCAAGAGGGCATAGTTTTGTGAGGGATAGGAGTTTTGAAGTAGATCTTGGGGGTAGGTCTTTTCAAATAGAAAGTAGCTGATGTCCAGAATGCGATGAAAGAGAAGGTGGCGGAATCAGATAAATCTACTTCATTTAAGAGACATTTAGAGAGCCACTTAAACAGGCCTAGTAGAAAACAATCCTAATGCAGAGAAACAGGATTACTGCAGATGGGCAGTGTGGTTGTTACGGGCATGGAAATCCAAAGGGCCTGTTTCTGGACTGCAGAACTCAGTGACTCTATGACTCACTTGCAGCTGGATCTGCAGGTGTAAAGTCCCTACGATAATCAGGTCAAAATTTCAACACAAGCAAGAAAGTGAATTCTTCCTTCAATAAAGAATGAGTTAATATTTTCATTGGCAGTGTTAAATTGGGAACAGATTCTGGGGCAATGTGCTTTCACTTGTTTTGCTTAGGACTCTGTTGTCCATGGAGATGAAGTCCAGGTGTACCCACCTGCACTCAACTTGACATGACTTCATTCAGGGTAACCAGTTGGTTGGCTGCACAGATCAGACTAAAAATAAATCTTTTTAGCCTTTTATTGGTTAAGTAAAGAAACATATAATGCTGGTTTTGTATCCATCTTTGTTTTCTAAACAAATAACATTTTCCTCAGTCTGTACAACTTAATTATATTTTAAGAGGAATGCCAAATAGAACTGCAATAAATATATTGTAGAAAAGACAAATTAGTATAAGGCATCCATGAGTTAGAAATGATGAAAGCACACTGTAGTTCTGACATTATCCAATGAATGGTCATTGACCTGAAATGATAAATCATTTCCCTCTTCAGAGTCTACACAGCAGACTATTTCCAGCATTTTAGGATTTTATTTCTAGTGTCAAACATGCACAGCATTTTATCTTTGTATTGACCTACATCAACACACTAGAGGGCATTACACTCTTAAAAATCGTGGATACACTCAAACCCCTCTGTTCCAGCTACCAAAACCCCCAACTTACTGTAATCTTTCCCATTAAGAAATAAACTATTTGATGAAGTAATTATTACTGTAGCTGCAGTTCTAATTATAGAATATAGAACATAGAAATTTACAGCAAATTACCAGCCTTTCGGCCCACAACATTGTGCTGACCATGTAACCTACTCTAGAAACTGCCTAGAATTTCCCTAGTGCATAGCCCTCCATTTTTCTAAGCTCCGTGTACCTATCTAAGAGTCTCTTAAAAGACCCTGTTGTATCCACCTCCACCACCGCCGCCGAAAGAGCATTCCATGCACCACCTCTCTCTGTATGAAAAATTTACCCCTGACATCCCTTCAGTACCTATTTCCAAGCACCTTAAAACTATGCCCCCTCGTGTTAGCCATTTCCGCCTTGGAGAAAAAGCCTCTGGCTATCCACATGATTAGTCCCCCCTCATCATCTTATACACCTCTATCAGGTTACCTCTTATCCTCCATCACTCCAAGGGAGAAAATGCCGAATTCACTCAAACTATTCTCATAAGGTACACTCTCCAATCCAGGCAATATCCTTGTAAATCTCCTCTGCCTCCGCTCTATACGATCCACATCCTTCCGTGACCAGAGCTGAACACAGTACTCCAAGTGGGATCTGACCAATGTCTTATATAGCTGTAACATTACCTCACGGCTCTTGAACTCAGTCCCACAGTTGATGAATGCTAATACACCTCATGCCTTCTTAACAATACTGTCAACCTGCACAGCAGCTTTGAGTGTCCTATGAACACGGACCCCAAGATTCTTCTGATCCTCCACACTGCCAAGAGTCTTACCATTAATATTATATTCTGTCTTCAGATGTGACCTACCAAAATGAACCACTTCACACTTATATAGGTTGAAGTCCATCTGCCACTTCTCAGCCCAATTCTGCATCCTATCGATGTCCCGCTGTAATCTCTGACAACCCTCCAGACTATCCACAACACCCCCAACCTTTGTGTTATCAGCAAACTTACTAACCCACCCTCTACTTCTTCATCCAGGTCATTTATAAAAATCACAAAGAGGAAGGGTCCCAGAACAGATCCCTGTGGAACACCATTAGTCACTGACCTCCATATAGAATACAAACCATCTACAACCACCTTTTGCCTTCCATGGGCAAGCCAATTCTGGATCCACAAAGCGAAGTCTCCTTGGATCCCATGCCTCCTTACTTTCTGAAGTAGCCTTGCATGGGGAATCTTATCAAATGCCTTACTGAAACCCATATACACTAAATTCACTGCTCTACCTTCATCAATGTGTTTTGTTACATCCTCAAAGAATTCAATTAATCTCACAAAGGCACGACCTGCCCTTGACAAAGCCATGTTGACTATCCCTAATCAAATTATGTCTGTCCAAATGCTCATAAATCCTGTCTGTAAGGATCTTCTCCAACAACTTGCCCACCACTGATGTCAGACTCACTGGTCTATAATTTCCTGGGTTATCTCTACTCCCTTTCTTGAACAAGGGAACAAGATTTACAACCCTCCTATGTCCAGTAGTTCTCCTGTCCCTATTGATGACACAAAGATCATCACAAGAGGCTCAGCAATCTCCTCCCTCGCTTCCCACAATAGCCTGGGTTATATCTCATCTGGTCCCGGTGAGATCTAACGTAATGCTTTTCAAAAGCTCCAGCACATCCTCTTTCTTACGTCTGTATGCTCAAGCATTTCAGTCCACTGTAAGTCATCCCCACAATTGCAAAGGTCTTTTTCCCTGGTGAATACTGAAGCAAAGTATTCATTAAGTACCTCCGCTACCTCCTCTAACTCCATACACACGTTTCCATTATCATACCTGATTGGTCCTATTCTCACATGGCTCATCCTCTTTCTCTTCACAGACTTGTAGGATGCCTTGGAGTTTTCCTTAATCTTGCTCACCAAGGCCTTCTCATGACCCCTTCTGGCTCTCCTAATTCCATTCTTAAACTCCTTCCCAGCAACCTTGTAATTTTCTAGAGCTCTAACAGTACCTAGTTTTTGAAACTTTTGTAAGCTTTTCTTTTCCTCTTAACTAGATTTTCTACATCCTTTGTACACCATGGTCCTTTAACCCTACCATCCTTTCCTTGCCTCAATGGAACACACCTATGCAGAGTGCCATCTGTCTCCTGTGGCCCCGGGGTGACTACCTGCCTGTAGCTCCTGAATATCACCTCCTCACTCTCTCTAAGAAGCCAAAGGTCATTGAACTGCAACTCCAGTTCCCTAAGTCGGTCTCTAAGGATCTGCAGTTCGATGCACCTGGTGCAGATGTGGCCATCAGGGAAGCTGGAAGTCTCCCGGACATCCCACATC
This sequence comes from Mobula birostris, assembly GCF_030028105.1. Lineage (NCBI taxonomy): Eukaryota > Metazoa > Chordata > Chondrichthyes > Myliobatiformes > Myliobatidae > Mobula > Mobula birostris. Next base: position 140,764,051 of record NC_092371.1, on the reverse strand, counting down.
TGACACCCAATACAGAAAACTAGCCTCGCAGTCATACCCACTATTCTTGTTAGAGGGTGAAAAAAAAGTAACCTACCTTGCCTAGGCCCATCCTCGCCAAAGCCCCAATGAGCAAAAGCCCTACAACTCTGACAAGCATTCCTTTGACGACCGCTCCGCTAGACAGTGTCTCTCTTTCACTTCAGAGCTTTCTCAGCGCTTTTGAGCGATGACGAGCTACTCCATCTATACATTTCTCCCTAACCTGTACGAAGCTTACTCTCTCTTCGAATCGATTGGTCCACAGCTAATGCGCAGAGCCCCTCGAAACGCTCCTTTTTTTAAAAAAAAAGTTAGATTTCTACTTAATATCATAGTTGATAATTACCACTCTGAGTGTTTTGTGGGTAAAAAAGTTTAATTAACTAATTGCTCACTACTAACCTTCATTACCCAGTAGTTTGGAGCATAGAATTGTATAGCACAGGAACCCGTCCTACTGCCCACAATGTTGTGGCAAACTAATGGAATAAGCAATCAGATGCCCAACTAATGAATCTCTTCTGCTTACACAATGTCCACACCTTTCCATTCCCTGGATATTCATGTGCCTATCTAAGAGGCTCTTGAGTGCTCTGATCATATTTGCCTCCAGCACCACCTCTGGCAGTGCATTCCAAGCACCCAGCACTCTCTGTGCAAAAAATTAATCTAGCCCCACACAAAGTTCTCCTTTGAAATTTCTCCATTCAACATAAATGCATGTCCTCTTGTATTAGACACATTGAGTCTAGAAATAAGATACACCTGTTTGCTCTATCGATCCCTCTCTTAATTTTGTAAACTTCTGTCAAAACTCTCCACAGCTCTGCCATTCCAGAGGAAAGAACCCAATTTTACCTAGCATCTTGGTAAACCTCTTCTGCATCCTATCTAAACTCTCCACATCCTTCCTATAATGAGGTGACCAGAACTCAATCTAATATTCCAGATGCAACCTAACCAGAGTATTATAACCACTGAAATCTGCTGCAAGCTGTTTCAGCACAAAAGAAGTAGGAGCAAGGTTAGATTAGATTAGATCATGAGGACACTCATTCCTCGTTTATTGTCATTTAGAAATGCATTGCATTAAGAAATGATACAATGTTCCTCCAGAGTGCTATCACAAAAAAAACAGGACAAACCAAAGACTAACACTGACAAGACCACATAATTATAACAGATGGTTACAGCAGTGCAAAGCAATACCACTATTTGATAAAGAGCAGACCATGGGCACGGTAAAAAAAAGTCTCAAAGTTCTAATCGACTCCCGATAGTCCCAATAGCAGGCAGCAAAAGGGAGAAACTCTCCCTGCCATAAACCTCCAGGCATCGACAACTGCCGATGCATTGGAAACACCCGACCACAGCCGACTCTGAGTCCGTTCGAAAATTTCGGGCCTCCGACCAGCCCTCCAGCACCATCTCTGCCGAGCACTTCGACCCGTCCCAGCTGCCGAGCAACAAGCAAAGCCGAGGACTCGGGGCCTTCTTCTCCGGAGATTCTGGATCACACAGTAACAGCGGCAGCAGAGAAGGCATTTCGGAAGTTTCTCCAGATGTTCCTCCATGCTCTCACGTCTGTCTCCATCAAATCAGGATTGTGCACGGCACCCTACTTGACAAATAACAGATATCATTCACTGGAGTGGCCACTGTGTGCTGTGTCGCGCTGCCATCTTCTCCTCCTCCTGTCATTTAGCCTCTCAAGCCTGCTCTGTAAGTCAGTAAGACCTTAGCTAATTTGATCTTCATCCCAAGCATATTTCCCTCTCTTTTCCATAGTCCCTTAATTACTGGGTCTGTGGTGCAGATCCGTATCTGTATTGCTCTTCGTAACATACTGAAGAGTAGAACAACACTGGACCTGATTTAAAACTTTAAATTTGAATTGGCTTATTCATGGAGATGATCACTAAAGTGCAGCAACATGAAATGTATATATCAACTTCCTTTAATTTTTCTAGCTTTTTCCAACTTCTAGGGGTAGTTGGCCTTATCCATCTTTCTAATAATTTCAACTATCTTCATAACTTTAACAGTTTCAAAGGGTTCAAAGGTACATTTCATGTCAGAGAAATGTATACAATATACATCCTGAAATGTTTTTTTTCGCAACCATTCATGAAAACAGAGGAGTACCCCAAAGTATGAATCACAGTTAAATGTTAGAACCCCAAATTCCCTCCCCCAGCTCCCCTCCCTCCTGCGCATAAATGGCAGCAAGCACAACCCCCCCCTCCCCCCACCGGTTTAAAAAAAAGCATCGGCACCCGTCACCGAGCACTCAAGCGTGCAGCAAAAACAACAGCAAAGGCACAGACTTGCACTACTCCAAAGACTACAGGTACCACAGGTTCTCTCTCTCCCTAATAAGGGAGAAAGAGATGTCTCTGTTTCACAGCGAGAGGGGAGACATAAAACCAACTTGCTGGTTTATGATGTTAAAAGTCCGTTGCATCGCTTTTTTCGAGCTCTGTGCCCAAAGATCTCAGGTCTCTGGGCACACAGCCAAAGATCTTCTGGTTCCCAAGACACACCAGTCTATTGGGACACCGACCTTCGAACCACCCGTCTCCAGAGCCCCGAGATCCTAGGCCTCCAAAGGCAAGCCGAACTCTTAGGCTGCACCCCTGGCATGTCAGATAACGGCCAGTCATGAAATCCCAAGAACGGGTCCCATTCCCGCAAAGAACCAAAGTCAGCATGTAACTCCAGGTCAGGGTCTTCAAAAGAACCCTGAAAGGGAAAAACAGAGATATTAAAGATAGAAATAGAGCTGTTTCTAAAGATGCAAGCAAAGGAGTTGCTGTTTAGCGCCATCTTGATTAAGCTCTGTTTAACATATTTTTCAATACGTTGCACTCTGTTCAATAAAAAGTATCATTCAACAGGTATTAACAAAAATAACTAAGTGAATCAAATGAAACTACACATTAAATTGACCAAAACTGTCAGGCTTTTCGCTTTTTAATGGAAATGTGAATTGTATTCTTGAAGGCAGAGCAAATTCATCCTCACCTCACTAACTGCTGCTATGGTTAATGAGTTTGTCAAGCTCTACACTGATATATAAAAATACAAGCTGAAAATTATGGATGATCTGCAAAAGTCAACCACCTTGAAATTAATCAGAAGTTCCAAAATATCTCATCCTTATATGATGGGTTTGATAGCTGAATAGCTCATCCAGGAAGATTTTCAGGACTGCTGATGAATAATCTGCCATCAGACAACCAGATGGTTAGCATTACAATAAAAAGTATGAGACTAGAACCTCCATTAACATTAGCTCCTTCTCTCTCTACACAGACCGGGTCCTGGTGGACACGTGAGAGAGAATAGGTTACAGGGAAATGTGCAGGATTGAGGCTTATAGAAGTACGCAGAGAGCTGGCATTAGATTTAATGGGCCAAATATCCTCCTTCTCCGTCTGTCAGACCTGCTAAGTAGCTCCACATTTTCTACTTTTATTTCAGATGTTAGAGTCACAAAGTCAAGTTTATTGTCAAAGACCAGCTGTCCAGCATCAATAGTTCTTTCGGCTCTCAACTAACAATTGAGGTCAATGGCCCATCATCCAGACCTGAAACAGTAACTATTTCTCTCTGCGTGGATGCTGAGTGACCTGTTGAGTGTTTCTAACAAACTTATTGATACTTTCTCCTGATAGAATCCACTGTGTAAATTCTAGTGATATGTCCCTAACAACTTAGGAGTTCTCAACGACATCGACAAATTAAACACAGCCCCTTGTGAGAGAATATGCCTACTTTATAAAGCAAGCAGACACCTGGCCTGGGTAGATTTCTGGTTTGAAACAAATCAGATGTTATTTTGTGAATATTGAATGTGTATCTGATGAGATTCAAAGACCAAAAGCTGCAAGATGATTGCAATAGTCCAGGTGAGGACTGGTAAGTTACTTCAGGTTTTAACGGACAAGTTGTCCTGCATCAAATTAAGTTACAATATAACCATTGTTATTGTGTAGATTGAAACCTGCATATTTAGTGTTTTTTTCCACCTTACTACAAATAGCTTAAGCTCCATATAATGGTGCCTCTGGATCTCTCTGTTCCCAAGCTTTTACCTCTGTGCATCCATTTAAAAGAATATGATATTCCCTTGGGGTGCTGTTCAGCCAGAGATCTGAGCTTTGGAGGATACATTTAGAGAGTCTTACTGCCGAAGTCCAGAGTTAACAGATGAGTTAATTTTGTTGTCAGGTCTCTGAGGGGGTATAAAGAATTGTCAACGGTAACCAGCTGGTAGAGGTCATTCCACATCTCTCATTTGATTATTCTTGGGTTTAATTGATAGTGGGAAGGTTAATCCTTTGAGGAAGGGATCAAATTTGTCTAACTTATTGAGGGCTTAAAATACTGCATAAAGATCAGGATGCAAAGCTCCAAGAAAAACTGTAAACTGCATATCGTTTGCAACAAATCAGTTCATTCCCATGTGAAAGGAACCTCCTTCAAATTACAATATGCCTCGACAATGCACTATTCCTTTACATGGCTTTTGATTAGAATTTCAATGATTTCAGTAACCTACATAATAAATATATCTTAAATATGTAAAAAAGGTGCAGTTTGTAGGTTTATGGGGAAAGACCAGAGGACTGTGCATAGTTGAATAGCAGTGAATGGTTGTAGAGATTTTCAACTATGCAAATATGCAGAACTTTCTAAAGAGAAATCTGGGGTGGAGAGCAATACCCGGTGTACCTGTAAAGATCACACCTCAAAGGTATGATGATGTATTGCAAGAGTGTTTAGGGAATTTATTAAAACTGATGGCATTAGGATTGATATGTAATAGAGAGTTGGGATACATTTTATCCGCAATGTGATATTCAAAAATGGGGTTCAGCCCATCATATTCCAGGTTTAAATGGGCACATTTATCAGGTCTGGCACTAAACTGGCCAAGAGGCAGGTTATGATTTTCAGATATAATGGACCATTTTAAAATATGGCATTTCGCTCATTGGTTTCCTGAATCTCACCACTGATAACCTGATGATTTAATGAACTATATTCATGGAGCTTTTGAAGAATAAAGAGCATATATCCAAGCATATGTACAACTCCCATCAGACCAGCTGGGAGGTTAGATTCTGTGATGCATATGTTTTGGGAATCAGATCAGGATGCCTCAGATTCCATCTCAGATTTTATAAAAAAGTGGAGAATATGCAGAAGCAGTCCACTGGTGAGACCTATGGGTGAGAAACCTTGGGAGGAGCAGCAGTGAAATGAACTAACAGGAGGAGAACAGCAGACAAGGAACTCTGAGTGAGAGGGGTACAGCACGAGACAGGAGCAGCAGAGTGGAGAACTTCAAAGAAGAAAACTGTAAGGAGGAAGATAGGTGGGGGGGGAGCAGACAGAAGGGAACAGACAAAGGGGGAAAAGCAAAGCTTTGAGCCCTCAATATTCACAACCATGCAAAAGAGTATACTGACTACTAGTCAACTTCCTGCAACCTAAAGTGGCTGTAGATCCCAGAGGTGTAAACTTCATTATCAGGTGGTGACAAATATCTGCAGTCTTCTGGAAGAATAGCTGCTGGATAGCAATGGCACTCAATATGTCTACATTGCTCAATTATTTTGGTTCCATTTCCCTCACAGTGATGTCAGAGACAAATCAGCACTGCCCAGTCGATGATCCACAATCGCATAAGCTGACATACTTGCATTTTGATTACTTGTGGTGGCAACTATATGAACAGGAAAATTTAAGGCTGGTGTTTGAAATCACAGAGTTACTCACTTTAATCCACAGAATGATATGGAGTAACCCAATCAGTAAAGGCCATCAATAGATCAATGAAGACCATGTGACAACCAGATGTCCCTCTCTGTTTCTTGGCTTGTAACCAGTATAATTGACATTTTTAAATTCAAAACATGCAGCCTGATTTAAGAACTCATCCAAGATCTTTTCTTTTCGAAGAAGAGAGCGTTAGAGATTCTGAGGTTGGAGGTGCGGACGATAAAAACTGGATTGTTTCCTCCTTTGTTTGAATCGATTATCTGAGCAGTGGCTGAATCCACAAGGGCTCTAGTGCTACTATGTCATATAAAAGAAAGATTCCTGCACTGTCAAAATGTGTCAAATTTACAAGGATCACCCTAGAAGTCCTTCAGTAGACATATCTAGAAAGAGAGAATACAAGGTGAAATATTCTGGTACATTACACAACAGCTCTGCAGTAGATGGAAAGACTCAATGTCTGCAGAGATAAAGAATTGAAACCAAGTGTAATGTTACCTTTGAGTTGAGGACTGGGGCAGGAGGAAGAGGGAACTATTGGTAGGCTGTACTGGCAGTGAGCTTTATTTCAGTATCAAGATCTTTTGTTTAAAAAATGAAAGGTGCCATAAACTGGCTAAAATAGCCACTATCATAATATAGTTTATAAGTTACATACAGTATACTAAAGTACGATGTGGAAAAGACAAAACTACTATAATGGGTAGATTGTAGAACTAATCTAGGCTTTAGATAAGGGTTTATTGGCACAGTGTTATAAAATACAGTTAGTCAATATCCAATTTTTTCATTTGAAAATACAAATACCAAAACAAAGACAAACTTTCTATTAGAATGGGAAAGCTAACCAAATGCAGATTGTTGAAAAGTCAAGTACATGTTAAACATAATATTTCCAGATATTGGAAGTTCATAATCAGGGTGTCAGAAAATAAGGCAGACTCATAACAATTAGGCTACAAATTAAAGAATATGACTATCCTGCTCCCCCAACCCGCCTAGGTAAAGGGATAAAGAGAATACAGAGGACATACAGTCTCCTAAGAGAGAAAACTGTGATGGCCATCAAAAATAAAATGCATGCAGAGTTTGCTGAAATAAATAGAGAGAACACCAAACACCCTCAGCAAGTCAGCCTGCATCACTGGAGACAGGAAAAGAGTTAATACTTCAGGGTTATAACCTTACATCAGAATTGAGAAAGGTCAGAAATCAAAAATGTTTACGTGTTACTGAGAAAGCAGTGGTAGAGTGAGTGTAGGTGATGGAGAGCAAAGGAGGCTGAATTTCAAAGGTGGCAGGGGCAGCAGCCAAGGGACGATGCCAAAGGCTTATTACTTGAATCTAATCTGTCTGGAGGAGATATATTTTGGAGACGAATGAAAATAGACAACAAAGAGAAAAAAAAATCTAAGTAATGATCTCTGAGATTCGTTCAAGAGAAGCAAAATATTCCAGATGGTGCAAACCCACAACAAAACAGAAAATTCCAGAAATAGTTCACAGGTCAAGCAGCGTCAGCAGGGGTAGGCAGTTGGGGAAGAGAAATTATGTTTCAGATAATGACATCTTAACAGAATAGGTGAGTAGCTATACATACAGGGAAAATGAGTTAAGTATAATTGTTGAATTCAATATTTAATAGAGCAGGAGAGTACAAAGCGGAGTGGGACTGGGATGGAGAATATTAGTGAAAATAGCAGGAAGCTCACAATCATCTTGCAGACTGAATGGAGTTACCCTGCAAACCCGTCACCCAGTCAGCATTTAATCTCTCCTTTTCAGAGGAGGCAGCCTGAGCACTGAAAGCAGAGCACTAAGTGGTATAAATGAGTCACTGCTTTACTTGGAAGGACAGTTTGAGTCACTGAGTGATGGGAAGGGCCTCCCAGGCATTCAGGCGATGGATGTATCCTCCAGTGAACCAACAAGAATGTTTCGAAATGAAGGTCAATGTTGCAATCATCTGCACTGTCTGCATAAAGAAGTTTTTTCTCATGTTATTCTTAATTTTATTTCCCATTATTTTATACTTGTGATTCTCACCTTCAAGCCCTCCACCAAAGAGACTACCCTCTTCTTATTCATTCTGCCACGACTCCTCATCATTGTACATATTCCTGTCAAATCTCTGGTTAGCCAAAGACAAAAGTTTCAGCCTCTTTATGCTGCATTCCCTTCTCCCAGGCACATTCTCAGAAATGAGAGAGAGAAGCAAAAATGCCCTGCTTCGTCCTGTTTAATCACGTTCTTTTTATTCACTCCTTCAATCTCTGATACCTCAAACTCTGCAGTGGCTATCAGTGGTTGCTCTCTTTCCAGGAGCACCAACAAAGTAAATGTATCAGACTCACAGACCCTGTTATCGAGGTACAGGAGGGGTTGGGGTGGTGTCATTTGAATGACTGCAAGGACCCCTCCCCGGTGGCACACCCTGCTGATCTGCCGAGTCGATCACTGGCCCGACCACTGAAAGGGCCCAGCTCATTTGTATTCACTCCCCCATTCAGGCAGGGGTGACTGCCTTCTGATGCCATTTCATCTCTTTCTCAGTCTGCCATGTCATTGAAGTTGTGGAGTGTGACGTCTCTACTGTAATTTGGACTCCATCCCATCTATTCTCCCCAATGTTTTTCTATACTGAGCTATACAACTAAACATCTGTCTTCAGCAACCAGCCTTCATTACAGAGTAGTGCTACCGCTGTACTTTAAGATGCCACTCATAGCTTGCTGTCACGTTCTGTCGGTGTCTTCTGCCTTTGCAGTCGGTCTGCTTTCATCAGGTGTGGTCAAGTCCGAAGCTGCTGGCTGGCGTTCATCCCTTATGTTCTCTGTAATGACACTGTTACCGGGTACACTTTACCTCTCGCTCTGTTTTTGGGGGGGTGGGGTGTCAACAAGAAGGTGAGTCCTACAGTTTAACCTGAGTCCAGTGTTTTCACTGGCTGGCTCGCCGGGACTGTACGCCAACTTAGGCGCCAGTGGTCCGGAGTACCAGCTGTGGTCCCATCCACCTGGGAGCGAAGCCTGTCTTTCCCTCATCTGGACCCCATCTTACTTCCCCCAGAGGGGGCTTCCCTCCTTTAATCAAGGCCTGTATGAAAGTCACTAGTGCCAAGAACCCTGGCATGAAATTACAGCAGTAATTGAATAGACCCATTACCTTCCTTACTCCCCGTACGTTTACTGGGCAGGGAATGAAGTTGATTGAAGAACGTCCTTCATCTGACTTGTCCTTCCTCCCTGGGATGGTGTAGCCTAGGTACTGTACGGTTTTCTTTCCTACCTGAGTCTTGTGTAGACTGATTTTAAACCCTTTGTCTCACAGTATCTCTAAAACACCGGCGATCACCCCTAAATCACCTGCATCACCTTCCGAAGTGATTAGTAAATCATTTACATATTAGAAGATGGGGCATTAGATTGAGCTTTTCCAAAGTCTGTGCCATGACCTTATGAGAAATGGCTGGGCTATTGTGGAATCACTGGGGGAGTCTGGTCCACGTATACTGCTGCCCACCCAGGGTGAAGGCAAATCAGTCTTGGGACTCCCGTGCTAAGGGCAGCCCCCAAAATCCATCAGCAATATCCAGGACTGAGAAAACTTTATGTTCTGGAGACTGGCCATCCAGGATTGTAACAGGGCTCACCACAATGAGATGCAATCTCAGCGTGGTCTTATTAAGGGTGGTATAATCTATTGTTATGATCCATCTGGCTTACTTGCTGGTCATATAGGTGAGTTAGTGGCTGACACAGTCTCCCTTTGTATCCTCTGGTGTTTTAGTTCCTTCGCTGTCAGGGCATCAGGTTTATAGGATACTGTTTATTGGAATTATGCAGGTCTCCCTCTATTTTAACTGGGTTTGTCTTCACTTGGCCACAATCTTGCTTGTACCTAGCTCACACCACTGGGGACTGCACACAAGGTATTTCATAGACACCATCCTGGCTCTAGTCTGTGATGATCAGATCAGCAGCGAATATGCTGGCTAGGTTGTCTACGCTATTGGTTGTATGTGTTTGCTGGGCAACACCAAGTTGGAACTGCTGGAGCCGCTGGGCGAGCGCAGCCCGATCCTCGGCTTCCTCCGCAAGAACCCTGGCGGCGGCATCCACACATTTGCCTGGAGGTGGACCACATGGCCGCCATCCTTCAGCAGCTGCGGGCCCAGCAGGTGCGTACCCTGATGCCACCTCTTGGTGAGGCCGAGGCCGGGGCCCGGCCCCGGGCCGCCCGCCCCCGCCGCCTGGTACAGCCAGTGTGGCGGCAAGCTGCGAGCCCACTTCCATAGGCCAGTAACCAAGGTGATCATCCCAACGGCGGAGCAGGCGGAAGAGGAGACATCTCCCAACGGCTGCAAAGGCGAATGAGGATGCCCAACAATGGGCAGGGAGGCTTGCGAGCACGCCGCAAGAACCGCCGTAGACCCACAACACTCAGGGCTTGTCTACCCAGCGTGTGAAGCCTGGATTCGGCGGATTGCGCGGAAGAAACCATCACTGGTTCAACGGGCAGAAAGGCGATTCTCAGCAATGCGTCGTGGAGCGCTAAGAGGGCACAGTGAGACACACAGAACACTGCTGGCCATCCACTGCATCCTGACCTATCTCCAGCCGTCTCGACTATGTCTTGCCACTGGGTCCAGATAGGCCGGGACGAGAGAGTGAGGCTGACGACCTGCGCAACTCTCCCTCACTTTAATCCAAGTCAAGCGCAAGTCATGACTTCAAACCCAACGCGCAGCCTAAAGTCCTGTGGCGATGGGGGAATGGCGAAGCAGCAGGTACGGATACACTGGAAGCTGTCGTCACAAACCTGCACACAGGCAGCCCAGGGCATAGGGTCGCTCTCTACTGGACTGAAGCAGCAGTTGAGTTCGGCAGTCCCCTGGGTGTCTGAGCAGCCCTCTTTAGGATCGCTCTGCTCACCTCCATGGAGGAAGGGGCTGGAAAAGGTGCCTCAGACATAGTCTGCTTCACTTCACCCTGGACAGCTTACCGCGGCTGGTGGGGATCCCTCATAACGGTCGACCTACAACAGTGAAGAAGAAAGTGATGGTGCTCAACCTTGGCACACGGAACGTGAGAACTCTGCTACATAACGTCAAGGCAGACAGACCAGAGAGAAGAACTGCACTGGTTGCAAAAGAGCTAGCTCGCTACAACGTGGACATAGCAGCTCTCAGCGAAACGCGTCTAGCAGACAAGGGCCAGCTGACAGAACGTAGTAGTGGATACACGTTCTTCTGGAGCAGTCGCAGCAGCACTGAACGACGAGAAACAGGCGTGGGATTTGCCATCAATTCTAACCTCGCCCGTAAACTCACCAAGCACCCAGAGAGCATCAACGGCCGCCTGATGACACTTCAGCTCCCACTTGCAAACAAGAAGAGCGCTACGCTGATTAGTGCCTACGCTCCCACCATGACCAACCCAGATGACATTAAAGACAAGTTCTATGAAGAACTCGACGCCCTCATCTCAGCCATCCCACAGTCAGAGAAGCTCATCGTTCTCGGGGACTTCAATGCCAGAGTAGGGACAGACTACCAAACCTGGGAAGGGATCATTGGAAGACACGGCACTGGCAAGTGTAACAACAACGGCCTTCTGCTCCTCAAGACATGTGCCACACACGACCTTGTCATCACCAACACCCTGTTCCGCCTACCCACCCGTAAGAAGACGTCATGGATGCACCCACGCTCGAAGCACTGGCATCTGATTGACTACATCATCACCAGGAAGAGGGACAGGATGGATGTCAGAGTGACGAGAGCCATGTGTGGTGCCGACTGCTGGACCGACCACCGCCTCATTGTGTCCAAGTTCAGGCTTCGCATTCTGCCCATGAGAAGACCCCAAGGGCAGAAGACTGCAAAAAGGCTGAATGTCTCCAAGCTGAAAAGCAGCAGGGTTGCAGAAGAACTCGTCGATGACCTTGAAGGCAGACTGCCAGACACACTACAGGATGACGGGACCAGCGTTGAGGAACAGTGGACAGCCTTCAGAGACGCCGTCTACACTACCGCCCTCGAACATCTCGGACCAGCAACCCGAAGAAACCAAGACTGGTTCGATGAGAATGATGAAGAAATACAGGCACTACTAACGGAGAAACATCAAAATTACAGAGCACATCAGAATGACCCCACGTCGCTAGCCAAGAAAGATGCCTTTACCAACGCAAGAAGAAAGGTGCAGAAAAAACTTCGCGAGATGCAGGACAGCTGGTTCAGCAAGAAGGCCGATGAAATCCAGGGCTATGCAGACAGCCACAACATAAAGCACTTCTATGATGCGCTTAAGGCTGTATACGGACCCCAGTCCTCCGGCTCCTCACCTCTCCTCAACGCAGATGAGACGCAGCTGCTGACAGAGAAGAAGCAGATTCTGGATCGGTGGGCTGAGAACTTTAACAATGTCCTTAACCGCCCTGCTGCCATCAACGACGAGGCTATTGCCCGCCTGCCCCAGGTAGAGATCAACAAGAACCTCGACACCCTCCCCACAGTAGATGAAATCAGGAAGGCAGTGAAGCAACTCTCCTGTGGCAAAGCGCCAGGACCCGATGCAATCCCTGCTCAGGTATACAAAGCAGGAGGCCCTGTCATGATGCAAAAGCTGACTGTTCTCTTCCAGTCCATGTGGAAAAAGGGACAGGTCCCCCAAGAGCTGAAAGATGCCAGCATAGTCCACATCTACAAGAGGAAAGGCAACCGCCAGTCTTGCGACAACCACCGAGGCATCTCCCTCTTGTCCACTGCGGGGAAGATTCTGGCCTGTGTCCTGCTCAACCGCCTTCTCCAACATCTTGAGCAAGGTCTGCTCCCAGAAAGCCAGTGTGGCTTCCGTGCTGAACGTGGGACCGCAGACATGATTTTTGCTGCGCGCCAACTCCAGGAAAAATGCCAGGAGCAACACAGCGACCTCTTCGTGACCTTTGTTGATCTAACCAAGGCTTTCAATACGGCCAGCAGAGAAGGCTTGTGGAAGATCATGGAGAAGTTTGGCTGCCCCAGCAAGTTCATCACAATCGTCCGGCAGTTCCACAACAGTATGATGGTGAAAGTTCTGGATGACGGCGACGAATCGGAGGCCTTCCCAGTGACAAATGGTGTCAAACAAGGCTGTGTTCTTGCCCCGACTCTGTTCAGTATGGTAGTCTCTGCCATGCTGACAGATGCCTTCCGTAACTACGAAGAAGGAATCCACGTCAGGTACAGGACTGACGGCAGGTTGTTCAACCTTAGGCGCCTGCAGGCAGTTACAAAGGTGCGAGAGACTGTCATCAGAGACTTCTTGTTTGCTGATGACTGCGCACTCAACGCCAGCACAGAGCAGGAGATGCAGCGTGAAATGGACTGCTTCTCACAAGCCTGCGACAACTTCGGTCTCACTATCAGCACCAAAAAGACCGAAGTTATGTACCAGCCTGCCCCAGGAAAGCCATACCAGGAGCCGCGCATCATGGTGAAGGGCCAGAACCTCCAGGCAGTCGACACCTTCACCTACCTGGGCAGCATACTCTCTCGCACAGTGAATATAGACGCTGAGGTCAACAACAGGATTGCCAAAGTCAGCGCCATCTTTGGGAGACTCCGTGAGAATGTTTGGGAGCGGAGAGGACTCAGCCTTACCACCAAGCTGAAGGTCTACTGTGCAGTGGTCCTTACCACCCTCCTTTACGCCAGCGAGACCTGGACTGTCTACAGCAGACACGCCAAACAGCTCAACCACTTTCACCTGAGCTGTCTCCGCAGACTCCTCCACATCAGGTAGCAGGACAAAGTCCCCAGCACGGAAATCCTGGAACGAGCTGGGCTCTGCAGCGTCTACACCCTCCTGCTGAAAGCCCAAGCCAGGTGGGCTGGACATGTGGTCAGAATGCCAGACAGCCGATTGCCTAAGCAGCTGCTGTACGGAGAACTGTGTCAGGGCAAGCGCTCAGTCGGGGGGCAGAAGAAACGTTACAAAGACTGCCTCAAAGCATCCTTCAAAGGCCTGGGTGTTGACATCAACACGTGGGAGACACTTGCCCTCGACCGTCCAGCTTGGCGCAGCAAGATCACCACAGGAGCCCGTGCAGCTGAAGTCAGGCGCATCATCGAGGCGCAACGAAAGCGTGCTGTGCGCAAGGCCCGAGCAGCATCCACTGCCACGACAGCACCCACCCACTTGTGTCCCACATGTGGGCGAGCCTTCAGGGCCCGGATTGGCCTCATCAGTCACCTCCGGACCCACAGCCACCAATCTCCCATTTGACTTTGAAGCCATGGTCATCTTCGACTACGAAGGACGAACAACAACAACATGTGTTTGCTGTCTCTGAATTGTCCATATTATTCCTCCCTTTCCAGAATCTATAACGACCCTTGCCTCTCTTAGGATGCCTATTCCAAGGATAGTACCCTCGTTACTTGCACAGACCCAGAAACCAGGACTCCCTCAAGTACCTGGTGGTGATTTCTCTTTGCCCTCATTGTTTCACCTCCTGCACTGGTAATGTACCTCCAGTCATGGGCAAGGGTAGATCAGTTATCAGTACTGATGACCCAGTGTCCACTAACATCTCACATTGCTGGCCCCCAATAAACCTCTTGTGTACATCCATGGATGACCACCACTGACAACAGAGGCTGCTGTCAGCCGTTTCTCTGACCTCACCAGCTCTATAATCTGATCAGCAATCGAATCAGAAAGAGAAGGCATTGCTGAGGATTCTGCCTGTTTTGGTGAGTGAGTCTGCTTATTTCACTAATCTATTTGTATCATGTTGTAACCTATCATTATCATCTTTAATCTTCACAATGCATCACTATATATCATCTGAGAACTTAAAGGGTCTGACTAGCACCTTCAAGTATAGATTATGAATATAGAACGTAAAGAAGTAAAGACCCCAATGCTGATACCTTGGGAGCCCCACTACTTGTCTTCACTCCAGAGCTATTTGCCAGGACCACTTTTCGTCTGTTAATTAGCCATGAACTTAGAATTTACTATTTCCATCCTAAAAGCAGCTGAAAAGCTGGTGCATTAAAGAATAAACGAATTCTGAACATTGAAATTGAATAACACTTCTGTCTTTTAAAAGGATAACTTTATAAGAGTGCAGGCTCGCTCCCAAAAAGGAAAATTAATATTGGGATATTTTGAATGACAACTGATATTTTCTTTTTGTTTCTTTTATCTATTTTGTGTTTCTCACTTTTCATTACTTAATGTAAGTCTACTTTTTGGTTTCTGCTTTATGCATTCTGGCTAAGACTCACGTCTCTTACTAAGTTATTTAATCTGGGTGGTTAAAGATCCTCTTCGGTGATTCTTTCTGTATCTAAAGGCATCACAGACCTTCTGAAGAGGACATAACAGACACCAGATTAGTTGATAGAATTGCTGAGAAACCTGCAGAAGATCTATGGGGAGTTAACAATGAGATGAGCATCATAAAACATTCCCTTGCTCCTGAGGACAAGATCTCACCTCATCCAGCAACAAACCTATTACAGGCATCCTTAAAAAACTGAAGAGGTCTTTCATTTGTAGATACTTGGAATCAGAATCTTGATTATTATCACTAACATACACTCAGTGGCCACTTTATAAGGTACACCTTTACCGCTGCTTGTTAAGGCAAACAATGAGCAGGTGTACAGGTGCAGTGTGTTGTGAAATTTGTTGTTTTGCAGCAGCACTACAGTGGAATACATAAAACGTTACTATAAGTCATAATAAGAAATATATATAGGCATCCATTAGTCTCATGAAACCATTAATTTGCACCTTGGAAGGTTTCCAGGGTGCAGGTCTGGGCAAGGTTGTATGGAAGACCAGCAGTTGCACATGTGCAAGTCTCCCCTCTCCACGCCACCGATATTGTCCAAGGGAAGGGCATCAGGGCCCATACAGCTTGGCACCGGTGTCGTCGCAGAGCAATGTGTGGTTAAGTGCCTTGCTCAAGGACACACACGCTGCCTCAACCAAGGCTCAAACTAGTGACCTTCAAATCACTAGACAAACGCCTTAACCACTTGGCCATGCCCATTTTTTATAATATGCTGTGTACATACATCTACTGATGCTCCTGGACACATCTTCAGTGATGTTCCTGGAATCATCGGGTGTTTCGGATCTTTCAACATCATACAACCTCCTCCAGGTGACCCAGCTGGGGCTGATCAGACCCCAGTTTGTGTCCAGATGGCTAGCTACTTATGACTCCATGGCTCCCCTCTTTTGAGCCACAGCCATCTTGAGGCCCTCTCTGCCGCATTGGTGGTACTGCGGATGGCTCTCCTCTTCCTCTCTCCCTCGATGCCCAAAATGGTGAAGGCTCTTACTAAAGAACAGGCTACGAATCCCCTACAACCAACCTCCACTGGGAGACACCTCGCTCTCCATCCAGCCTGCTGACAGTTGCTGACCAGTCCTGCGTACTTGGAGAGCTTCCTTTCAAAGGCCCCCTCCAAGCTTTCTTCCCATGGGACTGTCAGCTCCAGCAGCGCAACTTGTTTAGTCGACTCAGACGCTAGGACAATGTCTGGTCGCAGGGTGGTGGCTGCGATATGGTTGGGGAACTTCAGCTGCCCTTCGAGGTCCACCAACAGCTGCCAGTCCCTTGCAGAGGTCAGAATGCCTGCGGAATGCTTGCAGGCTCTCATCTCCTCCACTACTGCTCTCACCTCTTTCTGGACTAGACGACGCCTTTCCTTCCCTCTGGTGTCCATTTGGGGAGCTGGAAAGGATCCTAGCCCAGCTCGGCCTCGTGTGACCACTCCCACCAGCCTCCTGTGACGCAGCCTCGCCTCTGCCTCCTGAACAGCTTCCTCTGCCCTCCACTTCCTGCCAGTACTTACTTGGATCCCTGCTCTAGCCACCTTCGGGTCACTTGAGTCCCTATACTGTAGCACTTCTCTGGCTCCTGTTACCTTGAATTCTTCCTCCAAGGACTTGAAGGGCAGTTGCAGTTTGTTGTGGTGTCCATAGAGTGCGATGCTGCTCAGGCTCTTTGGCAGCCCCAGCCATCTCCTGAGGTGGTTGCTAACCCTCCTCTCTAAGGTTTTGACTGTCGAGATCGGAATTGCATAGACGAGGAGGGGCCACAGGATTCTGGGAAGAATGCCACGCTGATATACACAGGCTTTAAACTTGCCTGGTAGGCCAGACTTGTCCACAGATTTCAGCCAGCCATCCAACTTGGTGCAGGTTGCCTGAATGGATGTTGTGTCCCTTAAAGAGCTGTCAAAAACTTTGCCTAAGCTCTTGACTGGCTTTTCTGTGATGGTTGGGATGGCTGTGCCTGCGATGCTGAACCGGAACTTGTTCTCCACCTTCCCTTTCCTCAGCACCATCAATCATGATTTGGCAGGTTTGAAACGCATCCGGGCCCACTCCACCAGCTTTTCGAGCCCTTGCAGAATCCTCCGGCAACCTGGGACTGATTCTGTGGTGACTGAATATATATAAAAATAAATAAGTAGTGCAAAAAGAGCACAAAAAGTGAGGTGGTGTTCATAAGTTCATGGTCTGTTCAGAAATCTGATGGCAGAGAAGTAGAAGGCATTCCTAAAACATTGAGTGTGTGTCTCATACAGGTGACTTCTCACACTCAATGGCTACATTATTAGGTGCATTTGTACACCTAATGTTAATACAAATATCTAATTAGCCAATCATGTGGAAGCAACCCAATGAATAAAAGCATGCAGACATGGTCAAGAGGATCATTTGTTGTTCAGACCAAACATCAGAATAGGGAAGAAGTGTGATCTAAGTGACTTTGACTGTGGAATGATTGTTGGTGCCAGACAGGGTAATTTGACTACTTCAGAAACTTATGATCTCCTAAGATTATCATGCACAACAGTCTCTAGCATGTACAGAGAATGGTGCAAGAAGCAATCACATCCAGTGAACAGCAGTTCTATGTGTGAACATGCCTTTTAGAGAGATTGATCAGAGGAAAATGGCCAGACTGGTTCAAGCTGACTGGAAGGTGACAGTAACTCATGCATTACAATAGTGGTATGTAGAAGAGCATCCCTGAACCATAGCCCATCAAACCTTGAAATGGACGGACTACGTCAGCAGAAAACGATGAGCATACGATGGGTATTAAACAGGAAATTAGAAATGTGTGCAATAAAGGAACAGCAGTTATAATGGGTGACTTCAATCTACATGTAGATTGGGTGAACCAAATTGGTAAAGGTGCTGAGGAAGAGGATTTCTTGGAATGTATGCTGGATGGTTTTTTGAACCAACATGTCGAGGAACCAACTAGAGAGCAGGCTATTCTGGACTGGGTTTTGAGCAATGAGGAAGGGTTAATTAGCGATCTTGTCGTGAGAGGCCCCTTGGGTAAGAGTGACCATAATATGGTGGAATTCTTCATTAAGATGGAGAGTGACATAGTTAATTCAGAAACAAAGGTTCTGAACTTAAAGAGGGGTAACTTTGAAGGTATGAGACGTGAATTAGCTAAGATAGACTGGCAAATGACACGTAAAGGATTGACGGTGGATATGCAATGGCAAGCATTTAAAGGTTGCATGGATGAACTACAACAATTGTTCATCCCAGTTTGGCAAAAGAATAAATCAAGGAAGGTAGTGCACCCGTGGCTGACAAGAGAAATTAGGGATAGTATCAATTCCAAAGAAGAAGCATACAAATTAGCCAGAGAAAGTGGATCACCTGAGGACTGGGAGAAATTCAGAGTTCAGCAGAGGAGGACAAAGGGCTTAATTAGGAAGGGGAAAAAAGATTATGAGAGAAAACTGGCAGGAAACATAAAAACAGACTGTAAAAGCTTTTATAGATATGTGAAAAGGAAAAGACTGGTAAAGACAAATGTAGGTCCCCTGCAGACAGAAACAGGTGAATTGATTATGGGGAGCAAGGACATGGCAGACCAATTGAATAATTACTTTGGTTCTGTCTTCACTAAGGAGGACATAAATAATCTTCCAGAAATAGTAGGGGACAGAGGGTCCAGTGAGATGGAGGAACTGAGCGAAATACATGTTAGTAGGGAAGTGGTGTTAGGTAAATTGAAGGGATTGAAGGCAGATAAATCCCCAGGGCCAGATGGTCTGCATCCCAGGGTGCTTAAGGAAGTAGCCCAAGAAATAGTGGATGCATTAGTGATAATTTTTCAAAACTCGTTAGATTCTGGACTAGTTCCTGAGCATTGGAGGGTGGCTAATGTAACTCCACTTTTTAAAAAAGGAGGGAGAGAGAAACCGGGGAATTATAGACCGGTTAGCCTAACGTCGGTGGTGGGGAAACTGCTGGAGTCAGTTATCAAGGATGTGATAACAGCACATTTGGAAAGCGGTGAAATGATCGGACAAAGTCAGCATGGATTTGTGAAAGGAAAATCATGTCTGACGAATCTCATAGAATTTTTTGAGGATGTAACTAGTAGAGTGGATAGGGGAGAACCAGTGGATGTGGTATATTTGGATTTTCAGAAGGCTTTTGACAAGGTCCCACACAGGAGATTAGTGTGCAAACTTAAAGCACACGGTATTGCGGGTAAGGTATTGGTGTGAGTGGAGAGTTGGTTAGCAGACAGGAAGCAAAGAGTGGGAATAAACGGGACCTTTTCAGAATGGCAGGCGGTGACTAGTGGGGTACCGCAAGGCTCAGTGCTGAAACCTCAGTTGTTTACAATATATATTAACGACTTGGATGAGGGAATTAAATGCAGCATCTCCAAGTTTGCGGATGACACGAAGCTGGGTGGCAGTGTTAGCTGTGAGGAGGATGCTAAGAGGATGCAGGGTGACTTAGATAGGTTAGGTGAGTGGGCAAATTCATGGCAGATGCAATTTAATGTGGATAAATGTGAAGTTATCCACTTTGGTGGCAAAAATAGGAAAACAGATTATTATCTGAATGGTGGCTGATTAGGAAAAGGGGAGGTGCAACGAGACCTGGATGTCATTATACACCAGTCATTGAAAGTGGGCATGCAGGTACAGCAGGCGGTGAAAAAGGTGAATGGTATGCTGGCATTTATAGCGAGAGGATTCGAGTACAGGAGCAGGGAGGTACTACTGCAGTTGTACAAGGCCTTGGTGAGACCACACCTGGAGTATTGTGTGCAGTTTTGGTCCCCTAATCTGAGGAAAGCCATCCTTGCCATAGAGGGAGTACAGAGAAGGTTCACCAGATTGATTCCTGGGATGGCAGGACTTTCATATGAAGAAAGACTGGATGCTGGATGAACTGGGCTTGTACTCGTTGGAATTTAGAAGATTGAGGGGGGATCTGATTGAAACGTATAAAATCCTAAAGGGATTGGACAGGCTAGATGCAGGAAGATTGTTCCTGATGTTGGGGAAGTCCAGAACGAGGGGTCACAGTTTGAGGATAAAGGGGAAGCCTTTTAGGACTGAGATTAGGAAAAACTTCTTCACACAGAGAATGGTGAATCTGTGGAATTCTCTGCCACAGGAAACAGTTGAGGCCAGTTCATTGGCTATATTTAAGAGGGAGTTAGATATGGCCCTTGTGGCTACGGGGATCGGAGGTATGGAGGGAAGGCTGGGGCGGGGTTCTGAGTTGGATGATCAGCCATGATCATAATAAATGGCGGTGCAGGCTCGAAGGGCCGAATGGCCTACTCCTGCACCTATTTTTTTTCTATGTATACACTTTGTGGCCACTTTATTATCAAGGGATGCATCTAATAAAATGGCCACCGAGTGTATGTCATCAAATTTGATGTTTTGTGGCAGGACTACAGTGCAATTATAAAAATTTACTGTACACTACAATAATAAATATATAAATATATCCAGGGCATGCCCTGGATGGTGAGGGTCTTTAATGATGGATAACTTCCAAAATCATCAGCACTTCTAATATTTTCTACCTGGTGCTGTACTGTACTGATATTTCTAAACAAAGTACCCTCAGTTCTCGCCTGTTGCTCTTGCTCCAGTATTACCTTATATATTCCTCCTCTCCTCCACAACCCTTGTCCCAGTCCCCCTATCCTTGTCGTCACCCATCAGAGCAATGCTTTGAACAGCCTGTCACAGGTTCTGTTCAGATCACAGGGTGGTACACCAAGTTGGAGAGACAGCAAAAAGTGAAGTGAATCTTTACAAACAATTGGAACAAAATCAAAAGGCTACATGAATCAGCCTTCGAAGGAAGTTCATTATTTTAAAGTGTTAATTCAATTTCTCCATCCACAGTATTTCCCAAACTTATGATCTCTTTCACCAAGGACCTGTTGGGTTCTTCCAGAATTTTCTTTTAAAATTTTACAATTTTTTAAGAGCCCTGAGATAATGGTGCAGCTATATAGGACCTTGGTCAAACCCCACTTGGTGTACTGTGCTCAGTTCTGGTCATCTCACTACAGGAAGAATGTGGAAACTATAGAAAGGGTGCAGAGGAGATTTACAAGGATCTTGCCTGGATTGGGGAGCACACCTTATGAGAATACGTTGAGTGAACTCGGCCTTTTCTCCTTGGAGCAACGGAGGATGAGAGGTGACCTGATAGAGGTGTATAAGATGATGAGAGTCATTGATCGTGTTGATAGTCGGAGGCTTTTTCCCAGGGCTGAAATGTCTAACATGAGAGGGCACAGTTTTAAGATGCTTGGAAGCAGGTACAGTGGAGATGTCGAGTAAGTTTTTTATGGAGAGAGTGGTGAGTGTGTGGAATGGGCTGGATGGTGGTGGAGGGAGATACAATAGGGTCTTTTTAGAGACTCCTGGATAGGTTCATGAAGCATAGAAAAATAGAGGGCTATGGGTGACCCTCGGTAATTTCTAAAATAAGTACATGTTCGGCACAGCACTGTGGGCCAAAGGGCTTGTATTGTGCTGTAGGTTTTCTACGTTTCTATGTTTCTAATTACTGAGTCAAGGAGTGATTGAGAAATACAGCATGGACACAACAGGTCTACACTGACCATCAACCACTCATTTTACACTAATCCCTACACTAACTAATGGTTTTATTCTCCCCGCATTTTCTTCAACTCCCCATACTTCATATTGTGCTTACACACTTGGGGCAATTTACAATGGCTAATTAACCTACAAACCCACTCACTTTAGTGATAAGGAGAAACTGGATCACTCACAAGGAAATCCATATAGTCAACAGGAGAACAAGCAGACAACATACGGACTGAACATGGGTCACAAAAAAAGTAAGTGTGCTCAGTTCTGAAAATAAGTGCAATTTGGTTATACTTCTTGTTCTTTTTTGTGATCTGGGGATTCTGGCTTATCTGCAAATATCATTCATCTTCAATTGCATTTGAGAAGCTGGTGGCAATCTGGTCTCTTGGACCATTGCAGCCTGTCTGGGGACTTCTGGAGGTGGGTGCATGGATTTAGACCCAACGCTGATGAAGGAACTGCAATATCTTTCCAAGTTAGAAGAGTTTGCATCTTGGGTGGGAAGCTGCTGAGGACGGTGATCTCATGCAATAGCTGCTTCATCCTTAGTAGAAGAGATCACATCTCTGGAAGGTGCTGAGGTAGTCTGGATGAGTAACTGCAGTGCATTTTGTAGAGCGTATACATAGCATTCATTATGAGTTAGTGGTGGAAGAAATGAACGTTTAGGGTATTGGATGGAGTGCCAATCAAGATGGCTTCGTTGCTCAGGATAATATTAAGTTTCAGATGCCAGGACTTGAGTCTCTAACTGCAGGATAATAGACAATAGACAATAGGTGCAGGAGTAGGCCATTCAGCCCTTCGAGCCAGCACCGCCATTCACTGTGATCATGGCTGATCAGCCACAATCAGTATCCAGTTCCTGCCTTATCCCCATAACCTTTGATTCCGCTATCTTTAAGAGCTCTATCCATCTCTTTCTTGAAAGCATCCAGAGACTTGGCCTCCACTGCCTTCTGGGGCAGAGCATTCCATATATCCACCACTCTCCGGGTGAAAAAGATTTTCCTCAACTCCGTTCTAAATGGCTTACCCCTTATTTTTAAACTGTGCCCTCTGGTTCTGGACTCACCCATCAGCGGGAACATGCTTCCTGCCTCCAGCGTGTCCAATCCCTTAATAATCTTATATGTTTCAATCAGATCCCCTCTCATCCTTCTAAATTCCAGTGTATACAACCCCAGTCACTCCAATCTTTCAACATATGACAGTCCCGCCATCCCAGGAATTAACCTCGTGAACCTATGCTGCACTCCCTCAATAGAAAGAATGCCCTTCTTCAAATTGGAGAACAAAAATGCACACAATACTCCAGGTGTGGTCTCACCAGGGCCCTGTACAGCTGCAGAAGGACCTCTTTGCTCCTATACTCAATTCCCCTTGTTATGAAGGCCAGCATGCCATTAGCTTTCTTCACTGCCTGCTGTACCTGCATGCTAGCTTTCAGTGACTGATGTACAAGAACACCTAAATCTCGTTGTACTTCCCCTTTTCCTAACTTGACTCCATTTAGATAGTAATCTGCCTTCCTGTTCTTACCACCAAAGAGGATAAACTCACATTTATTCACATTAAACTGCATCTGCCATGCATCCGCCCATTCACCCAGCCTGTCCAAGTCACCCTGCATTCTCATAACATCCTCCTCACATTTCACACTGCCACCCAGCTTTGTGTCATCTGCAAATTTGCTAATGTTAGTTTTAATCCCTTCATCTAAATCATTAATGTATATTGTAAACAGCTGCGGTCCCAGCACTGAACCCTGCGGTACCCCACTGGTCACTGCCTGCCATTCCGAAAGGGACCCGTTAATCGCTACTCTGTTTCCTGTCAGCCAGCCAATTTTCAATCCATGTCAGTACTCTGCCCCCAATACCATGTGCCCTAATTTTGCCTACTAATCTCCTATGTGGGACTTTATCAAAGGCTTTCTGAAAGTCCAGGTACACTACATCCACTGGCTCTCCCTTGTCCATTTTCATAGTTACATCCTCAAAAAATTTCAGAAGATTAGTAAAGCACAACTTTCCCTTCGTAAATCCATGCTGACTCAGACCTATCCTGTTAATGCTATCCAAATGTGTCATAATTTCATCTTTTATAATTGACTCCAGCATCTCTCCCACCACCGACATCAGGCTAACTGTTCTATAGTTCCCTGTTTTCTCTCTCCCTCATTTCTTGAAGAGAGGGACAACATTAGCCATCGTCCAATCCACAGGAACTGATCCTGAATCTATAGGACATTGGAAAATGATTACCAATGCGTCCACGATTTCTAAAGCCACCTCCTTAAGTACCCTGGGATACAGACCATCAGGTCACGGGGACTTATCAGCCTTCAGATCCAACAGTCTATCCAACACTATTTCCTGACTAATATAAATTTCCTTCAATTCATCCATTACCCTAGGTCCCTTGGCCACTATTATATCTGGGAGATTGTTTGTGTCTTCCCTAGTGAAGACAGATCCAAAGTACCTGTTCAACTCATCTGCCATCTCCTTGTTCCCCATAATAAATTCACCCGTTTCTGTCTTCAAGGGTCCAGTTTTGGTCTTAACTATTTTTTCCCTTTTCACATACCTAAAGAAGCTTTTACTATCCTCCTTTATATTCTTGGCTAGTTTACCTTCATACCTCATTTTTTCTCCACGTATTGCCTTTTTAGTTATCTTCTGTTACTCTTCAAAAGTTTCCCAATCCTCCAGCTTCCCACTCATCTTTGCTATGTTATACTTCTTCTCTTTTATTTTTATACTGTCCTTTACTTCCCCTGTCAGCCACGGCTTCCCCTTACTCCCCTTAGGATCTTTCTTCCTCTTTGGAATGAACTAATCCTGCACCTTCTGCATTATTCCCAGAAATACCTGGCATTGTTGTTCCACTGTCATCCCTGCTAGGGTATTGTTCCATTGAACTTTGGTCAGCTCCTCCCTCATAGCACCATAGTTCCCTTTGTTCAACTGTAATACTGACACTTCCGATTTTCCCTTCTCCCTCTCAATTTGTAGATTAAAATTTATCATATTATGGTCACTACCTCCTAATGGCTCCTTTACCTCGAGGTCCCTGATCAAATCCGGTTCATTGCACAACACTAAATCCAGAATTGCATTCTCTCTGGTAGGCTCCAGTGCAAGCTGTTCTAAGAATCCATCTTGGGGGCACCCCACAAACTCCCTTTCTTGGGGTCCAGTACCAACCTGATTCTTCCAGTCTACCTGCATGTTGAAATCCCCCATAACAACTGTAGCATTACATTTGCGACATGCCAATTTTAACTCTTGATTCAACTTACACCCTACATCCAGACTACTGTTTGGGAGCCTGTAGATAACTCCCATTAGGGTCCTTTTGCCCTTATAATTTCTCAGTTCTATCCACACTGACTCTACATCTCCTGATTCTATGTCCCCCTTCGCAAGGGACTGAATATCATTCCTCACCAACAGAGCCACCCCACACCCTCTGCCCATCAGTCTGTCCTTTCGATAGGATGTATAACCTTGAATATTCATTTCCCAGGCCCTGTCCACTTGAAGCCATGTCTCTGTTATTCCCACAACGTCATACTTACCAACTTCCAACTGTGCCTCAAGCTGATCCACTTTACTTCTTATACTCCGTGCATTCATATATAATACTTTTAATTCATTACTTCCCTCACCTTTCATATCAATTCTTATTTCACTTGGCCATACTGTATGATCCCTTCTTGAGCTTTCTGCTCCGTTGATTCTGTTGTCTTTCTTAACTTTTCTTATTCTCACTTTCCCTTTAACTCTATCCTTATATTTCCAGTTCGTCACCTCCCCCTCACTACTTAGTTTAAGGATGCTTAGAATATGATCTGTACTTGTAGCCAAAGTATAGTTATAGCTGGTCCAGATGAGTTTCTGGTCAATTGCAATCTCTAGGATATTGATGATGTAAGGGTCTCAGATGATAATGCCAGTGGTTGGACTCTCTCTTGTTGGAAATAGTCATGTCCTGATGCTGTTGTGCCCTGAGGAACTCCTGCAGTGAATGACCTCCAATAGCCATAACTATAATCCTTTAATGGAAGCACATTCAGACCGCAGTTGGCAAAGTTCTGACTGTCACACATAGGACGGATAGGGTTTCAGCAGAGAAGGTCCAGAGGAGATTCACCAGGTATACGAATTAGAATCAAAATTAGGTTTATTAACATTGTCTTATATGATCTGAAATATGATGGTTAGCAACAGCAGTACCGTGCAAAGACACAAAATTATTATAAATTGCAAAATAAGATAGTGCAAATAAAGGGAATAATGGGAGTTCAGAGAGCATTTGGAAATCTGATCGCAGAGGAGAAGAATGTTTCCTTTCAATCTCCTCGGGGTTTTCACCAAATTCCAAACTCTAATGAAGCATAGTTGCTGGCATTGCATCAACTTGTTGGGTACAAGGCACAGATAACACTTTCGAACTCCAAACTATCCAAAAGGAAATAACAAATTCTATGTATCCAAATTTCATGTCAAAGGGCCCTCCTTATTTCTGTTTAAATTGTGATTCCTCCATTAAATTTAACAAAATGCTCTTTCGGATTGCTAGCTAAGCTCCAGTTCTGCTTTGAACATGAGAGTTTTATGTTAGCATGGTAAAAGGTCAAAGAGGATGGAAGATAGCCTGTAAATCATGCAGCTCTCCTGAAAGTTTCCCTTGTTCCCATGGAGCCCTAAAAGCACTCGGTGCCAAAAAAAGTCACTTCCCGTAATCAAACATAATCTCAATCATTCTGTTAATAAACACTCTGAATTTAATTAATCAGTGGTTGCATGAAGTAAATTTACATCTGTTGGGAACTTTCAACAGACTGTTGGGAAGATGGATACATTCTGCTTCTTCTTAGAAAAAAAAGTTGCAGAGTTTAGATTTCATTATTATAGCCTTTGGGCCTTGTTTTCAAAGTGAACTTTTCCTCCCACAATTTCACTGCAAATCACAGCTGTACTATGGAGATTTAAAGAGTTGGATAAGATTTTTGGTGTGCATGATAACAAGCTTAGAAATGTGATCTGGGAAAATCTGAGGTCATGCACACATGTACATCTCTACTCATATAGCCCACAGTTCAATCTTGAATCAGTTCCCTGCTTTAAGTAATCTAGAGGTACAGAAAAAAGTGTGTGAAAGAGTATATCTGAATTGCCCTTTGCTGGGGAATGTAAAACCCTGTAAACTAGTGACTTCTTTAAGACCACACCAAATAGTGGCTGGCAGCTGTGATGGCAGCTACATCTGCAAATTACTCGTATTGACATAGAAGAAATATAAAGATGTTTCTCACTAAAATAACACTGGGCACAGTTGAAGTCCTTGTGCAGAACAGGAAGCAGTCTTAGTGTGACTACGGCTTATTGTACAATAAAAGTACTATTGTATTTCTTTGTTCTGCTGTGAATGCCTGTAAGAACGTAAATATCAGGGTTGTATATGGTGACATACTGAATACATATTTTGGTAATAAATTTACTTTCAACTTTGAATTTTAAGAGAAGAAGAGATACACATTTCTCCAAAGAAAATGGCTGTACTTTGTACCATAACCCTAAAATTCAGTTCCACTGAAGTAAACGAAATCAAATTTCAAAAGAAAGTGAACATATATATTGTCAATATACTGCTTAGTCAACAGTGACCAAGTACGCACTTCTGACGTGGTGTTGTTCACTTCTCCACACATTTTCTCATGGATCCAAGTAATATGAATGCAAATGATAACTTCCTTTCTTAAAGGGACACTCTCACCAAATTTCTTCTTTAATAATATGAGCATCTGGAAATGCCACACAATGAAACAATTACTTAGATACGTTGGATAACAGTACAAGATATGTAAATGATTTTTCTGAGGTCAGATAACAAGAGATTTGGTGTAGATCTTTAGGACAACATACAAGATAAATGAGCTCTGTACAGGCTCACCATAAGAAAATTGGTGTAAACCTTGGAGATATAATTAGCCAAATACATCAACATCAGCAGAGAAAAGTGGGTTTGTGCAGTACCAGTGGTGGTTCTACATCCCTCTTAATCGTTGAAGAGAGAAATTGAGTTAATGTTCAAGGCCGATGATACACAATCTCATCTGATCAAAAAGAAAAATAATTAAAGTGGTCTTGAAGAACATTCATAAAGCTGACATGTTAGTTCTGTTTTCCTCTCTACATTTATGCTGGCTTAGCTGATGAGGGTTTTCAAAATTTTCTGTTTTTATTTGAGATTTCTAGCATCTGCAGTATTGTACTTTTGTGTTCTTGTGGTTTTGCCTTTAATGAAAAAGAACATCAGGTCCAGAAAGAAAGAGATGTCCTTTCTCTAGAAAACTCCTCTAATTAATCTTTGAACCATTGTACGTCACACTATGAAATTATCAAGTCTAGTTATTGGATAACAATTACTTGAAAATACATATTTATGTAACTTGATTTAACAAACAAAGAACTGTGCCAGTGGATACAGGAATGGTGCACGGGACACGGGTTGCGTGAAGAACAGCAAAAAATTGCATGTCTCTATTTGATGGCTTCCTCAGGCTGCTAGTCCTCAACTTGGCTATTCAATGTGTTCAGAATCTCTGAAGAAACACCTGTCCTCACTGACCGTGAAAGCAAATAAATGCTGAAGACTGAATATTCCCCACAAAGCTTGTAATGATGAGAACAGTATATATTCTTTTACTCTGACAAAGTTAGTGTTGATTTTAAGCATTTTAACCTGAAGCGCCAGGCCAGCAGAGATACAAAATCACAGAACAGTCACAGCATACAAGGAAGCCATTCAGTACATTGACTCTCCAGTTACTCATTTTCCTACCCTTTTCCCACAGATCTGCTAAATTCTTGACTTCAGATTTTTATCCAACTCATGTGTTACCCAACTCGAAATCATAGTGTGTGGAAACAGGTCGCTCAACTCACAGAATCAGTGTCACCCAGTAAGTAGCAATGTATTTTAATTCCTCAATTTTAGCCTTCTATTGCATGGCCTCTCAAGTGCTTATCTAAATACTTCTTAAATCTTATGAATATACCTCTGCCACCCCTTAGGTACTGCAGATTCCAAACATAAGTAGACGAAACAATTCTTCTTTGTGTCCCCTTTAAATCTCCTAGACCTTGCCTTAAAAATACCCTTTGGTTATAGACACCACTGTAAGGGGAATGGTTTTCCACTATCGACCCTATCTATAACCCCCCCACCCCATGTTCTTTATGTCTCAGTTAAGTCACTCCTCAGACTCATCTGCTCCAACAAAAACAATCCAAGCCAATTCAGTCTCTGCTCATTGAAAGGTTCCAACTCAAGCATCCCAGAGCCCCACAGTATCTGGTGATCCTGTGATCTCAGTCCTGAAGGCTAATGTCAGGACATCTTTCAAGAGCAAAAATCCTCACAAGGCGCCAGGTCCTGACCGAGTATTGAAAACCTGTGCTAACCAAATAGCTGGAGTATTCAAAGACATCTTCAACCTCTTACTGTTGCATCCTGAGGTTCCCTTCTGGTTTCAAAAGGCAGCAACCATACCATTGCCTAAGAAGAGCAGGGTGATATGCCACAATGACACGTCAAACCGCTGCTTATTGATTATCACTCAGCGTGCAACATCATCATTTCCTCACTGCTAACTACTATGCTTCTATCAGGAAGAAGGTACAGGATCCTCAGGGCTCACACCAGCAGGTTCAGGAATAGATATTCCCCCTCATCTATCAGGCTCTTGAACCAAAGGGGCTAACATCACTCAACTTCATTTCATCATTGTAATGTTCCCACAACGTCTCTTCAACTAATTTTCTCAATATTTATCATTTATTTATTTCTTCTTGTATCTGCACAGTCTGTATCTTTTGTACACAGTTTGAAGGCCCAAGTTGGTACATTTTTCATAGATTCTGTTATGGTTATTATTCTATTATAGATTAATTAAATATGCCCACAAGAAAATGAATCTCAGGGTTGTATATGGTGACATATATGTACTTTGAAAATAAAGTTACTTTGAATGTTTGAACTTTCTAACCTGGGCTTTTGTACCTTCATTTGCAACTGGATTCTTGACATCTTCATTGGGACTCCACAGTCAATGCAGGTTGGTAAAGGTATCTCCCCTTCACTGACAATCAATACAGTTGCACCTCATGGATGTGTGCTTAGGCATCTGCTCTCCTCTCTCGATGTTTCATAAGTATGTGGCTAAACACAGTTCTAGCACCATTTATAAATTCACAGATGACACCACAGCTGATGGTAAAATCCCAGGTGGTGTTGAGGGGGGTGGCTGAGTGATATTCCAACAACAACCTTCAGCAAAACCTGGGGATTGATTGTGGACTTCAGCAAGCTGGGAGAATGAACAAGTTTGAGGGGTTAGCAGTGGAAAGGGTGAGCAGCATCAAGTTCCTGGGTGTCAACGTCTCAGAGGATCTATTTTGGAGCTAATACATTGATGCCAGGAAGGAAGGCCATTGGCTCTATTTCATTAGGAGCTTAAGAAAATTTGGTATTCAAGATTCAAGATTGTTTAATGTTATTTCCAGTACACAAAGCTAAAAGAGAATGAAATAATTCATACTCCAGATCAGATGCAGCATACAAAAAGCACACTAAGATAAAAAAACACAACAATAAAAAAATGCAATAAATATAAATACATAATCAATCTATATACATAGATTGATTATATAAAGTACAGAAAGTAGGTACAGGAGTGTCTGTACAGGTGACTCTGACAGGAAATGAGAGGTGGATTAGTGGGTGGAGGTATTGGTCAGCCTTACTGCTCGGGGAAAGTAACTGTTTTGAACCTTGGCATGGTTGCTAGGTAACTTCCTCCCTGATGGGAGTGGGGCAAATAGACAATGAGCAGGGAGTGTGGGATCCTTCACGATATCACTGGCCTTTTTCTAGCACCTTTTGAGGACATCTTCAAAAGGTAGTACCTCATTAAGGACCCTCATCATCTGCGACATACACTTTTCTTATTACTACCACCAATGAGGAGGTATAGGAGCTTGAGGATGCACACTCAACATTTTAGGAACAGCTTCCTCCCTTCCACCATCAGGTTTTTGAAGATCCATGAACCCATGAACACTATGTCACTAGTCCTCTCTTGCACTGTTCATTTATTTTTTATTGTAACTTACAGTAATGTTTAAATCTTGCCCCATACTGCTGCCACAAAACAATAAATTTCATGACCTATGTCAGTGACAGTAAGTCTGATTCTGATTCTGAATAGGTAGGGCAGCCATCTAGCAACTCAGGTCTGGTAATCGTGCCATCTGAACAGCTGCCGTTGCTTTGGATTCATCAGCTGCGTGGAGAGGAAGGACTGCTGCATGGGCAACAGCTTGCTCTCCATGTCAGACTGTCCTGGCTTGAGTACTGTGTGTATTGCACATAGACAGTGGGGGCTCAATATCCACAGTCAACCCAGACCAATGGAGCGTGTTAGTGAATGCCTGCAAGCAAATGGATCTCAGGGTTGCATATGTACTTGGTTAATAAATTTACTTTGAACTTAGTTTAAACTTCGAACTTAGTTTAAACTCCAAACTTTTGAACACATCAAATTTCTTGTTAACAAAGGCCCTGAACTAATCCTAATGCTAACATAAATGATACCAAACTAGCAATTGCACTAAATTGTACTTTGGAAGAAAAAAATGAGGAAGCAAAGAACTATTAAAACTGACAGGAATTAATTCTCAGTGCCTTCACTGTACAGAAGACGAGCTGCTACAGTTGGTCATATTCCTATACAGATCTCCAGGGGCCTACAAATGGGTCCTAGGTAGGGAGATAGAACAAACTATGGTGATGTTGGGGGAGAAATGATTCTTACACACACGGTGACAAAGGAATACTTGTGTTTGTACTGCCCCTGATACCAAAAAAAAATTTAGCCTGCAATTTGATTTCTATGAACCATAGTATGTCCAATTTGAAAATAAGGTCCTTTAATAAGAACTACAATTTACATAATGAAGGGACCTGGGATTCAAGGGCGCAGATGCCTCCAAAATGTGTTTTACCCATCAGTTGGAATTTCAACAACAGCAGAAACAAGGGAACACACAAAATGCTGGAGGGACTCAGCAGGCCAGGCAACGTCTATGGAAAAGAGTAAACAGTCGACGTTTCAGGCCGAGAACCCCCAGGTCGGAGGGTGTTGCCAATATGGAAAAGAACCACATAGTAGGCTTGTGATGAGGACCAAAACAACACTTATCATGGCTTATCAAGAACCCACAAGGTGCATTGCTGAATAAAAGTACAGCTGTTGAGAAGAGGACAACACGACATGGTGGAAAGAAGTTCACAGTAAAGTGTGAATTTGTTTGCTATGCTGACTTGCCTTTGAAAAATGACACCCAGACAACTGCAGGAGAAAGGGTGTATGATAAGCCTTGAAATACATCTGCGAGAATGTGACCAGTTATTAAAGGGATATAACCCCAATGGGATAGCACACAATGGATGTGTGGTGAAGAAAACTGAAACATCAGGCTTGCAGTTCTCCAGTCAATAATTAGTTCATCATTCACCTCCATTGGAGGATAGACTACTTAAAGCAAAGTCAACAGCTGGGCAGAAGGCAATGTATCAAATGAATGGAAAAAATGGAAAAGGGAACCTTCTTTGAGTTTACTCATATAGGTTCTACATGCAATATGTATCAGCTGTGAGTTACATATATATGTAATTTATAAGTAACTGGAAAAGTAGAGGAAAAATACAATCTGGAAAAGGATGCAACTGGCAGTAATGCTCCACCCTCCCTCCAAAGTGCATTCCAGGTCTTACTGAGAACTTTAAAGCTAAGCTTGCCAGACAGATTGAGACAAAGATCATCATTCTAGTAGACTCCCCTATTTGGAGTGTGTGGATAGGGCAAGCAAGTGGATGTGTTTGAAAATAAATTATGTAAATAAGGCACGTGGCCAAGTGGTTAAGGCATTGGACTAGCGACCTGAAGGTTGTGAGTTCGAGCCCCAGCCGAGCGAACATGTTGTGTCCTTCAGCAAGGCACTTAATCACACATTGCTCTGCGACGGCACTGGTGCCAAGCTGTATGGGTCCTAATGCCCTTCCCTTGGAACACATCAGTGTCATGGAGAGGGGAGACTTGCAGCATGGGTAATTGCTGGTCTTCCATACAACCTTGCCCAGGCCTGCAACCTGGAGAGTGAAGACTTTACAGGTGCAGATCCATGGTCTCGCAAGACTAACGGATGCCCTCTCTCAAATAAGGCACTGCAGAGGAACTGGGTGAAGATAATTGAAGATTTCTTGCCAGGTTGGTGTAGACCAAATATATTTAGGGGACTGTACTGTATGTCAAGAAAGGATATTGTCAGAGCTCAGATCTGGCATTTGTTTCTGATTACCTTCACCATTTCTTTTGGATAACACAGTGGCACAGCTAGTGGGGCTGCAACCTGGCAATTCCAGTGAGCTGGGACAGACCTGACCTTGTCCTCCTCCTGGTGACTGAATGGGTTCCTTCCACAAACCTAAAACTGTGCTGTCACTTGCCCCATGCCCCTAGCATAGATAGGTAGTAGAATCTGGGAGATGTTGATGGTCATATGAGTGAAATGGGTTACAATGAAAATTTGTCAATGAATGTGATTGTTCTGTGAGACAGCATATACCTGATAGGCCACATCGCCTCCTCTATATCACAGGAAAATATGGAAGTATCGGTGGCAGAGGATGCCTTCTGGGATCAGTACTGCCTTCAGTGCTTCAGTGAAGACTGGATCAGGAATGTAAAGGACTTGCTAATCTAAGTATTCATATGGTTCTTTTTTAGAGAACAGGTTTCTGTGGATACTGTTCTAGATCATGACAGAAGAACTAGAGCCTCCAAAGAGGAGGAAGTGCAGCATGAAGTAACTAAAGGCTGAGAGTGGTTTTCTTCATTGCTAATGTGGTCACAACAGAAAAGTTGAAATTGTACTCAGCAAGGGAGAAGGCAGCTGTGGAAATGTCAAGCAGAAGGGTTTTCTGACGTCTAACCTTTTGAGTTTTTTTGTCAAATATTTATTAAATATTTGAGGAATCCCTGCCCCGGCTAAGTAATGTATCAGAGACTACTGACAAGGAAAGGTCTGTCGGAGGAAAGGTCATAATGAGGTACCAGGGGAAGTTCACAGAATGATCCCAAGAATGAAAGGGTTAATGGATGAGGAGTGCTTGATGGCTCTGGGCTTATTCTCACTGGAACTTAGAAGAATGAGAGGGGTGGAGGAGGATCTCATTGAGACTCATCAAACATCGAAAGGCTTAGATCAGGTGTTCCCAACCTGTGGTCCATAGATCCCTTGGTTAATGATAAGGCTCCATAGCATAAAAAAGGTTAGGAACCCCTGGCCTGGACTGAGTGAATGTGGAGAGCATGTTTCATATAAAGGGGCTTGTCTAGGACCAAAGGGCACAGACTCAGAATAGAAGAATGTCCCTTCAGTACAGAGATGAAGAGGAATTTCTTTAGCCAGTGGGTGGAGAATCTGTGGAAATCATTGCCACTGTCTGCTGTGGAGGTCAAGTAATTGGCTATATTTAAAGCAGAGTTTGATAGTTTATGATTAATAAGGGCATCATAGGTTACAGGGTGAAGGCAGGAGAATGGGTTGAGAGGGATAATAAATCATTCATAATGGAAAGGTGGAGTAGTTTTGATGGGCTGAATGGCCCAATTCTGTCCCTATCTCTTATGGTGTTGTTGTCTTATGGAAAGATGTTAAATGTTATCATCTGTGAGTAAACAACACACTGCGAAGATCACAGCAAAGAAAATGTTACATGAATTATATGGCAGAAAGACCTTATATAGATTCAGAATCAGCTTTATTATCACTCATATGGGTCATGAAATTAGTTGTTTCGTGGCAGCAGCACAGTGTAAGACATAAAAATTGCTGTAAATTAATAAATAGTTGAAAAGAGGAATAGCGAAGTATTGTTCTCGGTTCATGGACTGCTCAGAAATTGAATGGCGAAGGGGAACAAGCTGTTCCTGAATATTGAGTGTGGGTGTTCAGGTCCCTATACATCTTCTCTGATGGTAGTAATGTGAAGAAGGGATGTCCCAGATAGTGAGGGTCCTTATTGATAGATGCCACTTTCTTACGACGCGTGTATTGAAGAGGACCTCAGTGGTGGGAAGGACAGTGCCTGTAATGAATCTGGCTGAGGCTACAACCCTCTGCAGCCTCTTTTCATCCTGTATATTGGAGCCTTCATTCTAAGTGATGCTGCAACTGGTCAAAATACCCTCAACCATACATCTGTAGGAATTTGTAAGAAACGTTGTTGACATACCAAACCTCCTAAAAATCCTAATGAAGGAGATCCACTGCAGTGCCTTCTCTATGATTGCATCCTTGTGTGGGGCCCAAGGTAGATCTCCCAAGATGCTGCTCCACCTTAACACTGCTGACCCCTCAATGAGGACTGGTGTGTTTTCTCACAACTTCCTCTTCCTGAAATCCACAATCAATTCCTTGGTCTTGTTGATGTTGAGTGCAAGGTTGTTGCTGCCATACCACTCAACCAGCTGATCTATCTTACTCCTGTATACCTCCTTGTCATCATTTGTGATTTTGCCAACAGTTGTGTCATTGACAAATTCATAGATGGCATTTCAGTGATGCCTAACCAATAATCATTAATGTAGAGGGACCAGAGCAGTGAGCTAAGTACTCCTTGATGTGTACTTGTGTTGATTGTCACTGAGCAGAAGATGCTCTAACTGGTCCACTCTGACTGTGGCCTCCTGACAAGGAAGTCAAGGATCCTGTAGCAATGGGAGGAACAGAGGCCAGGTTTTGAAGCTTGTTGATTAGTACTGAAGGGATGATGGTATTGAACAGCAGCCTGGTATGTTTTGCTGTTGTCTAGGTGCTCCAAAGCCACTAATAAACAGTTTATTATAAAATATACTATAAATGTAAGATGGCCAACTAACAACTGACACCAGGAGAGCTTTGAACTACACAGAACCATGTTAAGTTTAAATTGAAATGAAGCCATTGGTTTTGAGCTTGATAGGTTCCACAATTGTGGTTGCCTGTGCAAATGTGTGCAAACTAATCGTAAACCCCTTAATAGTGTTATGACTCAGGATACATCTATTACTTACCATCCAAGCAGGATGACTTGTGAATTCCCTCCTACAGAAAAGACAGATCGCTTTCACACATTATTGCAGCAATTAAGAGAAGGCTGAGGATCTACTCATACAACAACCATTGTTGAAGAAGCTGTAGAAGGAACATCACTTGGTGCAAAATGATAGTAATCACAAAATCAAGGTCAAAGTAAATTAATTATCAAAGTACATATACTGTATGTCACTATATATTACGTTGAGACACATTTCCTTGCAGGTGTTTATGGGAAAATAAATACAATAGAATTTATGGGAAAAAGTTCAAATGTCAAAGTTCAAACTATATATAAATAAAGACTGATGCACAACCGAATGTGCAAAAGAAGATAAATTGTGGAAAAAATAATACTGAGAACATAAGTTGTAGTGTCCCTGAAAATGAGTCTGTAGGTTGTGGAATCAGTTCAGTGCTGAGGTGAGTGAAGTTACCTATGCTGGTTCAGAGCCTGATGATTGTAGAACAATAACTGTTCCTCAAACTGGCGGTGTGGGACCTAAGGCTCCTGTACCTCCTACCAATTGATTTCAATAGGTTTCAATGGTACACTTAATGTCAGAGAAATGTATACAATATTCGTCCTGAAATTCTTTACTTCACAAACACCCAAAAAACGGAGGAGTGCTGCAAAGAATGGATGACAATTAAATGTTAGATCCCCCCCCAGCTTCCCCTCCCATGCACAAGCAGCAGCAAAGCAACGATCCCCACTCCTCCCCCACCAGCAATAAAGCATCTGCACCTCCCACCAAGCACTCAAGCACGCAGCAAAGCATTAATAAAGACACAGACTTGCAGTACCCCAAAGACTACTCGTTCATCCAGTATTCAACATACCGCAGGCTTTTTCTTTCCCTAATAACGGGAAAAGAGGTGTCCCTGTTTCAAAGCAAGAGGGGAGACATAGCAAAACAACTCGCTGATTTACAGTGTTAAAAGTCTGCTGTGTTGCCTTTTCCATGCCCTGTGCCTCTGGGCACACAGCCAGCAGCAAGCCGCTGCTTCTGATCTCTCTTGTTCTCCTGTGACTCATTAGTCGGTGGTGGTGGTGGTGGCGCCAGTCTTGAATCAGCTTGCCTCCAGAGTCATGAAAATCCGACACACTGAAGGCCGCGTCCTTGGCATATTGAAAAGCGGCTGGTCGTGAGACCATATGAGCAGATAGTAATGAGAATAGAGCATGGCCTGGATGGTGGGGTCCTTAATAATGAACGCTGCTTTCTTATGGCAGTGCTCCTTGTAAATATGCTCAATGGTTATGGTCAATTGTTATGAGAAGACCACCAGAGAAGTAACTCCCAAGGACAGTCTCCATTCACTAAATTCAAGATGAACTTTGTGCTTCTGAGTGTTTATCTTCCAAATATATAGGTAGTGGCTGAAGAGTAAATGTGGAGAGAAATGCTAGAGCAGATGCAGTTATCACCTCTTGTAGGAGAGTGGGTTTCAGAGGGATAATAAATCAGCCATGATAGAAGGGCAGAGCAGACTCAGTGGGCTGAATAGCCTAATTCTGCTCCTATGTCTTATGGTCTTATGAAGAGAAGAAAGCTCCCAAATCACTGTGCTGCACAGAGATGAACACAGATGTGAAAAAATTGGC
This sequence comes from Mobula birostris, assembly GCF_030028105.1. Lineage (NCBI taxonomy): Eukaryota > Metazoa > Chordata > Chondrichthyes > Myliobatiformes > Myliobatidae > Mobula > Mobula birostris. The sequence goes on along the minus strand of NC_092371.1, from coordinate 140,726,472 downwards.
ACATGAGACATGGGCAAATCTATGGAGAGAAGGCAGCAGGTGCCTAAATTTGAACATGAGGTGCCAGACAGAACTTGACTAAGAACAGCACCAAGTGTCATGATAGTGTAGCAGTTAGTGTAATGCTATTATCATTACAGCGCTCCAGGTAAAATTCCATCTCCGGCTGTGTGGAGTTTGGATGTTCTCGCCATTCTCACAGTTGAGGCCAAGAACTACCTGATAATGGATGACTATTTTCTTATTTTTGACATTCACAAAGTGAAGGCCCAGATCACCAGATCTGAACAAGGTCATAGATTTGCTGCAGGTGAGTTTCCAAAGTTTGTGGTTAGTTTGTGGTTGTGATTACTAATCACAGAATGTAATCACCACACCTCCTTAATGGTGGAAAAGAAGACAAATCATCTCCTGAGACAAGAAAAGCATTGACTAATGCATTTCACAGTCTCTCTGTGTTTAGAAACAGTGGTCACTTCCAATGCAGTCCAGAAACACTGGAACTGCTGATCCTGAACAATGGGCAACAGCTGCCAGACCAGAGAAGCCGAAAATTACGACTGGAGTAGCAACCGGAGGGAGGTCATTATGTACCACAGAAACAAATGTATTCTGATGAAGGGATTTAGCAGACTGAAGCCAATGATGAGCTCACAGGAAACACAGCACAAACCTTGCTGAACAGTGCAGACCAAACAGGCCATTTTAAAAAAGGAACCAGTATTGCCAAGCTGTGGGAGAACTCTTCACCACTGAAACAAGTTGTAGAGTTTGGACTACAGTCAAAAGGTGTACATATTGTTTGCTTGGAAATGAGGTGAAATGTTATGTTGAAAGCTTCCCAATTATTTATCATACTTATGTACTGGTACTTGGTTTATTATTGTCACATGTAAGGAGTATTGGTTCTCAGTTGTGTTAAACCTTAAAATTAAAACATTCTTGAATATAAAGTCAAAAGTTGATATAGAAACATAGAAAACCTACAGCACAATACAGGCCCTTCAGCCCACAAAGTTGTGCTGAACATGTCCCGACCTTAGAAATTACTAGGCTTACCCAAAGCCCTCAATTTTTCTAAGCTCCATGTACCTATCCAAAAGTCTCTTCAAAGACCCTATTGTATCTGCCTCCACCACCGTTGCTGGCAGCCCATTCCATGCACTCACCACTCTCTGCGTAAAAAACTTACCCCTGACATCTCCTCTGTACCTACTCCCCAGCACCTTAAACCTGTGTCCTCTTGTGGCAACTATTTCAGCCCTGGGAAAAAGTATCTGACTATCCACACGATCAATGCCTCTCTTCATCTTATACATCTCTATCAAGTCAACCTGCTTTTATAAGGCATGCTCCCCAATCCAGGCAACATCCTTGTAAATCTCCTCTGCATCCTTTCTATCGTTCCCACATCGTTCCTGTAGTAAGGCAACCAGAACTGAGCACAGTACTCCAAGTGGGGTCTGACCTGGGTCCTATATAGCTGCAACATTACCTCTCGGCTCCTAAATTCAATTTCATGATTAATGAAGGCCAATACACCGTATGCCTTCTTAACCACAGAGTCAACCTGCGGGACCCCAAGATCCCTCTGATCCTCCACACTGCCAAGTCTTACCTTAATACTATATTCTGCCACCATATTTGATCTACCAAAATGAACCACTTTACACTTACCTGGGTTGAACTCCATCTGCCACTTCTCAGCCCAGTTTTGCATCCTATCAATGTCCCACTGTAACTTCTGACAGCCCTCCACACTATCCACAACACCTCCAACCTTTGTGTCATCAGCAAACTTACTAACCCATCCCTCCACTTCCTCATCCAGGTCATTTATAAAAATAACGAAGCGTAAGGGTCCCAAAACAGATCCCTGAGGCACACCACTGGTCACTGACCTCCATGCAGAATATGACCTGTCTACAGCCACTCTTTGCCTTCTGTGGGCAAGCCATTTCTGGATCTACAAAGCAATGTCCCCTTGGATCCCATGCCTCCTTACTTTCTCAATAAGCCTTGCATGGGGTACCTTATCAAGTGCCTTGCTGAAATCCATATACACTACATCTACTGCTCTTCCTTCATTAATGTGTTTAGTCACATCCTCAAAATATTCAATCAGGCTCTTAAGGCATGACCTGCCCTTGACAAAGCCATGCTGACTATTCCTAATCATATTATACCTCTCCTAATGTTCATAAATCCTGCCTCTCAGGAACTTCTCCATCAAAACTTACCAACCACTGAAGTAAGACTCACTAGTCTATAATTTCCTGGGCTATCTCTACTCCCTTTCTTGAATAAAGGAACAACATCTGCAACCCTCCAATCCTCCGGAACCTCTCCCATACCCATTGATGATGCGAAGATCATCGCCAGAGGCTCAACAATCTCCTTCCTTGCCTCCCACAGTAGCCCGGGGTACATCTCATCTGGTCCCAGCGACTTATCCAACTTGATGCTTTCCAGAAGCTGCAGCACATCCTCTTTCTTAATATCTACATGCTCAAGCTTTTCAGTCTACTGCAAGTCATCACTACAATCACCAAGATCCTTTTCCATAGTGAATACTGAAGTAAAGTATTCATTAAATACCTCTGCTCTTTCTTCCGGTTCCATACACACTTTCCCACTATCACAGTTGATTCTTTCACTGAAAGAATCCTATTCTTTCACACCTTATCCTCTTGCTCTTCACATACTTGTGGAATGCCTTGGAGTTTTCCTTAATCCTGCCCCCTAAGGCTTTCTCATAGCCCCTTCTGGCTCTCCCAATTTCCTTTTCAAGCTCCTTCCTGTTAGCCTTATAATATTCTAGATCTCTAACATTACCTAGCTCTCTGAACCTTTCGTAAGCTTTTCTTTTCTTCTTGACTAGATTTACAACAGCCTTTGTACACAACAGTTCTTGTACCCTACCATAACTTCCCTGTCTCATTGGAATGTACCTATGCAGAACTCCACACAAATATCCCCGAACATTTGCCACATTTCTTCCGTACTTTTCCCTGAGAACATCTGTTCCCAATATAAACTTCCAATTTCCTGCCTGATAGTCTCATAATTCCCCAAAAGTTGAGTTTATTGTCATTGCACAAGTACATTAATGCAATGAAAAACTTACTTCAGCCTCCTTCACAGGCATGTAACATCAGATACACAACAAATACAAGAAGAACAAAAATTAGCACCTTAAATTATGCAAAATAACACAAAAATAGAGCACAATTAATACCAAAAGAAAATAACTCACTGCAGTGTAAAGTGGTCAAAGTAGTCATAGCACTGGGCTACTGAGATAGTGATTAGGGCTGTACAAGTAGATTCAAGAGCAAATAGTTGAAGGGAAATTTCTGTTCTTGCACATGGGTGGTGTGTGACTTCAGGCTTCTGCACCAGCTGTCCGATGGTACCTGTGAGAAGATGGCATGGCCTGGATGTTGGTCATTTCTGCTGATGATAGTACCTTATGTAGGTAACTCATGTGCTGATGTTACAGATGTAGCACAGACCACTGCCATTTTAAGCTAATTCAACAATGGCAACATCAAGGATTTCAAGGTCTTGACCAGGTAAAGAGCAAATGTATTACATTTTCCTTCTATTTGATTCACAAAGGCTGCTCTGAAATTCCAGTTGCCTGGCACTTTGATCTCCATCCGTCCCATTCTGACCTATCTGTGAACTCCTACATTGACCAATAAAGACCTGGGTAAGCTTGAGCTAAAACACTCATTTTCTAGTTAGACATTTTGTAATCTTAAAAATTCAAAACTTTCAATTAACCAGTTTTTCCTGTATGTACAAGAATTGGCCATTCTGCTGTAAGGTTAATCAATCTGCCACATCAGCTCAGTTTTTCTCTTTCCACACATTTCTGGCATTTTCCTTTTGGTTTCTGAATTTAGCCACAGCCCTGACCAGCACTTCACAACTTCAGCATGTCTGCTTGTTTGTTTTCTCTGCCTCTGACATCACATATTAATCTACTAACCAGACAGCTCTATAAACATTAAGCTAGCTGGATAACCCTGATCTCAACCAATCAAAGGTATTTACTGTGTGCTTTTCATTCCTCTTCCATCCTCTCTACAACTTAAAACTACCTTGTTATTACACATTCCCAGTTCTCATGAAGGATTTTTAATCTGAAACATCATATCTGCTTTCCTCTCTGCAGATTTCTAGCTTGCTAAGTGTTCCTAGTATTTTCTACCTTCATAACTGTTGTGGCACGCACCCAACTCTGTCAGGCACTGGGGTTTAGACGCTCTAACTCTCTGGAATATGAATAGCTGGCACAGCCCCTTTAAAGATTTAGGCCCACCCTGCTAAATGGTGACCATGTTTTAGCACCAGGATATTTAATATTTAAAGAGCAGCTGATCTGAGGTTCGGTGCTCAGTTCATCAGTTCAACTTAGGATTCTCGCCTAGCATCTAGTTTAGAACCCTGTCCTCCTTTCAGTCTCGTATCATCTCTAGATACTAGTCATGGATACTCCAGCCATTGGGTCCTAACTATTCTCGTCACACACAACACCTCATATATTTGGCAATGGAGCCAATTTATATCAAATGTTTCCACTTTGGTTATGACTAACTTGCATACCACACACCCCGGATTTCTACATTGATTGCATTTCAGCCATAGGGTCATAGAGTCATACAACATGGAAACAGGCCTTACTGCCCAACTTGTCCATAGCAACCAAGATGCCCATCTAAGCTAGTACTATTGCTTGCATTTGACCCATATGCATCTGCACCTTTCCAGTCCAAATCTTACCTGACCAAATGTCTTTAAAATGTTTCTGTTGTACCTGTCTCAACCTCTTCTTCTAGCAGCTTGTTCCAAAAACAATAAGCCCCACACTCTGTGTGAAATAGTTGCTTCTCAGGTTCTTATTGAATCTTTCTCTCATACCTTAAACCTATGCCCTGTAGTTCTTGATTCCCCAACCTTGGGAAAAAGACTGTGAATTTGCATAATCAACCAAATAAAAGAAATGCTCTATGTGTTAGTGACTGAGTCATACGCAGATCAAATGTTTCTTTGTATAGATATCAGGATTATTTGGATTCAAAATCAGAATTAGAATCAGGTTTATTATTACTGACATATATCATGAAATATGTTATTTTGCAGCAATAGTAGAGTGCAATACATAAAAATACTATGTTACAATAAGGAATATTAAAAAAATAATATATTGTGCAAAAAGAGAGCAAAAAGTGAAGTAGTGTTCATGGGTTCATTGTCCATTCAGAAATCTGATGGCAGAGAAGAAGAATCTGTTCCTAAAATGGTGAGTATGTGTCTGCAGGCTCCTGTACCTCCTCCCTGATGGTAGCAATGAGAAGATGGCATATTCTGGATGGTGAGGATCCTTAATGATGGATACCACTTTCTTGATGCGTTGTCTTTTGAAGCTGTTGTCGATGATGGGAAAGCTACTGCTCATGGTGGAGCTGGCTGAGATTACAACCCTCTGCAGTTTTTTTCCAAAACCTGCACACTGACGCCTCCATAGGAGGTGATAACGTGGCCAGTCAGAATGCTCTCCACAGTACATCCGTAGAAATTTAAAAGAGTGACTTTTCTCTTGTGACAAAAGACAGATAAAGACACTTTTAGGTGTTTGTGTTGCCTTTACTGTGCGACAGCCTTTGCTTCATAACTCAAATCTAAGCACAGCTTGTTTCCCCAACTAGCAAGGACAGCAGGATCAGATGAACACCAGCAACTCATGCAGTGTCCTGACTTGGAGATATGCAGCTGTTCTTTCATTGTCACTTAACTTTGGATCTTCCACCCCATCAGCAGTGGACAATTGGAAAATGTAAGTAGTAGGTAAGTTGGGAGCTTTGAAGGTGCGGGTGAGAAAATGCTGTCTCAAAAACCACTAAGCTAATGGGACTCATTTCAATGAGCATAAAATTCAAACATGGTGAGGTTATCTCCTTTTGCTTTCCAAAATAGTTTTTCAGGTTCATTTTTTGTCACTTTCTATCTGGGCATTACTGACAAATAATTTATTGCTCATCCCTAATTATGCCTGAAAAGATGACGATGAGCTTGAACAACTGTGGTTTTTAAAGTTTTCCCAATCTTCCAGTTTCCCACTACTCTTGGCAATTTTTATGCATGAGCATTTAGTTTGATGCCCTCTTTTAATTCCTTAGTTATCTAACGCTGGCTCTCCCCACCCTTACTGTACTTGCTTTTAACTGGATACCCTTTCATACCCTTACAGCAATCTTTCTGCTCTTCTGTAAATATATTGTGGTTATCTAAGTGAGTGCTGATTAGTTGTGAGATGCATGATGTTACAATTTTATATATAGTTTGTAAACGAGTAACAGGATGATATTCTGATTGATCATTTCTGATTTCCCCTTTAAGCAAGAGATAGGTTTTACCTTCTGTCAAAAGGTACAGAGATGTCAGGAGTAAGTTTTTTATGCAGAGAGTGGTGAGGGATTGGGCTGCTGGCAGCAGTGGTGGAGGCGGACACGATAGGATCTTTTAAGAGACTCCTGGATAGGTACATGGAGCTTAGAAAAATAGAGGTCTATGGGTAAGCCTAGGTAGTTCTAAGGTAAGGACATGTTCGGCACAGCTTTTTGGGCTGAAGGGCCTGTATTGTGCTGTAGGTTTTCTATGTTTCTATGTTTCCAAAAATTCAGACACTTTTTCAGGATTTTTAAGAAAATTGCTGGATTATGTATGAAGACAAGTAAATTTTACACCAATAACTATGGATATTATTACTGCCAGTACTTTTCTTATTGTGGCAATTTTTTATAATCACTTTTAGCATATCCATTGTAACTTCAGGCATTTGCACTTCTTCAAATGTGTGGATGCATTCTCTTTCCTCCCTAATCCAGTTTGCTTCTTGGTTGTGTATCACCCTATTTGACCAGATATTTAGACCAAAAGTTCATTATCTCTGCATTTGTTGGCAATTCTGTGCTAGGGTTGATGACGTTTTGGCATGGTGAATTTATTTTCAGTGCCTAGTATAAACCTTCTTCATTGTCTCTGAACTGATAATTCTATTTTCTTTGTTTGGTGCATTTCATATATCCATTTTGTCTGGCTTTATATGCACCAAGCTTTGACTCAATGTATCTATAAACTCTACAATGCTTTTGTTAGGTTGATTGTATCTTGCATGGACCTTATATTTCCTTACTATTCCCTTAGTTTTTCTCTTAACTTTCTTGCTCAGTTATCCATTTTACACTCCATTGGGTGGGCTATTTCTGCTCTTTTAGGTTTCAATGTATTTCTTTATTCTTCTGCCATTTTGGTGTTCTTGTTTCATTAGTTTTAGGTTTCTGTTAATGAGAACCGCTATTTTGGAACAATTGCACTGCACTGCTGTTGATGCGGAACAATATGTTATTGTGTGTAGTTCTTCAAATGTTTCAAGTTTTCCTAAATATTATGGTAATATAATATTGTTGAGAGTATTGACAACGTTTGCAGATTCTGATGACATATTTTGTTTTGGCATATCGGGTCTTTTTGTTGGGTCAATCCCCTTATATTCTGTCAGCCTGGTGTTAAATATTACGATAATTTTGTCTGTAAGTTCAGCTTCATCATCAGCATTCTGCAATGGCTCTACATGTGTTGTTGTTGTTATCTTCAGTTTGTGGAGCAGTTGAAGCAATTGTATGTTCATCAGTGCTTCAGGTTTGCACCTTCATTATTCTCTTGCATAATATTGTCATGGTCTTTAGGTTTGTTTCTTTCTAGCTCTTGTGCAACTTCATGATTTCTTAGTTTAACATATCTCTAAGGATTAAGTTTTTTTTACTATCATTCTACATTGATCTGCTATTGTTATTATTATTATTTCTGTTGCACTGTTTGTGGTTTTTTGCACATTGGTTATTTGCCTTTTTTGTGTGTGGTGTTTCATCTGTTGTGTTTCTTAGTATTTAATGTGGCCCACAAGAAAATGAGTCTTAGGGTGGTATATGGTGACGTATGTACTTTGATGATTAATTTACTTTGAACTTTGTGTGGAACTGCTTGACCACGTCTGCATGCTTTTATGCATTGAGTTCCTGTCACATGATTGGCTGATTAAAGATATTTGCTTTAACGAGCAAGCATACCTAAAAAAAATGGCCACTGAGAGTAAGAAGTCACTCTGACTGGAAAATAATATGCTAAACATTTTTTCTTGCAGAGATATAAATCTTTAGAAATCTCTTCCTCAAAGGGCAGTAGAAACAGAATCTTGTTCATTTTAAGACAGTAGTGAATTGGTTGTTGATAAGTAAATGGACAAATGGTTATGGTGTGTAGACAGAAACGCCAAGTTGAAGCTACTTTCAGATCAGTCATGATTGTATCCAATAGCAGAGCAGAGTCAGGGGGTTCAGTAGCCTACTTCTGCCCCTTGTTTGCATGTTCCAGGTTGAATATTTTCCACCTGAACATTTTCTTCCCGTTGAATATTATTTCTCAACCTTCTGAGTAGACAAAAGAGATAAAATTATGTCTTCATTGCAAGTAGTAGAAGAGTTTTATTGAAGTAGAGAAAAAAATAATAACCACAAAAAAGTTCTGTGGATATAACTGATTAATAAAATTTATTTTGAGCCAATTGATATTCTACTCTCTTTCTACCTTGAGCTGTCCCTGTCTGAAGAGAATGAAGTTTGAGCTACATTGTGTTAACTATGACGACACCAGGTACATTGATACACAGATTTTGTAATTGATAATCCATCATTAAAAGTGTTCAGTTTATCTCGTGTGAAGAAACACCTACTGACACTGAATGAACGCCATCTGTTCCGTTGGCATGTGGATTGTCTGATGGTGATGCATTATTTATAGTTCTCCTTTGACAATACAACTTATTTTATCTGGCATCCATCTGAAGTCAGACTCATGAAGATAACTGAGGAATTAATTAAGTGGATCCCTGTTTCCTAATGTTAAAACAACACAGATGTGGACATAGGGAATAAAAGACCTGGCTAATTCATCCGATACTAATATTTATATGATGTGAGCATAATGTCAAAATCAAAAATACATTGGTGGATTAAATAAGAGGACAATGACATTTTATTTACATTATACTCCATTTATTACCAATCTCTGATCAGATAACAACTTAAGTTAAAAGTGGTGTTGACAGCAATTTTAGAATAGTAATTCTGGTGCCTCTTTGCTCAAGGATGACTGCTACATGATTACAATATCATTTTACAAGCTATTTATATTTCTAATTTTGAAAATATGATTAATTGCTCTTCCTTTTCAAACAATTTAAAGTGTTGCTCATTTTTAGACACATATGTACCAAAAGTCCATCTGATCAGCAACCAGTGCCTAGACTACTATCCAGTTAGAAGCAAAGGTTCATTCGTACCAGGTCCACAATCAATGTATTGATTTTCAGTTACTTCCTTTCCTTTCCAGACCAAAGTAAAATAGTGACTAGGTTACCAATTACACTGGACGACAAAGATTTTCCTTCCTGAAAACTTTTAGGCACTTCTTATGGATTTTATGGATTTTTGGCTGCTGATCATGAAAATTGCCATGAAATTTCCCTATCATGAGCCATTTTTTTTGAAATTGTCTATATTTGTTATTTCAATTTATAATTCAAGTCAGAATAACTGATGCCAAGATTAAAGAAGGCAGTTTTGTTGGTCCACAAATCAAACAGGTCTTCAATGACAAGTAATTCGAAGAACTTATAGTGGGACTGGAGAAAATCACATGGAAGGCATTCAAGGATGTGGCTGAAAATCTTCTTGGCAAGTACAGAGCACAAAACTATGCTCATCTGTTTGACAACATGCTTCAAGCATACAAAACCATTAAGTGCAACATTCCACTAAAGATTCATATTCTGTATTCCCATTTAGACTTCTTCCCTGCAGATCTTGGCGCTGTCAGTGATGAGCATGGTGAAAAGTTTCACCAGGTCACTGCAGTCATGGAGAAATGGTATCAGGGCAGCTGAATCCATCAGTGCTAGTTGATTATTGTTGGACACTTAAGGGAGAGCTCTCAGGCAATGAGTATAAACAAAAATCATCCACAAAACGTTTTTAGCTTAGTTGAACTATTTAAAAGTGTGAACACCGTGATGTAATTAAGCGCATTATATTCCTGGATGTGGGGGTAGAAGGGTGGGTTGCCAAGTCTGCAGACGACACAAAGGTTGGTGGTGTTGTAGATAGTGTAGAGGATTGTCAAAGATTGCAGAAAGACATTCATAGGATGCAGAAGTGGGCTGAGAAGCGGCAGATGGAGTTCAACCTGGAGAAGTGTAAGGTGGTACACTTTGGAAGGACAAACTCCAAGGCAGAGTACAAAGTAAATGGCAGGATACTTGGTAGTGTGGAGAAGCAGAGGGATCTCGGGGTACATGTCCACAGATCCTTGAAAGTTGCCTCACAGGTGGGTAGGGTCGTTAAGAAAGCCTATGGGGTGTTAGCTGTCATAAGTCGAGGGATAGAGTTTAAGAGTCGTGATGTAATGATGCAGCTCTATAAAACTCTGGTTAGGCCACACTTAGAGTACTGTGTCCAGTTCTGGTCACCTCATTATAGGAAGGATGTGGAAGCATTGGAAGGGGTACAGAGGAGAATTACCAGGATGCTGCCTGGTTTAGAGAGTATGCATTATGATCAGAGATTAAGGGAGCTAGGGCTTTACTCTTTGGAGAGAAGGAGGATGAGAGGAAACGTGATAGAGGTATACACGATATTAAGAGGAATAGATAGAGTGGATAGCCAGCGCCTCTTCCCCAGGGCACCACTGCTCAATACAAGAGGACATGGCTTTAAGGCAGGGGTGGGAAATTCAAGGGGGATATTCGAGGAAGGTTTTTTACTCAGAGAGTGGTTGGTGCGTGGAATGCACTGCCTGAGTCAGTGGTGGAGGCAGATACACTAGTGAAGTTTAAGAGACTACTAGACAGGTATATGGAGGAATTTAAGGTGGGGGCTTATATGGGAGGCAGGGTTTGAGGGTCAGCACAACATTGTGGGCTAAAGGGACTGTACTGTGCTGTACTATTCTATGTTCTATGTTCTATATTCAATGAAAGTTAATTTCTTGTTTCTCCAAATTCCTGCATGATACAAGTAGACCAAAATTATATTTGTGTTCAGCTTCAAGTGGTCTATCATTATCAAAAAAAATTCTGAGGAAGCAACACTTTCGAAAAAAATTGTTGACTAGTGTTATCAAGCCTCTAACTGGAAACATATTATATGTCTTTGCTGAGCTATCTAAGAATGGGACAGATTGGCATTTTCCCCCCATCTTGGACATGCATCAGTATTGGCACTTTGGTCAGCTGGTATGGTTAAAATCAACAACTCACCATTTAAAACTTTTTACAAAAGTATTAATGTATGACTACTTAAATATGTTTTTCTGTTGTTAGGCCAGCCACTTACCCAACATTTCAGTATTTTTCTGCTTTGCCTACTTTGTAGATTAGCAACAGATTAGAAAACATTACAATCTGTGCCGATTAGACTGTCCTATTCTGACCTTGAACCTTGTATTTTGGCCAAGAGTCTTTTTTGATGCTGTACTGAAGTTAAAAATATTTCATTAAGTTGTTGGCATTGTAGTTACTTTTAATAGCATAAATTTTAATTTAAGATAAATGTTGTATCCGGCAACCCAATGAAATTCCAGGCACGGATCCAGCTGAAGAATTAGCTTGATCCTCGAATCCATGGGAATTTGTTTTCTCCCTCTTTTAATAACTATCCTCCTACAGTGCAATGTTCTGCAGATCCAGAGCAGCCGTACAGCTGTGCTGGGATAATGCTTCCAAGTTTATTTTCTCAGTGGTGGTCTGGCCAGGATGATGTAGTTTCTTGCTACATCCCTAAATGATATATCGTGTGTGGCTCTTGCAAAGGAAGTAAGTAGAGTTGAAGAATGCCTTGCAAGCTCGATTTTTACTGTACGTAAACTGTCATCTCACTGAAAACTATGGCCTGCATTCCCAATGAGAGAGTTGAACATTATGGATCAATTAAGAGATTATTATTTTGGGCTCTGGTTTTAATGATTTAAAATTATATGTAATACTATCTCTCTCTATGTGCATTTGTGAACTCAAAACTTGAGAAAATTGTTTCGAATTGCTCTGTTAATGAACTCCAGTTTTTTTTTAATACTATAATCCATTTGAACAGGATGATATCATTGTGTTTGGGTTAGTAATCAATGTGACGGGATGTATTGAGTGATTGTGGTGGTAGTGGTGGTGGAAAGGAGTGGGAGGATGCATCTGCTAGCTACCCATCTCCATTTCCTCCCTGCATTCTACGTTCAATATGTCTGACATAGCTAAGGGTTATCTAACCACAGATATATCAATAGAAACATGGTGGTATATTGACAAGAATATATAAATTCCAAAATTCCAGAATAGCTTAATTTGATCTTGATAAAAATGAAAGTTAGATTTTCAATTTAAAATACATTGGGCTGATGAGAAAGATTCCAAGCTAAAGACCCTATTTTATATTGCAATTTTTATTCCTTCCTCTATGGCCAATTTATACATCAGGAATGGATTACTTTCACTCATATTAGTTTTGCCATGATTACTGAAAAAGTGTCCACATACGAAATGAAAATGGGTGTAGGATAATCCAGCCTGCTGATTGTTTCCATTCAGGTCATCGGTGTTCCAGTTAGAGATTGGCAGATATTTGATACCATATTGAATACTGCACAAAGGTCTAAAGCAATATACATATAACTGTACTATCTGCTACAATATCCAAGCTGTCTGAGTTCTTACTACATATGTTTGATACGTGCTACACCTTAACGGTAACTTATGACGTAGCTTTCTAACTCTTTTCTGGAAAAAATTCTATTGAAGGTCCTTTAAAATTATTTTAAAGTGTGCATCTGACTGAGATCATGTTAAAAGCATATTTCTTCAGAACAACAGCAGGACAGTTATTGATGTAATGAGTTGATGTTCTCTTTTGCACCTTGCGGCACATTAGGCAGCATTTTTGCCTTTTCCGTAGCATTTGTCAGATTTTTATGAGGCCGAGCTACTAGCTTGACGCTCAGCCCAGCACAGATGGAAAGTGTGCAAGGAGCTGGGCAGATTCGAACTTGGAACCATTCACCTCGAAGTCTGGTGCTGATGCCACTATACCCACTGGCCAGCTAACGTAATGAGTAATCATTAAATAAATGACTCATTTGTTGCCATATTTTTATTTATTACAAATGATCAAAATAAATAGATATTTGTTTTTAAAATGATTGTGGTTTTTTTCAGGATATCAAAATATTCTGTTTTGCTTTACTCCATTCTATTCCATATTATAAACATTTTTGATAGTTTGCTTACAAACTCAGTCTGATCCTGGGTGCTTATGTATTATTAAGAAGCTTATTTTGATATGTTGCATTTATGCACTTGACTTCGTTACGCTATAATCAATTCTGGACAGGATACAATCACTTTTCCATCTGTAACTCCCTTTATATATAAATATATCCAGATTTTATGGCTACTAAATAACAGATTTTTGTACATTTGTTTGAGCCAAAATGTCATTTTCATAAATCACCCAATAGCATGACAACAGGCCACATACTCTCTTATAGCACAAACATCAGTACAATTTCCTACCCCGTCAACAGAAGCAATAGTGAGCAGTAATTTGTCTGCGTTCCCCCAAACTAAGTGAAAAATAGCCCTGTACATTGTTAATTTCATCAAGGCGTACACTAGAGAAATGATGAATGGGATTGCCAGATTGCAGCGCCACTTTTTGAGGTTTAAGTCCAAGCTAATTTTGAGAATATAAAATTACTAAAACTCTAAACAAAAGACAAACTCTAATACAAAAATGTCTCTTATGTAGAATCATTTTAAATATTTTTTTCTAATGAAATGTAGTCTAGTAATCTGGTGCTGGTAAATTAAATTCAGAATTTCCTGCTAGAGACCAAAGATCAATCAAGATTAGCATTCAGGTCTACCTTGCAGATAAATAACACATTAGACCATGCTGAGTTTGAGCAAGATTTCACAGCCCTCTGTTCACTAGAAACAAACAATAGTAAAGGACTCTGGTGCTGAGATCTAGTGATTTAACTCTCAGTGCTTGAGGTTGGGATGGATGTACCTCGAACTTCCAGTTGCAGTTAGATCTTAGTTACAGCCATGTCAAACAGGCAGATGCTGAGCAGAAATTACCAAGAAACAAAGCTCAGAAAACACAGGAGGGGTGCCAAGCCTGGAATGTTCCTGCTGCACTGGTCACCAACAGAAGCCAAGGACAGGTCGGAAAATAGCTTATTAATTTGAACAAGTTAAGATTTATAATTAATGCGAAAAAGGAAATACATGCAGAAATAATGTAAAATAGAGTGAATATTCTTTTAAATACATGATATATACACAAAGTCTGCATAGTTAAAAGGATTTATAAACAAGTTAAGCAATAGTGCACACTGTTGGACATTTGTGATGGAACAGGTGAGTGAAAGTCAACACTGAGTTGCTGTTGACATGTTAGCAGAACTGAAGCAACCAACATTTAGGGTAAAAAAAAACAGCTTTAAGCTTTATTTTCTCTGATAAGAACAAGTTGTCATAAGTTCGATTGAATAAGAAATAGAAAAAGAGTTACATGCCATGGGCTGATCCTTTTTTCCTAACATCAAAGCTCAACCCTCCCACCATTCCCAACTCTCTCCAATCCTCCAACACTTCAATCCTTTTCACTGATCGTTACAAGCATATAAGGAATAGAAGGCAGGTACTGAACAGTCCTCTCATTCAAATAGTAACTGATCCTATGCCTCATTTCCAGCTTTCCCACTCAATCTCCACACACTCTGATTCCACTAGTATCCAAGTATCTACTCCTCCCAACAGGGATTGAATGCATGTCTGGGCATCCACAACCCTCAAGTTTGAGAAGTCTAAAGATTTTAAAACCCGAGCATGAAGTTTCTCCTTATAATATTTCAGAAAGAACCGAGCTCTTAACCCAAGGCAATTCCCATCAAGCCACCCTGAATGCCTTAGTATCCCAAACTGCAGCATTACAATATCTTATGCATCCTTTGCTGAATTCTACAATCTTTAATGATAAAAACAATCTTAACAGAATTGTGTATCAAATCCAAGGTCAAGATCCTTCAAATAACTTCATCTTCACAGACATATTATGTTCTGTAAACACACTTCAATGAACAAATAATTGCATTTCTCTAAGGTAACTGGACAATACCCTAATTTCTTTTTCCCTTCTTCAATCACAAGGTTATGCTTATTTTATTCTAATTCATGAGAGCTAATCTAATATCCGGAAAACTCTGAAAGATCAAAACCAATACATCCACCATCTGCTGGCTACCAAACTACAAAAGACCCAGGGATATATGCTTAAAGTATTCGCCAATTTTCAGTTTCACTAACTACTCCAGTAATGAGCCTTATGACTAATTTAAATTGTGTAATCATATGAGAAATATAGTTTTGTCACTATCTTATGGTGTAATTTACAGTATATCTTCATTAAAGTACATACAATGCACTTGTTTAATGCCTCTGCAATTTCCTTATTCCCCATTATGACTTATGTCTCTGCATCTAAGGAACACATTTTCTCATTCACTGACCTTCCTTTATATATATTTAGAAAAGCTTTTTAAATCCATTTTTGCCTCTTGTTGGTTTATTTTAATAATCTATTTTCTCTCTCTTTCTAGGATTCATTTGTTGCAATCTTAATATCTTCTCAGGCCTTAGGCTTTCCTTTTGGCAACATTATGATCTTGTGCTTTTAAATGATTACAATCTTTAAAATTTCTCATTAGACCACTTTTCCTGAGGGTTTTCATCCATCAAGGAATATAAATCCTGTAAATCATGAGCTACTCTTTAAACATTTGTCATTGTTTATGTACTGTGATATATTTTAATTTGGTTTCCCAATCTTTCCTAGTAATCATATGTACTTAGTTTTCTTTTTACAGATTTAATATCCTAGTTTCAAACTGAAGTCAAGCACTCTCAAACCTAATAGACATTTGTAACACTTTAGGAGATGCTTCTGAGGTTACTTGTTTACTAAGGCAGAGGCGCAAAAGTCAGCAGGTTCTGGGACCTGAGAAAAAGCTGTTGGAAGAACTTAGCAGGTCAAGCAGCACCTGCGGAGGCAAAAGGATACAGGGTCTTTATCTGAAACATTAACTATCCCTTTGCTTCTGCAGATGTGCCTGACCCACTGCATTCTTCCAGTAGTTTGATTTTTTTTGTTCATTCGAGCAGTCTCATCACACAGTAAATATAAACTACTGTTTGCTTGTTTAATCCTTTTCATACTGTCTTATACAGTCAACGGGCAAAAATGATTGCAGCATTTAAACTCAGAGTACTTATGCTCTCCACTATCTGAGATTATGATTTGTAACCTCCACAATCTGGATGAGTTACATGGATGTCAATCTGAATCTTGGCCTAGGAGAACAATCTCCACACATCAATTAATATATTCAAAACATTGATGAATCTATGGTCAGAAAATTGTTTAGAATAAACCACTATTTGAAAAGACACACTCTTAGTTTAGAACCTATCTCAGATGGCTGCTCAAATCCATCTCAGATCCAACTGGGCAGCATTTTGGACTTAACAGCATGACCATTATTTATTTCTTTACAGAAACAGCACAATAACAAGCCCTTCTGGACCACAAATCCACACTGCCCAATTATACCAATGAGACCAACTAACCTACTAACCAATATGTCTTTGGGATTTAGGAGGAAGCTGGAGTACCCAGATGAAACCCATACAGTTACAGAAAGAATGTACAAACTCCTTACAGGCAGTAGCAGGAATTAAACGCAGGTCGATAGCCCTGTAATAGTGTTACACCATGCTATGCTACTGTGCTACCCATTAAATAGTGGCAGTGTGCAAGTGACATTCCACTGTAAGTTCATGCCTTCCTTCTTCAAATCACAATGTCCCTGTGGCATTCCTATAAACTAGGAACTGATTTATGAAAGTAGGCAGGAAGTTCCTGGCAATTTATGCTCCAAAATTGGGTTTTTTTTGGAGAAAGTTGAAAGGGCATATGACCCAAGTCACAAAGATTTTAAAACCAATTGTGAGTGGGTGATTTGTGAAACATTGAATGGGAACAGAACTAACAGTCTTGAAATAAGAATTGAAATGAGAGAATATGTATGGAGCAGGCTCATAGCTCAGAAGTTAATATTGCAGTGATGTATACAATAACAAGATAAATAAGCAAATAAGAATCTTTGGCTACTTGAACTTATATACATTTGAGCAACACATTTAAGCAAAATGTCACCGAGGAAAACAAATACCGTGTGCAAAACTCCCTGTCAAAAATCAACAGATTGGCTAGTTTTATAGAGAGTTGAACTCCCACACCAAATACCAAGCCAAACTTCCTCCTTTTAACTCTGCATAGGTTACGACATATTCTCAGATGGTCTGTGATCAGGAACACCAGCTTCTATGCAGTCGAGAACATGAAATTATCATTACTGGAACATAGTTTTTCAATGTTGCATAAATATCTATGAGATTTTGCAAAGCACTATATAAAGGAAGAAAGGGTCAAATTAGAAACCTTAAAGGATTTCAACTTCCAGGATAGTCATAGACCAATATAGCATGGATACAGACCCTTTAGGCCAACCAATCCATCCTGACCATGGTGCCCACCAAGTTAGTCCCAATTTTCTGCATTTAGCCCATGTCCCCCTAAGCCCTTCTCCTGCTGAACATACCCAAGTGCTTCATAAATAATACTATTGCATCTAGTTTGACCGCTTTCTCTGGAAGCTCATTCCATGTACTCATTACCATCTGCATTAAAATGACTCTCCTTAAGTCCCTTTTAAATCTTTCCTCTCACTCCTAAATCTATGCCCCCTAGTTCTGGCAAAAGGCTGCTTCCACCTTATCAATGTCTCTCATGGTTGTATAAGCCTCTATAAGGTCACTGGTCATTCTCTTACATCCCAAGGAATAAAGTCCTATCCTTGTCAACTTCTTCATAGTGCTGAAAACATCCTTGTAAATCTCTTCTGAACTTTATCCAGTTTATATCTTTCCTATAACAGGATGAATAAACTGTACACAGTACCCAAAGTATTGTTT
The DNA here is from genome assembly GCF_030028105.1 of Mobula birostris. Classification (NCBI taxonomy): domain Eukaryota; kingdom Metazoa; phylum Chordata; class Chondrichthyes; order Myliobatiformes; family Myliobatidae; genus Mobula; species Mobula birostris. The sequence continues at coordinate 140,708,261 of NC_092371.1, read as the reverse complement.
CACTAACAATTTATATAACTGCAACATAATGCCCCAACTCCTATACTCATTGCCCTGACTGAAGAAGGCCAGCTTGCAAAATGGCCTTTTCACTACCCCGTCCACTTATGACACCATTTTCATCAAACTCAGCGCTGGTATTCCTAGCCCCTCTCTTCCATTACTTTCCCATTCACTATATAAGTCCTATACCAGCTTGACTTGTCAAAATGCTTCACCGCACATCTATCTATATGAAATCAATTTGTCACTCCTTAGCGCACATTTCTAACTGATCCTCTCCTGTAATCTAAAATAACCTTCTTCATTATTAACAACACCTCCTAATTTGGCGTCATCCACAAACTTACTGATCAAGCCTCGTGCATTCACATTCAAGTCATTTATATAAATTAGGAATAAGGTAAGTCCTAACATTGACTCTTCCATAAAACCACTTTCAGTTCTAAATCTGCTACTGATGAGATGCCTTATTTTGGTGAATGACTCTTACTGGGTGATCTCAGATGTCCATCTTGAAATCTGAAAGGAGATGGATGGAAAAGCAATAGCCTTGGTCCCTTGATTGACTGGATAATTGGAACTAATCAAGAACAAAATTAAAGGGATTGAGTCACATCAAAACCATAAAAGCCCAGTGAAAATACTGGACTTACCAACAGCGAAGCGAGAACAATGCAGCTACCAAGCAGGAACAGGGGGAATAACATTTTTAAATCTTTCATTTGTTTTCAAAAGTAGTAATCCTGGGTGTCCGAGCTGTTCAAATGAACCTTATTGAAATTCAAAGAGCAGATTTTCTGAGAATTCCCCGAAACTCATTATGAGTTTAAAAAAAAATAAAACTAATTGCTATTGTCTTTCTTCATGAAATGGGAAAGGTCCGCTGGGGAAAAAAAACACCCGGAAATCTGCATTGAAACACAATCTGATTAATTTGAATTATCATGTAATCTCAGAGGTTCAAATATGTCAATTTACATCATTAACCCAAATTAAATTATGCTGTATTATTTAATCGGCGCGCATACAGTTTTTTTTAAATTCCTTGTGCAGTTTTCTTGTCTCAGCTCCGATCTAAAGGTGTTGGGGGCGGGGGTGGCGATGAGGACTTAAAACTACGTCGAGTCTTCTGCAGTATCATTCTGTTTATGATGGATGCCGAGTAGACCACATCGTAATCGTACATTCATTCCCCCATTCCCCACCGTCTGGCTTATAAAACCTTACCTTATTAAAGTAGCACATACAAAATGCTGGAGGAACTCAGCCGGTCAGGCAGCATTTACGAAAATGAACGAACAGTTGACCTTTCGGGCCGAGAGCCTTCGGGGTGGATCAATTAAATTATATGTTATGAAATGTTGCTGTTGCGCAATCTCAAAATAAAGTCACATTGACCTTTCTCTCTCCATATTTGATCGCCAGCTTTCTACTCCACTTTCTATTTAACTTTATCATTTAATGATTGGTGAACTTAATTTCATTTGTGTTGATTACTTTCGACATCTTGCCTGAGTGGTGGTACACGGTTAGTAGAACAGACACTGGGTGAGGTGAAGCCCTAATCCTATGCTTCAGTAATTCCCGATGTGGACAAACAGTGGAGGTCGGTTAGGAGGGGCCGTTGATTCGAAATGTTGGTCATTTCTCTTTTCCACCGTCGCTGCCTGACCAGCTGAGTTTTTCCAACATTCTCTATTTTATATTTCAGTTGCTGAATCATGTTTTCATACCCCTAATTAAACATGTTGCCTTCTGCCAGAACAATCGAGTTTGCGGCCTGGGGCAGCGATCAAAAAAAAATAAGGAAAGTGTTACAACGAAACATCCATTGTACCAGTAAGCAGTGTGTTGTAATTTTATCTCGTCCTGAAACCTGACAAAAATTTAAACGACAAGCAACACACATCAAAGTTGCTGCCTGGCCTGCTGCGTTCACCAGCAACTTTGATGTGTGTTGCTTGAATTTCCAGCACCTGCAGAATTCCTCGTGTTTGCGTTTTTAAAAATATAAACGTTTTGTTTTCCTCAATGCCTCTTAAAGTTACATTTATGAACACCTGAAACCTAAAGGGTCCCCGAAGTCCCAAACCTGAACGTTTTGTTTCTAACTCAGCATCTTATCTTCGACTTCGAGCGGCTGTTCTCCTTTGGCACGGACTGGGTCAGCAACTGATACGTAAACTCCAGCGATGCAAAGCCGGCTTAGATGTTTGTTTTCTTTGAGCCCTGACTCAACTAACATGAGCTATCTCTTGCTTATCCTTTTAGTGGAATAAATAAACAAATGGTTACTGTTGTCACTCCGTCGTCTCTATTGTCGAGGTTCGGGGGTCTGATGGAAGCAAACCCAGAGGGCCATCAGTCAGCGCAGCAATGCCTGCATCATAGCACATATACATGGAGAGAGACGGGAGACTGTCATACATGGCGACACGATCACTGTAGTTTAAATATAAAGCAATTTTTTTTATTTACAGGATTTGTAAAGACTTGCGGATAAAGAAAATATATATATATATCTTTTATATGATGCTTTCATACACAGCATATGACTATCAAAGTCATCTGTGGAATTCAACGTACCTACAACATCTTGCCCAACAGTATTAAAGTCTAGTCACTATTATAAATGAAGGCGTAACATCCCTTTCGTACTTTGACCAGCAAAGCAGTTGAACGATATCGATACGCCAGGAGTGGAACATTCGGCCGGTCTGAGATACGCACAGGGCTTCGACCGTTCCTTTCTCGGTTTAGTGATATTTCTCTTTGGCTTCTGAATTTTCCTGTGATTTTGTTATTTCCCCCTTTTAGTCATGACGCTGTAGTCCCACACAAACGGCTTGCATTTACAACTTCCTTTAGCTCGCTTTCTGGCTTTCCCGCAACCATAAACGGCCATGTCTAAAATTAAAAAAAGGACAACGTTGGTTTGCATTCCGAACAAACATCATGTCAAGTGTGTTCATTATTGGGGCCACCTGTCATGTCTAGGTTATCCCATCGTTTACCTTGATATATTCAGACAGCAGAGAAACAAACGGAACTAACTGATGATTTCAACCCGAAAAACAAGTTAACTCCATCCAAGTCCAAGCCAATCTGCATCAAGAGAGATTATTCATGTCTCATCTGGTAAAACCAGGAACGAAATTCAGTCACCATTCACGTTTTTGGGAGACATGCGTTGATAAAACAAATTAAGAATTCTACTTTGATTATTGATATTTAAACTCAATTAAAGTACAAGAATTGCACATGTTCAAAAGAGCCACTCAATATCATTGACCATGAAATTTGAAATGTAATTTCAATTCTTGATCGATGTTTGGTCCCTTTAAAGTATATAAATTTCTTTTTGCTTTCTTTCTATATGAAAAAATGTGAATTTCTGGAGTAGACTGTAATAAGTATTTTAGCAGACAATAAATCCAATAGATATATTGTGTTCAGTTTCTGTATTAAGGCCTTTCTTTTTGTTTCTGCAAGTCTCAGGGATACAGTTTCAACATTTGAAAGGATCAGATGTTCTGAAAGAATCAGGAAGTATCTAATTGATCATCTTAGTTCTAAAAAAAAAGTTGAAAACAATCGCAAATCCACTGCCAGATCATGAATTTCGGGTTAACAAGTTTTAAAATATTTGTATGGACGTGACAAAATTAAATTATTTTAAATGGAAAATTGTACAAAGTTTAAGTATTCTCCGGGAATTGTTCAAGGCAAATATATTGATTATATGTCAGCCTGCTGCGTGTCCCACTTTGTATCTACAAACGGTTTGTAACATTAAAGTGAAACAAATATATACTGTACATTCTAGAAATCAAAGAACAATTATCTCTAATAGCTGATTAAAATTAATTTGATCAAAGTATGTATAATGTGAAGAGGTGGTTTATAATATTCACAGAGACTGCCAGTACTATTTAGAAATTCTCACCTTTGTTCTTTGGGAAAGCCTTGAAATATTGTTTTACCAGAATATTTCATTTTGGAGGTGATTTGCAGTTTGTGGTATTAGAAACGGAAAATATGCATTTCATTTAACAAGAAAACAGCTATTTAAAGGGATACTTATAATTTCAAGTGTATCTGAAAATCTCTTTGTTCTCAGATATAATGAGTAAAAAGAAAGAAAACAGATACAACAGATCTTGAAAAAATATTAAACAGATTTTCTGTGGCCTCTGGTTTCCAAAACTGTTGAAAGAAGTTTCACGAGATCTCCAATTCTTTAATCTACTGACATCCTTAGTTAACGATAGTGCAGAAGCAAAAAGGTGGGTTGATTATTATTGTTCAGATGTGATCTAACGGAAAACAATGTCCCTTCAGAGAAGTTCAAAGGATTTGCGTTGCATCTTCCGCGCTTTAATATTAATTGCACCTCCATATTAAGGTGATTTGTGGTTAATTACTAACAAATAAAGAAATGCGTATTCTACTTGAATAACTAATAAGAGTTTGTATAAAAGGTTTGCCTCTGTATTGTCCATATACCCCAATTGTAGCGTAACCTATGCTTCTGTTCAATTAGACAACTCCGTCTTTTATTTCCTGCTCCAATTATAAGTGTTACAAATTCCCATAGCTTAATAACAGATTCTCTATACTTTCGCACTCTAAACAAAGCACCCCCTTTCTACCGAATTTGACTTTCGTTAGACTTGTCTATAAAAATCTACTTTTTCCCCGATCACAAAGGACTTCAATAGACTCTGATAAAATGAAGCGAAAGATTTGGTTCGGTTAACTAATTGTGGATTATTGTTTCTGAGTTGTCTGTTTAAAGCAACAAGCTCGATGTGCTTATCTGTTATCGTCTGGGAAAGTTTTATAAACACAAAACTGTCTGTTTATCTGAATGCATCGGACTGATTTATTGCTACTGGGCTCTGCGAGCCGGTTCGTGTACATTCAGACATTAACACAACCGCGCACACATCACATAAACTCACGCACAGTGATTCACAGAATCACATATAAATTCTTCGCACACAATTTCATGCATATATGGAACATTAATGCCATGCTACAATCACAGTCACACGCATATATTGGCGCGCGCGCGCGCGCACACACACACACTCACTCATATACATGGACACATACAAATACATATATGCTGTGAACTTGTCCCTTTACACCTCTGCGGATGTAATTGGATACTTAATAAAACAAACCTTCACATAATAGCTCGCGCATGTATATAATGCAATTCATAAACCCACATACATACAAGAATAAACAGACGAACAGACAAATTCATACACATACAAATACAACCCTCCACACGCCCAGAGTCGGATGCACACGCTTGCGTGCGTGGTTTTTAAAACCTCGTGAAAAGTTCTCTGTTCTAGCAAAAGGTAGATTTTTACCAGGTTGACTGGATGAATGTAGCCGTTCTCATACTTGTCGTTGGCTAGGATTTGCCTCAAATGTGCGATGTAGCTGGAAGCCAGTCGCAGGGTGTCGAGTTTGGAGAGTTTCGTGTCCGGGGGGACCCAGGGTAGGGTGGTTTTGAGCCGAGAGAAGGCTTTGCTCAGCACCCGCATCCTGGCCCTCTCCCTGGCGTTTGCTGCGTTTCGCTGAACCTGTTTCCCTTCCTGGGTCACCCCATTCAGGGGAGATTTATTGGAGCTTGTCTTGCGCCTCTTTCCCGAAGACCCCCTGCCCTTTTTGGGGGACTCGTGCTCGTTGTTGGAGCTGTCTTCGTTGCTGTCGTTGGAAGTGCAGAACTCCTTGTTAGATTTCCTCTTTAATGCGTCGCATTCCTCCTCCATGCCCAGCACTTCCATTTCTTGAAGATCTTCGGCATCGCTAACGGACCCAGTGGACATGGTATCGCCACGATCTCCTGCAAGTTTAGTTTAAAGACACTGAAGAGGTTCGGAACGTGGCGCTTTTCAGCTGGAGTGAATTCCTCCACTTAGTTTGGTTGAAGACCCTGCGATCTGGATGCGACATCCGCAATTTATCTCGCTGCCGTGGAGGCGGGACCTGGAACAAGGGGGGAGGGCTCACGGCGTTTTGACAGACGCTGGTAGCGCGCGATTCTCAGTTGGGATACTTGTTCGGGAAACTTTACAGAGATTCGACATTTTGCGACTAGTCTATAAAACAAATCTGGAAATTCTTTAGCAATTACAACTAGATGATTTGACACGAATAGAACTTAATCTATTGACGAAGTTCAAGGTATTTATATTATCAGCAATTTAAAGAAAATTTCCACTTACATGTTTTATGGTTATATTTTCTGTAAATATACTATTAACTTATAAAGGAAGTCGCTCCGAATGGCTTTCTTTTACGATTTCTCGAGTCAACAAACGCTTTCTGTTCAACCTTGATGGGCCCGGTTCACCAGCTTCAAAAGAATTACCGGAGTCGCAGAGTTCAATTATTATATATATTAATTTATGTGCACGGATTCCTTTACCCCACGCAATTTAAAATAAAATATTAAGCTGGCGTGTTAACATACCTAGGTAAAAGGAACTAATTGTAACCTCAAAAACAAAACATACATTCTTCAAAAACAGGTGAAATGTTCATTAAACTATTGGTGTTTCTGTGTTTTGCCTTCTTCTCTACCTACTTCACAATATCGATTACACTTCACGATTACTTAATCAGCCTTAACTTACTCTGGGTAGTCCTAAGACCGTGAAAAGCCCCAACTAAGTAAGACCTTAACACCCCTTCCCTATTCGCTCATTCGTGGTTCGAGGAATAAAATATATCTTTGGAAACAACCTCATCCATATTCTAGTTGAGCAAAGTTTTGTTTATATTTAGGGAAATTCCGCCGTTGAACTAAAAACGGCCTTTTGTCTTTACAACATTTCTCCAGTTTGAAAAGCAGGATGCCCATATATGTTTGCTCCAAGTTTGTCCCTTGGTTTTTAAAAAAATCCCAAGCCCTTCTTGGGAAACCACCATTCATTCTAACGGCGCTTGGAAATGCTGGTTTATAGTGCGATCTTTTATTGTTTCCAATTTCGCAGTTACGCCTCATCACCATACATCATTGTCCAATCTGCAAATCGCCTGATATACCTGCGTCAACAAAAAGAAAACACACACACACACACAGACAGGGAGACAGAGAGACAGAGAGACGATCGAGAGTTTGAGGAAATAGAATGATGAGATCCTCTTTTGCTCTGCTTTAAGACTTGAGTTTAAAGTTTCTCCTGGGCCTCGGAAAACAATGGCTTATGTAAGGAAACACGGGAGCTCCAAGAGGCCACACATTTTGTGCTGGTTCTCCGCGTGAACGTCAATAGCTATGAATAAAACCTGATGCTATCTTTCAGTCATAAAGCCAACGTTCAGTCCACGCCTGGATCATCGTACTTTCCACTTGCGTTGAATCCCTATTTTCATCACTTTCCTTTTGTATCTTCAGCTTAGCTGGGACCATTCCTGTTGGGGGGTGTGGTGAAGTTGAGCGCCTAGCGGATTTCTCGCCAGCATCATTGGCTTATAGAATGTAAACCAAGGAGGCAGTAAATTCTGAAAATGTAAAGACAGCCGTGCGAGATTTATGAAGTTTGTGATTCTCTGTTCTCGGACTTGTTTGTGCAGGTGGGGAGAGAAATGATTGCCCGTAGGTAAGATTTATGATAGAAATGATTGATTTCGTAAATGAATAAAAGGCAGAGGATGGGAGAGATTAATGGCAATTATCAGCTAAAATCCAGTCTCGGACCAAGGCGGTCAAACCTGAGAAAAGGAAGGGTTTGGAAATATTATAAGGAGTAAATATCATGAAAAGATATTTAGAGCTGGGCTTGGCAGAATATTCATATTATTTATATAAAATGGACATTCCTTGGATTAATTAAAGGATATTATTTTATATAAATTTTATTATAGTGTCAATTTTAGGCATTAAAATATCTATACGGCTTTAAATGTTTATCATAATATTATTAAAACTTTATCAACTACCTGTGTTAGATGATGTCCTTCAAACATATCAGTAGGGGTCATTTTGAAAGCCTGCCATGTTTCTCCTCCAGCCGTTCAACATTTCCATTTTATAATGCATTAAAATTAAATCTTAGTTCTGAGAAATAATCTTTATTGATTTCGATAGGAGAGAGCTGGTCAGCTCCTGTTGCTCAGGGTTGAGCCCAGGGTGAAAATAGACCAAAGTATTTGTCCAGCTAATATAGTCGAATACCGCGGACGTTTTTGGAGCGGGAAATAGACCACACCTAGAATAACAGTGACTCTCCGTTGTAGACTGCCATTCCACTAACGAAAGTAACGAAGCGATGGGAATGGCTGGAAGTCCCAAGTCCATGTCAGGTAGGATCGCCAGTTGCAATCTCTCGTTAATTCTTTGGGTCCTCTGATTGTAAAGTGACAAATGGTTTACCGTTGATTAGGAACGATACGAAATTAAACAACTCAGCCCGTGCTTTCACTGAAGATATCTAGAGTCTGAAGCCTGACGCATTTTTTTAAGCTAATGGGCGGCCTGTTTCCCAATTTGAAAAGCAGAGCATTATCTTCGGAGAAGGCAGGACATTAGTGACAGCTGAGCTTAAATTCTCAGTGTGGCCCGAAATCGTGCTGCTTCATTACTGCACTTTGCACAAGTTAGTGACTGGCTCAGATCCCGCACTATTAGAACTGCAAAAAGGAGCGAACAGAACTGTGGTTATTGCACCTCCTTTCTCCGCGTAGGACGACTTATTTCATTCAGTTTAATTTGATGTTTATTGGTATTTATTGTCCCATTTTGTTCATGGTAAAACATTCAATAATGTTTTCCTCTACTATCTTTTGCAGTCTCACTACTGCTGAAGAGGATTTAACTGAATGACAATTGCTCCTCAGATTACATGCCGGTTACCCTATGCTGGCTGCTGTCTTTACCCTTCACTTCGTAATAGCGCGACAACAGTGTCTCTTTGCTACATTATCCTCATGTTTTAGATAAGTTTACAAGAAGATCTTGTAATTGTCAAATGTTGCAATCTGAAACTGAACAGATCTCAGTTTCATTCCAATTGCTCTTAGCTTGCACCTCATATTGTCAGAAATACCGATACTGATTCACATTTACACTAATCTCTGGAACGCATCAAAGCCGAACATATGACACCGACTTGATTTTATGACCTTAAGTTCGATTTTTACAGAGCTTTGGTCCTGAAACCTACAGTGCGGGTAGGCTCCTTCTCTCATCATAAGAGCATAAAACGGTATGATAAAGGAGCAGAATTAGGCCGTTCGGTCCATTGAGTTCGCTCCGCCATTCTGTCATGGCTGATTTATTATTCCTCTCAAGCCCATTATCCTGCCTTCTCCCCGTAACCTTTGCCGCCTTGACTAATCAAGAACCTATCAACCTCCGCTTTAAATATACTCAATGACTTGGCCTCCACTGTCATCTGTGGCAATGATTTCGACCGATTCACTGCCCACTGGCTAAAGAAATCCTTCCTCATCTGTTCTAAATGGACATCCCCCTGTTTTGAGGGCGTTCCCTCAGGCCCTAGACTCCCCACTATCGGAAACATCCTCTCCATATCCACTCTGTCTAGGTTTTTTTAATATTGGAGAGGTTTCAATGAGATCCCCCCCACCCCCATTCTTCTGAACTCCAGCGAGTAGTAGCCCAGTGCCAACAAATGCTCCTCATATGTTAACCCTTTCATTCCTGGAGTTATTCTCGTGAACGTCCTCTGGACCTTCTCCAATGCCAGCCCAAATCTGCTCACAATAATCCAAGTTCGGTCTGTCCAATGCCTTATAAAACGCCTTGGAAATCACGTACACCGCTGCCTAACTTATTGATCTTCACCAGTATTTTACACGGCACGTTACCAAATCATCGCGGCTCACAGGCCGCAGAATACAAATGTAACAAACACGAGAAAATCTGCAGATGTTGGAAACCCAAAGCAACGCACACAAAATGCTGGAGGATCTCAGCACGCTAGTCAACATCTGCGGAAAACAGTAAACAGTCGACTTCGGGCCGAGACCCTTCATCAGGACCATGCATCAATTTCGGATTTCACAGTTGTCAGTGAAATACGATAACTTGACGTGTTTTCGTAGCCTGAACCATGTGCCTGAACCCGTGAAGATTCGTTTGTTCAGCCAATCTGTTGAGTTCATCGCGCAGTTTAGTCATATTAATTAGATGTTAGATCGTTAATGATTATTAGAGACTGGAGAGGCAATGGGAAAGGACTAATAAGGTAGCCAGAGGCGTTGGGAAGTCGCGGTAAATCATCACTGGAAACGATCATTTGGTTGGCAGCTGCTGAATGATAGGCTCAAACCTAGTCTGTTCAGTGAATTAATATTAAGCCTTTAGTTACTTGGGTAAGAAATCTTGTCCTATTTTGACGAAAAAAATTGACCTGTTCTAATATCAGGTCAGATGTTCTAATGAAGCAGAGTCTCAAAAATGTCCTTAAATGTGTATAAATAAAAAAAATAAAACCACTGCAATGAAGTCCATTTTCAATGGCAAGATACCAAGATGTTTTCAAACTACATGTTTGATGTGTGATACCTTCATCAAGAAAATGAAGAAAATGATGAGTTTGATCGTCAGAATTATAACCTAAAGATCAAATGCAAGACCAAATGTAGATTAGATGGAATAATCTGTATCAATGCTGACTATCTGCCAGATATGTGATCTATGTGCCATTGACATATTTTCTGAAAAGATCGTCCTTAGAAATATCCTCTTCAGATTATCCCAGTGTTATTTTAAATAAACACTGATTATTTGGCAAAATCTAGGTAGGAATATTGTATTCTAAGGGAAGATCATTGCTTCATTAAAAATTCAAGCACTGTGAAAGAGGGATTTAAGTCTAAAGCTGCCATATCAGGAGGAATGTTCGTACTCCTTTGCTTAAAAAGCACATCATATAACAGCTGGTGAATATATCACACACTCAAGTCCACAACAAATTTATCACTCGATCATTTTAGTTTAATTCTCTGGGTTCACCACTTCATAAAAACTGAATATTTTACTTAAGGGATAGATAAGGTGACACCACAGAGGTTAAGTCACCCATTTAGACATAAAAGATTAAGTAGATTGTATGCATTGCTGGCTAAAAATATGTATAATTTCTCCTTTCTATAAGGAACTTAATGATCACTGACATGAAGAACTTTCATTTACACAATGCTGTTCATATTCTTTCCTTTAGGTTCAAGGGCCAGAAACCTCTGAAGTGCAATGTGTGCAATAACTGACGAGTAACCATAACATTTCTTTTGGTCCATCCCTCTCATTGATGAGCCCAATTACCCTCCATAACTTTCTGGTGTGGTATCGTAACCCTTACATGCTGCAATTTCCTAACTGAAGGTTTACAGACAAAGAAAATAACAGAGGAAGGAGAAACAGTGAAAAGCTGAAAAAGTATCAAAATGGATGGCTTACAATAAAAATGGCTAGTTCTGCTGAAGACTGGGAAATTAGTTACCTGAAGTTGTAGAAGTTAATGTCTGAAGTCTAAATGGCTGCAATGTAGCACATGTGTTCAATCCTCAGGAACAAATCAAGACTCCTTATTGCCTGCCACATAATTTATCATCCCAGATTCAGTGTGGTTTCTCAAGCTCACATTGGTCACTGTCACTGGAGTGCAGGAAGTCAAAGAGGTCAGAGTGAGAATGTGATAGAAAATTTAGTGGCAGACCATTAGGACCTCTGACTCACACCCACAAACTAAATGGGGGTGCTTCACAAAGTGGTCATTCAATGTGGGGGAAACACATTATGAACACAAAATGCAATACGCTAGACTGGAATACATACAAGTCAGTCACTATTTCACCTGGAAATACTACCCTCATTTTTTTCCTATTTATTTTCTGTCTAAATGCTCTCATGAACTTATTGACAGATGATCCCTACAACTTATTCCCATAACAATTCAAGCCTATCAGAAACATTCCATTTCTCTTCTCTGTCTCACTCCTAATTCATCTGCAATTTAAAACAAACTTGATTTTTCTCTTTCCCAGTCTGACTAAAGGGCTATGACCTGAAATCTCAATTGTACTATCAATGTCAGAGCGGCAACCCTTTCTAAACATATCTTCTGGTGTAGGAACAGAAAATGCTGGAAAATCTCATTCACGTTGTTTCCAGAGTTATCAGTTTCTATATGAATGGCTATGTTCTGAATGGGTGAGATCTCTGTCAGTGGAGCAGTTCCAGGTAATTTCAACACAGCACTAGACTCCATGCTGTCCAACTGCTGGATATACCAGGAGTCCCTGACCAAAGTAAAAAGGTAACATGGGAGAATAATCAGATGTACAGGTAATATATCAGTTTATCTGAAGTATTTATCCCCCACTTTGAAGATAGCCAATCATAATGCAATATACACAACACCTGCAGTGAATTCATGGTACCTTGTCACCCCTCATCGACTGAGTCCAGTCAGTAAACATTATCAGGCTATTAAACCAAACATACACATTTCATCAATCATACAGAGACACTAGAATGATCAGGAGTGTGATTGCTGCTCTCCATAGGCACATAATTGTTCAGTTAACTTCAGACTGGGAATTAAACCAAAGAACAGTTCTTTAAAAAAATTAAATATACTCGCAATGAGTACAGCAAAGCTCTCCCAACTCTTGATTTACTCAAAAACATATTTTCCAACAAATAAATTCAGCACCATCATTAACAGCTTCATTGTGAACACTTCTTTGAAATAACAAGTGATTTTATTTTACGGTGTCATTCTTTTTCAGCTTCCATTATATTTACTAGCATGTTCATCTTATGCTTGGGCCCAAAGGTACAACAAGGATAAAAAACTTCCTTAGGCAGCCTTATTGTCATATATAACCAAAGACCACTGATTTGTAGCTTTGTGTCTATAAAGCTAAAAGTGCTCCAAAATTAGTTAATCATCCATTTGAAGTTAATGGTTATAGTGGATTTTTGATTAAGCTGCTCCAGTTTGTTTCAATGTTGTCCACAGCAGACTTCTGCAGTCTGTTTATTTTTCATTTTCTGATTCTGTAATCCAACAAACAGTTAGTTTAACTTCAAAACACACTCCCTTTGGAAAAGCACACATTTTCAGTGTGGGATCCCAATGGTACATCAATAACATATTTCTCTGGATGTCATGGGTGATATTTTATACTTTCACCTCTGGGATCTGGGTTCAAAGCCAGTACCAACTAATGGGATGGATGCGTTTGCAATCTATTTATGTGATGTAAGTGTGGGCAGTTTTAGCCCTGTTTATAATCTGCACTGGCCTTTAGGTCAGAACTGCCCTACATTTGCTGCTAATTGCTAACATCAGGGTGACTAATATGAAAATGTTACTTCATGAAGTTTAAAGTGATCTTTGTTGATGGGTTCAGACATTTAGTAATTAGTTCAGACAGTTTTGCTCTGATTCTTACTGGTTTAAACCTGGCCTTGAAGTGGCTAATGTTGCCTAAAATGGAAAATGTTTATTTGCCAGTACTAGCATCCATCATCTTGAAGAGCAAAAATTTAAGGAGAAGCATATTCTCCCACATTAGCAAAGAAGTTTTCATCCTACACCACTACACGTAATGCTATCTGATCTTTGTACATTTTTAAGTAATATTCGTAAATTAGGCATGTTAATTAGAAATAAGATCATTAATAATTTAAACCAACTGAATGCTTCATTTGTTTTGAGATCCAATGTATGACATGATATCATTATTGCAAATTTAGGAAGGGCTGGGACGGACACAAGTACAGTTTAATCGAGCATTTATGACTGATTTATTAATGGCAAATGAAACATAAATTATGCTGTAACACTTTGGAGAACAGAATTAATTGCAGCATTAATCCTTAGCTTATCCTGAACTAAAGATTTCTGCAATTTCAGGACATTCAAATGGCCTGGTTTAAGTTTAAGGCTGAATTACCATTAAATCTGAGAGTCCAGATAAGCTCGTCAACCATATAACGTGTTTGCTCACTGATCATTAAAATGTGCATAGATCACGTGAGCAATATGATGCAGCACCACTGTTAATTGCTTTTGGACTATTTTGTCTCTACTTAATAACAAATTACCACTATTGATTTCCTTCTTCTAGTTCTCCATTTTAAATTTTAACAAAAAAAGTCTCATTGAGAGGTTTAACTTTAAAAATTGAATCTGCTCATTCGGGTATCATCCTGACATTGATCTTCTTTTGTCTAATGATTCATCCTACCATCCTACATTCACTTAACTTGAAATCTGCCTTCTTCCTGCACTGAGTTCAATAAAATTGCCTTCTGCACTCTCAGTAATCTTTAATACTAACACCTACTTTTCCTTGGCCAAATATTTTCTGGTATCATTGATGGTAATTTGGCTCAGAATCTGGCCCCAAGCTTCACCTCTTCTCCCTTTACAAAATGTGCTCATTCTGTTCTGTCTAAGAGTTGCCTTATTTCCAAGGTATATTGTACCTTTTCTTGCTCATCTATCACTCAAACCAGTGTACTGATGATGCCATAGCCTCGGCCCTCCACTCCATCCTGTCCCACCTTGAAAATGATGCCTCACACACCAGGTTATTGTTCATCAATTTTAGTTCAGTGTTTAACAAGATCGGCCCTCAGAGGATGGTGGGTAAACTTTCCTCACTGGGACTCGTGTCTTCTCTGTAACTGGATCTTGGACTTCTTGATGGAAAGACCCCTGTCTTGCAACCAATCTTGCTGAGCACTGGTGCCCCCAGAGCTGTGTGCTCAACCCACTCATGACTGCACTGCCAGATTCAACTGAAACTACCTCATCGAGTTCACTGATGATACAGCAGTAGTTGGCCTCATCAGCAACAGTGACAAGTCTGCATACAAAGAGGAGGCAGTGAGGGTTATCAAATGGTGTGAGGACAGTAACTTGAATCTCAAAATGGACAAGACAAAAGAGATGATTGTGGACACCAGAAAAGCACAGGTTAACCACCCTCCATTGCACATCAGTGGTTCTGCCATAGAGAGTGTTCACATAATGGATGATCTAACCTGGACCAACAGCGTTTTCTCATTAGTCAAGGAGGCACAGCAGCTCTATATTTTCTGAGGAGATCGAGCATGCAAAGGTCCCTGTACCCACTCTAACAACTTTCTACAGGAACAAAATCGAGAATGTCCTGTCTGGCTGTATCATTGTGTGGTACAGAAACTGCAAGGTATTGGACCACATGAACCTACACAGGAGAGTAAAAGCTGCTGAGAAGATCACCAGTGTCTCCCTCCCTCTATTTGTGACATTTACCAGGAGCAAAGGGCCTGAGGCATTGTTAGGGATCCTGACCACCCATCCCACAATCTATTTGACCCACTACCATTAGAAAACAAGTATAGGAGCATCAGGACTAAAACTATCTGACTGGATAACCGAGGTCTCATCACTAGGACTGAGAGCTGTTTACTGTTAACTGCTTACCTGTGCTGCACACTACATACACTTTGAAATTTCTGTTGCGTATATGTTATTAACTTATTTATGGTAGTATTTTGTTTTGTGTGCTGTGTGTGATATATGTTTATATACTGTGGCCCAGAGGAAAGTTGTTTTGTTTGATTGTATAAATGTACAGTCAGGTGACAATGAACCTGAACTTTTCAAATATTCCATCACAGTATTGCTCTGTGCCCATTTCTGTTTAATTCCCTTATTTGTAGTTATCTTGTTCAGGGCATCCAAGGCTGTTGTGGTGATTAGCATCATCAATGATTACCATAAATGTGGTAGACTAACTTTGATTATCTTCCTCAGACTCTTCACAGCTCTGTTGTTTATCCTCTTTTTTTGTATCTCTTCCACATTCTGCTTCGAGGACCTACTTCTTCTCATTTCAGATCCTACTTATCCAAACTCAGCCAACAAAACTTCTACACTGACTTTTCTGCTTGCTCTATCCTTGTCCCTATTTTTCCCCACAGTCTGACTGTATTATTTACAGACACTAGATAGATTTAATATACCAAGTTACCCCAACAATATCAAGATGAACGAGATTGCAAATGCTGCAATCTGGAGCAAAAAGCAAACTGATCAAGGAACTCGGTGGACCAGGCAGCATCTGCAAAGGGAGTTGAACAGATCTGCATCCAGATGAAGGAGCTCGACCCAAAATGTTGACAGTCCATTTCCCTCTACACTTGCTGCCTGACCAGCTGAATTCCTTCAGCACTTTTTTTCTTACCCTGAAAATATCCAGATCAACCTGCTCTCCACCGCCTTTCACACCAGGATCACAATGATCCACTATTTTGGAATTCGTGAAAACAAGTTATGGATTTCCACGAAAATTATTTACTTAATTATCATCCCAAATTAAGCCAATATATTTGATGCCCTCTGATGCTTTCTAATCTATCCCATTGATCCCTCCTTTTTCTGAAACTGATTGATACATACAATCCTTATTCTGGTTTAGTTTGAGCCAAATTTCAAAGTCAATATTGTCTCTAACTTCCCAGCATTTTCTGCTCCGGTCCTTATTTCGCTTTAACGACCCCTTGAGCATTCAAATTTGATGATGTCACCTTCTGCTCAGCTTTCTGGGATCCCTCAGACTTGAGCTGCTAGTCTTTCAAAATCCAACAACTTACATTTTAGAATCCCCCGTGAAGCCGTCTCTGAAATTCTGAACTCTCTTCATATTCTCCATCACTGACCAAAAATGGAATAAAAGCTTCCAACACATTGACAACAGTTTATTGCTTCAGTAGCAATGAACTTCCTTATATCGTATCATACTGTGTGATCTACTGTGACCAATAATACCTCATTTGTTAAAGAGACATATTTCCTGAATGTAAATTAAAAATATGGAAGAACTGAAGTAGATATCAATCACCCAATACAGCAATCTATTTGGATAATCTCAACACGTGGGAAAGATAGCACAAGATTTAAAAAAATGCTCATTTGTCTACTATAATTTCTTATACTTCTCTAGTCCCTGGTGTTGAATTTTCCATACATCCATACTCCACTGCTCTCTAATGTTCATTTTGCACAGACTACCATAAAGCCAATAATTTTTAAAAACTCTCCAAATTCAAAGTACCTCTATGATATCATTTGTGGAATTATAATTCCTAGATCTTCTAGAAAGTGCCAAAGGATTCCACTGTAGGCAAACAACAAGAAAAGAGTGGCAATGACAAGCATGAGAATTCTGTTTACAACTGAAGCTATCATCTTCTTTAGGTACGTAAGAGAACACATAAATATTATTATTATAACTATAAGCATGAGACAGGAAAACAGTGTATGTCACATCAGAATCTGAACGATGCTCTACTAACCTTGAATTTATAAATTATGCAATATTTTCATTATTGGATTTTGCAAAGTGTTAAGCTATTTACATTTCTCCCTTTGTACTCTTTGAAAGGGTAAATAAAAATATAGCTGCACAAATCCCAGCAGCATCTGCTGACTCTGTGATCTCTGCATTGGAGGTCAAAGTCAGAACATCTTTTAAGAGCGTTAGTCTTCCCAAGGTGTCTGACCCAAATGGTGTACCTGGTAGGGCAGGGAAAATCTGTGCCAAACAACTGCTGGGAGTGTCCAAGGACATCTTTGATCTTTCATTGCTGCAGATGGAGGTTCCAAGCTGGTTCAAGGGTGACAATCATACGAATGCTCAAAAAGAGCAGGGTGAACTGCCTCAACAAATTATCACTCAGTTGCACCCAGATCTACTGTGCTGAGGTGCCTTGAGAGGTTGGCCATGGCTAGAATCAACTCTTGTCTAAGCAAGGAGCTTTACCTGCTGCAATTTGCCTATTGCCGCAATAGGTCCACAGAAGATGAAATCTCACTAGATCACCCCTGGATAATAATAGTACCTATGTTGAGCTGTTGCTTATTAATTACAGCTCTGTGTTCAACACCATCATACCCTCAGGGCTAATCAACAAGCTCCAAAACCTGGGCTTCTGTATCTCCCTCTGCAACTGAATCCTTGACTTCCTCACTATGAGACCACAATCAGTGTGGATCCGAAACAACATCTTCTCCTCACTGATCAACACTGTCACACCTCAGGAATATGTGCTTAGCCCACTGCTCTACTGTCCCTACACCCATGACTGTGTGGCTAGGCACAGCTCCAACCCCTTTTGATGACAACACTATTGTTAGCAGAATCTCGGAGGTGACAAGAACTATACAGGAGTGAGATACATCAGCTGGTTTAGTGGTGTTACAACAACAACCTTGCACTCTACATCAGTAAGACCAAGGAATTGACTGTGGACATCAGGAAACGGAAGTCGAGGGTCACAGACCAGCCATCATCAAGGGACCAGCAGTGGAAATGGAGAGTATTTTCAAATGCTTGTATGTTAATATTTCTGAATATTTATCCTGGGCCTAACATATTGAGGCAGCTTCAAAGAAGATACGACAGCAGCTATATTTCATTTGGAGTTTGAGGAGACTTCGTATGTCTCCAAAGACACTTGCAAGTTTCTACAGATATACCATGGAGAGCATTCTAACTGGTTGCATTACCATCTGGTTTGGAGGGGCCACAGTGCGGCACTGGAAAAAACTACAGAAAGTTATAATCTAGCCAGCTCTGTCGTGGACACTAACCTTTCCAGCATCAAGGCTCTTTCAAAAGGCGATCTCTGAAAAAGGTGGCATTCATCATTAAGGATTCCCATCATGCCCTCTTCTCACTTTTGGCATCAAGGAGGAGGTACAAGAAGCTAGCAGATGCAATGTTTCAGGAATAGCTTCTTCCCCTCCATGATCAGATTTCTGAATGGACAATGAACACGCGTATACTAACTCACTATTTTTGCACTATTTATTTAATTTAATTTTTCTATATATTTCTGATTATCATTTATAGCTGTTTTATTATTATGCATTGTAATGTGCTGCTGCCATAAAATAACATTTTTCATGACATATACCAGTGATATTAAACCTGATTCCTATTCTGATTCTTATATATTCTACATATGGTAACTTAGTAGACAAAAATATACAGGAGAGTCACAGGATCTAATATAGGTAACCAACAATCCAAATGAAAGAAATAAAGTACTTCAGGCAACAGCAACTCTCTCATTATTCATTGTTTAAATATAATACTTTACTAAATGTGTGTGTTCTTACAGATGCCAGTTACAGTCAGAAACTATGGTTTCACATGTTAATAAGCAACTGATGCCACAAGAAGACAGACTGACCCCAACACAATAGATTTGATAAAGCCAATATGAAGCTACTTTAGTATATCTTGGGGATGAAAAGGCAACTATATTGATAGGGTGTATTGTGGAATTACGTGAATATAGTAGATATTAATTCAAACAACAAACAGTCTTCAGTTCTTAATATGGATTGTAAATTGCAATCAGTAAATTGAAATTAAGAACATACCTTTGTGAATAAACAGGCTGGCTCACAGACGAAGTGATATAGTTTGCAAAATGATGAACATGATATGCTTGCATATATATTAACCAAACATTAAGACAATGGGGCTGCGTTAATTGGCTTGCATCAAACTAACAACATGAGCTACACACATAAAAGTTGCTGGTGAACGCAGCAGGCCAGGCAGCATCTCTAGGAAGAGGTACAGTAGATGTTTCGGGCTGAGACCCTTCATCAGGACTAACTGAAAGAAGAGCTAGTAAGAGATTTGAAAGTGGGAGGGGGAGGGGGAGATCCAAAATGATAGGAGAAGACAGGAGGGAGAGGAATGGAGCCAAGAGCTGGACAGGTGATTGGCAAAAGGGATATGAGAGGATCATGGGACAGGAGGCCTAGGGAAAAAAAGGGGGGGGGAAGCCCAGAGGATGGGCAAGGGGTATAGTGAGAGGGACAGAGGGAGAAAAAGGATCCATTATTTATTTATATACATACATTCTTTTTCTCTCTCTCCCTTTTCTCCCTCTGTCCCCCTCACTATAACCCTTGCCCATCCTCTGGTTTTCCCCCTCCCCCTTTTCAGGTGGTAAGAGTGGGCTCCCTCACCTCTGCCCCTCTGACCCTCAACACAGCTGCCCCTCATGGCTGTGTATTAAGCCGCATCTGTCACAATAGGGGCACTGGGAACAAACCCAAATGCAAGACACAGACACTGAAGTACTAGGAACAGGACTTGACTAGAGTAGGGACGTGACAGGATACAGACAAGGAGCAGGGACAAGAATACAGACTTGGTTTAGGACTTGGACTAGATACAGGGAACCCGGACAAGGAACGATGAACTAGGAGCCTGGGCTTGGACTCCGAGCTGCAGACTGGACAAGGACCTAGGACCTGGGTCTTGCCTCAGGCTCGGACCCCAGAACCAGGCAAGGACGTGACATGGCTACTGGACAGGACATGGCTGGGGTTTTGGCTCTTGAACTTGGAGACAGGCTGGGGTCTCGGCTCTCGAGGCTGCAGGCAGGGGTCTATGGTCTTGGAATGCGGAAACTGATAACTTGGAGGCTGGAGCTTGGAGTAAGACTGGGAACTGTACATCAACATAGAGCCGGGACTATCCTTTGAAAAGCTGGGACTCATTTTTAACACGACACCAACAGAGGCAAGGACAAGACAAGACAGATCCCCCCCACAGAGCTACAGCAGAATGGCCTGACTGACCCCACAGAGGCGAAGACAAGAAGAAACAAACACCAAAGAACAACAGACAGTTCCATCTCTGCATCAGGGGTTACTCCAACTCGCAGTTACAGCCAGCAACCTAGGCTGGCTACGGAAACAGCTGGATCCCTACCGAGCTCAGAGTGGCTGCCGGCCACTCAGCTGGCCTGGGAAACAGCGGAATCCATACCACAAAGACGGCTCCAACTACCGATAGCAAGGCTCCATGAGGGGATGGTTGACTAACGCAGCCTAAAGATGGCAAGTGGCCGCGCTAGACTTCCACTGGCAGGTTGCTCCCAGGGAATCTTCACAAGACAAACCAACACCTCACACTCGACCCCAAGGCCACTTATATTCCAAGCCCCAAGATGGGAATCAGGTGCCTATGATTAACTCAACCAAACAAGGGACAGCTGGAAGACCCGGAGTCCTGAGTCCACGGACCCGACCGTGAACCGGAATGCAGACATCACGGACTGAACTTTACTCTCTGTATACCCATGACTGATTCACCACCCACAGCTCCAATTTGCTAATTAAATTTGCTGACGACACTACACTGATTGGCCTAATCTCAAATAACAATGAGGCAGCCTACAGAGATGAAGTCATCACCCTGACACAGTGGTGTCAAGAAAACAACCTCTCCCATAAAGTTGCAAAAACGAAGGAGCTAGTTGTGGACTAAAGGAGGAATGGAGACAGCTAACCCCTATAGACATCAATGGATCTGGGGTTGAGATGATAAACAGCTTTAAGTTCCTTGGCATTAACATCACTGGGGATCTCACATGGTCTGTACACACAGGCTGTGTGGTGAAAAAGGTACAGCAGTGCCTCCTTCACGTCAGATGGTTGAAGAAGTTTAGTATGCCCCCCCCCCCAAATTCTAAGAACTTTTTATAGGGGCACAATTGAGAGCATCTTGACTGGCTGCATCACTGCCTGGTATGGGAACTGTACTTCCCTCAATCGCAGGACTCTGCAGAGAGTGGTGCGGACAGCCCAGCCCATCTGTAGATGTGAACTTTCCTCTATTCAGGATGTTCACAAAGACAGGTGTGTAGAAAGGGCCTGAAGGATCATTGGGGACCTGAGTCACCCCAACCACAAACCATTCTACCTGCTACCATCCAGGAAATGGTACCACAGCATAAAAGCCAGGACCAACAGGCTCCAGGACAGCTTTTTCCATCAGGCCATCAGACTGATTAATTCATGCTGACACAACTGTATTTCTATGTTATATTGACTATCCTGTTGTACATAATATTTATTATAAATTACTATAATTGCACATTGCACATTTGAACGGAGACGGAATATAAAGATTTTTACTCTTCATATGTTTGAGGGATGTAAGTAATGTCAATTCATTCATTCAATTCCATTCATATCAAAGTGAATAATGTCATTGTGACTATAGAAATTGTATTGAATCACCTACTGTTACCTTTGAATTTAAGGCCATAAAAATGAAATGTTTGAGAGCCTGTACCGTAAATGTCTCCATAAGAAACCCTGCTTGTTGTGATGAATAAATACTTCTCTATCACCAGCTTCAGTGTCTCTCCAGTGACTTCGATCACAGATACAACAGGGGCAACAATGACTTTACATACAACCTCCTATTATGGAGCACTGAAGCCAAAGGAGAGTAAACCTAGGTGTAGATTCAATGTCCATGAACTTTGTGACCTTCTCACAAATTATAATAAAATTGCACCAGAGAGACGAATTTTAAATATATTGTGATTCATTCTTTACTAGCTATTCAATAGAAGAGGGATTCTGCAAGATGTCAGTGAGGAAGACCATATAAAAGGAATGTCCCATTCATCTGTTGAAACATGATGGAGTTTTCCTTATATAACTAAACAAAATGAGCAAATCCACAGAAGAATAACAGATTCATTTATTGTCAGTTGCCAAATAAAGCAGATAACAATTTGTCATTTATCTTGTTTATTCAACCAGCATTTTTCTTCTTGCCATGAACATTGTCCAATTGATGTAATTGACAGAGGGAATGTTTCCTAAACTGGCTGTAAACAATGACCATGTGAAAACGCAAACCTGAACTCAAAGTGGACATTATTCAGCTTTGGTTTCATTCCATGGCATTACATTTCCAGGGTTTAAGCAGTTCAGGAAACACTATGTTCCACAGAGTATTTGATCATTCTCTAACAATGTCTCCTGAAAACCTCTACTTCTGTCCCAAGCCAGTTGTTTATCCAGCTGTTTTCAAAGGAGTTAATCAAGGCAACATTAATCACTTATGCTGATAGCTTGTTCCACATATCCTCAAGTTCATGATAAACAATATTTCTTTTAATCTTCAGCACATTTTTTTCCACAGATTACTGAGTTCCATAACTATGATGCTGCTTTCTCAACCTTCCCAAGAGTATACTTTCCCTTGTAAAGATAATACACTCAACGTCGCACACAGTGGCTTGAGAAAGGGTAAAACAACCTAATGCAAATAATTAAGAAGTGCACTCTTAAACTGAGTGTCCCTATAAAATATATTACCCCGCCAGGCCTTTGACTATTGATTCTTACACTTGCATTGTTATCACCCAGACTTTGCTTATTTATTTGCATGAGCCATTCCAGTTGAGAAAGACGTGTTGCTGATTTAAGATTTGAATATGAATTTTAGATGGTGGTGATAGAGGTATGATATGTTCATGATTGCTGCTGTACCAGTATAATAAAAACTTGAACTTTGAAGCCAACTTGAATGTCACTGACACCAAACCCAATTAATACGTGATGATACTTCTGATTTTATGTTAACTTTGCTTCTGCATTTTTACCGGACCAATCAAGTACATTTTTCATAGATAAGGCATCAGGAAGATTCAAACATATTTGTATCCCGCGGTGCAACCTCAGGCTTTCTTGATACATGCTATTACTTCCTATGCAATACGGTCACTTTTTTGTTGTTTTTGTAAGAAATATTTTCAGTGCACAGTTCATCTTTGGATGCACTCTGCTAGGGCATTTTGACACGGTAACTTTAAGCTTCCATCTTCGTTCAGATCGATTTTAATTATAATCATCACGGCACCTGCCAATGGCAAATTACGACGCAGTAGACGTAAGTATTAAACTAAGATCAGAATGCCCTGAACTGCCAGTCGCTAATGTACATTCCGAATATCTGGCAAATTCAAATTCAGACGGCTGATTCTTCCAGTGAAACAATGACGATGTCTGATATGACTCTGGAAAACCGGTATACTCAGTTTCAGGAAGGCATCGTTATGGCTATGATAATGCTTTTGACATATTACTTACAACACGACCCAGCCTGGTTAACCAAAGTTATCCTTGCCAGCGTCGTTATCGGCTGGAGGCTCTCCCAACAACCTCCACACACACACACACACACACACACACACACACACACACACACACCTTTCTCCTTGTATTATCGATGGCTACCCTACTAAAAACGCTTGGATGATCTTCAAAATACGTCTCCCATCTTCCCCTCATCTCCCGGAACAAAATTACACTCTGGTGAACTTTTCCTGATACATTTACATTTTGCAACATTTTAGGAAATACTTCAGCCGTTTCCTCAGCGCCTCTGTTCTTTTGATATGAAGTTAACTGAACTGTTCGACGAACCCCTAAGGTAGTCTGACAGGACAAGGCAAGTCTGACGAAACTCTGCTTTTCAGTCGTTCTAGAAATTCAGCTTAATGTCCTATTTGCCTTATTAATCCAATAGTTTTCATGTTTGTTCTCCAAGATGCGTGCGTATCATTACTCCTACGGACACTCGTTTTCAAGGTTTGTAGAAGTCCCTCTCACCACAATATTCGATTTGGTCAATTGTACTAACGTTCATTTAGTGCAGTCCACACCCGCTCGGCACCTTCATCAATTCTTTATTCTGTACTGACACAGTCTTGCTCCCTCCTAACTGGTCTCACAAATTTGCCTGAAATTCTGAAATTGTACCTCCAAACCCCGAGTGCAAAATAGTGATACATATAAATGGCGACCTAAAGATGAATCCAGCAGTAATGCTTACGGACCTTCATTACCCAACTTGTTGGTCTGCTCAACCTGTTAGCCAACGTCACTACTAACCATCGGGTAGACATAATTAAGATCACATAATTACGAAAGCGAAAGTAATCTGCAAACATTTCTGTTTAAGATACTTTATTTTACTTTAATCACGTCATTACTCGCGATACATCATCTGAGTTATTTATTCAAAATTCAAGATTCAGGATTGTTTATAAATTGTTGCATTAAATAAAGCAGAGGGGTGGCGAGCTTCAATTCTGACGGGAGTCTGTGGCACCTCGCTGAAACTTTATACAACAGGTAGCCTCTTGCAGGAAAGAGATCCTGGATGAAGTCTGCAGGAAGAAAAATAAACTCTTAACTATGTTTCCTGCAATCTCCCCTCTTTCTGCTGACACAGTATTCCCAGCGGGGATCTGTAATTGGTTATGTGCTTTCTTACTCTGGTTTTCCGTTGGAGTTGTTCACTTCCTATGATCTTGGTTTATTTAGGATCTCATTATCAACATTTCAGCTGTCTATCTGTCTACAGCCAGCAACAGAAAAAAAAATCGGATCCAATGTAAGTATATAGAAACAAGGCAAAAAACATAATATTAACCAGGATGTTTGTTAGTAATTAAAGTCCACGTTTAATGTATTCATTGGCGGCTCAAGCTCACCTTACTGATGATATGTACTAATTACTTAAATGTTTAAGTCCAAGTGCCAGCAGCAGATTCGTCCATCCATTCCCCAACCTAGCGGGAGATCAGCGTTCTTCTGCAACAAGAGAACCTGGAAATTATGGCTCCAAGTCTGGCAGCCATCGGCTCAATGTGGAGCTGGATCAATCCGTATAAATGAACCCCGTCATTGGAAATGAAAACCTATGTTTGAGACAAAATGTTTTGGTGAAGGGATCGCGGTGTGAATAAGAATACAGGCTGACGCATTTCAAATTTTGTTTATTGAATTTCTATGTAATAGCTTCGGCTTTAATATGTCGTGATGCTCTTTGCTCGTTTTATAATCCGGGTTTATTTTCACATTAATTGATACTTAAAATCTGTACAACGGACCATCATCTACCTTGAGAAAAGGATGTATAGAAAGAAAAAAAAGAGGCTGCAATAAAGAATCTTATGGCGAAACTAAGGATACTGTACAACAGAATGTTAGTAGTTAAATGGTCCGGTTTTTGATAGTATACATGTAATATCCGGTAATTCTGGTCATTCTGGATCTCAGTTTAATATTTTCATTGTGTTCTAGATTTTACTCTCGCACTCTATGGCCGGGCATCCCGATAGCACTTTAGTCTCTAAGGGGGAAACAAAGATACAGATCTCGCCACATCCCCGGAGTCCCTGCATTACCTATGAAAGGAGTGAAGCGAAAGGATGACTCTAAGTAAATATCCGCACCACTGGGCCACTTTGTAGCTGCCGCACCGTTATCTCAGCGAGAGCAGAACTGACTCCAAACGAGGATACTTGGAGGCAAGAAAAATGAAATTTTATACCGTCCCGGTGAGTTTAATACAAGTGCCGCCAGTTTACATCATTAATTCAAGCAGGCAGATAGATCAAGACTTGCAAAGCTCCCTCGCCTTTCCAGGTCCTCGTGCCTTTAAAAGTCAATGAGGAAATGTGTGGCAGCTCTGCAGAATTTGACCACGACCTCTGTTCTGATAATTTGTCAGGTCGTCCACTTGGCATTATATCATAAATAATCGCTGAAGATCAGTCAGACTGACAAACACAAATAAATCAACAGCAACTCTCCACCATGCACTGCAGCTAGAGTTCTGCCGGCCACGAAAATCGGATTGTGAATAAGGATGCGAGTCGCAGGCTATAATAAACTTCTTGCAGGGATCTCTTCATCTCTCAATTCCGTTTAAATTTTAACATATTGCATGCCGATAATGCATTGATGTTGAAATTTGAACTGAATTTACAATTGGAAAGAATGAAGTTGTTTGCTAAATCGTTTTACTCTGAAACCGGACTAAACACCACCTCCCCTCATATCAATCCTTTTAAATTTAATAATATTTTTCCAAGTCCAACATTCACAGAATTAACATAGAAAGTGCAAGTTTCTTGCATAAACGAGTTGCTTAAAATGTGTCAGATTAACACGGTGGAAGCGATGGTTCAGCTGGCGAATTGATGGGCAAATGGTAGATTTGTTTTAAAGACCACAGGTGCATTGATATGTGACGTCCACCGTTAGAATGGCGATTTACTAGCGGGGTTAGAATAATATTTCTTTTAACGATTGCGCATAGCCCGCTTCCTTTCCACCCATATCAATAATAATCTGGGCACAGTCAACACACTGATCAAATAGCGCGTCCTGATTTGTAGACACAAAATTCGGTGAAATGGTAATCCATCAGGGTCACCATCAACCTGAGCTCTAGTGCTGGTTCCTGAGTTGTAAATTACTTGTCCTTTGCTGATATTTGATTTGATTTCGGATGTGCCAAACAATTATCCACATCCCTGCTCTCAAAACGTCAGTATATACAGCCCTATTTACCTCATTTGTGCACTCCAGCCCCAGACATTTATTAATGCATCTTCTGTGAAATTGTCTCCACTTCAATATAAACATTGCTAATCCGAGTAAAATAAAAATGAAAACTGTTACTCAGATGGCAGAAATACCTAGCTGTAATAGTCAGTCTAGAAAAGTTCAGGGTTACAGTAAATGTGCTTCCCTTGTATTTTGCTTTTCCGCTAATTATTTTGTATCAGTAAACCATCCCACTTATTTTTTCTCTCTCTCTGCCAGACAAATGTGATTGGAAGGCATGGAAACAGTTGACTTGATAACATCTGCTCTGGTTAGGTTCCAATGGCGGTTAAAATTTATGTCCTCTCTGCACGCAGTTCGCTCCTTTTCAAATAACTGGACAGGATCAGAGAGCAGCAGATCTGTTGATTTCATTGTGATACACTCACAAACCATAAATTTTTATATTTGACTGTCAACAGTTACACGTCTTTACAATTAACTACAAATGAATATTTAATTGACACATCACGCTAATCTTGGATAATTTTGAAAGATTTCAGCAAAGTGCACTATATAGGGTTAGAGTTAGGGTTAGACAAAAGTGGTCTTAAGTCCAAAGAACCCCAAAATGTGACTGAGCATAAATGGTGATCTCTCAGGGCATGTTTGAAGTAAACTGTAATTACCATGGGAGCTTTTAATGCATATTTTGAATGAACAAATTAAACTGGTAGGTGTATTGAAGAAGAAACTGCTTTTTGGAGTAACATGTTATAAGAGCTTACTGCTGGGAATGAGCTACTTTAGATTTGGTCTTAAGCAATGAGAAAGGATTAATAAGCAATCCTCCAGTCAAACCCTCATAGGGGTTAGTGACCACAGTGTGATATAATTCCAAATTCTATTTGAAAATGAACCCCACAGGTTCATCAGCAGTGACCTTGATTTAACGAATGACAATTATAATGATAAGAAAGAGGACCAGTATTAGGTAGATGGGGTAACCAAACTATGGAGCAGGTCAGCAGAGGAATGGGGGCAGATATTCAAACAGCTGGCCTTCTGGAAGAAAAATACACAGTTTGTGGTTTAAAAAGTATAATGGTCAATTCAGAAATTGGACATCCAAAGTAACAAAAGCTAGAGAGCCAGGATATTTTACAGCCCAGCAGTAGAAGACTAAAAAAAACATACAAACAAAAAGGAAGTATCTTAGTGCAAGATGATCAAAGTAGTCATAGCGCTGCTAAATTCTAGTGATTAGAGTTGTGCTGGTTGGTTCACGAATCAAATGGTTGATGGAAAGTAACTGTTCTTGAACCTGTTGGCATGGGACTTCTGTATCTCCGAACCAGATACTGAGAAAACGTCATGGCAGGATGGTGGATGGATGATAGATTTTGCCTTCTTGAGACATTGCCTCCTGTAGATGTTACCAATGTTGGGGAAGGATGTGACTATGATATATTGGACAGAGGCTACTTCGCCCCGCAGCTTCTTATGATCCTGCTCACTTGAAATTGACATACCAGACCATGATGCAACCAGTCAGATCTCTAGAGAACAAGACTGGTGACTTAACAACAGAAAAGAAGAAAATAGCAATATGGTGAATAAACCTTTTTGCATCAGTCTTAACTATGGAAGACATTACTAATAGCCCTAAGATATCAGATGGGCTACTTCAAAAACTATTACAACTTACAAATTTCCAATTACATGGGATAATATATTCGAGAGGAAGGTGAACATATTATTGGGACCCAATGGACTGCATGCTATGGTTTCAAACAAATTTGCTGCAGAGTTGGTAGATCCATTGGTTGAAAGTGCTCATAACTTGCAGTTATTTAAAACTGAGGTACTTAAAAGCTCCTGAAGAGAGCAATGATTCTCTGCCCCTCTCTGCGCCGTTGACTGGTGGATGCTGGATCATTAGAAGCATTTAAAATGGCGATATGGCGTAGAAGAGCAGAGGGCAACATAGGTCAGCCACGATCATATTTAACACCGGGGGCCCATGGCCTCCCCCTGCTCCTGGTCCTTTCTATATCATTGTGTTCTTGTACACTTCTGTAATGATACACCAAGCATATTTTGCCCAACAGAAATGATAAGGGTTAAACACAAGAAATTCTGCAGATGCTGGAAATGTGAAGCGACACACACAAAATGCTGGAGCACCTCAGTGGGTCAACCAGCATCAATGGAAATGAATAAGCCGTCGACGTTATCTGGAGTCGAATACACACCTCCCCTGTTGTGTTCAATGAGAAAGAAATACTGGTTCGGACACGAGGCGGTGTTAGGATGCTTCGAGAGGGAGTGTGCGAACCATGAACGCTGAGTGACATCAGTGTACCTCCCGTCCTGATGAGGGCTTCGGACAAGGTGATGCTCCTTCAACCAGTGTTACAGAGTAAAAGATAAACGTCTATCGCAGTCTTCATCTGTCAGTGAGGCGGAGAAGTCCTGCGGTAGCGGCAAGCAGAGATTACAACGCCTGGACACGAGCAGTTTCTTCCTCTGTACGGGCAGGCATGAAGAAATACACCAGTTTAAAACAAAGTAACAAAGCATTAATTGTTATTTTAGAAATTATCGCTGCACATTCAATCGCGGCGCCAGATAAAAGGTGTAATCGTGTTTTTATAAAATGAGGAGCAGTGAAACTGTCTCGACCATCTTCAGACAGAGCAAAGACTTGCTGATTTATTGAATCTTTAACCAGCCAGGCTCACCCTGTTTGGTTTTACGACACTGGAATTCGAAAGAACAGTCGAAAGAAAACACTGCCAATTTGCTCTCTCTTATCTGCCACGTAAAAATACTATTTCTGTATTGGAAGCTGCCAAAGAATGTAAAAATAGTCATTCGGATGAAGGAGACACATAGCGGGAGCACCTTTATAAAGCTGAAACAGAAATGATTTTAAAACCCTGTTACTGGTTGGAGGGGAGATTAATAAAATGGAAATTCCTAAATTTGTTCTGCATAATCTGCTCATTTTTGCAAGTTAAAGTTTGTATTTAAAAAAAACAATTTCCGACACTTTTTAAAAACCTATTTGCATCATTTCTAACTTCTTGCATTGCTGAACCAAATATTTCGGAGTTTGAAGAATGTGCTGTCGGCACGGTGTCAAAAGGACGTTTTTTTTTATTGGACGTGAGGCAAAATTGACCTAAATTGCTTTATCGTGCCCATTGTAGGTACCCTGAATGTGTGTGTGTGGGCCAGCTGGCGGACCGGTGGCTTTTAAGCACATCCATCCTTAGAAGTTTCACATAAACCTACAAGTGATATTTTTTTTTCCCGCAAATTGAGTTTAAATGAGATTCCCGAACTTCCAATACACTGTTGTCCATCTGCGATCTTGCCCCCCAACCTCTTCAAATGCCTCCTGGCGCCAGAGGGAAGTTCACATGTAACGGATATCCACTGGTGAAAACCCAATATTTTGCTTCCAGTGTCATTACCCTACTGCCCTTCCAGAGCTCCAGCTCCAAGCCAAAACAATGGGAATTCTTGGACACCTAAATGGAAGGCTGAAGAGATTTGGGAGCGGTTTAATCGAGTTGATGATTGCTATCTTTCGCCTTGTGCTGAGGGTTCTTTCTTGTTCCTACCGCCTGTCTCCACTAATTTTATTGAAGTAAAGGGGGCGCCTCCAGTCCTTGGCCACTTAGGCACACCAATTAT
Source organism: Mobula birostris (assembly GCF_030028105.1). Classification (NCBI taxonomy): domain Eukaryota; kingdom Metazoa; phylum Chordata; class Chondrichthyes; order Myliobatiformes; family Myliobatidae; genus Mobula; species Mobula birostris. The sequence continues at coordinate 140,677,320 of NC_092371.1, read as the reverse complement.
TTTCAACCTTGCACCTCACGATCACGGGTTCACACAGTGAAAATACCATACCGAGTTTCGCTCATTTACTTTTATGTGTGGCTATACTCATTTCTGTGCGATCCTACAAAATGATTCCAAAACTCGTAGTAGAGATTCTGTTAAAATAAAAACAGCATTTTATTCTAGATTTTGTGGATTCTAGTTAATATTAGGTTTGATGCAATGCGAACTTTGTAGTTCACATTCAGTCGTTTCATTCCGCTGCCCGTGCACAACAGTACAACGTGAAAGTGCAATTTAAACTCCAAGTTTGGCTGCACTGTCTGGACCACCAGTTCCGTCTTTCTAGTAACGACAAAATCAGGCTTAAGACATAAAGAATACACGATTCTTGTCTGTATGGTGCCGCTATGATTCCAGTCATCCTCAGACTGTGACTTTGAAACTAAAGCTTTCCAAGGAAATACTTAAAGTTTAAATCCAAAAAAAAGATTTAGCATTAGGACACCATTATTGATTCATTCCGTTGAACCTCACACACCGTTATTTGGAAAGTCGCAGACAAAATAGTGTCACCAATTCCTCAGTGTTTGTCTGGTAATTCTGTTAAAGTAACATCAGGGGAGTGGTGCATGGCATCTATCTTCTGAGATCGAGCAAAGGGAATTTAAAGGGAATTTATAACCTCAGGAAAAATAAATAAAGCATTTATTAAAACCGTGTGGAGTAGAACAGCTTTGTTGTAGGAGGTGGTTCCAGTTATTAGCCCTTTAATTATTTTGGAAACATAATACTACATTCAGTAACACAAGTCTGTGAGCATCCCGACCACCAGCACCCTGCTTGTTTTGCAGTACAAATAACGTTAATAGTTCTGAGAATAAATACTGGCAACCCCAAAATACATGAGAATCTTTGGCCGTCGCTATCAGATAAGTCGTTGAGTTGAGTTTACAATGTACTCTACTTTGCTCCGTGACTGAGAATGCTCATCACCTTACATAAAAGTACCCTACTTGAAAGAAATAAGAAACTTTCATATTCAAGTAGAGGCAGATCTTCTATTAATAACCCACATTTAGTATTCCACTGTTTATAATTCGTATAAGCAAATATAAGTAAATATCGCTTGTCCTGCTTACTGTTTTTCAAAAACTCTGCAAGGAAGGCCTTTCCTGACCTTCACCTTGACCTGGAATTTTTTTCATTCAGCTGTAAGGTTGCTTGCTCCCAGAGAACAGACCCCATTCAGTTTGCACCTGGTGCACAATGCAATGTGTTCTGAAGGTGCAAGCCTTTGTCTTGTTTTTCAGGTGCGGTAAGTGATCCTAATCCCAACCTGAAGAACATGACCTTTTCCCAAGTGTGCCAATCAATGTAACAACATAGCTTAAAAATGAGACGCAAGAGAGTGCAGATGCTGGAATATGGAGTAAAAATAAAAACAAACAGCTGGAGGAACTCAGTGGGTCAAACAACATCTGTGGGGGGAAAGCAAAACATCATCTGGTCATTATTAAACCAATTTGTGGAAGCTTACTTTGGATAAATTGACTGACATTTCTCATTCATTATAACAGTGAACGCCTTCCATAAGTATTTCAATGTCTGTATTTTGGAATCTCCTGATAGAAACCTGAATATGTCTACATTAGTGGGAGTCTTTCTTCTTAGAGCATATCTTGACTGTACTAAAGACTAATTAAGTCATTGCATTCCTCTCTCTCTCTCTCTCTCTCTCTCTCATAGATTATTTTACTGAACAGACAAAACTTATTTTAAACAGTCATTGACTTCATATTATCATTGCTTGAGCACGAACTTTCATTTTACAGAACAAACAGGTAATTTGTAGCAAATTTTATTCAAGTATTTTAATAAATCTGGAATTGAAGTTGGTCTTAGCAAACTTTATCATTAACTACTATGCTATTATTAAACCCAGGCGTTTCTTTCACAAACAAGAGAAATCTGCAGGTGCTGGAAATCCAAGCAATGCACAAAAAATGCTTGAGGAACTCATCAAGCCAGGCAGCGTCTACGGAATAGAATACAGCTGATATTTCAGTCCTGAGTTCCTCCAGAATTCTGTGTGTGCCAAGTGTTTCTTTAATGCCTTTCATGGAAGGAATCTTATGCAGTCTAGCTATGGTGAATCTGTACTCATAAGTGTTGACTTGCAACTTCTTCTCAATTCTGCAGCAATTAGGGTGGATGTTAAATATTAAATGAGGTGATCAGAAGATCTCCAGGAAAGATCATGCCAGTACAGCCTTACCAACCTATCTCAATGTACATTCCTAAGGAAACTTGCAACAAACTTTGTAATACTGCATATGCATAATTCCCCAGTGGAACGTTCAGCAACTTTAACAGGGCAATGAGACAGTACCTGTGGTGAGATAGTTACATAGCCAAATTCAACAACAAATATGAAGACAGCCAGTAATAATGGAAATATGGACATAAATATGCATTTGGCCTAAATGAACTATGGCCTCTAACTTCTAATCATAATTTTTAACCATAGCCAGTGAAACGGCTGATGAAATCAATTTGAGCAGGAAACTTTTGATGATACATATCATTGGATGAACTATCAAAATGGTGCTTGTCAGTAATTCAGTGGGCATTAGTGGAGATGGTGCCAGTGGTTTTTGAAGACCTAGGGGAAGGGTGGCAATAATGCTTTTTCTGCTGCTTCTGTGAAGGGTGGGGTTGGGTTTCAGGGCTTCACTGTTCTATCATTCACTCTATGTGGTCTCATGTTTTGTGAGCATCTGTGAAGAGTATGAATTTCACATTGTATACCGTATGGACTCTCAGATATTAAATGAACCTAAATGATCAGAGTCGAGAGCAAAATGCCAATTTTGCTAAGTCTTGGCTTGATGTATCAGAGTTGCACAATATGGATCAAGAAAGTGGAAGGAAAACCTACAACTTGTAAAAATTATAAATGGTATCATTTGTTTTAATTATCTCAGTCCAGTGCATGTAATCCATAAAGGAGTTCCAATGCTTCATATACAATAATAAGCCATCAAGTTGAAGCGAATCGAATGCAAGATAAAGCATCAATAAGATAACAAAACCTCGTCAGCATTGGTGTGAATGAATGTTCTGAGGTTAAATGGCTTTTTAAAAATGCTATCCTGACCATAAATCACTTTGATAACAGAGGTGGGCAACTGACAGCACTGATTGATGCTGACAAGCGTGAAAATGAGAAGCTAGACCTCTCGAGGCCAGCAGGATGTGACAGATTTGCTACAGTGCCGCTCATTTTTCCTCAGGTTTTCAATGCAGTGAGCTGCAGCCCTGCATTACATGAAGATACTGCACAACACATGAAAGAGCAGATTATTAGGAGTATTTGTACTTCAAATACTGTAGTTCTATGAATATATCCTCTGTATATGTTTAAAAAATTGCAAATAGGAACTGACTTTTAAATAATTCTACTTTAATCCTCCTGCCTTCATTCTAAGAATGCTACTAGGTCACAAGCTGGCTATTTCATGACAAGAGTTATGCCTTTCTGTCATGCTTGATTGTGGTCAGGAAGCCAGAAATAGGGAGGTGGGCTGTAAAGAGAACTATGTCACAAAACAAATCTCACACTGCTGTGCTGAGCTATTGTAAAAGGCTGTGCTGTATATTGCTGGCTAAGTTTTGAGATTTTTAGGCATCTGCTAACTCCCCCATTGTTTTGCCATAATGAGAGTCTGGTCCTTAGGACCAGCGGTGGAGAAAAAAGGAATCAGAGGAACAGAGCAAAGAAGAAGGTGGGTAGGAACAATATTCACTCACAAAACTCCCTTTCTGCACAGAGTTGCACCCCTCCAAAATCATTGCACAACCCTTTGCTTCATATTATTTTCTACTGCATCTCCCACCCTCCTGACACATGTGCTTCATTGTTCATTGTGATTTGAAAGTGGCTATGTCAACATCTTCATAAAACCTGCCTTCACAAATGTGTTTTCCCACAATCCCCTGTTCCTCCTTTCAATACAATCTTGACTGATCTCTGCTTAAAACTCTACATATTCAGCACCCTCTGACTGAAGAAATCTCTCCTCACATCAGTCTTAAATATATTACACCATATTTTGGATTTGCATCCGTGGGTTCTAGACCAAGGGTTCCCATGCTGGAGTTGACGAACCCCCTTGGTTATTTGTAAGGCTCGATGGCATTGAAAACCTTGGAAATCCCTGTTCTGGGCCTTTTGACTTCCATCTCCGCACCACCACAACCCAATGCAGAGTTGACTGTATTATGGGAAATATTGTTAGCAGAGACACATTCTGGGAAGCTGCTGAAGTAGCATAGTTATTGAAGTATGAAGCATAGGAAAGGGAGAAATACAATGGAGAAGGACATGAAGGAAAAAGAGATGATAGTTGTAGATCTCTGTTAGGTATAGGAGAGCTGTAAGCAGTTGAAGTGGAGCTAGTAAGATGAGAGCAACTGAGGTGAGAAGCAAAACTCTTATCTTGAAAATTCTTGTGACATGATTGAATATTTTCACCCTGGTGGGTAAACCAACACTTTCTGGACTGCCAGGATGAAGACTCCCTTGAGATGCCCATAGAGAAACCTCAGGTTTCATTAGTGCACTTGCTCATAATATTGCCCACTCTGGAGAAGCAGAATGCATACTGAATGCTCTTTAAGAGGTACTGGTTGCATTGAATCAATGAAATTACTTGCCCTGGATCTTAAACAGAGTCTCTGCCGGAGCAGATTAAGGGTAAAATTTGCTGCGTTATGTTTGGCTAATTTTAATTCATGCTGCAATGAGGACAATGCAGTGTGCACCCTGTGTGGGTACAGCAAGTATTGTACAGGTTGAGAATACAAGCAGCACACTGGTAGACATTGCTTCACTGCTCTGGACACCCAGATTCAATATTGATATGCCCCCTCATGTTCCAGTTCTCTTCCAAAGTCATACCAGCTGATAATTTAACTGGTGAATGTAAGTGACCCCTAGTGCAGGTGTGTGGCAGGAGAATCAGAGGAATGAGTCAGGTGACGGGTATGAGAGAGAGAATAGATTATAGAAAATACAGTGGAATGGGATTAAGAGGGTTGCACAATAAGCAGGCATAGGCTATGCACATCCTTCTGCAGATGCACAGTAGAGAGCATCCTATCAAGCTGCATCATTGCATGGTACAGAAACTGCACTGCACTGCACTGGACAGGAAGACTCTATAATAGGTCGTCAAAACTCGCCGATGCATCACTGGCACCATTCTACCTGACTTCAAGGACGCACTGCATATACAGAAAGGTACTGAAAAAGGTCCAGTAACGTCGTGAAGGATCCCACCCACCCTGCTCATGGATTGTTTGGCCATCTCCCGCAGCAGCCACGCCAGGACTACTAGACTCAGAAACAGTTGCTTTCCCCAACTGTTTATCAGCACCCCACCCGCTAACCCACTTCTCCATACCCCGAACTTTATCATTTCCTGTCAGTCATCTTATGTATAATTACTCCTCTGCCTAGCGACACTTTATGGACATTTTATGAATCAATCAATCTATGTGTATATGCTATCATAAGTACTTACAATTATTCTGTTTTTTATTATTATTGTGCTTCTTATCTTATGGTGTTTTTTTGTGCTTCATCAGATCCAGAGTAACAATTATTTTGCTCCTTTACACTTGTGTACCGGAAACAAACTTGAATCTTGAAATAGCATCATGAATAAGAAAAAATAAAACATGATCACTTTGTGAAGGAAGCATACTTGAATGCACCATTAAAAAAACTGTTTCTTTGCGATTATCTTCAGTTCATGGCAACTGCAAAGATAGTGAAGAAAGTGACTTTCATTTAAAATATTAATTGGAATGATCAAATTTTGAGTAATGATTAAAGAAAGCATTGTAACTGTTGTGATTTAGCAGCCAAACACCAAATGGTATGTTCCTATAATGGTTAATGATACTTAAGAAGAGTTAATAAATAATTCATCATATATCTTCCATTCCCAGAACTACACAAAGAGTAGAATTTTGGCACTAAAGTCAGCTTTAAGGAAATTACATGATGCTAAAACCAACAATTTAAACATTGCCCCTTTATGAGTCAATAGACTAAACCACCACTTAACAGAGAAGCACCATTAAAATGACTTGTTTTAATTAAAATGTGTAACAGATGGCAGAGTCATGCTCAAAAATTCTCTTGATTTGCTTAACCAGTAACGTTATCAGCGTAGACCAGTTCTGAAGTTGACCAGACTAACTTCTTTTTATCCATTTAATTGTAAGGCTTTAAATTTGGTAAGATATTTAGCAATGCTATCTTATAAACATTAAAAGCGCGTATTAGATTCTTTACATGATATTTTAACACAAGTGCTAATCTGTTGATTTTGCATGGCTCAATTTCATTGTTACATCAACAGATGGAAGAATTTGATGTGAATTGGTTAATTACAGTAGTTATTAGGCTAAATTTTCCCTGTTGTTTCATCTTTGAACTTTTGACTGATTATTTCATCTTTCACTAAAAGCTTCATAGAAATTGCAGCAAAGGCCACTGCACCCAACTTCACTTTCTCAATTCCATGTCAGCTGATATTGGTAGCGGTTCTCTTTGCTCAAGTGCTTTTCCTCTCATTTCAAATCAGATGTCATCACGATTTCTGACCCCTGTACGTTAAAAAAATCTGCAGCTCAACCTCAGTGTTTTTCCTCATCTTTTTCCTTGTAGGCTAAATCCCCCAAAATTTCTTTTAAAGAACAATATTCAAGATTCTGCTGTATAATTGCAGGTTTGTAGAAACTGGCTAATGACTGAATGATGGATTACCTGATTGGAGTAAATTCAATGTAATCTTCTTTGATCTTTTCAAACTGCCTTTGTCATCATTGTCTGCAAAGTTTTTCTCACTGTCATCAATCACCTTTTTATTTATTCATTTATGAGATGTAGCATTAAGGTAGGTAATTAGATTTGCTTTTTATTAGAGATAGCATTACCTTGTTCCACAAAATATTACATACATGCCACTATTCAATTCAAGCTGTAACAATAAGTGGATCTCATCGAATGCATGCTGAATACTCTCTTCCCGAAGAGTTGTAAATGGAATTGAATATTGTTCAATCATTCGTGAATATTCTTTTGCATGCAAATTCTTATCACTATTTCAGAAGCTGATGTCAACTAGTGAGCCATGTTGGCGAGGGATCAGGAATAAACATAAATAACAAATCAGATTGCTAAATCATTACAAAATCTGATATAAGGAGTTAAATATTTAATGCAAATCAAAACCATGCACAGAAAATAATGGAACAAAGCTTTATTTAAGTTTCTAAACATTTAAGAATTAAAAAGAACTAAAGTCTGAAGAAATGAGGCTGTATATTTCTAAGCTGGTAAACATATGTTTGATAGCATTTGTTTTGCTGTGGACATCACGTATGTTTTTAAGTAATTGAGTCTCATTCATTTGTTAAAAATTCATTTACACTTGAATGAATAATGCTAACATTTCTGGTACATTTAGCAACACCCAGCAAATATTTTCACAGTCCACATGTGCTTGAATGTTAGCACTGTCAGTTAACATTTATACTGAAAATCTTGTGTGGAAGAACAGAGTGAATCAAGCAGCAATCTTGCCTTCCGCATTCGTTCAATGTTTCATCTTTCTCGACACTTTAACCAGCAAACTAGTGGATGCTTTAACCAGAGAAGTGGAGTCAGACACCCGCCCACGCCCCATCTCGCAGTTTCTTCACATTGAGGCTGTCCGAGTACGCGCTGACTTCCCGGAATCTTCTCAAAGATGGCAAAGCGCTGGATCACTCAAATGATCTCCAAACTGTAAATCACAGTCTCTAACAGTCCCAGGGACACATTTAAGGCAGAAAGCAGATGTATAAGTAGTAAAAAAAGATTTTCATGAGCAATCTGGAGGATGTTGACCGAGGGAGCGTTGTACGCTGGTGCTATCTTGACCAAGTAAGAAGTTGGTATCAAAAGAGCCCAGAGAAACTTTGCACAAAACACTGTGATAACATCAGATAACCCGTTCTGAGTCATTGGTTCATGGGTAAGAGCAGACAGGTGATGGGAGAATTACATGGTTCTTTGAAATGGATCCATTGGTAAGTTTATGTCCTCTTGTGAGAGCAGATTGACACAAAACTTGATCTAAAAAACGGAGCTAAACTCCCTTAGTTCTGTACTAGAGTAAGTTTAAAGTTTTGTGCATCAATTACCAGAGTGGAACTTGAAAGAGGAACCTCCTGATCTACGGACAAATTGTTATCAGTGGAACCACACCTGTAGATTCAGTTACTTGAACATTGTGCAACATTCCTGAATATGGAAACATTTACAAAAACTTTTAAAATCTTCAATATTTCTTGTCTTGAACTTAGCATGCATTCCAGCATAGACAGCACAATCTGAATGTCCTTGGATAAAATTTCTCCTGCACATTAATAACCAGCCCCTACTGCGGCCTCAATGTTTATTCTGCATGCCTTGGAGGTTTATTGCCTTGTACGCTCTGGGATTCCTAGTTTTATCACTTAACTGCGACAGACACAGTTCCATGCAGATGATAAACAGAGGCAGTCTCAAAGTTTGTGAACATCACATGCTGTTTCTGAACTGACAGGACCAACAACTCACAAGCAGGATATTTCTCAAGTAATATTGTTCGTGGCTCAGCAATTTCATCAAAAATCTGATTCAGATTGTTGAAGCTATAAGTTCTTTTGAGAAGAGTGTTGGATTTATATGAAATGGCAATTTTACTATCTGTTGTCATAAATATATTTGGGGCACTGATATGGTGCACTGATTTTGTATCTTGCCTTTCATCTTCTGGACCTGGTTTAAATCCAGCCCATCTAATGAAAGTTAACACTGCCAGTCTTCTATGAGGGCTCTACATGAAATGAGCTTAGTCAATCTAACTGTAATTCCTAGTGTTTATAGGCTGCTCTATAAGCTGTGCATAAATCAGCACTAATTGACAATTAATTGCATGTATCTGTGTTGTATCTGAGCCGGGAGTGCACAATACTGGCAAGTCTGAAGTGGGAAGTGTGCCATTATTCAGTTTCAATTTAATTAAAACGTGGAAATGTGCTGCAGTGCCAAGTGATTCTTTGTTATATATATCTGATGAAAACACCCAGTTAGTTCATCATTTTAAAAGCATGTTAGATTGTGGTACTGGCCAGGCATAACCAGGTTTACACAGTGAGCAAACAGATGTGAAATCTTCAGTATGAGAAGAGAAAATTAACCAGACGGTTGAGAAAACTGAATCATTATGTTCTCAATTTACTTTAATATTTATGGATCAGAGCTATTTTTCTAAGTACAATTGTTTAACACCGTGGCCTAGTACATATGCCTGAGATGCAGCAGTGTAAAGGAAGTTATGATGTCTGAAAGCCTGGGAGGAGGTGTGGCAATTCTCATAACCAATTCTGACTGAACCATGTTGCTCGTCAAGGTGCTACTAATAGAGATATTTCATAGAACACAGAGCAATATAGCACAGGACGAGCCATTCAGCCGACTATTGTGCTGAACCAGTTAGAAAGGAAAATCAAAAACACCCAAGTACAGTACTGACCCCTCCTACCTACACCATGTTCATATCACTCTATCTTCCTTACGTCCATGTGCCTATCAAATGTCTCCTTAAAAGCCTCTGATGTATTTGCCTCTACCACATTCCAGGCATCCACGATTCTCTGAGTGAAAAACCTACCCTTCAAATTCTTCTTGAACCTGCTCCATCTCACTTTCAATTCATTCCCTCTGGTATTAGATATCTCAACACTGGAAACAGGCACTCTCTCTCCACTCCATCAATGCCTCTCATAATCTTATAAACACTTATCAGATCTCCCCTCAGCCTCTGACGCTCCAGAGAAAACAATCCAAGTTTATCCAGCCTCTCATGATATTGCATGCTCTCTGAATCAGGCAGCATCCTAGGAAACCTCTTCTGCACCCTCTCCAAAGCCTCAACATCCTTCCTATAGTGGTTCAACCAGAACTGTACGCAAAACTGCACATGTGGCCTAACCAGAGTTTTATCTAGTTATGTTTCCTCATGCCTGCAGGCAGGACTTTGGTCTGCTGGTCTTAAAGGAATTCACACACTGTCAGATCATTGCAGGATCAGAATTCACAGGTTATCTGCATGAAATAAGCAGCGTAAAAATCTCATCGGTATAGTGGGTGATGGTGACTAACACAGCGGTGTGGTCTCACTGATTGTCTTGACGTCACTAGGGATGGATCAAGATATTTGATCAACCGGACATCTTTTTTGAAGAAAGCTGCTTTCCAGATTCAGGGGATTCAATAGTCTTGTCATGTCCTTGGTAGGCATCGGGCAGCTACTTCATGTTGGGCTGTCTTTGACTGGAAAGCCATAGATAGATTCTGTGCCTGTTTCCATTTCCCAGCGTCAAAACCAGTTCTGGGTACAAGAACATCATTCTTTCTGGTTATTAATCCAGCCAAAATTTATGGTATCCCAAGAAGTCCTATCCTAAATTGGGTCCAAACATCAAAGTCATTTAGTGCTTTCATAGTTCATTCTTGAAATGGTCTCAATGTTAACCTAAAATCATTGAGAAGAAGACTGTTCAAATCTTTCAGAATTTCAGATACATCATTAAATTTTTATCACTCGAAAGGATAGAGATGTCATTTATGGTAGCATTTAAGTCCTTTTATTCATGTTCACTTCATGAACTGAAGAGCAGCTGGAGCTGTACCTAGTCGTTATCTATCAACATAATGTGTTACTTTAGTACACCAGCGTTAAAGATTCATGCTTTGTTTTTATCCACTAAGGATAGGTCCATCACAGCTAGTCCCTAAAATTTCACCCCAGTGTCCAGTTCAAAGATGCTACTGTTAAGTTTCCATTAAACAGTGGATGAGCTTATGAGACGGCTTACTCACATTCCTTTTAATCATTAATCAATTTGGATATGGTCTATTATCTGCTTTTGATTTAACAGATGCCTTTAGAATTTCTTTCTTGGTTACTTCATTCTTAATTTTAGTTGAATCTACACTCTGTTGCCACTTTTTGGGTCCACCTTACACCTGCTTGCTAATGCAAACTTCTAATCAGACAATCGTGTGGCAGCAACCACAATGTATAAAGGCATGCAGGCATGGTCAACAGGTTCAGCTCAAAAGTTCAAAGTTCAAAATCAATTTATTATCAAAGTACGTATATTAGATTAGATTATGAGGACACGCAATCCTCTTTTATTGTCATTTCGTAATGCATGCATTAAGAAATGATACAATATTCCTCCGGTGTGATATCACAAAAACACAGGACAGACCAAGACTGGAAAACTAACAAAAACCACATAATTATAACATATAGTTACAACAGTGCAACAATACTGTAACTTGATGAAGAACAGACCATGGCACAGTAAAAAAGTTCAAAGTCTCTCGAATGTCCCACATCTCACGCAGATGGGAGAAGGAAGAAAACTCTCCCTGCCATGCCCAACCACAATCCGACTCTGAGTTGTCCAAGTACCATCTCTATCCGAACGATTCGACCTCAGCCTCGGTCGCCAACAGCAGGCAAAGTCGGGGATTTTGGGGCTTTCCCTCCGGAAGATTCTCAATCGCCCAGTAACAGCGGCAGCAAACTGGCGTTTCAGAAATTTCCCCAGATGTTCCTCTGTTCTTTCACATCTGCCCCTATCAAATCAGAATTGTCCACGGCCCCTATTTAACAGATATGATATCATTTTTCACCGGAGAGCTGCGCGCGCGCATCACGCTGCCATCTTCTCCTCCCGCCTATATTTCACCATATGCAACTCTCAGAGCCATTTTCTTGCAGGCATTCACAGTAAATACAAAGAAACGCAATAGAGTCATTGAAAGACTGCACACAAGATGGACAAACTACCAATGGGCAAAAGGTAGCAAACTGTGCAAATACAAAAACTAATAAAAGAATTAATAATAAATAAGCAATAAATATCAAGAATATGAAATGAAGAGTCCTTGATAGTGAATCCGTAGGCTGTGTTCAGTTCAGTGATGGGGCAAGTGAAGTTATCTCCTCTTGTTCATGAGCCTGATGGTTAAGGAGTAATAACTGCTCTTGAACCTGGTGGTGTGGATTCTGAGGCTCCTGATTGCTGCCGTAAGAAGAGTGCATGAGCTGGATGGTGAATGTCCTTGATGATGAATGCTGCTTTCTCGTAGCAATGCTTCATGTAGATGTGCTCAATGGTGGGGAGGGCTTTACCCATGACAGACTTGGCCCTATTCACTACTTTTTGTAGGATTTTCTGTCCAAGGGCATTGGTGTTTCCTTACTAGGCCATGATGCAACTAGTCAATATATTTCCACCGCACATCTATAGATGTTTGTCAGCTTTTAAGATGATAGTCCAAATCTAGGCAAACTTCTCAGAATGCAGAGGTACTGCCATGTTTTCTTCATTATCGGACACATGATTGTCTCAAACAGATCATCTGAAATGATAACATCAAGAATTTAATGCTGCTGACCCGCTCCAATTCTGATCCCCTGTTGAGGTTTGGCTCATGGACCTCTGGTTTCCTCCTGCTGTAGTCAATAACCAGCTCTTTGGTCTTGCTGATGCTGAGTGAGAAGTTGTTGCTGTGGCACTACTCAGCCAGATTTTCAATCTCCCTCCTATATTAATAACCACCTCTGATTTGGCCAGTGACAGTGGTGTCATCAGCAACTTAAGTATGGCATTGGATCTGTGCTAGCCTCATGGTCATAAGTATAGACTGGAGGGGGCTAAGCACACAGCCTCATGGCACACCTGTGCTGGTGGAGATAATGAAGAAGATCTTGTTGCCAGTCTGAACTGACTGGGATCTGTAAATGAGGAAATTGAGGATTCTGTTGCTCAAGGAGCTATTGAGCTGCTGTTCAGACCATGATTGTTGATACTAGATAGGGTGGTTTGAGTATCTCAGAAACTGCTGATCTCCTGAGGTTTTTATACAGGACAGTCTCTAGAGTTACAGAGAATGGTGTGAGAAACAAAAAAAAAGCATCCAGTGAGCAGCAGTTCTGTGAAAAATGCCCAGTTAATGAGAGGGTTCAGAGGAGAGTGTCCAGACTGTTCAAGCTGACAGGAAGGCAACAGTAATTCAAATAAACATGTCACAATAGTGGTGTGCAGAAGAGCCTCTCAGAATGCACAACTTATCAAACTTTGAAGTGTATGGGTTACAGCAGCAGAAGACCATGAACATACACTCAATGGAAATTTTATTAAGTACTGGAGCTATCTAATGAAGTGGCCACTCTTTTTCTCCTGCAGCCTTTTGACTTCTTCCTTTGAATATTTCTCAATCTTGTATTTACGATGTAAACCACTAGTTTTCTCTAGTTTACTTTTTAAAATACATTTTGGGTTTTGTCCAGTATGATAGACCCCTGCTTCTATTGCTCTTGTGCTCATCGCCTCTTCTTGTGCTGGCAGGAGAAGCCCCTCCATGCTGTCCCTCAACCCTGCCATTTCCAGCCATTGGTAGGACTTTCTACTGCGACTGGGTCTCTGATAACTGGTAGGGCAAATGTCTTGATTGCTCTAATTTTGTTCTTTCCATTCAGCTAGATTTTTAGGACCTGTCTGACTCTTTGAGGGTACTTGGATTTTGCAGCCTTTGTTGTGTCCTCATCGTAGCTTCCACACAACTGCAGTATCCCCAGGTATTTGTAGCTGTCCCATACATCTCGTTTGTGGCCTTCAGGTAATTCGACTCCTTCAGTCTTGATGAGTTTGCCTCCTTTCACTACCACCTGGTTGCACTTCTCTAGACTAAATGACATCTTGATGTCTGTGCTGAATGCCCTTGTCAGATGGATTAGTGAGTCAATGTCTCTTTCATTTCTGGCATACAGCTTGATGTCATCCATGTATGGGAGATGGCTGATGGTCATCCCACTCTTGAACCTGTACCATATCCACTATTTGAAATGATATGATTGAGGGGGTTCTAACCTATGTAGAACAGCGGAGATAGTGCATCACCATGGCATAATCCACATCTGATGGTCACTTGTACGATTGGCTTTGAGTTAACTTCTAGCATTATTCTCCAGCGGCCCTTTGAGTTCTTGGTGCAGGTCCTTAGTGTCTTGCTGACCTTGTGCAGAGACAGACATTCCAGGATCCATGTGTGGGACATTGAGTCGTATGCTTTCTCTCAATTCAGGCTGATCTCAGGTTGCTTTGCCTGCTCTCGGAGTTTCTCATGACTGCTTTGTCTACCAGCAGTTCAGTCGCTCAACTCATCACAAAATATAGCTCCTTCCTGTCATTGTACTGTTACCTCTCTATAACACCTCTACTTTTCCAGATAGCTAATGAAGTTGGTATGTTACTTAATAATTTTTATAAAGATCATCCCATTAGAATGCATCATAGATTGGTATGGCATCTGCTCTGCCTGAGACTGCAAGAAACAGCTCAGTCCGTAACACAACCAACATTTTCCCCATTGGCTCCACCTAAACCTCAGGGTGTCTTGGGAAATCTGCCAACATAGTCAAGGACCACTGCCAGCTTGGTCATTCTCTCTTCTCCCCTCTTCCATCAGGTAAAAGATACAAATGTTTGACAGCCCTTGAAGTTTATTTTGTGTGTTGCATTGGATTAACTCTGTAACGGCAACACTAGATTCTGCATTCACGTCACAAATTTCACGTCACATGCAGGTGATAATAAACCTGATTCTGATTCTTTTTACTACCCCAGTACAGTATCATCACATATGGCATCATCTGTCTGCGTGGCATGCAAATAAAAGCTTATCACCGTATCTCAGTACATATGACAATAATAAACCAGTTCAATACCAGGATCCCTGGAACTTCAACCACTTCTTCTCTCCATACTTTTTTTGGACACTCAGTCACTTTCTGCTCTTTGCTTGAGAAAAGATATATTGACGTCGAAGACAGTACAGAGGAGGTTTACCAGGTTGATTTCAGAAATGAAGAGATCAGCCTAAAAGGGAAAGATTGAGTCACCTGAGACCATACTCATTAGAATTCAGAAAAGTGAGAGGGGATATCGTAGAAGCATAGAAAATTATGAAAGAGATAGATAAGATAGAGGCAGGAAAGTTATTTCCACTGGTAGGTGAGCCTAGAACTAGAGAACATAGCTTTAAAATTTGTGGGGGTGAGGAAGGTATAGATTAGGACAGAGATGAGGAAAATTGCTTTTCCCAGAAAGTAGGGAATCTGTGGAATTCTCTACTCAGGAAAGCAGGGGAGGATACCTCATTAAATATACTTAAGACACAGTTAGATAGATTTTTTGAATAGTAGGAAATGAACGGTTATGGAGAAAAGGTAGTCAGTAGAGCTGAGTCTAGATCCAACATATTGCAATTATAGCAATGTTTGTTTTAAATAGGCAAAAATCAGAAGGCATGATTACACAAGCCATTTGCCTTTCACAAACATACAATCTGCCAGTTTCTCACATTTTGAGTCCACAATGGTTGCAAGACCACCTTTGGCTCATATAAGAAAGACCATATTCTGATGGGTCAGCCACTGTCAACATCACAATTATTCTCCTGTAATGTTTTAGAATGTTTTCCTCTCTAGATCTTCAACTGGCTGTCTCTATGCTTCAGGACTGTTGTGAGTGGACTAACTGGTAGATGTTCTAGAGATCGCCACAAATGAAGAAGACATAGGCCTCGAGGAATATGCCTCATTTGTCACTGGCTATATCGGTAAGTGCGTAGATGAGTTTGGTACCTCAGGAACAGTCATCTCGTGGCCCAATCAGAAACTCTGGCTGAATGCAGAGCTGCACCTGGGACGCTGCCTTCAGGTCTGATGACAGAACAGCTCTCAGAGCAGTCAGGAGAAATGTCATCTTAGGCATCAAGAGGACAAAGATGGCCTACACATGAAAAATTCAGGAACACCTGTCTGATAACAATCCCCAGTTTATGTGGCTGGGCATCAAGGGTATTACTGACTACACAAGGAAAACAATATTATCTGTATCAGTGACCTTCCTCGCTGATGCTCTAAACAACTGTTATGCACACATTGAGGCATGTGGCACGATGTTGGCCATGAAAACTATCCCCTCCCCCCCCCCCCCCCCCCCCGGTGAGAAGCCACTGTCTGCGGCAGATGTGAGGAGGTTGGGCCAGACAACCTCCCAGGCCACATACTCAGGGAGTGTGCACACCAGCTCACTGAGGTCTTCATGGACGTGTTCGACACATCACTCATCCAAGCTGCTGTACCAAGGTGCTTCAAATCAACCAACATCAACCATGTACCAAAGAATTCTACACCTTCAGAACTGAACAACTGTCACGTGATGGTACTGATGCCAATCATCGTGAAGTGCTTTGAGCGGTTCATAATGGCACATATCAAAAATTCCATTCCTGCTGCATTAGACACTCACCAATATGCTTACTGACAGAGCCGCTCTATCAAAGATGCCATAGTATCTGTCATGTACCCAGCCCTGACAAACCCAAAAAACAAGGATATTTATGTCAGAATACTGTTTCTGGATTTCAGTATAGCTTTCGACATTATTGTCCCACAGACCTTGATGAACAAACGCCTTCTCCTTAGTCACAACTGTGCAAGTGGGTGCTGGACTTCTTAACAAACAGACCTCAGAGTATCTTAACAAGCTGCATTGCTGCATGATATGGAAACCGCACTGCGGTGGACAGGAAATCTCTATAATGGGTAGTCACTGAGATCTTCATGGACATCTTCAACACATCACTCATCCAAGCTGCTGAACCAAGATGCCAAGGTATTCATTTATCAAAACTCTCTAGACTCTGGGCAGGTCCTGGTGGATTGGAAGGCAGCAAATATCATGCCACTTTTTTAAAAAGGATGTAGGCAAATGACAGGCAACTATAGGCCAGTTAGCTTAACATCTGTTGTCAAGAAAAGGCTTGAAGCTGTCATTAAGGAAGAAATAGTGAAACGTTTAGAAAGGAGTGGTTCCATTAGACAGACGCAGCATGGATTCAGAAAGGGCAGGTCCTGTTTGACAAACTTACCAGAGTTCTTTAAGGACATAATGAGTGCAGTGGATAGAGGGGAACAGGTGGATGTCGTATACTTGGATTTCTAGAAGGCATTCGACAAGGTGCCGCACAAGAGACTTATAAATACAATAGGGTGCATGGAGTCGGAGGAAGTGTATTGGTTGGATAGTGAATTGGTTAACCAATAGAAGGCAGAGAGTTGATATAAATGGGTGTTTCTCAGGTTGGCAGTCAGTGGTGAGTGGGGTGCTGCAGGGGTCGGTGCTGGGCCTGCAGCTGTTTACCATTTACATTAATGATTTGGAAGAGGGGACTGAGTGTAGTGAAGCAAAATTTACTGATGACACTTATCTGAGTGGAAAAGCAAATTGTACAGAGGATGTGGAGAGTCTGCAGAGGGATATAGGTAAGTTAAGTGAGTGGGCCAAGGTCTGGCAGATGGAATACAATGTTGGTAAATGCGAGATCATCCACTTTGGAAGAAAAAAATAGAAGAGCAGATTATTATTTAAATGTTGAAAGATTGCAGCATGCTGTTGTGCAGAGGGACTTGAGAGAGCTTGTTTATGAATCGCAAAAAGTTAGCTTGCAGGTACAATAGGTTATTAAGAAGGTAAACAGAATGTTGGCCTTCATTGCTAGAGGGATTGAATTCAAGAGCAGGGAGGTCATGCTGCAACTATACAGGGTACTGGTGAGACTGCACCTGGAGTGCTGTGTGCGGTTCTGGTCTCCATACTTGAGGAAGGATATACTGGCTTTGGAGGCAGTGCAGGGGATACCAGGGATGACGTGGTTAACCTATGAGGAGAGATTGAGTCACCTGGGACTATACTCTCTGGAATTCAGAAGAATGAGCGGGGATCTTATAGAAACATACAAAATTTTGAAAGAGGTAGATAAGATAGAAGCAGGAAAGTTGTTTCCACTGGTAGTTGTGACTAGAACTAGAGGACGTTACCTCAATACTCAGGGGAGAAGATTTAGGATGGAGAGGAGGAGAAACTGTTTTTACCAGAGAGTGGTGAATCTGTGGAATTCTCTGCCCAGGGAAGCAGTTGAGGCTTCTTCACTAAATATATTTAAGATGAGTTAGATAGGTTTTTACATAGCAAGGGAATTAAGGGTTATGGGGGAAAGGCAGGTAGATGGAGTGGAGTTTACGGACAGATCAGCCATGATCTTATTGAATGGTGGGGTAGGCTCAATGGGACAGATGTCCTACTCCTGCTCCAATTTCTTATGTTCTTATGTCAAAACTGCGCAACACATCACCATCAAGGACATATTGTCACAAGGAGGTGGCTGGGAATGGACCCAAGTGCAAGACACAGACACTGAAGGACTAGGGACAGGACTAGGATACAGTGTGAGGGCAAGGACATGGACACGAAAACCAGGAACCCGGAACCGAACTGGACAAGAGAGCTAGGAGCCCGGGCTTGGACTCTGAGCCAGAGACTAGACAAGGACCCAGTACCTGGGTCTTGCCTCTGGCTCGGACCCCAGAACTAGGCAAGGACGAGGCTTGGCTGGCAGGCAGGACGAGGCTGGAGTCTTCAGGGTAGAAGCTAGAGGTGAGGCTTGGCAGGAGGCAGGAGGCTGGAGTCAGTCTCCTCCTCGGCAGGGGGCAGATCACCACCCGACGGAGGTATGGAACAGGAAGGGACAGAACCAACCGCAGGTAACGGCAAGACGGCCTGGCTTACCCGACGGAGACAAGGGACAGGAAGGGAGCTGGGTACAGGGTGGCTCCAGGACAAGACCGCGGGCGAGACGAGGCGAGAGTTACCAGCAAGACAAGGCAAGGCTTCAGGCAATGCAAGGCAAGACGAGAACTTCAGGTGAGGCGGGAGTTACCAGCAAGACAAGGCAGGGCAGGGCTTCAGGCGAGGAAACAGGAGGCAGAGGAAGGGATACAAAGAGTAGGACAAGAACAATCCAGCTGCCACGCCCTGGTCTCTGAAGGTATTTATGCAGCCAGCCCCAATGAGCATCAGCTGACTCAATTAGAGCTCAACAAGAACAGGAACAGGGTAGACAGGAAAACCTGGAGCAAGGATCGATAGACCGGACCGTGAACTGGAATACGGATTTTACGGACTGGACCATGACACATATATACAAAAAGGTGGCGGAAAAGGGCCAGTAACATCATGAAGGATCTCGCATACTACTGCTCATGGACTGTTCGTCCAACTCCCATCAAGGAGGAGGCTACAGAGCATCCATGCCAGGACCACCAGACTCAAAAACAGTTACTTTCCCCAAGCAGTAAGTCTGGTCAACACCTCCACACACTAATCCACCCCTCCACCCCCTAACTGCCACTACATTATCATTTCCTGTCAGTCACCTTACAGTATGTAAAGATACGCCTGTGCCTAGTGTCAACTCACGGACATGAAATCAATCTGTGTATATAAGCTATCTTATGTGTATTTATTTTTATTTCTTGTGTTTTTATTGTGCTGCATCCTCCATACCTGGCTCAACATGTTGAGATCGTGTGGAAGCTTGCATGCTTCAAGGTCTCCATCAGGCAATGCCATCTCAGGGCCACCCATGTTTGAACACCTGTGGGTGAGATGCCAGACAAAGGTTGATCCAATCCCTGCTCCCAGACGGACAGATTCATGTCTACCCCTCCTGGGCCACACTTCATCATGAATCAAGCCAACTTTTGAATATATACAACCCCAGCTTTCCCCTGTGGTGGCCCAACCCAGGACGTTCTCCACCTGGTCCAAATGTGCCTCTCACCAAGATCCAAGACAGATTTGCCATGGTCCATCGATTCAGCCACAAGCTGGAAGAGTGGCTTGACAAAACCAATTAAACGTGTGAAGCAAAAAACATCTGCCATATGAAGCAACAATATTTTACTGCGTTGGACCTGGTGTAACAATTATTCTGTCCTCCTTTACACTTACATACAGGAAATGCCATTAAGCAATCTTGAATCTATAACTCTTTCAAATTTTTCAATGTCATTGCCGTCACATTACTCATCCTTGCAAAGTAAGGTCTGGACTATAAAGAATTTGACCTCATCGGCTAACTCACACACTATTGTCCCTCAACATTCATTCCAGAGAATTCTAATGCCTTGCCAGCCCCTCAAATGCACAGTATAATCGCTTATACCTTGTCCAATGTACAATGATTGCATGCACCAAATTTTGTAGCTTTGAGATATTTAAAACATTGCTGGGTTATAGTGTGACTGTAATTCCTCTACAGTTCTATCAAAGGGGTTTCAACTGCATTGAGAGATGCCAAGAATTTAACTAGCATTGCACTAAAAACTGAGGTCACTTGCATTAATAACATGGCTTTCATTCAGTCACAAGTCACAGCAATTTGTTCTTCAGCACTTTTGCCTGTAAATTTTACAAAATGATTTGTCTTTGGACAATATATTCTGCAAAAGAATACAGCTGGCATCATGAGTTCATGTGCTCAAAAGTGGCAGATCCCGGAGAACATACTTTGCGGTTTTAAGTACATGCTGTTTAACTTGTATCCATCATTTATATTTTGCGTAGTGTGGGAATTAGTCTGGAGATATTTCAGGGAGAGGTTTTACCCAGATTTATCTGTCAGGATGGCACCTATTGAGGTCAGGCAACGTCAGGTCGAGAACCCTGATGATTCAAGCCAGCCCTTGACTTTGATTATGACCATTCATAAGCCGTTCACCCCTAGGGAGACACAGCATTTTTGTCAGAGTTGCCCTCACTTAAAGTCACATCTGAGAATTCAGAATTCTGGTACAAGCTCGAGGAAATGGTTGAAGTTCACTTGATGCACCCTAAAGATATTCAGGTGTTGGTAAAAGCAAAGTGCCCAAGGAATATATGGGACAGTGCGGGATGGTACTTGGAAAACTACTGGGAACACCAGCAATGAAGAAAGATATCGTTCTTTTAAAGGGGAAGTAAGGCAGTGGCTGGGGGGAGGTGAGAGCAACTGGGGAATGATAACGTCAGTGATTCAAAGAGCTGATGAGATATCCATGGATTATGTAGAATATAAATATTAAGCATTTGAGGAGAATTCAGGGTTGGATAATCCAGGGAGGGACAACCCTGTCTTCCTGAAAATGATGAAGGAAGGCCTGACCTCAGCCCACCAGAAAGTTTTAGATTTGTGGTTCACCTACCCTACAATAGTTTCATGGACCAGTGAGATAGACCAAAAAAAGTGCAAGAGAAATTGTAAAGTGGCTCTAGTGGATGCAGCTGCTATGCCATCACAGAGCCAAACAACAGGAATTCTGCAGATGCTGGAAATTCAAGCAACACACATCAAAGTGCCCGCTGCGTTCACCAGCAACTTTGATGTGTGATGCCATCACAGGGCTTTGTTTTGTGTGCCAGCAATCACAGCATGTAGCAAAGGACTGCCGGGCCAGGCATACAACAGGAGAGAAGTCGATATGCTACAGCTGTGGTCTATTGGGACATGGTTGGAGGCAGTGTCCAAAAAAAAAGCAGGCAAAGGTCATGTCAGACACGCAATCTCCTACCCCACCAGCACCCAGTCTGTCCAATCTGACTGCTGATCAGATCATAGAGCTGGTGAAGATGGCTTCTAGGTCAGAAAACTAGCAGGCTGTGGCTTCCTCTGCCAGAGCTGGTGACCTGAGGGTGTACGCAACAGCGTTGTTGGGGGCCCACAATACAATATGCTAGTGGACACAGGGGGATCGGTATCGATAACTAATCTACTCTTGCCAACAACTGGGCAGGCTAGTTATATTACAGGTGTAAGAGAGAAAACAGTGAAAGCAGAAAAAAGCGAGTCACGGATTCTCAAAATCGGCAGAGCATAGCTTCCAGTGTATTTCTGAGTCTGTCCAAATAATGAGGGTATTATCCTTGGTATAGACATCCTAAGGGAAGCAGGGGCCGTTATAGATTCAGGAGAGGAAGCAATAAAATGACATCAGGGACAGCGAACACGTACAACAAATAGTGTACACAACCCGACTGGCATTGTCACAGCTGCCCTGATCATCAGAGACTGGAGCCAGGATGGTGTCAGTGGGTTACTTTGTCAGCAGTTCTCAGCAGTGTGGGCTAGACACAAATAAGATTGTGGTCGAGCAAAGTTGAGCCCAGTTAAAATAGAGGGGGGCCTGTATAAACCCAATAAGCAGCATCCAATAAAAACTGATGTACCGACAGACGTTCAGGTCATCATGAAGGAATTAAAACACCAAGGGATACTCAGAGTGACTGCGTCAACTACTAACTTGCCTAGAAGGTCTGTAAAGAAGCACAATGGATCATATTGATTAACAATAAAGTATACAGCCCTTAATAAAGACCACACCAAAATTGCATCTCATTGTGGCGGGCCCTGTTACAATCCTGAATGGCCAGTCCCCAGAACATAAAGTTTTCTCAGTCCTGGACATCGCTAATGGATGTTGGGGGCTGCCCTGAGCACCTGCGTCCCAAGACAGATTTGCCTTCACCCTGGGTGGGCAGCAGTATACGTGGGCCAGACTCCCCCAGGGATTCCACAATAGCCCAGCCATTTCTCATAAGGTCATGGCACAGACTTTGGAAAAGCTCAATCTAATATCCTACTGGCTGACCATCTTATAATATGTAAATTATCTATGAATTGCTTCGGAAGGTGATGCAGGTGATTTAGGGGTGATAGCCAGTGTTTTAGAGATACTGTGAGACAAGGGGTTTAAAATCAGTCTACACAAGACTCAGATAAGAAAGAAAACCGTACAGTACCTAGGCTACACCATCCCAGGGAGGAAGGACAAGTCAGATGATGGATGTTCTTCAATCACCTTCATTCCCTGCCCAGTAAATGTACGGGGAGTAAGGAAGGTAATGGGTCTATTCAATTACTGCTGCAATTTCATGCCACGGTTCTCAGCACAGCCCCAATACAGGCTTTGATTAAAGGAGGGAAGCCCCCTCTGGAGGAAGTAAGATGGGAGCCAGATGAGGAAAAAGCAGACGAGAAGACAAAATGAAGCAAAGGAGGGACCAGATGGGAGCTGGACACATCAGAAGGAGTCGTGGCACTACCATGTTTACAGATACTACTGAAGTTCTATCATGGGGTGATGCAGGGAAGGCAGAGCATGATCACAACCCTCCGGCAGTGGTAGTGGTGGCCAGGGATGGCCGGAGATGTTGAGAAATTCTGTTGCCATCGAATCATTTATGCCCAGCATAACCCTGGTAAGGGCATAAAGCTGTGGCTGGCAAACCAGCCACGGCTGAGGGGACCCTGGGAAAACATCCAGATAGACTTCTTTGGGCCTCTGCCAAAAACAAGGGGGAAAAGCTACTGTCTATGGATGACTTCACTCCATAGGTAGAGGCTTTTCCAACAGGGGACTGGACTGCCAGCATTGCTGCATAGATTCCAGTCCAGGAAATCCTCCCAAGGTTGGGAATACCAGTCCAGGTGGAATCGGATCAGGAAGCACATTTCACATGGAAAGCGATGAAGGAAATGTGCTGACTGTTAGGGATTCATCAACAGTTCCATGTACCCTACCACCCTCAGAGTTCAGGAATGGCAGAAAGGATGAACTGAACAATCAAGAATGCCTTAGCTGAAGCTAAAGCTGAGACTGGAGAGACATGGGTTGATGGCAAGGATTACTGGGAATCCTGATGAGATTGCGAGCAACCCCAAACTGCACACTGGGTCTCCTATGGGGTAATTACGGGTTGCGGGAAGCCTGGAGCTTACAGGGATAGAATGACCCAGTGTGTGAAAGACCTTTGTAACCAGCTTAAAGTTTTGAAGGACCGAGCAAAACAACAGCAGCACATTGCTGATCAGAGAGAGCCGGAGGGAAAGGAGATCGTCCTTCCACAGCCCGGTGACTAGTGTGACAGGGTCCTGAATTACCTCTACGAAATGTGCTTTCAAAAGAGAGAGAGAGAGAGTTGTGGAACACAGGCACCTTGTTAAAAAGAGAGAGAGAGAGAGAGAGAGAGGCGAAGACTGCTCACAGTTTGTTTATACTTTCTACAAGGATGCTGCCTGCTTGTAAGTTCTTACAGAAAGAGAAGAGAGGAGCTACTTGAGAGACAGTTGGTATTCAGCATGGTCAGATAAATAAAAGGTCAGATGATAGACCTGCAGACACATTGTTTTGGACAATAAATGAGCTTTGTTGTGCCCACAGAAAAAGTGGGCTTTGGAGGATTGATCAGGCGGATCGATCAGTGGCTCTCACAGTGTGAAAAGGGTGTGACCGGTGGGTAGTTATTCATGTATCCAACCGCGCCTGGGTTGTTAATTCCAAAACAGAAGAACGGTCCCCTTTGTTATGGTCACACCCGGTGATTTCTGAAGGAATTCGGAGGACAACGGGAAGATTGATGGTGTCAGCTCACTTGAAGACTCAAATCTCTCTCTCTCTCTCTCTCTCTCTCTCTCTCTCTCTCTCTCTCTATCACTTCTCAACTAAATTCCACGAACTGAACTGAACTTTACTCATCATCGTAAGACTATCTATTTACCCCTAGACTTGAAGAAGCGTGGTTTTCATATATTTCCACACTTACTTATGCATATAAAATCATTGCTAACCTATTTGATATAACTGCATTTATATTACTGTATTGCGTAGTTACTAATAAATACCATTAGTTAATAGCAATACTGGACTCCAAAGTGTTTTCCATTTCTGCTGGTTCTTTAACCCGTCACAGGGTACGTGACTCTGGTTATGGTGAGAGTGTTGCCTGAAAGGGCAGGGTTTACTCCCTGATGGATAGGGCCACAGATGGTACTTTTAACAAGTGACACTTGTGTCTGCCTGTAGACTTGGCGAGGCAGCCAGTGGAAGCACAGGACTCAGATTAAACCATATGACTCACCTTCTTGTTGCTCCCAGAGAGAGCTGGGGATCCAGTGTACCCAGTAACTGTGTAATTGCAGAGAACCTAAGAGTTGAACACCAGCCGACCATACCAGACCTGACCACAGCTGACGGAAACACACCCACAGCAATCGTGGAGGCAGAAGACACCAAGAGTGTGGCAGAAGCCTGTGAATAACAAGCTAAAGTGTGATCTTATTATTACTCAGCAATAAAGGCTGTTTGCAGAAGGCAGAAAATTAGTTAAGTAGCATAGAATAGAAAAAAAAATTGGGGAAAATAGATGGGGAGGGATTTAAATTAAAGCAGAGACGGCAAGTTCCACAACTTCGATGGCATGGCAGAATGAGAAAGATTGCACACGGCATCTGAAGGCAGTCTCCCAATACCTGAATGGGGAGTGAATACAAATGAGCTGGGCCCTATCAGCAGTCAGCCCAGTTATCCAGTGGACCTGAGAAAAGCCCTTGCAGTCATTCAAATAGAGACCATCCCAACCCCTTCCTGGACATTGATGAGAGGGCCTGTGAGCCTCATGCACTTACCTTGCTAGTGTCCCTGGAAAGAGAGTTTAGCTACCAGAGAGTGAAGAGCTGAGGATAAGGAATGTGATTAAGCTGCAATTGGCCAGCAGGGGAGCAGCTAAAAGGAATACAAATGAAGCTGCATTTCTAAAGACTGATTTTCAAATTTCTGGAAGAATCTCTCTGCTCAGCATTTTGTAGGTAGCGATTAGGGATGATAGGGTAGATGTAGATACACATAAAATAATTGGAGGGGTTCTGAGGCAGGGCATTTCTGCTGTCCTATTTTGAGTAGATCCTCCTTTAGGTTGGCCTTTCCTGGTATAAGTTTATTTTTCTCCAGGAGGGCCAAGAGGAGGGACTGTTAGAGCAATTTTTGGGTTTGACTTATTTACATTTAGCAAATTATTTCAGCCACCAATCTTCAAATCTGAATGTAAATTGTAGCTCTGAACAATAGGCTCCTAAAAGCTGTGAATCACAGACCAGACCAGATTAAAATTCATTTAGATAGCTTTGGTGCGGGTACGAGTCAGGAGGTGTGAAGTTTGTTTTTAGTTTCAAAGAAATCATTGTAGATTCATTGTAAATATGGAATTGTCCTTTGATATCAAGCCCCTCATTGAATCAGCCAGATCTTTCCACCAAAAGTGTCTCCATATGATGCCTCCTGTATCTTTTTTGTCAAGTAAAAAAACTGCTTCATATCTACCAGTACTTTGCTCTGGTGACTTCATTCATGCAATAATATATTCAATAATTCAAAGTAAATGTTAAATGCCACTTTTGTGTGATTATATTTCTGCAGGTTTCTAATGTATTCTATTTGCCTTGTTTTTACATGTATTACCTCCCTTTGTTTTGACTAAATTTCTTCAGACTGCCCACCCAGACATTTCGCTCTATGATTACACAGTCACAGAAGGTTTACATGTGTAGTATGTTGTTTTTAGGAATGCTAAGGGAAATATACCCCAGGGCCCAACTCACAACTGATCCTGAATGATGGTACATTATAGGTTGTACTGTTTAAGCTGTTGACATAATGTCACAAGGTAGTAGAGGTTCTACTAATCTTACAATAAGAATCACACTTAATATTTAAATATACATGATCATCAAATGAATATACAACAAATACAATTTCCTCATCCACTACTGTACATAGATAACAGAAACACTCCATGAATAATTGACCACCATTTGAACTATTTTGATTTTATTGCTAGTATCCATTCATAACATTGAGTGTGCCAGTGGTAAAACTGAATGGACTAACATTATCAAACATACAAATTCTTAAAGACTGTTGCTTTGTAAGAAATTAAAATACACTTGGCAGTGGCTTGTTGAATTCAGCTTCCTGCCTGCTTGTTTTTTTATATATCAAAGGTGACTATGGACACTCTATGAACTGCAGAGAACTCTATTTTATCACAGTTGGATGCTGTGTGTACCAAGTATAATGGGCACTGCAGAAGCTGATATGATACTTTGTTCTCTAAATAAGATGGCCGGAGAAGGGTTGCAGGAAAGTGAAAGATAAAATACAGCTTGATATAAACAGAGAAATCTATGATATACACAATTCATTGTTGTATTTGTTAAATTGCTACAAAAATTAATCAGGAATTGCTTTTACATATTTTGCTTGAAATGTCTGACAGAATAAAAAGCCATAGAGCATAACTTAAAGGCTACTACCAACTAATAAAAGGCTGTTTACATGTCACCTTAATAATTTAAAATAGTCATAAATTAACCTGTTTTGTATTTTGCTGACTAAGAGCTGAAATGTCATCTGAGACTGAAGTGGGCACTGATAAATATTAAGTATTTGGACAAAGTAACATTAGGTGACATCATTTTCATATAAACACAGTTGATATGTTGCAGATGCTACAACTGTAAACAATAAATACAGCCCATCGCTTCATACCAATAAAATTTACCCAGCCATTTATCAGGGTATCCATTTCAATGTTGAAAAGGTTGTGGGAGTGCCTACATTTGTTTTAATTACACTATTTGATACGTAGTAAATATGTCTGTGTTTCTGATGTCAATTTATCTTTTACAGAGAAAAAAAACTTATAAACAGTCCACTGTGTGCTCTGGTGATATTTTATTGCAATTGGTTGACATCAAAGTTCAAAGTTCAAAGTAAATTTTATTATCAAAGTACACATCTGTCACCACATACAAGCCTGAGAATCATTCTTCTATGGGCATTCCCAGCAGATCTATAGAATAGTAACTATAACAGGATCGATGAAAGATCAACCAGAAGATAACAAACTGCAACTGCAAATATAAATAAATAGCAATAAATAAGAACATGAAATAACAAGAGAAAGAGCACTTAAAGTGAGATTATTGGTTGTGGGAACATCTCAATGGATGGGCAAGTGAGTATAGTTTTCTCTTTTTGTTCAAGAGCCTGATGGTTGTGGGGCAGTACCTGTTCCTGAACCTGGTGGTGTGAGTCTTGAGGCTCTCGCACCTTCTACTTGATGGCAGCAGTGAGAAGAGAGTATGGCCTAGGACATATAGCCGAATATATCAGTCCCACGACTGTGGCCTTTGTAAATGATGTACCATGTTGCAAATGCAGTTCTTCCATTCAAGCACATTGAACTTGGATAGTAATGTTTCTTTTGGATTAGTCAAACCATACCCACATCAGCAATGAAGAACGTTTTTAATGCACAATTACATTATCAATTAAAAGAGATTGGCTTGGTGTCATTGGAGTGTATTGAATGAC
Organism: Mobula birostris; assembly: GCF_030028105.1. Classification (NCBI taxonomy): domain Eukaryota; kingdom Metazoa; phylum Chordata; class Chondrichthyes; order Myliobatiformes; family Myliobatidae; genus Mobula; species Mobula birostris. Next base: position 140,649,058 of record NC_092371.1, on the reverse strand, counting down.
ACAGCAGAGAAAGGGGCAATTTTGGCCATTCAGCATACCTCAGCACCTGAGATAGAATATTACTGTTAATATCATTACCTTAATCTTTCTACATAGTCTTCCAGAATTTTTTTCTCTTCAGGTATTCATTAGATTTTCTTTTCAATGCTGGTTTTGAAAATACTCCCACCATTCTTTCAGGCAATACATTTCAGTTGGCTTCTATGTAGTTCAATTTAGTGTAAGCACAGTTAAAGATGCTACTTTTTTCGGTCATTAAAGATAAACACTCTCTTCCATTTTTTTAAGAATTCAGTTTATCAGGTGCAGAACTATTCCTTGAAATGATTTTACACCTTCAGGGCAAATTCAGATTGATGGTTTTAAGAGAGGGCTGGGAGCAGTGGGGATGTATGGAAAGAGGGTGGGAGTGGTCACTGAATAATAAGAACTAAATTAACAAATGCCAGGCTGACTTGAGGAGTTATCATTTTAAACTTAGCTCTTTAAAGCTTAGAATTTTCAGTAGATATTACAACAAAGTTAATGGTGCTGTTTATTTGTGAATTGTACAACATTAGGCCTGCAGTTGAACTTAGCTGAATATAATTTTTTGATCCAGCTTCCGGCGATATGGCATCTTGTTTGTCCTTTTTTTCAGGAATATTTTGCATTTGGTCATATGATTTACCATAGAAAGTTTGTTTAACTTGAGCTGTGTCATTCAACAATCAATGCTGTTGACAACCTTCTCTATCACTAAAAATTAAATATAAATTTGGGATTTAATTCTACAGCACTTGAATTTTGGGGAGAAAATTATCTTTTATTCTTTTCCTACTCTTCCTAATTCTTTTTCTGCACCTGAGTATATCTGAGGTTCAGGAACAGTTATTACCCCTCAATCATTAGGCTCTTGAATCAGAGGGGTTAACTTCACTCGCTCCAACACTGACAGTTCCCGGATCCTATGGACTCACTTTCAAGGACGCTTCATCTCATATTCTTGATATTTATTGCTTATTTAATTGTTATTATTATTTTTTTCCTTTATATTTGCACAGTTTATAGTTGCAAAAAACAAGTCTTTTGCTTGTTTGTCCATCTTGTTGGGTGCAGTCTTTCATTGATTCTATTGTGTTTCTTGGATTTACTGTGTATGCCCACAGGAAAATGAATCTCAGGTTTGTACATAGTGACATATATGTACTTTGATAATAAATTTACTTTGAACTTTGAGTTGACAGTAAACTCGCTGCTGTCCCTTCCCTATACTTATGACTGTGTGACTAACTACAACTCAAATGGCATCTATAAATTCACCAATGACATCACTGTTGTTGGCAAAATTTGAACTGATGATGAGGAGGCATACAGGAGTCAAGTTGGATCAGCTAGTTGAATGGTGTTGAAAAAACAATCTTGCACTCAACATCAGCAAGACCAAGGAATTGATTATGGACTTCAGGAAGGGGAAGCATCATGAACAAACATATCAGCAGCTCTACTTCATGAGGAATTAGAGCAGATTCTATCAACACACAAAGACCTGCGTATTTCTATCAACACACAGTGGACAGTATAATGTACGGATCTATTTCTTTTGAGCAATGAACTCCCCCCCCCCCCCGCCCATAGCACTACACATTGATCTATGTCTGTGCATGTACTGTTTTCTAGATATACGCATTGTTTTTTCTCTCTCTCTCTCTCTCTCTCACTGCAATGTGAACACACCAGTTAAAGCCATCTCCCATGTGTGTACCTCTACATAATATATATGTAGTTCTGCAGAGACACAACAAAGTGGTGACAAGTATGAACTTGAATGCCAGACAATATCATGAACTGCACCGACAGTTACGGGATAGAACAGCGAGAGTTAAACGGCACAAGAAAGCTGAAGGACGTGTGAGTAATAGTGAAAGGCACTGAATTTAAAGTGAAAATAACGGTGATAGCTTCATTCAGGAAAGTTGACAAATTTGATAGTGCTACTGAACGCTGGGAGTCGTACATCGAGAGGGTTGAATTGTATCCAAACAACATAGAGGAGAAAAAGAAAGCCCCTATACTTCTTAGATTAATGGGCCAAGAATGTACAGTCTCTTATGCAGCTTAATAATCCCTGAAAAGCAAGATGTTTGATGAAATTGTTACAATTTTGCAAAAGCACCTAAACCACCTGTAATAGCTGAGAGATTTAGATTGTACAAAAGGAACCAATCAAAAGATGAAAACATTTCTGAATACATTGCAGAACTGAATAAACTTTCCCAGCACTGTAACTTTAGAGGTGGACTTTCTGATGCATTAAGGGACAGACTTGTAGGTGGCAGACATAGTCAAAGCATTCAAAAGAGGCTACTGTCTGAAAGAGACCTAACCTCAGAACAGGCACCGACCATTGCAATATCATTAGAGACTGCAGCAAAGGATGCAGCAGAATGACAGAAAATGAGGTTAGAATGTGAAATGCACAAAATGTCCCTGAGAGGTGCAAAAAGCCAGAAATTTTATGAATGTGGCAAATCGTCACATGATGCAAATAACTATTGGTTCGAGGAAAAAGTGTGCAGAAAGTGACATAGACAAGGTCACATAGAGAGGGCGTGCAATTCAGACAAAAAGCTCAACCAAAGGGAAAAACTATGCTGAGTGAAGAGTTTCACAGATAAATGTATACAGTGACCGAATTTGTAAGAGACAACATAGAGTCTGATGGAGGTGAGCTGTCATGCCTAGAACTGCATAGCATAACTGAAGCAGATCAAAAAATCATCTGGATCACAATAGATGTGTCTCGTAACTGAAAATGGAGCAGGATACAGGGCCAGCTTTGTCTACAATTCCAGCGGCTGACTACAACAGGCTGTTTTCTAAGATACCATTAGAGAAGACCCCAGTGCTGCTTAAGACCAACACAGGTGAAAAAAGTGTCTCCCAAAGGCAAACTGTAGGTAAATGTGACATATGGAGGTCAAACACAGCAGTTAGAGCTTTATGTATTGAGAAGTGGAGGGCCAGCACTTTTTGGAAATGAATGGTTGAGAAAAATCCAACTAGACTGGCACTCAATCAAAGCTCTCAATATGGCATCAACAGGCAACTGTAGCCCAAATGGAAGCAGTAACCAGAGGCTGTCACAGCTGCTTAATGCTAATGAGAAGGTATTTGAGAAGAGAAAAGATAAACAGATTGAAGACTTGGCCAAAAGCAGTTTGGGATGCCAGAAAGTTCAAAATGCACCCCTACAGGCACCATTACACCCATGGGTGTGGCTGTCTTTACCATGGCAAAGAATGCATATTGACTTTGCTGGGCCATTCATGGACTCCATGTTCCTGATTGCTGTGGATACTCATTTGAAGTGGTCAGAGGTTATACCAATGAAGTCAACCACCTCAGCAAAGACCGTCTCCAGTCTGAGGACTATATTCACCAGAAATGGCTTACCAGAACAAATTGTGTGTGACAATGGACCACAATACACGACAGAAGAATTCAGACTGTTCAAGAAGAAAAATGGCATCCGTCAGACATTTCAAGTCAGCTCCTTCCCATCCAGTAATGAATGGATTATCTGAAAAAGTTTATCCAAAACATCAAGAAGTCTGTTAAAGCAATGGACAAGGAGGACACTTCTCTGCAGTACAAGGCGGACAACTCCCTTTTTTCTGTATTAGAATTCTGTTCATGCGAATACAAATCAAACACCTGCAATGCTGTTCATGGCCAGGAATCAGAGAGCTTGTATGGACCTCCTGAAACCAGACCTCCAGGGGGAAGCACAGAGTAAACAGTTCAGCCAGTTGCCAAGGAAACAGCAAGGAGCTTTGAGATTGGATAGTCAAGTCCTAGTGCATGATTAGCAAGAACACCCACTAGGATAGCTACAAGAACTGGATCATGGATGTACACAACAGATGTTGGAGATCAGAAACGGAGATGTCATGTGGACAAAATACTGGATGCTCAACCAAAGAATACAACTTAATTGACTGCATCTAACAAGATGGACACATTACAGTCACCAGAATTACCTCCCTGTGATGATGTCACTGACAGCAATGTGACACTGGAAACCAAGAACGTTGTCTTGGACAAGACACCTGCTAAACCTGATGCCCCTCCACAGGTCCAGAGGCGCCACCCTAAAGGTAACAGTGTGCCACCCAACAGACTGAATCTTTAGAACTCTGAAGTTAGTTATGGCTAGGCAGAGCTCAAATACCATCTATAAATTTGCTGACGATACAACCATTGTTGGTAGAATCTCAGGTGGTGACGAGAGGGCATACAGGAGTGAGATATGCCAACTAGTGGAATGGTGCCGCAGCAACAACCTGGCACTCAATGTCAGTAAGATGGAAGAGCTGATTGTGGACTTCAGGAAGGGTAAGATGAAGGAACACATACCAATCCTCATAGAGGGATCAGAAGTGGAGAGAGTGAGCCGTTTCAAGTTCCTGGGTGTCAAGATCTCTGAGGATCTAACCTGGTCCCAACATATCGATGTAGTTATAAAGAAGACAAGGCAGTGGCTATACTTCATTTGGAGTTTGAAGAGATTTGGTATATCAACAAAAACACTCAAAAACTTCTATAGTTGTACCATGGAGAGCATTCTGACAGGCTGAATCACTGTCTGGTATGGGGGGGGCTACTGCACAGGACTGAAAGAAGCTGCAGAGGGTTGTAAATATAGTCAGCTCCATCTTGGGTACTCGCCTACAAAGTACCCAGAACATCTTCAAGATGCAGCGTCTCAGAAAGGCAGCGTCCATTATTAAGAACCTCCAGCACCCCAGGCATGCCCTTTTCTCACTGTTACCACCAGGTAGGAGGTATATACACCTGAAGGCACACACTCAGCAATTCAGGAACAACTTCTTCCCCTCTGCCATCTGATTCCTGAATGGACATTGAACCCATGAACACTACCTCATTTTTTAAATTTATTATTTCTGTTTTTGCACAATTTTTAGTCTATTCAATATATGTATACTGTAATTAATTAATTATTATTATTTTTTTTTCTCCTATATTATGTATTGCATTGAACTGCTGCTGCTAAGTTAACAAACTTCACGACACGTGCTGGTGATAACACACTTGATTCTGATTCTGATTCTGACGGTTATTGTAAAAGCATGTGTATTTGGAATATGGGTTTATGAAAGGGAAATTGAATGTTTTGTACATATACCGTTTATGTTGTATTAACCTAAAGTGGGAGGAAATGTAATGTATTGAATACACTTTTCGAGCAATAACCTCCCACCCACCCAGCTTAGCACTACGTATTGATCTGCTGTCTGTGCATGCGCTGTTGTCTATGCCTATGCATTGTTTTCTCTCACTCTCGTTGCAATGTGAATACATCAGTTAAAGCCATCTCCCGTGTGCATGCATTGATATGTAGTTGTGCAGAGAAACAACAGAAAGTGTCACTGTTTACATCACTGCCTGGTATGCAAGCTTAAATACACAGGGTTGCAAGACTCTTCCTGCTTCATCACATGTAGAGCCTTCCTCAGCAGTGAGGGCCATCTTTAAGAGGCAGTGCCTCAAGGTGGCATCTCTCACCAAGGACATTCTCTCTTCTCGTTACTACAATCAGGCAGAAGATACAGGAACCTGAAGACTCAGACTTAATGATTCAGAAACAGCTTCTTCCACACCAACATCAGATTTTTGAATGTTCTGTCAACCAATGACTACCTTGATGTTCCTTTTTTTCAAACTATTAATTTCTTTTTGTAATTTATAATAATTTTTATATTTTGCACTGTACCGTAGACATAAGACAACAAAGTTCCTGTCATATAAGTGAGTGATAATAAATCAGACATGAGGAAATCTGCAGATGCTGGAAATTCAAGCAACACACATCAAAGTTGCTGCTGAACGCAGCAGGCCAGGCAGCATCTCTCGGAAGAGGTACAGTCGACGTTTCAGGCCGAGACCCTTCGTCAGGACTAACTGAGAGAAGAGTTAGTAAGAGATTTGAAAGTGGGAGGGGGAGGGGGAGATCAAAAATGATAGGAGAAGACAGAAGGAGGAGGGATGGAGCCAAGAGCTGGACAGGTGATTGGCAAAGGGGATATGAGAGGATCATGGGACAGGAGGCCCAGGGAGAAAGAAAAAGAGGGGAGGGGGGAACCAGAAGATGGGCAAGGGGTATAGTGAGAGGGACAGAGGGAGAAAAAGGAGAGGGAGAAAAAGAATGTGTGTAAATAAATAAGTAACGGATGGGGTACGAGGGGGAGGTGGAGCATTAGCGGAAGTTTGAGAAGTCAATGTTCATGCCATCAGGTTGGAGGCTACCCAGACGGAATATAAGGTGCTGTTCCTCCAACCAGAGTGTGGCTTCATTTTACAGTAGAGGAGGCTGTGGATAGACACATCAGAATGGGAATGGGACGTGGAATTAAAATGTGTGGCCACTGGGAGATCCTGCTTTCTCTGGCGGACAGAGCCTAGGTGTTCAGCGAAACGATCTCCCATTCTGCGTCGGGTCTCACCAATATCGGGAGCACTGGACACAGTATATCACCCCAGCTGACTCACAGGTGAAGTGTCGCCTCACCTGGAAGGATGGAAGGACTGTCTGGGGCCCTGAATGGTGGTAAGGGAGGAAGTGTAAGGGCATGTGTAGCACTTGTTCTACTTACAAGGATAAGTGCCAGGAGGGAGATTGGTGGGGAGGTATGGGAGGGACGAATGGACAAGGGAATCGCGTAGGGAGCAATCCCTGCGGAAAGCGTGGGGGGGGGGAGGGAAAGATGTGCTTTGTGGTGGGATCCCCTTGGAGGTGGCGGAAGTTACGGAGAATAATATGTTGGACCCGGAGGCTGGTGGGGTGGTAGGTGAGGACAAGGGGAACCCTATTCCTAGTGGGGTGGCGGGAGGATGGAGTGAGAGCAGATGTGCGTGAGATGGGGCAGATGCGTTTGAGAGCAGAGTTGATGGTGGAGGAAGGGAAGCCCCTTTCTTTACAAAAGGAAGACATTTCCCTCGTCCTGGAATGAAAAGCCTCTTGTTGATAGCAGATGTGGAGGAGACGGAGGAATTGCGAGAAGGGGGTGGCATTTTTGCAAGAGACAGGGTGAGAAGAGTTATAGTCCAGATAGCTGTGAGAGTCAGTAGGCTTATAGTAGACATCAGTAGATAAGCTGTCTCCAGAGATAGAGACAGAAAGATCTAGAAAGGGGAGGGTGGTGTCAGAAATGGACCAGGTAAACTTGAGGGCAGGGTGAAAGTTGGAGGCAAAGTTAATAAAGTCAACAAGCTCAGCTTGCGTGCAGGAAGCAGCGTCAATGCAGTCGTTGATGTAGCGAAGGAAAAGTGGGGGACAGATACCAGAATAGGTTTGGAACATAGATTGTTCCACAAAGCCAACAAAAAGGCAGACATAGCTATGACCCATATGGGTGCCCATAGCTACACCTTTAGTTTGGAGGAAGAGGGAGGAGCCAAAGGAGAAATTATTAAGAGTAAGGACTAATTCCGCTAGATGGAGCAGAGTGGTGGTAGAGGGGAACTGGTTAGGTCTGGAGTCCAAAAAGAAGCAGAGAGCTTTGAGACCTTCGTGATGGGGGATGGAAGTATATAGGGACTGGACATCCATGGTGAAAATAAAGCGGTGGGGGCCAGGGAACTTAAAGTCATCGAAAAGTTTAAGACTTCACCTGTGAGTCCGCCGGGGTGATATACTGCGTCCGGTGCTCCTGATGTGGCCTTCTATTTATTGGTGAGACCCAACGCAGACTGGGAGATCATTTTGCTGAACACCTATGCTCTGTCCGCCAGAGAAAGCAGGATCTCCCAGTGGCCACACATTTTAATTCCACGTCCCATTCCCATTCTGATATGTCTATCCACGGCCTCCTCTACTGTAAAGATAAAGCCACACTCAGGTTGGAGGAACAACACCTTATATTCCGTCTGGGTAGCCTCCAACCTGATGGCATGAACATTGACTTCTCAAACTTCCGCTAATGCCCCACCTCCCCCTTGTACCCCATCCATTAATTATTTATTTACACACATTGTTTTCTCCCTCTGTCCCTCTCACTATACTCCTTCCCCATCCTCTGGGTCCCCCCCCCCTTTTCCTTCTCCCTGGGCCTCCTGTCCTATGACCCTCTCATATCCCTTTTGCCAATCAACTGTCCAGCTCTTGGCTCCATCCCTCCCCGTCCTGTCTTCTCCTGTCATTTTGGATCTCCCCCTCCCACTTTCAAATCTCTTACTAGCTCTTCTTTCAGTTAGTCCTGACGAAGGGTCTCGGCCCGAAACGTCAACTGTTCCTCTTCCTAGAGATGCTGCCTGGCCTGCTGCGTTTACCAGCAACTTTGATGTGTGTTGCGATAATAAATCAGATTCAGATTTTATTTCATTAATTGATTCTCCTTCCTGGACCTTCTACTGCTTATTTCACAATTCTTAATTCATATTGGTTCAAGAAGAGCTACCATATTAGTTTCGCTTTTTCGCTGGACCCCTGCTGAGCCAGTTTCAGCTCGCCATTCCTGTAACTTTCTAAGCAAACAAATTGTAAGATGAAGATTACAAGGCCATATTTACATTGCTGCAGATCCAGTCAGTTGCCATGTGACATCAAGATGTGGCTGCTACTGGTCTGTGACTTTGATCAAATTTACAAGATTACAGGAACAAGTGTGAGTAAAGATTTTAGTCCTTCTCATTTTTTTTCCTGAGCACAATAGTACAAAGCCTTTTTTGCTTTCTCTAATTTATTGAAAAAGTGGTTACATTCTCTAAGCAGCTTTTAAGAATGAGAAAAAGACTTTGGGAAAACAGCAGAATGCTCCTTTGCCATTTTCTGACAGATCTGAATAAATCATATATAGAGTTTTTCTCATTAAACTTTAAACATGGAATGGAATTTAACACAGTAGGCAAACAAAAAATACTCATACGTTCTTTGGTTACCAAGATGATAAACAATTCTTAGCTGACAATTCTGGATCATTCAGATAATTTGTTTCGTTCCTTGAGTTCCAATGGCTTGGTTGAAGGCAGATAATAACACAGTGGCAGAAGTACGATTTGGTTGTGGCATCATGTTATCCATTATTTTCAAACAAATAATTATCTCACAAAGTTTTGAAAAAGCAATATCATTGCTCCTTGCCTTGCTGGCCAGCAACTCAAAGCCAGCCCTGTTTTTTGTGCACCCAAAGACACTAGAGACAGTAAGTGCTGAAGTAGCATAGTGGTTAGCATGACAATATTACAGCTCGGGCTTGAGTTCGGAGTTCAATTCTGAGGTCATCTGTAAGGCTCCTGTACGTCCTCCCCATGGAATGCGTGCTTTTCCTCTGGGTGCTCCGGTTTCCTACCACAGTCCAAAGATGTACTGGTTGGTAGGTTTATAGGTCATTGTAAATCGTCCCATGATTAGTCTGGGACTGAATCAGGGTTGCTGGGGCAGATTGGCTCGAAGGAATAGAATTGTCGACGTTGCACTGTATTTCTAATAAATAAACAATGGAGCAAGTCAAACAAGCTGCTGGAAGAACTCGACAGGTCAGGCAGTATCCATGGTGGGAAATGAACAGTCAACATTTCGGATTGAGACCCTTCATCTGCATATGTATACCGTCATTGTGTCGACAAAAGTGACATTGAGGGGGCACCATTAGTCTGGTAAAACATCACTAGGTATTTTGCTGAGGCTAACTACTGTGGCCAAGCCCGGAATGCAACACAGCTGCAATGCGAAAGAAGCTTGGGGTTTCATTCTGCACAATTTTTCAAATAAGCTTTTCCAACAGGAACAAAAGAACTGTTTCATTAATAAATGGGAATCTAAATTGAAAAATAAAACTCCTGGCAGACAAGATGTTTAAATGAACAGGGATTAGTGTGTGTGGGTATGATACCAAGAGCAGCAGGGTAAGTTTGTGCAAGTCACCATGTAAAAGTAAACAATGATTCTACACCGAGGGGGAGTGCAGATGCAGTTGGAGACACATTAACTGGATTAGATCAGATAGACTCTGAATTGCCATGCTCACAATCCTGCATGCTCTGGGCAGTGAAATATGGTTTATACGTGCTGTTCTGCAGACTTAATCAATTTATCTCTTGTAACATTTGATAAACTATGAAGGCCAATTAACTCAGTAGTCCACAGACAATATATATCTCAATTAACTAACCAGCTGAAAGATTATTTTAGTTGAAGGCAGTAACTAATCCTTACAAAGAGTAATAGAAGATAAAATACATTTGTTGGTTATTGTGAAAAAAACAAAAAGATCCTACAGAATGACTAATTTTATGTCAAACATAGAAACAAAATAGATGTTTCAATATATATGCTGTGAACTGCAACTTTATAGAAATTTTCTAAATGTAAATGTCTGATGTTTTACTTTTTGAAAGGATAATTAACTCAAATATATGGAAGGGCAAAACAATTTTGATGCATGAAATGTAAACTATCAAGGAAAATACTTCAGCCTGAAGCATGATGCTGACTAATCCATTGAGTATTTCCACTATTATGCTTCAAATATATGGAAACATTTTCTAGATACAAAAATGAGTTCGTATTCTTCAATTACAAAGAAATCTAAAGTCTCACTAAAATGCTTTCAGCAAATATCATGAGGTCATACAATGTAGAAAGTAATGTATCGATGACAGATCCATGGCAAATCTTCACACAATCTTCTGTAACTGTACAGGTTAATAAATGCGATCTCCCCACCTGGGTGGGCTGAAGATACCAGTGAGTGAAACATCAGACGTCAAGCTGAAGACTTTACATTAACTAATGATACATTCCTGATAAAGGAGCTGCAACATTAACAAGGACTCTAATTTCAGCTTTAATCTGGTCTATAATGTTCAGTTGTTTTTTTAATGGTACCTCTCTCTATTTTCAAGATACCTTCTGTTGAAAAATACATATGTTGAAAATCACAGGCATTGTAATAAGAATGCTTAGTTTTGAAGTAAGTGTGGGCTATTCACAGAGCTTATGGTTTCTTAGTCATTACTGTCCATTGCAATAGACACACTATGACCTTTAAGCTTATCAGACCCCATACTCAGCAACACATGAATTCTCCCCCTCCTATGCTTCAACCGCAATCAGATCTTTGTCTGGAGAGGTTGGCCACACTTATGGGAAAAAAGTTCAGAAGAATCTAACTGACATCTTCAAAAGTTATATGTCTTAAATGTGAAATTAACCTCTAAATATCAGCATAGATATATAATTGTATTGTAACAGGTTTCAATAAAAAATCTTCCTCTTAATTAAATGTACAAACAAACTCACGAATGTTTAGCACATTCATATGTCATTGTTGAGGGAGAGTAATTTCCGGGGCAAGTCAGAACTTTGCCTGTAAAAATGGTTCATTCACATGCATGATGTCTATTCAATTCTTCTGAGCTTTAGCCCAAAGGTGGGTACCAATATATTCAATAGAGATTATTTGAAAAGTAATTTTACATCTGTATAAAATATTAAACTTATTGCTGTAGAAGTAGAACTTGGTTTAAGTGCCAACAAAATCCTGAAACAAAAAAAAAGAAGGTATATATTTTGGCTGCAACTTAATAACTACAGTTGCCCTCCAGAGCATTTACTGTTTTATTCCAGCTTTCTACTGTTCTTGGATTTCATTTAACCTTTGATTCTTGTTGCATTAGTGGTGGTGCAATCGCCTCTTTGTTCCTCTCTTTGCTGAGGTGTTTTTACTGCAATTAATTAGACACTTGGAGAATAAGTTTGGAGCCAGTACTATCGTCTCCATTATGTATTAATAACAATTACTGAAGTGGTTTTAATGAGACCAGTATTTGGAACTGGAGAGATGGCATAGTGCCAACAAGTTCCCTTGATGGAAAAAAATCCACTAAGGTATAAGAATCCTTAAAAGAATTTTTAAATTTTAAAAAGTACAAGATAATATTTGATAATGGCAGTCTGACTTTCTTGCTGTTCCTGTGGTGCATTATAGTCTTGGGAATTGCTCTTGCCAGAAACACAATTATATACAGTAATATGTAGAAAATACTCAGTGCTCTTTTGGTTCAGATCCAGGGGATATGATATCAGATCCATTTTTAGCAAAGACACCAGCAGGGAATTGCTGGTATATTGCCCACTTGTGTGACTTTGAAGTAGAGTAGATGTAGAGTTCCCCTGGTTCTCACTTTTCACTCCAAAAGACTCGGCATCAAACATATTTTCATTCATCTTTCTGTTTAGTTCCTACATGATCCCATCACCAGTCTCATCTTCCCATCTTCATCCCTCAATTTACTCTTTCTGCAGGTGCCACTATTTTTGTGATCCCTTAGTCTGCTCATCTCTTCCCATCCATCCCTTGCCATTCCCTCATACCTTCCCTTGCAGCTATGGTCTACTGCAATTAATGCTCATGATCTGGCCTTCTCGATATTGGAGAAATCAAGCATAAAGCAGATGACAGCTCAGCACGGCATCTGCACTCTGTCTTTTTTTTTGTTCAGGATTTTGTTGGCACTTAAACCAAGTTCTACTTCTACAGCAATAAGTTTAATATCTTATACAGATGTAAAATTACTTTTCAAATAATCTCTATTGAATATATTGGTACCCACCTTTGGGCTAAAGCTCAGAAGAATTGAATAGCTTCTTGTTCCATGTCATTTTAACTTTCTTTTCCAGTCCCATATTAACCTGTCTGTCCTCGGACTTCTCCAAGGCCATGGTGAGGCAAAACACAAACTGGATGAAAAACACCTCATATTTTGCACTGGGTAGTTTACAACCCAATGTTGTGAGCATTGAATTTTCAAATTTCAGATAACCACATACCTACCTGTCCACCTACAGGAATTCTTCTTCCTTTGTTCACTTTCCCCATCCCCTGCCTCTCCTCCCTCCCCACTCCCCACTCAGTTCCATCCACCAATCACCCTGTTCTTTCTCCCAGGTTCTCTGTTGTATTTTCTACCATTTCCCATAAGGGTAGCCCTGGATTGTCTCCTCACTTTCAAAACCAGAGCTTCCCCATCTGCTTTTATTAACAAAGCCTCTGACTGCATTTCACCCATTTGCTGCACCTCTGATCACACCGCCTCTCTTCTAGGATAGAACAAAGATCTTTGTTCTGAACAACAACCAGGCACATCTTTCCCTCATCTTTCTTTTTAGCATTTTGCAGGAACTGCTCCCTTCCTGATTCCCTGGTATACTCTTCCATTCCCTCCATCTTCTCTACCCACCATCCATAAACCCAGCAGTGTTTCCAGATGAAGCAACAATTCAATTACATTTCTTCCAATGTAGTGTCGTGCATTCAGTGTTCACAACATGGTTTGCTCTATGCTGGAGAAACCAATTGCAGAGTGGGTGATTGATTGCAGAGTATCTGTGTCCAGTCCACAGGGCTGTGTCTCCTGAACGTTCCATTGCCTGCTACTTTAAATTCCCATCTCACTTCCACCCTGACCTATTGGTCTGTGGCCTAATGTAAGGTTAAGCAATACATAGCATCGCTTCACCTAGGCTAGGCTCTTGCAACCTTCTGAATTCTGTATTGAATTCGACAACTTCAGGTAACTTGTCTTCTCAGTCTGTATCAGTCATCCACCTGAAATATCAGATCAGATTGTTCCTTTTATACTGTCTTTATTATCCCTCCCTGGGACAGAGGACATGCTCAGCTTGACCTGCTGGGATGTCCTCCCACTCTGCATTTCACAGCTTCACATTCTTTTGTCTGTATTCTCTCTTTCCAAGAACCCCTATTCACTTGATGATGCGATAACCATGTTTACAGCTTTCCCTCATGGTCACCCTGATTTTTTCTGCTATCAGAGGCACCCCCACCTTCCCTTCAGCCATACAAGCTTCCTTTGTCTCTTTTTCAGTGCAGATGAGGGGTCTCGTCCCACAGCTGCAAGCTAAACTGATGTGTATTTTGAGCAGTTTCTGTTTTGGATGTTCAGTATCTACAGTTCCTTATATTTTCATTCCCCCCTCATCTAGTCCCACCTATTTCCACCCCTCCCACCCCCACACCACATCACTTCACAATGCTATAGTGTATACTGACACTCTATCCTCTTCCCTCAGAAATATTGACCATCCCTTTGCCTCTGCAGATGCTGGTTGATCCACTGTATTTTTCTATTGTGCTGTTTTTATTTGCTATTTGCAAGTTTCCCTATGACATGGAAAGAGGTCACCAAAACTGATTTATTCTACAAAGCAATCCCATTCCTCTACTTAACCCGGAAAAACACAAGCAACAACAACAGAACAACAGCAAAAAAAGTCCTGTTTTTCTCTCCCAATCATCCACACACCCATTCACACACAAGGATAGTCCTCCACATCCAGGACAGTCTATTTCTGGGCCTCCAGCTTTCTGTGGACTTATTGATTTGTGCATGCACATAGGCCCTTGGACTTCTCCAGTGGACCTACAAACCCAAGGCTTCAGCCATCGGGCCTTGACCTCCGGACTTCCAACTGGCCCTCAAGTTTTGAACTTCACTATTGACGCCAAGCCTCACAATGACAACAAATGAGGACCCTAAATTCTAGTCCTCAACTCCTGACTCATTGTGGAATAGGACACCAAACTACATCTCGCTGGCTCTCATACCTAGGGGATCATCAGCCCTCAGGCCAGTGACCCTCCATTGGCCACCATCTTTAAGGTATGGGAGAAAGCTGGAGCAACCAGAGAAAACACTTACAGTTACAAGGAGAATATAGACAACACTGGAGATCAGGAGTGAGCCTGGGTCCACTACCAGCACCGACCCCTCTGCCACCCAAATCGCAAGCAAACCAGGATTTTTCTTTGTAATCTTGGTTAAAATTAGATAAAATATTGTAGTGGGGATAGAAACATCTGAAAGATGTTGATGTCTGCTGTCATATTCCTCCATTAAACTTAATTTCCCTTCCATCCCTTCCCAGCCCAGAATGTTTAAGATTTGTTGAATTTATATCCAGTCTGCTGTCGGATCATTATAGTTCATAGCCTGTGCACAATGGGTTCCACCTAATTATGGGAAAGAGTCAGCAGCTTGGAGCAAATTCACAGCCTACGTCTTACAGATTTGATAATGGAGCACTCCCTCATTCTGCCCTGAAGTAACATTTGGATTTGTGAGTAAATCCTATAGGAACAGGGAGAAGGGATTTTTGGCATACCCAAGATGGATGTAACATAGCAATAATGGTGAAGCTTACCATCCTAAGATGGCTTATACATCATCTGAAGGTACACTAGAGGCCACTTTATTTGGTATCTCCGGTACCTAACAAAGTGGCCACTGAGTGTATGCTTGTGGTCTTCTACTGCTGTAGCCCATCCATTTCAAGGTTCAACGTGTTGAGCATTCATGGGTGCTCTTCTGCAGAACATTGTTGTAACACATGGTTATTTGAGTTACTAACGTCTTACTGTCAATTTAAACCAGTCTGGCTCTTCTACTCTGACCTCTGTCATTAACAAGATGTCTCCATCCAAAGTACCACTGCTCACTGAACGCTTCTCATACCGTCTTCTGTAAGCTCTCGAGACTGTTGTGTGTGAAAACCCCAGGAGATCAACCACACTGTCTGAGACTAACAATCATTCCATGGCCAAAGTCACTTAGATCAAATTTCTTCCCCATTCTGATGTTTGGTCTGAACAGCAACTGAACCTCTTGACCATGTCTGCATGCTTGTATGTGTTGAGTTGCTGCCACGTGGCTGTCTGTTTAGATATTTGCACTAGCAAGCAGGTGTACAGGCGTACCTAATAAAGTGGCCACCGAACGTAGCCGATGAGCTGGAAATTATAGATGTCACCCAGCAACTCACAAGTTAAGACCTCTGTGTGAAAGTGCAAACGTAGCTTGCTTGAAAATTATGTGAGGCCAACTTGTTATTAGAGTTGTCAGCAATCTAATATAATGAAAACGGGACTAGATGATGGCAGTCTGTCCTTGTGACATTATATAGAGCATTTACAACTTTTGCCTGCTAACCAATGGCAGAAGTAAATTGTCAACACCTCTTTATCAAAATGCTGTCAAAATTAATCAAAATAAAGCCTACATAATATTTGAACAGTCTTTGTATGTGGATATTCCTTGGAGTTGCAGAATAAACTATAAATTTATTAACAGATCCACTTTTCATCATTGACCCTTGTGTATATGTGATCCTTGGGTAAATGTGTACAAAGTAAAAAGAAGTGGATATTATGCAAACAGGAGGATATCTGCAGATGCTGAAAATTCAAACAACACACATAAAAGTTGCTGGTGAACGCAGCAGGCCAGGCAGCATCATTAAGAAGTGGATATTATCTGGCTGACATCTCTATTAGAATAATACTGACTATTTCCTCTGTGTGTAAACCATAAAGAGTTCACCCCAACCACCAAGTTCACCCCAACAGTCACATTGTTCGAAGAATATTCTTCAATTGCACAAATACTGGGCAGTTTATACACTTTAGAAAGGATAATTGATAAATTCAATCACTATTTTTTTTAGGACATGCTATTATCCACATTATCTTCTTGATTCAATATGATTTGCACACCAGTGAGAATGAATAGAGTAAAAACTGAAACAGAATAACTGAGTGAATATCACTTAAATACAAAACTCATATGAAGAGGCCAAAGGAAGCAGAATGCTTTCAGCTCCTCTGCAATACATTAATTAAATAATATGTTCTTTTTGTACTCAGAGACAAAAATCAAGTCTGACAAAATGTGAGGAATGCTGAGACAATGCCAAGGAAGTGCAGAACTCTTGAAGGTACAATCCTTTGAATAAGGAGTTAAATTGAAGCCTTGCTTCTTTGCTCAGGCAGATGTGATCATCTTGCAGTACTCTTTCAAGGAAAAACAAAGGAATTGTCACCAGTATCTTAATCAATATACATATTTTCAAAGTCAGTGACCGATGTTATAAAAATAATGGCACTGTGTGTGGATCTTTAGACTACATAAGAAGCACTCATCAAGTGGAAGCTAGGGGCTGAGCTGTGTTAATGATTGTCACTTGTAGATATTCCAATGGTATGTGGTGTATAGCAAACTGATCTTGTGCCTGCAGTGGCAGGGGAGTTGATCATTGATGAAGCCAGGAATGTGCTGGTATAAATCATTGGAAGTTGACCTAGGAACTAAAGTGTGGGAAGATCCAGGGGCACTAATTACATATAAAACAATAATAATGGTGACTTAATTAATTAGGGTGGAATGTACGCGCATTAATAAAAATGTAAAATAAAGGAGTTGTGCATTTGAATGAAATGATCTAAAATTGGTTCACAGAACAGACATGCGCTGGGTATGGGAAAGATCATTAAAACATGGCTCGTTGCCAAGAGACATGACAGATATTAACAGGACACGATACAGCTGTTAGGAGTATCACCCTACAGCCTTTAATTTGGGTTGTGATCAGGACACTGGTGTACTAGGCCAGTGACTGAGAGCAATATTTATCATTGCTTAGACTCTATAATGTACTCTAGAGACTACTGAAAGAGTCATAATGTGTGCATAAATGTAATTACAAAAATAGTGTGCTCAAAGAGACGTGACCAGGAATCTATCACCGTAATGGTTTGTAGGTTTGCATTCCATGAGCTATACTTAAATTTACTGTGGATTGTATAACAAGTGTAACTTCATAGACATTGCCCAAAAGTTATTGGGCAATATACATGTGCAAACTCATTTAATCCAGTCCAGCAAATGACAGAAGACCTTGCAATAATTAGAAGAATTATTGAATAATTATTGAACAACAGAAGACTAATAATTACAACTTGCAAGTCATCCCTTGGTCATCCATATGGTTAATTTCTCCGCACTTCCATTTATAATTGCCAGGAGGCCACTTTATTAGGTACCTCCTGTTCTGTTGTTTCATAGTCTGTTGCTGTTGTTTCCCATCCACTTCAAGGTACAACATGTTGTGCATTCAGAAATGCTCTTCTGCACACGATCATTGTAATGCGTGGTTATTTCAGTTAATGTCACCTTCCTGTCAGTTTGAACCAGTTTGGCCATTCTCTTCCAACTTCTCTCATTAACAAGGCATTTTCACCCACAGAACTGCCACTAACTGGATGTTTTTTCTTTTCAGACTATTCACTAGAGACTGCTGTGCGTGAAAATCCCAGGAGGTCAGCAGTTTCTGATATACATAAGCCACCCTGACTGTGATTAACAATCATTCCACGGTCAAAGTCACTTAGAATTGAAGTGAATTGACTTTATTTCTTACATCCTTCACGTACATGAGGAGTAAAAATCTTTACATTACGTCTCCGACTAAATGTGCAATGTGCAATTTATAGTAATCGTAATAAATAGTATGTACAACAGAACAGTCGATATAGCATAGAAATATACAGTATTTCTGCTTTTGCACATTTTAAAAAATCTATTCAATATACGTAATTGATTTACCTGTTTATTTATTATTATATTTTATTTTATTTATTACTATTATTTTTCCCTCTCTGCTAGACTATGTATTGCATTGAAATGCTGCTGCTAAGTTAACAAATTTCACATCACATGCCGGTGATAATAAACCTGATTCTGAAATACAATTGTGTCAGCATGAATTAATCAGTCTGATGGCCTGGTGGTAGAAGCAGTCCCGGAGCCTGTTGGTCCTGGCTTTTATGCTGTGGTGCCATTTCCTAGCAGCTGGAATAGATTGTGGTCAAGGTGACTCAGTTCCCCAATGATCCTTCGGACCCTTTTTAAACACTTGTCTTTGTAAACATCCTGAAATAGCGGGAAGTTCACATCTACAGATGTGCTGGGCTGTCCGCACCACTCTCTGCAGAGTCCTGCGATTGAGGGAAGTACAGTTCCCATCAAAGTTGCTGGTGAACGCAGCAGGCCAGGCAGTATCTCTAGGAAGAGGTACAGTCGACGTTTCAGGACATTTCGTCATTTTGACGTTGCTTGAATTTCCAGCATCTGCAGAATTCCTTTTGTTTACAGTTCCCATACCAGGCAGTGATGCAGCCTGTCAGGATGCTCTCAATTGTGCCCCTGTAGTAAGTCCTTTGGGTTTGGGGACTCATACCAAACTTTTTCAACCATCTGAGGTGACAAAAAGAAGGCAATTTTCAAAACAGTGCTCATCATTTACAACTGCAAAAACAAAATTGTTTGTTTTGAAAAAAAGAAGTATCTTCAAGGATAGGTTCCAGATGGAAACATCAGCTCTATGAAGCACAAGATCGGCTAGTTTGCATATCAGTACTGTTTATCCAATCTTCGTGCTTGCATTTGACCACATTATTCCAGGGCAGGTTTTTGTATCATAAACATCATGTGTTAGTCAAACTCAGACTTTTGATCCAGTGACCAATTTTGAGTATTTACAGACATTAGAAAGAAACAAACACACCCCTTGTATTTGTACTGTGTTTAAACCCAACATCGGTAACGGAACGCCTATCAGTCATGAATTCAGCTATTTACTTTTGCACTATAATCTTCCATTTGTTTTACAATTTGCCATGTTTTTTTCAACTATGTTAATTGTAAACATTAAGCAAATAGTTGCACACTGGCCTTTTATTAGATTATGCCTCTGTGACAATTGCTTCTCCTAGAAACACACATAAAAGTTGCTGGTGAACGCAGCAGGCAAGGAATGGGTTCAAGAGCCTCATCCCTAAACGTCGACTGTACCCCTTCGAATAGATGCTGCCTGGCCTGCTGCATTCACCAGCAACTTTTTATGTGTGTTGCTTGAAATTCCAGCATCTGCAGATTTCCTCGTGTTTGTGCTTCTCCTGGAATTTCACTTTGACTTTATGCTTCTTTAGAAACTCACCAAGCATTCCATCCTGGAGAAAGTGGGCTGCTGTGAATTAATGAGTTGTTGTTTTTCTCTCTTACTTGGTTTTCTGCAATTTGCGATGCTGCGTATGGCAAGAGTTTGACTCGTGACTCTTAAAAGTTCCAGTGTGTGAGGCAACAGAATGAATAAATAAAAAGATAAGCAATGAATAGCAAATGATAGTAGTCTCAAGCTTGGGAAATCCTCTGTATTCACTCCCCCCCATCCTCTCCATTGTTTCCATGACTATAATCTTAATGGCTTCCTCCTCATAAAAAGATAAGAACCTTGTCTTTGAAGACCAACCCCCTACTCTTGTCTGCAGCGTCATCACTTGGTAAATACAGCTCTTTCCTTTAGGCAGGTAGGTCATGGAAAGAGCTAATTCTTCCTCTCCTTATCAATGTAAGTTGCTCTAACTCAATGAATTGGAATAGAAGCATCTTACCCATTTCTTCATACAAGAAATGCCATGAAATAAAGGAGGTACCTGTATATCTTTATATATAGATCTGTGTTGGGTGGCATCACATGATACGTCTCAGCGATTAACCTTTATTGCCTATCTTCAAAATGATTAAGAAGCACAAACATAAAAGACATAAGTACCTAGTTCACAATGCTAAACTTTTGTCCCATACTCTATTGCCACATCCTGTATTTCCAGAAGAGAGTATCTACGGGATGATTGTTCCACCAGAATGTTCAACTTTGTAACATTGGCTGTGTCACTTACTTAATGTACTTTCCTCCAGCATGCTGTATGTTTAGTTTTGGATTTCCAGCAAGGGCAGAATTTCTCATGTTGTATGGTTTAATGTACACTACCTATTTTCTTTTAGAGACTCATCATTTTTGATTTGTTGCTCTTTGTTACTCATTATGCTTCCTCCATATCTTACAAACTTGTGGGCTTTAATTGCATTAACTGTGGTTTCAGTTGCTGAATACTGTATATGTTTTTTGTTCTTTTGCATGCAAGGTTCTCCTATTGTTACAGACGTGATACATTTTCATTGATACATTGCATACTTATATATTTTGAATCAAATACTGTATTTGCTCTGGAGTACTTTAATTTTGGGGTCTTGGACTTAACAGATTTGAATTTTTGAGTGTAAAAGTGATGTAAGTTTGTATATCAGAGTTTATATTTGTTACAATTAAGTTCACAAGGCCTGTGGTGCCATTGAATTGAAAGCTACAACCGAATGTGATACGGACTTAAGTATCAAATCAGCTTTTGCATTGGCACCAGCAGATGAGTGAGTTGAACCACCAAATATGTTTATCCTTAATTAATATTAGAATCATACAAATTAAGACATCCTTTTAGAATTAAGTGTGTTTATTTATTTAATATCAAGGGGTTCTCACCTTAAAATTACAGGTTTCCAGTTTATTTCTTTTACTAGAATTAAAGGAGCCAGGAGAGCCTTGATTACAACCAGGATGATAGTGAGAAGGTTCACATACCAGTCAAGAACAGGCAAAAGCAGCTATCTAACTTCACTTCTCGTTAAATGACAGTACCTCATTAAACTAAGTAGTGTCTGTAGTTTTGGGCCGAGATCCTTCATCAGGAGTCTCGGCCCAAAACATCGACTGTACCTCTTCCTAGAGATGCTGCCTGGCCTGCTGCATTCACCAGCAACTTTGATGTGTGTTGCTTGAATTTCCAGCATCTGCAGAATTCCTCGTGTTAGTGTCTGTAGTTGCAGGCTTCCTTCAGACTCTAAACAACAGTACCTCAATAAATTAAGTAATGTCTGTCATTGCAGGTTTCCTATGCACTCTGATGGGGTCCCAAAGTGTACAGTTGGAACCATAGAACACTACAGCACAGAAAACAGGCCATTCGACCCTTCTAGTCTGTGCCAAAACTTTATTCTGCAAATCATGAGACATCATGAGATCTGTATGCTAGTTTCAAACCTCTTTCAATTAGTAATTACTTCCAAATTCTTTTCTTGTTTGGACAATGACTCTATGCATAGTTGCTAATTATTTAATCTAACACTTCACTCTGTTATTTGTGTACCACCTTCATTACTGAATGCACAAGCCACAATCTGGTTGTCACGCTCCATGCTGTGCCAATGTCTTCACAGCCTCACAATCAAGCAGACACATAACTAAATTTCTAGCCATGTTTATTCTGGGTGAAACTGAAATCCAGATCCATTATTAATGTATTATTCAAGCAGCACTGGAAAATAAAAGTGAGTGGAAAGTATTATTCTGACGAGTGTTAACCTAACTTTTAATGCAGATGTTCATGGTGTTTTAGCTCGTTTCCATGGAAACAATAGGAAAAGCAAAGGGAGGCTGTCATCATTCAATTGCTGAAATAATTATTTAATTAATGGTAGCTGTCTGTTAGACACTGTTTGTATTTGCATATGAAGCTTCTGTTAGAGTAGCAGAGAGGGAATTGTCATAATGGTCAACCCTGTTTCTAGTAAATTCTGTATTATGGAAAATGCCCTTCCATTGTGGATTCAAGCTCCAATATAATTGAGAAGCATTTTACAATTTGCTGCTACAAAGTACAGTGAAACTCAATTCACTGTTGTTAACTATTGTAAGGTGCCCAATGAGAAAATGAGATCAATTGCCGTACTTTACTCCATTTCAATAGCATGAATGTCCAGTGCTCCAAATAAACAAGTTACCTAATTCTAGCTGGATTTTAAACCGTGCTTTGAATATTCACATATTTATAGCATTTGTAAAGATTATCCAGTGTTGGTGTGCCAATCACCCTTAGAACCCTGTCCAAAACTAAAGTATTGCATATGCTATAAATTTCATTGGGATTGAAACAGGTTAGAAGTAAAATAAATTGTAGGAGAGTGAAAATATAGGAGAAGGGGTGGCTTATTAAAAATTAAAACCAAGTTCTGTTATTGAATGGAAAGCACAAGTGTTTACTTGATAATGAGTTGCTTATACAAGATAATGGGGGATGATACTGGGACAAGTAAGGAAACAAACCATAGAGATTTGAAGGTAAAATTTAGAGGGGCAGAGTCATAACCAATAGGTAGAGACATCAAAGACACCGTAATGTTTGTAATCTTAAAGTGTTGAATTTTGCACTGTCTGGGCCTGGACAGAGTGGGTGTAGTGAGGATGTCTCTGTCAGTAGATGAATCTAGGATCTGAGAGCATAGCCTCTAAATAAAGTGACAAATAAAGGGATGTTTCTTTAAAACTGAGGTGAGGAGGAATTTTTTACAGCCAGATGGTGATAAATCTGTGGAATTCATTGCCACAGAGGGCTGTGAGGAGAATTCATAGGGTGCATTTATGGTGGAGAGTGATGGGTTTCTGATTGGTAAGAGAGTTAAGGATCACAGAGAGACAGCAGAAGAATAGGAGTTGAAAAAAGTCTGCCATAATTGAATGGTGAGGTAGACTTGATGTGCTGAATTACCTAATTCCGCTTGTACAGAATATCACATAATCCTGTTAAGTACCAAACTGAGGGATTCTGTGCTGATGTTCTGGCTTCACTGGGAGGGATTGGGTACAATTGTGAACACAGAAAAATCTGAGTGAAAATGGGTCAGAAAATTACACAGGTGACCGGAGCTCTGGGCCATACTTACAGACCCATCGGTGTTGTTCTTCAAAAACGCATTTGACTTAACCAATGAACATCATCACCAGCAACTGCAGAACATGGGTGTGAAATGTGCAATAAATTACTGTTCACCTGATAGTATTTAAACCAGAGCTGGTGGGACGTGAGGACGATAAGGAACCGGTGATGTAGTGGAAAGTATATCCATTGTGAGCGACAAAGGAGAAAACTTGCTGTCTTGGGTGAAATAGTCCATTTAGAAAGCTGCAAAAGGAGAGGAGTCAGGTGGTAGTGATGCCAGAAATGGCAGAAGATCATACATTGAAGGTGGAGTTCATTGGTCAGAAGTTAATATATTTCCTGGAGGACATATATGGCCAAAGGTCCAAATAATGGTGAGTGGGAATACTCTGTTGATGAGAAAGAAGTCAAGATAAATTGAAAGCACTGATAAAGAAGATAGCATTAAAAAAAACAGATGAAAATAAAGCTGAGCAAGATGGAAATTGGACAAAAATACCTTATAGGAAGTAAGGTGAAAGGAAGTGTAATCAGTGTGCTCTCAGTTGAAAACTCACTTCCCCAAAATAAATTGTCTTTCTTTCATAATCACCTGGTACACATGAGCAGCAATGGTTTTCTGTTCCATGAAATTCTGACATAGAAGGAGCCCTTTCAGCCGAATCTGTTGGTGATGGCTCTTTGAATGTTTATTAGTTCCACTCTTTTCTTTAATTTCATAACCCTGACAAATCTTGGCCATTTTGTTTTACAATTCTCTTTAGAAAGCTGTAAGTAAATAAGATCCTGGCACACTTTCTTCCAGCACCTTTCAGAACATAACAACTGGTTGTATAAAAAAAATTCTCCAGGTTGTTTCTTTGCCAATTATTTCAAACCTCTGTGCTTTGGTTTCTGACCATATCAAAATACTTAATGATTTTGGACATCTGAGTAAAATTTTCGTGTGGACTTCTCTGCTGTTGGGAGAACAGGCTCAGCTTCTCCATTCTCTCTGTTTAGTTGGTCGGGTCATGGAGTCTAACTCTTCCTATACATCAGGCCCTCAGGTCCCAGTAACATTCTGGTAAATTTTCTTTGTATGCTTTCCAACTGAATGGTCTTTTCTTTAACAAGATGACAAAACTGTATACAAGAAGTGTGGCTCACCAATATCTTGTACAACACCAAATTACTGTCCAAATTCTTATACTGACCGATTCTTATCCCTGACCGATGAAGACAAGTATGCCAATCACCTTCTTTACCACTCTGTCTGTCTGTGACACTACCTTCAGTAAACACTACCTTCTGCTGAGTTCCTCCAGCACTTTGTGTGATTTCCAGCATCTGCAGACCTTCTCGATTTATTATTCAGTGAACTATGTAGCTGTACTCCAAGGTTTCTATTTCCACAACACTCACAAAGGTGCGACCATTTACTTTTTAAATCCTACACGAAAAGCAACCCCTCGCACTTACCTGGACTGAACGGCATTTGAAGCGATCCAATTACAAACGTACCTAGCTGATCAAGATTGCCTTGTAATTTTTGATAACTTTCTTCTAATTTAGTATCAAGCACAGACTTACTAAATATGCCATCTATACTTGCATTCAAATCATATCATAGAAAATAGAAAACATAAAGCACAATACAGGCCCTTCGGCCCACAATGCTGTGCTGAACATGTCCTTACATAGGCTTACCCATAGTCCTCTATTTTTCCAAGCTCCACGTACCTATCCAGGAGGCTCTTAAAAGACCCTATCGCATCCGCCTCTACCACCGCTGCTGGCACTCACCACTCTCTGACATCTCCAGCTGCAGGCAACGGTGGGGAAAGCAAATACGATAGGATCCTTTAAGTGGCTTTTGGAAAGGTACATGGGGCTTAGAAAAATAGAGGGCTATGGGTAACCCTAGTAATTTCTAAGGTAGGGACATGTTCGACACAACTTTGTGGGCCGAGGGGCCTGTATTGTGTTCTAGGTTTTCTATGTGTATGTTTCTATGCTTCCTCTGTACCTTCTTTGAAGCACCCTAAAACTATACCCTCTCGTGCTAGCCATTTCAGCCCTGGGAAAAAGCCTCTGACTATCCACACGATCAATGCCTCTCATCATCTTATACACCTCTATCAGGTCACCTCCCGTCGCTCCAAGGAGAAAAGGAAAAGTTCACTCAACCTGTTTTCATAAGGCCTGCTCCCCAATCTAGGCAACGTCCTTGTAAATTTCCTCTGTACCGTTTCTATGGTTTCCACGTCCTTCCTGTAGTGAGGCGACCAGAATTGAGCACAATACTCCAATTGGGGTCTGACCAGGGTCCTATATAGCTGCAACATTACCTCTCGGCTCTTAAACTCAATCCCACAGTTGATGAAGGCCAATGCACCGTATGCCTTCTTAAACACAGTCAACCTGCATAGCAGCTTTGAGTGTCCTATGGACTCGGACCCCAAGATCCCCCTGATCCTCCACACTGCCAAGAGTCTTACCATTAATGCTATATTCTGCCATCATATTTGACCTACCAAAATGAACCACCTCACACCTATTTAGGTTGACCTCTATCCTCCACTTCTCAGGCCACATTTTATATCATTTCTATAAATAATAGACAACAAAAGTTGCAGAAATAATACCTGTGACATACAGCTAGACACAGACCTCTAGTCAAAGAAACAAGCTTCCATCATCACCCTCTGCTTCTTAACATTGAGACAATTATGAATCCAGTCAGCCAGCTGTCTCTTGAGATCTAACCTTCCATACCAGCCTACCGTGTGAGACATTTCTGAACGCCTTGCTAAAGTCTATGTAGATGATGCTTACCCTGATTTATCACCTTGGTTACCTCTTCAAAAATCTCTAACAGATTTTTTAAACATGACTTTCCATGCATAAAGCCTGCTGTCTGTCCCTAATCAGACTTCATCTCATCAAATGCTGGTAAATCCTGTCTCTCAAAATCCCCTTCAACGACTTACACAATTTCATCCCTGGTATCATTCTGATAAATATACTTCCTTCTCAATTCTTTGACATCCTCCCAAGATATAGTGCCCAAATCTGGACACACTTCTCCATCTGGGACTCAACCAGGTTTTCATATACATATGTAAATATTTAGCTTATCTTCCTTATTTTTGTACTCTGAGTTTATAAAGTCAAGAATCTTGTATATCTTTTCAACAGCCTTCTCAACATACCTGCCACCTCAGAAGATTAACACACTTACACTCCCAGGTCTCCCTGTTTGTGGACCCCAGCAAAATTGTATGATTTAGTATGATTTCTCTCCATGTTCTTGAATACAATTTTAACACTTCACACTTTCCTATATTAAGTTGCATGCACTATGTGTTTGATGGTTACACCACGCTATTATTGTTAACATCTGACTCACCAGTTACTAATTTCAGAGTTTGCATCTTTAATATAATTTTAAATTATATTCTGTACATTCAAATCCAAGTCATTAATCTGCATAATAAAAATAGTGATTCTGGGCAATGTTTTCCTGAAAAGTAT
Organism: Mobula birostris; assembly: GCF_030028105.1. NCBI lineage: Eukaryota > Metazoa > Chordata > Chondrichthyes > Myliobatiformes > Myliobatidae > Mobula > Mobula birostris. The sequence continues at coordinate 140,622,071 of NC_092371.1, read as the reverse complement.
TTGTTCAGCTTTACTCACTCATTCCTCAGTAGCTTTGTAGTAATACTGAGCAAGTTTTTTAGACCAATTGGTGTCAAATTTGTAGATAAATCTGTTATTGGTTTCTCCCAAATGCCTTTAAAATTGAAAATCAATTCACATTTCAGAGCAATCAAATTCTCACCATTATCACTGTCTTGGTTCTTGAGGTACTTTACTTTGTCAACGAAGTTATAATGATATAACATAGTAATGAAAGTCCAGATGCATCTCATCAATCATATCTTCATCAATTCTTGATCAAATTTGATTATCTTTAAGGAACTTGTTCAGGCTGTCATGAGTTAACCTACAATTTTCAAAACAGAAATGGACTCTGGAACACAAGAGATTCTGCAGAGGCTGGAGATCTTGTGCAACACACACAAAATGCTGGGGGAACTCAGCAAGTCAGGCAACATCTATGGAGTAGAGTAAACAGTCCAATTTTCTCAGCTTGAAACACCGACTGTTTACTCCTCTCTATAGATGCTGCCTGACCTGCTGAGCTCCTCCAGTATTTTGTGAGAGTTTTCTCTATATCAATAGTACTCTAATTTACAGGTTCTGTCTGGATTCAACCCTCAGTTTTTTTTCACGTGTATTTAATGCTTGCATTCCTTGTGTCATCCTGCAGCACTCTCACATTTGAGGATAACTCGAAGACTGTAACCAAACTTTCCACTCTCTCTGCTTTAATTACCTTAGCTACTTGGAAAAGTCCTATATTTTGATCTCTGCTGACTCTAGTGTACCTTCTATCTATTATTATCTTCTCCTAACTTTCTACTATTGCTTACTATACTGTGAGGTATGCGATGTTCAGGTCAAAGTTGAGTTTATTGTCATATGCACAAGTACATGTACAATGAAAATGTCACAGGTCCATTGAATCACATAAACAGCTTTCATGAGAAAAACAAATAGCAGTTTTCACAATTAGAACAAGAAGGTCAATTTTGGTACGAAGTGATGAAAGTGGTCATAGAGTTGCTAAACTCTAGTGATGAAGGTTGAGTGGGCTGGTCCTTCTCTTTGTGAAGATAATATAGTCAATATCTTTGTCAATCCTTTCATCTCCATTGAGAGATCCCACCATTCCCACCTTTCTTCATTTGATAAATTATATATAAATTTTACAAGCATTTGAGTTCATTTTAATGGTACCATTTAATGGCTGAAGTGGCCTCTCTGGATCCAAACAAAGGTGAAATTGTTTGACTTTAGGTCTTTTTTATGATCACGAGGCACTGCTGGATATTAAGAACATCAAGTACTGCAGGTGTAGTGTGCTTGTGTGTTGTTCGATAGCGGTGGAGCTGGGTTTGTTGCGTACCGTGTGTTGCCTGCTATAGGAAGGCATCGGGGCAATGCACACTCCAAAAATGAATGAAAATTATAGTCTCGGATGTATTTCTTGTGGTTGCAAGACCCTGTTGGACGTTGATAGGAGAATACTGTAAGTCCAGGGGAGATGTGTGGCCTTGGTTGTTGCACAGACCATTCCCTCACGCCACGGGCTTGCCTGTTGTAGCTGTCCAAGGGAGGAGACACTGAAGGTGGTGTGGCATAGCTGGCATCCATGCTGGGTTGGGGGACTACACTCCCGATGGTGCTGCCTCCAGTGTTTGATTGGTGGAAGACAATCTGGATCACATTCGCCTGCAGCTGTGCTAACGCATGATAATCGGACTGCTACATGCTTTTTCTTGCTGACAGCATCTCATGCACCGTCAATATACCGGACTTGACACTCAAGGAATGGGCTATATTATTTTCTTGTGACTGCATGTTTACTGCTATCATTATTATATGTGATATATGAGCTTTGTGCTGTGTTTGACTTCTGGTCCTGTGTTTTGCATCTTGGTCCCAGAGGAATGCTGTTTCGTTTGGCTCTATTCATGGGTATTCATGTGTGGTTGAATGACAATTAAACTTGAACTTGAACTTGTGTGTTAAAAAGGCTACAAACCAGAGTAGCAAAATTTATTAATATAACCAGCAGTTTCAACTAATGCACTTTCCCTTAGCAGTTTTTCACTGAGACGCTGACCATAGTGAAATAATTAAGCAAGCAGAAAGATGGTAAAATTTGACTGCCTTTGTTTAGAAAAGCCACAGTGATACAAACACAGCTGCACGTTGTTTAAAACACTTGACACGTGAGTCTATTGCAACCACAATGCATTGAAATGCATTGTTTGCAAACAGATTGACATTCCCCTTTAAATGGAATTTGACTGTATATATTTCCACAATGATTAGGCATGTTAGTGTAACATTTCTTGGATTATCTTTCCCTGCTTTTTTTTTATTTTGCTTGTCAGATGGAGCAGCTGCTGGACTATATACTTGCTCGTATATAACCCTCTCACCCCCTACCCCGTCGAAAGATGATAGAAGCATTTATTTGTGTAGGTCCACGCTGCCATATTCTACTGCCTAATGTCTTGCTCCGCATCCAATCAAAGCCTGAGAAAGAGAGGTTGACGGATCTGTCAAAATCGCAAGGCACATAAAATGTCAATAGGTTAACTGTCGATTCAGCCTTGGCTCAGGAGTAAAACCTTTCTCAAGTTTAAGTCAGAAGAACCTGAATTCAACACTCTCCAAAGGATTAAACGACTAATGGGTGCTGGATTTTTACAGGTGCAGGATTTTGAGATGAATTATAATGCTGCTGCCCTCACAGATTGAAGTAGATCCCATGTTGGTATTCAGAGCTCTCTTTCTCTCTCTCTCTCTCTCTCTCTCTCTCTCCCCATTTTGTTTAAAATAGATCCCTTTGTCAGTTCCAAAAATCAGTCCCTGTTTATGGGTTATTGCTATGCAACAACTGAGCATTGCAGTTCCAGCTTCACAACTATGACCACATTTCAGAAAATACATCACTAGCTTTGCAACACTTTGAGATTCTGTGAAGTACTGTGCAGATGCAAGTTCTTTTTTTCAATGAGGTCCCAGTACCTTTTTGTGCAAAGCAGTTCAAATATTTTATGAGACAAACAATTACACCATGCACCAATGGGCTATTGAAAGAAACGAAATAAACTTGCATTTATGTAGTGCCTTTAATATAGAAGTGTTTTCACAAAGTAATTCCAAAAGTGAATGCCAGGCTGAAGAAGAACTGAGTTCAAGGAAGATCTAAAGGAAGGGAAGGAAGTGGAAAGCAGGAGAAGGAGGTGAAGAGGAAGAGAGTATCATTGTGAGGGCAAATTGACTAATGGCAAAGCTTGATTCGAGTCTAGTGTGACCACAATGCATTGAAATACATTGAGCAGGAGGAAATGCAGAGAGTCTGCAGACAGATGAATGACAAGTATGGACTGAAGGAGGTTACAGAAATAGAGTAAGAGCTGTTGATACAAGAAAGGAATTTAAACATAAAGGTTCAGAATTTTACATTTGAACAAAGTATGAACTAGCAATCTGAAATGGTAAACATGGAGAGGAAAGACAGAATAGACTGGGAGAGCACAAGCAAGGATGACCACGGCAGTAGAGGAGGCCATGGACTAACATATCAGAATGGGAATGGGAAGTGTTCTCATAGCCTCTTTTAAAGGGACATGCACAAGTTGTCTGCAAGAATATCTCTTCTGGCTCCTGATGCAATTGCATGCATTTCCTGTACATGATTCAAGTTCAAATACTTCATAGCAAGAGTTCTGGCTGACCTTGTAAAATCTCATGGTTGGACAAAATATCCTGAAATGAGCACAACCTGACCTGGCCTAGATTGCAGGGAGCTTTCTGATATATTAGCACAGAGAGCAGATAAATCCTGTAGCGCAGAAAGACTCCCTAAAGATAGAGGAACCCAACCAGGATTTCTGTCACAAAATTGAGTAAGATCAGCATTACTTCCACCCATAGATATAAAATTTTTAACGAGTCGGCCTTTTTACAGACTGCTGCTGGAGATGTGAATATTTTGCAATTTCCAATGATCCAGTGTAAAAGGGTGGTTACAGGACTCTCAGTGCGATGAACAACACATTTGTCTCTTTAGTTCTTGCAAGACGCAAGCAGGAAGAGCAAGGGTCGAGTTATCCATAGAATTCACGTTTCCCCATGATGCAGGGTAATATAAACTGAACACATACCACCTCAAATCTCCATTTCTGTCCTCGATGATCAAAAGCGAAGATGTAACTGGAAAGAACTTAGCAGGTCAGACAGCATCTATGGAGAAGGTAAACAGTCCACATTTTAAGCCGAGACTCTTCACTGGGATTTCCAGCAGTCCTGGATTACCAGCATCTGCAGAAACTCTTGTGTGTATGCACCTGAAAGGTCAAGGTACAACAAATTGCCCTTTATCTTGGCAGCAAAAATAACTCCTTCATCCTGCAGATGCACTCTGCTCCAGCTGGATTTCACCCACCATGGCAATTTGATGAAAATGAATACCAAGAAAAGCCTTTTCATAATATGGCTGGGTTTCTGATCAGGGAACCATTAATTTGTGTACAATTAACCTATTAAGAGTTGTAACACAAGGAACACATTATCAGCATCCTTAGGCAACCATTCTGAGCAAGGCCTGCTGTACTCATGAGTGTGCACTCGGTGCTTTCTTTAGAAAAAGCTTTGGAAGAGAAACATGAGGAACTGGAGGAGTAAAAGGAAGAATAAAGAAAATTACAACAGAACAACTTACTACAGGAACTGTATATGATCAGAAGTTTCATGAGCAATGCACCTTCTTATCCTTAAATATGTCACACTCATTGGTTCTATCACATGTACTTTCTATCCATGCAAAACTTTGACCCACTAGAAAATACAAATAACCATGCAGCTTTCTCGGTTTAACCATTGGAATGCACATATCAGATGAAAACAATCATGCTTCTGCAACACTTATACCGTGAGCCTTTTCCTTTCCCCTACAAAGTTTTTGCCCTAAAAGTCCCCAGCATGGGAGGTGCCCAGTTTCAGACACGGGATGTTCTTGTCAAGCTTGTGTTGAAGACTGAAACAATGGCTTTGTTTTTTCCCCAATATTTAGCTTCTAGATAAAAGTCGGAAAGGAATTTATCAGCACAAAGGCAGAGATAAAGTCAAAAGGCATGGCAACTAAATAAGAACTGAGTGTCAGCTGCACACAACGTGGAAGTTGGGCCAATGTCCACAGAGTATGGTGCAAAGGGATAGTACATAATTGAGAAGAGCAATCCGAGGATACATCCTTGAGGAATCATCACAGCAATGAAATTTTGCCAGGAGAGTTTTTTTTGTTGTACCTGCTAATTTCTGAAAAAGTACCCTAGCTATTGAGCCACCCTACACTGAGCAAACTGTTGTTCTGGTCACACAGAGAAAATGCAGACTCCACGTAGGCATCACCAGAAGTTGGGACTGAATCTATGTTGCTGGAGTTGTGATAAAACAGCTCTACCAACCGCATCACTGAAGTGCCCCACACAGTGATATTACCTGACCCCTCAGTATAAGGGCTTTGTCATATTGCAGGGATCTTCATGAGCTTGTCAGGGTACATAATTACAGGCAAGAGAAACACATCAACTGTGGCAAATATTGCTAATCTATTCCCTGGCCTTACATAAATCTGGCACGCATTGATATACAAATCATTTCCAAGTATTCTTTCCATCTGTCTCTGTCATCGAGCACATTGTAATTTTAATGACTGATCGAGTGCCATTAATTCCTGCCCTGAGTTTCTAACCTTTCTAACATCTCCCTCCTAATCTGCTGCTCTTGCTGCCACTTCATGAGTCTAGATGTTGCATTAAGATGTGTTTTATAAATTACTAACCATCCAGTTAGATGCCATGTAGCTATTTGTTGTTCTAATTTCCAAGTCACTTGTGAAAAATGATGTAGCTAAGTTTTGAACGTTTAATAACTGCTGATTTAAAATATCTTCTACTCTACCTCCTCATACCTCTCCTCCCTTTTTTGGGTGAATCTCCACGGAGGTTGTAGGGGGAATGGTGGGGAGGAAGTATCTGGCGGTCACAAAGAATGACATTTGCTGACTTGCCACCCTGAGAGTTGTTAACCAGATCTCTGGTCTCTGCAGTGCAGTTGTATCTGATTGGTGGTTGGGCAGGCACGTGATAATTTTTTACTGTTCTTCAGCCTATGTGTGACCTTGAGAAACTTCATGCCATTGCAAAGGTCTTCATCTCTGAAACTTAAAACAGAGGAACCTACATTTCTAAGAGAATGTTGTATGGCTGGGCTTAGCAGACATCTCTCCTGCCACCTTTCAAATGACCCATGTCATAGGAACACACACAAATTGTTGGAGGAAGTCCGCAAGCCAGACAGCATCTATGGAAAAGAGTAAACAGTCAAAGGTTTCGGCCGAACCCCTTCTTCTGGATTCTGTTGCTTTGAATTTCAAGGATCTGCAGATTTTCTTGTATTTGTGACCCAAGTCATTGTTGACATTCGAGTGGATGTCTTTATGTGTTTCATGTTGACCAGGCCATGAATGAGGGGGATGTGGTGGACATTGGAGTCTCAGCCTGAACTATACGACAGGTATGTTCTGTTTATGCAACACTACTCAAATTAAAAGGAAAAATGAGCACAAAAGCAATTTTAGTGACTTGTTCAGTGAATTGAATTTTACAATTAAAAAGCTATCCCAAGCAGACAGAGGTTGCATAACTGGGTTGAATAACTATTCCTTCTAATTGTATTTATTGAAGTAATTGTGAAATGTATTTATTTACATACTTGCAGTGGCAAGGGCAAATAGCACAGGCATACTTTGCAAGGCCTTATTCCATTAGAGGAATTGTGTAAATGACCACACACAGATAATTGGAAATCCGTTTCTTGCAAATTTCAATTCATTTAATGTAGAAGGAAAATTATTTCTGCCATTCATATAAAACTTTAGTTTTACCCACAGAAACAAAAACCTCCACATCAAAGTTCAAAGTACAGTAAATTATCAAAGTACAAATATGTTACTGTATACAACCCCAAGATGCATTCACTTGCAGGCATTTACAGGGAAAAGAAATATAATAGAATTTTACGGAAAATTCTCCACAAGCAGGCAAGGATTGACAAATCAGGAATGGCAGCCCATGGCTAAATATAAAGATTAGTTATCCTGTTCTATGAATAAAAGATCTGGAGACATGGATACAAAACCAGAGAAACTGTGAAATTTAATCAATTAGATCTTCCGAAATTCAGCAATGATGACCATGAAAATATAATAAAAACTTACATAGTTAACTCATATTTTATGCTGACTACCTGGTTAGGCTTACAGTATGTGTGATGGCAGGCTTAAAATATATTGCCTTTTTCCTTACCTGCCCATCAATCCCCTCTGGTGCTACTCCTTCTCTTTCTCCCATGGCCTTCTGGCCTCTCCTATCAGATTCCCCATCCTCCAGCCCTTCACCAATCAACCTCCCAGTTCTTTACTTCACCCCTCCCCCTCCCAGTTTCACCTGTCACCTACCTCTTGTACTTCTTCCTCCCCTTATCCCACCTTCTTACTCTGATCTCATCATTTTTCCAGTCCTGATGAGGGGTCTCAGCCCGAATAGTTTACTATCTATTCATTTCCATAGTTGTTGCCTCACGTGCGGAGTTCCTCCAGCATTTTGTGTGTGTTGCCTTGTATTTCCAGCTTCTGCAGATTTTAATAACGCAAACACGAGGAAATCTGCAGATGCTGGAATTTCAAGGAACACACATAAAAGTTGCTGGTGAATGCAGCAGGCCAGGCAGCATCCTAGCCTGCTGCGTTCACCAGCAACTTTTATGTTTGTTCCTGCAGATTTTCTGGTGTTTGTGCTGAGTATTAATTACTGGTGAAAAGTTACAGTAGAAAATGTACTTAGCTACAAAATGAAATGTGCGAAATTGTTTAACAAAAGCACTGAGTGCTGTTCAAAACCAGGACTCATCGGCACCTCGACAGAGCAACTAGCAATGCTGCCTAATCCTGTCAGTCAAACAAAAAATCCATACTTATTTCTTTGGCATTAATTTTTAAGCACATTTTACAGTTAAATTAGCATAATATGCACGGAGAAAATAAAACTATTTTGTCCGTTTTAATCAGCTTCATATACAATCGACACAAAAGACTAGGGACCCGACAGGAAGAGTGAAAAGTTTAAATGAGACGCTAAATTTAAGCTTTATTTTCTTTGCTAGGCTAGGCAGCTTTCAACGTTTGTGTGTCAACAGTGCTTAACAAAAGACATTTCCAATTATATTGACCGAAATTATTTATCCCCCTGCCTTCTTTTCTAATGCTCAGATATTTTAACTGGCTGTCTGCATTGTTCTGGTCTTCATGAAAATAAAAGTTGAGGGAGGACAGACACTAGATAATGGGAAGTAACTAACTTAAGAGAGAGCATCACCATGAACCAGTCAGAGGGTTATATAAACAAGACAATGATTCAGCTCAGAAACAGAACACTCAATGGGATGCCAAGACAGGAAATTGAACAACAGCATTAATTTGTGTGCCAAAAACAAATCGCATATTTGAAAATGGGAAGTGAACTGAACTGATCTGATTGGATTGCATTATTCGTTTAAAAAAATGAAGACTTAACATACGTTTTAACAAAGCAGATATCAAACCTCAGTGTGCCTACTCACAAAGTAAAAGATAAATATGTCCAACTAAACGGAATTATTCTTTGTAAAACATCTAGATAACTCAGTTATCTGCCTTCAAATGACTTGAGTGCTCTTTCATTGTACAGTAGTTTTCTTACCACAGTGATAGGAAAATAGGAAGTATTTTCATTTGTATGAGAACTATGATGAGAGAGCTGACCTATGCCAGAGAATGTTGTAGGAGAATTGAGCTAATGCACCATTAAGTACAGCAGTCTAGGTCACATTACTTTCCCATCCCAACTGCCCAACACCTAACAAAAACAGGAATGCAGAATACTTTTTGAATAGCGGGTGACTGAAAGGAGTGTGTGTTCACAAGCACCAGAATGTCCTTGTATGTGATCAGTGAAGCTAAAAAGCAAGTAGACCTAACAATAAAGTGGGAAAAAGGTGTGCCTTCCTTTGTTGTATGAGGGGTTGAGTATAATAGTAGAGACATCTTTTTTCAATTATATAGGGACTAAGTGAGAAAACATCTAGAATATCTTGTACAGTCTTGTCTATCCAATGAAGGTTATATTTGTAATCAGAAGGAATACAGTGGAGGTGGAATCTGTATTGAATGAGAGACATTAACCAGGCTAGGTCTGTATCTTTTGAGTTCTGAAGATTGAAAGGTGATTTCATTGAAAAGTACAAAATTCTTATGAAGTTTCACAGATGCAGGCTTGACATCCAGAATCACAGACCTACAGTCTCAAAGTAATGGGCTGGCCATTCACACAAAGGTTATTGAATCTTAGTAAGGGAGTATTTCCAAGAATGAACAATACATCGTAAAATCATGCTGTACAGGAATTAGAATAGCCAAGTCACAAAGCATACAACACAAAAGCAGGCCTTTCATTCCAATTTATCATGCCAACCAGGTCGCCTATCTGATCTAGTCCCATTTGATTGGATTTGACCCATATCACTCTAAACCTTTCCTATCCATGTAGGTACTTGTCTAAATTTCTTTTTAGGTGTAGAAATTATTCCTACTTATCTACCACTTCCACTGGCAGCTTGTCCCACATACACACCACCCTCTTTGTAAAAAACTTGGCCTTCATGTCTCCTTTAAATATTTCCCTCTCAACTTAAATCTGTGCCCTCTAGTTTTAGATCTCCCTACCGTGGGACCATTAAACCCATTCATGACAGTCTTGATTTTATATACCACCATAAGGTCACTCTTGAGATTCCAATATTCAATGGGGAGAAAGCCCCAGGCTTTGTCATCTCCCTTTATAATTCAAGCCCTCCAGTCACGGTAACATCCCCGTGAATCTTTTCTGCACACTTTCCAGTTTAATGGCATCCTTCCTATAGTTCAGTAACCAGAGATCCATGTAGTGCTCCACATATGGTCTCCCCAATGTCTCGTACAATTGCCACATGATTTCCTAACTCATGTACTCACATACCTGTCTGATGAAGGCGACCATGCTAAATGCAATCTCTACCACCATCACTAATTTTTAACTATTATCACCATGACTAGAGAATTAGTATTATGCAAATAAATGGAGCTAATGACTAATAAATCACCTGACCGGGATGGTTTGGGTCATCAAATCCTAATAAATTGATAGTCGATGTGTTAGTTACAATATTCTAAAAATCGTTGGATACTGGAATAATATTGGAGGACTGGAAAACTGCCAGTGTAACACACCTATTCAAAAATGTAAGGAATCAAAAAGCAGCTTGATATAAGTCAGTTCACCTTCTATGGTTGGAAAGGTGTCAAAACCAACAATTAAGGAAACAATAGTGACAGATTTATAAAATTCTAATCTAATCAGACAGAGATGGCATGGCTTCATAAAGGGTAAATCATTTCCAACAAATTTGTTTGGGCTTTGTTAAGAAGTCTCAACCAGAGTGGACTTAGGGAGACGAATAGATGTATTGTACTTGAACTTCTAAATGGCATCCGACAAGATAACCTACAAAAGGTTACATCACAAGATAAGAGTACATGATATTGGAGGTAGCATATTAACATGGACTGAGTTTTGGCTGACAGGCAGAAAACAGTGAATAGGGATATAGCAGGCAACCTGTCACCAATGGACTATCAGAGAGATTAGTGCTGGGATCACAACTATTTACAATTGATATTATTATTGACTTAGAGGAGGGAAGTGGATGTAGTCAAATTAACAGACTACACAAAGTAAGTGGGAAAGCAAGTTGTGAAGTGAATATTAGCAGAAAGGTATTGATAGCTTCAGTGAGTGGGCAGCAGCTCTACCGCTATGCCATGAATATCATTTGTTTCGGACTTCCTGCAACTTCTGTTCTACAACTCATAGGCTGAGTACATTTTTCTTTTCGCTTTTTTTCTTCTATTTGCCCTCATTCATTTATTAGTGGACAGATCCAAAAACATTATATTGCAAGGACAATAATGGTCTTCACCCTTTCAAAGATATATTCCTTTTGTTCTCGTCATCCCGCCACCTCTCTGCAAGATTTGACATAATTACTTTCTCCCTTTCCTGTTGTATAGTCATTTAGATTAAACATTAATTCTGTTTCTCTCTTCACGGATGATGAGTAATTGAGGATTTCGATTTCCATATGAGCCTCAGTTACTTAGCAGCAAGGGATAGACTCACGAGATCAGTACCATCATAGCTCTGTCAGACAGGTATAACAAGCAGACGCATTTCCTGAAGCAGCACAAAGTTGAGTTGCACATCTCAATCTCCCCTATTTTGCATTCCTCAAATGAATTCTCCCATGCCCTCTCCAGAGCCACTAACCCCTCTGCGATGGTCTCTCTACCTTCCTCAAGGTTCAAAGTTCAAAGTAAATTGATTATCTTTGCTGGTTGAGGAGCCATTTGGTTGAAGGGTAATAACTGTTCCTGAACCTGGTGTGTGAGATCTAAAGCTCCTGTACCTCTTTCCCAATGGCAGCATGGCCTGGATGGTGCATGTTGTTGATGGATGCTGCTTTCTTGTGGTAGCACTCCTTATAGATGTGATGAAGGCAGGGAGGGCTTTTCTTATGATGGATTGGGCTGCAACCACTGTTTTTTGTAGGTTTATCTGTTCTAGACATTGGTGTTTCCATACCAGGCAATGATGCGATCATTCAGAATACTCTCCACTGTGCATTACGAAGTTTGTCAAAGTTTTAAACGACAGGCTAACTCTTCACAGACTTCTAAGAAAGTAACATAGAAACATAGAAAATAGGTGCAGGAGTAGGCCATTCGGCCCTTCGAGCCTGCACCGCCATTCAGTATGATCATGGCTGATCATCCAACTCAGAACCCTGTACCAGGCTTCCCTTCATACCCCCTGATCTCTTTAGCCACAAGGGCCATATTGAGTAGAGATATTGCTGTGTCTTCTTTGTAACAGCACTCATGTGCTGGTCCCAGGACAGATTCTCTGAAATTATAATGTCAAAGACCTTTCAAAGGGTCTGAAAGTCGGTAGAAACCCTGGAGGAAATGTTTAAATGGCATCTCACAGTTCATATTCGTAGTATATAGGGATATGGACAGCCAGGTTTTCCAGTGGGGATGTGGATTCCTTACTTGACCATAATCTGACCTGAAAAGATGATCAAACTCAGCAAGATCCAGGTGTTCCAACAACCTAAATTCCTCCAGACTGATTGTACAAGCTTTTACAAATAATCATGGAAACTGAGAGCACGGGGATAACCCTTTCTAAACATCTAGTCCATGTCAACCGTAATGTCCATAATATTACAGGCCAAGGTGCACTCAATCATCTGACACTGCAATTACAAGAATGTAGCAGTTATAATGCAACAAATACTCTATTTACTGTGACGACAAACCAAGTTATCAGAAGATTGATACTGATGAGAGGGATAAGGGAGACAATGGAGAAGCGTTCAAAATGTTAATGAGAGAGGAGAGAGGTAACAGAAAAGAAACGCAATTAAGAGTATTGACAGACCGGTTGCTTTGAACCTGAACTGTTTGAAGTTTGATGGACAAGCGATACCCCGGCAGGGGAATAAAAAGAGCAGGTTCGCTAAGGCACGACACACACCACGAGATCACGAGATAACGAGACCTGGAAAAGCAGTGTGCCCCCACAAGTTGGTGGGAGTTTGGAGGTCTGGTCGCGGGAACCGACCATAGACGCACAGGGTGAAAAGGTACGATCGGCAGGAACCTGGTGTGTGTGTTTCCGCCCTTGACTGGGTGCCGGGTTCACCGTGGAAGAACGGTCGTATCCGGAACGGAGGGGTCACAGTCGGTGACCACAGAAGACATTAAAAGGGTTCGCCCGAAAGCTAACTGCGAAGAACAAAGGTCTGTCTGAATCAGATTTGCATATTCTCTCTCTCTCTCTCTCTCTCTCTCTCTCTCTCTCTCCAACGGCACAACAGCGATTACTGCGAGCTGTACTCAGCTGAACTGAACTCTGCGTCACTTGAGACTGATCATTTTACCCCTAGACTGCGATGGAGCTTGGTTGATTCCTATTACCCTAGTTCAGTGTACATGTGTGTTTTATCACTGCTAATCTGTTGCGTTTATATCCTTACGATTAGAGTACTGTGTTACTTATTTCTTTAATAAAACTTTCTTAGTTCCAGTAATCCAGACTCCAACTAAGTGGTCCATTTCTGCTGGTTTGGCAACCAGTTACGGGGTACGTAACATAAGTGGGGATCTCGTTCGTGATTTTGAACACCAAATTTGGGACTGGATAAATTGATTGGGTTAAAATTCCCGAAAGAAAGAAAGGGCAAACAGCAGAAATGGAGATTGAGGAATTTCTAAAGGTGCCAACCTTGGAGACATTAGAGGATGCCAGGAAATCAGAATTGGCAACTGTGGCAAAACGGTTGAATCTTTTTAAGGGGAAGTCGACAATGAGGAGAGCGGAGATGCACAGAGCTATCATAGAGCATTATGTATCTAAAAGTGTGTTTCCCCACGGGGAGCTGGAGGTGGTATCTATGGGCAAACCTGGTGGAGAAGCAGTGCAGCTGCGATTGAAAAATTGAGACTCGAGCACGAGTTCCGGGTAAAACAGCTGGAGCGAGAAGAGAAGCACTTAGAACAGGAAGAGAGAGAGAAGGAAAGGTGGTTTGAGCTTGAGAAGTTAAGGATGGCACTAGATAGGGGCCAAATGCCGAACCAAGGTGGAGAGTTCAGGGCGACCCAGGAGGTTAGGCTGGTTCCCCCATTTGAGGAGGCCAATGTTGATCGGTACTTTCTCCATTTTGAAAAAGTTGCTGCAAGTCAGGACTGGCCAAGGGATAAGTGGGCTGTTTTGCTTCAGAGCGTACTTAAAGGAAAAGCCCAGCAAGCTTACTCGGCCTTGTCCGCAGAAGATGCCCAGAGGTATGATGTGGTGAAAGAGGCCATACTCAGGATTTATGAGTTGGTCCCGGAGGCATACCGGCAGAGGTTCCGGAATGCGAGGAAGCAGTGGGGCTGCATGTATTTAGAGTTTGCCAGTGAGATGCAGATGTATTGTGAGCGTTGGTGCGCCTCGAAAGGGGTCAATGGGGATTATGACAGACTGCTACAGCTAATACTGATTGAGCAGTTTAAAGGTTGTGTCTCTGAAGGTATAAGACCCTACCTAGATGAGAAAGAGGCAGACACCTTAGCCGCAACTGCTAAGTTAGCGGATGAGTATGCGTTGACACATAAAGCGAAGTTTACCCAAGTAAAGGCTACCAGAAGGGTAGTCAAGAAGGCGGGAAGAGTCTGCCAGAAAAGTCAGAAAGTAAGTCGGGGACTAGTGAGAAGGGTAAGGTAGACAGGAAGCAGTTTGGTAGGAAGTCTCCTGGGGTCGTATGCTACAATTGTAGGAAAGCTGGTCACTTTGTGTCCAGGTGCTTTGCCCCAAAGAAGGAGATGGGAAAAGGAAAAACGACTCCGACTGGCTGTATTGAGCTGGCAAACAACCCGCTAGGGGAGAAGGGGTCTGATAAAGTTCAGGAAGGGTGCGAGAAGTTTATCTCGGCCGGATTGGTGTCAGTGAAGGAGGGGTTAAACCCGGTTCCAGTACGGATCTTGAGAGACACTGGAACTTGTCAATCACTGATCTTAAGAAGTGTTTTAGACTTTAGTTCAGAGACCGAGACTGGAGAGATCAGTGTGATAAAAGGCATTGGGAAAGGGACTGAAGCAGTACCTTTGCACCAGATACACCTAAAAAGCAACTTGGTCTCCGGACCGGTCACGATCAGGGTGAGGCCCGAACTACCGATGGAAGACGTGGAGGTCTTACTCGGTAATGACCTTACAGGCGGAAAGGAGTTCTCAGCAGTAAAACTGACAAGTCAGCCTGCCAGCATTGAGGCCCCACCCATGGACTCACAGGCTTATCCCGTTTGCGCAGTGACTCCGCGCATCTCCAGAAAGGCTGCCGAAGTGAATATAGATTTAGCTGAGATGTTTTTACCAGCCTTGTACCAGGAGGGGTTAGAAAGTGAGAAGGGGCGTAGTGAAACAGAAGTTAAGGTAGACTTATCATTAGCAAAGAAGGAATTTATACAGGCACAGGAGCGAGACGAGGAGCTGATGGTTTTGACGGAGACAGCTCTCTCCGAAGCAGAATTAAAAAGGGAGCCAGTGGTCTATTATATGAAGGAGGGAGTACTAAGGAGGAAATGGAGACCAAGTACCGTGCCCGCAGATGAGGAATGGGGGGTGGTGGCGAAAATTTATGGGGATGAGATTTTTAACCTGGCCCACAAGATACCCCTCGGTGGACATTTTGGAGTGAGGAAAACAGTCGATAGAATCATGAAAGAGTTTTACTGGCCGCACAGGAGGAAGGATGCTATTGACTATTGTAGACGTGAGCTAACACAGTTACAGGCTATTGATATGCTAACAGCTTGCCACGATAAGCGAGCAGACCTAGTCAGTGTTATCACGAAAATTAATGAGGCTAGGGTGCCACCTGATAAGGGGAAAACCCATTTCGAAAAGATAAGTATGGTGCTGACCAGGTGGGAGAACTCTATTGTTTTGGCCAACTTTGCTGATGAGTTCTCTCACTTCACCCCCGAACAAAGCGAGCTGCCAATAAAGCTAACTAACTGGTATGCACACGGGTGTCCGGATGTCCCGAGGCGATGCAAAGAGCCGGGACATGGTGTTGTTGTCACATCAGGTCAGCCTAGTGCGCAACACCCTTGTAGGATGATTAATTCAGTGACAAAAGGGCTAGAGAATGCAGAAGCATATATTGGCGATTTAGTGGTCTGGAGTGACATGTGAGAGGGGCACATTGTGGCAGTAAAGGAACTGTTTAAAAAGCTGTTTGAAGCCAGCCTGACAGTGAACCTCGCAAAAAGTGAATTCCGCCACGCGGAGGTCACTTATATGGGATTTGTGGTAGGACAGGGGCAGCTGGCTCCGATGCAGGCTAAGGTGCAGGCTATCTCTGAAGTTCCCATCCCGATGGACAAGAGAGCCCTGAGAAGGTTCTTGGAGATGGTGGGGTACTATCGGAAGTGTTACAAAAACTTTGCGGATATTACCCTCCCTCTTACTAAGCTCTTGCCAAAGAATGCTAAGTTTGTGTGGGACGACCCTTGTTATCTTTGTCCGGGACAGAAACCACTGAGAATTTACACTGATCACAACCCATTAGTGTTTTTGGCCACTATGAAGTTTGCTAAGTTGGAGCCTGGTCTTAGAGGATATTAAAATAACACATATAAAAGGAACGGAAAATGTGATTGCTGACTGTCTGTCAAGGTGTTGAAAACTTAAAGTTCTCTGTATTAGCCGAATAGCTGATGACCCTGTATATTAGTGTGTATCTGATAATGTATTCATGTCCATGATTTTTACCCCAGTAAAAATCCTTTGAAGGATAGGGGTGTGACGACAAACCAAGTTATCAGAAGATTGATACTGATGAGAGAGATAAGGGAGACAATGGAGAAACGTTCAAAATGTTAATGAGAGAGGAGAGAGGTAACGGAAAAGAAACACAATTAAGAGTATTGACAGACGGGTTGCTTTGAACCTGAACTGTTTAAGGTTTGATGGACAAGCGATACCCCGGCAGGGGAATAAAAAGAACAGGTTCGCTAAGGCACGACACACACCACGAGATCACGAGATAACGAGACCCTGGAAAAGCAGTGTGCCCCCACAAATTGGTATGAGTTTTGAGGGTGGTCGCGGGAACCGACCATAGACGCACAGGGTGAAAAGGTACGATCGGCAGGAACCTGGTGTGTGTGTGTCCGCCCTTGCCTGGGTGCCGGGTTCACCGCGGAAGAACGGTCATATCCAGAATAGAGGGGTCACAGTCGGTGACCACAGAAGACATTAAAAGGGCTCACCTGAAAGCTAACTGCGAAGAACAAAGGCCTGTCTGAATCAGATTTGCATATTCTCTCTTTCTCTCTCTCTCTCTCTCTCTCCAACGGCACAACAGCGATTACTGAGAACTGTACTCAGCTGAGCTGAACTCTGTGTCACTTGAGACTGATCATTTTACCCCTAGACTGCGATAGAGCTTGGAGCTTGGTTGATTCCTATTACCCTAGTTCTGTGTACATGTGTGTTTTATCATTGCTAATCTGTTGCGTTTATATCCTTACGATTAGAGTACTGTGTTAATTATTTCTTTAATAAAACTTCCTTAGTTCCAGTAACCCAGACTCCAACTAAGTGGTCCATTTCTGCTGGATTGGCAACTCAGTTACGGGGTATGTCCAGTGGGGATGTGGGTTCCTTACTTGACTATAATCTGACCTGAAAAGATGAACAAACTCAGCAAGTTCCAGGTGCTTGAACAACCTAAATTCCTCCAGACTGATTGTACAAGCTTTTACAAATAATCATGGAAACTGAAAGCACTGGGATAGCCCTTTCTAAACATCTAGCCCATGTTAACCATAATGTCCATAATATTACAGGCCAAGGTGCACTCAATCATCTGACACTGCAATTACAAGAATGTAGCAGTTATAATGCAACAAATACTCTATTTACAAACAAAACAACTGATAATACACTGCTTTCTGTTAAAATGAAAGCATACTCACACAATATCTTTACAAATTTGCAGGTTGCATCATTCTGGGTGTCTATTCCAGCAATACCTTTGTGACTAATACTTTTCCAACATCCATTCTGAAAGCTGGCTGAGCATCCACATCAAGGCTGGACTGGAAGTGATGCAGAGTAGATTCATCAGGATGTTGTCCGAGATGACAGGCTTCATTTATGAGGACAGAAGGGATTGGCTGGGCTTCTTTTCCTTGGGGAAGAAGCTGAGATGCGACCTGATAGTGATTTACAGAATTATGAGAGACATAGGTGGAATTAATAGTAAAACAGATTCCCCTGTGACAGAGGTGTGTTTGATACTAGAAGGCATAGGTTAGGGTGAAATTTGAGAGGGTTGGAGGGGATCTGAGAAAGAACAGGACACCCCACTGGAGAAGGTGTTAGAGGCAGGTCATCTCAAAATATCTAAAAAACATTTAGATAAGCAATAAATAGTCGAAGCAAAGCAGGCAATGGACCAAGAGCTGGTAAATTGGATTAATCTGGATAATTATTTGATGGTTAGCACTGGAAATCATGGGCTGAAGGGCCTGTTTCTATTCTGTATGACTCAATGACTCTGAATGAGATCTTCCAGGATTTTGGTTGTTCCTTGCTTTGTAGTTTCCTTGTGGTTATACTGTTATTTGCTCTTCCAGCACTTCTTATGACTCATGATTCAGTTTGCTATCAATTCTTGCATCTTGGGAACTATGTACAAATAGCAAATGGTCTACAAGGGCCTTCCTGAATTTTCCATTGACGTTCATCAAGTAATTCTTGGCTTCATACATATCAAGACTCATTCCAGATATCATTTGAATTTCGAAGCAAGGCCAGAAGGACTGAATATAGAACACAGAAGGTTGAAGAATGACATTTAGCTCTTCAAACCTGCTCTGTTATTCATTATGATCACGGCTGATCGTTCAAATTCAGTACCCCTTTCCTACCATCCCTCCACACCTCTTCACCTCTTCAGCTCTACATCCATTCTCTTCTTGAACTGCCTTCTGTGGTAGAGATTTTCATAGGTTCATTACTCAGTGGGTGAAGAAATCTTTCCATATTTCAGTTATAAATGTCTCACCCCATATCCTCAGGTTGTGACCCCTGGTTCACAACCTCCCCACTTTCTGCATGTAGACTATCAAAATTCTGGAGTTCAGGTTTCCCTCGCCATCCGAAGGTACAGCGTTCCTATGAAACGGTTCGTAAGCCGAGATGTCGTAAAGCAAAGAAGCAATTACCATTTATTTATATGGGAAAATTTTGTGAGCGTTCGCAGACCCAAAAATAACCTACGAAATCATGCCAAATAACACATAAAACCTAAAATAACAGTAACATGTAGTAAAAGCAGGAATGATATGATAAATACACAGCCTATATAAAGTAGAAATACTTTTCCACAATCATTACTGAACTGTTCTCCGTAGCGAAAATCTCACGCAAGCGCCGTCGGCAGAAAATCTCATGCAAGCGCTGTTGGCAAGAACACTCTCTCCAGTTACCTTTAAGCTATGAAGCTGCTAAATCATACCAAATAAAATGTAAAAATACACAGCCAATATAAAGTAGAAATAATGTATGTAAAGTGTAGTATCACTTATGGGAATCGGGAAGACAGTGCCGAGCACACAGATGATGGTGTGTTAGACTGAGTCGTCGCAGGTTGGGTGGTGCAGTGGCCCCCACTCTCCAGGCCGCCGAGCGATACATTGCCGCAAAGCATGCAGGGGTCCAGCGGTTGCCAGGAGGCACACAGCACATTTTGAAAAAAGCCGAAACAAACATGCTAATTAATTAGGTGCCGCCCGGCACGTAATTAATTAGCATGTTTATTTCGGTTTTTTTCTTAAAGATGTACTATGTGCCTCTCGGCTACCATTGCATTCTCCGCGAATTGGTATCTGTCCATGGCCTGGGGGTTGGGGTGGTGGGACACTGGGGTGTCATCTCATCATCGTCTGTTTCCATTAGAGCAGGCAGCTCATCTTCTTCTATCTCTGCCCGCCTCGATGTCGAAGATCGAGGTTCGTCGTCTGCTGTGGCTGATGTGGAAGGCTTGCTTGACTGCTGAGCCTCGCGCATTTTTCTATCACACAGTTCTTTGTAGGGATTCAAACCATCCTGCAAATATCTCCTAAACCAACGTACCCTTTCAAAATTAAAGTCGTACTTTATCATTACTCATTCGGTTTTGTTTGTTATCCTTTTTTCTTCCAATTGCATCAGCTCTTCATCTGTCAGTTCTTGGTCATGGGATGCCAAAACCTCTTCAACATCATGTTCGTCCGCTTCCACAAGCCAAACTCATGTTGTCCTTACTTCATTCACCACGATCAAAACGCTTAATTATGTCTAGTTTTACGCTAAGTGTAACAACCTTACTAGCTCTTTCAGGTTTTTCCGATACCTTAGAACTCATCTTGCAAACAGCTGCTCACAGGCTCGTGTTTAAGCAATGCCGGCGAGAATCCGGGGGAAAGCGGCTGTTTGGGGCGCGCGCTGCCTTTTATCGCGCGCTGAATTTTTTTTTGTAACAGTGAAAACACCTTCTGAAAGCGAAAACAGGATACTAATGTAGGTCTTTCGTAACAGTGAGGTTTCGTAAAGCGAACGTTCGAAAAGCGGGGGACACCTGTATTTCATCGGTTTCAGTTACATCCCCTCTCTCTCTTGTAACCTCTACTGAAGATAAGGCCGAATTGTCTCAATCTCTCTTCAGATGTCAGTCTTCTCATCTCAGTATCAATCTGGTAAAATTTCCCTGAACATGCTCCATATTAAAAATGTCTTTTCTCAGAAAGGGAGATATAAAACTGCTATCAAGAGTGGCCTCTTGCATAATTGCAGTAATTCATCCCTACTCGAATCCCTCTCAGTATGCCCAACACTCCCCTTTCCTTCTCAATATTCTGCTTCACTTGTATGTCCAAAGAATCTAGCCATTCGTTGCACTACCCCTTTTCCAATTCATTGTCATCAGATGATAATCCACCTTCCTCTTCTTGTCACTAATGTGGATAATCTCACACATTATATCGTATTTATAATTCATTTGCCAAGCCCCCTCAATCTGTCCAAATCACAGCTGACCTTCCAAGTTCTCAGTCGTTCTCAAATGTAGAGAGATAATAGTTAATTTTCTCCCCTAAATCACTAACATCCATTTTGAATCACTCTCGTCCAAGCAATACCTTAGGTTATCCCTAAATCCTTGACTGCTGTTGGTAAAGCCTCTGAGTATTCCTACTTAATCTACCAGTTGTCTGTCCTCGACAGTACATTAAACCTAAAACGTACTCTAATTCTGTTGGACCTTATCAAAAGTCTTCTGAAAGTTCAAATACATTTTAATTATTAATCTTCTCCATCCATTTTATGGATTACATCCTCAAAAAATTCTAACAAGTTTGAGAAGCACAATTTTCTTTTAATAAATCCAGGCCAAATCCAATTCCAAACACTTTAATTGACAGTTCTAGCATTTTCAGAATCAAAATCGGATCAGATTCAAACTTACTAGCGCTGACATATGTTGTGAAAATTGTTGTTTTCTGGTGGCAGTACAGTGTAATGCATAAACGATTACTATAAGTTACAATAAAAAAAGTGTATAATAAGTAAATGGATAATGCAAAAGCAGAGCAAAATAATGAGGCAATGTTCATGGGCTCATGGACTGTTCAGAAATCTTATGGCAGAGGGGGAGAAGCTGCTCCTAAGATGTTGAGTGTACAACTTCAGACTCCTGAACCTCTTCCCTGATGGTAGTAATGAGGAGAGGATATCTCCTGGATGACAAGGGTCCCTAATTATGGACACTGCCTTTTTGAGGCTTAGCCTTTTGAAGATGTCCTCGATGGTGTGGAGGCTAGTGCCCATGATGAAGCTGGCTGAGTTTACTACCCTCTGCAGTGCATTGGAACCTCCATACCAGGTGATGATACAACTGGTCAATAGGCTCTCTCTCCCCCCAGTAAAGAGACAATAACAGAGAAGTGTCCCTTTCATAGTGAGAGAGGAGACATAACAAAAGCAATTTGCTGATTTGGAATAATGAAGTCTGTCACATCACTTCTTTCCGAGTTTTTCAACTCGAGAATCAGCGGCAAACTCTCCCCCACCAATGAGAGAGAGAAAGAAAGTGTTCTGTCGAGTACAGAGCCCCCGACAGCTGAACTGCTGTTCCCGATATTCCGTTTTCTTGCACGATGCTTCAGTTGGTGGCACGGGCTGAGAAGTGGCTTGTTCCCAAGACTGTGAAGCCTCGGAACCCCGAAGGCATGAACGTCTTCTAGGCTGTGTCCTTGGGATTGCAAAAAGCGGCCTGTCATAAGCCCCCAGCAGCGGGTCCCACCACCGCAAAGACCCAAAGCTTGAGCATAATTCCAGGTCAGAGTCTTCAACAGGACCCCATCCACCTGGAAAAGGGAAAAGAGAGACACCAAAGGTAAAAATTAAGCTGTTTCCACAGGTAAGCTTGAAGGAGTCATTAAGAACCATCGTAGCTCTGCCCCTCCCAGTCAGAATGTTCTCCGTCATGCATCTAGAGTCCTTGGTGACATATCAAATCTTCTCAAACTGCTAATGATCAGAGCTGTTGGCATGATTGCATCAATATGGTGGGCCCAGGATAGATCTTTAGTGGTGTCACTGACAAATTTATAGATGCCGTTTAAGCTATGATTGGCTACACAATAATGATCATAGAGAGAGTATACTTAGCAGTAGGCTAAGTAAGTATTTACCTCATTAACCGTATCAGGCTAACTTGTCTATAATGCTACAATCCTCTTTTGCTCTTTTTCAATATTCTGTCGCATGTAGTTAACTAATTGAAACAATCCTTCTTTCTTGGATGGAAATACCTTTATTGGCTCTACTTTCTCTTCTTCAGTCTGCCTTCAAAGTTTGATTGTATCAGCTCTACCCAGCTCCTTAGTGTTGGAGTGCAATGTTGTTCTTGCTGCATAGACCTACCCAACTTGTTACCCATCAAATATTTCTCAATTGATTCTTTAAATTCTGACTTTTAATTCACATGGCCTTGGCCCATTGAAGAGGTTTCTATCACTGCCGCACCCATTGGCTTATACGCAATGTGTACATAGACATTCTTTACTGAACAAAATTCCCTCACACTCTTCAAACCCATTTCCATTGCAAAAACAATCTTCCATGTTTTATGGAATGTGAACTCCAGAGTATTTGTTCAACATGAATATGCTCCTTTGCAAACCCTCTCTCATATTGATCTGGCAAACACGAGGAATTCTGCAGATGCTAGAAATTCAAGCAACACACATCAAAGTTGCTGGTGAATGCAGCAGGCCAGGCAGCATCTCTAGGAAGAGGTACAGTCGACGTTTCAGGCCGAGTCCCTTCGTCAGGACTAACTGAAGAAAGAGCTAGTAAGAGATTTGAAGGTGGGAGGGGGAGGGGGTGATCCAAAAGGATAGGAGAAGACAGGAGGGGGAGGGATGGAGCCAAGAGCTGGACAGGTGATAGGCAAAAGGGATATGAGAGGATCATGGGACAGGAGGCCCAGGCAGAAGGAAAAGGGTGGGGGGGGGGAAAGCCCAGAGGATGGGCAAGGGGTATAGTGAGAGGGACAGAGGGAGAAAAAGGAGAGAGAGAGAAAGAATATGTGTATATAAATAACGAATAGAGTATGAGGGGGAGGTGGGGCATTAGATATTATTGATCTCTCCATTAGGAAATCCTAAAATTACTTTGACAAATACTCCCACTCAGTGGTCTTGCCTGCAAGCACCAAATCTATTGGTCGGAAGGTTTTCTGATGGTGAAGGTTTAGAATAATTCAAACTCATTTCAACAGTCATACTGAATTGTGTTTCTTTTGGGTTCTTTCTTTTAAAGATTAGGTAGATTTTATTTTCATAGTCATAGTCATACTTTATTAATCCCGAGGGAAATTTGGTTTCGTTACAGTTGCACCAACCAAGAACAGAGTATAAATATAGCAATATAAAACTATAAATAATTAAATAATAATATGTCAATTTATGCCAGAAAATAAGTCCAGGACCAGCCTATTGGCTCAGGGTGTCTGACCTTCCAAGGGAGGAGTTGTAAAGTTTGATGGCCACAGGCAGGAATGACTTACTATGACGCTCTGTGTTGCATCTCGGTGGAATGAGTCTCTGGCTGAATGTACTCCTGTGCCCAACCAGTACATTATGTAGTGGATGGGAGACATTGTCCAAGATGGCATGCAACTTGGACAGCATCCTCTTTTCAGACACCACCATGAGAGAGTCCAGTTCCATCCCCACAACATCACTGGCATTACGAATGAGTTTGTTGATTCTGTTAATTCTGTTGGTGCCTCCCACCCTCAGCCTGCTGCCCCAGCACACAACAGCAAACATGATAGCACTGGCCACCACAGACTCGTAGAACATCCTCAGCATCGTCCGGCAGATGTTAAAGGACCTCAGTCTCCTCAGGAAATAGAGACGGCTCTGACTCTTCTTGTAGACAGCCTCAGTGTTCTTTGACCAGTCCATTTTATTGTCAATTCATATCCCCAGGTATTTGTAATCCTCCACCATGTCCACACTGACCCCTGGATGGAAGCAGGGGTCACTGGTACCTTAGCTCTCCTCAGGTCTACCACTAGCTCCTTAGTCTTTTTCACATTAAGCTGAAGATAATTCTGCTCACACCATGTGACAAAGTTTCCTACAGTAGCCCTGTACTCAACCTCATCTCCCTTGCTGATGCATTCAACTATGGCAGAATCATCAGAAAACTTCTGACGATGACAAGACTCTGTGCAGTAGTTGAAGTCCGAGGTGTCAAGTTATGTTCCCCTGTGAATGTTGCTTTTATGATCTATGTGTCTGTGATTCCTTTGTAAGAGAGATTTTTATTCCACCTGTGCATAAATGTACTCATGTTTAGGACAATAAACTTGACTTTGACATTTATTGTCCTTTAAAGTGTCAGTACTTTGTAGCTGTGTAGAAGCATCGTGTAAGATCTGGGCTTATTTCTACTAGAACTCTAGCTCTCTTCTGCTCATGAATAGCTTTTTGCTAGTTCTATGTTATTGGTATGCCTTACTTACTCCAAGCATATACTAAGCACTTACCATGACTTCATCAGAGCTACCTAATCTTCCAATATACCCAGCCTTGCACTGGTCTGCCATTATCCCCTAGCTCGGTTTGCATTCACAACTTCCCGAGCTGAAATCCATAGGGCACCCAAATTCACTCCATCTCACTTCATATAACTTGAATCCCCTCAGCCTCAAACCCTCAAAACTATTGTCATAACTGAGTTCTCTGACTATCATGGGAACAAACTCCTCAACAGCAAGGAAAACCAATGAAAATCGAACTTTATTCTAACAGCTCCTCCAGTCTGATTGAACACTTCTGTAAACAAAGCCCAGATAACAATCACTTGAAAATGAATTTAAAAAGGTAACAGCTTTAGAGCAACAATTTTTTATAAGCCCTTTTTATAGTCAATACAATATTACATCTCTTCCTCTGAACTATAGATTGAAGTCTGTAAATTAGTAGATCTGATATCCCCGCTTCTGCAAAGATTTGCATACAGGCCCAAGCTAATCCCAAAAGTTGGAACTCAGTGTATAATGAAAACAGACACTTCAAGCCCTGGATCGAAATCTGCAATTCCATTCATTGTTGTTTGTTCTCTGACAGAACCCAAGCAGTCTGAATCAGCTCATAATATAAGCATTACACATTCATGTTAAAATATATCCAATTAAAAAATAAGAGCTTCTTTTAACTCTGCCAGGATTTTTTTGTCTTCAAGTTCATCATTTTTCTTTCAAAGGAGAAGCTCTCACGATGTTAGTTCTAAGATGGAATAATACTTTTAAAATTGGCCTGCTGGTTAGGCACTAAAATAAATGTAGCTGAATTTTTCATCTTTGTTCATCTTCTCTTTTCTTTGAGATCTGAAAGCCCATTCACTATAATATGGTGTTCATACAAATTGCATGCTGTAATGTGTTTCACAGCATTGCTGATATATGACTGGTAAGTTTAAGTGCTTTAGTGTAATTCTGTACTAGAATTAGCCTTGTGTTTCATTGCAGTGACAGCCTTTGAGTCAGACATGAAATAAAACAGAAGCTGAAGCGGTAATTGAAACTTTAGGATAATATCACCATCCACAGCCAACTTTCCTTCTGATATAATGCAAAGATATCTATATGCTGATTAGCACACACATGAGCGTGCAGATTAAAAGTGACAAACATGACATAAGTGACCTGAAATTGTCAGCAGCACTGCATGTTACTAAAACCTCCCCTCCTCTGCTCTTCTAAAGTCTCAGGTAATGACATTCCTGTTACCTCATCCAAACAGGCATATTTGAGCCGAAACAACTTGCCAGAGTTTCCATCTGGGACTAGCTGAGTTTAATCCAGCCAGGCACTTACTGGCAGAAGGGAGAAAGCAATCTGGAATGAAAAGCCTTGCTAATATTTTTCAGACCCTATTCCAAACACATTGCAGCACCCCTGCTTCCATCCCTACTAAAATCAATTCAGCCCTGTGTAGTAATTTAACTCAATTCTCTCTTCATCTGCATGATTTTGGGGGAATTAATTCAATAGTTCTAGGGGTAAATCTTGGGATTTATTCAAAACTTATGAAATATTGAAGTCCAAAAGCGCCAAAATGATAACACGATTTCACAACAACCCGATTTTTTTCTTTATCCAGTTTTAGTAGCCATTTTGGTCATGAATCCTTCATGACCGTCAAGGTTAAATTTACTGAAGATAATAAAAATCCCCTCCTATAAAGGTTGTGCTACCAATAAATCCCTTGCAAGTAGGTCCAAAATCAGCTCATGAAGGGCAGCATTTAAATAGATTTATCTGAGTTGTTTGCAAGAAGAGTAACCCTGTTCCGCTCAGGGTAATTCTTTGGTGTGTGCCTGCCACATACACAATTTCACATTAACTTCCATACTAGCTAAGGTCTCTTATCATACTAAGTTGCAAATAGGTTAACATCATGGTCCTATCAGGTGCCCATCATTTGATATATTGTAACTCAATCCATTTTTCTGCATTTTATCTTATTTTAAATTTGAAACAAAATATTATAACAGGTCATTACAAATAATTTTGGATGCTAAATGGACCAGGACAATTTTTAAGTGCAGTTCAAAACATTTATTTCTGTCTCTAGATGTCACCTAAATCTTGCTTTTAAAAAAGCATTGAAGAGATAGGTTTTATTTAGTGTTGTAAAGTTTTAGTATAAAGTATGTGGTTGCATGTACTTAAACTTTATTTTTGTTCAAACTCTAAATGCAAATCAGTAATATCTTTGTTCATTGTGTTAATAAAGCTTATTTTTAACTTTGATCTTATGAAACAGATCACATTTGACTAATTCTGGTGAACTGTGGTTCATAATGCAAAATTGTTCAGTCTGATCAGGTAAAAGTTGAGCCAATTTGTGCTTTGAGAAAGCCTAAAATGTTCTTCAAGACATTTTCTCGCATCATTCAGGTCACTTTATCACAATTAACTATTTTTCAATTACTCTTCCTTCAGTTAGTCCTGACGAAGGGTCTCGGCCTGAAACGTCGACTGCACCCCTTCCTAGAGATGCTGCCTGGCCTGCTGTGTTCACCAGCAACTTTGATGTGTGTTGCTTGAATTTCCAGCATCTGCAGAATTCCTGTTGTTAACTATTTTTCATGTAGATAGATATACCAGCTGATTCTAAAATATTAAAAACTTGGAAGCTCCATGCTCCCTTGTCCATTCATCCCCCCCCATCCCTCCCCACTGATCTCCCTCCTGGCACTTATCCGTGTAAGCGGAACAAGTGCTACACATGCCCTTACACTTCCTCTCTCACCACCATTCAAGGCCCCAGACAGTCCTTCCAGGTGAGGCGACACTTCACCTGTGAGTCGGCTGGGGTGATATACTGTGTCCGGTGCTCCCAATGTGGCCTTCTATATATTGGTGAGACCCGACGCAGAACTGGGAGATCGTTTTGCTGAAAACCTACACTCTGTCCGCCAGAGAAAGCAGGACCTCCCAGTGGCCACACATTTTAATTCCACGTCCTATTCCCATTCTGATATGTCTGTCCACGACCTCCCCTACTGTCAAGATGAAGCCACACTCAGGTTGGAGGAACAGCACCTTATATTCTGTCTGGGTAGCCTCCAACCTGATGGCATGAGCACTGACTTCTCTAACTTCCGCTAATGCCCCTCCACCCCTTTGTACCCCATCCCTTATTTATTTATTTGTTTGTTTATTTATTATTTTTTCCTCTCTCTTTTTTTCTCTCTCTGTCCCTCTCACAATCACTCCTTGCCTGTTCTCCATCTTCCTCTGGTGCTCCCCTCCTCCTTTCTTTCTCCCTAGGCCTCCCATCCCATGATCCTCTTCCTTCTCCAGCCTTGCATCCCTTTTGCCAATCGTAGCTCCATCCCTCCCCCTCCTGTCTTCTCCTATCATTTTGGATCTCCCCCACCGCCTCCCACTTTCAAATCTCTTACTATCTCTTCTTTCAGTTAGTCCTGACGAAGGGTCTCAGCCCAAAACATTGACTGTGCTTCTTCCTATGGATGCTGTCTGGCCTGCTGCGTTCCACCAGCATTTTGTGTGTGTAGCTCCATGCTCTTAAAGTATTTACTCAGCAGGTACATTTTAAGCAGAAGTCTTTTCCATGTCTCCTATTTAAAGCGCAAATAGAACTAAAGTGTGGCATGATTATTCAATTTATTAACCATTGATCAACTGAAAAGTTTTCTGAAAAACGTTTGGTGATCAATTAGTCAGGAGAACATTTTGATGTAACCTTTCACTTTGGCCTTACATCATTCTGAATGCTTCATCATTTTCTCTCATGAGTTACAAGCTGTTGAACTGCAGATAACATTTCAATTTACAGTCAATTACCTGGAAGCTTGCTACTTCTCAAACTCTGGTTTTGAAATAGAGAAAATTATTTTAGGAAATTATTAATCATTTAATGTAATGATTTATCAAATGCTGGGTTGAGCCTTGCCAATCTGTTGTGCACTTTTGCACGTACAGCCCGATAAATTTTAACCCCAAGAGAATATGTCTTATGGGAAGTTGATTCCACAATGAATTTGGTACATTTCCAGCCATTGCTTCAAAATTTAAGCAGAAGTAGCTAATTTCTAGCAGCAAAACTGGCGAAAGTCTTTAAAGTCCATGGCCCACTAGCCAGGAGTTGAGAAAGCACAACAGACCATGCTTTAGTTCAACAAAGCAATTAGTTTTGAAAAAAACGTCTCTTTATCACATCAGCAACATTCTGGAGGAATTTCCATCATGGAAACATCTACATCATGCACATATAGTTATTTCATGTTTCACAAGTGATGCATAAAAATGAGAATAAAGTCTCAAATGTTGGAGGAACACAGCAGGTCAGGCAGCACCTATGGAAATGAATAAACAGATGACATTTCGGTCTGAGACCCTTCTTTAGGATTGGAAAGGGAGGGGGAAGAAGGCCGAATAAGAAGGTGGGGAGAGGGAATGAGTACAAGCTAGAAGGTGATAGCTGAAGCCAGGTGGGTGGGGGAGGGGAAATGAAGTGAAAAGCTGAGAAGTGATAGATGTAAAAGGTAAAGGGCTGGAGAAGGAACCTGATAGGAGAGGAGAGTGGATCATGGAAAAAAGAGAAGGAGGAGGGATGATCAGGGGGAGGTGATAGGCGGCTGATGAGAAGTGAAGAGCTACGAGGGGATAGAGTGGGGAACTGAAAAAGAAAAAAGTGAGAGGGAGAAAATGTACCGGAAGTTGGAAAAATCAAGGCTACCCAGATGAAATATGAGATGCTGTTCTTCCAACCTGAGAGCAGTCTCATCACGGCAGCACAGGAGACCGCGGACCGACATGTCAGAATAGGAACGGGGATTAAAATTAAAATATGTGGCTACCAGCTCCAGTCCCCTTTCCCATTCCAACACGCTTTTTACACGCGTTGCTCAGTGATATTATTTCATGTTGA
Source organism: Mobula birostris (assembly GCF_030028105.1). Taxonomy (NCBI): domain Eukaryota; kingdom Metazoa; phylum Chordata; class Chondrichthyes; order Myliobatiformes; family Myliobatidae; genus Mobula; species Mobula birostris. The sequence continues at coordinate 140,592,335 of NC_092371.1, read as the reverse complement.
GAAACATTACTACGTATTGCTATGTAAATTGTAAGCATCACTTGGGACTGACTAAAACGTGTTATACTGTTGGCTCATATTGCTCTCTGGTGAGGGACAACCTAACTGACTAACACCTCAGTATTTGCAAAATTAATGTTAGCTGTGTTAAGGGTGTGAAGATGAAATGATCCCACACGTGTCTTCAGACTAGATGACGGAACACAAGTGTAGTGATTTCATACTGAATTACACAATACTAAGTTTACATTGGCATCAAGCCAAACCCACTTTGTATCGATATAGTTCTGTTGAGCTGAGTTTTGGAGCAACTCCATCTGGAGCATAATGTTAACTTACAGACATTACATGGCAGAAAGGCCACTCTGGCTGAGAAGGAATTGCAGCTGGGTTATGGTGGATTGATAGCTGTCTTCAGAGGAATCAGTGTGCTTAAACTTAGCTTCAGCCTGTAAGATTGAAGGGTGATTTGATTAACACATTTCAAAATATTCAAAGGAAAGTTACATGTGATTTTAATATTTCCCTATGGTGAAATATTTGCAGAGCTCAGCCTGAAATCAAGAACTTTTGAAGAGATGAAGTCGAGAAGTTTCTTCACCAAAAAGTTGCTGCTGTTGGATTGTTCAAGGAAAAGGTTAGCAGGTAACATTCATGGCGATCGCTCATTCAAGGCAGAAATTTGTGGGTTTAATACCCAGACTAGTGGTTTAGCACAACATTTGCAGTATAAAACAATAGTGAGAGAATGCTGAACTGTCAGAGGTGACACCTTTTAGACTGGATTTTAAACAGAGGTCCAATGCATCATCTTAACTGGAGGTAAAAGATAAAAAAGGAACTCCTCAGTTTCGTACTTAATATTATCAGTACATAGACATGATATAGTTATTATTAGATTGCTATATGTAGGTCCTTGCTGTACACTGGTGGCTGTCACAGCTTCTGCATTACAAAATATTATAAAAATGGAATTCATTGGCACTGAAGCACATTAGGGATATCTTGAGCCTTATAAATAACTGTACTTGCATTTGCAAAAATATCAGATTACACTCAGTGGCCGCTTTATTAGGTGCACCTGTACACCTGCTCATTAATGCAAATATCTAATCAGCCAATCAGTAACTCAATGCAGAAGAGTATGCAGACATGGTCAAGAGGCTCAGTTGTTCAAACTAAACATCAGAATGTGGATGAAATACAATCTAAGTGGCTTTGACCATGGAATAATTGTTGGTACAGATGGGGTGGTTTGAGTATCTCAGAAACTGCTGATCCCCAGGGATTTTCATGTACTCCAATCTGTGGAGCTTCTAAAGAATGGTACAATAAACAAAAAAACATCCAGTGAGCAGCAGTTCTGTGGGTGAAAACACCTTGTCAATTAGTTCAGAAGAGAATGGCCTGACTGGTTCAAGCTGACAGGAAGGCAACAGTAGCTCAAATAACCATGCGTTACAACAGTGGTGTGCGGAAGATCATTCCTGAATGCACAACATGGCAAACTTTGAAGTGGACAGGCTTCAGCAGCTGATCACCACAGACATACATTCAACTGGCACTTTATTAGGTATGGGAGATACCTAATAAAGTGGCAACTGAGTGTATGAAGATAAGCAGTGAACCTAAATTGAAGCATGAATCAGCCATGATTTAATTGATTTCTAGTGCAGAATCAAGCAATTCCTTGATAATGATACAAACTAGAGCAGAAACAATGGCTATAAACCTGCTCCACCAGTCAATGAGACTGTGATGATCCACTGTGTTAACACTATTTCCCACCCAATCTCCATTCATAATTCCCTTTGGATTTTGGGAATCTTCTAACTGAGCACGTATTGTATTCTAGGGTAGAGAATTCCACTGTCTTAATCCGATTGAAATTTCTCTTCAGTACTAAACCCATTGCTATAAGACTAGACCACACTTTCAGAACCTTCCTTTCAATTTCCTTTGAAACTCCATTTTGCCAGGGGTCTGTAGAGACAGGGCTAGTTAGCCCCTTGCTAAGAGCCACTGGACTCAGAAGTGAGAAAATCACCTTTCTCAAAACTCCATATGTCTAGGGTTGGTGTTACTTGGATCCCACTAAGACCAGGAAGTTGGGATATCTTAATCACCCGAACCCCGATCTGTGGGAATATTGTGTAAATACTGCCCTGTGCAATTAGCTTTTGGTAAGAAATTACAGATCATACACTGCACACAATTATAAAGAAAGTACATTTACAAATGTCAGCTTTATCGAACAGTTAGTAAGAAAAAGAAAAGAAAAAAATATATAAAAAGGGCCCATTAGTTAACCCAGTCCAAATGTGCACATAAGTTGGAGCTTATCTTGAAATTGTCTTTAACCCATGCACTGGATCCATGGTCTGCATGAAAGCACATATCATCTTCCAAATGTCACTTGAAATCCACCTTGAAGAAATGGGCTCCCCCACGGGAGTATTATTCCTTCTTCCTTGAAGCCATTCATCTGCACAAAGCACCTTGAGCAACAGGGTTAGTATCCTCAGCCATCGTTCCTCCTGTCTTCTTCCCAGCTCCGGCCAAAAAGACTTTGACCCACACCAGTGTCCGTCACCAAAACCTCTCCGCCCTGTGTTCTCTAGAACCTTCTCCCAATTTTACCATCCTGATTGGTTGACACAACATTCCTGAGTTGAACAACGTAGCCCCTTATCTTTAGCTCAAACCCAAACATGCTAAAATCAGAACAGACTGCTCTTACAGAACTGCTAAAATGAAATACCTATAGCATAGCAGTAAAAATCTTAACCAGGGCATTACACCTTTTTCAATAATTAGTTTAAACTCCAGTGAATCAAGGATAATCCTAATCCGTTCTTCCTGGTACAATAATCTTCTCATTCCAGGAATCAACTGCACTGTTTCAACACGTGAAATGCAAAGTTGCCATTTTACATACTTTCATAATTCGACTCCCAGCCAACACATCCTTGCGATTCCCAAGTACTTACTTTGTGTTTTGCATAATGGATGCCTAAGTCCTCAATAACATCGAATATTTTCTCACCATTCAGAATTTTGTATTTCTTTTTGCATAATGAGTAACTTCACTTTCCGGCAGATACTCACCATCCATCAGTTCATATCTACTCACTCACTTAGTCAGCTTTTATCATCTTCACAACACACTTTTCCAACTAGTTCTACAGTGCCAACCAATTTGACTTACCAATTTATCAGTTAAGATTAAGATTAACTTCTTTTGTGACATGCACATTGAAACATACAGTGAAATGCATTGATTGTATCAAATCAGTTTAGCGAAGCTTCTGCTGCCAGCAGGAGCTGAACCCTGATTATACAGCTAGTGTACTCTAAAGCATTGTGCTCGTACACCACTATGCCATTCATGTTAAGTTAGACCTCAGCTGCAGTGATTAATTTATTCTTAATTTCTTCTTCTCTCCTTTAACTAACCATCTATCTGATCATGTGTTATGCACAGTCCATGGTATTAATTGCATTGACTTATATATTACCAAATGCCGCATTTAGATGACATTCTATTTTATACCAATTAACATTGGTGTCAACTTATTTTTCTTTAAATTGTAGGACACAAAGCTACTACCCATAACAAACTAGACAATTAATATCGGAAGGGATATGGATGATGTGACATTTTCAGTGTTTTTGGTCGGCATGACGAATCCTACACTTTGATCAGATGATTGATACGATTATGGTTGGAGCTGAAAGAAAGAGAGTTCTAATGTCTTTTTGCTATTATTTCAAAGCAAATTTATGATCAGAGTGCATATATGTCACTATATAGTCTCCTGAGATTGATTTTCTTGCGGGCATTCTCAGTAGCACAAAATTTCAATAGAATCAATGAAAAATCATATAAAAAAGACTGACAAATGACCAACGTGCAAAAACGAAAAACTGTGCAAATACACCAAATAAATAACTGAATAAACAAACAAACAAACAAATAACTAAATAAACAACACTGAGAACATTAGTAATAGAGTCCCTGAAAGTGAATCCATAGGTTGTAGACTCATTTCAGTGTTGAGCTGAGTGAAGTTATCCACACTGGTTCAGGAGCCTGATGACAGAAGGGCACTACCTTTTTATTATTTATATCTGACTGACCTAAAAAGGACATTTATCTGGGCTAGGGAAATCAATGCTTCCACTAAATGCTGCCGCATGTTATACTAAATATCCAGAGAATACTAAATCTACCATATGCCATAAATACTGTACTGCTAGTATTCTGTGCAACAATATTTCAGACACCAATCAAACAAGTTGATCTGACTCTTTAATTATTGCCAGGGTTAGTGACTATAGCTTTCAGTAAAACATCCAGATATTTACTCCAGCATACTATTCCTCTTGAGTTTGGACTCCAAATAGAATGACACTAATATTTAACACAATTTAAGTATGATTGACTGATTAGCATTGTATCAGAGGAATTTAAGTGGAGCACCATCATTATTTGAACAGCCAGCTTAAAGGCATCCGTTAGTCTTGCGAGACCATGGATCTGCGCCTGGAAAGTCCTCACTCTTCCAGGGCGAGGCCTGGGCAAGGTTGTATGGAAGACCAGCAGTTGCCCATGCTGCAAGTCTCCCCTCTCCACGACACCAATATTGTCCAAGGGTAGGGCATACAGCTTGGCACTAGTGTCATTGCAGAGCAATGTGTGATTAAGTGCCTTGCTCACAACACGTTGCCTCGGCTGACGCTTGAACTCACGACCTTCAGGTCGCTAGTCCAATGCCTTAACCACTTGGCCACGTGCCCACACAGCCAGCTTATAACTGTATTTAAAAGGGGCTCATTTGAATTAAGATTTCCTCACTATGAGATTACCTGCATGTTTCATTAGTGAATGTCATTTGTGATGTTTTAGCAATAAGTGTAAGATTTATGTATTTTGATTTAGCACTAAAGGAGTTATTGCAAGCACGGAATGTTCTTACTGTCACATGACCTGAATGACCATGCTTTCCAGGACGTGAGCAACTCTTTTGAAAATACTCTAAAGGGATTGGTTATTAAACTAATGAGAACAATGCAGCTATCACCAGTGCTGGCTTACTTCATAAGTCAGTATAAGGACAATATATTAAAATACACATCCAGATTTGCTACAAAACTGGCAGGAAATGAATTGCGGTATCCATACTGTAAAGTGCTATTGTGCACCTAATCCTCCAGTAGTCTCCTCCTAGCTGTAAATTCCATAATTTTATAAATCAGTTGTTTCTCTTTGGACACTGGTTTCAGCATTGAAGCAAGCATATAATGTGAAATTATTAGATCTGATTCAGTTTCCAGATTGCTCTCTATCTACTAATAGTGGAGCACTTTGATTTCAAAAAACATTCAACAACATCGGAATAGCTGGAATAATGTACAAAGGAGACGAAAGGACTCAGTGGGTCAGGCAGGATCTATGGAGGGAAATGGATAGTTGATGTTTTGGGCTGAGACCTTTCAGAAGGACTGGAAAGAAAGAGGGGAGTTTGCTAGTATATATTTAATATGAGGCACATCTCAAGTAATACAAAGCTTGGTTCTGGTCTAGAAAAACAAATTAAACTGCAAACTCCAAAAATCTGAAATAAAAACAGGGGACAATCAAACAGATATCAAGGGATAAATTACAGCACATAATGTAATCATTTAGCCCAACAAATAAGAGTTAATGCACATAATCATTATGCAGATGCACACATTAATGAAGTTTCATAGGAAGTGATCATCACTAATGCATTAATGTATACATAACACTTGTGTAGCACTTGTCTTATCACGTGTGACTAGTTGCCGCACTCTTTGAGAAAATTCAAATTACATAGTACTACACTAGATGCTAATAGGCCATCAGAAGATTCTAGGTATCAGAAGGAGGCAGTAACTACAAGTCACACACTTCAGGAGATAAGTTTTGTTTATAAGTAAAAAAAACAATATGCACAACATATTTACATGAGCAAGAACAATTCAAAATTCCAATATTTTGATTAGGTTCCAAATCTTAGAAATCAACAAAAAACAAATTCTTGTTTAGTTAGAATCAGTGATATTCATTAGAATAACCTTTGTTACTCCAGTTCCTCGAACTAATTAGATCTAGTGTTATTCCCTATTTAAAAGTTTGCAGACTAAACTTTCCTTTTTACTTATCCCTAGTTAGTTAGAAAACCAAATATAATTCCTATCCGCAAGTATTATAGTTATCTTCAGTTTCATTTCCAGGCAGTATATCTACAAGTTTAAATTCAAATTCAAAAATTATATATATACAGTTTAACTCCTTTCACAACAATTCTCTAGCATCACGACTTTTAAACAAAGTAAATCACATTCAGTAACTTAGCAGAGTCTTTGCAAAAATAATCAGTTCTTGCAGAAAATCTAATTTGGATTCTTTGAAAGAAAATAATACATCCAAGTGTATTAAATCTTTTGCATCATTACACATTTCTTTCATGTGCTGGTTCATCAACTTGGATAGTTCACCGTCTTGTTTCTTGGTTTGTTGGAATGAAATAGTTTATCATTCACAGTGAGTCAGTTCACAGACTTGTACAAAACTTGACCAACTCCCTTGGTATGACTTTACAGAACTAATTCCCGACTACACGATAGGGATTTTGGACACTGGTCTCTGCCAATATTGTCTTGTTATTGCGGCTGCATGTTAAAGCCATAGCTTCAATAAATCTTTTATCGCTATTGTCTTTCCTCCAGGAGTTTTCAAGTTAGTTGGGTAATGATACTAACTACTAGTTCCACCCTTAACAGTTCATGTCTTCTAATTGTTGCTGCATTTTTCTCCTTGTCTGTCCTGCGTCAGCCACGCCTCCTCTCACATAGTATTTTTCTCGTATTCTCTTTTTTTTAAATTGGTAAACCTCATTTTCATCCCTCTGCAGGAGGAACTTTCGAACATTATATCTTTGGGTTTAATTAACCTGAACAAAAACAGACTGAACTAAATCACATTTGATTCCACCTACCTCCCAGGTTTTTATTTCTATTTTCTTTCCCTACATCTGCACTAAAGGCGGGAGGAGAAGAGAAGCAGCGCACCGCGCGTGCGCAGCCCTCCGATGAAAAATGATATTGTATCTGTTAACTAGGGGCCATGGACAATTCTGATTTGATGAAGATGGACATGAAAGCACAGAGGAACATCTGGAAAAATTTCTGAAACGCTCGTTTGCTGCTGTCGTTACAGTGCGGTCGGGAAGCTTTCGGAGGGTAGGCCTCAAAATCCCTGGCTTTGCCTGCTTTTGGTGACCGAGAAGGAGGTCGAATCATTTGGACAGAGATGGTGCTCAGTACTCGGTGTCAGAGAGCTGATCAGAGCTCAAAGTTTTTGGATGACTCAGTGTCGGACCGTGGTCGGGTATGGCAGGAAGAGTTTTTCTTCCTTTTCTCTGTCTGCGTGAGATATGGGACATTTGAGAGACTCTGAACTTTACTGTGCTCATGGACTTCTTCATCAAGTTATGGTATTGTTGCACTGTTGTAACTATATGTTATAATTATGTGGTTTTGTTAGTTTTTTTCAGTCTTGGTCTGTCCTGTGTTTTGTGATATCACACCGGAGGAAATATTGTATCATTTCTTAATGCATGCATTACTAAATGACAATAAAAGAGGACTGCGTGTCTTCATGGATCCAGTCATCCTGGCTTCCTAATCCAAGGATGCAGGAAAGCATCACTAGCATCTAGGTCTCAGGTGGGGTAGGTCTGACGTCCTTTTCTTGATGCACTTCTGAGGGGACTGGGAGGAATTTGCCACCTTTCAAAATCTGTGGAGCTCTGAAAAATTTTTAAGTAACTAACAACTCTGACATCAAAAAGCCGTCAAAGTTGCTAAAATAATTTAAAAGAATAAAAATCCATTAAAATTATTAATACACTAATAAATAGGAGAAAACAAAATAATTTAGCATCAACTAAAAATGACTGAATTTATCTTTTTCTCAATCTCCAAAATGGGATTATTCACTCAAATAAATAGGGACATATTTCACTTCTGGAAACATGACTCATCATTTTAAGTTTATTTGTGGCGATAAAAGAAGAGGTGTTTTCATTAGTAGGTATATGTTTTGCTGATTAAATGGATCATCCACTTGCTTCATTTCATTTAAAAGAATGCTGACTTGGTTTGAATTTTGATAACTTCTGTGTAAACAATAGATACCTTTAACTCTAGATCTTCAATGTTGTCAATAATACCTTGGTATTGGAAATTTTAACTGCCCACCTGCCTGATTTCACCAAGCCAAGTTGTATAGCTCCTTTATATACTATTCATGTGAAGTATCTGTGTGGGTTCATCTGTTGTCCAGCATGGGGGGTTTCAGGAGTGAAAATTTCCTTCAACTGAAAGGGGCAGCATAGCAGTTAGCACAACCCTGTTATTTCGCCAGTGACCCGGGTTTAATTCCCACTGCTGTCTGTAAGGAGTTTGCACGTTCTCCCTGTGACCGCATTGGTTTCCTCCAGATGCTCTGGTTTCCTCCCATATTCCAGAAATGTATGGGTTAGTAGGTTAATTGATCCCACGTGGGTGTAATTGGGTGATGCAGGCTTGTTAGGCCTAAAGGTCTTATTACCATGTTGTATATCTAAATAAAAATAAAATAACTAATAAAAATAAATGTGAGAACTGAAGCCATTCTCTTCTACCTCCATCATAATTTCATCTTTCCAACTGTCTGAGGCTAAACAAATATTCCTGCATTAAGATGTGGTCATGGCTCTGTAACATTGCTCATCCCTGACTCTTCTGATCAATGCCTTTGCTACTGTTAGATTTGACTGCTCCAATGGTCTCTTCACCAGCTTTGACATAATAAGACATCCTAAGACTCAGTAGAGGATTGTCCTGCCTTTATAAACATGAGTTTATCTAAAACTATGCAATTTATTTCCTAATGCCAATCTTCACTAATGTTGACTGTTGTATTGTGATAGAAAAGATATTGGACTGTAGTTTAGTCAATGCTGGGTAAGTGGTATACTTTGGCATTGAGGGCTAAACAATTATGGGGGGGGTGGGTTGCTGTGGGAATTTGATGTCATACAACAACAAGAGGCAAAGAGCAAAGGGATCAAAAGCTCTTCTACCACAATACCCTGTGCAGATACCTCAACCCTCTTTTCTGATGTTAGGAACCATTTCCATGGGTCCTCTCCTGTTTCTGGATGTCCTGCAGTGCCTATTGGTCAAAGACCAGTTCATTCAGCAGCCTCACCTGAGATTGTGGAAACGAAGCCAACGAGTTCAGACGGGCTCGATGTCTGATTTAAGAACAAGCAAGCAAACTTGACTTGCAGACAAACCAAGACTCCCAGGCTGAATAAAAAACAGGAGTTACAGTGTCAATTATTGTGGCTGATTTTGTTTTTCAATGAAGTAACAGAAATAGTATGAAGTAACAGAAATAGTAACTCAACAAATATAGTAAAGCATAGAAATCTGACAACAGATGGGCAGGAATCTGATGAGCTCGCCAACCCTCTGGGATTGTCTCTCAGAATTTTTAAAAGCCCATGATCCCCATTTTAAAAGAAAACTATTAAAACCATTGCCATAATATTTCATGTTCAAGATTTTCTGGACACCAGGCACTGCTCAAAATGTATTCAAAGTCAGACTAAACAAGATATTGTCTGACACCTAGTTGGGGGAGAGGGGAAATACTTTACCTATTTAAAAATAGCCTGACATTGAGGAACTTAACAACTCCCTCACATGCATCTGTATCATATTTTACTGTTAGTCTGACAACTCCTCTGTGGATGATTTTCATTATTTTTCACCGCTGTACTGATACTGTCCTATATCTTGAAGGCATAAATATTTTCCCTAAATTCTATTATTATTTAATGGTCATCCATAAATCTCCAATAAATTGTTCATTAGGAGATTATTACATGTATCAGTTTCCTGTTTGTCATTACTAATTCAAACTCTCTGATGGAAATACAACCCATACATTCTGACCCAAGTTCAGAGCGTACAGATTCTGCAGAGTGTCTGTACAGAAAGGATAAACAACATCCCTCCAGTTTTAGAGAACAGATGTTCACTTTCATTTCCAAAAAAGATCACTTCTAATGGTGAGGTCAACTTACATGTGAGAATTTTCAAAGCAGTTACGAACATCTTCTCAGTTGCCACTTTCGTAAATTAAGCATACACTGGAAATGTAGTGCATTATAGGATGGTACAACACAGAGAAAAGGGTGGTTTATCTCCAAGAGAATTTAATTTATTTGTCTATAACAAAAATACTCAGGCATTCAGGCAACATCCGTGGAACATTTGTGGCAGTATCTGCAAGGTGCTTTATGACAGAAGCAAAGGAAGCATATAAGTATAAGCCTTTCAATCATTTTAAAAAGCACTTCTCCACCTTTTCTTCTAGATTAGGATTGGGAAAATCAAATGCCTTCACAAAAAATATATACAGTACTTTGAAAAAGTATTCAGCACCCACATTATTTTCACATTTTACTGTCTCATTTTCTAAATTTAAAATATATTTAATGAGGATTTTTTTTCAGCTAATCTACAAAACATTGTGCATCATGTCAAATTAAAAGAAAAATTCCAAAGCCTGTCAACAATTTACTAAAAACTAAAAACCATAATTGTGAAGCTGAAAATATATTCATCCTGTTTGTGATTACCACACTAATTTTCTTCAGTACTTTACCAACTTATCCAATTTATTGATGTAGAAAATTGGAGAATCACCTGTATAAATATCCCTCTCTCTGTAAGGTCCAACAGTATGGTGGATTTTCAACCGACTAAACCAAAATGATGTCAAAAGAGCATTCAAGACAAATCATGGACGTATATTAGAGAAGCACAAATCTGGGGAAAGGTATAAGACCATCTCGAAGGCAATGAACAAACCTCAGAGCTCAGTGCAGACAATAGTGAAAAAGTGAAAAATAAACCACGGCCTCACTGCCTAGGTCAGGCCGCTGATCTAAACTTAGTGGTTGGAAAAGAATGACACTTGTAAGAGAGGCTACTGTGACACAAGCAGTCACTGTATGAGCTGCAGAAGTTAATAGCTGCAACTGGAGGTGAAGTTCATGGCTCCACAATCTCTAAGTACTTGCACAAAAAGAGTATTTATGGAAGAGCGGCAATGAAGAAACCCTGGCTAAAAAAAAGCATATCCTTGCCCATAAAGATTTTGCAAAGTATCACGTAGAAGATATTGTAAAGATGTGGCACAAGGTTTTGTGATTGGAAGAGACTACAGTGGAACTCTTTAGCTTCAATACTAAACAGTATCAGTGGCATAAAGCTAATACTGTGCATAAGCCAGGTAACACCACCCCAACGGTACAACATGCTGGAGGTAGCATCATGCTATGGGGACATTCTTCAGCAGCAGGGACTGGAAATGTGGTCAGGATTGATGGGAAGATGAAGGCTGCTAAATACAGAGAGATCCTGGATAAAAACCTGCTAGTGTCTGGTACAAAGCTTAAACTGGGGAGGACATTTGACCTTCAGCAGGGATATGTCCCGAATCACACCACCAGAGTGACCATAGAGTGGCTTCAAATGAAGGAAATTGATGTCCTTAAGCGCCCCAGTCAAAGTCATGACCATAACCCAATTGAACGTCTCTGGCAAGACCTCAAGATTGCCGCCACTCATCATCTAACCTGGCACAGCTTGAGCAATTTTTCAAGGAGGAATGGGCAAATCTTCCTCCATTACATTGTGCAGAACTAATAGAGACTTATCCAAAAAGACTACTGGCTGTAATAGTTGTGAGAGATGGTTCAACTGAGTACTGAGCAAACGGGGATGAATACTTCCAAACTACTGACATTTCAGTTTTTGAATTTTTAGTTTTTTATGCTTTAGAAATTTCTGTTTTTTGGGGGGCTACTGTGAAAAAAAATGGAGCATGTGATTCATAAATAAAAATTCTCAGTTAATTTGATCTAAATCCCTGGTTGTAATACCCATTTACATGAACAAAAGGTTGGCGGCTGAATACTTTTACAGGGCACCGTAAATGAATAAGTGCTCTGATTTCAGTCTCTGTAGGTTTTCATCTTCCTTCAAGCTGAGGCTCGTGATAACCTTCATGCACCCAAACGAACATGAAAACCAGCAAACTTTCAGTGTGGATCAAGCTTGCTAAATCAGTACTATTGTTGGCTTCAGCCCCCATTTTCTTCCAGAGAATTGGTACAATACAAAGGTCTTCCCAAGCCTCTGCTCCTTAGTTTACAGCCCACAATTCCCACTGACAAGTGTAGCTCACCTGATACATTAATCAACCTTTCCTTTTTATGGATGTTGTTGGCTGGTCCTATTCTTTATTTTCACCATCTATTATTTTTCCTTTTCAATTGTTAATCATGTTCCAGAAAAAAATACTTTAGTCTTTTTTATTGAATTAAATAGTTTTTTGTTTAAAACACCAACAAAATTTTCATTAGGCTGAATATTCTCCTGTGTTGTATTACATTTTAATTATGTTGATTGATTGATTTTACTCCAATTACCACTTTAGTGCCTCTCAGACTGGTTTTGGCAGGATATTATGTAGATTTTATCTTGGTTTTATGGATCAGCTTAGTTCCCTAGGATTTATGAAGCAGTACAAGAAGTCCTGTGTGTAGTAGACTTCCAGCACCATCCTTTGGCTGGTTGTTCAAATACCATAGTTGTATCTGTTGGCGAACTGAATCTTGATACACTCTTTTCCCAGGAAATGTTATGTTATGCTTGGATTATGGTTTCTGTACAATCATTAATCTCTAATATGTTTTACCTTAGCCTATTTAAGAATGAATTCCCCAGTTTAATCTAAATCAAAACACCAAATATTGTAATGGCTGGGCAAAATTATGTAACCTGTTCATTTATTTTACTTTGGTCATGAACTTGAACCAGATCTATGGGTATATATGGCTATCAGGTTGCTTGTTACAAAGTAATTTGCAAGTTTAGAAGAGCCAATTTTCTGTTTTTGCTTCCTCTGCTCTGAGCACTGAGATAAGACCTGAACTTGAACATGAACTTTAATTTTCCTGCATAATTTTGGTATTGTAAGAGCCAACATATGCTGGCCATTCAATAAGGTAATTTATTTACATACAGATCCAAATGTATCCTTTAAAACTTAACTACTGTGAGACTTATGCCATTCACCAAAGAGCCAGGCTTTGGTTTATAAATTCACATGGACAACAGCCGTCTTATCCAGAAGCAAAGGAATAACTCTAGGAGCCAAATGGTTTTATTCACACAATAGGATACACTGACACACCACACTCAGCCAGAAGACATTTCGTGACAGCTTCCCTCTTTCTTCCCCCAACTCTTAGAGATTTGCAAATCCAAGCTATCAATGTACTAGCCTTCCTTAAAATAGATGTAACTAACTCAGCTCGTGAACTTCAACTACGTTTTGTAAATATCACAGATCCCATGAGATAAGATGCTTGTGTTATTCCAAACCTCACTAGTTGCTCCAGTGAAAATAATGAAGATGTGTGTGCTGATTCAGAAATAATTCACTTCAAAGCGAGACGACATTCTTTCAGGAACAGATATATTATATCCATCATGGTTTTATGAGTAATAGGTACTGTTATTAGTGCTGCAGATAACAAAAGTGTATCACAATTACAATACATTATGTGGAATGTGAACAAAAGAGATTCCAGCTCTTGGCTCTTGGGATATTTCATGAGATATAACAAATGAGGGAAGCAAAACTGTTTGACTTGGCAGTGAGCAGCAGATACTGGATTTTATTATCATCACCACGAACAGCAAAGGAAAACAGGTCTAATGTTCTCTAAAGTTCATAATTTAGTAACGGATTTTTGAGTTCAGAACATATTTAACAACAAATCAACAGACATGTTAGACTTAAAGTTATTTTTGACCAGTGTTGGATAAAAGAATTTGCCAAACATTTCTCAATCCTTGCCAAGCTTCTGCACAACTGAAGTAGAGGGGGCTTGTTTCCAGGAAGTTGAACTGAGCAGAAATTTATCTTGAATATGACTTCTTTAGTTTAGAGTGAAAGGGTTCATGAACAATAAGGTTGCGAGGTACGTTTGAACCTTCTACCTTGTAAAGACCAAAGTCAGTAGGTGCCTATGTATTGGAAGGCTTGCTCTGTAGCCCTAAAGCTAAATACTACTGATATGCAAATCCAGTGATAAATTGAGGTCTGAACATAGATGAAAATAACCTGTCAATACGTTATAATACATTATAAAGGAGATATTGTTGAGGCTTTATAAGACACCAGCCTGGTCGCACTTGGAGTATTGTGAACAGTTTTGGGCCCCGTATCTCAGAAAGGATGTGTTGTCATTGGGGAGAGTCCAGAGGAGGTTTACGAGGATGATTCTGGGATGAAGGGGTTAACATATGAGGTGTGTTTGGTAGCTTATATTCACTGGAATTTAGAAGATCTGTGGGGAGATTTCATTGAAACCTACCGAACATTGAAAGGACTAGATAGGGTGGATGTGGAGAGGGTGGTTCCTATGGTTCCTCAAAATTGAGGGGTGACCTTTTAGAATTGAGGTAAGGAGGATTCCTTTTAGTCAGAGGGTAGTGAATCTGTGGTATGCTCTGCCACAGACTGTGGTGGAGGCCAAGTCTGTGAGTATATTTAAGGCAGATGTTGATAGTTTACTGATCGCTCTGTCACCCCCCCCTCCACCTTGGGTGTGAACATGGCCCAAGTGCAGAGTGAGAGACACTGAAGCAGGTCGATAGTTCATATACTTAAATGCAAACAGTGTTAAAGGGAAAAGAAAACAATAAATGCTAGGCCAAACAAGGCCGATAACTAAAACTCTCAAATGAAGAAATGAAGCCTACATTGTGGCTGAAAAGAACAACTAAAATATAAAATGAATACTGCTAATCTTCAGAGTCAGTTGACTCGACAGTCCAATTTCTCAGGCAAGGCGGAATGCAAGCAGGCAGTGAAGTGCTGCTGTGTCCAAGTCTCGACAAACACTATGATGGAATGAATGGAGTTAAACACTATCACAATGAAATAATAATTAGCTGACACAGGCATATTCACAATCGCAATTGCCGTATTTATTGCGCTGCCGAATCGGTGATTGTGACACGGTCAGGACATCAAGGGATATGGTAAGAGAGCAAATGTATGGGGTTGAGTGGGATCTCAGATCAGCCATGATGGAATAGTGCAGTGGACTCGATGGGCTGAATGCCCTAGTTCTGCTCTTTTATCTAATGGTCTTGTGATCCAAATTGAATTTTCAAAACACCATTCCATTTTGTCCCATATACATGATAAATGGAAATTGTAAATTATGGTCTTATATTCTAAATACTAATGTTACATGGTAAACTAATGTGTTCCCTGTGAAGATGAAATGTCAGAGAAGCAGACACCTCAAGCCTGGAAATCTGACCAGGCATTTTTCAAAGGTCATTAAATGATATGCCTCTAATTTAAACATTTTGCACTTCGACTAACTGTACAATTGGATTTTTGGTAAATGAATGCTCAAGGTGTCAAGATTTTTTACATCATGGCTACTTCAATTTCAATGATGGAAATTGTATTCATCTTAAATTAACTTTCTGTTGACAGACGGAGCTCCTTCTTCAGAGGTTCAGCTTCGAAATAGTCATAGTCATACTTTATTGATCCCGAGGGAAATTTGGTTTCGTTACAGTTGCACCAGCCAAGAACAGAGTATAAATATAGCAATATAAAACTATAAATAATTAAATAATAATATGTAAATTATGCCAGGAAATAAGTTCAGGACCAGCCTGTTGGCTCAGGGTGTCTGACCCTCCAAGGGAGGAGTTGTAAAGTTTGATGGCCACAGGCAGGAATGACTTCCTATGTCGCTCAGTGTTGCATCTCGGTGGAATAAGTCTCTGGCTGAATGTACTCCTGTGCCCAACCAGTACATTATGTAGTGGATGGGAGACATTGTCCAAGATGACATGCAACTTGGACCACATCCTCTTTTCAAACACCACCATGAGAGAGTCCAGTTCCATCCCCACAACATCATTGGCCTTACGAATGAGTTTGTTGATTCTGTTGGTGTCTGCTACCCTCAGCCTGCTGCCCCAGCACACAACAGCAAACATGATAGCACTGGCCACCACAGACTCGTAGAACATCCTCAGCATCGTCCGGCAGATGTTAAAGGACCTCAGTCTTCTCAGGAAATAGAGACGGCTCTGACTCTTCTTGTAGACAGCCTCAGTGTTCTTTGACCAGTCCAGCTTGTCTCCTGTAGAGTGTCAGGGTAGAATAGAAAGCCCTTGCAGAGCTCAAATACTGCTCCAAATGTGCGAGTGTGTGGTTGTGCAAGTGTGCGAGTATGGAATTGGCTTTGGAATTGGTTTATTATTGTCACAAGTACTGATATACAGTGAAAAGACTTGTCCTGCATATTGTTCACATTATTACGGTGCATTGAGGTGCAAGGTAAAACAGTAACAATGCAGAATAAAGTGTAACAGCTCCTGAGAAAGGGCAGTACAGGTAAACAATAAGATGCATGATCATTTGATATCATGGTGTACGCTGAGCTTGGCAATTAGCTTGCAAATGTTTCATCACCAGTTAAGATGATATCCTTGGTGCGCAGTTGTTGGTGTTTTTTGTCTGGGAGTGTTCGCATTTCTATCTGTTCTTGTTCACTTGCCTTAGTCCTGATTGGTTACTCCTTCAGTTGACCTTTGAATTCTATTGCTTCACGTTCCTTTGGCTCTTAGGGGTTCATAGGTTGCATCTTTTTTGATATGTTTGCTTAAGGAGTAATCAGAAGAGAACCATGCTTCTAAAAATTCTCATGCCTGCCTCATGTTTGCCTACACCAGAACCTCCATGGTGTCCCAGTAAAAGTGTTGCCCTTCTTGATCTTCATGTACTGAGATTAGCACCAATGGATCATGTCTCAATGTGATCATAATGAGGTAAAGTTTTTTGTAATTAAATTTTTATTATTATTTATTCTTATTTTACAAAGCAGCACAACATATCACAGAGCAGATACAGCACAACCATCCCATGACAGGAAAATGAGGTAAATTTTGAAGTCATAATCTAATTTATTGTATAAGGGAATTAATTAGTAGTTTCATAAGACTGGATAGAAACTGTCTTTGAGGCAGATGTTATATGCTTTCTGGACTGGTCACTGCGCTTTGTGAATCTTTCAGATATTATCAGCTAATGTTAAACACTGCTCAAAACATGAAACTTGTGACTTTCATAAACAAGGTGGCCCATTCACATCAGGGTGTCTACTTCACAAGCAGGTGTTTTACCATGATTAATCTGACCAGCTTGTTTATCATGTAGTTTGATCTCATGCTGTAGTTGTCAACAAGGCCTATGCAGCAGTCCCATTTCTATGCTTCTACATCCAGCTCTTTAAACCAGACACTCACTTCATTTAGATAGGGATTCTCAACCTTTGTTATGCCACGGACCAATACCTTTAAGCAAGGAGTCTGTGGACCCCAGAATGGGAACCTTTGATTTAAATTCAGGCCTACGATTGCAAAAGAGCTTAAATTTTCCTGTGCGTATCACTAATTACAGATACAAGAGACTGCAGATGCTAGTATCTAGAGACTATAAGACCATAAGATATAGGAACAGAAATAGGCCATTCGGCCCATTGAGTCTGCTCTGCCATTCAATCATGGGCTGATCCAATTCTTCCAGTCATCCCCATTCTCCTACCTTCTCCCCATACCCTTTGATGCCCTGGCTAATCAAGAACATATCTATCTCTGCCTTAAATACACGCAGCGATTCGGCCTCCACAGCCTCTCGTAACAACAGACTCCACAGATTTACCACCCTCCAACTAAAGTAATTTCTCTGCGTCTCTTTTCTAAATGGACATCCTTCAATCCTGAAGTCACGCCCTCTTGTCCTGGACTCCACTACCATAGGGAATAACTTTGCCATATCTAATCTGTTCAGGCCTTCTAATATTCAGAATATTTCTATGAGATCCCCCCTCATTCTCCTGAACTCCAGGGAATACAGCCCAAGAACTGCCAGATATTCCTCATATGGCCACCCTTTCACTCCTGGAATCATTCCTGTGAATCTTCTCTGAACCCTCTCCAATGTCAGTATATCCTTTCAAAAATAAGAAGTCCAAAACAGCACACAATTCTCCATGTGTGGTCTCATGAGTGCCTTATACAGCCTCAACATCAGATCCCTGCTCTCTTATTCTATTCCTCTAGAAATGAATGCTAACATTGCATTTGCCTTCTTCACCACCGACTCAACCTGGAGGTTAACCTTTAGGGTATCCTGCACAAGGACTCCCAGGTCCCTTTGCATCTCTACATTTTGGATTTTCTCCTGAGCTAAATAATAGTCTGCCAGTTTATTTCTTCCACCAAAATGCATGACCAAACACTTTCCAACATTGTATTTCATTTGCCACTTCTTTGCCCATTTTCCAAAACTATTTAAATCTCTCTGCAGGCTCTCTGTTTCCTCACCATTACCCGCTCCTCCACCTATCTTTGTATCATCTGCAAATTTAGCCACAGATCCATTAATCCCATCGTCCAAATCATTGACATACATCGTAAAGAGCAGCAGTCCCAACATTGATCCCTGCGGAACTCCGCTGGTAACCGGCAGCCAGCCGGAATAGGATCTCTTTATTCCCACTCTCTGCTTTCTGCTGATTAGCCAATGATCGACCCATGCCAGTAACTTCCCTGTAATTCCATGGGCTCTTATCTTGCTAAGCAGTCTCATATGCAGCACCTTGTCAAAGGCCTTCTGAAAATCCAAGTACACTACATCTACTGCATCTCCTTTGTCTACCCTGCTTGTAATTTCCTCAAAAAATTGCAGTAGGTTTGTCAGGTAGGATTTTCCTTTCAGGAAACCATGCTGGCTTTGGCTTATCTTGTCATGTGCCTCCAGGTACTCCATAATCTCATCCCTAACAATCAATTCCAACAACTTCCCAACCATTAATGTCAGGCTAACAGGTCTATAGTTTTCTTTTTGCTCCCTCCCATCCTTCTTAAATAGTGGAATAACATTTACAATTTTCCAGTAATCTGGTATAATTCTAGAATCTATCGATTCCTGAAAAATCATTGTTAATGTCCTCCGCAATCTCTGCAGCCATTTCCTTCAGAACCCAAGGGTGCATTCCATCAGGTCCAGGAGATTTATCCACCCTCAGACTATTAAGCTTTCTGAGCACCTTCTCAGTCATAATTTTCGCTGCATGTACTTCACTTGTCTGACAACTTGAATGTCTGGTATACTGCAGGTGTCTTCCACTGTAAAGACTGATGCAAAATATGTGTACATTCCTCTGCCATCTCTGCATCTCTCATAACAATATCTCCAGCATCATTTTCTATTGGTCTTATATCTACCTTCGACTCTCTTTTACCCTTTGTATACTTAAAAAAGCTTTTAGTATCTTCTTTGATGTTAGTCACCAGCTTTCTTTCATAATTCATCTCTTTCCTTCCTAACGACCTTCTGAGTTTTGTTCTGCAAGTTTTTAAAAGCTTCCCAATCCTCTATCTTCCCACTGGTGTTAGCTTCCCTGTATGCCCTCTCTTTTGCTTTTACTTTGGCTCTGGCTTCACTTGTCAGCCACAGTAGTGTCCTTCGTCCAGTCTAAAATTTCTTCTTATTTGGAATATATCTGTCTTGCACTTCCCTCATTTTTTTTTTGCAGAATATCTAGCCATTGCAGCTGTGCTGTCCTTCCTGCTAATGTCCCTTTCCAGTCAACTTTGGCCAGTTGTAATTTCCTTTATTCCACTGAAATACCAACATAATTGGATTTTAGTTTCTCCTTCTCAAATTTCAGGGTGAACTCGATCATATTGTGATCACTCTTCCCTAAAGGTTCCTTAACCTTAAGCTCTCTTATCACCTCTGGATCATTGCACAAATAATCAAACAATAGAATATCAAGCAATCTGCTGGAGGAACTCAACGTATCAAGCAGCATTTGTAGGAGGAAAGCAATTGTTGATGTTTCAGTTAAAACACTGCATGAAGACCATGAGCTATAACTCAATGTTGGAATTTCAGAATACTCTGTATTTAATACTCCAGTCATACATCGATCTGATGTTGCCTGACAGGCAACATTGAATCAATGTATGATGGTATCAAGAAGGCCCTTGGCCCATCGCAGAGCAAGGCAGCACCCCTGAAGTCATCCAGAGGTGAAACAATCATCGATAAAAGCAAGCAGATGGAACGCTCGGTAGAACAGTACTCTGAGCTCTACTCGAGGGAAAAATGTTGTTGTTAGCTCAGCCATTGATGCAATCAATTGTCTACCAGTCATGAGTGAACTCGACTGCGAACCAACCATTGAGGACCTCAGCAAGGCAATTGACAGTCTGGCTGCGGGGAAAGCTCCTGGCAATGATGGGATTCCTCCAGTCCTGATCACTACTTCAACCTTTACACGAGGTCCTCCGTCAGTGCTGGAAGGAAGGAGCCATGCCACAGGATATGGACAACCCCAAAATCGTTGCTTTGTACAAGAACAAGGGTGATAGAGCAACTGCAACAACTACAGGGGTATCTTCCTCCTGAGTATTGTCGGAAAAGTTTTTGCTCGTGTAACTCTGGCACGTCTATAAACTCTGGCAAAATGGGTCTACCCTGAGTCCCAATGTGGTTTTCGTGCAAGGAGGTCAACTGTTGACATGATTTTCTCACTCCATCAACTCCAGGAGAAGTGCAGGGAACAACAGAAACCCCTCTATGTCACTTTCATCGACTTGACCAAGGCATTCGATCTTGTCAGCAGGGATGGGCTCTTTCAGATTCTCCTCAAGATCAGCTGTCCCCCGAAATTCCAAAGTATCATCAAGTCATTCCATGACGACATGAGGGCTACTGTTCAGTACAATGGCAACTCATCAGAGCCCTTCACTATTCGTAGTGGAGTCAAACAAGGATGCGTGTTGGCCCCAACATTATTCAGCATCTTCTCTCTGCTATTGAAGCGTGCGTTTGGGACGTTGACAGAAGGCATCTACATGCACACCAGGTCTGATGGGAGGCTGTTCAACCCTGTGTGCCTGAGAGCAAGAACAAAGGTGCGAAAGGTCTTAATACGTGACATGCTCTTTGTCAATGACGCTGCTATAACCTCGCCCACCAAACAGCAACTACAAACTCTCATGGACCGCTTCTCTAAGGCATGCAACGACTTCGGGCTTACCATCAGCCTAAA
The DNA here is from genome assembly GCF_030028105.1 of Mobula birostris. Classification (NCBI taxonomy): domain Eukaryota; kingdom Metazoa; phylum Chordata; class Chondrichthyes; order Myliobatiformes; family Myliobatidae; genus Mobula; species Mobula birostris. The sequence goes on along the minus strand of NC_092371.1, from coordinate 140,571,015 downwards.
GAAAACAAATGTCCTTGCCCAGAATGTAATGGAGAGACCAGTCATTACCATTGACAATTACAATCTAGAAGTGGTCCACAAGTTCACATACTTGGGGTCGACCTTTAGCAACACTCTCCCTTGATGCTGAAATCAATAGGCATATCGGCAAAGCAGCATCGATCCTTGCTCGACTCTCCTCGCGGATCTGGGAGAATCCGAAACTCGCTACAAAGACCAAGACTGCTGTGTACAATGCATGCGTTATCAGCACCCTCCTGTATGGTAGTGAGACTTGGACCATCTACGAGCAGGAGAGGAAACTCAATAGTTTTCACCTGCGCAGCCTTCGTCACATCCTTGACATCACCCGGAGATTCAAAGTTCCAAATTCTGAGGTCCTCTCCCATGCTAGACTTCCCACAATGTTCACGCTTTTAAGACAATGCAGACGGCGCTGGCTGGGCCACGTCCGTCCTATGAAGGAATGTAGACTGCCAAAGGATATTCTCTACGCAGAACTAGCAACAGGCAAGAGGAACGTTGGTAGACCCCAGCTTCACTTCAAGGACCTCTGCAAGCACAACGTGAAAGCCTGAAAAATCAACACAGAGTGCTGGGAGGATACAGCAGATGACCACAACAAATGGCGAGGAACTCTTCAGCAACACCTAGGGCAAGTCGAAAGAGTGATCCTGAGTCAGTTTGAGGAGTGGAGAGCTAAAAGGAGAGCACAGAGGACAGCGGACAACAATTCCACGACACCCTAGGCATCCGTTAGTCTCGTGAGACCATGAATTTGCACCTTGGAAGGTTTCCAGGGAGCAGGCCTGGGCAAGGTTGTATGGAAGACCGGCAGTTGCCCATGCTGCAAGTCTCCCCCCTCCACGCCACCGATGTTGTCCAAGGGAAGGGCACAAAACCTAACATTGTCAATGATAACCTTTAAATGAACTAGAGATGAATACTTACCTGCTGAAGTGCAGCGAGATATTCCAGTAAAGACAAATGCAGCATTCTTTTTCCACAAAAAGAGAATGTGTTAGAGCTTTAAAAAGGCAGAGAATAGACAAAATTGATGGATTCATAAAAGGTGAATAGCAGGTGATAATAATAATAAATAAATAAAACAGAAGTGGTTCCTCATCCACAACATCATCTGATGAATAGACTCCATTCTTTTTGACCTTTTATTCATTCAGCTGGACTTTTGTCTTTGCATCCACTTTTATAAGCAGCTTTTTGTCTCCCACTTCAATAATCTTAATGCATGCAGATTAGATTCTGGTTCTTTATATTCACAAAAGCCGAACGTTTGCAACTATCCTAAAACTTCTTAAACTCTTTTCTATCTTAAAACCAAGCCTCATTTCACAAGTAACTGTCTTATTAACATATCAGAAGCTTATAGTCGGACCACTGCTTTCATCACTTTCGCAATTCTTCTGAGCAGCACCGCCTTCCTTGGTCCAATATGCTTTCCAACCAGAGGCACAGAGGGTAGCACCGACATCTGTTTGTCCTCTTTTGGGCAACACTTCATGGTGTAGAGAATGTAGACAGTTGTTGCATTATCCTTATTCACTTGCTGATGGCTTTATTGCAGAGGGTGTGGCATGAAAACGTTGGATGGATCTCCAATTAAGTTGTAGTTATCTCAGCTAATCACGTCCCTGCATTGCTGACCCTCCTGATTTTTTACCACATTCAAGTTCAATGTGGTTTGTTGGTTGTTGTATTTTACTGTCACAAATTTAATTTCCACAGGAGTTATCTTTCTCCAGTATATGTTCTTAGTGGATATCTGCAGGCTTCTGTTCTGTATGTTTGAAATGCCGTTCAAACTCATCTTGTGGAATGACTGAAACAGCTGAGCTAGTGTCCAGTTCCATTTTAATTAATTTGTCATTCTTTTATGGTGTAAGCCATATTGCTTGTCTCTAGTTCTGTTTCACATTGATTTTGATTTACTACTGATCTCTCATTCTTCTACAGGCCATGGCTCTTGGTAGAATCGGAATAAGGTTTAATATCACCGGCATATGTTTTTGAAACTTGTTAACTTCAAGGCAGAAATGCAATGCAATTGATGATAATATAGAAAAAAAGGTTAGTCAATTACAGTAAGTATATATATGTATATTAAATAGTTAAATTAAAAATAGTTTGAAAACAGAAGTATTATTTTAAAAAAGTGAGATGGTGTTCATGGGTTAAATGTCCATTTAGGAATCATATAGCAGAGGGGAAAAACTGTTCTTGAGTCACTGAGTGTGTGCCTTGAGGCTTCTGTACTTCCTTCCTGACACTAACAATGAGAATATGGCATGTCCTAGGTGATGGGGATACATAATAATGGGCGCCGCCGTTCTGAGGCAAGGCTCCTTGAAGATGTGTCGTCTACTACAGAGGCTAGTACCTAAGATGGAGCTGACTAATTTTACAACTTTCTGTAGTTTCTTTTGATCTTGTGCAGTAGTTTCTCCCCCCCGCCCCACCCACCAGTCAGTGATACAGCCTGTCAGAATGCTCTCCATGGTACATCTGTAGATGTTTTCGAGTGTTTTAGGTGATAAACCAAATCTCCTCAAACTCCTAATAAAATATAACCACTGTTTTGCCTTCCTTATTGCTGCATCAGTATGCTGGGACCAGGTTAGGTCCTCAGAGATCTTGACACCCAGGAACTTGAAATTGCTCACTCTCTCCACTTCTGATCCCTTTTTGAGGATTGGTTTGTGTTGCCTCATCTTACCCTTCCTGAAGTCCACAATCAGCTCTTTGGTCTTACTGACGTTGAGTGCAAGGTTGGTACTTTAGCACTATTCAACTAGCTGGTATATCTTGCTCCAGTATGCCCTTTCATCTCCATCTGAGATTCTACCAACAATGGTTGCATCAGCAAATTTATAGATGGCATTTGAGCTGCGCCTAGCCACACAGTCATGGGTATAGAGAGAGTAGAGCGGTGGGCTAAGCACACATCCCTGAGTGCGCCAGTGTTTATCATCAGCGAGGAGGAGATATTATTACCAATCTGCACAGTTGCCAGTGTTTATCCGGTTGGAAGCCAAGGATCCAGTTGCAGAGGGAGGTACAGGTTCTGCTGCTTATCAATCAGGACTGTGAGACTGATAGTGTTAACGCTGAGCTACAGTCAATGAACAGCATCCTGACATAGGTGTTTGTATTGGCCAGGTGATCTAGGGCTGTGTGAAGAGCTATTGAGATTACGCCTGCTGTAGATCTATTGTGGCAATAGGCAAATTGCAGTGGGTCCAAGCTCTTGCTGAGGCAGGATTTGATTCTAGCCATGACCAACCTCTCAAAGCATTTTATTGTTGTAGAAGTGAGTGCTACTGGACAATAGTCATTAAGGCAGCTCACACCTCTCTTCTTGGGCACTGGTATAATTTTTGCCCTTTTGAAGCAGGTGGGACCTTCTAACTGTAGCAGTGAGAGGCTGAAAATGTCCTTGAATACTCCTGCCATTGGTTGGCACAAGTTTTCAGAGCCTTAGCAGGTACTCTATCAGGGCCTGCCAACTTGCGAGGCTTCAATCTCCTGAAAGACAAACTGACATTGGCCGCCAAGATGGAGATTACAGGGTCACCGGGTGCAGCAGGGACTTTCGCAGCTGAAGTTATATTCTCCCTTTCAAAGTGGGCATAGAAGACGTGGAGCTCATCTGGTAGTGAAGCATTGCTGCCATTCATGCTATTGGGGTTCACATTGTAGGAAGTAATGCCCTGCAAACCCTGCCAGAGTTGTCGTGCGTCCGATATTGCCTCCAATCTTGCTCAGAATTGTCTCTTCGCTCTTGAAATAGCCCTCTGCGTCATACCTAGTTTTCTTGTATAGACTTGGGTCACCAAACTTAAATGCCACACATCTAGCCCTCAGCAGACCACAGACCTCCTGGTCCATCCATGGCTTTTGGTTTGGTACAGCAAGTTTAAGTCTGAAATCTAGCCAGTCCTGTGTCACTCATATCGTTATCAGATTTTTCATCAACAGCGTGCAGATTAGTGTTCTTTTTGAAATTGCAGTTTGGCTTTTTATCTTTTCTCTTCCCTGTGCAGTTCATTTATTTTTGTCTGCCCGACACACTCATTGTACGTGTCCTACTTTGTTGCATTTTCTGAAAGTTTTGCCTTTAAATCTGCAGTGATCTGGTGTATGTGAGACCATGTCACAATAGTAACACAATTTATTCAGCCAGGCCAGTTTCTGTCTAGATGTTGCGACTTCATTCATGCTTACTTTCATTCCTGACCACAACTCAATTGTGTCTCTGTCTGCTGTTTCCACTAAAACAGCGATTTCAACTGCTCTTTTAAGTGTAAGCTACGCTTCAGTTAGGAGCCATTTTTGAATATTTTCTTATAAGATTCCAAAAACTAAACAAGCTCTCAGTGCATCATTAACCGCATGACCTAACTGACTTTCTCTTCAATACAGCCACATACGCTGAAGTGGACTCCCTTTCTTTTTGATTCTGCTTATGAAACCTAAATCATTCTGCAATTAATAATGGATTTTGTTCTAAATGTTCCTGCATTTCTTTGACAATATTAGCAAATCTCATTTCTGCTGGTTTGGTTGGAGCAGTTAAAAGTCAAAGCAAACTGTATGCCTTTAAACCCAATGTACTCGGCTATTTCATTGACTATTTCATTTGCTTCAAGATATTGTTGAACTGGCTCAGAATACATAAACCAATTACCCATTTTATAATCAAACTAGTCAATCTTTCCATCGTAGCTAGTCATTTCTGATTTTTTAATGATTATTTCTGTTCATGAGGTTGTGATTGTTCCATTTTCTGCCTTTTTTAAAAACTCAATCATGTCTTCCCTTTAAAAGTACATGTGCTGCACTGTTTTGCTGTTCGTTGCTGTGTTTTTTAAAAACCCTAATATCTCAATGCACTTGAAAATGTTGGTAGCCATCTCCGGTTTGTTTTAAAAATACCTCACCACTAATGTTATATTTTGTAACTTCAAAACATTAGACTAATTCAAAGGAAGACACGGAGTCCAAAATGCAGGTCTAATTTTGCGTTTGCTTTACGTATCATATGGTATCATGATGGCATATACAACTCACCTATTTATACATATAATTGTAATGAATTATTTAAATGAACAAGAATGCTTAACAAACCAGTATAAACACAAGATTATTCAAATATTACTTAAGTATTAAATACACAACAATATGTATACAAGTTGAGCTGCATTCTATATTGAATTGGAGCTTATAGCTAAGCAGGGAGGATTGTTGTGTATGTCATCACGCTACCACGTTATATACATGTGCACCTCGCTTCAACTAGTACCGAAGTTAGACATGCATTCTGAACTTCATTGTTTTTCTTTCAATTAGCTTTATGGTTTGGAGTTAAAAACATAACACTGCAGAAAAACACTAATCACATGATTAGAAGGATAATAGTCAAGCAGCTAAGGTTTTGGATAAGCATTCAGAAACCTAGACTACAGGTCCAGAGAAAGGAGCTTCAATTCTGCCCATACGGATGGCGAGTTTAAATATAATATTAAAAAATGGAAACTAGCTTTGGTAATTGTGAATCATTAAGGAAAAAAATCATTTACTATAGCTAGTGTGATATAATCTAATTAATTCTTAATTGTCTCCTCAGTTCAGGTCATTTAACGATGGGAAATAAATGTTGGTGTTGCACTCACATCCAAATATTATGAACGAAGTTTTACAAAGCGAGAGTTAAAGAAGGTTGCACCATTGGTTTTTCATTAAGAGATGATGCAAAACCATATGTAGAACCACAGTCCCTTATCTATACCTTTTTGAAGCAACTCCCAATGTGGATTTGGATTCACAAAGCGATCGCTCATAATAATCATGCTTCCTGAGTAGGCAGAGAGATCAGTCTGAGTTCATGGCTGACTTTAAGCAGGCTAATGCAGGATGCCCCTGCCTTATCAGTCTACAATTAGGCCAAATGGGTAACTGGTACATTGCTTGCTAGAGTCAGGGTTGTCATCACGTTGCCTGTGGAAAGATGCCAGAATCTGGTTCGACATTTTGATAGGACTCTTACAGCTGCACCAGATCACTACGACATTATTTAAACATCTATAGTGTCTCTTGAGAGTAAAGGATTTTGAAAATAAAGGATTAACCCTGAGAATTCCCATCTTCCAAAATTGTCTGCCACTAGGAAACAGAAGACTGCAGTGTGCTGAAATGTTGCAAGCTAAGCTTATATATTTGTGAAAGAACCATTAAATAAAGAGAAAATAATACAAAGCAATGATACTGAACATGAGCTTGAACAAAGTTTCTGATTTTGGTCTTACTGGCCATTCTTTTGTCTCCTGTGTTTATCTCTGTGCCCATAAGCACAGTAACTCACTCCGCATTAACAAATGCGAAGATGGTTGCAGTTTTGGACTTGCCACTCCAGTCAGTAACTGCTGAAAACCTGGAGTCATTAGTCCTGACAGTAATCTGAAGAAATGGTGGGGCTTTCTGATGCATACTGTATGTCAGCTACCTTGCATGGTGGTGTCTGGTGAAGTCAATGCAGAGATCTTGGGTCACTTTCCATGGAGTTACCAAATAATAATGGGTCTAGCTTTAGATAAAGCAAAATGGGATAATGAAATGTGCAAGGCAACATCAGTTTTTATTTACTAAGGACTTGTTGAAACTAAATCATGAAAAGTGTGTTTGAATTTGTTTACACTCCAAGTAAAAAGCTTCAACTGAAGGACTGCAGATTGGAAATTCAAGGTGGGAGGAGTTCTGTGCCTAAGTGTTGAGTCCTAAATTAACTGGCTGTAAAACCATGCACAGTGAATCCCTAATGTACTCACAATATCAGGGGATTAGTCAGCTGAATGCTTCTCATTCAAATTGTGCTTTTAATGTATAAGATATTTGCCATTACATAAACATCCAATTTAGCATAGACAGCTATTAAAACATCGGAACAAAATCAGTTTCTGCACCTGGTTGGCAATTACTCTCACATTGTGAGATAGGAAGGACTCTGTCAAATTGGAATTCACATCATCAATCAGTTCCACTTTTATTTAGTTCTTTCTGTAGATAACACATAACAGTACCAATATCATTGCCTTGCTTTATTCTGATGTTATGAGGCACAACGTGTATTTTTCACATCAACATTCAAAAGGCTTCATACGAATAAAAGATGATAGGATTAACCGATCATTACTATGATCACATGCAATTTTGAGGCTGTGTTACTTCTTGCACAAAGGAAAAATCATGAAAATTGATACTCAGTTGTGAAATAAAAATTGTTTTGGACAGCAATTCTCACTGAATACTCAGCCACTTAAACGGAATGATATAATTTAAGTTGCACCTTAACCTGACATCATTAGTAAACTAAGGAACCAGCCATTGTTAAATTTCCAGTTATCTACTTTGGTACTGTCTCGGCAAGTGAACTTTTGTCTTGATGATTTGGGAAAGAGGGATTGTTTGCAATGTGGAAATAAGGGTTCATCGTTGTAAAAAGTAGGGACTGTCATGGCCCGGATCGGGGTTCCTTTAAATTTACCTTGTTTATTTTACGATCCGGACCGTTGATTCCCTGTTTTCCCGTGTCCCTCGACTTTGGTGATTAGAGACAATTAACGCTCGGCTGAACCGGTAGTTTATTGTCTCCAGCTTTCAGCCATTCGGCGTGGGAGCGTCTGCAAAGTCACCAAGGTACAGCGTGCCAATGTCATCTGGCCGGAGCAAGCCTAGTCTCCGTCCGAAACGAGTGCCGGTAATTCGCCTTTCCTTACCGGAGCAACCTTGTCAAGTTACCCCGCTAAAGCGAGCCTGCAAAGTTTCCTCACTGAGGTGGGTCTGTCAGTTAATCCGCCGGAGGGAATCAAGAATCACTGTCTACTGTTTCCAGGCCAAGTTGAGAGCTTGCCACTACCCGGAGGCTCCAAGTCAAGTCCTGGCCCTGGTGGCATTCTAGCACCAAGTCAAGTCCTGGTCCTGGTGGCATTCAAGCACCAAGTCAAGTCCTGATCCTGGCGGCACTCAAGCACCAAGTCAAGTCCTGGCCCTGGCGGCATTCAAGCACCAAGTCAAGTCCTGGCCCTGGCGGCATTCAAGCACCAAGTCAAGTCCTGGTCCTGGCGGCATGTTCTGTCTTGTCTTGTCCTCGCCTCCGTGGGGTAAGTCAGGCCATCTTGCCATTGCCCCGCAGAGGGTCATGAGTCCCGGCCCTATGTCCTGTACCCAAGGAGGTGTCCCGGCTCTCTGTTCTGTGTGTGAGTCCCGGCCTTATGTCCTGTACCCAAGGAGGGGTCCCGGCTCTCTGTTCTATGTGTGAGTCCCGGCCCTATGTCCTGTACCCAAGGAGGGGTCCCGATCTGTTTTGTGTATGTGTCCATGGTTCCATGTACCTGCTCCCCGAGTTCGAGGCTCTGTGTTCCCATGTTCCTCCTCTCCCTCGCCCATGTCATGTCCTTGCCTGGTTCTGGGGTCCGAGCCTGAGGCAAGACCCAGGTGCTCTTACCCTAGCCTCTTCATGTCTCCTCTAGTTCTGGGAGCTGATTCCGAGTCCAAGCCCAGACCCTTGGTCCCAGCCTAGTCATAGTCCTGAGTCCTTGTCCAGTTCGCTATTTCCAGCTCCTGCCTTGCTCTCCTGGTATCAAACAATAAACTAAATCTAAGTAACCTCACTAGATGTGTCTTGCATTTGAGTCCACCCTTGCTCCCTATGCCCCCACCATTGTGACAGGGACATAAACAGTGAAAGGAAATGCTGTTTCCTTCTAACTGTAAATGTCAGAGCTAAATAGTGTTCTAATAAAAGCTCATTGACCTGAAACATTAACTCCTTTTCTCTATATATTTGTTGAAAATCTCCATCATTCTTTGGTTGATTCCTGTTTAGCATGTTGGTTGCTGCTTGAAGGGAAAAATGAGGAGTATGTAAAAATTTTGAAGGAAATGTAGAACTCACATTTTATACTTTAACCAGTGTTGCAGGTGCACATATGATTCAAGTCCTAAATAAAAGAATTCTCAGAGCAAGAAGCACAATTAAAAGCCAACACTTCAATGCCTGGGGATCACAAATATTGGGATGCAAGGCTTGCACATTTTAGCAAAAAAAAAATTGCTTTCTATTTTGTAGTCAAGATCTTAGTTCAGCCCATTACAAAGCCAATTTACAGATGTGGCAGGAGTTTCATCTTAGTCCTAAGGTCACAGCTTGTTTTTCCCTCACCAATCTTCCCAAATCTCTATGACCAAGCCGAGATGAAGTTGGCCAGGTGATTGAATTGCCTGTGAAAGCAAACAAACTTTCAATGATGTGGGCTTCTGCTAGCATCATTAAATTTTATCCGACCAACCACACACACCTGAATAAGGTCAAAATGTAAGTATCCAAATGTAATATTCAAAAATCTATCAATCTCACATCTATCAACCTTCAGAGTTCTCCAGTGGGAAAATTTCCAAGGATTCATCAGGCTCAGACTGAAGAAATTTCTCTTTATTTCAGACCTTAATGTTCCTGCACTTCTACTTGAGAATGCGAGCAGTATTTGTAGACTCCTTAACCAGAGGAACCATCCTCTCCCGATCTAATCCATCGAGGTCCTTAAGTCAAAAATAGAAGTGCTTCAGGAACTCAGCCAGTCAAGCAGCATCTGTTAAAAGAGGAACCAGTTAACATTTCAGGTCAGGGACTCTTCCACAGAACCTGGGCTTTCAGTTTTCAAAGCTAGTGGTGGGGGTGGGCATGGAGGAGGGAGAAGTGAGGAGTAACATGAAAGATTATAAGGAGTTTGGTTAAGACATCAGGTGAGAAGGAGCATTAGTGGAGGATCTTATAGGAACAAGTTGAGAAAGGGATACACAGTAAGCATGGTAATAGGAAATGGTGGGGGGGGGGCGGGGGAGAGCAGAAATATGAGAAATGGAGGAAACACAGTTACGAGCTCCATCCACTATGGCAGAGGGGAAGTCACACTTCTGAAAGAAAGAGGAAAATTCTGAGGCACCAGAGAGGAAAGCCTCGTCATTAAAACAAGTAAAATGGAGACAAAGAAATTGAACGGTAACATGAGAGGTTGAATGGTCAAGGTAATTATTTAAGTCTATGGGCCTGCAAAAGATGTTAATCACTAGTCTATCTCTTAAGTTGCTAACCAAGATATACAGAAAATGTCAAAGATGGACACTCAAAATGACTGGAGACAAAAACTGTGGATCTCTCACAGGTTAAATGAGGGCTTTCTGTAAATGGTCATTTGTGTTTGGTTTCCCTATTGAAGAGAGAACCAATCAGGAGCAATAAGTACAGTTAGACCATCCTTTCAGAAATGAAAGTAAATTGCAGATTCACCAGTAAATAACATTGGTGTTTTGAGCAGTGGGAAGGCAGGAAGTTAAAGGGAAGTTTTGTGTACCATTGTTTATTTGTTGCCTCATTGAAAATTAAACCCAAGTTCTTTGAGCCTTCACTAATCTTCAGTGGAACAATGTATGAAGACAAGTATAGAGTGAAAGCGAGTGGTAAATTAAATCTCCACTCAGCCAGTTTCCTTGCCAAACTGAAAGTGTGACTTCAATTCCATGAGCTTTAGCTTTAGCTTATAATCTCCTTAAGAAGCTTTCTCATGTGTTTTCTCTAAGTCCACAGAAATAATATCCAAAGACATACTTCAGTTATCTTACTAAAATGTTCAATGTTTATCAAGGTATGACCTAACTTCAAATCTCCATGGCAGGTCTGTAGATACAAGAGACTGTAGCTGGAATCTGGAGCAAATATTAAACTAACACACACAAAATGCTGGTGGAATTCAGCAGGCCAGGCAACATCTATGGAAAAGAATAAACAGTTGACATTTCAGTCCTGTTGAAAGTTCTTGGCCTGAAACATTGATTGTTTACTCTTTTCCATAGATGCTGCCTGGCCTGCTGAGTTCCTCCAGCATTTTTGTGTGGTTGCTTGGATTTCCAGCATCTACAGATTTTCTCTTGTCTGTGATTCAAATATTAAACTGTTAGAAGAACTCAGTGTATCAAGCAACATTTACAGAGGCAAAGGGATGGTTAATGTTTCAGGTTGACACTCTGCATCAAGAGAGCGTAGGGGGAAGATAGCCAGTCCACAGAAGTGAGAGGGAGGTTGAGGGACAGAGACTGATACATGATAGATGGAAACAAGAGAAAATCTGCAGATGCTGGAAATCCAAGAAACACACATAAAATGCTGGAGGAACTCAGCAGGCCAGGCAGCATCCCTGTTGAGCTCCTCCATGATAAATGGAATCAGATTAGGGAGGATCAAAGGGTCCCACCAGAATCCATCTGCCCATCACCAATAATTCACTAGTTTCCCCTCATATCTTTTGAGATAGTTGATTAACAAATGCATTAATTTCCTTGGAATATCCAGGGTGATTTTCTTTTCTTCCTTGGTAAATACTGATAAAATGGGATTATTTGAAATATTTTCCTTTTCCCTATTTTAATTCACAATATCTGCTCTTTAGGGAGCCATATTGCTACTGACAATTTTTTTTTTCTGCCCAATTTTGTTGTAACAATTTTCTTGCATTGATTTTAATATCTATTACAGTACAAGTTTCCTTTGTCCACTTTGTACTGATGAATTTCATCACCTTAATACCTGTTGCATCACATTTGTTGTTCTTTGGTTTTCTTTGGCTTGATATGATCAATTTTTGCTTTCTTCATTTGACTGCTCTTTTTTTGAGCATATTTTGTCAGTCCTTGCCTTTACTTGCCCATGTTTCCTTTTCACAACTAGTATCTTTGTCCTATAATGGAAACACCTGGGCCACTAACATATTCCATTTTAATCTACTGCTGCTTTACTCCTTCACAGACTTATCTATAAGCTGCTGACTCCATTTCATTGAATGGAGGTCACCCTTGCCCAAGTCATTGAACTCTTTGTACTTCTTCCTACTCAGCACTTGGTTTTGAATTTGGTCATATTTCTATTATTATTAAATCAGAATCAGGTCTATTATCACTGAAGTATCTTGTGAAATGTGCTGTTTTGTGACAGCAGTAAAGTGCAAGGCATAAGAATTAATAGATCGCATGGATGAACTACAACAATTGTTCATCCCAGTTTGGCAAAAGAATAAATCAAGGAAGGTAGTGCACCCGTGGCTGACAAGGGAAATTAGGGATAGTATCAATTCCAAAGAAGAAGCATACAAATTAGCCAGAAAAATTGGCTCACCTGAGGACTGGGAGAAATTCAGAGTTCAGCAGAGGAGGACAAAGGGCTTAATTAGGAAGGGGAAAAAAGCTCATGAGAGAAAACTGGCAGGGAACATAAAAACTGACTGTAAAAGCTTTTATAGATATGTGAAAAGAAGAAGATTGGTTAAGACAAATGTAGGTCCCCTACAGACAGAAACAGGTGAATTGATTATGGGGAGCAAGGACATGGCAGACCAATTGAATAATTACTGTCTTCACTAAGGAGGACATAAATAATCTTCCGGAAATAGTAGGGGACAGAGAGTCCAGTGAGATGGAGGAACTGAGGGAAATACATGTTAGTAGGGAAGTGGTGTTAGGTAAATTGAAGGGATTAAAGGCAGATAAATCCCCAGGGCCAGATGGTCTGCATCTCAGAGTGCTTAAGGAAGTAGCCCAAGAAATAGTGGATGCATTATTGATAATTTTTCAAAATTCTTTAGATTCTGGACTAGTTCCTGAGGATTGGTGGGTGGCTAATGTAACCCCACTTTTTAAAAAAGGAGGGAGAGAGAAACCAGGGAATTATAGAACGGTTAGCCTAACATCAGTGGTGGGGAAACTGCTAGAGTCAGTTATCAAAGATGTGATAACAGCACATTTGGAAAGCGGTAAAATCATCAGACAAAGTCAGCATGGATTTGTGAAAGGAAAATCATGTCTGACGAATCTCATAGAATTTTTTGAGGATGTAACTAGTAGAGTGGATAGGGGAGAACCAGTGGATGTGGTATATTTGGATTTTCAAAAGGCTTTTGACAAGGTCCCACACAGGAGATTGGTGTGCAAACTTAAAGCACACGGTATTGGTGGTAAGGTATTGATGTAGATAGAGAATTGGTTGGCAGACAGGAAGCAAAGAGTGGGAATAAACGGGACCTTTTCAGAATGGCAGGCAGTGACTAGTGGGGTACAGCAAAGCTTAGTGCTGGGACCCCAGTTGTTTACAATATATATTAATGACTTGAATGAGGGAATTAAATGCAGCTTCTCCAAGTTTGCGGATGACATGAAGCTGGGCGGCAGTGTTAGCTGTGAGGAGGATGCTAAGAGGATGCAGGGTGACTTGGATAGGTTGGGTGAGTGGGCAAATTCATGGCAGATGCAATTTAATGTGGATAAATGTGAAGTTATCCGCTTTGGTGACAAAAACAAGAAAACGGATTATTATCTGAATGATGGCCGATTAGGAAAAGGGGAGGTGCAATGAGACCTGGGTGTCATTATAGACTAGCCATTGAAAATGGGCATACAGGTACAGCAGGCGGTGAAAAAGGCGAATGGTATGCTGGCATTTATAGCAAGAGGATTTGAGTACAGGAGCAGGGTGGTACTTCTGCAGTTGTACAGGGCCTTGGTGAGACCACACCTGGAGTATTGTGTGCAGTTTTGGACCCCTAATCTGAGGAAAGACATCCTTGCCATAGAGGGAGTACAAAGAAGGTTCACCAGATTGATTCCTGGGATGGCCGGACTTTCATATGATGAAAGACTGGATGAACTAAGCTTGTACTCGTTGGAATTTAGAAGATTGAGGGGGGATCTGATTGAAACATATAAAATCCTAAAGGGATTGGACAAGCTCGATGCAGGAAGATTGTTCCCAATGTTGGGGAAGTCCAGAACGAGGGGTCACAGTTTGAGGATAAAAGGGAAGCCTTTTAGGACCGAGATTAGGAAAAACTTCTTCACACAGAGAGTGGTGAATCTGTGGAATTCTCTGCCACAGGAAACAGTTGAGGCCAGTTCGTTGGCTATATTTAAGAGGGAGTTAGATATGGCCCTTGTGGCTAAAGGGGTCAGGGGGTATGGAGGGAAGGCTGGTGCAGGGTTCTGAGTTGGATGATCAGCCATGATCATACTGAATGGCGGTGCAGGCTCGAAGGGCCAAATGGCCTACTCCTGCACCTATTTTCCATGTTTCTATGTTTCTAATATAAATTACAATAAAAAATAAAATAAATATATAGTGCAAAAAAGGAATTGTGAGGTCATGTTCATCTTCATAAATCTGATGGTGGAGGGGTAGAAGCTGTTGCTAAAATACTGAGTGTGCATTTTGAAATTCCTATAACTGCTTCCTAATGAGAGTAATGAGAAGATGGCATATCCCGGATGGTGAGGGTCCTTAATGATGGGTGCTACCTCCTTCAGTGACAACCTTTTGAAGATATCATTGTTAGTGAGGAGGATTGTGCCTGTGGTGGGGCTGGCTGAGTCTACAACTTTCCGCAGCCTCTTTCAATCCTGTGCATTGGAGCCTCCATACTAGGAGATGATGCAACCTTTCAGAAAGTTCTCCACTGATAAATTTGCCAGTGTCTTTGGTGAAATGCCAAATCTCCTCAAACTCCCAATGAAGTATAGCCACTGGCATGCCTTTTTCATGATTACAATATGTTGGACTCAGGATAGTTCCTCTGAGCTATTGATGCCCATGAACTTGAAACTGCTCACACTTCCCACTGCTGACTCCACAAAGATGACTGGTGTTTGATCTCCCAACTTCTCCTTCCTGAATTCCACAATTAGTTCCTTGATCTTGCTGACCTTGAGTGCAAGGTTGACGTTGTAAGACCACTCAATCATCTGACCTATCTCACTCCTGTGTGCCTCCTTGTTGCTGTCTGAGATTCTGCCAACAATAGTTGTGTCATCGGTGTATTTATGGATGGCATTTGAGCTGTGCCTGGCCACACAGTCATGAGTGTACAAGGATTAGAGCCGTGGGCTAACCATTATCCTTGAGGTGTGCTGTACTGAAGAAATATTATTATTGTTCCACACTGACTGTGGTCTTTCATTGGCTCTAAATGAATAATTTAGAACTCTCAATCTGCATGGTTTAAGATACGGTTTAAACTTAAACAACAATGAAAACCTAGATGGCTGAAGAACTTGACCTTGATCTTATTACTCAGCCAATGCATCTTAAAAAGAGAAATGGCACTTAGAGGCAAAGCAATGCTGAAATCCAGTGAATGGGGTGAGGCGAAGGTCATCTGCAAAGTTTAACTGCTGAGCCTTTTCAGAAGGAAGTCCTGCAAAAATATTCACACTTATTTCATCCATTTGACAAACAGTTGGTGAATCTCCACATTGTTTGCACAGTTTTAGACAAAATTAAATTTAGTCCAGTTAAACTTTACGTTAATGCCAACAATGAATGAGCAAACCTCTTAAAAATCCAAGTCTGAGCAAGTTTATATTTACATGAAGAATATTTATCATAAGATTTCCAGCTGTTGATTTAGACAATGCATTTCCTTCTCTGCCCCATGGTCACATAGATTCAAAAATAAATAAAGTGCTATCACTTACAAAATATCATAATGTATTTTAATTTTGAATAAGGGGACAGTAAACAACAAATATTTGAAAAGCAGTTGCTTATTTTAGTCCTCATCTTTTGTATATAGAATGGTAAATAACAACCATTGCAATAGTATTTCCTTGAGCTAAACTCATCCTGGAAGAATGATCATTGTTAGCAATAGGGCAAGAAGACCTTTAATCTGCCAGAAGACATCTAGCAAAAGCTGATTTATCTCTCTGCTAGCTACACAGTGTCGCAGTCCAAAACTTAAATTGAAAAAGGAAACAATGCCGGCAGAATATTTCCAGCTGCCGTTCTCAGTCACCAGCAGGTTCCCATCAGTAGACAGACAAATAGGCCTATGTACATGCAGCAATGGAAGGTCATCCTCAAAATTTGCTCTTGGTGCACAGTAGCCAAGGTTCTGTTGGACAGCAATTAACACCAGCACAAATAAGATGAATTGTTCTATATACAACCTACACAAATTCTGTGGATGAAAAGGTGTTGATTGTCTACATCTAAAAGCCACTGCATCAGCTCAGGAGAGCTTCTCACTCTAACCACTTAAGCTTTGCATTCAGCCGAATAAACACCACATTCCTAATGAAGCAATGCCAGATTTATAACGTACTTTCACTTTAATTAAATCAGCAATGGAAGTATTCAGAATCAGGGTCAGAATCAGGTTTATTATCACTGTGTTAGACAATATGTTGTGAAATACATTGTTTTGCAGCAGCAGTACAATGCAAAGATATAAAACGTCTATAAATTATAAATGAAAGGGTGCAAAAAAAGGAATAAAGAGGTAGTGTTCATGGGTTCATCGAGGGTTCAGAAATCTCATGGCAGAAGGGAAGAAGCTGTTGCTAAAACATTGAGTGTAGGTCTTCAGGCTCCTGTACCTTCTCCCTGATAGTAATAAGGAGAAGAGAATATCTCCAAGATGGTGAGGATCATTAATGATGGATGCAGCCTTCCTGAGGCACTGCCTCTTGAAGATACTCTCAATTTTCTAATTAGATTTTCATGTGCTCGTGAAAAAAAAATCTCATTTTCCCAATTGTGCATCCCAATGAGCTCTTCATGGCAAAAACTACCGGTAAATGTCGCCCTGTTGCTCAGTCATAAAACTGATTTTGACAATGCAAAACGGAGCTACTAGTGGTTGAGAGAGTTATTTAATTATGACAAGTCTCATTGCTCTACTTTGGGTATGTACACTTCCTTCGTTGTTAAGAAGGTTTGCACCATGTATTTATTGGAGAAGGAGTAACAGATCACAAGTACTGAGAGATACATCAGGAGCACATCACCCATCCAGCATTTCAAGTTCATAGAAACACCTCTGCGAACTTTCAACAAGAGGTTTACTTGCAGATTCCCAAAGCTCTGGTGGTTAGAGAAAATCTGTATAAACACAGCTTTGACCTACAAGATGTGGTACGGACTCTGAGAGGAATGGATGCTATAGAGAAACAAAGTCACAGCGCAGAAAATGGCTCTTTGGCCAACCAACTTGGTGCATAGCAGGACATCCCTTCATGATTCTTGTTATTGTCTAGACACTTTTGAAATAGTGTGGGAGTATCTGCCTCACCAGCCAATCAGGCAGTGTCCCAGATTACAACCACCCTCTGGATTAAAATTGTAGATCTTTGCAAATAAAATGGCAGAAATGTCGTATGTTTCAGAAAAGCCATAGCAACTGATTTATTGAACACCAAAAAAACTGAACACAAAGTGCGCTGAAAACCCTTTACGTAATGATGTCATCACGTCAGACCAGCCTCTTAAACTGAAACCCCAACTCAATGTCGGTGGTTGTAATTTATGTACATTTCCACCAATTACATTACCTTACACAGGCCGCCTTCCTCCAGAATTCATTACAGCCTGTCTGGAGCTCGGATGAGCCTCTCCGCTTGGGCCCTATGTTCCAAGGGTGGAGGAACAGCAAATACCTCTGGCTCATCCAGAGGAGCATTGACATGCTCATTGCCATGTCATGTTGGCAGGGGAATGGCAGCAGAATCCTCATAATCTTAATGGGTCAGTTTAAGGCAATCTACCAAAATACGTTCAGGTTTACCCCTCCTACCTATGATAAAAGTCTTTTCTCCCCATTCCAAAACACAGAACAGGTCATCGTAAGGGGGCCTGAAGGGATGCTGGCGTGTGTCATGGTGGAATAAAACAAATGAGGCAGAATGTAGGTCAACAGGAATGCAAGAGTGCTGTACGCTTTGATGGGGGGGGGGGTAGGAATAGGTAAAAAGGAATTTAATTTATTGAGGAGTGTGGAACGCTGTTAAGAGGCTGACCAGGCGGTCGTGGCATCAGGAATGTAATCTCCTGACATCGTAACGGCTGCCTGTATACCAACTCAGCCACGGATGACTGCAGATCCTCCTTTGAAGCTGGACTGAGCCCCAGCAGGACCTATGGGAGACGATATTCCAACACTCATCAGTCAGGGAAGCCCTCAGAGCAGCCTTTAAGGAGAAATGATGTGGTGTGATGTGGTCTAATGCCAAGGTCCTGGGCAATTGCTTCGCAGGGGTTTGATATGAATTGGGGACCGCACTCAGAGAAAATATCAGATAGAGTGCTGATGAACGCTCAAGCCACGTCTGCAGATGTCATTGATGCCAGGGGGATGACCTCTGGCCACCTGGTGGCAGAGTCCACCATTGTAAGGAGGTGCATGAAACCACTGGAGGTGGGAAGAGGACCAACAATTTCCACATTGGCATGGTCAAACCGTCACTCATGGACCTCAAAAGGTGGCAATAGCGCCAGAATATGATGGTTAATTTCTGCTGCCTGGCACTCCCACGTACTGTGGTCCAATCACACACGTCCTTACGAAGGCCCTGCCACACAAACTTTAGTGCAAGCAGTTCCTGTGAGGCCTTCCAGTCTGTAAGCAAGAGGCCACATATAGAGTCAAAAACAGTCCGTCTCCAGTTTGTGGGTATGATGGGGCAAGGACAACCAGTTGAGACATCGCACAGGAGAGAAACCCAGCTTCCCCGAACTTAATGTCAGCCAACTGCAGCCCCATGACTGCTGTTTGGTAAGCCTGGGCATCTGGGTCAGTAGCTTGGTCAGCTGCCATGCCAGCATAGTCAATCCCTATGTGTACAGCCTCAGTGGCTAGCTGTGACAGGCAATCCAACAAGGCAGTATCTTTTTCCCCTTGATACATTGTATATCAGTTATGAACTTGGATATGTAGGCCAGCTGGTGTTACTTCCGTGCAGACCAAGGGTCTGTCCGTCGCTTTTTGAGGGGATTGTGGTTAACGAATGCTGTGAAGTGGTGACTTTCTAAAAGAAAATGAAAATGGCAGACAGCCAGAAAGGGACCGAGAAGCTCACAGTCAAACGTGCTGTACTTCTTTTCGCGGGGGGAGCGGAGTTGCCGGCTGAAGAAGGCGAGCGGCTGCCACACGTCTCCAACCAACTGTTTGTGCACAGCACCCACAGCATAGTCAGAAGCATCAGTAGTAGTGGTTATAGGTGCATTGGGGAGTGGGTGTGCCAGTAGGGTTGTGTTGGAAAGAGCTTGTTTAGTGTCATCAAATGCCCTGGTCATGTCCGCTGACCATTCAAGCTCTTGATTAGGGGTATCGCCTTTAAGCACACTATACAGATGGAGTATAAGTTCAGCAGCCCGCAGAATGAAGCAGTGATAGAAATTCACCATGCCTAAAAACTCCTGTAATTTTTTAGTAGTGTGTTGCGGTGGGAAATCCATAATAGCGGTCACTTTTGATGGGAGGGGTTTCACACCTTCTACCAAGATGCGATGGCCGAGGAAGTCAGTGGTTGACAACCTAAACTGGCATTTAGCAGGGTTATTAATAACTTCTGTTGTCTTCAGTGCTCAAAAAACTGTGCAGAGATAAGATTTGTGTTTGGATTTGGATACACTGCTGACAAGTATGTCATCTAGGTAAACAGAAAGAAAACCTAAGTCTTTTAAAACAGAGTCCATCAGCCATTGGAAAGTTTGTGCTGCATTTTTCAGCACAAATAGCATGCACACAGACTCAAAGAGGCCAAATGGGATTATTACAGCTGTTTTGGGAATGTCCTTCGAGCACACAGGCACCTGATGGTAGCCCCTAACTAAATCCACTTTGGAAAAAATTGATTTCCTGGCTAAAATTGTTGAAAAGTCTTGAATGTGTGGGACCGGGTAATGATCAGGGGTGGTGACGCCCATAAGGCGTCAGCAATCACCACATGGACACCAACCACCATTGGACTTAGGGACCATAAAGAAGGGCAAAGCCCAGGGGCTATTCAACTGGCATATGATGCAAAGTGTTTTCATGTTGGCAAACTCAGCATTCGCATTGACCAGCTTTTTTGGGTCCAGTCTATGTGCATGGGCATGGACTGGCAGCCAGTTATGGAAATATGGTCCACGACCCCATGTTTTGTGACTGTCATGGAGAATGTGGGCTTGGTGAGGTTTGGGAATTCGCCCAGCAGTCAAATAAACTCACTTGCGACGGCACATGTGCTTGACAGAGTCTTAGTGGGGAACTCATTGGGGAGCAGAATAACAACGCAAAGTCCTTGATGTCTAAAACCTGGTAGTTCTTAAGATCAACCAACAGTCCTTAGGCACATTGGAATTCTGCACTGAGAAGAGATCTAGCCACTTTAGCCAGGATGAAGTGCCATGTGTAACATCACCCACTGAAGTAGGGCATCACTCACATGTCCTGTAAGTTTGGATCTTGTTATTTTTGGCAGCCTCCAGTGAGATTTCATCGCTCTTTGCCTTCTCATCAGTAGGCAATGCTGGCAGCTCACTCACTTGAGCAACCATGTCACTCAAGAAGCGTCACCCTGAAAGGGAGTTCTTAATGAACAGTAGGTGATCCTGGCAGCTGGGTACCATGGTGTTCAGAGACCTCTGATGTCCCGATGCTCTGGCACTGTTGAAGCTGCAAGGTGGTCGGAACTTCCTAGCACTCTTTTCAAAGTGAGCATGGTAAACACACAGACCTGTTATCGTCTGTTTTGCAGCTGAAGGTGTCCTTATGTTGGGGGTCTTGCTGACTGGGCTTATTGAGGTAGAGAAAGGAGGAGAAATGATCCATTGCTGCCTGGCTGAGTGTAGACTATATAAGATCCCTATAGTCCTTCATGGATGCATTACAGAGGGCTGTGTGAACTTGATCAGGCATTTGCTGCATGAAGAGTTCTTTAAAAGTAAAACAAGGATGGTGATTTCCCTGGAGAGAAAGCATGTGGTCCATTAGCTCCGAAGGCCTAGCATCGCCGAGGCCGGGCAAGGAAAGCAGCTGCTTGGCGCAATCAGATTTCGAGGGGCAAAAATTCTGCAAAAGACGAGTTTTCAGTAATCGCTATTTATCATGTTCAGGTGGGTGTTCTAGTAGGCTCACCGCTCTTGCAGCTGTGAAATTGTTGAGCGATGTTACTACATACAAATATTTGGTGCTGTTGGCAGAGATTTCTCGAAATGCGAATTGAGCCTCAGCTTGTACAAACAAGAAATGGCATTTTGTTCCCAAAACTCCGGCAGTTTCAAAGTGACTGCATTGGCTGACATGTTCAATAACTGGAATCTTCCTATAGCATCAGGGTCAACAATAATGGTTTGACAAATAAAATGAAGCGGGGCATTTTATGTTTTAGGAAAGCCATAACAACTCATTTATTAAACACCAAATAACTGAACACAAAGCACACCAAAAACACTTTATATCACGCGTCATCATGTCAGACCAGCCACTTAAATTGAAACTCCAAATAACTGTCAGTGGTTGTGGATTATGGACATTTCCATCTATTATGCTACCCTAGAAAATTACTTCCTCAGATTCTCCTGAAACGTTTTGCTCCGTATCTTAAACCTATGCCCTTTTATTTTGGACTCCTGTGCATGCAAGCCATACCTCCTTCATTTTTATACTAATCATTGATACATTTAACAAAGAGCGCATCCCTAGTCATAGGCTTTCATTGATAACAAATCCTTTTACCAACATTCTCTGCCGCCTATTATGAAGGCAGTTTTAGTATCCAGTTTGCCAATTTCCCAAGAGGTTTAAAGTTCTGGAGAGGTCTCATATGTGGGACTTTTTCAAAAGCTTTTTTGAAGTCCACCTAGATTTCATCAGCCACATTGCTCTCATCAATGCACTTTCTTACCTCTTCAAAAATTACAGTCAAACTGGTCTGGGCAGTATCTTCCTCCTACAAAACCACATTGACAAGGGGACTAACTCTTGCCTTTCCAGCTACAGAATAGTCCTTCTTAATTCTCCCCACAAGCTTCTCCACCACCAAATACTGTATGTTTTACAAACTTGTAACTATCTGGCTGATCTCTGTTCCCCTTCTTAAATAAATTTTTCTAATTTATGTCCTTGAATTATCTGGCACCTCACCTAGTGCCCATCGAAGATTTAAATATCTTTATCAGAGCTGCAGCAATCTCCTCCCCGGCCACCCAGGGCATCCTTGGATAAATCTTATCAAGGCTGTTGTGATTTATCCTCCAATCAGCCTGCTGAGCCACCTGAGAACTCTTCCTTTTAGGTTGAACTATTCTCCTTCTCCTTGGCATGCTCCTCTGTTTCCTTGTGAGACAATCCCATGGAAATGAGGCAAGATTGTCACCTTCCTCACTTTCATTCTGTGTAGCACCAAATCATATATCGTTAGCCAAATAATTGCGTAGATCATGACCTAACTCTAGAAATGCGTCATGTGTTTATTTTCCTACCTCTTAATTACCTTAGCAGCAATTCTTATCTTTTGCAAAGGCTAAAATGTGCAATGAAAATATTAGAAATCTGTCAAGATCAACAACATATTGTTCCTTTTTGTAGCTTTTACCTTAAAAGCTTGTATTCCTTTAATGTTACCCATTCCCTGTGAATAGACTTTGCTCTCTGCTAAGAGACCAAGCAAACCGCAAACAGTGAGTTGACCTGGGAAGTCCCAATTACACCCACCAGGCTGACATGTGCCCACTTAGAAATGCTGTGCTTGTCTTCCAAAGCTTTTTTTTGTCTCCTTAATTGTGGTATCATAATTGGATAAATACTAGTTAACCACCCTTATCTAGTTTTTTAAAAAAAGAAAACTTACCATGTAAACATAATGAAATGCAATACTTTTCAAGCTGTAGAAGCTCCACAGCCAGCTGTTAGGAAGTTAAAGCAACCATTCAAAGCTCATTATCATCATGATCTGGCACTTTAACAAAATAGCAAATGTGGCTTTTGGCACAGAATACACAATCCATCCAATAATCCAGACTTGCTGACTGGAAACTTACAAATTGCATCTGTAAGAGACAAAGTTGTGCCTCACAAAAATGAAAACGTTCCACAAGAGGATGATGATTCCAGTCCAGGACTGATCCCGTATACAAATGCCAGAAAGTATTATCCAGGCGGAAATAGTGACGACTTCAGATCTCCACTTTACAGTAAATGGAACTTGTTTTTTTTGAGGGATTTTTTTTCCGGAAATATCAGCCTGCTCTTAAGCTATCGTTCGTAGTGTCACTCAGAAAGGAATTGGGAATAGGTTATTGGAAAGGTCACAGCCTGGAGTTCTGGAAATTGCTTACCTCCTCACAGAAACCTAATACTTGAATGATGATGGGAACAAACACAACAGATAATGGTTAAAAGGAAGATTACACTAAAACAACATAAATTGGAGAAACAAGTGGCAAAGTGTGGGATGTTATGGGAAATAATATATTCTGTAGCATGAAAATGCCAAAGTCAAAATCAAATTTGAGTTTATTGTCATTATGTTGATAGACATGCATGCACAAATGTAATGAAAAACTTGCTTGCAGCAGTATCACAACAAATTATTTACAAATTATGCACAATGTTTACAAGAAAGAAAATAACAAAAACAAAAAACAGGGTCCATTGCAATGAAAAATGACCAAAGTGTTCGTCGTGTTGATATACCAAGGTAGTTATTCGGATTGTGCAGCTAAGTTCAAGAACTAAATGGTTGAAGGGAAATAACTGTTCCTGAAACCAGTGGTGCAGGACCTCAGACTTCTGTGGTTTCCGCCTAGTGGTAGCTGTGCAAAGATGGAATGGCCCAAATGACAGAGATGTCTGTTGATGGATGTTGCTTTCTTGAGGTAGTGCCCATGATGAAAAGGGATGTGCCTGTGATATATTGGGTTGAGTTCACGACTCTCTGCAGTTTCCAATGCTTTGCACATTTAAATTGCCATACCAGACCACGATGCAACCTTCCTAGAGATTACATCTATGTTCAGAGCCCATAACAAATCAACCTATATGTTAATGCCTAGGAAATTGAAGCTGCTGACTCTTACCACTGCCGATCCCCTAATGTAGACTGATGCATGTTTATTCCCCTTCTCCCCTGGAAGTCAAAAATCAGCTTTCTAGTTGATTGAGAGGTTATTGTGGTACCAGTCAACCAGGTATTCCATCTTACTCCTCCTGTATGCTGACTCATCGCCACCTGTGGTTTGTCCAACAACAATGGAGTCATCATTGAATTTGCATATGGTATTGGAGATATACTCAGCCACACAATCACGTCTGTATAAAGAGTAGAGCAGGGGGCTATACACAGCCTTGGGGTACACCTAAGTTTATGGTCGCCAAGGAAATGTTACTAATTCTCAGTTATTGAGGGTTGCTGGTGAGGAAATTAAGTAACCAGGTGCAAAAGGAAGTACAGAGGCTCAGGTCTTGAAGCTTGGGATGGGATGACCATGTCAAATGCTGATCGCCAGATCTCACCAACAGGCACCAAGACCTCGCCTGGCTGGCAGTGAGAGGGGCCATCCCAGTCAGAGCCCTCCTGTACACCTGGAACGTCGTCTCCGCACCCCACTGCCCACGGGAGGACTACAGTGAGGAGGAGTCTGTGACCCACCTCTTTGCACACTGCCAGTTCGCAAAGAGGGTGTGGAGGAGGATGGACGGGCTAGTGTCACGTTTTATCTCCAGCAGCTGCGTAACAGAGGACTCTCTGATCTATGGGCTGTTCCCGGGGACGCACAAGGAGACCAACATCCGGTGCTGCTGGCAGATCATCAACTCGGTGAAAGACGCTCTTTGGTCGGCCCGAAACTTGGTGATCTACCAGCACATGGAGATGTCCGTGGGAGAATGCTGCCGACTGGCACATTCTCGGCTGCAGGAGTACGTGCTGAGGGACGCACTGAAACTCGGTGCAGCCACCGCAAGGGCCCGGTGGGGAAGGACCACAGTATAGGTTTCTCCACCCGTGGGAGTGGGAGGGGTCGGTGGGTGGGGAGTATACCCCTCAACAATGATATGGTAAGCTGAACTACTGGAGTGCCACGTGGGTGGCTATAAATACGGATATGTACTGAGTATAATGGAAATGTATGTAAAGGATGAAAAGTTATTGAATGGCTTATTGTATATATTTATTTTTGAATAAAGCATATTTTGAAATACAAAAAATGTCGAACACTGAGCTGTAGTTAATGAACAATGGGTTGATGTATACATTCCTGTTATCCAGATAGTCAGAGCAGATGAAGAGTCAGAGAAATTGCATCTGCTGTTGACCATTTAAAACTAGCATGCCAAACAGGTGCAAAGCCAGCGGAATGATTGTTTAGACTGCAGGTTTATCCTGGCAAAGTGGCCATGTTCTCTGGGGCCCAGGCCTTTCTAAATATGCCACTAGAGAACATCTCTCTGGAGCTGGGGGAAATGCAAAATATTGATAGGGTTCCCTATGAAGACAATGGGAAGAATAGGGTGTGGGTTTCTCATTCTGGCAGATGGAGCTTGTGAAAGAAGAGGCCAGCTACAGTTAGAACATGTGTGACATTTGTGAACAACTGCCTTACAATTAAATATATTCCATTTGATTGTCCAAATTGTAAATGAACCATAAGTTTAAGTTTCAGGCGAGAAAATGATACAATCAAAACATACAAAATATAATTTGAAAACATTTTCATCTCTTAATTTGTCCTCAGCTAGCCAGTTCCACAAATACAGGCAAATAAAGAATTTGCATTGTAACAAGTGTATAAAAGTTTAAAAGCAAGTGTAAAGGTATGTTTAAACATAAAAGGAAAAGTTTTTGTTCATGTTGAGAGCATAAACAAAATATTTTACACTCTGCTAAAAACTGACCAGGCCATGGAAAGTTCCGCCAGCCTAAATCACACAGTTTATCTAATGGTCAAAGTAAAAACAAGATTGAGTGAGATTGTCCTAGACCTCCCCCTGTTGCATTGTCAGGCATCCGTAGCTCCCCTATGTGCCTCGCCATGAAGACCTCCAGCCTTCCCTACCTCCTCCATTGTGTACCTGGGCACTAAATTCCCTCCATGATACTTTCCGATCACTACAGATTTTATGATCCTGACTCCCAGAGTTCACTTGAGTGCAGCCACATGCTGGGATCATCAGCCTGGATATAGCATATCAGGGAAGCATAGAAATCCTAATGTTGCCATCAGTGATAGGGCTCCCCTGCAGGCTGCACAGGCTTGCAGCCAACTGTACTTGATCAGTGCAATCAAAGGAAATTAGCTTCTGCTTTAATTCTGAAGCAGTTCCAAATTCTATTTCATACTCTTTTTAGAAAAGATTATACATCGACTCATGATGATTAGCTTTGTATGAAAATGTTGCAAGTCGGCCATTCAGCTGCTACAACAGACACCAGAGAACCTTTGCCCCCATGTCTGACAGCAACTGATCTTGCTAAAGGAAAATTTGTGCTACAGATACCATTTGTACAAGCAGCATTCTTGGAGGCCAGTGCTGAGTACCATCATTTTGCTGCTGGCTGCAAAATCCAAACCAGTACCTCCAGACTAGACAGATTCTGGTAATGCAGAAGTACCAGATCCAAACTGCAGCATTAGTGCAGCAACTCCCCAGTGCTCTAAGCTGAAGGTGAATTCAATGTGGTTACTCAGCAATTACTTTGCAATTTTGGGTAAGACTGTGAAAGAAAAAACTATACTATTTCTGTCGTCCCTCTCTCACTAGCTTGCCTTCTAATATTATGGTATTCAAGTCAAATTAACAACAGACCTTGCCTTATTTTCCTAGCAGTGTCCTTTACATTGAGAATCCCATTCGTAGCCTTCTGCACACATATGATGTGACTAGATACATGAAAATTAGCCAGAGAGAAGGCAGATATTGTACACATAGATGCATGGAAGTCCATTCCAAACTGGAGAACCTGTTTAATGATTAACAGTGAATTATCCAAGTCAACATCTTAGTCTCATCTGTTCCCTCACAACATCACAGCACAGTCAAGAGAGTACAACAGCACCTCCACTTCCTGCGGAGACTGAGGCAAACGAGCTTCTCCCCTCCTCCATTCTCGCCACATTCTACAAGAGCAACATTGACACCCTGACCAGTTACCACACTGTCTAGTATGGGAATTGCAATGCATCAGATAACAAGACTCTTCAATAGATAGCGAGGACTTCTGAAATGATTATTCGGGTCTCTCTCTTTCCTATTCAGGATATATATCAGAAATACTGCATACACAGTGTCGCCAACAAGATCAGAGACTCCCCCCATGCTTCCCACAATCTTGTTGACCTCCTGCCATTAGGCAGGAGGTAGCACAGCATAAGAACCAGATCTGTCTTGCTGGGTAACAGCTGCCAAACTTCATACCAGGATGCTGCCTGGTGTAGAGAGTATGCATTATGATCAGAGATTAAGGGAGCTAGGGCTTTACTCTTTGGAGAGAAGGAGGATGAGACAAGACATGATAGAGGTGTACAAGATAATAAGAGGAATAGATAGAGTGGATAGCCAGCACCTCTTCCCAGGGCACCACTGTTCAATACAAGAGGACATGGCTTTAAGGTAAGGGGTGGAAAGTTCAAGGGGGATATTAGAGGAAGGTTTTTTACTCAGAGAGTGGTTGGTGCGTCGAATGCACTGCCTGAGTCAGTGGTGGAGGCAGATACACTCGTGAAGTTTAAGAGACTACTAGACAGGTATATGGAGGAATTTAAGGTGGGGGGGTTATATGGGAGGCGGGGTTTGAGGGTCGGCACAACATTGTGGGCCGAAGGTCCTGTAATGTGCTGTACTATTCTATGTTCTATGTTCTTATAACATACTGCTGCCACCTAGCACACATATACCCCCTGTATGAATGCCCTGCCACCCCCACCTTTCCCCTCTATCCTCCAACTCATAGACACATTCTCAACCTGCACTGGACACTTTTCATCTTTTATTGCTGCTGTTTCTCATATTCCCCTATCGATAGACTTAAGGTAAGCTAGCATTGTGTTTGGATGCAGCAACCTTGGGAGCCAACCAAAGGTGTTTTTATCTTTTTTAAGCATCTTTTTTTATGATCACAGGTCAACACTGGACTAAGAAGTTCAGCTGCTGTCGGTCTACCCCATCATTGACAGGGAAGCTGCAGTTAGTGCGGACTGTGTTACTGCCTCCTACAGGAAGGCATTGGAGTTGGTGCACGAAAGCGATGTGCAGTCGAACAGCAACTGATTGTCTTGGATGTTTCCCTTGCAATTACAAAACCCAGTTGGCATTGATAATGTGAAATGCTGCAAGTCCATTTTCCTTGTTTATTAGAAAGACGGATGGCAAGTGAGCTGTGAGGCCTCAGCTGTAGCGAGGACTGGGCCTCAAGCCGTGGGCTAACCTGTTGCAGAAGTCCAGGAGAGGGAAGTGTAACGTGCCATCCATACTTGGTTGTGGGCTGGCCCCTCCTGTCGGTGCTGCTCTCCAATTTCAATCAGTGGATTGTCAAGCTGGGCTGTGCGAGTCTCTGTACGTTCATCTGCGCACTGCTGGAATCTACATATTCTTGCTGGTAATACCATCAATTTACATGACATGTCACTCAAGGGTTTGGACTATATATATATATATATATAGTATTGCATTTTATTGGGCTATCTTATGTGCTATATGTGCCTTGTACTGTGTATGACTGCTGGTAATATATTTGGCACCTTGGCCCCAGAGGAAAACTGTTTCATTTGGCTGTATTCATGGCTATTCATGTATAGTAGAATTATAATTAAACTTGAACTGAATTTGATATTTATACTACTGTTTGTTTTATTACATTAGTGCCAGTAACATTGTACTGTCTTACATAAACCTAGTCCTCACACTTCATGTCAGCTTGTCAGACCTGAAGTCAAGCTACTCAGAGACTTCTGCTGTCATCATTTTGTAACTGTACGTGCTGAGTTGTAACTATGTGTGACCATATGTATTGTGTTTTGCACCTTGGCCCCAGAGCAACAATGTGTCAATTTGCTGTATACATGTGTATGGTTGAATGACAACAAACTTGAACTTGAATGCAGACTTGATCATGCCTTCCTGGACCAACACATCTAAAAACAGATTAACCTGCTGTTCATCTCACTGACTGTTTGAGGGACCATTCTGAGCAGCCAAAAGTTCATGATATCTAAGACCCTAAGAGTCATGATAACATTTTGCATTTTTTTAAATAACTTGTCTCAGAAAAAAGCAAAACAACCTATCAGCATTGTAATAATTTAATAATGTGCAAAGTGCTGGATCTATGGTGTACTTGGAGATATGTTACAGCAACTGTAATGATATTGCCAGTTCATGAACTACTTACATATATATAGTAAATACATTTGCTTGTCCCCATATTATCATGGATTGTTTGCAATATATTCAAAAATGCTTTCATCTTTTGACTGGTTCCTTTTGTAAAATCTGAATCTCTCTGCTATTACCATTGATTTAGGGCTCTTGAGATTTTGTAAAATTATAACAAGTTCATTGATTGTCATACTTACTGGCTTTTCAGGGGTTACTAAGTTGCATAAGAGACTGTACACTCTTGGGCCTAGTGATCTAAGAAATGTAGGGGCTTTCTTTTGCTCCTCCACGTTGTTCATATTACAATACAGTTCAATCTTCTCGATATATGACTCTGAGCCTTTATTAATTCTATCAAATTCATCAACTTTCCTGACTGAAGCCATCACCATGTTACTTTCACTTTAAATTCAGCGCGCCTTTCACTGTGTACTATGCACTGTACTCTCACCTTGGCTAACATCCGTGACAGCTTTCTCGTGCTGTTTAGCTCTCGCTGTTTTGTCCTGTAACTGTAGGTGCAGTTTGTGATAGTTTCTGACATTCAGGTTTGCCAATTTGTTGTGTATGTGCATGGCTACGTATACATTAAATAAAGACGCGCACACAGGAGATGGCTTTAACTGGAGTATTCATATTGCAGCGAGAAAGAGCAAGCAAGATGCATCAGCCTAGACAACAGATCAATATGTAGTGCGGGGGGTGGTGGGGATTGGTCATTTCTCAAAAAGAAATAGAACCATACATTACAACAGTGGCTATATTTCATTAGCAGATTGAGTAGAATTGGTATGTCACCAAGCACACTTGCAAATTTCTACAGATGCATGTGGAGAGCATTCTAACTGGCTGTATCACCACCTGGTATGGAGGGGTCACTGCACAGGATTGGGAAAAAAAAAATGCAGAGAGTTATAACTCAGCTAACTAGCCTGCTCAGCTTTCAAGACATCTTCAAAAGGTGATGCCTTATAAAGACGGCATCCATCATTAAGGATCCTCATCACCCAGGACATGCCCTGTTCTCATTTCTGCCACCAAGGAGGTACAGGAACCTAAAGACACACACTGCAGGTTTTAGGAACAGCATCTTCCCCTCTGCCATCAGATTTCTGACTGGACATTGAACTCATGAACACTACCTCACTATTTCCCCTTCTCGTCTTGCACTACTTATATAATTTAATTTTCTTTTTAATATACAGTACATTTCTTATTGTAATTTAGTTTTTATTTATGTATTGCAATGTACTGCTGCCACAAAACAACAAATTTCATGACATATGCCATCGATATTAAACCGGATTTTGATTCTGATTGATTGTTATCTCCATCCATCACCTCACAACCTGTCGCTATCTTCACCCTCCCTTCTCACATCTAGCTCCATGTTCCAATTAATCCCTCCTCACCTGCACCTTGCCAGCTCTTGCCTTACCCCTCCCCGCTCAACAATTCATTTTAATTTCCTTCTACAATTTCGATCCAGATAAAGGGTTTTGACCTGAAACACCAACTCACTATTTCCCTCTACATGGCCCGCTACGTTCCTTCAGCATCTTGTGGTTTGTTTCAGTACTGAACTGTTAACCTGTTTTGCACGCTGTTCAATATCCCAGACATCAACTTAGCTGAAAGGAAAATTTAGCTGGGTGTACAATTAGTGGCCAATTATTTCTACTGGAGAAGTTAAACAATACTGCAACATTAATAAAGGTACACCTACTGCCACTGTTCTACCTAAGGACAAATTAGGATGAATTCTGTATCATTCTTAATCAATAGAAATAAACATTTTAATGTGCATTGGTTAATGGTTATTTTTTATTTAAAAGATTCATATAATGTCATCTTTGTCCTCCCCAAAGAAATTACCTTAGCAGTACAGGGATTACTATTGTTGAAACATCATTGTAGCAGCAATCATGCCATATCAGTGAAAGTACATTTTAATTCCAATTCTGCATTTTCTATTGAACATCTCTTAGTATGGGCCAAAGCATTAAACCTTGAATTCAATGACTTGGCTCAGTTGCACCAAGAGTGTTCAGTCAAGGTAGGTACGATGGAAGTTGAGCCTCATAGATGAGGGGTCAAAAGTGTTCACAAAGCATAAAACAATCCTATTGATTGTTCTCCCGGGAAAGGAGACTGATTTCACTCAACCATCCAGATTCAGTGGGTTGTCGCTGATATTCCCTGAGTGTTCGTGATGTGTCTTTCTTCTCTCCTCACCCATGCTGAAAATATAGCTACGTATTCCCATTACTTCATACCTAAAACTACAGAGACACAAGAGATTCTCCAGAGACGGAAAAACCTGAGCAACACATGGAAAATGCCGGAGAAGCTCAGCAGATCAGGAAGCATCTATGGAGGGGATTCGTAGATTCCCCCTTCCATACTCACCCAACTTCACTCTCACCTGGTCTTACCTATTACTTGCCATCTTGTACTCCTCCCCCTCCCCCACCGTTTTACTCTGCCTTCTGACCCTTCCTTTTCTGTCCTGATGAGGGTTTTCGGCCTCAAATGTTTATTTCCTTCCATAGATGTTGCCTAGCCTGCTGAGTTGTTCCAGCATTTTGTGTGTGTTTTATCCTGAAATTCACCACATTTAGACCTGGTTTTACAGCTGGAATCCTACTCTATGAATTTTCATTTATTGTGTTAATTAGGTATCAATGTTCTTGATCAGTTATTGCAAATATACTCACAATGGCCACTTTATTAGGTCCAAATGTACAGCAGCTCATTAATGCAAATATCTAATCGGCCAGTCAGAATCTCAATGCATAAGAGTGGGCCGATATGGTCAAGAGGTTCAGTTGTTCAGACTAAACATTATAATGGGGAAGAAATGTGATCTAAGTGACTTACCGTGGAATGACTTGGTGGAAACGGCTGATCTCCTTGGATTTTCACACTCAGCAGTCTCTCAAGCTTACAAAGAATAGCGTGAGAAACAAAACAAAAAAAAACACCAAATGAGTGGTGTTTCTGTGGGTGAAGATGCTTTTGCAATGAGAGAGGTCAGAGGAGAAAGGCCAGACTGGTTCAAACTGACAACAGTAACTCAAATAACTACACATTACAACAGTGGTGTGCAGAAGAGCATCTCTGAATGCAAAACATGTTGAACTTTGAAGTGGACAGGCTACAGCAGCAGAAAGCCATGAACATATACTCAGTAGCCACTTCATTAGATACAGGAGGTACCTAATAAAATGTCCTCTGTGTCTATCATAATTGTGCTTTTAACTCCAAAACTTGGAAAGCAGAATAACTGATACCTGCTATGTGTACACAACAATGATTAACTGCAACTGCTCAGAAAGACCTGGCTTCCCAAAAGCAAGCAACAGCATTCCCATTCAAGAGAAATTACTGGGCTTTTAAGAGTGTGAAAGAATGTATTAATAACCATTAGCAAGGTAGGACACAGCAGTGGCAAGTTATGTGGCTCGGGACCAAGATTCGCACTCAACTTATCTGTTGCATAAAGAATGTGGGACAGGAAAATATATAGACACAGGACCAATCCAAGGAAAAGATCAAGTAGTCCCTCCTACTGCCCCAAACAGACATGATTTCCCTAATGTGTTTTTAAATTCATCTCAGACTGAACAAAAATTACAAGAATAATTTTTAAAAAATCAACACAAGACAGCCTGAAGCAACTTTTACAGGATAAGAGAGAATGGCTATTTCCGTGATAAGTTATTTATTATTTTTTGTGGAACAGAGCAAGCAAGGCTTACCCTTAATCCATGAACATCTTCCATATGTGTATTTTTAGGGGGATAATGTGTTTTGGTGAATGCATCATTAAATTATATATTTATTTTGAAAAGGAATTCAGATCAAAGTGCAGTTATTTACACAAAAGATTAAACAGCAACATTTGCACTGAACTCCTCAAGTCTGACATTTGTCAGATAATATTTATGTTACTGTATTAACAAACTAGAAGTTGAAAAATAATAATGAACAAAAAGATTCTAATAAACCAAAGGGTTTCACTGATTAAAGCACTCCTTCAAAATCAACCCCTTACTATTATTAATAGCCAAAGGGTTGCCGACTGTTTGTTAGTCATGACATTGTCAACCCTGACAAACCCCATTTATTCAGAGCAGCTTGACTATGCAATAATTAGCTCATAATCCTGTGGAGTTTGGTCATAGTGATAACACTGTACGTTGAAATTGTGTCTCCTTAGATCACCCATCACTTCTTCCACCATTTAGCTGTCAGATAACACTAAAATTTATCACTCACTTCATTTTGCAAGGCAGCAATATTAACTAATGCACATTTTATTTATGGGTCTGGAACCTTTCAGTTCTTCACTTTGATGAATCATTGCCATTAATTTTTAATAAATTTAATTCACTTCCTTCAAGTTTTTTATATTTAGGTCCATCCCTTTCACCTCACAAAGTATGTATTTTTTTGTTTTTAGAAATCTTTGGAACTGAAATAGTACTTGTGGTCACAATTTTTATAAGTTTATGTTGTAACACAACATTTTCAATATAGAATCCCACTAATGGCTCAAATTATGAAAAAGCACATGTTCATATCTGCAAAGCCCATGACAAAGCTATCCATGAAAAACCAAAATTCAAAGAAAAATCAGACCTACATTCCAATTCTGTCACTTCAGAATCAAGCCAGCCATATGTTAAATATTTCCCAAGTTACAGCTCCGAAATTATTAATACAGTTTAAACATTATATAACAGATAAGCTATGCTAGGTGCTGTATTTTTTTCTGAGATGTGTTTGCACACTGTTTAAATTTACACTGGTTCTAGTGATATCTCTTGATTAAGTTGATGAAAACCGATTAAGCTCAGCCTTTAGAGGAGTTCTGAATTACTGCTGCAACTTTAGGATTTCTATATTAAACTCTGCATGCATAAAATGAAAACATTTCTCTCTTTACTGTATAATGATTATACCAATGTTAACTGCATTATCATGACTGCTTCAGAATCTGAGCCACAACTTTTATTTTGCAATAGTTCAAAGCCGAAACCTACACCGTGGTTTATGTTAACGTAAACGTTAAGGAGAAAGGTAATAAAACAAAATTATTTAATTTCAAGTCTCTGTGTGGCAAATCTGCCCATGTAAATTAAGATGATCCATACTGCACCTTTTTGCCAACAACAGACTTGCATAAATTAGACATAAAAGGTTTCAAATCGACTGTACCTTACAGGTATCTTAAAAGAAAATCATGGAACAGAGTGTATAAGATGTGAAGTATTGACAGAAATAAAAGTAATAAAGGTTGAATGGATAACTATAAAATATTGTACTCAGGCATGCAATAGGGTTCTTCTAGAAGACTATAACTCAGCAACAAGCTCCTCGTCCCACCCAGACCCTTCAGCTCACCAAAGGCCTAGGGCCCACTAGGGGGTTTACTGCATTGAAGTATTAGGGCAGTATAATTACAATATTACCAGATAATTATACTATTTATAGTAAAATATTACCATATAATTACATGTTTTATCAATTCTTCTTAATTCTATTTTTAAAAAACTGAAGTTTTTTCATTGGTGAATGCACTCGGTAAAGTTATTTAGGCAGTTTCTGTCATCAAATTACATAGAAATTCAATCTAATTCTGATGAAGTCACATTGATCTGAAGTGCTAACTCTTTTGTTCTCTCCAGATATATTATCTGACTTACTGAATATATCCAAAATCTCTAGTTTTAGATTTCCAGCATTTTCAGTACTTTGTGTTTTAATTAAATAGAAGTCTCCCTTGATCACTTTATGCATGAAGAGCAACATTACTTTAAGTCGCAGCATATTTTATAAGTTGGCTCTGCATCATGCCTCTGCTTTTCCTCTCAAGTTGATTAAGCTGGTTGACTTCCATAGCTTGGTACTTTCTCAACCAATTTCCCTCAAAATTGAACACTTTCTGGAATTGAGAAATATATTTCCATTCTTTCATTATTGTTAGGTCTAAAACTTGGAATTTCCTATCCAAAATTTGGGATTACCTTCCATGGAAGTGAAGCTTTCTGGCTAATAGCTCACCATTCCCCATGCAAGAGCAATTAGAGATGGGCATTAAATGTTGGTCTTAGAAAATGAATAGGATAAATATATCAGCTTCAAAGAATTCGAGTATGTTTTGCATGTGGTCTGAATGAGTGATCCATTCATATGTACCAAAGGAGGTGAAATCTAGAGGACCCTACTGAATGTGCCCAAGTGCATATGCCAGGGATGGCCAACCTATGGCGCATGTGCCGAAAGTGGAGCATTGGATGATTAGAAGTGGCGCATTGCACCCCAGTGATAATAATAAAAAAGTAAGCCTACTCGTGCAAAAAAGTATTAACCAAAAACCGATCAGTAGAAAAAAAAATCTATAACAGGAATTCAAGTAGCTTAGAGCTAGAAATGGGTTTTACTGAGAATAAGTCTAAAATTTAGCAATTATTTTTAGTGATTTTATCACTGCGTGCACATCTTTTGGTGAATGTTATCTTCTTTTACATTAATCTGTTTTCAATTTTAAAAGAAGTTCAATGAGTCAAACTAGGAAAGAAGGACTTTTGTTCTGCAGTCGTTCCATAACTGTTCAATACACGTTTGATACTTGTTTGATCCTGAGGTGCCAGGCGTCAGCACCAGTGGTGCGTCACAGGTTTTTGCCAGTCAGTTTACAATTGACACTCGTGCGTTATGGAGTTGTGCTTTGTTCATCCTTTGTGAACATTTGCAGTTTTGTACTTTTTCAAAAATTAAGCCTTGTTTTTACATTCAGTTACCTATCACAGTGAAAAAGAAAAGCAGAAAGTGATAGTAAGCGTGATTTCAATGAACAGTGGGAAAATTAGTTACATAGAAACATAGAAACATAGAAAATAGGTGCAGGAGTAGGTCATTCAGCCCTTTGAGCCTGCACCGCCATTCAGTTTGATCATGGCTGATCATCCAACTCAGAACCCTGCACCAGCTTTCCCTCCATACCCCCTGACCCCTTTAGCCACAAGGGCCATATTTAACTCCCTCTTAAATATAGCCAACGAACTGGCCTCAACTGCTTCCTGTGGCAGAGAATTCCACAGATTCACCACTCTCTGTGTGAAGAAGTTTTTCCTAATCTCAGTCCTAAAAGGCTTCCCCTTTATCCTCAAACTGTGACCCCTCGTTCTGGACTTCCCCAACATCGGGAACAATCTTCCTGCATCTAGCCTGTCCAATCCCTTTAGGATTTTATACGTTTCAATAAGATCCCCCCTCAATCTTCTTAATTCCAAAGAGTATAAGCCTAGTTCATCCAGTCTTTCATCATATGAAAGTCCTGCCATCCCAGGAATCAATCTGGTGAACCTTCTTTGTACTCCCTCTATGGCAAGGATGTCTTTCCTCAGATTAGGGGACCAAAACTGCACACAATACTCCAGGTGTGGTCTCACCAAGGCCTTGTACAACTGCAGTAGTACCTCCCTGCTCCTATACTCGAATCCTCTCGCTATAACTGCCAGCATACCATTCACCTTTTTCACCGCCTGCTGTACCTGCATGCCCACTTTCAATGACTGGTGTATAATGACACCCAGGTCTCGCTGCACCTCCCCTTTTCCTAATCGGCCACCATTCAGATAATAATCTGTTTTCCTGTTTTTGCCACCAGTTCTTATTTATAGCGGGTCTGTCAGGAAAATTGTTGTGCATTGTTTGTGAAAACACTTTCTCACATAATAGAAGACATGCTCTTAATGGACACTATAAAACACAACATCAGACTGAAATAGAAGGAAAACTGAAGCTAGTGCTTGGGCAACACACATCAAAGTTGCTGGTGAACGCAGCAGGCCAGGCAGCATCTCTAGGAAGAAGTACAGCCGACGTTTCAGGCCGAGACCCTGATGAAGGGTCTCAGCCTGAAACGTCGACTGTTCCTTTTCCTAGAGATGCTGCCTGGCCTGTTGCATTCACCAGCAACTTTGATGTGTGTTGCTTGAATTTCCAGCATCTGCAGAATTCCTTGTGCTAGTGCTTGGGTCTGAGTTACGGAAAGAATATATGATTAAGAAAAAGGAAGAAATCAAAAGAAGACGAAATATATTTGTTAGAAGTCTCATTAAGGTAAGTAATATCTATCTTGTTTTTATATTAAATCAGTATATCATGTAAAATGCTAAATATGTCTATATTAACATATTTTTACAAGAATTGAATGGGGGTACAAGAGTTGTATGGCTCATCTGAACTCGTGCATGAAAAAATTGTTGCATGGAATGTAAAAGTTTGGCCACCCCTTATGCAGATAAAACTTTCAAAGGGCTCAGAAAGAGAAGACTGAAATCCATGAGGCAGAGCCACGATATTCATTAATTCTGTTTTTTTTAATAGAAGTTGAAAGACATTGCATACTAAAGAATGAAGAACTTCAAAGATTCTTTCTTTCCTCTTCCCCACATTCATTCCACTTGTTTAGGCAACATACATGAAACGCTGGAGGAACTCAGCAGGCCCGGCAACATCTATGGAAAAGAGCGAACAGTCGTTGTTTCGGGCTGAGACCCTTGATCTGGTTCATCCGGTCTCTGCCCGAAATGTCAGTTGTTTACTCATTTCCATAGATGTTGCTTGGCCTGCTGAGTTCCTCCAGGATTGTGTGTGTGTTGTTTTGGACTTCCAGCATCTGTAGGTTTACTCGTGTTTGTGGTTTCTCCATTTTACAAGCTGTTTTTGAAATTTTTAAATATCTTATTATAGAGAAGTTTTAGTCCCGCGCACATGAATTGCCTTTACAAATTACACTTTGGTTATTAAGCCTGCATAGATTTGCTTGGTCAAGTGACTTCCTTTTGAAGTATAGCTATTTTCTCATTCCATTATTTAAAAGCTATTTTTGTGAACAATAAATTTTTACTGGGCCTACAGACCACATTTGTATAATCAGTTCCTGAGTCTTGATTGTAGATGATGTAATTAGTGCCTGATGTATGAACTAGTGAACCAGGAATTCCAACTCTACTGAAAAAGCAGCAATCTGATCTGTTTTAAAGTGATTAATAGTCAATGTCTAGCAAGTCACACATTTTCAGTAAAGTTGCACTAATTGGGTCTTGCTTCCTTTCAACTTCCTGCTTTGCCTAACTCACAGAGCTACACAGAGCATTACAGATTTATTGCATCTGTGATTCAGTTCACATAACAAAGTAAGAATCCAGGTGCATTGCCCAACTCCGGGCGAATTTTGAAATATATTTGTAGTTGCCAAAGTGTGCCTGAAGTGAAAATCACTTCTTACAGGTGCCGACCTTTGCCAACTCCAGAACTTTCACCAAGATCATTATGCCAAAACCTTTTTGATATCACCATTTTAAGCTCAGTCAAAAATACAGAATGATATATTTAAATCTCCTTAGATCTTGCATTTTTCATTAACATAATCTTTCTTACCACTATCACAAATGCACATTCAAAATTACTACATATATTGAAAATCTGAAATAGAAAAGGAAAAAAATCTAAGAATACTTGACAGGCTGGGGGATCTTCAAAGAGAGAAGAGTTAATTATTCTAGGATGATGACATAAAAGGCTATGATGAAAAGTAAATTAAAGTGAGACATTTATTCTGTTTCTCTGTTTAAGGTTGCTGTCTGACCTGGTGAATATTTCCAGCATTATGTCTAGAAATAGATACCTAGCTGATAGTGCTGACACATTACGTAGTTATATCAGCACTTTGCTTTCTTCCTCTGGAATACATTGCATTGACATCATTGAACTGATTTGATTATATATACTCAGTATATATTATATACCCATTTTGTTGGGTACCTCCTGTATCTAATAAAGTGACCATTGAGTCTACGTTCATGGCCTTCTGCTGCTGCAATCCATTCACTTCAAGGTTTGACATGTTGTGTATTCAGAGTTGCTCTTTTGCACACTACTGTCGTACATGTGGTTATTTGACTTACCGTCTCCTTCTTGTCAGCTTGTACCAGTCTGCCCATTTTCCCTTGACCTCTCTAATTAACGAGGTGCTCTTGCCCACAGAACTGCCACTCACTGGATGTTTTTTCATTTTTTGCACCCTTCTCGGGAAACTCTGGGGACTGTTGTGCATGAAAATCCCTTGAGATTAGCAGTTTCTGAGATTATCAAAACACCTATCTAGGAATAATAATCACTCCACCCTCAAAGTCACATAGATCACATGTCTTCTTCGATCTGAACAACAACTGAACCTCTTGACCATGTCTGCATGCTCTTATGCATTGAATTGCCGCACACGATTGGCTGATTTGATATTTGCATTATCAAGCAGGCCACTGAGTGTAGAACCTTTAGTGCTATTGAACATCAATGAATGCCTAGGTAACAATAATTTCTTCAAGTGAACTTATATTATAATATTTTGATGTCTACAATATCTCTCATATAATTAGATCCAAATTACAAGCAATACTGTTCATGGGCATATTACCATAGTGGTTAGTGGAACACAATGAAGCTTGGGGTATCAGAGTTCGGAGTTCAATTCCATTGTTCTCTGTAAGAAAGGCTGCACTTTCTTCCCATGAAAGTGTGGGTTTCTTTCAGATGCTCCTGTTTCCTCCCACTGTCCAACGACATACATATTAATAGGCTGATTGGTCATTGTAAATTGTCCTGTGATTAGGCTCAGATTAACTAAGTGGGTTGCTGGCAGTGCAACTCATTGGTCAGAAGGGTATGCTTTGCATGGTATCTCTAAATAAATAAACAGCCAGTATCTGTGCAGGAATGGATTCTGTGCATAGGAATTTTCCTCCTTTTACATTCAATAGTAGTAAAAATATAAGCTACTTTCCCTTTCACTTTGAACATCATTCCAATGATTTATCACACGACAAATTAATTTTAACCAAAAGCAGTATTTTTGCATGAGGAAAGCAATATTCAGCAATCTTTCAGGCAAAAGCATTGACTACGACATGTGAAGCCCACCTTCCATTGAAAACCACTTAAGGATCTGCAGTATATGTTACTCCAGTATTTCTTGCTCTGGTAATTCCTTACAATATTTAAAGGGTTGAAGCACCTTAGTTGCTATTTCATGGTAGGTGTATAGTATCATGTAATTGAACAATTTGGTGAAAAAAGTGAATCTAAAATGATTCCCTCTTACGACACTTCAACTTCACTTCAATTGTTTACTTATTTTGTTCAATTAGTTTTTTTTTACATAATTTAAATGCTGTGATTTATAGTTTCTGTCAATTACAATACTACCTGCACAACAGAAATTGGAGTAACAGATATAAAGTGTTTTGGGATGTCCTTAAAGATGCTAAGTTCTCAATATTGTAATTTAAGAGAATTGCATATTTTTTGCTTGCTGCTATAGATTTCTCCCCGCAGTTAGTCAAATGTTCTCCTCGGATTTGAACCATTGTCTAATACAGCCTTGTCAGAAATTCATGACATTTTTCCTTATACCATATTTTATTTTCCCACCGCAAAGTTCATTTCACCTGTCGGAACAATTATTAATTAATCCCTATTGGGCATTCCAGCCACTTAGATAACCTGCACCCGGGACTGCAAATGTATCTGGGCCATTCGACCTTCTTTTACTGCTTCAAAAGAAAAAAACTGCAATGGCTTCAATCTTGAAATGGAAACAGAAAATATTGGAAATACTCAGCAGGTCCAACAACATCTGTGGAAAGACAAAGTTCAGAATTCAATGGCAGCTCTGAGACGAGAGCATGGCCTGGATTAGTGGTTGCCAACCTTTTTAAGCCCAAGATCCCCTACCTCAGCCTTAGTGAAAGGCAGGATCTGCCTACTAAATCGTTTAGAGAAAAAACAACTCAGATTATACTTCCAACTTGAGGCCTTTTATTTGGGCTAATTGTGTTTGAATTACATAAAGTGCTTTTGTGAAACTTTCAAATTAATTCAACCAAGAAAACACTGTAACTCGCATACCAAACAGGCCATAGCTGTCCTTCTTTAAGAATATTACAATACTTCATACCTTTTGTAGTAACTTCTACTTTGAAAAAGGACCACTCGACAACTTCATGTCCAAAGGAACAATTTATCTGGGACAGCAAAACCGATGAGGCGGAGGGGCTTATACACACATGTGCAGAAAAGACAGAAAGTAAAACCCCGCAACCCCAGAAACAACCTTTGTTTACAAATAGATTTCCATAGCGTGAGTATTGCTATATTACCATTATCCTAATTGGTATTAACTTATCTTTATAATGCTCACATTACAACACTTCTCCTCCTTTAAATTCCAACATTCCCCAAATGTAAAAGAACTGAGAAACGAAAAACAGTGGTGTCATTAGCTTGCGTAGCCCTAAAACTTATACTAGTGTCTCAGTAACAGTTTACCAATGCAAAACACCTGAAAAACGTGGCAGATTCAACATTCAGTCTAACAAAGGAAACTGTCCATTTGAATATTCAGTCTGACAGGAGGGTTGCGAGGGCGCTGTGCTGCAATGGTTTGTTGACTTGCTGCCTGAGATAAAGAAACGAGGAGCACGAGGAACTGTCAGATGATGCGTGGCTGCTAAACTTAGGGCTTCTGACAGACCTTATGGCTAAATTAAACACACTTAACAGCAAGCTCATGGGAAAAGACCAACACCTGCTCCACATGATAAGCGCAGTAAATGCGTTTAAGGCCAAGCTCAGTGTTTGGATTTCAAATTTAAGGAACAGGAGGCTGACACACTTTCCCAACTTGGAGAAACTGTTATAGGCCATCAAGGAAAAAAATGCTTTTCGCCCTGAGCAGTACTGTGCTTACCTAGACAAACTGGCAATAGAGTTCGGCGTTTTGGCGAGTTAAACGTCATGAAAGATATTGCTGCATTTATTTCAAACCCATTTCTGCTGATTGATATAGAACAGATAGCAGCCAAATTCCAGCAAGTATTTGGAGTGCCAAGTGATATTGAAATGGAAAAATTGATTAGCAAAATGACATCGATCTTAAAGCAAGATCAAGGGACGGTGACTTTTGGGGGCTTGTGAGCAGGGAGAAGTTTTCTCACCACATGTGCACTAAAAGTCAGTGCCTACTTCAGGTCAACTTATCCGTGTGAAATTGCATTTTCACAGATGAAAATTATTAAATCTGAGTACAGGAGCTGTCTTATTGACAGACACCTCACAGACTGTCTCAGACTGGCTATCTGTAGTTTTGAGCCAAATTTCAG
This sequence comes from Mobula birostris, assembly GCF_030028105.1. Classification (NCBI taxonomy): domain Eukaryota; kingdom Metazoa; phylum Chordata; class Chondrichthyes; order Myliobatiformes; family Myliobatidae; genus Mobula; species Mobula birostris. Next base: position 140,528,534 of record NC_092371.1, on the reverse strand, counting down.
GGAACTAGCAGGAAGTATTCAGCCCCAGTCATCATACTGAGTGCAACAGTCAATTTATATTCATTTATTTTTTGTGTTGAAATAAAATTAAATAATGAAACTTAGAATTAAAGGTGTTGTAATATGAGCATTATAAAGATAAGTTAATACAATTAGGATGATGGTAAGATAGCAATACTCCCGCTACGGAAAGCTGTTTGTAAACAAAGGTTGTTTCCAGGGTTGCGGGGTTTTACTTCCGGTCTTTTCTGCGCATGTGTGTATAAGCCCCTCTGCCTCATTGGTTTTGCTGTCCCAGATAAATTGTTCCTTTGGACATGAAGTTGTCGAGTGGTCCTTTTTCAAAGTAGAAGTTACTACATATGACTCACATATGCGCTCTAGGGGTAAAATTTGCTTTTGCATCAAAAGGTTTATCAGGCATAATGTATTTGTGTATTTATTTTTCTTTTTTTTCCCGGGAACTACTGGGAAAGTCTCAAAGATCGACCGGTCAATCGCGATCGATCGGTTGGCAACCACTAGCCTAGATAGTGGGATCCTTGGTGATAAATGCTGATTTCTGACTGCAGCATTCCATGTAGATGTGCTCAGCGATGGAGAGGGATTGGACAGTATCCACTACGTTTTGTAGGAGTTTCCATTCAAGGGTGTTGGATATTTCAAACCAGGCTGTGATGCAACCAGTCAATATACTCTCCACTGCATACCTATAGAGGTTTGTTAAAGTTTTAGATGACATGCCGAATCTTTGCAAATATCTGAGAAAGTAGAAGTGCTGTAGTGCTTGTTTTGTAGTGGCACTTAGGTGCTGGACCCAGAACTGATCTTCGGAAATGATAGCACCGAGGAACTTAAAGTTGCTGACCCTCTCATGGACTTCCAGCTTCCTCCTCCTGTAGTCAATAATTAGCCCCTTGGTTTTGCTAACATTGATGAGAGGTTTGTGTTGTAGCACCACTCAGCCTGATTTTCAATGTCCCTTCTATATGCTGATTCGTCACCACCCTTGATTTGGCCAATGGCAGTGGTGCCCTCAGCAAACTTAGATATGGCATTGGTGCTGTGCTTAGCCTCACAGTCATAAGTGTAAGGCAAGAAGAGCAGTGGGCTAAGCACCATAGCCTTGTGGGCACCTTGTTGTTGCATGAACAAAGCCACAGGACAGACCAGCTGGTAGCTATGAAGTAGTCTCTTTATTTGATAAAATGAGACACAGCTGGCATGTTGAGACTCCTTCAGAGGAAGAAGCCTGTTTAACTCAAAGATAGATGACATTTTATATGTTAAAGATCAAAGGACAATTCTATATTTACAATGTATCTACAATGCTTCCTTTGAATTACATAAAACTTTCACACCCCATTCTTCGCACCAACACTACAGACACCCAAATCAGTATTGTGTGGTTTTCCAATTAAACTGTGGTTCACGACTCTTCAGAACCCATTGTTCAGAGCTGCCTTTTTAAATATAAACTACAGTCCATATTCAGATGTGAAGATTGGTGGTTGAATTTAGTTGCTGATATTAATAGTTAATATTTTGCTATATGTCCTAACCTCAAAGAAGCCCTAAAACATCTGTGCTGATGGTGATTGTGAAGGAGATGTTGTTGCCAAGACTAACTGACTGGGGTTTGCAAATGAAGAAACCGAGGATCCAGTTGCACAAGGAGGTATTGAGGCCAAGGTCTTGCAGTTTATTGATTAGTTTTGAGGGATGATAGTGCTGAATGCTGAGCTGTAGTCAATGAAGAGCATTCTGATGTGCATGTGAATCTTCACTTTACAAATGTTCCAGGGTTGAGTGAAGAGCAAAAGAAATTGCATCTGTAGTTGACCTGTTGTCACGGCAGGCAAATTGGAATGGATCCAAGTTGCTCCTCAGACAGGAGTTGATACGTTTCATCATCGATCTCTCAAAGCACCTCATACTGCTCATTGGACAGGTTTCCATGTTCTTCTTAGGAACAAGTATATTTGAAGCCTGCTTGAAGAGGTGGGTGCCTCAGACTGCTGAATTGAGAGGTTAAAGATTTTGGTGAATACTCCAGCCAGTTGATCAGCACAGGTCTTTAGTACTTGGCCAGGTACTCCATCTGGGTCAGATGTTTTCCGTGGGTTCACCCTCCTGAAGCCTGCTCTCTCAGAGACTGAAATCACAGAGTTAATTTTAACATTTATTTCTTTATTCTTTCACAGTATGTAAGCATCACTGACAATGTCACCTTTATTATTTGTCTCTCATTGCCCTGAAATGAGGAGGCAATTACAATCACCTGTGCTCTGCAGACATACACAGGTCACTGGGTAATGAAGGCAGATTTGACTTCTGTGAAGGATGGTCATAAACCAGAAGAATAGTTTCATGGCTACCCTTACTAGGATCAACTTTTTTTATTAATTCAACATTACTTGAATTTATATTCTTCATCTGCCATGGTGAAATGAGACCCTAAATCAGTGGTCCAGAACTGTAGCTACCAGTCCAGGAAGTTAAATGCTTCGCCACTACACCCCATGTCCCTTAACAGAGGGAAAATCAGCTGGATTTGCTCTCCAGCATGCCCCTATTTCATTAATATATTTCATGGGATTGTCCCACATTTATCACCTTCAATTCAGCTGAACAAGGAACTTTAGCAAATTCCTCATCTCTGGCCTATAAATAACTCTCTTAAAAATTATCTTCAAATGTCAAATTTTACTTAAAGTCAATATTTTCATTCCATGATCATAAATATTTAAGAGTAAGAAGAAATAGCTATTTGCTACATCATACCATAAGAATCTAGGGATTGCATCTGGGACCTATGCCTCATATCTTAGTAACCTGTGCTTAGGTTTTCAATGGTTAAATATTCTGATGAAGAACCTCTATGAATAAATATCTATGCTCTAGACATATCTATGCTTCTTGTAGATGCATTCCATTGTTGTCTGCCGGAGGGATTTTGAGAATAATTTTTGCTCTTTGAAGATTCTGCTCACATTCTCTTTTACTGCTATTACAGGCCTCTTGAGTCACACACTAGACCCCAAATACAGCATCCATGCCCTTAAACTATCTCCCATTCAATTGACAAGAACAATATATGAACACTTGTAACATGATGGTTTTACAGATATCCCATGCAATCTGACAATTCACAAAAACAGCTTTTTCTATTGTAAAACTTGATATACTCAAGTTTCTATGACGTTATCTTAATTGTGCATATAATTAAGTGCAAAATAACTATAGCATTCAATGCAATAAATGAAAATCACATGACAAAACAATTTCTTTCAATGTAGATTAAGTAAGTATGTAGAACAGAGGAAATACTGAAATATTGGATCTTCATCGATTCCAGTGGAGAGGTGGTATATCCTCATTTAGAACATTCAGAACAGAAATGCGAAGTAATCTTTTTAGCCACAGGGTGGTGAATCTATGGAATTTGTTGCCACGGGCAGCAGTGGATGCCAAGTCATTGGATGTATTTAAGGCAGAGATTGATAGGTATCTGAGTAGCCAGGGCATCAAAGGTTATGGTGAGAAAGTCGGGGAGTGGAACTAAATGGGGGAATGGATCGGCTCATGATAAAATGGTGGAGCAGACTCGATGGGCCGAATGGCCGACTTCTGCTCCTTTGTCTTATGGTCTTATGGTTTACTTAGTGGTTGTTCTGTTTAAATTAAGTTAGAGTCAAAGGGTCATAAAGTCATAGAGAAGTACAGTGTAGAAACAGCCCTTTCAGCCCATCTAGTCTATGCTGAAACCATTTAAACTGCTTACTCCCATCAAACTGCACCTGGAACATAGCCCTCCATAGCCCTACTGTTAATGTACCCATCCAAACATCTCTTAAATGTTGAAATTGAGTTCACAAGTACCACTTGTGCTGGAAGCTCATTCCACAATCTCATGACCCTCTGAGTAAAGAAGTTTCCTCTCATGATCCCCTTAAACTTCTCACCTTTCTTCCTTAACTCATGACCTCTGATTGTAGTCCCACCTAACCTCAGTGGAAAAAGCATGCTTGCACTTATCCTATCTATATCCCTCATAATTTTGCATGCCTCTATCAAATCTCCTCTCAATCTTCTACATTCTAAAGAGTACCACCCTAACCTATTCAATCTTTCCTTATAACTCATGTCCTCCAAACCTGGCAACATCTTTGTAAATTTTCTGTATACTCTTTCAACTTTGTTTATATCTTTCCTGTAGACATGTGACCAAAACTGCACACAATACCCCAAGTTAAGCCTCACCAATGGCTTATACAATTTCAACATAGCATCCCAACACTTGTAATCAATATATTGATTTATGAAGGCCAATGTGCCAAAAGCTTTCTTTATGACCATTATCTACTTTTTATGGCACTTGCAATGAATTATGGACCTGTAATCCAAGATCCCTTTGTTCTACCACATTCCTCAGTGCCGTACTGTTCACTGTGTAAGACCTACCCAGGTTGGTCCCACTGATGTGCAAAACCTGGCACTTGTCTGCATTAAATTCCACCTGCCATTTATCAGCACATTCTCCAGCTGATGCAGATCCCTCTGCAAGCCATGATAGCCTTCTTCACTGCCCATTACAGTCCCAATCTTGGCATCATCTGCAGATTTCCTGTGACAGTTAACCACATTATCATCCTGATCATTTTTATAGATGACAAACAACAATGGACCCAGCACCAATCCCTGCAGCACACCAGTAGTCACAGGCCTCCAGTCAGAGAGGCAACCAACTAGTACCACTCTCTGGCTTCTCCCACAAAGTCAATGTCTAATCCAATTTACTACCTCATCCTGAATGCCAAGCAACTGAACTTTCTTGACCAGCTTCCCATGCAGAACCTTGTCAAGTGCCTTACTAAAGTCCATGTAGACATCTACTGCCTTGCCTTCAACCACTTTCCTGGTAACTTCCTTGAAAAACTCTATAAGATTGGTTAGACATGACCTACCACACACAAAGCCATATTGACTATCCTTAATCAGTCCATGTCTATCCAAATACATGTCTATCCAGTCCCTTAGAATACCTTCCAATAACTTTCCCACAACTGTTGTCAGACTCACTGGCCTATAATTTCCTGATTTCTGATTAGAGCCTTTTTTTAAACATTGGAACAACATTGGATATCCTCCAATCCTTTGGCCCTCTCCTGTTGCTCAGAATGTTCTAAATATCTCTGCTAGGACCCGGGCAATTTCTACACTGGTCTTCCATAGAGCCTGAGGGAACATCTTGTCAGGCCCTGGAGATTTATCAACCCTGATTTCCCTCAGGGTAGCAAACACCTCCTCCTCTGTAATTGGCCAATTTGCCTCTCCTCTATAGGCACTCTGCCAGCTCCTGAGTAAATACAGATGCAAAGAATGCATTTAAGATCTTCCCCATCTCTTTTGGATCCACACATGGAATACCATTCTGATCTTACAGAGGATGAATTTTACCCCCCTTGCAATCCTTTTGCTCTTAACATATCAGTAGAATCGCTTAGGATTCTTCTTCATCTTTTTTGATAGAGCAACTTCATACCTTCCTGATTTCTTTCTTAAGTGCTCTGTTGCATTTTTTATGCTCCATAAGCACCTCATTTGTTCCTACTTACCTATACCTGCTATGCACCTCCTTTTTGTTCTTAACCTGGGCCTCAATATCCCTTGAAAACAAAGGTTCCCTACACTTGTGATCTTTACCTTTTATTCTGACAGGCTTTGTACTCTCAAAATTTCATTTTTGAAGGCCTCTCATTTACCAAGTACACCTTTGCTGGAAACCACTTGCAGGTCATTTCTGATACCATCAAAATTGGTCTTTCTTCAAATTAGAATCTCAACCTGCGGACCAGACCTATCTTTTTGCATATTTACTTTGAAACTAATGGCATTGTGGTCACTGGATGCCAAGTGCTCCCCTACACAAACTTCTGTCACCTTCCTTATCTCATTCCCTAACAGCAAATCTAGTATTGCATGCTCTCTTGTTAGACTGTTGGATGGTCTGTAATATAGCCCCATTAGCATTGTCTCAGTTCTACCCATAATGCCTCACTAGTCGAATTCTGCAGTCTGTCGTGACAATTCCTTCTCCTTTAATCCCTTTCTCTCTGTCACGTCTAAAACAATGGAACCCCAGAATACTGAGCTGCCAGTCCTGCCTCTCCAGCAACCAAGTCTCACTAATGACTACAACATCATGTTTCTAGCTGTTGATTCATGCCCTGAGCTCTTCCGCCTTTCTTATGATACTTCTTGCATTGAAATGTATGCACCTCAGGACACTAGTCTCACCATGCTCAACATTTTGATTCCTGACATTGTCTGTCTTACCAATACCTGCCTCCACAACCTCTCCAATAAGAGGTGAGCCCTTTTTCATCTACCCATGGGTTAGATTATCTCAAGCTTAAACCCAAATGATAATTGCGATGACATGAAAGATTATTAATGATACCATGCTTGTACTATTCATCAGTCGAAATCAAAGGTACTGCTGTTATAAATACTTGGATATTCAAAATAATCCAAGAACTGTCCTTGTATACTTGAAATAAATAAAGTACTCCTACTTCTTAAATGCCTTCCTGTCCAAATAGAATGTTATTTGGCATTGAATAATAATGCAATATATAAAAACTTTAATCGTGAAAGCCAAGAAACTACATTATTTAAGTACCTGGCTAGTTTCCAACCTATTAATCTTTCAAAAGCCAACTCTAGCAAAAGGACAATGAGACCATTGTAAAAGGAGCAGCAACTAATCACATTGAAATTCTTAAAATGCAAATCCAGTTAAAAAGAAATTGTCAATGTAACAAAATGATATTATGTTTTTTTCCATCTCCCATGAAATCTCATGTATCTTGTGTAATGTCAATATCTTCTGCCGACGATAACTTACTCCTGCATTTGGATACAAAATGTCACCTGGATGACACAGAAGACATGATTAACTTTCTATGGCAGCACAATGATACCCAGTTGCAGCAAACTTTGTAGGGTCCAGTTTCATTGACCTTGGGCAGTGAGTGATGCAGCAACCAGCAAAGTAATTCAGGTTTAGCTTTCCTTCATCTTGACTAGTACTCACTTCATAATGACCCATGCTAGAGTGCTAAGTTTCTTTGCAAAAATCTCAACACAGAACGTTCTTTCCATTACAATTCCTTCTGCTTCTGGATATCAGCCGTTGTTTCTCTATAATGCAGAATCAACTTACATTTATATGCACTGTTTATTTTTCTGGTACTTCCTGGAAACTTTCACTACATGCAGGAAAATTGATGAATAGCAGTAACTCTCAAGGCTGTAATTCAACTGAGTAATTCTGATAATATCACAAACTGTGGGAAGGAAGATGAAACAGTTTGAGAATGTCAGCAAAGACCCAAGAGACTTGACTGCAGCTTTAAACTTGCTGCCAATATTTTTTTTGTATTCTTCACGGTAATTCATTGTAGTTTTTTTTCAGGAATATTTATTTTCCACTTTCATTGCTATTAGGTGGTAGATACACTTAGAATAATCTAAATAATAATTTGTAAATGTATGACAAATAAAATAGTTAATAGCATAGGAATGATAGATAGCCAAATAGTAATAGATTACCTGAGAGCAATAAATTGTAATGAACAACTGGTAACAATATTCAGATTTTTAGAGGTCTTTCTTGGATCTAGGTGTCTTAGACAAGGCCAGCAATTATCATTCATTTCCTTTGAGATGCTGGCCAGCTGTTCTCTTGGAATGAATAGTTCTCCCATATGCTGTTGTGCATGGAAGTGATAAGAACGTCTAGCTCTATATTTCTAAATTATCATGGTCTGTGATCCATATGCTTGCTGCCCATGTCTTACCTGCTGGTAGAGGTTGCAGGATAGGGAGCTACTACCAAGCAGTCTGATTAAGTAACTGCTCATTGCACACTGCAGTACATGCTGCAGTCATTTTGTGCTAATGGTAGAGGGAGCATTTATAATGGTTGGCCAGTACTAATGAAGTGGGGTACTTAGTTCTGGATGGTGCTGAACTTTCAAAGTATTGTAGGAGCTGCACTTATCCAGTCAAATGAAAAATATTCCATCGTTCTCCCAACTTGCGCTTGTAGTCGGTGGAAAGGAAAGTCAGCAAATGAGTCACTGACTGCAGGGTACACAGCGTCTGTCCTGGTCTTGTATCCATGATAGTTGAGTGTTTGATGCAGATGTATTTCTCGTCAATGTTGACTCTGGGATATTGAAGGTGGGCGACTCCATGATGATAATGCCATCAACTGTCTTATGTAGTTTTCACCCACATCTTTTGAATGACTTGTTTAAAGAAGTTGATACATTTACTATCTCATTCTAAAAGTAGATGTTAGATTCGTCCTTGTTAAAGGCGATGAACAAATAGTTTTTTTTAAATGTGAATTTTACAAGCCAGTCCTGAATGATCTCGAAGTCATTTTGCATGTAAAAATGAAGTGTTATAAATGTTGATACTTGCAAATGGAAATGAACATAGTCCAGTAAAGCAGATGAGCTGAGAGCATTGACTAGTACATAAGAATATGACAATATTGCCATCACATAAATATGCATAGAATGGCAAGATTTGCAACTCACATTCCAGGGTATAAAATCTTCAGCTGTGATGAGGGGGATATAAAAAGGAGACAGCACTTTCAATATTAATATATAATTACAACAGTAATGAGGAAGGATATCCAAGAAGGTTTTTCTACTGAGGCCATGTAGAGAGAAATTTAAAAAAAATTATCTCTGCTGGGTGTGCGTTAGAGTCATCTCAGCAGTCAACTGGAGGCAGAGAGGCAAACCTGCAAATAACAGACGGATATAGGAATAGAGTTCTTGTTTTAGCAGATTTCAACTTCCGCAATGTTAGAACATAGAACGTAGAACGTAGAATAGTACAGCACAGTACAGGCCCTTCGGCCCACAATGTTGTGCCAACCCTCAAACCCTGCCTCCCATATAAGCCCCCAACTTAAATACCTCCATATACCTGTCCAGTAGTCTCTTAAACTTCACTAGTGTATCTGCCTCCACCACTGACTCAGGCAGTGCATTTCACGCACCAACCACTCTCTGAGTAAAAAAACCTTCCTCTAATATCCCCCTTGAACTTCCCACCCCTCACCTTAAAGCCATGTCCTCTTGTATTGAGCAGTGGTGCCCTGGGGAAGAGGCACTGGCTATCCACTCTATCTATTCCTCTTATTATCTTGTACATCTCTATCATGTCTCCTCTCATCCTCCTTCTCTCCAAAGAGTAAAGCCCTAGCTCCCTTAATCTCTGATCATAATGCATACTCTCTAAACCAGGCCGCATCCCGGTAAGTCTCCTCTGTACCCTTTCCAATGCTTCCACATCCTTCCTATAGCGAGGTGACCAGAACTGGACACAGTACTCCAAGTGTGGCCTAACCAGAGTTTTATAGAGCTGCAGCATTACATTATGACTCTTAAACTCTATCCCTCGACTTATGAAAGCTAACACCCCATAAGCTTTCTTAACTACTCGAGAGGCAACTTTCAAGGATCTGTGGACAGGTACCCCCAGATCCCTCTGCTCCTCCACACTACCAAGTATCTTGCCATTTACTTTGTACTCTGCCTTGAAGTTTGTCCTTCCAAAGTGTACCACCTCACACTTCTCCGGGTTGAACTCCATCTGCCACTTCTCAGTCAACTTCTGCATCATATCAATGTCTCTCTGCAATCTTTGACAATCCTCTACACTATCTACAACGCCACCAACCTTTGCGTCATCTGCAAACTTGCCAACCCACCCTTCTACCCCCACATCCAGGTCGTTAATAAAAATCACAAAAAGTAGAGGTTCCAGAACAGATCCTTGTGGGACACCACTAGTCACAATCCTCCAATCTGAATGTACTCCCTCCACCACAACCCTCTGCCTTCTGCAGGCAAGCCAATTCTGAATCCACCTGGCCAAACTTCCCTGGATCCCATGCCTTCTGACTTTCTGAATAAGCCTACCGTGTGGAACCTTGTCAAATGCCTTACTAAAATCCATATAGATCACATCCACTGCACTACTCTCATCTATATGCCTGGTCACCTCCTCAAAGAACTCTATCAGGCTTGTTAGGCACAATCTGCCCTTCACAAAGCCATGCTGACTGTCCCTGATCAGACCATGATTCTCTAAATGCCCAGAGATCCTATCTCTAAGAATCTTTTCCAACAGCTTTCCCACCACTGACGTAATGCTCACTGGTCTATAATTATCCAGGCTATCCCTACTACCTTTTTTGAACAAGGGGACAACATTCACCTCCCTCCAATCCTCCGGTACCATTCATGTGGACAACGAGGACATAAAGATCCTAGCCAGAGGCTCAGCAATCTCTTCCCTCACCTCATGGAGCAGCCTGGGGAATATTCCGTCAGGCCCCGGGGACTTATCCGTCCTAATGTATTTTAACAACTCCAACACCTCCTCTCCCTTAATATCAACATGCTCCAGAACATCAGCCTCACTCATATTGTCCTCACCATCTTCAAGTTCCCTCTCATTGGTGAATACCGAAGAGAAATATTCATTGAGGACCTCGCTCACTTCCACAGCCTCCAGGCACATCTTCCCACCTTTATCTCTAATTGGTCCTACCTTCACTCCTGTCATCCTTTTTTTCTTCACATAATTGAAGAATGCCTTGGGGTTTTCCTTTACCCTACTCGCCAAGGCCTTCTCATGCCCCCTTCTTGCTCTTCTCAGCCCCTTCTTAAGCTCCTTTCTTGCTTCCCTAGATTCTTCAATAGACCCATCTGATCCCTGCTTCCTAAACCTCATGTATGCTGCCTTCTTCCGCCTGACTAGATTTTCCACCTCACTTGTCACCCACGGTTCCTTCACCCTACCATTCTTTATCTTCCTTACCGGGACAAATTTATCCCTTACATCCTGCAAGAGATCTCTAAACATTGACCACATGTCCATAGTACATTTCCCTGCAAAAACATCATCCCAATTCTCACCCGCAAATTCTAGCCTTATAGCCTCATAATTTGCCCTTCCCCAATTAAAATTTTTCCTGTCCTCTCTGATTCTATCATTTTCCATGATAATGCTAAAGGCCAGGGAGCGGTGGTCACTGTCCCCCAGATGCTCACCCACTGAGAGATCTGTGACCTGACCCGGTTCATTACCCAGTACTAGATCTAGTATGGCATTCCCCTTAGTCGGCCTGTCCACATACTGTGACAGGTATCCGTCCTGGACACACTTAACAAACTCTGCCCCATCTAAACCCTTGGAACTAATTAGGTGCCAATCAATATTCGGGAAGTTAAAGTCACCCATGATAACAACCCTGTTATCTTTGCACCTTTCCAGAATCTGCCTCCCAATCTGCTCCTCTGTATCTCTGCTGCTACCAGAGGGCCTATAGAATACCCCCAATAGAGTAACTGCTCCCTTCCTGTTCCTGACTTCCACGTGTACTGACTCAAAAGAGGATCCTGCTACATTACCCACCCTTTCTGTAGCTGTAATAGTATCCCTGACCAGTAATGCCACCCCTCCTCCCCTTTTTCCGCCCTCTCTATCCCTTTTAAAGCACTGAAATCCAGGAATATTGAGAATCCATTCCTGCCCTGGTGCCAGCCAAGTCTCTGTCATGGCCACTACATCAGAATTCCATGTATGTATCCAAGCTCTCAGTTCATCACCTTTGTTCCTGATGCTTCTTGCATTGAGGTACACGCATTTCAGCCCTTCTACCTTACTGTCTTTACACCGTTTATTCTGCTTCTCTTTCCTCAAAGCCTCTCTATATGTTAGATCTGGCTTTACTCCATGCACTTCTTTCACTGCTCTATCACTCTGGGTCCCATCCCCCTTGCAAATTAGTTTAAACCCTCCCGAACCATGCTAGCAAACCTACCTGCAAGGATATTGCTCCCCCTCGACTTCAGGTACAACCCATCCAATCTGTACAGGTCCCATCTTCCCCAGAAGAGATCCCAATGATCCAAATATCTAAAACTCTGCTCCCTGCACCAACTTCTCATGTTACCTAGGATTAACTCACTGTAAAATGTGTTGTGGGTCTGGAATTTTTAAAACATATCCAGGAGCCAATACAAAGATAGCTCTAGCTAAGCACCCAATGTAAAGAAATGTGGCTGGGTAAGTAGTCGGAGAACCAATGAGAAAACCTTTTGGAGATTATGGTCATCCTTCTGTAAGCATCAAGGTAGTTATGGAAATGGATAATGATAGATTGGAGGTTAGATTGGTGGGTGGGGGTAGGGGGGGCTGATTTGAATAGATTAAGACAGGACCCAATTAAAATTAGACTGGGAGCAATTACTTATAGAGTTCAAGGCAAACATGTCCCTGTAAGAGTATAAGGACAGCAAATCCAAGGAAGCATGGATGTGAAGAGAGATCAAGAGTTGAATATGGGAAAAAAAGGGAAGAGTAATGGCAACTCTAAATGGGAGGCCCACCAGGAGCAGAAAAATTGTAATGAAACACTTTAAAAAGATATTAGGAGTGTAAAGAAAGGGCATTAATTATCACTGGCGATTTATCACAATCATCAGGCTCTTGAACAAAAAAGATAAACTACACTCACTTGCCCATCATTGAGATTTTTCCCACAACCAATTATCTCACTTCAAGGACTCTTTATCTTACTATCTCATGTTCTCAATATTTATTGCTATTTATTTATATTTGCATTTGCAGTTGTCTTCTGCACACTGGTTGATCTTTCATTGATCCTGTTATAGTTACGCATCTACAGATTTGCTGAGTATGGCCACAGGAAAATGAATCTCAGGGTGATGTATATATGGTGACATATACAGTCTGTACTTTGATAATAAAATTTACTTAGGCTTTGACTTCAAGGTTAAAGAAAATCACAAAGCATTTTGTAAGTATATTAAGGAGAAGAAGGCAAACAAAAAGTTGCTGGGCTTCTTAGGGGCAAAAGGATCAATTTGCATGTGGAGCCAAAGATCATAGTGAAGTCCTTTTTCACTGAGGTGGACATTATAATTGGTGAACTCAGGGAGGAAGATGGTGAACATCTAGAGCAATTTACCATTAAACAGGATGAGGTATTAGATCTCTTAGTGGGCTTAAAATTGATAAAACTGCAAGGCCTGATTAGATGTGTTACAGACTGCTGTGGGTAATAAAGGAGAGAATTTGGGGTTCCAAGAGAATTTTTTAAATCCTCACTGGGCTCAGATGAGGTGCCAGAAAATAATCCCAAAGGTGCAGTGTTATTCTACACCTGTGAATACAGGAATTAATCAAAAATAGTCAACCTAGCCTTTTTACAGGGAGATACTATCTGATCAGTTTTGAATCAAAAAACATTTGGACACTGGAACCCCTCCTTGAGGAGTACTGACAAAAGACACTCTCACAACGTATATAAAATAACTAGAAGCATACTTGAATAACCAAGAAGTAAAAGCCAATGGAGCAAGTGGTTGAAAAGCACAGATGGATAACGGATGGTTGGCCTGAAGGATTTATTTCTGTGCTGCCTGATTTTGTAATTCCCCGTGAAGAGAACTTTGCAAGGTTGTTTGCTTCGGATGAATTTTAATGCAGAAGTCAATGTTAGTTCTACTTCCCGTTTGAACTGAAGGATAATAGTACAAATCAGTAGTTTATGGGGCTATCTCAGTAGATAGTAAAATTCACTGAATAATTTTATAATTTCACTGAACTACATGTTCTGAGAGTGGAGTAAGAACATATAAACTACAGTGGATTGTTTGTATTACTGGGCAATTGCTCTCTGGGTTTGATTTTGGACAGTAAGAATCAACATCTCAGTTAGCTAGGGTTTATAACCCACAACACTAGTTTGGTTTCTCTTTTCACAGATGTTGCTGAGTACTTCCAGAATTTTCAAAGGGATGATTTTCCAAAGTGCTCTACTTGTCATCTGCAGTTTCTTCAATGGAACAGACACAAATGGTTTGTGGGGGGTAAGAAGGAGGGGAGCAGCAAACACATCTGTGCAGTTTTAAGCATCCTTTATTCCTTTCACTCAACATTAGAATAAGCACAAACAAGTTTCTTATTATTTCTTATACTCTATACTAATGGTCTCTTGTGAGTTATATATTGTCCGAATCTACTTGCCTATGATGGAGCTGCATACAAGCTTTTCATTTTACTTCTGCCTCTGTGTATTTGTGCATATGACATTAAACTCGACTTGATTTGGTATTTGATCACTTACTTGAATACCTCTGTAAAATAATTATTCACAGTTGTATTAACTCCTGAGTAGCTAATTAGAGGCTCAAAATTTCCTCCCTCATACCCACCCCCAACTATGCTGCAAATGAAAACTATGCTAAATTGGGGTTGACAGAACTCAAGGAATCCGAACACTGAATGGACCCAAGTCTCAGATCTCTACACTTTTGTCCTAGTGCAACAGTAGGGTAAATTCACTTCTGTAGCATGATCATGCAGGGAAAATAATGACACTCTCAAATATAGAACCTGTAATTTTGTTACTGGGGTAGTGCAATGGAGTTACAGCTCTACGAAAGGAGGTGCAAGGTGCTCCTTCCCCCAACTAGCCTGCAGATCACCGCTGGGCAAGGTGTAAAACCTGCTTAGCCTCCTCCCGATCAGGGTCACATGTAACAATGGGAGCGGGAGGTGGATGCTCGTATGAGCAGCTGGTATATATCAAGAATCCTGGTTATGTGACCACTGACACTATCAACACAATCTCCAAAGAGTATTGACAATGGTTGGGGTCACCTGTCTTGTATAGACACTGCCCAGCAGAAGACAATGAAAAACCACTTCTGCCCATGATTGCCCACGTCATACGACACGGCACAAAATGATAATGATGATCAATTTTGTTACTAGCTTATGACATGAAAAATATTAAATAATATCTTAAACACGAGGAAATCTGCAGATGCTGGAATTTCAAGCAACACACATAAATGTTGCTGGTGAACGCAGCAGGTCAGGCAGCATCTCTAGGAAGAGGTACAGTTGAGGTTTCAGGACGAGACCATCAGGCAGAACTAACTGAAAGAAAAGCTAGTAAGAGATTTGAAAATGGGAGGGGGAGGGGAAGATCCGAAATGATAGGAGAAGATGGGTGGTGGGGGGAAGTGGAGGGATGGAGCCAAGAGCTGGGTGGTTGATTGGCAAAAGGGATATGAGAGGATCATGGGACAGGAGGCCTAGGCAGAAAGAAAGGGGGGGGAAGCCCAGAGGATGGGCAAGGGGTATAGTGAGAGGGACAGAGGGAGAAAAAGGAGAGAGAGAGAAAAAGAATGTGTGTATATAAATAAATAATGGATGGGGTACGAAGGGGAGGTGGGGCATTAACGGAAGTTAGAGAAGTCAGTGTTCATGCCATCAGGTTGGAGGCTACCCAGACGGAATATAAGGTGTTGTTCCTCCAACCTGAGTGTGGCTTCATCTTTACAGTAGAGGAGGCCGTGGATAGACATATCAGAATGGGAATGGGATGTGGAATTAAAATGTGTGGCCACTGGGAGATCCTGCTTTCTCTGGCGGACAGAGCGTAGGTGTTCAGCGAAACAATCTCCCAGTCTGCGTCGGGTCTCGCCAATATATAAAAGGCCGCATCGGGAGCACCGGATGCAGCATATCACCCCAGCCGACTCACAGGTGAAGTGTCACCTCACCTGGAAGGACTGTCTGGCGCCCTGAATGGTGGTAAGGGAGGAAGTATAAGGGCATGTGTAGCACTTGTCCGCTTACAAGGATAAGTGCCAGGAGGGAGATTGGTGGGGAGGTATGGGGGGACGAATGGACAAGGGAGACTTGTAGGGAGCGATCCCTGCAGAAAGCAGAGAGAGCAGGGGAGGGAAAGATGTGCTTAGTGGTGGGATCCAGTTGGAGGTGGCAGAAATTACGGAGAATTATATGTTGGACCCAGAGGCTGGTGGGGTGGTAGGTGAAGACAAGGGGAACCCTATTCCTAGTGAGGTGGCGGGAGGATGGAGTGAGAGCAGATGTGCGCGAAATGGGGAAGATGCTTTTGAGAGCAGAGTTGATGGTGGAGGAAGGGAAAAGGAGGACATCTCCTTCATCCTGAAATGAAAAGCCTCATCCTGAGAGCAGAGGCGGTGGAGATGGAGGAATTGCGATAAGGGGATGGCACTTTTGCAAGAGACAGGGTGAGAAGAGGAATAGTCCAGATAGCAGTGAGAGTCGGTAGGCTTATAGTAGACATCCATAGATAAGCTATCTCCAGAGACAGAGACAGAGAGATCTAGAAAGGGGAGGGAGGTGTCGGAAATGGACCAGGTAAACTTGAGGGCAGGGTGAAATTTGGAGGCAAAGTTAATGAAGTCAACAAGCTCAGCATGCGTGCAGGAAGCAGCACCAATGCAGTCATCGATGTAGCGAAGGAAAAGTGGGGGACAGACACCAGAATAGGTTTGGAACATAGATTGTTCCACAAAGCCAACAAAAAGGCATACGGGTGCCCATGGCTACACATTTAGTTTGGAGGGAGTGGGAGGAGCCAAAGGAGAAATTATTAAGAGTAAGGACTAATTCCGCTAGACGGAGCAGAGTAGTGGTAGAGGGGAACTGGTTAGGTCTGGAATCCAAAAAGAAGTGGAGAGTTTTGAGACCTTCCTAATGGGCGATGGAAGTATATAGGGACTGGACATCCATGGTGAAGATAAAACGGTGGGGGCCAGGGAACGTAAAATCATTGAAAAGTTTCAGAGCGTGAGAAGTGTCACTAACATAGGTAGGAAGGGATTGAACAATGGGGGATAAAACCGTGTCGGGGTATGCAGAAATGAGTTCAGTGGGGCAGGAGAAAGCTGAGACAATAAGTCTGCCAGGACAGGCAGGTTTGTGGATCTTGGGTAGGGGGTAGAAATGGAAAGTGTGAGGTGTGGGAACTATAAGGTTGGTAGCAGTGGATGGGAGATCCCCTGAGCAGATAAAGTCGGTGATGGTGTGGGAGACAATGGCCTGGTGCTCCTTAGTGGGGTCACGATCGAGGCGTAAATAAGAGGAGGTATCCGCGAGTTGTCGCTGTGCCTTGGCAAGGTAGAGGTCAGTACGCCAGACTACAACAGCACCTCCCCTTATCGGCGGGTTTAATAATAAGATTAGGATTAGTGCAGAGGGAGTGGAGAGCAGAGCGTTCGAAAGGAGTGAGGTTGGAATGGGAACAAGGTGCGGTGAAGTCGAGACGGTTGATGTCCCGTCGGCAGTTAGCAATAAAGAGATCCAGAGCAGGCAGAAGACCAGAGTGGGGTGTCCATGAAGAGGAGGAGGGTTATAGACGGGAGAAGGGGTCATCGGTGGGGGTGGGAGACCTTGGCTTCATCCCTCCCCCTCCTGTCTTCTCCCATCATTTCGGATCCCCCTCTCACCATCCCACTTTCAAATCTCTTACTAGCTTTTCTTTCAGTTAGTCCTGACGAAGGTTCTCGGCCCGAAACATCGACTGTACCTCTTCCTAGAGATAATGCCTGGCCTGCAGCGTTCACCAGCAGCTTTGATGTAAATAATATCTTGTTTGATTCAAGCTGCTTCATTAATACTAGGGATGTGGGTTGTATAACATGCACTGCTTTAAATCAAACAATTCAAAATATATCTGCAGTAATTGGTAAAAATAATGTGACAACTTAAAATGTGAATTTTATTTGGAGTTCGGTGAAAATATCAAAGATGGTTTGAGGTTGAGTGTGTGTGTGTGTGTGTGTGTGTGTGTGAGAGGCCTCTGTCAGTCGCAGTTAACCATGGATATGGAGTCCCAACTGTCTAGATACACAAGCCTGGACAGGACGATATGGAGAACAAGCTGTTGCCCATGTAGCAAGATCTCCCCCTTCCACACATCTGATGAACCCAAAGGAATGGCAGAGACCGATACGGTTTGGTAGCAGCTGCGTCGCAGGAGTTCCCAGTCAGCATTGAACTCAATGTAGAACTACGTTAGGGACTCCAGCTCCGGATTTTATCTTAGGGTTTACTCCCAAAGCCTTTGCCATGAGTGGGTCTAGCCACAAGGCAGCAGAGGTTTCACATCAGAGTTTTCCTTCTCCTAGATGAGCTGCCAACCACGGCTGATGAGCCCCATCTGTCTGAAGTGACTGGTTTTAAGGTGCCAGTAACCCATCTCCCGTCAGTAGAAATGACTCCACTGGGCTTAGTAGCTAAACCACATATGGAAACCAAGGAGCTAGACTTGGTTGTCAGAAGCTATTTGAGGTGCATGCTATTGGGAGCATTTAATAAGTAGTGGGAGCTTGTCCCCACTACCACTCCTGGCTATAACAACCTTAACGAACCAGTTTGAGATTATAATTCTACGTAAAATGATCAGTATGTTTGTATCACCATTATAATGTGTATACATGTATTTCAAAGCTCACTATTTTTGTTACCTGCACATCTTGCAAAGCACAGTCAAACACACATGCATTCACATATTAATGGACCCAGAGGTTTGAACACATATGCATGTAATGTGTTAGTGAATATTTTATTGAGAAGCAAATGGAATGAATTTCAAAGGCAGAGTATGATGCACTAAAGCTCCTACTTAATATGTTTAGAGCTACTGAAGAGAAAGCAATTCTGGGCAACCCTGTATGGCTATGGTCTTCTCTGTCTCTGGACAGTAAGTCTCAACTTTACACTTCGCCAGCGTCTTCTATCTGAAGCACCAGCTCTCTTCTTATTCAGTTTGATAGCATCCAACAATTTTTGTTTTTTTTTAAAATCATACTCAGCTGTCCCAATTAAACAAATACTGTGGACTTTGCTAGGAAAGTTTGTGCAACATTGTGAGCATTAATAATTTGGAACACATGGATTTTAAATTCAGAGTTACTTGTATCTACATTTGTATAAAAGACTGCATTGCAAGACTAACACGTATACCAGACGTTGTATGGATCTGTACCAAACATCAAATTGAACTGTGCATTGTTCAGCTATGAATCATGTTACAACAAATCACTTTGTTAGGATATCAAAAATCAGTGACAACCCTTCCGCTACCCACGCTATGACACTTACGCTGTTGCCAATTCCTGTTCCAGCCAGACCCTGCTCTTTATTAAGCTGTTAAGCCAGAATTCTTCTCAAAGTGATGTGAACCAAAAGTTAAACTTGTTCCAATCATTTTTATATGTCTTAGAGAATATAAAGTTCTTCACAAAGAGTTTCAAGACTATAAGACATCCAGCAGGTCAGATGCTTCCTTCCTGTTTTCTCAATTTATGATTTGAAATGAACTCATCAATGAGTGCTATCCTCTAAGTCTTGCTTAAACATACATTAGTTCTTTCACCCAATAAGTTTCAAACAAGTACAAAGAAATTAATTTGCCTTTTGTAATGCATGTATTTTAATAATAACCCCTGGGATTTGAACACTGGTTTGAACCTTCTCTGTAAAATAGCTCTTCACATTTATTTTGTAGATTAGACAACTCTTGAGTTACTAATGAGAAGCTCCAAATTTGATGAGGAAATTTTTCCTGGAATACTTCAAGGGGCCTGTAACCTTTGGCTGACACCCAACAAGGCTATTAATTCAGCCATGAGAGACACTACAAAAAAAAATACAAGAGTCAGCAATTCATTTCAGTGGACCAGCTCGTAACCATCACCAAGAACTCGTTGGAACATGGGAAGAAAGGATAAAATAGAAGACAAGTCCGGAGAATTACTTTTAACAACTTCCGATGGCTGGCACAGAATCAGCCCCCACATTTTCCATGGACATGGTAAGTATAACAACTCGGATCCTTGCTCTCTGCTCAATAAACATGTATCATTCATCACTAAATATTTATATTTGAACTGTTAGGACTAAGGTCTTTGCCAAGGGTGGGGGGATTTGTTCCATCCGAAGATTTTATGGATGATGGATTTCCCAGTGAAGTAAACATCCCAGAAAGGGTCAGGCTGAGGCAGACAACATGTGAGCAAGAAACTTATTTTATGTTAAATACTATTCAGAACACTCAGAACAGTAGCTAATACTGGATATGAATTAAATGCTATATGCATATTACATCAAAGTTTAATGCAGCAATCATCCTAAGGGTAATATCTAAAGTATTTCCAGACTCATGAAGAAACTGGGATAAAGGTCACAGGATAATTGAAGTGCACTGACCACTGGGTATAGTATCCTAACACATTGCAGCCTCCAATATAATCCACACTGTTTACCTCCAAAATTAAATAGAATTACTTCCTGCTTTGATAATGTGAATTTTGTTGAACTCATAAAGATGGCCCTTGAAATAGGACTCTGGTCACCTACGACTATTTCAGGAATAATAGTGCTGTTTGACGGTGTCATAGTAGCATAATGGTTAACTCAATGCTATCACAGCTGGATGTGTCGAAGTTTGGAGTACAAGTCCAATGCCATCTGTAAGGAGGTTGTATCTTCTCCTTGTGAATGCACGCTTTCCTCCGGGTGCTCCGATTACCTCCCACATTTTATAGAAGGTTAACTAGCCATTCTGAATTGTTCTGTGATTAGGCTAGGGCTCAATAAGTGGATTTCTGGGGAGTGTGGCTCATTGGACCAAAGGGCCTGTTCCCCCCCTACCCCATATCTCTAAATAAAAATAAAATAATCATCACACAATGAATATTCCAGTGTATCCCGACTCCACACACAGAGACATTGACTCATGGCCTGAAATCCTTTTCACTGAATGGAATCTGTTCGAGAGTTCACAAAGTTGCAGGATTTTGATGCAGTTTCAAACTTTTGTCGTTTTTTTAAAAAACATGGATTTCGGGGAAATGGTAGTTCTGATGTGTGATCTCATCCACAACTACAATTTACAGTCTGTGGTGGCTGCAGTTTCTATGCAATACTTTGCCAAAATTGTGACAAAGCCACACCAGAGGCTCCACTTCATTAGGAGTTTGAGGAGATTCGATATGTCACTGAAGACTCTAGCAAATTTCTACAGATGTGTGATGGAGAGTATTCTGACTGCTAGCATTACCTACAAACTGAAAATCAAAAGGAGATGCATCATTGTTGACAGGTAGAAATTTCAATCTCTGTAATGCATGTTGAGTGCATGGCCAAGTGGTTAAGGCGTTCATCTAGTGATCTGAATGTCGCTAGTTCGAGCCTCAGCTGTGGCAGAGTGTTTGTGTCCTTGAGCAAGGCACTTAACCACACATTGCTCAAGTGTCTGTGCGAGGAGTGGCGGCCCACACAGACTTCCAACCTGTGCCTTGTAAGGCATAAAAGTGCCCGACGCAGGCCTGTTATAGTCTGAGTTGACGTTCCCTCCCCGGGGTGGTGAGGCCCAATTGTTTCCAACATTAGACCAAGGGCTAAGAGAGTTGTAAAAGAGCGCCTGAAGGCTTTGTGTGTCAATGCAAGGAGCATTCGTAACAAGGTGGATGAATTGAAAGTGCAGATTGTTATTAATGATTATGATATAGTTGGGATCACAGAGACATGGCTCCAGGGTGACCAAGGATGGGAGCTCAACGTTCAGGGATATTCAATATTCAGGAGGGATAGACATGAAAGAAAAGGAGGTGGGGTGGTGTTGCTGGTTAAAGATGAGATTAACGCAATAGAAAGGAAGGACATAAGCCGGGAAGATGTGGAATCCATATGGGTAGAGCTGCATAACACTAAGGGGCAGAAAACGCTGGTGGGAGTTGTGTACAGGCCACCTAACAGTAGTAGTGAGGTCGGAGATAGTATTAAACAGGAAATTAGAAATGTGTGCAATAAAGGAACAGCAGTTATAATGGGTGACTTCAATCTACATGTAGATTTGGTGAACCAAATTGGTAAAGGTGCTGAGGAAGAGGATTTCTAGGAATGTATGTGGGTTGGTTTTTTCAGCCAACATGTCAAGGAACCAACTAGAGAGCAGGCTATTCTAGACTGGGTTTTGAGCAATGAGGAAGGGTTAATTAGCAATCTTGTCGTGAGAGGCCCCTTGGGTAAGAGTGACCATAATATGGTGGAATTCTTCATTAAGATGGAGAGTGACATAGTTAATTCAGAAGCAAAGGTTCTGAACTTAGAGAGGGGTAACTTTGAAGGTATGAGACGTGAATTAGCTAAGATAGACTGGCAAATGACACTTAAAGGATTGACGGTGGATATGCAATGGCAAGCATTTAAAGATTGCATGGATGAACTACAACAATTGTTCATCCCAGTTTCGCAAAAGAATAAATCAAGGAAGGTAGTGCACCCGTGGCTGACAAGAGAAATTAGGAATAGTATCAATTCCAAAGAAGAAGCATACAAATTAGCCAGAAAAAGCAGCTCACCTGAGGACTGGAAGAAATTCAGAATTCAGCAGAGGAGGACAAAGGGCTTAATTAGGAAGGGGAAAAAAAGATTATGAGAGAAAACTGGCAGGGAACATAAAAACTGACTGTAAAAGCTTTTATAGATATGTAAAAAGGAAAAGACTGGTAAAGACAAATGTAGGTCCCCTACAGACAGAAACAGGTGAATTGATTATGGGGAGCAAGGACATGGCAGACCAATTGAATAATTAATTTGGTTCTGTCTTCACTAAGGAGGACATAAATAATCTTCCAGAAATAGTAGGGGACAGAGGGTCCAGTGAGGTGGAGGAACTGAGCGAAATACATGTTAGTAGGGGAGTGGTGTTAGGTAAATTGAAGGGATTAAAGGCAGATAAATCCCCAGGGCCAGATGGTCTGCATCCCAGAGTGCTTAAGGAAGTAGCCCAAGAAATAGTGGATGCATTAGTGATAATTTTTCAAAACTCGTTAGATTCTGGACTAGTTCCTGAGGATTGGAGGGTGGCTAATGTAACCCCACTTTTTAAAAAAGGAGGGAGAGAGAAACCAGGAAATTATAGACCGGTTAGCCTAACGTCGGTGGTGGGGAAACTGCTGGAGTCAGTTATCAAAGATGTGATAACAGCACATTTGGAAAGCAGAGAAATCATCGGACAAAGTCAGCATGGATTTGTGAAAGGAAAATCATGTCTGACGAATCTCATAGAATTTTTTGAGGATGTAACTAGTAGAGTGGATAGGGGAGAACCAGTGGATGTGGTATATTTGGATTTTCAAAAGGCTTTTGACAAGGTCCCACACAGGAGATTAGTGTGCAAACTTAAAGCACACGGTATTGGGGGTAAGGTATTGGTGTGGGTGGAGAATTGGTTAGCAGACAGGAAGCAAAGAGTGGGAATAAACGGGACCTTTTCAGAATGGCAGGCAGTGACTAGTGGGGTACCGCAAGGCTCAGTGCTGGATGAGGGAATTATATATTAATGACTTGGATGAGGGAATTAAATGCAGCATCTCCAAGTTTGCAGATGACACGAAGCTGGGCGGCAGTGTTAGCTGTGAGGAGGATGCTAAGAGGATGCAGGGTGACTTGGATAGGTTGGGTGAGTGGGCAAATTCATGCCAGATGCAATTTAATGTGGATAAATGTGAAGTTATCCACTTTGGTGGCAAAAATAGGAAAACAGATTATTATCTGAATGGTGGCCGATTAGGAAAAGGGGAGGTGCAACGAGACCTGGGTGTCATTATACACCAGTCATTGAAAGTGGGCATGCAGGTACAGCAGGCGGTGAAAAAGGCGAATGGTATGCTGGCATTTATAGCGAGAGGATTCCAGTACAGGAGCAGGGAGGTACTACTGCAGTTGTACAAAGCCTTGGTGAGACCACACCTGGAGTATTGTGTGCAGTTTTGGTCCCCTAATCTGAGGAAAGACATCCTTGCCATAGAGGGAGTACAAAGAAGGTTCACCAGATTGATTCCTGGGATGGCAGGACTTTCATATGAAGAAAGACTGGATGAACTAGGCTTGTACTCGTTGGAATTTAGAAGATTGAGGGGGGATCTGATTGAAACGTATAAAATCCTAAAGGGATTGGACAGGCTAGATGCAGGAAGATTGTTCCCGATGTTGGGGAAGTCCAGAACGAGGGGTCACAGTTTGAGGATAAAGGGGAAGCCTTTTAGGAAAAACTTCTTCACACAGAGAGTGGTGAATCTGTAGAATTCTCTGCCACAGGAAACAGTTGAGGCCAGTTCATTGGCTATATTTAAGAGGGAGTTAGATATGGCCCTTGTGGCTACGGGGATCAGGGGGTGTGGAGGGAAGGCTGGTGCAGGGTTCTGAGTTGGATGATCAGCCATGATCATAATAAATGGCGGTGCAGGCTCGAAGGGCCGAATGGCCTACTCCTGCACCTGTTTTCTATGTTTCTATGTTTCTATGGTAAACT
The DNA here is from genome assembly GCF_030028105.1 of Mobula birostris. NCBI lineage: Eukaryota > Metazoa > Chordata > Chondrichthyes > Myliobatiformes > Myliobatidae > Mobula > Mobula birostris. The sequence continues at coordinate 140,504,242 of NC_092371.1, read as the reverse complement.
TGCTGACCCCGTCTTGATGTATTTTTGCCAAGTACATCACCAGATCTCCTGCTTCCATCAATCACAGTGTCAGGAAGTATAGAGAGGGCTTGACCCAAAATCAGAGTAGCGGAAACAATTCTAATAATAGACCACAAAATAACAAACCACAATGGCCACAAAACAAGACAGAACAGAAACTAAACACAATAGGCAACAAGGTAGTGAGAGTGAAGGATAGGAGCAACTGGTTGAGGTTGGCGGGTTTGATAAGGGAGCAAGAATTGTGGACAAAAACAGGGGCTAAATAGGCTGCAGGCGATGAGTCTGGAATGAGCAGCTGGTGAATCCTATTAGCTGGGTGGAGACTGGAGGTGCCTGCTTGTGCAGGCTGGGAGGAGTCAGCAGGAGCAGTCCTGACAGAACCCCCCAACCACCCAGAACGATCTAGGTAGGTCCGATGGAACTCACCGATGAAGGATGGATTCAAGATGTAACTGGATGGCACTGGAGAGCTCTCCTCCAGGCCATACCCTTCCCAGTTAACCAGACACTGCATGCCCCATTCACAGTGATGTGAATTCATCAACTGGCAAACCAGGTACACTGGACCACCTTCCTTCATCCTAGGTACTGGAGGTGCAGGCTCCGATGGATTGAGTGGCCCATAGACAATGGGCTTGAGGCAGGACACATGGAAGGTAGGTTTGATCCTGAGGGACAGTAGCAGTTGTAGAAGGTAAGTGACTGTATTGATGTGGTGGGTAATCTTGAAGGGGGTCAATGAACAAGGGCAAGAGCTTGCAGGCGTCAGTGCACAGGGAAGATCTCCGGTGGATAGCCAGACCCATTCCCCAGGCCAGAGTGGTCTGGCTGGGTGCCGATGGTGGTTAGCTTGGCAGCAGTAGATATAGTTGGCAACTAAGATGGCCCTCCATGCCCACCTCCAATCAATCTGGCAGTGGTGAACCAAGGCCCTAACAGATGGGAGCTTTACCATGCACTCCTCCATGGGGAACAATGAGGGTTGGTAGCCATGAAGTACTTTACAGGGTGACAAACCTTTGGCAGAGGAGTTGTGTAGATTGTGGGACAGGTTCTGGTCCAACACAATGTCCTGAGAGAAACCATGGAGGTGAACTACATGTTTGAGAACTAGGCCCATCATCCCAGTGGCTTTCGGAAACTTGGGGAGGGCAATGAATTGGACTAACTTGGAAAACTGGTCCACCACTATCATGATCACCTTGACCCTGTCGGAAGGTGGAAAACCCTTGATGAAATCTATGGCAATATGAACCATAGGCATCAAGGGCTGGTTGGGACTGCAAGAGCCCAGAAGGCGGCTGCTTGCTGGAATTAGACTGGGCACACAGAGGTCTGGGTGGCGGGGTAGAGGTACATCTCTACCAAAGGACGTGCAAGATGTTCCTTCCCTCTGTTAGTCTGCAGGGCGTAGTATCTGCTTAGCCCCCCCCCCCCCCCCCGATCAGTATGAGCAGCTGGTGCATATCTTAAGTCTTGGTCAGGTGATCACCAGGCAGGCAATCTCTAAAGAGTATTGATAATGGCTGTGGTCACCTGTCTTTTAAAGACACTGCCCAGAAGAAGGCAATAACAAAACACTTCTGTAGAAAGATTTGCCAACAGCAGTCAGGGTCAAAAGACCGTGATCAACCTTGACATCCAATACGGCACATAATGATGATGATGATGACACTGAGGCCAGGCAACGATGAACTGATGTAAGTCTGCAATCATGGTGGGTTACCAGAACCGACCTTGCAGAACATCCTGTCTGCCATGTGCCTGAATGGCCAGAGAGAGATGAGCAGTGGGATCACTGGAGTGTGCCACAGTGGCATGTATATGTTGTTGCCAGGTTTGTTGGCTGGAGCAGGCTCATTCTACAGGGCCTGACGGATCTGGCTTTCAAGGTCCCTAATGGTGGGGCTGAGGATCTGTGTGGATGGAATAATGGGCTGAGCATTGGTTCCAATTCAGCTGGGTCAAACTATCATGACATGGCGTCCGCCTTTGCATTCTTGAAAGTAGGAGATGGTGAAGTTGATTTGATCAAAAAAGAGGGCCCAGCAAGCCTGACATGGGTTGAGTTGGTTCTACTGGTCAGTCCAGATCAGAATGGCACAGAGTTTCCCATCAGACAAAGTGTCCATTTCTCCAAGGCCCATTTAATAGCAAGTAGCTCCCTGTCTCTTTCAGCACTGTGTAGGGTTGAATTTCTGTGAGAAGAAGGCGCAAGGGTGTGACTTCCTGTCCACACCTCGCTGGGAGAGGATGACCCATGTCAGTTGCATCCACCTTTATCACAAAATGTCTGACACCCAACCCAATTCTCATCCAACACATTTATCACATAGCACATATCTTCCCTATGTATCTCTGAAAGGGTTGGGACTCCTTATTACACATTTGATGATTCTTTCCTCTCAGCAAAACAACATTTTTTCATATTTTTAGTCTGTCTTTCAGAATCAAGTGTGAATTGACTACTCCAGTTTAGTAGTATTTTTGGGCTCATGGATAAGAACATTGTGGGATACACAGACTCTGACAAGTTAGGGATAGGCTTTGACGGAATGGAAAGTGTGAGAGTAATATAAAAGACTGTGACCTCTATCCAATGGTTATGCTTGTGTAGACAAGAGGTTCTCAGTGCCATCCACATGCTGCTACTTTTTAATCTGTCTAGAAACTGATGAGGATGTTATACTTTTCAACACTTTGAAACTGTTCTAGAATCTTTTCTCCTTTGCATTTAGTAATCTTTTGGCACGATGAAACAAAGAATAGATTGTTAGTGTTGGATGTCTGATGTCACCTACGCATTGGGCTGCTTGAGTGTAAGCAGACCCTCAGTGCTGGAGATATTGGTCTGATAGAAGGTGATAATGGTTTGTTATTCCTGCCAGCACATTTGGAGGATTTCGCGTAAATAGCATTGCTGGCTTCATTCCCGTGCTTTGAAGTATAGCATAAGTAAACATGTAGATGCAGGAAATATGGAGTAACGCACAAAAGTTGCTTGAAGAGCTCAGCAGAACAGGCAGCATCTATGAAGGGAAAAGAACAGTCAAAGTTTTGGGCTGGGGGTCCTTCCTGAGTGGTTATCATACACCATGACTCAATAACGTAAGCTGAGGTAAATGTTGTCTTGAATGGAGATGAGGTATGCTGAACACTTACAACAGCATGGAAAAAGCCATATAATAAGGAAAAATGTGAGATTTAGGTTGGACTATGAGAAATGCAGAACGTTTTTTTAAATGGAGAGATACTGGGAAATACTAAGGATCTGGGTATCCTTGAGCACAAGTCACTGAAAGGTAACATACAATATATATGCAGCCGAGAATTAGAAATGTAAATGATATGTTGTCCTTTATTGTAAAATAAATTTTAAAAAAGTTTTAAGGCAGTTATATAAAGCCTTGGTGAGACCTGGAGCAATTTGAACTAGTTGCGGCCCCTCAAAGAAAAATTATATTCTTGCTATAAAAAGAGAATCTCTCTTTGTACCAAGGCCCTCTATAATTGCTTTAAAACATTCACAGGTCAGGTTCCTGATATGGTAGATCTGTCAAATGAGAAGAAATTAAATAGCTAGGTCTTTATTCTCCAGGGTTTAGAAAACTAAAAGCAGCCTAATTGAAAAGTGCCCAATTCTTGGTAGACTTGTCAAGATAGATACAGGGAAGATCGTTCCCCACTTTAAGGAGACTAGGATTGAGAGCCAAAGTCTCAAAAGAGAGAAATTTCTTCACTCAGAGGGTGGTGATCTTCAAAATTCTCTACCCTGGGGTGATGTGTAGACACATTCATTGACTGCATTCAAAATAGGGATCAATAGATTTCTGGATACTAGAAAAGTTGTGAAATATGGAGATAAGGAATGCAATGGCATGCGAAGTAGATGACAATTTTGGAGCATAACAACACAGAAGGTGACCATTCAATCTATTGAGCCCATGGAGATTTCTGAAGAGCAATCACATTAGACTTCTTCATCCCCAAAATTCAATCTCTCTCACACACTCCCATTAATTCATCTTAGATTCTTTTTCTCATTAACCAGGCATAAATTTCAGAAGCCAATTATTCTACCTGTACATTCACACGTGGGGAAACCAGAGCAGTCAGGCAGAGATTGTCCATCCACTGGAGTCTCTGATCAAACCTTTGCTCCCAGAGTTCTCATCTTGTTGAATCAGTTATGATTGTGATGAATGATGAAGTTGGCTCAAGGGTCCAAATTATCTATTCCTGTTCATTGTTTTTATGTCATTTTATTTTCTTACATTATGATACAGAGATCCCTGTAGACCAGGGATAGGCAACCTACGGCCTGCGAAGGTATATTGACCGGCCAGCGAGCAAATACTGGGATACTATGCTTATCTGGCCTGTGAGCAATTTTTCCTTATTCTGAGTGTTTCACGCGACCACACTGATGGCCATGCATGGCGTCTTGTTACACTGGCCCCAGGTCCCGTTTAGTTCCAAACCAAACACTGGTATATATGAATGACGGGAAGGCAGACTACCTTATTAATATGTATTAGATACTCTCCTGCACGCGCAGGTTTTCAGATGGGATTGTTCAAATTTGTAAACAGAAACAGCATCACTGTATTTTAACATGAAATCCACGCTAAATATCCAGATACTTGTTGAATAACTCGCGTTTCGAAATAAAATCAAACAAAAAAATTCCATTGGCAATGAATACAAAATGCAGGAAGGTAGACGCTGAGTGCTGAAAAAGCAGTGAAAATGAAGGAAATACCCTTGTCGGCTATGAAGTCTCAAAATGTATTGCAGAAAATATGAAGCCTTTTACAAGTGGAGAGTTTGTCAAAGAATGTTTACTGGCAGTGGTGGATATTGTTTGTCCCGAAAAGAAATCTTTATTTGCATCTGTCAGCCTGTCAGCAAGAACAATCACATGGCGAGTTGAAGAAATGTCAGCAGATGTTAAAAGTTGTTTAAGAAAAGCCTACAACGAATTGCATTTTTTTTCAATTGCGCTTGATGAGAGTACAGACTTGAGAGACACTGTTCAACTTGCAGTGTTTGTGCGAGGAGTGACCTCGACTTTTCAAATTTTTGAAGCATTTATTCAATTAATTCCTATGAAGCATACAGTTACTGGAGCCGACATTTTTGAAGCTTTGCTGAAAATGATGTCAGAAATGAAACTTAAAGTGTCAAAGCTAATTGGCATCACAACTGATGGGGCACCAGCAATGGTGGGACAGAAAAACGAAACTGAGTTCTTTGATTACTAATTGGCATCCTTGGTTAAGCACAAATGATTTTCTAGCATGTGTTATTCATTAATTTGAGGCAAAACATAACTAGATGTATTTAAATGGATAATTCCCATATTTCAAGTTTTTTTATGGCATTTATCTGGCCCACCGTCCGCTCATTAATACGTGACCTGGCCCACAGAGGCAAAAAGGTTCAGTTGTTGCTCAGATCAATCTTTTCTTGTACCTATATCAGCGAACTCCTCTTTTATCCCCTCATGTATAGATGGGCCCTTTGATGCATGGCGAGAATTAGGGATACGCAGCATTGGAGACTTATACATACAAGGGATTTTTACGTCATTTCGGCAGCTCCAGGACAAATTTGGATTGCAAAAGAGTCATTTTTTTCAGGTATCTCCAGCGAAGACACTATATAAGATCACATCTTTCTGGTTTTGAGACGGCAGAACCTGATAAATTAGATAATCATTTAAGATCATGTTTAGGGACAGGACACATCATCGCCTATCTGTATGATGCCATACAAAACAAGTGTCATACAACAATGGATAATATTAAAAAAGAGTGGGAAAAGGAGTAAGGTACAGAGATAGAGGAAGTTATATGGAATGAGACTTTGGAGTATGTTAACTTCTGTTCCATCAATTAAGTTGATTAAATTTAATCAATTTAAATTGATTAAATTCCTCCTAATCTCTGTTCCAAATGGATGGTCCTCTATTTTGAGGCCGTGCCCTCTGATCCTACACTCAACCACTGTAGGATACATCCTCTAGGCCTTTCATTATTTGATAGGTTTCAGTGATATCCCCCCTCATACTTCAAAACTCCAGAAAGTACAAGCCCAGAACCATCAAACACTCCTCGTATATTAACTCTTTCTTTCCCAGTATCATTCTCCTGAACATCCTCGGCAACCTCTTCTATGCCAGCAAATCTTTTCCAAGAAAAGGGTCCCCAAGCTGTTCACAATGCTTCAAGCACAGTCTGACCAGTATCTTATAAAATCGCAGCATTACATCCTTGTTTTTATATTCTAGTCCTCTCAAAACGAGTGCTAACATTGCATTTGCCTCTCTTACTCAACCGGCAAGATAACCTTTATGGAATCTTGCACAAGGACTCCTACTCTATTTGCACCTCTGATTTTTGAATACTCCCTCTGTTTAGAAAATAGTCTGCACTTTTATTCCCTTTACCAAAGTGCATGACCATACGCTTCCATAAACTATATTCCACCTGCTAATTCTTTACCCATTCTCCCAATCTACTTAAGTCCTTTTGTAGATACCTTGCTTCCTCAATACCACCTACCATTCCACTCACTTTTGTACCATCTGCAAACTTGGCCACAGAGCTGTCAATTCTGTTATCCAGATCATGGACATGATGTAAAAAGAAGTGGTCCCAAACCCTGTGGAACATGGTTAGTTACAGGCTGCCTATCAGAAAAGCCCCCTTTATTTCCACTCTTTTGCATCTTGCTAGTCAGCCAATCTTCTATCCATCCTGGTATCTTTTCTGTAATACTATGGACTCTTAACTGTAAACAGCCTCATGTGCAGCACCTTGTCAAAGGCCTTCTAAAAATCCAAATAAAGAACCTCCACTGACTCTCCTTTGTCTATCCCGTTATTTCCTCCAAGAATTCCAACAGATCTGTCAGGCAAGAATTCCCTTTAAGGAAACCATGCAGACTTTGGCCAATTTTATCATGTGCTTCCAAGTACCCTGAAACCTCATCCTTAATAATACTCTCCAACATCTTCCCAACCACTTAAGTAAGGCTAATTGACCTATTATTTCCTTTCTTCTGCCTCCTTCCCCTCTTCAAGAGTGGAGTGATACTTGAAACTTTCCAGTCCTCTGAAACCATTCAAAAGTCCAGTGATTCTTCAAAGATCACAACTAATACCTCCACAACATCTTCAGCTACCCTTTCAGAACCCTGGGGTGCAGTCCATCTAGTCTGGGTGACTTATTTAGCTACAGACCTTTCAGCTTGCAAAATACCTTCTCTTTAATAATAGAAACTATACCCTCTTCTGTTATTCTAAAGCACAACACTCTCCAGAGTTTATGTAGAATTGGGCGAAAAGTGAAAAAAAAATCCAGAGAGTTGTAGTTCTATAGGTGAAGACACCTTGATAATGAGAGAGGTCAGAGGAGAATGGCCAGACTGACAGGAAGGTCACAGTAACTCAAATAACAATGCGTTACAACAGTGGTATGCAGAAGAGCACCTCTAAATTCTCAACACATCAAACCTTGATGTGGATGGGCTACAGCAGCAGAAGATCATGAACATACACTCAGTGGCCACTTTCTTAGGTAGAGGAGGTACGTAATAAAGTAGCGACTGAGAGTGGATTGAAAATATGAATGGTAGCTGTTAAGATATTTGCAATGCAACACATCCTGAATAAATTGGCATCTTCCTCATATAGATGACTATGAGTCCATAAGACATAGCAGAAGAATTAGGCCAGTCAGCCCATCAATGTAGCCATACAGGTTTAATGCCACTGACTACATCAACTATTGGTGAATGTTGCATGCCTGGTCTTATCCAAAGTATCTCGTTTGATATTTTGCCAGTAAAGGAGGCACTCACAATGCAGGAACTCACCATCAACTCCTATACACATGAATATTTCTTGTAAAAAGTATCAGCAACCACCCCAATACAACATAAAAGAGATCCCCAATCTGGGTTCCAGCATTACTGAGTTCCAGTCTTCATTCTGCCTTCCTTCTGAATCTTCTTAAAGATCTTGTGAGCCTTGCGTCTGTGGTGGGAAAGCTGTTGGAAAAGATTCTTAGAGATGGGATCTATGGGCATTTAGAGAATCACGGTCTGATCAGGGACAGTCAGCATGGCTTTGTGAAGGGCAGATCGTGTCTAACAAGCCTGATAGAGTTCTTTGAGGAGGTGACCAGGCATATAGATGAGAGTAGTGCAGTGGATGTGATCTATATGGATTTTAGTAAGGCATTTGACAAGGTTCCACACGGTAGGCTTATTCAGAAAGTCAGAAGGCATGGGATCCAGGGAAGTTTGGCCAGGTGGATTCAGAATTGGCTTGCCTGCAGAAGGCAGAGGTTCGTGGTGGAGGGAGTACATTCAGATTGGAGGATTGTAACTGCTGGTGTCCCACAAGGATCTGTTCTGGGACCTCTACTTTTCATGATTTTTATTAATGACTTGGATGTAGGAGTAGAGGGGTGAGTTGGCAAGTTTGCAGATGACACAAAGGTTGGTGGTGTTGTAGATAGTATAGGGGATTGTCGAAGATTGCAGAGAGACATTGATAGGATGCAGAAGTGGGCTGAGAAGTGGCAGATGGAGTTCAACCCGGAGAAGTGTGAGGTGGTACACTTTGGAAGGACAAACTCCAAGGCAGAGTACAAAGTAAATGGCAAGATACTTGGTAGTGTGGAGGGGCAGAGGGATCTGGGGGTACATGTCCACAGATCCCTGAAAGTTGCCTCACGAGTAGTTAAGAAAGCTTATGGGGTGTTAGCTTTCATAAGTCGAGGGATAGAGTTTAAGAGTCGCGATGTAATGATGCAACTCTATAAAACTCTGGTTGGGCCGCAATTGGAGTACTGTGTCCATTTCTGGTCACCTCACTATAGGAAGGATGTGGAAGCATTGGAAAGGGGATAGAGGAGATTTACCAGGATGCTGCCTGGTTTAGAGAGTATGCATTATGATAAGAGATTAAGGGAGCTAGGGCTTTACTCTTTGGAGAGAAGGAGGGTGAAAGGAGACATGATAGAGGTGTACAAGATAATAAGAGGAATAGATAGAGTGGATAGCCAGCACCTCTCCTCCAGGGCACCACTGCTCAATTCAAGAGGGCATTACTTTAAGGTAAGGGGTGGGAAGTTCAAGGGGATATTCGAGGAAGGTTTTTTACTCAGAGAGTGGTTGGTGCATGAAATGCACTGCCTGAGTCAGTGGTGGAGGCAGATACACTAGTGAAGTTTACGAGACTACTAGACAGGTATATGGAGGAATTTAAGGTGGGGGGTTATATGGGAGGCAGGGTTTGAGGGTTGGCACAACATTGTGGGCCGAAGGGCCTGTAATGTGCTGTACTATTCTATGTTCTATGTTCTATCTCCATTGAGAGTCTGGCCAGTGCACCTCAGAAGACAGGCAGAGTTGTTGAAAACAGAGCAATCCAGGTAAAGACACAAATGCCATGACAGATGAGAACAGGGTGAAAAATTACAACTGAAGGACACCTGGCATACTTATGGAAAAAACATGGGAACAGTGAGAAAATAATTGTAGACAGACAAACAGGACGAGGAAATTTGCCTCAAACACTGATAGAAAGAAAGAAGGAGAAAGAGTGAAACACAAACAGAGTAAGTCAAAATTTAAAGAACAAAAGACAAGGAAAGCAACAGTTAACAGGAAGAAAGGAAGGTAATATTTGTTCCATCAGAATAGTAACAATATACTGTACCTGCAGACCAATGATTCAAACTCAAAAGGTGAGTTACTCCATTAATATACCTTACCCACCGCTCTACATTACACAGGAAAGCCCCAGTAATCCTTTCCCTCAGGGTTTTGGTGATGCCAGACAGGTAGATTTTTCAGACTATTGGACACACTGAAATGAATAGTGACACTTGTGGACGGCCCCCAGCACATCCTTGTAGGTGCTACTTGTCAACACAAACAACACATTTCACTGGAAGATTTGATGTGTATGTGGTAAATAAATCTGAATCTGAAAAACATTTAATTCTTGTTTTTAATATGTAGTAAATTCTTCAACTTCTCCTGCTACACTTCTAAATATGATTAGTGTTTGACAGTATAATTACATGGTCCATTCCAAATATACTGTAATTATTTCTAATTGCATAGTACATGCTTGTACTTTTGAATCGGAAATCTGTCTGTTCAAGTATGGATAGGCAATAAGTAATAAATTACCCATTTGTGTTATTTTCCTTTTTTCAACCTAGAAGCTTTTATGCATTGTTGCAGAAAGTTTGTAAATGTATCTTGGACTGACTATCTGTGTACTTTCTTTGAAAACTAATGCTAATGTTCTCCAAAAGCTATGAACCAGTTTTTATTCACATTAACTATTATTATGAAAGTTAATGGGCAAATTGTGTCCAGCAGCCTTGTAGGTATAAACACAAAGCAACTCTGGGGAAATTAATGTAACAGACAATGTAAATTCAACACATTGCTGTTTGGAAAGGTTGTGGACAGATCATCTTGCATGACTGATTATAAGAGGTTAATGAATAATATGGCCAAAACTTGAAGATTCTATATTTCAAAGAATTGCCTGGACAATTTCATGAGGTAATTCTACATCTCATAGCTACAATATTAGACAAAACACTTTTGTAGTGTTCTTTATTAAGTTAGGAGCTTTACTCATTGGAGAGAAGGAGGATGAGAGGAGACATGATAGAGGTGTACAAGATAATAAGAGGAATAGATAGAGTGGATAGCCAGTGCCTCTTCCCCAGGGCACCACTGCTCAATACAAGAGGACATGGTTTTAAGGTAAGGGGTGGGAAGTTCAAGGGGGATATTAGAGGAAGGTTTTTTGCTCAGGGAGTGGTTGGTGCGTGGAATGCACTGCCTGAGTCAGTGGTGGAGGCAGATACACTAGTGAAGTTTAAGAGACTACTAGACAGGTATATGGAGGAAATTAAGGTGGGGGCTTATATGGGAGGCAGGGTTTGAGGGTTGGCACAACATTGTGGGCTGAAGGGCCTGTACTGTGCTGTACTGTACTATGTTCTTTATTAAACAAAAAAAAATTCAGGCATACTTTATGATAGCTATATAAAAGAATTCCTTTCAAAACTAAAAGGCTTAGTAATTTAAAAAAAAACTGCACATATTTATTGGTCCTGTCCATGAAAATACTCCCATACCTTAAGTACTGATTTTATTTGGCTCTGCACTGAGGCAACACTGACACAGCCTGCAGAGTGTAAAGCAAAAACTGGAGATAACTACTTTTCCACATCATTGACCTCCTTACAATTTTCTGAGGATTTTCTTCAATCACTTCACATGGAACTGGTACAAGCATTACAGTTATATGCAAGTGGTAATAGAAGTAATATCACTGCAGTTCCTTTTCTAAATTATCAATGGTGGAAGCTCACTGAATGGATGCTTTCTGCAGGTGAAATTTATTTCTTATGCTAGCCTGCACTGTGTAGCATTCTGAGAGACAAAGGAATCAGATATTAAAGTAAGACTTTCCTCGTGTCATCTGAAAGATGATTGAGGACAGAGAATTTCTGTCACATGTTTTTGAAGACCAGCTGGAAAGCTCACAGACAGCAGCCATAAACTGAAACTGCCAAGCTCTTGACTCTTGTGAGCATGGTAGATTTTACTTCCCAAAGCTAATGGTAAAGGAAAATCTGTTTGAAAAGAATGACTGGTGTTACTGGGCATACATCAGTGATTAGGAATCTTTGGGAATATACTAATATTCTTCAACTTTAACATAATCAGTGATGATATCTCAGGAGAATGAAGCTGAACACTTAACTCAAATGCACCTCTTACAAACAAAGGAGACATCCTATAAATATCACCATTTTATGTTCAATATAGTGGTCTACATATGACTTACTAAACACAATCTGTCAAATATTCATCATTGCACAATGCTCTCCATTGCATATCATCTGTGATTCCTTCATCTAGAAAGCAACAAAAAAACTCTAGATAAAATCAAAGGCTGTTCCACCATTCAGTATTATCAATTGTTCTGCAATTTAGCATCATCCCTTAAGCACATACTAAACAAACAACTACCACTTTCAGGTTTAAAAGTAAAAATTACTATTGTAGAACAGAGTTCCCAATACCCCTCTGCTCCATCAATTTACTTTCAGTCATTGTTGTCATCAATAGAATATTTGGAAGTACTCAAGTTAGTTTTGCCAAGCTAGTCATTGCTCAGAAAACAGACTGCTGGAGGAAATTTGTAGGTCAGGCAACAATTGTGAAGGCAGAGGGATGGTCAACGTTCTTGGGCTGAGACCCTGTATCATACTTCCTCTTTCAGCTTGGAGCGATATACTATTTTACTGTCTAAAGACACTGCTCCTATTTGAGGAAATCTTGGATTATTATTTTCTGGGTATCTGTTTGGTCCCCACCTAATGTAGAACACAAACCACCTGGTCTGGGTGATTTGTCCCTTTTCGGTGCTTCTGAGAAGGACCATATGGAAACCAGCCTGTGCCTGGCATCTGATACCCATCAGTGATTTTCCTATCATGCTTACCCTTTACAGTCACATGTCTTCCAATATCCTCTTTCTGCTTCTGATATGATATTTCCATAACATGGAGCACAGGACTGCAGATTACAGAAGATATTTGGACAGTCCTGATAGTCCCCTGGCAGCTTGTGCTGCTAAAAATACTTTTCACTGTATCCAAATTTTAAAAAATCTAAACTAAATGATAAATTAACTAAAAACCATTACATAATTGGATTCCAAGTCTGATGTTCTGGTACAAAAAAGCTGAGAATGAGATGTTAATGGAAATAATGAGTTGAGTTTCCTGCAGCAGTCTCTAATTCCAATGTTCAGTGCTCTGAACAGTTGAAGTGCACAAGCTACAACTGGAGATTGGGGAATGGATAAACAAAACAACACTTTAAAATGTTATTTAAAATTGTGTTTGAAAAACTTACCTTAAATGTACCACATTTGTTAGAGTGATTAAACTCTCCCTGACATCTTGTAATAAACAAAGGAGCTGACAAGCAACTTTCTGAACTCATGCCACCAGCTTCAGTGGATGAACTGCCAATGTTTCATGTTGAGACCTTTCATCTGGACCCATCACCTGTCCAAATAAAGAGTCTTAGCCCGAAACATTGACTGTACATTTCCCTCCATAGTTGGTAGCTGACCTGTGAAGTTCCTCTAGTGGTGTGTTTTTTGCTCTGGAATCCAGCTCTGTCAGCATGTTCTGTCAGTATTATTAAGCAGAATCATGAAACTCCGTGGGAACATCATTACACGAATGTCTTTATCAAAAGGTCTGCTGTAGTTCAAATACTTAAAAATTGGTAATTGGTTTATTATTGTCACATGTACTGAGACAGAGCAAGAAATTTGTTCTATATGCTATACATACAGATAATTCCAAACATAAATACATTGAGGTGGTACAAGTGGAAAAGTTATACCAAAATGCGAAATGTAGTATTACAGTTACAAAGGAAGGACAGTGCAGTTAGACAAATAAGGTGCAAGGGTCATGATGATGTAGATGAGAGATCAAGGTCCATCAAAGAGTCTTATAACAAAGTCAAAGTCAAGTATATTGTCATATGCACAAGTGCTTCTTTGTAAAGAAAAACTTGCTTTCAACGGCATGACAAGCATATCGCATCTATGAGCAGCATTCATGAGAAAATATAAATATAAATTATTTACAATTTTTACAAGAATAACAGTTAAATGAACAACTAGAACAAAAAAAAGACCATTTTAGTGTAAAATGATCAAAGTGGTCATAATGTTAGAATGTGGAACATGGAACAGTGCAACACAGGAACAGGCCTTTTGGCTCACAAAGTTATGCCGAACCAAATAAGTTAGTAATCAAATGACCAACTAAACAAACCCCATATGCCTACACAATGTCCATTTCCCTCCATTTTCCTCACACTTCTTACCTATCTAAACATCTTTTAAAAGTCCCTAATGTATCTGCCTCTACTTCTGGAGGAAAACACACAGAGGATGCAGAGGGGGATCAAAAAGGCGAGGGAAGAGGACCGGGTCGAGACAACAGAGGCTTATGGAGAAGAGAAGTTATAAGCCGTGTCTCCCCTCTCTCATCATGGGAAATGTGAGATCGCTGGGGTATAAAATGGACGAATTGACGGTGCTTGTCAGGAGTCAGAGAACATTTTGGGAGAGCAGTGTCATGTGCTTTACTCAGACGTGGCTGCACGAGGACATACCCGATTAAAGCGTTTCCATAGAGGGCTTCCAGACTGTTCGAGCTGACCGGAATTGCATTGAGCAGTAAGCGTAAAGGAGGGGGGCTGACGGTTCTGGTAAATAACAGATGGTGCAATCCTGGGCATATTACAATCAAGGAACGTGTCTGTAGCCCGGATATTGAACTTTTTGCTGTTGGACTCTGGCTATATTATTTGCGAAGGGAAATCTCGAATGCAATTATGGTTGTTGTGTACATCCCTCCCTCTGCCAACCCGACGTCGGTGTGTAACATCATTTACACCGTCATAGCCAGATTACAAACCCAGCACCTGAGTGCCCTCATTACCATCTCGGGTGACTTCAACCAGGTTACCATGGCTAGAACACTGCCCAACTTCACGCAGTATGTGAGCTGTACAATCAGAGGGGAGAGGACTCTGGATTTGATGTACGCTAACGTTATGGATGCCTACAGCTCCTTTCCCCTCCCCCCACTGGGAAGGTCAGATCACAACCTGGTGCATCGAAAACCCTGCTACGTGCCTCTGGTGAAGAGTAAACCTGCAACCTCGAGGACAGTGAGAAAATGGTCGGAGGAGGCTTATGAGGCGCTCCAGGGTTGTTTTGAGGTGACAGACTGGCAGGCACTCTGTGAGCCACATGGAGAGGATATTGATGGCCTCACAGAGTGCATCACTGATTACATCAACCTCTGTGTGGACTGCAATGTTCCGACAAGAACTGTCCTTTGTTATTCAAATAACAAGCCATGGGTGACAAAGGACATTAAGGACATCCTGAACGCTAAAAAGGGGGCGTTTAGAGATGGAAATAGGGAGGAGCTGAGGGCATTACAGAGGGACCTGAAAGCCAGGATCAGGGAGGCTAAAGACAGGTACAGGAGGAAGCTTGAGTGGAACCTCCAACAGAACAACATGAGAGAGGTCTGGAGGGGGATGAGGACCATCACTGGGTTCCAGCAAACTAGCAACAGAGGAGCTGAAGGCAGTGTGGACAGGGCCAATGAATTGAACCTGTTCTTTAACAGATTTGACATTGTGGTCCCTGCCCATCCCCCACATGAGCCATCTGTTGTCGGCCCCCAACCAACACATATTCCACTCTCCCCTCCTGCCACTCCTCACAGTCCCCCACCCTGTTCTCATGATTAGACCCCTTCCCCACACAAAACCACCACGGTGGGCTTCACAGCTGAACAGGTGAGAAGACAGCTGAAACGTCTCAACCCAAGCAAGGCTGCGGGACCAGGTGGTGTCAGTACCAGGGCGCTCAAAGCCTGTGCTCCTCAGCTATGTGGAGTACTTCGCCATGTATTCAACCTGAGCCTGAGGCTCTGGAGGGTTCCTGTACTGTGGAAAACGTCCTGCCTCGTCCCTGTGCCGAAGACGCCGCGCCCCAGCGGCCTCAATGACTACAGACCGGTGGCATTGACCTCCCACATCATGAAGACCCTGGAGAGACTTGTTCTGGAGCTGCTCCAGCCTATGGTCAGGCCACACTTAGATCCCCTCCAGTTCGCCTACCAGCCCCGACTAAGAGTTGAGGATGCCGTCATCTACCTGCTGAACCGTGTCTACGTCCACCTGGACAAGCCAGCGAGCACTGTGAGGGTCATGTTTTCTGACTTCTCCAGTGCGTTCAACACCATCCGTGCTGCTCTGTTGGGGGAGAAGCTGACAGCGATGCAGGTGGATGCTTCCCTGGTATCATGGATTCTTGATTACCTGACTGGCAGACCACAGTACGTGTGCTTGCAACAGTGTGTGTCCGACAGAGTGATCAGCAGTACTGGGGCTCCACAGGGGACTGTCTTGTCTCCCTTTCTCTTCACCATTTACACCTCGGACTTCAACTACTGCACAGAGTCTTGTCATCGTCAGAAGTTCTTGGATGACTCTGCCATAGTTGGATGCATCAGCAAGGGAGATGAGGCTGAGTACAGGGCTACGGTAGGAAACTTTGTCACATGGTGTGAGCAGAATTATCTGCAGCTTAATGTGAAAAAGACTAAGGAGCTGGTGGTAGACTGGAGGAGAGCTAAGGTACCGGTGACCCCTGTTTCCATCCAGGTGGTCAGTGTGGACATGATGGAGGATTACAAATACCTGGGGATATGTATTGACAATAAACTGGACTGGTCAAAGAACACTGAGGCTGTCTACAAGAAGGGTCAGAGCCGTCTCTATTTCCTGAGGAGACTGAGGTCCTTTAACATCTGCCGGATGGTGCTGAGGATGTTCTACGAGTCTGTGGTGGCCAGTGCTATCATGTTTGCTGTTGTGTGCTGGGGCAGCAGGCTGAGGGTAGCAGACATCAACAGAATCAACAAACTCAATCATAAGGCCAGTGATGTTGTGGGGATGGAACTGGACTCTCTCATGGTGGTGTCTGAAAAGAGGATGTTGTCTAAGTTGCATGCCATCTCGGTCAATGTCTCCCATCCACTACATAATGTACTGGTTGGGCACAGGAGTACATTCAGCCAGAGACTCATTCCTCCGAGATGCAGCACAAAGCATCATAGGAAGTCATTCCTGCCTGTGGCCATCAAACTTTACAACTCCTCCCTTGGAGGGTCAGACACCCTGAGCCAATAGGCTGGTCCTGGACTTATTTCATAACTTACTGGCATAACTTACATATTACTATTTAACTATTTATGGTTCTATTACTATTTATTATTTATGGTGCAACTGTAACGAAAACCAATTTCCCCCGGGATCAATAAAGTATGACTATGACTATGACTACCTAGGCAGCGCAATCCAGTCACTGCCCTCTGTGTAAAAAACTTGCCACTGACACCCTGTTTAAAACCGCACACTCTCACTTTAATGAACACCACTAAACACAGACCTCCTGCTGGAGTGAGTCCCTTCAACCACCACTCTCTAATTTCTACGGGCAAGCTAGTTCTCCATCCAAATGGCCAATTCACCATTGAATCCATGCATCGTAATCTTCTGGATGAGCCTTCCATCAGGGACCTTGTCAAATGCCTTATTAAAATCCATGTAGACAACATCCACAGCTCTACTTTCATCAATCACCCTCATTACCTCATCAAAAACTCTGTCAAGTTAGTAAGACAGAACTTGCCCCACACAAAGCTGTGCTGGTCCTCCCTAATCAGGCCATGTTTTTCCAAATGCTCATAATTCTACCCCTAAGAATTCTCTCCAGTAACTTCCCTACAAGTGACATGAGACTCACTGATCTATGGTTTCCAAGATTATCCCTAGTTCCCTTCTTGAACAATGGAACATTAGTTACTCACCAACCCTCCAGGACCTCACCTATGGCTAAGAGCATACAAAGATATTTGTCAAGGCCCCAGAAATCCTCACTTGCTTCTCTTAATAACGTAGGGTATTTCCCATCAGATCCTGTGGACTTATCCATCTAAGTGCTCTTTAAGAGACCCAACACTGCCTCCTCTTGGCACAAATCTCCCTGTCTTCCATGTCACTCTCTTTGGTGAATACTGATGAAAAGTACTCATTAAGGACCTCAGCCCCATACCTCACATGCAAGCAAATGTTTCCCCATTCTTCCTAGGCAAATCTTCTTCCTAGTTATCCTCTTGCTTCTGAAGTATATATAGAATTCTGTGTGATTCTCTTTAATCCTCCTTGCCAGGGACTTTTCACGCCCCCACCCCTTCTCCTTTCCTAATACCCTTCTTGAGTTTTTATTTTGGCTTCTTTATAATCTTCCAGGATTCTTTTGATTCTAGCTTCCTAATATTTCATACTTTTCCTTTTTCTTCATAACTAAATTCATCACCTCCCCTGACATCCAAGGTTCTCTTTGTCATGTTCCCTTCTGGCAATCCCCCCACCTTGCTATTTACCTCAGGAAGTGGGCCTCAATCCTCTCGTTCAATTTCCAATCATTCCCAGGTTCCACTAACTACACACACCTGCTTTCCATCTGAAAATGCAGGATAAAGACCCTGTGAGTTGCCAGTGCGTTGGTTGACTCTGGTGTGAGTAACCTTGTTTCGTGGTTCTTAGGACTATCAGTTCTAAGTATAGCATTGCTCCTAGATTCTCTCCAAACCCAAGACTTCAGGTAAAGACTCTCCTGGAAACCGATTCCACGCTCGCTACAGCAATAACGCCTCCTGACTCTGCCCCTGTGCCCATGTTCTGCACGGGTTTGTCCACCGCCACGCTTGTGTAACACTCTTACCTTGCCATCCTTGTCCTTCTTTCTGACTGGAACATACTTGTCCTGTACTTTGTACAATTGCTCTTTAAACACTCTCCACATGTCAGATATGAACTTGCCCCAGAACAGCTGTCCCCAATTAACTCTCCCTAGCTTCTGCATAATTTGCCCTGCTTCAGATTAATACTCTGCCACAAGGTCTATGCTTATCCTTATCTATACTGTATGTAACTATCTTAAAATTTAAGGAGTTGTGGTCACTGGTCCCTAACTACTCACCCATTGATAGGCTGGTCATCTAGCCAGGCTCATTGCCCAACACTAGATCCAGTGTAGTCCCTCCTCTTGTTGGACTAGTTACATACTGATTTAAGAAACCCTCATCAATACAGCTAACAAATTCTGCCCCATCTAAACCACTTGCAGTAAAATGCCCCAGTTTATATCAGGGAAGTTGAAGATCCCCCATGACAACAATCCTATTGTTTTTTTTAATACCTGTCCTTAATCTGCCTGCATATGCACTCCTCAATGGTCCCAATGGCTGTTGGGGGTTTTGTAGAAACCATCAGAAAGATTGCACCCTTCCTATTTTTGAGTTCTACTCTTATGGACTCAGTGGAGTGTCCTTCCATTATGTCCCCTCTGAGTGCAGCTCTCCCCATCTCTCTTTCACCTCTCTCTCTCTTTTTTTTTAAAGCATCAAAACCCTGGGACATTAAGCACCCATTCCTGTCTCCCCTCTCAACCAAATTTCTGTAATGGCCACATCATCATAGTTCCATGTACAGATACATGCAATCAGTTTAATGGTTCAATTTAATGTCAGAGAATGTATACAATATACAGTCTGAAATTCTTACTCTTCACAGGCATTCACAAAACTGAGAGAAAAAACCCAATGAAATGAATGACAGAAAAATGCTAGAACCTCAAAGACCCCTCCCCCTCCAACACACAAGTGACAGCAAAACATCAATCGTCCCCCTACTTGTTAGAGGAAGAAGCATTAGCACCCCCTCCCCCACTACCTACTACACAAGCAATAGCAAGCCCCCAGAGACCATGATCTAGAGTCCATTAAAAACTACTGTCCTTCCGGACATTTTGACATCTCACCAGGCCCTCTCACTCACTAATGAGGGGGAGAGAGAGGTCACACCTGCCAACACTTTTACCTACAGTACTCTCAGATTTAAAATATACACACTTTAAGCTATCTATTCCCATCATATCTATTAAATGTCAAGGCTAGTAAAAAAAAACTGGCAGGAGTAACCTCCTCTGCCTCCATCCACTTTCCGACCTGATGCGGTGATTCCCATTGTCCTGCCAAACTAGTTTAAATGCTTCTGAGTAGCATTTGTGTACCTCCTGGTAAGGATACTGGTTCCCTTTCAGTTTAATTGCATACCACTCCTCTTGTACAGGCCACTCCTGCCCTAGAAGCGGTTTCAATGATCCAAAGACCTGAAACTCTGTTCCCTGCACTAGTTCTTCATCCACTCATTCATCGGTACTATTATCCTATTTCTACCCTGACTAGCATGTGGCACGGGAAGTAATCCAGAGATTACTACCTTGGAGGTCCTGCTCTTCAGCCGCTTACCTATCTCCCTATACTCTCTCTGCAGGACCTCATTTGCCCTTCTACCTATGTCATTGATGGCAACATGCACCAAGATCTCTGGCTGGTCACCCTCCCCCTTGAGGATATTCTGCAGCTGCTCTGAAACATCCTGGAGCCTAGCACTTGGGAGACAACACACCATCCTGGAATATCTTCCTTGGCCACTGAGTCTCGCGTCCACCTCCCTTACTATTGAATCACCTATCGCCGTTGCTCTGCCTGACTTTACCATTTCCTGCTGAGCCTCAGAGCCCACCACAGTGCCACTGGCCTGGCTGCTGCTGCTGTATCCTGATAGGTCATCTCCCCAGTAGTATCCAAGGTGTATACTCGTTGATGAGGGAAATGGCCCTAGAGGCACCTGGCACTGACTGATTACTCCCCTTACTTATCCTGGTGGTAACCCATCCACTCTCTGAAGCCTGCACTCTGGGTATGACCAACTCAGTAAAGGTCTTATCTATGAGGGTTTCAGAATCCTGGATGATCCTGAGTAAGTCCAGTTTCAGCTCCAGTTCCTTGACCTTGGCAGTCAGGAGCCAAAGTTGGGTGCACTTCCTGCACATGCAGACGTCGGGGAGAGAGTCAGCCACCCTGAAATCCCACGTTTCATGGGAGGAGCATTCCACTGTCTTAACCATCCTGTCTACACTGAACTAAGGTCTAAGGACATACAGACAAAAGAAAGTTTACTGGTTCCTACCAGTGTTTTCTCTCTGAAACCTTTGGGTTTGCACTCATCTAGGTTCCTTGCTGAACTTCTTCTCACTAAGCTTGCACACCTTTGTGTCACAATCTGTGCTGGCAATATCAAGACCTAAGTGCCAAGGAAAAACAGACTCTAATGAAAAGATGGTGATTGGAGTTTATTGATTAAAAAATCCCAAAGAACGTCGTTGGCTTAGCCAAGCGACACTGCGAGAAGTAACATTCTCAAAACTAGGATCCTGTGATTAGCGTTAATCACCCATCCGCTTAAATAATACAAGTATCACGGAATTCCCAAGCCTATCAAAATGAACTTTACAAGTTTAAGCAGAGAGCACTAGAAGACTGCATTACAAAGAGCGAGTTGCTCGAGAAAAACACTAAGAGCTCCAAATGATTAATAACTGTCTTTAAACAACAATTAACCAACTCAGATGCTCTAAAAACCTTGGAACCCAATGCTTTCTGACACCCACACAGGCCCAAAGAGCTCATTACAGAACCCTCTTCCCTATGGCCAGCACTTGAACTCCAGGGAAAACTAAAAACTCAAGGTCCAGGGATGACTCAAGATAGAGAGACCTGGGGAGCTTCGAGAGGCAAATTTGGGAGACCTTGACACAGAGAGACATTGAAAAGTCCTTGAGAAACTTTGAGGGCCATGGGAGATCTTGACAACCTTGAGGACTGGGACACTTGGACCCAGAAAAAGCCTTGAGACCCAGAAAAAACCTTAAAAGCATGAAAATCAAAACCTAGGGAAGGATCCTGGAAGAATCTTGCTCACAGTGTTTTACTCTTCACAATTCTTCCTGAGGCAATTAGGCTACAGAAGATTACCCTCAATTTTACAGATTGAAACAGTGTAGATAGACTCTTCTTATCACTGAGCGAGCTGGCTGTCCATTCATCTGTTTCATTTGTTACATGAAAGTTCAATTTTCGCAGTCTATACCATGATTTTCATCAAGAAGTTAAATATAAGGGAGCTTGCTCTTGATAGGGTTAATTTACTTGTGTGTTCACACACCAGCCAGAGATCACACTTTGGAGCAAGGGTCTTCAAGACTGCAAACTCAAAATACTGTTTCAGGAGATACTTGTACGCTGTAACATTTGCTACCATTACGTAAGAACATAAGAAATAGGAGCAGGAGTAGGCCATCCAGCCCATCGACCTTACCCCGCCATTCAATAAGATCATGACTGATCTGTCCATAAACTCAGCTCTGTCTACCTGCCTTTTCCCCATAACCCTTAATTCCCTTACTATGTAAAAATCTATCTAACTGTATCTTAAATATATTTAGTGAAGAAGCCTCAACTGCTTCCCTGGGCAGAGAATTCCACAGATTCACCACTCTCTTGGAAAAACAGTTTCTCTTCATCTCCGTCCTAAATCTTCTCCCCTGAATCTTGAGGCAATATCCCCTAGTACTTGTAAGTAGTACTTACTTGTAAGGAACAACATCAGGAAAGGGCATGTTCTTCCAAAATTGGTGAATAAAGTCGATGATCTCAGAGCCAAGGCACTGAATCAGAGGGACATTAGGACTGCGTGTGTCCTTTGTTTCACGGAATCTTTGTTAACCCCTTCCGTACCAGATGCAGTGACCCAGATCAAGGGGTTTACTATACACCATCAGGATAGATCTATAAAGTGTCTCAAAAGCAGAGGTGGAGGAGTATGCCTCATGATCAACTCTACTTGCTGCACAAATATATCAGTGCTGTCCCAATTATGCTCACCAGATCTCGAATATCTAGCAGTTAAGTTCAGTTCTTTATACCTACTACGGGAATTCTTTGGGGTCATTTTGGTAGCAGTTTACATTCCACCTCAGGCCAATGTCAAGCAAGCTTTAGATGATCTGAGTAATGGGATCAACATGCACGAAACAGCGCACCCTAATGCCTTCACCGTTGTTTGGGAGACTTTAACCAGGCCAGTCTGAAAAAAATCACTAAGCAACTACTATCAACAGATCACTTACAATACCAGAGGAAACAACACACTGGACCATTGTTACAACATCATCAAGAATGCCTACCGTGCTATTCCATGCCCTAACTTCGGGAAATCTGATCACCCAGCTGAACTCTACTCCCTGAGTATAGGCAGAGACTGAAGACTGCAGCACCAGTAGTGAAGACCAAGAAGGTATGGACAAGGGAAGCACAGGAGCACCTAAAGGACTGCTTTGAATTGGTGGACTGGACTGTATTCAGGGATTCATCTTCAAACCTGGATGAGTATGCTGCGGTTGTTACCAGCTTCATTAAAATCTGTGTGGATGAGTGTGTGCCTACAAAGATTTACTGTACATTCCCAAACCAGAAGCCATGGATGAACCAGGAGGACCATCATCTGCCGAAGTCTAGACCTGTGGCATTCAGGTCTGGCAACCAAGGCCTGTACCAGAAAACCAGGTATGATTTGCGGAAGGCTATTACAAGGAAGAGGGGACGATTTCAAATGAGGTTGGAGGCAACATCGGATGTACGACAACTCTGGCAGGGGCTGCAAGACATTACTTCCTGCAAAGCGAAACACGATAGCATAAATGACAGCGATGCTTCACTACCAGATGAACTCAATGCCTTCTATGCCCGCTTTGAAAGGGAGAAAAGAACTACAGCTGTGAAGATCCCTAATGGCACTGTGATCTCTGTCTCAGAGGCTGATGTTAGGCTGTCTTCAAAGAGAGCGAACCCTTGCAAGGCGGAAGGTCCTGAAGGAGTACCTGGTAAGGCTCTGAAAACCTGTGCCAACCAACTAGCAGGAATATTCAAGGACATTTTCAACGTCTCACTGCTATGGGCAGAAGTTCCCACTTCAAAAAGGCAACAATTATACCAGTGCAAAAGAAGAATAATGTGGGCTGCCTTAATGACTATCACCCGGTAGCACTCACATTGACCGTGATGAAATGCTCTGAGAGGTTGGTCATGACTAGACTGAACTCCTGCCTTAGCAAGGACCCGGACCCATTGCAATTTGCCTATCACCACAATAGGTCAATGGCAGATGCAATCTCAATGGCTCTCCACATGGCTTTAGACCACCTGGATAAGACAAACACCTACGTCAGGATGTTGTTCATCGACTATAGCTCAGCATTTAATACCATCATTCCCATAATCCTGATTGAGAAGTTGCAGAACCTGGCCCTCTGCAAATGGATCCTCAACTTCCTAACTGGAAGACCACAGCATATGCAGATTGGTGATAAAATATCCTCCTTGCTGACAATCAACAGTGGCGCACCTCAGAGGTGCACGCTTAGCCCACTGCTCTACTCTCTATATACACATGACCATGTGGCTATGCATAGCTCAAATACCATCTATAACTTTGTTGACGATACAACCATTGTTGGTAGAATTTAAGGTGGTGACGAGCGGGTGTACAGGAGTGAGATATGCCAACTAGTGGAATGGTGCCACAGCAACAACCTGGCACTCAACGTCAGTAAGATGAAAGAGCTGACTGTGGACTTCAGGAAGGGTAAGATGAAGGAACACATACCAATCCTCATAGAGGGATCAGAAGTGGAGAGAGTGAAGCAGCTTCAAGTTCACCATCCAGGTGTCAAGATCCCTGAGGATCTAACCTGGTCCCAGCATATCAATAACTATTTAAAGAAGGCAAAACAGTGACTATCCTTATTAGGAGTTTGAAGTGATTTGGCATGTCAACAAATACACTCAAAAACTTACATAGTTGTACTGTGGAGAGCACTCTGACAGGCTGCATCATTGTCTGGTATGGAGGAGCTACTGCACAGGACCGAAAGAAGCTGCAGAAGGTTGTAAATCTAGTCAGCTCCATCTTGGGCACCAGCCTACAAAGTACCTAGGACAACTTTAGGGAGCGGTGTCTCAGAAAGGCAGCGTCCATTGTTAAGGACCTCCAGCACCCAGGGCATGCCCTTTTCACACTGTAACCATCAGGTAGGAGGTATACAAGCCTGAAGGCACACATTCAGCAATTCAGAAACAGCTTCTTCCCCTCTGCCATCTGATTCCTAAATGGACATTGAATCTTTGGACACTACTTCACCTTCTTTTAATATTCAGTATTTCTGTTTTTGCATGTTTTTTATCTATTCAATATACGTAATTGATTTACTTGTTTATTTATTAATATTATTCTTTCTAGTTATTTATTTATTTATTTACTTGTTTCACTGCGAGATTATGTGTTGCATTGAACTGTTGCTGCTAAGTTGATTGTACGTTCTAGTACCAATTGTTTGGCAACAATAAAGTATAATTATAAAAGTTAACAGATTTCATGTCACATGCTGGTGATAATAAACCTGATTCTGATTCTGAATTTACACTAATTACTTGAGTGCTGATTTTTTGAATCAAACAAACTTTCATAGATAAACTTGTTTGAAGCACTCAATAGTTATGCAGACCAGAGTCACAGGAGCCCACAGCTGGGAACCTGGGTACTTACAACTTGGAAAGCTCAAACCAGAGACTGGAGCAAGTCAAAATGTAGACTTGAGAAGCTTGAACGTAAACTTCAGAAACTCAGAACGTGGCATTCTCACTCAAAGCTGACCAAAGTCAAAATGCACTGTTGAACCTCCACTGGGTCCGTTGCTTGGCAGGGTTGTTCTGTCTCCATGAATGCTGAAAATATCAGAACCCAAGTGCAGAGGAAAGACAGAATCTGATATAGAGATGATGACTAGAGTTTAGTGACAGTAATACCAAAAGAACATCAGTGGCTTGGCCAAGCGATTCCGCGAAAAGTAGCATTCTCAAAACTAGGACCCCGTGATCTAGCATCCATTTAAATAATAACATAGAATCTGTGAGCCTATCAAAATAAACTTAATGAGCTGAAACAAAAAGCGCCAGGAGACCGCATTACAAAGAATGGGTCGCTCAAGGAAATCACAAAGAACTCTAAATAATTAACGACTCTTATTAAACAACAATTTACAAATTCAGATGCTCTAAAAACCTTGGAGCCCAACTCTCTTTGGTGACTCTGCATAGGCCCAAAAAGCTTATTACACATTTGGCTCCAACTTCTCAAGCCCAACTTTTGCAATCAAAACAAATGATTTCATCTGGCCAAGATGGCGACAGCGAACAATGATTCCTTGGGTGACATCTTCCAAATAGCATATCTTTTAACTGAGGTCACTTGTTCTATGCCTTCTGCTTGTTCGTTTTGTATTGCTTGTGTTATGGAAACTGATGGTGCCTGGCATGTACAATTTGGATCTCAGTCAAAGGATCCAACGTTATGCCATGTCCAGAGAGCTGCCTCGTGGAGATCAGAGATGAGAAGCCAAAAATGATCCAGAACACAAACTGATTTGTGGAAAAAAACAAAGATGGGACACGTAGTCATGAATGACTCCACCTTGAAGTGGCAAGGAAGACTGAAGCATCGAGATGAAGGCGTTCGGACCCGGTCAGTGATGATTCCCAATGGAGGCCAGAGGATGAGTGATCATTTCCAAATGGATCAGAGGATAGAAACATAGAGACATAGAAAACTACAGCACAATACAGGCCCTTTGGCTCATGATGCTGTGCCGAACATGTACTTACTTTAGAAATTACCTAGGGTTACCCATAGCCCTCTATTTTTCTAAGCTCCGTGTACCTATCCAGGAGTCTCTTAATAGACTCTATCGTATCTGCCTCCACCACCATCGCCGGCAGCCCATTCCACGCACTCCCCACTCTCTGCATAAAAATATTACCCC
Source organism: Mobula birostris (assembly GCF_030028105.1). Taxonomy (NCBI): domain Eukaryota; kingdom Metazoa; phylum Chordata; class Chondrichthyes; order Myliobatiformes; family Myliobatidae; genus Mobula; species Mobula birostris. The sequence goes on along the minus strand of NC_092371.1, from coordinate 140,477,706 downwards.
TATGATCTCCTCTGTACCTACTTCCAAGCACCTTAAAACTGTGCCCTCTTGTGATAGCCATTTCTGCCCTGGGAAAAAGCCTCTTTCTATCCACACAATCAATGCCTCTCATCATCTTATACAGAGGATCAGTGATCGCTCCCAATGGAGGCCAGAGGTTGAGTGATCGATCCTGATGGGGCCAAAGGGTCGGTGATTGATCTCAAAGGGACCAGAGGGTCAGTGATTGCTCCCAAAGGGACCAGAGGGTCAGTGATCAATCCCAACATGGCCAGAGAGTCAGTGATCGATCCCAATGGAGCCAGAGAGTCAGTGATTGATTCCAATGGGGGCAGAGGGTCAGTGATCGATTCCAATGGGGCCAGAGGGTCAGTGATCGATCCCAATGGGCCAGAGGATCAGTGATCGATCCCAATGGGGCCAGAGGGTCAGAAATTGATCCCAATGGAGGCCAGAGAGTCAGTAATCGATCCCAATGGGGCCAGAGGGTCAGCGATTGATCCCAAAGGGGCCAGCAGGTCAGTGATCGATCCCAATGGGGCCAGAGGGTCAATGATCGCTCCCAATGGGGCCAGAGGATCAGTGATCACTCCCAATGGAGGCCAGAAGTCAGTAATCGATCCCAATGGGGCCAGGGGGTCAGTGATCGATTCCAGTGGAGGCCATGGGTGGGGGGAGGCGGGTAGGGCATTTTTGATGCTACTGTCACTGTTCCTTTTTGTGAGTTAGGGGGTGGCTTGCTGTTTTCTCCGTGGGGTGGTGTTGGGGATGTGTTGCTATCGTCGATGTCTTTTTTTCTGTGAGTGAGGGGTTCTAAGATTGTATTGTTGCTGTTTTTTCTGCAGGGGTGGGGTTGGGGATTGTTATTGTCACTGGTCTTTTTCTGTGGGGAGTGGGTGGGGGATTCTGAGGTCTGTGAGTTTTGCTGTTTTACTTTTTCATGTGTATTTCATGGTTATCTGGAGAAGACAAATATCAGAGTTGTATTGTACATGCATACTTTGACAATAAAAATTAACCTTGAACCTTGAAATGATAACAAACTTTATATGCAACTTGGCAAAAGTTGTAATGATTAAAGTTGTGCCAGTCAGTTCAAGAACCAAGAGGTTGAAGGGAAATAGTATCTGTGAGAAGATCACATGGTGGGGATCTTTGAAGACAGATGTTGCCTCCTTAAGGCAGTGCCTCCTGTAGGTACTACCAATGGTAGGGAGGGAATTTGCACATGATGTATTAGGCAGAGTTCACTACTGTCTGCAGCTTCTTATGGTCCTCTTATTCAAATTACCATACCGCACCGATGACACAACCGGTCAGGATACTTTCAAAAGTACATCTGTAGAGGTTTGTTAGAGTGCTTGCTGACAAGCTGAACCTCCTTAACCTTCTAAAAAAGCAAAGAAGCCAGTGTGCTTTCCTGGTGATTTCATCTTCGTGCTGAGCCTAGGAAAGGTCATCTGATCTGTTACCACTCAGGAGTTCAATACCACTGACTCAGTCCACTAATGGGGACTGGTACATTGCACCCTCCTTTGCCTTCCTGATGTTCACAATCAGCTGTTTAGTTGTACTGACGCTGAGCGAGAGATTGCTGCTGCCAAGTGTTCCACCTCACTCTTGTACACTAACTCATCACCACCAGTGTCTGTCCTACAACCGTGGTGTCACTGAAGAAAGGTGGGGTGGAAGCTGTTCTTAAGCCTGGTGATGTGCGTTTTCAAGCTTTTGTATGTAACGCTCAGGGCTCTCGGCTCGTGTTTATCTAGGGGAAACCCCCTCCATCCAGCAGACTGTGTCTCACGTTTACGTATTGCTGTGTGATGCCACCTGGTACAAACTCAGACCTCAGACATCAATTATCAGACAGCACACAATGTACAATATACAGATTATACTTTATAGATCTTACTGGAACCATGTAATTAATAGAGATACAATATAAAAGGAAAGTAGAAGGTGCCAAACTTATCAGAGTTCAACCACTTCGTGCACAACCATTGGAGCTCAATTAACGGGGTCTTCATTCCACCATTCGGTCCTCGCCACCTGGGACCGGCCACGGTGGTCGACCAGAGCACGTCCAGCACATCCTTCCTCTTCGGTTCTCCTTCCGAAAAGCCTGCAACCCTCAGCTCAGCACACACATACAAGATAGCATAACATGATTTCCATTGGCTAGCAAACAAATACAATTTTCAATATCACTAAGTATAACACAAACATGCCGCCACAGAGAACTCCTTACTCAGCGGTTAACAGTACGAGAAACCATTTTATTTTAACACTTCAGAGAAGCTATTTTGTAATAGGCAATTAACAGGTAACAGTCCATCTAATATTACTGAGAACCCTACATGTATCTTTTGCCCATCAGCAGGAAATCCATTATTACTCGCTTGTGAAAAAAGATACTGTACAAGGAATAAATATGTTCTAGCTAGCATTGTGTCTACTCCAATTGAAGCAATTTAACATATTCAAGCAACCTTCAACTTCAGTGTATGCACCACCCTGTTGAAATTTTAATTCAATGAAGATAGCAATTGGATGGGTGACTTTGGGTGACAAGTTATTCGTATTTTTTATTTTCAGCGCTGCTAGATTTTTAAAAAATTTACAGTAATCTAAGAAATAAGGATGTTACAATTGTGTTACATTTTAAGAGGTAAAAAATCAAAAACATACAGTATAAGAGAGATGTTAATCCATCTCTATGGAAGTTTGTGCTGCTGTGCCAACTTTGCACTGTAACTCATGATCCAACTGGAAGAGGAGCTGTGCTTCCAGAGAAATGTACTCCGGTGACTAAGGCTGCCAGAAAACTCCAGACCATAATGACATCTCTGTATGATAGTGTATGAATGGCCTGACAAGGTAATGACTACATTTGTTTTTCTAATCTCTTAACATTATGGAGCATAGTAGTTGTATTGCCTGCCAGAATGAAATCGATTTACTCCTTCCTTAGAAAACTACAGAACAACTGATGTCATCAATGATGTCACTGCCACCACATGAATGAACTGTGCTGTATATTCTGTTGCAACATAAGAATATAATAAATGAGCAGGAATCAGCTAATTTGTTCTCCAGCCTGATATGCCATTTTAGAAGATCATGGCCAATCTGGTTTTGGCCTCAACGCCATAGAGACTGACTATACCTAAAGGACTTGACAAAGCAGGTCCTTCACCAGCTATACTAGATCAATTGCTCAATATAGCTGCTGGCACGCAATCCCTGACTTCCATTTCATAGTTGGAGAGCAAGATCTTTCTCTCCTCACCAACAAATAGATTACCTCCTACTAGAGCAGGACAGCTCATCGTGTAGCAAGATGCTATAAGGTAAAATATCCAAAGCTTGCTTTTTTCTGAGCAAATGCATCAAAGTGCCACTGAGGCATTTGCTTGGTGTTTGTCCTTACCTGTTATATTTAGAAAGCTTTCTTGAAGGAGACTGTAGGAGGAAGACAATCCATGGAACATTGCAGATTTCTGATGCTCAATTGGCTAAGACATAGGAAAGGGAAATATCAGTTCTGGACTGATGACTTTTCTTTGGTTTATTATTATCCAATCATCAGTTCTCATCATAAATATATGATGTTATTAAAGATTCAGGTGTATTCGTTTGTATGGTGGCCAGTTAATGATTTCTGATCTGTTTCATTTCAAGGTCAAGTAAATAAATTTCATGCAGTGCACAGATAACACCTTTTTTAGTACTTTAATTTTATTCCTTCGTTTTCTGACAAGGATAATAAATGATGCAACGAGTACCATGTTTAAACCCTGACTGATAAACCCTCCTGTTGAATTGTAATGTTCCATCATCAGCACTATAGTTTAAACATCAGTTTAATAGAGCTCTAAATGCATTCCCTAACCTCAAATACTGTCGGATGTCAATAATCTATAGCAGAAGCTTTTAAAATATGGACATTGACTTATTTTTAACTTTCAGTTTCCAATTCTGCCTTTTCTATGTTTCAGGTCATAGACTCTTCATTTTCCAGTTTTGTCTTTTATCATCAACAAGTGAAAATTACAAGTTTTTAGGGCAAAAAGAAAAGTTGGAAGAACTCATTTATGCTTCTTAAAACATTTCAGTCAGAGTCCTTAATCTATCAATCCTGATCACACCCTATGAGATATCCCTTTGTTTTACCCTTTCCTCGGTGCAGTTTAAAAATACTTGTTTCCTCTCTTTTGCAGTTCTTATGAGGAGGCTACCATCTGAAACATGATCTGTTTCTCTGTTTTATAGATAGTGCCTGACTTGCTGAGTACATTCAGCTTCCTCTCCATTAATTTCAGATTTCCAAATCTGCAGCTTTTTGATTTTCAAAGACTGAGAGGGCATCTAATAGAGGCATTCAAGATCATAAAAAGATAAGTAAGAATATACAAAGCATAACTTATAAATTGAAAATTAGTTCAGGTTATTCCACTTAAAAGCATCCTGGTTGTACCAGCAAAGCATGCAAGTACAGCAGGCAGTGAAGAAAGCTAATGGCATGCTGGCCTTCATAACAAGGGGAATTGAGTATAAGAGCAAAGAGGTCCTTCTGCAGCTGTACAGGGCCCTGGTGAGACCACACCTGGAGTACTGTGTGCAGTTTTGGTCTCCAAATTTGAGGAAGGACATTCTTGCTATTGAGGGAGTGCAGCATAGGTTCGCAAGGTTAATTCCTGGGATGGCGGGACTGTCATATGTCGAAAGATTGGAGTGACTGGGCTTGTATACTCTGGAATTTAGAAGGCTGAGAGGGGATCTTATTGAAACATATAAGATTATTAAGGGATTGGACACGCTGCAAGCAGGAAGCATGTTCCCGCTGATGGGTGAGTCCAGAACCAGAGGCCACAGTTTAAGAATAAGGGGTAGGCCATTTAAAACGGAGTTGAGGAAAAACTTTTTCACCCAGAGAGTGGTGGATATATGGAATGCTCTGCCCCAGAAGGCTTTGGAGGCCAAGTCTCTGGATGCTTTCAAAAAAGAGATGGATAGAGCTCTTAAAGATAGCGGAATTAAAGGTTATGGGGATAGGGCAGGAACTGGATACTGATAGTGGATGATCAGCCATGATCACAGTGAATGGCAGTGCTGGCTCGAAGGGCTGAATGGCATACTCCTGCACCTATTGTCTATTGTCTATTAACTCAGTCAATAGCTGTGAGGTGACTAGATATTTTGCAATCGCTATTGTAATAACCTTTTAAGATGTATGTTTCCTGTGTTTTATTCCAATAGCACAAGTTAGATGCTGACCAAAGATGTGAGAAGAAAAGAAATAGATATTTTCCCATAAGCAACATAAAAGGAATCTTCCAATCATTTTCTTGGGGGAGTGGATTTAAGGAAGGTGAGGGGCCGCCAGAAGGTAATGAAGGAAATTGGCATGATCAGAGCTGTGGAGATCTCATCAGTCCTGGTGATGTCACTGACATGTTTTAATTCCAACTCCCAAATTGCTTGTACTTTAGTCAATCCTCCCTCAACCTTTTCCACACTGAACAAAACCAGTCTATATAGCCTCTCTCCAGAGATTAAATGTTCCATTCTTGGCAATATCTTGATTGTACCATAATCTCTCTATATTCACTTTATATTCCATGCCTTGATAAAGAAGCATCCTGTATGCCTTATTAACAAGCATATTTACCTGCGCTGCTGGCTTCTTTGGTGTGTAGATGCGAACTTCAAGGACCCTCTGCTCCACACTATCTCCAAGGGTTCTTGAATATATCCTAGCCTTATCAATTCTGCCAATATACACTCTGGCACATTTTGGGGGATTAAATTCTTACTGTTGATCACACTAATTAGCATTATCATTTGATTTGTCTAAAGTACAGAAGAATACATCAAGGACAGAAAATGCAGTACACTAAATTAGAAGAAGTGATGTATATCATTACTTTACCTGTTAACAGTGTTTCAGGAAATAAGTTGTTACAGATGACCTTCTATCTATGTAAATGAAACAGTGCAATTGTGATGTAGGCACACGATGTCAATTTTCTATCACTAAGTATATATCTTCTGGAATATATTTCATTATTTGTTAATCTATTTGTAGTAGTATCACTTTATGTACTGTGTGTGAGTTAAATGTACTGTCTTTTGCACCTTGGTCCGGAGGAACATTGCTCCAGACATGACAATAGATTTGAACTTGACTTGATGATGCACCAAAGGAGGAGGTGGGACACCATGATTGCCATTTACATATAACTTTGATGATTATCGTTTCAGTGCTGTGACAGTTTGGAAACTTGATAATGAGAAGTTTAAACATGAAGCTGTGGGAAAGGTGGTCAATATCTTGGAAAGCAACAACATGCTTTACAGCATTTAATGGCATTTAGACAGGAACATGGACATGGAAGAATTAGAGGAAAATAGGCCAAACACAAGCAAATGGGGCTAGCTCAAGCAGTCAACTCTCTGAGTCCATGTTTAGGAACTAGAATTGGAAAATATTTGCAAATTGGACAGTGGTTCACAAGAATAGAAAAGTCAAATGCCATTCATTTTAAAAGTGTTTGTTTGAAGTATGACAGAAACCTGTGCGGAAGAGTTTCAAAGGGGAAAAGCCATTGCATGGGGCAGTTCCACCTCTCAACCTCGGAAGTCCAAGTCCAGTGGTACAGGTAGTCATCTCAAACTGGGGTCTTATTTGGATGCAGTGTGGATAACCATGGCTTCTTCTGTGCCCTATCATATCCTTCACTCTTCGCAAAGCATTGCAGGACCGCCTTCCTGGCTGTTGGATCTCACTCTTGATCTCATCTGTCCAATCCACCGCAGCTGACTTCTCACACTAGAACAGGTATGTCCCTATCTCATTGGGTAATGAGGCCTGCTGGCTACCTTTGCTTCACTTAGCCCACCTGTCAAAGCGGTGTACCAGGGTGTGGCCACTATTGTATGCATTCAGCTGCTAGGAGCCACAGGTGAGAGCTGAGTGTCTGGTGGAGCTAAAAGGTGAGTGAGCTGCCCCAGAATGAGCACGAGAAGCCCCTTTACCAAAAGGTCGACCCCTCCTTGGGCACCCCATATAATGGCAGTAAAAAGAGAGAATGCTGGAAACATTCAGCAGTTTAACAACATTAGTGGAAAGAGAAAGAATTAATTTTTCAGGTCTGAAACCCTTTGTTAAACAGAAAATAGAGATAAAATATTAGTCTGCAGTGGCAGAAAAGGTGGAGGAGGGAAGGATAGTGGAAAGTATTTCTGATAGTGCGATGCCAAATGAGTTGATGAAGCTTCTTTTTCTGTGTTATATGTTGCCAATGCAAGACTGTGAGATATACCCAACAGTCTAGACTATGCTAATGAAGAGAGATTTCCAGAATTTTTCTTCAGATTTCCAGCAGCTGTGATTTTTAAAATTTATTTTATTTCCACAGATGCTGCCTACCCTGATAAGTGTTTCCAACATTTTCTACTTTTCATTCAGAATTCCAACAACTCTTCCTTTGCGTGTGACTTGTTTTGGAGGTAATCGGGCAAAGATGATAAGTGGTTGATCTCATGGCCCCGGTCATCTCAGAGTTAGAATGTGTGGAGATAAGAAAGAAACCAAAGGAAAATACAACCTCAGGCAGTCACAAAGGTCAGAGTGAATGTGATGTGCGGAAGGGCCCATTTCTATGCTGTGTGATTTGATGACTGTGACTTTTCCCTCTGCTGTAAGAACTGTGATATTTCTATATATGATATACCTGTCAAAATGAATGTATGTGCCACAACTGTCTCTGCAAGTCCTAAAAACGTAAAGCTGTAAAACCAGCGTCACTGAAGTCAGAAACTCCAGAAAATTTATGAGAATATTTTGATGAAAATTAAATCAGTTCCAGATGAAATGATCTCTTCAATAACATTTTGTTATAACTCTCCAATTTAAGATCTCTGACTTTCCTTCAAGATTATATACCTGTATTTTTAAACCCACCACCCTCTCTCCCCACTCCCATCCTCACCCATCCCTAAAATCAACCACCTTTTGCTGGCTTGCCTTGTCAAACTATTAATGCGCATTAATGAAAATTGCTTAGAAAAATAGAGGCTCTGCGCTAGGGAAATTCTAGGCAGCTTCTAGAATAGGTTATATGGTCAGCACAACATTGTGGACCGAAGGGCCTGTACTGTGTTGTAGATTTTCTCTTTTCTATGCTCTAACTATGATTTATTTAATTATTTAATTTGTTTTCCTCATGTTTCACCTTTAGTATTGCTGGGTAAGTTGCGTCTGGGCATTTTACCTAATGCAAAGGTTTTCAATACCAAGACACAAGTTGATAACCTGCCCACAATGTAGCAAGTCCACCTCCGGAAGCTGAGGACCAGTAGTATGCACCTACAGTTTATTTTCTGGTTTCCCTTCCCCCTCATGCTCATTTTGCACTCCAGTTTTCTTCCTGAGAATACATTGAAGGTCCTAACATATGCTAGTATCCAAATTAAAGATAATACACAGGTTGAATAGTTTTATAAACTCTGAATTACTCCTTAAATATAAATATATGAGAAGCTATATTTATATAGTGGGTCAGACAGACAAACAGACTTTGGAGTATAATTTCAATCATTTGAATTAGGCTGCAGTTCTTTAAAAAATAGATCTACAGAGTTAGAGTGTAGTTATTGAGAATTTAACACAATTCATTGATTACAATACTTCCTCCTAATCAAAGTGTTTAAGTAAATACAGTATAGGGCATATTCTCAGCAAAACTTTGTGTTCATGTTTTAGCTAACATGTACTTCTCATATCAGCTTGGTTACTTTGCTAAAATTATGACGATACCGAAATTACAATAATCCAATTTGACTAGATGTTTCATCCATTTATTCTACAACTGTTTATTTCCTTCACTGTTAAAATAAGGAGAAAAACACTAATTGCAGTATAAAATAAGGTGTTTTTTTGGCTTCTAGTGAAATCCCAAAATAATTGAAGCAATATGCGTTCGCAAAGCAAAGCCACAGGTTTGGAAGAATGTAAACAATCAATGTGCCAATCTGACTGAGTGTTTGTTATAATTATTAACACATAATTTGTAACCATTTATCTCAGTGTTGTGACTTGTTAATCTCTGGAGTCTTAGCCAGCAATTAGTTTATGAATATCAGTAAATAAGCATGTCATAGTATTCAGTACAGTACAGAGGAAAACAGAATGAAGACTGTTTATAAATACAACATTTCCAAGCACCAGGAAAGAAACTAATGTCATTATCACAATAAACTTATAAAATTTGCTGTGGCACATCACATAATGGACTCAGTGCTGAAGCATATTTGCACCGCTGGAGGAAATGCCAGAGACCTGGCTTTAATCTGGACCTCAGATGACGTCTGTATTAAGTTTGCACATTCTCAGGGTGCTTTGGTTCCTTTGCAAATGCTTCGACATGTGAGTTGGTAGGTAAATTGGCCACTGCTCCTTGCCTCTAGTGTGTAGGTGAGTGGTAGAATGTGGGAGAAACTTAAAGGGATATGGAGAAAATAAAAACAGAATCATTATAGGATTAGAGTAAATTGGTGTTGTGGCCAGTGTGGACGATGGGCTGAAGAACTGTACCTCTCTATGGCTCTAAGAATCCTGTGATGGTTCTAGTAAGCATTGAATTAATGAAGTTTCAAAACTACGTCCATTGGTTTAGTATTTAGTGTAGGTCTGCATGTTTTGTAGAAATAACTTATAAGAAATAATATAACAATTTCTGGCATAGTCAGTTCTGTGTCTGGACTGTAGAATATACAAGTTTGTACACTCAGCCAAACAAAGAAGTTCGCAGTTTATATCTCTATCTTGACAGATTTCACTAATTCGCAGTTGTTAAATGAGATCAAAAGTCTTTAATGAGAGAATACATCATATCTCTGAAAAGTTTCAGACTTCCTTTACAATGATGCAATATCAAAATAGACTTGACATATCTAATAAAGGGACCCCAAATGAAATCATGATCAACAGAAATTGGTGCTATGCAGTAGACACAATATAATTTGTAACTGAAGCGTCACAGTAGAAAACAGAATGTTGGGAACAGTGGATCAGGGGTCGGAGGTCTCTGTACTTAGTGAATCAATCTCTCTCTCTCTCTCTCTCTCTCTCTCTCTTTCTTGTTGGTGAGGGAGAGTTTGTTGCTGATTCTGGAGTCAGAGAACTCGAAAAAAGTGACGCAGCAGATGTTAACACCATAAATCAGCGAGTTGCTTTGTTTTTATTGGTCTCCCCTCTTGCTGTGTGACATCTCTCTGCTCCTTTATTAGGGGGAGAGGGAGGGAGCCCGTAGCATGTTGAGTTGGACAGGCAAACAACTAGTTTTTCTCTACTGCAGATCATGGTCTCTTGTGGATTTGCTATTGCTTGCTTGGTGAGTGGTAGGTGCTGATGTTTTTTCTGCTGAAATGAGTGTGGGGGAGGGTTGATGCTTTGCTGTATTATGCGTGGGAGGGGGGAGAAGGAGATTTTGGGGTTCTAACGTTTTTCCTGTCATTCTTTCTTTGGGCACTCTTCTGTGTTTGTGGATGTCTGTGAAGTGCAGGAATTTCAGGTTGCATAATGTATACATTCTCCGATATTAAATGGAACTATTGAACTATAATTTGTAATTAAGAATAATTTCTCGGAACTAGGAACTGTCCAATGAAGGGGTGAGGAAGGTGAGAGTCGTTGAAGAGATTCCATAACTAGGCAGAAGGGAATTAAGTGTTTAGTTATTTGTGCTATTACCCAGTAGCAAAGTGAGGTTTGCCTTGAGCTATATTGAAAGAATACTGGAAACAAAGGGGAAAATTCAGTCACTGAGGTTCCCATTGAGACTACCAAGCCAAGAAATGATAGGCGAGATTATATTTGGAGAATGTCAGATGCTGGGAGATAGATTAAAGAATATAACACATGTTAAGTAGTGTTATAATCTCTGGATTATTTTTTATTTTATTTTTTTATTTATTACAAACAAACAAAAAACACAAAAAAATACAGCACATCCACAAAAACCACAACCATAACAAAATCAAATTAAATATTGATCAGCAAAAGGGAGAAAAATATAAAGGCAAAAGTAAGCACACACAGCAGAGACGCACCGCATCAAAAAACCTCAGTCCTCACCCCGTAAGAAAGTCCAATACAGGGCCCCATATCCTTTCAAAGATGTCCCTTCTGTCCTCATTACATAGTCTCAGTCTCTCCAAATGTGAAGTATTTGCCAGTGCTTTCAGCCACAGATCGTATGTAGGCGCAGAGTCCATTTCCCACATTTGCAGGATTAACTTCTTAGCAATCACTATTCCAAATAATACAGCCATTTTTTCATACATATTGGCTGAAGATAGGATGGCTATGAGTGGGTCTGGATCCCACCGCTTCCCAAAAGCCTCAGAGAAACAGTGAAAAATACTTTTCCAATATGCATAAAGCTTACAACATGACCAGAATGAATGTGACAAGTTACTGTTCACAGATTTATATCTATTACAAACTGGTGAAACATCAGGGTAGAAACTGTGCAACTTTTCTTTGGAATAATGGAGTCTACGTATTGCTTTAAACTGTATAAGTCCGTGTCTGACATTGACCGAACAATCATGTATACACTTTAAACCATCATCCCAGGCCTCCTCTGTCAGTTCTATACCCAATTCCTCCACCCATGCCTGTTTAAAACCTGCAGTATTCACCCGAGCTCCATTATGTAGGATCTGTTAAAAATAGGATACGGCACTACAAGTAACAGGATCAAATTTATCTATTGCCTCCAGGGACTCATGTTTGTCTAAAACTTCGAAGTTAGGTGTATATTTCCTAATATAATCTCGAATTTGTAAATATCTAAAAAATCTAGATGCGGGGATATTGTAAACTGCTTGTAACTGCGCAAATGAGGTAAAGTTTCCATTAATATACAGGTCATCTACACTACAGATGCCTCTCTGTTTCCAGGTAGAAAAAGCAGTATCATTCAGGCCAGGCAAAAAGGAATGATTGTCACAAATCGGAGTGTCAATATAAGTTTTTGGGGCTTTAATGTGTAATTGAATCTGCTTCCAAATTCTTATAGTGCTGCCAACCACGAAGCTGTTACTAAAATGTGACTTATTAACTGCAGTGGGGCTATTAAGGAGCTGGTAAGGAAGTATTTTTACAAAGCACTCGCTCTATGAGTAACCATGCTGGGCATGAGTCTGAGGTAGAGGGTGGGCCATTTTTCTACCATGCAAGAATGGATAGGTGGGCAGCCCAGTAATACATTTTAACGTTCGGTGGGGCAAAACCACCTGCTTCCTTAGGCTTTGACAAGTGTTTTTCAGTAATTCTAATGGGTTTATAATTCCAATTGAAGAGTATAATAATTGAATCCAATTGCTTAAAATATGACAGAGGAATAAAACATGGAATTGACTGGAAAAGATGAAGCAATCGTGGCAGTACAATCATCTTGATTGCGTTAACCCTCCCCACCAAAGAAATTCCAAAAGTCAATATTGTGTTTAACCTGCTCAACTTTGTTTCACCAATTCACTTGCAAAAGTTCATCTGGTTTTTTTGTAACAGTCACACCAAGATAAGAAAAATTATCATAAGTTATTTTAAAGGGAATGGACTGTAAGTACGATGTATTTAACCACTGCAGTGACTGGTAGTAGTTCACTCTTATCCCAATTAATAGAGAAACTTGAGAAACTACCAAAATTATTAATTAGAGTCAGAAGGGCGGGTATTGATGTTTGTGGGCTGGAGATATATAAAAGGATATCGTCAGCGTATAACAAAAGGTGATGTTTATGTTCATGCGTATCAATGGGAGAGATCAAAGGGTCCTGTCTGATGCTAGCAGCCAATGGCTCAATGATAACTGCAAACAAAAATGGAGAAAGGTGGCAAACTTGACAAGTCCCATCATTAATTGCAAAAGGGGAGGAACCATTCTGATTAGTGATAATAGAAGCAGATGGGTGTGAATAAATTACCTCAATCCATTTAATCAAAGATGGTCCAAGTCCAAATTTCTTAAGTGCAAACATCATATATGGCTATTCCACTTGATCAAACGCACATTGCGCATCTAATGAAATGACTACAGCCTCTTCTGCATGTTTTGAATATAAAATATTGAAAAGATGATGCAAATTAAAATGCCTATGTCTACCTGGCATAAAGCCAGTTTGATCTGGATGAATAATAGAACAAATGCATTCTTTTAACCTATTGGCCAGGACTTTCCCAAAAATTTTGGTTTCAATGGACAGCAGTGAAATGGGGTGAGATGATGAAACCACCTTGGGATCACAGCCTGGTTTTGGAATCAGAGAAACATTGGCTTTACATGAAGTGGGTGGCAATCTGGAAGCTATCCTAGAGTGAGTCGACATTCGTAAGAGCAGAGGTGACAATTTTGGACCAAATGCTTTGAAGAATTCCATGCTAAAACCATCCGGACCCGCTGCCTTATTTTTGGGAAGGGAAGAGATGACCTTCTTGATCTCATCTAGGCTTATATCAGCATCAAGTGTATTTACTGAATCTGTTGACAGCATGGGCAGATTCAGATTATCAAAAAATGCTTCCATAGCTTCAACGTCCGGATCGCCTTGTGATTGGTAAACATTAGCATAGAACTCCGCAAAACACTTATTAATTTTTTCCGGGTCCGTCAGTAAAATGCCATCTTTCGCCTTTATACGAAGTATGGCCCTGGAGGCCTGCATCTGTCTTAACTGACAGGCTATTAACTTATGGGGCTTTTCACCAAGCTCAAACTACCTCTGTCTGACATGTGTCAGTAGTTTTGAAGCACTTAGGACATTATAGAATTATACTCATACCGTAAGGCAGTAACCTTATTAAGTAATTCTGCTTCCTGGTTTATTTTGTAAGAAGCTTCCAGGTTTGCCAACTGATCATCTATTTCAGTTAACCTTTTCCTAAATCTTCTTTTCTCCGCTGTCTTATATGCTGTTATGCATCCTCTAATAACCGCCTTCATGGCCTCCCAAAGAGTGGAATCATCAACACCGCCCACATCGTTGGTGCTTACGTATAGATCTATCTTATCTGAAAGATAAGAGCAAAAATCCTTATCCTTTAGCAAAGCATTATTTAAACGCCAACTATATTCGCCTCTTTTGCGGTTAAATTTAAGTGTAAGGGAGACAGGATTATGATCCGATATAAGTATATTATGGTAAGTGCAACCGACTACCGACAAGTCCAATTTCGAATCTAACAGAAAATAATCAATCCTAGAGTAGGATTTATGTACTGTGGAGAAATATGAAAAATTCTTCTTCGTGGGATTAAGAAGCCTCCGAATATCCACTACGTTATATGATTGCATGAGATTATTAAGTGTTACACCATTTTTAAGTGAACAAATTTGGGGACGTTGTCTATCTAGGAGGGAGTTTAAGATGCAATTAAAGTCTCTACCTACAATTATGTGAGAGTCAGACAGATTAGGCACGGCCTTAAAGAGGTTCTGAAAAAAAATTGGATCATCAAAGTTGGGCCCGTACACATTCACTAAGGTCAATGGTATAGAATTTAATATTCCACTTACCATTACATATCTGCCCCTCAGGTCAGGTTTGTGTGTGAATAAACGGCTGTATGTTTTTTTTATTAGGATTGCAACACATCTAGTTTTAGTACTAAAATTCGACTGGTAGACCTGAGATGCCCAGGAGGGACAAAGCACTTTCGCTGCTGTTTTCTTACTGTGCGTTTCTTGGAGAAAACAATTATCAGCTTTGAGTGTACGAAGGTGTGCATACACCTTCCCTCTCTGCGTTGGACTATTCATCCCCCGTATATTCCAGCTGACAAGTTTAGTCTCACCAATGCTGTGCATATGCGAATTAGATATCGTATCTGCTGCTTAATAAAAAAAAAATGCTGTATGGTCGTGGCATAACACAAACTGTAACTTGAACAAATAGATATGCTGTAACAACCCCTTGATTGTTACAGCACACCTCTGGATTTTTCTTAACAGAATAGATAAATGGAGAGGTATTTAGTGGTGTGGAGCAACAGAAAGCCTTGGACTGTCAGCCTACGGATACTGATAGGTAGTTGTAATATCATCAGAAACGCATATCCGATGCTTTCTTGCATGATGAGGACTAAGAAGATGCTCAGAGGACAGAAGAGTTTAAAACATTTGGGAAAGACATGGCAGGCATAGTTTAAGGTAGAAAATGGAAAGTGCAAATAAAAGCCAGTGGCACAATAGAGCCTATAGTGAAGGTGATATTCGACACTGGTAACGATACAGCTGGGTACTGCAAACACTTCTGGTCACCCATTACATGGAAGATGGAGATGATGCAGAGGAGACCTACAAAGATGTTATCAGGAGAGGAAATTGTACCTGAAACAAAAGACTAAATAAACAAAGAAAACTGAGGAAGTTGAGAGGAAACTTAATTGAGGTGTTCTGATGTGAATAATTAGAAAGGAATTATTTGGAAATATCTAAATTAGTAGAACAATTAGAAAGGAGATGTGCTAAGTTTTTCATGCAAAAGAAGGTCAGGGTCTGAAACTTCCATTTTGAAAATGTAGCAGAGACAAAAATACTCATCATATTGAAATAATACTTGGATACATTCTTGGGGGAGCTTTGACATGCAGGGATATCTGACCCTCAATACAGGAGCTCCTCAGGGCTGTGTCCTGAGCCCTCTCCCCTACTCCCCATACACCCACGACTGTGTTGCCATGCACAAATCTAATCTGCTGAACAAATTTGCAGATGTTAATGACATTGATCGGCCTTATTTCCAACAATGATGAGACAGCATACAGAGGAGAAGTCAATGCCCTGACACAGTGGTCTCTCAATTTTGAAAAAAATGAAACAGAGACAGGCTGTCCCCTATTGACGTCAATGGGACTGTAGTTGAGAGGGTGAGTAGTTTCAAGTTCCTTGGTATATACATCACCCAGGATCTCACCTGGACTGTACATACTGGCCATGCGGTTAAAAAAAAGCACAGCAGCGCCTCTTTCACCTTAGGCAGCTGAAGAAGTTTGGCATGAGTCCCCAGATCCTCAGGACTTTCCACAGGGAAACCATTGAGAACATCCTGACTGGCTGTGTCATCGTCTGGTACAGAAACTGTACTACCTTCAATCGCAGGGCACTGCAGAGAGTGGTGCAGACAGCCCAGCGTATCTGTGAAGGTGAACTTTCCTCTATTCAGGACAGTTAAAGCAGCAGGTATGTAAAAAGGGCCCAGAGGATCATCAGGGACTCCAGCCACCCCAACCACAAACTGTTTCAGCTGCTTCTGTCTGGCAAACGGTAACACAGCATTAATTAAGGTCAGGACTGACAGGCTCTGGAGTAGCTTCTTTCACCAGCCATCAGATTTATCAAAACACATTGATCTGATTGTGTATCTGACTGTACGCTGAACTGATTGTGTACCTGACTGTACATTGATCTGATTGTGTATCTGACTGTACACACATGTACACAAAACAATTGTCTGTACAATCTTAGTGTTTGGGCAATATCCTCCCACATTTCCCATCTTTAATGCTTGTACGTTGCAATGGAGACGCGGTGTAAAGGTTTTTAATCCCTTGGGTGTAAGAAATAAAAATAAATACAAATACGAAAACAAGTGCTGGAAGGTTAGTTTAGATTAGGGGACTGGCTCATGTAGATTAGGTTAGGGATTTGGCATATGTAGATTAAGTTAGAACATGTAGAACACGTAGATTAAGTTAGGGAACTATGATTCTATAATTTCTCAGAATACAACTTCAAATACAGGTATCGGGGCTGTTGAAATGGATTATTGAAGACAGGAATACATGGCTGAAGGAATGGGAAAGTCAGGTTTCACCTCTTACAATACCAGCACTGGTATTGAGACAAGAACAGCAACATGGGAATCAGCCCGAGCTGAACAAGATAGGGCCCTGTATCCAAGTAAGAAAGGCAAATAGGGTGGACACACCCTATTTGAACTGGAAAGGAAGTGGGCAAAGGAGAAATCCGTATCATTAATACTTTTAAAATAAGTGAAGAGAGATATCCAAGTGGATAAACACTATTGGTACTAAGTAAAAACTTAATGCTTGCCTGGATCTATTCATCTGGAGATAATATATTTGAGCTTCAGAAAATTAATTTTAAATAACAAATGTGGTAGATTGGCTTTGTCACATATACATTGAAACATCAAAACATACAGTAAAATGTGAAATTGCATCAAATCAAATCAGCAAGGATGTTGCTGGGGGCAGCCTGCAAGTGTCGCTTCACTTCTGGTGCCAATATAGCATGCTCACAACTTACTACTCTCAGTCTAACTGTACATCTTTGGAATGAGGGAGAAAATCAAGGCACCCAGTCATGGGGACTACAAATTCAGACAGTGGTAGGGATCAAACAGGGATCGATAATTACTGGCTCTGTAAAGTGATTGCGCTGCCGCGGCCATTATGAATAATAGTCATCATGAAACCGTGGATTTCTGTACCTCAGAATCAGGTTTACTATCACCGGCATGTGACGTGAAATTTGTTAAATTAGCAGCAACAGCTCAATGCAATACATAATCTAGCAGAGACAGAAAAAAAAATAAAATATATAATAAATAGACAAGTAAATTACACATATTGAATAGATTATTAAAAGCAACACAGACACACCTCAGAATACAGAAATATTGTATATTAAAAAAGTGAGGTAGTATCCAAAGCTTCAAACTCCATTCAGGAATCAGATGGCAGAGGAGAAGAATTTGTTCCTGAATCGCTGAGTGTGTGCCTTCAGGCTTCCGTATCTCCTACCTGATGGTAACAGTGAGAAAAGGATATGCCCTGGGAGCTGGAGGTCATTAATAATGGACGCTGCCTGTTCGGCTCACTAAGGTTGTTTAAGCGGAAAAAATCTATTTCCTTTATCCAGTCCAACTCAGGTGTGACTCAAAGTGGAACTGGGGTAGATTTTACTTTTAAATGTCCTCTAAAATTCTATTAAAGTTCTTTTGCGTCTGTATTTACTAAGGAAGCTGGCATGAAATCTATGGAATTGAGGGAATCAAGTAGTGAGACCATGGAAACTGTACAGATTGAAAAGGAGGAGGTGCTTTCTGTCTTGAGGAAAATTAAAGTGGATAAATCCCCGGGACCTGACAGAGTGTTCCCTCGGACCTTGAAGGAGACTAGTGTTGAAATTGCGGGAGCCCTGGCAGAAATATATAAAATGTCGCTGTCTATGGGTGAAGTGCCGGAGGATTGGAGAGTGGCTCATGTTGTTCTGTTGTTTAAAAAAGGATCGAAACGTAATCCGGGAAATTATAGGCTGGTGAGTTTAACGTCAGTAGTAGGTAAGTTATTGGAGGGAGTACTAAGAGACAGAATCTACAAGCATTTGGATAGACAGGGGCTTATTAGGGAGAGTCAACATGGCTTTGTGCATGGTAGGTCATGTTTGACCAATCTGTTGGAGTTTTTCAAGGAGGTTACCAGGAAAGTGGATGAAGGGAAGGCAGTGGATATTGTCTACGTGGACTTCAGTAAGGCCTTTGACAAGGTCCCGCATGGGAGGTTAGTTAGGAAAATTCAGTCACTAGGTATACATGGAGAGGTGGTAAATTGGATTAGACACTGGCTCGATGGAAGAAGCCAGAAAGTGGTGGTAGAGAATTGCTTCTCTGAGTGGAGGCCTGTGACTAGTGGTGTGCCACAGGGATCAGTGCTGGGTCCATTGTTATTTGTCATCTATATCAATGATCTGGATGATAATGTGGTAAATTAGATCAGCAAGTTTGCTGATGATACAAAGATTGGAGGTGTAGTAGACAGTGAGGAAGGTTTTCAGAGCCTGCAGAGGGACTTGGACCAGCTGGAAAAATAGGCCGAAAAATGGTAGATGGAGTTTAATACTGACAAGTGTGAGGTCTTGCACGTTGGAAGGACAAACCAACGTAGAACATACAGGGTTAATGGTAAGGCACTGAGGAGTGCAGTGGAACAGAGGGATCTGGGAATACGGATACAAAATTCCCTAAAAGTGTCATCACAGGTAGATAGGGTCGTAAAGAGAGCTTTTGGTACATTGGCCTTTATTAATCGAAGTATTGGGTATAAGAGCTGGGATGTTATGATGAGGTTGTATAAGGCATTGGTGAGGCCGAATCTAGAGTATTGTGTTCAGTTTTGGTCACCAAATTACAGGAAGGATATTAATAAGGTTGAAAGAGTGCAGAGAAGGTTTACAAGGATGTTGCCGGGACTTGAGAAACTCAGTTACAGAGAAAGGTTGAATAGATTAGGACTTTATTCCCTGGAGCGTAGAAGAATGAGGGGAGATTTGATAGAGGTATATAAAATTATGATGGGTATAGATAGAGTGAATGCAAGCAGGCTTTTTCCACTGAGGCAAAGGGAGAAAAAAACCAAAGGACATGGGTTAAGGGTGAGGGGGAAAAAGTTTAAAGGGAACATAAGGGGGGGCTTCTTCACACAGAGAGTGGTGGGAGTATGGAATGAGCTGCCAGACGAGGTGGTAAATACGGGTTCTTTTTTAACATTTAAGAATAAATTGGACAGATACATGGATGGGAGGTGTATGGAGGGATATGGTCCGTGTGCAGGTCAGTGGGACTAGGCAGAAAATGGTTCGGCACAGCCAAGAAGGGCCAAAGGGCCTGTTTCTGTGCTGCAGTTTCTATGGCAAAAGAGCCATGAGAGCCAGCCAGTTTAGGACCAATTAGGAATGTGCAATTATTGCTGCTCTTGCCAGTGATGCCCACATCCTGTGATAATTAATTTTTTTCCAGACATTGTCAAATACTCTATCAAGGACAACCAAAGTTACTTCTAATGAAATAACTGCAATGATGAAAATAATGGCACAAAAGAATGATGAATGCCCAGGACCATTCTGAGGTGTGTCTATTTTGCTCTTAAGCACTCATTCCCCCAAAGCAAGAATTAAGCTTTTGGTCCCTTTGGAATTAATGCTGATATCAGCTTCTGCCCGAAACCTAGAAGATCCAGAAATGTGTATAAATGACTTTGCTAACATGTGTCACTTTGTATATTCTGTATATGTGGAGCATTTTCAGAATGCAACGTTGCACAGATGGGATTTCTTTCCCCTACAAACAACGTGAATCTTTCCAACATGTAAAGAAACTTCTCCACTTGTGGGCCTCACAGGGAATGCTTTAAGCAGATGGAAAATTTCCAATTCCCACTAAATTATTCAGAACTCCATTGAAAATTTGATAGATTTATTTAATTTTAAACTTACAGAGTAAATGTTACGGCTGAACCATTGATTTAGATATTTTTAACTTGTAAGCTGCTGCATATGATGAATGGGTAACATTTCACAATGAATGTAAAAATGTTTACATTTGGTGAAAATAGCTACATTTTAGAAATCCTATGGATTACTAATAAACATTGGTTAAAAGATATTAATTAAAAAGCCTTTGGAAATTGCTTTGGTTTAATCTTCATTCAGTTAATGAACTATGTCAGACAGGCACGCGGTCATTCAAGGTGAAGTAAGCCCCTTACTCAATTGCATTCGTGTTATGAGTCTAGAAGACACAAGAGACAGCAGATGCAGGAATCTGGAGCAACAAACAATCTGCAGGAGGAACTTGTCAAGTCCTTTGGGGGGATGTTGGAAGGGGTAAGGAATTATTGACATTTTGGGTTGAAGCCCTGCATCAGGACTTGTTATATTCTGGGAATGAGTCTGTCAGTTTCCCCATCATTGGGCTCCAAATGGAATCCAATCACAAAGCCTATTTTTGCTGTGATTCCTGTACATTATGTCTCCCAGAGCTTGAAGCAGGTCAATCTATGAAGAATCTGAAATGTCAAATGCTAATTTTACCATTGGTGGTTTCATCCGTTCTACTGAACGGATCCTGACCCAGATCTGGTCCGTACCCTCCAAATATCTGGACCTGCCTCTCGTTTTTTTTTGCACTACCTTACTTTCCATTTTTCTATTTTCTATTTCTGATTTATAATTTAAATTTTTATATTTACTAATTTTTACTATGTTTAATATTTTTAATATTTAATATTTGTAATCCAGAGAGCGGGAAGCGCAGAATCAAATATCGCTGTGATGATTGTACGTTCTAGTACCAATTGTTTGGCGACAATAAAGTATAAAGTATACAAGGCCTTTTCTCACTATTTTGATTCTTTACCTTACTACTTTCATATGTTATTCTTTACTTACAGCTATATTTTCAAACTTAGTTTATCTATTCTTGTCTTTCCAATGTTTTAATTTATAATTCAATTATTTGTTAATCCTTACTGAAATAAGCATTATAAAAGTAAATTAGAACATGATTCACTTGCAAAAATGTACTTAAGGCATAGCAAGTACAAGTTTCAACCATCATTATGACATTCAGATTTCATCGGGCAGGAGGTACAGAAGCTTGGAGCCACACAAGTTTCAAAAGCAGCTACTTTCCTTCAATCATTTATTTCTTGAATCAACCAGCAAAATCCAAATCAGCCCAGTTTAGTAATACTTTGACTACATTGCATTAAAATTGACTTTTATTTGTTCAAAGTGTGTTCTTTCTTATAAAAATTGTGTGTAATTTATGTTTAAATTGTAGTTTTCAGGTGATAGCCACTTATATGATGGCATGTAGTTGTGATTCTGCTGTGAGTAAGCTTTTCAATGCACCTGAACAGATATGTACTTGTGCATATGACAATAAACTCAATACTGGTCTTTATAACTGGTGACATAACATTATGCAAATTCTGCTACTGTATGCTGCCTTGGTAACTATGGTTATCAGGAACTTGATAATGACGCGGAAGTTCAAAAAAACATCGAAGTAAATTTATATCTAAGTACATACTGTATATGTCACCATACGTCAATCCTAAGATTCATTTTCTTGTGGGCATTCACAATAAATATAAAGAAACAACAAAAAAGCAAGCAAAATAATAATAATAATAAATAAACAATAAATATTGGGAACATGAGATGAACAATCTGTCAAAGTGAGTCCACAGGCTGTGGAAGCAGTTCAGAGTTGGGGTGAGTGAAGTTATCATCCTCTGGTTCAAGAGCCTGATGGTTGAAGGGGAATAACTGCTTCTGAACCTGATGGTGTGAGTTGTGAGCAGCAGAAAGAAGAGAGCATGGCCTGGATGGTAGGGGCCCCTGATGATGGATGCTGCTTTCCTGCGACAGTGCTCCCTGTAGATGTGCAAATGGCACAATGAAAAAAACTACAGTCTGCCCAGTTTTGTGACCCGAGGTTAATCTGAGCAGAAGCAGCTAACAGCATACTGCATTCCGGGCTGCAGAAACACAAGATTCTGTGAAAGAAACATAACGTACACTTCGGGGATGCATGGTGGAAGTGTAGGCCAGGAATCTTGTTATAATAAAAACAGAACATGCACGGACATGCTGCTTTCTCTTATTTTTATTCATCCATAGATATAGAATACATTGGTTTCAAAGTTGAGACCACAGAATATAGGAGAAGAATTAGGCCATTTCACCCATCGAGGCTAATCTGCCATTTCATCATGGAAGATCCATTTCTCTCTCACCCCGATCTCCTGGCTTCTCCCCATAACACTTCATGCCTTGGCTAATCATGAATCTATCAATGTCTGCTTTAAATGACATAGCTTCCATAGCCAGCTGTGGCAAAGAATGCCACAGATTCACCACTCTCTGGCTGAAGAGATTCCTCCTCATCTCTATTCTAAGTTTACATCCCTCTACCCTGAGGCTGTATTCTCTGGTTCTAGACTCTCCCTCCATAGGAAACTCCTCTCCATACCCACTCTATCGAGGCCTTTCAACATTTGATAGGTTTTAATGAGCTCCCTCCTCATTCTTCTGAATTCCGCTAAGTACATGCTCAGAGCCATCCAACACTCTTCAGATGATAAGCCTTTCTTTCCCGGAATTTTTTTCATGAACCTCCTTTGAACCCTCTCACATGCTTTCTTAGATAAGGGTCCCAAAACTGCTCACAATACTCCGAGTGAGGCCTCACCTGTACCTTATAAGGCCTCAACATTACATTCTTGCTTTTATATTCTAGTCCTCTCGAAATGAATGTTAACATTGTATTTGCCTTCCTCACCACCAACTCAACCTGCAAATTAACCATTAGAGAATCCTGCACAAGGGCTCTCAAGTCCTTTTGCATCTCAGATTTTTGAATTTTCCTTCCATTTAGAGAATAGTCTATGTTTTTATTTTTTCTAACAAGGTGCATGACTATACACTTCCCAACACTGTGTTCCATCTGCCACTTATTTGCCCATTCTCCTAATCTGTCTGCAGTCTCTCTGCTTCCTCAACACTCCCTGCCCTTCCAGCTATCTTTGGAACATCTGCAAACTTGTTCTCAAAGCCATCAATTCCATCTTCCAAATCATTGACAAATAACTTAAAAAGAAGTGATCCCAACACAAACCCTGTGGAACACCACTCGTCACTGATAACCAACCAGAAAAGGCTCCCTTTACTCCCACTCTTTGCCTCCTGCCAATCAGCCAATGCTCCTTCTATACTGGTATCCTTCATGTACTGTAATACCATGGGCTCTTGACTTGTTAAGCAGCTTCATGTGTGGCACCTTGTCAAAAGCCTTCCAAAAATCAAAGTACACAACATCTACCAATTCTTCTTTGTGTTTTCTGCTTGTTCTTACTTCAAAGAATTCCAACAGATTTGCCTGGCAAGATTTTCTCTTAAGGAAACAATGGCAACCTCTGCCTATTTCATCATGTTCCTCCAAGTACCCCAAAACCACATCCAACATTTTCCGAATCATTGAAGTCAGACTAACTGGCCTATACTTTCCTTTCTTCTGCCTCGCTCTCTTTTTGAAGAGTGGAGTGACATTTGCAATTTTCCAGTCTTTCGGAACTATTCCAGCATCTAGTGATTCTTGAAAGATTATTACTAATGCCTTCACAATCTCTTCAGCCACCTCTTTCAGATCCTTGGGATGAACACCGTCTGGAGCTGGTGACTTATCTATTTTCAGACCTTTCAGTTTCCCAAACACTTTCTCTCTAGTAGTGGTAACTTCACACACTCCATGGCCCCTGACACCTGGAACTTCCACCATACTGCTAGTGTCTTTTACAGTGAAGACTAATACAGAATACTTATTCAGTTCACCCATAATTTACATGTCCGCCATTACTACCTTCCCAGCATCATTTTCTACCGATCTGATATCCACCCTCACCTTTCTTTTACTCTTTATATATCTGAAGAAACTTTCGGTATCTTCTTTAATATTATTGGCTGGCTTACCTTTATATTCCATTTTTTCTCTCTTTATGACCTTTCAGTTGCCTTCTGTTGATTTTTAAAAGCTTCCAAATTCACTAATTTCCCATTAAGTTTTGATCTATTATATGCCCTCTCTTTGGCCTTTACATTGGCTTTGACTTCCCTTGTCAGCTAGGGTTGCATCATCCTGTCTTCAGAATACTTCTTCATTGGAATGTGTCTAACCTACACCTTGCGAAGTGCTCCCAGAAACTCCAGCCATTGCTGCTCTGCCATCATCCTTGCTGATGTCCCCCTCCAATCAACTTTGGTCAACCCCTCTTTCATGCCTCTGTCATTCCCTTTACTCTACTGTAATACTTATACATCCAAGACTTTAGCTTCTCCTTCTCAAATTGCAGGGTGAATTCTATCATATTGCAATCACATTTCCCATAAGGGTTCCTTTACCTTAAACTTTCTAAACAATTTTGGTGCATTGAACAACACCCAATCCAAAATAGCTGATCCCTTATTGGGCTCAACACAAGCTGCCCTAAAAAGCCATCTTGTAGGCACTCTACAAATTTCCCCTCTTGAGATCCAGCACCAACCTGATTTTCCCAATCTATCTGCATACTGGGGGGAGAAGATGGTGGCGCAAAGCAGTGCACGTGGCCGTTCTGAAATGATATTGTATGTGTTAACTAGGGGCCGTGCACAATCCTGATTTGATGTAGGCAGATGTGAGAAGCACAGAGGAACACCTGAAGAAACTTCTGAAATGCCTGCTTCGCTGCCGCTGCTACTGTGCTATCAAGAATCTCTGGAGGAGTAGGCCCCAAATCCTCGGCTTTGCCTATTGCCGGGGCCGGGGTTGAAGTGCTCAACAGAGATGGTGCTTGGTTTCGGAGGGCTGGTCGGAGGCTCGAAGTTTTCAGACGGACTCAAGAGTCGGCTGTGGTTGGGTGCTTCCAGGATGCTGCATCGGCAAGTTTGTGGCACTGGAAGCTCATGGCAGGAAGAGTTTTTTTCTTCCTTCTACCGTCTGCGTGAGATGATGGGAGTTTCGAGAGACTCTGAGACTTTTTTTTACCATGCCCATGGTCTGTTCTTCATCAAATTACGGTATTGCTTTGCACTGTTGTAACTATATGTTATAATTATGTGGTTTTTGTCAGTTTTTCAGTCAGTTTGTCTTGTGTTTCTGTGATATCATTCTGGAGAAACATTGTATCATTTCTTAATGCATGCATTACTAAATGACAATAAAAGAGGACTGCGTGTCCTCATAATCTAATCTAATATTGAAATCCACCATGACTATCATAACATTGCTCTTTTGATATGTATTTTCTATCTCCCACTGTAATTTGTTTGGCTCTCTGTATATAATTCCCACCAGTGTCTGTTTGCTCTTGCAGTTTCTTAGCTCTACTCAAAATGATTCTATTCCTTCTGATCCTATGTCACCTTTCTAATTATTTGATTTCATTTTTTTACCAACAGAGCCACCCCACTCCCTTTGCTTGTCCTTTCAATACAAAGTGTATCCTTTGGTGTTAAGCTCCCAGCTTACATCTTCTTTCAGCCTCAACTCAGGGATTCCTTCAATGTCATACTGGCCATTCTCTAACTGTGCTACAAGATCGTCTTATTTCATATACTATGTGCATTCAAATATAACATTTTTAGTCCTGTATTCATCATCCTTTTCTATTTTGACCCCCCTTTTAATTTGCAACTCTGCCGTTGACTGCAATTTTGCCGTTGGTGCTCGCAGTCTCACTACACATTGTCTCTGTTTGTAAACCAACTACCCCATCCTCGGTCCTATCACTTCGATTCCCATCCCCCTACCAAATTTGTTTAAACCTTCCAGGGCAGCTCTACCAAACCTGCCCGCAAAGATATTAGTCCCCCTCGGATTCAGGTGTAATCCATTCCTTTTGTACAGGTCGTACAGGCCCTATTCTTATCCTAAACATGAGAAAATGTGCAGATGCTGGAAATCTAAAGCAACACACACAAAATGCTGGAGGAACTCAGCAGGCCAGGCAGCATCTATGGAAATGAATAAACAGTTAACCTTTTGAGCTGTGACCCTTCCTCCAGCATTTTACATGGGTTCCTGTTCTTACCCTCACCGGCACTTGGCACAGGCAGCAATCCAGAGATTACTACCCTTGAAGTCCTGTTTTTCAGCTTTCTACCCAGCTCCCTAAAATCTCTCTTCAGGACCTCCTCACCTTTCCTACCTAGGTCATTGATGCCAATATTTACCAAGACTTCTGGCTGCTCACACTTCCCCTTCAGAATGGCATGAATCCAATCCGAGATATCACTGACCTGGCAGCAGGGAGGCAACATACTGTACCATCCAGGTGACTCTATCGTTTCCAGATTCTCATCTCAATTCCTCTAACAAGGGAATCTTCTATCACTACTGCAGTTCCCTTCACCACTCTTCTCTTTTTTTTTAAATGTTATTATTATTTGGATAAGGTATTCACAAGTAATACACAAACTTTTTTTACATATATACCCTTTTCCATTTTTATGTGAGTAAATCTATATTAATTTGTACATTCACAAGTGCACATTGAGATAACATAGAAAATAATTAAGCACTCAAATAGATGTTAATGTGCAATTGTAATTCCACTCTATTAAACTAAATAATGATAATAGTTATTATAAAAAATATTAATAATAGTGGTTGAATAGTAATTTCCATGTATCCCTTCTGGTCCATTTCTTTCTGGTCCAAAATTTCCCCAGATCTTTTCTTTAATTGTGTTAATTCCACATTTTCCAAAAAATAGAACAGTAAACATTCGAGCCAAGGGTGCTTACTTTAACACTATTACTATGTTGGTGAGACAAACAGTATAAACCATTTGGAGAGTCATATAAAGTCTGCTTGCTCTGGGGTTATAAATTCAATCCACTTATTCCAAATTTGATAAAATTTTTCCTTTTGAATTCTCAGAGAGTACGTCATCTTTTCCATTTTTAAATATTTCCAAAACGATTTCATGCCAATCTTCTAATGTAGGTGGTGTTGGATTTAACCACTTTCTGGTGATTGATTTCTTACTTGTCGCTAAAAAGGCCTGCAGCAGCTTTTTATCTTTCTTCTGTTTCAAAAACAATACATGCCCCAAGTAGAGAGTCTCAAAGTTCAGAGGTATCTGAGTCTTAAATACCTTAACTAATGTTCTGTGAATACCTTCCCAATATAAACTTAATTTAGGGCAATCCCAAAAAATATGGAAATGAGTTGCCTCCTTGGAGCCACACCTTCTCCAACATGCCACACTTGTGTCTTTATATCTTTCCTGGTATGGAGTCTTGAAGTATCTTATAATATTTTTCCAACAATGTTCTCTCCAAATTAAAGAGTTAGTCGAAGACCACTGGAAGCTGCATATTTTCCCACAAGCCTCCTCTGAAAGTACCGACCCCGCTTCTTTCTCCCACTTCTCTTTAATATACAATGTGTTTTCATTTTTGGCATGAGAGAGGGCATTATATAATCGAGAAATTGATTTACTTGGTATTGAACTGCAAGCCAAATTCAGAATCTTGAAAAATATTAATTCTACTGTTGATGAGTCTGTATATCTACAACTCTGGTTAACATGATGTCATACTTGAAGGTACCTAAAAAAGTCATTGTGTTCTAGGCCATGTTTGTCCTGCAGGGATTGAAAACTTTGTAATACACTTTTATGTGTGAATGAGAGGTAGGTTGTAAGACCTTTCTTTATCCACAGTTCAAATCCTTTATCTCCTCTGCTGGGAAGAAATTCAGTATCATAAGCACACCATCTAAAAAGTTTTAACATGATCTTGATCCCACATGAATTAGTCACCTTCTACCATACTTTTAATATGAGATTTATCCAGCTGTTTTTAATCTTTTCCAATTGGGCCATCAATCCTTTGTCTGCTATTGAGGCTTGTAGAGGAAAACTGTCAATCAGTTCGAATTCTATTTCCTACCATCTAGCCTTATATTCCCTATTGCACCAATATAACAGAGGGGTTATCTGTGAAGCATAAAAATAATTTCTCAAACAAGGGAGTGCCATACCTCCTCCTTCCTTTCCTAACTGTAAGGTATTAAATCCGATCCTAGGTTTCTTTCCTTGCCAGATAAAGTGTGAAATCCATTTGTCCCATTCCCTGAATTGATTATCGTCCACCTCCACAGGTAAAGTCCAGAAAAGGTAAAGTAACCGAGGGAGAATATTCACTTTTATGGCATTTATCCTTGAATTTAAACTTAAAAAGTGGATAAAATTCCACCTATGTATATCTGCTTTTATCTCTGAAATTATTGGCCCATAATTTACCTGTGACAATGTTGAAAGAGCTTTTGGCAGGGTTATTCCTAAATATTTTAATGATTTAGCTTCCCATTTAAGATCATATGTAACCTGCAGTTTTTTTGGATTCTGTATAATTTAAGGACAAAACCTGTGTTTTCTTTACATTAATTTTATAACCTGATATTTTCCCGAACTCATCCAACAGTGTAAACAATCCTATAAATGATTTTTCTGATTCACTCAAATAGACTAAAACGTCATCTGCCAATAGCGCCACCTTCTGTTCAATCCCTGCCACCTTGATACCTTTTACAATTTCGCTCTATCTTATTAGTTGGGCAAGAGGTTCAATATATAGCGCTAAAAGGAGAGGGAACATTGGGCATCCCTGTCTAGTTCCTCTCTCTAAAATAAAAGAGTCAGAGAGGTCCCCATTTATCTTAATTCGAGCCGTAGGGCTGTCATATAAAGTCTGGATTACTTTAATAAACTTTTCTTGAAAGCTGAATCTTCCTAACACTCTGTATAGGAATACCCAACTAAATGAATCAAAAGCTTTCTCAGTTTCTAATCCCACTACCATTGTCTCTGTCCCGTTCTTAATAACCTGTTCTAGTATGTGTAAAGTTCTCCTTATGTTGTCCTGAGTTTGTCTTTGCTGAATGAATCCAGTCTGGTCTAAGTGGATGAGTCACCTCTCTTCTCCTCTGAACCACAATGCCAGGCTCAGTGCCGGAGGTAAGCGCCAGGCTCCCCTCTGGTAGTTCATCCCCCTCAACAGTATCCAAAATGGTATACAGGTGTCCCCCGCTTTTCGAACGTTCGCTTTATGAAATCTCACTGTTACGAAAGACCTACCCTATTTTCGCTTTCAGAAGGTGTTTCCACTGTTACAAAAAAAAATTCAGCGTGCAAAAAAATCAATACGCTATAAAAGGCAGCACGCCCCGAGCAGCCGCTCTCCCTTGGATCCTCACCGGCGTTGCTTAAACACGAGCCTGTGAGCAGCTGTTTGCAAGATGAGTTCTATGGTATCGGAAAAGCCTGAACGAGCTCGTAAGGGTGTTACACTTACAGTAAAACTAGACATAATTAAGCGTTTTGATCGTGGTGAATGAAGTAAGGACAACGTGAGTTTGGCTTGTGGAAGTTGACGAAGATGATGTTGAAGAGGTTTTGGCATCCCATCACCAAGAACTGACAGATGAAGAGCTGATGCAATTGGAAGAAAAAAGGATAACAATCGAAACCGAATGAGTAATGATAAAGTACGACTTTAATTTTGAAAGGGTATGTCGGTTTAGGGGATATTTGCAGGATGGTTTGAGTCCTTATTAAAGAACTGCGTGATAGAAAAATACACGAGGCTCAGTAGTCAAGCAAGCCTTCCACATTAACCACAGCGGACGACGAACCTCGACCTTCGACATCGAGGCAGGCAGTCATAGGAGAAGTTGAGCTGCCTGCTCTAATGGAAACAGGCAACGAGATGACACCCCAGTGTCCCATCACCCCAACCCCCAAGCCACGGACAGATACCAATTTGCGGAGAATGCAAAGGTAGCCAGGAGGCACACAACACATCTTTAAGAAAAAAGCCGAAATAAACGTGCTAATTAGAGACGACGCAATCGGAAATCGGCACTGATCTGGGCCGATAATTACGGGCGGCACCTAATTAATTAGCATGTTTGTTTCGGATTTTTTCTTAAAGATGCGCTATGTGCCTCCCGGCTACCGCTGGACCCCTGCATTCTTCGCAGCAATGTATCACTCGGCGGCCTGGAGGGTGGGGGGCCACTGCACCATCCAAACTCCGACGACTCAGTCTAACACACCATCTTCAATGTGCTCGGCGCTGAACCAATTCCGGTAAGTGATACTACACTGTACATACACTATTTCTACTTTATATCGGCTGTGTATTTTTACGTGTTATTTGGTATGATTTGGCAGCTTCATAGCTTAAAGGTTACTGGAGAGCACTTGCGCGTGTTTTTGCCAACGGCGCTTGCGTGAGATTTTCTGCCAACGGCGCTTGCGTGAGATTTTCACTCCGGAGAACAGTTCAGTAATGATTCTGGAAAAGTATTTCTACTTTATATAGGTTGTGTATTTATCATATCATTCCTGCTTTTACTATATGTTACTGTTATTTTAGGTCTTATGTGTTATTTGGCATGATTTGGTAGGTTATTTTTGGGTCTGCGAACGCTCACAAAATTTTCCCATATAAATAAATGGTAATTGCTTCTTCGCTTCACGACATTTCGGCTTACGAATCGTTTCATAGGAACTCTCTACCTTCAGATGGCGGGGGAAACCTGTACTTATTGTTGAGGAGAAGGGCCATAGGAGTACTCTGTACTGGCTACTCATTTTCCTTTCTTCCCCTAACAGTCACCCAGTTATCTACCTCCAGCAACCTAGAAGTGACTACCTCCCTGCAGCTACTTTATATCACTTTCTCAGTCTCCCGTACAGGCCGAAGCTCATTGAGCTGCAATTCCAGTTCCTTAATATGTTCTCTGAGGAGCTGCAGCTTGATGCACCTGGTGCAGATGTGGTTATCCAAGAGGTTGGAGGACTCACAGTACTGCCACATTTCACACAAAGAACACAGCACAGGCCATGGAGCAAATTTCACAGCTGTAACTGTGCACTAACAGGTGAGGAATGAAGAATAAAGAAGAAGAAACTTACCAGATACTTACCTCGCTCAAGCCTGATGAGCCAAAGCCTCCCCACTCTAACTGGTCCACTCACACAATGGCCTCTCTGTTACACTTTATGTATTTGAAAAAACTTACATGTCTTCTTTAATATTATTGGCCAGCTTACTTTTGGATTCCATCTTTACATTCTTAATTACTTTTTAGTTGCCTTCTGTTGGTTTTTAAAGGCTTCTCAATCCTCCAACTTCCCAGTAATTTTTGCTCTATTATATGTCCTCTCTTTGGCTTTTATATTCGCTTTGATTTCTCTTGTTAACTATGGTTGTGCCATCTTTCCTTTAGAATACTTCTTCCTCTTTTTGATGTGTATATATCTTGTGCCTTCTGAATTGCTTCCAGAAATTCCAGCCATTGCCGTTCTGCCATCATCCCTGCCAGTGTTCTTTTCCAATGAATTCTGGCCAACTCCTCTCTCATGCCTCCGTAATTTCCTTTACTCCACTGTAATACTGATACATTTGACTTTAGCTTTTCCTTCTCAAATTTCAGGGTGAATATGATCATATATGATGATCACTTGCCCTAAGGGTTCTTTTACTTTAAGCTCCCTAATCAATTCTGGTTCATTGCACAACAGCTAAAAAGACCTGTGTGAGGTCATCTCTTCTTCTTGTACTCCCGTTCACTGATCGGTTACATGTCATTGCAAAGGTTCAAGGATGACGTGAGCTGCTTTGGTTCTTACACAAAGTGACTGAATTTTGCACCTGACTTCTTACAGGATTATCACACTAGACCTTTTAAGAACATTCACTGCTTTAATACAGGGAGTAAAAGTTGCCAATATGGAAACAAAGGGACTAAAATCATGCATGTCTATATACAAATCAAATTCAGCTCATTTCTATAGCACAGCAATCCACATATAGTAAAATTAATTGACAATTTTGGTGCTGCTTCTACCAACCATATACCATGCCTCACCAGTCCTGATGAAAGGTCTTGGCCTGAAATGTCCCTGTCCACCGTATTCTTTTCCATAGATGCTGCCTTGCCTACTGAGTTCCTCCAGCACTTTGAGTGATTTCCAGCATCTGCAGATTTTCTCATTTGTGATTGGACACACGATGCCTCTTTACTTCATAGACAGTTCCACAAGTAGAAAGGCTTTATAATCCATTTACACCAGGGAACAGCCAAAAATGCAACCTTAACCAAAATGTGTTGGCACATGGCCAAGTGGTTAAGGTGTTCGTCTAGTGATTTGAAGGTCGCCAGTTCAAGCCTTGGCTGAGGTAGCATGTGTGTCCTTGAGCAAGGCACTTAACCACACATTGCTCTGCGACGACACCGGTGCCAAGCTGTATGGGTCCTAATGCCCTTCCCTTGGACAACATCGGTGGCATGGAGAGGGGAGACTTGCAGCATGGGCAACTGCTGGTCTTCCATACAAACTTGCCCAGACCTTCCAAGGTACAAATCCATGGTCTCATGAGACTAATGGATTTAATTTAAAACCAAAACTGAGGAAAATGAAACAATAATCATGTTATTGCCCAAGAAGATCAATTTAATTGAAAATTAATAAGATTACAAATGCTGGAAATATGAAACAGTACAAAAAAAGGTGGAAACATTCAGCAGACAAGATAGATGGATAGATAGATAGATACTTCATTGATCGCAGAGGAAATTACTGTGTCACAGTAGCATTACAAGTGCACAGATATAAATATTAGAAGAGAAGTAGAAATAAAAAGTACGTTACCACAGTCTAACAGGAGGGAGTCATTACTTCCCCTGCTATAGGTTGACTCATTATAGAGTCTAATGGCCAAGGGTAAGAATGACCTCATATAGCAATCTTTGAAGCAGCACAGTTGTCTTAGTCTATTACTAAAAGTACTCATCTGTTCAGCCAAGGTGGCATGCAGAGGGTGAGAAACACTGTCCAGAATTACCAGAATTTTCTGTGGGTCCTTTGTTCTACCACAGCGCCCAGTGTGTCCAGATAGACTCCTACAACAGAGCCAGCCTTTCTAATCAGTTTACTGAGCCTGTTGGCATCACCCATGTTGATACCATTGCCCCAGCACACCACCACATAGAAGATTGTACTGGTGACAGCAGACTGGTAGAACATGTGAAGGAGAGGCCTGCATACTCCAAAGGAGCTCAGTCTTCTCAGGAAGTAGAGTCAACTCTGGCCCTTGTACACAACCTCTGTGTTGGTTCCCCACTCAAGTTTATCCTCTAGGTGCACCAATAGTAACAGGGAGCAATGTAGGCTTCGTCTTCTTAAGAACCATCACCATCTCCTTTGTCTTACTAATGTTGATCTGCAGATGATTCAGTTTGTACCATTTGACAAAGTCCTCCACCAAGGCCCTGTATTCATCCTCCTGTCCTCCCTTTATACACCCAACTGTTGCTGAATCATCAGAGAATTTCTGAAGTTGACATGACTCAGTGCTGTATCTAAAGTCCAAGGTATACAGGGTAAATTGAAAGGGAGCCCATACAGTCCCCTGTGGGGCCCCAGTGCTGCTTATAGCCATGTCTGACATAGAGCTCTGTGGTCTGCTCGTCAGATAGTCCAACATCCAGGATACAATGCAAATGCCAATCTGCACTGAATGAAGCTTTTCCCCAGCAATCAGAGGGTGCATGGTATTGAAGGTATTTAAGAAATCAAAAATCATGATCCTTACAGTGCTGCCATGCCTATCCAAATGGGAGTCGGCTCTGCTCAGCTGGTAGATGACAGCATCCTAGTCGGCAAATTGCAGCGGATCGAGGGCTAATCTGACCAGAGGTCGGATGTGAGCTAGAACCAGCCTCTCTAGGGTCTTCATTACAAGCACCATTGTCTCTGTACCTAAAAAACACCAAGGTAATATGTCTGAACAACTGGTGTCCTGTCACACTCACCTCAATAATAAGCAAATGCTTTGAGAGGTTGGTCAAGGACTACATCTGCAGCATGCTGCCACCCACACTGGACCCCTTACAATTCGCCTTCCCACACAACTGATCAACAGATGATGCAACAGCCACAGCTCTACACATCGTCCTTACACACCTGGAGAGGAGAGATGCTTATGTGAGAATGCTGTTCTTGGACTACAGTTCACCATTCAACACCATAGTTCCCTCCAGGCTTAACAAGAAGTTCAGAGATTTCAGCCTTCACCCTGCCTTGTGCAGCGGGATCCTGGACTTTCTGTCAGATGGCCGGTAGGTGGTAACAGTGGGCCCTCTCACTTCTGCCCCTCTGACCCTCAACACAGGAGCCCCCCAGGGCTGTGTCCTAAGGTCCCTCCTTTACTCTCTGTACACCTATGACTGTGTTGCTACTCACAGCTCCAATCTGCTAATCATATTTGCAGATGATACTACATTAATTGGCCTTATCTCAAATAATAATGAAGTAGCCCACTGAGAAGAAGTCATCACCCTGACACAGTGGTATCAAAGAAACAACCTCTCCCTCAGTGTCGCAGAAACAAAGGAGCTGGTTGTGGACTACAAGAGGAATGGAGACAGGTTAACCCCTATTGACATCAACGTGTCTGAATCTGAGAGGGTGAAGAGCTTCAAGTCCTTTGGTATTCACATCACCAAGTTCCTTGATCTGTACATATTGGCTGTGTTGTGATAAAAAGCACAACAGTGCCTCTTTCACCTCAGACGGTTGAAGAAGTTCGGCATGAGTCCCCAGATCCTATGGACTTTCTACAGGGGCACAATTGAGAGCATCCTGACTGGCTGTATCACTGCCTGGTATAGGAACTATACTTCCCTCAATCACAGGGCTCTGCAGAGAGTGGTGCGGACAGCCCAGCATATCTGTGGATGTGAGCTCCCACTATTCAGAACATTTACAGCAACAAGTGCGTAAAAAGGGTCCAAAGGATCATTGGGGACCTGAGTCACCCCAACCATAAACTGTTCCAGCGGCTACCATCTGGGAAACAGTACCGCAGCATAAAAGCCAGGACCAGCAGGCTCCGGGACAGCTTCTTCCAGCAAGCCACCAGACTGATTACTTCATGCAGAGACAATTGTATTTCTAAGCTATTTTGACTGTTCTGTTGCATATCTTAATATTTTTTACAAATTACTATAAATTGCACATTGCACATTCAGATGGAGATGTAACATAAAGATTTTTACTCCTCATATATATGACGTATGTTAGTAATAAAGTCAATCCAATTCATGATGTGTGAGGTCAGGGCCACTGGACAGTAGTCATTCAAGACTGTCAGTTGGCCCTTCTTGAGTACTGGGCCTGGGACAACACATGATGTTTTCCACATAGTCGAGACTCTTTCCAGGCTGAGACTCAGACTGAAAATGCACTGAAGAACTTCACATAATGGCTCAGCACACTCTTTCAGGACCTTGGGGTTCATACCATCCAGTCCCAATGCTTTGCCATGTCTGAGTTTCCCAGAGCCCTTCTCACCTGCTCAGTAGTGAAGGTGACTCCACAATGACTGGGGAGTTGGTGGAAGGTGGGGGCTGGGGGAGGTGAAGATTGGGATGATAGCAATTGGTATGTGGAGGTGTGGATGGTAGGTTCAGGGAAAGGAATGGATGTAGACAGTGGTATTCTGTGTTGTTCATCCATGTGTTGATTTGGGGGGGGGGGAGGAACGAAGGGAGGCGATAGTGCTGAGGGGGCATTGGGTGCCTTAGCACCTGGACTGGTGTGCTGAGAGGGGGTGAGAACAGGGGGCCAATTGTCAAACCTATTGAAGAATTGGTTTAACTCTTTAACCCATCCAAGGCTGCATTTCGAGGCTCTACAGCCTGGCTGATTGAAGCCAGTGATGTTCTTCATGCCTCGCCACACTTCCCATGTGCTACTCTGCCTAAGCTTGTTCTCCAGCCCTCTCCTGTATTCCTCTTTAGCCATCTTGATCTTCTCCTTTAGCTCCCTCTGCACGTTTCAATTCCTCCCTGTCTCCTGATCTAAAGGTTCTCTTTCTGTGGCTGAGAAGCGCCTTTAGATCACTGGTGACCCATGGTTTGTTGTTAGGTAAGCAGCAAACAGTCCTGACGGTATTACAGTGTCAACACTGAAGGCATCGTCTGAAGAAGGATACCTTTTGTCAAAACTAAGAAAGAGGAGAAAGTAGTTAAGTTTTCACTAGGTGAGGGGAGAAGAAAGACAGAACAGAGTAAATGATTTTGATAGGGCAGATCCAAATGAGTTAATGGATACAGCTGCAAGCACCTTAAACTGATCTGAGTAGTGGCCTGTTAATGTTGAGGCTGTCCAATTGGCCAGAGCTTACAAAAAGGAAAAAAAAATGAGCCAAGATGATGAGATACCAAAATGGTCATATCTGACACAGACTAAAGATGGAAATTTCATATTGAGTCCAGAAAGCTGCAATGTGCCCAGGCTTCAAGCTTACATTGAGCCTTATAACAATGCAAAAGACTAAGACACAAATTCAGAATGTGAATGGGATGGTGAACTAAAGTGAAAAGCAACTGGAAGCCGGCTGAATGTGACGGCTGCATATTTAACACAGGTGTGCTGCAAGGTAGTCATCTAGACTGTGTTTCATCTCTCCAATGTAGAGAGTCCCATTGAAAACATTGAATTCAGTACACTGGGCTGGACAAAGTGCAAGTGATTGGAAGAAGCAAGAGGACATTCAATGCAGTTGTAACTTAAACTATTTTTATCTCCTGCTTCTACGTTGTGATTTTCCTTACTCATTAGTGACATCTGTTGGCCATTACCATGAATTTCATTTTTTTCAGTTCTTACTAGGGATTTGGAATAACTTGCTTCCATGCTTGTTTTTTGAGTTCTGAGGGGGCTGATGAAGCCAATATGTGAACTTCAAATCTTTCAACAGATGGAACAAAATGTGCCCGGGAGAACAGATGGACATATAAAGTGGTATGCTCCTTCCATTGCTGATTTTGGGTTTTGTGTGCTCCCAATAGATGGACTTAAGTTTCAATGCCACTCCAAATATTCTTTCTCCACTTTACATTGTTAAGGGTCATAAAACAAAGATGCTACATTTCATAAAGGATGCTTTGAATTCTTTCTATTGTCCATCTGGTGATATCTTCCCATAACAGAGCTGAAAATACAGTGTCAGTTTCAAAAGTTGGAATTGGACACGCAATCAATATGGTCTGCCCACTGCTGCCTGCAGGGTATGTTGTGCAAGATACCAAAGTCAGTTACAGCCAAGACTACAGAAAATATAAGTGTCAGTTTTGTAGCATTAAAACTGCCACTATCCTTTTAATTATTGATGTTAATATTAGTCGGAGAGACCTTAGGACTGCAGATACAATTTATGGCTGAAAGTTGAACATATGAAGCTTCATTTTCCAAAATAAGAGAACAGTGGCTTGAGCACGCCATTTGTCAGTTCTATTAAAGAATCCAGACGGCTGGAGGAAGTAACAATAAAAGGACCTCACGAGAAGTGCTACAAAGAATCATCACTTTCAGTAAGGAGCGGGAGCAGCATCAGTGAGGCTCTGAGAATACCTAAACAACTTTCAGGTTACACAAATAACAGACCTAACGATATTCAAGAAACTCAACCCGTTAGGATAAAGCAATCTGGTACCTACTCCATCCCTTGAATAGTTCCTTCCACAAATGCCACTGTGTATGGGATTGTGGCAATGAGAGTTGGAATAGATGAGCTACAGTTTCTGTACAAACCTTCCCAACAATCACCACCATTACTCTTTATGCTACAGAGCTTGTGTAAACCCTATTGCCCGATGATAACCTGCAGTACCTGTTCCACTTTCTCCTATGTAACTGTGTGGGGTGTATTGTAGTGTGTCTGGGTGATGAATTGCTTTGGCAGTGAATGGGGGACGTAGGATGTTGGTCTGAGTCTGGGAGTACTGATAAGTCTGTAGTAGTGTAGTGGCACATATGGTTGTGATGTGGATCTGACTGACAGATTCTTATGAGGTGAGTAATACAACAGTTTGTTGACTTGGTTGTTATTAGATGGGATTTGTTTCTGCTTTTACTGGCTTTTACTATGTGGATGGATGCACTTTTTATATCATTGCATTTATGTACTTGATAATTTTGTCATGGGGTAGTCTTTATCAGCTTGTCCTGCCATATACTAGATTTATATATGTGAGTTCTGGATCTCCAAGTTCTTGCATGTTATCATTTAACTTATCCTCTTTATTGTTCTGACTGAAATGAATTACTTGCCTTATATCTGTTTATTTCATGAGTTCATGTCCCCCTGAGCTTGGTGCTATTCTCTCCTACTTTTCTAAGCATTTTACTATCTGCTAACATTAAAATTAAGCATTCTATACTTTTGTCTCAGTTATTAATATGACACAAAGAAAATAGCCTCAAGCAAGATCAACACAGAACAAACCACAATGTATATTGCTCTCTGTTCTGAACAACAGAAATTCTTTACTGCTTTCTGTTTTCTTTCTCTCAGCCAGTTTTGACTCCATATTGCTGCTTACATGTTAATCCCTTGAGCTTCAGTGTGGTAACACATCCATTATGTGGCACATTATGAAATTCCTTTTAGAAGTCAATCTAGATAAAATCGTCATCCAGACCAGCTGCTTTTGTTAATTTATCAGAGCTTATTCAAGTTAGTCAGGCACAACTCAACAAATGCCATGCACAGACAAGTGGCAATTAAATTTATCTCAGATAATCCCCTCCATTCCCTCCGCTAGTGTTAGGCTGACCGATCCAAAGTCACCTGGATTACTTTTTTAAATTTTTCAATTATGTTGCATTATCTTTAAGGGCCTGTTTCTTTGGTGTGACTATGAATCTATTTCCACCATTTATCTGTCAGTGACCAAGGATCCATTTCAACCACGTGGAGTATTTTATCATCTTGAACATTTGAGTTCCAATACTTCAGTTCAAAGTAAATTTATTATCAAAGTATATACTGTATATGTCACCATATACTACTGAGATTCATTTTCTTGTAGACATTCCCAGAAAATACAAAAATGCACAATAGAACCGATAAAAAAACTGCATACAATACAACCAAAGACAGACAAACAACCATTGTGCAAAAGTAAAATTACACGAACACAAAAAAGAAAAAAAAAACAAAATAGTAATAAATAAATATTGAGAACATTAATGGTAGAGTCATTGAGACGAAGTCCATTGGTTGGAGAATCAGTTCATTGTTGCGGTGAGTAAAGTACTGAATCCTATCCAATTTCTCCACCTTTTCCTTATTTGTATCAACAAAACACATAATATAAATGAATACTGCAATGAAGTGCATATTGTATTGTGAGTGCTGGCACCTAATCTAGAAGGATAAGACAACTAAGAGCAGTTTAGTTGTTTTAATGGGTTATGAGGAACGGTCATTGACCTGGAATCTTGACTGGTTTCTCTTTCCATGGATTCTTGACTGGCTAAATTCTTTCAGCATTTCTGCCTTTGCTTCCAATTCCACCATCTGCAGTTTCACTTGTTTTCCAGGAGCCAGAAATATTAACTAAAGAAGATTGGTTATGCCACATTATAAAGTCAACATGCTTTCCTTAAGGGAAAATCTTGCCTGTTGGAATTCTTTGAGGAGATTACAAGTAGGACAGATAAAGGGGATGCAGTGGATGTTGTATATTTGTGCTTTCAGAAAGCAATTGACAAGGTGCCACACTTGAGACTGCTTATCAAGTTAAGTATTACAGGAAAGTTACTAAAGTGGTTAGAGCATTGGCTGATTGGTAGGAGGCAGTGAATGGGAACAAAAAGATCCTTGTCTGGTTGGCTGCTGGTGACGAGTGGTGTTCTGCAAGGGTCAGCGTTGGGAATGCTTCTTCTCATGCTGTACATGGAATAGGTGGCTTTGCTACCAAGCTTTCAGATGATACAAGGATTGGTGGAGGGACAGGTGGTATTGTGGAAAGAGGTAGGCTGCAGAAGGATTTAGATTAGGAGAATGGGCAAGGAAATAGCAGATGAAATACAATGCTGGAAAATGTATGGTCATGCACTTTGGTAGTAGAAATAAATGTGAGGAGAAGATGGCCGCGCAATGCAGCGTGTGCGGCCTCTCCAGTGAAATGATACCGTACTTGTTAAATAGGTACCGTGCACAATTCTGATTTGATGGAGACAGACGTGAGAAGCACGGAGGAACATCTGGAGAAACTTCTGAAATGCCTGGTTCGCTGCCGCTGCTACTGTGAGATCGAGAATCACCGGAGAGAAGGCCCCAAATCCTCGGCTTGGCCTGTTGCTGGCGGCCGGGGCTGGGGTCAAAGCGCTCGGCAGAGATGGTGCTCGGTGCTCAGTGTCGGAGGGCTGGTCGGAAGCTCGAAGTTTTCAGACGACTCAGAGTCGGCTGTGGTTGGGTGCTTCCAGGATGCTGCATCGGCAAGTTTGTGGCGCTGGAAGCTCATGGCAGGGAGAGTTTTTCTTCCTTCTCCCGTCTGCGTGAGATGATGGGACTTTCGAGAGACTTTGAACTTTTTTTACCGTGCCCATGGCCTGTTCTTCATCAAGTTACGGTATTGCTTGCACTGTTGTAACTATATGTTATAATTATGTGGCTTTTGTCAGTTTTTCAGTCTTGGTCTGTCTTGTGTTTCTCTGATATCACACCGGAGGAATATTGAATTCTTAATGCATGCATTACTAAATGACAATAAAAGAGGACTGCATGTCCTCATAATCTAATCTAATCTAATCTAAATGATGAGAAAATCCAAAAATCTGAGATGCAAACAGACTTGGGAGTCCTTGTGCCACTCATAGCTTATAGATTAGCTTGTAGGTTGAGTTGGTGGTGAGGAAGACAAATGCAATGTTAGCATTAATTTCAAGTGGTCTAGAATACAAGAGCAGGGATGTGATACTGAGGCTTTATCAGATACTTCTGAGGACACACCTTGAGTATTGTGAACAGTTTTGGGCTCCTCATCTAGGATGTGCTGGCATTGGAGGGGTTCCAGAGGTGGTTCAAAAGGATGATTCCATGAATGAAAGGGTTATCATATGAGGAACATTTGATGGCTCTAGGTCTGTACTCACTGGAATTTAAAAGGATGAGGGGGATCTCATTGAAATCTTTCTAATGTTGAAAGGCCTAGACAGAATAGATGTGGAAAGAGGGTTTCCCACGGTGGGGGAGTCTAGGACAAGAGGGCACAGCCTCAGGATAGAGGGGTGCCACTTAAAACAGAGAAGTGGAGAATGTTCCACTTGATAGGCTCTTGATTGGACACAGCATCAAAGGTTATGGGGAAAAGGCCGGATAATGGAGTTGAAGAAGGGAAAAAAGGATCACCCATGATTGAATGGTGGAGCAGACTTGATGGGCCAAATGGCCCAATTCTGCTCCGATGTCTTATGGTCTTACTCAATAATTAATTACTTATACGGGTTTTTAAAGCAGTTAGTGTGTTACAGCCTACCTTGCAAATTGATGACAAATATCACCAAGACCCTCAAAATAATTATCTAAGTTGCAGAAAAGAATACTAAATCACTTCAGATGTCTTCAGCAATCATGGACTCAGGGTCTGAACTATATATATTTTTTGGCATAGTCGTATTTTACTGATATCTTATAAGTGCTTGCTATCATGGATGTGTGAGGACTAGGCCTGTTTACAGCTGCCAGGAGAGAGGCATCAGAACCAGTGCGCTCCACTGGGGGCGGTGTGGCACAACATCCAGGCTGGAGTATGTCCTGCCTCCCCAGTATTCACTTGGCAAAAGACAAGCTGCAGTGTGGTTGAATGCAGATTTCTGCGGCACTCATGGACTCAGGGACTCAAGCTGTGTTGTTGCTTGTTTGCAGCTGCCAGGAGAGAGGTGTTGGAGCTGGTGTGAAGCATTGGGGGTAGTGTGTCATGGCATCCAGTGTTCACTTGGCAGAATACGAGTTACATTGTGGTCAACTGCAGATTTCCGTGGCATTCACTTTTTTTTGTGTGGCTGTATCTTACTGATACCTTTATGTGCTTTCTACCTTGTAGGTGCTATTGACTGTTGGTACTGTGTTTTGTATCTTGGGCATGGAGTAACACTTCCTTGTTTGGCTGTATTCATGTATGGTTGAAAGACAATTAAACTTGAATTGAATTGAAAGTGAAGAAATAAAGTATTCAGAAAAAAAGAGGTGAAATTTAGCACATAGACACTCTTATTTCTAGAGGAAATCAAAACGCATGATGATATAGATGTTCCAAGTTATAGTTGTTTGATAGGGGAACAGAAAGAAGGTTCTGTGGCTGAGAACGAGATTCCCAGGTGGTATGTTGTCTCCCGGGTGCCAGGGTCTGAGACATAATGGATTGAGTCCTCTACTTTCTTAAGCGCCAGAGATCATGGTCTATGTAGGTACCAATGACACAGGTAGGAAGAGTGACGAGGTACTGCATAGGGAGTTCAGAAAGTTAGGTGATAAGCTAAAGGGCAGGACCTCTAGGAGTATGCCATGTGCTAATGAGGCCAGAAATAGGAAGATTACACAGTTTAACACATGGCTAAAGAGTTGATGTAGGAGGGAGGACATCAGATTTTTGGATCATTGGGCTCCCTTCAAGGGAAGGTTGGATCTGTATGGAAGAGACTGTCTGCATCTGAACTGGAAGGGGACTAATATCACAGCAGGAAGGTTTGCACGATGGGGATTAAACTAGAGTTGCAGGGGAATGGGAACCAGAGTGGCAGAACAGTTAGTGGAGAGGTCCTGGAGACAGATGTTGGTAAGACCTCAGACAAAATCACGAATCAAAAGGTTGAGCATGGTGTGATTAGTGTCCTGAGCAGTGTATATTTCAATGCCATTCGTATCGCAGCAAAGGCAGGCGAGCTCAGGGAACAGATCAACACATGGAATTGTAGCCATTATTGAGACTTATTTGCAGGAGGGGTAACACTGGCATCTCAATATTTCAGAATTCCATTGTTTTAGAATTTGCAGAGCGGGAGGGATTGAAGGCAGAGTGGTGATGTTACTAGTTAAAGAGAACGTCACGGCAGTGCTCAATCAGACTGGAGGACTCTAGTGAAGCATTATGGGTGGAACTGAGAAATAGGAAATGTATGACCACATTAAAGAGGCTATATTATAGATCACCCAACAGCCCAATGGATTTAGAGGAACAAATTTGCTGAGAGATTGCAGACTCTTGCAAGAAACATAAGGTTGTTATAGTAGGTTATTTCAACTTTCCACATATTACCTAGGACTCCTATACTGTAAAGGGACTAGATGGGATAGAGTTTGTCAAATGTGTTCAGGAGAGTTTCCTTAATTGGTACATGGAAGTCCCAATGAGAGAGTGTGTGATACTTGATCTGCTATTAGGGAATGAGACAGGGCAGGTGACGGAAGTTTGTAAAGGGAGCACTTTGCAACTAGTGATCATAATACCACTAGTTTCAAAAGAAATATGCAAAAAGATGGTTCTGATCTGGCTTTAGGATTCGTTTCCGAGCCTCTCAATTTGGACCTTCTGAGGATCCCAGGTACTCACATTTTATTGACTCTGTCTCTCGCCGCTTCTCCCGTCAAACTCTGAAGGCGACCCTCTCCGCCACGAGGAGGTATTTGGTGTCCCTATCCCAGACCCTTCCACACCTTCGGGACACTTTCTTCGCCGTCTGTAATGGTCTTTCCCATTATTTCATCCTCTGTCGGATCCACGCCTACAATCGCCGTTTTTTTTGACTTTGTCATGTTAGGCAAAGATCGCAAGATTCTACATCTATGGACTCCAGAGCCTGCTGGCCATGAAACTAGCAGGCATGAACTTCAGATTGCGGCTTCTGCCATTGATCTCACCGGCTCCAACACCTCAGGGCACATTCAAAACCCGGACTCCAGCAACGACCATGGACACCTTCACAGCGATTGCGCAACCACCAACTGCAACGACAGCCTTGAACTCCAGGCCGGGTCTTTATGTGCTGCTATTGTGACTCCTGTCTCCCCTTCCCCCACCAATACTCTGCAACTCCGTCTTCCTCAGATCCCATCATCAGCTCCTGGGTCCTCAGAGGCTCCATCTTCCTCTCACCCCAACCCTCCCCTCTCCATTATCCGTGTAAGCGGAACAAGTGCTACATATGCTCTTACACTTCCTCCCTCACCAACATTCAGGGCCCCAGACAGTCCTTCCAGGTGAGGTGACACTTCATCTGTGAGTCGGCTGGGGTAATATACCGCGTCTAGTGCTCCCGATGTGGCCTTCTATATATTGGCGAGACCCGATGCAGACTGGGAGACCGCTTTGCTGAACACCTACGCTCTGTCCGCCAGAGAAAACAGGATCTCCCAGTGGCCACACATTTTAATTCCACATCCCATTCCCATTCTGACA
The DNA here is from genome assembly GCF_030028105.1 of Mobula birostris. Taxonomy (NCBI): domain Eukaryota; kingdom Metazoa; phylum Chordata; class Chondrichthyes; order Myliobatiformes; family Myliobatidae; genus Mobula; species Mobula birostris. The sequence goes on along the minus strand of NC_092371.1, from coordinate 140,433,018 downwards.
TGTCTATCCACGGCCTCCTCTACTGTAAAGATGAAGCCACACTCAGGTTGGAGGAACAACACCTTATATTCCATCTGGGTAGCCTCTAACCTGATGGCATGAACATCGACCTCTAACTTCCGCTAATGCCCCACCTCTCCCTCGTACCCTATCAGTTATTTATTTTTATATGCACATTCTTTCTCTCACTCTCCTTTTTCTCCCTCTGTCCCTCTGACTATACCCCTTGCCCATCCTCTGGGTTCCCCCCGCCCCCGTCTTTCTCCCCGGACCTCCTGTCCCATGATCCTCTCATATCCCCTTTGCCTATCACCTGTCCAGCTCTTGGCTCCATCCCTCCCCCTCCTGTCTTCCCCTATCATTTTGGAACTCCCCCTCCCCCTCCCACTTTCAAATCTCTTACTAACTCTTCCTTCAGTTAGTCCTGACGAAAGGTCTCGGCCTGAAACATCGACTGTACCTCTTCCTAGAGATGCTGCCTGGCCTGCTATGTTCACCAGCAACTTTGATGTGTATTGCTTGAATTTCCATCATCTGCAGAATTCCTGTTGTTTGTGTTCTGATCTGTGAGTTGAGATTCTAAACTGGAGAAAGACCAACTTTGAGGGTATCAGAAATGATCTGGCAAGTGTGGATTAGAACAGGCTGTTTTCTGGCAAAGGTGTACTTGGTAAGTGGGGGGCTTTTAAAAGTGAAATTTTGAGAGTAGAAATTTTGCATGTGCTGGTCAGAATAAAAGGTAACAATAACAAGTTTAGGGAACCATAGTTTTCAAGAGATATTGAGACACTGGTTAAGAAAAAATAGGAGCTGCATTGCTGGTATAGGCAGGTTGGAGCAAATGAGGTGCTGGCAGAGTATAAGAGATGGGAGAGAGCACTTAAGAAAGAAATCAGGGGGGCTAAAAGAAGGCATGAGGTTTCCCTAGCAGACATGGTGAAGGAGAATCCTAAGGGACTTTACAGATATGTTAAGAGCAAAAGGATTTCAAGGGATAGAATTGGTCCTCTGGAAGATCAGAATGGTTTAACCCATGTGTGGAGACAGAGATGGTGGAAATTGTAAATACATTTTTATGCATCTGTATTTATTCAGGAGATGGACACAGAATCTATAGAAGTGAGTCAAAGTGGCATTATCTTCAAGAACCCTATACAGATTACAGAGGAGGAGATGTTTGCTGTCCTGAGGCAAATCAGGGTGGATGAATCCCCAAGGGCTGACAAAGTATTCTCTCAGATCCTATAGGAGATCGTATAACAAGTACAGCACGGAAACAGGCCATCTCGGCCCTTCTAGTCCGCGGTGAATGCTTATTCTCACCTAGTCCCATCTACCTGCACTCAGCCCATAACTCACTATTCCTTTCCTGTCCATATACCTATCCAATTTTTTTTTAATGACAAAATCAAACCTGCCTCTACCACTTCTACTGGAAGCTTGTTCCACACAGCTACCACTCTCTGAGTAAAGAAGTTCCCCCTCGAGTTACCCCTAAACTTTTGCCCCTTAACTCTCAACTCATGTCCTCTTGTTTGAATCTCCCCTACTCTCAATGGAAAAAGCGTACTATGTCAACTCTATCTATCCCCCTCATAATTTTAAATACCTCTATCAAGTCCCCCCCTCAACCTTCTACGATCCAAAGAATAAAGACCTAACTTGTTCAACCTTTCTCTGTAACTTAGGCGCTGAAACCCAGGTAACATTCTAGTAAATCTTCTCTGTATTCTCCCTATTTTGTTGACATCTTTCCTATAATTCGGTGACCAGATCTGTACACAATACTGCAAGTTTGGCCTCGCCAAAGCCTTGTACAATTTTAACATTACATCCCAACTCCTATACTCAATGCTCTGGTTTAAAAAGGCCAGCATACCAAAAGCTTTCTTCACCACCCTATCCACATGAGATTCCACCTTCAGGGAACTATGCACCAATATTCCTAGATCACTCTGTTCTACTGCATTCCTCAATGCCCTACCATTTACCATGTATGTACTATTTTGATTAGTCCTACCAAAATGTAGCACCTCACACTTATCAGCATTAAACTCCATCTGCCATCTTTCAGCCCACTCTTCTAACTGGCCTAAATCTCTCTGCAAGCTCTGAAAACCTACTTCATTATCCACAACGCCACCTATCTTAGTATCATCTGCATACTCACTCATCCAATTTACCACTCCATCATCCAGATCATTAATTATATGACAAACAACATTGGACCAAGTACAGATCCCTGAGGCACACCACTAGTCACCGGCCTCCAATCTGACAAACAGTTATCCACCACCACTCTCTGGCATCTCCCATCCAGCCACTGTTGAATCCATTTTACTATTTCAATATTAATACCTAACGATTGAACCTTCCTAACTAACGTTCCATGTGGAACCTTGTCAAAGGCCTTACTGAAGTCCATATAGGCAACATCCACCACTTTACCCTCGTCAATTTTCCCAGTAACCTCTTCAAAAACTTCAATAAAATTTGTCAAACATGACCTTCCACGCACAAATCCACGTTGACTGTTCCTAATCAGAGCCTGTCTATCCAGATGATTATATATACCATATCTAAGAATACTTTCCATTAAATTACCCACTACTGAAGTCAAACTTACAGGCCGATAATTGCTAGGTTTACTCTTAGAACACTTTTCAAACAATGGAACCACATGAGCAGTACACCAATCCTCCAGCACCATCCCTGTTTCTAATGACGTTTGAAATATTTCTGTCAGAGCCTCTGCTATTTCCACACTAACTTCCCTCAAGGTCCTAGGGAATATCCTGTCAGGACCCGGAAACTTATCCACTTTTATATTCCTTAAAAGCACCAGTACTTCATCTTCTTTAATCATAGTTTCCATAACTACCCTACTTGTTTCCCTTACCTTACACAATTCAATATCCTTCTCCTTAGTGAAAACCGAAGAAAAGAAATTGTTCAAAATCTCCCCCATCTCTTTTGGCTCCGCATATAGCTATCCACTCTGATTCTCTAAGGGACCAATTTAATCCTCACTATCCTTTTGCTATTAATATCTGTAGAAACCCTTTGGATTTATTTTCATCTTACTTGCCAAAGCAACCTCATATCTTCTTTTAGCTTTCTAATTTCTTTCTTAAGATTCTTTTTACATTCTTTATATTCCTCGAGCACCTCATTTACTCCAAGCTGTGTATATTTATTGTAGATTTCTCTCTTTTTCTGAACCAAGTTTCCAATATCCCTTGAAAACCATGGCTCTCTCAAACTTTTAACCTTTCCTTTCAATCTAACAGGAGCATAAAGATTCTGTACCCTCAAAATTTCACCTTTAAATTACCTCCATTTCTCTATTATATCCTTCCCATAAAACAAATTGTCCCAATCCACTCCTTTTAAATCCTTTCGCACCTCCTCAAAGTTAGCATTTCTCCAATCAAAAATCTCAACCCTGGGTCCAGTCCTATCCTTCTCCATAATTATATTGAAACTAATGGCATTGTGATCACTGGACCCAAAGTGCTCCCCAACACATATCTCTGTCACCTGACCTTTCTCATTCCCTAACAGGAGATCCAACATTGCCCCTTCTCTAGTTGGTACCCCTATGTATTGCTGCAAAAAACTATACTGTACACATTTTACCAACTCCAAACCATCCAGCCCTTTTACAGAATGGGCTTCCCAGTTTATGTGTAGAAAATTAAAATCTCCCACAGTCACAACCTTGTGCTTACTATAAATATCTGCTAAATACTGATAAAATACTGAGACCCCAGCAGAGATATTTAAATCATCCTTAGAGACACGAGAGGTACCAGAGGACTGGAGGACAGCTGATGTTGTTCTGCGGTTTAAGGAAGGCTCTCAATGTAAACCAGGAAAATATAGGCCAGTGAGCCTGACATCAGGAGTGGGAAAGTTGTTGGAAGGCATTCTAAAGGACCGGATATATAAGTATTTGGATAGACATGGTATGATTAAGGATAGTCAGTATGGCTTTGTGCATGGTAGGTCATGTCTAACCAATCTTCCAGAGCCTTTTTCACCACACATCTGGTGTGCACATACCAGTGAGGTCCTCGGTGATGTGGATGCCGAGGAACTTTAAGCTGTTTACCCCCTCAACCCCAAATCCATTGATTTTAATAGGGGTTAGCCCATCTCCATTCCTCCTATATTCCACAACCAACTCCTTTGTTTTTGTGACATTGAGGGAGTGGTTGTTTTCTTGACACCACTGTGTCAGAGAGATGACTTGTTCCCTGTAGGCCACCTCATTATTGTTTGAGATAAGGCCAATCAATGTAGTGTCATCGACAAATTTAACTAGCAGATTGGAGCTGTGGGTGATGATACAGTCATGCGTATACATGGAGTAAAGGAGGGGACTCAGTACACAGCCCTGAGGGGCTCCTGTATTGAGAGTCAGAGGGTTGGAGGTGAGGGAGCCCAGTCTTACAACCTGCTGGCAATCTGATAGGAAGTCTGGGATCCAATTGCACAGGGCAGGGTTGAGGCCAAGGTCTTTGAGCTTCTTGTCGAGCCTGGATGGAACTATGGTGTTGAATGCTGAATTGTTTGTTTGGAAGTGTGTTTGGATAGGTATGTGTTGGTAGGAACATGGTGATGAGAGTAGGCAGTGTAAATGGTTTTGGCATGGACTGAAGGTTCTGTTTCTATGCTGCACTTCTCTATGACTCTCAGATAATCAATTATTATTACAGGCACCAAGATAGTTTTGTTTTGAAAGCCACTCACACAGACTGCTCCCAACATAAACACCTCAAGATAGTACAAAGGGAAAATAACAGATGTAGAACACAGTGCAGGTTATAGAGAAAGTGCAGTGACATAGACTAATATGTCACAAGAACCACAAGAATGTAGATTGAAAGATCATGAACAGATTTCATCCTTAGGAAGGAAGCTTAAAGTATTTAGTGGCACAAGTTGAGGGAACAATTAATTCCAGAGAAACACACATAAAATGCTTAAGGAACCCAGGAAGTTAGGCAACATTTATGTATGGGAATAAACTTGGTGCTATTTGATAGCAGTATACAAGGCAGACTGCAACACACTATCAGTGTTTTCAAAAAGTGTTTAGGATAATGAATCAGGTCTTCATCAGGTCTCAGCCCAGAATGCCAATTGTTTATTCCTCTTCATTGATGCTGCCGAACTTGCTGAGTTGCTCCGGTGTTGCTCAAGACTTCCAGCATCGGTGTTTATAATTCCAGAGAAATCTGTTTCATGCTGAGCATATAAAACTCGGCACTTAGTATAGATTGAACAAATTACATTGATGCATTAAGAAAAGATTTTAAATCAAAAACAAGCACAGAGTTAAAATTTTGGAGCAAGAGTCAGACTTGAGGAAATATTTTTTCCTGTATGGTGCAGTCATAAAGATTACACCCCCTGACCTTAAGGATGATGAAAATAGGATCAGTAAAGGTGCTTAAAAGCAAATTGGTTAAATATTTGAAACAGAAGCCTCTGGAGATGGGATAGAGCAGTAGATGGGTACAGATGGGTTTGCGTTAGAGTTCAGAGATAAGTGAGACCTGTTTCTATGCTGTGTAACTGTAAGACTCTGCAGCCTCCAAGTATTCAGAGCTAAAGTATAGCAGCAAAGGAGGAACGAATGCTCAAGTGGACTTTGTAAGTTTAGAAACTGGAATTAGTGGCACTTTTTAAGTAATTTAAAATGTAAGTCATATTTTGAAAAGTAAAGACATTTCAAGGATGGATCTTAAAATCTGACTAAAATCTACCAGTAACCCCTACTGCTATTTCCCAGTAAAATTAATTGAAACGAAAGCTTTATAAATATAACAGTAAGCGAGGGACAAAATGATATGATGGTAACATGAGATGATACAGGGCAACACACATAAAAGTTGCTGGTGAACGCAGCAGGCCAGGCAGCATCTGTAGGAAGAGGTACAGTCGATGTTTCAGGCCGAGACCCTTCCTGACGAAGGGTCTCGGCCTGAAACGTCAACTGCACCTCTTCCTAGAGATGCTGCCTGGCCTGCTGCGTTCACCAGCAACTTTTATGTGTGTTGCTTGAATTTCCAGCATCTGCAGAATTCCTGTTGTTTATGATATAGGGCGAATGCTTGCCCGGACCATAAATGTGCACCAAACTGAAGATTCTTTTTGATAAGTAATTAGTCTAATTTTCATGCAGTCACTTGCCAGAATTGCGAAATAAAACAACCAAAATTACTTCTCCGTGCACTTCCCTTAAGAGTACCTCCACTTAAATTTTGTGGGTTTAAAAGAGGTGACCAATAAAACTAATATGGAGCCCACCCAGGTCTGCCTTACACCGAAGGGCTAGTGTGGCAAACACAGCGAAGTGTTACTTCTACTGTGCTCCCATCACATGGACTCGACGAGCTCACTGCCTCTCCAAATGCTCATTCACCCATGGAGCGGCAAGTGGGAAGAGGTTCTCACTTGCTGAAGTTCGAGCAGGTTGTGAGTATATCATTGAATCCTTTCCCTTCCCCAGCTAACGACCTCTTTTGCTGTAAGAGCCAGAGAACAGGATGGGAGGACAACACCGCTGCCTCCGCCGGTAGATCGCGCCCACCGGCTCGAACACCAACCCCTCCCCCAAGTCCTGGGACGGAAATCCCGCCCACCCAAGCACTCCCATTGGCTCCGTGCCTCAGCAGCCTTGTTCCGACTGGCGAGTCGCGCTGTCAGTCTAGCGAGTAGGAGTCGCGGTTCCGGGGTCCGGCTGCGTGCTGGAAGAGTAAGAATCGGAACGCTGGCTCTTTCGGACCGTTAAACGGTCGAGCGATCGCCGTTCGACTGTAGGTTAGCAGCAGCAGCAGAGAGGCCAGGCCGAGCGACTGGTCCGCCCAGTGCTCCATCACCCTGCCCCGGAGCCCGGCTGGGCTCAGGCCGAGAGCTGCGAAAGGCCTTCCTTAGTTCCTCCGGTACTTTGTGTCAGAAGCTGGCCGCCCGCGATCCGGGCCTCGGGTTGAGAGTTGTGGTTGTACAGACCTCGCCCGGGCTGAAGAAGAAGACTGGCACCGAGCCCTCCAGGTGGAGTAGGTACGGGGGCCTGGTGAACCTGATCTCTTTCTTCTCTCTCCTATGTCCCTTCTCCACCGGAGAGGACTCTGGCAGGGCTCCCGCCTCCCCACTCGGGTAATTACCGGGGGCTGCGATGATTCTTCGAACTTGCTCGCTAATCTGTTGGTTCTTTACCGTGGGCCGTTGGACCCTGCCTTCATTCGCGCCGCACGGTGCACGTTGCATCTGCACTGACTAGGCCTCTTTGTTGTGGTCTGTGCTTTCCGTCGCTAATTGTTTTGCATGTGATCTTGGGGTAAATACATGGGGTGCTTCTTTCGAGAAGCGAATATTTTCCTATTGAACATTTAGTGGTGGGATGTGGAATGAATTGATGGTTAAGGGGCGTTCCTGTTTAATGAATCAGGTAACCGAGGAAGCCAGTAAATAATTGGTTGTAATTCAGCCTAACTTGCTACACCTGTACGGGCATTATCTTAAATTGAGGACAAAGTTGCTTCGTGAAGTTGTGACACTAAACTGTGGTTTGTTTTCAAATCATTCTGTGATGCAGCAAGATCAATGGTGCGAAATGTCAATTTGGTGATAACTGAATGGCAAAAAGTACACCGAGGACAATTCTTAGACTGCATGTAATTCAAGCAAGTTAATTTGATCAAACAGTTTTTAATTTTGTGAATTATTCAGTAAGAAGGGAAGACTAAGTTGTATGGTCGGAAAGCCGAGTTCTCATTACATCAGGGTATTTGATTTGAGGGAATGCTGTCTATTTTGCGATGACTATTGTCAGCGGTTTGATGTATACTTCGGAGCGAAAGACAATTGATCCTCATACAGGTAACTCAAATCATCCTGTAACTGGACAAAGTTCAAGATAGTTTGAGTTGTTAGGTTGTTACAATGACACTTTTGTTTCATCTGGTCAGTTTGCAAAGGTATTTATGAAATACCTTGTTGAATGGTTTGGTGTTAAATTTCAAGTATTTGCATTGTTTACTTGTCTACACAGAGGAACAATTGTTTAGAAATACTTCTGATATATAATAGAATATGACATGACTGCTTTGGTTTTGTTACTGTGCCAGTATGAGTGATTGTTAGAATTTGGAACATGTGGTATGTTAATTGTGTGTAATGGGCTTTCAACAGCAATTTCAAGGATGTTGCTCCATGCAGATCTTCTATTCTTATTCATATGCAGTCGTGGTCAGCTACCAAGACAGTATAAATTGACATATGGCAGATATATAAAGGTTGCACAATGGTCAAATTTAACTTTCAAGTGTTCGAGAAGCCAAATGAAACTTTTGATGCTGGAAATCTGATATTAAGAACTATCTTTGAAATGACAGTGCATCTCTGTAGAGAGAAAAGCAACTTTAAGTATTTCAGATCAATTATCTTCCTTTGCTTTTGTTTTGGGGAAAATGATCCGCCCATCTCACGACCGTGAAGTACTTCATTCACTATGAAATGGTTTGGGACAGTTATATAAAAGATTAAAAAGTGATGCTGTGTAAGTACTAGTTATTCAATTTTTGATATTTAATCGACAGATTCCTAGTAAACACGTGTATGTCACTATGTGTAATGCATTCCAGTTAACTGGGACACATTGGGACTAGTTTATTTTGGTACAATTAAACAGCTGCCTCATTAGCGAAAGTTTCATGGAATAGTTAAAACGGTATTAAAAAAGACAAGGTATGTAAACAAAAAGTGTTTAAATGAAATGCAGAACAAATTAGAACACTACCAATATTGCTGTAAAATGTAACATATATAATGCAGTAATATATAACTACGTATTAGCTTCTAATACTGAACAAAGGAATTTATCCATTTGACTTGAAGTTTATTGGAAATTTTGAGAGGAGGGTATTTCTCTCAGGTCCTCCGCCCGAGTAGAAAAGGGAGTGGTGGGTCGCCACAGCAAAAGAGAGCTTTGACTAGCAACCAATCTATGTTTGGAATTGATTACCTAAAATAAAATTAAAGGAAGGCAGGGGCAAGAGCAGCAGCCGTCATCTGATTGGAAAGAGAGTGATGATCTTCAGGCTTTAGCTCTGAGGCTTCAGTTAGAGAAAGCAAAAAAAGAAAAGCTCAAGGTTAAGTTTCTATCTGCGCCAGGTGAGTCGAGCTGCAGCTCTTTAGGGAACTGGAGATGCAGCTCGATGACCTTCGTCTGGGCAGGGAAAGTGAGGAGGTGATAGAGAGGAGCTATAGGCAGGTAGTCACACCGGGACCTTGAGAGACAGATATGTGGGTAACAGTCAGGAGAGGGAAGGGCAAGGGTCTGATACTGGAGAGTACCCCTGTGGCTGTCCCTCTTAACAATAAGTACTCTTGTTTGAGTACTGTTGGGGTGGGGGGGGGCTCCTACCTGGGGAAAGCAACAGTGGCTGTACCTCTGGCACAGGGTTTGGTCCTGTGGCTCAGAAGGGTAGGGAAAGGAAGAGGATGGCAGCAGTGATAGGGGACTCTAGTTAGGGGGTCAGACAGGTGATTCGGTGGACGCAGGAAAGAAACATGGATGGAAGTTTGCTTCCCAGGTGCCAGGGTCCGGGATGTTCCTGATCACGTCCACGATATCCTGAAGTGGGAACGTGAACAGCCAGAGATCGTGGTACATATTGGTGCCAACGACATAGGTAGGAAAAGGGAGGAGATCCTGAACACAGACTACAGGGAGTTCGGAAGGAAGTTGAGAAGCAGGACCTCAAAAGTGGTAATCTCGGGATTATTGCCCTCGTATAGAAACAGAGTGAGGTGAGGATAAATGTGTGGCTGAGGGATTGGAACAGGGGGCAGGAATTCAGATTTCTGGATCATTAGGACCTCTTTTGGGGCAAGTGTGACCTGTACAAAAAGGACGGGTTGCACGTGAATCCGAGGGGCACTGATATCCTGGCAGGGAGGTTTGCTAAGGCTGTTGGGGAGAGTTTAAACTAGAATTGCTGGGGGTGGGAACTGAACTGAAGAGATGGAGGAAGGGGCAGTTGGCTCACAAATAGAGAAAGCTTGTAGGCAGTGTGAGAGGGAGGATAGGCGGGTGATAGGGAAGGAATACGCTCAGTCTAATGGTTTGAGATGTGTCTATTTTAATGCAGGAAGCATCATGAACAAAACAGATGAGCTTAGAGCATGGATCAGTACTTGGAGCTATGATGTTGTGGCCATTACGGATACTTGGATGGCTCAGGGGCAGGAATGGTTACTCAGAGTGTCAGGCTTTAGATGTTTCAGAAAGGACAGGGAGGGAGGCAAAAGAGGTGGGGGCGTGGCACTGCTGATCTGAGATTGTGTCACGACTGTAGAAAAGGAGGAAGTCATGGAGGGGTTGTCTACTGAATCTCTGTGAGTGGAAGTTAGAAAAAGGAAGGGGTCAATAACTCTACTGGGTGATTTTTATAGACCACCCAATAGTAATAGGGACATCGAGGAGTAGATAGGGAGACAGATTCTGGAAAGGTGTAATAATAACAAAACTGCCCACAGTACTCCAAGTGAGGTCTTACCAGTGCCTTATAGAGCCTCAACATCACATCCCTGCTCCTATACTCTATTCCTCTGGAAATGAATACCAACATTGATTTCCCCTTCTTCACTACTGACTCAACCTGGAGGTTAACCTTAAGGGTATCCTGCATGAGGACTCCCAAGTCCTGTTGCATTTCAGAACTTTGAATTCTCTCCCCATTTAAATAATAGTCTGCCCGTTTATTTCTTCTGCCAAAGTGCATAACCATACACTTTCCAACATTGTATTTAATTTGCCACTTCTTTGCCCATTCTCCCATTCTATCTAAGTCTCTGCAGACTCTCTGTTTCCTCAGCAGTACCGGCCCCTCCACCTATCTTTCTATCATCAGCAAACTTGGCTACAAAGCCACCTATTCCATAATCCAAATCGTTGATGTACAACGTAAAAAGAAGCGGCCCCAACACGGACCCCTGTGGAACACCACTGGAAACCGGCAGTGAATTCCCACTCTCTGTTTCCTGCCAATCAGCCAATGCTCTATCCACGTATGTAACTTTCCTGTAATTCCATGGGCTCTTAAACTTGTTAAGCAGCCTCATGTGTGGCACCTTGTCAAAGGCCTTCTGAAAATCCAAATATACGACATCCACTGCATCTCTCTTTTCTGGCCTACTTGTAATTTCCTCAAAAAATTGTAATAGGTTTGTCACGCAAACATGAGGAAATCTGCAGATGCTGAAATTTCAGGCAACACACATAAAAGTTGCTAGTGAACGTAGCAGGCCAGGCAGCATCTCTAGGAAGAGGTACAGTCGACGTTTCAGGCCGAGACCCTTCGTCAGGACTCAGTCCTGAAACATCGACTGTACCTCTTCCTAGAGATGTTGCCTGGCCTGCTACGTTCACCAGCAATTTGTAAATAGATTTGTCAGGCAGGATTTTCCTTTAAGAAAACCATGCTGAGTTCTGCCTATCTTGTCATATGCCTCCTGGTACTCCATAACCTCATCCTTAACAATCGACTCCCAACCACCGATGTCAAGCTAACCGGTCTATAATTTCCTTTTTGCTTTCTTGCCCCTTTCTTAAGTAGTGGAGTGACATTTGCAATCTTCCAGTCCTTCAGAACTATGCCAGAATCTATTGGCTTTTGAAAGATCATTGCTAATGCCTCACAAGCTCCACAGCTACTTCCTTCAGAACACGAGGGTGTATTCCATCTGGTCCAGCAGGTTTATCTACCCTTAGACTATTCAGCTTCCTGAGTACTTTCTTTGTAGTAATTGTGACTGTGCACACTTCTCTTCCCTAACACCCTTGAGTGTTCGGTATACTGCTGATGTCTTCCTCAGTGAAGATTGATGCAAAATACTCGTTCAGTTCCTCCACCATCTCCTTATCTCCCATTACAATTTCTCCAGCTTCATTTTCTATCAGTCCTATATCTACTCTCACCTGTCTTTTACTCTTTATATGCTTGAAAAAGCTTTTAGTATCCTCTTTGATATTATTTGCTGGCTTCTTTTCATAGTTTATCTTTTCCCTCTTAATGATCTTCTTAGTTTCCTTTTGTAAGCTTTTAAAAACTTCCCAATCCTCTGTCTTTCTACTAATTTTTGCTTCCTTGTATGCCCTCTCCTTTGCTTTAACTTAGGCTTTGACTTGTCAGCCATGGTTTCATCCTTTTTCCATTCGAAAATTTCTTCTTTTTTGGACTATATCTGTCTCGCACCTTCCTCACTTCTCGCATAAACTCCAGCCACTGCTGCTCTGCCATCCTTCCGGCTAGTGTCTCTTTCCAGTCAACTTTGGCCAGTTCCCCTCTCATGCCACTGTAATTTCCTTTACTCCACTGAAATACCAATACATTGGATTTCAGTTTCTCTTTCTCAAATTTCGGTGAACTCAATCATGTTATGATCACTGCCTCCCAACGGTTCCTTCACCTCAATCTCTCTAATCACCTCTGGTTCATTACGCAATACCCAATCCAGTACAGCCGATCCCCTAGTGGGCTCAACAACAAGCTGTTAAAGCCATCTTGCAGATATTCTACAAATTCTCTCTCTTGAGATCTAGTGCCGACCCGATTTTCCCAATCCACTCACATGTCAAAATCCCCCACAATTATCACAACACTGCCCTTCTGACAAGCCTTTTCTATTTTGCCCCTGCGATTTCTTAGCTCAACCCATATAGATTCTATGCCTTCCGATTCCGATTTAACTATTATGGTTCTATTACTATTATTTATGGTGCTACTGTAATGAAAACCAATTTCCCCCGGGATCAATAAAGTATGACTACAACTACTATGACTATGACCTAAGTCACCTCTTTCTAATGATTTAATATCATTTCTTACCAATAAAGCCACGCCACCCCCTCTGCCTACCTTCCTATCCTTCCGATACACCGTGTATCCTTGGACGTTCGACTCCCATAGACATGCATCCTTTAGCCATGTCTCAGTGATGGCCACAATATTATACCTGCAATCTGCAGCTGTTCGACAAGATCATCCACCTTATTCCTTATGCTGCGTGCATTTAAGTATTTAACACCTTAAGACCAGTATTTGGTACTTTTTGCTTTGATTGCACTGCAACTCATCCCAATGGCTGCAAATTTGCCCATCACCTGCCTGTCCTTCCTGACATCTTTACTGCTCACTATCTTAGATTTAGACAGACTAGGAGAATGGACAAGGAAATGGTGGATGGAGTATTGTCGGGAAGTGTATGGTCATGCACTTTGAGGAAAGAAATAAGAGTTGTCTATTTTCTAAATGGAGAGAAAATACAAAAAACTGAGGGGCACGGGGACTTGGGAGTCTTTGTGCAGGATTCCCTGAAGATTAACTTGCAGGTTTAGACTGTGGTGGGGAAGGCAAATATGATGTTAGCATTCATTTCAAGAGGACTAGAATATGAAAGCAAGGATGTAATGTTGAGATCTATAAAGCACTCACTTGGAGCATTGTGAACAGTTTTGGGACCTTAGAAAGGATGTACTGAAACTGGAGAGGGTTTAAAGGAGGATTATAAAAATGATTCCAGGATTGAATGGCCTGTCATATGAAGAGTGTTTGATGTCTCTGGGCCTGTATTCACTGGAATTCAGAAGAATGAAAGGTGACCTCGTTGACATCTTATCAAATAGTGAAAGGCCTTGATAGAGTGGTGTGCAGAGGATGTTTCCTGTGGTGGGGGAGTCTAAGGCTAGAGGACACATTCTCAGAATAGAGGGGTGTCCTTTTAGAACAGAGGTGAGAAGGAATTTCTTTAGCCAGAGAGTGGTGGAATTCTTTGCTACAACAGCTGTGGAGGCCAAGTCTGTATGTATATTTAAGGCATAAGTTGATAGATTCTTGATTGAAGGGATATGGGGAGAAAGCAGGAGTTTGGGGCTGAGAGGAAAATTATATCAGCCATGATTAGCAGTCTGAATGAGCCAAATGGCCTAATTCTACTATTTATACTCCTATAGTAAGACTTGTGGCCTTACTAACTGCAAATGAATAAAATCCCTGCATGTACTTAATGCAGATAATCAACAGCCTTTATATGACTGCATCCTCCAAATCTTCATTTTCATTGTAACATTTAAGTTGATTGTCATTACCTTCAATTTCTTCATAGTTTCTGACTTGCTGAAGTAATGAAGTCATTTCATTTTCACTCCCAGCTGTTTCTCACATTTACAAGCTGAATGCTTGAAACTGCAGTGAGCAAAAAAAAGTTTTGAATTGTCTTACTGTTTATTTCTCACCAACTATCAGTAACAAAAATCGGCGCTATTTGTATTGTTCACTTGAAGCACAGTGTTGAGTCTAATGGCCACACAAATGCATGTGATTAACACTAGTTATAAAATGTTCAGCAGCAGTCTCCTGTCCCAATTAAGCGGCATAGTGTCCCAAAAGAATGGAATTCTGGCTAATTTTTCAATTAGTTTTTGTTCTTTCAGAGTTGTCTAAAATAAGCAGCTGTCAAACAACTGATGACCTGATTAAGCAGAATCCACTGTACTACCCTGAGTTTCATTTTCTTGCAGGCATTCACAGTAGATCAAAGAAATACAACAATGAGTGAAAAGCTACACACAAGCAAAATTTGACCGTGTGTAAAAGACAAGCTGTGCAAATACAAAAACTAGAATAAACTAGTATTACTCTAGGCATCTATTAATGATTCACCTTTCATTTGTAAAGAATTCCATGTCTTGTCTAGTAATTTAAAAGTCTTGAATCTTCAACAAAATACTAATTTCCCTTAGTATTAATAGCTAGGTTATCCGTAAAATTGTTTGTTCCTTAATTATTAAAAATGTTAATGATTTAGATTTAGATTATGAGGACACGCAGTCGTCTTTTATTGTCATTTAGTAATGCATGCATTAAGAAATGATACAATATTCCTCCGGTGTGATATCACAGAAACACAGGACAGACCAAGACTGAAAAACTAACAAAAACCACATAATTATAACATATAGTTACAACAGTGCAACAATACCATAACTTGATGAAGAACAGGCCATGAGCACAGTAAAAAAAAAAGTTCAAAGTCTCTCGAAAGTCCCACATGTCACGCAGACGGGAGAAGGAAGAAAACTCTCCCTGCCATGCCCGACCCACAGTCCAACTCTGAGTCGTCCAAAAACTTCGAACCTCTGACCAGCCCTCCGACACCGAGTACCGAGCACCATCTCTGCCGAAGGCTTTGACCCCAGCCTCGGTCGCCAGCAGCAGGCAAAGCCGGGGATTTTGGGGCCTTCCCTCCAGAGATTCTCGATTGCACAGTAGCAGCGGCAGCGAACCGGGCATTTCAGAAGTTTCTCCAGATGTTCCTCTTTGCTTCTCACGTCAGTCTCCATCAAATCAGAATTGTGCACGGCATCCTACTTACAAATACGATATCATTTCACCGGAGAGCTGTGCGTGCTGCATCGCGCCACCATCTTCTCCTCCCTCCGTCAAGAATAATTATTCAAGAATAATTAAAAATTGTCTTAAAGCTGGCATGTTTTGAAAGGCATAGCTTGCAAGCTGAATTTTAAACCTATGGTGGAGATGCATATACCAAACAGATTGCTGCAAATGCAATGCTATTAATTTAAGTGCTAAGGGGAAAACTTTCCTTATACTATTCACTATTGCATTACACTTGTAATGAATACAGATGTAAATCATAGATTATCATTGGTTTGTAAACTAATGCATAATCCTCTCAGTTCCTAAATAAAACTAAGAGTTCTGATTTATGCATGTTTTTATAAGTGAATCATGAATGTATCTTGCTTCAGCGTATACATTTCATATTTTTAGGTTTATGTTGTCATAAACAATGGAGCATTGAACCATCTTGCCTCAAATGTACAGTAAGATTTGATAAACAAGGAAGGATAAATTCTGTTGGATTTCATATTTAACTGACTTGGCTGGAAGGGACCTTAAATGAATTTACTCATGAATAATTTTTGTAAGGATGCTTTACATAGAATGGTTGACATTTATGGAAATGCTCAAAATCATACAGAGGGATGAATTTGCAACAGAAGGTAGAAATTAACGGAAGAATCATGATTTTGGGTATAGAGAATCTGCACCTTGCTATCTTCTGTAGTTATGTAATGTTACATACTTAAGAATTGTGAGCACACTAGGGTGTTTGATCTGCTATTTATGTAACTTTGTATTTGTCTGATTCTTATTTTCTTACATTAAAATTATCAGCTTATTTCACACTACTGTCAACTTAGCATGTTTTCTTGTGTTCTTCCAAAATAGTGTAATTTATTTGCCTTTTTTCAGTAGCAATAAATGAAAGATTTTCTTTCATGCTTTTGAATCCAGAGCTTTTTTCATTGCTTGTCCTTTTCACACTTTTCAATACTGGGGTGTGTGTTTTCGTTCGCTCTGCAAGCCATTTTGCATACCTGTGCATTTGACACATGCAATTTCAGCAGATGTGTTCTTGGTTTGTAAATATAGGCCATAGCACAATAGTACAGTATGCTCTAAATCAAGAGATTGTGATTACATAATCCTTATTGTTTTTTTATTTTAGGACTAAGGGAAGAACAATATTTGAAATATGTTAGCTGAAGACCTCTTTAGTCTTATTTCATAGATCTATTCAAATGTTGGAAGTTTTGCAGCAGATATTTATAATTCTATCTGTGGCAAAATTATTTCCTTGTGGGACCTGACTGTGCTCAAATTTCTGTATATTTTCTCCTTTAGTCTTGCTGCATCTTTATATTCTGTATTCATTCCATGTAGATTTTGGCTGCGTAGCAAGCCTGTTCCATTAATTCAAGCTCATCTTCATTGTAGCCATTTCTCCAAGTTACCATATAGTGCATTTCCAAAAACAGTGTTTTCTACCATCCTAGGCTTGAACCACACTACAAGCCACCTGGTATGTAGGCTCCAGTGAACTGGATTGAAAGGCTGCAAAGGGTTGTTGACTTCGTTAGCTCCATCACAGGCACAAGCCTCCCCACCTTTGAGGACATCTTTCAAAGATGGATGCCTCAAGAAAGTGGCATCCATCATTAAGGACCCTCACCATTCTGGGCATGCTCTCTTACTACCACCAGAGAAGGGGTACAGGAGCCTGAAAACGTGCACTCGACTTTTGGGGAACATCTTTTCCTCTCCACCATCAAATTTCCAAATGGTCGATGAACCCAAGAACACTACTTCGTTCATTGTTCCTTTTTTTTTTTTGCACCATTTATTTGTAATATATAATAATTCTATGTATGCATTGTCCTGTTGATGCAAAATAACAGGTTTCATGACATATGTTAGTGACAATAAATCTGATTCTGACACCAAACCTGTTATCATTTCGCCTTCACTGGTGTTTAGGCCTTGGTTAGTCAAATTCCATCTCCAACACATTGGCATCCTTCATTCACACCTGACTCTGTCCTTTAGACTTTTTGCCTCCCATTCACTAGTTTATTCTGATTGTGCATGAATTATTTTCTCATGCTGATGTTTCTAATTGATTTGGTCTATTCTAGTGGCACGTAGATTAATTGCCCAGCTCAGTCCAGTCCAGCCCTCTCCACCACTGAGCACATCTACAAGAAAGCAGCATCCTTTATGAAGGACCCCACCATCCGGACTATGTTCTCTTCCTCTGCTACCATCGAGAAGGAGATACAAGAGCCTTGCGTCTCACACCACCAGGTTTGGGAACAATTATTAGTCTTCAGCCATCAGACTCCTGAACCAGTGTGGATAATTTCATTCACCTCAACACTGAACTAATTCCACAACCCATAGACTCATTTTCAAGGACTCTACAACTCATATTCTCAGTGTTATTTGTTTACATTTTTAAAATATTTTCTCAAGCTGTCTTTTGCATATTTGGTTTGTCAGTCTTTAGTTTTTCATTGTTTCTTTGTCTACTATGAATGCCTGCAAGAAAAATGAATCTCAAGTTAGTATATGGTGGCATATACAGCACACACTTTGATAAAGCACAAATAACACTGCAATCTTATAACTCTGCTGTCTACAAGATTATTATAGAGCATAAACTTGACTGGTTTCTTCCCTCTATGTTAGCCATCTCAAATACTGGTACTGTTGAACTTCATCCATAATAAAACTAGACCATCCATTTATTTGTCTCAATGTTTTTTTCCTTAGGCAAGGTTACTCCTCATGCTTACTTTTCGTCTTCCCCTAGCTGCACTTCAGGGCTTTATTTTTCATCTTAGAACCGCCTCTTTTTTTATGCCCCTTAAGTTGCTCCTACCACTCCATGCCTGGTGGAATTCATTAAATTGGTTTGTATGTTCCACCTCAATTTCACAACCCTCTTAGTGACATACTTTCCAATTTTCACCCCTTTTCATATCAAGACTTTTGTAAGAGATACTTCACAAATTGAATATAAATTTCAAGTGAA
Source organism: Mobula birostris (assembly GCF_030028105.1). Lineage (NCBI taxonomy): Eukaryota > Metazoa > Chordata > Chondrichthyes > Myliobatiformes > Myliobatidae > Mobula > Mobula birostris. The sequence continues at coordinate 140,414,544 of NC_092371.1, read as the reverse complement.
ATAATTTTTAAGCTTTGTTAAACAGAACAAAATATTGACAATGAGAATGATAAGTACTTAAAATAGGACTGTTCCATATTGGAGTTTCAAGTATAGATGGGAAATTTGCAAATTTGTTTTTTAGGTTTGGGATGTTATGTAATTCACGCAATGGTAAGTGTGAGGATAACTTAGTTTAACTCAGTTAACTTAGTTTAAGTTATTAGCATTCATAATTAACTGGCATGCGTTTGGTGATCTAAGATCTAGTGTGGATTTGTAAAACAAATACAGCATACAGGATCTTGTCTTTGATATTATTTATATGGTGTTCCAAAAGGCACATGAAGTCTGTTTAAAAGAGACGATTAGCTAATACTGAAACGTGAGTCTAAATCCAAGTTAATGATTTGCTTCTGCAACAGAGTTGGATAGGCATTCAAATTAGACATAATATCCTCTATAGATTTATGTCAAGTCAGAATTAGTTATTCTTTAGGAATGAGTTGAGCGATAGGATGGAGTAATAATATAATAAATTTTCAAGGTGAAATGTTGAAACATTCTAAGCTTCATAGTTTGGATAATTAAATGATGGGTACTGACCTAATGAGAATCTGCATCTGTAAGCATATCTTTTTCAAAATTGGTTGCAAGTTTGGTACTGATATGCATGTTTATTTTAATATAAACCCAAAGCTCTCTTCAGCCTATTCTGCTCAATTGATAGAAACAGCTAAAGTTGTCATTACTATAAGTTAGTTTCACTCAGTTTCGTGCGTTATTATGAAATGGGTATGAGAAAATCTGCAGATGCTGGGAATCCAACATTTTGTGTGTGTTGCATGCATTTTAGTGATGTGCCAAACTGTGGTTATTGCTAATCTAATCATTCTGTTTCTGATAACTTATGCATTGTAATTTGTGCATGAATAATCCTAAAATATAGCACTTCAGCTTTTCCCTGTGTATATTTTCTTTACTGAGCACTGTGCAGTGTTTTAAACAATAATTATAACTTGATTTTTTTTGCTTCCTGTTATGTTGACTTCGGGATAAGCTGCTCACTTGACCTGAAGATCTCAAAAATCTCTAGAATTTACAGTATGTCCAACTGTAGGTGATATTTCCGCAGAAAATGCAAACTCTAGCTTTATCAATGGATTAAGAGATTTGATTTCACTCTTGCAAATGTTAGGTCATCCACACTCAAGTCATTGGAATTAAGTCTTGATGAGACTAATATAGAACAGTGGAATTAAATTTAGATTATTCGAGGAAAGATTAGGCACAGACCTGGCAAATCAGTGCCTCAAGGCTGCCTCATTAATTAGTTTTACATATTTGGTATGTAAGTCTAAACTTGTATAGAGGAAGACATGCAGTTATGTAGAAATATTGGTAGGCTATTTTGTGATTCTGCTTTCAAACCAGTTTCCTATCTTTAAACTATATAGTATAGACATAAAAGCACAAAATGTTGGAAATGCTCGCATGTCAAGTAGCGTTCATGTAACAAGTTGTTGTTGTTTCAAGTTGAATGCTCCTCCTCAGGACCTGGACCTGAAGCATTTAACTTTGTTTCTCTATTTTATTGATACAGAATTTTTCCAAAATTTTCTGCTCAGATTTGAAGCATGTGAATTTTCCTTTACTTTTCATTTCATTATGAAAGGTACCATAAATGTTTGCAATTTTTCAGTGATATTTCAGGAGCATTGCAAACCAATTCATAGTTTTCTATTGCCTGAAAATACAAATGTGAGAGTCAGTAGGCTTATTGTAGACAGCTTATCTACGGATGTCTACTGAGATAGAGACAGAAATATCTAGAAAGGGGAAAGAGGTGTCTATCTCTGGAGACAGCTTATCTATGGATGTCTACTACAAGCCTACTGACCCTCACAGCTCTCTGGACTATTCCTCTTCTTACCCTGTCTCTTGCAAAAATGCTATCCCCTTCTCGCAATTCCTCCGTCTTCGCTGCATCTGCTCTCAGGATGAGACTTTTCATTCCAGGACGAAGGGTATGTCCTCCTTTTTTAAAGAAAGGGGCTTCCCTTCCTCCACCATCAACTCTGCTCTCAAATGCATCTCCCCCATTTCATGCATATCTGCTCTCACTCCATCCTCCCACCACCCCACTAGGAATAGGGTTCCCCTTGTCCTCACCTACCACCCCACCAGCCTCCGGGTCCAACATATAATTCTCTGTAACTTCCGCCACCTCCAATGGGATCCCACCGCTAAGCACATCTTTCCCTCCCCTCCCCTCCCCCACTTTCCATAGGGATCGCTCCCTACGCGACTCCCTTGTCCATTTGTCCTCCCTATCCCTACCCACCAATCTCCCTCCTGGCACTTATCCTTGTAAGCGGAACAAGTGCTACACATGCCCTTACACTTCCTCCCTCACTACCATTCAGGGCCCCAGACAGTCCTTCCAGGTGAGGCAACACTTCACCTATGAGTCAGCTGGGGTGATATACTGCGCCCAGTGCTCCCGATGCAGCCTTCTATATATTGGCGAGACCCGACGCAGACTGGGAGATCGTTTCGCTGAACACCTACGCTCTGTCTGCCAGAGAAAGCAGGATCTCCCAGTGGCCACACATTTTAATTCCACGTCCCATTCCCATTCTGATATGTCTAGCCACGGCCTCCTCTACTGTCAAGATGAAGCCACACTCAGGTTGGAGGAACAACACCTTGTATTCCGTCTGGGTAGCCTCCAGCCTGATGGCATGAACATTGAGTTCTCAAACTTCCACTAATGCCCCACCTCATCCGTTATTTCTCTCCTTTTTCTCCCACTGTCCCTCTCACTATACCCCTTGTCCATCCTTTGGGCTTCCCCCCTCCCCCTTTTCTTTCTTCCTAGGCCTTCTGTCCCATGATCCTCTCATATCCCCTTTGCCAATCAACTGTCCAGCTCTTGGCTCCATCCCTCCCCCCGCCTGTCTTCTCCTATCATTTTGGATCTCCCCCTCCCCCTCCCACTTTCAAACCTCTTACTAGCTCTTCTTTCAGTTAGTCCTGACAAAGGGCCTCGGCTCGAAACGTCGACTGTACCTCTTCCTGGCCTGGCCTGCTGCGTTCACCAGCAACTTTTATGTGTGTTGCTTGAAATTCCAGCATCTGCAGATTTCCCTATGTTTGCGAAGATAATGACAGGCTTTGACAAGGTGAATGTGAAAAGAATGTTCTTGTAGAATAGGGATGTTAGCCATTTAAGGTTGATGAGAATTGTTTTTTAAAAAGTGAAAATGAAATCTTTGACCATCCCCTTTGTAAAATAAGTACGTACTTGATGAGCAAGGGGATGAAAGACTGCTATGAGCAGAACAGTTTCATATTAAAATTGTACATTAATTCATTCCTGCATGAAAGCTTAGTGGAGCTAAAGTGAAACATTACAGGGAGAAAAATGTTTAAATGTTTCATGGTGATGATATAGCCTTGTTTGTCACTAGTCTTGCATTGATACAAAGTCTCTTGTAACCCCATTATTTAAGATGCCATCATGAAGAGAGTACACGATGGTGAATGGTGTTCACCTCAATTAATGGCGAATGCTCCACAGTTTCTCTAGATGAATGGTGTCAAAGGCTTCAATAAGATTTTTAAAAAGTATGGTGCTGCTTGATGCAAATCTCATGGGGTTGAAGATCATGTTCCTTGTTACTCCAGTTAGGTGAATGGAATCCACAATCCAACTCATGAAGCAACTCTATGGCCATTCGTAAAATGTGTTGGAAATGACCTGGGATTTTCCTTCAGTGTGATCCTCAGCATTTAATTCTATTATGTTTCCTGCCACTATCTGTGCATTAGATCAGATTTTTTGAATAGTACTGATATAGTATTTTATAAATGCATTTTAGCAACAGAAGTAATGGAAGCTTTTTTTTCTGTTTTTCTACAAATACCTCCCAACATTACTTATAATAAAACTGGGAAGTACCACTTGAAAAAAATAACATGATCAAGATTAACGTATTTGAACCAATGAATTTGGTTTGGCTATATTCTGGCCAGGTTAATATTTTACTTCTATAGCTGAACATAGTTATCCATATTTTGCATTAAACTGTATTGAAAATTAAGCAATGAACAGTGCTTTTATTTAAAATGACTTGTCAATGCTCAGCTCTCTGGACAATAGGGGATAGAAAGGGTCTTGGATTTTCCATATTGAACTGAATTTTAAGATTTAAATTACAAAAAAAACTGATTTAGTAATTATTTGAAATCATTAAATTCAAAAGTAATACAGTATGGATCTTAATTTGCCAAATTTGTGTACAATTAAAACATTCAAAAGGAATGAACTTGACCATTGGTATACAGTTGTGAATAATTTTATCTAGAAATTAGATTCCCCCTATAAATCATTTTGCCCCAAACCTAATTGAAAATTAAAAAATTGAGATATTCTTGCTTTAATAAATTGTATACTTCCATTTAAGAAGTATTAAAATATGATTTGTTCCTTCAGAGGCTGCTGCCATCTTTTATTCACTGCCCACTGGGAAGTAGTTTAGTGCTATTGAATTTACATTTCTTCGTAAATATCCATCGAGTTGAAGGAAAAGCTCCATGGCTAGGGAGGAGAATGGAGGGTGAGGAAAGCTTATTAGCATCTTGTGCTGTGAACAGTTATCTGCCCAAAAAGTAGGCACTGATCTTTTATAGACTATTGATCATTGATTATAGCACTGCCTTCATTACTTTAATTCCAAGGTCATGTCCTCAGCTCCTAACTCTACTCCCTATATACTCATGACTATCGTGGCCAGATTCTGCCCTTAACTCCATCCAGAAGCCTGGGGATAATACCACTGTACTGGGCTGTATCTCAAATAATCAGTGAGAATGAAGAAAAAAAGATAGAGGCTCATGACATGTCATCACAATATCCTTTCACTCAATGTCAGCAGAATAAAAGAGCTTGTTCTTGACTTCAGGAAGGAAGGTGATGTACATGCTCTTGTTTACATCTGTCATACTGAGGTAGAGAGTATTGAGAGCTTCAAGTTCCTAGAGTAAACATAACTAAACTTGACCTGACCCAACCATGCAGATACCACAACCAAGAAAGCTCTCCAGCTCTACTTTGTCAGGAGGTTGAAGAAATTTGGCATGACTCCTGAACCTCAGCAGTTTTTTTTAATCAACATGCCATAGAAGGCATCCTACCTGGATCTATCATGGCTTGGTATGACAACTGCTCTGTGCATGACTACAAACATCTAGGGTGTGGACATCACAGAAGCCAGCCTCCCCTCCATGTCTATAACTACAACTTCTTGCTGCCTTGATAAAGTAGCCAGCAGCATGAGACACCAACCACCCTGGACATTCCGTTTTGTCTCTCCTCCCATTGGGCAGTAGATGCAAAAAGCTGAAAACAGCCGAACAGGCCCAAGGACATTTTCATCCTGCTGTTATACAAATATACAATTGGATGGACTTGTCCTTGCTGTCTGCCTGGGCTGCACTTTATCTGTAACATTGTATTCTGCATTTTGTTACTATTTTACAATGTTTTACTTAAGTGCATTGTTATACATCAGTGGTCCCCAACCACCGGGCAACAAAGCATGTGCTACTGGGCTGCGAGCCGTGACAAAATGATATGATTTGGTGATATGAAACGATATGAGTCAGCTGCACCTTTCCTCATTCCCTGTCACGCCCACTGTTGAACTTTAATGCACGCGAGGTCATCAGTGACCCAAGACGTGCAAAGGAATGGGTCCGTGACCCATTTGTGGATGTTTCCACTGAATCTTCCATCTCAGCGCTGGAAAAAGATCAACTCCTCAAGCTTGCAAATGACGGTGGGCTGAAAAGTATGTTTGACATAATATCTCTGCCGGCATTCTGGATCAAAGTCAAGGCTGAATATCCTAAGATAGCCATGGAAGCACTGAAAACGTTGCTTCCATTTCCAACATCATACTGCTGCGAAGCGGAGTTTTCTGCAATGATTGCAACGAAAACTAAATTGCGAAATAGACTGGACATAAGGAACCCCCTTCGAGTATCGCTGTCTCCCATCACCCTGCGATGGGACCATCTTATTGCAGAAAAACAAGCCCAGGGCTCCCACTGATTCAGCGATATTGGTGTGTTACAATGATTTTATATGTTCATATGAGGAAAATATGCGCTGTGTGTTTAATATCCAAACGTTACTTAAAATGTTATGATGCTATTGACTTATAAGTGACTTATAATTCAGTGGTCCCCAACCTCCGGGCTGCGAAGAATGCAGCGGTACAGCAGTAGCCAGAATGCATCCAGCACATCTTTAAGAAGCCGAAATAAACAAGCTAATTGATTAAGTGCCACTGGCACGTAAATGTCAGCTCAGATCAGAGGCGATTGCCAATTGCGTCACCTCTGATCTGGGCTGACATCTATGTGCCGGGCAGATCCTAATCAATTAGCTTGTTTATTTTGGCTTTTTTCTTAAAGATGTGCTGGGTGTGTTTCGGTCACCGTTGCACTGCTGCATTCTTCACAGCAGTGTATTGGTCCGCAGCCCGGAGGTTTGGGACCACTGTTATAATTGACTTATAACTACATTCATGCGAGGAAAATATGTGCTGTGTGTTTAATAATAAATTCATTAGATAAACCCATTTAGAAACAAAATTGAGTGTATTAGCCACTGATAAGTGACTTATAGTTGACTTATCACCTATATTCCGGTCGTAATCAACAACCCCCCCCCAGTCGGCCGGTCCGCAAGAATATTGTCAATATTAAACCGGTCCGCGATGCAATAAAGGTTGGGGACCCCTGTTATACATTGATATTGATCTGTGTTAACAGTATGCAAGACAAGTTTTTTCACTATTTTGGTACATGTGACAATCAATTTTCCAAGTGGATAACTTGCATGTAAATAGGCACTAGCAACACACACAAAATGCTGGTGGAACGCAGCAGGCCAGGCTGCATCCATGGGAAGAAGCACAGTTGACATTTCAGGCCGGGACCCTTCGTCAGGACTAACTGAAAGAAGAGATAGTCAGAGATTTGAAAGTGAGAGGGGGAGGGGGAGATCCGAAATGATAGGAGAAGACAGGAGGGGGAGGGATGGAGCTAAGAGCTGGAAAGTTGATTGGCAAAAGGGATACAAGGCTGGAGAAGGGAGAGGATCATGGGACGGGAGGCCTAGGGAGAAAGAAAGGGGGAGGGGAACACCAGAGGAAGATGGAGACCAGGGAAGGAGTGATTGTGTGTGTGTGAGAGAGAGAAAGAGAGAAAATAAGGATAAATAAATAAAGGGGGGGTGAGAACGGCAGGAGGGGCATTAACAGAAGTTGGAGAAGTCAATGTTCATGCCATCAGGTTGGAGGCTACCCAGACGGAATATAAGGTGTTGTTCTTCCAACTTGAGTGTGGCTTCATCTTGACGGTAGAGGAGACCATGGATAGACATATCAGAATGGCAATGGGTTGTGGAATTAAAATGTGTGGCCACTGGGATATCCTGCTTTCTGTGGCAGGCAGCGCGTAGGTATTCAGCAAGACGGTCTCCCAGCCTGCGTTGGCACTAATGAGTCTGGTTAAAGGTATTTAACTGTGATTTCGCTGTTGCTTTACAGGCCTGACCTCTGTTTTCAATTTTCAAGCTTCCATTGCAACCAGATTCTTTTCACTATTGTTTTTCTAAATGCCACATGTTATTAGTTTGTGTGTGCATTGTTACTTAGCAGTTAACAGGCTTATGAGATTTCAGACTGTAAACTAAACTAATTGTTTCACTTGCAGGTTTGCTTTCTGCTTGACATTGTCTATATTTGACCTCAGATACTAAGAATTGACTGCCCAGCTGACAATGGTGAGTATTTTTCTATTTGCTCTTTCAAGGCCAGTGGCAAAACAGGTTGTGATTTGGCTTGTGACACCACAGTATTCCTATCAATATTCGACTTCTCTGGTGATGCCTATATTTTACATCTTGCTTCAGGTCACTAATTTGAAAAGTATAGTCCACCAGATTTCGGGCAATGGCTTAATGTCTTAACTTTGATGTTCATCTTTTTATAAATGTGTGAAATTAACACTTTGTTGTCTAACTTAGTGCAGCACTATCTAGATGGTATGCAGCCTTTTGCGCAGTTGAATAACAAGCCACACCCATGGAACCAGACAATGATATTGCACTGGATATTTTGATAACAAATGTGGTCTGTGTCTTTAAAACAAGATGCCATTTAAATCTGCGAAAGATTGCACTGGAAGGAACAAATGTGATCTACAAAAGAGATGTTGGGGTAAGATCTAGTTTGTGTCTCTACCCTTCATTGTGTTACTTGCAGGAAACCATCTGATATTCTTTATACTGCAATAAGAAACAATAAGTGATAGTGATGTTTAAATTTTGTTTTCAGAAGTTGGTAAAGTTAAAGGTTATTTACTGATCAGTTCAATAAGGGTAATAATTATTGCTTAATCAGCTTTGTAATTTTATGATTAATCTTATTAATATTTGCGTATGTAGACAACTGAAAAACTTGATGTTTTCAGTTTTCAATTTTGAAGTTTTCAAGACACTGTGTGTGTGTGTGTATGTGTATATATATATATATAGATTTGAATAATGAATTTTTAATGTTGCCTTTTGGAATTTTAAGCTTCACTCATCCAGTACCCTCAGCATTGGTGCCAGGTGTCAGGTTTGCCATGCAATTGGATATTACTCCTATTAGTATCCTTATACACTTTTTTAAACATTTGTTGCTTTTAGATGTTACAAGCTAGTACAATAAGTTTTACACTGAACCCAAAGGAAGTTTACATAATGGATCCCGATATGTTTTAAAGGCAAGCATAAATCTGAGTTCCATTAAACCAAATGACCACTTGATGGGATTTCTTAAGAATCAGATAGCAGAAGATTGAAAATCTATTGTAATTTCACTTTTTGCCTTTCAGTCTTTTATTAAAAGGCAACAGAATTTTAACTGTTGTCTTTTTAGTGTTTCATTTGGTTTTGAGCTAATCGTTTTCCTTACTGGATACCTTTTGTAATTTGCATACCCTTTTTTGTAATTTGAATGAAAATTTAAATCATTATATCTTTGGCATTTATGACTGTTATTACATTTTGTGCTTTATTTTGATGAATTAAGTGGAAATGATTACTAAGTGGATTAAGCCTCCCATCTGAATTACTCATGCTTCTGGATTGTTGGAAGATAAAGACCCTGCATCACTAATCGTGTGTATGCATATAATTAAAACCATGCAATGAAGTGACATGGTAGGAGTTCATTTGGTCCATCGTGTCTCTGCTGGTTCTTCTGCAGAGGAATCTAATTGCAATTTTCTATTGTTCTACTGAGCTCTTCATATTGTTTTCTTTCAAATATCTATACAGTTTTCTTGACTTTTCCTTCTAATTCATCTTCTGCCACCTTGCCCAATGTGCACTTCAGAAAACAGTAACTCACAGTACATGGAAAAACAATCCCTCTTGTTTCAGTTCTTCAGACATTCATCTTAGATCTTTGTCCTCTCGTTACTAACTCATCCAAAACAGGAAACAGTTCCTCCTTATTTATTCGCTTATAACTGTTTGATTTTGGACTTCTCTGTTAAAGCATTTTTTTTCCGGTGATCAAGCTATGTGTTTCAGTTGTTGCCATGTAACTGAATTCCCTCATCCCAGGTATCTCATAATTGTGATTCTACGTACAATGGACCAGTATCCTAAAACAAATTGTCAAAGGTTAAATAGGATTTTTTTTTTTTTTCAAGCTATCATTACTACAACATGAATTAGTAAATGTATGCTCTACCATTCAGTATGCTAACTGAATTATGACATTTAATAAGTAAACATTCATACCATAACCATAATTCATCATAACAAATTGTGTACCAAGCATTTTTAATGACTTCAATGACTTCTGCTAAAATAACTAGAATTCAACAAATTTAGGATAACATTAACTTGGGACATTAAAACAGATGTATAATTTTAAAAAGGTAGCTGCATCAGGGTAAATATTTCAAGTACATTTCAGTTAACATTAAAGAAAAGTTGATTTTGTCTTTCAAGGCAAAGGTGAAATGTTCTGAAGTGATGTAATAGGAAATGATTACTGAATTATTTAAGCCTCCTTGTTCTGAATATAGGTGTCTTGCATTCACTATGTCACTATGCTAAGAAAAACAATTTCTGCAGTGTTTATTTCATTTATTTTTTTATTTAAGACCATGCCACCAACTGGAATGGGCTGAATGTATTGCCTATCCCTGAATGAGGTGATGGTGGTGTGTTTCAGGCTTAACGCAGTTTGTGATTTGAGGGATGCTGTTGGCCTAGCCTTAGCAAGGAATTTGAAGATGGTTCACACTGCAGCCTTTGTGTGTGGTGTTCGGCAGAATGAATACAGTCGTTGCTCGGTATCCGCAGAGGATTGGTTCCAGGACACCCCCCCCCGTGGATACCAAAATCCGCGGATGCTCAAGTCCCTTATATAAAATGGCGTATTATTTGCATATAACCTACGCACATCCTTCCATATACTTTAAATCATCTCTAGATTAGTTATAATACCTAACACAATGTAAATGCTATGTAAATAGTTGTTATGCTGTATTGTTTAGGGAATAATGACCAAAAAAATGTCCGTACATGTTCAGTACAGACACAACCATCGTAGCTCTTCTGGGAACGCTGATGCTGCCTTGGCATCAGCCGATGCCGATTCTCCTGTGATCCTTAAGTTCTTGAGGCTGTAGCGCTTTACATAGCTAGCCAGCCATCCCTTACCAGCCTTAAACTCCTTCCTCTCACTCACAACACAAGTAGCGAATGAATGAGACACGAGGTGAACAAAGCTCAAACAACGAGTGCTGGAGAGAGACTGAGGATCTGTGAAATGGCGGGAGGCTACAGCAGGGTATGCCTACACATCACTTCATTTGCGTAGATTCAGCGTAGTGCTCGGCGTGCGGCAAATTCAAGTTTTGCTTTTTGGAATTTTTTTTGAATGTTTTCGATCCGTGGATATGGAGGGCCGACTGTACTTACAGTAGTTGATGGAGGTGCCACCCAAGTGACCTACTCTGTAAAGAGTTTTGAGAGTTGTTGGAGCTGCATTCGTCCAGAGATGTGGAGAATGTACCATCATCCTCCAGTCTTGTGCCTTGCAGACAGAAAGGCTTGGTGCTGCAGGGAGTTTTGTCTGTGCTAGTCCAGTTTCTGGCCTTTGAAAATCCAGGATTTTGATGCCTGGGAATTCAGCAGTGATAATGGCATTAAATGTCAAGAGTGGATGGTTGGACTTGATACGAATAGTTGTGGCTTAGCATTACAGTGGTGCAGGTATTACTTCTTGCTCATCTTTGCTTGCCAAATAAATACATTACTACACACACACACACACACACACACACACACACACACACACACACACACACACAAGCTTGTAGACAGTGTGAAAGGGAGGATAGGCAGGTGATAGAGAAGGAATGCGCTCAGACTGTTGGTATGAAATGTGCCTATTTTAATGCAAGAAGCATCATGAACAAAGAGAATGAGCGTGGATCAGTACTTGAAACTATGATGTTGTGGCCATTACAGAGATTTGAATGGCTCAGGGGCAAGAATGGAGTGCCAGGCTTTAGATGTTTCAGAAAGGACAGGGAGGGAGGCAAAAGCGATGGGAGCGTGCACTGCTGATCAGAGATAATGTCACAGCTGCAGAAAAGGAGGAAGTCATGCAAGGATTGTCTACGGAGTCTCTATGTGTGGAAGTTAGGGACAGGAAGGGGTCAATAACTCTACTGGGTGTTTTTTATAGACCACCCAATAGTAACAGGGACATTGAGGAGCAGATAGGGAGACAGACTCTGGAAAGGTGTAATAATAACAGGGTTGTCATGCTGGGAGATTTTAGTTTCCCAAATGTCAATTGGCATCTTCCTGGAGTGAGGGGTTGAGATGGGGTGATGTTTGTTAGGTGTGTTCAGGAAGGTTTCCTGACACAGCATGTAGTTAAGCCTACAAGATGAGAGGCTGTACCTGATCTGGTATTGGGAAATGAACGTGGTCATGTGTCAGGTCTCATGGCAGAAATGTGGCAAATGTTCAGGGGATATTTGCATACGGTTCTGCACAGGTAAGTTCCAATGAGACAGTGAAAGGATAGTAGGGTACAGGAACCATGGTGTACAAAGGCTGTTGTAAATCTAGTCAAGAAGAAAAGAAGAGCTTACAAAAGGTTCAAATAACTAGGTAATGTTAGAGATCTGGAAGATTATAAGGCTAGCAGGAAGGAGCTTAAGACTGGAATTAGGAGAGCCAGAAGAGACCATGAGAAGGCCTTGGCGGACAGGGTTAAGGAAAACCCCAAGCATTCTACAAGTATGTGAAGAGCAAGAGGATAGGACCAATCAAGTGTGACAGTGGAAAGCATACATGGAACCGAAGGAGATAGCAGAGGTGCTCAATGGGAACTTTGCTTCAGTATTCACTACAGAAAAGGATCTTGGCGATTGTAGAGATGACTTACAGTGGACTGAAAAGCTTGAGCATGTAGATATTACGAAAGAGGATGTGCTGGAGCTTTTGGAAAGTATCATGTTCGATAAGTCACCGGAACCGGATGAGATAAACTCCAGGCTACTGTGGGGGGCAAAGGAAGAGATTGCTGAGCTTCTGGTGATGATCTTTGCATCATCAATAGGGGTGGGAGAGGTTCCAGAGGATTGGAGGGTTGCAGATGTTGTTCCATTATTCAAGAAAGGGAGTAGAGATAGCCCAGGAAACTATAGACCAGTGAGTCTTACTTCAGTGGTTGGTAAGTGATGGAGAAGAACCTGAGAGGCAGAATTTATGAACATTTAGAGAGGCATGATATGATTAGGAATAGTCAGCATGGCTTTGTGAAAGGTAGGTCATGTCTTATGAGCCTGATTGAATTTTTTCAGGATGTGACTAAACGCATTGATGAAGGTAGAGCAGTAGATGTAGTATGTATGGATTTCAGCAAGGCATTTGACAAGGTACCCCATGCAAGGCTTATTGAGAAAGTAAGGAGGCATGGGATCCAAGGGGACATTGCTTTGTGGATCCAGAACTGGCTCGCCCACAGATGGCAAAGAGTGGTTGGAGACGGGTCATACTCTGCTGGAGGTTGGTGACCATTGGTGTGCCTCAGGGATCTGTTCTGGGACCCTTACTCTTTGTGATTTTTATAAGTGACCTGGATGAGTAAGCGGAAAGATGGGTTAGTTAATTTGTTGATGACACAGAGGTTGGGGGTGTTACGGATATTGTAGAGGGCTGTCAGAGGTTACAGCGGGACATTGATAGGATTCAAAACTGGACTGAGATGTGGCAGATGGAGTTCAACCCAGATAAGTGTGAGGTGGTTCATTTTCGTAGGTCAAATATGATGGCAGAATGTAATTTTAATGGTAAGACTCTTGGCAGTGTGGAGGATCAGAGGGATCTTGGAGTCAGAGGACACTCAAAGCTGCTGCACAGGTTGACTCTGTGGTTAAGAAGGCATACGGTGAATTGGCCTTCATCAATCGTGGGATTGAGTTTAAGAGCTGAGAAGTAATGTTGCAGCTATGTAGGACCCTGGTCATACCTCACTTGGAGTACTGTGCTCAGTTCTGGTCGCCTCACTACTGGAAGGATGTGGAAACCATAGAAAGAGTGCAGAGGAGATTTACAAGGATGTTGCCTGAATTGGGGAGCATCTCTTATGAGAATAGGTTGAACTCGGTCTTTTTCCTTGGAGCGACGGTGACCTGATAGAGGTGTATAAGATGATGAGAGGTATTGTTTGTGTGGATAATCAGAGGCTTTTCTCAGGGCTGAAATGGCTGGCATGAGAGGAGACAGTTTTAAGGTGCTTGGAAGTAGGTACAGGTAAGTGTTTTACGCAGAGTGTGGTGAGTGTGTGGAATGGCCTGCCTGTGAAGGTGGTGGAGGCAGATACGATAGGGTCTTTTAAGAGACTCCTGGACAGGTACATGGAGCTCAGAAAAATAGAGGACTATGGGTAACCCTACGTAATTTCTAAGTTAAGGACATGTTCGACACAGTTTTGTGGGCGGAAGGACTTGTATTGTGCTATAGGTTTTCTATGTTTCTAAATTCAAAAAATGTATGTGAACCTCTGGGGTATTGCCTTCTACAAAAGCTTTTTCGAGTCAGGTGCTCCAATCAATGAGATGAGATTGGAGCTGTGAGTTGTAGAGGTGCTTGCCCTATTAAAGAGAAACAGAGTTAGGTTACTGACAGAGCCTGCTGTTCTCAAGAAAGATGTGTTATGTGCACCATAGCTCGATCAAAACAACTTTCAGAGGACATGAGAAGAAGGATTGTAGAGGTGCGTGAAGCTGGAAAAGACTACAAAACCATTTCTAAGGACCTGAGTATTCACGAGACTACGCAAAGAGAAATTGTCTACAAATGGAGGCAATTCAGTATTGTTGCTACTCTCCCTAGAAGTGGGTGTCCTGCAAAGATCACACAAAGAACGCAACATGCAATACTGAAGGAGGTAAAAAGAACCCAAGGGTAACAGCAAAAGACCTGCAGAAATCTCTAGAACTTGCTGAAGTCTGTGTTCACGCATCCACTTTAAGAAAAACACCGAACAAGAATGGTGTTCATGGAAGGACACCAGAGAGGAAACCACTGCTCTCCAAAAAAAAAAAAATCCTTGCTGCAGGTTTGCAAAAAAACAGCCTGGACATTCCACAATGTTTCTGGGACAATGTTTTGTGGACAGATGAGATAAAAGTTGAACTTGCTGGCAGAAGTACACATGTCTATGTTTTTACACCAACACAAAACCTCATCCCAATTGTTAAGTGTGGTGGAAGGAGCATCATGGTTTGGGGCTGCTTTGCTGCCTCAGGGCCTGTACAGCTTGCAATCATTTAGGGAACAATGAATTCAATATTATATCAAAGACATTTTGCAGGAGTACTGGTCCATTACCTGAAGCTTAATAGAAGTTGAATGATGCAACAAGACAATGATCTGAAACATGAATAAATCAACAACAGAATGGGTTTAAAAAAGAAGAAAATCCATTTTTGGAATAGCCAACTGAGAGTCCAGACCTTTGTAGTTGAGATGCTGTGGCATGACCTGAAGTGGGCTGCTCATGCAAGGTATCCCAGAAATATTGACGAACTGAAACAGTTTAGTATGGAGGAATGGTCTAAAATTCCTTATTGCTGTTGTTCAAGTCTGATCAGTCGCTACAGGAAATGTTTGGTTGAGGTTATTGCTGCTTAAGGAGGTTCTACCAGTTATTAAATATAAGGGTTCACATACTTTTTCCAGCCTAGATGGTGAATGATTAAGCAATATGTTCAATAAAGACATGAAAAATACAATTGTTGTGTGTAATTAGTTCAGGCAGGTTGTGATTTAGATGAAGATATGACCATTTGAGTAATTATGTAGAAAACCAGAGGGTAATTACAAAGCGTTCACAAACTTTATCTTGCAACTATACATTCCTTTGTCCCATGAGTTTATATAGGAATTGGCCACTTTAATTTTTGTAGTATAACCATAGGTTAATAATTTGAATAATTGTGAACAAAAAGGGTATTATACACAAAATGCTGGAGGAACTCAGCAGGCCAGGCAGCATCTGTGGAAAAGAGTATAGTTAATGTTTCAGGCGGAAACCCCTTCTGCAGGACTGGAGGAAAAATGGCTGAGGAGTAGATTTAAAAATATGGGGGAGGGGAGAAAGAAATACAAGGTGATAGGTGAAACCTGAAGGGGAAGGGATGAAGTAAAGAACTGCAAAGTTGATTGGTGAAAGAGACAGAAGGCCACGGAAGAAAGAAAAGGGGGGAGGAGCACCAGAGGGAGGCGATGGGCAGGCAAGGAGATGAGGTAAGAGAGGGAAAGGGGATGGGAAATGGTGATGGGGTGGGGGGCATTTCCGGAAATGCGAGAAATCGATGTTCATGCCATCAAGTTGGAGGCTACCCAAATGTTGTTTCTCCAACCTAAGTGTAGCCTCATCATGACAGTGGAGGAGGTCATGCATGGACATATAGGAATGGGAATGTGAAGTAAAATTAAAATGGGTTGCCACTGGGAGATCCTGCTTTTTCTGGCAGATAAAGCATAGGTGCTCAGTGAAACGGTCTCCCAATCTATGACGGGTCTCACCGATATACAGGAAGCCACACCGGGAGCACCAGACACAGCAAATGACCCCAACAAACTCACAGGTGAAGTGTTGTCTCACCTGGAAGAACTGATAAGGGCCCTGAATAGTATTAAGGGAGAAGGTGATGGAGCAGTTGTGGCACTTGTTCTGCTTGCAAGGGTAAGTGCCAGGAGGGAGATCGGTGGAGAGAGACGAATGCACAAGGGAATCGTGTAGGGAACGATCCCTGCGTAAAGCAGAAAGTCGGGGGGAGCATATGTGCTTGGTGGCGGCATCCCGCTGGAGATGGTGGAAGTTTTGGAGAATTACGTGCTGGACGCGGAGGCTGGAGAGGTGGTAGGTAAGGATAAGAGGGACTCTTTCCTTGGTGGGGTGATGGGAGGATGGGACAAGAGCAACCATCCGTGAAATGGAAGAGATGTGGTTGAGGACACCAATGATCGTGGAGGAAGGGAAGCCCCTTTCTTTGAAAAAGGAGGACATCTCCTTCATTCTAGAATGAGAAGCCTCATCCTGAGAGCAGATGTGGCAAAGAATGAGGAATTGGGAGAAGGGGATGGAGTTTTTACAAGTAACAGGGTGGGAAGATGTATAGTCCAGGTAGCTGTGGGAGTCCATAAGACCATAAGACAAAGGAGCAGAAGTAGGCCATTCGGCCCATCGAGTCTGCTCTGCCATTTTATCATGAGCTGATCCATTTTCTCCTATTTAGTCCCTTCTCACCATAACCTTTGATGCCCTGGCTACTCAGATACCTATCAATCTCTGCCTTAAATACACCCAATGACTTGGCCTCCACTGCTGCCCATGGCAACAAATTCCATAGATTCACCACCCTCCGACTAAAAAGATTTCTTCGCATTTCTGTTCTGAATGGGTGCCCTTCAATCCTTAAGTCATGCTCTCTCATACTAGACTCCCCCATCATGGGAAACAACTTTGCCACATCCACTCTGTCCATGCCTTTTAACATTCAAAATGTTTCTATGAGGTCTCCCCTCATTCTTCTAAACTCCAAGGAATACAGTCTAAGATCGGACAAACGTTCCTCATATGTTAACCCTCTCATTCCTGGAATCATTCTAGTGAATCTTCTCTGTACCCTCTCCAATGTCAGCACATCCTTTCTTAAATAGGGAGACCAAAACCGCCCACAGTACTCCAAGTGAGGTCTCACCAGCGCTTTATAGAACCTCAACGTCACATCCCTGCTCCTATACTCTATTCCTCTAGAAATGAATGCCAACATTGCATTCGCCGTCTTCATTACTGACTCACCCTGGAGGTTAACTTTAAGGGTATCCTGTACGAGGACTCCCAAGTCCCGTTGTGCTGCCTGGCCTCGTTCACCAGCAACTTTTATGTGCGTTGCTTGAATTTCCAGCATCTGCAGAATTCCTGTTGTTTGCTTTTACTCCTGCTATTTCTTAGCTCAACCCATAAAGATTCTGCACCTTCCGATCCTACATCACCTCTTTCTAATGATTTAATATCATTTCTTACCAATAAAGCCACGCCTCCCCCTCTGCCTACCTTCCTATCCTTCCGATACACCATGTATCCTTGGACGTTCAGCTCCCAGAGACATGCATCCTTTAGCCAGGTCTCAGTGATGGCCACAATATCATACCTGCCAATCTGTAGCTGTACAACAAGATCATCCACCTTATTCCTTATGCTGCGTGCATTTAAGTACAACACCTTAAGACCAGTATTTGATACTTTTTGCTTTGAGTCCGTGGGTTTATAATAGATATCAGTGAATACGCTGTCTTCAGAGATAGAGACAGTGAGACTGAGAAAGGGGAGGGGGGTGTCGGAAATAGACCAGGTAAATTTGAGGGCAGGGTGGAAGTTGGAGGCAAAGTGGATGAAGTTGACAAGTTCAGCAAGGGTTGCAGGAAGTAGCACCAATGCAGTCGTTGATGTAGCATAGGAAACGTGCAGGATGGTCACCAATGTAAGCTTGGAACATAGACTGTTCCATGTAGCTGACAAACAGGCGGGCATAGCTGGGCCCCATACAAGTGTATTTTGTGTGTGTTGCACAGAATCCAGCATCTGCAGGTTTTCTCTTGTTTGAAAAAGGGTATTACCTTTCATTGTACTGCGTTTCGTCCTTAACACCATATTGGCCTTGATGATAATACATGACAGGTACTTCAAAATAATCTTAAAACTCAGAGATTACATTAAGCAAAAGTAATTTCTGAAGTTAGTTGATTGAGAAGTAACCTAATTAGTATTTTAAAAAATATAAATAGGTTTGTTTGTGTCAAATAGACTTAAATTATTTCTCATGAAAAGAAAATATGATTTTAAATTGTAGCTAAAGCATGGAATCATAGAAAAATACAGCACCCAAACAGGCCACTTGGCCCATCTAGTCCATGCTGAGCCATGTAAACTGCCTACTCCCATCAACCTGCACTGGGACCATAGCTCTCCATACCCCTACCATCCATGAATTTATGCAAACTTCTCTTAAATGTTGCAGTCGAGCTCGCGTGCATCACTTATGCTGGCAGCTCATTCCACACTTTCATGTGTGAAGAAGTTTTGCCTCGTGTTCCCCTTAAAAGTTTTCATCTTTCACCCTTAACCCATGACCTCATGTTGTAGTCTCACCCAACCTCAGTGGAAAAGGCCTGTTTGCATTTACCCTATCTATACTCATAATTTTATATACCTCTGTCAAATGTCCCCTCAATCTTCTATGTTTCAAGGAATAAAGTGCTAATCTATTCAACCTTTACTTATCACTCAGGTCCGCCAGTGTTAGGAACATCCTTGTAAATTTTCTCTGTACTCTTCCAAATTTATTTACATCTTCGCTGTAAGTAGGTGACCAAAACTGCACACAGTGCTCCAAATCAGGCATCACCAATGTCTTGTACCATATCAGCATAACATCCTATCTCCTGTACTCAGTAATTTGATTTATGAAGGTCAATGTGCCAAAAGCTTTCTTTAGAGCACTATCAACCTGTGACACCACATTCAATGTATTATGGACCTATATTCCCTTTGTTCTACCACCACTCACTGTATGAGTCCTATTCTGGTTGGTCCTAACAAAGTGCAACACTTCGTACTTGTCTACATTAAATTCCATCTGCCACTTTTCAGCCCATTTTTCCAGATGATAGATCCACTGCAACCCATGATAGTCTTCTTTGCTGTCCACTACAGCCCCCATTCTTCGTGTTATCCTCAAATTTGCTGAGCCAGTTAACCATGTTATCATCCAGATCACTGACATAGATGTCAAACAACAATGGACCCATTACCGATCCCTGTGGCACTCCACTCATCACAGGCTTCCAATCACAGCTGCAACCATCTACTACCCCTCTCTGGCTTTTCCCACGAAGCCAATGTCTAATCCAGTTTATGCCTCATCTTGAATGCTGAGCGACTGGCCCTTCTGACCAACCTCCCATGCGGACCTTGTCAAATGCCTTGCTGAAGTTCATGTGGACACCATTCATTGCCTTCCCTTCATTAAGTTTCCTGGTATCTTCCTTAGAAAAACTTTCTAGGATTGGCTAGACATGACTGACAAAGCATGAAGCCATGCTGACTATCCTTAATCAGGCCATATCTATCCAAATACTCATATACCTGGTCCTTTGGAATATCATCCAGTAACTTTCCCGCTACTGATGTCAGGCTCACCAGCCTATAAGTTCCTTTTTTTTTTAAAGAGACTTTTATAAACAGCGGAACAACAGTGGCTATCCTCCAATTTCTCACCTATCACTAAGGATCATTTAAATAACTCTGCTAGGGTCTCTGCAATTTCTGTACTTGCCTCCCGCAGAGTCTAGAGGAACACCTTATCAACTCTGGGGATTTATCCACCCTGATTTGCCTCAGGTCAGCAAAAGTCGCCTCCTCTGTAATCTGTATAGAGTCTATGAAGTTGATGTCATTTTGCCTTACTTCTATAGACTCCCAGCCGGCTGGTGGCGTAGTGGCATCAGCGCCAAACTTCGGAGCGAAGGCTCCCAAGTTCGAATCCAGCCAGCTCCCTTGCACGCTTTCCACCTGTGCTGGGTTGAGCGTCGAGTTAACAACTCGACCTTGTAAAATAAGAAAGCCTGCTAAAAAAAAAAAAATGCCGTCATGATGGCGTCCCGATGACTCCACTCAGAGCTAAGGGCTTTCTTCTTCTATAGACTCTGTGTCCGTCTTCTGATTAAATACAGATACAAAAAAAGCAATCCTCTTGCTTTTAATATATCTGTAGAATCCCTTAGGATTCTCCTTCACTTAGGTCTACTACGGCGACCTCATGCCTTAATTTAGCTCTCCTGATTTCTTTCTTAAGTGTTCGCTTGCATTTCTTGTACTCCATAAGCACCTGATTTGTTCCTACCTGCCTATCCCTGCAGTTTACCACCTTTTTTTTCCTCTTAACCAGTGCTTCAATAGTTTTTGAAAACCAAGGTTCCCTAAACCTGTTGTTTCTACCTTTTGTTCTGACAGGCACACATAAGCTTTGTACTTTGCAAAATTTTATTTTTGAAGGCCTGCAATTTACTAAGTATATCTTTACCAGAGAAAAGCCTGTTCCAGTCCACACTTGCCAGATCCTTTCTGCTACCATCAAAATTGGCCTTTCTCCCATTCAGCTCAACCTGCCAGACCTGTCTTTTTGCCTATTTACTTTGAAAATAATGACACTCTGATCACTAGATGCAAGATGTTCACCTACACAAACTTTTCTCACCTGCCTTGTCTCATTGCCTAATAGCAGATCAAGTTTTGCACACACTTCTGTTGGGACTTCTGCATACTGATTAAGGAAGCTTTCCTAAACACATTTGACAAACTCTGTCCCATCTAGTTCTTTTACGGTACGGGAATCAGTATGTGGAAAGTTAAAATCACCTTTATAACAACATTATGTTTCTTGCAACAGTCTCTGCGATCGCTCTACAAATTTGATCCTCTAGATCACTTGGCTGTTGGGTGGTCTGTAATATAGCCCCATTAGCATAGTCATGCCTTTCTTATTACTCAGTTCCACCCATAATGCCTCACTAGATGAGTTCTCCAGTCTGTCCTGACAGAGCACTGCCGTGACATTTTCCTTGACTAGTAACGCCACCCCTCTTCTTTTAATCCTTCCCACTCTGTCACGTCTAAAACAATAGAACCCTGGAATACTGAACTGCCAGTCCTACCTCTCTAGTAAACAAGTCTCACTAATGGCTACAATATCATAATTCCAGGTGTTGATCCATGCCCTGAGCTCATCTGTCTCCTTGCATTGAAATATATGCAGCCCACGACTTTAGTGCCACGATGCTCAAACTTTTGATTCCTGACTTTGTGGAGGCAAATGTTGTTAAGAGCTCAGACAATCTCTCCACTATCTGTTTTGGGACTCTGGTTTAAATGCCCTTCTCATCCTTACCGTTTAGATATTGGCCTCCTTCCAGTTTAGGTGCAAACCTTCTCTTCTGTACAGGTTCCACCTTCCCTGGAAGAGAGCCCAACGATCCAAAAGTGCTATGACCTCTCTCCTATGCCAACTCCTTAGCTATGTGTTAAACTGTATAATCTTCCTATTTCTGCTCACTAGCACTTGACACTGGTAGCAATCCTGCGATCACAGCGCTGGAGGTCCTGTCCTTTAACTTAGCACCAACTCCCTGAACACACTTTGCAGAACCTCAACACTCTTCCTACCTACGTCATTGGTACTTCACGGACCACGACCTTTGGCTGAGGACTCAATCCCTGGCATCTGACAGGCAACATACCATCCAGGAATCTCATTGTCATTCACAGAACCTCTTTTCTGTTCCCCTCATTAAACTATCCCCTATCACCACAGCTTAACTTTTCTTCCCACCCCCCCCCCGCAACTTCCCTTCTGAGTCACAGCGTCAGACTCAATGTCAGAGACCTGACCGCTGTTGCTTTCCTCTGCCAGTTCATTCCCCCCCAAACAATATCCAAAGTGTTGAGGGGGATGGTCATGCGGTAGTCTATGTTCGCTGTTTTAACCTTTTTCCCCTTCCTGACTGACACCCAATTTCCTGTGTCCTGTCTATCACTCCCTCAGCCTCCTGAATGATTCGGAGTTCATCCAGTTCAAGCTGTAACTCATTAAAGTGGAGTGTTAGAAGCTGCAGCTGGATGCACTTCTTGCAGGTTTAGTCATCAGGGACACTGGACCGTCTCCCTGCCTTCCCACATCCAACAAGAGAAGCATTCCACTATTTTGCCCAGTATCTCTACTGTTGCTAACTGAACAACTATAAAAAAGGAAAAACAATAAACTGTGGAGGAGGGAAAAAAAAACTCTACCTACAGCCTTTTTTGCCTTCTCTGACTGAAGCCTCGAAGAGCTAAAGCTTCAAAAATCTCACTCTTAAGGCTGATTTATACTTGTGCGTCAAATGTATGCTGTCGGTATGGCATAGCTGTGTGCCCTACGCTGTACTCTACGCTGAACCCTACGCCGAAGGCTAATGCGCACCTCTCCCAAAATGTAACTACGCGTCGTGGCGACGCAGACCGAAACAACTGTGCTTGGTCCACTTGGTAGCATTGCATTTCCTCCTACGCTGCAGTAGCTTCCCATTGGGCGACTGAAGGGCAGAGAAAGAACTCTGGCTGCAATGCTTTCCATAAAGCTTTACAGACCTCCGAAATTATGGAGGACTCTGTGCTTGACGCCAGTTTGTAGCTAGCTGCTACAGCCTGTTGACTTCCACCTGAAGCTAAAACTCGAATGGTGATTGCCAGTCTGTGAGTATACTGTGCATACACTGATGCGAAATAAATGGTTGTAGACGATGAACCAAGTCGTCAAATCTACCTGCTGACATCTGAAAATATTTGAAATGCATTTCGTCGTCCATGTCTCTCAGTGGCCGGACAAGCACAGAAAAAATTCACCCTCCTTCAGTTTCAGTGGCCGTTGTTTGAAGTTTGAGTTTCTTTGTTTCAACACGAAGAAACTCAACACAGTGGCATAGACAGTCCACCGCCAACTAGCGTTTTGGCGGTGAATTGCAGAGCGACGCAGACACACCAGTGCACAAGTATAAATGCTCACCACAGCAGAGTCCACTTGCGTAGGCTACGGTGTAAGCTAGTACACACGTCATTTTCAGATCTCCCCCTTCCCCTCCCACTTTCAAATCTCTTACTAACTCTTCTTTCAGTTAGTCCTGACAAAGGGTCTCAGCCTGAAACGCCGACTGTACCTCTTCCTATAGATGCTGCCTGGCCTGCTGCGTTCACCAGCAATTTTTATATGTGTTGCTTGAAATTTCAGCATCTGCAGATTTCCTCGTGTTTACGCACAAGTATAAATCAGCAACACTCACGACACGCTGGAGGAACTCAGCAGGTGGGGCAGTGTCTGTGGAAAAGATTGGTCGACATTTCGGGCCGGAACCCTTCGTCAGGATTGTAGAGGGAAGGGGCAGAGGCCCTATAAAGAAGGTGGGGTGAGGGTGGGAAGGAGAAGGCTGGTAGGTTCCAGGTGAAAAACCAGTAAGAGGAAAGATAAAGGGGTGGGGGAGTGGAAGCAGGGAGGTGTTAGGCAGGAAAGGTGAAGAAAGAATAGGGGAAAACAGAATGGGTAGTAGAAGGAGGCGGAACCATGAGGGAGGTGATAGGCAGCTAGGAGAGGGGGCAGAGTGACATAGGGATAGGGGAAGGGAGGGGGAGGGAATTACAGGAGTGTTGCTCTGACCCCAGCATCTGCAGATTATTTTGAGTATAAATCAGTGTTTACACAGGCCGCTCCACTTGCCCCTGTCTTGCTTTAATTTGTTTTTGTCAATCCCTAATATTGATTACCTGGCTACTGCTCAAAGTTTCAGACAGCCGCAAGTCATCGCTTTTTCTGCTCAGTCGGCGGATTTAAGTGAACTAAATCTTAAACTTCCGAACTCTGATTGGAATTTTGTAATTAAATAAGGAAGCAGCTTTTCACACCATTAGTTATGGGAATCTCTATTTGCAATTCCGTTTGGTTTAAGATGCTGAGTCATTTGAAACTTTCAAAATAGGATGAATAAATTTTGAAATGATTAGGATACTGAAGGATATGGATTGAAAAGTAGGGTGAACTGCATAGAGTGTGGCTCATCCATTATTTAATTAAACCAGTAGTTTACCTCGTTTTTGTGTTCCTGTCAAATACAAGAATGTCCTCCTTTTCCACTTTATCCAATGGAAATGTTTGTTTATTTTGCAGGCACAGAGGTCCTTAATGCCTTTTTAAAATTTATTTACAGTATTCACTTTTTTTAGTAAGTGCTTTGCATATAGTTTTGATTCTCACGTGAGAAGTTTTGATCTAACTTTTTAAATTAGCAGTCATATTTATTCATGGCAATAGCATCAAAATCAACAAAAGTTTTAAACTTCTAGATCTCGGTTCATCATTAAGTAATATTAGGCAAAATATGCATCTAGCAATCATGATTAGATGATAACATTTTGGGAATAAGGTGAAACCAAGTGCTTAAAATAATCATTGGGCAAATCATAATTATATTACGATTTAGTGGTGATGTAATATAAACTGAGAAGTATCTTGACACTGTCAAAAACAGATCAAATTTAGAGGCTCATTATATGCTAGAATTTAAACCAAAACACATTATTTTTGCACATGTATGACTCAGAATTACAAACGTTTGTATATTAGGCAAAGTAAAAGTTGGTGTTCTTTTAAATTTAGCAGAAATTTCTGGCAATGACATCATACACTAATACTTTGCTATAAATCTTTGCAGAAAGTGTTAATGAAGCTGAGAAAACCCAGGATAACAGCAACAATTTGGTCTTCAGGAAAAATTATATGCACTGGAGCTACAAGGTAAGAAATTAGGTTTTCTTTTAAACCTCTAGCATCAAAACTGAAGATAGAAATAATCGTATTATAAACAGCCTCTTACAAGGAGGTCAGTTACCCAGTTTTATCTCCAGGAAGTACTGCCACTCGTTAGCATAGTGGTTGGATTGGCATGGTGGCATAGTGGCTAGCACAATGCTTTACAGTACAGGAGACCAGGGTTCGATTCCCGCTGCTTCCTCTAAGGTGTTTGTACGTTCATCTCTTGACCATGTGGGTTTCCTCCCACAGTCCAAGGACGTATCAGTTGATTGGGTAATTTGTCATTGTAAATTACCCCGTGATGAGGCTCGGATTAAATTGGGGGATTGTTGGGTGGCGTGCCACTAAGGGCTGAAAGGGTCTACTCTGCCCTGTATCTCAAATAAATAGAATGATCATTTTCAACTTACTAAGGAATTAGGTTAGATTCAACTTTATTGTCATTGTGCCGTAAACAGATACAAAGCCAATGAAATGCATTTAGCATCTGACCAGAAATGCAAAGAATAGTGTTATTTACAAAATAACTGCGAATAAAAAAAAGTGCTACAGCACACAAATATAAAAGTACTGAGACAGTACAATACGGATGCAGTACTGCTTAGCGTTGTGATGAGAGGTTCAGCAGTATCACAGCCTCGGGGAAGAAGCTCTTCCTGTGCCTGCTGGTGTGGGAGCGGAGGCTCCTGTAGCGCCTACTGGATGGGAGGAGAGTAAAAAGTCCATGGTTAGGGTGAGATGCATCCCTGATAATGCTTTTCGCCCTGCCCAGGCAGCGTTTATAGTAGATGTTCTCAATGGTGGGCAATTGGGTGCCGATAATCCGCTGGGATTCTCCATGTTCTTTAAGCATTATAATTCATGCCAGTATTTTTCCATAAGACTATGATGATGCCATTATTTCATCCAGCAAAAAAAATACTATCTTTGATGTTTCTTGGAATGATATACAGGCTAAGTGTGAATTTAATCATGCTAAATGTACCAACATTGTTTGCAATGTTTACTGTTGTACATATACTCACGTGTAGTCCTTGAATGTTTTTATAAGTAAGCCCCCAGTTTTAGTTTCACCAGGACTACCCATCTTCAAGATTAAAGATTTAGTCCAACTGAACTCCTCAGGAATAGATTCTAAAATTCTCCACCAACTAGTCATACATCACAGATGAAAGATGGTGGTGCTTGTTGGAAATCAATTATTCCAATTCCAGGACGTTACTGCACTTATTTCTCATGCTGTGTTTTGGAGCTATCAAGTTTAACTTCTTCATTTGTCCATCTTAAGAACAGAAGTGAAGATGTTTGCTGATGTCCAATTATATTTACAAGTCCTCAGGAAATGAAATAGCCCAAGCTGGAATGAACAGAGAAGCAGAAGTAGAAGTTTCAGCCAGTGACGTCCCTTATAAAACAGAATTGAATCCATCTGATTGAATTTTTTGAGGATGTGACTAAACACAGGCATGAAGGTAGAGCAGTAGATGTAGTGTATATGGATTTCAGCAAGGCAATTGATAAGGTACCACATGCAAGGCTCATTGAGAAAGTAAGGAGGCATGGAATTCAAGGGGACCTTGCTTTGTAGATCCAGAATTGGCTTGCCCACAGAAGGCAACGAGTGGTTGTAGACGGGTCATATTCTGCATGGAGGTTGGTGACCGGTGGTGTTCCTCAGAGATTTGTTCTGGGACCCCTTCTCTTTGTGATTTTTATGAGTGACCTGGATGAGTAAGTGGAGGGATGGGTTAGTAAATTTGCTGATGACACAGAGGTTGGAGGTGTTGTGGATAGTGTGGAGAGCTGTCAGAGGTTACAGTGGGACATCGATAGTATGCAAAACTGGGCTGAGAAGTGGAAATGGAGTTCAACCCAGGTAAGTGTGAGGTGGTTCATTTTGGTAGGTAAGATATGATGGCAGAATATAGTATTAATGGTAAGACTCTTGGCAGTATGGAGGATCAGAGGGATCTTGGGGTCCAAGTCCATATGACACCCAAAGCTGCTGCGCAGGTTGACTGTGTGGCTAAGAAGGTATACGATGTTTTGGCCTTCTTCAACAGTGGGATTGAGTTCAAGAGCTGAGAGGTAATGTTAAAGCTATATAGGACCCTGGTCAGACCCCACGGAGTACTTTGCTCAGTTCTAGTCACCTCACTATAGGAAGGACGTGGAAACTACAGAAAGGGTGCTGAGGAGATTTACAAGGATGGTTGCCTGAATTGGGGAGCATGCCTTATGAGAATAGGTTGAGTGAACTCAGCCTTTTTCCTTGGAGTGACAGAGGATGAGAGGTGACCTGAGAGGTGCTTGGAAGTAGGAGATGTCAGGGGTAAGTTTTTTACGCAGAGGGTGGTGAATGCATGGAATGGGCTTGCTGGCGATGGTGGTAGAGGCAGATATGATAAGGTCTTTTAAGACACGCCTGGATAGGTACATGGAGCTTAGAAAAATAGAGGGCAATGGGTAACCCTAGGTAATTTCATGTGCGGCATAGCATTGTGGGCTGAAGGGCCTGTATGGTGCTGTAGGTTTTCTATGGTTCTATCTGTCTGACATTCATTGGCATTACCATCAGTGAGTCCTCCTCCACGGGGATTAACATTGACCAGAAACTTAATCGGAATATCCCCTGAATACTGTAGCTAGAAGAAACTGAATATCCTGTGGCAATCTTCCTGTTTTCTCAAAGCCTTTCTATCCTGGAAGTGTCTGGTGAGAGGGAATACAATGCTTTAAACTGTACTTGTTCAGTTCCAACAATACTCAAGTTGCTCCACTGTTATCTGGGGCAAAGTCACCCTCTTTATTCACGTTCCTGCAATCACTCACTGGCTAGCCCAGCATGATTTCAATTAGTACTTAATCAAAGTGATTATAGTTACTCACCAAATCTACCTTAGCAATATCGTTCAAACTTGTAACCAATACAATCAAGGATACGAATAGCAGGGGCGTGAAACACCACCACCTGCAAGTACCCCATTAAGTCACACACTATAAAGACTTAGAAATACCATTGTCCCTTTTTTGTCAAATTTTGGAACTACCTACCCAACAGATTTGAGGCTGCTACACCTACCCAAGGGTAAAGAGGATTAGGCTTTAAATACAGTCATTGATAGTGACGCTCAGTTCACCTCTGACAAAACCGTTTCTGAAGTTGTACATAGAGTAGCATATTTTCCCCCCCTGATGTTCATTATAGACAATCCAGTGGTTTTATGCTGTACATTATACAAAAAAAATCCCATGTTATGTATTTAATCTTAATATCTTGCTACTCTAATGAGATTGAAGTCCACATTTTAGTGCAGTAAAGTATATTAAGGTTAAAGGATAATATGTGAACTAGATGAGGTGTGTGGAGTTTGAGTTCAAAACTTTAAAACATCATGCCCAGTGGATCAACAACTCCTGCCTCCCCAAGATTTTTTGTTAAGTGCTGACATGTTTGCCTGGAAAATATATATATTAGCATTCTGAGGAGAACAACTTGGTCTTGAGAGAGCATCAAGTGTTTTAGTAAGTTCAGTTTTAGGTAGGAATTTTAATTCTAACATATATTTTAAATTGTGGGTAGTTAGAATTTAGTTACTGTACATATAGTACATTCCTCTTAGCAGACTCCCAGTGTTGGGAACAGAGGGTAGAGTCAGTATTAATGAGAATATAAAGAATGTAACTTATTTTTTTCCTGAATGGATACAAAAGGCTGCTGTACATAATGAGTGGCCATCTGCACCCTGACAAGACTTGGTTCCTGTCTCATTTGACTTGATGTTGTTTTTTTATTAATGATAATTAGGTGTCAGCCATTTGTTGTGTATTTGTTCATTTCATTATCAAGAACAATTGCTATCCGATAATAAATTGGAGCTCTAATGTGCCGTACAATCTTTTTATATAAATCACAATTTAGTGAAGAAGAAGCAAAAACTGGAGCTCGAAGACTAGCCCGTCTTCTGCAGAAACTGGGTTTTCAGGTAACTCTTCATTTACTCTGTTAAATACTGATCTAATTCCAGATCAATGTTATTCATTCCAGTTGATGGTTTGGATTTTTGGGTCTTTCAGTCAGTTAGAGTTCAAATCTTAATCTCCAATACCAGAACCAAGTAAATGCAGGTTGCAATGCTTACTTGCATTTGAGTTATTGCATTGGTCATAATTTATTTTTACCTTGAGGTTTAGCTTGCATGTTATGATAGTTATTTGCCTTCTTATTAAGGATGGTCAATAAATGCTGCCTTTATCAGCAATGTCCATATCTATCAAAACAAAAACAATAGATATACTACTCTGTAGAACATAATGAACAAGTGCCTATTTTTAACAAGTTTTGTATGTGCCAAATATTCCTTAGGTGTTCAAATGGAATTTGTTTTTTGGTCATTTGGATACTAAAGGACATACAGCGATACAGCATAGACGCAGGTTTTGCCAGCCTACTGAATCAACACTGGTCATTAACTAACCATACACTGATCATCCATCAACTGCAATATTTTTCAATGCCCCCATATTTTGTCATCAACGGTACAAAGATTCTAGTATGCACTTACACAGTAGGGGCAATTTACAGTGGCCAGTACCTACCAACTTGCATGTCTTTGGAAGTGGTGAAACTGGAGCATCTGGGGGAAACCTAGGTGATTACAGATAGAGCATGCAAACACCACACAGAGAGCACCGAGTTCTAGAGGCAGCAGTCTACCGGCTATGCCACTGTTCTGCTTCCTGCTGAGACATGAATAAATAACAAAATGATATCACTAAGACACAAGCAGACAAATATTGAGGCTTAATTATGATTCTTTGGGTTAGAAAAAATACTTTTTATACAAACATTGAACATTTCTAAAGTGATATGTTTATATTTATAAGAAGCACAGTCCTTTGAATTTTCTTCACTATTGCTCCTATATTTTCCTACTTGTAGTAATACCCCATTTGAAAGTGGTTTATTCATGTGCTTTATACTAGGTCTAAGATCAGCTTAGCTATTTTTCCTTTGGTTCCCAGTTTCCTAAGAAACAGCTTGGCCACAAGGTTATCCACAGTAGTATAAATACTAACAACAGCAGCATTTTATTTTATTTCACACTCCTTATTTAAAGACAAGAGTTATGGAGTCTATGGGAAAGGGAGGAAGGTTATTGAAATGCAGTAAATGAGATACAAGTCAAACAGATATCTAATAATTACAGCATGTACAGAAAGAAAAGATAAAGAAATGATCATAAATATGGGAAATCAGAACTATGAAGATGAGAGAAACTGGGACGAAGAAAGAGGGCTAGGGATGATGGAAATATAAGTGTGAAGAGCTTCATTAGAATGGAATGACT
Source organism: Mobula birostris (assembly GCF_030028105.1). NCBI lineage: Eukaryota > Metazoa > Chordata > Chondrichthyes > Myliobatiformes > Myliobatidae > Mobula > Mobula birostris. Next base: position 140,384,143 of record NC_092371.1, on the reverse strand, counting down.
GAACTATACAGGTTTCCCCAGCTGTCCAAAGGTAGAGCGTTCCTATTAAATGGTTCGTAAGCCGGAATGTCGTAAACTGAAGAAGCAATTACCATTTATTAATATGGGAAAAATTTTTGAGCATTCCCAGACCCTAAAAATAACCTGCAAAATCATGCCAAATAACACATAAAACCTAAAATAACAGTAACATATTGTAAAAGCAGGAATGATATGATAAATACACAGCCTATATAAAGTAGAAATACTTTTCTACAATCATGGCCGCACTGTTCTCCGTAGCGAAAATCTCACGCAAGCACTCTCGGCAGAAAATCTCACACAAGCGCTCTTGGCAGAAACACTCTCTCCAGTAACCTTTAAGCTATGAAGCTGCCAAATCATACCAAATAACACATGAAAATACACAGCCTATATAAAATAGAAATAATGTATGTACAGTGTAGTATCACTTACCGGAATTGGGAAGACAGCGCCGAGCACACTGATGATGGTGTGTTAGGCTGAGTCATCGGAGGTTGGGGTGGTGCAGTGGTCCCCACCCTCCCGACTGCCGACCGATACCAATCCGCGAAGGATGCAGCGGTCCAGCGGTGGCCGGGAAGCACCCAGCACATCTTTCTTTCTTTTTAAATCTTTTTCTTGAATTAGTACACAAAAGGTAAACCATGTAGGTACTAATACACTGTTGCAATATAACTTTACAAGAGATGTTAATACACAAAAAAAAGTACAAACAGTGCAGTTTAGATATAAAATAACAAGGTAATATAATAGTATACTAATTTTCATACATATCAATAAGGAAAAGAAAAAAAAAACCAAAAAAAGCCAACCGTGCAACTAATCTAAAAAGCAAAACAAAGCAATGGGCTAACTAGGAATCAAGTAGAGTCAAACAACTTAAAACAATCACATCCTCAAACCCGACCTCCATTAAAAACAGTTAAAAAGCAAGAAGGGAATGTAAATATGGCCAGAGAAAGAAAAAAAAAATTACATTAAATGAAAATGTTTAATAAAAGATCTCCAGGTCTGTTCAAATTTAGCTGAAGAATCATAAAGATTACTTCTAATTTTCTCCAAATTTAAATATAGTATCTTCTGGGAAAACCAAAAGAACGTAGTTGGAACATTAGTCTCCTTCCAATGTTGTAAAATACATCTTTTCGCCATTAAAGTAAGAAATGCAATCATTCTACGGGCCGAAGGAGAAAGATTACTGGAAATTTTAGGTAATCCAAAGATAGCAGTAATAGGATGGGGAGAGATATCTATATTCAATACCTTTGAAATAATATTAAAAGTGTCTTTCCAAAAAGTTTCCAGAGTAGGACAGGACCAAAACATATGAGTTAAGGAGGCTATCTCCCCATGACATCTGTCACAAAGAGGATTAATATGAGAATAAAAACGAGCTAATTTATCTTTGGACATATGTGCTCTATGGACAACTTTAAATTGAATTAGGGAGTGTTTAGAACAGATAGAGGAAGTATTGACTAGTTGTAAAATATGCACCCAGTCATCCGCCAAAATAATAAAACCCAATTCCTTTTCCCAATCTGACCTAATCTTATCGAATGGAGCTTTCCTAAGTTTCATAATAGTATTATAAATAATAGCCGTTACACCTTTCTGACATGGATTAAGGTTAATTATAGTACTTAAAATATATGTAGGAGGTAACATTGGAAAGGAAGAGAGTATAGTACTTAGGAAATTTCTAACTTGGAGATATCTTAAAAAAAAATGTATTCTTGGTAATTGCCTCTGATCTGGGCCGACATTTATGTGCCGGGCGGCACCTAATTAACTAGCTTGTTTATTTCGGCTTTTTTTTTCTTAAAGATGCGCTAGGTGCGTCCCAGCTACCGCTGCATTCTCCGCGGCACTGTATCAGTCCGTGGCCCGGAGGTTGGGGTGGTGGGACACTGGGGTGTCACCTCGCCGCCTGTTTCCATCAGGGCAGGCAGGTCATCTTTTTCACGTTCAGTTCCTGGACAACTTCACTTTTGGTCAGTTTGCTACTGCATTCGGTTTCAATGTTATCCTTTCCTCTTCCAATTGCATCAGCTCTTGGTCATGGGATGCCAAAACCTCTTCAACATCATCTTCGTCAACTTCCACAAGCCAAACTCACTTTGTCCTTACTTCGTTCACCACGATCGAAACGCTTAATTACGTCTAGTTTTACGCTAAGTGTAACACCCTTACGAGCTCTTTTAGGCTTTTCCTATACCGTAGAACTCATCTTGCAAACGGCTGCTCATAGGCACGTGTTTAAGCAAAGCCAGCTAGAATGCAGTTCTGGGGGAGGAGCTTGGCTGCTCGGGGCGTGTCCTGCCTTTTTTCATAACAGTGAAAACAGGTAACTAATGTAGGTCTTTCATAACAGCGAGATTTCGTAAAGCGAATGTTCAAAAAGCGGGGGACGCCTGTACAGGGTCCTTGGGCAAGAATAGTCTGTTCCTGTGCTGTAGCACTTTTTTTACAAAATGAGTAAATTTTTTAATGTGCACCCTGATCCCCCTCCCCGCTCCTTTCAGTTATCATAAACTTGTGCAGCTATTACATCTAGTAGAGTAGAGATTTCTGTCTCGTGACTACAGTTTATGTATTAACCTTGATCAGTGAGGGAAGTGCAGTGTCTAAATGATTGCATATACTAAGTGTGTTTATAGCTACATAATTTATTATCAATAGTGTAAGATGGAACAGTTATGAATATTGCTGTCTTCATTCTGAAGGTAAAGTTTGCTGGTTATAAAATTGTCAACGTTCTGGCTGTGTGTACTATGCCATTTGAAATAAGGCTGCCAGAATTCACCAAAAAGAATCGTCCAGTTGCAAGGTATGCATTTAAAAATTATTAAATGTAACCAATAGAAAAATGTTATTGGAAGTACATGGCATGTTTAAACTGCATTTTTTCAAATAGATGAATATTTCTACCTTAAAGATCAATTAACATTCGTTTTTTCAACTGATGTAGTCATCAGTTTTGTGTTTCACGATTTTATTTATATTTTAAATTTGAAACATTTTAGATGATTTCTTGAGTGTTGCTATTATGTTTTAATCCTTTGTAGTTTTATTTTAATTATACATTGGTGTTTCTTTTTATAGCTATGAGCCAGAACTTCATCCTGCAGCATCTTACAGAATTAAGGCATTAAAGGCTACACTTCAAATCTTTTCAACGGGCAGTATAACAATTACAGGTTTGTCTGTATAACCCAAAATTATAACAATTATAGTAGGTGCCGACTTTTATTTATTTATTTTTTTTGTCCCTTCCATGTCTTGTGGTGCATCAGGCAAAAACTTTGCCATTTCTGTAGTGTTTTTGTCTTTTTTTTATGAGGCCGAGTTGCTAACTTGACGTTCAACCCAGTGCAGATTGAGTTGCCGAATCCGAACCTGGGAACACTTGATTCGAAGTCCGGTGCAGATACCACTACTCCACTCCACCAGCCGGCTAATTTCTTTTAATAGGTTCCCCATATTTCAAAAGCATTTTCAGAGATCATTATTTTATTGCATAAACTCACTTTCCAGGATTTACGCAACACACATCACAGTTGCTGGTGAACGCAGCAGGCTAGGCAGCATCTCTAGGAAGAGGCACAGTCGACGTTTTGGGCCAAGACCCTTCGTCAGCCTGCTGCGTTCACCAGCAACTTTGATGTGTGTTGCTTGAATTTCCAGCATCTGCAGAATTCCTCGTGTTTGTGTTTCCAAGATTTACCATTGGTTTCATGACAGCATTAACAAAAAACACTTTTCTATGCATTAAATAAATGTTACCTCAATTCTGTGTCTATAGCTGACTATCAATTTTAGCACTGGTCTCCAATCTTTTCACACAAAAGCCTTTCTTGTTCCTACCCATTAAATGTGTACCCTGGCCCCATGATAAGCTACCTGCCCATTCTTTTTAAGAAGTTGATGCCTTTTTGAGGATTCCTGGATAACCAATTTTAATAGTTTTTATATTGTTGTGAAATTTCTGCCCCTATTACTAAATCCTTATACTTTTTTCTCTCCCCACCCCCTTATTTGCCTGACCTGGTTATGAATTCTGCTATTTATGATAAAAAATATATATTTTTAATATTAAGTTCTTGTTGACAGGCGAAAACTTGGATCTATAAGTCAATATTAAAGCAATCTTCAAAAAGAGATAGTATTGATAAAGTATTTGGTGACAAGCTTCTTTTTAACTTCTACCTTTTAGAATACTTTCCTGTTCTTTTTTTCATTTGATCCAGTCCAAATACCTAGTTTTCTTTCCTGGTACTAATTGTAAGTATTCTCCAATGCATCTGCCTTATTTTTAGTGGCAGATGTTTTCTTAATGTGTAACATTGATATTGTGATTCGTATGTGTGAAGGACAGTGTAGGTTTTGAATAAGAAATTAAATTTAGAGTCAATCTGATTATGATGTAAAATGCATTAATTGGCCAAGAAATGTCTATTGTATTTTTATAGCAGTGTGTATTGATGTTTAATAACTATATGATCAACATTCAGTAAGTAACTGTTTCAAGTTAATGCACTGAGAAAGTATTATAATTTCAATGTGAATGTCAAGGTAAGACTAAAATATTTTTGCTCTTTATGGTTATTTGGTGTAAGGTAAAGCTACTTAATTCATATGCATACTCATCTGGCTAAAGGTTTTCTTAGTCCAGTTTTGAAAAGAATTCAGAGATGATAAGAGATTTAAAAAGAAGGGACGATTATCTGCTTCTGATCACGAGGAGATGCTATTACCATGCACCCGTGTAACGTTATGGCATAGATAGTGAGCAGAATTGGAACACTCCGTGATATAAAAGACATTGATCTGTCTTCTGAAATTCTGCTCATAGTTAAGAATATTACATCAAAATCAGAAACAATGAATAAATTTACTTAAAAGCAAACACCTTAAAAATTTTAATAGCATTTTATTCTGATTACATTATGAAATCTAATTTATACTGTAACTTTTTTTCCTGAAACCCAGCACCCAGCATACAGTGTGTCGCTACTGCAGTGGAACAAACTTATCCATTGATCTTTGAATCTAGAAAAATGATCAAATAACCATTCCTGTTACGGGACCATCTTTGGAGATTCTGATTGGATGACTACAGAGACAAAGTTTACCATAGAACTATTCCAGGAATGGACATATAGCAAATCAGAGACTGTGAGAATATATATGAACACAATGCAAATGTATTCATATTGGGATGTTAATATTGTTTTATTGTGAACTGTTTACATGACATGATGCTGCTGTTTTTCTTCTTAAGGAGAACCCTCCTTATAGTCTCTGCAGTAAGGGAACAGGATTGTAAAATGTGCACTACATTTAAAGTTGAACCACTTTTTTCTGGTTGAGCTTTGTGTTTTATTGTGAGGTCTTTTTAAAAGAAAAAAAGTTATGCTGTATATGAAAACCAAAGATGCCACCAATGTTATTGTTCATTTGGTTGTACTGTTTAAATAAAATTAATAGATGTGTATTTAATTTTAAGTTAAGAACCCTGCTATAAGTCATAATTTATTGAAGAACTTCTAAGTATTACAAAATAAATTTTATTTCATTGGTAAATTCAAAACACTATTTGTGAAAGCTATTTTGACTACACAAGTCCTCACAAATGAGAATGGTGGATGGTCAAGTCATCTTAAATTCAGGTAGATGTGAATTTAAAGTTTATTTTTTAAAACAAATGCATATTTGGTGAGCTAATAAAAAGAGGGTTCCTAAATTTGGAATCAAATCACATCCTATTAATTAGAAAAACTAGTGCATCAAACCTTTCCCAGATTTTAGGGTATTGAAAGATCACTTAAATGCTTGCATGACTGCTTGTTGATCTTAATTTTTAAAATTGATCAGCTGAGCTGAAAATAATTGCTTCATATACAGCATCATCAAATAGATCCTAAAAGGCACTGTAAATTTGTTTTTATTAAAATAGTTACATGCTGTGATGCATACTACATATCAACCATTGGAAAATATCAAAACATAGAACCAGTATTGCATTAAAATTTAAAAGCAGTAACTTCTGAAACTTTTAATGTATTAGAAAAAAAAATTGGGAATGAACTAAATAGCCCATAATGCTGCAGAAGTTCATTTTAAACTTATACCAGAAGCCTCATAATTTTTCAATAGAAAATCTCACTGTTGGTGAGTTCCAGGTGTTTGTCACTTAAACGTTGCTACAGACCGATCAGTGTAATTTTGAGTTATGAATCTTTCATACTCCAAAAGAATAGCTACAGCTATCTATTACCTATGAGATTTCTTTTCTACACCCAAATTTTACTTGAAAATAAAACTGCTTTATGAGCACAGCATTGTTTCAATATTCCTAAACACAGCTTTTAGCAATTATTGCATATGTAATTTTTTTTTAAATAAAGTCTTCGTTTATACCTATCCACAGTTTATAGAAAATTCAGTAGTTACAGTTTGGCTTTGCTTTGCAACTTTAAGTGTATCATTGTCGGTATTTCATCAGATCTGATATACAATAAGAACTAAAGTTTGAATTAATAACTTGCAAATGTTGTTTGAAAAAGTTGAGAGGCTTGTACTGTAGAAAGCACACTGCAGTGTAGCAGTGCATGTGATCATTAACTCAGTGTCCCTATTTCCAGTTGAACCTTTGTTCCTCAGGTTGAGTGTCCATCCTCAAGAACTGCAAGAAGTACCTGTTTGATACAAGAATACTCGATTAACTTTCAGTAAGTTACCTTTATCGTTGCAATTTCATGTAATCTGCAAACAAAAATTTTCAATTATATGACATCTAAATTTGAATCAGAACTTACTTGAAACATAATCCTTTGAGTGTTGGATAGCACTTTTGAATAGCATTTATTTTCTGTTTTGTAGAACAATTATGTTTTCCTTTGTAAATTTCCAGTTCTCAACAAAGTTGAAGTAGATGGATGTATTCAATTGTAACAATCCAATTTACAATATCCACACAATAAATGTAGTCTTAACTTTATGGTTGTTGTTTATTTTGTGTAACAATGCTTCCTTGGTCTCAAAGGGTTATGTTATGCGACAGAGTGCATCTGTCATGTAAATAGTCACTTCAGAATCTGTCAGCATTCATGCTTAGATATTTTGTTTTCATTCCAAATGCCAGTAAATAGAATATTGTACTACTTTTATGCCATACCTTGGAAATTGCCTCTGCTATTCAATTTAAGATGGGATGGGACAGTTATGTACCATAAAGACCAACTGCTTGTGTTGAAAAATGTAGTTAAAATAGAAGTTTTTCATTGAAAATGTGTAACTTTCATATGTAAATCTGTAAATTCAGGAAAAACTGCAAAATTTACCCATCTCATGAAAAATGTATTTTGGATTGTTTTGAAATTTTCAGGTATAGGGTCGATAAGTAGCCTAATGGTTATGAGCACTTCGGGATCAATGTGTCAAAACTGCTTTGTTGACATGTATTTCAATGGATGAGTTCCAGTTTTATATACCTGGGACATTCAGAGGCATCATAAATGATTTATTGAAGAGAAATCAAATTTGCCGTGGGAGCTGATTTAAAATTAGCCTTCAGAGAGGGAAATATGCTACCTATCACAAGCATGAACTGGTAAAAATAACGTAGTCCGATAATGAAAAAGAGTAGCTGAAATTTGTCAAAGTAAGGTCAAAGTTTCATTGTGCCACCCACAAGATGAATTATTTCAATGAAGTTTGTTGTATTTTTCTATGCCTGTGACATGTGTTCATTGGTGCCTATGCTCCAACAGCGAAAATGGAAGTATTTCTGTTTAGATTTCCATGAATTAAATTTGTACTGTACAATCAACTAGTGTACCAAATTACTTGTAGCTCAATGCATATTTACATAAGTGACAATTAAATTTCATTATCCCACATTTTTTAAAATCTTGGACAATGTTCCAGATAAATCTCATGTTTGCATAAGAATGACAAAGTTTGATACAAGCTCATTTTGAAATATGGCATCAAGCAGCCTAAGTAAAATTGGAGTCATTAACCTGTGGCATTCTTCTAACTTTTAAAGTCATACAAAGCACTTACAAAAATGTCGTTGAAGGCAAGTCAGCCAAGCAATAACCCACTCTTTAGCAGTTTTCAGCTTTCTTATTATGAACTAATGTTTGTGGGAAAGTCAACAATCAGTGTTTGTTGCTGATTCATCAGAAATTGGAAGTTTTTGTGCTGGGTTCCATTTGTAATTCCACACAATGAAACTGCATATTCTCACATGCAGAAACACTGGAACAAGGCTCAAGCTTGTGCTTCTGGCAAGTGATTAACCTCTTCCCAATTGTGACTTCAAGAACAGGTTCGAGATTGGGTATTCTTTGGCTTCTTCATAGCTTGACACCTCACAATGGTTGGTTATCCACAGCACACAAGGACTGTGAAGGAATGCTTCCACCTACCTGGATGGGTGTTATTCTATACTGTTGAAGCATAACACTTTCAGGATAAAGCAGCTGGTTTGATTGGTAACCACCAGTGCTGTTACAAAATGAGTACCTCTTAAACCACCTGCAAGGCACACACTACAATTCTTCAACAGCATCTCCCAAATATGTAACTCCTATTATCTTGATGAATAAGGACTGCAGGCTCATGGAAATGCTGCTGCCAGCTAAGTTGCAAATCATCCTGAATTGAAAATGTTTTATTTATCTTTATTGATACTAGATGAAAATGTAGGCACTCTACCTAGTTGAAGATGGAGTGCCTTTATTATCCAGGTATTAAATGTTAGCCCAATATGCATTTGTAATAGCGATTTTACTTTGTTAGTGGATAGTATAAAAAGCAATAGAACTCCAGTGAAAAGATAAATTAAGATATTATTTACAACCTGAAGGCTTTGTAGGGAAGGTATGTATGCAAATGATCATTAGTAAGATGTGGAGAACAGTTAACCATGATAACGTGAGGGATACACACCTTGAAATACCTGCCAGCAAGATTTCTACTTTAAAATTCAATAATTCGATAGACTGGATTGCACACTTATCTTAAACTTTTCCATTGAAATTTAGGACAGCCATAAATAAGATTTCAGTTCGGCTCTTCCAACTGTATATTGATAAGGAAGATCATGAGTTTTTGGGCCATTATGGTTGTGATGGTAAGAGAAAATATAATCATACAAGCTGTGATTGAATGTCAAGTTCGATGTTAATAAATGGCATTCTGGGATTTCCGTTGGTGGCCTAGGGTCTGAATTGCATGTCTTTGCTTTAAAGCCTATAGTAATTTGAATCTTTCAAAAATCAATCTTCATTGAGCTCCACTCTTGCCAGAAGTGTATCAGACTAGCTCTGAGACCCATTAGTGTTGTTAAGGGAGAATAATTAACTTGGAGCACCTGTGATGTCCAAAACATTTTAAATGTGTGTTTACAGCCAGGACAAAAATATTTTGCACAATTCCATTTAGTTGCTAAAGCTGAAGGACATTTTGAGAGGAAAGTTTTATTCAGTTGTTGTTACTAAACGATCATGTGTTTGATGCAGCTATACTGTAAATTGGTTGCAGTACAATCAGAACTGGGGCATTTCTGGGGAGAAGAAGGTAACCATAGTTCTGTTGGAGCTGGATCATACATAAGAAGCAAAAGCAGACATAGATTGTGTGGTCACTCATGTTGATTCCACCATACAATAAAATCATGGAAAATTATTCCACATTACATTCCTGTGCTCTCCCAGTAAGCCCATAGGATATAGGAGCAAAAGTAGGCCGTTCAGCCTATTGAGTCTGTTCTGCCATTCAGTCATGGTCTGATCCAATTCTTCCAGTCTTCCCCACTCCCCTGTCTTCTTCCTATACCCTTTGATGCCCTGGCTAATCAAGAACCTATCTATATCTGCCTTAAATACACCCTATGACTTGGCCTCCACAGCTGCTTGTTGCAACAAATTCCACAGATTTACCATCTTCTGACTAAAGTAACTTCTCCACATCTCTCTTCTAAATGGATGTCCTTCAATCCTGAAGTCGTGTCTTCTTGTCCTAGACTCCCCAACCATGGGAAATAACTTTGCCATATCTAATCTCTTCAGGCCTTTCAACGTTCAGAATCTCTCTCTCTCTCCCCCCCCCCCTCCCCATTCTTCTGAACTCAAGGGAATACAGCCCAAGAGCTGCCAGCAGACATTTCCCTTATAGTAACCCTTTCATTCCTGGAATCATTCTTGTGAATCTTCTCTGAACCGTCTCCAATGTCAGTATATTCTTTCTAAAATAAGGAACCCAAAACTGCACAGAATACTCCAAGTGTGGTCTCACAAGTGCCTTATACAGCCTCAACATCACATCCCTGCTGTTAGAAATCAATGAAAAATTGCATTTGCCTTCTTCACCACTGACTCAACATGGAAGTTGACCTTTGGGGTATCCTGCACAAGGACTCCCAAATCCCTTTGCATTTCTGCATTTTGAATAACATCTAAATAATAGTCTGCCTGTTTATTTCTTCCACTGACCATGCACTTTCCAACATTGTATTTTGTTTGTCACATATTTGTCCATTCCCCTAAACTATCTAAGTCTCTCTGCAGACTTTCTGTTTCCTCAACACTACCTGCTCCTCTGCCTAATCTTTGTAGCATCAGCAAATTTAGCCACAAATCCTTTAGTCCCATAGTCCAAATCACTGACATACATTGTAGAAAGCAGTGGTCCCAACATGACCCTTGTGGAACTCCACTGGTAACTGGCAGCCAGCCAGAATAGGATCCCTTAATTCCCACTCTGTTTTCTGTCGATCAGCCAATGCTCCACCTATGCTGGTAACTCTCCTGTAATTCCATGGGCTGTTATCTCGCTAAGCAGCCTAGTGTGCAGCACCTTGTCAAAGGCCTTCTGAAAATCCAAGTACACCACATCTACTACATCTCCTTTGTCTACCCTGCTTGTAATTCCCTCAAAAATATTAAAGCATCTCTTGACTCTTATCTTGAATATTCTTAATGAGTCTGCACAGCCCTCTTTAATAGAAAACCCCATCAATATATCCCCCTGTATGTGAAGAGATTTTCTCTCCGTCTTAAGTCACTGACCACTTAATTGGGAATTCTTGCCCCCAGTTTTAGGCACCCCAGCCAAGGGAAGCATCAGATTTGCCTCTTCACTGAGCCCCTTTGAACCTGTTTTGTTATTCACTAATATTGTGGTTAATCCACCCATCCTCAGTCCCTCTCCCCATAATCCATGATATCTTTATAGATTAAAATTTTCTCAATTTTAATATATTCAGTGATCTGCCTCCAATTCTTTCTGGGGTGAAGCATTCCAAAGATGCTGGAGAGAGTATCTCATGTTGGTGTAAAGAAACCTCTCGCTCAATGTCCAAAAAATAAAAGTTGATTATGGATTACATGAGGAACAAAGACAGGCTGGCTCCGATCAACATCAATGGGAGTGCAGTTGAGAGGGTAAGTAGTTTCAAGTTCCTCGGAATACACATCACCGAAGATCTTAGCTGGACTGTACACACCCCTGTGTGGCAAAACATAAGCACGACAGCATCTCTTCTACCTCAAGTGACTGAAGAAATTCGCATGAGCTCCCAAATTCTTTAGACCTTCTATGGGGGCACCATTGAGAGCATCCTGACTGACTATCACCGCCTGATACAGGAACTGCAGAGAGTGGTATGGGCAGCCAAGTGGATCTGTGGATGTGAACTTCCCACCATTAAGGACATTTACAACAGCAGGTGTGTAAAGAAGGCCTGGAAGATCATCGTGGACACCAGTCACCCCAACCTGTTTCAGTTGCTTCTGTCTGGCAAATGGTACCACAGCATTAAAGCCAGTTCTAACAGGCTGCAGGACAGCTTTATACAAGCCATTAGACTTATAAATCACATGTCTGTACATTGAGACAGAGTCGTATCATCAGACGGATGTAAGATTTAAATAAATTCAAGTAGTCACTACCCTCTGCCCACTCCCCATTATTCCACCCGATCTCCACTCTTATTCTGTAACAATATTCTTTAGCGCTAAACTCTCCAATGTCCTTCCACCATTCATGCCTTATTAGAGTTTTGTGTTACAATATTTTCATTCATAATACAGACTCTCCATACCCAGGATCATTTTGGTGAATCTTCTCTGCATTGCCTCTAGAGTTAATACATTTTAGAAATAAGAGAACTAAATCTGCTCACGTTACCCAGTAATACCTTGAACAGTTCTAGAAAAAAATATTTAAATTACAATTTAACCCATTGAAATGTGAAACAAGAAATTCTGCAGATGCTGGATATCCAAAGCAACACACAAAATGCTGAAGGAACTGAGCAAGTCAGGCAGCATCCATGGACACAAACAAACAGTCAATGTTTCAGGCCGAGACCCTTCTCAGGACGTGAAAGTCAGTGTTCTGGTTACTGGTTATATTTGTATGCTAGTACTTTGTGTTTCATGTGCAAATCACTGACTCCACTTCCACTTTTTGCAGTTTGTCTTTTTAATAGTAATCTCTTTCATCATTTTTTTCGAAAATGAATACCTTCACATTTTCCCGTGTTATACTCTATTTGTCAACTTTTTGCACACTTGTTGAACTTATTAATATCTCTTATTAATAAGTTCTTTGCATTAGCCTCATATTGTTCCCATCTATTTATTAGTTTCACAAGTCTAGCTGCAGTATATTTGCTTCCTTTATCAAAGGTATTAACATATATATATTATAGATAGCTTCAGTGACACAGAACTGTGGCATTCCACTGGTTCCATTATGAAAACCTGGGCTCTCATCACTATTTGTTGCTTCCTGCTTATTAAACAAAACTCTATGCTGAGATATTACTCCAAATACCATGAGCTCTTATCTTGCAAAGTAACTTGTGTGGCACTTTATCTAAAAACTTTTGAAAATCTAGATACAAAGCATCCTTTTTATCCATTTGAGCTGATCCTTGCCAAAGAATTCTAAAAAATTTGTTAACCAATGCTGACTCTGCTTAATCCAATATGACACTATGGCTTTCCAAGAATGTTCTGTCATTATCTCAATAATAGATACTTTTATTTTGGTATGGATATAAGGCTAACTCAATTATGATTACTCCATATTCTATTTGTTTTGCCTCCTTTCAGATCTAGTGGTGTAACAGTGTTTGAAGACTCATGAGCAATTGATCCAATTAGTTAACCTAACAATTGTTCAGTGAAGATACTGACTTCTTCACTACAATTTTAAGTATGCATTATTGGGCTTTTGTAGTATCTTTAATTATTAAAAACTGATGAAAATATTATTTAACTTTTCTTGTTAATTGTCCAAATGGTAAGGATGCAGATACAATCTCCCCTGATTGTAGGAACCCCTTCCTGCCCACAAACTATTTTGGTATCTCAGGAATCAACCTGGTAAACCTTCATATGGACCTGAATCATAGGCATATCCTCTTTTGGTCAGGGTGGGGTAGGGGGATTGCATTGGTGTATGGCTGTGGGTTGGTGATCAAACACAGGGAATATCTATAGCATAATTAAGTGGCCAAGAATAAAACTCCATCCAAAAAGAACCCTGAAAAGTATTTTGAAACTTATTCACTGGCTATTTTCATTCAGATTCTGGCTCTAATTTTACCTGTGGATCTGAGACTGCATACCTAGCTCCTCAGCTCCCATCCCCTCATCAATTACCAACCCTATGTGGCCTTGCCTGAAATTACCTCATCATTTGACCAAACTGCATTTGATAATCCAGCATTCAATTGTATAAATTCTGATGGTTCAGCATCTGATTCACTCCGTAGACCAGAATGTAAATGATGTGCGAAAGGTCCAAAGTGTAAGCAAGGTGTGTGTTCGAACCAAGGTCTAGAGTGTGGCCGAGCCCTGGGAATAGGATGGGTAACACCAAAGGTAGGTACATTTGTGGTCAGATTTGAGGTCCACAATTATTATATATCCCTACTCCCTTCAAACTCTGTAATTGTAATTTTGGAAGGACAAAACAAGGTAGGACATACATAGTAAATGGTAGGGCACTGAGGGGTGCAGAAGAACAAAGGGATCTGGGAGTTCAAATACATAATTCCCTGAAAGTGGCATCACAGGTAGACATAGAAACATAGAAAATAGGTGCAGGAGTAGGCCGTTTGGCCCTTTGAGCCTGCACCGCCATTTATTATGATCATGGCTGATCATCCAACTCAGATCCCCACCCCAGCCTTCCCTCCATACCCCCTGATCCCCGTAGCCACAAGGGCCATATCTAACTCCCTCTTAAATATAGCCAATGAACTGGCCTCAACTGTTTCCTGTGGCAGAGAATTCCACAGATTCACCACTCTCTGTGTGAAGAAGTTTTTCCTAATCTCAGTCCTAAAAGGCTTCCCCTTTATCCTCAAACTGTGACCCCTTGTTCTGGACTTCCCCAACATCGGGAACAATCTTCCTGCATCTAGCCTGTCCAATCCCTTTAGGATTTTATACGTTTCAATCAGATCCCCCCTCAATCTTCTAAATTCCAACGAGTACAAGCCCAGTTCATCCAATCTTTCTTCATATGAAAGTCCTGCCATCCCAGGAATCAATCTGGTGAACCTTCTTTGTACTCCCTCTATGGCAAGGATGTCTTTCCTCAGATTAGGGGACCAAAACTGCACACAATACTCCAGGTGTGGTCTCACCAAGGCCTTGTACAACTGCAGCAGTACCTCCCTGCTCCTGTACTCGAATCCTCTTGCTATAAATGCCAGCATACCATTCGCCTTTTTCACCGCCTGCTGTACCTGCATGCCCACTTTCAATGACTGGTGTACAATGACACCCAGGTCACGTTGCACCTCCCCTTTTCCTAATCGGCCACCATTCAGATAATAATCTGTTTTCCTATTTTTGCCACCAAAGTGGATAACTTCACATTTATCCACATTAAATTGCATCTGCCATAAATTTGCCCACTCACCCAACCTATCCAAGTCACTCTGCATCCTCTTAGCATCCTCCTCACAGCTAACACTGCCACCCAGCTTCGTGTCAAGACGGGGTTGTAAAGAAGGCTTTTGGCATCCTGGCACTCATAAATCAAATTACTGACTCTAGGAGTTGGGATGTTATGGTGAGGTTGTATGAGACATTGGTGAGGCCAAATTTGGAGTATTGTATGCAGTTCTGGTCACCTAACTATAGGAAGGATATCAGTAAGATTGAAAGAGTGCAGAGAAGATTTACTAGGATATTGCCGGGTCTTCAGGAGTTGAGTTACAAGGAAAGATTGAACAGGTTAGGACTTTATTCCTTGGAGCGTTGAAGTATGAGGGGGGATTTGATAGAGGTTTACAAAATTGTGAGGGGTATAGACAGAGTAAATGCAAGTAGGCCCTTTCCACTTAGATTAAGAGAGATAAATATGAGAGGACATGGCTTTAAGGTGAAAGGTTTAGGGGGAAAATTAGGGGGAACTTCTTCACTCAGAGAGTGGTGGGAATGTGGAACGAGCTGCCATCTGACATAAATGTGGGCTCACTCAAGTTTTAAGAATAAATTGGATAGATACATGGATGGGAGAGGTCTGGATGGTTATGGATTGGGTGCAGGTCAATGGGACTAGCGGAATAAAGTTTGGGCACAGACTAGAAGGCCTGTTTTCTGTGCTGTAGCGTCCTATGGTTCTAATATAAAATTGTGATTTGAGTATTAATAGGAGTAAGATCCAACAGTTGGAAAATCTGCAGGTTTGACCAGATCAAAATCCCAAGATGCAGATTATCAGTGTTTTACTGCATTCGGTCTGTTCCCCACAACCAGGTTTATATTAGAAACATAGAAAACCTACAGCAAAATACAGGCCCTTTGGCCCACAAAGCTGTGCCAAACATGTCCTTACCTTAGAACTACCTAGGCTTTACCCATAGCCCTCTATTTTTCTAAGCTCCATGTATCCACCCAGGAATCTCTTAAAAGACCCTATCGGTTCCAACTCCACCACCAGCACCGGCATCCCATTCCACGCACTCACCACTGTCTGCGTAAAAATACTTACCCATGACATCTCCTCTGTACCTATTTCCAAGCACCTTAAAACTATGCCCTCTCATGCTAGCCATTGCAGCCCTGGGAAAAAGCCTCTGACTATCCACAGGATCAATGCCTCTCATTATCTTGTACACCACTATCAGGTTATCTCTCATCCTTCGTCACTCCAAGAAGAAAAGGCCAAGTTCACTCAACCTATTCTCATAAGGCATGCTCCCCAATCCAGGCAACATCCTTGTAAATATCCTCTGCACCCTTTCTGTGGTTTCCATATCCTTCCTGTAGTGAGGCGACCAGAATTGAGCACAGTACTCCAAGTGGGGTCTGACCAGGGTCCTATATAGCTGCAACATTACCTCTCGGCTCTTAAACTCAATCCCATGATTGATGAAGGCCAATGCACCGTATGCCTCCTTAACCACAGAGTCAACCTGTGTAGCAGCTTTGAGTGTCCAATGGACTCGGACCCCAAGATCTCTCTGATCCTCCACATTGCCAAGAGTCTTACCATTCATGCTATATTCTGCCATCGTATTTCACCTATCAAAATGAACCTCCTCACACTTATCTAGGCTGAACTCCATCTGCCACTTCTCAGCCCAGTTTTGCAACCTATCAATGTCCCGTCGTAACCTCTGACAGCCCTCCACACTATCCACAAAACCCCCAATGTTTGTGTCAACAGCAAATTTACTAACCCATCCCTCCACTTCCTCATCCAGGTTATTTATAAAAATCACAAATAGTAGGGGTCCCAGAACAGATCCCTGAGGCTCACCACTGGTCACCGGTGTCCATGCAGAATATGACCCATCTGCAATCGCTCTTTGCCTTCTGTGAGCAAGCCATTTCTGGATCCACAAAGCAATGTCCCCTTGGATCCCATGCCTCCTTTCTTTCTCAATAAACCTTTCATGGGGTACCTTATCAAATGCCTTACTAAAATCCATATACACTACATCTACGGTTCTGCCTTCATCAATGTGTTTAGTCACTTCCTCGTAAGGGCCAAACTGCCTTTGACAAAGCCATGCTGACTATTCCTAATCATATTATGCCTTTCCAAATGTTCATAAATCCTGCCTCTCAGGATCTTCTTCATCAACTTACCAACCACTGAAGTAAGACTCACTGGTATATAATTTCCTGGGCTATCCCTACTCCCTATCTTGAATAAGGAAACATCATCTGCAACCCTCCAATCCTTCAGAACCTCTCCCATCCTCATTGATGATGCAAAGATCATCACCAGAGGCTCAGCAATCTCCTCACTCGCTTCCCACAGTAGCCTGTGGTACATCCCATCCGGTCCCGGTGACTTATCCAACTTGATGCTTTCCAAAAGCTCCAGCACATCCTCTTCCTTAATACCTACATGCTCAAGCTTTCCAGTCAGCTACAAGTCATCCCTACAATCGCCAAGATCCTTTTCCATTTGAATACTGAAGCAAAGTACTCATTACATACCTCTGCTATCTCCTCCAGTTCCTTACACACTTTTCCACTGTCACACTTGATTGGTCCTATTCTCTTGCTCTACACATATTGTAGAATGCCTTGGGGTTTTCCTTAATCCTGCTCACCAAGGCCATCTCATGGCCCCTTCTGGCTCTCCTAATTTCATTCTTAAACTCATTCCTGCTTGCCTTATACAGTAATCTTCTAGATTTCTATGAGTACCTAGTTTTTTTAACCTTTCCTATCGGATCACAATGTGAAGTGAGCGTGATCAGAAGGTGTGACAGGCTTTTATTACTTTACCAACATTGCATCCAGTAGGTTATTGGTTTGGAACAACAAATAGAATGAAAGAACACAACAGATCATGCAGTATCTATGGAGGCAAGAGGTTCAAGTTGATGCTTCAGGATAGATTGACCAAATATAGCAGTATGAAGGGAAGTGGATAGAGACTGGTAGAAAGGTAAAACCTAAAAAAAGTTACAGCCTCATCCCTGCTGTGACAATTCTGTTACCAACTGAAATATAGGTAATTGTTTTCTTTTTATCAAAGATTGATTACTCACCTGATTCTTAAATGTATTCTTAAGCAATCAATTAAATGCAGAAATGTATTAATAAAATGTGTATACTGTTTCAGAGAGGACCTATGTTCAGTCAACAGTAATTGAAAGTACAAGAACTGATGAGTACTACCTCATTATTCATTTCTTTTGTACTGTCTATTTAGTATTGTATAGTAATTCTTATGCCTTTGCATGGTACTGCTGTTGGCACAAAGAAAAAATATCATGTGGTGTAAGTCAGTGTCAATAAACCTGATTCTGATCCTGACTGTCCCAAGCTCCATTTACAGATGATTTCAGCTCCCCTTCCCTTTCCCACACTGACTAATTCAGCCTAGATCTTTTCTACTGCCAAGGTGAAAGTTAACACACCAATTAGTCCTCCTGGGAAGTCTACCACTTGATGGCACAAATATTGAGTTTTCCAATTTTAGATAGTATCCTTTTTTTAATTTCCCCCACCCCCACGCTCTCCTCATGATTCTGCCATGGCCCTCCCATTTTTTCCCTTTTCCACACACCTCTCCCAACACCCCTTCACCCACCTTCAACACCTCTTCCTATCTGCAAAACCTGGTTTCAACTGCCATTCACCTCTCTCCTAATAGTTCCCATTCTCATCTCCCTTTATTTTTCAGTGTCCAGCACTGGTACTGCTTTGCTTTCCTGTTCTTGTCCCCCCTTCAGCTCAAACTTTCTTACCACCACCTTGTTCCCTCTGTTCATTTGTTTCCCATTTTTCTCTCTTCCATTCCTTGCCTTCATTTACCATTCACCTGACACTCTCTTCCAACTCCATCTTTGCTGTCCTCACCTTCCTAGCATTTGCACCACTCTTCAGTCCACCAATCGCCTTGGAATCCTTTGTCGCCACTCCCTTTCTCCTCTTTATACTGGGCATCTTGTCTGAAGACACTCTCATTTCTGAAGCAGGACATCAACCCAAATGTCAACACTTCCCTTCCTTTCACAGATGCTTGACCTGCTGAGTTCATTCAGCAGATTATTTCTTACGTTTGATCTTGATTATAATTCCAAAACAAGTTACCATCTACATGGAAACATGCAAAGACATGTTCTAAGAATTTATTGGATGGAAAGATTGATTCCTGTAATCTTCTTTTGGGTGGCAGGGTGGCACTATGTCTCTAGCAAAGGAGGTGTAAGACACTCCTTCCCTCTGCTAGCCTGCAGGTCACCCTTGGGCAAGATGTAGTACCTGCTTAGCCTCCGATCATGGTCACGTGAAGCCATGGGAGCAGGTGGATGGTCATATGAGCAACTGGTGCATATTTCAACTCCTGGTTATGCAGCCACTGAATCCAGGCAGACAATCTCTGAGGAGTATTGGTAACAGCTGGGGTCACCCATCCTGTAAAGACAATGCCCAGAAAAAGGCAATTGCAAACCACTTCTGTCGAAAAAATTGCCAAGAACAATCATGGTCATGGGACCATGATTGCACAAGTGTCATATTACACAGCACATAATGATGATGATGAATCGTGCTTAGCTGAAATCAGAGTGATTGGAGATTCACAAATTTGTATTTACCTCAAATCAAAATCATTGAAGTGCAGATTATTGAAATCTGAATTTTTAAAAAAAGAAATATTCAGCAGGTCAGAGCATTCCGGGGAGACAGAAAAACAGAACTAGCATTTCAGGTTGCTAGCCTTTTGTCAGAACTGGAAAAGTGAGATAGTAAATACGTGTTAAGTTGCCGGTGGGTGGGAAGATAAAGACTGCAAAGGGAACGTCTGTAATATAGCAGAGAGCAAGACTGTTGAGTGACACAATGTTTTCAGAGCTGTCTTGTTATTAGATGACTGTGATAATGTAGTGTGGGACTAAAAGAGTGAAAAGAACCTGTTGGAATAGTCATAGGCAGAACAGAGCAGTTGCTTGAATCTTGAAATAAAAGAAAATGCTTACACTATTTGTGCAGCGAGAAAAGCTGAGTTAATGTTAAATATGGATGATCTTATATCAGAACTGTCTAGTTCAGATGCAAACAGGAAAGGCTAGTTATCTGAGATTGTTGAAATCAAATTAATTCTCAGGTCTGCAATGACCCCTTAGAAAGAAAATGAAGTGCTGTTTCTTGGGCCTGCCTTGGTCTTTGGTGGAACAGTGTAAAAGATGGAGAATGGGATGGAAAATTAAACTGACATTAGCTGCAGAGTGAACAGAGGTTTGCTGCAAAGTGATCATCCAATCTGCATTTCATTTCTCTAATGTAACCAAATGCAGTGCAGTAAATTAGAAGTGCAAGTAAAATGTACCATCTGGAAGAATTGTTCAGCTTTTTGATGATGGGATGGGACACTGTAAAAGGGCAGTTTCAATAGGTATATTTAATGTCAGAGCAATGTATACAATATACAAACCCCATTTCCAGAAAAGTTGGGATGTTTTCCAAAATGCAATAAAAACAAAAATCTGTGATATGTTAATTCACATGAACCTTTATTTAACTGACAAAAGTACAAAGAGAAGATTTTCAATAGCTTTACTGACCAACTTAATTGTATTTTGTAAATATACACAAATTTAGAATTTGATGGCTGCAACACATTCAACAAAAGTTGGGACAGAGTTAAAATAAGATTGAAAAGTGCACAGAATATTCAGGTAACACCGGTTTGGAAGACTCCACATTAAGCAGGCTAATTGGTAGCAGGTGAGGTATCATGACTGGGCATAAAAGTAGCATCCATCAAAGGCTCAGTGTTTGCAAGCAAGGATGGGTCAAAATTTGAGAGAGAATTGTTAGTCAGTTCAAAAGGAACATTTCTCGACGCAAGATTGCAGAGAATTTAGGTCTTGCAACATCTACAGTACGTAACATTGTGAAAAGATTCAGAGAATTCAGAGACATCTCAGTGCGTAAAGGGCAAGGTCGGAAACCACTGTTGAATGCATGTGATCTTCGAACCCTCAGGCGGCACTGGCTAAGAAACCATCATGCTACTGTGACAATTACAGCCACTTGGGCTCGGGAGTACTTAGGAAAACCATTGTCACTCAACACAGTCTGTCACCGCATCCAGAAATGCAACTTGAAACTGTATTATGCAAGGAGGAAGCCATACATCAACTCTATGCAGAAACGCCGGCGAGTTCTCTGGGCCCGAGCTCATCTCAGATGGACTGAGAGACTGTGGAACCGTGTGCTGTGGTCAGATGAGTCCACATTTCAGCTAGTTTTCGGAAAAAACGGACGTCGAGTTCTCCGTGCCAAAGATGAAAATGACCATCCAGATTGTTATCAGCGAAAGGTGCAAAAGCCAGCATCTGTGATGGTATGGGGGTGCATCAGTGCCCACGGCATGGGTGAGTTGCATGTATGTGAAGGTACCATTGACTCTGAGGCGTATATTAGGATTTTAGAGAGACATGTTGCCATCAAGGTGACCTCTCTTCCCAGGACGTCCATGCTTATTTCAGCAGGACAATTCCAGACCATATTCTGCAGGGGCTACAACAGTGTGGCTTTGTAGACACAGAATGCGTGTGCTCGAATGGCCTGCTGCCAGTCCAGATCTATCTCCTATTGAAAATGTATGGCACATCATGAAGAGGAGAATCAGACAACGGAGACCACGGACTGTTGAACAGCTGAAGTCTTATATCAAGCAAGAATGGACAAAATTTCCAATTGCAAATGTACTACAATTAGTATCCTCAGTTCCAAAAAGATTAAAAGGTGTTATTAAAAGGAAAGGTGATGTAACACAATGGTAAAACTATTGAAAATCTTTTCTTTGTACTTTTGTCAGTTAAATAAAGGTTCACATGAATTAACATATCACAGAATTTTGGCTTTATTGCATTTTGGAAAATATCCCAACTTTTCTGGAAATGGGGTTTGTGCATCCTGAAATTCTTTTTCTTCGCATCTGCACCTCTTGAAATTACGTAGGTTCAAGTACTTCACTTCTTCATGCATAACCTGCAAAAACTTATTTTAGATTTTGAAATAATGATGTTATATAGGACAGCTGACACATTAGTGGATTTCTGCTACACCCACATATTTTTTCATTGCTAAGTATGCATGTTATTATATATAAGGGATAGTAAAAGTTGTCACCTAAAGATGTATGCACCGTGGTATACACATTATTAAAGTTTAAAGAAGAATGGGAGGTACGCTAGGAATTAATTTAACATAGAAGTTGCTGATCTCTTACTAGGTCTTCTTTCAGTTAGTCCTGACGAAGGGTCTCGGCCCGAAACGTCGACTGTACCTCTTCCAAGAGGTGCCGCCTAACCTACTGCATTCACCAGCAACTTTTATGTGTGTTGCTTGAAATTCCAGCATCTGCAGATTTCCTCGTGTTTAAGAATTCATTTGTCGTTAATTATACCCACCTGCTCTTACCAAATCAGCACGTGCGTAGCTTTGTAACAAAGGTATCGAGAATTGCACCTGTGGGCTTCACATTAGTTAAAACCCAGCTGCAACAACTCTCTCAACTCTTTTGTCCTCTCAGCCTCATTCCAGATTTCCATTGCTGTCATTTCCAGGGCTAGCATATTCATTATGAAAGGACATATAAAGTAAACGGCTCCCGTGTAGGCCAATCCAAGAGAAAGAGATTATTTTGTCCATGAGCCCGTCCCACTACTTTTCAGTCATGATCAATTCCAGTTCCATCACGGGCACAACCCTTGCCACCATTGAGATGGTGCCTCAGAAAGGCAGCTTCAATCATTAAGGATCCTCACCATCCGGGACTTGTCCTCTTTGTGTTACAGCCATCAGGGAGCAGGGATAGGAGACTGAAGATCAATAATCAGTAATTTAGGAACAGCTTCTACCCTCCCCCATCAGATTTCTGAATGGTCCATGAACATATGAACACCACCTTATTCTCCTTTGTTTTCAATCCTTGTTTATTTACGTAATTTAAAGATTTGTATGGGTTTGCACGGTACTGCTGCCACAAAACAACAAAACAACAAATTGCATGTCCCATGTCAGATTGTTTATCCATGAATTGAAATTTCGTTTTTTTCCTCACCATGAAAGCTACAATTATTGTTAAAATATAGCTATTCCTTAACTATTATATAATTGCTTCATCACTTGTCACCATGAACCTTTAATCTAGTGCTGGCAGTATGGCAGGTATATGTAGTTTGTAGTGCATTGTTAGATTAGTGATGGAGCAGAAGCTCTTTACCCAGGTAGGAGACAATTCATTTCTTTCTTCTAGAATTGATAATTAGCAAGTCAGAAATGTAGACTATAGTATAGTGCATATTCCCTACAATCTTCAGGTGGTAGAAATAGCTGCATACTGTTACCACTTACCAACAAAAAACTTGATCGCATCCTGAAGGTGTCAATGAATTGTTCCCACCACCAAACTATTGTAATGGTGACTACCATATATTCAGGATGTCTGCACAACCCTTGCATCCTGTGGCAGGCTTCAGTGCAACTTCCTGTTTTAGCTCTCAGAGACAAACAGATGACTAATGGGATCAAGGGTTTTCTCCCTCATGTGAATGTAGTTATAACAACAGGTACCATGACAGAGAGTGGAGCCAGCTTCTGTTAGTCAGACTTGTTGAAGGTATGCTGTAATACTCACCAAAGAGATTCTCCTGCTTCCTCATCATCCCCTCCCAACTTTTCCAAAGCCAGGTATTTCTTGCCATCTTTCCAAGAACATATAACCATATAACAATTACAGCACAGAAACAGGCAATCTCAGCCCTTCTAGTCCATGCCGAACGCTTACTCTCACCTAGTCCCACCGACCTGCACTCAGCCCATAACCCTCCATTCCTTTCCTGTCCATATAGCTGTCCAATTTAACTTTAAATGACAATATCAAACCTGCCTCAACCACTTCTGCTGGAAGCTCGTTCCACACAGCTACCACTCTCTGAGTAAAGAAGTTCCCCCTTAGGTTACCCCTAAACTTTTGCCCTTTAACTCTGAACTCATATCCCCTTGTTTGAATCTCCCCCACTCTCAATGGAAAAAGCCTATTCACGTCAACAGTATCTATCCCCCTCATAATTTTAAATACCTCTATCAAGTCCCCCCTCAACCTTCTACGCTCCAAAGAATAAAGACCCAACTTGTTCAACCTTTCTCTGAAACTTAGGTGATGAAACCCAGGTAACATTCTAGTAAATTTTCTCTGTGCTCTCTCTATTTTGTTGACATCTTTCCTATAATTCGGTGACCAGAACTGTACACAATACTCCAAATTTAGCCTTACCAATGCCTTGTACAATTTTAACATTACATCCCAACTCCTATACTCAATGCTCTGATTTATAAAGGCCAGCATACCAGAAGCTTTCTTCACCACCCTATCCACATGAGATTCCACCTTCAGGGAACTATGCACCATTATTCCTAGATCCCTCTGTTCTATTGCAGTCTTCAATGCCCTACCATTTACCATGTATGCCCTATTTTGATTAGTCCTACCAAAATGTTACACCTCACATTTATCAGCATTAAACTCCGTCTGCCATCTTTCAGCCCACTCTTCTAACTGGCCTAAATCTCTCTACAAGCTTTGAAAACCTACTTCATTATCCACAACTCCACCTATCTTAGTATCATCTGCATACTTACTAATCCAATTTACCACCCCATCATCCAGATCATTAATGTATATGACAAACAACATTGGACCCAGTACAGATCCCTGAGGCACACCACTAGTCACCGGCCTCCAACCCGACAAACAGTTATTCACCACTACTCTGGCATCTCCCACCCAGCCACTGTTGAATCCATTTTACTACTTCAATATTAATAACTAACGATTGAACCTTCCTAACTAACCTTCCATGTGGAACCTTGTCAAAAGCCTTACTGAAGTCCATACAGACAACATCCACTGCCTTACCCTCGTCAACTTTCCTAGTAACCTCTTCAAAAAATTCAATAAGATTTGTCAAACATGACTTTCCACGTACAAATCCATGGTGACTGTTCCTAATCAGACCCTATCTATCCAGATACTTATATATACCATCTCTAAGAATACTCTCCATCAATTTACCCACCATTGACGTCCAACTCACGGGCCAATAATTGCTAGGTTTATGTTTAGAACCCTTTTTAAACAATGGAACAACATGAGCAATACGCCAATCCTCCGGCACCACCCCCGTTTCTAATGATATTTGAAATATTTCTGTCAGAGCCCCTGTTATTTCAACCCTAATTTCCCTCAAGGTCCTAGGGAATATCCTGTCAGGACCGAAGACTTATCCACTTTTATATTCCTTAAAAGCACCGGTATTTGCTCTTCTTTAGTCATCATAATTTCCATAACTTCCCTAGCTGTTTCCCTTGCCTTACACAATTCAATATCCTTCTCCTTAGTGAATACCGAAGAAAAGAAATTGTTTAAAATCCCCTCCATCTCTTTTGGTTGCACACATAGCTGTCTACTCTGATTCTCTAAGGGACCAATTTTATCCCTCACTATCCTTTTGCTATTAATATAACTGTAGAAACCCTTTGGATTCATTTTCACTTTACTTGCCAAAGCAATCTCGTATCTTCTTTTAGCTTTTCTAATTTCTTTCTTAAGATTCTTTTTACATTCTTTATATTCCTCGAGCACCTCATTTACTCCATGCTGCCTATATTTATTGTAGATATCTCTCTCATTCCGAACCAAGTTTCCAATATCCCTTGAAAACCATGGCTCTCTCAAACTTTTAGACCATAAGACATAAGACAAAGGAGCAGAAGTCGGCCCATTGAGTCTGCTCCGCCATTTTATCATGAGCTGATCCATTCTCCCATTTAGTCCCACTCCCTCGCCTTCTCGCCATAACCTTTGATGCCCTGGCTACTCAGATATCTATCAATCTCTGCCTTAAATACACCCAATGACTTGGCCTCCACTGCTGCCCGTGGCAACAAATTCCATAGATTCACCACCCTCTGACTAAAAAAATTTCTTCGCATTTCTGTTCTGAATGGGCGCCCTTCAATCCTTAAGTCATGCCCTCTCGTACTAGACTCCCCCATCATGGGAAACAACTTTGCCACATCCACTCTATCCATGCCTTTCAACATTCGAAATGTTTCTATGAGGTCTCCCCTCATTCTTCTAAGCTCCAAGGGATACAGTCCAAGAGCAGACAAACGTTCCTCATATGTTAACCCTCTCATTCCTGGAATCATTCTAGTGAATCTTCTCTGTACCCTCTCCAACGTCAGCACATCCTTTCTTAAATAAGGAGACCAAAACTGCCCACAGTACTCTAAGTGAGGTCTCACCAGCGCCTTATAGAGCCTCAACATCACATCCCTGCTCCTATACTCTATTCCTCTGGAAATGAATGCCAACAATGCATTTGCCTTCCTCACTACCGACTCAACCTGGAGGTTAACCTTAGGGGTATCCTGTACGAAGATTCCCACGTCCCGTTACATCTCAGAACTTTGAATTCTTTCCCCATTGAAATAATAGTCTGCCCGTTTATTTCTTCTGCCAAAGTGCATAACCATACACTTTCCAACATTGTATTTCATTTGCCACTTCTTTGCCCATTCTTCCAATCTATCCAAGTCTCTCTGCAGACTCTCCGTCTCCACAGCACTACCGGCCCCTCCACCTATCTTCGTATCATCAGCAAACTTAGCCACAAAGCCATCTATTCCATAATCCAAATCGTTGATGTACAATGTAAAAAGAAGCGGCCCCAACACGGACCCCTGTGAAACACCACTGGTAACCAGCAGCCAACCAGAATAGGATCCCTTTATTCCCACTCTCTGTTTCCTGCCAATCAGCCAATGCTCTATCCACGTATGTAACTTTCCTGTAATTCCATGGGCTCTTATCTTAAGTAGCCTCATGTGTGGCACCTTGTCAAAGGCCTTCTGAAAATCCAAATATACAACATCCACTGCATCTCCCTTGTCTAGCCTACTGGTAATTTCCTCAAAAAATTGTAATAGGTTTGTCAGGCAGGATTTTCCTTTAAGGAACCCATGCTGAGTTCTGCCTATCTTGTCATATGCCTCCAGGTACTCTGTAACCTCATCCTCGACTATCGACTCCAACAACTTCCCAACTACCCATGTCAAGCTAACAGGCCTATAATTTCCTTTTTGCTTCCTTGCCCCCTTCTTAAATAGCGGAGTGACATTTGTAATCTTCCAGTCCTCCAGAACCATGCCAGAATCTATCGACTTTTGAAAGATCATCGCTAATGCCTCCGCAATCTCCACAGCTACTTCCTTCAGAACACGCGGGTGCATTCTATCTGGTCCGGGTGATTTATCTACCTTTAGACTATTCAGCTTGCTGAGTACTTTCTCTGTCGTAA
This sequence comes from Mobula birostris, assembly GCF_030028105.1. Classification (NCBI taxonomy): domain Eukaryota; kingdom Metazoa; phylum Chordata; class Chondrichthyes; order Myliobatiformes; family Myliobatidae; genus Mobula; species Mobula birostris. The sequence continues at coordinate 140,356,734 of NC_092371.1, read as the reverse complement.
TTGTGACTGTGCACACTTCTCTTCCCTGCCACCCTTGAGTGTCCGGTATACTGCTGATGTCTTCCTCAGTGAAGACTGATGCAAAATACTCGTTCAGTTCCTCTGCCACCTCCTTATCTCCCATTACGGTTTCTCCAGCATCATTTTCTATCGGTCCTATATCTATTCTCACCTGTCTTTTACTCTTTATATACTTGAAAAAGCTTTTAGTATCCTCTTCTAACCTTTCCTTTCATCCTAACAGGAACATAAAGATTCTGTACCCTCAAAATTTCACCTTTAAATGACCTCCACTTCTCTATTACATCTTTCCCATAAAATAAATTGTACCAGTCCACTCTTTCTAAATCCTTTCGCATCTCCTTAAAGTTAGCCTTCCTCCAATCAAAAATCTCAACCCTGGGTCCAGACCTATCCTCCTCCATAATTATATTGAAACTAATGGCAGTGCTCCCCAACACCAACCTCCGACACCTGACCTATCTCATTCCCTAACAGGAGATCCAACACTGCCCCTTCTCTAGTTGGTACCTCTATGTATTGCTGCAAAAAACTATCCTGCACACATTTTACAAACACCAAACCAAGCAGCCCTTTTACAGTATGGGCTTCCCAGTCTATGTGTGGAAAATTAAAATCTCCCACAATCACAAACTTGTGCTTACTAGAAATATCTGCTATCTCCTTACAAATTTGCTCCTCCAATTCTCGCTCCCCATTTGATGGTCTATAATTCACCCCTTTAAGTGTTACTACACCTTTCCCGTTCCTCAATTCCACCCAAATAGCCTCCCTAGATGAGCCCTCTAATCTATCCTGCCAGAGTGCCATTGTAATATTTTCTCTGACAAGCAATGCAACACCTCTCCCTCTTGTCCCTCTTATTCTATCACACCCGAAGCAATGAAATCCAGGAATATTTAGTTGCCAATCACACCCCTCCCGCAACCATGTTTCACTAATAGCTACAACATCATACTTCCAGGTATCAATCCATGCTCTAAGCTCATCCACCTTTCTTACGATGCTCCCAGCATTAAAGTACCTGTAAATGCATTTAAGAAATTTTCCACCTCTTTCTCTCTGTTTATTACTAACCGTGCAAACAACTTTACTAGCTCCTTTTTCTTCCTTCTCCCCTACATCTGTTCCTACACTCTGGTTCCCTTCGCCCCTTGTATCTAGTTTAAATCTATTGGAGCCTCTCTAGCAAACCTACCTGCAAGAATATTTGTCCCCCTCCAGTTCAGATGTAAACAGTCCCACTGGAACAAGTCCCATCTTCCCTGGAAAACTGCCCAATTATCTATAAATCTGAAGTCCGCCCTCATGCACCATGTCTTCAGTCATGTGTTGATCTGCGCTATCTTACAATTTCTAAACCCGCCTGCAAGTGGCACTGGTAGCAATCCTGAGCTTGCTATCCTGGAGGTCCTGTCCTTTAACTTAGTGCCTAACTCCTTAAACTTGCCCTTCAGGACCTCCTCACTCTTCCTACCCACGTCATTGGTCCCTACATGGACCACAACATCCGGCTGCTCACCCTTCCTCTTGAGAATACTGAGAACTCAATCCGCGATATCACGGACCTTGGCACCAGGGAGGCAACAGACCATCAAGGATTCTCGATCTCTTCCACAGAACCTCTTATCTGTCCCCCTAACTATCAAATCCCCTATCACTACTGTTCTTCTCTTTTCCCTCCTTCCCTTCTGAGCTGAGGGTCCCGTCTCAGTGCCAGACACCCAACCACTGCAACTTATCCCATTGTGGGTCATCCCCATCAACGGTATCCAAGATGATATACTTATTATTGGTGGGAATGGCCACAGGGGTGCTCTGCTCATTCTGTCTATTCCCCTTCCCTCTCCTGACAGTCACCCAGCTACCTGTCTCCTGACTCTTAGGGGTGACTATCTCTCAGTAACTCCTGTGTATTTCTGCCTCTGCCTTCCAAATGATCCGAAGTTCATCCAGCTCCAGCTCCAGTTCCCTAACTTGGATTGTCAGGAGCTGCAGCTGGATGCACTTTCCACAGGTGTAGTCATCAGGGACAATTGTGCTCGCCCTGACTTCCCACATATTGCAAACGGAGTACTCAACTGCCCTAACTGATGCCTCATTTACCTACTCTTAAGGTAATTAAATTAATTTAAGGAACTTACCCGGCCTTACCTCACTTGGAGTGAAGCTGGTCCTCAGCCTCTGCTCGCTGAAGCCTCTCAAGCCAAAGCCTTCTTACTCTGTCTCCCTCTACTCCGTCAATCAGCTCACTTTTAAACACTCCTGCTGCCTGACGGTCCGATTTACACGTGCTTGCACAGTCGTGCTCTGTTCAACTGCCGAAGAAATCATCGACCTTCACAATCTACTCACTTTTAAACACTCCCACTGCCTCACGATCCAACTTACACGCACTTGCGTAGTCGTGCCCTGTTCAACTGCCGAAGAACAGTGCAGGAAGACTTCATCTGCACCACCCAGAAAGAGAAGAGCAGCTATCTCATTGGTGCACTAACACATGAAAGTAGTACATCAGATCACACAACGTCCTCTGTTGGAAATATATTCTAGGGCTCACTTGTTCACATTGACAAAGATACCAGCAGTACATTACTCTGAGTTCAACATCTACAATATCATTTTAGGCGTGCCCGATAAACCCTCACATCCAGTGTGTTCACCAATCAAAATAGACAATGAAAATAGGGAAATTGAAATCCCCATAGGAACATAGTTGCCACGTAACCATCCCTCTTTTATCAATTACTTCAATATTTCCATTTGCATGAAACCTGGCAGACAGAAATGCCAACTGTTTACTCCCCTCCGTAGATGCTGCCTGACCTGCTGAGTTTCTCCACATTTTGTGTATGTTGCATAGATACTAACAGATCCAATTAGTATGGAAATCAGTCATTGACAAACCACCATGGTGCCAGCTTTCTGCACACTCTTGCCCGCCCTGTTCCATCAGTGAATGCAGCCATGCCTGTAACGATTACTCTTTTGCTTCCATTCCATGAAGGAAGCAGCCAGTGGCACGAGGGCAGATTGTGAGTAGACCCATCTCAATCTGGATTGAACCAGCTCACCATAAATGTGTCTATACTCTTCTGGTCACTGGAGGAACAATTCACTGTAGATACTGGAATCTGAAGCGTAAGCTATCAGCCGGGTGAAATCAGTGAGTCGAGCAGCATCTGTGGTGGAGGGAGGAAGGAGTTGTTGACATTTCAGGTCAAAATTCTGCATCAGAACTGCTGAAGAAAGGAGGCAATTCCTTCAAGGAAGGCATGCTTTGTATACTCCACAATAAAGTAATAAAACGGGGACACAAATGGTTGGTTTGGTGGTTTGGTGCACCAATCTGCTGGAGGAGCAAAGCAAATCCAGTGGGATCTACGGGGTGGAAAAGAAAGCCTGCATCAGTCCTTTGACTTGAAATGTTGACAATTCCTGTCTCCCCCTCCCCAAAGGTTATGTTTAGCCCACTGAATTCTTCCAGCATGTTATTTGTTGCTCTTCTAGTCGGAATAGATCAGCAGAAAGCCATTGATTAGACAATCAAGATTTGAATAGCTTAGACTCAGCAGAAAGCAGCTGATTGGGCAGTCGAAGTCAGGTGACCAAACATTTTGAAAAGCTAAAACAGATAAACAGAGGGATAGATCAAGCGAAGCGGCCAGTGCGTGAGTGGGCCAGTGAAGGAGTGGAGCTTTGAGGCTTTGACTCGAGAGATTCTGGCAGTTTTGGCAGTTGGTCTGTGCAATCAAGTCAATCAAGATTTGAATAGATGAGCAGAAAGCCGTTGATTAGACAATCAAGATTTGAATAGCTCAGCAGAAAGCAGCTGATTGGGCAGTCGAAGTCAGGTGACCAAACATTTTGAAAAGTTAAAACAGATAAATAGAGGGATAGCTCAAGCGAAGCAGCCAGTGAAGGAGTGGAGCTTTGAGGCTTTGACTTGAGAGGCTTCGAAGAGAAGAGAAGAGAAGAGAAGAGAAGAGGTGGAGGACAAGCTTGCTCGCAGTTCGATTTTACAATGCCTCCTGAGATGGTGATGTGCCTCTCATGTGAGATGTGGCAGTCTTGGGGGAACTCCCCTCTCCCGCAGAGTCACATCTGCCAGAAGTACATATGGCTGGGTGATCTGGAAGACCATGTAAGGAATCTGGAGCAGCAGCTGGATGACCTTCGACTCATAAGGGAGAATGAGGCAGTCATAGATGAGAGCTACCGGGAGGTAGTCACACCTAGGCTGTCGGAAGCAGGTCGTTGGGTGACAGTCAGAGGGGGAAAAGCGAAGGTGAGCAGACAAGTAGTGCAGAGCAACCCAGTAGCCATTCCCCTGAATAATAAGGTTACTGTCCTGGATACTGTTGGCGGGGACGACCGACCAGGTGTGAGCCACGGTGGCAGGGCCTCCGGCACTGAGTCTGACCCGGTGGTGCAGAAGAGTGGGACGGAGAAGAGGAGAGCTGTTGTCATTGGAGACTCTACAGTCAGGGGAGCAGACGAGATTTTGTGAACGTGAGAAGGACACCCGCATGGTTTGTTGCCTCCTGGGTGCCAGGATCCGGGATGTCTCTGACCAGGTGCATGACATCCTGGTACGAAAGGGAAAGCAACTAGAAGTCGTGATACATGTTGGGACCAATGACATAGGCAGGAAGAAGGATGAGGTCCTGAAGTGTGAGTTTTGGGAACTAGGCAGAAGGCTGAAGAACAGGACCTCAAGGGTGGCGTTCTCAGGATTGCTGCCAGTGCTACGTGACAGTGATGGTAAGATTTGGAGATGGCAGTTGAATGCGTGGCTGAGGAGTTGGTGCAGGGAGCAGGGTTTTAGATTTTTAGATCATTGGGATTTCTTCTGGGGAAGGTGGGACCTGTACAGATTGGATGGGTTGCAGCTGAACTCGAGCGGGAGCAATATCCTTGCAGGTGGATTTGCTAGTGTGGTTCGGGAGGGTTTAAACTAATTTGCAAGGGGGATGGGACCCAGAGTGATAGAGCAGTGAAAGAAGTGCATGGAGTAAAGCCAGATCTAACATATAGAGAGGCTTTGAGGAAAGAGAAGCAGAATAAACGGTGTAAAGACAGTAAGGTAGAAGGGCTGAAGTGTGTGTACCTCAATGCAAGAAGCATCAGGAACAAAGGTGATGAACTGAGAGCTTGGATACATACATGGAATTCTGATGTAGTGGCCATGACAGAGACTTGGCTGGCACCAGGGCAGGAATGGATTCTCAATATTTCTGGATTTCAGTGCTTTAAAAGGGATAGGGAGGGCGGAAAAAGGGGAGGAGGGGTGGAATTACTGGTCAGGGATACTATTACAGCTACAGAAAGGGTGGGTAATGTAGCAGGATCCTCTTTTGAGTCAATATGGGTGGAAGTCAGGAACAGGAAGGGAGCAGTTACTCTATTGGGGGTATTCTATAGGCCCCCTGGTAGCAGCAGAGATACAGAGGAGCAGATTGGGAGGCAGATTTTGGAAAGGTGCAAAAATAACAGGGTTGTTACCATGGGTGACTTTAACTTCCCTAATATTGATTGGCACCTGATTAGTTCCAAGGATTTAGATGGGGCAGAGTTTAAGTGTGTCCAGGACGGATTCCTGTCACAGTATGTGCACAGGCCGACCGGGGGAATGCCATACTAGATCTAGTACTAGGTAATGAACTGGGTCAGGTCACAGATCTCTCAGTGGGTGAGCATCTGGGGGACAGTGACCACCGCTCCCTGGCCTTTAGCATTATCATGGAAAAGGATAGAATCAGAGAGCACAGGAAAATTTTTAATTGGGGAAAGGCAAATTATGAGGCTATAAGGCTAGAACTTGCGGGTGTGAATTGGGATGATGTTTTTGCAGGGAAATGTACTATGGACATGTGGTCGGTGTTTAGAGATCTCTTGCAGGATGTTAGGAATAAATTTGTCCCGGTGAAGAAGATAAAGAATGGTAGGGTGAAGGAACCATGGGTGACAAGTGAGGTGGAAAATCTAGTCAGGTGGAAGAAGGCAGCATACATGAGGTTTAGGAAGCAAGGATCAGATGGGTCTATTGAGGAATATAGGGAAGCAAGAAAGGAGCTTAAGAAGGGGCTGAGAAGAGCAAGAAGGGGGCATGAGAAGACCTTGGCAAGTAGGAAAAAGGAAAACCCCAAGGCATTCTTCAATTATGTGAAGAAAAAAAGGATGACAGGAGTGAAGGTAGGACCGGTTAGAGATAAAGGTGGGAAGATGTGCCTGGAGGCTGTGGAAGTGAGCGAGGTCCTCAATGAATATTTCTCTTCGGTATTCACCAATGAGAGGGAACTTGATGATGGTGAGGACAATATGAGTGAGGCTGATGTTCTGGAGCATGTTGATATTAAGGGAGAGGAGGTGTTGGAGTTGTTAAAATACATTAGGACAGATAAGTCCCTGGGGCCTGACGGAATATTCCCCAGGCTGCTCCACGAGGCGAGAGAAGAGATTGCTGAGCCTCTGGCTAGGATCTTTATGTCCACGTTGTCCACGGGAATGGTACCGGAGGATTGGAGGGAGGCAAATGTTGTCCCCTTGTTCAAAAAAGGTAGTAGGGATAGTCCGGGTAATTATAGACCAGTGAGCCTTACGTCTGTGGTGGGAAAGCTGTTGGAAAAGATTCTTAGAGATAGGATCTTTCGGCATCATGGTCTGATCAGGGACAGTCAGCATGGCTTTGTGCAAGGCAGATCGTGTCTAACAAGCCTGATAGAGTTCTTTGAGGAGGTGACCAGGCATATCGATGAGGGTAGTGCAGTGGATGTGATCTATATGGAGTTTAGTAAGGCATTTGACAAGGTTCCACACGGTAGACTTATTCAGAAAGTCAGAAGGCATGGGATCCAGGGTTGGCCAGGTGGATTCAGAATTGGCTTGCCTGCAGAAGGCAGAGGGTGGTGGTGGAGGGAGTACATTCAGATTGGAGAATTGTGACTAGTGGAGTCCCACAAGCATCTGTTCTGGGACCTCTACTTTTCATGATTTTTATTAACGACCTGGATGTGGGGGTAAAAGGGTGGGTTGGTAAGTTTGCAGATGACACAAAGGTTGGTGGTGTTGTAGATAGTGTATAGGATTGTCAAAGATTGCAGAGAGACATTGATAGGATGCAGAAGTGGGCTGAGAAGTGGCAGATGGAGTTCAACCCAGAGAAGTGTGAGGTGGTACACTTTGGAAGGACAAACTCCAAGGCAGAGTACAAAGTAAATGGCAGGATACTTGGTAGTGTGGAGGAGCAGAGGAATCTCGGGGTACATGTCCACAGATCCCTGAAAGTTGCCTCACAGGTGGATAGGGTAGTTAAGAAAGCTTATGGGGTGTTAGCTTTCATAAGTCGAAGGATAGAGTTTAGGAGTCGCGATGTAATGCTGCAGCTCTATAAAACTCTGGTTAGGCCACACTTGGAGTACTGTGTCCAGTTCTGGTCACCTCACTATAGGAAGGATGTGGAAACATGGGAAAGGGCACCACTGCTCAATACAAGAGGACATGGCTTTAAGGTAAGGGGTGGGAAGTTCAAGGGGGAATATTAGAGGAAGGTTTTTTACTCAGAGAGTGGTTGGTGCGTGGAATGCACTGCCTGAGTCAGTGGTGGAGGCAGATACACTAGCGAAGTTTAAGAGACTACTAAACAGGTATATGGAGGAATTTAAGGTGGGGGCTTATATGGGAGGCAGGGTTTGAGGGTCGGCACAACATTGTGGGCCGAAGGGCCTGTACTGTGCTGTACTATTCTAAGTTCTATGTAATATTAGCTAATGCAGTTAAGTTGTATCTGAGCATATAATGTAGAACCCAATATGTCCACACTAGCTACAACATCAAGTTGAATTAGTGTCATCTGCCTGTATATGGTCAAAATCCATCCATTTTCTCCTGCTCATGATTCTGTGTAATCATCTCTTAAACGTTGCTACCATATTTGCTTCTCCTACTTCCCCAGCAGCTTTGTTTAAGAACAATTTGTTTTGCAATTCTCCTTAACCCTAAGCCTTCTGATATTTGACATTTCCACATAGGAAAATAAATCTGACTTAGCACTCTTATAAGACCGTAAGATAGAGGAGCAGAGTTAGGCCATATGGCTGATCTAATTTTCTTCTCAGCCCCAATTTCCTGCCTTCTCCCCGCATCCCTTCATGCCCTGACCAGTTGAGAATCTATCAACCTCTGCCTTATCTATACCTCTTATAATATAGATTTCTATCAGGACATCAGGCTTTGATGCTCCAGAAAAAATAATCTGAACTATCCTTACTTCTAATACTGTCTCATCCAGGCAACATCCTAGTAAACCTCTTCTTCATCTTCACCAAAGCTTTCACATTTCTCTAAAGTGTGGCACCCAGAACCACACACATTACTCTAAATGTAGCCTAACCAATGCTTTATACAGCTGTAACATGACCTGCCAAATTTCAGAGCTGATGCCCAGACTGATGAAGGTAATCATGTAGAACTCCTTCCTTGCACCCTATCAACTTGTGTTGCTACCTTCAGGGAGCTCAGGACTTACACTCCATGATCCTTCTATACAGCAATGCTCCTAAAGATCTTGCCATCTACTTTCGTCTTGCATTTGTCCTCCCAAAATGCATCACCTCACATTTGTATGGATGAAGCTCAGCTTGAGATTAGCTTTATTTGTGACTTGTACATTGAACTATCAAAATGTACAGTGAAATGTATTGTTTGCATCAATGACCAACACAGACCAAGAATGTGCTAGAGGCAGCCCGCAAGTATCGCCATGCCACAGCTTACTAAATCTAACCCATAAGTTTTTGGAATGTGGGAGGAAACCTACGCAGTTAGATGGAAATTTACATAACCCTGCCAGATATATATGACAACTTTCCTCACTATCTAGAGTTTCACCAATTATCATGTTATCTGCTAACTTACTAACCAGATCATTTATACCAGAAGTATAACTTGCAGAACACCACTGGTCATGGGCCTCTAGTCAGAAGAACAGCCCTCCACCACTACCCTGTGATTAAGTTCACTTGTATCCAGTTTACCAAGTCATTTGGTGTGCAGACACTTACAATTACTCATTTTAGTGTACATTAACTGAAAAATATGACAGGTGCTTCACATAATGTGCATCTCTTAAAAGCTTCTGCAAATCACTTTAGAAGCAATTGCTACATGTGTGTTAGCCACCCCTCCAAAAGGAACTGAGGAGAAGTCCTCAGGAAATATCGAACTTCTAGGAGCAGAAATCCCGTTTCTATGAAGATGTACTCCATGAGTTAGAGAGGTAAAACAGTTGGTCCCTGAGCCTGTTTCAGGACTGAATTTGATTAGAGTTGATTTGTACTAACTCAATTTCTCTCTCTTTGACTCATTTCTCATAATATCTTGATAGAGAAAAAAATATAAATCTTCCTCAGTCCTGACATCTACAACCCTCTCTTTGCAGGGGGATGGGCAGGATGAGGAAAGAGTTTAACTTCCACAATTATTTGTATGAGAAATGCATCTATGCCTCATTCTTAAATGGTTTGGCTCCAATATTTCATTTACTCTGTCTTGTTCTGCATAATCCATGAAAAATTAGTTATTTCTGTACCTCTGTATTAACTTCAATTAGGTACACCCTCAATCTTCGAAACTCAAAGAATACAAGCCAATTCTTACAATGTGGCCCTTAAAACCTTGGATTAAAACAGAAAAAGCTGGAAATGCAGCAGGCCAGGCAGCATCTATAGGAAGAGGTACAGTTGACATTTCGGGCTGAGACCCTTCGTCAGGACTAACTGAAAGAAGAGATAAGTAAGGGCTATCTGTTTTTTCAGTTAGTCCTGACGAAGAGTCTTGGCCCGAAACGTCATCTGTACGTCTTCCTATAGATGCTGCCTGACCTGCTGCATTCACCAGCATTTTTTATGTGTGTTGCTTGAAATTCCAGCATCTGCAGATTTCCTCGTGTTTGCGTTTTTAAAAGCTGGAAATGCTCAAGTAAAGCGGCATCTGTAGAGAAAGGATAAGAGCTAATGTTTCAGTCGATGGCCTCAAATCAGACCCAACTCTGACTCTCCATTAATGACCCTAATCTGGTGAGCATATCCAAAGCTAACGTTTTGCCTATAATTTTTTTATATCATTCTGATACATTTACATTTAAACTTGTGCAAAATTATCTTCTGTGGTGCTCTGCCCAAAGCAAAACTCTATACTCCAAACGGAGTCTAAGACTTCGTACAACTGAACAGTTGCTTTCTGCCGTTTAAGCATAGATTTCTCGAGCTATGCACCAACGAAGCTTGATTTCTTTTTGTGTCTTTGGGCTGGTCTGTAATGATCTTTGTGAATACCTCTGCTTTGCTGTGTAAGCTGCCTCTTTGGTAGCAAATGATTTCCGAGTCGCCAGTGATGAAATCACTTGCAAGGATCTTTCTTATTTATTATTCTATCTAGTAGTAAATATAATGGCATATAAAGGCATTTCAATATTTCTTCTTGTGCTGGTGCATATTGTCCAGAAGTTGTGCATCTTGCATAACAGTTTGTAGTTCCTTCTCAATAATCAAAATTGTGGTTTCAAATCAGTGACTGTGAGAACTATATCCAATGCTCCTCAGCCAAGGTTTGATACCTCCGACCTTTCTATTAATAGATTGTCTTTATCCTTTTCTTCCATTTCCTTTTCCATCTGGCTATTTGTGAGTTATGAATTACCATGAAAGTACCCATCACTAGTGTGCAACACCTCAGATGTTTCTCTCTGGCAGGCACTCAGAAATGATGGAATAGGTGTGGCTGAGGCTCTCCTGCAGGGCTGAAGTCAGAAGGGCAGGGTCTAATCTTCCTCCAAGTCCTCATACATATTTTCAACCATTTCATCTGGGTGAAAAACAGAGTTGCAGAAATTAGTACGACACCTTTAGTCAGCCTGTTTGCCTAAACAATCCAGAGTCTGAGGAAATTGTTTATATCAGTTAAGAGCCTCCAAAAGCTAGAATTGCTTCATCTGTGCACAACTGCCGTCCCTCTGCCTGTTCACCAGCATTATTATTTCCATTCCCTTCTACCATTTTATGTTCCACTACAGTTGTGTGGAGAGTAACTTGAATTCTCGCATGGAATCTTGTCCTCATGTAGTGAAACATCTTAACTTTCGATACAACTGCAGCCTAAATTATTTGATAGTCTCCTTCACCTCATGTGGAATTCAGAGTGATAACAATCACTAAAGATTCATAATTGTTTAATGTCATTTCCAGTACACAAGTGTAAAGAAGAATGAAATAATTGTTACTCCAGATCCAAAGCAACATATTAAAAATTTACTAAGATCAAGATTACTGCATTCCGTCATCTTCAAGATTTAGAACAGTGAAAGCCAGAGGACAGGTGATGACAGCTAAAGTGAGAATCATGCAAGTGCTTATGCTCATATATTAATAATTACATTATGTAACATTAGAGCTCTACTCTGTCCGTAACTGCATCCTTGGAACATAGATATTGAGTCTACCAAGAGACTAAGGTGCCAACTGTGGATTGTAGTTCAAACCCTACTACAGAGAACAGGCCTGGATTTTATCGTGTGTGGCAGTTATTTGCACTGTGTCACATGTAGAAACCGAAATGGAGCTGTAGCCTCTATATGTTAACAAGGTAACCAATGGTGGATTGCATAACTGTTCAGATTGAAGAATCCTAGTGATCACATGAAGCCCTAATCAGAAAATCCAAGCTGAATTATTTAAGTCAATGTATAATCACGTACACATGCCACAAAAAGAGATAAGGAAATATAAGAATATGAGACAGGTAAAGGCAAAGAAACAAAGCAAAAATGAAAAATTGTCCAGTTGAAGGTGAACCATTATGGAAGTTCACTGTTGTAAAGATTCAGCATGATAAACTCAAAGTTAATTATGCTTCAATGACTGCTTTCTCAACATGCCCTGCCGCTGTTAATGTTCCTGTTGATGTTGATTTTAGGGCTGAGACCCTTCATCAGGATTTTGGCATGAAATATTAACAGGTTATGCCCCTCCATAGATGCTGAGTTTCTCCAACATTCTGTATATGTTGTCCTTGAAAACTACCCTGGTCACATTTTAGAAATTCTTCACACCTATATAAAACTGCAATGTTCCTTATTCAAAATATTATGTTGGAATCTAACCCATAAGAGCAAAGGACACAGGAATAGAATTAGGCCATTCGGCCCATCGAGGCTGCTTTGCCATTCCATCATGGCTGATTTATTATCCTTCTCATCCCCATTCTCCTGCCTTCCCCAAACTTCAGAAAAGATGAGGCAGGAACCAAACTACAAATAGTACCATATTTTACCAAAATAAAATTTAAAAGGCTGAAATTCTCATCTAATCAAAATATTTTTGTTTGCTGACCATGTGAATGCTAGCACATCCTAAATACTATTTAATAAAAGATTACAAAAGATGTGCAATTTCTAAACATAAATGGTAAAAGATATTCTTTGGTTTCATCTTCCTGATAGGCATTGCCCTCTAAGATAAGCATCTGCAGATCTGCATGCACACCTTGTAAAGAAATTTCAGCAGATCATTCCAAGATAGACTACGGAAGAGTTACAGAAAAAATACAGCACAGAAACAGGTCCTTTGGCCCATCTAGTCAATGCTGAACCATTAATCTGCCTAGTCCAATTGTCCTGCACCCGGACCATAACTGTTACTAGGGTAGATATATCCCAAATATCTCATCAAACTTAAGAAAAAATTCTGGAATTGGGCAATGTTGAATAGGTAGACACCCTCGTAGGTAGCATTCTTATGATCCTCAAAGCTCAGTTCGTGGTCAGATAGGAAAATGAGATACTTCATGAAGGACATATTGACATAGATGATGAGAAATGTAGAGGGACAATAAACAATATATTTGCCAGAACCAGGGTGAAGAAACTTGTTACATAGTCCAGCTTAAACCAGCAAATTCTAAATTGCAATTAAGTTCCTTTTCATCTTTATAATCTATTACCTTACTTCTTTGGTACTTGATAGGATTGGATATTGCATAATTGAGGATTACAGTGCTTTCTTGATACAGAGTTGTGGGGAGCATTATGGAGGAAGGAGTGGACTGGAGAATGGGACATTTCTTCCAGGGCATTGTTTCACCCTAACCCATCTGTAGCCTCCTATGTGCAACATAATCACATTCACCATCTCTTTCCCCATTGAAAGCCCTTTTGGCCTCAAAGCAATTAGAGCAGTTTCAATACTTGAGCAGCATTTAAAGAGAATAAATTCTCAAGAAAAGAAATAAATTCATGACATGCTTAATAGTTTATGAATCTTGAGTATTTTTAATTTAAAAGCTCCTCTGGAATCAACACCATTATTTTCATCGTTGAGCCGGAATTTGAGGGTCAAAATCATGCTTCAAGGTTTGAGGTCATATTTAAATACAATACAGCACTCACCCTGAGAGGGCTGCGTTGTCATTGCTGTCGCCCTTTGATGAGACTTTGGAAGGCTCCTAACAATCTGCCAGTTCACATGAACACAAAGAATGCGAGAGTAAAGACTTGAACTCAAATGAGAGGAAGTTGTATGATGCTGAAACCAGCATATCCTTCTCAACAAACACCAAAAGTATCAGATAAGTAGCTAATTGTTCCAATCCTTTGTGCGCATTCTGTTTGCCAGTAAAATCAAACTTTAAAAGTATTTTTTGGCTGAACTGTAGTATCAAGTGTTTCCAGAGCATCAAACATACTGTTTAAATGAAAACCTTCCTTTCTTTCACTTAACCGAAAAATGGAAAAGGCACAGTGATTGAATTTTGAACCTTTGACTGGTGAAAAAGATGAACTCTCTTCACTGCCAAAAGGAAAGCAAATAAACCACAGCTGCTGTTAATCACAGGCCCACTCTCACTTGGCACTCCACAACAGAAAAGTTGAAGTTTAAAGTGAATCATTCCAAAAATGTATCTTTTGATAATTCATTCTCCAATTTGTTTGAAAGTCTTTCTTGAAAAAAAACAAGAATCATGAATCCGCATGTCTGTAGAAGTACTTGGTAGTGAAGGATAGCACATTCTCAGAATGTAGTGATGTCGCTGGCCACATCACTTGTTGAAGCAGAGTCAATTGAGGTAGAATGGTACAAAATAATTCAATAAAGTAAATTCACCCACGGTGAAAGTTGTTTTTGCTTTGTTAGAACACATTTTGTTTATTAAGAGAAAATTTGACAGGTTATTTACAAAAATATTTTGATTAATTTGATGGTCCGCTGGGATGAACGGCATTTGGTGTCTAGTCCATTGCTCCATGCTTGAAGGCCAGTGATGTGGACTTGTAATGAAGGACATCCATGCATGTTGGGCTGGCAAGTGCTGTGAATAAGAACTCGTGAGGCTGAGGGCTCATGGCTCATGGCCCACGGCCCACCAGGTTAGCGAGTCCCCAGGTTGGTAGATCCCAGGATCAGATGTCTATGCGAGCAGGGGCACGAGAGCTGGTGTGTCTCTAGGTAAGTGAGTCAGTGAGCCCAGTGTTCATGGTGTGGAGTTCAGGGTCCCATCATCAGCTAGTCCTGGGGTCAGTACTGAAGATCAAAGCCAGGAGGTTGATCGGAAATCTGTAAGTCAAAGTCCACTGAAAAGGTTGGAGGCCAGTTGTCCACGAGTCCGCTGGAGGCCCAGCGTCCTGTCCTGGGGCTGGAGGATGGTGTGTGTGTGTGGGTGGGTGGGTGGGTGGGTGGTAAGGAGGAAAGGGGCTTGTTTTGCGGATGGTATTTTGTTGCTTGTTGTGTTCTGTATTGTTCTGCCGAGCTTTGTGGGCATGCTAAAGTGGCCCCAGAATGTATGACGACACTTGCGAGCTGAGCCCAGCACATCATCAAGTTGTGCTGTTATAAAGAAGTGAATCTGAATCTAGTTTATCAATAAAGCATGACATATCATGTTTAACTTTGGAAATTCTCACTATTGAATGTCTTTATACTGATTTGTGATTCAAATAAGTGAGACTATGGAAAAACAAGGGATTATTGGGTATCGATCTGATTGAAGTCACCCAGTTGGAAAAGGTCACAGCAATGTGTACTATAAGTGATACTCACCAAGGCATAACATAAGAACATATGATACAGGAGGAGGAGTAAATTATCTGGCCTGTTAAGCCAGCCCCACTATTCAATAACGTCATAGGTGATGACTCAGTTCCACCGACCTGCCATTTCTCCATAATGCCAGGGGATATGTAGGGAGCTTGGGGGTGGTGGGTCTTTATTGTTCAAATGCCAGTTGTGAAAGATAGCAAACAAGTTGAACACTTTCCAGCACATTTAAAGAGCCTCGTGTACAGTAACTGAGCTAGTGAAACCTGCACTAATGCAGATAGTATTCAAGGAAAATGGTACACTCCTCTCAGCTGAAAGAGTATTCCCATCAATAATACAGGGAAAATAATAACCAGGGCATGGTTCTGGTAAGCCATTAGAGCAGTGTCCTTGTTACAGGCTATTTCTGCTACACAAGGAGGCATACTTGCACTATAGTGGAGCACATCATCAATTCAACAGGTTACGTTCTATCAAACTCTTTGGCCCTTTCCAAAATGTACCTGGACTGAGTTATAAGGGAAGCATGAACCTAGCAGAGATCAAGTGCACTAAAGAGATGGGTAGGAACTCTGGCCAAGTCGATAAATCCCCACCGGATCAATAGATCATTATGGATCCCCACCTCCCAGGACACGCCCTCTTCTCATTGTTACAGTCAGGTAGGAGGCACACATGCCTGAAGGCACACACTTGGTGATTCAGGAACAGCTTCTTACCCTCTGCCATCCGATTTCTAAATGAACATTGAATCCATGAACACTACCTCGCTACCATTTTATTTCTGTTAGTTTGCACTACATATTTTAACATAAATATTTAATAGACATATATATACTTAAAGTAACTTAGGGTTTTTTCCAGTATTTATTTATCATGTATTTCATCATACTGCTGCCATAAAGTTAACAAATTTCATGACATATGCCGGTGATATTAAATCCGATTCTGATTCTTATAGTTTGGCTTGGAGATTTTGAGCATGCTATTGCTCATTTGTTTATAGATACATAATACAATTAATATCAACAAATATCATCTACCAGCTGGAAAAACAATGCAGTGGCAGGGTCTCTGAAGTAACATCTTACAGCATCATCTTCTGCTGTACTGTAAAGATTTTAATCATTGTTTGTAAAGAGAGGAACATGCAAAATTTCCACTAGTTATAGTAAAACTGAATGCAGTATCTTTTATATGGTGGCTGGCTGTTACACATTGGTGCTAATTAGGTGCCCCCTTTCCTACATCACAGACAATTTCAAAATTATTGAGTAATATGGGGAAAGCCGCTTAAGATAGAGATGAGAGAATTTTTCTCCCAAAGAAACTTCACCATGAAAGGTAATTGAAGTCGAATCATTAAATATAATCAATAACGAGATTTTTGTGGGATTAAGGGATATAGGGAGAAAGCTGGAAGAGGGTATCGAATTTGGATGAATGGCCACAATTATATTGAATGGTGGAGCAAGCTTGAAGGTCTGAATAGCCTGTGCCTGTTCCTGGTTCTCCATCACCAATATCTGGAGACTATTACTTCTGGAAAAGTGAGAATCCTGTTGCAGTTATGAATGAAAACCAAACAGATAGAAGATCAGTGCACGATCACTTCCAAAAAATATTTTTGAACTGTGTGTCACAGAGAACCATCACCAAAATAATTTTCCAAGCCATCTGTGTGGTATTCAATATCAGTAGCCCAGATGGAGTTCTCACCACCTTTGCGTTTCCGAAGTCGTTCAGGGATCAGCTTCTTTACGCCTTCCATAGTACAGCAAGCTCCAGTTATATTGTACCTGGAAAAATTTTAATAGTTCATGCTTGTTAGAATGCATTTTTCAAAGTTCAAGGTAAATTTATTATCAAAGTACATGTATGTCACCATATACAACCCTGAGATTCACTTTCATGTGTGCATACATAATCAATACAAAAAAAACAATAGAATCAATGAAAGACCACACCCAACAGGATGGACAAATGACCCATGTGCAAAAGACAACAAATTACAAATACAAAAGGAAAAAAAAAAGCAATAACTTTCAAGGACATGAGATGACGAGCCCTTGAAATTGAGTCCAAAGGTTATGGGAATAGTTCAGTGATGGGGGCGAGAGTAGTTGAGTGAATTCTCATTCAAGAGCCTGATGGTTGAGGGGTAATAACTGTTCTGAATCTGGTGGTGTGGGCCCTGAGGCTCCTGTATCACCTTCCTGATGGCAGCATGGCCTGGATAGTGGAGGTCCTTGATGATGGATGCCACCTTCCTGTGACAGCACTCCGTGTAGATGTGCTCAGTGGTGGAGAGGCCTTTACCTGTTTGACTGGGCTGTATCCGCTTCCTTTTATAGGATTTTCTGTTCAAGTGTATTTCCATACCAGGCTGTGATGCAACCAGTTAATATACTCTCCACCATCTCATGCCAGATCTTTGAAAGCTTATAAGGAAGTAGTAGCACTGCTCTGCTTACTTTGTAATGGCGTTTGTGTGCTCGATCCAGGATAGATCCTCTGAAATGACAACACTGAGCAATTTGAAGTTGCTGACCCTCTCCACCTCTGATCCCCTGACGAGGACTAGCTGATGGACCTCCGGTTTCCTCCTCCTGAAGTCAATAATCAGCTACCTGGTCTTGCTGACATTGGGTGTGAAGTTGTTGTTCTGGAACAACTAAAGCAGATTTTCAATTTCCCTCCTGTCTGCTAATTCGTCACCACCTTTGATTCAGTCAATGACAGCGGTATCATCAGCAAAATAGCACTGGAGCTGTGCTTGGCCTCACAGTCATAAGGATGAAGTGAACAGAGCAGGTGGCTAAGCACACAGCCTTGTGGTCCACCTGTACTGATGGAGATTGTGAAGGAGATGTTGTAACCCATCTGAATTGATTTTCTCACACACAGATTTTGCCAATCTGCAAGTGAAGAAATCGAGGATCCAATTGCAGAAGGAGGTATTGAGGCCAAGGCCTTAAAGCTTATTGATTAATTTGAGGGGCTGTGCTGCAGACGATCAGCATCCTGATGTATGCATCTTTGCTATCCAAATGTCCAAGGGTTGGGTGAAGAGCCAATGAAATGGCATCTGCTGTTAATCTGTTGTCATGGTAGGCAAATTGGAGCAGATCTAAGTTGCTTCCCGGGCAGGAGTTAACATGTTTCTTCACCAAACTCTTAAAGCACAGTGGATATAAGTGCTATTGGACCTTTTTGAATTTGACCTTCCTGTCATAATTCAATTCCTCCATTATATTAATCTGTGTATTCAAGCTGAGACAAACATTCTTCAATTGTTTACTTTTGTCTTAAGTAAATCAGGTTGAAGTTATGTCATCATCAACCCATCAACTGAAAATAATTAGATAGATTGATATACAGTGAAGAAAAACATTAATAAAATCTTTCTAATGAGAATATAATTTGTTATAATTGTTATTCATTTATCAATGATGCTGATGTGTTTCAGGATTTAGACCCGATGATGCACATTATGAAAGAAAGACAATTTGCTTCTAATTCAGAGTGGTTTGCAATTTGGAAGAGAGCCTATAGGTGGCAGTATACCCGAGCACCTGTTTTCAAATGTTGGTTGGTGTTGTGTACTTAATATCACAGTAATATTTGAGTAATATTGTGAACCTGTTGTTTGATTAAGCATTCCTTGTTTGTTTAAATAATACATTAAGGGTTATATGTAATAGTACATGAATGGCATAGGTCGTCACACCATCACATTACATAGACTATTAGACCATAAGACATAGGAGCAGAATTAGGCCATCTGGCCCATCAAGTCTGTTCCACCATTCAATCATGGCTGATTCTTTCTTTTTATTCCTCCTCAATCCCAGTTCCCAGCCTTCTCTCCGTAACCATTGATGCCATGTCCAATCAAGAACTCTTCAATCTCTGCCTTGTGAACCTCCTCTGGACCCTCCCCAATGCTGGCATATCTTTTCTAAGATGAGAGGCCTAAAACTGTTAACAATACTAAAGGTGAGGCCTCACCAGTGCTTTATAAAGCCTCAGCATCACATCCTTATATGTGCATGTCTTGCTAAAAGTAAAAACGAAACTAAGACCAATCTCCTGGACTCTCATATTTTTGTTGCAATCAGCTTTATGTTTTGGAGTTACAAAACATAACCGTGGCAATGAGGAAGTTTTAAACAAAACCGAAACAACAACCTACCTATCAAAGCACTGCAAGATGCTTGAGTTTAAAAAAAAATCACTGGAAGACAATCGAGTTAAAAGAAAAGCAGAACAACATAGGTTCTTCGGAAGGGAAGACAAGGTCAAATTTTGAAAAAGGCAGAAAATAACTAATTCTCAGTTCATAAGCAGTGAGAACCAGGTGATAATAATAATATTTTAAAAAGCAGAAATGGCTGGCTACATTGAAGAGATTGACATCTCTGATTACACAACAGACAACTGGGTTTTATATACTGAGCAAATTGAGCAGTACTTTGAAGGAAATGGAATAGCTGATGTCTGTTTTGCTAAGAACATTGGGTTTAAAGGCATACAGTTCGCTCAGAAGTTTGACTGCTCCAACAAAACCAGCTGAAGTGACCTTTGCTGATATTGTCAAAGTTATACAGGATAATTTAGAACCAAAACTGTATTTGATTGCAGAACGCTTTAGGTTTCATAAGTGGAATCAAAAGGAAGGGGAGTCTATTTCAGCATACATGGCTGAATTGAAGAGCTTTCCTGAGCACTGGAGTTCAGTGAAGGACTTAATGATTCACTGAGAGATCATTTAGTTTGTGGAACCTTACAAGAAAGCATTCAAAATTGGTTCCTAACTGAAGCACAACTTAAATTTAAAAGAACAGTTTTAAAGCTGAATCAATGGAGACTGCAGACAGAGACATAGTTCAGTTGCAGTCAGGATTGAAAGTGAGCATGAACCAAATTGCATCATCTAAGCAAAATCCTGCCTGGCCGAACAGATTGTGTTATTTTTGTGCCAGGTTCTCAGCTTGGTGTATGTGAGATCAAGAACGGCTTCAGGCTGTGCAGTCCGGGTGTGTCGCTGTACCGGGATCTGGTTCCTAGAATGAGTATTTGGACAATTTAAATGCTGCTCCAGGTAGACTGGAAAACCTGAGTGTCAGGACCAGAGGTGAGGGCCGGGTTGATTTCCCTCGCTCTCCCACAATGTTCATTCCTCTCTCTGCGGTGCTAAAGCTGTGAACTGTTCTGGTGGGTGTCATCTGTATGAGCTTTGTGGCATTTTTGTCCCACTAATATGCTGAACTAAGATCGAGGCTTAGGTATACTCCAGCTGCTCTGGGGAGCAGGTATAAGGACTCAATCTGGTTCAGATTGCTGTTATTTGCTCCAATTGCTTGCATGATACATGTGTGTATGTGTGTGTGTGTGTACGTGCTTTTCTTCTTTCTCAGTGCACTGGTTATGGCCTTCATTTTTTTATTGGTTTCTTTGGGTTTTTTGCTTTGTGACTGTCTCTAAGCAAACAAATCTCAAGGTGTATAATTTATACATTCTTTTATAATAAATGTACCTTGGATCTTTGAATGCAGGTTTAAAGATTAAATTTGCAGAAAATGCCACAAAGTAGGACACATACAAAGAGTATGTCAGGCAGTCAAAAATAAGTGGAATGCATAAGGAAGAGATAAAGATAAAAAGTCAAGTTGCAATTTCGAGAAGAGCACTGATCTGCACGCTGTTGATGAGAAAATCAAGTTTGCAATATGTAAACAAACCAGAGGCAACCAATATGGCTTACACCAAGAGTGAATGGCAAATGAATTAAAATGAAATAGGACACTGGCTCGGCTGTTTCAGTCATTCCACAAAATGAGTTTGAATGGCATTTCAAAGATATTGAACTGAGGTCTGCAGACGTCCAACTAAGAACTGATACTCAGGGGAATGATATTTGTCACAGTGAAATCAAACAACCAACAAGCCACATTGGTCTTGTACGTGGTAAAACCATAAGGGCCAGCATTGTGGGGATGTGATTGGCTAAGACCAAAACAAATTGATTGGAGATCCATCCACCAGTTGCATGTCACAACCCCTGCAAGAGAGTTAAATGTGTGACAAGAATACACATAA
This sequence comes from Mobula birostris, assembly GCF_030028105.1. Classification (NCBI taxonomy): domain Eukaryota; kingdom Metazoa; phylum Chordata; class Chondrichthyes; order Myliobatiformes; family Myliobatidae; genus Mobula; species Mobula birostris. Next base: position 140,335,522 of record NC_092371.1, on the reverse strand, counting down.
AATTAAGATGTTTGCTGGCCTGGGTTAGCATCGGTGGCATCAGCAGTTGGTCTGCCACCTGTCCTCAGGGGAAGGAGAGATAAAGAACAATGAAGCAGCATCTGGAGATGTGTAATGAAGGGACGGGAGAGAGAGCTGTCTGGAGCGGCTCCCCCTTTGAACCCTGAACTGTTTGAAGGGGGATAAAAAGGGACAGGTTCGCTAAGGCAGGACACACGACACCCGAGGTAACGAGACCCTGGAAGCGGTGCGCCTCTCACGAGTCAGTGGGAAGTACCGGACCTTAAACGCACAGGGTGGAAAGGTACGATCAGCGGGAACCCGGTGTGTGTCCACCCTCGCTTGGGTGCCGGGTTCACTGCAGAGTATCGACCGCATCTGGAGGAGGGGTCACAGTCAGTGACCTCAGGTGACATCACAAAGGACCCACCCAAAAGCTGCTTGTGAGCAATATCGCCGGTCTGTGAGTGGAAGCCGTTTCTGAATGATCAGTCATTCCCGTTCTCTCTCTCTCTCTCTTCCTCCCCCATGTTGTCCATCGCCATGGCAACGATTACTGCGAACTGAACTACTAAATTGGACTGAACTTTGTGTCACTTTGAAACTGGTCATTTATCCCTAGACAACGATAGAGCTTGATTGATGCTGTTATCTTAATTCTGTGTACATGTGTGTTTATCATTGCTGAACTGTTGCATTTATTATCCTTTTGATTACTGTGTTGCTTGTTTCTTTAATAAAACTTTCTTAGTTCTAGTAATCCAGACTCCAACTGAGTGATCGACTTCTGCTAGTTTGGCAACCCAGTTACGGGGTATGTAACAACTGAAACTGAATTAAGAAAAGTACTGGATGATGCCACAGCATTATTCAAGCATGGCACTGGAAAACCCAAACATATCAAGGGTAAAATAGCTTTAAATAAAAATGCCACTCCAAGTTTTGCAAAGCCCATTTGGTTCCTTATACCAATAGGAAGTAATAAAGTAATCTGTGAGCTTGATCACATGGAGGCTGAAGGAATTCTTGCCAAGTTTGAGAGGTGCCGTGGGCAATGCCAGTGGTCCCAGTAGCCAAGAAGAATGGGTCTGTCAGGATCTGTGGTGATTTTAAGATCACCATCAACCCAGTATTGAAAGTAGATCAATGCCCTCTGTCCAGCATACAGGATATATTTGCAAAACTTTCTGGAGGAAAACACTTCAGAATAGTGAACTTTGGTAAGGCCTACCTGCAGATGGAGATGGAAGAAGTGTTAAAAAGATTAGAAGGTTATGGGCCCACAGCACGACACAACATGTGTGAATTCTTTAAATAAAGCATCATTTACTGAGGTCACATCATCAACGCACAAAGATTACACAAGTGTGCTGAGAAAACTCAAGCAGTGGTGGATGCCCCAAGGCCAAAGGACATATTACAGTTGCAGTCCTTTTTTAGGATTTGTTAATTACTATAAAAGGTTCCTGCCAAACTTGGCTACTGTGCTCCACTCATTACTACAGATCAGGAAGAAATTACAATGGAGCAAGCAGTGTCAGGTGGCTTTCCAAAAGATTAAGGAAATGGTGATGTCAGACACTGTGCTCACACAATATGGTCCACATCATTCAGTGCAGCTTGCTATGCACTGTTCGGGATGCCAACACTTCCAGAAGAAAAGGTCCAGAGCTTTTAGAACTGCTTCCTGCAGTCCCAGAGTCAACTCCAATGACTATTATGGAGGAGGCCCCTGAACATGAGATTGGTTCACAGCCACAAGCCTTTCTTCCCAAGTAGTGACCCACCCCTCCCACTTGTAAGGAAAGGTGTTATCCCACAGGAGTAAGAAGTCTTCCACAGCCATTAAATCTTTAGGCCTCAATGGATGGGGCATTTTAAAATTTACTGTGCTATGGATTCTATATAGTAGTTGCATTATATAATAATATACTGTATATATGAGCTGAGATGCATTTTAAATTAAGTTGGAGTTTATAGCTAAGCGAGGGTAGTGTTGTGCATTTCAGACATACTTGAGTAATATCGTAAATATGTTGTTTGATTAAGCATTCTTGTTTGTTTAATTCATTATGGGTCATATGTAATAGTATGTGAATTGCATATGTCATCACGCCACCACGTCACATGTGTGTGCTTCACTAAAAGTATGAAGTGTAACTAAGGCCTGTTCTCCTGGGCCTTTCTAGAAATTAGGTTTCTGTTTGGAGTTAGAAAACATCAGAGTTGTGAAGCGTTTTCAGAGGTGTGAAGGGGAGTAACTGCAATGAAGAGGTTACATACTGTCTGCTGCTGACGCAGAGCATAAATGTTTAGGAGGGCTGATAAGATATCAATCAAATGGACATTTTTGTCTTGGACAGTGTCAAACAGTTTGAGTGTTGTTGGAATTACATTCACATGGAGTATGCTGTCACAGTCCTGATTGTAAGTGGTGAGTGGCTTGCTTTTAGGGCTGCAGGGAGATAATCACTTGCCTCAGGATATCCAGTCTCTGCCCTGTGTTTGTAGCTGCAGTACTTACTCAGCTGATTCAATTGAGTTCCTGCTTGCTGGAGATGTTGAATATGAGGAACTTGACAATGGTAACAACACTGAATGTCGATCAAAGATAGGTTGTTGCAATTTCTTGTTGGAGATGGTGATTGCCTGGCATTTTTGTGCTGCAAATTTTACAGGGATCTTATCAACCAATAGGTGAATTGTTAGCCTGTACTGAGGTTGGTTTGATCACATCCTCCACTCAGATTATATGTTAAGTATTTCATTATAACTTACCCTTGGCTCAGTTGCTCAGATATTTCCTCAAGTGTTTGATTTTTAGTCTCAGGTATAAAGAAAAAGATAAAGATCAGTCCAGCGAAACTCAGAATTGCATACATCAGAAGCATCCACATCAGGCCTATAGATTCTGGAACCAGCAAAGAATAATGCAAGTTATATTTCATTTTGAAATGACATTTTATGATGAATTCATAATGGACTTGATTGTCACTAGAGCAATGTCAGAATAATTAGACGAGTGACTGTTACAATGCAAATCCACCCTTAATTCCTTTCAGCTAGTTATAAAAGTCATTTTTAAAACTTGAGAGATTTTTATATTTTGAACAAATAGTTAATTAATGCTGGTTTATGAATCTTTATTTGATAAGAATATAAAAACATCGACTACTCAACACCTTCAGCCCAATCCCCCATCCAGCAAGCTTACAACAAGATTGTCTCACAGCTCAATTTCCCTACTAAATCCCCCCTAAAGTTTACCTCCTAAAAAAATTAATTGTTGCCAGGCTTGGAAGGTTCATTTCAACCGGCATCCACAGATTTTTGGAAGAGTTTGCTAACTGAATGTTTGAGTTGCTAGACTATGATTCCCTTCACTTGCAACTGAACTGATCCAGATGTGACCTTTATAAATGCAGACATTAGGAATTTGGATTCTGTGCTGTCTTATTGTGCTTAAGTGCCTCAAAACACTCAAAATTATGAAAAGTTAGTTTTGAAGTGCAAAGAAATGTTCTTCAATGAGAAGCCAATAGTCTCTTACATGCAATTTTCTGAAACAAAAATGACTATGTAAAGGGATTGGAGATACTTCAATGTCACGTGGAAATATTGTCTTACATTTCCAGTTCCCTTTCGTTCAAGTTTACCTCCAACAGTTGATATGGAGCCCAGCTGGGACCATGAGATTATAATACATATGTAAAAGAAAAAACAACTATAAAAATCATTGTATCTTAGTGAATCAAAAAGGACCTTACAGTAAATTAAGTAATTTTTTTTAAGATAGTTGAAAGTCAGGACAGTGGTCAATTTGCATATCCAGCTACACTGCAGAAGTGTGGGAGGGGACTCAGTGCTGTGCACTTTGACAATCAGCTGCAATAAACAGTACAGGCACTCTCCAAACTAATGATAAAATTGTACTTTTAAAGAGCTTTTATTAAGCAGTATTAGGCAAGGATCATTGAGATAAGCACTGTTTTCCTTCCATGTACCCATTCAGCTGTTGATTGGTAGATTCTGCGTGATCAGGACAATCATCTAATGGGAAGTGTAGGGAGGATACAAAGGAATCATGGGGCGCATCGCTGCATAATTCTCTATCTGCATTTATTCTTGTTCTAACCAACAAGCTCCAAAACCTGGTCCTCTGTACCTCCCTCTGGTTTTCTGATTTCCTCACTGGGTGACCACAGTCAGGGCAGATTGAAAATAGCATTTGCTTGCTGAAACCAACACTGTTGCACCTCAAGGATGTGTGCTTAGCCCACTGTCCCCCTCTCTGTACAGCCATGATTGTGGGGCTAGGCACAGCTCAAGCTCCCATCTCTAACTTTGCTGACAGCACAACTATTGTTGGCAGAATTTCAGACGGTGATGAAGAGACGTACAAGAGAGGGATAAATCAATTGGTGGAGTGTGTTGCCGCAACCACCTTGCACTCAACATCAGTAAGACTAAGGAGTTGTGGACTTTGAAAGGGGAAGTCGAGGGAACACCCATCAGTCCTCATCGAGGGATCAGAAGTGGAAAGGGTCAGCAGTTTCAAGTTCCTGCGTGTCAACTTCTCTGAGGATCTATCCTGGGCCGAACATACCGATGCAATTACAAAGAAGACACAAGAGCAGCTACATTTCATTAGGAGTTTGAGGAGAATTGCTATGTCACCAAAGACACTTGAAAGTTTTTATAGATGTACCGCAAAGAGCATTGTAACTGGTCGCATCGCTGCCTGGTACAGAGCAGCCACTACACAGATTGGAAAAAACTGCAGAAAGTTGTAAACTCTGCCAGCTCCATCATGGGCACTAGCCTCCCCAGCACCCAGGACACCTCCAAAAGGAGATGCCTCAAAGATGAAGGACTTCTGTCACCCAGGATATGCCCTCTTCTCGTTCCTACCATCAAGAAGGAGGTGCATGAGCATGAAAACGCACACCCAACATCTCAGGGACAACTTCTTCTCCATCGATATCAGATTGCTGAATGGGCAATGAACCCATGTACACTATCTCACTATATATTTTTGCACTCACTGTCACCACTTATGGAATTTATTTTTTAAATATCTATACAGATTGAGTACCGCTTATACAGAATTCCAAAATGTGAAAACCTCCGATATTCAGAATTATTTTGAGCACTGATATGATGTCACAAATGGAAAATTCCAGAAGGCACTGAGAAGGTTCCCAGGTGATGCACAGGTTTCTGCGCACTACAAACAGTTTTGAGAAGTGACCTCACATACATAATTAATAGAAGTCAGTGAAAAATAGATATATACAGCATGAAGTGGAAAAAGATCTTGATCGTGTATTGAAAGGGTAGATTCATCAGTGTTCAAGTGAACATTATGCTGATCATGAAACAAGCAAAGATCTATCACGATGAGCTGGAAATTGAAGGTAATTGTGAATATTCAGAAGGCTGGTTGCAGAAATTTTAAAAAAGGCACAGCATTAAAGTTTTAAAGATTGGTAAGTCTTTAAAAAATCTGCTGTTCATGAAATTCATTAATGAGTTTGCCAAGATTGTCGCTGATGAGTATATAACATGCTAAGTGGCTGTATCAGTACCTATGTGTGATGAGCATGTGTAAGACAAAGATTGATTACCGGTAGCACAGAAAGTTAGAGTCAGAAATGACGGGGATCCCAAGCTATCTTATTATATATTTGAAAACCTGAAACGCTTCTGACCCAAGCATTTCGGATAAGGGGTATTCAACCTGTACTTTTTAATAGTAGTTTATAGTTTTAATTATTATGTATTGCAATGTACTGCTGCTGCAAAACATCAAATTTCACGACATATGCCAGTGATTCTGATTCACTTTTAAAAGCCATGAGCAGATAATTTATATAATTGTAAATGCCAGTTCTATAACGATATAACTCTGTGTTCCAGCTTATCTGGCATTTACATCTGGAGCTTTACAACTGGAGGATAAAATGTTTTGACTCTCTCAGCCAAGATCTCATTTGGTAACATGAGCTGGACAGAAAGTCAATCAGTTCCTTGCTACAAATCTACAGCGTTGTCACACAGAGTGATGTATCACAGTACACCATGTTCTGGGTCTGTAAAACAGCAAATGTTGATTTGTTACTATAATCCCTAAGTGTTCAAAATATTCATGAGGTTCTTTTGAAAAAAAGGGACTTTGGATATTTATGGAGTTTTACAAATATTAAAGATATTGTGATATCTAGCTGAATATTTTATTCCAATTTAAATCATCAGTTGATTTAGCCAAATTGCACTTTGTTTGTCGTTGAAGTGTGGACTTTATGGAGATGTAACAAAAGTGAGAAAGTATTCTCCCAGGGCGACAATGGGCAGTATCAGAGGACATTTCATTGAAGTTGAGTGGTGGAAAGTTTTGGGGAGATATCAGAAGTAGGTTTCTTACACAGAGAGTGGTAGGTGCCTGGAGTGCACTGGCAGGGGCAGTAGCAGAGGCTGATATTATGTGGATTTTAAAAGTATCTTAGAAATGCACATGTAAGAAAAATGGAGGGTTATGGACTGATTAGGAGAGAAGGGTTAGATTGATCATGAACTAGGTTTATATAGATTGGCCAAAGGGACCATAATTTTGTACCAACCTATATAAAGCTATGCTGTACTGTTCTATGTCCTCTGTTCTATTTTACTGGGAATTTTGGATCAATTATTAGTAAAATCATTAGATTGTCCCCAGGGATGATAGGTTTGTCATGTGGGAAGACATTGAGCAGACAGGGACTATTGAGTTTAGAAGAATGAGAGGCAATCTCATTGAAGCATACAAGGTTCTTGCAAGGCTTGACAAACTGGACAGAGGGAGGCTGTTTGCCCTGAATGAGCGGTTCATTGACAGGCAGTAGAGTTAAAAGAATAACGTGCGGGTCCATTAGGAAAGCAGGGAGAAATATCCTTACTGAAGGGTTGGTGAAACTGTGGAATTTGGAGGGTGGCTGTGGGAGCACGGTCACTCTTCATTCAAAACAGATATGAGATTGGTAGTTTTCTGGATAAAAAGCAATTAGGAGATACTGGGATAGTGCTGGAAAATGGCACTGAGGAACAAAATTAGCCGTGACACTGATGAATACCTGAGCTGGTTCGTAAGTGCTGGATGGTCCGCCTCAGTTTCTACTTCTTGTATTCTGAGGTAACATTTTTGTTACTTGTTTTTTTTTTCTGACTCGTTACATCTGTACAAAGCTCACTTGTGGTGAAGTGAGCTGTTAGGAATAATTCCGGGGATGGGGGGGGGGGTGTACATTTCAATATGCTGGCAGACAAGTTTAAGTAGATACAAAGTAGATACAAAAAAAGGGAGACCCCATGTGAAAGTAGGACTGTAACGCTCATTGTGTGTTACGTGAATGTTGCTCCAGGTTACCGCTACAGTAAACTGATCAGTATTAGCAGATGAGTGGTCAGAAATGGAGACCAGTTTGATGCTTCGTTTGGCAAGTACTTCGATTGTATTTGCGAGCCTCATGCTGCAGATCTGCCGCATTATTGCTCTGAATGGCAGCACAAATCTGCTTGCTTTCTGTTGGTATGCGCTCTGTAAAAACAATGGACTTTGTGAAGTTCAAACTGATCAGTGTTGATGTGACATCTCACTGGTTACAGGCATTCAGTCTACACGGCAAATAGTTCCCTCTGGCCCGCTTTTGTGTGTAATTAATATTTCAACAATATTTGAGTAATATGTAAAAGTAGGTGAATAGCATACATCATTACATTGCCAAGTCGTATTTGCTTGCCTCACTAATAAGTAAAATTAAGACTATACACATTATTCCCAGCTCTGTGTTTTTCTTCTGATTAGTTTTATGTTTCAGACTTACAAAACGTAACAATGGCAATGACTAAGTTTTAAACCAAACCTGAGACGACTACCTACCTGTTGAAGCACAGCAAGATACTTAAATTTTTAAAAAAGTGCAGCACACTTTCTTCACAAGGGGAGATAGAGACAGATGAGTTTTAAAAAAGGGCAGAAAACAGACAAAATTCACGGGTTCTAAACAGAGTGTACCGGGTGATAATAATAAATAAATAAGAAATAGCTGGTTACATCAGAAAGATAGATGCATTCAACTGCACAACAGAAAACTGGATGATGTTTACTGAATGAATTCAGCAGTATTTTAAAGCAAATGGAATAGCCAATGAGAAGCAAGTGCCAATTTTACTGAGTGCATTTGGTAGAAGAGCATACCGTTTGCTTAGAAGTTTCACTGCTCCAACTGAAATGAACTTTGCTGATACCATGAAAATATTGCAGGAACATTTAGAACTGAAACCACTATTGATTGCAGAAGGCTTTAGGTTTCATAAGTGGAATCAAAAGGAAGGGGACATTTCAGTGTATGTAGCTGAACTGAAGAACTTGTCTGAGTATTGTCAGTTCAGTGGTGGGCTTAATGATGCACTGAGAGCTTGTTTAGTTTGTGGAATTTTATAAGAAAGCATTCAAAAATGTCTCTAGACTGAAGCACAACTCACATTTAAAAAAGCAGTTGAAATCGCTGTATCAATGGAAGCAGCAGCCAGGGATGAAATTGAGTTGTAGTCAGGGGTGAAAGTGAGCGTGAACAAAATTGCTACATAAAAAGGGAAACCACCCTGGGTGAGCAAGTTGTATAACGTTTTTGGCAGGGGCTCACATACACCAGTGCAGGTTTAAAGACCATAAGATATAGGAGCAGAAGTAGGCCATTCAGCCTATCGAGTCTGCTCCACCATTCAATCATAGGCTGATCCAATTCTTCCAGTCATCCCCACTCCCCTGCCTTCTCCCCACACCCTTTGATGCCCTGGTTAATCAAGAACCTATCTATCTCTGCCTAAAATGCACCCAGTGATTTGGCCTCCACAACCATTCATGGCAACAAATTCCATAGATTTACCACCCTCTAACAAAAGTAATTTCTCCGCATCTCTGTTCTAAATGGACGTCCTTCAATCCTGAGGTCGTGCCCTCTTGTCCTAGAATCCCCTACCGTGGGAAATAACTTTGCCATATTTAATCTTTTAACATTTGGAATGTTTCTATGAGGTCCCCCTCAGTCTCTTGAACTCCAGGGAATACAGCCCAAGAGCTGTCAGACATTCCTCATATGGTAACCCTTTCATTCCTGCAATCATTCTTGTGAATCTTCTCTGAACCCTCTCCAATGTCAGTATATCCTTTCTAAAATAAGGAGCTCAAAATTGCACACAATACTCCAAGTGTGATCTCACAAATGCCTTCTAAAGCCTAAAGGTGAAACTGGCAGAAAATGCAACAAAGTAGTACATATATACAAAAAGCATGTTGGGCAGACAAAAATAAACGGACTGCACAGAGATGAGATAAAGAGAAAAAATCAAGTTGCAGTTTCAAAAATGATGTTGATGAAAGATCTGATGATGCTGAGAGTGATAAAGGACCGAATAGCCTTGAGATTTACATTGTCAGAACTAACAAAAGACAAGCAATATGGTTTACACCGGAAGTGACAGGAAAATTATTTAAAAGTGGGATTGGACACTGGCTCAAACAAGAAAAAATCTGCAGATGCTAGGCTAGAAATCCAAGCAACATGCACAAAATGCTGGAGGAACTCAGCAGGTGAGGCAGTATCTATGGAAAAGAGTATGGTTGATGTTTGGGGCAAGACCCTTCATCAGGACTGGAAAAAATAGTCCAGCACATAATTCTCCATAACTTCCGTCATCTCCAACAGGATCCCACCACCAAACACATCTTTCCATCCCCACCCCCCACCACTTTTTGCTTTCTGCAGGAATTGCTCCTTATGTGACTCCCTGGTTCATTCATCTCTCCCCACTGATGTCTCTCCTGGCACTTATCCTTGCAAGTGGAACAAGTGCTACACTTGCCCCTACACCTCCTCTCTCACTACCATTCAGGGCCCCTAACAGTCTTTCCAGCTGAGGTGAAACTTCACCTGTGAGCCTTCTGAGGTCATCTACTGTATCTAGTGCTCCTGGTGTGGCCTCCTGTATATCAGTAAGACCCAATATAGATTGGGAGTCCGCTTCACCGAGCACCTATGCTCCATCCACCAGAAAAAGAGGGATCTCTCGGTGGCCACCCGTTTTAATTCTACTTCCCCTTCCAACATGGCAGTCCATGGCCTCCTCTGTCACGATGAGGCCACACTCAGGTTGGTGGAGCAACATCTTATATTCCATCTGGGTAGCCTCCAACCTGATGACATGAACATCGATTTCTCAAACTTCCAGTAATGACCCTCCCCCAGCCCCCCACTATATTTCCCATTCTCTTTTCCCTTTTTTACCTTATTTCCTTACCTGCCTACCACCTCCCTCAGGTGCGTCTCCCCCTTTTCTTTGTCTAATGGCCTTCTGTCCTCTCCTATCAGCTTCCCCCTTCTCCAGCCCTGTATCTCTTTCACCAATCAACTTTCCAGCTCTTCTCGTCACTTCCTCCCCTCCCAGTTTCAACTTATCACCTTGTGTTTCTTCTTCTCCTCACCCCACCTTCTAACTCTGACCCTTCATCTTTTTTTTCCTCCAGTCCTGATGAAGGGTCTCAGCCCGAAATGTCGACTATACTCTTTTCCATAGATGTTGCCAGGCCCGCTGAGTTCCTCCAGTATTTTGTGTGTGTTGGACACTGGCTCAACTGTTTCAGTCATTCCAGAAAATGAATTTGAATGCCATTTCAAAGATACGGAACTGAAACCCGCAGATATCCAACTAAGGACTTGTACTGGAGAAAAGATAATTCTTGTGGGAATGACATTCGTAACTGTGAAGTACAACAACCAACAAGCCACATTGACCTTGTATGTGTCAAAACAGGAGGACCAGCATTGTGGGACCATGATTGTCTGAGACAACTACAACTGAATTGGACAATCATCCACTATTTGCATGCCTCATCCCCTGCTTTAGAGTCAACCGAAAGTGAATTACGAAAGGTACTGGTTGATGTCACAACAATGTTCAAGGATGGCATTAGAAAACTCAAACCTATCAAGGATGAAATAGTGTTAAATGAAAATGGCACACCCACATTTTACAAAGCCTGTCTGGTTCTTTATATCATCTATGATAAAGTAGTCAATGAGCTAGATTGCATGGAAGCTGAAGGAATTCTTTCCGAGACTGAGTGAAGCCCATGGGCTACACCATTGATCCTAATAACCAAGAAGGATAGGTCTGTCAGGGTCTGTCAGGGTCTGTAGTGATTTCAAGGTCACCATCAACTTAGTACCAAAAGTAAATCAATACCCTCTGCCCTGGATAAAAAAAAATATCTTTCTGGAGGGAAATACTTCAGCAAAGCGGTCTTAGCTGAGGCCTACCTAAAGATGGAGATGGAAGAAGAGTCTGAAGTGTTTCTCACCATAAATACTCCTGACAAATGGCTTTATTGCTATAATAGATTTATTTTTGGGGTGGTATCTGCACCTGCACTTTGGCAGAAAACTATGGACCAGATGCTGTAAGGCTGCCCAGTCACTTAATGTTACCTGGATGACATCATTGTTGCTGGTAAGGATAACAAGGAACATCTCCAAAATCTCAAGACAGTGTTAAAAAGATTAGCACATTATGGGCTCAGTGCACAATGCATCAAGTGTGATTTCTTTAAACTAGGCATCACCTACTGTGGTCACACCACTACAAGATTTACACTAATGTACTGAGAAAATTCATGGCCAAGTCCAAAGGATGAGTCATCGATTTTAGGATTGTGGACTACTATAACAGTTTCCTGTTATATCTGGCTGCTGTGCTCTACTCCTTGAACTCATTTCTACTAATCAGGAAGAAATGCCAATAGACAAAGCAACATGAACTGGCTTTCAAAAAGGTAAAGAAAATGGTGATGGCTGACACTATACTCATGCATTATGATCTACATTGTCCAGTAAAGCTTGCCTGTGAAGCCTCACATTATGTTATAGGTGCAATCATATTACATGCTAGGAATAATTGAAGTCAATGCTCTGTAGCCTTTGCACCATATTCCCTTATCACTACAAAGAAAAATTACACTCAGATTGACAGAGAGACCTTGAGTCTGGTTTGGGGAGAGAAACATTTCAACCAGTACTTGTATGAGAGAGAGTTTACTCTCATTAATGATCATCAACTACTAGTGTCAACTGGTCCAGAATGCCGCAGCCAGGCTCCTGACAAGTGCCCGGAAGAGGGACCATATTACTTCTATCCTGGCCTCTCTCCACTGACCACCAGTACGGTTTAGAATTGATTTTAAGGTTTTCCTGTTTGTTTTTAAAGCCCTAAATGGGTTGACCTCCTCCTATATCGCAGACCTTCTAACCCCTTATTCTACTTCCAGGTCCCTCAGGTCGGCTGACTTGGGGCTCCTGGCTGCCCCACGATCTAAATTTAAGTTCAGGGTGACCACACCTTTGCTGTTGTAGCCCCTAGACTGTGGAATAGCATTTCCTTCCCTATCAGATATGCCCCCTCCATTGACTCTTTTAAATCCAGGCTCAAAACTTACCTTTATTCACTAGTGTTTGAATCTTCCTGATGTGACTGATTTTTTTTGGCTTGTGCTCATGTGTTGTATATTTTGTGCCTATAAGCTGTGTGCCTTGTTGCTTATATCTGTGTTTCTTGTATTTGTGATTTTAGCTACCTGTTATAGAATTACAGCACTTTGGTCAACATGGGTTGTTTCTAAGTGTGCTTTGTAAATAAATTTGACTTAACTAGTGTCTATTTTCAATGCACACAAGGCTGTGCCACTAACAGCAGCAGCATAAATGCAGAGATCAGCTCTGTTTCTTGGAGGATACAATTACAAGATTGAATTCAGGAGGTTGACTAGTCATGGAAGTGCTGATTATTTGCCCTGTTTACTCTTGGGAAAAGAAATACCTGAAAAACTTACAAAGGAGGACACTCTTCTTGACGTATTCTCCCTAATGCAAATCAGAAGTCTCCCTATTACAGCAGAGATGATCCAAAGGGAAACCAGAAAAGGCCCCACACTGTCTCAGGTCTACATGGCTACTCAAAGTGCAGGGAATGTGTAGCAGAAACTCCAGTTCCCCAATTTTTACCAGTTCAGAGATGAACTTGCCCTTGATTGGAGTCGCCTTATGTGGGAATGAGAGTTGTTGTACCATCAAAGCTGAGAGCTAAATTGTTGGAGGAGCTACATGCCGGTCATCTTGATACTGTAAAAATGAAAGTTTTGGCTTGAACAACATCAAGTCCTAGTAGCTCTACTGGTGGCTTGGGATAGATTAGCAGATCAAACAGCTTGCCCTGTACTCTTCAGGATGCCAACATACCCAGAAGATGCCCAAAGCAATGCCTCTCCATTCCCAGGAATGGCCTGCATTGCTCTGGCAAAAGATTCATGTGGACTCGTCCAGACAATTCATAGGCACAAACTTCTTGGTAGTAGTGAATGCAGCTACAAAATGGCCAGAATGTTTACAGTAGCCTCCACTACAGCCTTGCATACTATTGACGTGTTGAGAAACCTCTTCTTAAAGACTGGGCTATGGTAGGAAACTTTGTCACATGGTGAGAGCAGAATTATCTGCAGCTTAATGCGAAAAAGACTAAGGAGCTGGTGTTAGACCTGAGGAGAGCTAAGGTTTCCATCCAAGGGGTCAGTGTGGACATGGTGGAGGATTACAAATACCTGGGGATACAAATTGACAATAAACTGGACTGGTCAAAGAACACTGAGACTGTCTACAAGAAGGGTCAGAGCCGTCTCTATTTCCCGAGGAGACTGAGGTCCTTTAACATCTGTCGGACAATGCTGAAGACGTTCTACGAGTCTGTGGTGGCCAGTGCTATCATGTTTGCTGTTGTGTGCTGGGGCAGCAGGCTGAGGGTAGCAGACACCAACAGAATCAACAAACTCATTCGTAAGGCCAGTAATGTTGTGGGGATGGAACTGGACTCTCTGATGGTGGTGTCTGAAAAAAGGATGCTGTCCAAGTTGCATGCCATCTTGGGACAATGTCTCCCATTCACTACATAATGGACTGGCTGGGCACAGGAGTACATTCAGCCAGAGACTCATTCCACCGAGATGCAACACTGAGCGTCATAGGAAGTCATTCCTGCCTGTGGCCATCAAACTTTACAACTCCTCCCTTGGAAGGTCAGACACCCTGAGCCAATAGGCTGGTCCTGGACTTATTTCCTGGCATAATTTAAATATTACCATTTAATTATTTATGAATTTAATACTATCTAATTATTTATGGTGCAACTGTAATGAAAACCAATTTCCCTAGGGATCAATAAAGTATGACTATGACTATGACTATTTGTTCCAGAACACTTAGTGACAATGGGCCACAGTTTGCTGTGGAACAGTTTCAGTCATTCCTGAAAATGAATGCAATAAGACATATAACATCTGCACTGTATCATTCAGCTATAAATGCCTTAGTGGAATGTTTTATCTAGAGCCTGAAGAATGCACTGCAAGCAATGTCGGCAGAACACACTACACTGACACTGTATCAAAAGCTCACCGATTTCCTCCTTACATATCACAATGCAGCGCATTCCACAACCAACAACTCACCAGCTTTACTGTTCCTGGGTTGTCCCATGAGCTCATGCTTGGATCTCCTCAAACCCAGTCTCAGAAAGAGTGTGAAGGACAAACAGATGAGAAAAAACTGAGGGCTCCTTAAACAAGAAGGTTCAATGTTTCACTCCTGGACAAGCAGTCCTTGCAAGGGACTATAGAGATGATCAAAAGTGGGTACATGGAAAAATTAAAGACAGAACTGGACCACTCTCCTACACAGCGAAGATTGTGTTTGATGTCATTTGGAGATGACATATCAATAAGTTGTGAGAAGAACCAATTGTTAGAGAAAATGGTGGCCAGAGCTGTCTGAACTTCCTGCAGTTCCAGAGTCATCTGCTACAACTAATCACAGAGGAGGCCACAGAACCCAAGATTGTTTCACAGATATGAGCCTCACCTGTTAAGCAAGTGATGCCCCCCCTACCCCCGTCAGGAAAGACACTATCCCACAAGAGTAATAAGTCTTCCACAGTGATTAAATCTTTAGGCCTGAATGGGACATTTTAGAATTTACAATGCTGTGGAAGTCTGCAGTTGTTGTATTACATAGCATACTATACTTTATACTTTATTGTCGCCAAACAATTGATACTAGAGCATACAATCATCACAGTGATATTTGATTCCGTGCTTCGCGCTTCCTGGAGTACAAATCAATAGTAAGTATTAAAAAATTTAAATTATAAATCATAAATAAAAAATAGAAAAGGGAAAGTAAGGTAGTGCAAAAAAACCAAGAGGCAGGTCCGGATATTTGGAGGGTACGGACCAGAACCAGGTCAGGATCTGTTCAGCAGTCTTATCACAGTTGGAAAGAAGCTGTTCCCAAATCTAACCATATGAGTCTTCAAACTCTTGAGCTTTCTCTTGAAGGGAAGAGGGACGAAAAGTATGTTGGCAGGGTGGGCCATGTCCTTGATTATCCTGGCAGCACTGCTCAGATAGCGTGCGGTGTGAAGTGAGTCAATGGATGGAAGATTGGTTTCTGTGATGTGCTGGGCTGTGTTCATGATCTTCTGCAGTTTCTTCCAGTCTTGGACAGGACAACTTCCATACCAGGTTGTGATGCACCCCAGAAGAATGCTTTCTGCGGTGCATCTATAAAAATTAGTGAGGATTTTAGGGGACAGGCCAAATTTCTTTAGCTTTCTCAGGAAGTAAAGGCGCTGGTGGGCCTTCCTGGCAGTGGACTCTGCTTGGTTGGACCAAGTCAGGTCATTTGTGATATTGACCCCAAGGAACTTAAAGCTTTTGACCTTTCCCACTTGCGCACCACCGATGTAAATGGGGTCGTGCGGTCCGCTACTCCTTCTGAAGTCAACAACCAATTCCTTCGTCTTGCTGACATTGAGGGATAGACTATTGACTTCGCATCATTCCACCAGTTTCTTAATTTCCTCTCTGTACTCAAACTCATCATTACCTGAGATACTGCCTACAATTGTGTTGTCATCTATATTGAGTTTGATGGAAACTTGGCTACACAATCATGGGTGTACAGTAAGTACAGCAGGGGGCTGAGTACACAGCCTTGTGGGGCACCGGTGCTCAGAGTGATTGTAGAGGAGAGCGTGTCCCCTATTTTTACAGCCTGGGTCCTGTCTGTGAGGAAGTTGAAGATCCAGCTGCAGATCTGAGTGCTAAGGCCCAAGTTCCGGAGCTTAGGAATCTGTGTGTGTGTGTGTGTGTGTGTGTGTGTGTGTGTGTGTGTGTGTGTGTGTGTGTGTGTGTGTGTGTGTGCGTGTGTGTGTGTGTGTGTTTGTGTATATGTGTGTGTATATATATATATATATAGTGTATTTAATATTTCAATAATATTATAAATATATCGTATGATTAAGCATTCATTAAGTAATGCATTACAGGTTATAAGTAAATTTATGTGAATGCCATACGTTATTACACTACCATGTCATATCTGTGCACCAATAAGTAAAATGAAGAGTTACACCTTATTCCTGGCTCCACGTTTCTCTTTCGATTGGCTTTATGTTTTGGACTTACAATACATTGCAGCTTTCTCTCTTAATCAGTAGCATCACATTTCACCTCTGGGGAGATTATGAAAAATCATCCTCCATTACAATTAACCACTGGTTGAGATATTGCATTTGCATTATTGGGTTTGTTGTCACAGCCTAGACTAGAATTAGAAAATCCATCTGCACCAATCCAGTGCTAAATCAAAGAATTTGCTTCTCCTTCTTTGCAAGTGTGATGCTACCAGCAGGAGAAGAGGGAATGTAGAGTGTGATCTGACTGACTGTCACCCACTGGTTTTCTTTCTGTTCTCTGAAAGCTTAGATTGTGGTAGCTCACACTGGGAACCCTGCAATAAAAGGAGCTGAAAAACACAAAAAGCAGTAGCATGTAACTGCTGGAGAAACCTATCAAAAACCAAAGAAGCTGTGACAATAAGAGAAGAGAAAACTAATTTAAAAAATGGAGAGGGAATATTAGACTCAAAGATAAATTAATAGCATAACTCAATATAAGCTTACAGACCCACTGCCAAGGTGATGTACATACATCTGAATTCTGTCCATGTAGGGGCATCAGAAAATCATATGCTGAATGTAGTTTGTAGAATGAAGAAAGTTAAAATGATATTTGATAGAGAGAAATATTATGGGTTTAGCATTGATATGTAGTAAACATCCAGGGCCAGATAACAGGTGTTCCAAACTTTTATGAGTCAAGGAAGAGATTCCTAACGATTTGAACACCATTTTTACAAACTGCTCCGGCTACATGCATTCTACTGGAGGACTGGAAAATCACTAGCATTGTATCATTGTTTAAGATGGGGGTGGGGGGGAAGGCCAGACATAAATTTCAATTAAATTCACTTAATTTGTATTGCTCCTATTTTCATTGTACCAATCTTAACACCTGTTTGTTGATTCTTCTGTTGACTGGGCCAGTGCTCCTTGCTGCAAGCATGGGCAAACAGGGAAATTACACAAGTTCACGTCCATCTTTGTTTGACTTGTAAAGTAATTTGCAAAACAATATAATTAAAAATTCAAACTATGACTACAATAATTATCAACGTAAAAATCTAGGCCAGGTTCTAATAGTTAGCTTTTCTTTACCTGTTACAGAGAGAAAGGTTAAAGCAATGAGCAAATTGAATGCCCAGTTCAAGAATCCTATGAATGATGTAGCTCTGCCTTTTATCCCTATTGGAAATATTTCACTCAGCAGCACCCATACCACTGTAATTTAGAAAAAGAAAATTGTGTTAAATACTGTTCACAATAATTTTACACATATAGCTGCACATCATTTTAACATGAAGGAAACGTCTCAACCAATTTTCAACATAAGCAGAAAATCGAATTCATCTCAGAACTATTACAATGTAATAATTATATTACAATACGTTGAACCAACAAAGTTGAAAGAATACAGTTTATCAAGCTTCCTACAAAAAACATCATCCATGCAAGACCAATTTCAACACTGAGCTGCTTACCTGGTCCAAAACTTGTGGAAAAAGCAGCAACATATAAAAGTAAGCAAGCAAGGGACAGCCATTTCAGCAAAGGAGATACTTGTTCCTTCCCATTTCCATTCTTCTTCGAACTTCCTGTGAATGGAGAGGAGGATTGATATGGCATTGTTGTATTTCCCATATTGCTTTGATTTGCGATTGAATCACTTCCATTTTCCAGTGAAGTAACTTGCTCGGCAAATGCTCTGACCATTGTTGAATTATAGCCAGGTATTGTGGATGTGACATTATCTTGCCAGTGATCAGTATGATTGGGGTACTTGCAGACATCTGTGAATTGCACTGGAATTTTATGGACCACCACTGCCAGAATGGTCAACATTACAATCATAGTAGCACTTCCAATGTAAAGAAATATTTTGCGTCCTACTCGGTCCAAAAGTAGCATTGCTAAAGGTGTGCCAAGCACTTTTACCACCCCCACACTAACTGAGGCTAATGTCGCTGTTGTGTTACTTGCAAAGCCAACTGATCTTAAGATAGTCGATGCATAATATAAAACATTTGGTTGGCCTGAAGCTTGCAAGAAAAAAACCAGACCAAATCCTATTCCCACTCGTAGTCTCATGTTGTTCTTTGCCCGAAATACATCACAATACGTATAATTGCTCTCATTGCTCAATGACGATTTGATGGCTGTCAGTTCATTGTCAACATTGGAATATGATCTAATTTTCTGCAGGATGAGACTTGCCTTTTCATCGTATCCTTTCCTAATCATAAACCGAGGACTTGGTGGAACAAAGAACATACCAATGATTTGCAGCACAGCTGGAATGAGATTAATAGCAAACATCCACCGCCAACCTTCTGAAAAGCTTGAGAAACTGTAATTAATAATATATGCGAACAAAACACCAATAACAATCATGAATTCAATCAGAGAAACCACCATGCCTCTTTTTTCAGGTGGTGCAATCTCTGACAGGTATACACATGCTGAAAACACACTTGAAGTTATAGCGACTCCCACGATGATGCGGCCCAGTACAAGTATCATGTAGGAAGAAGAGGAAGACATAATGATATTGCCGACTATAAAACACAAAGATGTTACAATGATTCCTATCCTCCTTTCCCATCGATCAATGATGTATCCACCAGCAAAGGAACCTATTACTCCTCCAATTAAGACGGAACTGACGAGTATTTCTTGTTGCACACAGGTAAGATTGAAGTCGGTGTCCAACTGCAGAAGAGCTCCCGAAATGTTTGTAAGCTCATAGCCAAAGATAAGTCCACTTACAGATGCAGTTATAGATGCGGCAATGAGAAGAAAGCTGAAAGGTCCTAGAATAAAACACAAATTATTAATGAAAATTATGGTCCAAACTATGACCATTAAGCTAAATACTGAGGAATCATTTAATGCCTTGAAGAACTGCACCTATGTAATCTATACCAAACCAAGCAAATTAGATTGACCATTCAATTTGGTAAAGTCATTGAAAGATGTCAAAGCACAGGGCTCGGTGAATTGCACATGATATTTCAAATGAAGAAGTAAGCTACTATGCAGATCTAGTATGTTTGAGCATGCATTAGACAAGGGGAAATCTGAGGTTAATTTAAATCTTTAGGTTGCTAATAGACCTTCAGAAATTCAGATTGTACCCTAGTCCACAACATGCTTGGGTTAGTTTATCTATATACGAGATTAAGGAAAGTTATGGTGGCAGAGGGGTGGACAATTGAGTCAGTAGAGAGGAATTTATCACAAAACTCCTTTTACCTTTTGTTGTTGTAGGCTGGTTCAAGCGAGTAAATGAAAAATCATCTTGAATCTCAGTTGACTTATTTTCATTTTCCAATTCAAGTTCCAACTCCATGTTCACATATATAAATTGCTGTAAAGAACAGAATGAAGTTAAGTGTGCAGTTAGGGAACAGTGACCACCATTCCTTTCGTTTTAAAGTAGCTATAGATAACGATAAGTATGAACCTTCTGAGAGAGCATTAAATTGGAGCAGGGCAAATTACAACAGCGTTAGGCAGGAACTAGGGAGAGTTATTTGGAAACAACTGTTTTCTGACATGTGGAAGGTGTTTAAGGACCAGCTACACAGAGTCTAGGACAGGTTCCAGTCAGAAGAAAGGAGAAGGACGACAAGGTAAGAGAACCTTGGAGGTTGAATGGAGTGATGAATTTAGTCAGGTGGAAAAAGGAAATGTATGTAAAACTTAGGAAGCTAGAATCAAGCAGATCCCTTGAGGATTATAAAGAAGCTAGAAAAGAACTCAAAAAGGGAATTAGGAAGGCCTGGGGGTGGGGTGGGGGGGGGGGTTGGGTCCTGAAAAGTCCTTGGCAAGTAGGATTAAAGACAATCCAAAGGCATTTTATACATACACCAAGAACATGAGGATAGTTGGGGTGAGGGTAGTACCATTTAGGAATAAAGGGGGGAACATTTGTTTGGATACGGAGGATGTGGATGAGGTCTTTAACGAGGGATTTGCAACAGCATTTCTCAATGAGAAGGACATGGAGGATACAGAGGTAAACGTCGAGCGTTATAAATATGTTAGGGTGTTTCAAGGTAAAGGTGCAGGTAGTGCTGGGTCTTTAAAAGAGCATTAAGGGGGATGTCCTCAGAGCCTGATGGCATACACCCCAGGTCATTGAGAGAGGCAAGAGATGAGGTTGCTGAGGCCTTGACCAATATATTTGTGTCCTCTCCTGCCACGGATGAACTCCCAGAGGACTGGAAATCAGCTAATGCTGTTCCATCAGTCAAGAAGGGAACCAGGGATAATCCTGGAAACTATAGACTGGTGAGTCTCATGTAAGTGGTATGGAAATTACAGGAGAGAATTCCTAGGGATAGGATTTATAATGATTTGGAAAACCATAGCCTAATTAGAGAGAGCCAACTAGATGGAGAGGTGGAGAGATATGTTCAGGGCAAGTCATGTCTTACTACCTTGATTGAGTTTATTGATGAGGTGAAGAAGATGATTGATGAAGGTAGAGCTGTGGATGTTGTCTACATGGATTTTAGTAAGGAGTTTGATAAGTTCCCTCAACCAGAAGATGCATAGGATTCATGGTGAATTGGCCATTTGGATTCAGAACTGATTTCCTCATAAAAGACAGTGGGTCACTTGGACGTATTCTAGCCGGAGATCTGTGATTAGTGCTGCTGATTATATACTGTAAATGGTGTAGGTGAAAGTGTAGATGGGCAAGTTAGGAAGTCTAGTCATAGTCATACTTTATTGATCCCCGGGGAAATTGGTTTTCGTTACAGTTGCACCATAAATAATAAATAGTAATAGAACCATAAATAGTTAAATAGTAATATGTAAATTATGCCAGTAAATTATGAAATAAGTCCAGGACCAGCCTATTGGCTCAGGGTGTCTGACCCTCCAAGGGAGGAGTTATAAAGTTTGATGGCCACAGGCAGGAATGACTTCCTATGACGCTCTGTGCTGCATCTCGGAGGAATGAGTCTCTGGCTGAATGTACTCCTGTGTCCACCCAGTACATTATGTAGTGGATGGGAGAAATTGACCAAGATGGCATGCAACTTAGACAGCATCCTCTTTTCAGACACCACCGTCAGAGAGTCCAGTTCCATCCCTACAACATCACTGGCCTTAGGAATGAATTTGTTGATTCTGTTGGTGTCTGCCACCCTCAGCCTGCTGCCCCAGCACACAACAGCAAACATGATCGCACTGGCCACCACAGACTCGTAGAACATCCTCAGCATCGTCCGGCAGGTGTTAAAGGACCTCAGTCTCCTCGGGAAATAGAGACGGCTCTGACCCTTCTTGTAGACAGCCTCAGTGTTCTTTGACCAGTCCAGTTTATTGTCAATTCGTATCCCCAGGTATTTGTAATCCTCCACCATGTCCACACTGATCCACACTGCAGATGACACAAAGATTGGTAGTATTGTGGATAGCATAGAAGACAGGCAAAGAATACAATGGCATATAGATCATTTGCAGATATGGGCAGAGAAATGGCAAATGGAATTTAACTCGGCCAAATGTGAAGTGTTGCACCTTGTTAGGTCAAAGCCATATAGTGAGGCCATAACAGTGTTGATAAGCAGAGGGATTTTAGGGTTCAAGTTCATAGTTCCCTGAAAGTGTCCATGTAGTCAGTGGCAATGATCTGGGCGGGGATGTCGGGTCCATTGCTGGTGACTACAGGGCTACCAGAATCAGTGACCACGGAGCTGCCAGGATCATTGCCAGTGATCCTGCTAGCCCGAGGGGCACAAAGGTGATGTCACAGGTGACAGTCACAGAAGATTCCAGAAGTCGAATGGTCGTCACTTAAATACTAGAGTCCTCGCAGGGATAACAAAGTGACGCCTAAGTTCCAAAATCCACATAGGGATTGATGCAGCTATAAAGAAGGCAAGACAACGATTATACTTCATTAGGAGTTTGAAGAGATTTGGTACGTCAACGCATACACTCAAAAACTTCTTTAGATGTACTGTGGAGAGCATTCTGACAGGCTGCATCACTGTCTGGCAGGGGCGGGGGGTGGAGGGGGGAGGTGGCTACTGTACAGGACCGAAAGAAGCTGCAGAAGGTCGTAAATTTAGTCGGCTCCATCGTGGGTACTTGCCTACAAAGCACCCAGGACATCTTCAAGGGGTGGTGTCTCAGAAAGGCAGTGTCCGTTATTAAGGGCTCCTAGCACCCAGGGCATGCCCTTTCCTCACTGTTACCATCAGGTAGGAGGTTTCAGAAGCCTGAAGGCACACACTCAGTGATTCAGGAACAGCTTCTTCCCTTCTGCCATCTGATTCCTAAATGGACATTGAAACCATGAACACTACCTCACTTTTTAAATATATGTTATTTGTTTTTGCACAATTTTTAATCTATTCATTATACATATAATGTAATTTATTTATTATTACTTTTTTTTTCTGCTATATTATGCATTGCATTGAACTGCTGCTGCTAAGTTAACAAATTTCATGACATGTTGATCATAAACCGGATTCTGAGTCTGATTCAGATAAGGTGGTTAAGAAGGCATATGGCATGCTTGTCTTTGTAGTCGAGGCACTGAGTTTGAAAGTCAGGAAGTTCTGTTGCAACTTTATAAAACTCTAGTTCAGCAGCATCTGAAGAATTGCATACATTTCTGGTCATCCCATTATAGGAAGGATGCCGAAGCTTCGGAGAGAGTGCAGAAGAGTTTATCAGGATGCTGACTGGATTAGAGGGCATGTGCTATAACAAGAAGTTGGACAAACTTGAGCTGTATTCTCCAGAGCAGTGGAGGCTGATGGGAGATCTGATAGAGTTTTATATCATTATGAGAGGCACCAGTAGAGTGGACAGATAGTGGTTTCCCAGGGTTGAAATTTCTAATACCACAGGGCATGCACTTAAGGTGAGGGGGTTAAATTCAAAGGAAATGTGAGGGGCAAGTTTTATACACAGAGACCGGTGGGTGCCTGGAATGTAAACACAAAATAATCTGCAGATGCTGTGATTAAAGCAACACTCTCAGTACGCTGGATGAACTCAGCAGGTCGGGCAGCATCAGTTAGAAACGATGAGTTGACGTTTCGGGCTGGAACCCTTCGTCAGGACTGAAGAATGAAAGATGGGGAAGGATTTGAAGAATGCTTGTAGCTTCAGTTGAAAGACCAGTAATTTGAAAGACAAAGGGGTGGGGGAGGGGAAGCATTGACGTCATAGCCCTGAAAACAATGGGTAGTAGAAGAAGGAGGCGGAACCATGAGGGAGCTGGGGGAGGGGGTAGAGTGAAATGGGGATAGAGGAAGGGAGGGGGAGGGAATTACCAGAAGTTGGAGAATTCTATGTTCATACCAAGGGGCTAGAGACTACCTAGACGGTATATGAGGTGTTGCTCCTCCAACCTGAGTTTAGCCTCATCATGGCAGCAGAGGAGGCCATGTTTGGACATACCTGAATGGGAATGGGAAGCAGGGTTGAAGTGGGTGGCTACCGGGAGATCCTGTCTGTTGTGGCGGACGGAGTGGAGGTGCTCGACGAAGCGTTCCCCAATCTGTGTCGGGTTTCACCGATGTAGAGGAGGCCGCACCGGGAGCAATAGATGACCCCAACAGACTCACAAGTGAAGTGGTCTCACCTGGAAGGACTGTTTGGGGCCATGAATGGCTGCAAGAGATAAGATGCCCTCACCCGCATCTCCTCCATTTCCCGCACTTCAGCCCTCACCCCATCCTCCTGCAACCACAACAGGGACAGAGTTCCCCTTGTCCTTACCTACCACCCCACCAGCCTCTGGATTCAGCACATTATCCTCCGCAACTTCCGCCACCTTCAACAGGACCCCACCACTAAGCACATCTTCCCCTCTCCACCCCTCTCCGCTTTCCATAGGGATCGGTCCCTCCGTGACCCCCTTATCCGCACGTCCATCCCCACTGATCTCCCACCCAGCACTTATCCCTGTAAGCGTAAGTGCTACACCTGTCCCTACACCTCATCTCTTGCAACCATGCTTGCCATTCCCATTCAGATATGCCCATGCATGGCCTCCTCTACTGCCATGATGAGGTAAACTCAGGTTGGAGGAGCAACACCTCATATACCGTCTAGGTAGTCTCCAGCCCTTTGGTATGAACATAGAATTCTCCAACTTCCAGTAATTCCCTCCCCCTCCCTTCCTCTATCCCTATTTCAGTCTACCCCCTCCCCCAGCTCCCTCATGGTTCCGCCTCCTTCTTCTGCTACCCATTGTTTTCAGGGCTATGACGTCAAAGCTTCCCCTCCCCCACCCCTTTGTCTTTCAAATTACTGGTCTTTCAACTGAAGCTACAAGCATTCTTCGAATCCTTCTCCATCTTTCATTCTTCAGTCCTGACGAAGGGTTCCAGCCCAAAACGTCAACTCATCGTTTCTAACTGATGCTGCCCGACCTGCTGAGTTCATCCAGCGTACTGAAAGTGTTGCCTGGAATGTTCTGCCGGAGATGGTGGTAGAGGCAGATACAATAGGGACTTTTAAGATACATTTAGATTGGCGTGTGAATGCAGGGAAATGGAAGGATATGGACATTGTGTAAACAGAATAGATTAGGTTGGCTGGCCATTTGATTACTATTTTAATTGGTTCAGCACAACATTATGGGCCAAAGGGTCTATTCTTGTGCTGTACTGTTCCATGTTCTATGTTGTATGAAGTACATAGTTCATTGTTCAGAAAGACTGAAGACTCAAAAAAGACTTCAGATGCTGGAAATATGGGGCAACATGGAAAATGTTGAAGAAACTCAGTGGGTCAGGAGGCGAAAAGGGACAGTTGAAGTTTTGTGTCAAGAGCTTTCATCAGAGCTAGAAAGAAGGAGTTAGGAAAGCCAGTATAAAGAGGCTGGGGGAAGGGGCAATGTGAGAGCTAGTAGGTGATTGGTGAAGCCAGGTTCCGTGCAGGGAAGTGGCAATGCTTTAAGAAGCTGGAAAACAATAGTTCGAAGTGGCAAAGGGTTGAAGAAGATGGATTCTGTTAGGAAAAGCAGGAGACCATGGAATAAAGGGAAGGTGAGGAGAGGAATCAGTAGGAAGAATGTTTGGATGATGGGTTCTCACTCCAGCTCTTCCTCCAAACTTTTTATACTGGCCTACTTCCCTCTTTCTTTCTATTCCTGAAGAAAACTTTTGACACAAAGCTTCAACTGCCCCTTTCCCTCCATTAACACTGCCTGATCTGATGAGGTCCTCCATCATCAAGAGAATGTGGGAAGGGAATAAGACCATAAGACCAAGGAGCAGAAGTCAGCCATTCGGCCCATCGAGTCTGCTCCGCCATTTTATCATGAGCTGATCCATGCTCCCATTTAGTCCCACTCCCCCGCCTTCTCACCATAACCTTTGATGCCCTGGCTACTCAGATACCTATCAACCTCTGCCTTAAATACACTCAATGACTTGGCCTCCACAGCTGCCCGTGGCAACAAATTCCATAGATTCACCACCCTCCGACTAAAAAAATTCTTTGCATTTCTGTTCTGAATGGGCACCCTTCAATCCTTAAGTCATGCCCTCTCGTACTAGACTCCCCCATCATGGGAAACAACTTTGCCACATCCACTCTGTCCATACCTTTCAACATTCGAAATGTTTCTATGAGGTTTCCCCTCATTCTTCTAAACTCCAAGGAATACAGTCCAAGAGCGGACAAACGTTCCTCATATGTTAACCCTCTCATTCCCGGAATCATTCTAGTGAATATTCTCCGTACCCTCTCCAACGTCAGCACATCCTTTGTTAAATAAGGAGACCAAAACTGCCCACACTACTGCAAGTGAGGTCTCACTAGTGCCTTATAGAGCCTCAACATCACATCCCTGCTCCTATACTCTATTCCTCTAGAAATGAATGCCAACATTGCATTCGCCTTCTTCACTACCGACTCAACCAAATAAGAAGGGGTGTTAGGGCTGGTGGGATAAGGGAAAATAAATGGACCCAGAGGGGAGTGGTTCCTTGAAGTTAGAAAAAAGTAATGTTCATGCCATCAAATAGGGGACTACAAAGGTGGAACAAGAGGCACTGTTACTTTAATATGCATCTGAGCATCAACGTGGCAGTAAAAGAGACCAGGGACAGACATATTGGTATGAAAATGGAAAGCATCACATAACAACATAGGAACATAACAAATAGAAGCAAGAGTAGGCCATCTGGCCTATTGAACCTGGTCCACAATTTAATAAGATCATGGCTGATCTGATAGACTCAGCTCCACCTATCTACCTATTCCCCCACTATGCAAAAAAAATCTAACTCTATCTTAAATATAATAAATGAGGTAACTTCTGCTCTAGAGTAGAGAAATCCAGAGCTTTACTAATCCCTGCAAAAAGCAGTTCTTGCTCATCTCTGTCCTAAATCTATTCCTCCAAATCTTGAGAATATGCCCCCTAGTTCTAGACTCACCTACCGGTAGAAACAATGTTCTTGTATCTATCTTGTTTATGTGTGTTTTATTCATTAATTCTACTGTATTGCTTTGTGCCTGCAAGAATATGTATCTCAGGGTAGTATATGGTGGCATATATGTATTTTGATAATAAATTTACTTTGAACTTTTGAAACAACTTCAGTACATTTGTCAAAAAGGGCCAGTCTTTCTTCCTATAGATGCTGCCTGGCCTGCTGCGTTCCACGAGCATTTTGTGTGTGTTGCCTGAATTTCCAGCACCTGTACATTTTCTCATGTTTGCCCTTCATGAATCTTGTGTCTACCTAGTATCCAGATTTCTCACTACTTTTTTTCCTTAAAGATACCTTCATGCATTTTGCTGGCTTCATATGTAAAGGCTAATTGCCTATAGTCACCTGCCTTTTGCCAAAATCCTTTTTTTCTAAAACATTGATGTCACGTTTGATATTCTACCATCTGCCAGGACCTGCCCAGAGTCCAGTGAGTTTTGCTGAGCTATTACAAAAGCCTCTACTATAACTTCCACCACGTCTTTCAGTACACTGGGATGTCTTTCATCAGGAGCAGGGGTCTTGTCTACATTTGGGTTTACTAGTTTGCTCAGCAACTCCCCTTTAATGATAGCAATTGTGTCCTATTACATCCATAGCAAATCTCTTCAGTATATTAAATACTTCCTCCACCATCACAACCAACACAAAATACTTGTCAAGAGTCTCAGGACCCAACACTACCAGGTTCAGGAACTGTTATTACTCCTCAACCATCTGGCTTTTGAACCAATGGGGATAGCTTCACTCGCCCCATCACTAATCTGTTTCCACAACTTTTGGACTAATTTTAATGGACTCTATATAGAAACATAGAAAACCTATGGCACAATGCAGGCCCTTTGGCCCACAATTCTGTGCCAAACATGTACTTACTTTAGAAATTACCTAGAGTTATCCATAGCCCTCCATTTTTCTAAGCTCCATGTACCTTTCCAGGAGTCTCTTAAAAGACCCATCATCTTATACACCTCTATCAGGTCACCTCCATCCTTCACCACTCCAAGGAGAAAAGGCCAAGTTCACTCAACCTATTCTCATAAGGCATGCTCCCCAATCCAGGCAACATCCTTGTAAATCTCCTCTGCACCCTTTCTATGGTTTCCACATCCTTCCTGTCGCGAGGTGACCAGAACTGAGCACAGTAGTCCAAGTGGGGTCTGACCAGGGTTGTATATAGTTGTAACATTACCTCTGAGCTCTTAAACTCAATCCCACAGTTGATGAAGGTCAATGCACCATATGCCTCAGAGTCAAGCTGCAGCAGCTTTGAGTGTCCAATGGACTTGGGCACCTAGATCCCTCTGATCCTCCACACTATCATTAACACTATATTCTGCCATCATATTTGACCTACCAAAATGAACCACCTCACACTTATCTGGGTTGAACTCCGTCTGCCACTTCTCAGCCCAGTTTTTCATCCTATCAATGTCCCGCTGTAACCTCTGACAGCCCTCCACACTATCCACAACACCCCCAACCTTTGTGTCATCAGCATATTTACTAACCCATCCTTCCACTTACTCATCCAGGTCATTTATGAAAATCACGACCAGTAGGAGTCCCAGAACAGATCGCTGAGGCACACCACTGGTCACCGACCTCCATGCAGAATATGATCCGTCTACAACCACCCTTTGCCTTCTGTGAGCAAGCCAATTCTGGATCCATAAAACAAGGTTCTCTTGGATCCCATGCCTGCTTACTTTCTCAATAAGCCTTGCTTGGGGTACCTTATCAAAAGCCTTGCTGAAATCCATATACACTACATCTAATGCTCTACCTTCATCAATCTGTTTAGTCACATCCTGAAAAAACTCAATCAGGCTCATAAGGCACAACCTTCCTTTGACAAAACCATGCTGACTATTCTTAATCATACTATGCCTCTCCAAATGTTCATAAATTCTGCCTCTCAGCATCTTTTCTGTCAACTTACCAACCACTGAAGTAAGACTCACTGGTCTATAATTTCCTGGGCTATCTCTACTCCCTTTCTTGGACAATGGAACAACATCTGCAACCCTCCAATCCTCCGGAACCTCTCCCGTCCTCATTGATGATGCAAAGATCATCGCCAGAGGCTCAGCAATCTCCTCTCCCTCCTCCCACAGTAACCAGGAAATCTCATCCGGTCCCGGAGACTTATCCAACTTGATGCTTTCTAAAAGCTCCAGCACATCCTCTTTCTTAATGTCTATATGCTCAAGCTTTTCAATCCTCTGTGTCATCCCTACAATCGCCAAGATCCTTTTCCGTAGTGAATACCGAAGCAAAGTATTAATTAAGTATCTCTGCTATCTTCTCCAGTTCCATATACACTTTTCCACTGTCACACTTGATTGGTCCTATTCTCTCATGTCTTATCCTCTTGCTCTTCCTATACTTGTAGAATGCCTTGGGGTTTTCCTTAATCTTGCTCACCAAGGCCTTCTCATGGCCCCTTCTGGCTCTCCTAATTTCATTCTTAAACTCCTTCCTGCTAGCCTTATAATCTTCCAGACCTCTAACATTACCTAGTTTTTGAACCTTTCATAAGCTTTTCTTTTCTTCTTGACTAGATTTTCAGCAGCCTTTGTACACAGTTCCTGTACTCTACCATTCATTCCCTGCCTCACTGGAACATACCTACGCAAAATGCCACGCCAAGTATCCCCCAAATATTTGTCACATTTCTGCTGCACATTTCCCTGAGAACATCTGTTCCCAATTTATGCCTCCAAGTTCTTGCCTGAGAGCTTTATATTTCCCCTTACTCCAATTAAACGCTTTCCTAACTTGTCAGTTCCTATCCCTCTCCAATGCTACGGTAAAGGAGATAGAATTGTGATTACCATCTCCAAAATGCTCTCTCACTGAGAGATCTGACACCTGACCAGGTTCATTTCATAAAACCAGATCAAGTACAGCCTCTCCTCTTGTAGGCTTATCTACATATTGTGTCAAAAACCTCCTTGAGCACACCTAACAAACTCTACCCCATCTAAACCCCTCGCTTAAGGGAGATCCCAATCAATATTTGGGAAGTTAAAATTTCCCACCATTCCAACCCTGTTGTTATTATGCCTTTCCAGAATCTGTCTCCCTGTTTGCTCCTCAATGTCCCTATTGGGTGGTGTATAAAAAACAGCTAGTAAAGTTATTGACACCTTCCTTTTTCCAACTTCCACCCACAGAGATTTAGCAGGCAATCCCTCCATGACTTCCTCCTTTTCTGCAGCCGTGACACTATCTCAGATCAGCAGTGCCATGCCCCCAGCTGTTTTGCCTCCTTCCCTGTCCTTTCCAAAACTTCTAAAGCTTGGCACTCGAAGTAACTATTCCTGCCTCTGAGCCATCCAAGTCTCTGTAATGGCCACAACATCATATCTCCAAGTATTGATCCATGCTCTAAGCTCATCCGCTTTGTTCATGATGCTTCTTGCATTAAAATAGACACATCTGAAACCATCGGCCTGAGCATATTCCTTCTCTATCACCTTCCTCTCGCACTGTCTCCAAGCTTTCTCTATCTGTAAACCAACAGCCCCTTCTTCCATCTCTTCAGTTCAGTTCTCACCCTGCAGCAATTCTAGTTTAAACTCTCCCCAATAGCTTTAGCAAACCTCCCCGTCAGGATATTGGTGCCCCTCAGATTCAAGTGCAACTTGTTCGTTTTGTACACGTCACGCCTGCCCCAAAATAGGTCCCAATGATCCAGGAATCTGAATCCCTGCCCCCTGTTCCAATCCTTCAACCGCACATTTATCCTCCACCTCATTCTATTCCTATACTCACTGTCGCGTGGCACAGGCAGTAATCTCGAGATGACCTCCTTTGAGGTCCTGTTTCTGAACTTCCTTCCTACGTCCCGTAGTCTGTTTTCAGGACCTCCTCCCTTTTCCTACCTATGTTGTTGGTACCAACATGCACCACGACCTCTGGCTGTTCACCTTCCCACTTTAGGATATCGTGGATGCGATCAGAAACATCCCAGAACTTGGCAACTAGAAGGCAAACTACTATGCGTGTTTCTTTCCTGCGTCCACAGAATCACCTCTCTGACCCCCCAACTATAGAGTCCCCTATTACTGCTGCCTTCTTCTTTTCACTACCCTTCTGAACCATAGGGTCAGACTCTGTGCCAGAGGCACAGCCACTATTGCTTCCCCCAGGGAGGCCGTTCCCCCCAACAGTACTCAAACAGGAGTACTTATTGTTAACAGGTACAGCTGTTGGGGTACTCTCTAGTATCTGACCCTTGCCCTTCCCTCTCCTGACTGTTACCCACTTATCTGTCTCTCGAGGTCCCGGTGTGACTACTTGCCTATAGCTTCTCTCTGTCACCTCCTCACTTTCCCTTCCCAGACGAAGGTCATCGAGCTGCAACTCCAATTCCCTAATGCAGTCCTTAAGGAGCTGCAGCTCGATGCACCTGGCACAGATGTGGCCTTCTGGGAGGCTGGGAGTCTCCCAGACTTCCCACATCTGACACCCAGTACAGAACACTGGCCTCACAGACATACTTCCTGTTTCTATTCTTCATAGCTAACCTACCTCACCTCGACCCATTATCACCGAAGCCCTGTTGAGCCAAAGCCCTCCTACTCTCTCTACCTCTACTCTAGCGCCCGCTCTATAAAGCTGTCTTCTTTTTATACTCTTCCCACCGGTCTGATGGTCTCATGGTCTCAATATCTATTGCTTAATATTTCTCTCTTTTTTCTTTGTATTTGTACATTTTTTTGTCTTTTGCATATTGGTTGTTTGTCCTGTTGGGTGCTGTCTTTCATTGATTCTATTATGTTTCTTAGATCTACTGAGTATGACTGCAAGAAAATGAATCATAAGGTTATACATGGTGACATACATGTACTTTGATAATAAATTTACTTTGAACTTTGAGCATCTGTTCTCACGATGAAGCTTTCCATTTCAGGACATCTGAGCTGTCCCCTTTTTTTCAGAAAATGTGGTTTCCCCATGACGGTCAAAGGAAACCACACCCACATCCCTTCTATTTCCCACATCTGCCCATACCCAATCTGTCCTACAAGTATTCAATAATAGAGTTCCCTGTGTCCTCACCCACAACCCCACGAGCCTCCCGATAGAATATATCATTCTCTGCAACTTCTGCCATCTCCAAAAGAATTCCACCACCAGGATCTCTTTCCCTTCCTTCTCCACTTTCCACAGGCATCTCTCCTTCCACAACTCCCTCATCCACTCATCCCTACCTACCTATCCCCCTCCAGGCACTTATCCTTGAATAATTTCTACGAGTTACACATCTCCACAAATCCACACATTGCCATTTAGAATCAGAAACAGGCCTTCCAGCTGAGGCTGTACTTTACACCGGAATTGATTGGTGTCATTTATTGCATCTGGTGTTCCCAAAGTGGCCTCCTTTCTGTCAGCAAGGCCCAGCCAGATTGGGGCATCAACTTGCCTAGCACCTTCACTCTCTCCACCTTAGCAGCAAGATCTCCCAGTGGCCATCCATGTTAATTCTACCTCTCATTCCCACACTAGCATGTCTGTTCACAGCCACCTCTACTGCCAAGTTAAGGCTGGACACCTATTGGAACAGAAGGAACAGCAACTCCTATTCTGCCGTGGTAATCTCTAATCTAATGGCATGAAAATTGATTTCCCTAACTTCTGGTAAGCACTTCACTCTATCCTCTCTTTGCTTTCTCTTATTCCACAAGCCCTATTGTCCCTTCTCTTTCCCCTCCCCCACCATCTCGATCTGCACTTCCTATTTCTGGTTTTCCTCCTCATTTGCTTTTCTTTACTGAATGGTCATCTGTCCTCTTCAATTAGTTTCCATCTTCTTCAGTCTTTTGACATTTCCACTCATCACCTCCCAGCTTCTTACATCATTCCCATTCTCTCCTTTCCCACCTACCTACCTACTCCTCTTGCCAGGATTCACCTATCACCCACCCACTCTTGCTCCACCACTTCCTCCTCACCCTTTTATACTGGCTATCTCTCCTGTGAGGCCTCCTTAAGGAAATGCAGAAAGCCCCACCTGCTAGAAGTATGCATCACTAAACTAATCATTGGAAAATTGGGGGGGAAACATGTTATGAGTTTCCAACATGTAGAAAGCTGTTAGCTCCTACAACGAGTAGGTTAGAGTTGTGAATCTAAACGTATCTGAGAGAATAGGAAGTGGGGTTAGGGAAGGAGTCCTTGAACAGCCTAGGAGGTGAGGAGTCCCACGAAAATAAAAAAGGTATGCTTCTTTTAAAAAGCAGTCACTTTAATAAGCATTGGTTCAGACCCCAGTCGTGGGTTTTTTGTGTCCACATCACCTTTCGCTCCATTTGCACCAGAATTATACAGCAGCACACCTAGAATCATGATTTCCATTTGAGGCATCCAAACATTTATTTCAAAGTCTGAAATATTGCATAATGTATACCTTGGGAGATAAACAAACAGCAAAGTGTTTCACTTTCCAAACTTCAACTGTGCCATAACTACTTTTCACTCAAATGCACACTTATGCCTGAATACCAATTCTGTGAATTATTAACTCTGCTTTTCCATTTCACAGCCTCTGGTGTTAAATATTTCTCCTGATTTCTGACCTAGACACCTTGCATCTAAATCTATATTTATAGATATAGATTTTTGTTCTTTGTTGCTGAACTTCACGCCCATTGAAGCAGTTTACCTCCCTCAAGATCTGTTCCATTCCTTCCTCGTTTACTGACGTCAACACTCTGAGGCAGTATTTCAGCAACAACAAATGTTCAAAACTAGAATCAGTTACTACAGAGAAGTGTTTTTACCTGTAGGTCAACGCATTCGCTCCCTGCTCGAAGTTCAGAAGAAAAGCTCTTTTACCTGAGCACTGCAGTGCACCAGCTGCAAATAAACTAATTTGAGTTTGAAAGAGTATTGTAATTTCAACCAAGATTTCATAAGCCCTCATACTTCCTGCTTAGACTGTGCATAAATTATATCTGGCAATGTGCCATTTTGGTTGCTACAGTTACCTTGCACTGACTCGGCAAGTGAAATGCAAAACAAGGCAGAGTAAAGTAAAAGGTGGTATGATAGACTGCTGGGCAGAGAGCAGAGTTTCTTAACTGAATGCTGCAACACGGGATTGCATACAGCAAGAAGCCAAAGGAAGAAACAATAAGTTACTAAATAGAGAGAAAAAAAAATCAGGTGCGCAATGACCAACCTCTCAGCAACTGCTTCATACATACTTTGGCTTTGCTTTGACTGGACAATAGTGACCTTCTAATGACTCACAAAGGATTTGGAGCTTCTTATATCTCACAGGTACAGCTTCCTTGTAGCTCTGTTAGTCACAAAATTGTCAGACTAGCTTTGGTGATCTTTTTGATGGTGTTTTAAAAAGTTCTAAAAACGAAACCATATTATTTGTACCAATTCCAAACTTGGGTGTGTACAGACAATTGAATAAATAGTTCAGTGGAGAAAAATCTACCAGTATAGCAGCATCTGTGGGAGGAAAGGAATTGTCAAAACTCCGAATCAGGGTACTTGCATCCATGCTCACTTGCTGAGCAGTTTTCCTGAATTAATAGCGTCTTTCCTCATAGTTATGATTTCAGCAAAATTACACTGCAGACCACAATAGTTCTTTCAACTATTGAGGTGTGGACAAGGGCAGAATGAATGCAACACTGATGGGACAAGGTGCTGAATCCACTGAAGGTGCAAAGGAACCTGCATTTTAGAACTTTGCAAGCTAGGCGCAGTTTCTTGGTTCCAAGACACTTTACAGCATGGATAGCACAGTCCCAGTGACCTGGATTCTGGATTCAGTCCTGATCTTTGGCACTGTCTATGTGGAGTTTTCATGTTTTCTGTGAGTCATTGCGGATTTCCACCTACTCTGATTTTCTCCCACATTCTAAAGATACACAAGTTGGTCATTGTAAATTTCCCTGAGTGTGTAGGCATGTAGTGAAATGTGGCTGGAGTTAATGGGAATTTGGGAAGAATAATCAATGGGAGTAGCGCAGGATTAATGTGAACGGGAGCTTGATGGCTGGCATGGACTCTTTTGGCAAAGGGCATACTCTGTCGTGTACGATACAATGAAGTTGCCAGGTGGGAGCTGCCATAAGTGTCCACAATAATTGCCTGCATTTCCATGAGGCTTGAAACACTGCCAAATGCCATTTTAATGTAAATACAAAGGACGCATCTTTAAAAGTTTGACGGCTCAGCACTTTGCCACTGGGGCTTTCCTTGACACCGGTACTGTAGCAATAAGGAAGAAAGTGTCACATGTGGCACACTTAGTCCAAAGTGTTGTGGAGATGCTTGATCTCATCTTTCTTCATTATTGCAGTCAATCTTCAGCAAAAGCAATTCATTTCATATTGTATCAAGAATTGCTGAGAGCATTGGAGACAACACAGATTCCAGGACCAGACAGCATTCCAGCTACAGAACTGAAGAAAAGTGGGACAGAACTGGCTACTTCTCCAGTCAATCTGTTCCAGTACAGTTATGACACTGGACATCAACTTTCAAACAGGCATTCTATTCCAAGCACCATCACAGCAAGAAATTATAAGTGGAGAAAGGAAATGATTTAAGGATGGCTTCAGAGTCAGAGTTTGCACACAGAGAAAAACAAGAAGATGAAGAAGATAACACTGGCATCTACTCAACATTCTGGCAAGTAGCTTAGTGCTCAGGTAGTGCAAACGTGTTTATGTATTTATTGATTGAAATACAGCGCCGAATTAGCCCTTCCAACCCTTGGGGCCACACCTCCCAGCAACCCTCGGTTTAATCCTAGCCTAGTCATGGGACAATTTACAAGAACACTTAGTTCTATCACCTTTGGACTGTGGAAGGAAACTGGAGTACCCAGAGGATCTCACTCGGTCATAGAGAGAACATACAAATTCCTTATAGACAGCTGTGGAAATTGAATCCGGGTCATTGGTACTGTAAAGCACTGTACTAACCACTATGCTACTGTGCCACCCCATATTTAACATGGCTGGTAAATAACCTCTCAATCATCAGCAAAGGTATCAATGTTAGTCCTTTGATATTCACCTATAACTGCCCACTGAAACTTATTTTCATAGTCATAGCCATAGTCATACTTTATTGATCCCGGGGGAAATTGGTTTTCGTTACAGTTGCACCATAAATAATAAATAGTAATAGAACCATAAATAGTTAAATAGTAATATGTAATATGTAAATTATGCCAGTAAATTATGAAATAAGTCCAGGACCAGCCTATTGGCTCAAGGTATCAGACCCTCCAAGGGAGGAGTTGTAAAGATTGATGGCCACAGGTAGGAATGACTTCCTATGATGCTCCTTGCTGCATCTCGGTGGAATGAGTCTCAGGCTGAATGTACTCCTGTGCCCACCCAGTTCATTATGTAGTGGATGGGAGACATTGATCAAGATGGCATGTAACTTAGACAGCATTCTCTTTTCAGACACCACCGTCAGAGAGTCCAGTTCCATCCCCACAACATCACTGGCCTTACAAATGAGTTTGTTGATTCTGTTGGTGTCTGCTACCCTCAGCCGGCTGCCCCAGCACACAACAGCAAACATGATAGCACTGGCCACCACAGACTCGTAGAACATCCTCAGCATCGTCCGGCAGATGTTAAACGATCTCAGTCTCCTCAGGAAATAGAGACGGCTCTGACCCTTCTTGTAGACAGCCTCAGTGTTCTTTGACCAGTCCAGTTTATCGTCGATTCCTATCCCCAGGTATTTGTAATCCTCCACCATGTCCACACTGACATGGAAACAGGGGTCACCAGTACCTTAGCTCTCCTCAGGTCTACCACCAGCTCCTTAGTCCTTGGCATTTGTCTATTTCACGAAGCTGCAGTTCCCATCAGAGATTTAGCCCAAGTATGCCCCAAAGAGTAGGATTTCTGTGATGAGAGTGTCTGTCCTTGAGATCAAGGCAATTTGACCAACTGTGGCAGTAGGGATGCCTGGTAAATTCAAATCAATTGGCATCAAAGGAGAAACATTCCGATATTTGCAATTAAACTTCATGAAAGCCTTACTAACGAGTTCAGTTTCACTCCAGCAATGAGCTGTTAATTGGAAAGTATTATTTGTATACCTAAGGCAGGATCAGGAGAGGTGACTGTTCTGATAGCCAGGAAATGGATTTTAATGGCAAAGCCATAAATCAAGAAGAGGCATATGTGTCTATGTCTTAATCCATTGATATGATTTTATTCTTACTTCTTCTGTTGCTAATGATGAAAATAAATCTAACAACATTCTTTAATTCAAGAATCCTGCACAGTTATTTTTCCCCAGTTGATCTTAGATTGCTGACACAGCAGAGAAAACAAAATATCACCAATCTCAGAGTCTGTGTCACAAAGGCAGTTTGAGTCTCTTCAAAAGCAAGAATTATTTACCCAGATCAGACAATTAGTTTATGTATCCTCCTCTTATGCTGTATGGGTTGAAATAAATTGGCTCCAGTCAGGGATACATCAACTACTTGATTCTGTCACAGGACACATAATCCAAGACCATTGATTAATAATCCTGAAACAAAGTCAAATTCCATTGCAGAGTCTGTGGAATATTAATTCTGTCATTTGTTTAAATACATCTGGATAAAAATGCTTATGTCAGTTATGCTGTCAATAAAGTTAATCTGGCTCATGTGTCATTCAACACTCATTTCAATGTTTGAAGCTTAAATGTCCGCTGAAATGAGCAATTGGGGATTGAAAATAAATGCAGGCTTGCCACTGAGACATTACACAACTAAAATAAATGGTGAATTATTAAAGGATTTGTTTGAATTGTGAGATTAAGGTTGGATTTATTCCTGTCATTGTGTGGAGAACCACTATTCATGCTTTGTTAGTTAAAGGGAGAAAGGAAAGAGTAGCCATGCAGAAATATGACAAGACTAGCCTCAGTGAAAATAATTGCTTTGCTCATTTAAACAATTCTGGATGTTTACTGATGCTCTCCTTGCAGGTGGTGTCCATGAGATAATTATTCCGCCAAATCTATTTTCTGAGAGATCATTTGTGGAATTACATGGAAAGTCCTGCAGAGATTGTGTGTCAAATTTTCTGAAGGATTTTGGGGCTCATTTGAAATCCAGCCTCCATTTTAATAAGAGGTGAACTGTGGCCTGCCTGAAAATGGGGGTGAAACCTACCGCACAGGTGGAATGACTTGAAATTTGGATAATAGAGAACAGGAAGACCGAAACAAAGCTACACATTGGAAGGGGCACCGACCCATTACAGTTTTAACAGAAGCCACTTGCGATCCCTTCAAAGATGGGATTGTTTAAGCTGCAGTTAAACTTCTTTCATAACACACAGTTACACACTTTTTCTGCTGAACATTATCAATGTCTAAATCCTGGAACTTTCCTATCCAATGGACCAGACAACTGTTTTTTCAGGAGACAGCTTAGCACCACTTCTCAAAGGGATGTGCAATAATTAAGTGCTTTTCCAGCAATGCCCTCATTCTGATAATGAATAAAAGCAAAGGACACAGGAAACCAGTTGGAGTTTCTGCACTGGAGGTGCCAACTAGATTCATACATTTCACAGAAATGTGATATCACCCTTCCTCTTGAAGGGCTTTGGTCTAAAATGTTAACTGTTTATTCCCCTCTTTAGAAGCTGCCTGACTTGCTGAGTGCCTGCGGCATTTTGTGTGTGTTTCATAGAGGGGTCCTGAGCTGAAAGTGTTGCAGGACTGTATGTGAGCTGATCCAGAACTGACTGAGCAGCAGTCAGGGAAGCTCATTGTGGCAGAGGTCATGCCACTGCTACTATTTGAGCCTCTTCTCCAGAAACTGGTACATTTTGTGCTCAAAAAAAAGAAATAAAGCAAATGCTGATTTTCATCCTGATGTGTCAACATTTCTGAAATGTGGCCCATGCAAGTACCAGGGCACTGAATCATAGCCACCAAACAACCTGAGGTAGGCACTGCCTTTTTGCGTTGTTGAAAGAAATAAGTGTAACGCCTGGCTAAGATTTCCACTGCGATGCTGTGAGGTTGTGTATATTAGCAGTTTTCTGTCAAAGCAGTGTGCCATGCTGGAGAGTGTGTTTTGGCTTCGGCTTAGTTAAGGATACAAATTGTCCAGCTTAGGAATGTGAGTTAGCCAATCGGGATTGTGGGATGTGAGAAAAGGTTTTAGAGAGCTGTAGGGAAGAGTTTTCTGAAGGACAGTAGTCTGGTTTGGGGTCTTTTGGTGGGAGCACAAGGGAATATACCACAGAATGCTGTTGGATAGAGAGTCCCTATTGCAAAAAGAGCTTTGTGCCGATGAACGGCTCCAAGGAGGCAATACTCCTGAGAGAGAGAGAGAGCCAGTTTGTTCTAGATGGTCTTTGAGGGGAGCTTGAAAATGTGGCGGGTGTTTTCAATTGGATTCTGCATGAGTAAGAGATACATCCCCCCGAACACTCCAGTATGAGCTCCAATGGTTACGTGCACATTGGACTGGTTAAACTGTAATGGGCCCTTTCTTTCTCTTTTCATTTCCTATTAGCCATTCGATACAGTTGAAATTGGCAAATATATTTTCTTTATAATTTTATGCAGTGTACAACCTGTTATTTCTTCGTAACTGATAAGCTGTGTAAATACTGCCCACAGTTTCGCTGAAATCCTGATTCCGTTGATCAGAACATCCCAACATTCCTGCTTGGTTGAACCCCAAATCATACCGACTCTAGACATATTTTGTTCATAAAGGTGGCCTTCTCATCGCTGATTCCCGTGGCTATCGAGCCAAGTCTGCATATGAGCCCAGTGAGACAGTTACATAAGTTTATATTGACATTTTGTGTGAGGGATCAAATGCGTTAAAGTTTCTTTATCAAGTAACAGAGCAGAAATAATTAATTATATGGTTGGCTCTGTTGGGTCTCAGAAATGCTGAGAACACACTAGAGATAATAAATGACACCAGCAGACTTTTAAGTGAAGTTCAGGTTCTTCTAAAAAGGCCATGTGGGGCCCTGAATGGTGGTGAGGGAGGAGTTGTAGGGGCAGGTGTAGCAATTAGCTACAGCTGGCTGCAGGGATGAGTGCCAGGAGGGGTGAGTGAATCACTAAGAGAGAAATCCCTACGGAACGTGAAGAAAAGGGCGGGTAGGAGAATGATGTGCTTGACGGTAGGATCCCGTTGAAATGTCGGAAGTTGTAGAGAACGATGACCTGGATACGAAGGCTAGTGGGGTGGTAGGTAAAGACAAAGGGAACACTGTGCCTGCTACAACAGTGTGGTGAGGGCAGATGTGCAGGAAATGGACTAAATATAGGTGAGGACAGCACTGATAGTGCTGGAAGGGAAACAATGCATTTTGAGAAAGAGGACCTTTTAGACGTTCTAGACTAAAAAGACTCATTCTAATGTAATGCGCTGTAAGGTTTCAGTCCTAATGTAATGGCCTCTCCGTAGAAGCAATGTTTGGGTTATGACTAGAGATAACGGGGGCTTTGGAATGTGGAGCTATCCAATGAGAGGGATGTTGTTCTTTCTTATGGGTTTGAGAGAAGGGATCTACGGTCTTGTCGGTGAGAGATGGAGAGAGAAGACGCGAATAGAGAGTTGATAGCCCACTGGACGGAGTGGACATGGAGCGCGGGTCCGAGGGTCGACGACACTCGGAGGAGGTCGATGAGGAACGAATGGACGGAACTGTGAGCTTCATCGTGCACATTAGGCTATTTCATGAGAATGGGACCTTTTCCTTTTTTGTTTCTTTACTAAACATATACTCAAATTAAGAATTATAAAGCTGTCGTTTAATCGCATATTGTGTACTGTTTGTTATTTTGTGGTATTGATTTGTAACAGGGGACACATCATGCAGCGTCCACCCAAACGAGATTTCATAAGTTTGGCCAGGCTGAGGGCCATCTTCCCCTAGATTAAGCCACTAGCCGAACTTAGAGTTACAGTTGTGAGGGCATCATTCAGGATTGATTTCGTTGGATGCTCTGTGATTACTCTGAGCATTAAACCAGTGGGGTAGATATTCGTACTCTGGGTGAATTGTTAATTTGCCTGTTAAGTACTGTTGAAATTGCGATTGTGGGTGGCGGTTTGATAAAATGGTGGGCGCCGCTCTTGTTTTAATGCAGACCAGCGTTGATGTAGCGGTGGCGGAGTGGGCCAAATCACAAGTCGAGTTTCCTGTGGCTGGGGGCAGAGATTTCAAAGACTGGGTTCTATCGTTTCTGAGGAGTGAGGGAAGGAGTGGTTGGATTTGGAATGTCAAATTAGTCCCCGTCTCCCAGGGAAGAGTGAGAATTCTGAGTTAGTATCTGCCCTTACCTCTCGGTGAAACTGGATACCACAGGCCATCAGTGGTTGGTGGCGTTGTCTGCCTATGGTTTCAGCCTGAAGTACTGGCCAGGAAGTAGGAACATTGATGCTAATGCTTTGTCCCGATGGGTGCATGATG
This sequence comes from Mobula birostris, assembly GCF_030028105.1. Lineage (NCBI taxonomy): Eukaryota > Metazoa > Chordata > Chondrichthyes > Myliobatiformes > Myliobatidae > Mobula > Mobula birostris. The sequence continues at coordinate 140,293,980 of NC_092371.1, read as the reverse complement.
GACTGGTCAGGGACAAGGAGTGGGAGAGCATTCCTGCCCCAGGGGTAAGGGCCATGTGTCAGTTTGCCATCACTGTGAAGGCAGAGGGAAAGGAGGGGCAGGATTGAGCAATGGATCAATTGGGAGCTTCTGATGACACCATTCCCCAAGTTTACTGTAACCTGACTGCTCTGAAGACAAATCAGCTGCCAGACTTGAGTTCTGGGGAAGTGGCATCTGCTCAGCAAGATGACCCGGGCATTGGTACCATTTGGACAGAAGTCGAAAAGGGAGACATGGCTCAGGCAGAGAAGACAAAACATGCGGTGGTGACTCCATTACTGAGAGAATGGCCTCGGTTGGGGTTGCGGAACCAGATCCTATACCGGCTCACGTCACTCCCAGACTGACCTCGGCATGCCAGCTGATTCTCCTGGAGAAATATCTGAGGATTGCGTTGAAGTCACTTCATGATAATTCTGGACACTTGGGGGTTGAAAAGACCTATGGATTGCTCAGGGACCAGACTTACTGGCCCTGAATGAAGTTGGAGGCTGAAGAATACTGCAAGTTGTACATTCGATGCATACGGCAGAAGACGCTGCCGAGGTGGGTAGCTCCCTTGTCTCACTTGCAGAGTGTGTGGTCCCTGGATCTGGTGTGTATGGATTTCTTGTAAGTAGAACCTGATGCCAGCAACACAGCGAATATCTTAGTTATCACAGACCACTACACCAGATATAACTATATAACAGTTACAGTACGGAAACAGGCCACCTTGGCCCTCCTAGTCCATGCCGAATGCTTACTCTCACCTAGTCCCACCGACCTACACTCAGCCCATAACCCTCCATTTCTTTCCTGTCCATATAGCTATCCAATTTTACTTTGAATGACAATATCGAACCTGCCTCTACTCCTTCTACTGGAAGCTTGTTCCACACAGCTACCACTCTCTGAGTAAAGAAGTTCCCCCTCGTGTTACCCCTAAACTTTTGCCCCCAACTCTCAACTCATGTCCTCTTGTTTGAATCTCCCCTACTCTCAATGTCAACTCTATCTATCCCCCTCATAATTTTAAATACCTCTATCAAGTCCCCCCTCGACCTTCTACGCTCCAAAGAATGAAGACCCAACTTGTTCAACCTTTCTCTGTAACTTAGGAGATGAAACCCAGGTAACATTCTAGTAAATCTTCTCTATTTTGTTGACATCTTGCCTATAATTTGGTTACCAGAACGGTACACATTTCTCCAAATTCGGCCTTATCAATGCCTTGTACAATTTTAACATTACATCCCAACTCCTATACTCAATGCTCTGATTTATAAAGGCCAGCATACCAAAAGCTTTCTTCACCACCCTATCCATATCAGGTTCCACCTTCAAGGAACTATGCACCATTATCCCTTGATCCCTCTGTTCTACTGCATTCTTCAATGCCCTACCATTTACCATGTATGTCCTATTTTGATTAGTCCTACCAAAATGTAGCACCTCACATTTATCAGCATTAAACTCCATCTGCCATCTTTCAGCCCACTCTTCTAACTGGCCTAAATCTCTCTGCAAGCTTGAAATCCTACTTCATTATCCACAACGCCACCTATATCAGTATCATCTGCATACTTACTAATCCAATTTACCACCCCATCATCCAGATCATTAAGATATATGACAAATAACATTGGACCCAGTACAGATCCCTGAGGAACACCACTAGTCACGGGCCTCAACCTGACAAACAGTTATCCACCACTACTCTCTGGCGTCTCCCATCCAGCCACTGCTGAATCCATTTTACTACTTCAATATTAATAACTAATGATTGAACCTTCCTAACTAACCTTCCATGTGGAACCTTGTCAAAGGCCTTACTGAAGTCTATATACACAACATCCACTGCTTTACCCTTGTCAACTTTCCTAGTAACCGCTTCAAAAAATTCAATAAGGTTTGTCAAACATGACTTTCCATGCACAAATCCATGTTGACTGTTCCTAATCTGACCCTGTCTATCCAGGTAATTATATATACCAACTCTAAGAATACTTTCCATTAATTTACCCAAGACTGACGTCAAACTTACAGGCCGATAATTGCTAGGTTTACTCTTAGAACCGTTTTTAAACAATGGAATAACATGAGCAATACATCAATCCTTTGGCACCATCCCTGTTTCTAATGACATTTGAAATATTTCTGTCAGAGCCCCTGTTATTTCTACACTAACTTTCCTCAAGGTACTAGGGAATATCCTGTCAGGACCCAGAGACTTATCCGCTTTTATATTCCTTAAAAGCCCCAATACTTCCTCTTCTTTAATCATCATCGTTTCCATAACTTCCCTACCTGTTTCCCTTACCATACACAATTCAATATCCTTCTCCTTAGTGAATACCGAAGAAGAGAAATTGTTCAAAATCTCCCCCATCTCTTTTGGTTCCACACATAGCTGTCCACTCTGATTCTCTCAAGGACCAATTTTATCCCTCAAAAATCTTACCTAGTTTTTTTGAACCTTTCGTAAGCTCTTCTTTTCTTCTTGACTAGATTTACAACTGCCTTTGTACACCATGGTACCATGGTTCCTGTACCCAACCATCCTTTCCATGTCTCATTGGAACATCCCTACTCAGAACCCCATGCAAATATCCCCTGAACATTTGCCACATTTCTTCCGTACGTTTCCCTGAGAACATCTATTTCCAATTTATCCTTCCAAGTTCCTGCCTGATAGCCTCATATTTCCAATTACTTCAATTAAACGTTTCCCTAACTTGTCTGTTCCTATCCCTCTCCAATGCTATGGTAAAGGAGATAGAATTATGATCACCATCTCCAAAATGCTCTCCCACTGAGAGATCTGACACCTGACCAGGTTCATTTCCCCACACCAGATCAAGTACAGCCTCTCCTCTTGTAGGCTTATCTGCATATTGTGTCAAGGAACCTTCCTGAACACACCTAACAAACTCCACCCCATCTAAACCCCTCAGTCTCAGGAGATGCCAATCAATATTTGGAAAATTAAAATCTCCTATAACAACCCTGTTATTATTACTCCTTTCCAGAATCTTTCTCCTTATCTGCTCCTCTGTCTCTGTTACTATTGGGTGGTCTATAAAAAAAACACCCAGCTGAGTTATTGACCCCTTCCTATTCCTAACTTCCACCCACAGAGACTCCATAGACAAACCCTCCATGTCTTCTTCCTTTCCTACGGCCGTGACACTATCTGTGATCAACAGTGGCACTCCCCCACCTCTTTTGCCTCCCTCCCTCCCTATCTTCTCTGAAACATCTAAAGCCTGGCACTTGAAGTAGCCATTCCTGCCCCTGCACCATCCACTTGAATACTAATTTAATTGTTTTGACACAAGAATGTGCGTGGAAAGACCTGTTTCTGTGTTGTACTGTTCTATGGTCTGTATCTAAGCAACAATAAACCTGATTCTGATTTTGGCCCTGCTCCAATTCAAGAGTTTAACTTGTTGACCTGTTCTATCTTTTTTCCCATAATGATTTTAAAACTAATAGAGTTGTGATCCAACTACCACTTCAGCTTACGGAAGTTAAACTCTCATTTGTTAAGCACTAGAAACATGAATCGCCGTCAGTTTAGACTGTAGGCCAAGTCCCGGTAAATGGTATCCACATAGAGTGATGCTGGAAGTCTGCACAGACATCTGCAGGTTGATCAAAGGGTCCTAATGAAGGATCTCAGCCCAGAATGTTGACTGTTTATTCTTACTGTAGATGCTGCCTGACCTTAGTTCCCCCAGCATTTTGTGTGTGTTACTTCAGGTAGATTTATCCAATTGTAGTTGTCACTGTGTGCTAAATTGTTGACAGGCATTGTGTTGGACTGATGTGTTAATCTGCGCTGGTGCGCCTTCATATGCCAGAGTATTCACTGGATCAAAGCCATGAGGTTTTAACAGTTAATGTGATTTTATTCATAATTCTTAACCCCATTCCACTCTTTCAATTTGAAAAGCTATCAACTGATCTGCAATTCATGCCACGTGCAGCAGGGAGGTGTTGGAATGCACCAAGGTGCAGACAGCAGACACCCAGGGCCATTGCTGTCCTTTCCCCCTGCACTGGATTGGGCTAAACACTCTTTTCCTCTCCTTATTTTCTGCCTGCTTTTGGCTGGGAAGGCTTTATAGATTTGTAAAGTGCATTAACGAGGTTGCTCTAAATCACTGGAATTGCTCCAAAATGGAACAAAAATGGCTTACAGATCTGTTCCTCTCTGCTGTACACCAAGTCTTGGTCATAAGCATCCTTGTACCAGTTTATTATTGCTGTGCAGTTCAGTACCAAAACATCAGCAGAACGCGCAGGCTTTTCCTACTAAGGATCAGAGGGCATCCACAGTGGCCAAAGTATTATGGGAGAATATTTCATTTATTATGGCCTCTCCAGGGTCTGGTGAGGACCTTGGAGATCAGCAAGAAGAGCAGGCGGAGTCAACATATTGGACAGCTGGCCCACAGTTACAACTGTACCCGAAATGAAGCTACCGTGTATTCACCATACTATCTGATGTTTGGGCACAAGGCAAAGTTGCCCATTGACCTTTGTTTTGGGACTGACGAGGGTGACTTACCACCAAAGACTTATCTGAAGTATGTGTCCGATATGAGAAGAAAGCTGAGGAGGGCTTATGAATCAGCTGGGGTCGGGGCTGCCAAGCAGAATCAAGGAAATAAGAGGAGGTATGATCAAAAGGTGAGATTCTCCCAACTCCTGCCGGGAGACCGAGCCCTCATAAGGAATTTGGAAGCATAAGCTGGCTGACCTCTGGGCGGCTGCACCCTATGTGATGGAGAGTCAGATGCCAAACGTACCAGTTTTCCGGGTGAAACCAGAGGATGGGAATAGACCTGTCAAGATTCTCCATCGGAACCACCTGCTGCCCCTGGGACAAGAGGTGCAGGTAGACCCAGAGCCTGACTTGGAGCCTACACCTAGTAAGAGGACTCTACGAAAATGCGGGGCGACTGCAGGGCTCACAGCAGGAGAGGCTAAGCTGGCCCCCACCCCTGAGAGGGATACTGATTTGGAGGATAGGACCTGGATGTGTGGTATATGCTGTCTTTTACTAACTCCCCATTGAGGAAGAGACTCTCAGCCCTTCTCCTGTTGTTGGGTGAAATTGGACCTATCTGTGGACAGCCTGGGTTGAAGCAGGACTCTGCAAGGGATGAAGCGGGGGTTGGCCATGGGACAGAGGGCTCTGAGTTGCCGATGGGCATGAGTGAGAGACTGGGGGAGGCCTCGCCAGGTAGACCAGAAGTATCCCTTGTAGTGTCTGAACCTGAAGAGTTAGGTGAGGGGGAACGGAGGTCTCAGGGAATTAGGAGACCTCTGGATAGGCTGGCCTATGTAGCACTGTGGGAACAGAGTGTGACCCCTACTGTTTTGGGGAGCTATGTCACTGCCTTTTACACCAGGATTGGGCTTTGTGTTTTGCAGGAAGGGTTGGTGAATTATTTCAACGTCCTGAGGACATGACTAAATTTGGGGGGGGGGGCAGTGTAAGGTTTCACTGCTAACATAATGGCCTCTCTGTAATGTTTCACTGCTAATGTAATGGTTTCCCTGTAGCAGCAATGTTTGGGTTATGATTAGAGGTAATGGGAGCTTTGGAATGTGTGCCAACAAATGAAAGACATGTTGTTCCTTTCTTGTAGGTCTGAGAGAAGGGACTCGCAGTCTTTTATTGGCGAGAGGTGAAGAGAAAAGATGCGAATGGAGAGAATTGGTAGTCTGCCGGATGGAGTGGACTTGGAACGAGGGTCTGAGGGTCAGCGACACTCGGAGGAGATCGATGGGGAGCGAATGGATGGAAATGTGAGCTCCAACATTGTGCATTAGGAGAAAGTTTATTAGGATACCACTGTCATTTTAATGTATATAAGTGTGTAATCGACTTTCTGAAAAGTCCTAGACTTTTTGATATTATTTGAGGATATTTTTGCAGATGAATTAAAGTGGGTATGCTTCCTGCTACACACTCCAGCTTAGTACATGGTGGTAATGCATCTTGTGTTAGTCTGGCAACTGTGATTAGACATTACAAGAAGAAGAGGTTCAGTTGTTCAGACCAGAATGGGGAAGAAATGTGATCTAAGTGACTTTGACCATGGAATGAATGTTGGTGCCAGATGGAGTGGTTTGAGTATCTTAAACTCCTTGATGTCCTAGGATTTTCACGCACAACAGTTGCAAGAGTTTACAGCAAATGGTGTGAAAAACAAAAAATCCAGTGAGTAGCAGCTCTGTGGACAAAAATACCTTGTTAATGAGAGAGGTCAGTGGAGAATGGCCAATCTAGTTCAAGCTGACAGGAAGGTGATAGTAATTCAAATAACCACAGGAGATACCTAACAAAGTGGCCACTAAATATATGTCGAACTATATTATCTCTAAAGCTATGGGCTTGTGATGGTGCTATAAGTAAGATTTTCATTACTCCTGGGCATTCATGTGCTTTGCATTTGCTGTGGAAGGCCTTTGAGTCATTTCTACACTGTAAATAATGGTCTGCTGTTTGGTGGGTTTTCAACTCCAGCAGAGCAGTGTATAGAGTCTGTCCTGTTCTGTTCCCTTCACCTGGCTCACAATTCTTGTACTGCTTGGCCTTCATCAATCATGGGATTGAGTTAAGGAGCCGAGAGGTAACGTTGCAACTATATAGGACCCTGGTTAGACCCCACTTGGAGTACTGTACTCAGTTCTGGTCGCCTCACTACGGGAAGGATGTGGAAACCATAGAAAGGGTTTAGAGGAGATTAACAAGGATGTTGCCTGGATTGGGGGGGGGGGCATGCCTTATGAGAATAGGTTGAGTGAACTCAGCCTTTTCTCCTTGGAGCGACAGAGAATGAGAGGTGATCTGATAGAGGTGTATAAGATGATGAGAGGCATTGATCATATGGATAGTCAGAGACTTTTTCCCAGGGCTGAAATGGCTAGCACGAGAGGGTGCAGTTTGAAGGTGCTTGGAAGTAGGTACAGAGGAAATGTCAGGAGTATATTTTTTTTTATGGAGAGAGTGGTGAGTGCATGGAATGGGCTGCCGGCAACGATGGTGGAGGTGGATACAACTGGGTCTTTTAAGAGACTCCTGGATAGGTGCATGGAGCTTAGAAAAATAGAGGGCTATGGGTAACTCTAGGTAATTTCTAAGGCAAGGACATGTTCAGCACAGCTTTGTGGGCCAAAGGGCCTGTATTGTGCTGCAGGTTTTCTAGGTTTCTATGTTTCTACTAGACTGTTTCATTGAAATGGGACCTTTTCCTTTTTTGTTTCTTTACTAACCATAAAGTCAAATTAAGAATCATAAAGCTCAATTGTGTAATCGCAAATTGTGTACTGTTTGTTATTTCATGGCACAGATTTTTAACGGGGCACATCACACAGCATCCACCCAAACAAGATATCTTAGGTTTGGCACGGCCGGGAGCTGTCTTCCCCTAGATTAAACCACTAGTCGAAACTAGGGTTACATTAAGAGCAGATGTGGCAGAGGCAGAGAAACTAAAGGAACAGAACAGCATTTTCACAACGGACAGTGGGAAAAAGCAGTCAAAATCACTGTGACGGTCAGTGAGTTTGTAAAAGATGTCAATAGATGTCAATGTTCTGAAATGGAGATAGAGAGATCGAGGACGGCAAGAGAGGTACAAGAGATGAACCAAATAAATTTAGTGGCAGCAGACACGAGGAAATCTGCAGATGCTGGAAATTCAAGCAACACACAAAAAATGCTAGTGAACGCAGCAGGCTAGGCAGCATCTATAGGAAGAGATACAGTTGACATTTCGGGCCAGGACCCTTCGTCAGGACTAACTGAAAGAAGAGATAGTAAGAAATTTGAAAGTAGGAGGGGGAGGGGGAGATCCAAAATGATAGGAGAAGACAGGAGGGGGAGGGATGGAGCTAAGAGCTGGAAAGTTGATTGGCAAAAGGGATACCAGGCTGGAGAAGGGAGAGGATCATGGAACGGGAATCCTGGGGAGAAAGAGAAGGGGGGAGGGGAGTCTGGAGGGTGGAGAGCAGGCAAGGAGTTATAGTGAGAGGGACAGAGAGAGAAAAGAGAGAGAGAGAGACAGAGAGAAAAAAGGGGGAAATATATTAAATAAATAAGGGATGGGGTGTGAAGGGGAGGAGGGCATTAGCGGAAGTTTGAGAAGTCAATGTTCATGCCATCAGGTTGGAGGCTACCCAGACGGAACATAAGGTGTTGTTCCTCCAACCTGAGTGTGGCTTCATCTTGACAGTAGAGGAGGCCATAGATAGACATATCAGAATGGGAATGGGACGTGGAATTAAAATGTGTGGCCACTGGGAGATCTTGCTTTCTCTGGCGGAGAGAGTGTAGGTGCACTGGGAGATCTTGCTTTCTCTGGCGGGCAGGGTGGAATTTGCAGATAAAGTTGATGAAATTGACAAACAGAGTAGGTATAAAGATTCAAATGCCTGCAGCAGTGTTTATGACTGTGAGTCTAGCCTGTTAGCAAGGTTCCACAACCACGCCTTTAACAACACATTGTGCAGAACAAAAAGATTAATGCATTGACAATTATCCCATTTAAGCCACTTCAACTCACTCTATCAGAGATATCTTAGAATCATAGAATTATAGAAAAGTACAGCACAGAAACAGGCCCTTCAGCCCATCTAGTCCATGTCGAACCATTTAAAATGCCTACTCCCATTGACCTGCCCCTGGACCACAGCCCTTCATACCCCTAACATCCATGTACTTATCCAGATTCCTCTTAAATGCTGAAATCAAAACCATATCCACCACTTCCACTAGCAACTCCTTTCACACTCTGAGTGAATAAGTTCCCCTTATGTTCCCTTTAAATGATTTCACCTTTCACCCTTAACCAATGACCTCTAGTTCTAGTCTCACCCAAACTCAATTGAACAAGTCTGCTGGCATTTGCCCTATCTATACCCCTCATAATTTTGTATACCTCTATCAAATCTCCTCTCAATCTATGTTCCAAGAAATAAAATCTTTCCACATAACTCAGATCCTCCAAACCCCGCAACATCTGTGTAAATTTTCTCCGTACTCTTTCAACCTCATTTATATCTTTCCTGTTGGTAGGTGACCAAAACAGTACACAATATTCCAAATTAGGGCTCACCAATGTCTTATTCAACACAACATCCCACCTCCTGTGCTCAGTACACTGACTTCTGAAGACCAATGTGCCAAAAGCTTTACAGCCTTATCTACCTGTGGATTGTAGCTCTGCTTTCCCGGAACCCTTTGTTCTACCACTTTCCTCAGTGCCCTATATCATTCACTGTATAAGACCTACCCTTGTTGATCTTACTGAAATGCAACACCTCGCACATATCACCATTAAATTCCATCTGCCATTTTTCGACCCATTTTTCCAGCTGGTTCAGATCCTGCTACAAGCCATGACAGTCTTCCTTGCTGTCCACTACAACCCTCATCTTGATGTCAGCCACAAATTTGCTGATCCTGTTAACCACATTTTCATCTAGCTCATTGATATAGATGACAAACAGTAATGGACCCAGCACTGATCCCTACAGCACTCCACTAGTCACAGGTCTTCAGTCAGAGATGTTACCATCAACTGCCATGCTCTGGCTTTTTTCCGTAAAGCTAATCTCGGATCCAATTTACTACCTCATCCTGAATGTGGAGGGACTAATCTTCTTGACCAACTTCACATGTGGATCCTTGTTAAATGCCTTGCCAAAGTCCATGTAGACAACATCCATTGCCTTGCCTTCATCAATATTCCTGGCAACTTCCTCAAAGAACTCTATAAGATTCATCAGACATGACCTACCATGCACGAAGCCATGTTGACTATCCTTAATCAGTTTATGCCTCTCCAAGTACTCATATCCAGTCCCTTAGAATACCTTCCAATAACTTTCCCACTACTGATGTCAGGCTCACTGACCTGGAAGTTTCTGGTTTATTTTTAGAGCCTTTCTTAAACAGTGGAACAACATCTCCTCCTCTGTAATCTGTACAGAGTCCACAAAGTTGATGCCATTTTGCCTGACTGCTACAGACTCTGTATCTGTCTCCCGAGGAAGTACAGATGCAAACTAATGCATTTAAGATCCTCCATATGTTTTGGCTCCATGCGTGGATTACCAATCCAATTTTCCAGAGAGTTAATTTTGTCCCTTGCAATCCTTTTGCTCTTAACTTATCTGTAGAATCCTTCAGGATTCTCCTTCTTCTTATCTGCTAAGGCAACCTCATGCCTTTTTTTAGCCTTCCTGATTTCTTTCTTTAGTATCCTCATATATCAAAGGTTTCAAAGGTACATTTAATGTCAGAGAAATGTATACAATATATATCCTGAAATGCTTTTTCTTCACAACCATCCACGAAAACAGAGTGTCCCAAAGAATGAATGACAGTTAAATGTTAGAAGCCCAAAGTTCTAGCTCCCCTCCCTCCTGCACGTAAGCAGCAGCAAACAATCCCCTCTCCCCCCAACAGCAAAAAAAGCAGCAGCACCCACCAAGCACTTAGCATGCAGCAAAAGCAACAGCAAAGACACAGACTTGCAGTACTCCAAAGACTTCGCGTTTCACCCAGTATTTAACATACCATAGGCCCCCTCTCTCTCCCTAATAAGGGAGAAAGAGGCATCTCTGTTTCACAGCGAGAGGGGAAAAATAACAAACAACTCACTGATTTATGATGTTAAATATCCATTGCATTGCTTTTTCCGATCTCTGTGCCCAAAGATCTCAGGTCTCTGGGCACACAGCCAAAGATCTGCCCCTCCCATGACTCACCAGTCTGTCGGGACACTGACATTCGATCTGCCCGTCTCCAGAACCCCGAGATCCTAGGCCTCCAAAGGTGAACCAAACTCTTGGCATACTCCATAAGCCATGCCCTTGACATACTCCATACTTATACTCCATAAGCACCTCATTTGTTCCTACCTGCCCCTACCTGTCAATCACTGCCTTTCTTAACCAGGGCCTCAATATTTCTTGAAACCCAAAATTCTTACACCTGTTAGCTTTATCTTTTATTCTGACAGACATATACAAGCTTCATACTCCCAAAATTTCATTTTTGAAGGCCTCCCACTTACCAAATACACTTTTGCCAGAAAACAGCCTGTCCCAATCCACATTTGCCATATCCTTTCTGATGCTGTCAAAACTGGCCTTTCTCCAATTTAGAATCTCAAACAGACCTATCTTTTTGCACATTTACTTTGAAACGAATGGCAATGAGATCACTAGATGCGACGTGTTTCCCTACACAAACTTCTATCGCTTACTGTGTCTCATTCCCTAATGGCAGATTATCGCACAGTCTCTCATTGGGACTTCTATCCACTGATTGAGGAAATTTTCCTCAACATGTTTGACAAACTCCATCCCATCTAGTCCTTTTACAGTATGGAAATTGATATGTGGAAAGTTAAAATCACGTACTATAACAAACTTATATTTTTTGCAACAGTCCGCGATCAATCTCTCTACAAGTTTGTTCCTCTAAATCCCTCACGCTGTTGAGTGGTCTGTAATATAGGCCCATTAATGTGGGCATACTGTTCTTATTCCTCAGCTCCATGCGTAATGCCTCGCTAGATGAGTTCTGCAGACTGTCCCTGACTGAGCCTGAGCACTGCTGTGACATTTTCCCTAACACTACCCTTCCTCCTGTAATCCCTCCCGCTCTGTAGCGTCTGAACCAACAGGACCCCAGAATACTGAGCTGCCAGTCCTGCTCCTCCTGCAGCCAAGCCTCAGTCCCCATAAGCGATCAGGTAGCGGCAGGGCACATTTTAGTTGCTGAGGAGCAGGCAGAGGCTGTGGGGAGAGGGAGAGATCTCCCAGTGATCACTCAGGGAAACACCAGTCCTGATCAATGACAGTCATGCTAGTAAGAAGGTTCTGTCTGCTAGGCAGACCACCATAAGATTCAGTTAGGAACCGGCTACAACCACCTCTCCCACTAGACAACAGGAGAGGCGAGGAAAGAAATGCTGTGTCCTCACAAGATAATCAGGGTGATCTGCACAGCTCTGTTTATAGCTCCTGCACGCAAATTCTCTGGGAGTGCATATTTATGCAGATTTCTGAGTTTTTTTTAAACAGAAGTACTGATCGTCAGGAAATACAAGGATGTTGTATCAAGCCAATAAAGTAAGGTGCATGGACACATTAATTCATTATAATCAGTATAGGTGCTTTGCATATCAGGTTGTGTGGGAACTTTCTCCCTTAGTTTGGCTGCCCTGGCCAATTACACTTCATTAGTGTTTCAGAATGGATTGTGGAAAGGGGAACTTAGTTTCCACTAGATAATGTAATTCTGTGCACTCCTTTAGGAGTCTTTCTGTTAAGTAGTCAATTATATCTTGGATGACTACTGCCTGCCTTTGTTGCTTAGCCGGGACACATCCCTCAGTAACGGCTGCCCTCTTCCCTTGCTCTCCAGACTCTTTGTCCTCAGGATCTGTGTCTGCTTGTTGTGCTTCCTCCAGCAGCAGGTTTCCTCTGTGACACGGCAGCAGACAACAATGAATTCTCCAAGCTTGCTTGTGTTGCACTGTTAAGCAGCCCTGGACTTTTGCAACTATTTAAATCTCGTTGCCAAACCTTTCCAACTGTGGTCTCGGCCCTTGTGTTGGTCGTAATGTATCTGCATTCATGTGTAGCATGAGGAGCCAGGGAAGTGGGGTTGTAAAGTAAAGTGCGCGATTACCTCCATACATAACTACTGCAGAAGGGACAGCATGACCTCATGAAGAGGTTTGTTCATTTATTTTGTTCCAGAGTGAAGTAGAGACACAAAGCAATCTGTTTAAATGCATGCTTCCCTGAGTTTTATGTTACTTCAGTTCATTTGCAATAAAGGGCCAGTTTATGTTTGAAACAAATCTGAATCATACTTATCTTTAAAATCAAAACATCTGGGCAGTCAGAATTTTTTTTTATGGCCATTTTAGGAATGTTTGAAAAATATTCCAGAACTTTACCACATGCAAGGTGGCTTTCGCCTCAGCACAATACAGAAAAGAGGACACCTAGAGTAGAATAGTACAGCAAAGGAACAGGCCATTCGGCCCTCAGTGTTGTGTTGACCCAGCTAAAAAGCAGATTAAAAACACCAAAACACTACCCCTACCTACACCATGTTCATATCCCTCCATCTTCCTCATATCCATGCGTCTATCCAAATGTCTCTTAAAAGCCTCTGATGTATTTGCTTCTACCACCATATCAGGCAACACAATTCAGGCATCCACTACTCTGAGTAAAAAACTTAACCCTCGCATACACCTTGAATCTACCCCTCTCACCTTCAATGTATGCCCTCTGGTACTAGACATTAGGAAACTGATACTCTGTGTCCACAATGTCTCCCATACACTTATAAACCTCTATTAGATCTCTCCTTAGTTTCCAGTGCTCCACAGAAAACAATCCAAGTTTATCCAGCTTCTCATGATAGCACATGCTCCCTAAGCCAGGCAGCATCCTGGTAAACCTCTTCTGCACCCTCTCCAAAGCCTCAACATCCTTCCCATAGTGGGACAATCAGAACTGTATGCAATACTCCAAATGTTGCCTAACCAGAGTTTTATAAAGTTGTGACATAACTTTCGACTTTGGAACTCAGACACCTGGATTAGTTTGGCAGAATTATCCTACAGCCACGAAGTTGGGGCAGAATATGAAGGTGTCCAGGAATTGCAAAAACTCACTAAATGTTGCAAGTTTCATGCTAATACATGTGAAGGTATAATCAACCACTGTCTTGTGACTGAGATTGCAGACCCAAAGATGGGTGAAATGTTGCTTCAAGAAAATTAATTTAACCTTAGAGAAATCATCTAAGATTTTTCATTAGCACAAAAAGAATAGAACTTCAGCTAAAAGTAAAGACACATGCATCAGAATATAAGACAACAAGGACACTTATTTCAGAATGCTGTTTCTGGATTTCATTTTGGCATTCAACGCTATTGTCCCACAGACCTTGGTGAACAAACTCCTACTCCTCAATCTAAATACACCTCTGTGAATCCTCAGATACTTCAGCAAAACTCAGGTAGTCAGGATGCACAACTATTCTTCACTCCCCATCATGCTCAACATGGGATCACCCCAGGGCTCTATGTAAAGCTTATGAAAGGTTCAAGAAACTAGGTACTGTTCGAGCTCTAGAAAATTACAAGGGTGCCAGGATGGAGCTTAAGAATGGATTTAGGAGAGCCAGAAGCCATGAGAAGGCCTTGGTAAGCAGGATTAAAGAAAACCTCAAGGCATTCTACAAGTATGTGAAGAGCAAGAGGATGAGCCGTGTGAGAATAGGACCAATCAGGAGCAAGAGTGGAAATGTGTGCAAGGAGCTGGAACAGGTAGCGCAGGTACTTAGTAAATACTTCAATATTCACCAGGGAAAAGGATCTTGGCAATTGTGGGGATGTCTTACGGTGGACTGAAACACTTGAGTGTATAGACATTAAGGAAGAATATGTGCTGGAGCTTTGAAAGGTATTAAGTTAGATAAGTCACCAGGACCATATGGGATATACCCAGGCTACTGTGGGAAGTGAGGAAGGTGATTGCTGAGCCTCGGGCAATGATCTTTGCATCATCAATAGGGACGGGAGAAGTACCAAAGGATCGGAAGGTTGTAAACCTTGTCCCCTTGTTCAAGAAAGGAAGTAGAGATAACCCAGAAAATTATAGAGCAATGAGTCTTACTTCAGTGGTGGGGAAGTTGTTGGAGAAGATCCTGAGAGGCAGGACTTATGAGCATTTGAAGAGACATAATTGGATTAAGAATAGTCAGCATGGCTTTGTCAAGGGCAGGTTGTGGCTTATGAGCCTGATTGAATTCTTTGAGGATGTAACAAAACATATTGATGAAGGTAGAGCAGTAGATGTACTGTTTATGGATTTCAGTAAGGCATTTGATAAGGTTCCCCATGCAAGGCTCATTCAGAAAGTAATGTGGCATGGGATCCAAGGAGACCTTGCTTTGTGGATCCAGAATTGGCTTGCCCACAGAAGGCAAAGGGTGTTTGTGGATGGTTCATATTCTGCATGGAGGTCAGTGACCGGTGGTGTTCCGCAGGGATCTGTTCTGGGACCCCCCCTCTTTGTGATTTTTACAAATGACCTGGATGAGGAAGTAGAAGGGTGGGTTAGTAAGTTTTTTGATGACACAAAAGTTGGGGGTGTCGTGGATAGCCTGGAACGCTGTCAGAGGTTACAGTGGGGATCGATAGGATGCAGAACTGGGCCGAGATGTGGCAGATGGAGTTCAACCCAAGTAAGTGTGAAGTGGTTCATTTCAGTAGGTCAAATTTGAAGACAGGATATAATATTAATGATAAGACTCTTGGCAGTGTGGTGGATCAGTGAGATCTTGGGGTTGGTGTCCATAGGACACTCAAAGCTGCTGCACAGATTGACAGTATTGTTAAGAAGGTGTATGATGTGTTGGCCTTCATCAAGCATGGCATTGATTCAAGGGCCATGAGATAACGTTACAGCTATATATGACCTTAGTTAGACCCCACTTGGAGTACTGTGTTCATTTCTGGTTATCTCATTACAGGAAGGATGTGGCTACTATAGAGAGAGTGTAGTGGAGATAGACAAGGATGTTGCCTTGATTAGAGAGTGTGACTTACGAGAATAAGTTGAGTGAACTCAGCCTTTTCTCCTTGGAGCAGTGGAGGATGAGAGGTGACCTGATAGAGGTATATAAGATGATGACAGGCATTGATCGTGTGGATAGCCAGAGGCTTTTTCCCAGGGCTGAAATGGCTAACATGAGCAGGCATCATTTTAAGGTGCTTGGAAGTAGGTACGGGGTGGGGGGTGTCAGAGGCAAGTTTTTCCACACAGAGAGTGGTGGGTGCGTGGAATGCTCTGCCAGCGATGGTGGTAGAGGTGGATACAATAAGGTGTTTTAAGAGACTCTTAGTTAGGTACATGGAGCTTAGAAAAATAGAGGGCTATGTGGTAGGGAAATTCTAGGCAGTTTCCAGACTGTTTACATGGTTGGCACATCACTGTGGGCAGAAGGGCCTATAATGTGCTATAGATTTCTATATTTCTATGTTTCTATGTTTTATTATGCTCTTTATCTTATTGTGTTTTATTTTATGCTGCATCAGATCTGGAGTAACGATTATTTCATTCTCATTGATAGTTGTGTACCAAAATGACATTGAACATTCTTGGAACTTGAATCTGAAAGTAATTAGCAAGTCAATATTTTAGTGGTAGAGTGGAGAAGTTACTGGACAAGAAGCCTGAATTCTTGGTCATTAGTAGAGAGGCACATTTGAATTATTAGATAGCGAATGTAAGTTTATGGAGTAAAATTTAATCAATTCTGGAATTAAATCTAGTCTCAGTATTCTGTAAACAACCAGTTTGTAAAATCTCATCTGTTTCTCTGATAGCCTTAGGGAAATTGTTGTACTTACATTTTCTGGCCTATAAATGACAACAGACCCACCCATAACTCCTGAAAGCCTCCACAGTTCAGAGGTAATTAAAGATTGGCCATAAATGCTCTCATCGTCACTAACACCCACATTCCAAGAACATCTAATTAAATAGATAGGAAATGTAGCTTCAAGAAATCACTAGAGGTGTCAGATGAAAGGTGCAAACTAAATCTAAGGAAGGCCCTAGGACACCAGATCGTAGTCTGGGCGGAACAATTCATTCCACAGAGAAAAGTTACACCTGATTTGGGTACAAAATGCAGCAAAGACCGGCACGTAGCATACAGCGTGGTACTGTAGCAGAGTATTTAACTTAATGTTGTTGTTCGCCAGGCACCAGGTTCAATTCCACCACTGTCTGTAAGGACCTCTATGTTCTCCCTGTGACTGCATGGCTTTTCCTCTGGGTCACCTAGTTTCCTCTCACATATTGAAGACATATTGATTAGTTAGTATCTATAATCGGGTCTCGTTGGGCCAGGAAGACCTGTTATAGTGCAGTATCGCTAAATAAAACTAAATAATCAAGTGCCTTGGAAAACAGTTCTATGTACATAGAAACGTAGAAAACCTACAGCATGATGCGGGACCTTTGGCCCACAATGCTGTGCCGAACATGTACTTACTTTAGAAATTACCGAGCGTTACCCAAAGCCCTCTATTTTTCTAAGCTCATATACATATCCAGGAGTCTCTTAAAAAGACCCTATTGTATCCACCTCCACCACCTTTTCCGGCAGCCCATTCCACACATTCACCAATCTCTGCGTAAAAAAACTTACCCCTCACAACCCCTCAGTACCTACTTCCAGGCACCTTAAAACTGTGCCCACTTGTGTTAACCATTTCAGCCCTGGGAAAAAGCCTCAGACTATCCACATGATCAATGCCTCACATCATCTTATACACTTCGATCGGGTCACCTCTCATCCTCTATCACTCCAAGAAGAAATGGCCAAGTTCACTCAATCTATTCTCTCATAAGGCATGCTCCCCAATCCAGTCAACATCCTTGTAAATCTCCTTTTCACCCTTTATATAGTTTCCACATCCTGCCTGCAGTGAAGGGACCAGAACTGAGCACAGTACTCAAAGTGGGGTCTGACCAGGGTTCTGTATAGCTGTGACATTACCTCTCGGCTCATAAACTCAATCCCATGATTGATGAAGGCCAATGCACCGTATGCCTTCTTAACCACACAGTCAACCTGCGCAGCAGCTTTGAGTGTCCTATGGACTCGGACCTCAAGATCCCTCTAATCCTTCACACTGCCAAGAGTCTTGCCATTAATGCTATATTCTTCCATCATATTTGACCTACCAAAGTGAACCACCTCACACTTATCTGGGTTGAACTCCATCTGCCGCTTCTCAGCCCAGTTTTGCATCCTATCGATGTCCCGCTGTAACTTCTGACAGCCCTCCACACTATCCACAACACCCCCAACCTTTGCACCATCAGCAAATTTACTAACCCATCCCTCCACTTCCTCATCCAGGTCATTTATAAAAATCATGAAGAGAAGGAGTCCCAGAACAGATCGCTGAGGCACACCTCTGGTCACCGACCTCCATGCAGAATATGACCCACCTACAACCACTCTTTGTCTTCTGTGAGCAAGCCAATTCTGGATCCACAAAGAAAGGTCTCCTTGGATTCCATGCCCCCTTACTTTCTCAATAAGCCTTGCATGAGGTACCTTATCAAATGCCTTGCTGAAATCCATATTCACTACATCTACTGATTTCCTTCATCAATGTGTTTAGTCACATTCTGAACAAATTCGATCAGGCTCGTAAGGCACGACCTGCCTTTCACAAAGCCCCGCTGACTATTCCTAATCATATTATGTCTCTCCAAATGTTCATAAATCCTGCCTCTCAGGATCTTCTCCATCAACTTACCAACCACTGAAGTAAGACTCACTGGTCTATAATTTCTTGGGCTATCTCTACTCCTTTTCTTGAATAAGGGAACAACATTTGCGACCCTCTAATCCTCCGGAACCTCTTCCGTCCCCATTGATGATGCCAAGGTCATTGCCAGAGGCTCAGCAATTTCCTCCCTAGCCTCCCACAGTAGCCTGGGCTACATCTCATCTGGTCCTGGAGACTCATCCAACTTGCTTTTCAAAAGCGCCAGCACATCCTTTTTCTTAATGTCTATATGCTCAAGCTTTTCAGTCCACTGTAAGTCATCCCTACAGTCGCCAAGATCCTTTTCCATAGTGAATACTGAAGCAAACTATTAATTATGTATCTCTGCTATCTCCTCTGGTTCCATACACACTTTTCCACCATCACATTTGATTGGTCCTATTCTCTCACGTCTTATCCTTTTGCTCTTCATATACTTGTAGAATGCCTCGGAGCTTTCATTAATCCTGCTCACCATGGCCTTCTCATGGCCCCTTCTGGCTCTCCTAATTTCACTCTTAAGCTCCTTCCTGCTGGCCTTAATCTTCCAGATCTCTATCATTACCTAGTTTTTAGAACCTTTCATAAGCATTTCTTTTCTTCTTGACTAGATTTTCGACAGCCTTTGTACACTATGCTTCCTGTACCCTACCATCCTTTCCCTATCTGATTGGAACATACCTATGCATAACTCCACTCAAATATCCCCCGAACATTTGCCACATTTCTGCTGTACATTTCCCTGAGAACATTCATCCCAATTTATGCTTCCAAGTTCCTGCCTGATAGCTTCATATTTCCCCTTACTCCAATTAAATGCTTTCCTAACTTGTCTGTTCCTATCCCTCACCAATGTTATGGTAAAGGAGATGAAATTGTGATCACTATCTTCAAAATGCTCTCCCACTGAGACCTGACGCCTCACCAGGTTCATTTCCCAATACCAGATCAAGTAAAGCTTATAGGCTTATCAACATATTGTGTCAGGAAATCTTCCTGAACACACCGAACAAACTCCACCCCATCTAAACCCCTTGCTCCAGGGAGATGCCAATCAATATTTGGTAAATTAAAATCTCTCACCAGGACAACCCTGCTATTATTGCATCCTTCCAGAACCTGTCTCCCTATCTGCTCCTCTGTGTCCCTGTTACTATTGGGTGGTCTATAAAAAACACCCAGTCAAGTTATTGACCCTTTCCTGTTTTTAACTTCCACCCAGAGATTCAGTAGACAACTCCTTCATGACTTCCTCCTTTTCTGCAGCCATAACACTATCTCTGATCTGCAGTGCCACACTCCCCACCTCTGTTGCCTCCTTCCCTGTCCTTTCCAAAACAGCTAAATCTTGGCACTCCAAGTACAATTCCTGCCCCTGAGCTATCCAAGTCTCTATAATGGCCACAACATCATAGCTCCAAGTATTGATCCACGCTCTGAGCTCATCCGCTTTGTTCATGATGATTCTTGCATTAAAATAGACACATCTCAAACCACTGGTCTGAGCGCATCCCTTCTCTGTCACTTGCCTATCCTCCCTCTTGCACTGTCTCCAAGCTTTCTCTATTTGTGATCCAACCGCCGTCTCTTCAGTTTGGTTCCCACCCCACATTAATTCTAGTTTAAACTCTCCCCAACAGCCTCATCAAACCTCCCTGCCAGGTCCCTCTCGGATTCAAGTGCAACACGTTCGTTTTGTACAGGTCACACCTGCCCCAAAAGAGGTCCCAATGATCCAGAAATCTGAATCCCTTCCCCCTACTCCAATCCCTCAGGTGCACATTTATCCTCCACCTCACTCTATTCCTATATTCACTGTTGTGAGGCACAGGCAGTAATCCTGAGATTACTACCTTTGATGTCCTGCTTCTCAACGTCCTTCCTAACTCCCAGGCAGTCTGTTTTCAGAACCTCCTCCCTTTTCCTACCTATGTCGTTGGTACCAATATGTAGAACAACCTTAGGCAGTTCACCTTCGCACTTCAGGATATAGTGGACGCAGTCAGAAACAACACACAGCAGGCAAGCAGTCGGCACAGTCTCTCTGCACAGAGGCATGAATACATCTGACCTCTGTATTCAGATTCCCACTCTGAAATTTTTTTTCCTAAATATTAAGGAAAACTAATAATAAGCAATAGAATTTATTGCTAATGGGAATGCTATGACAGGCAGATTGGGTGCCATGGTAGCATAGTGGTTAACGTGGTGCTATTACAGTTCAGGACATTGGAGTTCAGAGTTCAATTCTGATGTCATCTGTAAGGAACAACAGGAATTCTGCAGATGCTGAAAATTTAAGCAACACACATCAAAGTTGCTGGTGAAAGCAGCAGGCCAGGCAGCATCTCTAGGAAGAGGTGCAGTTGACATTTCAGGCCGAGACCCTTCGTCAGGACTAACTGAAGGAAGAGTAAGAGATTTGAAAGTTGGAGGGGGAGGGGGAGATCCAAAATGATAGGAGGAGGGGGAGGGATGGAGCCAAGAGCTGGACAGTTGATTGGCAAAAGGGATATGAGAGGATCATGGGACAGCAGGCCCAGGGAGAAGGAAAGGGGGAGGGGGGAACCCAGAGGATGGGCAAGGGGTAAAGTGAGAGGGACAGAGGGAGAAAAAGGAGAATGAGAGAAAGAATGTGTGTATAAAAATAAGTAACAGATGGGGTACGAGGGGGAGGTGGGGCATTAGCGGAAGTTAGAGAAGTCGATGTTCATGCCATCAGGTTGGAGGCTACCCAGACGGAATATAAGGTGTTGTTCCTCCAACCCGAGTGTGGCTTCATCTTTATAGTAGAGGAGGCCGTGGATAGACATGTCAGAATGGGAATGGGATGTGGAGTTAAAATGTGTGGCCACTGGGAGATCCTGCTTTCTCTGGCGGACAGAGCGTAGGTGTTCAGCAAAGCGGTCTCCCAGTCTGTGTCGGGTCTCGCCAATATATAAAAGGCCACAACGGGAGCACCAGACGCAGTATATCACCCCAGCCGACTCACAGGTGAAGTGTCGCCTCACCTGGAAGGACTGTTTGGGGCCCTGAATGGTGGTAAGGGAGGAAGTGTAAGGGCATATGTAGCACTTGTTCCGCTTACACGGATAAGTGCCAGGAGGGAGATCAGCGGGGAGGGATGGGCGGGGGACGAATGGACAAGGGAGTCGTGTAGGGAGCGATCCCTGCGGAAAGCCGGGGGGGGGGGGGGGGGAGGGAAAGATGTGCTTAGTGGTGGGATCCCGTTGGAGGTGGCGGAAGGAGTAAGGAGTCTGTTTGTCCTCACTGAAAAGATTGGGTTTTCTCTGGGTGCTCAGCTTTCCTCCCACAGTGCGCAGGCATACTGGCTAGTAGGTGAATTGGTCATTATAAATTATCCCATGATTCGGCTAGGATTAAATCGAGGTTGCTGGGCAGTGCATCTCAAAGGGGCCTATTCCGTGCTGTATCCCAAAAAATAAAAATACACTGAAATGAAGAGCCATGATTTACATATTTGATGGAAGGAAACATTATACGTATATACAAAGGGAGCAAAAACTATCAAAATCTTTCTTTCAATTTTCCTTGATGAAAAATCATTTTAGGATTTAAGATGGATAATTCAACTACGGTCTTACCCTTGAGAACTAAATGACCACTCTTGTTACCAATGTTACTCTGTCTTCATCCAGATATTTTTCTATCTTAGGAGAGTGTGTTACTCGGAAAAGACCATAAAACTACAAGATATAAGAGAAGAATTAGGCCATTTAGCCCATAGAGTCTGCAGTGATACTTCCAGGTGCCTGCTCTCCTTGTCCTTCAAGATAGTGGAAGGCTTGGACTTGGTTGTCCCAGGCTATTTGAGGCACACACCATTGGGAGCATTTAATAGGTCGTGTGAGCTTGTCCCCATTACCACCCCCAGCTATAACGAATGCTATTGCATTTCCTTATTTTCCTGTATATGGCTGTAAGAAAGTGCATCTCAAGGTAGTACATGGAGCCATATATGTACTTTAATAATAAATTTAATTTCAGATTCAAGATTAAAAGCACATTATTAAATATATAAATTATACACCTTGAAATTTGACTGCTTACAGGCAGACACAAAACAAGAAACTCGAATAACCCAATTAAAAAAAAGACCAAAAACCACTGCGCAGAGAAAGAGGGAAAAGTAACACATCATGCCAACAATAGAAGCAGGCCAACAGCATCCTGAGCCAGACTGGGAGTCCCAGTTCCTCTCCTGGAGCAGCTGGGGTAGGCCCAAGCCAAGCTTCGGTCCCCAGTTTCACACTAGTGGGGCTGAAACACACAGCAGCTGGCTCAGTTCACAGTCTTGGCACCACGGAGAAAGAAATGAACATTCACAGGAGAGCGAGCAAAATCCCCTGCCGCGCCTCCATACCAGAGTTTATCTGTGCCGCTGTTTAAATTGCCCAGGCATCAAGTAGAGCCACATTTTAGGACCCAGATCCAGGCGCCCCCATACGCTAGGCCGCCCCTAGATGCTCATCCACCTAACCCGGGTGTGAGGCCCAAAGCTGTTCTGAATCGCACCACGTCAGCTCAGTGCCTGGAGCGATTCAGCCTCACACCCGGGTTAGGTGGATGAGCATCAGAACTCTTCCGTATCGATTCCTCTCCAAATCATTCACTCCATCTCTGGTAGCAATACAAAATCTGTCTGCGGATCTGGCGGCTTGAACACATTGTGCCTTGCAAAGACCCAGCATGGCTCATACCCAAACCAGCCTCAGCTCTGCCTGCCTCCTCGCTGTCTGCAGTGATAGCTAATCACAATTTGCTCATGAAAGATGTTATAAGTATGACTTTGATACCACCAAGATGCACAGAAAAACCATAAAACATAGGAGTCAAATTAGGCCATTTGGCCCATCGAGTCTGCTCTGCCATTAGTGCTGCAGTGAATAAAACTGTCAGAAATGGAGCAGATTCCAAATGATTCAGTCCCTGGGTAGTTGCTGATGCTTATCATGGGTGGAAGCTGCAAGAAAGAACTCAGAAATACAAGTGTACATAACTTCAAACACAACGGGCATGCAAGCCAGTGTTGGACGGGAAGTGCTGACTGAATGGGGCCTGGCTTATAAAGTTTCGAATGAACTTAGGTTTTTGGAAGATTGAAGGCAAGAGCATGGGGACAGCCAGGATCCAGTTGTATTTGTCAGTCCTGCAATGACCAGAGATACAGATGAGATAGAGACTGGTTAACATGCAAGCTGTGATGGTTCTCATGGGGAGCATTAAAACTAAGCCCAGTTGCATTCTTATCCAATGTTTCTTAATTATACTGCCTGATAAATGCACTGTAAAATTATTGGGGTAAGTGAAAGATGCATTCTCTGTGCTTCCAAGTGAAACTACAAACAAGAAAATGTTCTGATCTTTAATAATTTAGAACAGCAGATTTTGCCTTATCAGAGCATACACTCTTTAGGACATTACAAGAGCACACGCTTAACTGATTATCAAAGACTTAGAGCTAAATGATAACAGTTTGATTGAAACAGGAAAGCAGAACAAACCATGATTAGTCAAGTGCATTTAACTTCACAAAGTCATCAGAAGAAGCACACGTACCACAAGTCACCTCTGCAATCATGAATCACAATGCTGACCTAGGAAATTTTTTTTATAGAACACCTGAATAAAACACTAGGATAGGTCTGGTCCTTGGGTTGAGATTCTAAATTGGAGAAAGGCCAGTTTTGGTGGCATCAGAACAGATCAGTTAAATGTGATTGACACAGGTTGTTTTCTGGCAAAGGTGTATTTGGAAGCCAGAAGGCGGTAGTAGATGGTTGCCTCTCCGATTAGAGGCTTGTGACTAGTGTTGTGCTGGAGGGAGCAGTACTGGATCCATTGTTGTTTGTCATTTAAGTCAATGATCTGGATGATAATGTGGTAAACTGAATCAGCAAATTTGCTGATGAAACCTCGAATGGGGACGTAGTAGACAGCAAGGAAGACTATCAGAGCTTGCAGCAGGACCTGGGCCAGCTGGTGAAATGGGCTGAAAAATGGCAAATGGAATTTAGTGCAGACATGTGTGAGGTGTTGCACTTTGGGAGCACCAACTACTGTAGATCTTGCATGGTGAGCAGTTGGGCACTGAGGAGTGCGGTGAAAAAGGAGGATATAGGAATAAAAATCCTTGATTTCTTGAAAATGCCATCACAGATAGGACAGTAAGGAAAGATTTTGGTACATTGGTCTTCATAAATCAACGTGTAATGCCTTGGTTAAGGACCAGGCTTTATTTTATTAATATAGTTATGCTATTAGGCATTTTATTTTCTGCAGATCTCAAAATGCAAACTATATAAAAAGTGTTTCAATCACAGATAAGAGAACATCTGCAGATGCTGGAAATCCGAGCAACAAAATACAAAATGCTGGAGGAAATCAGCAGGCCAGGCAGCATCTCTGAAGAAAAGTACAGTCGACGTTTTGGGCCGAAACCCTTCGGCAGCACTGTTCCTTTAGTAACATTGAGTATTTCATTTCTGCTGTTTAAAATAAATATTCAGCTGATTAAGTTAGGCTTTCTGTAATTAGCTAATAGGATTTGTCTTATAAACATTTTCTTGAGAAAGTGTGGGAAAAGAACTGGGAGCCATTTTCTTTTTAAACAGAGGGCGTGGGATAGGAGGAGTTCGGAGAAGGATGGAGAAAGACAGAGGAAGTGAACATAGACAACGAACATGGTGGAAGAACATGGGGCTCACAGAACCCCATTTGGAAGGACAGATACAGATGTTGGAAAACCCTTATGCAGACTATGGGTTTCGCAGAGAATGTACAGATAAATTTCAGCTAGCAGCTAGCACAAGATATTGGAGAAACTTTGATACCTTTTTCCTTGGATGTTACACAGATTTTTTCTCTAAAACTACCAGAAATAGAGTAGATGATGGACCCTTTTCTTTGTTTTGTTTGTTATAGTTTAAAATATTTTGTCAATACAATTTCAAT
Organism: Mobula birostris; assembly: GCF_030028105.1. NCBI lineage: Eukaryota > Metazoa > Chordata > Chondrichthyes > Myliobatiformes > Myliobatidae > Mobula > Mobula birostris. The sequence continues at coordinate 140,268,568 of NC_092371.1, read as the reverse complement.
TTAAGTTTAAACTGGTTCGAGCCAAATTATTCCTCCTGGCAAATGGTAAATTTGCATGGGTAAGTCAATATTCAAACAAGTAATTGTCTTATTTTCCCCTTAGAATAAACATTCAAACTTTTGTGCTTTTGCATTTACCCGAATCATATCCACCCTAAACCTCTTTTTAACTGATAATGGCCCTGATCGTTATTCCCATGCAATGTGGAGTTATGTTGCTGTTAGTCTGCAGTCACAGTAACAGATAACTCATTATGAGCCTAGGGTGAGAGGTTTACAAATGTATGAGTACAGGAGTTTGGATGTCATTTTGAAATTGCATAAGGCATTGGAGAAGCCTAATTTGGAGTGTTGTGCCCAATTTTGGTCACCTTCCTACAGGAAAGGTGCAAATAAGATTGAAAGAGTACTGAGAAAATTTACAAAGTTGTTGCTGAGACTTGAGAACCTGAGTATAGGGACAGGGTGAATAGATTAGGACCTTATTCTCTAGAACATAGAAAATTGAGGGGAGATTTGATGGAGGTGTTCAAAATTATGAGGGCTATAGATAGGGTAAATGCAAGCAGGCTTTTTCCACTGAGGTTGGGTAAGACTAGAACTAGAGACCATATGATCATAAGACATAGGAGCAGAATTAGGCCATCTGGCCCACAACTTTGCTCCACCATTCAATCATGGCTGATCCATTTTCCCCTCCTCAGCCCCACACCCCAGCCTTCTCCCCGTAACCTTTGGTGCCATGTCCAATAAAAATAAACGATCAAGTTCTACCTTAAGTACACCCAATGACCTGACCACAGCTGCTTGTGGTAATAAATTCCACAGATTCACTACCCTCTGGCTAAAGAAATCATGGGTTAAGGATGAAAGGTGGAAACCTCTTCACTCAGAGGGTGGAGTGAATGTGGACGCGGGCTGCCAGCGCAAGTTGTAGATGCGGGGTCAATTTCAACATTTAAGAGAAATTTGGATAGGTACATGGATGAGAGGGGTATGGTCTGGGTGCAGGTTGGTGGGACTAGGCAGATTAATTGTTTGGCACTGACTAGATGGCCAAAGGGCCTGTTTCTGTTTTGTATTGTTCTCTGACTCTTCCCAGGACATTTATTATTTAATCATAAATACTGTATACATCAATACAGTAAGGAAATCTCATATTGGATATAATAATCAAGAGAACATGGAGAAGGGGCAAGAGAATGAGGAAATTTGCATTATCTCCTGTGAGATTCTTAAAGTATCAACGTACACTGCTACATCCCACACTGGTCTAAAAAAAACAGACTAAGATGCTGAACACACAACTCCTTTATACGACTCACTTCTGAGCAAAATTCAGGCACAAAAAAAGTCTCAAAAGTTAGGTTCCAGACTCAGTTATAGAAGAGGTAATTACAGTACATTGAGTTAATAAAAAATTATTTAAGCTAGGTTGCATTCCTAGCTCTACACTTCAGGATTTAGTCAAATACAAAATCTACTTCTTTATTCACACAAGAGACTAATGAAACAGGGAGTTATTTCAAACAAAATCCAATGTTCCATTCACAGGCCTTTCAGACTTTTTGCTCAACACTTATCTCCCTCACGTTCTGCTTCTTGTACTTTTCCCATAACTGCTTTATATTTTTCAATATCATTAGTTAATCCGAGCTGGGATTAACTACTTCCACATTCATCCTGATACAGTACATACTGATCTGGTGCATACAGTATGTAGTTCTAGACATTTTACTCACCAGTGCCGTACACAATAATTCTTCAGATCTCCATTTAACACATAAACCTTGAGTGAGGCGGAAGTCAAAAATATTCTGAATGATGTGATTCTCTTTCAGAAGTTGCACGTTATTTGACATCAACAAATTCTGCCAAGTTTTCAGAATGCACCTGTATTACTCACCAAGGTGAGGCCCCATTTGACTATCAATTACTTCATGCAAGCCAAACTTTAGTGAAACAACTTCTATAAAAAGGGCATTGATAATTCTCTAATCAAAACTTTAGGGGTGACCTTTAGACACAAGCAATGATTTTAATAACCTTGTATAGATCCTGCAAACTTAGCTTAATGCAATAAAATCAGAATAGCAGTTATAATCCTAATTAAAATTGACATTGTGTTAGAGATAAATGTTTAAAATTCTAAAAAAAAAGAATGGGTATACATGAAAGAAGACATTAAAGGACAGGAATTCTTGAAAAATTAATGGGAAAAATTCTAATGGCAGCCCTTACCAGCTGAAGAAAGGAATCAAGGAACGAGAAAGACTCACTTATGAAATGCCTTTTCAATATCTGTACAGAATAACCAGCAGCCAGTTAAGCACTTTTGATGTTTAATTGCTAGGAACAGTAAGAACTTTGCACTCAGCAAGCCCTCACAAACAAGGAAGTTTGGACTAGATCAACACACACAAAATGCTGGAGGAACTCAGCAGGCCAGGCAGCATCTAGGAAAAGAGTAAACAGTCAACATTTCGGGCCAAAACGTCGACTATACTCTTTTCTGAGATGCTGCCTGGCCTGCTGAGTTTCTCCAGCATTTTGTGTGTGTGTGTTGCTCAGATTTCCAGCATCTGCAGGTTTTCTCTTATTTGAGTTTAGACCAGGTGATCTATTTTATGGTATTTTTTCAGGGATTGTTACATTGTTCCAATGTAGCAGTAAAGGTGATGCCAGAAATGAATGGATGGAGGGATTACCTATTAGTCCCACTCTGCTGACGGTCAATCAAATACACTGGCTCTGAGGGGTTTGGGGTTTGCATCCCATTGACATTATCTCAGCAGTACAATGTTTGGATTCAACTTTCAATTCTGAGGAGGATGCATTTCAGGCTCTTCTTATTTTTTATTTCTTCAGTCCACTTATAATTCGAAGTAGTATTAAGCTGTGGTTTTTGTTGAGGCTGTGGTTCAGGCAATTATTTTCTTTGCTTATAGGGGTGGTTTAGGGTTGGAGAGGGGAGTTAGAGCAACACACAAAATGCTGGATAAACTCAGCAGGCCAGGCAACATCTAGGAAAAGAGTACAGTCGATGTTTCGGGCCGAGACCCTTCGGCAGGAATAGAGAAAAAAAAAGCTGAGGAGTATATTTAAAAGGTGGGCGGGGAGGGAGGAGGGAGGAACACAAGGTGGTAGGTGAAATCTGAAGGGGGAGGGAGGAAGTAAAGAGCTGGGAAGTGGATTGGTGAAAGAGATGGAAGACCATGGAAGAAAGTGAGGGAGAAGCACTAGAGGGAGGCAGTGGGTGGCACGGAGATAGGTGAGAGAGAGAAAAGGGGATGGGAAATGGTGAGGGAGAGGAGGTGGGGCATTACTGGAAGTTTGAGAAATCGATGTTCACACCATCAGGTTGGAGGCTACACAGACGGAATACAAGGTGCTGTTCCTCCAACCTAAGTGTGGCCTCATCACGACAGTGGAGGAAGCCATGGATGGACATATCGAAATGGGAACGGGAAGTGGAATTAAAATGGGTGGCCACTGGGAGATCCTGCTTTTTCTGGCGGAGCTGATTGACTAGAAATTATGGTATTTCTAATTGTGGGATCTTACTCTGCACATGTTTCCTATTTGCAGCAATAACTATTATAGGAAGTAGCTCATAGTGTCAGAGTTTCCATAGATTCACACAACAGAGAAAGAAGCCCATTAACAACAGGCTTCCTGCCAAGTATCATACGGCCACTACTTCAATGGCTATAAATGTTGTCTGACAAGTAGAGGTTGCCAAAATTTCTAAATAAATGCAAGAATCATCTTTTAAGAGTGATGAAGGAAGAATTTGTCAATGCAAGTGTAACTGGTCTCACCCAAGTTCAATGGAGAAAGCCTGCTTGCATTTACCCTACCTATACCCCTCATAATAGCTCTATCAAATCTCCCCTTTATCTTCTATGCTGTTGAGATTAGGGGCATTTCACAAAAAGAGCAGAAGGATGCAGTTAGTGGTTATATAGCCCTTCTGGGATTAACCAACAGCAATCACTCACACAACACTTGTAAAAGGAGATGATCCCGCATCTGACCACTGCAGAAGTCATATAGTTGGTGCAAGCATCCTTTGCAGCTAGAGGCTCCAGTCCAAACTCAGAGCGGAGAGATTAAATCCTGAATGGCCACTATCCAACTGCATATGCAAGTGATTTTCACAGGTAGAGCTGAAGGAAGCAGAAGATGCACAGTAATTCTAAGCCAACGTTTCTTCCCAGTCTCATAAGATGCTGTGGTACACTATGTGCCATTAGTTAACCATCACTCCGGTAAACTCTGGTCACCATCACCCCGCCTCAGCACGGGTAACAATTTGCACATTGTGTTGAGAGCACTACTGCCACTCATGTAGACCCCTAGGGAGGTACAAATTTAGAGTGTTTGGTAGTTTCTATAAAGGGCTTAGCCCCTGACTGTCTAGTGGCAGAAAGCCCATAGACTACAGTCTTTCCCCTCAAAACATTTGTATTGGCTGCATAAAGCTTCAGTGCATTGGTCAGTACACACTTGTGCAGCTTAGAATGTGCTGGTCAACAGAATTGATGGATGTCTTGGAAAGAGTGATCATAATATGATTGAATTTCACATACAGATGGAGGATGAAATCGTTAGATCTAAAATTAGTGTATTATGTTTGAACAAGGGAGACTACAACAGGATGAGGAGGAGGAGTTGGCTAATGTGGATTGGGAGCACAGGCTATTTGGTAGAACAGTTGAGGAACAGTGGAATACTTCCAAAGAAATTTTTCCACACTGCTCAACAAAAGTATATTCCAGTCAAAAGTAAGGACAGTAAGTGTGGGGAGAGCCAGCTTTGGATAACTAAGGAAATAAAAGATAGTATCAAATTAAAAGCTCGTGTACAAAGTCGCAAGGAGTAGTGGGAGACTGGAGGATTGGGAAAACTTTAAAAAGCAACAAAGAACAATTAAACAAGAAATAAGGAAAGGGAAGATAGCGTATGAAAATAAATTAGCACAAAATATAAAAACAGATAGCAAAAGTTTTTATAAATATATAAAGTGGCTAAAGTCAACGTAGGTCCCTTGGAAGATGAGAAGGGAAATTGATATTAGGTGATAAGGAAATGGCTGAGGCATTGAACGACTATTTTGTGTCAGTCTTCATGGTGGAGGACTGGTCTAATATGCCAAAGAATGATGTTATGGACGAAATGGGAGGTGAGAACCTTGATAAAATCACTGTCACTAAAGAGATAGTGATGCGCAAACTAGAGGGCCTGAAGGTAGATAAGTCCCCTGGTCTTGATGGGATGCATCCCAGGGTGCTGAGGGAATTGGTGGAGGTTATAGTAGACGCATTGGCAATCATTTACCGAAACTCTCTGGACTCTGGGCAGATCCTGGCAGATTGGAAGACAGCAAATGTCACACCGCTTTTTAAAAAAGGATGTAGGCAAAAGATGGGCTACTATAGGCCAGTTAGCTTAACATCTGTAGTCAGGAAAATGCTTGAAGCTGTCATTAAGGAAGAAATAGTGAAACATTTAGAAAGGAGTGGTTTTATTAGACAGACACACATGGATTCAGAAAGGGCAGGTCCTGTTTGACAAACTTACTGGAGTTCTTTGAGGACATAATGAGTGCAGTGGATAGAGGGGAACAGGTGGATATCCTATACTTGGATTTCCAGAAGGCATTCGATAAGGTGCCACACAAGAGACTTATATATAAGATACGGATGCATGGAGTCGGAGGAAGTGTATTGGCATGGATAGTGGATTGGTTAACCAATACAAGGCAGACAGTTGGTATAAATGGGTGTTTCTCCGGTTGACAGTCAGTGGTGAGTGGGGTGCCACAGGAGTTGGTTCTGGGCCTGCAGCTGTTTACCATTTATATTGACGATTTGGAAAAGGGGACTGAGTGTAGCGTAACAAAGTTTACTGATGACACTAAACTGAGTGGAAAAGCAAATTGTACTGAGGATGTGGAGAGACTGCAGAGAGATATAGATAGGTTAAGTGAGTGGGCCATGGTCTGGCAGATGGAATACAACATTGGTAAATGTGAGATCATCCACTTTGGAAGGAATAATAGAAGAACAGATTACTATTTAAATGGTGAAAGATTGCAGAATGCTGTTGTGCAGAGGAACTTGGGAGTGCTTGTTCATGAATCACAAAAAGTTGGCTTGCAAGTACAACAAGTTATTAAGAAAGCAAACAGAATGTTGGCCTTCATTGCCATAGGGATTGAATTCAAGAGCAGGAAGATCACGCTGCAACTATACAGGGTACTGGTGAGACTGCACCTGGAGTACTATGTGCAGTTCTGGTCTCCATACTTGAGGAAGGATATACTGGCTTTGGAGGCAGTGCAGAGGAGGTTCACCAGGTTGGTTCCAGAGGTGACACTGGCTGCTCTTTTTCTATCGTTGTCAACTAACTTGTTATCGTGACTCATCAGACCTATTCCATCGTGGATCCCCAGATGAACCAGATGATGGTTTGATGGACTACTAGGGTGGAGGAGTATGGAATGGGCAATACCTGCACCTGTTATTGAAAGGGAGTGCAGTTCCACGATCCCAGTCTTTTTGCCTAACATTGCCTGTCCACTCCAGCTAATTTCTTCTTACACACTTTGGGCCCTCCAAACCCGATCTCCAGCACCTTCAGGTAGTCAGACATGAGGGTGAAGGGAACAGTGGACTGATCGAACCAGCTGCCAAAGAATATGGTCGCCTTCTTTCTACAATTGACTCTGGCCTCTGAATACAGGGCTGCAGATGCTGAGCAATCTGTGGACTGACTATGGATATGAACATTAAATGTTGATTTTGTCCAAGTCCAGGGAGGATTTGACCTAAGTGCCCCATTACCTGGTATAGTTGCCCCTTTTTTTATCAGGGTCCTTCCTGATGGAATCAGCAAAGGGTTCTGTGCAGCCCACTGACAGTGGAGAATGGACAATGCTGCCTTAAATCTTACTCGACGTGAAAGCTATCTGTTCCCCTCACATCACTTGGAACTGCACAGTGGATGTCCATGTAGATCCATTGTTCCATGGATGTAATGAACAGTCATTAAATTTAAGGAGTAGACTGAGGCTGCTAGCTCTGCTAGGGTTAATGACTAGTCCAGACTCCCCCACTCACCGTCATCTAAAAGCTCCCTGATAGAGGACAGGAAATGTCAGAAGGCTGTGGCCTCTGTGGTCTTTCTGTCATATGGATAGGCACAGAAGCAACTGCAGATCCTCAGTATGGCTGTCTGCAAGGATGCTACTGGGCTGCCATCATCTCTAAGGCTGAGAATTGCAGAGAATCAGAATCAGATTTAATATCACTGGCAATATTCATGAAATGTGTTGCATTTTGGCAGCAGTACTTTGCAATACATAACATGAAATACTATAAATTACAGCAAGAAATATATATACACAACTATTCAGGCTCGTGTGCCTCCTTCTTGATGGTAGTAATGAGAAGAGGGCATATCCTGGTTGATGGAAGACCGTAATGATGGATGCCATCTTTTTGAGGCATCGCATTGTGAAGATATCCTTGATGTTGGAGAGGCTGGTGCCCATGATTGAACTGGCTGTGATTGAACCTTGCTGCAGTTTTTTTCCTGATCCTGTGCCGTAGCCCTTCTGTACCCAGATGGTGAAGCAACCAGTTAGAATGCTCTTCATAGACTGTGTGTGTGTGTGTGTGTGTGTGTGTGTGTGTGTGTATATATATATATATATATATATATATATATATATATATAGAAATTTGTAAGAAGTTTTGGCGACATACCAAATCTCTTCAAACTCCTAATGAAATCTAGCCACTGTTGTGTCTTTTTTGTAATTGCATCAATATGTTCAGCCCAGAATTTATCTTCAGACATCCAGAAACCTGAAACTGCTGATCCCTCAATGAGGATTGATGTGATCCCCTGACTTCCCCTTCCTGAAATCCACAATCAATTCCTTGGTCTTACTGACAGTGCCCTAGCAGGTACATGGTTAGGGCCTGATGCCTTGCAAGGGTTCACCCTCATGAAAGATGTTCTAACATCAGCCTCAAAGACAGAGATTACAGGGTTACCAGACGCTGCAGAGATTCACACGTGTAATTTTAGTCTCCCTTTCAAAGTGAGCATAAAAAGCGTTTAACTCATCTTGGAGTAAAGCATCACAGTCATTCATGATGTTAGGTTCCACCTTGTAGGAAATAACGGCCTGCAAACCCTGCCAGAGCTGACATGCTTCCAATTTCATCTCTAACTTCAATGAGAATAGGGTTTTAACTATAAAATAGCCTTCCATAGGTCATACCTGGACTTCTTGTATAGTTCTGGATCACTAGTCTTGAATGTTACAGATCTAGCCTTCAGCAAACTATGGATCTCCTGGTTCATCTACAACTTTTGGTTTGGGTATGTCCAATATGTTCTTGAAAGCACGTCACCATTTATCAGTCCTGATGAAGGATTTTGGCCTGAAATGTCAAGTGTTTACTCTTCTCCATAGGTGTTGCCTGACCTGCTGAGCTCCTCCTACTTTTTGTGTGTTTTCCTTTGAATTTCCAGCGTCTGCAAGTTTTCTCGTGTTTGCCATTTATCAGTTCCATCTTGAGAGCTTCCCTTGTTAATAACTTGGAATAAGTACAGTGTGCACATCTCATCCTGTTCCATTCAGCAGACTCTGGATCAGAAGATTATCTTGGAGAACTCTGAGCTGAAGAGAAAAACCTGCCATGTCTTCCGCTTTTGGAGACTGCCCCTCAACGGCAGAAGGGGAAGTTGCTGCAAGTGCCCCTGGAGATAACACCATTTCCTTTGACCCTGTACAGCTTTCTGAACACTATTGGTGATGATGAAAAACCTCTTGACAGTCTCTTTTGTTTCCTACAAGTACAATGAGGATTAAAGAGGAGTTTCATAGTTCTCCAATCTGTGGAGTCTTTGTCAACTTCCCTGATATTTTCCTGGGTCAACAGTCTTATGTTCAACTTCCATATCCCTTGCCTACCTTCTGGTCCTCCTGTAGGTGATAGGAGGTCCAAAGGAGGCAGTTGTTAGAGAAGAACACCAGCATGACACTGTAGACCTGACAGTGAATGCCTTCAACCTTGGAGGAAGTCTATGTGGGACCATCCTTAGCCACCTGGTCTTGACCAGGTGACTTACCACTGTGCTCCATCTGCAGGTATCTGAAGATGCCATACAGGTTGGGATCTTTTACAATGATTGTCAGAAGTTTGGAGATGCTGTCCAGTCTGCTGTCTCCACTATCTAGGTATACAGCCCCATTGATGATGCATCTGAAGTCAACACCCAGGACGTCACCAGCAGCAGAGCGAACGCTGCTGAAGGGCAGTCAGCTGCTCATTCTGCACGGCAAGGTCTATACATTGATAAGCCAAAGAGGAGTGTTGTATTACATTAAGTCTAGCACAAGGAAACATCTACCAACCACCTCTCTGACATCGGTGATTGAGAATTTGTCTCTTCATGGCAGAATACTGAGGACAGAAGCATGGCGATCATTGCTCTCCAACTATTCAGGCAAACTGTGGGACCACCATCAGGACCACCTCTGATAGCTGCAGAGGTGTGGCAGTCCAAATTCTCACTCTCTTCTAATAAAGTTATACCCCCTTGACCTTGGCAAGATATTCCAAAGTAGACACACATTGCACAGTGTTTTTCACACATATTAAATGAGTGATGTTTTGAAGTCCAAAGTTACTAACAATGTGAACTGTCATTCATCCTGAGCCGCAGGCCCACAGCTTTTGTAAACATTAGCACCATTTATGGCCTCAAGTACTGGGAGTCATAGAGTCATTGAGTAATACAGACTGCCAGCTCTGTATCTGGTAGAAGAATACTTCTTCTTTGGTAGAAGAAATGAAAGAGTTGGCTATTTTCTAAATGGAGAAAAAAAAATACAAAAAGTTGAGATGCAAAGGGACTTGGGAGTCCTTATGCAGGATTCCCTGAAGGTTAATTTACGGTTGAGTCTGTGGTGAGAAAGGCAAATGCAATGGTAGCGTTCATTTCAAGAGGACTAGGATATAAAAAGCAAGGACATAATGTTGAAAATTTATAAGACACTGGTGAGGCCTCACTTGGAGTATTGTGAGCAGGTTTGCCCCACTTATTTCAGAAAGGATATGCTGAAACTGGAGAGGGTTCAAAGGAGGTTCATGAATATGATTCCAGGATTGAAACCTGTTGAGTAGTGAACGGCTTTGAGAGAGTGGAATTGGAAAGGGTGTTTCCTATGGTGGGAGAGTCTAAGACCACAAGGTGCAACCTCAGAATAGAGGGGTGTCCTTTTAGAATGGAGATGAGGAGGAATTTGTTTAGCCAGAGAGTGGTGAATCTGTGGAATTCTTTCCCACAGGTAGCTGTGGAGGCCAAGCCTTTATGTATACTTAAGACAGATGCTGATAGCTTCTTGATTGGTCATGGCATGAAGGGATACAGGGAGAAGGCAGAACACTAGGGCTGAGAGGAAAATTGGATCAGTCATGACGAAATGGCAGAGCAAACTCGATAGGCCAAATGGCCTAATTCTGCTCCTATATCTTATGGAAACAAGCCCTTTGACCCAATTTGTTCCTGCCAATTGTGGTGCCCACCAGGGTAGGCTTTTTTTCCCCCATGATTTCTCCCAGGGAGTAGGTTCCTCAGTAGGGCAGCTGGCTCTGTCACTGAGGTGAGATCAGTTTGTGCCCCTGTTATTTTGGGTTCTGTCTCTTTGTGCTCCGGTTTGTACCCCCATCTCCTGTACATGTGATACATCAGGTGCTGCGTGCTGCTCCAATCCTAGTCTCCCAGAACAGGCACTATACTGCTCCCAGTCTCCCAGAATTGGGTAGTATCAAGGTGACTATATCAAAGAACCACATTCATTTTCTAGTTATATTTAATACCTTAAATTGTAAATCACCAGCTGCTGACACAGTATTCAGACCTACATCTTCAATGAATAAGGCAGTAAATTCATTGTTTCTCCATCTTCAGGATAGTTTAACATATGGTAATCAGTACATTAGAACTAAACTCCAGACTTTCAAGTGGGTATTTTCTGGATCCACTTCCCATTTAGGGCTCTTTTTCACTCTTAAACCAATAGCCTCTCCAGAAAAATTATTGCATACTTTCATTCCTTTTCATATCTCAAAGCTGGGTCCAGAGACGCATGTGAAACTACAAATACGCTATCAGTATGTTGAGCTTTCAATTTGTGTACTTACATCACAATTTAAATCGTTCCATTCCAGGACCAAGTAATTTCCAAGGAAAGAGGAAATTTGCTTTTGCCTCCAGTATGCATATCTGCAGAAAGGTTAAAATGTTATTTACAATTGTCTTGTTCAAAAATACAGTCTAAGGGTAAAAGTCATTATCAATGTCATCAGTTCAAAGGACATCAAGTCACCTGCTGTGCAAAGGATTACCTGATAAGATAAAGTCAGTAAATGTCTTTAGTCTATCAACATAAATTTGAAAGGCACTACCACTCCCCTCTGCAGTATTGCAGTACTGAAAAGCTCATCTTGGAAATCAGCTCCATTTTATTGAATAAACATTCAGGTGCCTAATATTTCCAAAAGGCAAACTGACAAAGCAAATAATTTTAATGTTATCAAAGAATTAACAATAATTTAATCATTTCCTGGCATGACCAACAATTGCTGCTTATTCCTAACTGCCCTTGAACTCAGAAGTTTCCTTGTCCAGTTCAGGGTACTGCTGTAGTTCTGGAACCATTTGTAGAGTGGACCAAGTAAATGCAGCAGACCCTCTGCCCTGAAGGACATTAATGAACAAGATGGTCATTTCATGATCATTGCTGATACCATAATTTTATTCCAGATTTATTTAATTTTTTGCTGAGTCACTTTCTTCATTGATCCATAGGGGTTGAAATAGTTCCACTTTACATACGTGTCAAGCAAGCTACCTCAGAATTGCATCTATCACAAACAGGATTTATATGGCAGTAAAAAGGAGCTAACTTATCCTTGGACATATGAGCCCTATGAACCACCTTAAATTGTATCAAAGTGTGTTTGGCACACATTGAAGTATTGACTAGTTGAAGAATTTTCTCCCATTTCTCTGTAGGTAAGGATATCTGAAGTTCTCTTTCCCATTCATTCTTAATTTTATCAGAAGTACCTAAGTGTATTTTCATAATTAAATCATAAATAAATGCTATTAAACTCTTCTGATAGGGATTTAAACTTACAATTTTTTCTGTAACTCCAATTTAATGTGATAGCGGAAAGGTAAGTAAAGTAGCATTCAGAAAGTCTCTACTCTATAAATATCCGAAAAAGTGTGATCTAGGCAAATTATATTTATTAGACAACTATTCAAAAGACATGAAACAATCATCCATGAATAAATCATGAAAACATGTTATTCCCTTTGTTTTCCATAAAAGAAAAGCTTGATCAATTCTGGATGGTTGAAAGAAAAAAATTAGATATAATAGAACTTGACAGGAAGAATTAATTCAATCCAAAAAAATTATGAAATTCTTTTAGTTTAAGGCTTTTTTTCTCTTTATAAAATATCTTTTTCATGGTTAGTTACTACGAGATTGGGAGGCTAAACTACATTTGTTACTTGGAATCTGTGCTTGTACATGTTAACCGTTATTAATGTAATCCCGATTTCTTTGTATCATTATTATTATTGTTACATTTGTTAATTTGAAGCTTAATAGAAAGATTGAAAAAGAAAAGGAATAGTTCCACTTTAGTTCTCTGATATCAGAGGTGGCTGGTGAGAACACAAGTAGAACAGGAGGCACATCACAGGATGGGTAATTGGTAAGTGCTCCTTTCCATATTTAAACTCGGTTTCTGTGTACTCATGACAAATAAGCTTTGGGTTATTTACTTGATCCTAAATGCTCCATCTAAAATTTCAGTGGTTAAAGCCAAAAAAATTCCCATTAATAGAGATGCTCCACTTTATCCCAGAAGTTCTGAAAGTATCTTTGAATCTTTCCTCTATCTGCCCAATAATTCCTTGCTAGGACAGACCTGGTGTTGTTCAGCTTGACCTAGATAGCTATACTAATTGAGTGCAACTTGTGCCCCGGTGCTGTGGATCTTGGCCTGAGAGAGGAGACTGTGTTGGTTGGCTTATGTTGCCAATGAACTTCGAGAGTTTTACAGACAGAGTCAAAGGATTAAATACTGAAGTACTGGATGAGTTGAATTCAATTTTTCCAGCAACTTGATGGGATTTGAACACATTTCTGTCTGTGGTAGGTGGAGCTATTCATTGAAAAGAAATCTAAAAGTTCTTCACATTGCTGCATTCTTGAAGGACATATGGATATCAATGCAATAGGAGTTATTAATGAAGCAGCTGATGATTCATTCATTTAAAATCTCTGCAACATCTGGCCTCTGTTTCTGAATGAAATCAGAGTTGGAATCTTACAGGTATGGGGCTCTGAACAGACACAGAACAATTCCACCCTGTCCAAAACTCCAGTGACTGAGATCTGGGAAATCCTACCCCGTATATGCTTCCAAATATCCTCTCTAAAGCAGGACAATTAGATCCATGACTGAGAGTGAGATTCACCAGGGTCAGCTCTCTCCCAGGCACAAAAGAACAGTCTTCAGCAAGATCTGTGAAGATAGGATCAGTAGACAAGGTGCCCCTCAGACTGTGTGGGACACTGGTGCAGAAGTTGCAGAGAATGTGGCAGAGGTATTTAAAATGCTCTTAACCATGGGTGAGGTGCTGAAGGACTGGAGGATATCTAATGCTCCATCATTAAGGAAAAGCTCCAAGGATAAGTTGGGAAATTATAGGCAGTGAGCCTGAGGTCAGTAGTGGGTAAATTATTGGAAGGTATCCTCAGGGACAAGATATATAATTATTTGGAGAGACAGGATCTCATTTGGAATAGTCAGTTAGGCTTTGTGCATGATAGGCCATGTCTAACCAATATTATAGTGCTTTTCAACATATATCACACACACCACACAAAACAAAATACTACCATAAGTTAATAAAATATGATTCAAGGTGCACGTAGTGTGCAACACAGGTAGACAGTAAACAACTCACTATCCTGGCGATGAGACCTCGGTGGGACAGAGTATTCGTTAGTCTCATAGCCTGTGGAAAGAAGATGTTACCTAGTCTGGCAGTTCTAGTCCTGATGTTCTTATACCTCCTACTGGACAATAGTGGGTCAAAGAGATTGTAGGAAGGGTGGTAAAGTCCCCTTCCACGTTTGGGCTGTTCATCTACAATACTTGCATTAAATTTCACAAATTGGTGGGGAAGAAGACCCCAGCGATCCTCTCGATAGTCCTTACTGTCTTCTGTAGGGTCTTGTGGTCCGATGCCTTGTAGCTTACATACCACACAATGACGCAGCCAAACGTTGCTGGAAAGGAAATTCTAGCCATTACAGAAATCATATATAGGCTTCCATACAGTACCCAAGATGTGGGGTTGAGATTGCAAAGGAAGCTGGAAAAGACGTGTAATAAGGATAAGAACACAACTGTAATAGGGGACTTCAATATGCAAGGGGCTTAGGAAAATCAGGTTAGTGTCAGATCACAAGAGAGGGGGTTTGTTGAATGCATACAAAATGGCTTCTTAGAGCAGTTTGTGCTGAGCCTACTCAGGGAAAAGCCATCTTAGATTGGTGTTGTGTAATAACCCAGATCTTATTAGGGAACTTAATGTAAAGGAACCCTTAGAGGGACTGATCATAATGCGATTGAATTCATGCTGCAATTTGAGAGGGAGAAGCGCAAATTACATGTATCAGTATTGCAACGGAATAAAGGTAGTTACAGAGGCATGACAGAGGAGCTTACCCAGGTGGATTGGAGGAGGATACTGGCGGGGACGACGGCAGAGCAGAGATGGCTGAAGTTTTTGGGAATAGTTCACAAGGTGCAGGATAGATATGTCCCTCGGTAAAAGAAGTTCTTAAATGGCAGGGATAGGCAATCATGGCTGACAAGGGAAGTTAAGGATTGCATAAAAGCCAAGGAAAGGGCATATAAGGCAGCAAAAGTGAGTGGGAAGTTGGATGATTGGGAAGCTTTCAAAATCCAACAAAAGGCAACCAAAAAAAGCTGTAAGGGAAAAGATGAAATACGAGGGCAACTTGCTAATAATATAAAGCAACACACATAAAAGTTGCTGGTGAACGCAGCAGGCCAGGCAGCATCTATAGGAAGAGGTACAGTCGACATTTCGGGCCGAGACCCTTCGTCAGGCTAATATAAAGCAGTACACTAAAAGTTTTTTCAGTTATATAGAGTAAAAGAGAGGTAAGAGTTGATGTTGGACCACTGGAAAATGATGCTAGTGAGGTAGTAATGGGGGACAAAGGAATGGCAGATGAATTAAATGAATACTTTGCATTAGCCTTCATTGTGGAAGACACTAGCAGTGTGCCAGAGGTCCGTGAGTGTCAGGGAGCAGGAGTGAGTGCCATTGCTATGACAAAAAAAGTGCTAGGCAAACTGAAAGGTCTTAAGGCGGATAAATCACCAGGGCCAGATGGACTACATCTCAGAGTCCTAAAAGAGGTACCTGAAGAAATAACGGATGCATTGGTCATGATCTTTCAAGAATCGCTTGATTCTGGTATGGTCCCGGAGGTCTGGAAGATTGCAAATGACACATCACTCTTTAAGAGGGGAAGAAGGCAAAAGAAAGGAAATTATAGGCCAGTTAGCCTAAACAGTTGGGAAAGTGTTGGAATCTATTAAGTATGAGGTTTCAAGGTACTTGGAAACTAATGATAAAATAGGTCAAAGTCAGCATAGTTTCTCTGAAGGGAAATCTTGTCTGTCAAATCTGTTAGAGTTCTTCGAGGAAGTAACAAGCAATGTGGACCAAACAGAGGCAACGGATGTCATTTACTTGGATTTTCAGAAGGCATTTGATAAGGTGCCACACATGAAGCTGCTTAAGAAGGTAAAATACTATGATGTTACAGGAAAGATTCTAGCTGACAGACAGGAGGCAGTGAATGGGAATAAAGGAGGCCTTTTCTGGATGGCTGCCAGTGACTAGTGGAGTTTCTCAGGGGTTAGTATTGGGACTGCTACTTTTCACATTGTCAATGATTTGATTAACGGAATTGGTAGCTTTGTGGCAAAGTTTGCAGATAATACGAAAATATGTGGAGGGGTAGACAGTGCTGAGGAAGCAATGCGATTGCAGCAGGACTTAGGCAAGTTGGAAGAATGGACAAAAAAAGTGGCAGATGGAATACAGTTTCAGGAAATGTATGATAATGCAGTTTGGTAAAAGGAACAATAGTGCAGATTATTATCTAAATGGGGAGAAGGTTCAAACATCAGAGGTAATGAGGGACTTCGGAATCCTCGTGCAAGACTCCCAGAAGGTTAATTTACAGGTTGAGTCTGTGGTATATTAAAAAAGGGAAATGCAATATTGGCATTTGTTTCAAGAGGAAAAGAAAATAAAAGCAAGGAGATAATGCTGAGCCTTTATAAGACACTAGTCAGGCCGCACTTAGAGTGTTGTCAACAGTTTTGGGCCCCATATCTCAGAAAAGATGTGTTGTCATTGGAGAGAGTCCAAGGGAGGTTCATGAGGATGATTCTGGGAAGGAAGGGGTTAACATACAAGCATTTGGCAGCTTTGAGCCTGTACTCACTGGAATTTAGAAGAATGCAGGGGTATCTCATTGAAACCTACCAAATGTTGAAGGACTAGATAGGGTGGATGTGGAGAGGATGTTTCCTATGATGGGGGCATCCAGAACCGGAGGGCACAGCCTCACAATTGAGGGGCGACCCTTTAGAACAGAGGTAAGAAGGAATTTTTTTTTTTTTATTATATAATATAGCCAGAAAGAAGTGAATTCATGGAGTGCTCTGCCACAGACTGCAGTGGAGGCCAAGTCCGTGGGTATACTTAACGTGGAAGTTGATAGTTTCCTGATCAGTCAGGGCATCAAAGGATATGGTGAAAAGGTGAGTATGGGGCTATGTGGGATCCGGGATCGGTCATGATGAAATGGTGGAGCAGACTCGATTGGCTGAATGGCCTAATTTTGCTCCTATGTCTAATGGTCTTAATGGGGATGTGAAGCCTTGCAGGCCTCAATCTCCTCAAACAATGTTGCGTCTGCTTGACTATTGTGGAGATGTTGTGGGTCTACGTTAGATCATCCATTATGAGCAGAACCAGGGACTTTGTGCTCGTCACTCTCTCCATGGCAGAGCCTTTGATCTCCAATGGAGAGTGGTCGACCTGCGCCTTCCTGAAGGCCACGATTATCTCTTTTGTCTTGTTCATATTGAGACACAGATTGTTCACTCATCATTTGACAAGCCCCTCTACCTCCTGAGTTGTTGCTGACAACTTGGACTGATTGGGGTCTTTCAATCAAAAAGTCCAAGGTCCAGCAACAGAGAAGGGTGTTGAGTTTCAGTGAGGACACTATGGATGAAACTGGCTTAGCAAGAAATGAGAGAGAACAGTAGTGG
Organism: Mobula birostris; assembly: GCF_030028105.1. NCBI lineage: Eukaryota > Metazoa > Chordata > Chondrichthyes > Myliobatiformes > Myliobatidae > Mobula > Mobula birostris. The sequence goes on along the minus strand of NC_092371.1, from coordinate 140,251,067 downwards.
ATGGTTGCCTCTCTTATTGGAGGGACTGTGCTACTTGGTGTGTTGCAGGGCGAGTGCTAGATACATTGCTGTTTGTCATTCATATTAATGATTTGGATGATAACGTGGTAAACTGGACCTACAAACCTGTGGATAACACCAAGACATAGTCACATCGTGGACAGCGCGGATAGGTATGAAAGCTTGCAGCAGGCTCTGGACCAATGGGAAAAAAATGGCAGAAGGAATTGAATGCAGACAAGTGTGAGGTGTTGCACATTGGGAGGAACAATCAGGATAGTACTTACACAACAAGTGGTAGGGCACTCAGGAGTGTGGTGGAATGAAGAGACCTTGGAATGCAGATCCATAAATCCTTGAAATTGGAGTCCCAGATAGATGAGGTCATGAAGGGAACTCTTGGCTCATTGACCAGTGTTATAGGTAAAAGAAGAATAGGTAAGGACTTTATTCTCTGGAGGACAGGAGGATGAGGGGAGATGTCCTTATATCAAGAGCACCCAGCAAGTATGCAGAGGGGGTGGGATGGCTCTGTTGATAAAAAAAAAAAATGAATGCAAATCCATAGAGAGAGGTGACATAGGATTGGAAGATGTAGAATCCTTGAGGGTAGAGATAAGAATTGCAAGGGTAAAAATGACGTTGATGGGTGTTAAATACAGGCCCCCAAACAGTGGCCAGGATGTGGGATGTAAGTTTCAACGGGAAATAGAAAAGGCATGTAATAAGGCAATGAAATGACAGTCATGGGAACCTAAGGAGAGGCAAGATGGCTCTGGCAACCAAAGGCGATGTTTTGCAAACTGCTCACAAAACTACTAAGTACTCTAGTAGATATACATCTCCTTCTGAACTGCGATCACTGCGGACTGCAGCCTGTAATTTCCCTTTTAAGGATGTACTTTTGAAACTACTAAACTATCTTCCATTTTTTGTGTTCTCCTATGGGATTTGGCAAATTAGACTCACAACAGTATAAGAACAGCCTGGGCGGCCATCACTGAGAGTGGATGCTGCATCGAGGACAGGTAGTGGAAAGCAAACCCATAGTCAGCTCCATTACTCCACTCCAATTAAAGCGTTGAGCACGATCAAAATCATTGAAGAAGAACAAGTGTTCAATGCCATCTGCCTGTGTTGAACAGTCTCCCTTTCTTCTCACTACTACTGTTGGGTGGAAGGTGCAAGACTCTTGGGTCCCATACCGCTGATTGGGAGCAGTTGTTGCCCTGCAGCCATTATGCTCCTGGACGGGCTTCACTTGCCTCGCCCGCCCCATGGCTGTGGACTCACTTTCAGGGAATCTACATATCACATTTCATGTGTTTGTTTACTTTTTTTTTTTTAAAAAACTATTTGTTCAATTTGTCCTCTTTTGCAAATTGGATATGTGGTGGTCTCGTGTGTGTGTTTTATAGTGAATTCCTTTGTGTTTCTTTGTTTTGTGAGTGCCTGCAAGAAGGTGATTCTCAAAGTTATGCAAGGTATACATACTGTACTTCGATAATAAATTTGAATTTGAACTTTGAGGGATTTCAATATGCAGGTAGAGAGGGAAAATCTAGTTGGTGCTGGATCCCAAGATAGGGAATTTGCAGACTGGCCATGAGATGGCCTTTTAAAGCAGCTTGTAGCTGAACCCATGAGGGGAAAGGCAATTCTGGATTGGGTGTTGTGTAGAGCAGCAGTTCCCAACCACTGGGCCGTAGATCGGTACCGGGCCGCAAAGCATGTGCTACCGGCCGTGAGGAAGCGACATGATTTGGCGATATGAGTCAGCTGCACCTTTCCTCATTCCCTGTCACGCCCACTGTTGAGCTTGAACGCATGCGAGGTCACTACCCGCACGTCATCCATGTCAGCGCGGGAAGGAGATCAACTCAAGCTTGCAAATGACGACGGGCTGAAAAGTATGTTTGACATAACATCTCTGCCGGCATTCTGGATCAAAGTCAAGGTTAAATATCCTGAGATAGCCACGAAAGCACTGAAAACATTGCTTCCATTTCCAACATATCTCTGCAATGAATGCAACGAAAACTAAATTGTGGAATAGACTGGACATCAAGAACCCCCTTCGAGTATTGCTGTCTCCCATCACCCCTCGATGGGACCGTCTTGTTGCGGGGAAACAAGTCCAGGGCTCCCACTGACTCAGCGATATTGGTGTGTTGCAATGATTTTATATGTTCATACGGGGAAAATATGTGCTGTGTGTTTAATATCCAAATGTTACTTAAAATGTTATGATGCTATTGACTTGTAAGTGACTTATATAACCATATAACAATTACAGCACGGAAACAGGCCATCTCGGCCCTTCTAGTCCGTGCCGAACGCTACTCTCACCTCGTTCCACCGACCTGCACTCAGCCAATAACCCTCCATTCCTTTCCTGTCCATATACCTATCCAATTTTTCTTTAAATGATAATAGTGAACCTGCCTCTACCACTTCTACTGGATGTTCATTCAACACTTACTTCAAGCTCCCCTGTCCTCCCCTGATAATTGACTTATCACTATATTCATGCGAGGAAAATATGTGGTGTGTGTTTAATATTAAATTCGTCAGATAAACCCTTTTAGAAACGGAGTTGAGTGTATTAGCCACTTATCACTTATATTCCGGTCGTGATTAACAATCCCCCTCCCCCCCCCCGAATGAAATCGTCAAAAACGATTTGTAGAAAAAAATCAGCATGTACACGCATGCGCACTAGTGCCCACGCAAGGCTTCATGGTCATGGTAGTCTTTCTCGGGGTAAACACAACATATTTGACTGCTACTCTTGTCCATTGGCAACCCTCCCCACCCCCCATCCCCCGGGTCAGCCAGTCCGCAGTGCAAACAAGGTTGGGGACCCCTGGTGTAATGAACCAGATTTGAGTACGGAGCTGAAGGTAAAGGAACCCTTATGAGGCAGTGCTCATGATATGTTAGGATTCACCCTGCAGTTTGAGAAGGAGAAGATAAACTCAGATGTATCAGTATTACAATGAAGTAAATGGAATTACAGAAGCAGGAGAGAGGGGCTGGCCAAAGTTGATTAGAAGGGGACATTAACAGGGATAATGGCAGAAGGGCAATGGCTGGAGTTCCTGGGGGCAATTCCGAAGTCACAGGGTAGGCACATCCTGAAGATAATAAGTATTCTAGAGGGAGGATGAGGCAACCATGGCTGAGAAGTGAAGATAAAGACAGCATAAAAGCAAAAGAGAGGGCATATAATACAGCAGGTGCCTCCAAGTACCCCAAAACCTCATCCTTAGTAATAGATTCCAACATCTTTTCAACCACAGAAGTCAGACTAACTGGCCTATAATTTCCTTTCTTCTGCCTCCCTTCCTTCTTAAACAGTGGAATGACATTTGCAATTTTCCATTCCAGAATTTAGTGGTTCTTGAAAGATCATTACTAATGCCTCCATAATCTCTTTAGGTACCCCTTTTAGAACCTTGGGATATAGTTCATCTGGTCCAGGTGAATTCTCTATCTTCAGGCTTTTCATCTTTTCAAGCATCCTTCTCCTTAGAAATAGCAATGGCAATCACTTCTGCTACCTGACTCTTGCATTTCTGGCATTCTGATACGGTCTTCCATAGTGATGTCTGATGCAAAATACTTACTAGGTTCTTCTGTCATTTATTTGTCTCCCATTACTCCCTCTCCAGCATCATTTTCCAGCAGTCCGATATCCACCCCCATCTCTCTTTTACTCTATGTATCTGAAAAAAACTTTTTGTATTCTCTTACATTATTGGCTAGTTCACCTTCATAATTCACTCTTTATGGCTTTTTTTAGTTGCCTTCTGTTGTTTTTAAGTTTCCCAATCCTCTACCTTCCCAGTAATTTTTGATAAATTATATACCCATTCTTTTACTTTTATGATGTCTTTAACTTCCCTTGTCAGGCATGCTTACCTCACCTTCCCTGTAGAATACATCATCATCTTTGGGATGTATCTTTCTGGCACTTCCTGAATATCCCCCAGAAACACTGGCCACTGCTGTTTTGTCATCATCCCTTTCAGTGTTCTCTTCCAACCAGGTCTGGCCAGCTCCTCTCTCATGCCTCTGTAATACCTTTTACTCCACTGTCATACTGATACGTTTGACTTTAGCTTGCTTTCTCAAACTCTGGAATGAATTCTATCATATGTTCTGCTAATTGTAGCTAATGGTGGCTAATGTTCTGCTGTTTAAGGAAGGCTCTAAAGATAAACCAGGAAGATATAGGCCAGTGAGCTTGACATCAGAAGTAGTGTAGGGTAATGTAATTGGTGGAAATGTGCAGAATTCACAACCATTGATGGTGGGTCAGCCAATGCAGTCGCTTTGAAACTGCCAGAGATTTGGGAACAAAGTGCCATTATTTGGTTTATACAAGCAGAGGCCCAGTTCATTCTGCAAGAAATCTCTGTCGACAACACCAAATATTTCCATGTGGTAGTATCACTCAACAGCTCTACAGCTGTGAGAGTGGTGAGTCCACTAGAACACCCGTCTGAACACGATAAAGACCAATCACTAAAAACTCATCTTCTGCAGACTTTTGGACTATCAGAGTCTAAGCGTGTCAAACAGTTGCTCTTCTTGCCCGGCAGCAGAGATGCTAAGTCATTGGAGCTAATGGACCACATGCTGTCTCTCCTGGGAGATCACCATCCTTGCTTTATTTTTAAAGAATTCTTCAATCAGCAAATGCCTGATCAATTTCATAGAGCCCTTGCTAATGCACCCGTGAAGGACTATAGGGAGCTTGCTAAAGTGACTGTTCGCCTACACTCAGCTGGGCAGTTCCTCCTCCTTTCTCTACCTCATTAAGCCCAGTCAGCAAGGCCCCCAGTATAAGGACACCCATGGCTGTGAAACAGCCAATGCCAGGCCTGTGTTTTCAGCATGCTTGTTTTGGTACGAATGCTAGGAAGTGCTGCCCACTTTGTTATCCCGATGCAGCTTCAACAGTGCTAGCGCAGAGGTCTGAACACCAAGGGTTCCAGCTGCCATGGTTATCTACTAGTCATTATGGACACCCTTTCAGGGCAATGGTTCTTATGTGACACGGGTGCTCAAGTGAGTGAGCTGCCAGCATCGCCTTTTGACAAGAAGGCAGAGGGCGCTGAAACTTCGCTGGAGGCCACCACCGTCAGCAGGATCCAGACCTATGGGGCACGAGGGCTGATTCTCTGCTTCAGTGGGCGATGTTACATGTGGAACATTGTCCAGGCTAAGGTGGCTTGTCCTCTGCTCGGTGCAGATTTGTGTGTGCCCTGAGATTGGGATGCGAGTCCACGCCGAAACCAAAACTCCCGTTTGTGTGGATGCTGTGTGATTTGTTACCATTACAAATCAGTACCAGGAAATAACCGGCAGTACACTGCATACAATGAAATGATTTAGCTTTATAATTCTTAATTTGACTACAGGGTTAGTGAAGAAAAAGCAAAAAAAAGAAAAGGGCCCATTTTAATGAAACAGTCTAATGTGCACAACTTGGAGCTCACGGTTTCCCCTTCACCGATCCTCCTTCAGTATCCCCGGCCTTTGTCAGAGCATGGCTCCGCTCCGGGTTGAGTCCTAGGATCTCCTCCCTCCGGCATCCTGTCTCCTCATCTCCCACCGAACAAAAGACCCAGATCACCCTGGTGCCAGGCACACGACACGAAAACACCCGCCTATCGTTGAACGGCTCACATTCCAAAGCATCTGTTATCTCCAACCATAACCCAAACACTGCTTCTACAGAAAGACCATTACATTAGCAGTGAAACCTTTCCCTGGGTGTTATACACTATCAGTTGATCTTAAGAACTGCTAATGTCAAGAACTTTGTGTTGTTACCCTGCTCCCCCATAAAGTTCCCCACAACAATCCTGTCAAGCACATGCACCACTGCATGCAAGTTTACTCAACTGCTGAGTGAATTCCCAAAAGTCACCAGGGTCACATTCTCCACTACAGTCACAAAACGTGGGGTTGAGCACCACATTTTTTACAACTGGCTCACCAGTTCATGCCTGCTTGCATAGACTGGACTCAGAAAAGCTGGCAACCGTGAAGGCTGAGTTTGCCAGTGTGGAAAGACTTGGCAATGTATATTTAGCTTGAAAGTTAAATTTTTCCAAAATCAGTGCAGTTGGGGGCTACCATCAGGTGCATCTGCTCTTGGAAGAGATTCACAAAATGGCCATGATAACCCCGTTTGACCTCTGAGTATCTGCACATGCTGTTTGAGCTGAAAAATGTAGCACAAACTTTCCAATGGCTGATGGAGCCTGTAGTAAAAGACTTAGATTTCTTTGTGTTTACCTGGATGACATACTTGTCACCAGTGCATCCAAATAAGTATCTGATCTCTGCACATTTTTCAAGCACTTAAGGTAACACGGGCTGATTATTAATCCTGCTAAATGCTAGTTTGGGTTGTCAACCAATCACTTTCTTGGCCATCACATCTCTACAGAAGATGCGAAATCCTCCGATGAAAAGTAGCCACTTTTATGGATTTCCCACCACCCCACACTACTACAAACAAGCTCTTTCCAACGCGACTCTGCTGGTGTACCCACTCCCCAATACACCTATAGCCATCACTGCTGACACTCCAGAATATGCTGTGGGTGCTGTGCACGAACAGTTGGTCGGAGGCGTGCGGCAGCCACTAACCTCTTCAGCCAGCAGCTTCATCCCTCAAAAGGAAGTATAGCACATTTGACCGTGAGCTTCTCGGTCTCTAACTGGCTGTCTGCCATCTTTGTTTTCTTCTAGAGAGTCGCCGTTTCACAGTGTTCATCAACCACAAACCCCTTTGTGCATGCAGTGGCCAAAATATCAGACCCTTGATCCACACAGCAGCAATGCCAACTATCCTAAATATCAGAGTTTGCAACTAATGTACAACATATGAAGGGTAAAAATAACGTTGTGGCTGAATATCTCTCACAGCCAGCTGTCAAGGCCATACACATAGGGATTGACTCTGCCAGTGTGGCAGCTAACCCAGAGGTCCAGCTTACCGAACAGCAGTCACACGCCTGTGGTTGACTGACTTTAAGTTTGGGGAAGCTGGGGTTTCTCTTCTTGCCCTCGCACCATAGTGCCGCAAATTGGAGACGGACTGTTTTTGACTCCATACGTGGTCTCTCGCATCTAGCCCGGAATGTCTCACAGAAACTGAACTAAAGTTTCTGTGGACATGTGTGATTATACTGCAGCCTGTGTGAAATGCCAGTGGACAAAAATTAACCACCCTTGTCCAAATAGAGGTGATGGAATGTAATGTTGAAGATGTACAAGACATTGGTGGGGCCTAATTTGGAGTATTGTGTGCAGTTTTTGTCACCTAACTACAGGAAAGATGTAAATAGATTGAAAGAGTACAGAAAATATTTACAAGGTTGTTGGCAAGACTAGAAGACCTGAGTCATAAGGGAAGATTGAACAAGTTAGAATCTTATTCCTTGGAATGTAAAAAATTGAGGGGAGATTTGATAGCGGTATACAAAATAATGCAATCAGGCTTTTCCCACAGAGTTTGGGTGGGACTACAACTAGAGGTCATGGGTTAAGCATGAAAAGGTGAAAAGCGTAAGGAGAATAGCAGGGAAAACTTTTTCCCTCAGAGTCGTGACAGTGTGGGACAGGCTGTCAGCATAAGTAGTGCATGCAAACTCGATTTTAACATTTAAGAGAAGTTTGGATGAGTATGTGGTGAGTAGGGGTAGAGATGGCAATGGGACTAGATTGTTTTAATGGGTTGGTATGGTCCAGATAGACTAAAGGACCTGTTTCTGTGCTGTACTTTTCTATGACTCTATGACTGTCTCCTCAGTGTTCCTTTACCTTAAGCTTCCTAATCAAATCTGGATCAATATATAACACCCAATCCAGAATGGCTATTTCCCTAGAGGGATCAACCAGAAAATGTTCTAAAAAAGCCATCTTGTCGGCACTCTACAATTTCTTTTCCTTGCTTCCAACACCAAATGGATTTTCCAACCTGCATGTTGAAATTCCCCATGATTATCATAACATTGTACTTTTTACATGCCCTTTTGAACTTCTGTTGCAATCTGTAGACATCTTGGCTACTGTTTGGAGGCCTGTCTATAACTGCCATTGGGGTCTTTTTACTTTTGTAGTTTCTTAACTTTACCCACAAGGGTTCTACATCTTGCAATCTTATGTCACCTCTTTCTAAGGATTTGATTTCATTTTTTACTAACAGAACCACCCCTCCCTCTGCCTACCTGCTTGTCATTTCGATATAATATGTATCCTCGGATGTTAAGCTCCCACCAATGATTTTCTTTCAGCCATGACTCAGAAATGTCCACAAGATCATACCTGCCAATCTCTAACTGCGCCACAAGATTATCTACCTTATTCAGTATAGTAGCGATTAGTTGTATTCCATAGGAGTCTGTATTGGGACCACCCTTTTCATGTTAAATGTCAACAATTTGGATGACGGAATTGATGGCTTTGTAGCCAAGTTTGCAGACAATGCAAAGACAGGTGAAGGGGCAGATAATGTTGAGTAAGGAGGGAGTCTACAGAAGGACTTGGACAGATTAACAGAATGGGCAAAGAAGTGGCAGATGTAATATAATATAGGAAAGTGTATGGTGTTGCACTTTGGTAGAAGGAATAAAGGCAGGGTTTATTTTCTGTATGGTGAGAAGATTCAAAAATCAGAGCTGCAAAAGGACTTAGGAGTCCTTGTGCAGGATTTCCTGTAGGTCAACTTGTAGGTGGAGTCAACACCTACAGAAAGCAAATTCAATGTTAACACTCATTTCAAGAGGACTAGAACACAAGAACAGGGATTTGATGCTGAGGCTTTATAAAGCATTGTTTAGAATGTACTTGGAGTATTTTTGAGCGATTTTGGGCCCCTTATCTAAGAAAAGATGTGCTGGCATTGGAGAGGGTCCTGAGAATGTTCACAAGAATGATTCCAAGAATGAAAGGGTTAACATACAAGGAGTGTTAGATGGCTCTGGGTCTGTATTTGCTGCAGTTTAGAAGAATGAAGGGGGATCTCATTGAAAGCTACCAAACACTCGACTTCCTAGATGGAGTGGACGTGGAGAGGATGTCTCTTTCATTGGCGAGCCTTGGACTAGAGGGCACAGCCAGAGTGTGGTGAATCTGTGTAATTCATTGCCATGGACAGCTGTGGAGGCAAAGTCACTGAGCATATTTAAAGCAGAGATTGATAGTCGGGCATCGAAGGTTACAGGGAGAATGCCGGATAACAGGGTTGAGAGGGATAATACATCAGCCATGATGCAATGGCAGAGCAGACTCAATGGGCCGAGTGGCCTAATTCTGCTCTGCCTCATGGTCTTATGATAAAAAAAAATTATGAGTAGAGATAGGATAAATGAAAGCAGGTTTTACATAGAAACATACATAGAAAATAGGTGCAGGAGTAGGCCATTCAGCCCTTCGAGCCTGCACCGCCATTTATTATGATCATGGCTGATCATCCAACTCAGAACACCGCCCCAGCCTTCCCTCCATACCCCCTGATCCCCGTAGCCACAAGGGCCATATCTAACTCCCTCTTAAATATAGCCAATGAACTGGCCTCAACTGTTTCCTGTGGCAGAGAATTCCACAGATTCACCACTCTCTGTGTGAAGAAGTTTTTCCTAATCTCGGTCCTAAAAGGCTTCCCCTCTATCCTCAAACTGTGGCCCCTCGTTCTGGACTTCCCCAACATCGGAAACAATCTTCCTGCATCTAGCCTGTCCAATCCCTTTAGGATCTTATACGTTTCAATCAGATCCCCCCTCAATCTTCTAAATTCCAACGAGTACAAGCCCAGTTCATCCAGTCTTTCTTCATATGAAAGTCCTGCCATCCCAGGAATCAATCTGGTGAACCTTCTTTGTACTCCCTCTATGGCAAGGATGGCTTTCCTCAGATTAGGGGACCAAAACTGCACACAATACTCCAGGTGTGGTCTCACCAAGGCCTTGTACAACTGCAGTAGTACCTCCCTGCTCCTGTACTCGAATCCTCTCGCTATAAATGCCAGCATACCATTCACCTTTTTCACCGCCTGCTGTACCTGCATGCCCACTTTCAATGACTGGTGTATAATAACACCCAGGTCTCGTTGCACCTCCCCTTTTCCTAATCGGCCACCATTCAGATAATAATCTGTTTTCCTATTTTTGCCACCAAAGTGGATAACTTCACATTTATCCACATTAAATTGCATCTGCCATGAATTTGCCCACTCACCTAACCTATCCAAGTCACCCTGCATCCTCCTAGCATCCTCCTCACAGCTAACACTGCCACCCAGCTTCGTGTCATCCGCAAACTTGGAGATGCTGCATTTAATTCCCTCATCCAAGTCATTAATATATATTGTAAACAACTGAGGTCCCAGCACTGAGCCTTGTGGTACCCCACTAGTCACCGCCTGCCATTCTGAAAAGGTCCCGTTCATTCCCACTCTTTGCTTCCTGTCTGCTAACCAACTCTCCACCCACACCAATACCTTACCCGCAATACCGTGTGCTTTAAGTTTGCACACTAATCTCCTGTGTGGGACCTTGTCAAAAGCCTTCTGAAAATCCAAATATACCACATCCACTGGTTCTCCCCTATCCACTCTACTAGTTACATCCTCAAAAAATTCTATGAGATTCGTCAGACATGATTTTCCTTTCACAAATCCATGCTGACTTTGTCCGATCATTTCACCGTTTTCCAAATGTGCTGTTATCACATCCTTGATAACTGACTCCAGCAGTTTCCCCACCACCGACGTTAGGCTAACCGGTCTATAATTCCCCGGTTTCTCTCTCCCTCCTTTTTTTAAAAAGTGGAGTTACATTAGCCACCCTCCAATGCTCAGGAACTAGTCCAGAATCTAACGAGTTTTGAAAAATTATCACTCCCCCCCCCCCCCCCCACTGAGTTTGAAAGAGACTAGAAGTAGAGATCATAGATTAAGGTTGAAAGATGAAATATTTAAAGGAAACCCGAGGGGATACTCTTCACAGAGGGTGGAGAGAGTGCGGAATGAGCTGCCAGCTGCAGTGGTGAATGCTGGTTCAATTGCAACATACAAGAAAAGTTGGATGGTACATGGATGGGAGGGGTTTTGAGATCCATGGTCCAGGTACAGGTTGATGAACTAGGTAGAATAACAGTTTTGCATGGACGAGATTGGCTAGTGGTCTTGTTTCTGTGCTGTAGTGCCCTCTGATTGTCTGATACTACACTGAGGACAGGGCATAGGAGGTTTCACCTGTGGGGCCTGCAGCCTACTGACTGACCATGGTTACTGAAACTCACCTTCACCTGAACCTCCTATAGCCATCTGCTTCCTGGCATCAAACAAGTGTCTCAGAAAGTTTGAGGGCATTGGGCAACAGTGGATTCTGCTCCTTTTCACAACTGATATTCAGTTAGTTAAGAATGTGATTAATCAGTGGGATGCATTGAAGGTGAAAGCTCCAGGAATATGGGGCAAAATTCAAATCCCCACTCCTGTTTTCTGAGCCCACAGTTCCAATCCATCAGTTTGGTTAAAGATCCATCGTTTTTAAAATTCAAAGCACTACAGTTGCAGAAATCCTCCCCCTCCTTCCTAGCTGCAGAAGTGGGAGCAATGTCTATTAATAAGACTATAAGATATACAAGCAGAAGTAGACCATTTGGCCCATCGAGTCTGCTCCGCTATTCAATGATGGCTGATCTATTTTCCCCTCCTCAGTCCCACTCCCCAGCCTTCTCCCTGTAACCTTTGATGCTGTGTCCAATTAAGAACCTATCAAGCCCTGCCTAAAATACCCCCAAGGACCTGGCCTCCTTAGCTACCTTTGGTAATAAATTCCTCAAATTCACCATCCTCTGGCTAAAGAAATTTCTCTACATCAGTTTTAAATGGATGCCCCTCTATTCTGAGGCTGTGCCCTCTTGTCCTAGAGTCCACCACTATGGGAAACATCCTTTCCACATCTACTGTCTAGGCCTTCCTACATTCGAAAGGTTTCAATGAGATCCCCCCCCCCCATCCTTCTAAATTCCATCGAGTACAGACCTAGAGCCATCAAGTGTTCTTCATATGATAACCCTTTCATTCCCAGAGTCTTCCTTGTGAATCTCCTCTGAACCCTCTCCAATGCCAGCACATCTTTTCTTGGATGAGGAGCCCAAAACTGTTCACAATACTCAAAGTGAGGCCTCACCAGCATCTTATAAAGCATCATCACATTTCTGCTCTTGTATTCAAGACCTTTTGAAGTGAATGCTAACACTGCATTTGCCTTCTACACCACTGACTCTACCTGCAAGTTATCCCAAGTCCTTTTGCATCTCATTTTTTTGGATTTTCACCCCTCTTAGAAAATAGTCTGCACATTTTTTTCTATTACCAAAGTACACAATCATGCAGTTTCAAACATTGTATTTAGTTTGCCACTCTCTTGCCCATTCTCCTAATCTGTCTAATTCCCTCTGTTGCCTACCTGTTTCCCCAACATGACCTGCCCCTCTATCAATCTTTGTATCATCTGCAAACTTGGCAACAAAGCTATCTAAATCAATGATATACAGCATAAAAAGAAGTGGTCCCAACACCGACCCCTGCGGAACACTACTAGCCACTGGCAGCCAACCAAAAAAGAATCCTTTTATTCCCACTTACTACTTCCTACCAATCAGCCAATGCTCTAACCACACCAGTAACAGTCCTGTAATACCATGGGCTCTTAACTTGGTATGCAGCCTCATGTGTGGAACCTTGTCAAAGGCTTTCTGAAAGTCCAAATATACAACATCCACTGCATCCCTTTTATTTCTCCTATGTGCAATCTTCTCAAAAAATTCCAACCAGTTCATCAGGTAAGATTTTCCCTTAAGGAAACCATGCTGACTTTGTCCTTTGTCACCAAGTACTCCATAACCTTATCCTTAACACTTGACTCCAACATCTTCCCAACCACTGAGGTCAGGATAACTGGTCTATAATTTCCTTTCTGTTGCTTTCCTCCTTTCTTAAAGAGTGGAGTGACATTTGCAATTTTCCAGTCCTCTGGCACCATGTCAGAGTCCAATGATTTTTGAAAGATCATTTCTAATGCCTCCACAATCTCTACCTCTACCTGAACCCTAGGGTGCAACTCAACTGGTCCAGGTGACTTATGCATTTTTACGTCTTTCAGCTTTTTGAGCAGCTTCTCCCTTGTAATAGTAACAGTACTCACTTCTCTTCCCTTGCACCCATCAATATCTGGCACACTGCTAATATCTTCCACAGTAAAGAATGATACAAAATACTCATTTAATTCATCTACCATCTCCCTGTCCCCCATTATTTTTTCTCCAGTCTCATTTTCTAGTGGGCCCATATCCACTCATCTTTCTGTTATTTTTACATATCTGAGAAAGCTTTTACTATCCACTTTGATGTTGTTTGCTAGCTTGCTTTCATATTTCATCTTTTCCCTCCTAATGATTCTTTTAGTTGTTCTCCATAGGGTTTTTAAAGCTTCCCAGTCCTCTGTCTTCCCACTAATTTTTGCTTTGTTGTAAAATCTTTCGATTTTACATTAACTTTGACATCCCTGGTCAGTCACAGTTGTACTATTTTGCCACTTGAGTATTTCTTTGTTCTTGGAATATATCTATCCTGCATCTTCCTCATTTTCCCTAGAAACTCTCGCCATTGCTGCCCTGCCAGCATCTCCTTCCAATTCATTTCGGCCAACTCCTCTCTCATATCACTGGAATTTCCTTTACTTCATTGAAATACTGCCTCGTCAGACCTTACTTTCTCTCTATCAAATTGAACTCAATCATATTGAGATCACTGGTTCCTAAGGGTTCTTTTAACTTAAACTCTCTAATCACTTCTGGTTCATTACATAGTACCCAATCCATTATAGCTGATCTCCTAGTAATCTTTTAGGCATTCAACAAACTCACTCTCTTGAGATCCATTACCAACCTGATTTTCCCAATTGACCTGCATGTTGAAATCTCCCATGACTATCATAACATTGCCCTTTTGACATGCATTTTCTATTTCCTGTTGCAATCCATGGTCCACATCCCAGTTACTATCAGGAAGCTTGTATATAACTGCCACCAGCATCCTTTTACCCTTGCAATTTCTTAACTCAACCCACAAGGATTCAATATCTTCTGATCCTATGTGACATCTTTCTACTGATTTCATGCCATACTTTACCAGCAGAGCCATGCCAACCTCTCTGCCGACCTTTCCATCCCTCCAATACATTGCTATATTTGTGCACAAATGCCAACCCAATCATAACTATAAAGTCTTAGTCTAAATGTTGTCATGCATTTTAAAGGTACTAGTGCAGTAGGGAAGAAAGCAAGAAGACAAAGACAAATGATGATGGAGACAGCAGCCAGAGAATTGGAAATGAATACCAATGAATTGATACACTTGACCTGAAACAGGGGTGTGTGGGCCATGGCAGTCAAAGCTCAAACCGGGCATGGCACCTGATGATGATGATGATGATGATGATGATGATGAGTGCAGTAAACTGTACAATCAAATGCTTCATTCACAATATTCATTGGAAAGTGACATTCATATCTGTAAACTTTTCCAAGTGAAAACCCTGGATAGGTCACAAACTAGAGGAGTTGTTTGACATGTTTGTGGCCCTGTATTGATAGTCTTAAATTTCGGGTGTTCATAAATAGCCTCTCAAAATTGAAGATACAAATATATTGGATAGGTATTTATAGCATAAGCCATCAACACAATGCATGCACAAGTAACCTAACTTCATTAAATGAGAGTATCCATTTCAATCAATGTATTTATCTTCTCTCACATTAGAAATGAATAACACATACTGTATAGAGAATAATTTACAGGACCAGAAGTCAAATTAGATATGTTGTTAAACCTTTGGTTAGTATTGCAGCTTGAATGTCATTGTAAAATAGGTACTAATTTCTGCAAGTAGCTGACTGATGAAATCAGAGGCTTTAATGAGTCAAAGCTGGCAATATTTAGCAACTGGTGTTGTTCCCTGCATTTTCATTGAAGTTGTCATGCAGTGAAGATCACCTCCACTCCCTGAAAATATATATCATTGACAACAATTTCTGGAAATCCCTGGCCCATGACTGTCCAAAGGAGGAAGTTTTAGGACGGCGTTGAGAACCTCGAGTTCACACATCAGGGGAGCACAAAGAACCCTGTATAAATGACAGTAAAAACAAACTATCTCAAAAACTACTGCCCCATTGGTGACAAAATCTCCGGGCCCCCTCCATGCCCTCATCAATCAGCTGAGAACCCACAGAGATGTTCACAGTGCCAAGGCATGGGCAAGAGAGAAGGGAAGCAGCTGCAGTTCTGATTCAAAGATCCCAAGGCACGGATTTGAATTCCACCATGACAGCTGGGGAATTTAAAATCAAGTAGTTAAATAAATCAAAATGTTGAAATAAATAGTTTATTTATTAACGGTGGTCATGAAACTTCTGGATTGTTGAAAAACCCTGACTGGTCCATTGATGGTCTTCAGGAAAAGAAATCTTCAGTCCTGATCTGGTCTAACCAATGTGTAACACCAGACCTAGCAGTGCAATCTGCTCTTAACGGCCTCCTCAGTTCAAGGGCAAATAGGGATGGAAACTAAATGAATAATTCTTTAAAAGTTAGTAGTAGAGAACAAGCAAGAGCTTGAGAGGGTGGCTTGTAAAGTCACGCAACATGTGTCAGACAACAAATCTTCCACACAGCAGCATGCTTGGTAATAACAGCTGGGATCCAACCATCAACACTTGGATTTAACAGGGAAGAATTCACAGAGCTATGCATTCATGAACACAATGCTGAATGTAATAGAAACAGGGCATCTTTGTCTCACTTCTGTACTTACCCTAAAATAAAACAGAAGTCTAGGGAAGGAGGGAGGGGAGTGACATTGGGTTAAATTACTTCTTCAGAGGAGATTGGACTGAACAGAACAATGACATCTTATCAAGGTTTTTCACTCCTCTTATTCCACACAGTTTCCACTAGATGGTGCTAATACAGCATTCACTAAATTGAGTATTGCCAGTCTCCGATCTCAGTTTAAAATTCATTAATTATTTTCCTGCAGCTTGAACACTTTACCCTTGGGTTGGTGACAATATCACTTGCAGAAGGGTAGTAGAAATTGTATTGTTGTTTCTTTCACACCTTGTGACACATTAGGTGGCAACCTTTCTGTTTTTTTAATGAGGCGAAGTTGCTAGCTCGACACTCAACCCAGCACAGAGAGAAAGCGTGCAAGGTGCCGGCCAGATTTGAACCCAGGACCACTCACCTTGAAGTCCGGTACAGATGCCTCTCGACCACTGGCTGGCTTATCGTAGAAATGTGTCGGTCAAGATTCTCCTGCATCTATGCAAGAAGAAACACTTTTGATGTTTCAGGTCAGTTTTGAGAGATACCAACGGCCAGGATTGAGCTATCAAAATCATCCACCCTATTCAGAGTACAAGAAATAGAAGCAGGAGTAAGCCATATGTGACATTCAATAACTGTACTATCTCTGCTTCATTTTCCCCACCAGAACCACTGAATGCACAGAAGTCCAGATATCTAATGTTCTCAGTCTTTAATGTCCTTTATAATGGTGGTGGGGTGGAGATACGTCACTACCAAAGGTGTAAAACACTCCTTCTCTCCATTAGCCTGCAGGCCAACCTTGGGCAAGGTGTAGCACCTGCTTTGCCCCCTGATCAGGGTCATGTGAAGCCATGGGACCAGGTGGTGGATGGTCATAAGAGCAGCTGGTGCACATCATAAGTCCTGGGTTTGCGACCACTAACGCCAGGCAGACGGTCTCTAATGCTTGTTGATAATGGCTGGAGTCACCCACCTTGTAAAGGCACTGCCCAGAAGAAGGCAATTGCAAACCACTTCTGTAGAAAAAATTGCTAAGAACAATTGTGGTCAAAGAAAGACCATGATCGCCCATGTTACAAGGCATGGCACAGGATGGACAAACGAATGGAGACAGATTTATTCTCCTTCGTTTGCTTTTCTTCTGCCAAGGTCAATGCCACTAGAGCAGTAGGTACATACAAAATAGCAATGTAGCCTGTGACAACTCACCTAAAATTAGAACCAATTTCCCAATGCAGCCTCTATCATAATACCATTATCCTAGCAATACATTAGTGGAGCAGTTTAGAGTGCACAGAAATTATAGGTGTGCCTCACGCTCATTCTTGCCAGACTCAATGATCATTCCTGTTACAGACCCCAGATGCAACCTTTAGTAGCACCTGAGTGAAGTGAAGCCCCATGTGCAATGAAGCTCACCATGTAGTGGAATTTTGAGAGGGGTTATTTATTAGATCAACCTTGTCAAAAGCACCAGCTAGTTAATAAAACAGCCTTGGTTGCAAGTACTGAGAATCTTCATGAGCACTTTTTCAAAAGCAACAGTGCTAAATGGTTATAATTGGGAACTTATGAAGAATAATGAACAGCAGAAGTGGCCACTCTTGGGTTAACATGGATTCATCTCGCTCAGAGTGCTACAAGCAGCTGTGCTCTAGAATGGGATTAGAATGTATGTCTGAAACTGACATTACATTATGGGAAAAGCAAACGACCACAAATTTTCAGGGTTATTGGAATGACCAGGAACTAGTGAAATTTCATGTCATTTTACCTCAGAGTGCATTATCAAATATACCATTAAAATTTAAAAGCTGTTGGTGCTGCAAATCTACAATAAAGCCAAAAACGCTGAAAACTCTGAGGGTCAGGCACATTACCGCAGAAAACAATGCAGTCAGTTTCAGATCTACAACCTTCATTATAGCTGAGAGTTAAATGTTTCTCTTTCCACTGACACTGTCTGACCTTCTAAGCGTTTTCAATATTTTCTGCTTTTATTTCAAACAGGATCATATTTCTAAGACCACAATTACTAAGTATCCTATCTGTCATTTATTTGACAGTTCTGGTCAAGACAGCACCAAACTGCGGTCTCCATTAATGTCGTAGCTCAGACTTTGCTGTTTTTTAGGTTCATATGGATGGTTTTGTGGACAGAGACTGGATTTGATAGTCAGGTGAGGGTTTAAGGACACTGCTGTGGGGTAATTAGAGGTCTGCCTGGTGATAAGGCCTCCATGTTTGAAGTCCTGTAATGTGGATGTATGTCAAAGGACATCAATGGTCAGATGTCAAGTTAGCAGATCAGACAGGATGAGGGCTGGTGACCCCACCAGGTCAGTGAGCCATCTTTGGGGTCCCGGATCAGAGTTCCATGTGGGCAGGAGGCACAAGAGCCGCTCAGCCCCTAGGGGCAAATTTCAGCAAGACTGAAGTTTGAAGCCTGGTGTTCAGGATCCCATCATCAGCAAGTCCCGAGTTCGAGGCCTGGAGTACGGGGGGTCCTCATTTATTGTTGTTGGTAAGTCCTGGGGTTGATATTGGAAATTGAAGCTCGAAAGTTGATTAGAAGTCTAGAATTTAAGACACAATGGCTGAAGCCCTGGGTCTGCAAATCTGAGAGTTTACAGATCCACAGGGGAAGTTAAAGGCTCAATTTCTGTGAGTCTATAAGCCTGTTGGAAGCTGGGGTGGTGGGAGATGGATGGATGGGTGTATGGGGGTGTGTGTGTGTGTGTCATCTCCAATGTATGCAGTTTTTAAAAAAATTTCATAGGAGGCTGAGTAATCAGAAGACCACAAGATGGCAATATTAGCTCAGAAAACCTACAGTCTGCCTCCAAATATGTATTGATAGTTAATTAATAAAGATTGTTTAGTTTGTATTGTATTATAAATTACCTCAAGTTTTAAATATTTCCCAGTCAAAAGAGAAGATAGTGATAGAGAGGTTCATGCATTCCATCTGAGATTAAGGGATCAAATCCTATTGTTGACTGACAATAAGGTTAGTATAGTAATCCCCAATTAGAAATTACAATTAATGTAGATTTCTGATATGTATTGGATGGAAGTCAACATACCTTCAATCACATTGTTGCACTCTTGAGTGAGTCAAGGACAAAAGGCCACAGTCTTTGAGATAGGGTGCCCAACTTGAAGTTGGTCTTTGGCAACCATTCTGAATGGACAATTATGAATTAGTAGCCTGCCCAATAATGAACACTCAATGGCAAACAGGTGCCACATGATGGACTAACTTTTCCATGACCTAATTGATTTGACTCTGCTGCTTGGAGTTCCAATCACAATTATTAGAGACATTCAATGCAGATTAGGCACTCAGGAAAATGTTACCCAGGTGATTTTAATATATTTGTAAATATAGTTTTGACTCCCAACAGAATTTAAAATGTGCTTAAATTTGTTACTTTTACTTATACATTTATGACAGCTACTGAATCATTATATGATTTCCATTTAATACTACTGTATTTAAAAAAAATTCTCATTGGCTTGGCCTGTCTTAAATGAAAATGCATTAAATGAATCGGTATAATAAATCTGCTGTTGCTGGAGGATATGTACCTGCTGCTGTTTTCCATTCTAAGATACAGAAACAAGTGTTGAAGTTACATTTTAGTATGTTCCGATTAAGAAGCTTTCCTGGTTTGAATATGCTACTTAAGG
Source organism: Mobula birostris (assembly GCF_030028105.1). Taxonomy (NCBI): domain Eukaryota; kingdom Metazoa; phylum Chordata; class Chondrichthyes; order Myliobatiformes; family Myliobatidae; genus Mobula; species Mobula birostris. The sequence continues at coordinate 140,231,449 of NC_092371.1, read as the reverse complement.
CAGAGCCTTAAACTGTTTGCTTTGTATCTATATTTAAATTAAATTCATTATGTTTTCATCCCATAGATCTAGCCTTATTGCTGGATATTATTAATTACCAATCTATAAAGTATTTTTTGCTTGAGTGTATTTTTTTAGTGAGCTAAGATGGAACTTCCTCAGTGGACAGACGTATTTGCAGTGTCAAGTTCCAAAAGAAATAAAAACTACTTTTATTACCCTGTCACCTATGTCAAAAATAACTGAAAACATTTAGCAAAAATTACTGACTGTAAAACACAATGTTTTATTATTTTGGGAGCACAGCAATCATCGAATCTATGGAAGGTCCCATCAGTTGAATTATCTGTCAATGTATGTTTTTGGCTCAAAGAAATATTTGTTATTTGTTTACCATATTATTAAGAAGTATAAAACTTTTTAGCAGATAACTAAACTAGACTAAGTGATTGCATCCTGAATATATATTACAGAGTTGCACATTACAAATACAGGCTATTTAGCCCAGAGATCCTCACAATACATGTTTTCTTTCACTTTATTTTACTATTCATTATTGTAAGATCCACTATTTACATTTTTGTCCTTAAATGTTTACTTGATGTGGCTGTCCTCGTGGTTGAACAAAACTGTAGTTTTCAGAGTATTTCTATGCTCAGTGAGAAATCATAAAAAGGATATTTTTATAATTTATTTATATGATAACTTATGCACATGTTTTGTCAATGAAATTGTTCTGGTGCCATCTGCGAATACAGAGTTGATCAATGTGGAGAACTCAAGGAAGAGGCCTCACCCAAGTCTATGCCGTGCAGCTATATACCAGTAGCATCACTTTATTGATGATTCGGCCCATGTATCATAAATGATATTTACACAATTATGATACAAAAAACACAAAATCCATAGAAAAGATGATCAGAGGAATCATTTTAAATGAACTCTTAAATTCTGGAGCCCACTGATCAACTGGATGTTTTTCTGGTTAAGGTTTTTCCTTATCAATTTGATTAATGGATTATATGTAGCTGTAGATAATCCCCTAATCAGGCTGTGAACATGTTATGTCGATAACACTGAAGCTCATAAATTAATGATACATTTAGTAGTCTGCAACTGTTTGAGTGGTTCAAAGATGGCATTTCAGAATATTGTTCATTGGAATGTTCATCATGGCTTCCAAAGATGCTGGAAAATATAACCGAATATGAGCCTTTCCAAATCAGAATCAGGTTTATTATCAATGTGACATGAAGTTTGTTGTTTTGTGGCAGTACAGAACAAAAACATAAAATTACTATAAATTAATAAAGAGTGCAAATAAATGGAATAGTGAGGTAGTACTCATGGGCTGTTCAGAAATCTAGTGGTTAGAGAGGAAGCTGTCCCTGAATCATTGAGTGCGGGCTTTAAAGCTTGTGTATCTCGTTCCTAACAGTAATAATGAGAAGAACGCATGCCCAGATGGTAGTGCTTTCCTGAAACGTTGCCTCTTGAAGATGTCCTCAGTGGTGGGGAAGGTTGAGACTGTGATGGAGCTGGATGAGTCTACAGCCCTCTACAGCCTCCGGTACATCAGAGTCTTCATACCGGGCTCTGACATGACCAGTCAGAATACTCCCCACTGTACATTTATAGAAAGCTGCAAGAGTCGTTAGTGACATGCTAAATCTGCTGGCTTGCTCATTCATCAACACAATAATGTGTTGGGCCCAGGATAAATCCCCTGAGATACAAATGCTCACTCTTTCCACTGCTGACACCTCAATGGGACTGGTACATGTTTTCGAACTTCCCCTACTTGACCTCCACAAACAGTTCCTTGATCTTTCTGATACAGAATGAGAGGTTGTTGTTGTAACACCATTCAACTAGCTGACCTATCTCACTCCTGTATACCTCCTCATCACCAGTTGTAGTCTACTGAGGAAGAACCAAGGATCCAGTTGCAGAGGCCTAAGATTCATATTGAGAGGATGATGGTATTGAATGCCAAATAGTAATCAACAAACAGCAGCCTGATATATCTTTAGCTGTTGTCTACGTCCTACAAAGCAGAGTGGAGAGCCAGAGAGATTGCATTCACTGTAGGCTTGTTGTGGCAGTAGGTAAATTACAGCAGGTCATGATTGTTACTCAAGCAGGAGTTAATTCTGGCCATAACCAACCTCTCAAGGCACCTCATTACAATATATGTGAGTGCTACCAGGTAATAGTTATTGTGGTAGTTCACCTTGTTCTTCTTGGGCACCAGTGAGAGGTTGAAGGTGTTCTTAAACACTCCATTCAGTTGATCAGCACAGGTTTTCAGTTCAGCCAAATACACTGTTGAGGTCTGAGACATTGTGAGGGTTCACTCTCTTGAAGAACTTTCTGACGTCGATTTCTCAGACAGAGATAAGAGTCGCCAGATGCTATAGGGGTTTGCGCAAAGTTAGTCCGCTAAGAAATTCCAAGTTCCAGCCATTCTACCCATAACCAAAGTCTTTCATCAGATCTCTCCCTTCCTGGTGACTGCATTTGCACTGATATTTCTATTTGATATTCTACCATTCCATAGTACTACAGAATGCTGTGTGTTACACATTGACAAGTAGTTTAAAGTTGTGATTGCAACTTTACTTTTATATTTACACATTTTGCTGGTCTCAGCAAAAGGCAACATAGCTCAACATCCCCGAGGCTATTAAGTGTTGCCAAGATCGGAACCTATCCTCACATGAGGGTTGATGTGGCAGTATGGATTCTTGCAACTTGGGAAGTAAATAGTGCAATATGACTCATCAACACATAATTTGACAATAAGCTCTTGATTAACTTAGACCAAAATTTGTGATTTTCTTAATGTCCTGTTATCTCTAACTTTTCCCTGCTTTAACTTTATTGGGGTGGGGTGGGGTGGGGGCGGGGGAAGAAGACTAAGTCTCTTCACTCATTGAAGACAATTATTTTACCTTCACAACCTCTGAACAGAACAGGTTCAATTTTGGGGTAATTATTTAATTATACATTTTCTGAGATTTGGGTGCTGCTGGACAGGCCAACATTTTTGCCCATCCCTAAATGCCTTTGCCAATGCAGAATCAATCACACAGATGTGTCTGGAATCACAAGTAGGCCAGAACACATAAGAGAGCAGATTTTTCCTCCAAAGAACTGGCAATGAACCACAGAGCTTGCTTTGTAACAATCTAATAGTTTTGTGCTCATCATTATAACTTTTATTTTTTAAACTTGCACCTCTGATTCCTTCTTTGTACTCCTGTTGCACTATCATCAATCATCGTAGTACAGTACTGGAATCCCCTTATCAGACCTCTTCATATATCCTTAAAACTTCATATTTAGTTTTCCCCTCTAGAGGTGAGTGATACAATGTTTCTCTAAATCATCTATGCTTCAGAATGTGCAATCTGTCCCACAGCCAAAACCCTTGCCTTAATCAATAACATATTGGTGGAATGCAAAAGCAGAGTGGCCTTCTGATGCAGGAAAAGCAGGTAAGTGCCTTAAGTTAAGTTGGTTACCATGAGAATGTGTGAATGTTGATTGTGAATGGATCTAGCCAACTTGTTATTTTGTTGACGAGAAGTGTGCTGAAACAATGATAAATCATTTATACTTCACTATAAAACTGGGGAACAACACTTTTTTTTAAATAGTTTTACATTTATTGCAAACCCATCCTTAGTTCAGGAATGTGTACATTTCAAAACAAATTAAAATTATAGTCTATTATACAGTAAACCCATTTACATTATTGGTAATATCTTAAATATACACATTAAAACTAGTGCAGCAACAGATCACATCATACAGTTTTCTTTACATATGCACAGCTGAAATGAGACAACCATTAAAATCTGGAATGCAATGGGAGACAAACAATTAATTTATGCACATCTGGGATTTCTCGCTAGTTGGAAATTATAAGACAAGACTCCATATTTAGGGCATTTTGGTCCTAGAAACAAAATTTACAATTCTATCTATAGCAGCAATGATTCAAGCTTATTGTAGTGAACCATTTCAGATTTTGCATATGTGTGCATGTTTGCATTTGTACGCATGTATGTGCCTGTGTACTCACACGCATGTCTGTTGGCGTGTGAGCATATGTGTATGTTCATGCATGTCCCTGTGTGCTTGTGTATGTGTTTTTTGTTCGTGTGCATTGTGGAAAGGGAGGGAAATTAAATTAGAGGGATACTATCTACAGTTCATCTCATCTTCCTCGTCCTTGCTGTGTCAATCAGAATTACTGAAGCCAAAGTTTAAACCAAAGAACAAGTATTAGGTTCAATGGCTGTTACAAAACCATACTTTCACCAGTGTTCACCTCTCCATTTGTTGTGGCACAGCAGTTGAACTTGACACTCCAATGCCTACAACCTTGCTTATTGCAAAAGGCACATATAGCTGAAGCAACAGTCTTCAGACAACCATCATCCTTATTCAAGTCATGTTGAAATAAAAATTCTTGAAATAATGGGATGACAGCAAGTTCTTATTCCGCCCCTTTGATTGATGAACTCGCTTCCGGTGTGCAGCAACACAGTACTGCCACAACTTTCTCCCAGACACACTGAGTAGCAAGTATTCCTTGAAGACTTCAGCACCATCTCCAAAATGGAAGTGAAGGCCAGGCAGCTGCCAATGAGATGTGTAGTTTTCCTTCCAGTTAAGTCTCATTTCTTGGTAAATCCAAACAAGATCTCAGCTAAGGTAAACGACCATCAGACAAGTCACTACAGGAAGGAGTCCATGGGTGGAGCATAGGAAAATCCAAGAAAAGCTTCAGATGCTTCCTTCACACTGGCGGTTATCAGAGCTGCATCAGGAGACCGGCCAATCGAGTTCGGAACTGGCTCCTCAGTGAACTCCGGGTCAAAGTGCTGCAGGTCAGAAGGTCCACTCTGGAATTTTAATTAACAGTAAAAAGAATTACAATCCTAGAAGTTATTCTTGAAGTGGTTCTACAATTTAAAATGAAAGTTACAAATATGTACTGATTTGTGAAAATCACACAAAACTATTACTGTGAAGCATTTCAGTGAGCATCTAGCAACTTACCACATTTGGGTTAAATGGGGGCGTCAATTTCTTGGCATTTAAGTCAGTCCAGTTTATTGGAGAAAAGAAGATGTGAGCCTTAATATCCATCTGTTGAAAGAGCAGAATACAGTCAAGCAAATGGACCTTCAATGGAAGTTTCACTTGACTAAAGTTATTTAATTCTGTGGCGAGGTTTTTAAAATGCAGGAGCATAAATGGTCATGTTTAAAGTATGTTGCTAATTGAGAAGTTTTAATGAAACTGCCTAGTATAATTTGATATGATTTAGGACAGGCATAATTAAATAGCCCAGAATAAAGGGAATTAGAGCCTCAATATAAAATAAACCATACACATATAAACTTAATAATGTCAGTGAAGAGCCTCCCCATAGTTCCAAAAGCCAATAGGAAAACAACTTGATCAAAAGCAACAACCAATTACTTACAAAATCCTCCTTTGCACCCATCCGCTTTGTTCTGTCCTTTTGCAGCAAACCCTCCAGCAAGTCCCTGGCAGCATTGGAGATGTTTGGTTTCAACAGTAGTGGTTTGTTCAGAATATTGTCATACATTTCCGCCATGTTCCTGCTGTAGAATGGAGGCTGCATCAAAGCACAAGGCAAAAAAATATTTTATTTCCAATTATCCAAAATGGTTAAATGAAAGGATCATTATTTTTGGTTAATATTGCTTTTATGGAACTCACCAATCCATATAACATCTCATAGAGAACTGCCCCCAGGCACCACCAGTCAACTGTTCTGTCATAGGGCTGCTTGTGTAAAACTTCAGGAGCCAGGTACTGTCAGGAAATAAAGGAAAATCAATTTGAAATTATTTATTTTTGTAATGAGGAGCGAATACATCTAATACTGTAAAGACTGAGGAATCTTCTCTAATTGATACTTTCACAATTTGTTTAAATATTGTCACTTCAGGAGAATCGATTCTGTGTTTTCATCCTAGTCCTATCTGTCCCCTGCTACATGATACCAACAGAAACAAATACAGTTGGGTGTGTATGAGCATGAGTGTGTGCACACAGCTGCTAAGGCTGGATCAGATCTTTCCTGGCAACTGAGGAAGATCTGCGTTTGGCAGCAGTAGGAAAACCACAATATAAACGAAGGCTGGCTGAGCACTGATCTTGAACGCAACTGGAAAACAGTGATACTGCAGCCTCAGGAAGGGTTAAACTTGCACCCCTATGACCCTATTGGCAACAATGTCATCTCATTCATCTCTCAGCACTCTTCTCCCCTCCCCAAGATAACAGTGCTGATGAGTGCCCCTGGAAACTAAACTAGTTATATCTAAACAGGAGTTGGGATAGCAAAGAGTATGGAGAGAATCCATAAAAAATGCCTCATGTTACACTTACCTCAGGGGTGCCACAGAAAGTGCACGTTGTGTCATTTGATTCAATGTTCTCTTTGCATAGTCCGAAGTCAGTTAACACAATATGGCCCTGGCGATCAAGTAAGATATTCTCAGGCTTCAAATCTCTACAAGAAAAACAAGAAAAAGCGTTGCTTACAATCCATTCAGATCAACGTCCCATGAAACATCTTGTAGTTTAGTGACTTGAATAGCATCTCTGTTTAAAATACGGAGCAAAGCTCTGCTGGTTAAATGATACCCCATCTCAAGATGTTTAAACTAGCAGGCCGGCTATCCTAATGCAAGCCTTTACCAACCTGTAAACAATGTTGAGGGAGTGGAGGTATCCCAGAGCACTGGCAATCTCAGCAGCATAAAACCTGGCTCGCGGCTCCAGGAAGCAGCGTTCACGTTGCAGGTGATAAAACAACTGCAAAAAGAAAGAAATTGATGCGTGTGGATTAAAGTACAATCCAGCTGCTCTTCCAGTAAAGACAAGTTTTATTGCACACCCTGCCCATCTACTAATTTTACATTTCTCAGCCAATGGGGCCATGATGAAGCAGATTTGAAGGCCAAGAGGCCTAATTCTATTGGTTTTATCATCTAATTGGAGTTACTAGTCCCTCAGTCTGTCCTTCCAATCGCATTATAAATCTCCCACCCTCCCCTTGCTCTATCTTGGAGGTGGAGGTGGAGGTGGCTAGTACTTGGAATGGGAAATCCGGCCTTGTGGCTTACCTCGCCTCCGTTGATGTAGTCCAGGACAAAGTAGAGCTTATCAGCTGTCTGAAAGGAGTAGTGGAGTCCGACCAAGAAAGGGTGTTTCACATTCTTCAGCAGGACATTCCGCTCAGACATGATGTGTTTTTCCTGAAATAGACCATCCCCACCAAAAAAAAAAGTGAGTGCCAACCTCAAAAGAACAATGGGCATAAACATTTGTTCTTGTCCAGCAAAGCGGGAATTCTGTGCCCAATTTTGTGCATTATCTCTCCCCCACCCCCATGCCCCCTTTGAAGACCCACTCAGCAGCAAGCGGCAACAGAACACCCAACCAGCCTCAATGCCATTACCTCCTTCTTCTTCAGTATGGCCTTTTTCTGCAGGACTTTTACTGCGTAAAACTGGTCGTCAGATTTGTGTTTGGCGAGCAGGACCTGTGGAAGGGGAAAACCGGGGAGCTTGAGATTTTTTTTCAAAGAAAGTTTTAATGTTTGTAATCTGATTTTTGAGCAGAAAAGCGGGATACAAACCTTTCCGAAGCTTCCTTTGCCGATGACTTTGAGAAAGTTGAAGTCACTTGGTTTGGCTCTGCAGGACAGGAAAATAAACCGTCAGGAAAGGCTAAAGTTCTCCACAGCAAACAGCAGAGATCAATGAATAAATATACTGATACTTACTGAGGGTTAGAGGAGGGCCCCAAGTTGATCTGCGCTGTCGTTGGGCTGGGCTATGGGAGAAATCAGATCACGGAAAAAGTTAAACATTGCTGGAAGGCCGAGCCACAAATACAAATCGAGTTCATTGCTATCGGTTACACTCACCGGAGGAGACGGGCTGTTTCCATTCGTTTCAGCTTCCTTTGGACTAGCGTGCAACATGGCTGGGACTTCTGAGCTGTTCAAAGACACAATTTACCAAATCGTTAGAAATTGGCCCCGAAGCCGCCAGCCGTCTTCAGAACCTGCCCACAAACACCAAGCTCTTGAACAAATCAGTTTCTGGGATTTCAGTAAGAACAAAGCCTTGTTTCAGCCCGGAGAGATTAGCCGGAGATGTCTCGGTGCAAGACAGGCGCGCTATTGTCCGAAGCCCAGGTGCGGAGATCTTACTGGGGAACGGGTTTGACCAAACCCGGGCCAAACATATCCTCACTTCAACCCCCACCATTACCATTACAAACACCTCAGATCAGCTCCCTGTTAAAGGCAGCTCCTGTGCATATAGTACCCGACATCCCTGCAACGAGTGGTCAGTGCAAGAAAGGCGAGAGTTACTTACTGTTTACAAGCGTAGGAGTGAGAAGCAGCGAGCTTTTGGATGAGATCGTTCAGTCCCATTCGCTTCTGCTTCATGAAAGCTGCAAATAAAACCAAAATACTTAGACTAACAAGAACAGGGTTCATTTAGAAAGTTACAAAAATGAGCAAAAGTCGAACTTGCTGCAGTTTCCTTTTGCGATTAAATGACAATTTATTAACAGTTAACTGCCTACAGAGTGGATTTAGAAACTTCCCCTGGTAATCTTACAATACTCTGCAACTTCATTTTTTAAAATGATATTATACATAAAAGAGCCAGTAAACTGGTGATTTGAAAGCCAACATTACCGGTAAGTATCGCGACCATCCCTCGCATTTTGGAGTACGTCAGAAGAGATGCCGAGGAGTTGGATTTAACAGTCATGGCTATAAGATTACTTTATTTTGGGATTAAAAGACTGGGTTTGGTTTCTCTGCACTATCTTTGTACGATCCTTTCACAGTGTATGCATGTGTGAGAGAGAGAGATTGGCGACTAGCGGAGTTTTCTGGAGACACACGTATATATATATGCAGGCAAGAGGGTTGTCTGGGGGCGTTGGTATGTGAGCAATGTAACAGTACTAGGCGGTCCTGGCCGCTCTGACTCAGCCTGTCAATAACTCTCGCCCTCCGCTTCCTCCCTGAACTCGGCGTCACTATTCAAACAGCCGCCAGCAGCTGCAAATCATCGATCGATCCGTGAGGGGCTCCCAGGAACATCTCCCTAACTCCACACCCCCACCTGTTCATCTCCTAGCACCTCCGTGCAAACGTAATGCACAGACCTCTGGTGAGAAGTGCCCGAGCAGGTTTGTAAAACGAGGGCAAACGCGTATTTGTGCCAATTGTTCATTGGCACCGTTCCTTAGAGAAACAAATTCTGGGAACATCATTTAGGCATTTCATTTTTAGCAGATTTAGGCATAAACTTAACAAGATGCGTCATGGCACGGGCAGTAATGATGGAAGAATTTTATTTCGCAAGAGGAAAAGGTTTCTCATCACTATTTGGTAGTGATTTTCCTAAATCAAGCAAAAAAGTATGCCTGATTACAACCAGACTGCTCCTCCTTCCACTACCCGTGTCCGAGAGAGTTCGAATCAGTCTGTAGGTTCAGATTAGCATTTTTCGACCGCACTGGCCCCGGATCGGGGGAGCATTCAATGCCAGTCCCGCTGCATGAAGGCTCGCCCTTCGTGTATACAATACTGCTCCCACTCTTGCAGTCTGGAAATGTGTCTATGTAGCGATAAGTATCAGGATAAATTCACCCCGGGAATAATCTGTACATTAAGCACCGTCACTGGTATATCAGTGATAGAAAGAAGATGATATTAACTGAATGCTTCACTAATACGGAGTCAAAAAATTCCCGTTCTCCATTCTTTCCGAATGTTGGTAACGAAGCGAATATACATCTCTTGAATAAATTAGAATTGCGGACTAAATACGAATAAACCAACAATTCAGTTTGTAAAACATTTGCACATCTCTCTCTTTATCTCTCTCTCTCTCTCTTTCTCTCTCTCTCTCTCTCTCTCTCTCTCTCTCACACACACACACACACACACACACACACACACACACACACACACACACACAAACACACGATCAATACACCTTAAAAAAAATTTCCTTCTACAACATTTACTACGACTATTGACATTCCGGACCCTTGAATAGATATCACTGGCTTCCAGTATCCGGCCGAATTACAAGCAGGTCTGTGCCAGTAAATCATAAACCGAGATCAGACCCGAGAACACTGGCCAGTCGAAGACAGGGCTCTGTGAGTTTGCTCAGCGAGCCCATCTCCTTCACCAATTCAAAGTCAGCACTGCCAGGGTCGCCTCTCATGTTAACAGTAAAGTTACAAGTCAGTGCACCCCCAGCAGCGAAAGATATCTAACCTGTGAATGAAGTCTTTTCTGTCAAATTTTTCATGTTCGTCTCCACTCGTGGACAGCCCTTACCTGATCCTCTAAGAACTGACGGAGAGCCCGAGGGCGGAGTGTTCTTCAATATATAGTCTAAGTGCCTTTAATTAAATTTTAATGGATATAGATAACTTATCACTGTACGTCGCCTGTAAATTCCACAACGTAAGGAGTATGTTTGCTTTGTCACACGGTTAGAAACGGCACCCCTGCCTGTAATATATGTACTTGACCTCGACATGTCAATCACATTTACTATTTACTTTTTACAACATTTTCGAAGTGCCAGTTGGGCGCAATTATTCTAATTTAGAGGGAGAAGAGTATATTAACGATGGTCGAGGTGCGTTTGAGCGTCACCAGTCAGTGACGAGAAGCTCTGGTGGCGCCTGGGCTCTGTCCAGTTCCGGGACTTCAGGCACCGAAGTAATTGCGTGGAAGGGACTTGTTGAGACTGCTTGCAAAGGACCGGATAGCTCCAGGGCGGAGGAGGCGTCCCCTGCTAATTCCTGGCTTCCACCACAGGTTTCCTCCGAGGAAGACAGTCGGCCGGGAGCTGAGCGAAGTTCACAATGCTACTTGTGACTTGCAGCATCTTATCCGCTCTGCCTTACCACATTTTTAATACAAACCCATATGGAACTTTCTATAATTAAATGCAGCGTATACACATGCATCGTTCTGTGTGCCAGAGCAGTCAATCATAGTAAATACACTTCTCTTCTTAATAAGACATATATTAGGCCGCCAAGACCAAGGAATGTCGTGCAAATAGTTTCTTAGTAAAAATACAGAAATGGGAATACGGGCAACATTTTTCTCCAATGAACCATCGTTTGCCCTTACTCCAGCATGGAATAAGACCTTAACATAAAACATTTCATCTTATTTTGAATTCGATTTGGTGAATAATGAATCGTTTACGCAGAGTGGGACGCTGCCATTCCCCGGCTTTCTCTTTTCTGGGTTTAGCATTCCATGGTAACGTTCTCCTGTGCAATATTTAATTCAGTAATAGGGAGTGAAGAAAGGAATAGCAGCCTCTTTTTAAGAGGCCTAAATGGTGCTTTTAACATTCTGATGAGTATTCCCAGTTCAGCATCAACAGAGGACCAAGCTGAATCTTGAATATAAAATATGACATTCTAAATGCTTGAAGTCTTTATGCAATGTGTAAAATGAGAGAAGTGGATATCTCCAAGACTGTAGACTGTGCTATTGTCCATTGGGTATTTTTGGCAATCTTGCAAACAAGTGTAATTTTTTTTTAAATCGCACTAGAACAGATTGAATTCTCACAAGAGATGTGTCACATGAACAAAGTTGATTTAATAAACTAAAAGTTTTGGTAGCTTGACATCCTTTCTCACAAGATCCCCTAATTTATATAATTTATTACAATTTTACAGTGAGTAGGAGAGGACAAGAATAGAGGCCACTTCATTCCATATGTAGCGGGTTTTACCATGAACAGATGAAGTCCTTTGGTAATGAAAGACAGATTGTCATATTGAATTAAATGAAACATAGCAAATTTGTCTCTATAGCAGAAACCAGCCTCTCCTCTATGGATTCTGTCTGCACTTTTCACTGTCTTGGTAAAGCAGTCAATACAAACAAAGGCCATGGACATTCTGTTTTCTCCCATGTCCCATCAGACAGAAGAAGCAAAAGCCTGAAAGCACCCACCACCAGGTTCTAGACCGGCTTCTACCCTGCTGTTATAAGACCAGTGAATTGTTCCCCAGTATGATAAGATGTACTCTTGACCTCATGATCTACCTCATTAGATCTTGAACTTCCTTGTCTGCCTGCACTGCACTTTCTCTGTAATTATAACACTTTATTCTGCATTTGGGGTTTCCATTCTTCTACTTCAATACATTGCTGTAATGAAATTCTCTATATAGATGGTTTGCAAAACAAAGTCTCTCACTATACCTGGATACATGTGACAATAATAAACCAATTATCAATTACCAATACCATGCCTTACATTGAATTGACATTTTGTTTTAAACTACAAGTTACAAAACACATGTGGCTCATTATATTCAAACAAATTTAACTGAAAGGAGGTAAAAGGTAATCTCTGTTAGATGGTTTCTTCAGCAGGACTGAAAACTTCTGACTAAAATGTGGCAAAGACAAAATAAGACAGCACCAATTGCAGAAGAGCTGTGACTGTGGGATATTTTTCAGCCATATTGGTTGAGAGGTAAATGAGAATCAGGATGCTAATCAATTCTTTCTCTGACCTAATGCTGCTAGTCTATCAGAGGCTGATCACATACTGCCCACCCTGTCTATGGTCACAATAAGTTGCATCAGGAAACCAAAGATGCCTGCCACTGACTTTTTCCGTTTTCTCTCTTCTACCTTCTTGGAGAAAGTGCAGGAGCTTAAAAGTCTGGATGAGCAGAATCAAGAACTTCCCACTGCTATCAGACTTCTGAACTAATCATCTCCTTCACATCCCCTTCCCAGTGGTGCTCCCACATCGGTGAACCCTTCACTCTGCCTCTTGCATTGTGTTTCTTCAGCATTCTTGTTGCACTACCTCCATCTGAACTACTGTGCTTTCCACCGTTCTATTATTTTTGAGTATTTCGCTGTATTCGGGCGGCACAGCAGCATAACAGTTAGTGCAAGGCACCAGCAATCACTGATCATGGGTCAATACCCGCCACTGTCTGTAACGAGTTTGAATGTTCTCCCTGAGACTTTGTGGCATTCTTCCTGGTACTACAGTTTCCTTGCACTTTCCAGAGATGTACAATTAGGGTTAGGGCTGGTGAGCTGGGTGAGTTTGGTGAGTTAGGTTTAGAGTTGGTGAGTTGGGTGAGTTTGGTGAGTTAGGTTTAGAGTTGGTGAGCTGGGTGAGTTTGGTGAGTTAGGTTTAGAGTTGGTGAACTGGGTGAGTTTGGTGAGTTAGGTTTAGAGTTGGTGAGCTGGGTGAGTTTGGTGAGTTAGGTTTAGAGTTGGTGAGCTGGGTGAGTTTGGTGAGTTAGGTTTAGGGTTGGTGAGTTGGGTGAGTTTGGTGAGTTAGGTTTAGGGTTGGTGAGTTGGGTGAGTTTGGTGAGTTAGGTTTAGAGTTGGTGAGTTGGGTGAGTTTGGTGAGTTAGGTTTAGAGTTGGTGAACTGGGTGAGTTTGGTGAGTTAGGTTTAGGGTTGGTGAGTTGGGTGAGTTTGGTGAGTTAGGTTTAGGGTTGGTGAGTTGGGTGAGTTTGGTGAGTTAGGTTTAGGGTTGGTGAGTTGTTGGCATGCTTGAATTGTGGTGATATGCACCCAGCATATCATCAGAATGTGTTGCTCATTTACATGAATGACACATTCACTGTATGTTTCAATGTATATGTGACATATAAAACAAATCTTTATTGCTGTATTTGTAATTGCCATCTACACAGTTCCACTGTAAGGAATTACAAAGGAAGGTTAGTGGGGTAGCAAATTCAGAGATACAATCACAGTGGTTCTATGGAGTAGTAAGGAATTACATTGTACCCTGGTTTATATGACAACAAACTAATCTGAATGTACTAATACCACTCCTAACATCTAATGAGGGAAGGCCTAGATACCCACCTCCAGACTGACACACACTACAACTACTCCATAGAACCACTGTGATTGTATCTCTGAATTTGCTACCCCACTAACCTTCCTTTGTCTATGTTTCTGTATGATATTTACTCTCCATGATGGAGTGATTATATACAGGAGGGCCACATACTATCCCGGCTGGAAGAATATCAGGCCATAGGTCACTCTTTCATTTTACGTCCACACACCACCCCACCCGCCAACGCTCCTCCTCCTATTTTGCTAGATCCAATGGAGAGTTGGCATGAGTGGAGTGCATTGTGGGTTTCAATTCAAAAGATTGAAGATGGGTTTGGAAAGCAAGTGGTAAATACTTTAGATACCTTTGAATGGATTATTATCTAACAGCCCGCTGACTTGGAGGAGTCAGGACAGAAACACCCAGGCAGCTCATTTTATTGGAGGAAGTAAAGAGCGATGATAGATCTGGCAGTAGACTCGTGCTGTTGCACTTGTAACCTTGTGTCAGGAGTAAGTTTTCACGCAGAGGGTGGTGAGTGCGTGGAATGGGCTGCCAGCGATGGTGGTGGAGGCAGATACAATAGGGTCTTTTAAGAGACTCTTGGTTAGGTACATGGAGCTTAGAAAAATAGAGGGCTATGGGTAACCCTAGGTAATTTCTAAAGTAAGTACATGTTCGGCACAGCATTGCGAGCTGAAGGGCCTGTATTGTGCTGTAGGTTTTCCATGTTTCTATGTTACCATTGCACAAATGGTGGCTTTCAGGAGTAAAGGAACGTGGGGAGAAAGTAAACTGAAGTCATTCGTAAACCCAAAATTAAAATGACAGCTTAGAATCTGTGAATCTTCTGCAGCAGAGTTGGTGCTGTTGGTCTTTTATTTTACATGTTCAATGTGTCATCATGATACCAGCTTGGCATTGATGTCAGGTGACATTGGATAATTGGTGACACTTGCTGTCTACTTATAAAACTGAAATACCCACAGAGAATACAAGGTGGAAGAACTTTGAGAACAACTCATGATATTTGCTCAATAATATCTCTGTTTGAGCCGTTTCCTACCAAAAGGTTAACCCAGTTAGAAACCTTAGATTAATTTCCAAACAATAACAGAATTTATTATTCTAATTAAGATTGGCAAATCATTCATTTCCACATCAAAACTCATGACCATCTAAGCTGTTTCTCAATGATTTTTCTGAATGTAATGAAAGAGGTATCATTCCCTTTAAAGTCATGCTTTTCATATTTATCCACTAAAAGGTGCCTAAACATTTTCTCCAACTTCAGTTCTCTCCCATAACATTCAGAATCAGAATTATGTTTATGATCACCAAGTAATATGGGGTGAGTTTTGTGTTTTGCAACATAAAATTATTATACACTACAAAATAAATAAGTGGTGCTCAAAAAATTGAAATCATGAGGTAGTGTTCATGGATTCAATGACTGTTCAAAAATCTGATGATAGAGGGGAAGAAGCTGTTCCTGAACCACTGAGTGTGTGGCTATTCAGGCTCCTAAGGTAGTAATGAGAAGAGGGCATGTCCTGGAAGGTGAGAGTTCTTAGTGATGGTAGTCACCTCGTTGAGGCATCACCTCTTGATGGTGTCCTCTGTGGTGGGGAGAGTTGTGCCTGTAATGGAACTGGCTGAGTTTACAACCCATTGAGGCTTCTTGCAGCCTTGTGCATGGGAGCCTCCATACCAGGCTGAGTAGCAACTGCTCAGAATACTCTCTGCTCTACTTCTGTAGAAATGTGCAAGTCTTTGGTAACATACCAAATCCTGTCAAATTTCTAACAAAGAAGAGCATTATTTTGAAACATTTTTATTTGGAACGCAATCATTGTGCCTGTTCCTCAACCACCTAAGAATGTTTCCAATAAAAAGTAAGTTCTATCACACATACAATAAACTTGCTTCCAACAACTTCCTCATCCTTCCCACCCCTTACACAGGAAGCACAATGCCTCCCCTGGGCTTCAGATATCTCAGCACATCCTGGACACCGCATGTGTAACAGTCCAGGATGAGGCACAACTGAAAATGTATAGAAATGATCAAGTGTAGAGTCTATATTTAACTTGCTCAGTGGCAAGTTGGATTCAGATTACATTGCCAGTAAGATCCAAGCAGGTCGCAATTCAAGCGGTGTGCTGCTGTTCTACAAATACATTTGCTATGATCAACTGCTTTCTTTGAGGAACCTCCCAAGTCTGAAATATTTATATTATCTACTGCAGCTGCAAACAGATGAGTGGTGTAAGTGTGCAGCAGGGAGACTCTGGTGTGCTCATTTTGTTTCAATATGAAAGGGAATATGAGGGCTAGTATTTAAAAGCCGGATGTAATGTTAAGGCTTTATAAAGCACTGGTGAGGCCTCACTTGGAGTATTGTGAGCAGTTTTGGGCCCCTTATTTAAGAAAGGATGTTCTGACATTGGAGAGTGTTCTGAAGAGATTCACGAAAATAACTCTGGGATTGAAAAGCTTATATGAGGAGCGTTTGAAGCCTCTGGGCCTGTACTCACTGGAATTCAGAAGAATGAGGGGGGATCTCATTGAAACCTATCGAATATTGAAAGGTCTCAATAGAATGGATGTGGAGAGGATGTTTCCTATGGTGGGGGAGTCTAAAACCAGAGGACACGTCCTCAGAATGGAGGGGTGTCCTTTTAGAATGGAGATGAGGAGAAATTTCTTTAGCCAGAGAGTAGTGAATCTGTGGAATTTGTTGCCACATGTGACTATGGAGAACAAGTCATTGGGTATACTTAAGACACAGGTTGATAGATTTTTGATTAGTCAGGACGTGAAAGGATGGATACAGGGAAATAGGGACTGAGAGGGAATTGGATCCACCATGATGAAATGGCAGAGCAGACTCGATGGGCCAAATGGCCTAATCTTGTTCCTATACCTTCTGGTCTTATTGAGCAAAAGACCCAGCCGTGAATAGAAAACTTGAGGGAGTGCAGGCTCATAACCCCGTCCAGTGTTAATAACAACAGGGTGCACTAATGCAGTGCTTTCTGTATAGAGAAGCCTACACACGCTGTACAGCGCTTGCTCAGGAAGCTCTACCACCTAAAGTACACCTTGAGCTGCATTTATTAACAAGTGGTTATTGACCAGAAGGGTAGTGATTATTGGGGCTGCAGAATGATGTGGTTATTGATCAGAAGGGTAGTGTTTATTGGGGTGCAGTAACAATGTAGTTATTGATCGGAAGGTTAGCGATTATTGGGGTGCAGCAATGATGCAGTTATTGATCAGAAGGGTCGTGATTATTGGGGCTGCAGAATGATGTAGTTATTGATTGGAAGGGTGTGATTATTGGGGTGCAGCAATGATGCAGTTATTGATCAGAAGGGTCGTGATTATTGGGGCTGCAGAATGATGTAGTTATTGATCGGAAGGTTAGCGATTATTGGGGTGCAGCAATGATGCAGTTATTGATCAGAAGGGTCGTGATTATTGGGGCTGCAGAATGATGTAGTTATTGATTGGAAGGGTGTGATTATTGGGGTGCAGCAATGATGTTATTGATTGGAAGGGTAGTGATTATTGGGGCTGCAGAATGAGGTGGTTATTGATTGGAAGGGTAGTGATTATTGGGGCTGCAGAATGATGTGGTTATTGATTGGAAGGGTGTGATTATTGGGGTGCAGCAATGATGTTATTGATTGGAAGGGTAGTGATTATTGGGGTGCAGAATGATGTGGTTATTGATTGGAAGGGTAGTGATTATTGGGGTGCAGAATGATGTGGTTATTGATCAGAAGGTTAGTAATTATTGGGGGTGAAGAATGATCATGGAACGGTTTATTATTATTTATTTTATTTAGCCAAAAAGGGTGGAGTAGGCCCTTCTGACTCTTTGATCCACACTGCCCCAGCAATTCCTATTAACTCTAATCTAATCCCAGGACAATTTACTAAGATCAGTTAATGTACCCAGTACATCTTTGGACTGTGGGGGGAAACAGGAGCACCTGGGGAAAACCCACACATTCCATGGCGAGGACTTACAGACAGTCCTTAGAGAATGGTGTCAGAATTGAACTCAGGGTAATGATGGCAAGCATTGGAAACAAGTGTGGTGGGGAATAGATGAAGGGCATCAGCAGATCAGCCTGGGGAGGATAGATAGAGGAGATCACCAGAGAGGTGGGGGAATTAATCAGATGGACTACTGGAGATTAGCAAAGGACTCTATAAATTGAGTGGATCACAGGAGTCCATTGCGGAATAGATGGTGGGGATCACTAGGGATCTGTGGAGAATAGATCAAGGGGTGATCGATATAGAGCAAAACTGGAGATGTTGGAGGAAGATGGAGGGGGAAGTCACTAAATCAGTATTGGGGATAGATCAAGGAATCACAAGAGTTCAATGGGGGAGAGATCAAGAGGGTCACTGGAGATCATCATAGGGTCTATAGATTAAGGAATCATTGGTGTTCAGTGGGGAATAGATGATGGGAAACACTGGAGGTCAGTTGGTGTCTATGGATGGAGAGGATCACTGGTGTCCATTCGGCGGGGGGGGGCTTGAAATTAGGATCTATGTGGAGGTGTAATGGATTGATGTGGGAGAGAGAGGATTGGTGTGGGAGTTGGGGGGAAGCTTCATGAAAGTGTGAGGAGTGCAGGTATAAATTCTGCATTAGAGGGGAGCAGTGAAAACAGTTTAGGATTAGTGGGAGCAGGGAGATAAATTTGGGATATGTGAGGGGAACATAGGATTGCTTAGGGATTTGTGAGAGAATCCATTTTAAATTAGCTGGGAGATTAGAGGAAACAGTGGGATCAGTTTGGGATTAGAAGGGAGAGTGGGATTTTTTGGGATGAGGTGGGATAGGGACTAGCCTGAGAATTTGAAGCTGTTTATGGCCTAAAGCAAATGGTCACTCTGGTAACAAATGCACCAGTACCAAAGGCAGGATTCTTCCATTTTAGTTCCATGTCTTATGATCTGACATCACAATTGTTGATATTTTTAACTGAGTGTTTAAGTTGTAGGAAAGTTAACATGAAAATGGAAACTGTGATCCAACTCATTGTTCTGCCCTCTTCCCATTCTCAATCCCAAACTTATTTTGAGATAACAGGGAAGGTCAATAGAGAGGCAACAAGCTTTCAGGTAAGTTCCAGTCAGAGACATTTGTGGAAAGTTAGTGGTCAGCAGTGGCAACAGGGATGAGGGTTATGATCTGTAAAGGCCAAAGAAATTACCTGTCCTGATGAAGGGTCTTGACCCAAAATGTAGACTGTTTATTTCCCTCTATAGGTATTGCCTAACTTGCTGAGTTCCTTCAGCAGTTTGTGTGTGTTGCACAAGATTTCCAACATCTGCAAAATCTCTTGTGCAAAGAAATGACTGGTATGTTGGTCGACTACCCCGCATCATTGCCTGTACCCATGACTTTCAAAAGGTTCTGTTGAAATCCGACCCTGAGTTTTTTTAAAAATATCAGGTAAACAGTGTGACAAGTTCACAGTGTTTGATACATTTTGTAAACAATATTTAAGATTGTTTTCAATCTTCTTATATTAAATTATTCCATATTAAAAATAATTCCATTAACCACATGTCCTAATGATATGGGAGAGTGTCAGTGTGCTCATGAGATATGGGAAAGTGTCTGACTATAGGGAAAGTGTGGGAAAGTGACGTATTCACATGCCATGAGAAAGAGTCCAGCAGGTCAGCTGGTTGTGGGAAAAAGACTGTCTGACGTGTATGCAGATCACAAAGCATGCTGGTATGTTCTGATCTCTCAGTCTCCAAAAAAAAGATAATTAAAACCATCAGCTAAATAAAAAGCTATCCCTTTATTTGCCAAAAGTAATTAACCAATGTTCTGTAACACAGCAACCAAATATTCAAAATAATGTTCAGAACCTTTTTTGCTGCACAATACACACAGTGGCAACTTTATTAGGTACACCTGCTCGTTAATGCACTCATCTAATCAGCCAGTCATGTGGCAGCAACTCAATCCATAAAAGCATGCAGACATGGTCAAGAGGTTCAGTTGTTCAGACCAAACATCAGAATGGGGAAGAAATGTGACCTAAGTGACTGTGAACTTGAAATTATTGTTGGTGCTAGATGGGGAGCTTTGAGTATCTCAAACTGCTGATCTCCTGGGGTCTTCCATGCACAACAGTCTCTAGAGTTTACAGAGAATAGTGTGAAAAACAATTAAAATATCCAGTGAGCAGCAGTTCTATGGGCAAAAATGCCTTGTTAATGAGAGAGGTCAGAGGAGAAAGGACAGACTTGTTCAAGCTGACAGAAAGGTAACAGTAACTCAAATGACCATGCGTTACAACAGTGGTGTGCAGAAGAGTATCTCTGAATGCACACCATGTCAAACCTTGAAGTAGATGGGCTACAGCAGCAGAAGACAACAAACATACACTCATTGGCCATTTTATTAGGTACTGGAGGTATTTAATCATTCAAAACTCAATTGTAAATCTCTCCAGACGTTATTGTCCTACTTTCCTATGTCTTCTTCTTTGTTGTGCCTTGATAACTGACTGAAAGTTAACATATGGATCTTGTCTCAATACCCTTTGCTTTAATGATTTTATTGTCGCCCCATTCCCCACACGTCATAACTTTCCAACCCCCCACATACATTCCATTTTTCATTCCATACACCCACCCTGATAGAAACAGTGCTTCTGAACTGCAACCCCCCCCCCCCCGCCATCAGGTTCACAGCAGTACACCCTGCAGATACCTGCAACCAACAACCACACTATCACACTTCTCTTTCAATCCACCAGACTCTGAGTAAAGTGTAGTCCTAAACGAGTGCTTCCATACCCAACATCAATGTTGCTGAAGCAGAAAAGAAAACACAGATGCTGCAAATACTCAGCAGGTCAGACAGGGTCTGTGCTGAAACAACCGATTAATGTTTCAGATCAATGACCTTTCATTCAGACCTGGGTGTAAAATGTTGTACAATCCCTAGTTTGGGAAGGTCCTCCTATAGCTGCAACCTCCCTTGTTCTGAAGCAGAAATGAACAGTAAACTATCAGGAAAATTTGTCGAAGAAAGGACAAGGTAATTGATTTCTGAATTCATGTCGCCAGATCTAACTAGGCTGAGTGTGTAAGATCATTGTTCAGAACAAATGCTCTTCATCACCATTGAGTAACTACTGATCTCATTTTCCAATGTTATCCCTGCCAAATGTCCCATCCCTGATCTTCCTATCCTCCCTCTTTCCTTGACAGACCTTGTTCATATTTTCAAGTCTCAGATTCTAACTCCTCTAGCCCCTAGCGAATCTGACAAATCCCAGATCCCAAAGTGCCCTCCCAGATTACACCCTACCCAAACTGTTCATCCTACATGAAGGTTGTGGAGGTAGAACTTCTTCATGAACTGGTGCTTGCCAGGCAAAACATCAATGGGGCAAAAAAAAAGCCACAGAGATGGTAGATGAGGAAGTGACATCGACTTACCTTTTCCAAACTAGGTCTATGAAGCAACTGGGTCCTTAATGCCAATCATCATTTATTGAAACATCAGGATTTTGTAAACTGATTGCAAAGTGATATGATGGGAATTGCACTCATTTAAGCAGTGAGAGGTGCAACAGAAATTGTACCTCCTTTATTTGGAGATACATTTTCTGTCGGGTGGAGGAACTGCTTGATGCACCAGCTGGGTGTTCGCCTAAATATAATTGGCCTGAATTCCCTTCCCTGCATTTGTATATCCTGAAAATCTGAGGTAAATTTATGAACCTTAATATGTGTCGAAGGTTACTACACAAAAAATGTGAAGGGCAGTTATAGAAATAACACAGTAAAACTTGGCAAGCTGATGTGGGCCATTATGAAAACAGTTTCTCTCCATTGCTCCTGCTAAACCTTTCTGTTAGGTGTTTATTTTTGCCTGCAACCCTATTACTCGCACCAGTGGGTTTCCCAGTGTTTGAACAAAGTGTGGAGGATCCCAGACAGGTCAGATGGCATGAGAAATACAGTGAGCTTGCTGGTACCCACACAACTTCAATCTGAAGACAGACGTGAGCATGTCTTGCTTTGACTGACAGTGCAAGAGGAGACTTCACTTCTTGAAAGAAGGCACAACAAACATAACACCCCCAAATGTGGGTACATGCTGCCAAGCTAACCACAATATTGAAAGTTTGTTGGCACGCAATTGTTAGTCGGCTTTGTTGTACCGACATCATGCGTGAAAAGGAAAGCCAGGGTGATCACGGACCAGCACTGCCTGATTAGACACACCCACTATAAAGCACACCTACCTGTACTTAGGGAAAGCCAAGAGAATCCGTTTCCCAATGTTACAAGCCAGCAATGCAACAATGATGACAAGCCACATGCACCAAAGAGGACATTAAATCCAATTAATTACCTGAAGTTTGACTCCACCTCCTCCTGGACATGTTCCACTGCTAACATTTCTGGGTGATGCAGTGCAATTGCCCACATAGCAAAACTCACAATCTACATTTCAATGATAAAACAGATTTGCTTGCAGATCTGTGCCTGTGTTTTGTACCTATTTTACCTTACATTTTGAGTGCCTTATCTCCCAGGTCTTTTAGCCTCAACACCATTTCTAAAAGGTAGTTTTCAAATCTCTTCCAAGTCTTTAAAAGTTTTTTTTCTTTATATTCTGTAAAATCCTTAACTATCTCTAAAATTTCTAACTCTTCTGAACAGGCCAAAAATTCCAACCCCTAATTTGTATTTATTATTCATTGAGATACAGTGTGGAATAGGCCCCGCCAACCCTTTGAGACATATTACCCAGCAACCTCTTAGCCTAATCATGGGACCAATTAACCAACTAACCGTCATGTCTTTGGACTGTGGGAAGAAACCGGACCACTTGAAGAAAACCTATGCATTCCACTGGGAGGATGTATGGACAAATTACAGATGACAATGGAACTGAACTCTGACCTCCGATGACAAAATGTGTAACAGTGTCTCTCTAACCACTACGTTACCATCATTTTAATCTTCTATCTCATTCTCATCCTGATCCCTGTAACCCTTTTCACCTATGACTGCGTTCCTGTACATGGTTCTAACTCCATAATCAAGTTTGCAGACGATACCACAGTGGTTGGTCTGATCAGAGGGAATAAAAAGATAGCCTACAGGGATGAGGTCCAGCACCTGGCCGTGTGGTGTGCTGACAACAATCTGGCCCTTAACACCCAGAAGACCAAGGAGATCATTGTGGACTTCAGGCATGCTAGGAGCCACACTCACGTCCCCATCTACATCAACGGAACTGTAGTGGAGCGTGTATCAAGCTTCAAATTCCTTGGTGTCCACATTTCCGAGGATCTCACCTGGTCCCTGAACTCCTCCATCCTGATCAAAAAGGCGCAACAGCGCCTTTATTTCCTGCAGAGCATCAAGAAAGCTCACCTCTGTCCCAGGATACTGACAGACTTTTACCGCTGTACCATTGAGAGCATACTCACCAGCTGCATCTCAGTGTGGTATGGCAATTGTCCCGTATCGGACCGCAAAGCACTCCAGCGTGTGGTGGAAACTGCCCAGTGGATTATCGGCACCCAATTGCCCACCATTGACCACATCCACCATAAGCACTGCCTGGGCAGGGTGAAAAGCATTATCAAGGATGTATCTCACCCTAACCATGGACCTTTTACTCTCCTCACATCCAGTAGGTGCTACAGGAGCCTCCGCTCCCACACCACCAGGCACAGGAAGAGCTTCTTCCCTGAGGCTGTGACACTGCTGAAAATTTCATCACAGCGCTAAGCAGTATTACATCCGTATTGTACTGTCTCAGTACTTTTATATTTGTGTGCTGTAGCACTTTTTTTATTCGCAGTTATTTTGTAAATAACACTATTCTTCGCATTTCTGGTCAGATGCTAAATGCATTTCATTGGCTTTGTATCTGTACGCGGCACAATGACAATGACAATAAAGTTGAATCTAATCTAATCTATCATATCAGATACTTGTTTGCAATTGTGAAAACCATAAGGTACCACATCCTATCTTATTAACTTAAGCCTGTAACAACACCTCCATCTTTGGACTAGGCACATTAAAATATATGGAATCTTGAATAATTTCAATAATTTCAAACAATGATTCTGCTATTCATATTTGCATTTCCTCTAGGAATTATTTTTGATGTCCGTGAACTACTCTCTTCAAAAGATCTTTGATTTGTTCAGTTATCATCTATGTTAACGTACACCACCAATCCTTTGGCCATTCAGTCTCTGCCACCTCTCAGCCTATGACTGGCCTTCCCTTTCATTCTCTCCTCTGCTTCTAAATACCTTCAACTATTTCCCATTCTGGTAATAAGTCATTGACCTGCAGTATTGCTTTATTCCTCCAAACATGTTTTCTAACAAATCAAGTATTTATCATCTTCATGTTTCATTTCAAATGTCCTGCATTAGCAATACTTTCCTCTGGTATTGTTGAAATGGAAGTTATAGTGAATTATTTGGGTAGGAATCCAAAGGCTACTCTTTCTCTAGTAGTTGCACTCTTGCCCAAAGTATATCCTCAAGAGAAATATGGAGTAACATTTCTTTTCATGTATTTTTCATTTCTGCATTTGAGATCAAAACAAAATGATGTCACCATGTGATTGACATGACTAACAGTCCTGATTGCTAAGAATGTTCATTAAGACCACACCCACTATGAATTAATAATAATAAAAGAGAAGTACCTCTTTTTAGCATGACAAATTTAAAATCCTGCTGCCCAAAACAATACAAATCCTCAGCTGAGAATCTTCTTTGCAAAATCTCCAACCCGATATTGCTGGTCGGCAAATATACAATGAAGCTTCAGATGAATTTATGTAATTGCTGGCAAAGATAACTGCGCTGCCATAGCAACCAATAAATTTGTAAACAAGTACGCTCCCAAAATCATATAAATATTGCATGAAGATTTTGGTTTATCATAAAAGGTATCTGGATTCTAACAGATCAAAGCTGCTACTTAAATCAGCAGTTGATTCACTTCCACTGTATCGATGAGGTTCCATTTCCTGAAGTGCATCCTTACATAACTATATTTCAAAATACTCTATGATCTGGTCAAACTTGAAAGAAATTTATAATTCATGTAGTGCAAACGTGTCATTTCAAAACTACTCTTGATGATGCAAAGAGCAATTTTGACTCACAAAGTTCCATTCATGACCTCAGCGAATAAAGCACTGTTTTCACCTGTTTTATGCATTATTCTTGGCGGTCAGACGTGTTATCAGAATAATGTGTAGCCTATATACATAATTGCATGTTAGAAACCATTTATGGGACACATGGAATTACACTCATTCCAACGTCTTCCTTTAATAAAGCTGCAAAACCCAAATATCATCATTAAATAATGGAGATGCCCCCTAAGCATGCCAAAATCTCAAGGATTAAAGATTAGATTTATTTGTAACATGCAGATCAAAATATTGAAACAAACAGCAAAATGTTTCAATGACCAACGTTGTCTGAGGATGTACTGGGAGCAGCCTGCAAGTGTCGCCATGCCTCCAGCACAAACACAGCATCCACCTGACCCTAACCTGTACGCCTTTGGGATGTAAGAGGAAACCGGAGCACCCGGAGGAAACCCACACAGTCCTGGGTAGAATGTAGAACTCCTTTTGGACAGTGACAGGAATTGAACCCGGACTGCTGGCTCTGTAGGGTGTTACACTAACCGCCACAGTACTTTATCATGGGAAAACTCAAACTGAGCCACAGTTGCTGTATAGCTTTGCAATAAAAAGAAACACATGGATGCAGAAGGTGAACAGGAGGCCCATGACAGAGTTAACATAGGCGATGGAAGAGGTGAAGAATCTGTCATGCAGGTTAAGAGAGAATGAGTAGCACTGACAGATCCATATTGTATGTATACCATCTGACCATTACAGGACAGGCTCTTTGTAAGCAAAAAAAAATTGAACAGAGGAGAATTGGTATGGTATAAATTTACCAGAACCTAATGACATTTATATTTATGTAGCTCCTAACAATAGATGGTTTTAGTGGCCCCCTGAACTACATTTTTTATTGCACACATTTGTCAGTGCCCAGGCCATAATTACATCGAGGCAGTGTGAAGAGAAAGGATGTTGGCAGGTTGTAAGTGATCAGACCAGGTACACTGCAGAGCCACATAGCAATATCTAGCATGTTTACAGCCAGAGTTTTGCCAGCCTCAAGAATATCACTCTCCTGCAAAATTGCTCAAATCTTTTCAGCACTCTTACTCCTATCTTATACACACTTGTGGTGTTTGACATACATGTAATGAGAAACATTTCTCACTACTCATATATCTATGCTCTCATTATTTTGTATACCTTTTAGTGAAAGCCCCCTCTGCTTTTCCCACTCCAAACAAAGAAAAGCAAACCCAGGCTATCAAGTCTTTCCTTGTTACTGAAACATTCCATCTGTGGTAACATCTTGGTAAATCTGCTCTGTGTGTTCCCAAGAGCATCACACTGTATCTTCTGTGTGTCCACTAGATATGCACACATCTCCAGCTGTGGCCAACGATTTATAAAGTTGTACCAGGATCTCCGTGCTCTTCTATTCCATGCCTCAGACAGAGAAGGCCAGTGTCCTGTATCAATGTGTGCTTCCAACTTTAGAAATCTATGGATTTGCTCCTCAGTACTCTCTTGAGTCCTATATTTCCTCAACTGTGTCCTACCCTATTTGACCTGCCGAAATGCAACACCTCACACTTCTCAGGATTCAGTTCACGGGACCAACCTAATAGATGATCAATATTCATTCAGAACCCAAGAATATCCTTCCCATTATCAACACCACCAATTTTGGTGCCATCTGCAAACTTACTAATCAAACACTCATATCCAAGTTATTAATATACAGTGTACCTATAAGACAAATAGTAAGAGCCCCAGCACTGATCCCTGTGGTACAGGCCTGATAACGGTCTTACAAGTATTGAAGCAGTATGCTGCCTCATCCTCTGTCTCCTATTACCAAGTCAACTTTGGATCCAATAGAGTCTAATCACCTTATATCTCAATGATAAAGTAAATTATGCAGCATTGGCAGAACCCTTGCTCCTTCTCAAAGACTGCTTAAAGGTTTGCAATAACTTTTAACCTTTAGACTTTATAAAATTAAAGGAGGTTAGCTATGAATTATATCTCATTGTGAGATCAATAAACTAAAGGTTAATAAACCTTTATCCACATCACAATACACAGCATGTAACAGAAGAAGGCTGTTCATCAGAAGAAAGTGATGAGTATTCATTTCCCAACTATTACATATGTGTAGTACAAGCAAGGCTGCTTAATTGCTCACTTGCCTTTTTTCCTTGGATATTGCTATACAAAAACTGGTGGTTATGCTGCGCGAGAAGACATTAAGACTAAATTTTCAATTCTGAGGAATTATGGATGAAAACTATTATACTATTTTGCCAATTGTTACAGCCATGATTTTGCAGCTCTGAATGATGCCCTCAGATAGTTCCAAGTTTACATACATGACATGAACGCCACAAATGGCAAATCCATTCTAATGATAATCCTGACTTTCACAAAGTAAACTTCCTGTAAAGTGATGGGATGGACAATAGAGGGGATTCATACATTGGAGGACGAAGACAAATGGAAATAATTTGCCATCTTTATGACAGCTTCTGCTCATCGTTTTTCCAGCAACAGCATTTCACAATCAGATAGCACTAACATTGTAAAATAGCTGTTAACCCTTCACTGGAACATAATCAGACAAAACTACCTGCTAAATCCAACAGAAATACAGGCTAGACAAGTAAATAAAATTTGTCATTTTGACAAATTAAGAAATGTCTTAAAGAAGCAAAAAGGGTAGTGTCGAAGCAAAATTCCAATTTTAGAGCTCAGCCAATTAGAAAAGGTTGAATTTTCACTGTACCAGATTCAGAACAGTCCAAAGGGGATAACTTCACTTGCCAATTCAATGAAATGTTCCTACAACCTATGGACTCACTTTCAAAGTCTCTTCATTTCATATTCTCACTATTTGTCGCTTATTATTTTATTTATTCTTTCTTTCTATTTTTATTTGCAGTTTGTCTTTTGCACATTGGTTAAATGCCCAAGTTGGTGTGGTCTTTCATTGATTCTATTATGGTTATTATTCTATTATGGATTTATTGAGGATTCCTGCAAGAAAATGAATTTCAGGGTTGTACGTTGTGACATATGTTACTTCAGTAATAAATTTACTTTGAACTTTAAGGGATATCTGAATACTTAAGATAAACTGTACCTGGATGGCAGTTGTTTGTGTGGATTTTGCAAGAGGAATGTTTTCGGAGTTCACATTGCTTCTTTGCCTGGAGTAATAAAAGTATCATTAGTTGTTATTTTGTACCATTTACCATTCAATAATAAAGCATTAAAAATTATCAAGGAACAATCAGAAAAACTTCATGTCTTTCCAATTCACTCCCACCATGTTCAGAACACAATGTCACACGATCAGTTTATTTCCCGTACAAAAAAACTATATTCATTGGCCACCTTATTAGGTACCTTCTTAACCTAATAAAGTGGCCACTTAGAGTATGTTTGTGGTCTTCTGCTGCTGTAGCTTATCCACTTCAAAGTTTGACGTGTTGGGCATTCAGAAATACTTTCCTGCACACCGCTGTTGTAATGTGTGGTTATTTGAGTTACTGTTGCCTTCCTGTCAGCTTGACCCAGTCTGGCCATTCTACTTTGATCCCTCTCATTAACAAAGTATTTTTACCCACAGAACTACCGCTCACTGCATATTTTTTTTTTGTTTTTTGCACCATTCTCTGTAAACTCTAGAGACTGCTGTGTGTGAAAATCCCAGGAGATCAGCTGCTTCTGAGATTCTAAAACCATCCCATCTGGTACCAACAATTTTTCTTTGGTCAAAATCATTAAGTTCACACTTCTTTCCTATCCTGATATTTGGTGTGACTACAACTGAACCTCTTCTCCTAGTTGTAAAGTTCAATGGTGGTTGGCAGACCAACATAAGGTGCATTACCACCATTTACCGAGGTGGAGTGTGGAGTAGAGACACTGTGGACACTCACTTTAATTCCCTCCCCCCAAAAAATCTCAAATAATATCACAAAATCAAATACTCACTTATATACATTACGATGGCAGTGATATCCCAACAAAGATCTTAATTAAGCAATTAGATGTTTGCTTTGCACCTCATAGGATTGTCATTCAAATAATACATACTACACCATTTCTTGACAAGTACATTCCCTACAAATGCCTGTATAATGCATATTAATTCTGAACAAGGAATTATTTAACCTAGTATGCCCTGTACGTAAATATCCAAATATAACTTCTTCCTTCCTGTTATATTCATTTTCCTGTTGAGCTCCTATCATCCTCTGAATTTTATATAGCTGCTGTCTTTTCCTTTCCCAACTTCAATCAAATAAACTTTTTAGTTATAGCTTTTACCTCCTCTTTATGCAAAGGGATCAATGTATTTACATCCTTAATTTTAATGATTACTTGGCTTGAATGTCTGTCACCTCATTTCCCTCAAGCCCAACCTGGGCAGGGACCCATCAGAAATGTATACACAGGTCTAGACCCTGCGACCTCAACAAGTGTTGCCCAATTTCTAGAAAAATGTCTGGCTTACAATTTCAAATACCTGTTTTATTAGGTGTCAAACAGAAAATGAATCAGAGCATAGAAGTACTTAATCAGGGCATACTTTTTTGACCCGTTCCGAGGCTAAAATGATATCAACCATTTCAGACATGAATACTGATACTTTGATATTCTTTTCTTAACAGTCAACTGAAACTTTAGAACATAAAGAGAAACAGCTGAATGACCTGTCACTGGATCTTTTGATCCATTCATATAAATGCACAAGAAACCATAGCATCTGCCATAATATTTTGCATATTATGGCAGAACTACCTGCACCAGTGATATACAATCAATCTTCATCCTTTCATGAAGGCCTAAATCAACAACAGGCTAAAGGAAAATCCACAGAGGAGTTTCAGAAAGGGATACACTGGGACCACATTCCATATTAAATAATCCAAGTTTGTGCCCATTCATTTCCCATCCACACAAAAATTGAAGATCTTACGAATGAATTGCTCTCCGGACTCTCCTAATGTTGCTAATATTGGATTACCAACTTTATGTCCTCTTACATTAACCCAATAAAACATTGCTAAGTGTAACCGGTGTAGATATAAAGGTAATTTACCCATTGTACCAGTAATGCTGAAATTGAGGATGATCTAATTGTACAAAATAATCTCAATGCTTGAGCTTGAACCTTATCTGGGTGGTTTAAGACCGCTGCCAAGGTTGACCCATAAACAACACATCCATACTCAAAGACAGATCTGGTTATTGCAATATACATTTGTATAAGTGACCTCCCACTTGCATCCCCAATCATACCCAGCTAAGCACCTGAGCACATTAAGGGCTTTCTTACATTTTTCTGGAATTTTATTCACGTGCACTTTCCGTGTTAGTCTCCTGTCCATCCACGTAACTAAAAACTTTACCACTGACTCTTGTTTAAGAGATGTACCATATATTTTTAGATCAATTGTGGGTGTAATGTTCCTTTTAGAAAAAAAACAAATAACGAGTCTTTGCAGTAACCCTTGTGTCCATAACACATCATAAGCTTTTTTAACATCAAAGAAAAGTGCTAGCTCTGATTCTTTATTAACTTGAGTGTTATGAATATCAGATTCTAAACTTATGGTCCATGGTCATTGTTCTCTCTTTACAAAATCCTGATAGGAATACAACTAATTTTCTACAAAATAAGAAAGCCTTGCTATAACTGTTCCTTCCATTATCTTACATCCATGTGAAGTTAGTGAAATAAGTCTATAACTGGATGGATCTGATTGATCCTTAACAAGTTTCAACATTGGATAAAAACTGCTGTCAGGAAGGAGGAAGTCGCCCTTCAACCCATATTATATTAAAAATTCCAAAAACATAAGTTTCAAATCCGATAACCATGTAAGTATATTATAACAAATATCATCTTTACCAGGTGATATCTGACCAGCACTGTAATAGCCCTTTAAGTTCAGATAATGTAAACTCAACATCCAAGCAAGAACAGGAACATTCTCTTCTCTCTGCAATCTGAGGACTGCTGGCCAAAACTGCTTCTCCATAAAATCTCTCTACTTTATTTGAATTGGCCAAACTGATATATGTTTTTGCTAATAATTCTGTTCTTCAGAGTTAATAACAGCTACCTTTTACCCAATGTACAAAACCGGTAATGCATCAAGTTTTCTAACTCCCCCCATTTTCCGTATCATACCCCTAACTTCTGCTACCTGGCTCTTTTCCAGTACATTCTCTAATGCATTTTCTTTTTCCTTCTCACTAACATTCTTACTATGGCTTAAGCTCTTTAATATTTTATGAAGATAAATAGGAGTGACACTGCTTAACTTTCTGAAAAGTTTTAGTCGATATCTTCACAGCTTATTTACATTCATCTGCCCGCCAGGGAACAGCCTTGCTTTTGTTGTCTCCTAACAACCTGGTAATAGGTACAGAGCACATGGTGTTATTACTCGACTCAATATCCACCAAAACCAAAAGATCAAAACCTACTTTCACATTAATCATCAAACACATTCCAATTTGCCTTTTTAAAATTCCATCTGGAGATAACTGAATTTAGTGACTGTGCATGCTTTTTGTGCATTGAGTTGCTACCACATGACTGGCTAATTGGATTAATGAGCAGGTGTACAGGTGTACCTAATAAAGTGGCCACTGACTGTATTATTTCTGTTCAAAATGGACTAACACGAGAAGTGTATGGGATTTTTATTGAGGGAGAGGAAACTACTGCGAAGGCCTATTTCTCCATTCCACTTTTTCCTGATGTCCTGGGACATACTGCTAATGAACTGACATGGTTTGGAAGCACCTGTACCTGCGCCAACATTTGTAAGGGGTGGGCTTAGAGGAACTGAGTTCAATGTGGCCTGGTTTGATTTTTTCCCACTAGAAAAGGTCAGATGGATGACATTTGACTCCCAGTGGAAAATCAAATGAGCACAGCTGGTTGAAAACTATCATATCTAACCCTGTTTTTGTCTTCATTAGCAGGAAAACCTAGCTGATGCTTTGAGTGAGGTCTGGAGTGCACACCAATATCTTTAATTTCTTGCTTAAGCAGTCTGAGGTACGCACCTGCTTCAAACAGGCTTCATTTATACCGGTGACTAAGAAAGATGTGGTAACCTGCCTCAATGTCTCTCTCCAGTAGCAGTTTCATCCACTGTGTTGAAGTGCTTTGAATGGTTGGCTGATTGAACGTTCCTGTCTGAGAAACGACTTGGATCCCCTCCAATTTACCTACCAGCACAACATCCAGAGCCGATGTCATCTCGTTCATTCTCCACTCAACCCTGGAACATCTGGACAGCAATGCTGCATACATCAAGATGCACATTATCAATGACAACTCAGCAGTCAATACCATAATCCCCTCAAAACTGGTCAATAAGCTTCAAGACCTTGGCCGCAATACCTCCTTGTGTAATTGGATCCTCGATTTCCTCGCTTGAAAACCTCGGTCAGTTCATATTGGCAAAATCCATCTCCTCCAAAATGTCCATCAGCACAGGTGTACCACAGGCTAGGCGCTTAGCACCCCTCCGACTGAAAGGCTAAGCACAGCTCCAATTCCATATTTCCGTTTGCTGTCGTATGCTAAATCAAAGATGGCGATGAATCAGCATATAGGAGGGAGATGCAAATCTGGCTGAGTGGTGTCTCAACAACAGCCTCTCAATGTCTGCATGATCAAGGAGCTGATTATTGACTTCAGGCGGAGGAACTTGGAGGTCCTTAGCAACTTAAAGTTCCTCAGTGTTATCATTTCAAGGGTCTGTCCTGGGCCCAGCATGCAAATACAATTACGAAGAAAGCATGGCAGCCTTCCTTTTGCTTCAGAAGTTCAAAGTAACTTCTACTTCTTTAGAAGTTTGCGATGATCGGCATGTCATCTAAAATTCTGACAAACTTCTATAGATGTGTGGGGAAGAGTATATTGACTGATTGCCTCACAGCCTGGTATGGAAACACCAATCTCCTTGAATGGCTGTGGATGCAGCTCAGTCCATCACAGGCAAAGCTCGCCCTACCACTGAGCACATTTACACAGAGTGCTGTCAGAGGAAAGCAGCATCCATCATCAAGGACTCCCACCATCCCGCACATGCTCTCTTCTTGCTGATACCATCAGGAAGGTGTTGTATTTGCCCCAGGACCCATACCACCAGTTTGAGAAACAATTATTACCCCTCAACCATCAGGCTCTTGAACAAGCCCCATCACTGAACTGTTTCCACAACTAATGGATTCACTTTCAAGGACTCTTCATTTCATGTTCTCGATATTTATTGTATAGTTAGTACTTTTTTTTTCTTTGGTATTTGCACAGATTGTTATCTTTTGCACTCTGGTTGTTTGTCCATCCTGTTGGATGCAGCCTTTCATTGATTCTGTTAAGCTTCTTGAATTTACTGAGTATGCCCACAAAGAAAATGAATCTCAGGGTTGAATATGGTGACATGTATATATTTTGATAATAAATTTACTTTGAATTTTGAATTTCTTAAATCATTTCAGCTCTGTATAATATGCAGCACTACATCTGCTCACGGACTGAAAATGGGAGCATTAAAGAAATAAGCAACCCAGAGAGTTGTATTAGAGAAGGTAGGACTGAGCGATTTTAGTTCTCATCTGAATATTTTACCCCCGGTTAATCACTGCAAGTCAGATACTGAAAAAGACCAAAGCCTCAACAACTACACCTCAATAAAGACCAAAATACTTTCATGACAGGGATATGATAGAGAAAGATATAAAAAGCCTTTAAGCATTTCAAAGATTCATTTATTATCAAAGTATACAACTCTGAAATTCTTCTTCTCCAGATAGTCACGAAACCAAGAAAGAAACGAACAGCAGCACGATCATCAACCCCCAAATCCGTCCTCCCAATTCGATCCACAAATCCTTCTACCCTGCACACAAAAAATGAGAAAGATAGGGCAAAAATCACAGAATACAAAAAAAACCCGTAAGACTGAAAAATGTCCACAGTCCGAGTCCACAACCAAAATGCAGAAAACCTGGGCAACATTCTTCCTCTCATCTCACCAGCGAAAAAAAGGCAGTCTTCCCTCTCTGGCAGCAGAGAGATCTCACTAGTGATGAAAAGGCAGGCAGCCAGCATTTCAATCTCTCTCATCGCTTTAATAGGTGAACAATGGAAGCTTTAATGGGTGAAATGGAGTCAAACATTGGCTCGCAGCTTTCTTGCATGAGATTCCTGCATGCTGCCTCTGCCTCCTGGAATCCTCTTGGAGACTGCAGAGCACTGGAACACCCAAACAATCTCCAAACTACAAATCACAACTCCAACAATTCCAGAATCGCATTCAAGATGAAAAACAAATGCAAAAGACTTAAAAGAAGTGAAACACATGGTTTCATGAGCTATCCAGAAGATGTTGACCGAAGGAGCGTAATGTGCATGCATCATCTTTAATTCAATCAAATTAATTTGATTCAAAGAATTTTTTCTTCAGGTTAATTTGGAGAAATGGGATCTAGGCAAATTGTATTTGTTAGATAACTGTTTGAAAGACATGAAACAATTATCCAAAAATAGATCACAAAATCTTGATATACCTCTAGTTTTCCAAGCCAAATAGGCTTGATCCATGATAGAGGGTTGAAAAAACAAATTAGATAAAATAGGACTTGCAAGAATAAAGTGATTCAACCTAAAAAAATTTTGAAATTGAAACCATATTCATAAAGCATGTTTTACTATTGGGTTAACCATTTGTTAATACAATTCAGAAAGAGAAAAGGGAAGCGAGGTCCCTAAAGTAGATCCCAATGAAAACCCTTGTAAAGATTTACTTTCAAAATTTACCCAATGTGGACTAGAAATTGTATCCAAGTTCCATGTCCAAAATTTTAAATATCTAATATTAATTGCTCAATAATAAAATCTAAAATTCGGCAATGCCAGATCCCCCTCCTTTTTAAATTTCTGTAAGTATCTTTTACCTATCCTGGGATTTTTATTCTGCCATATATATGAAGAGATTTTAAAATCAACCTTATCAAGAAAGGATTTTGGAATAAAAACTGGCACCACTTGAAATAAATATAAAAATTTAGTTTAGATCATCATCTTGATAGCATTAATCGGACTTATCAATGATAGATCCCATTTCTTTAGATACTTACAGATTAGAAATTTCTTCAATACTGTTTTTCCTACCTTTCCCAATTTATATTCATCAGATATTTTTGGGAAAATTTTTAGGTTTAAATCCTTTTCAGAGGGGTGTAATAGCAAAGATTTATAATATAATTATGAAAATATGTCCAGACATATCTAATAAAGTTAAGACCGATTGGGAAAGGGAACTTAAGATTACTTTACCTATTGAAAAATAGGAAAAAATTCTTCAATTAGTTAATTCATCCTCTGTATGTGCCAAACATGCATTGATACAGTTTAAGGTAGTACATAGGGTTCACATGTGCAAGGATAAATTAGCTCGTTATTACTCTCATATAAATCCTATATGTGATAGATGTCATTCCGAGATACCTTCTTTAACTCATATGTTTTGGTCATGTCCTCTTTTAAAAAAATACTGGAAAGATATCTTTGATATTATTTCAACCACTTTGAGTATTGATTTACAACCCCACCCTATTACTGCAATTTTTGGTTTATCAGTGATAGAACCAAATCTTTTAACATCTTCAGCTTGTGGGATGATTACATTTCTTACACTAATGGCCAGAAGATCCATTTTGCTGAATTGGAAAGAGATCAATCCCCCCACCACATTTCATTGGTTCTCTCAATCTATGTTGTGTTTAACTCTAGAAAAAATTAGAAGTGTTATTTATGATCCTCTATTAAATTTGAAAAGACTTGGAGGCCATTTATTCAATACTTTCATATGATGTAATTTGACCTTTTCCAAACCTACTCTATTTCTTTTTAGTTTATGTTGAGGGGAGCGGAGTCAACAACACTAATGGTTCTTTTTTTTTAATGTTTCACAACAGCCCATGTCTTTTTTTTTATGTAGTTTAGTTGGTCTATTTTGGAGCTTAGTTTTTTTTGGGTTTTTTTTCTGTTTTCAAGTTAATTTGTCTATATATATTTGTATGCTGTAAGATTGGGAGGTTTAATATCCGTGTATTAACTGGGTTTATACTTGTATATGATAATTACAACAACGTAATCTCAATAACTTTGTATGATTACTATGTTATGTTAATCTTTATCATTACAATACTAATAAAAAGATTGAAAAAGAAAAAGATTAATTTGGGGAGGTATGACTGAAATCTTTTACAGTAGATCACTCATCTATTGATTTAAGTTGAATGCATGAAAACAGTTAACACTTGGAAATACTACAAAGACAAGATATAAACTTTCATGTTGATTTAATTTTAAATATTCATTAAAGCTTCATTTATCTTGAGGATGCTTTGTGGAGAAGTTACTGGCATTCTAATTTTAGCACAAAGAGATTTTATGTTACACTACCAATTACTACCATGGAATTTTTTTACCTACCCCTAGAATTTGCAAATTTTGAAATGATAGGAAGAGTGATTTTCAAATTCTTTGTTATTCTCATCATGTTGGCAATTTATTTAAAATAATACTGTTCATGTTTTACATAGTGACACAAAATCCCAAGCCAGTCGATACATATTCCATACGAGTTTCTTCCAACTGCATTTGCAGGGTTTCCTCAATTCATGAAGGGGTTGACCTCCTAGAAATCATTTTCTTCTGTAAAGATTTGTAAACTGAGAATGTGGTGCCCATTGGTTTGAATGTAACTGTTTTGGTTGTGTTCCAGAATGCAAGAATTTCCATCTAAAAAATCTAACCATTTAAAAATATGCAAAAAAATTGAAAAAAATAAAATATAATTCTATTGACAATTCTAATTTAAGACTATGGAGTTGTATATAATGCACCCTTTCATCTAGCAACATACAAAATCCTGAGAGGTCTTAACAGAGTGGATGTGAAGAGTGTGCTTTGCTTAAAGGAGGATCAACAAGGGTCATTGTTTAATATTAAAGGCTTCCCCGTTTAAGAAAAAATTGAGATGGGAGTCTTTGGAAATCTTGGAGGCCCTCTGTTGTTTGGGTTGACCATGGATGTTGCTTCCTAGTTGTGCCATCAATCAATATGTAAGTCAGGGCAATATGATATGGAGAGCAAGCTGTTGCCCTTGCAACAAGCTCTCCCTCTCCACACAGTTGATGAATCCAATTGAATGGCAGGGACAGATACATTTTGGCACCAGCAATGTCACAGGAGTTGCCAGTTAGCATTGAAATCAACATAGGGTTGCCTTAGGGATTCAGGATGTTTTGTCAAGATTTACTCTCAAACCCTTCCCCATGAGTGGGGATAGCTGCAAGGCAGCAGAGGTTTGAGTTCAGCATCTTCCTTCTCCTAAATGAACTGCCAACTACAGCTGATGAGCCCCATCTTCACCACTATCCCACCGTTTCCCCTCTCCTGTCAGTAGAAATGGTTCAACCAGGCTTAGTAGATAAGTCTCACATTGAGGCCTGGAGATGGACTTACTCATACCACTGGGAGCATTTAATCATAGTGGGAGCTTATACCCACTACCTCCCCCAGCTCCGACGAATTTAAGGAATCCTATTCCTTAAAGAACAATGGAAATAGAGTCTACCTAAGGCCCTTTCTTGATAGGCAAGGGAGTGAAAAGCAATTGTGGATAGGCAGGAGTGCAGAATTGAGTTTACACCCAGATCTGCCGTGATCTTATGGAAAGGTTAGCAGGCTCTTGCTCACAGTTGGTGTTTTTGTATCTGCTTGTGCCTGTGAAATGTTGAAGTGGTGGTGGCTGAGGAGAGAGGTGGGATTGTCACCCATGTTCGTTTCGTCATGGTGGTGGTTAACTTGAGCTTAGTGAAGTCTGTGACACTGAGGGTGTGGGTTCACCCATTGACTGTGCCCGGAGAGTTGACGAATGAAGCCTCAGGAAGCTACTAAAGAAACCAGAGATGCTGTATTCCGAAGCAATAAGCAATCTGACAGAGGAATTCAGCAGGTCAAGCAGCATTTGTGGAAGGAAATGAACTTGAGGAGGCTTGATGTAGGATCTGGACCTTAAATGTCAACAACCCCTTTCCTCCCACAGATGCCACTTGACCTGCCAAGTTGTTGTTTCCAGAAGCTATTGATGGAAACCTGGAAATGTTTTTTTTTCATTTCATAGAGCTCCTCACAGTGGAAGCATTTTCTGTCATTCAACTGTTTAATGCTGTATTCCATATTTAGAATGCCATCTCTGAAGAAAGCAATTGTTTCGTTGGTGTAGAAAAAACAGATCTAAAAGCAATTTCACAGTAAAGGTTCCTTATCAGTGGCTTCTCATTCTTCTTGTGACCTCTGTTGTTCGGGCTCTTACCGAGACACTCTTGCGAGCGTTGTGCCATGGGATTTCAGTAACTCAACTTCATTGAACCCAGCCTTATTTGGCAATTTGACAATATCTCCTTGGATATTTCTCATGTTCATAAATTCATGGATGTCAGGCACAAACCTTGGCCATTAATTTTATTACACACCATTCACTGAAGTAGAGTCATTGAGTCAGACAGCACAGACACAAGACCTTCAGACACTTTGTGCCTGTCATCATGTACCTATTAATACTAATCCAGCACCTGGCCCCTTAAGGACTTGCCCAGTTAAAAAAAATGAGTTGTGTGTCTTTGAAACTCTATTCCTTAAAGGACAATAGAAACAGAGTCTACCTAAGGCATGGAGGTGAAAAGAAATCGTGGATAGTCAGGAGTGCCAAATTGAGATTGCAAATAGATCTGCCAGGACCTTACAGAATGGCAGAGCAGAATCACAACTGGTGTTATTGTATCTTCTTGTGCTTTTGAAAGTGGTGGCATGTTGAAGTTATGGAGGCCGAGGTGAGAGGCAGAGTTGTCATCCATGCTTGGTTCATTATGGTGGTGGATAATCTCAGTTTCAGACAGTCTATGATGAGGGTTCTCCCTCTGAATTGTGACTGGATGGTTGATGAATGAGGCTTCAGGAAGCTTCTAGAGACACAAGGGATGCATGAAATATCCTTGCTGTGGCCTAACTACATAAAATCTTATACAGTTGCAGCATAATTTCCCAGCTCTTACATCCTATACTTCAACTACCTTCAGAGATTCTTGTTCACCTAGGTCTCTCTGTTCCTCAGCTCTACATAGCATCCTACGGCATCGCAAAAGGCACGGGCATTGACTATGGTTATCTCAGTGTTGCCATAGACTACATCAGTGTCTTTTGGGATGATACAATGCAATGACAGGCCTCATTATGTGCTAAAGTTATAAGTCTCTAATGTAGTGATAGCACTTTGGTTCATGGTTGTAACAATGAAATATTAGGGAGTCAAAACACTACTATATCCAGGTGCAATGTCAATGATGAGTAAAGATCTATTATCAAGATTATTAAGGATCTTGACAACAGACGCTTGCTTATAACAGGTCACTCCACTGTACTATTTATATTGTGTGATGGAGGGGAGAAGAACAAAATGTTCTAATCATAGAAGGATAGTGTTGCCACTGGACATTTTTGCCTACCAATGACAGGATAGCCTTTCAATGTTTTTTTAGAGCCTTTGAACTCTCTGAGTGTTAGATCAAGACCTTTGGCATTTCCTCCAAGGAGGACAGTTGGATGACCTGCAGCAGTTTTCTCATCCATCAAGATGAGTGTGCAGGAGAGTATGCTCTTCCAAAGGAATACAGTCTCATCGACATTTAGAAATTTTATAGGAGAATATTCACTTTCTTTGAGAATACACTCAGCTGCTGGGGATAATTTTCTACCATCACAGTATATGCACCAGCTTCCCTTTCCAGCAGGATGAATATCATATGGCATTACATATTTTAAGAAGGCTACCAGCCGGACAAGACTGACCCAGAACATATCAGAAAGCTCACCGTCCCTCTCATGTTCTCTCATTATTTGCCATCACCACCTCAATTTTTCCTGGATCATCAAACTCAGGGAAATGATGTACATGTTTTATGAAGGCTACCAGCCGTCCACGACTGGCCTTGAACATAACAGAAGGCCCATCATCCCTTTCATGTTCTCTCTCAACTTGCCGTCACTATCTCGATTTTTCCTGGATTATCATCAAACTTAGGCAAATGCTATTAATTCTGATCTAACTAAACCCTTAACTATATCCATTTCCTGCATTTCTGTCCTTTGTAAGATGTATTTATTGGGGTAACACTTTGATAATGAACTTTTATTTTTCATCCGCATTATTAAGGACTATTCAGATCTTTGAGTATTGATGTCTAACAAACCTCCATCTGTTTCACAAGTGTTAGCTATGTCCAGCTTAGTTTTCATGCCCATTGATTGCTATGATTTCTTCGCGGAGAACAGCTGGGGAATTTTGAAGTCGTCTTGCACAGAATCCCAATAACAAGTGGCCGTCTCTAACCTCAATGACACTGACAAGCACAAAACACTGTGGGAAAAGAAATGCAATATACTTCGTGCAGAACGAAATGCTTTCCACCAAAATGTGGAGAGCTTCAGAAATGAAGAAAATTTATCCAAAAGATTCAATGACATTATAGTGAAAAATGCTCATATACTGAGGAATACCTGCAGCTCTCCCCAGTGGATCAGCAGCTGATTGTTCACAATTTCAGGAGGAGTATTTCCTTCTTTCAAAGCTGGCTAAAGGGAAATTTGCATACACGAGGAGAGCTTTATTTATTTTAGTTGCATACACTGCAGAAAAGTAATTTGTTTTAATTGGTGTAGAAAGACAGATGTTAAAATAAAGGACTTAACTCATATAATTAATAGCTCTTCCACCTACTCTGGTTTTGACCTTATTATATATTTTCTTTTGCAGACATAATCTTCCACATCCTGTTTGGCAGTTAACACAGGGTCATATTATTGGAATGAAAACACATTCACCCCTTTCTCAGAAACCCCGGAGACTTAGAAACTACCCGCCCACACAGAATCCTTCGCAGGTCTGAAGGGTTCAATTTAATAGTCGCTGGAAACAGATGTAGCGCTCAGGACACATAATTTACTCATGCCGGTTACTTCCGTTGCTTACATCTTTGTGCTGCCTGCCTGCTTTAATGATGTCAGCATGCAGTTGCTGCTAACCACTTGGCTGCGTGCCTCAGTAACAGGCCAAAATTGTGAGTGGCCAGTACCATTTAAAACCAGCCCCTTCTGTGAAAGGCAAGCCCTCCAGCAACCACAAGTGCTGGCAGATACTGAAGAACTCCAACTGACTTGAGAGGCACCAAAGAGAGGTCGAAGTTGAGAGAGAAGCTGCAGCTGGTGGTTCGGTGAGGGACTGGAGAACTTGGTGAAGGTAGTGAATTGGATGTGGCCTGCAATCTCTCAAGGAACCCTCTGGCTAAACTAGTTAAGATTGTGAAAGCAGTGAGACGGACAGCTGTGCTAGCCAGTCCTGGGAGTCAAGATCTGGTGTGCATGCTCAGTGTTAGACCATGAGACTATAAGACATAGGAGCAGAATTAGGCCATTCAGCCCAATAAATCTGTTCACTATTCCATCATGGCTGATTTATTATCTCTCTCAACCCCATTTTCCTGTCTTTTCCCCACAACCGTTGACACTGTTACTAATAAACAACCTATCAACCTCCACTTTAAATATACACAGCTGTCTCTGGCAAAGAATTCCATGGATTGACTATCCTCTAGCTAAAGAAATTCCCCCTCATCTCTTTTCTGAAGGGACATCATTGTTCTCCGAGGCTGTGCCCTCTTGTCCTTGACTTCTCCATTATAGGAAATATCCTCTTCACGTCCACTCCGTCTAGTCTATTCAATATTTGATAGGTCTCAATGAGATCTTCAGGTATCACCAGGTGTACACCTGCCTAAGCAGTGCTCAATGCCTCCCTCCCTTGTGTCAAGTATGGAAATGTGCAACAGAGTCATATCTTAAATGTATACAGTTTTGTTCAGAATCTGCAGCACGTACTTTCTCGCATGGGAGGCATCAGTAACTCCATTATAGCACACCTGCAGGCTCAAGAGGACCGCAGCATCTGATATTTGATGTCTCTGCTGCACAGGAAGATCCCAGTATCAGTGTTGTGCAGCGGAAGCTGAGACAATCATTTTGCAAGTTCAATTTGCTGCCAAGAACAGCTACAATACTCTCATCACGTATAGCTCTGGATATTGAATCTCAAAGGGGTTTTTGTTGGCTGCCAGAGTGGCCCAGCAATCCACCCAGCAGATAACCAAGACTGTTGATACCTTTAACCCCTCAGGGCAGGTTATTGGTAGCAGGGAGCATGAATCTGTCATCACCTCTCAAGATAACAAACAGCATTCCTGCCACTCAGTCAGTGCCTGTGACATTGCCTGTCAATCAGCCAACATAGCCATCTGCTGCTTACAAGCTTAGAGCAACTTTTACAGTCAATCCTCCTCAAGGTCGACAACTTTCCAAAGGCCAGTTAAAAAAAAATACTTGTCAATAATCCTTTTAGGTAAACCGAGTGGTGTGATAAGCAAGGTGACCATCTTTTAAATAAGATGGGTCTGTGTTATTTAAATAAAACAGTGACATAGCGTGCTCAATAGTTTTTGTTCTGTGGGGACACAAGTGGCTAAAGATGGTGGAATCAGGAGCTACAAACAATCTGAATGAACTCAGCTTCTATGGAGCAAAAGGATTGACAAGGTTCCGGTTCTAGATACTGTTTCAGTTCTGAGAGTGCAGAGGGAAGATAACTAGTCCAGAGAGGAGAGGGCACATGGTGAGACAGGGTGATAGGTGGACAAAGGAGGTGGTGAAGGATAGTGGGCAGGTGGAGCCAAGTGGGTGAGGAGGAAGGGTGAAATTGGGAGACAGAGCCAAGTGGCAGGCAAAGAAAACAAAAGGTAGATTGAGCCAGATGGGATGAGGGGAGGGTGAAGGTGGAGGCAGCTTAGAGGGTTGCAAAGTTTTTTTTCAGTGACAGGTTATGAATTTATTACACAGGAGAGACTCACTACAAGGCATTAAAAGAGATCCAGACAGCAAGATCTAAGTACTAAGTTATCTTTACAAACAAGAGTTTATTTTGCCGACTCTGCTGAGAATGATGTTTAAAGCAGTTAGTGTAGGGACTGGTGCTCCCTCCACTCAGCTGGATCCTCCGAATCCATGGAGCTCTGCCATCTTTGTTCTGTCTCAAACCACTGCCACCGCAGTGGATTCAACGTCACAAGCAGGACTCTGTGTGAGATACATTATAATTGTCACAGGCTTCATTTGGTGGAGAAACCTCTGGTGTTCTCTCATTTTATGTGTGTGTACATGTAGAAATTCCAAAGTTGCGGCCAGTTGTTTATGGCTATTGTCCTGGTTCAAGATAGTTTATTGTCACTCTTCAGTACACGAGTGTCTAGGAGAATAAAAAGATTGCTACTCCGGATCTGATGCAGTATAAAAAAAGCATAGAAACACATTAAATATAAATATAAAAGCATTCCTATGAAACGCAATGTACAAGTAACTGTTGTCTATGGCCATTTATACATAAGATTAGCTTATATGCACAGACTAATTGTATGTATGGTATAGAAAGCGGGAGGTAGTGCTGGTGGGATGGTGGAGTGGATTAGTGGATGGAGTTGCTGATCAGCCCGATGGCTTGAGGGAAGTAACTGGCTTTGAGTTCAGTGGTCCTGGCCTAGATGCTGTGTAGCCTCTTCCCTGATGTGATTTCGAGAAACAGTCCGTAAACAGGGTGGCTGGGATCCTTCATGATACATATGGTATTATTCCAGCACCTTTCTGTATATATCTCCGTGATGGTGAGTAGCCAGTCCCGTTGATGCACCGGGTAGTTTTAACTACCTGTCGTAGAGCTGCCCTGTCTGCCGCAGCGCAGTTTCCATTCCACGTAAACAATCAAGTTAGACCTGGCTCAGAAACAGTGTTTTCTTTGGGAATGGCTCGAAGGACTAAGATCAGCAAAGTTAATTTAGATTTGTGTTTAATTTTGCGTGTATTTATATACTTCGATGTTTGATTGCTTTTTTTTAATATAAATTTGAATACTTACACCACTTTGGCAGGTTTGACTCATCCAGCTGAGCCAGCAGCATGGTTTGGCAGATAGTTCAAGATTTCCCTTGGACTTGTTCAGGTCCCACACATAATGGACTTCCTTTTGCAGAAAACTTTATCTAGGCCAATGCAGCTGGATCCAGACTGTAAGTTCTGGATGGAAGAGCCGTGGGAGTTAAAGATGAAATCTCGTATCAGCAACCAATATGGAAGCTCACGCTGACCACAAGTTATGGCGCAAAAGAGTCTCCAGGGCTAAAGCTGAGCCGGAAAACATCAGGGAAGGATTGCAATGGAGTTTATATAGGTTGGTTGGGACTGTCTAGACCAAACAGGCATGGGAGGTCAGCCTGATGGGAAGAGTTGCTGAAGAATATTTAGCTGTGTAAGGTTAAGGATCACTGATGGGCAGTATGCATTGACTGTTGCTGTAATCAGTGTACTCTGTATCCTTCCTGTTACTATTGATTACACTTGAGCCAATAGCCTCTCCAGTAGGTCATCCAACAA
This sequence comes from Mobula birostris, assembly GCF_030028105.1. Lineage (NCBI taxonomy): Eukaryota > Metazoa > Chordata > Chondrichthyes > Myliobatiformes > Myliobatidae > Mobula > Mobula birostris. Next base: position 140,186,652 of record NC_092371.1, on the reverse strand, counting down.
AAGCAGGCCATATTAAATGCCATATTAGAGCTAATTAAGTGTCCATGCACACTGTAAAGCTGAATGTTTCATGATGCTGGGGTGCATCCTAGGACAGGCTGGGACAATTCATCATTGAAGAAACCCGGGGTCATTGGGTGTTTCAGGTCTTTCAACATCAGTCACCCTCACCCAGGCGACCAGCCAGGGTTGACTAGGCTCTGGCTTGTGTCCCAGCAGCACTGGTCCACGGGTCACACCTCTTGATCCATAGCCATCTGGAGACATGCTCAGCAGCCTCTGTGACAGTCCTGATGGCTCTTCCATTTGCAGCCACTGTAATGCCTAGGAGAGAGTAGGTTCTGCAGAGCAAGCACCCAGCAACACCTCTTTTTAAGGCCATGTCTTGTACGCACATTTTGTTTGGCTAATTGGCACCTGATCCCTCTATCCTATCTCACACACAGACACACACACGCCCTAATGATATAAAATAGATGGAAATATGCAATTATGAATAAGATATTCAAATATGTCAAGTTATTTTAGCTTTACTCTGAAAACACTCAGGTAAATAAATAAGAAATAAACTGAAGTACTGTATAACAGAAACCAAAGTTTGGGCCCTTATCTTAGAAAGGATATGCTGAAACTGGAGTGGGTTCAAAGGAGATTCACGAAAATGATTCCAGGTTTGAACAGCTTGTCATATGAAGGGCGTTTGATGGTTCTGGGCCTGCATTCACTAGAATTCAGAAGAATGATGGGTGACCTCATTGAAACCTATCGAGTAGTGAAAGGCCTTGATAGAGTGGATGTGGAGAGGACGTTTCCTGTGGTGGGAGGTTCCAAGACCAGAGGACACAGCCTCAGAATAGAAGGGTGTTCTTTTAGAATGGAGATGAGGAAGAATTTCTTTAGCCAGAGAGTGGTGAATATGTGGAATTCTTTGCCACTGGCAGCTGTGCCAAATCTTTATGTATATTTAAGGCCGAGGATGATAGATTCTTGATTGGTCAGGGCATGAAGGGATACAGGGAGAAGGCAGGAGATTGGGGCTGAGAGGAAAATTGAATCAGCCATGATGAAATGATAGAGCAGACTCAATGGTCTTACTCTGCTTCTACATCTCATGGTCTTAGTGATTGAAGAAGCTTATTGCGGATGATTATGTATCAGTTGTGTTCTGAAACCTGGAACAATATTTGAATTGAAGTCTGAGTGAGAATATTTGTAGGGGCTGATTTTGATAAACTAAACAAAGCAATTTAAAGTGACTTCTAAATAGAAAGACTCAGCATGTGTTTTGGATGTATGGGGTTTTAGCTGGCTGACCTGCTGTATATCTCTTATGTACAATATTACAGAAACCTTTAGATGCTGTCCAAAATAAATTATTACTGAACTAGTAAAGAATAGACTGAATGTTCTCCAGTAAAGCAGGGACAATGAATAAACGTACAGGCTGTTTCCTCACCAGGTACACTGAGACACAGGTTCACTTACCTACAACTTGGAAGGTGGTTCAGGGCTTGCCAATACATACTGCTAAAATCTACAGTTCCACATTTTGCCAAAATCTGCTTATGAGCTTAGGTAACATTATTGATCTGTTCGACATCTACAGTATGTGCATGTGTATAGATTTTTATTCAGGGGTAATTGAATAATTGTAAAGCTGAAATTTGGAAAGATGCTCTTTAGTCTCTGTTGCTCTCCTTTCACTGCATAGCAGAACTTGTTTTCCAAAACCAAAACAGGAAGACGCTGGCATACTGAAACTGGCTCCCCTTTGCAGGTTTCCAGCATTTTGATTTTTATTTACATTGGTTATTTTCTATTTTTTTTCTCTTAGTCATGCAGTTAAGCAAAACCTGTAAATGATGCATGAAACCTTAGATTGAATGTCAGGGTGTGCTACCAATACATTAGGAATATCGAATTCCTACCACTTCTGTAAAACTGTCCATTAAGTTAAGGAAATAAAGGTCAAATCAGACTGAAGTCAGTAAAATGGAGCTATAATGTGCACAGTACAATGAGTACAGAATTACTGTGTTATCAATCTAAACCAAATTCCAGTAGCTTAAACTCCAGTAGTTTCAGCAGAGAATTTACAGCAAGATCCTGGAAGGAATGCTACTGGTTCCAAACCTCTACAATCATGTCATCCACAGGAGATGACTAAGTGTTGTGAGTAGTGGGATCTGTGTGTCATTGTGATGGTGCATGTGATGTGTCATGGAAACTGGGATGGAGTGGAAAATTGACAACAGCTGCTCCTGCTTAGTTTGACTTCTGAGCATTTAGAATGACAAAGTCTTAATTGGGACTGTTGACATACCACACAGTAGAGAGATGGAGAACAAAAGCAGAGACATTTTCATTTTGTGTATCCTTCCTCTAAGGAAAAACCTAACAGTGTTACTGGCTGTGATGCTTCACTCCACAACAAACTCAAGAAAATGTATGCACGCTTTGAAAGGGAGAATAAAACTACACCTGTGCAAATCCCTCTGAGCATCTGGCAAGCCCGAGACCTCTGTCTTAGAGGCCGACGTTGGAACACCAATTCAAGAGGGTGAACTCTCGCAAGGTATCAGACCCTGATGATGTACTGAAAACTTGTGCTGGCCACCTGGCTGGATTATTCAAGTACACCATCAATCTCTTACTGCTGCAGTTGGAGATTCCCGCCTACTTCAAATCACTTGTGCCCATAAAGAACAGGGTGAGCTGCCTCAATGACTACTACCCGGGTAGCACTCAGTGTGAAGTGCTTTGAGAGTTTACGGTCATAGCTGGAGTTAACTCCTGCCTGAACAAGGAATTCAATACCCGGTAATTTGCCCACTGCCACATCTACTGTGGATGCAGTCCCACTGGATCTCCAATAGGCCTTGGAGCACCTGGACAACAGCAATACCTATGTTAGACCGCTGTTTACCAACTACAGCTCTATATTCAATATCATCATCAACACAAGTTCTCAAACCCTGAGCCTCTGTACCTGCCTGGGCATGGCAACATAGGCCCACCTAAGGACATGTACTTAGCTCACTGCTCTACTCATAACTAAGCACTGATAAAATACCATCCATGAACACGACTGTTGTTGGCAGAATCTCATTGCAATGATGAGACTTACAGGAGTGAAATAGATTGTGCATCACAATGAGAACCTCTCAATGTCAGCAATATAAATGAATTGATTACTGGAGGAAGGGGGAAGTCGGGAGAACACACACACCGGTCCTCACTAAGGGTCAGCAGTGGAAAGGTAGAGCAATTTCAGGATCTAGGGCACCATTAACCCAGAAGATCTATCCTAGGCCCAACATATTGATGCAATTACGATGAAGGCATGCCAGCAACTCCACTTCAGTAGGAATTTGAGGAGATTTGGTGTGTCACCAAAGACTCTTGCAAATTTCTACATATTGGAGAGCATTCTGACTGTCTGTGTCACTGCCTGGTATACAGGCTCCATGCACAGGATCCCAAGAGGCTGCAGAAGGTTGTAAACTCAGCCAGTTCCATCATGAGCACAACTGTTCCTGCCATCAAGGGCATCTTCCACAGACTGTTCCTCAAGAATGCAGTGTCCATCATTTAAGACCCTCACCATCCTTTACATGTCCTCTTTGTGTTACAACCATCAGGAGGGACAGGAGACTGAAGACCCATATTCAGCACCTTCTTGCCTTCTGCCATCAGATTTCTGAATGGTCCATTAACATGAACTCTTTTGCACTATTTATGTATTTACCTATTTATTGTCATTTTTATCTATTGCACTGTGTTGCTGCCATAAAACAACAAATTTCACAACCTCTGTCAGTGATTTAAAAAATTTGATTCTGATCTTGAAGTAAGGCAATGTACAAAACCAGCCATGAAAATGTCTCATGTATTGTCATTACACATTCCATTGTCTGCATCTGGCTTCTAAAAAGAAATATGAAGCAATCACAGAGTAGTAATGATCTGTGGATCATTAAAATTTGTAACGCAGCCTATGTGTGTGACCGATGTCTGCCTCCAGTTTATCAATGGCTTTTGTGAGACCTTCACTCACAAGCTACTTAACTGTCAAAGTGTGAAGTTGATCCCTTTTCTTTATTAGCTTACTACCAGGAGAAGGTGAAATTGTGTGATTTGAGGCAGATTTTCATATACCACAATAATAAAAATTTAACATTTGTACTGTACTCACCTAATGCCCACTAATGTATGCTATCAGCAAGTTTCACCCTCTGCTTTTTCCATCACTACCTTAGCCAGCCACATTTGAACTCTTCCATTTCGTTATCTGTAGTTTCCATTCTCGGTTATTTTTTGCTGCTCTTTTCAACCACAGCAAAGCCCCTATCAGAAGCTCTTGTCAGAAGACAATTAATTTGAGGCCACAGTGCAATCTATTTTGTGCAGGCCTGAAGAATATAAAAAGCAAAGCAAATTTCCTCTCTTTAATCCTTCTTGTTTTTAATGTATTTTCAAATATATAAAATTCAAAATACATGCAGGCTGAGCTGATTTCTTTGCAGATCAGTGGAACTGCATTACATATTAGGAGGTGTTGCTCGATGTCCTTATCAAAGCCTGCTCCAGTTTTCAAGGTCATTCGAAAGATAAAATTATCTTCAATCTTAATTGCATCTAAGCATTCTAACTTTCGAGACACAACCTGGTGCCAATGAATCATTTCTTTTGCAGTATAAAAATTCTGCATTACTTTGTTGCTGTGTCTTTATTACATTAGCCTGAAAAAGACCACAAGACCTAGGAGCTGAATTAGGCCATTCAGCCTGTGTCTGCTTTGCCATTCCAGCATGGCTGAATTATTATCCCTCTCAACCACATTATCCTACCTTCCCTTTAATGTGATGTACTGTAAAGTAATGTACCTTTATTAAGCAAAACAACATAAGAAAGTCACCATATCTGCTCCAGTAGAAATTCTGCTTAAATCTGAAGTCGTGAAATATACTATTTATCCGCAACACTCACAACACGCTGGAGGAACTCAGCAGGTCGGGCAGCATCCGTGGAAACGTCCATTGATCGTTTCCACGGATGCTGCCTGACCTGCTGAGTTCCTCCAGCGTGTTGTGAATGTTGCTTTGACCCCAGCATCTGCAGATTATTTTGTGTTTACTATTTATCTGCTACATCCTGAACTTTCCTTCAGTGTCAAACTGAAGGAAAACACTTGTTTTTTTTTTTGCTTTTCACTATGATTTAATATTTGTAAAAATTCTGAGCACCATGGGGAAAGTGGACAATTGAGAATCATCTAGCCTGGAGGTGCAATATATGATCACCACTTTGCACTGCATGCAACATCACCATGTCTCCGATTTTAGGAACATATGGTCATTAACATATATAAAACATATAACATCAGCAAAGAATGTCTTGGATGACAAAGAATTTACTTCTCTCAACGATGTATAAATTAAACCACACAGACTGAATCTTTTGCATCATTACTCCATTGGGACTAGGCAAGTAAAGAGAAGGCAATTGTTAACTTCACCGTCACTGAAAATTCAGAACTGCTTCACAGTGTCCTGAAACTTTTAATGAAATGAAGGTGCCACCAACCATCATCTGCCTTCAGCTGCAGTCAGGATTTCAGCCATCACACTGACAATGCCAGTGAGGAGATCATTCTAGTTTAACTTGTCTGGTGTGAAATCCACCTTATCAATATCCTGGAGGAACTTAGCAGGTCAAGCAGCATCTACGGAGATGAATAAACATTTGATGTTTCTGGCCAAGACCTTTCTTCAGGACTGGAAAGGATGGGGTAAGACACCAGAATGAAAAGTCAGGGTGGGAAAGGTGTTTGGTGAAGCCAGGTGAGTGGGATAGGTAAAATGCTGGAATGGAAGTAATCTGATAGGAGAGTGGACCATTGGAGTAAGGAAAGAAAGAGGGGCACCAGGGAGAGGTGATAGGCAGATGAGAAGAGGCAAGAGGCCAGAATAGAAGAGGGAAGGAGAGGGATTTTTTTTAAACTGTAAAGAGAAATTGAGGTCCACGCCATCAAGTTGGAGGGGTATCCAGAGGGAATATGAGGTGTTGCTCCTCCATCCTGAGGTTGGCCTCATCATGGCACAAGAAGAGGCCATGGACTAACATGTCGGAATGGGGACCAGAATTAAAATGGATGGTAACTGGGAAATTCAGATTTTGGCAGATGGAGCCTTGGTGCTCAACAAAGCAGTCCCCCAGTTTATGACTGGTCTCTCCAATGTAGAAGAGGCTGCATTGAGAGCACCAGATACAATAGATGACCCCAACAGATTCTCCGGTAAAGTTGTGCCTCACCTGGAAGGACTGTTTGGGGGCCTGAATGGGGGTGAGTGAGGAGGTGAATGGGCAGGTGTAGCACTTCATCCACTTGCAGGGATAAGTGCCGAGAGGGAGATTAGTGGGGAGGGATGAATGGACAAGGGCATCACGGAGAAAGTAATCCCAGAACCAAGTTTCCACCAAATATTACTCTCAAAGCAGTGTCAAAACACTCATGACGTTAAAAACCATGTCACACCTAATTCCAGCAATCCCCTGGAGGCTGGGTTATGTAAAAATATTTCTCATGTGATTCTATTGCTGTTTCTTATAAAATGTACTGTAGTTTAGAATTTGTAAAACAGCAAGATACTAACCAGCAAATATTTGATCAGCTGAAGTTGCAGAATTAATAATAGTGACCTTTCAGAGCCCCTGTCAGGCATGGAAGGTCAGAGGCAAAGCTCAGTAATGTTCACACAGGAACTGCCACGGATGTCAGTTACATAATACTTCAAGGTGACCATAGTCCAGCCTCTTAAGTCAGCAGAACCAGCACACTGCAAAGATACATTTAAACTTTCAGGCTAATAAACTCAGGAGCACGAGCTGGAATTCAGCTCCTCCATTGGTGAAGTGAAGCTTTAACTGGCACTGAGGAATGCTGCTGAGGAACAGGGATGGAAGGATCACCTGGTCTAGTAGTCAAGTATTGGCTTGCTGGAGAAAGCTTGAAATTATTTGATGAAATAAGCTCCTGAAATAAGAACATAGCCGGTTAGCTGGTGGCATACATTATACTAATCAACTATGAATGTAAGATTCTTGCCAAAATAATGTTTTATTATATAAAGAGAATTTCAAGACTTTATATATAAAATACTACTTTTGGCAGGAAGCAATCAGCAACATGCAAAGTAAGAAAAGATAATCACTAGTGAATAGTAAATATGAATAGGCAGCTAATTGATGAACTCAAATCCAACTTTTAGCCAAAATCCAAAATTTGCTTGGATCAAGAGCTTGTTAAACTTGAATGATTTATATTGAACTAAGTCATTTGGCAAGCAGAACAGAAGACTTTACTGTTTAAAAATGTGCTTGAAGCATTTGTTAGCAGTACCTCACAAGCATTTGATAGAGCATCTTTCCTTCAGAATACAAGTATGTGTCTACAATAAAAGCATAAGTTCTGTTGGCCTATATTTTATAGTTGGATGACTATGAGACTGTTGGAGTAGGAGGTTGCTGACAGGATAGGTGGGTACATGATTGTGTGAGGTTGTATGTTCCATCACTTATGCAGAGCTCCACAAAGAACTGCTCCCAATGCATGTCCTTGAAGTTCTCAGGACCATACCATTTGCTCTTTCTCTATTTTGAAAAGCTGTGAGGATGTCACACTTCTTCACTAAAGCCTTGAGCATGTTCGCCAGTCTTTCTCTCTGTCCACCTGGTAATTCTTCCTATTTCAGATCCTGGAACAGAGCATTTGATTCAGATATGTGCTGTTGGACATGTGAGTGACCTGGTCTGCCCAGTTAACATAGAAACGTAGAAAACCTACAGCACAATACAGGCCCTTTGGCCCACAAAGCTGTGCCGAACATGTCCCTACCTTAGAGATTACTAGGCTTACACATAGCCCTCTATTTTCCTAAGCTCCATGTACCTGTCCAGGAGTCTCTTAAAAGACCCTACCGTATCCGCCTCCACCAGTGTTGCTGACAGCCTATTCCACACTCTCACCACTCTACGTAAAAAAACTTACCCCTTACCCTCCATACCTACCCCCCAGCACCTTAAACCTGTGTCCTCTTGTGTTAATCATTTTAGCCCTGGGAAAAAGCCTCTGAGTATCCACACGATCAGTGCCTCTCATCATCTTATACACCTCTATCAGGTCACCTCTCATCCTCTGACACACCAAGGAGCAAAGGGCAAGTTCAATCAACCTGTTCTCATAAGGCATGCTCCCCAATCCAGGCAACATCCTTGTAAATCTCCTCTGCACCCTTTCTATGGCTTCCACATTCTTCCTGTAATGAGGCTACCAGAACTGAGCACAGTACAGTACTCCAAGTGGAGTCTGACCAGGATGCTATATAGCTGCAACATTACCTCTCAGCTCCTAAATTCATTTCCACGATTAATGAAGGCCAATACACTGTATGCCTTCATAACCACAGACTCAACCTGCGCAGCTGCTTTGAGCGTCCTATGGACTCGGACCCCAAGAACCCTCTGATCCTCCACACTGCCAAGAGTCTTACCATTAATATTATATTCTACCATCATACTTGACCTACCAAAATGAACCACTTCACACTTACCTGGGTTGAACTCCATCTGCCACTTTTCAGCCCAGTTTTGCATCCTATCAATGTCCCGCTGTAACCTCTGACAGCCCTCCACACTATCCACAATACCTCCAACCTTTGTGTCTTCAGCAAACTTACTAACCCATCCCTCCACTTCCTCATCCAGGTCATTTATAAAAATCATGAAAAGTAAAGGTCCCAGAATAGATCCCTGAGGCACACCACTGGTCACCGATCTCCATGCAGAATATGTCCCACCTACAACCACTCTTTGCCTTCTGTGGGCAAACCATTTCTGGATCCACAAAGCAATGTCCCCTTGGATCCCATGCCTCCTTACTTTCTCAATAAGCCTTGCATGGGGTACCTTATCAACTGCCTTGCTGAAATCCATATGCACTACATCTACTGCTCTCCCTTCATCAATGTGTTTAGTCACATCCTCAAAAAATTCAATCAGTCTCGTAAGGCACGACCTGCCTTTCAAAAGCCATGCTGACTATTCCTAATCATATTATACCTCTCCAAAGGTTCATAAATCCTGCCTCTCAGGATCTTCTCCATCTACTTACCAACCACTGAAGTAAGACTCACTGGTCTATAATTTCCTGGGCTAACTCTACTCCCTCTCTTGAATAAAGGAACAACATCTGCAACACTCCAATCCTTCAGAACCTCTCCCATCCCCATTGATGATTCAATAATCATCGCCAGAGGCTCAGCAATGTCCTTATCATGGCCCCTTCTAGCTCTCCTAATTTCCTTTTTGAGGTCCCTCCTGTTAGCCTTATAATCTTCTAGATTTCTAACATTACCTAGCTCTCTGAACCGTTTGTAAGCGTTTCTTTTCTTCTTGACTAGATATATTACAGCCTTTGTACACCATGGTTCCTGTACCCTTCCACAACTTGCCTGTCTCATTGGAACGTACCTACGCAGAACTCCACACAGATATCCCCTGAGTTGATCTGACTGAGTACAATGAGGCATCCATGATGAGGGTGTCATTCTGGAGGAGGATGCTATACTGATTTTGCTTATTTTATGATTTTTAAATACACTTTTCCTCATTTGAGCAAAGACTGTCTGATTGATTTTAAGGCAATGGTGAATTTCAGCATCAATGGTAGTCTTCATCAAGAGGTTGCTCCCAAAATATACAAAGTGCCCCACAATTTCCAATTACGACAGGTGTGGTAGGACTAAAGAGCTTTGATCTGACCTGTTGGTTGTGAATTTTGATTAGCTTGGTTGATCACATGCTATTTAGAACACATATATTCCTGTGTTGCTGGTTTATTGGACTGATACATCATCATTCTTCAGTCTTGATAAAGGGTCTTGGCCCAAACTGTCGACTCTTTAATCTTTTCCATAGATGCTGCCTGGCCTGCTGCTGAGGTCCTCCAGCATTTTATATGCGTTGCTTGGATTTCCAGCATTCTGCCAATTTTCTCATGTAAGTGACATCATTATTCTTGGCTGCACCTATTGCTACCTCCTGCAAGCCTTTCTGCAATCCATCTTAAATCAGGGTACATCACTTGGCTTGATAGTAATGGCCGAGTAGAGAATTTGCAGGGCCCTGAGGTGACAGATCATAGCAATGTACCTACGTTACTATTGTTCTCATCATCCACAGTACTTCATAGAGGCTCATCTTTGAGCTGCCAGATCCCAATCTAATCCATTTATTACAATTGTAAACCCACACAAGGTAATGAACAGCATAGTTGGTCTGATATTGGGACTCTGGCTCCGCAAGAATTGTGCAGTTGTCATCAATGCCATCATGGTCAGAGGTACCTGATACAGGTAGATCAGTGAGGATAAGTTCAAGGTGGTTATTCAGCATACTCTTTCATTCAATACCTGCAGAGGTGGTTTGGGAGATCTGTGTTTCAGAATTTGGCCAGCTCATTGCTGCCATTTGGTGATGGACGTCTAAGTCCCTACCATACCAAAGTACACTCTGTGCCCTAGCTAATTCCAGCGTCTCTTGTGAATGCTGTTCAACATGGAGGAGCTCCATGCTAAGGGAGGATGGTAGATAAAAATCAGGAGGAGGCTTCTGTGGCTATGTTGCTCCTTATTTTATGGGATTTGGAGTCAAATGGAGAAATGTGTGTTTGGAAGAACCACCAGCTGTGTTTGTCCATAAAAATCCAGGTGTACAGAGCTGCTGTCATCACAACATTGCTATAGAGCTCCGAAGCCCGAGTCTTGTACTGCAAGCACATTTGGTTGCTCGAGCTCTTCCATCAGCGCTGCCTCTAATCCATCATGGGTATCAGCTGGCAGGATTGTGCCTCCAACAACGGGGTCCTGGAGAAGGCTCAACTTCCAAGCACTGAAGCCACTTTGCTGTTCAAGCAGCTCCCCTGGTCAGGCCACGTGCCTCGCATGGACAAATTCAAGTTACCGAAAGCAGTACTCTGTGGAGAACTATCTCAAGGCAAGAGAGATCGTAGTATCCTGCACAAGATGTACAAATAACAACTTAAGCAGCAGCAGCTGGCTTGTGACAGAGACCACTGCAGAACACTGATCCATGGAGCAGCCAAGAATTTTGAGGAGTCCAGAAGAGCAACTTCTGAAGAGAAGAGGAGACGCATGAAGGATCCTACTACCCAAGTGCCTGCGTCCCAGCCATTCCCGTGTCCATATTGTGCCAGAATCTGCAGATCCAGAATTGGCTTCTACAGTTAGCAAAGTTCGTGCCGTCGCTCCTGAGAACTCTTCTTCCCTCCTGATCTTCGCAAGCGAAGAACCAGTCAGTAGCAGCATCATCATCTCATGGAATCTGGAGTCAACACTGAGAACTCCAGGCACTACTCCCACCCACCCGTATATTGCTGAGCCACCATCTCTGGAGGGTCTGTCCTGCCCTTAGGTCTAGACGCACCGAGAGATTATCATGGATTATTAGCCTGGCACAGTGCTTGTAAGTTAGGATTCTGTGGTAGGACCAAGTCAGGTTATGACTAGATGAAAAAGCTCCCCCAATTTAGACAACAGTCCCCCAGATATTTGTGAGGGAGGATTTTGCGAAATCAACTGGTCTGGGACCAACTTTGCCTGACTGGATCTTCAACCTCTTTTTAAAGGCAGTGGTAATAGTAGAACTAAGTGGCTCGCTGAGCCTCTTCCAATTCAATGACATGGAGTGGATCTGGAGTCACACATGGGTCAGACTGAGTAAGAAGGGCAGAATTCCACTCCTGAAGGATATTGGGGAACCAGATAAGATTTTACAGCAATCTATTTAGTTTTCATCTAAATTATTCTTAAGGCTAACTTTGTTTTTTTTTCCAAATTCCAGATTAATAAATTAATTTCAATTCTGCAGCAGCAGGGATGGGATACAAACTTATCTGTGGACATTTAGGCTACCTCTCTAGAATCCCAGGTTGTTAACAAGTATGCCTTCACCCGTATTGTAGCCCAATGGCAGGCCATATATGCTTGAGGCTGTGGCTGAAGCTGAAAACAACCGTCTACCAGGCTGCATATAACAGTAAAGCTTGTACCGGGTATTTTTCAACAACATGAGATATTAGCCACTTTTCAGAGAAGATCTGCCTTTATCAAATCTATAGGTACATTTAATGTCAGAGAAATGTATACAATATACATTCTGAAATTCTTTTTCTTCGCAAACATCCACAAAAAAAAACAGAGGAATGCCTCTAAGGATGAATCACAGTTAAATGTTAGAACGCCAACCCCCCCCCATTCTCCCCCCCACACACAAGCAGCAGCAAGGCAATGACCCCCCCCCCAAGAGAAAAGCATCGTCACCCTCCACTGAGCAGTCAAATGTGCAGCAAAGCATCAATAAAGGCACAGACTTGCAGTACCCCAAGGACTACTCGTTCACCTGATAATTTGACATACCACTGGCTCTCTCTCTCTCTCTCTCTTCCTAAAATGGGAAAAAGAGGTGTCCCCATTTCATAACAGGAGTACTTCCAACTCAATTGGAAACTAATCTGCATCTACTTTCGCAAAATCAAATGTCTAATTTTCTGGCATTTTTGAGACCTTTCACTCCATTGTATTTCCTTATCATGTGCTGGTATTACACATAGAATTGCTGTGTATGGTGACCAGGAAATATTGGGAACTATATTCCAAGAAAGAAGCACAACCAGCACACCATGTTTCTTTCACACTGTACTGAAGTACTAACTTGTGCAGTTAACAGTTCCTTCAGCTCAACAGATGGTCATTTCTCATATGTAATTTCCTGCAGTGAGAAAGCCGTGTGACAACAGTAGGCCTTGAATCCAAGCCAGATCCTAAACCAGCAACAGTGGACACTTTGCCACATGAATTGTGATGAAGAGTGGAAACTCTGACAAGAATTACCTCCTCAGATTGAGGTTTTAAAGCCACCTAGAGTACCTCAATCCTCACCATCAGTGAATTGAAATAAAAACACAGATCAGGTCTGAATGATTGTGTTCCATGTTAGAGTCCAATTTCAAAGTCAAAGTCAAGGTGCATTTATTATCAAGTATATATCACCATATACTACACTGAGATTCATTTCCTTGCAGGCATTTACAGGAAAATAAAGTACAATAGAATTCATGAAACTATACATAAGCAAAAACTCACAAACAAGCAATTCTTTTCGTTTGCATAATTTGTCTTCTTTTGCACAATTTCAACCAGTTGTACAAAAGACAAATAGTGCAAATAAAAAAATGAAACAGAACAAATTGTTGAGTCCTTGAAAGTGAATCTGTAGGTTGTTGGATGAGTTCAGAGCTGAGGTGAGTGAAGTTATCCACACTGGTTCAGGAAAGTGATGGTTGTAGGGTAATGACTTTTGCTGAACCTGGTGACAAGGGAACTAAGGATTCTGTAGCTCCTGCCCATTAGTAGTAGTGGGAAGAATGCATGGCATGGTCCTTAATAATGGCTGCTGCTTTCTCGTGCAGCTCTCCTTGCAAGTGGGCTCAATGGTGCAACAATCAAAGCTGGTTTAAAGACAATCATTTCCTTCCCAAATTTAAATCACGATTCTCTCTTAATGCTTTGCCTTTGTGCTACCAAATTACTTCATTCCTCATTTGTGTCTACATTTCCAAGGTTAGTTAAGCATTCATGAAATGCGGGCCATGTCTCTCACACACTGTAATGTCACATTAAATGTGATTTGTTTTCTAATCCAGCTATTAGTTTCTTGAAAATTGTTTCACATGGAACTAAAATTGCAGATAATGACCAGATTTTAGATTATCCTTATTTACAGTTTTTTTAAAGTATGGGATAAATTCTATTTTTATTGCAGTGAATGTTATTTATAATTTATCTAGTCATCTTTTTTTTATAGAAGAATAAAATGTATTTAGGGCTACCCACAAACCATGCAAAATAACTGGTTGACAGTAAAATCATGGGTTGCTTTCTACACCTTGTGAAATACAGCGGGTACCAAGGTAGGGTAGCGGTTTGCACAGTGCTATTACAGCTTGGATTTCAAACCCAGCGTCCACTGTAAGGAGTCCCTTTATGCGGACTGCATGGGTTTTAAGTTTCCTCCCCTAGTCCAAAGACATTCTGGGAAGGTTAAATGGTCATTGTAAATTGTCCAGTGATTAGGTTAAAGTTAAATTGTGGTTGTCGGGTGTTGCTAGGCAGAGCAGCTCAAAGGGCCAGAAGAGCCTATTCTGCACTATAATAAATAACTTCTTTTGTAATTAGGAAGCATTATATCAATATAAGGGATGTAGGACTTTAGTTATAAGAAACTGACAATGGGAAAAAACAACAGATAATTTTTTGCTCAAAGGCAGGCCATGCACATTAATAAGACTCGGTTTGACTCAGTTTGAAACTTACCATCTGTTAAGTATGCGTTCTACGGTGAAGCATGTGCCAGGTGCTCTGTTTGCAAGAATGTGATTGAAAAGCTACTTGGGGAGTGCAGGGGAAGGGACCTAAATGGGAGCTCTTTCAGAGCGATTTCCTTTATGCCATAAAACGTCAAGTAAGAATCAAATTTGATGAAGGAAGCTCCTAGCTGTTCATGGCCAATGAAAGAGATTTAAGCTGAAGTTAATTCTATTGGATTCCTTCTTCAGCCCTTTACCCTTTCCACCTGTCACCTCCTTAGCTTCTCACTTCATCCTCCCACCCCAACTACTTACCTTACCCCTCACCTGGCTTCACCTATCACCTTCTAGTTTGTACTTCCTCAGCCCTCCCCCATATTCTTATTCTGGATTGTTCCCTCTCCTCGCCAGTCCTGATGAAGGGCCTTGGCCTGAAACGCTATGTATTTCCCTTCATAGATGCTGCCTATCCTGCTGAGTTCCTCCAGCACTTTCTATGTGTTACTCCTGTAACGCAGGAAAGGCAGCTAGTCTGCACAAAATTCCCGCAAAGAGTAATACAGTGAACATATTTTAATGATGTCAATTGAAGGAAAAAATGACCAAAAGAACCAGAATTGCTCTATTACACCTCTTCCAAATCGAGTCATGGAATAATTTACATTGCCTGTGAGAAACCGAGGGCATTGGTTCACTCATCATTCAAAAGATAGAATCTCTCTGATAATGCTGCTATCCCTCAGTATCTGGAGCATCAAGCCTGATTATTGTGCTCAAGACTTTGCAGTGTGTTTTCAACCCACAACCTCTGATTCAGAGGGACAAGTGAGAACTACTGAACAATATTTGACAAAATGATATGCTGTAAATGTCTTTTTTATGTACGTTGAATTAAATAAATCTAAGTTGGATACTTCCTCACCAACATTTCATAGCTGTCCAGTATTTTGATTGGCAAGCACAATTTGTTTTCACCTCAGAAGAAACACAATAACTCAAGTGAAAAACACTGTCAGAAGTAACTATCTCACCTGAAATTCCTATTAAATACGGCATGCCCTCCTTTCAATGATTTTTATCAATAGCTTGTTACTATTTAATATTACAAGAACTATGGTCAACAAGATAAAATAAAAGCAGCTTATGCATTCAGAAAAGATCAGGTTGTCAACAGCTTTGTGAGTGTTTAGAAAAAGCAATAAATTCTTGAAAGCAACACACATAAAAATTGCTGGTGAATGCAGCAGGCCAGGCAGCATCTATAGGAAGAGGTACAGTAGATGTTTCAGGCCGAGACCCTTCAATAAATTTTTGACTTTGGTTACAAACATAACAGTAACCAATTTATGTTGAATAACTTTAAGAATGGACAGACTTAACATTCCTTCTAACCTAGTGAGTCTCTTCTGAAACTTGTTAATGGACTTGCAATAGAAAGGATGCCTCTTTCAACAACCCAAAATGGAAGTGTCCTGTCAACTGCTTTGTTTGACATTACTATCTCTGGCACAATAATTTTTCTGTTATTATATTTACTGTTTTTTTTTAAATCGACTGTTCCAACACCAGTATGTTTGAACCATGATCTACAACTGAACCAAAGCAGCCAAATGCCTTAAGGGTATACTGCAGCACAGTATTGCATCAGGTAGTCGCTGTCTCACAGTGTCAGAGATCTACATCCTGTCTCGACCTTGGTACCATCTGTTTGGACCAATCCCTATGGCACACCATTGGCCAGTTCTCCAGTCTGAGAAACCTCCCCTCACCACCACCCTTTGACACCTTCCACCCAATCAATTTTTTATCCAATTAGCTGGCTCAGCATTACCACATGGATTTGCTCAATATTAAGGCAGTTAATATCACCTAATATTACATCTCTGTTACTCCTACAACTATTTTGAACCTGCTACATCTTTGATCCTCTAATTCTGTTCGAGTATTGAGGGGCCTATAGCACAAGCTCGTCAAGGTGATCACTTCCTTCTTGTCAGGGTTCTTGCATTGAAATGCCTGTTACATCTCCCTTGCTTCCTGTCCAGCCCATTGGACTTGCTCAATTTCCATATTTTCCAACTCTTTCACCTGTCACACAACTATATTTGGTCCCACACCTTTGCCAGGCTAGTTTACACCTTCCTGAGTGGCTCCAGCAAATCGCCCCTTCGAATTCAGGTGTAACCTGGCTCTCTGATACAAGTTACCTCTGCCTCAGAAGCGATCCCTATAGTCAAAGAACCTGAATCCCCTCCTGCTGCACTGGAAGACATCCTTGACCCTAGCGCATGGCTGGTGACATACCTTCCCAGAGCCACACTTGTGACCACAGAATATCCTTTTTGTCTCTCTATCTCCTATCACCACAGCTGTTCTTGACTCCACCCTCTCCTGCTCTGCCTCAGAGCCAGGTGATTTTGGAGAATTAAAATGGGATTAATGTAAATGAGTAGTTAGTGACTCATTGGAGTGAGGGTTTGTTTCTGTGGTCTACTTCTCTATGACTGATTGGATGCATCAGTGATACCACAGATAAATATGAAAATTCAGTGTTACAATCAATAATACAAGGATTTGTTTGACATTAATAGAAAGTTTTAAATCTTTTGTATCATCGTTCTTGAAATAGTATCCTTGCAACTCCATGAATGTCATTATAAATCTTTCTATGGGAAAAAAAACATCTCTGGAAAAAGCTTATTTTGGGCTCATATCCCTGTTTCTTCTGCCATGACTCTTTTGATCTTGTTTTCATATTCTGCAATCCAACTTAAGAAAGGATGTACTCCAGATAGTTATGTCATTTAGTTTGACAGCTCCAATTTGGAAGTTTTGGTTTCTATCTCAGTGTATATGAAATGCTGCCATCTCTGAGACAAGTTCTGGTGATATTCAGAATGATTAATGACATTAACTTGTGTTGTTCTAACCAATACAATAAAGTCCCTACTGTAATTCATGCTCCATGGCTGATTTAACTCATCTCAATCCAGCAGCATCTCATAATCAACATTTCTGACCCGAGGCCAGGGAAGGTGTCTAAGACTGGTAGGAATGTCGTCTCCCAGTTTTGTCACTGGAGGGCTCTCCCTTTAACACCCATCAACATTTAATATGCTATTGATAGTTCTTTGTGCTATACTTATTTAAATAACTCTTGATCGATATCTGCTATGGTCTTTGACAATGTGTACTTGTGTCCATCATTGGACCAGGGCTGCAATTAGACCTGGAGCCAGCTCCATTCTGAACTGAGTATCAGTGGCTCAAACAACAATAAGATCCATGCAAAAACACATTTAAAAAGCTTTTGCCCTTCAATGGAGCTAATGAAAAGATTAAAGTAAATTGTTATTATTTCAGGCTCTGCAAACAGAGGAACTACAGCTAAACTTTTTGGGCATAAAAATTCAAAAATAGAGGCAGGTAAAGTCCAATTAGCCCCAGATGACCACTCAACGAAAAATGGATAATCTTTCACCTCGGTGTCATTTTCCTTTATCAACTCCATGTTCCTTGATATCCAAGGATCTTTATTGTACAACAGTAAAGGAGGCTATTCAGCCCACTGGGTTCATGACAGCTCCTAGGGAAGCAATCTCCATTCCTCCCCTAAAAACGGGGAGCCCAAAAACATCCCTCCTCTTTATTTCTCAACATCTCTGCAAAATATTTTCTCTCACACATGCCTGCTGACTTTGATTCCCTTCACCAAGGAGAAATTTAAAGTGGTCATTTAACCTAGCATGTGTATGGGATGGGGAAGGAATTGGAGTACTTGGTGGAAACTGAAGGGCTAAACAGAGAAACTGGCATGAAACAGAACTGGATGCCAGGATCAAACCTGGGATGTTGGAGCTGTAAGACATTAGCACTGTCAGCTTCACCACTCTGCACTATTTCACCTCCCCCAACCCATTAAGATTATGGCAGGTATCTGATTGTCAGGGCCTGCTTCTGAGGATGTCCAGCTGACTCTCGGTTGTCTTGTCTGTCTCTCGCTTCCTGCAACACTTAGGACTGCCACTTTCATAAATGAGGCCTGAGAGCGAAAAAGACCCTTATCTTCTTTTCTGAAATCAGGCCAAGCTAAAACCTATGTTCACCACCCAGTTCCAAGTAAAATATGACAACATTATTCAGCTCAAATAAACTAGGTTTAAACAAACTTGTGTGATTTTACTCCCACAGTTACATTTTCTTGAAGTCTCAGTTGTGGGAACATTGTTTTGTTTTTCATGGGGCATCTTACTCTGTAGGAGATTCTTAATGTCATCCAACTCCATTTGTTTCTTTGTTTGCTCCTAATCCATGTCCATTAAGTTCGGACCTAAACAGTATGTACCATGATTGGTAGTATTAGTGATTAAACTGAATGAATTCCAGTGCAATAAAACCAATGGAACAAGTGAAAATGTGATATTCTCAAGTACATTTCTTGTCCAAGTCTTCCCATTTATTCCAGATGCGGGTGGCTTGAGGCTTCCATACCATCTTTGCTTTCCCACAAACAAGTGTCTGAAGATTAACTAAACTGCTCTTTGGCAAGCAGAGGCTTTATTAACTCCACAAATGAACAGAGGACTTCAGATACCTTCTGCTGGGTTATATTATGTCTTGGATTTTGTTATCATCCTTCCTATCAGGCCCTCAAGCACAGTTGAGTGGAGATGATTATCTAGATACTAGGCGGTTATGATGCAAGCTGCGGTCCTTCGGTCCTATTAAAGCAATTAGGGACAATAAGATTCAAAAGGGAGAACAGAACCCTATACTAATTAAGCAGAGGAAATGGATCAGGTTCTGTTTGGCCTATTCAGTTGACCAACTACACCTCCCTATAGCTGGACACTCAACGGTTAATATTTTTTTGTTTTATCTCATTTTCAGGTTTATTTCTGATGATTTAGAGTGTACAATATCAACAGATATCAACAAAATAAAAGCCCATTATTTCATATTTTACCTAAAATGATATTATTTTATATTTAAAAAGTAATGGTTGCTTGGACTTTTCCAGTTAGCTTCAAGGCTAGTTTGCAGGCTAGCATTCACACTCCAAGGCTGAATATCCTGTGTCCTAACCCCTGTAAAATCTTGACCAAGCAAGGGATCTTCTGACCTACCTGCTATAATCTCAGCTATTGATCCTGGAAGAAAGGCATTTGAGCTAGTTCACCAGCATAATTGAAATTGAGGGAGTGCTGCTTTTTCATATGTCAGGATATAAATGATATGGTCAAATTTAACTGTGTCTCTTAAGTGGCTTATTTGAAAACAGAGGTGCAAGCTGAGGATAGAGGTGCACTGAGAGGACCAAGTCTGATTTTGAGTGATGATGCATTTCACAAGGCAATCTGTACAGCCTCTACTCCTTGAAGAGACTGAGATCTTTTGAAGTATACAGGCCTCTTCGTCACATGTTCTACCTGTCTGTTGTCACCAGTACAATCTTCTATGCAATGGTGTGCTGGGGCAATGACATCAACATGGATGATGCCAACAAGCTCAAAAAACTGATTAGAAAGTCTGGCTCTGTTATATGAGTCTAACTGGACACACTGGAGGCTGTGGTAGAACAAAGGACCCTGTGGAAAATCCTGGCAATTCTGGACAATGCTTCTCACCCTCTGTATGCCACCTTGGCTGAACAGAGGAGCAGTTTCAGTAATAGACTAAGACAACCATGCTGATCCAAAGAGCTCTATAAGAGATCATTCTTACCCTTGGCCATTAGACTCTATATTGAATCAACCTACTGCCAGGGAAGTGATGACCCCCGCCTTCCTATTAGACTGTTTGAGTTATTTTTCATTCTTTTTTACTTCTCTTCTAATATTTGTATATCTGTGCACTTGTAATGCTACTGTGACACTGTAATTTTCTTTCAGATAAATAAAGTATCTATCTATTACATATTCTGTCTGAAAAGCACGTTAATTTCAATGGAAATAAATGTTAGGAGTGATACATGGTTGTATCATTATTGCCCACTTCACATCATCGTCTAACATCAGAACCAGCCAATAGTCTTGCTGGTATTCAAACTTTAATTGACATTACTCACATACTGATCGTCTATCCTAGTCACTGTTTTTGAGTTCAGCTACAAATAAACTGGCTGCTGTATTGTCTACAAATTAATTATGATTACACCACAAAAATAATTCAACTGCCTAAGGACAGAGAAGATGTTTAATAAATGCAAAGCCTTTAGTGTTTGTAAATGCTTCACCAATGAGAAAAGTAACTTTGCCCCACATCATTGCCTCACTTGCTCTTATCATAATGGTTAACACATAAAAGGTCTCTCTGTGAATAAACAAGTATATGTCCAAAAGTTTTAATCATAATAGCTTCATTTAAAAAGAGAACTGTACAATTTTAAACTGGTTTACCTTGGAACTCTTACTTTCCCACAATCCATCACATTTATGTGCGATATTCCCTTGGCAACAGTGACATTCCATTTTGGATGAGTGAGCGACCATTCGAGGGCCTTTGCCTGACTTAGATTCTGGATCGTCTGCCTTTATCACCAGCATTTTTTCTGGTTTGAATCTGTCATTCTTCTTCCATTTTCTGACCTGTAGAAGAATATTAAGTTCAAGTTGTTGCAAGACTAGCAGATTTGTTACGCATTTCTTCAGTCTAAAGAGCTAGCAGCAGAAATAGTTATTTACACCATTCTCGGATAGTTCAGCTTTTGCCAGGTTGGTACAATTCCAAAAGAGAGATACAAGAGAGCCCTGTAAATATGAAATTAAACAGAATATGTTAGATGTACTGGAAACTCAGTTCTGAAAACCTCTCAATATATTAAGTTACCTCTGTTGTTGGGTGCAGCTTCTTATGAAAATTTCAAATATTTTTAGTTTTCTTAATAACTGAGTTTAAAATGTTTCATTTGGTTATCTATGAATTTGCCATGAACACAAAATACTTTGGAAAAGAGTAGAAATATAACGCATGAATAGTTGCATGTACTGTATACTGTATATGCAGAGCACAAATAACTATTGACCCATGGAAGTTTTAAGCATAATCAAATTCTTCCATTGACCAGTTTTTCAAATTTCAATTTGTTTAATCCAGAGAAGCATGCAATTAAACAAGGTAATGAACTATACCATATATCAATGGGAAGATGAAGTATGGAGTATCCGCACATTTACAAAGATGCTGACAGGACTGGAAAATTGTAGCTGTCAGCTACAGTTTTCTTTAGGCAGAAGAGGCTGATAGGGTGCTTTAATTGAGATACAAGAAATTAAGGGGGCTCCAGATGGAGTAATTTATTTTCTGTGGCTGAAGTATTAAAAAAAGCAGATGGATGGATTTAACATACTTGGTTGAAGGATTACAGAAGAGATGAGAAATCTTTTAGTTCATCCAGGGGAGAGTTTATTTGAAACTCACTGCCTGATGGACTGTTAATGGCAGAAACTTCATCACATTTAAGTAGTACCTGGCTATGTACCTGAAGAGATATGACCTGCTGTCAGGAATGTAGACACCACTTGACACAAAAGCAGAGCAACAGAAGCAGTTTAGCAGTAAGCAATACTTTACTAATATACTGCAAGATAACAAGTCACAAGGGGCTACAAAACAAGAGAGACCAGATACTAACCACCACAGACAAGGTAACTGAAGGCTAGGAGCAATTGGTAAAGGCTGATGGGCCAACAGGTAAACAAGGACTATGGAAGGGACCTGGGTTTAAATAGGCTGCAGGTGATGAGTTGGAAGTGAGTGGCAGGTGACACTTGTTAGCTGGGTGGAGAGTAGAAGGTGCCTGCCGGGTTACGTATGTATGCTGGAAAGTGAGATTAGGTCGGGTGTCTCTTTTTTGTCAGCATTGACGTGATAAACCAAATGACTTCATATTGTCCTGTAAGATTACTATCATTCTTTTAAGAGACTTTTGGATAGGTACATGGAGCTTAGAAAAATAGAGGGCTATGGGTAAGCATAGTAATTTCTAAGGTACGGACATGTTTGGCATAACTTTGCGGGCCGAAGGGCCTGTATTGTGCTGTAGGTTTTCTATGTTTCTATTCCATATCACTCTACAACTGTTCAACATCCATTCTTGTAAAACCAATTTACACCTGAAGAAGTTGAAATTCTGCAATAGACACAAGCAGGGAATTGTCCCAAAAGTTGCATGAACTTACGGTTCACGCTCACCATCAATCTCTTTTGAACAATCAGAAGCACAAAACTCCTTAAGACAGATGAAATTGGTTAACATATTCAAAGTAGGTACTTTTCCCTTTGGATTAAAAGTATTCCTTGGAAAATGACAACTAAGAGTGGGATATTGCGAATTAAGATTAGAATTTCCGCTTCATAGTACATTTGGGAAATTCCTTCAGATGGTTACAATTATCTAAATATTTCCAGTCTCTGTTATCTGTACAATATTGTACTATCGACACCACTCATTCACCTATGCCTAATACACTTCAGGTAGAATCTAATGTTTTACACAAATCAAATCATTCAACTATATTATACTATGGAGGTGTAAGAATTAGAAAGGAGGACGAAGTCCAAGTTGGAATAAAATAGTCTTTACAAAAGGCAGAATGTTCATATGTTACAGCTTTAGTCATTGTTGTAAATGGCATTAGAGAACTTCACATCCAGAAGCAGAGCAATGCTATCATTTCTAAATACTTTCCTCGCAAACAACACAGCATTAATGAAATGGATACTATTGAAATGAGCTACAAAAGGCAGGTTTAGTAACATTGGGAACTTACAATTCAATAAAGGCCATCCAAAGTATTTGGACCAAATGTCAAATAGAAACATAGAAAACCTACAGCACAATACAGGCCCTTCCGCCCACAAAGCTGTGCCGAACATGTCCTTACCTTAGAAATTACCGGGGGTTACCCATAGCCCTCTATTTTTCTGAGCTCCGTATACCTGTCCAGGAGTCTCTTAAAAGACCCTATTGTAACTGCCTCCACCACCGTCGCCAGCAGCCCATTCCACACAGTCACCACTCTCTGCGTAAAAAACATCTCTGACATCTCCTCTGTACCTACTTCCAAGCACCTTAAAACTGTGCCCTCTCATGCTAGCCATTTCAGCCCTGGGAAAAAGCCTCTGACTATCCACACGATCAAGGCCTCTCATCATCTTATACACCTCTATCAGTTGTCTTCTCATCCTCCATCGCTCCAAGGAAAAAAAGCCCGAGTTCACGCAACCTATTCTCATAAGGCATGCTCCCCAATCCAAGCAACGTCCTTGTAAATCCCCTCTGCACCTTTTCTATGGTTTCCACATCCTTCCTATGGTGCGGCGACCAGAACTGAGTACAGTACTCAAAGTGGGGTCTGACCAGGGTACTATATAGCTGCAACATTACCTCTTGGCTCCTAAATTCAATTCCACGATTGATGAAGGCCAATGCACCATACACTTTCTTAACCACAGAGTCAACTGCACAGCAGCTTTGAGTGTCCTACGGACTCAGACCCCAAGATCCCTCTGATCCTCCACACTGCCAAAAGTCTTACCATTAATATTATATTCTGCCATCATATTTGACCTACCAAATGAACCACCTCACACTTATTGAACCAATTCACACTTATAGGAAATCAAAATGGACTGTAACTTAGCAGAAAGCTTACAAATGTCAAGAATCATTCTCCATTCTGCAGCTCATCTGATGATAATAAACTGTAATAGTGAGAATCATCATCGGTAGAATATTATTTTCTTTCTTTGCAAAAGCAGACACTGTCTTCACTGTTATGAAATTGTAGCTACATGCATGTAGAAACCAGAAGTACAAAATCTGTGGGATTTATTACATCACCAACTTTAAATGCTTTGAGTCAAACAAGGATTGAAAGTTTTGAAAATACCAAAAACTTGGTTCAATTAATTCTACTTTAAGAATACATTTCACCAGTAAATGAAGTGTGTTTAACCATGGGAAAAGAGAACATTATTATTTGAAGATCAATGCAGGTAGTTTCACTCCTCGAATTTTCCCTGGGGTTCTTGCATTTTTCTCCCTCAAGTATTTATTTATGAGCTTTCTTTTTCATGAGTACAAGTGAATCTGCAACCAAGGCATTAACAGATATTGCTTTCCAAAATCTGATCACATCTGATCACATTGGAAGCACCCGACCACAGCCGACTCTGAGTCCGTCCGAAAACTTTGAGCCTCCGACCAGACCCTTCGATACAGCCTTCCGAGCACCATCCTCTACCGAGCACTTCGACCCCGCCCTGGCCGCCGAGCAACAAGCAAAGCCGAGGACTCGGGGCCTTCTCCTCCGGAGATTCTGGATCACACAGTAGCAGCGGCAGCAAAGAAGGCTTTTCAGAAGTTTCTCCAAATGATCCTCCGTGCTCTCACGTCTGTTTCCATCAAATCGGGATTGTGCACGGAGCCTTACTTGACAGATAACAGATATCATTCACCGGAGTGGCCGCTGCGTGCTGCGTCGCGCCGCCATCTTCTCCTCCTCCTTGGTTAGGGAGTTCATTGAATTTCTCCATCCCCTTCAGTCCCACCCATTCCTCCTGACCCCATCCTTTAATGCCTTCCCAAATCTGTTGCTACTTGGAGGAATTCTGGTTACCACATACTATAGGTAGGAATTTGTGAAAGGAAGGAAACTCTAACCTAGTCAAGCCCAGGCTGTTTTAACTGTGCAGATTTTTGTCTCTACTCACCCTCCCCTATCCACAGTACAATGTTCAAGGTCTGATCTGTGCCTGAGTCAAAGGAGACATAAGGAGGCAGCCAAGCTGATGCAAGCTTTAGGCAGCAGCAACTTCCAATGACTAAATGCATCTTCTGTGATGTTCAAACTAATCAATACATTGGGTGGTAAGATGACTGGGTTCATAAGGAAAGGGAAAGGCTTGTGAAGCAGGAAAATTCCCAAAAACAAGTTGCATTTATGTAAATTTTTTACAACCTCACCAAGTCTCGAAGTTTTTTCTGGCCAATAAAATAGTTGTTATTGCATTCTCACTGTAATCAAGCAGGAAACCCAGCAGTGAGTTTCTGCAAAGCAATGTAAGACAAACGGCAATTGATATAGGGTACCTGGGAACACCAGCACTTGGAAATCCTCCTCCATCACTCACCATCCTGACTTTGAAACATATCGCCCTTCCTTCATTGTCGCTGGACCGCCCTCCGTAACAGCACTGTGGGTGTACCTACACCTCAGGGACTGCAGTCGTTCAAGAAGGCAGCTCATCACCATCTTCTCAAGGACAACTAGGGCTGGGCAATAAACGCTGGCTTAGCTGGCAACACCCACATCCCATAAATGAATAAATTAAAAAATACTTCTAGTGATGTTAACAGAGGCAGAAATATTAGTCAAAACACCAAGGCCACGTCAATGCTCTTCTTTGAAACAATAACATGGATTATTTCTGTTTATCTGAAAAAGCAAGGTTTAGAATTTCATACAAATATGACACCATCAAAAGATCGTCGTCCCTCAGTACAGCATTCAAGATTCACTTATGAGCACCAGAGAGGCATTCCTGACTTTCCCAGCCCCTGACTTGTGAATGAGTGAACACATTGTATATTCTTTGAAATCTAAACTGCTGCTGGGCAGGAATGCAATGTGAATGGAGAGTAAACACATACTCACAAATAACTGCACAAATGTACACACACATAGACACCTTCTGACAGACACAGACAGACAGACAGACAGACAGACGCACACAAGAATCAGAGTAAATATCCACATGCAGAGACCAGACTCATATACACATTTGTGCCTATGCACGCAAAGATATGTACAAACATACACGCAGAAATGATATTCACATGCAAACACTGAAAATATGCACACACAAAGAAACAATCATACACACACGCGCGGATTGTAAGTTGTCGGTAATGGGCGTTTATAATTTTTCGATCTGTGACCCCAGCCTGCGGTAAGCTTGGGGAGGGGGCTGGGGGAAGCCAGATCACACCTCAGTAAAGAATGTTGGCAGTAGGGCCTAGAAAGGTGAGAGTCTGTGTATTCTGAGTTGCATCCCCTTTTGTTTTCTTACATTAAGGAAGAAAAGCATGGAGCAGTCACATTGCTCATTTTATACCATACTTTCATATTTGGCTTGGCCAAGGTGATCTAATACTTCTGCGCCTTTCTGTGATTTATGAGAAGATGCAACGGTGTTATTACCGAAAATTATAGTAAGTGCTGCCATTTTGACTCACTCACATTCAAGCAGCCCACAGATGAGGAGCACAGCAAAACAAAAAGGGTTGGGCAACAAAGTGGGAAGTGCTCCAGTTACATCATATTTTCACTGCCACAGGAATTATCTGGCAGAGTTTATCTATAACCCATTAAGTAACTGGTCTGCTTTAATTACAGTGTTTCTCACAGCTTTCCAACCAAAGTCATGGGAAATGGGAGGAAGGCGGCCTGTGGAACTGCCACCCTTAAGTGCTTGACTGAGCTGAATTAAATGCATATTGTGCTTCACAGCAGTTAGTTAAACCTAAAGCCCTGGAACCCAGGGACTACCTGCAGAAAGATAACATACTATTAGTTCCTGGGACATCAGCCTCACACAAGAAGAATATAATTGAACAAGGAATGCAAAGGTGACTCTGAGAGACAGTATGCAGCAGCATAGGACAGCTGAGCAGTCAGAGGAAAGAAGTTAACGCAGACACGTGGATGTATGCTTTGATTCAAACCTAGTTCACTGTGCTCTAGTGGTGAAAAAGCTACCTTGCATAGTGAATGTAATTTAGGTTATGTGAGGCAGTTCAAAGCATGACCCCCCTTTCGTCCCATTCCCATTTCCCTCTCTCACCTTACCTCCTTAATTGCCCATCACCTCCCTCTGGTGCGCCTCCCCCTTTCCTTTCTTCCATGGTCTTCTGTCCTCTTCAATCAGATTCCCCCTTCTCCATCCCTGTATTTCCTTCATCAATCAACTTCCTAGCTCTTTACTTCACCCCTCCACCCTCTCCCGGTTTCACCTATCACCATGTGTTTCTTCCTCCCCTCACCTTCTAACTCTGACTCCTCATCTTTTTTCTCCAGTCCCGATGAAGGGTCTCGGCCCGAAACATCAACTGTACTCTTTTCCACAGATGCGCCCGGCCTGCTGAGTCGCACCAGCATTTTGTGTGTGTTGAACGCATGCTTCAGTTTTGTTTTCATCTGTCATAACGTTGCACAGTAGAATTCAAAGCTAGTTCACTGTGTTCCAGTGGTAAAAAAGCTATCTCGCAAAAGGAACATAACTTAGGTTATGTGAGACAGTTCAAAGGTCAGCACTTCTGTTTCTCATTCATATTAATTTAAAAAATGATTATTATTTTGGAAGCAGTCTCCTGTAGACCTTTTAAAAAAACATTGTTGTTGTTAAGTGCCGTCCAGTCATCTTTGGCTCTATGGCAACCCTGTGGATAGTGTAGTTATCCATAGGGTTTTTGTGGCAAGTTATGGAAGTAGACTGCCAGGCCTTTCTTCTACGTTCTGCTGCTGCCAAGTTAGGACCTGGCCAGATTTGAACTCATGACCATCTGCCTCAAAGTCCAGTGCTGATGGCACTAAACCACCAGCCAGCCCAAAAAAAAACATACACCTAAGAAGACCATAGGGAATTCTGCAAAGGGATCTGAGGTTTGTGTTAGTACTCCATTTTCCATATGAAGTCTGGGCCCAATGCAAGTTTTAAAGAGCTAGGCCTGGAACTTGTAAGATACACTGTTCTCCACAGCACTTTATTTTCCCGCAGACAATCCAGTTTCTGGACCAGATGCAAATCCCAGTACTTTTTAAAAAAAATTTTAACACTCCAAATCCTTTGGGATTTTTTAAAGACTTGCAAACACTGTGCGAGATTGAAGATCTTTGTGAGAGTTTATGAAACTTCAAAATTTGGTTGAGCTGTGCAACTCCACTCTTTGCTTCCACAAACTCTCAGAAGGTCCCAGAAGTCCTGCAGTCTCACTGCATTATTATCAGCTGACACTTTCAAAAAGTCACAACACAAAGAATTTATGGGCTCAGAAGAGGTGGTGACAGCCTGATGAGCTGTCATTACATTTTTGGATGTGTAATAGAATATTCCTTACCTACTTACCATATTTCATTAGCATTCCCTCTGATCCCTTTGCTCATCCAATTTTGTGCCTGAAGCTAGGTTCATGAGAAAATCTCGGAAATTTGTTGAAAATGTTTCATTTCAATCTGTGATATGACAGTCAACGTCATCAATGTATGATATGACAGTCAACATTTTGTGTTTAATCGACAAAGGAGATGTTACAATGTAAGCAACAAATTGTGGAGGTTGTACCTAGAGACCTAAGAATCTCAAAAATGGCGAGAACAATTCTCATAAATGGTTCCTGCCAGTTAACCTTATAATCATGAAAGAATCATTCTAAGACTATTCCCATTGGGATATATTCTTTTGGCTATAACACTGTAACAAAGCCTTCTGAAAGATAATTGGAATTCAGTGATAATTTAGCATCTGATTATTTATAGCTGTTACAAGAATCACCCCTTATAATAATGATCAGTGAGGCACAGAGAATCTGTATTTACTGTACCAACAAGTAACTTTTATTGTTTCAACTAAAAAGCACATGGGTTCACGAACTATCTACTTGTGTGCACCGTACTAGAACAATCCATGAACAGTCAATGAAGAGAAAAGGTATTACCCGGGAAAGGATATGCTGGTCAGGGGTTCCTCGTGGTCTAAACCTCCATGTGTCTATGGGGTCTTCCTTATCTGCAATGGTTGGTCTCTAGTTGCTGGAGAGTTATTGCCCTGTGTACTTCGAGCTCCTGAGTCTTATACTGTTCCTCATCAGTTGAGCCATTGGATCTCCATCCCATTGGCTCAAGGTCACCTGACCTGTCTGGGTCACCTTCTTACTGGTCATTGTACAGGTCTACAACCAACATTTTTTCATGGCTCTGCCCACCCCAGTCTTTTGTATTTGTGTCTTTACACTCTGACTGGTCCAAACCAATTAATTGAGGCAACCCAGTCCAAGTCTAACGAGATTACAGATTGCTTCTTTGGTAAGTCTGGCATTTTACATAATAAGTAGCTATCCCTCCGAGAATGGTCTCAGATTTAGCAGGTCATTACCTGAAGTTCGTTGTGTCCACATTGCTCTGATTAGATTGTCCCAGAGCAAGAACCAGAGCCCACAAAATAGGGGGAAACAAAGACAACTGGTTTCTCTGCTTCACCTGTCCTGGATTAGACCGTAATTTCTTCTGGCCAGCATAGCTTCATGTAGGCTTAAAATAGGACCACCAAAGCAACAAATTTGGAAACCTGAACTAAGAAGAGAGCATAGCAGAAATACTCAGCAGATCCATAAGACTAAGATAAGATATAGGAGAAGTATTAGACTACTATGCCCTTTGAGTTTGCTTCACCGGCATTTGGTAGATGGCTGTTTTTTAATTAATCTCATTCTCCCGCCTTCTCCCTGTAACCCTCCATAACTTAATGAATCAAAGATCAGGCAGCATCTGGGAATAAAGAAAATGACTTAACATTCAGTGTCAATGACTATTTTTCAGAATTGCTACAATTCTCTATGAAGCCTTTATGCTCAGTGTAGTTTGCCAGGCTGCCAAAAGGGAAAATGGATTCAGCTGTTATGGTTTGGAAGGGAAACATCAACAGGAGTTTCAGTGCCATCTTTCTGAAATCTGACTGCAACTCACAGTGTGGATATCAACAGAGTGAGTCAGCTGCAGCAATGTTTATGGACTATTATCTAGCATTACTTGAACTATGCAGCACTCAGTCGGCCATCAGGCCCATCCTATTGGTGCCATCGTTTTTTGCTCCATGCAAATCTCTTCTCTTCTTTTATTTTATTTACAAACGTTTGTAATTCTATCAAAGCCCTTTAATGTATTTACTCTGCTAGACTGCTCTCCCCACAATCCTACCAGCATCTGAATATAGACTTTCTTCTGCATTCCTAGTTTGATGTATTCCCTTTCACTGTCTTTAGTTTTACTCTTTCCCAGAAGAAGAAATAGGTGCTCAACCTTTCAGAGTTTTAAGACCTCTATGAGGTGACATTCTCGTCCATCTTTTTTCAGGAGTAAATGACTGTCTCTGCATAATGGCTAATACCCTGACACACAAAGTCAATGTCAAGTTATACCCACATTAGGAATGGCTGTGCGAGTTACCCGAAAGAGATGGGACTAGGGGAGACAAATCATGATGGAGTAACTTGCCTGGAAGTTCATCCACAGCCGGCAGCACTGTACACCTTATGTGACAGCCTGTCCCAGACTCCATCCTACTGACCCCGAATGAAAAGTTCATCAGAATTTTCTAAGTGGTTTTGTACTCATAATTCTATCAGGCTTAAACAGGGTCAAAAGCTGAAAACTCCTTTCCCTTACCAGAAAATAGCTTCAAAGAATAGTCTACTAGAGTATAAAGATACATTATACATTAAAATATTTAACTAGAAATGATTTCCTGTCCATTTTAGCTTAAACTGCTTGGCAAGAATATTCCTGATGAATGATTAAACCAATGTAGCTCAAAAAAGCCCAAGGTACAGCATTCAAAGCCAACAAATACACAAGAATTCAAATCTTTATTCATCATTCCTTCTCAGATATTCAGTTCTTCCATCACTAAAAGGACAGGCACGTATATTTATACTTAGATTTGCAATGTGCTGATCACGGCTGGTTCTGTGAAAGGTGGTGTTAAATGAGACACAGTATACCAATGGACTGCATACTGAGTACTCGATGACATGTACTTCTCCTTGGTATCTAAAGTCGTATATCTAGAGCATTGAAGGCTGTCCTTCACTAAGAACGAAGCAGGGAATTATGTTGACATGTGCACAAGTGACATGTGCACAAGTAACACGTGCATCTGGAAATTATTACTTGTGCTGCCAGCGGAAAAACAATTAGCCTGTTCCAGTCCTTGGCTATAGCTGAAGGCCCGTTTAATATAAACAGATTGCTAAGGTAAGGGTAGAGAGGAATAGTATACACATTAACCAGACTTCCACCAATATTGCAGCAATAACTTGCAAGCTGCCCTGAGTGTCACAGTGAGTTTAAAGTTAGCATTTCGCTCTAAATCAAAAAGTAGTGGCTTCGAGCACAGTAAAAATGGGACTCATAGTCTGCATACATCATACATAGCCCTCTGATTGTGTCCATAACCTTCATATTCTGTCCCCAACTTTCCCCAGTGTCCAGAATGTGTACGTGAAAGGCATGTTACTTGCCAGCTTGATCTGCTTCCCTTCCTCCCACCACCTCATTCTGTCTTCTGCCCATTTCTTTTCCAGTCCAGATGAAAGGACTCATCCTCAAAAATCAACTGCTTATTCCTTTCTATAGATGCTCCCTGGCCTGCTGATTTCCTCCAGTATTTTGTGAGTGTTGCTCTAGATTTACAGTGTCTGCAGAATTTTTTGCATTTATGTGGGAGTCCTCTGCCTTTCATCTGCATTGAAATTATCAGTGCCTCTCTATAGGTGTAATTTCATCCCCACCCCTATTAATTATACTGTTGAGCTGACATTATCCTCTGTGATACAAAAAAGCTACATTGCAGAACACCCTCTGCCACAGACATAGAATCACCTGGGACAAATACTTAAACTGATCATCAATTTAAGTGTCTGAAATGGTCTTCTGGGGCTTCCTGTCATCTGTTCTATCAGCAATTGGATGTGATCAGGACAGCCTAATACAGTGATGCAATCTTTTGAACTCCTAATTCCTG
Organism: Mobula birostris; assembly: GCF_030028105.1. Lineage (NCBI taxonomy): Eukaryota > Metazoa > Chordata > Chondrichthyes > Myliobatiformes > Myliobatidae > Mobula > Mobula birostris. The sequence goes on along the minus strand of NC_092371.1, from coordinate 140,154,404 downwards.
CAACAATTCAATTCAGAAGCAAATTATAGTTGGAGCAGAGCAGCAATCACGTTAAAGCTGAACTGTCAAATGCATTGAACCTAGAGCTGGAAATTGCCAGCAATCTGGCTCTTGCAGGGTTATCATTAGGAACTGCGGAAGTATAGTACACAAAGCCACCATGGGATGCATTGCCATGATTGCACTGGCATGTTAATCCTTAATATCAGCTTGAACAGCTGCTCATTGGTTGCTTGTAATACATATCATACCATTTGGAAGTATAGTGCCTATAAAAAGTACTCACACTTCCCCTGGTCCCCCAGAAGTTTTCATGTTTTATTGTTTTACAGCATTGAATCACAGTGGATTTAATTTGGCTTTTTTTGACACTGATCAACAGAAAAAAAAGACTCTTCATTTCAAAGTGAAAACAAATCTCAACCAGGTAATCTAAATTAATCACAAATATAGAACACAAAATAATTCATTGCATAACCATTCACCCTCTTTACTATGACACACCAAATCATCGTTGATGCAGCCAATTGGTTTCAGAAGTCACATAGTGAGTTAAATGGAGATCACCTGTGAGCAGTCAAGGTGTTCCAGATGATTGTAGTAAAAATACGCCTGTATCTGGAAGGTCCAACTGCCGTAGTGTGGGGAAATCCTTATATGCAGATGACGGGCTTTATGGGTGAGGGGAAGAAATTTAATTTATATACAAAGGAAAATGCAAGATGCAATAAATAAAGTGGAGGAGTAGGCAAATAAATGGGGTTTCAAATTGTCTACAAGTAAGTTGCAAATGATATGTTTCTCAAGAAGTCACAAACCAGTTTCCGTGAAATTATATGATCAAAAATTAGAGCAGGTAAAGGTAATTCGGTTCCTTGGTTTGTTACTTGATGAAAAACTTACATGGAAAAAGCAAATCGAGAAAATTACAAACGAATGTAAAAAAATAAATAACTTATTGAGGGGTCTTTCCGGACAGGACTGGGGTGCGAGCAGGATATCGCTATTAAATATTTATCAAACTCTAATGAGGGCTACATTGGATCATGGAAGTGTAGCTTACATGTCGGCTGCAGAAAGTAATTTAAAAATGCTGGATGTTGAGCAAGCTCAGGCCCTCAGGATATGTAGTGGTACATTCAGAACATCACCTATATCAGCCCTTCAAGTTGAAATGGGGAAAATGCCATTAAGACTTAGAAGAATAAAGCTAATGCTAAATTACTGGGCTAACATCATGTGATATAACTACTCACATCCAGCTCAAACTATATTAAAAGACTGCTGGGAACATAATAAGTCAAGTTGTAATAGCTTTGGATGAATCGGGGATGCAGCAGCACAAAAATATGGTCTACACACAAAATGGAACATAGCCCTACTGTTCCAATAGCTGATGTTCCTCCATGCCTCTTTACAATGCATACAGTAGATATAAACCTGCAACAACTTCTAAAACAGAAGTCGAACTATGGAATCAAACAGATAGTGCAAGAATATACAGGCTTGTATTTTAGAAATGAACTTATAATATTTACGGATGGATCAAAAGAGCCTAGATCTGGCCACACAGGTATTGCAGTCTACATTCCTCAGTGCAAAACTAGTATCAGGAAAAGAACATCAAACCATTTATCAGTGTATACAACAGAATTAATGGCAATATTGAGCTCATTATCTTGGATAGAAGAAAATAATATCAAAAAGTCTGTAACCTGTTCAGACAGTTTATCTGCATTAACCTCGATCAAATCAAGAAAATCAGAAAGTAGACAGGATATTTTATTGGAGATTCTATGCAAGTTATATACACTGACCAAAAATGGGATAGAAGTAAGCTTTCTTTGGGTTCTTGCTCATTGTGGAGTGGAGGGTAATGAAAAAGTGGATAGTATAGCTAAGCAATCGCTCAAATTATCTATAATAGAGGTCCAGATCCCTCTTAGCAAAGCGGAAGGCAAGTGCATTATCGAAACACGTATTGAGGAGGCATGGCCGAAGCATTGGGATGAGAGTGAAACAGGGAGACAACTGTACAAAATACAGAGGCAAGTCAGATACAAAAGATTGTCAAGTGGATGTAGAAAGACAGAAGTGATCATCAGTCATTTGAGAATTGGACACACTAGTCTTAATTACACATTACACAAAATAGGGAAACATCCAACTGGGTTGTGTGAATACTGTAATCAACCAGAAACAGTTGAACATGTATTGATAAAATGTAAGAAGTATCAAAAAGAAAGAGTGAAGTTGATAGCAGCACTTAAGATAAACAAAAAAAAACTGGTGTGGGTGTAGAAGACATTTTAAGTGGGAACTCAAGAGAAATACAGATCTGTATCATGAAGTATCTGAAAGACTCAGGTTTATTATATAGAATTTAGGGAATGCGATTCTTTTCCCTTCTCCTGTTTATCCAACTAGCAGGTTGGCGGTAATGCACCCTAAAGCTGGTTGCCAACCGCCATAAAACAACATAAGAAGAAGAAGAAGAAGGTCCAACTGCTGGTGAGTCAGTATCCTGGTAAAAACTACAGCATGAAGACAAAAGAATACTCCAATCAATTCTGCGATAAATCTTAATGAAAAGCCCAAATCAGGAGATGGCTACAAGAAAATTTCTAGGTCAATGAATATCCCTTGGAGTACAGTTAAGTCAATCATCAAGAAATGGAAAGAATATGACACAGTTGTAAATCTGGTTAGAGTAGGTTGCCCTCAAAAACTGACTGACTGTGCAAGAAGGGGTCTAATGAGGGAGGCCACCAAGAGACCTATGACAACTCTGGAGGATTATCAAGCTTTGGTGGCTGAGATGGGAGAGACTGCATGTACAACAACTGCTACCTGGGTGCTTCACCAGTTGCAGTTTTATGGGAGAGTGGTAAAGAGAAAGACACTGTGGAAAAAAAAACTCACATGCAATCTTGGCTAGAGTTTGTCAGAAGGTATGTGGGGATCTCTGAAATCAGCTGGAAGAAGGCTCTATGGTCTGATGAAACCAAAAATGAGCTTTTTGGCCATTAGACTAAATGCTATGTTTGGTGTAAGCCAAACACCACACATTGTCAAAAACACACCATCCCTACCATGAAGCAGGGTGGTGGTGACTGCATCATGCAGTGGGAGTGCTTCACTACAGCAGGCCCTGGAAAGCCTGTGAAGGTAGAGGGTAACATAAACGCAGCAAAATAAAGGGAAATCCTGGAGGAAAACCTGACCTAGTTTGCAAGAGAACTGCGACTTGGGAGAAGATTTGTTTTCTAGCAAGAAAATGACCCCAAGCATAAAGCCAAAGCTACGCAGGAATGGCTTAAAAACAACAAAGCTAATGTCCTGGAGTGAACAAGTCAGAATCCAGACCTCAATCCAATTGAGAATTTGTAGGTGGACTTGAAAGTGGCTGTTCACTCCTGATCTACATGCAATCTAACAGAGCTTGAGTAGTTTTGTAAAGGAGATGGGGGAAAATTTACAGTGTCCAGACGTGCAAAGCTGATAGAGACCTATCCACACAGACTCAAGACTGTAATTGCTGCCAAAGGTGTATCTACTAAATACTGACTTGAAGGTGATGAATACATATGCAATCAATTATTTCGTTTTATATTTGTAATTAATTTAGATCACTTTGTAGAGATGTGATTTCAGTTTGACACAAAAGATAATTTTTCTGTTGATCAGTGTCAAAGAAGCCAAATTAAATCCACTGTGATTCAGTGTTATAAAACAACAGAACCTGAAAACTTCCAGGGCTGAGGGGGAGGGGTGGGGAAATTACTTTTTATATGCACTATAGAAGCAATCAAATCCTGTTGCTGCTGTTCCCTCTTAGTAAGCAGGACATCTTCTAGTACCTCACAGCTAATTGTGCTGAGGAGAATATATCTGGTGGAGTGGGCATGATATGTGACATAAGCCAGCCCAACTTGTAAGTACAGGGTAAAACAGAAAATCCCTAACCACAAAAAGTATGGTTCTGAAAATGTATCTATAAGGTAAGTTTTCCTGGTGGATTCACTGGAAGCACATTCAAATTTACTAATGTATTTTGTATTTTGATGATAGATTGTTCCTATCCCCTCATGTGCTAAGCAGCACATGATTATACCATAGTCTGCTGTACTAATTTTTAAATCATTGTGGAAATGAAAATAATTTTAAAAAATAATTTAGCATTAACCTCACATACCTTAACTGCTGGTGTTATTTTGCTAGTACAAGTGGTTGGTAATGGAGGTGGTAGGATGCTGACCAGTGAATGAAGTGTGGAGAAGAAAGAGGGGGATAGGCTGGAGATGGTTGGGTTGGCCAAGTTGAAGGTGCTGGGGACCTTCCAACCTTCATTCTGAATTTGCACAAGTGGGATGGAAATAATTCATTATAGGTGATTGTGCAACAGCAAAAAAACATTCTTGGACGATTCTGCCGGCCATCAGGAACCTGGAGGTGTTGAAGTCCACCTTCTCATTATAGCTTTGTGTTAAAGTGCCTGAATACTTGGGCCAAATCATTCAAGGTCTACTGTTTTGGTAGTTCAACCCCTACACACATGACCACATGCCTACATATACATATTTGTAAAAATTTATAGATTGGAATATTTTACATTAAGCCAGTTTGTGTACATTAAGTCCAATGTTACATACCTAGGAAAGCATCTGTAAAACGCGAGGGCAGAGGTTCAAGTTAACAGACACATTCGACAACTGCAACAGATTCATGAAGCTTTATAAGGATAAATTGAAGTGGAAAATATCGCCATGTCTGAGTAAACAATGGAAAGTGATTGTTGGGTTTATTTTGCTTAATTTGACTTGAACAAAACATAGCGTGGTAATGCTGTTATTTTGCATTGAGTGAACTAAAATATTTTCCAATGTTAACATTTTGACTTGAACTTCACAAAGTAGCATCTGAAGCATCTGTGCATGCCTTTACTTTCTTCACTGTTTGTTGAAACTAGCTTCCCAATAATTGGAATGATTTTGAGTGGATATGTGCAAGAAGTCACAAGTATCCAATTCATATCACAAGCTGCTTGCACTGTAACATTGTAATTGTGATTAGGGCTGCTAACAGTTTTGTATTGGATTGAATCTCTTGTACATGATGCTTAGTCACTTGCAGCTCATGATGTCAGTATAGGACATTCTGCTCTTTAATTTTAGCAACCTAATATATAAAGATTTATGCTGAAATTGATAAGGAAAATCTCCATCTAGCATTGGTTTCAGTGTCAGCCAGCAAACACAGTGGCTAGAATTTTCATTAGTGAGATTCAAAATAAATGATAACTTGCTAGCAACTGACTCTTCCCACCTGGAGGTACTATATAATGACAGAAAGGGTATTCCTCCCCAGGAAGGCACCACAAACTCTGCCCACAACCAAATCCATACTATGATGCATCTCTTCTGGCTACTGAGCATCCAGATTTATCTGAATTGACCATGAACTTATCAGATGTCTATCTCTCCACACTGTCTTGCTTCAAGTATTAAGGGTGAGTCTCCACAGTTTGCAGAGAAAGGTACTATTAATCTTTTCAGGTCTGATCTTTTCTTGGTTTTTGAGCAAAACAGCTGTTTCTTTTGGTGATGGGCAACATTGGGTATGTTTTCATTCGGCAAAGGGGGCCAGGGGAGTTAGCACAGCCACTTCCCTCACACAAGGATTTCTTGCTATGGGCCTTCTATCTGCCCCCTCGCTAATGAAACTTTGCAAATATCAATTTGCAGTATGAAGGGATAGCAAACTAATATGGCAGATTTCTGGCTCTTTTTCCTGTCTGGAGCTCATGGAAATTAATCATTATTCAGATGATATAAAGAAGAATTCTTGGGACCACTTTCTTTCATGAATCTTTGGAAAGTAATGAGAACCACAAACTCTAGCTGATTTTACATGACATGTATGGAGAATACTTCTATTGCATTGGGGAGAAGATATTATTTTCTTTGCTTTATTTAGAGATAGAGCACTGTATCAGGTCCTTCTGACCCAGTGAACACACACCACACAATTACTCCCGTATCACCAATTAGCTGCTGACTCCTAAGACTTCAGAATGTGAGAGGAAACCAGAGCACCCCCAATGAAACCATGTGCTCGTGGGGGAGAACATACAAAATCCTTCCAGACAGTGGCTGGGATTGACAGCTGCCGGTGCTGTATAGCATTGTGCTAACCACTATGCTACAGTTCCGCCCAAAATGTGTCACTTGTGTGAAATCAAATCAGCGAGGATCATGCTAGGGCCATATTCCTGGTGCTAACATATCATGCCCCCAGCTCACTAACTCTAATCATACACCTTTGGAATCTGGGAGGAAACTGGAGCACCTTGGGGAACCCCGCGTAGCCACAGAAAGTACGTACAAGCTCCTTGCAGAGAGTGGCGAGAACTGAACTCCAATCAATGTTCACTAACACCATAAAGCAATTGCAAGAGAGCGACCTTTGGGCAGCTTCTACCTTGGGCCATGAACGGATTGTATGTAATGTTGCCCTGGGTACTAGATGATTTTGGCCAATGATGTGCAATGATGAGGAATTTCCTTGCTCCATCAGTTGTTTGCAAGGTTCATATTACAGTATTGAAAATCAATATCCTGGTGTGGACACAGCATCAAGGTCACATCAATATTTTTATTCATCTAGGGTACGAGTCTGTGAATAGAGCCAGGATGTATTATCCATTCTTAGTTGTCCTAGAAAAGTGGCTCTAAACTGCCTCCTTCAAAGTGACTGCTCTGTAGATTTCATTGGCCATTTTTGACAATATCACTGTGGGTTTACAGTAGCACTAAAGCCAGACAGGGTAATGATGGCAGATGATTGAAATGGATGGATCTTTCTTGCAGTTATTGAATCTTTTCAGTGATAAGGGTGGGTGGTGGGTGACAATGGATATGCATTGTCCACCTAGCCTTTTGTATACTCTGTCCAATGAACAGCCTACCCATTGTACCATCAAGCATCACATAACATGATTTAAAACTATTGTAACTATTATTTTCTTTGTCTATAAGATATGAAAAAGTCATATAGCAATTTTCATTTTTTCTATTGAAGTAAATCTTAATGATAGCAGACTGCATTGCAGTACTTACATGATGTGCGTTGGAGTGATTAGACATGAGCCTGCTTCAAACACTTCCAATGGGAAAATTTGTTGCACCAGAGAAAGAGGTGATGAATGGAGCTACACCCAATGTTATTCTGGAATCAGGCTCTGACTAAGCTTGTGGTTGGAAAGTCATTATCAGGGCCCTCCTTAACTGCCTCCTCCCAGGATTGAAGAGCTGTTCCCCAGATCACAATGTGAGCATGATCTTCACCACCCAACAGCACTAACAGAAGTGTAGGGTGCAGCAGCAGATGTTGTACATGGCTTGCTTACAGCCTGCAATGGACACCATGCCATGGTGATCTAGGCATGTAACACATGACATAGGAAAACAAAAAGGAGTACAAATATCTGAAAAGGAAGCATGTTATACTAAGACAAGGAGGAAAAAAAGGCAAAGTTTGGTTCCCACTAAAATGTGTTCATTCATAAAGACCAGCTTTCCCTATTGATATTATTATTTTGGAGGACTTGTCTTGGGCCCAGCACTTAAGTGTATTTACAAAGAAAGCATAGCAGTGCCTCCACTTTCTTAGGAGTTTGCAGAGATTTGGTATGACTTCTTAAACTTCGTCAAACTTCTACAGATGTGTGGTGGAGAGTATGTTGACCAGCTGCATCACAGCCTGGTATGGAATCACCAATGTCCTTGAATGGAAAGTCCTACAAAAACTAGTGGATCATAGGTACAGCCTAGACTATCATGGGTAAAGACTCTCCCCACCACTAAGCACATCTACATGCAAGGCTATTGTGGAAAAACGGTATCCATCATCACCATCCAGGCACGCGCTCTTCTTGCTGTTGCCATCAGGAAGAAGCTATAGGAGCCTCAGGACTCTCATCACCAGGTTCACTACCCCTCAACCATCAGGCTCTTGAACCAAATTCATTCAGTTTCACTTGCCCTATTATTGAAATACTCCCAGACCCAATGGACCTCATCTCATGTTCTCAATATTTATTGCTTATTTACTTATCATTATTCTTTTTTTTTGTATTTGCACAATTTGTTGTCTTCTGCACTCTGGTTGACCACCCAAGTTGGGCAGTCTTACATTTATTCTGCAATGGTTATTATTCTATAGATTTATTGAGTATGCCAACAGGAAATGAACCTTAGTTGTATATGGTAACATATATGAACTTTGATAATAAATTTACTTTAAACTTTGAACTTTTTCCTGAGCTGCTTGTCGGCGTTCCTCTTTGAACCATTCACGAGCTGGAACAAAGTTGTTTGCTGACTTGGTTCCAATGAATGCTCAGCAGTAGGTCTAGGGAACAAGTCTGGAGGAACTTAACCTGCAAAATATGTTCCATATGTGGCGTTTAACTTCAGAACCAGCTGAAACAATTTGCTACCATGTGAGTTAAGCTAACTGTTCCCACATTTTTGAAGTGAATAATACAGGAATGAATGCTTTTGTTGGCTCAGTATGAGAAGACTGTTGAGGATGTGGGCATAAGATTACTTTGGGTGATTACACAAAAGATGTGCTATTAATCTGGTACCATACCCATGTCAATGGAATTGAAAATTGAATATAAGGTGGGAGATATCACAGATGATGATAATAATATCACCCTTTCCAGGAGAACCAGGAATGGATAATAAATTCATACACACCTTGTTTGATAATGTTAAATACATTTTAAGAGTAAACCTGGTGCATATTTAAAGGGTGATTTGACTGATTTCTTCATGCTATTAAAGAAATCTAATGGTCAAAGGTAAATTATTTGTTCTCAACTTTCCATTACCATACATTTTAATTAACTAACATGGAAACATAGAAATTTGGACCAGAATTAGACCATTTGGCCCTGCAGGCGTATTTCATGACAGATACCCTATCTCAACAACATATTCCCATTCTTCCCCTCTGCCCTTCGATGTCTTTTGTGTGTCTGAAACTACATCTCTTTAAGTGTATTCAGTGACATGGGCTTCACAGCTTTCTATGGTAGGAAATTCCTTTGGTTCACCAAACCCTAAGTATATGTGTTAGGCTTTGACTGTGATCCCTTATTCTAGTGTGCTAGCCCAGGAAACATCCTTCCCACATTCAGTCCATCCAGTCCTGTCAGAATTGTGATGGTTTCACTGAGATTCTCTCTCATTTTATTGATTTACAGTGAAAAAAACAGGCTGAGTCAACATAATTTCTCCTCTTATGTCAATCCTGCTATTCCAAAAATGAGTCTGATAAAACCTTGCCGCAATCCCTCTTTGGCAACAATATTATGGCTTATACAGTATAAGAGCAAAAATGCCAACAATCCTCTAGATGTTGTCTTGTGTAATTGTAGTAAAACATCCTTCTTCGTACATTCAAATCCTCTTGCAATGAAGACTAATGTACCATGTGGCTTCCTAACACCTTATTGCAGTTATGTTTGCTTTCAATGACCTATGAGAAGACATACAGCAAGCATGATTATCTGAAGAAGAAAGCCAAGTAAAAAAGCTTCTCCCTGGTGTCTACTTCAGGAAAGTCATTATCAGGGTCCTCCTCAACTGCCTCCTCCGAGGATGGATGAACTATTCCCCAGATCATACTGTGGATTCTGAGCACACCACAATGCCAAAAGAAAGGTAGGGTGCAGCAAAAGACATTGTACATGGCCTACTCCAACTTGGACTATGGAATATCATCATCATCATCACAATCAGTAGCCCACACAAGTCCATCTATATCTTTTATTTTTTCCATGGTGGCATAAAAGTCATAATACTAACCAATAGGTCTATAACAGAGGCAATCTCATTGAAGATTGGTGGCAATCAAGGCTACGTCATGGTCCTAATGCTTTCCCCAATCTTTCTTGCTGTACTGTTGACACCACATACAATAAACTTCCCAGGAGCTAATCTTCAAACCTAATGGGAAATTATTCAACATACTGCAGCTACACTCCAGAACTAATGTCATCCAGCAGATGCATTTGGGCACACACCTTTAACTCATTTAACTGAAGCATGTAAGACTGGCCATCCGCAAGATGAAAGTCTACTAACAATTAGACTCAGATTGCCCTCCAACAATACAGGTTCATGACAAGACCCTGGAAAATATGGACAACTTCTCACTGGCAAGGACAGACAATGACAATATTCACCATTGTCTTCAACGTATGGGCAATTGAGGAAGATCAAGACTGTCAGGCTTGGAACAAATGCTGGCACCTGGTTTACTGGGCAGCAGTGATCCTTCCCCTCCCATATGTTGCTGAGATTGGATACCCAGTGCAGGCCTTTCTGGGCTCCGGAAAATTACAACCAAAGCTGAGTCCACAAAATATTCCAACATTACTGTAAAGATCTTCACCCAAAGCAATGTATCTCCAGTACAGGGAACTTCTTTTCATCAGTCATCTATGCTGGTTAGTCTTCCAAAACATGCGTTCCACTTCTAGTTCTGTTCAAGGAGAAATTTACCAAGTGGGAAGAGAACTAAATTTAGGGATGTGCACAAACTCGCTTGAAGAAATGCAACATCCCCACTGGCCCCAGGAAACTCTAGCCATAATTGCTCAAGGAGAAGAAGAGGCATATCAGATGGTACTAAGAACTTTGAGTCTATGAAACAAAAATACAGAAAGATCCTGTATAAACTGCAACAGGAGTGCACTACCTCACAAACTCACCACCCTCCTGTCCTGTCAGCCAGCTTCAGCCCTATCTGAGGAAGAGTCTGTGAATCCCACTTTGGCCTCATTACCAACTTGAAAATCCACAAAGTTGGAATGGAAGTCCTCCTCAGTCCTAAAGAACTGCATCGGAGGAAGTTGTACAAATATGTCCCGTTCCTTTTGTTCATCATTTCCATAAATCCCTTTTTGTTTCTTTTGCCGAAGTGGATAGCTTCATATTCATCTACCTGTACAGCATCTACAATATGCACCTACTTTAATTGTTGAAAACCTTGAAACTTTCTTGCATCTTTATCATAACTTGCAATCTGTTTCATCTCATAGACAGACTTAGAAATATTAGAGGTGTTACATCTAGTTGTCTCATCAAAATTATTGTCCACAATGTGAAAAACTGTGTCCCAAGTACTGATCTCTGTGGAATCCCATTATTAATTATCTGGCACCATTAGAATCTCCTGTTTTGTTTTAACTTTATTTTTCCTGACTATGAATTAACTTTCTATCCATACATGTTGATGAACAGGAAAACACTAACAAATACTAATATTGGACCATGCTGCAACATGTGAACTGGAACCTAAAGCCATATCAGTGAGATCAAGTGTCTCTGCCTGAAAGGTCGACTCTTTATTCCTCTCCATAGATGCTGCCTGATTTGCTGAGTACCCTCAGCATTTGGGTGTGTTGCTCAAGATTTCCAGCTGCTGCAGAATCTCTTGTTTTTACTCAGCCTTTATAGCATAAATGGCAAAGCTGCATTGAGTGTGTAGAGCATAGTGACCATATAATCAACAGGTCAGATTAAGCCTCTGCAGTCCAGCCACAGACAGTCAAGAATTATAGGGGATAGTTAAACAGCTTTACATGCAAACACATTGGCAATCATATTCAGTCAGAGCTGTCGAGTGGATGACTGCCTGGGTCCCTGCCATTTCTGAAGCCAATTTTCAGCTAACTTTATTCACAACATGAGAAGTCAAGAGTTACTTGTGAACACGGGGAAAATATCCTTGGTGTCAGCTGCAGAGAGTGTCAGTACATCTGCAAAGCTGGCATACAGTATTAGATTAGATTAGATATGATTATATATGCCTAAATTAGATTAGATTACATATGTCACAGGATATAGAAAATTGCCTAGCTAAGGTCTAACCACAAAAAAAAGCTCAAATCTAACCCAACCGATAATTGTTCCAGAGCTTATTGCCAGCGTAGGCAATGGTCCACATAGATGGAAATGCTCTCAGATGGGACAAGCTATATACTGGGGCTGAATTTCACCTGGACAACTCCACTCCAGGCCTCAAGTCCAGCCTTGGTCCAAACATAGACAAAGAGCTGAACTCCAGAGGTGAGGTGAGAATGACTGTCCTTGACAAGAAGGAAGCATTTGATCGAGTGTGACATGAAGGAACCCTGCAATAAAATGAGGTAATGGGCATCAAGGGGAATATACTCCATTGCTAAGAGTCACACCTCGCACAATAGAAGATGGTTGTGGTAGTTGGAAAGCAATCATCCCAGCTCCAGCAGATTACTGCGACAGTTCCTCACAGCCTTAGTGCAGTGCTGGATTGGGTAAATGCACTTGTATTATCAAATCAAATGGCCAGATTTATGAACTCAGTTGACCAGCTTTGCTTGCTTCCAGTTGGAGATAAATATTGGAACATTTGGCTCTACATTGTTGAAATGTTGAATTATTGGTGGAAAAACATGTCAGTAAAATGTTAACTTATTTAGATTGCTACCCTATTTATAAACTCTGTCATTTGTCTAGCTATGATTCTTTCTTTTGCTTCAGATTCCAGCATCTATTTTGTCCCCAATTTTATATGGCAAAGATGGTATTCAGTGAGTAGATTGACATCTTATCTGTGGGTCAACAGCTTTTTGTAGTATGACAGTCAAAAGGTATCAAAATTGTTCAAATGTTTAACAATATTTGTTCACAAAGTATCATGTCTTTCAGCACAATATCATGGGTTGGAAGGCCCGTCCGGTGCTTGCTGTTCTGTGTTCACACCGGGCTTTACATTCCTCATACAAATCCTCACCTTTACATGACATTTGCAGTGTGTTGATTTTTAATAAATACAGAAATTAACCCACACTCTATTATATCTAATATAAAACTCACATTACATGGTAGTTAATGACGCATCAAATACATATATACATGTATAGTATCCAGTTCATGATGCCAATAAAAAGGTCTTAAGTAGGAAAGACCAAGTCATAGAGCCATAGAAAAGTAGAGCACAGAAACCACCCCTATGGCCCATCTGGTCTGTGCTAAACTATTTAAACCGCCTACTCCCATTGACCTGCAACGAAACCATAGCCCTCCATGCCCCTACCATCTAAGTATGTATCCAAACTTGTCTTAAACATTGAAATCGAGCTTGCATGCACCACTTCTGCTGGCAGCTTGTTCTACGCTCTCACAACCAACTGAGTGAAGAAGTTTCCTTCATGTTCGCCTGAAACATTTTACCTTTCACTCTTAACCCATGACCTCTAGTTGTCCCACCCAAACTCAGTTGGAAAGGCCTGCTTGCATTTACCCTATCTATACCCCTAATAATTACGTATACCTCCAGCAAATCTTCTCTCAGTCTTCTATGTTCCAAAGAATAAAGTCCTAACCTATTCATTCTTTCCTTATAATTCAGATCCTCCAGACCTGGCAACATCCTTGTAAATTCTCTGTACTCTTTCAACATTACTTACATCTTTCCTGTAGGTAGGTGACCAAAACTGCACACATTAGGCCTCACCAATGTCTTGTACAACTTCAACATAACATCTCATCTGCTGTACTTACTACTTTGGTTTATGAAGGCCAATGTGCCAAAAGCTTTCTTTACGACCATATCAACCCCAAACACCACTTTCAATGAAGGTTGCCTGTATGCAAAGTCCATGGTGCTCAAGATTTTCTGAATATTATTATGTTCTGATGGAAAGTACGTCCCTCAACACCTCTCTGGTGGAACCGTCTGGCTGTTTTCTCTCTGAACTAGAGAGGTCATCTTGACTATACAATAGAAAACTATTGTATTAGCTGATTGTTATTCCAAGCAAGGTGCGGGTATAACTCCTTAGTTAAAAGGATGAACTGAAGATTTGTACTTGCATAACTTCTTCAAAACCACTCTCAATGTAATCACTCTGCCATGCACTGGGAGTGACCAGTAGAAAAGAGCAATGAACTCCCATTTGTTCTGCACCTCTCATAACATTGAAATCCCAACCTGTTGAAGTTTAGGCAGTGAAATTTGGCTGACAACAAAAGCCTGCAAACAGCAGTAATTTGTTTGTTGGCATTGGTAAGGAGCAAAGGCACTAGGGAGAATTCCCTTGCTTTCCTTCAAAAAAAATGCCTTGGGACTTTTTTCCACCCACATAGGAGCGCACATTGACTGAAGAGAAAATTTTTCACTTGATGGTGCTTTCTTTGTCCACTGGGGTAACATCAGCCCTACACTTGGGGGTTTCCCAGCCCTTCCTGTACAATTCAAAACAGGATCTTGCCCTCCACAATAGCAAGGGTGCCAAAAGGGATCTAACCATCAGTTTGGTGCACTGTTGCAGCATCATCTTACTTTCTACTTATCCTCATCCTCTGTCGATCCCTTTGGAGAATGCTCATGCTATTTTCCTTGAACTTGACACGCATCCAAACTCTTAGTGTAAAAACACAACCTCTGATTCTGAGCAATTAAACTTAGAAAAGTGATTCATGCCAAGTATGATACAGGAAGCACATGTAATTCTGGCATTTTACTCATTATTTGTAATCAATGAATATCTCTGCAGCTTAAGTCCAAGTTCAAAGATGTGCTTTTTAGTCAGAATCAATGTGTACATTGTAGCTCTTGTTGGCCAGTGTGTGCTTTATAGAAATGTAGCCAAAATAAAGAAAACACACTTTAATATTCCTGGACACCAAAGACATGAAGGGTGATACTTAATGAGCAATTTAACCATTTCTATTACAGACCATACCTACAGCATTGGTTAAAAAATTACATTAAATCTATGGCAGCACACACAATTAAATTTGTTATTGAATCAACATAACCTCATACTGTTACAATAAGAATGAGATTTTACTTAGGTTTGCACGTTTTGTACATATTTCAAAATCTTTCAACATAAAATCTGAAATAAGACTGCCCTTTATCTATCTCTCTCTCGTTTTCCAAGTTTGTACTGATATAGATCAAAATCTGTTCAGGGTATGATTCTGTCTATTATTTCTGATGCAGAACAACACCAGGTGATTTATAGATTCTATCCAGGGCTGACATCTTAGCTCAAACACCTGGTTCTATTTAGCACTAGAATGAGGGCTCAAATATAAAAAAAACAAGAGCACACAGAATTACAAAAGAAAGGCTCTTCTTTAACCAGCATTGACACGATGGCCAGACAGTATAAATGAAGGCCATTTGGTCCATCAGTTGCCTGTTGAAAAAGAGACATCCAATCTAACCCATCTTCTAGCAAATAAATCTGTAGCCCTTTGAGTACAGGTCCAAGTACTGTGTAAATGTGATGAAGATTACCGTTTCTCTCACTCCTTAGGCAGCAGGTTCTGAACCCCTAAATGAAGTTTTAGGGATGAAATAGATCCCTCTTTTCCCCTTTAATCTTCCTAGCAAGCATTTTCAACACCCTGCCCCTCTGATGTAGACCCCTCTGACAAAGGAAAGAGATCCTTTCTACTTGCCTCCTCTGACCCTTCCATAATTTTACTTACTTCAGTTTCCTCAGCCTCCTCTATTCCAAAGGAAATAAACTTAGTTTATCTCTTCATAGCCACAAGACCTGCAGAAGCTGTAACTGTGGTAGATACCATTTTGACTAGTTTTTACAGCAGTCATTTATGAAAAAAAAAAGTGCACCTGCTTTCATCTGCAATATGAGTTAGTGGATTCAGGCAACATGTAAGTTGTGTCAGAAAAAACAAATCATTTGAATATTTTATTCATCAAGTAGAGAGCAGCTAGTTCATAGTTTATGAATATGATGTTCAAATGGAAACTAGACATCCACAGGCCATATTACTTCAGCATTTAAAAAAAATACAAATGAATATTTTACAGACTGAAACCCAATAATATGAACCTGAATTATCACTGAATAGATGAAAATGTAAACCAATGAGACAGGAGCAGAGTACATTGAATGCAACAGTCTACTAGATGTAATCTTCTGCATGAGTCATCAATAAGGCAGTGTTCTATTTTAATATGTTATGCTTCTTTTTAATTAAGTTAAAAAGCTCTTCACACTTTGCAGGCTATTTGATGAAATTTAAATACATTTAATTGCTATTTTCATTTCTGTTGGTTAGAATGGCGATGTTAGTTTATGACGATATCACTAAAATTGCAATGTGATTATAACCTTTAAATCAGTGCAGGTAAATTGCATAAAATGAAGTGGTTCTAATGTTCAGAAGTTATGAAAGATTTCACTAGGAAAATTATTCTCACAAATCGATTGTGCACGGCATAGTCCCACATAACATTAATTCTGAAATAATCTTGTTTCAGAGGTTTATTTTTTTTAAAATATAGATCCTTAATTTTAACTGACAACTGAGAGTAATGGCCTTTGTAACAGTATCCCTTGACATTTATATTTATCCCTGTTATTCTGATCCAGTGCCTTAGCTGTCAGATTAAAGCAGTGACATTGAGGTAATTGCTCATTCAGGGGAACTGCAGAATAATAAATAGAAATCGCAATAAAATTAAATTTTCTTACCCGCTTTTTTAAAAACTGAAATGCAGAACATTTGGTGACTGAAAAGCCAGCTATTGTCCTATTTTTCATCTTCAGAAACCTGCAATGAAGCAGCACTCCAGCTCCAGCAGCTTGGTAAATCTGCTTAGTCAGTACAACTGCTTTTCTCCATTCTCCACACTAACAGTCATTTGTGAAATGAAGAGGAACTGTTCAGCAGTTGATAACAATGGGACTCCCTGAAGCCCAGGTGATGTTTTTTTGCCTCTTCGCGGATGTAATGCTTCAGTATCTCAATCCATTTCTGTGCCCCAACATGACAGCCTATTAAGTCACAGTATAGAGTTCATTATGAAATAAAATCACTATACAGCCGGGTATGTGCTAGGAAAGTGATTCAATTGCCTCACTTATAGCAGGCAATGCAAATGAAGGCAGCTCAGGCTTCCTTGAGCGCTATGTTGCTTTATCTCATTCTGCTGTTCTCTCACAGAGAATGCAGCTCTTCAGTTTCCTTCAAGGGTTTCTCGTGAGCCCCAAGGGTGATTGAGAGCACAAGCAACAACAAGCTGGTAAAGACAAAACACAACAAGAGCAGCATTTGCGGAAAAATTCTAAGTATAATCAGATACAAAAGGTATTCAGAATTTCACGGAGACGGATTTTAAATGATCCTTTCACTTAGCAAGATTCCTTCCATTTCTGCTACCAGAACGATAGATCATTTCATCGTGGTAGTGCCAGCAAATGCTTGTTATTACTGTTTAAAGGCATAGCTTCAACAGAAGGTATCCTGCCTAAATAGCTTATTCCTTTCTAATAACAAACACATTTGATACAAAGGTGTACTCTATTTGTACTAAAGCTACAAACCTGTATTTAATAGCTGTGAAAAGTTGTAACTCTATAGTGCCCAACCTTCATTTTCTCTCAGGTACTATTTACATAATTGCAGAAACAATAATAGTTCTCTTTCATTATTTGCAAGAATAAACAATATGTCCTAGTAATTCACCAATTTTCACCAATATTTACTGATTTTTTTTGGAACAATGTACAATTGTTTGGAGTGATAGACTCCTACTGTATAAAGAAAGACCTTTTGGCCCACAACTTCCATGCTGACTTATCAGGTTCCTATCTATATTAACCCCGGTAAGTCCCTCGGCCAAAGCAAACTGAGCCCAACTGATCGGTCAATAATAAGTCATTTACTCAAATATATGGTCCACTCGTTTTAGTAATTACGAGTGGCAGATTTGACTTTACCAGTGAGAGCACCAATAAATATTAAGAAAAATATGGATGAGAAATGAGGGCAGCATGTTCTTCGAAATACTTCACAAAAAGCAAAGAACCATAATTTGTGTTTAATTACTGTGTTAACTCTTTATAAAATCAATGATAGTTATAAAGAAATAGATGCCTGCTGATGGAAGATTGGATCAGGAATTATGATTGAAATAATCAACCTACAAAAATGTTTCATTCTGATTTCTTCAATCTAATTAATATAACAAAAACTTAATAATATTAAATTAATAATCTTGTTTTGAAAAAACAGATGGATCAATTCTTTAAAAATTTAAGTCTTCAAGAATGCTCAATCAAAAAAGGGAAGGATTTTTCAGAGTATTTACTGTCTTCCTACAGCTGATATTCTGTTCACCCATCCCAATGGGTCAGACTCATGCAAGTTATATGTGAAAGTTATGGTACTAAAGTCACATGCTCAGTTAAACAACCCCATTGTTAGTCATGTTAATAAGAGATTGAAATTCTGTAAGCTATCTGTATCTTCAATCACTTCTGTTACTCTTAGTGTGAATAGGTTTAAGGTAGGAATTCAGGAATGTCTTTTGGAATTCCAACTGCATGGTATGAAGAGGATGTAGTTGGTAAGACAACAGCTATTGGTTGCTTACACTTTGGCTCTTTGGCTACACAGGAATCTCTCCCTTGTCCTTAATAGGAAAATATTTCATGGGCTTCTTGTGAGACTTGCCTCATGGTTTGCATGAAACCAGTTCAGGTGTGGTTGAACACATTGGTGTTGCTATTTTTGAATGGATAGCCAATACCATTCCTCAGACTGAATGGCACCTATTACCAGATGTGTCAGCTGTACAGAGGGGTACTAAGTTTCCTTGTTGATGGAAAAACTTGTGTTCTGCACGGCTTCTCGTTGTTTTGAAATCCAGTTGTACACCATGAAGCTGCAGTTAACTCTGCTCTAAATTCCTCCTACAAGGCACCAAATATATCAACTGTGTATTCTTAGGTAAACCTAGTTGGACTGCAGGTTCCTGCTCATGGTTCTGGAAAACATCATGAGTTGTGCCTCCTCCTAGCTCATGAACATTGTTCTCTGTGTGTTGATGTGAGGGGTGGGTAAAATGGATGCTCTAACCCTCCCTCAGGTTCTCACACCAGTGCTGTCCCTGTCTCTGTGACTGCTCTTTCAATCACACATTGACTTCTGAAAATAGCAGACTGATAAACAACGATACCCAATTGAAACTATATTATGAGTGTAGCCCTTCCCTCATTAATTCATCCTTATCTGGTCACATCATTTTTATAGGTAAGCCTAAAGTGGCTTATATGCACAGAAATTGTATCCCTCTATTTCAGTTTGTCAAATTTCTGTACAACAGATATGAGAATCAAGGGAACTTGGTCAGAAGGAATGAGTTGGGCCCGAGCTTGTCTTCCTTGTTACATACAGTAGCTCTATTTCTCTCAGGGAAGGTGTCAGAATGATCCAAATGTGCAAAAGAAGCAGATGATTCTGCATCAAGGCCTCCCCATTACAGTACTATCTGCAGGAGACATGCCTCAAAAAGACATACGTCATCAAAGACCTCACCAGCTGGGCCATACCATCTTCTCATGGCTACTATAGGGCAGGAGATACAGACACCTGAAGTCTCATACCAGCTGAAGAGAAACACTCAATACTTTGAGGAAGGAACACAACCTCACTCTTTTTGCTCTCCCTACACACTACTTATTTAATTTACTTTTTAATATATATTTTTATTGCAATTTATAGCTTTTATGTATTGTACTGTACTGCTGCAAAGCAGCAAATTTCACGATATACTCTATGTCAGTGACACTAAACATGATTGTGATGTCTTTCCTGTGACAGGTCGACTAAAACAGTACACCATACTCCAAGTGCTGCGTCACTCACATCCAGTACAACTGAAACACAATGCCCAAACTCCTGTCCCCAGTGCTCTGAGCCAAGAAGATCAGGATGCCAAATGCTTCCTGCACCACCCCCTCTACCTATCACACAGACTTCAGCGAACGATGTACATGTACTTCTGGTTAGGAGCTAGCTCCAGACAAATCTCACAAGGTAGCACGGTAGTGTAGCAGTTAGCACCACACTCTACAGCATTTGGGGTTCAAATGCCACCGTTGTTTGCAAGGCGCTTGTACATTTTTCCATGACCGTGATGGTTCTCTCTGGATGCTCTCGTTTCTTCCCATATTCCAAAGGACATACAGTTAAGGTTAGGGTTAGTGAGTTGTGGGCATTCTACATTAATGCCAGAAATGTGGCAACACTTGTGGGCTGCCCCCAGGACAATCCTCGCACTGTTTAGTCGCTGAGGCAAAACAACGTGTTTCACTGTATGTTTCGATGGACATGTGACAAAGAAAGCTAATCTTCTATGTCAAAATGATCCCCAACCTAGTGAAGCTGCATTACAGAACTACACACGCACTACACGTGGGCAGCACAATGGAATAATGGTGGTTAGCACAATGCTTTACAGTACAGGTGACCCCTGTTTAATTCACACCGCTGCCTGTAAGGATTTTGTACATTCTCCTTATGACTGTGTGGTTTCCTCAGGTGCTCCGGTTTCCTCCCACAGTTCAAAGAGACACTGGTTGTTAGGTTAATTGATCGTTGTAAATTGTCCCAGTAGGCTAGTGTTAAATTGGGGGGATTGCTGGGCAGCATGGCTTGAAAGGCTGGAAGGACCTATTCCATGTTCTCAATAAATAAATAAACAGCAAGAGTAGCATCCAAACAATAACGCGAAGAAATCCTAAAACTTATGCTCCATGTCAAAGCTCTGTAGTTAATTATGAATGATAATGAACAACTAAACAGCTAACAAAGGGAAATGACTACAAGGACATCCTTATCCTTAATGACAGCAGGCCCCAGTATGTGAGTGGTAAAGACTAAGTTGAAGAATTTGCAACTATTTTCAGGCAGAATAGCCAAATAGATGATCTAGATGCTATAGGAATTTTAGAGGATTGCAATTGAACCAGGAGGAACCAATATCCTTGCAGGGAAATTTGCTAGTGCTACACAGGAGAGGATAGAATCGGAGCAGAAGGAAGTCATGGGATAAAGCAGCAGTCAGTGAAAGCAGGGGTAGTAACCAGGATAGCCAGGGACGCAGAAACAGCTCAAATAAACTAATTTATTTCAGTGCTTGAGGTTTAACAGGTAAGGCAGATGAACTCAGATTGTGAATTGGCTCTGAGAACTGGGATGCCATAGTCATAATCGAAATGTGGCTGAGAGAAAGGCAGAAAGGGCCTCCCAATATTCCAGAATTCAGATTCAACAGGTGTGACAGAGGGACAGGTAACTGAGGAAGTGAGGGACAGGCAAGGTGTGTAGCCTTTTTGATAAAGACGGACATAACAGTAGTACTTAAAGTTGACATCCCTGGGTGATCATTCAATGAGTTTGTATGGATAGAACCTAGGAACAAGAAAGAGAAGCTCACTCCAGGGATGGTGTAACATAAACCCTCCCTAGTAGTTGGTGGGAACAGGAGGAGCAGGTGTGTAGAAAAATTCCAGCAACACACATCAAAGTTGCTGGTGAACGCAAAAGGCCAGGCAGCATCTCTAGGAAGAGGTGCAGTCGACGTTTCAGGCCGAGACCCTTCGTCAGGACTAACTGAAGGAAGAGTGAGTAAGGGATTTGAAAGTTGTAGGGGGAGGGATGGAGCCAAGAGCTGGACAGGTGATTGGCAAAGGGGATATGAGAGGATCATGGGACAGGAGATCCGGGAAGAAAGACAGGGTGGGGGGGGGACACTCAGAGGATGGGCAAAAGGTATATTCAGAGGGACAGAGGGAGAAAAAGGAGAGTGAAAAAAAGAATGTGTGCATAAAAATGAGTAACAGATGGGATACGAGGGGGAGGTGGGGCCTTAGCGGAAGTTAGAGAAGTCGATGTTCATACCATCAGGTTGGAGGCTACCCAGACAGAATATAAGGTGTTGTTCCTCCAACCTGAGTGTGGCTTCATCTTTACAGTAGAGGAGGCCGTGGATGGACATGTCAGAATGGGAATGGGATGTGGAATTAAAATGTGTGGCCACTGGGAGATCCTGCTTTCTCTGGCGGACAGAGCGTAGATGTTCAGCAAAGCGGTCTCCCAGTCTGCGTCGGGTCTCGCCAACATATAAACTGTTGTTTGTGTAGAAAAATTCCTCTTTGTTGTAAGAATAACAGGTTTGTATTAGTGGGAGATTGTAATTTTCCCAATATTGAGAGGACTACTTTAACACTTGAGGGTTAAAGGCTGGGCGGTGTGGAATTTGTGAAATGTGCCCTGGAAAGTTCCATGAGTCAGTATACAAACAGCCCTACTCGGGAGGGTGCAGTATGCGACCCCCTCTTAGGAAACAACTCAGGGCAAGACAATCAGGGAGCACTTTGGCTCTAGTGATCATAATTCTATTCGTTTTAAGACAGTGATAGACAAGGATAGGACTAGTCCACAGGTTAGGGTCCTAAACTGGAGCAGAACTCTTCTGGGGGGAATGAGGCAGGATCCAGCAGAGGGTGACTCGGGGAATGTGCTTGAAGGAAAAGGAATGAATACCAAGTGGGAGGCCTTTGAGAATGTGATAGCAAGTATGCAGGAGCAGCATGTTCCTGGGAGGGTGAAGGGTAAACCAGACATATTTAGGGAATCTTGGCTGTTGGGAGATATTGAGGCTCTGTTCAGGAAAAATAGGAAGCATACATTGGGTTTAGGAGGTTGGGGATGAGCAAAACCCTTGATGATTATAAAAAATATAAAGAGGGAAATCAGCAGGCCAAAGAGAGGGTAATGAGATGAATCTGGCAGGTAAGGTCAAGGGAAATCCCAAGAGGTTCAATATCTATATTAAGAATAAAAGGAAATGAGTGGGTTCCCATAGATATCTGCAGAGTTGCCTATATCTCTCACAGCCGGAATGGTGGAATTTTTAATAAATATTTCTCCTTGGTACTTACTGGGAAGAAAATGATGGTTGCTCAATAGATAAGAGAAACAAGTGGAACTGTTTCGAGGATGTTCATACCACCAGTTACCCTAGAGAAAGGACGGGGTCTATCAGCATTTGGATAAGCAGGCTCTGATTAGGAGGAGACAGCATGGCTTTGTACATGTGAAGGCATGCTTGAAGAATCTTTTGAAGAATTAACCAAAAAGGTTGATGAAGGCAGGGCAATGGACGTAGTCTATTTAAGGTCTACCAAGGCCTTCAATAAGGTTCCACATGGAATCCCGAGAGAGCCAGTTCAGTGGATTTAAAATTGGCTTGGATGTAGGAAGCAGAGGATGGTGGTTGAAGGTTGTTCTCAGAATGGAGGTATGTGTATTGTATCTAGTGGTGTGCCACAGAAATCGGTGTTGAGACCCTTGTTATTCATTATTTATATAAACTAATACTCAAGGCTTTACCTGTAAATATGCAGGTTACACAAAATTAAGAGGTATTGTTGATATTGAATAAGGTTATCTTATATTGCAAGGAGATCTTGATCAGTTAGGGAAGTGGACTGAGCAGTGACAAATAGATTTCAATACAGATAAGTGTGATATGGTGAATTCTGAGATATCAAACCAGTTTAGGATTTATACTATGAATGGTAAGGCGCTAGGAACTGCAATGGAACCAGAAGGATTTAGGAGTATACATTTGTAGGTTATTGAAAACAGTGTCATTGGTAGATGGGTGGTGAAAGAGGCATTTAGCATGCTATAGGACTTTGGACATTATGTTGCAGTTCTATAAATCATTGGTGACGCCACTTTTTGAGTATACAGTTTTGATCATCCTGTTATTGGGACAATATAGTTAAATAGGAAAAGTGCAAAATAAATTCTTGAGGATGTTGCCCAGATTAGAGGACCTAAGTTATAGGAAGAGATTCTTAGGCTTGGAATGTAGGGGAATGACGGGTGACCTTACAAAAATGTTTACAATTATGAGAGGCATAGCCAAGGTGGACATTTGCAGTCTTTTCCCCAGGGCAGGGGAGTGTAAAATTAGGGGATTTTAGGTGAGAGAGGAAAGATTTAAATGGGACCAGAGGGGCAACATTCTTCACACAGACAACACACTGGAGGAACTCAGCAGGTCGGGCAGCATCCGTGGAAACAATCAGTCGACGTTTCGGGCCGGAACCCTTCGTCAGGACTGTAGGGGGAAGGGGCAGAGGCCCTATAAAGTAGGTGGGAGGGAGAAGGCTTGTAGGTTCCACGTGAAAAACCAGTAAGGGGAAAGATAAAGGGATGGGGGAGGTGATAGGCAGGAAAGGTGAAGAAAGAATAGGGGAAAACACAATGGGTAGTAGAGGGAGGCGGAACCATGAAGGAGGTGGTAGGCAGCTGGGGGAGGGGGCAGAGTGACATAGGGATAGGGGAAGGGAGGGGGAGGGAATTACCAGAAGCTGGAGAATTCTATGTTCATACCAAGGGGCTGGAGACTACCTAGACGGTATATGAGGTGTTGCTCCTGCAACCTGAGCTTAGCCTCATCATGGCAGTAGAGGAGGTTATGGGTGGGCATAGCTGAATGGGAGCGGGAAGCAGAGTTGAAATGGGTGGCTACTGGGAGATCCTGTCTGTGACCCCAGCATCTGCAGATTATTGGACATCTGAGGAAAGAAAGAACGTTGGAAATATTCAACAGGTCAGGCAATAATACTGGAGATAACAACAATGTGAATTGTTATAGGTTGTCAGACCTCTTTCATTTCCACTAGTGCTGCCTGATCTTCAGAGGTGGGTCTGTGGTGTTCAATTGACTGTGCCGTCTCCAGCAAGAGTTTCCTAGAGTATACCATTGGCACCAGTGAACAAAGACCAGTTTGAATGGTATTTTATTGAGGTGCTTAGGACTTTGCTCACCCATTTCAATAAAATCTCCTACCCTTTGTCAGGCACATATATAGGAATATGACATGTCTAACAAGTCAGGAGCAGGAGAAATTATCTTGGCTCCTGAAGTCTCCTCTGCCATCCAGCAGAGTAATGGAAGATCTGATAATACTTCCACTGGTATTCACACCTTCCCCAGATCCCTCTGTCAAATAATTTGGCAAGAATTGTTGCAATTAATCTAATTCTTTAAATATCCAGGACATCCAAATGAATCCAGTGATGAGTTGGACTGAGGGAAGTCAAATGAGAAAGGTAATGTTGTTGGTGACTGTGATGTTAAGGTGTGATGAGGTTAGCTACAACAATAATGGCAAGTAATAATTTGCAGTGAATTGGAGAACATCAGGGAGAAGGACACAAAGGAGAACTCAGGGAGAAGTGAAGGAGGGATGCGGATGTATCTCAGCTATATGGGGTCCTTCTCCGCATTGGTAGGCGGTGCAGATAGTTACCAGTGACCTTTTGTCCTCTTCTTTGTATCTATGCTACTTTCCTGCACAAATGGGGTAACAATAGATGTGCAAATAAGGAAGGCCAAATGTTTACCTCATAGATGCAAAGCATTTACTGAGATTATCTGAAGCACAGACTTCAAAAAACACTTTGGAGGCTGGAAATAGGAAGTGATGTGAAGTGAATGGTGTGAGGGAATGTTATAAAATGTGCTTGGCAAACAAGAGGAAAAAAGTTCAAAAGTTCAAAGTAAGTTTATCATCAATGTACGTATGTGTCATCATATACAACCCTGAGATTAATTTTCTTGTGGGCATACTCAATAAACCCAATAACCATAATAGAATCAATGAAAGACTACAAGAACTGGGCAGATAATCAGTGTGTAAAAGATAATAAACTGTGCAAATTCAAAAAGATAGAAAGAAAATAAATATTATTATTAATAATAAGTAAATAAGTATGCAATGAACATCAAGAACATGAGATGAAGGGTGCTTGAAAGTGAATCCACAGATTCTGAGAACAGTTCAGTAATGGGACAAGTGAAGTTGTCTCCACCGGTTATGCTCACTGGTTTGGATCCTGAGGTTCTTGTACCTTCTTCCTGATGGTAGCAGATTTACTGAAGAATGGTTTATGCAACCAGATGTAAGCAAACCAACAAAGGTTCAATAACTCCCTGAGTTCAGGAGCCAGATCAAGTTTCATTTGATACCAGAGCTGTACAGCAGCTACATCTAACAGTTATTCAGTTATATAAAGAGTAAAAGGGAAGTGAGAGTTGATATTGGACCACTGGAAAATGATGCTGGTGAGGTTGTATTGAGGGACAACAAAATAGCAGATGAATTTAATGGGTATTTTGCATCAGTCTTCACTGTGGAAGACACTAGCAGTATGCCAGAGGTCAGGGAGCAGGAGTGAGTGCCATTGCTATTACAAAGGAAAAAGATCTCAAGGTGGATACGTCACCTGGGCCAGATGGGCTACAACCCAAAGTCCTGAGAGAGGTTGCTGAGATAACAGATGCCTTGGTAATGATCTTTCAAGAATCACTTGAATCTGGCATGGTTCCGGAAGACTGGAAAACTGCAAATGTCACTCCACACTTTAAGAAGGGAGTTCTTAAAAAGAAAGGAAATTAGAGGCCAGTTAGCCTAACCTCAGTGGTTGGGAAAGTGTTGGAGTCGATTATTAAGAATGAGGTTTTGAGGTACTTTGAGACTAACGATAAAATAAGTCAAAATCAGCATGGTTTCAGTAAAGGGAAATCCTGCCTGACAAATCTGTTAGAGTTCTTTGAGGAAGTAACAAGCAGGGTGAACAAAGGAGAGGCAGTGGATGTCATTTACAGTGGATGCCACACATGAGGCTGCTTAACAAGGTAAAATCCTATGGCATTACAGGAAAGATACTGGCATGGGTGGTGGAACGGATGACAGACAGGAGGCAGCAAGAGGGAATAAAAGGGGCCTTTTCTAGTTGGCAGCTAGTTACTAGGGGTGTTCCTCAGGGATCAGTATTGGGACTGCTGCTTTTTACATTGTTTGTCAATGATCTAGATAATGGAATTGATGGCTTTGTGGTAAAGCTTGCGGATGATACGAAGATAGGTGGAGGGGTAGGTAGTGTTGAGGAATCAATGCAATTGTAGAAGTATCCAGGACTAGAGGGCACAGTCTGAAAATTGAGGGGTGATCCTTTAGAACAGAGGTAAGGAGGAATTATTTTTTTAGCCAGAGAGTAATGAACCTATGGAATGCTCTGCCACAGACTGTGGTGGATGCCAAGTCCCTGCATATATTTAAGGTGGAAGTTGATCGTTTCCTGATCGGTCAGGACATCAAAGGATATGGCGAGAAGGCAGGTGTATGGAGTTGAGTAGGATCCAGAATCAGCCATGATGGAATGGTGGAGTAGACTCGATGAGCTGAATGTTCTAATTCTGCTCCCATGTCTTATGGTCTAACACATCTAGCATGGCCACTTTAGCTTCAATGGAGTCACCAACTTTCATTTAAAAGATTCATTTAGGATTTTTAAAAATTATTTGCTGTTCTCATGCTCCTTTTTTGAAATACAAGCAGAAAGGGCAGTGGAATCAGATTTGGGATGATGGGTGGATAAATGCCACTGACTGTGCTATTTTTAGAGTACCAAATCAAATGGAAAGTTTACTTGTTTGGAGCTAGCACACTGCTAAAGGACTCTTAACTCTTCACCTGGTGAAAACTACCTGTCGTGTTGAATATCAAGCATCAACAAATAAAATAGGTTTTATGTCTAAAGACGGGAAATTTTTGATGATGGGCCCAGTTCAAGGATACTTTGCATGCTTATAATAACTTTGTACAAACTTTTTAAAAGCTAAACTAATGCAGCTAAAATAAACCTGGAAAATCCAAGCAGGAGATGTTCTGCTGTTATTTGGTCTTGTCATAATGATTTTTTCCCTGTGTCCAACACAAAAAAATTATGACAATCATTTTTTTGAGCTAGAATATAATTTCTGCGTAGTGGGTAAACTAGGATATAGACATAGTCCAAGCACAGAACATACATCTTTTATTTTTTAGATTTTCGTATACATGTCCTCTCCAAATAATGTCACCTGACTTATACACAGCTTATGGACACAAACAAGCACTTGGGAGACCATTTGCTGGCTGCTGTGGAGCTGCAGGCAAACCTTCTTGACATTGGTTAGAATTCTCCGCCAGCTGGCCCATGCGGAATACATTCTAACTAGCACATCAATATCCATTTTGCTACACCTGTTTAGAGACACACAGACCAGGCCTAGCAAAATCCTTTCTAAAATCATTAATAGCATTTAAAAACTCATCCGCAGTAAAATCTTTAAAAAAGTACTATTATTAGCCCCAGATGAGCTCAGGCTAAATTTAGTAATATCAGGTTTATTATGAAGAATGGCAAAATGAGATTTAACTGCTTCTCCTTGCTAGAGATTCGAGCTTCAAGATTAGCTTGATTTGTCACAAGTATATTGAAATACTGAAACAGGCAATGAAATGCATTGACTGGCTCAACAACTAACACAGTCCAAGGATGTGCATGTGTCACCATGCTTCCAGCATCAACATAGTATGCCCACAACTTAGTAGTCCTTACTAATTAACCCGTATTTCTATGGAATGTGGGAGGAAACCGGAGCACTTAGACAATACCCACATGGTCATGGGGACAATGTTCAAGCTACTTACAGACAGCGAGGGGAGTTGAACCCCTTTCGTTGGCACTATGAAACATTAAACTAGCCGCTGTGCTACTATGCCAGTCCCTATTCCTATGGAACCATCAATTTAAGGAATATTGACTTCTGCAGGAATGTTCTGCCGTTTGGGAACTCAGTTTCTGGCTGCACTTTTGACTTGTGAACTGATTGGATTGTGAACTGTTCCCAGGAATGGAGCCCTGCTGTAATCTGGGGAGGAACTCATTCGGGTCTTTTGTATTTCACCACCACTTTGGCCAAACATCAGGTGCCTAAGATCATTTGAAAATCGATTGAAACAGCCATAGATGAAGCCGTCCAAAACATCAGTGGTTATTTCAAACAACACTTGGGAGCAGATTGTAAAAGGGTAATAGACAAACCAGTCAGCAGCATTCCTCCAAGCTAACTTTATTTGCATGTCCTTCAAGTACCTAACAGGCGAGTCTTTCTCAGGAAACAAAGCAACAGCCTGCTCCGCAGTATTTACTCTTTTTTTGAATAAGTTGTTTATGTGTTCCTACTTCCACATTAATCTTTTGATTCAGTTCCTGTTACAAGAAACTACCAAACCACATCCACTTAGCATATCAAAGGTTTGAAATTTCCCTTCACCGTGATGTCCTTTAAATTAAGTTTGCAGCTTTGAGAAAGTACTTTGAGATTGGGTCATTCACGTGTACAATTAACAGACAGTTATTTTAAAAGCAAAATACTTGTTGAATTGTTTTCTTACATACATACAATTCCCAGTAATGAATCTTAGAATCATAAAGATGTTGCAGCACAGGATCAAACTCATCAGCCGACTGGGTCTGTGCTGACCATCAAAGTTCAAAGTACATTTATTATCAAAGTTCATATACAACTCTGAGATTCATTTTTTAAGGGCAATCACAGTGCATACAAGAAGCACGATAAAATCTATGAAAGACCTCACCCAACAGGACGGACAACAACCAATGTGTAAAAAAAAATCAAACTGTGTAACTCAAAAAGGAAAAGAACAAAAGAAAAAAATAATAAGCATCCACTTATACTAATGGTGCATTTTACTGCCAGTATCACCTTGCAGTGTACTCTTCTGTGGGACTTCATCAAAGGCCTTCCGAATTTCCAAGTACATCACACCCACTAATACTTCCGCATCTGTTCTACTAGTGACATTCATATTCTCCTCACATTTTCAGCAATATTTTTAATTTTATGCTCTTCCTTCTAATATTCCTCAATTGCAACAAAAAGAAAATCATATTCCCAGCATGCAGCGGTAAAGCCATTGTGAAGATATTTAAGAGAACTTGTTAAACTGAGAAATCTACAATCAGACAAAGCCCAAAGCTATTTCATTTTTATCATGATAAAACCACTTTATATTATATTAAAGAAAGGAAAAAGATTTTCATTTTATCGAGAACAGGACCTAAATCTTCAAAGCACTTTACAGTTAATGTTTAAATTGTGTTTACTGCTGTTTGAAGACTTGAGAAAGAGATAATTTGTGTAGCAAGCAAGCAATGGGGAAACACCAGCAAATCATCTGTTTGTAGTGATTATAGATTGAAGACTAACTAAGAATATAAATGGGACCATACTAAAGCGGGAGGCCTAACAACATTGGAACCTGAGTATGAAGGTGCACACAGTATAACCTTAAAGGTTGTGCTGAGATTCAAAACAGGCATGAAATGCAAGAGCAGGGAGATTTTGAAACCTTTTATCACAAATGGAGTCAAACAACAGGAATTCTGCAGATGCTGGAAATTCAAGAAACACGAAGGGTCTCGGCCTGAAACGTCGACTGTACCTCTTCCTAGGGATGCTGCCTAGCCTGCTGCGTTCACCAGCAACTTTGATGTGTGTTGCCTGATCACAAATGGAGTATTGTATTCAGTCCTGGTCACTACTTTATATGGAAAGTTGTGAAGATATCAGAGAAGGTGCAAAAAAGTATTTATGACAAGAGATTCAGAATAAAAAGTAAATCATTCCAATATCTGTGTAACAAGGCCATACTATTTGAATTCATAGTAGACCTAGATTGAATTTTAAAAGTTCCCTCTTTTCATGAGGTGTGTTACGCATTAAATAAAATAGTGCCGGAAAAATTCCTGATACTGAAATGCCAATAAAATTCTTCGGAAAAATAATCTACATCTTCAAGTGGTAAAAGAGGAAATCCATAGAAATAGTGGATCCATTGGTCATCATCTTTCTAACTACTGCAAATCAGCTCAGGAAGAAAGAAAGGCAAAAAGGGGAGCTGCAATCTGGTTAACCAAACATCATTAGCAGGAAAACTGCTAAAAATCAGTGTGAACGAATATGCTATCAAGGCACTTACAAATTATTAAACAGATTAGACAAAGTCAAATGCACTTATGAAGGAGAATTTGTATCTGGCAAACCTAATGAAGGTTTTGAGGATACCACTAATTGAACAGATAGGGAGGTATCAATGAATGTATTTTACTTAGATTTTCAGAAGGCCTTTGTTAAATTCCAACAACAGACACTACTGTACAAGATGAAATCGTGTGGTATTGGGGGTTATATGCTGGCATGGACTGAAAACCAGTTGTCTGACAGAAAACAAAGGGCAGAAAAAATAGGACTTCCTTTGAGTGGCAGGGAGTGACTAATGGGATATGACTGGAATCGGTGCCTACACCCCAGCTTTTCACTATATGCATCAGTAATTTGGATGAAGGAGCCAAATGCAGTATCTTTAAATCTGCTGATGACACATTGTGATTGTGAGCCGTGTGGAGGACACAAAGGGGCTGAGAGAAGTTAAGTTGAAAGACTTGGCAAATACATGTCTGATGCAATGTAATGTGGATAAGTGTGATGTTATCCACAACATGAAGAATAAAAAGTTAAACAATTATTTTAATGGTGATAGGCTGAGAATTGTCAATGTGACAAGGGATTTCTTGTACAGAACCCCTATTACTTAAAGCAAGCATTGCAGATGAAGTAAGTAGTCAAAAAGAAAAATGGTATGTTGGCCTTCAATGAAAGAAGTTTTGGATAGAGGAGCAAGAATGTGTTGCTACAATTGTATAGTGCCTTGGTGAGGGTGCATTTAGAGTATGAGCACTGTTTCAGTTTCCTTGCCTTTGTAGGAGTGTTAATAGACTTTCACAAGTCTGATTCGTGGGGCTGTGTGATACCCTGCGTATGGAGAGAGATTGAATTGACTAGCCCTGTGATCACTGGAGTGCAGAAGAATGAGAGGAGATCTCATCAAAAATGTAGAAAATTCTGACAGCCAGACATAGTGGATGTGGGAACGAGTTACCTCTGTTGGACAAAATAAAATAATCTCAGGAGCTGGGGAAAACGTTTAGGACTGAAATAAAGAGATATTGCTTCACTTAGAAGGTGATAAAACTATGGAATTCTTCACCACTTCAAAGCCAATTAACTGAAGGAGCTTGAAATATTTCTAGACAGGAGAGCATCAAGGGCAGGAATGTGATACTAGAATGGATAATCAGCCTCGATTGTACTGGATGATGGAGCCGGCTCAGAATTTGGAATGGATTGATCCTCTTCCTTTTCTGGACTACTATCTAATACTAACATGCAATATTGGAATAGGTATAGGGAAAGAAAATGAAAATTAAAAAAAAACTGCAGAATGCTGAGAATTTGAAATAAAAATGTAAAATGCAGGCTAGGCAATATTTATGTAAACACAAGCAGTTCAAGTTCAGGACCTTTAACCAGTATGAGGAAAGAGGGAAACACATCAGTTTACATTGCAGAGAAAGAGAAGGAGAGGGATGGGTGGAACAAAGGGAATTTCTCTGAAAGCATGGAAACGGATAACCTAATGTTGTAGTTAAGGGACAATTAAAATCATATTAAGTTGCTTTGTGTAATATGTTGCTAATGTTGTACAGTCTTCGTAGTGTTGTATAATTTTGCCTACAGTCATGCCCCCCTCCATCAATAAGACATAAGACATAGGAGCAGAATTAGGCCATTTGGCCCATCATGTCTGCTCTGCCATTCAATCACAGTTGATCCTTTTTCATCTCTTCAGCTCAGCTCCCAGCCTTCTCCCCGTAACCCTTGATGTCGTGTCCAGTCAAGAACCTATCAACCTCTACCTTAAATATACCCAACAACCTGCCCTCCTCAGCTGCCTGTGGTAATATATTCCACAAATTCACCACCCTGTGGCTAAAGAAATTCCTCCACATCTCTGTTTTAACTGGACGCCCCTCTATCCTGAGGCTGTGCCCTCTTGTCCTAGACTCCCCCACCATGGAAAAAAACATTCTTTCTACATCTACTCTGTCTAGGTCTTTCAACATTCAAAAGATTTCAGTGAGATTCCCCCCATCCTTCTAACTTCCAGCAAGTACAAGCCCAAAGCCATCAAATGCTCCTCGTATGATAACCCTTTAATTCACAGAATCATCCTAGTGAACCTCCTCTGAACCCTCTCCAATGCCAGCACATCTTTTCTTAGATGAGGAGCCCAAAACTGTTCATAATACTCAAGGTGAGACCTCACCAGTGCCTTATAAAGCCTCAGCATCACATTCCTGCTCTTGTACTCTAGACCTCTTGAAATGAATGCTAACTTTGTATTTGCCTCCTTCACCACCAACCCAACCAGCAAGTTAACCTTTAGCGTGTTCTGCACAGGACTCATAAGTCCCTTTGTATCTCAGATTTTCAGATTTTCCCCCTGGTTAGAAAATTACTTGCACATTTATTTCTACTACCAAAGTGCATGACCATGCATTTTTCAGCTTTGCATTTCATTTGCTACTTTCTTGCCCATTCTCCTAATCTGTATAAGTCCTTCTGCAGACTACCTGTTTCCTCAACATTACCTACCCCTCCACCATTCTTCGTACCAACTGCAAACTTGGCAACAAAGTCATCTACTCCATCATCTAAATCATTGCTACACAGTACAGCATAAGAAGCAGTCCCAACACCAACCCATGCAGAACACTACTAGTGACTGGTAGCTAGCCAGAGGAGCCAATAAGAAACAAGTCAGAAGAGTAATGGATACTCTGTACTTGACAGGAAAAGTACGGCACTAAGAATAGACAAGACCAAGCAGCAAACTAAATTAGTAAACTCTAAAACCATAAGACATATGAGGAGAATTAGTCTACTTGGTCCACCGAGTCTGCCCTATCATTCAATCATGGATGATTTATTATTCCCTCACTATCCCCTTCTCTTCTCTTCTCCCCATAATCTTTGATTCCCTTACAAATGAAGAACTTATCAACCTCCATTTTAAATAAATACTTGGCCTCCACAGCCATTATTAGACTTTGAGACCATAAGACTTAGGGGCAGGAGCAGAATTAGGCTATTCAGCCCATCAAGTCTGCTCCGCTATTCTATCATGGCTGTTCCCGGATCCCACTCAATTCCTTCTCGCCATACCCTTTGATGCCCTGACTAATCAGGAAACAATCAACTTCCACCTTAAATATACCTATGGACTTGGCCTCCACTGCAGTCTGTGGCAGAGCATTCCACAGATTCACTACTCTCTGGCTAAAAAAATTCCTCCTTACCTCTGTTCTAAAAGGTTGCCCTTCAATTTTGAGACGGTGCCTTCTAGTTCTGGATACCCCACACCATAGGAAACATCCTCACCACATCCACCCTATCTTGTCCTTTTTATATTTGATAGGTTTCAATGAGAGCCCCCAACATTATTGGCAGTGAATGTCACAGATTCGCATTCTTCAGCCTAAAGATAAACATAAAAGATTCTGTGGATGCAGGGGATCTTAAGAAACACACACAAAATGCTGGAGAAACTCAGTAAGCTGGTCAAATCCTGAAAAATGTAAAGATAATAAAACAAAGCTGTGCCACCCATGGAAAAACACATGACTGGACAGTTACCCAAAACTGGAAGAGCTAAATGTGCAGGTGTACAGATGACATTAAGGTAAGATGAAGAAGGAGGTATGGATCAATATGCAGAGTAGCAAGTTGGAGAGTGAGGACTGAGATAACAGATAAAGAAGGTTGAAAAGGGGTCTGAATATCCAAGATCCTTAACTGAATCTGTTGAAGTTCCCATCTTCAAAACTTTCTGAGGCCTGTTTGAACATAGAACATAGAGCAGAACATTACAGTACAGGATAGTGTCGGTCCTTTGGCCCATGATGTGGTGCCAACTTTTTAACCTACTGCACAGTCGATCTAACAATTCCCTCCTACATATGTTTTGGGACAAAAGCTTGGATTCTAATTTTGGCAGCTGTTGGTGTTGATTTTGGGATAAATGATGCATTGTAGTTGGAAATAAACTATATCAGTCAGATACGTCTAACTTTTTAATCCTAAGCTGAATGTGATTTAACTGAGTTGTCATTTTATTGATTGATGTGCATTTGCTAGTTCAATGAAGCAGGCCTGTCATTGGTGCAGTAGAAAAGTCGTCAGGGACCAGCGAAACGAGAGAAACAAGAGATGAAGTTATTACTTTTATTCTGAGGTAGTCAGAATCAAAATCAATAACAATATTCTTCAGACTGTTTCCCAAGATGGGAAACTGTCATCTGTGGAGAGATGAAGCAGTCTGTATCTATGCTTCCTAGACTTTAGAAGAATGAGAAGTCATCTCAAGGAAACATAAATAATTCCTACAATAATTGTAAGATAGGTCTAATGAAGATTTGCCCTGACCGGGGCATCGAGGGTCAGACCTCACAACCTCAAAATAAGGAAGAATGTAGCAATGAGAAGTGATTTCTTCATCCAGATATGGTGAATTTTGGAATTCTGTACCCATGATGGCCAGTGTTCAATAGCCAGCTCCTGTTTTTGTTTCTTAAGTTCTTATATTGTTATAGCTCAGTAGCATTGTTCAACAACATAAGAGCCAAAATATCAGGAGAGTTTAGTGTAACTGGGAGTCAGTAAGTGGCAATCAATGAACCACATATGGAGAGCACTGTCAGTGCAGTTCTACAACTATTTCAGTTCAGCTTCAATCTAAGAACAATGTCTGCTATTACACCTGTACCATAACTTAGCTTAAGTTGAAGGGCAGATACAATGCCAAGTTTGCTTTCTGAAAGTTAACCTGGATTACTGCCAACATCTATTCATCTTGAATAAGTGAAATGCCAGTGTTTTTTTTCATCCAACCTCAAAGTGGTGTAATTGGAAAGTTAGCCATGTTTGTGGAGCACACCCTTTGAACGACATTACTACGAAAGAGTTTCAATGCAAGAACCAAGCTTGGCTCACAGAGTCATTTCTGAGCTCACTAGACAATATGTCCTGTACTTTACTTCCTTTCCTGCTCCAGAGTATTGATCATTGTTTGGCATGTTCTGCAGATTCCAGGTAGAAGTCCTTGTGTTTGTTTAACCAGGGTGTGAATGCATTTGATACAATCAGTGAGCCAATAGTTAAGACTTGCAAGCTGCATGGAATTTACTCATTGTTACCAAGTGTTGCTCAGTGCCAACTTCAGTAGATTTGGCCTCATCTACTGTGTCAGGGTACTTCCACTGGTCCTCCCACCTGTCATCCTGATACCAATTAACCATTTTATTAATCTGATGGGTAATCAGTTTGAGAGAAATCATTGTAAAATCAGTCTCCATTAACTCATTTCCCCTTACTGGAATTTAATCAGTCAGCAAAAGTCCTTCGGTATTGAACTTAAATGAGCCACAATGACAGGTTTGGCTTTCTTATTCTCCCACTGCTCCACCACATCTCTGGCTAAACATGTCTACAACATGTGAGTGTTTCTCCCAAGCATGACTGGGTAGGAACACTGACTGGTTTCTCCATGTACAAACAAATAGTCCAGAGGCAAGCTTCATGAACAGTCTCAGTCTGAAATATTGACTATTTATTCCCCTCCATAGATGCTGCCTGTCTGCTGAATTCCTCCACCATTTTATGTGCATTGCACACTCTTACCAAAATAGCAAATGAGATCAATCTTGATTTGGAAGTTTTCCCTTTGTTTCTGTGACCTAGCTGCTGGGTGAATATGATTCTAAGTTAGCAAAGAGAAATGGTTGCTTTCTATACATCTTTTCCCTGTTCTTCTCTACTTGCCTGCCTTGCAGGTAATTGACCACATACAGGCAATGTTGCCATTTATTTTACTCTCATGAATATTGTTCACTTCTTAATTCATTTCCTTCCAGTTTAAATTGTCTGCAGCCTGAAGGCAACTAATTACAATCATACATAACATAATGAGTTCAATGCTTTACCAGGATTTCATCGTCCTTCAGTAAAATAAGCTATGCCATCGTTATGAAGGCAAGTAGGTTCTCCTTCTGGCTCTCCTTCCTCCTAAAATGGTTTGTTGGATTATGTTCTTAAACCGTCGTCCCTTTTTCACGACTCTGCAATTTTTCTCCTTAATCTATTCTCCTTTCTACTTCTCTCTCCTCCTTTCAAACAGTATCTAAACCTTAATCCTTTAAATTTACCTTTGGCCAAACTCTTTGAGTTATTTTCTAATATTGATCTGTTCTAACATAAGAAATAGGAGCGGGAGTAGGCCATCTGGCCTGTCGAGCCTGCTCTGCCATTCAATAAGATGATGGCTGATCTGGCCATGGACTCACCTCCACCTACCTGCCTTTTCCCCATAACCCCTACACTACGCTAGGAATTAGTCTAGCAGCCATCCAACTTGATGCTATGATGCGCTTTGATTGGGTACTTCCTATCCTACTCACTCCATGGTTACCAGTTCTCATTAACAGTGTTCGGTCTCTCACCTGCCATTAGAACACTGAAGCAAACACCAGCTAGACTCTGTGATGTTAATGTACAACCCATACATTGAAATAATACAGTTCAAGATTTCTAAAATAGACTTCCCTTTAAAACAGCCTTTAATTTTTTCCATTTTTACTTGATTTGTAAATGGTATCATTGTCAATGCATCACCTTGGACCCTATGGTCAATCAACAGCTTGACATTGGTGGTTGGGAAGTTGTTGGAGTCGATTGTCAAGGATGAGGTTACAGAGTACCTGGAGGCATATGACAAGATAGGCAGAACTCAGCATGGATTCCTTAAAGGAAAATCCTGCCTGACAGACCTATTATAATTTTTTGAGAAAATTACCAGTAGGCTAGACAAGGGAGATGCAGTGGATGTTGTATATTTGGATTTTCAGAAGGCCTTTGACAAGGTGCCACACATGAGGCTACTTAACAAGATAAGAGCGCATGGAATTACGGGAACGTTACATACGTGGATAGAGCATTGGCTGATTGGCAGGAAACAGAGAGTGGGAATAAAGGGATCCTATTCTGGCTGGCTGCCGGTTACCAGTGGTGTTCCACAGGGGTCCGTGTTGGGGCCGCTTCTTTTTACATTGTACATCAACGATTTGGATTATGGAATAGATGGCTTTGTGGCCAAGTTTGCTGACGATACAAAGATAGGTGGAGGGGCCGGTAGTGTTGAGGAAATGGAGAGTCTGTAGAGAGATTTGGATAGATTGGAAGAATGGGCAAAGAAGTGGCAAATGAAGTACAATGTTGGAAAGTGTATGGTTATGCACTTTGGCAGAAGTAATAAACGGGCAGACTATTATTTAAATGGGGAAAGAATTCAAAGTTCTGAGATGCAACGGGACTTGGGAGTCCTCGTACAGGATACCCTTAAGGTTAACCTCCAGGTTTAGTCGGTAGTGAAGAAGGCGAATGCAATGTTGGCATTTATTTCTAGAGGAATAGAGTATAGGAGCAGGGATGTGATGTTGAGGCTCTATAAGGCGCTGGTGAGACCTCACTTGGAGTACTGTTGGCAGTTTTGGTCTCCTTATTTAAGAAAGGATGTGCTGACGTTGGAGAGGGTACAGAGAAGATTCACTAGAACGATTCCGGGAATGAGAGGGTTAACATATG
This sequence comes from Mobula birostris, assembly GCF_030028105.1. Classification (NCBI taxonomy): domain Eukaryota; kingdom Metazoa; phylum Chordata; class Chondrichthyes; order Myliobatiformes; family Myliobatidae; genus Mobula; species Mobula birostris. The sequence goes on along the minus strand of NC_092371.1, from coordinate 140,116,040 downwards.
AGGAACGTTTGTCCGCTCTTGGACTGTATTCCTTGGAGTTTAGAAGAATGAGGGGAGACCTCATAGAAACATTTCGAATGTTGAAAGGCATGGACAGAGTGGATGTGGCAAAGTTGTTTCCCATGATGGGGGAGTCTAGTACGAGAGGGCATGACTTAAGGATTGAAGGGCAACCATTCAGAACAGAAATGCGAAGAAATTTTTTTAGCCAGAGGGTGGTGAATCTATGGAATTTGTTGCCACAAGCAGCAGTGAAGGTCAAGTCATTGGGTGTATTTAAGGCAGAGATTGATAGTTATCTGAGTAGCCAGGGCATCAAAGGTTATGGTGAGAAGGCGGGGGAGTGGGACTAAATGGGAGAATGGATCAGCTCATGATAAAATGGCGGAGCAGACTCGATGGGCCGAATGGCCAATTTCTGCTCCTTTGTCTTATGGTCTTAAGGTCTTATTTAATTAGCTACATTGTCATCCAATCTGACAGGGCCAGTGCCTCAACCCTAAGTCAATAGAGTCTTCCCAAGGATAACAACTACACTTGGTGTCCATTCATTGTACAACCAGGTGGCCATCTATCTCAGTACACCATTGATGATATTGCCTTGAGATGCCTGAAACAATGTCTGAAATCAGAAGATTACAGATTCTAAATTAATCTCCATTTTAGGCAATGTATTTTTTTTTAGCAGATTACTGCTTCATGAAGCACTCTGGCAAATTTTCAACATCAGAGATACAATATAAGTAGAGATTGGTACAATCAAAAGTTGGGTGTTTACAGTGAGAATACCAAATAGCCCTGATGATCATTGCTTGAATGAGACTTCAATTTTGGCAATGCAATCTCACATTATTCCTACACCTTGAAAATGGTCACATTTTCTGTCTGTGTAAAGTTCACTCCTAAAATGGTGCATCTTTTTAGTTTGTCATAGAACTAATCAAAATGTCCATCTGTTTGATGCATAAACTACATGATTAGATAGATTAAGTAGTCATGCTCCTGTTTCGAAGATGCAGCATTATGACTGTCTGTCATTATGTCTTCTTCTCACATTTATTTTTATTGCTGTTCATAAAGGTAAGTTAGAATAGGGGTGTTTCAGTCCATTAGATCTCCAACTTAAGGGAAACTCAGTCCACTGCCTGCTGTGACAGCATCTGCTCCTTTGGATGTTTCCAGGGCACAGGCCTCAACTATCCTGTCTGACAACCTGTTCCAGCTGCACGTTATCCTTTGTATAAAGAAATACTTCCACCGGGTTGGGTGAAATTAAACCAGACAGAAGGATTGCATGGCCTGGTGGGGCATGCCCACTGTTCACCCATCTGCTGCGCCAAGATGATTCCCTGCAGCCAAGAATGGACCTGCTGATGAGATCAGTTACTGCAAACACAGCACTGAGGAAAGCTCTGTTTAAACTGTCACTTAGGACAGGAAAATAAGATGAATGAAATTGCAGTATCAAATTCCTTTGGAGGATGTTAGCAATTATTAGTTATTATCAGATTATTCAGCTCACACAACAGGAAGCTGGAGTCACAAGGAACGTGTAAATAGCCCACAATTTTTCCATCCATTACTCCTATTGGAAGGTAAGGTACGGGCCATGTGCGGTCAATTTGCAAACTGCACATCCCAGTCATTTCACTTTCCATAGGGAGTGGTTGGTTTGTCCAGGGGTTTCTCGCTGCAATACATGATAGTCTGTGATTGAAAACTATAATAATATACACTCAGTGCCCACATTATTAGATACACCTGTACTCATCTTCATTAATACAAATATCTAATCAGCCGATCACATGCAAAATAAAGGCATCCGTTAGTCTTGCAAGACCATGGATCTGCGTCTGGAAAGTCTTCACTCTCCAGGGCACAGGCCTGGTCAAGGTTGTATGGAAGACCAGCAGTTGCCCATGCTGCAAGTCTCCCCTCTCCACGACACCAATGTTGTCCAAGGGAAGGGCATTAGGACCCATACAGCTTGGCACCAGTGTCGTCGCAGAGCAATGTGTGATTAAGTGCCTTGCTCAAGGACAGAACACGTTCCCTCAGTTGAGGCTCGAACTCATGACCTTCCGGTAGCTAGTCCAATGCCTTAACCACTTGGCCATGCAATCACATGCAATTCAATGCATAAAAGCATACTGACATGGTCAGGAGGTTCAGTTGTTCAGACCAAACATCAGAATGGGGAAGAAATGTGATCTAAGTTACTTTGTGGAATGATTGTTGGTGCCAAATGGGGTGGTTTGAGTATCTCAGAAACTCCTGATCTCCTGGGATTTTCATACACACCAGTCTCTGAAATTTTCAGAGATTGGTGTGAGAAACAGAAGACGTCCAGTGTGTGGCAATTCTGTGGGCAAAAATGCCCTGTTAATGAGAGAGGAGAATGGCCAGAATAGTTCAAGCTGAGAGGATGGCAACAGTAACTCAAGTACCCTTGCCTTACAACAGTGGTATGAAGAAGAGCATCTCTGAACATACAACATGCCAAACCTTGAAGTGGGTGGACTACAACAACAGAAGATCATGAACATTCACTTAGTGGCCACTTTATTTGGTACAGGAGGTCCCAGTAAAGTCACCACTGAGTATATAGATTAGAGAAATGAAACGGTACATTTTAACCAGCAGTTGGCTAAAGGGCTAAAGGGTGAAATTATTGTTTCCAATTAGGGGCGTGGAACTCAGGAACTTTGCCATCAAGATATAATTCCAAAGGAACCTAACACCAACATAATCCAGGGTGAATTACATTGTCACATAATCATGCTTTGTGCAGCTGTAAGAGAGGGCAAAGGTGGGGAGAAACAGTAGTTTTCATCTATTTAATCTTAATGAAAGTATTTCAGAATCATAATCAGTTATCACGGTCTTATTTGACACGAAATTTTTTGTTTTGGGCAGCTGTACAATTCAAAAGAAATAAAATTACAATAAATTGCCAAAGAAATAGTGCATAAAAACAAGAATCGGGGTGGTGTTGATAGGTTCATGAACCATTCATAAATCTGTTGGAAGAGGGGAAGAAGCTGTTACTAAACTGTTTAGTGTGGGTATTCAGGTTCCTGCACCTCCTCCCTGGTGGTAGTAATGGGAAGGGGGCTTGTCCCAGATAGTGAAGGTCCTTGGTATTTATATTAAATTAAATTCTTTCGTATCAACAGCTATTCCGTAAGTAAATTTGAAATATATCAGTTATTTTACAAGTGGCAAAGTTAAGTCACAACTGAAGATACAATGAATAAGTTTTATGGGTGGCTTTTGAAGCAATTATTCTTTCTACCCCTAAACAAATTCTGCTCATGTGTGCCTCTATTTTTAGTGATATCATCATATTAAAATAGCAGTAAAAGGGATCATCTTATATGACACCAAAAATGAAGAGCCATTGAGATGAGAAGTTATTGTACTTATCTGTAAATATGGTTTGTGAACATTCCCTGTACTTAGTGTGATGGTTTGATGGTTGCAAGAATCAATTCTTGGGCCTTACTGACTTACCCAGAGCAAACTCCCCATGCCCGCTACACCCAATACAGGTTACAGCAGGACATTGATAGGATGCAAAACTGGGCTGAGAGGTGGCAGATGGAGTTCAACCCAGATAAGTGTGAAGTGTTTCATTTTGGTAGGTCAAATATGATGGCAGAATATAGTATTAATGATAAGACTCTAGGCAGTGTGGAGGATCAGAGGGATCTTGGGGACCGAGTCCATAGAACGTTCAAAGCAGCTGCGCAGGTTGACTCTGTGGTTAAGAAGGCATACAGTGTATTGGCCTTCATCAATTGTGGAATTGAATTTAGGAGTCAAGAGGTAATGTTGCAGCTATATAGTACCCTGGTCAGACCCCACTTGGAGTACTGTGCTCAGTTCTGGTCGCCTCACTATAGGAAGGATATGGAAACCATAGAAAGGGTGCAGAGGAGATTTACAAGGATGTTGCCTGGATTGGGGAGCATGCCTTATGAAAATAGGTTGAGTGAACTTGGCCTTTTTGCCTTGGAGCGACAGAGGATGAGAGGACACCTGATAGAGGTGTATAAGATGTTGAGAGGCATTGATCGTGTAGATAGTCAGAGGCTTCTTCCAAGGGTTGAAATGGTTGCCACAAGAGGACACAGGTTTAAGGTGCTGGGGAGTAGGTACAGAGGAGATGTCAGGGGTAAGTTTTTTACGCAGAGTGGTGAGTGCGTGGAATGGGCTGCCAGCAACAGTGGTGGAGGCAGATATGATAGGGTCTTTGAAGAGACTTTTGGATAGGTACATGGAGCTTAGAAAAATAGAGGGCTATAGGTAAGCCTAGTAATTTCTAAGGTAGGGACATGTTCGGCACAATTTTGTGGGCCAAAGGGCCTGTATTGTGCTGTAGGTTTTCTATGTTCTACCTCCATGGGTATTTTGCTTTATAGAAGAATGCCTCTTGGACCACCAGTCTCTGAGGACCAAAGACTGTAGAGGCTATGGGTTAGGGAAACAAAAAGAGGTGAATTGAAACCTACTGAAAATTGAAAGGCCTAAATAGAGTGGATATGGGGAGGATGCTTGACTTGAGTGGATGAATCTAAGACTATATGGCACAGCCTCTGAATAGAGAGGCACCCATTTAGAACAGAGATGATCAGGAATTTCTTTAGGCAGAGGGTAGTGAACCTGGAATTCACAGCAGTTGTGCATCATCTTTCTTACTTTTTTATGGGCTATCTCAAGCACCTTTAATCCAATGAAGTGTATTCCCTGTTTTGACATACAAACTGTTTGATATAAAAACAACAGCTCTAGATCCCTAGGAGGCTAATGAAATTTGATGTGACTCTTTTGGCCCTAACCAACTTTTATCATTGCACAGTAGAACACAGTCTATCAGGATACATTAGAGCTTGGTATATCCTCTGTCTGAGACCACAAGAAAGTGCAGAATCTTGTGGACACACCTCAGTGCATCAAGCAGGTCCATGGAGTCTGTCTACACTTTTGCTGTCTCAGTAAGGCAGCCAACATAATTAAAGACCCCACCCACTGCAGTTATTTTCACTTCCCCCTCTTCCCATTGGACAGAGGATACAACAATCTGATAGTACATACAGCTCAAGAACTGCTTTTACTGCATTGTTATTCCCTAGTACGGTGACATGGATTCACAACTTCACAATCAGTCATGCTAAGATATTTACCTTCGTGTCCACCTGCACTATATTTTTGGGGTTGATGTGCAGGAGGAGGGATTTGGGGGTTTGATGATCATGCTGCCTTTCTTTTCTTTCTTTGTTTCATGGCTACCCGGAGAATTGAAGAATTTCAGAGTTGTATACTTTGATAATAAATGAACCTTTGAATTTAGAACCAATTTGACCAGCATAAATTCCCATAAATAACTTTCTGATAGGATAATCTGATAAATTTATTTTAATGATATTGAGGTAGGGATGAATATTGGCCTGGAAACCAATGGAAAATGGAACCTGTTTTTGAAATACAAACGTAGTTTGTTTTGGAGATATAAACAATCACCTGACAAAGCAGACAGAGCTGTCTTACAGGACCATCCTAGGGCATCAATCTAGATTCTTCGATCCACATCAAGTTAGAGGCAACTAAGCTCCACATGTACGGCAATTTTTAAGACAATAGAGTTGCAGTGGTATATTACATATTTCTTCTGCATATGGGAAAATATGATAATTGAGCCTTATTGCTTTCTGGAAATCTGAAGAAACAATTTCCTTTCTATTTTTCTTTTTTTAATAAGTGGCTTTAAGAAAACAAACATCTGGAATAGAAGGAGTACATCCCAGAGAAGAAAAAGCTAAAAGTTCACAGCAACTACGTGATTAAAAGAGGGAAAATGAATGAGAGTGCAAATGAAAAAAAGATTATAAAGTATTCTACAGCAAAAAAAAAACAAAAGAAGAGAGTAACTTAGGTAAGCATGGATCCCACTCAGGAGAAACTGGAATGGGAATGACAAAATTGTTGAGATGTTAAATAAGAAAACTATATTTGCCCTTGCAGCAAAGGGCACAAAAAGCATTCTAAGCGTAGTTGGGAATCAGGGTTAATTAAAATAAGGAATTCAAAGTAATTAATATAATCAAAGTAAAGATATTGAGAAATTATTGGGAATTTATCTGTAAAGGTGTCAGAACATAAGCAGCCAATGTTAGAAGTCACTGTTTTGCCAAGACGTTAGTGATTCTGGGCTCACATTAGTGCATTCACAGGAAACTAATTGCCCGACTCTTGCTAGGAATCAGAGGGACAAAAGTGCATGGGCACCAGTCAGCTGATTCTCTTGCTGTTGTCACATTAACCAGTGTGATACCTCGACTGCTTGCTCATTTGCTTTGTCATCTCAAATTATTAATCAACATAATCAATCATTTTGCAAAAAATGTTGATGTGCCTGAAAGGACTATTTGTCTAGTTACATTTTTTTTTGTCAAGGGGCAACGACAACCACCACAATACAACGCAAGACCCAAGTACTGAAAAAATAAAATAACTGTTTTCATTAATCATAACAAGGGCAACTGATGAGGTAATTTTATCTGTGACCTTGCTTCAGATTCATTCCCTTTGTTGGGAAAGAACTGGCTCCAGTTCTCCATCAGCAGCTGCACTGATTGGAGTGAAATTCCAGCACAGCAGGTTATACATTTTCTGACAATAGTGAGCTGCAGGAAAGCTGCCCTGCACGTACTAACAAAATGTTTAACTTCCTTCCATCAGGCCTAGCAGTGTATACATAGCCATAAAGTGAGCAAGGCTGGCCCTGTCACCACTTAGCTCTTAGTAACACAGATATGTGTGACGTTGTCTCTGCAAAAACCTGTCCAAAAACAGCTCTGCATGTGGCAAATCTGGTCACTTTAATCCAGACATTATGCAGGTTCAGAGTCCACATTAGCATGGCAGTGAAATAGGAAAACTTTAATTGCTTCTCAATACTTCCTGTGTATCCTAACCATTAAAGTCTTTCTGCTCCAGCGCTTCTTGCATTTGGATCCAATCCAGATAAAACTTTCCATGACGAGGGAAAAGAGGTTCAATATGAGGCTGATGTTTGCAGAATAAAGGTAAAATTGTGGTTTCTTGAGCACCATTGCGACTTCTGTTATGAGCATGAGAGGATCACTGAAAAAGTTTTTTACTGTCTACAGTATATGCATAATATAGATCTGCTAAGGTATTACATAGGAATGAATGAATGAATTGACTTTATTACTTACATCCTTCAAATACATGAGGAGTAAAATTCCTTGTTATGTCTCTGTTCAAATGTGCAATGTACAATTATAGTAATTTATAATAAATAGTATGTACAACAGGACAGTCAATATAACATAGAAATACAGTAGTGTCAGCATGAATTAATCAGTCTGATGACCTGGTGGAAGAAGCTGTCCCGGAGCCTGTTGAGGTTGGTTTTTATGCTGCGATATCGTTTCCTGGATGGTAGCAGCTGCAGCAGTTTGTGGTTGGAGTGACTCGGGCTCCCAATGATCCTTTGGGCCCTTTTTACACACCTGTTTTTGTAAATATAGAAAACATAGAAAATAGGTGCAGGAGTAGGCCATTCCGCCCTTCGAGCCTGCAACGCTATTCAGTATGATCATGGCTGATCATCTAACTCAGAACCCTGTACCAGCCTTCCCTCCATACCCCCTGATCCCTATAGCCACAAGGGCCATATCTAACTCCCTCTTAAATATAGCCAATGAACTGGCCTCAACTGTTTCCTGTGGCAGAGAATTCCACAGATTCACCACTTTCTGTGTGAAGAAGATTTTCCTAATCTCCTGAATAGCAGGAAGGTCACATCTGCAGATGCGCTGGGCTGTCCGCACCACTCTCTGCAGAGTCCTGCAATTGAGGGAAGTACAGTTCCCATACTAGACAGTAATACAGCCAGTCAGGATGCTCTTAATCATGCCCCTATAGAAAGTTCCTAGAATTTGGGGGGCCATATCAAACTTGGTCAACCATCTGAGGTGAAAGAGGTGCTGTTGTGCCTTTTTCACCACACAGCCAGTATGTATAGACCACGTGAGATCCTTGGTGATATTTGTGCTGAGAAAGTTAAAGCTGTTCACCCTCTCAACCCCTCATCCATTGATGTCTTTATAGCAGTTGGCCTGTCTCCATTCCTCCTGAGGTCCACAACCAGCTCCTTAGCTCCTTTGTTTTTGTGATGTTGAGGGAGAGGTTGCTTTCTTGACAGCACTGTGCCAGGGTGGTGACTTCCTCTCTGTAGGCTGCCTCATTATTATTTGAGATTAGGCCAATCAGTGTAGTATCGTCAGCAAATTTAATTAGCAGATTGGAGCTGTGGGTGGCCACACAGTCATGGGTATAAAGAGAGTAATGGAGGGGGCTTAGTACACAGCCCTGAAGGGCACCTGTGTTGAGGGTAGGAGAGTGAAGGTCACTCTTCCCACCTGCTGGCGATCTGACAGGAAGTCCAGGATCAATATTGTGTGAAATTAAAAAGTAGCTCTTAATTTCAACAGACCACTCAGTACCTTAGAGTGAAAGTTCATTAAACAGGCACTGCCATGTGTTTTTGGCTGCAGTTTACTCAATCAGTCTAGCTGCCTGTCCACGTTAAAGTGAATTCCTCAGATGAAGTGCGAGTGACTGTTTGCACAGCCTTCACCTACAGCTTGAATCCAACATCTGACAGATACCAGACTCTATTCTCCCATTTGTATTCCTATATGTGTCCCATTTTCAAAACTGGAATCCACGTTATTAAAGCATAAGGCTGACTTCTTTGGAAGTTTCTACACTCCTCCAACCCAACTTTCACAAGTTTCAAGTGTTACAGAACTCTCAGTGCTTCCAATTCTTGGGAAATGTATGCACCTGATATTCCGGCACCTGTAGCTCTGAATTGCTCGATACAGCAAAGGTTATAAATCCGCTCAACATCCTCCCATCATGCCAAAGCTGTACGACTGGGGCTCCAGAATTAAGTGCACCCTCCCCCTCCCTCGTCAATCTGTTCCAGTACAGTTACAACACTACATGGACATTGCCTGGGCAGTGCTGCCTGCAGAAAGAACAAATCTAATCTGGCTAATTATTGCCCAATCAGTTTCCACTCCAGACATCAGTATAGTGTTGGAAGTAGCTGAAAACTATGCTGCCAAGTGTCACTAACTCACTCATTGCTGTCCAGTTTGTACTCTCCAGCAAAGTTTTGTTTTGATCCAAGCATGGAACAAAGAGATCAATTCTGCAGATTAGGTGACAGTGACAATAGTTATCTGTACATGGCATCAATAAGCCCTGTGCTATCAAGGATACAGTCCAGTGACTGGAGTCATACCTCACACAATGTCGAAGGTCAGTCATCCTCATCTCAGGGCATTGCTGCAAGAGTTTCTCAGGGCCATACCCTACCCAAACAGTCTTCAGCTGCTTCATCAATGTCTTTTCTTCTATTGTAAGGTCGGAGGTGGAGCTTTTCTTTGATGATGACACAAATTTCAAATATATTCACCACTCCTTAGTGTGATGGAGCTGGCTTTTATCCACAAATTTCTGTAGCCTTTTCTATTCCTGGGCATTGGCGTTTCCATACCAGACTGTGAAGCTACCAGTTAGGATAGTCTCAACTGTGCATCGACAGAAGTTTGTCAAAATCACATGATTTGTGAAGAAAGTTCTCAGAGGTGGTGAGCACGTGACCAAGTGGTTAAGGCATTGGACTAGCTACCTGAAGGTCGTAAGTTCGAGCCCCAGCCGAAGGAATGTGTTGTGTCCTTGAGCAAGGCACTTAATCACACATTGCTCTGCGACGACACTGGTGCCAAGCTGTATGGGTCCTAATGCCCTTCCCTTGGACAACATTGGTGTCGTGGAGAGGGGAGACTTGCAGCATGGGCAACTGCTGGTCTTCCATACAACCTTGCTCAGGCCTGCGCCTTGGAGAGTGAAGACTTTCCAGGCGCAGATCCATGGTCTCGCAAGACTAACAGATGCCTTTAATTCTCAGAGGTGCTAGAATTAGCATTGTGGATCTGGTACAGCCTTAAGTCTTGAAAATCATGTAAGTGAAAGCTCTCTGAATTTTTGCTGGAGGTTGAAGTGCCAATTGAGTTTTCCAATTATTCACCATGATTGTAATATATATAGTATTGGTCTATTATAGTAAAAGCCTTTATAAAAGCCAAAGAAAGGGCATATAATAAAGTAGAAAACAGTGGAAAGTTAGGGGATTGGGAAGCTTTTAAAAACCAACAGAAGACAACTAAAAAAGTAATAAGGAAAGATGGAATATAAAAGTAAGCTATCCAATAATATTAAAGAGGATACCTAAAGTTTCTTCAATTGTGTATAAGAGAAGCGAGAGTGGATATCAGACCGCTGGAAGACAATGCATGAGAGGTAGTAATGGGGGGCAAGGAAATGGTGGACAAAAACTGAACAAGTATTTTGCATCAGTCTTCACTGTGGAAGGCACTAGCAGTATGGTGGAAGTTACAGGTGTCAGGGGCATGTAGTGTGTGAAGTTACCATAACTAGAGAGAAGGGTCCTGGGAAAATAAAAGATCTGGAATTAGATAAATCAGCTGGACCAGATGGTGTAGACCCCAGGGTTCTGAAAGAGGTGGCTGAAGAAATTGTGGAGGCATTAGTAATGATCTTTTAAGAATCGCTAGATTCTGCAATGGTTCCAGAAGACTGGAAATTTGCAAATATCACTCCACTTTTCAAGAAGGGAGAGAGGCAGAATAAAGGAAACTATAGGTCAGTTTGTCTGACCTCAGTGGTTGGGAAGATGCTGGAGTCGCTTATTAAGGATGAGGGCTCAGGGTACTTGGAGATACATAATAAAATAGGCCATAGCCAGCATGGTTCCTCAAGGGAAAATCTGTTGGAATTCTTTGAAGAAATAACAAGCAGGATAGACAAAGAAGAATTGGTTGATGCTGTGTACTTGGATTTTCAGAAGGCCTTTGACAAGGATCAATAAGCTATGGGCCCATGTTATTACAGGAAAGAAGCTGATATAGATAAAGCATGGGCTGATTGGCAGGAGGCAAAGAGTGGGAATAAAGGGAGACTTTTCTGTCTGGCTGCTGGTGACTAGTGGTGTCCCACAGGGGTCTGTGTTGGGACTGATTCTTTTTATCTTATATATCAATAATTTGGATGATGGAATTGATAGCTCTGTTGCAAAGTTTGCAGATGATATGAAGATAGGTGGAGGAGCAGGTAGTTTTGAGAAAGTAGAGAAGCTACAGAAGGACTTAGATTAGGAGAATGGGCAAAGAAATGGCAAATGGAGTACAGTCCCAAGAAGTGTATGGTCATGCGCTTTGGTAGAAGAAATGAAAGGGTATACTATTTTCTAAATGGAGAAAAAAAAACAAATAAATGAGGCACAAAGGGACTTGGGCATCCTTGTGCAGGATTCCCTGAAGGTTAATTTGCAGGTTGAGTCTGTGGTGAGGAAGGTAAATGCAATGTTAGCATTCATTTCAAGAGGACTAAAATATAATAGCAAGGATGTAATGTTGAGAATTTATAAAGCACTGGTGAGGCCTCACTTGGAGCAGTTTTGGGCCCCTTATCTTAGAAAGGATGTGCTAAAACTGGACAGCAATTAAAGGAGGTTCACGAAAATGATTCCAGGATTGAAAGGCTTGATATGAGGAGCATTTGATGGCTCAGGGACCGTATTCACTAGAATTCAGAAGAATGAGTGGTGACCTATCAAATGGTGACAGGCCTTGATGGGAATGTGGAGAGAATGCTTCTTATGGTGGAATAGTCTAAGACTAGAGGAAACTGCCTCACACAGCCTCAGAATAGAGGGATATCCTTTTAGAATGGAGTTGAGGAGGAACTTCTTCAGCCACAGAGTGGTGAATCTGTGGAATCCTTTATCACAGGCACCTGTGGAGACCAAGTCTTTATGTATATTTAAGGCAGAGTTTGATAGAATTTTGATTGGCCAGGGCATGAAGGAGTGATGCCTCAGAAAGGCAACATCCATTATTAAGGACCCCCATCACCCAGGGCATGCCCTCTTCCCATTGTTACCATCAGGAAGGTGGTGTGGAAGCCTGAAGGCACACACTCAGCAATTCAGGAACAGCTTCTTCCTCTCTGCCATCTGATTCCTAAATGTACATTGAACCTATGAACACTAACTCAATTTACATCGGTGTGCGCAAGTGGAACAGGTCAAAAGCTTTAAGTTCCTCAGGGCCAATATCACAAATGACCTGACTTGGTCCAACCAAGCAGAGTTCACTGCCAAGAAGGCCCACCAGCGCCTTTACTTCCTGAGAAAACTAAAGAAATTTGGCCTGTACCCTAAAACCCTCACTAATTTTTATAGATGCACCGTAGAAAGCATTCTTCTAGGGTGCATCACAACCTGGTATGGAAGTTGTCCTGTCCAAGACCGAAAAAAGCTGCAGAAGATTGTGAACAGGGCGCAGCACATCACACAAACCAATCTTCCGTCCGTGGACTCACTTTACACTGCACGCTGTCACAGCAGTGCTGCCAGGATAATCGAGGACACGACCCACCCAGCCAACAGACTTTTCGTCCCTCTTCCCTCCGAGGGAAGGTTCAGGAGCTTGAAGACTCGTACGGCCAGATTTGGGAACAGCTTCTTTCCAACTGTGATAAGGCTGCTGAACGGATCCTGACCCGGATCTGGGGCATACTCTCCAAATATCCGGACCTGTCTCTCGGCTTTTTTGCACTATCTTACTTCCCATTTTTCTATTTTCTATTTATGATTTATAATTTAAATGTTTAATATTTACTAATTTTAACTATTTTTAATATTTATAATACTTAATATTTGTAATCCAGGGAGTGTGAAGCACAGAATCAAATATCGCTGTGATGATTGTACGTTCTAGTACCAATTGTTTGGCGACAATAAAGTATAAAGTATTAAAAAGTATTAGAAGTATTAAAGTATTAACTCACTTTTTAAAAATATATATTACTTCTGTTTTGCACTCATTATAATCTATTTAATATACATATGTTTACTTACTATAATTGATTTACTTATTTATTTTTTCTTCTTCTTTCTATATGATCATGTATTGCATTGTACTGCTGCTGCTAAGTTAACCAATTTCATGACACATACCAGTGATAATAAACCTTATTCTGATTCTGTAGGGATAGGGGAGAATGCAGGAGATTGGGGCTAAGAGGAAAATTGGATCAGCCATGATGAAATGACGGAGCAGACTCGCTGGGCCAAATGGCCTAATTTTGATACCATATCTCATGGTCTTATAGTCTACTGGTTGCAAGTGACCAACAGTGACCCTGTATGTTGTTCATATATTCTTACTGTGAAAAAGCATCTGGAAATTGCTTCTTTTCTGGCTGTCTGCCATTGGAGAAGAATTGCCTGTGTATGTGGTTGTCTGCACATAGTGAGGAACTGTCTCATTTCAGTTACTTTACCTTTGTTTCTTTCAGTAAGCTCCTCTTTCCCAGTATCTTAGTGAATGAGAGGGCTAGAGATACTGAGACACCAACAACAGAAAGGCCATCCGGAAAGGGTAGGGTAGGTAAACACTTAAAAGTATAATAGCTCTTCTCTATAAGAGCAAAAGATTGGAAAAATCCCACAAACATTCAGGCTCTGGTGTTGAGCAGAGGCCAGTACTGGGAAGAATATGGTATCATGCCAATAATAGTGAGCATGCAAACATATGGGTTAGTCATGTAATGAAAAGCCACCAACATCCGGATGCCTGTTCATTCCTGCAGCATTGCCCTTTTAAATTCATTATTGCTTTACAGTTTGTTTTAAAGGATGTTTTCCTTACTACTTCCAATCAGATTTTAATACAAATTGCTCCATGCATGAGTTGCTTGTTGCTCAGCAGCACACATGACATGAATTTGTTTCTTCTGGTAATTACCTCCATTATGTGTAGTTGCTGCTGCCTCTGAAATAGCAGGCTACAAAGGAGTAAGATGGGAATTCCTGCGGGGGTTGAAATAGAATGTATGATCTGGATGATAAAGCTAAGTTCAAAAGACAATGAATGCCTGAAGGTATGTGCCCATACCAATCACTATCTCAAAACTTGTGTTTATAAACCCTGCTGTCCTTTACTCAGTATTCTACAAGTCAGAGCTTTTCTGCTTGCACCATCTGCTGCAAACTGATGTACTGATAGCAATCATCTCTGTGTGTTTCTCTAACCATTGCCATGGCTTATCGGGAGCTCTGTAGCTGGATTCTTCCAGCTACAGTCATTGGCATTTGCAAATTTAGACAGCAATTCCTTCAGCTATGTAATCATTAATGTTTGCATGGAAATAAGCCCATCAAACTCTCAGTGAATGATCGGCAAGCCACGCAAGGAGAGAACTTCATCTTTAGTCGTAGCACGAAACACGGTGGAGAACGCCGCGTTTGCATTTGCTTCAAATGTTTTTAGTTCCATTGATTTCAACAGTAGCCAATATTCAATATACACTTATACCTGCTAAATAGAGATATTTTACTCACAATGTCTTTGAGAGGACCACAGATCATATCCAGTCTTAGGTAACCGATAGTAGAGGTACCCAGGTACATCTGGATCTCATAGAGGCTGAGTATTGTGATATTTTCTTCAATCCAAAAGTATTTTGATTAGAAATAAAAATCAGAAATAAGTAAATTGACCTACGAAAGTATTATCGCCTGTATTATACTTTCAAATAAGATAAGGTTATATACTACACTATACACTATGCTGAGATGCATTTTCTTGCAGGCATAAAGACAAAAATCAATGAAAAACTACACACAAAGACTCACAACCAATGTGCAAAAGAAAACAAACTATGCAAATACAATTAGTAATAATAATAATGATTATAGAACATAAACAGTATATACATTGTCCCATTAGTAATAACTACAACTGGTATCAGACTACACAATAACAATAGACAATTTGGCCTACACAGCAATATTTATGTAAATCTCCAGAAAGCCACAATACTAAACACCACTAGAACAGTACAAAAGTTGCTAGCAATTGAGAAATGATTGTGCTTGACTATACCTGAACCTCAAATTTTATCAGCTTGAGCTGAGAAAAAATAAAAATACACTAAATAATAATAAATAAGTAAGTAAATAATACTGGGAACATGAGTTGTACAGTCCTTGGAAATATTGAGGAATCAGTTCAGAGTTGAGCTGAGTGAAGTTATCCACGCTGATTCAGGAGCCTGAATGTTATAGGTATTAACTATTCCTGAACCTGGTGGTATGGGACCTAAGGCTCCTATACCTCCTTCTTGTTAGCAACAGTGAGAAGAGAGCATGGTCTGATGGTGGTGGTCCTTGATTATATATGCTACTTTCTTGTGGCAACATTTCTTCCTTCCAACGCTCCTTCCAAATGTTTTGTACTTCGTTATGCTGCAGGAAAGTAACTCCAGAATCATTCCAACATAATGGCAGTCTAGGGATGTGCCCTGGAGACTCCACCATTGTCCTAACAACCATTCCACATCATTGGAGGACTGATTTCAGATCTAACTTAATAATGTGTTTAATCATACTGATCAACTAATTAATTAAAACGCATGATTCTACACTAACATTAAGCTGATTGGGAGATGAATTCATTTTCATGCAGGGTTTGGCAAACCTGGCATAGTTCCGGCAGATTATTCAACTATTAGATTAATGAACTTTACACTGTTGGTTATATGCCTGCCTTTTCGTTGGCTATGTAGAACAGTCCCTGTTCCAAGCCGCCCCTGATAATGCTTCCCAGCTCTTCCTGTACTGCACTGATGACTGCATTGGTGCTTCTTCATGCACCCATGCTGAGCTCCTCAATGTCATCAACTTTACCTCCAACTTACACCCTGCCCTTAAATTCACTTGCTCCATGTCTTCCCTTTCTCAATTTCTCTCTGTCCAACTCTGGAGAAAAGCTGTCTACCGACATCTTTTATAAACCTACCATTTCTCATGGCTATCTTTACTATACCTCTTCCCATCCTGTCTCCTGTCAAAAGGCTGTTCCATTTTCTCAGTTACTTCGTCTCTGCTGCACCTGTTCCCAGGATGAGGTTTTCCTTTCAACAACATCAGAGTTGTCCTCCTTCAAAGAATGAGGTCTCCCTTCCTCCACCATTAATGCCGCCCTCACCCACATCTCTTCCATTTCCCAGACATCTGGCTCCTCCCATCTTTCCACCACTTTAACAGGGATGGAGTTCTTCTTGTCTTCACCTACTATCCCATGCACCTCTGCATCTTTCTCCAGAATTTCTGCCATCATCAATGGGATCCAACCACCAAACACATCTTTACCTTCCCCCACTTTCTGCTTTCCATTGAGATGGCTTCCTCCACGATTCCCTTATCCATTCAAACTCCCTACCAATCTCTTTCCTGGCACTTATCCCTGCAGGCAACAAAAATGCTACACCTACCCATTCACCTCCTCCCTTACCTCCAGTCAGGACCTAAAACAGTCCTTCCAGGTGAGGCAAGACTTCATATGCGGATCTGTTGGGGTCATCTATCGTAGCCAATGTTTCCTATATGCCTCCCACTACATTAATGAGTTAGGGGACCATGTAAGTTGGGGGACCACTTTGTCTAGCACCTATGCTCCATCTGCCAAAAGCAGAATTTCCTGCTGGCCAACCATTTTAATTCCTATCCCCATTCCCATTCCGACATGTCGGTCTAACACCTCCTCTCTTGCTATGATGAGGCCATTCTCAGGGTGGAGGAACAAAACCCTAAATTCCACCTAGGTAGCCTCCAACCTGATGGCACAAACATTGATTTCTCCTTCCAGTATACTTTTTCTTCCTCCCCTTCCCTCTTCTTCTATTCCCCGCCCTGGCCTCTTATCTCTTCTCCTCACCTACCTATCAACTTCCATGGGTCCCCTCCTCCTTCCCTTTCACCCATGGTTCACTCTCCTCTCCTATCAGATTCCTTCTTCTCCAGCCCTTTACTTTGCCCACCCACCTGGCTTCATAGATCTGCTCCTTCCCCTCCCCCACCTTTTTATTCTAGTGTCTTCCCACTTCCTTTTCCAGTCCTGGAGAAGAGCCTTTGGCCAAAACATTGACTGTTTGTTCATTTCCATAGACTTAGTGAGCTCCTCCAGCATTTTGTTTGTGTGACTCTGGGTATGTCGCTCATCATAAGAGCTGGAACTGAAGTGAGGAGCTTAAATATTCTCTATCAGCCTGAAAGGTCTCTGGAGCTTTATGCATCACCTTGCTGCAGAAAGGTGCCTCCAGGATTACCCTGGAAAAGTTGCAGTTAATGATATGCCTGGAGCCTTCTCAGTTACCCTGACAACTGTTACAAGTCAGAAACACCCATTTCACCTATAAGCTGTAGGTATCCACATGATTAAGAAATTACCTTAATGTTAAGAGAATCTGGAGCCACTGACTTGAGGATGCTGGCAGGTGGAAGAAGATTGGCGGACTGGCTGGAGGCAAAAGTGGAGTTTTTTTCTGGTTGGCTGTCAGAGGCTAGCGGAGTTATGCAGGGGTTAAAGCGGGGCCCTCTTCTTTTCACACTCTATCTCAATGATCTGGATGATGGAATTGGTGCCTTTTTGGCCAAGTTTGTGGACAATAATAGACAAATAGGTGGAGGGGCAGACAATGTTGAGAAAGAAGAGAGTCTGCAGAAGGACATGGACTGATAAGAAGAATGGGCAAATAACTGTCAGATGGAATTCAGTATAGGGAAGTGTATTGTCATGAACTTTGGTAGAAGAAATAAAGGCATTGACTATATTCTAAATGGGTAGTAAATTCAGAAATTGGAGTGCAAAGGGGACTTGGGAGTACTTGTGCCAGATTTGCTAAGTGTTAACTTGCAGGTTAAATTGGTAGTAAGGAAGGCAAGTGCCACGTTATCATTCATTTCGTGAAGTCTAGAATATAAAAACAAGAACATAATGCTGAGGTTTGGTAAAGTATTAGTCAGACCGCACTTGGAGTATTGAGAGCGGTTTTCGGCCCCTTATCTAAGAAAAAACGCATTGACGTTTGAAAGGTCCAGAGGAAGTTTACAAGAATGATCCTGGGAATTAAAAGGTTAATGTATGAGGAGTGTTTGATCAATCTGGACCTGTACTCTTCAGAGCTTAGAAGAATGAGGAGGATCTCACTGAAATCTGTTGAATGTTGAAAGAAAAATATTGAGTTGATATGGAGAGGATATATTCATTAATGGTAGAGTCTGAGACCAGAAAGCTCATCCTCAGAACACAAGCATGTCCTTTTAGAACAGAAATGAGGAGAAATTTCCTCGGCGGAGAGTTGTGAATCTATGGAATTCATTGCCATAGATGGCTGTGGAGGTCAAGTCATTGGATATATTTAAAGCAGATGTTGATAGGTTCTTGATTAGTCAGGAGTCAAAGGTTATAAGGAGAATCAGGAGAATGAGGTTAAGAGATTAATCAATCAGTGATGATTGAATGGTAGAACAGACCTGATTGCCCAAAAGATCTAATCCTGCTCTTATGTCTTATATTGGACATTGGCCCTCGAGGCACACTAATCCATTCCTTCAACTACTTACAAATGAACCCCTATGAGATATTGATACAGATAAATTCATTTCCCGTTGTACCAAACAGTAGCAGTGATTTAGTGACACTGACATTCATTCTTTTAAACTCAGTAAAATGAATCCTAAAAGGACAATAGATCTCATTTATGTGACTATAAAATGCATTTAATGCTACTAACTAGGAATGAATATCTAAGCCAGTTTTTTTTCTTTTACTTTGCTATTTCTCTTTGAGGTTCCAAGCCATTGTACACAAATAAAATTCCTAAAAAATAGAAATTGCAATTGAAATTTTCAAAGTCTGAAATAAAACAGTAGCTTCTAGAAACACCCAAAAAACATGAATTCTGTTTCTCTTTCTATAGGTGCTACCTGACATATTAGGTATTTTTAGTATTGCCATTATTATTTCACAATACCTGAGGCACATGTCCACCTTAAGAATATTTTCTTAATATTTTCACCTCAAATAGCTCTGCTGTTCCTATCCTTGGACTTCCTGAGGATTAGATAGCTACCAGACCCAAAGAGGCCCCTCGCATATGCCGAGAATTTAGCAGAGGGGAGGTGAATACCAGTGTGCCCTCCTCTCCATTGCCTCCATCACTCCAGGTTTCTGCACTGCTGATGGAGTTCTATTGAAGAAGCTCTTGAGCTCAAAGGGCAAATCACAATGTAGCTCGACCCAATCTAGTTCCAAACCTAGCCCTGGAACCAGCTTACCTCTTGCTTTCACTTCATATGGAAGGCCTGCAGTCACTCTTATCTTTTACTGCTGTTCGGCTTCCAACATCACACTGGCCTTCTTGCTGCAATCACTTCCCAGGCATAATCAGTAATAAGCAACAATGGTGGAATAAGGCACAGCCATAAACTCCCCTGATGAACTTTGATCCATCAGAGACATTAATGAACAGTTAGAAGCCACATTCAACATGTGATTAATTAGAGCATTAGCATTAATAAAAAGAAAGTAAACAAAAAGAAAGTATTTTTTTAAGCAAATGTTACTGACCTCATTCAAATGAATGGGCCTGCACCAGATTTGTCCACTACAGAGGATGTGTAGCTGTGAGGCCAGAAGTGAAATATGTCCAGGCCCTACGCTCAGGGCATTAGTGGAGTATTGAGTCGAGCAGTATAAGTGGGGCTCAGAAACTCTGGAATCTGATCCATCAGTGTGCTGTGTACTTCGATTATGCAGTGTGGGACATGCTGACGTCAGATTCTGTAAGGAACTACTAGCAATGCTCAGTTGCCCAAATGTCATTGATGCATTTCAATTTAAAATTATTCATCAGATTTGAGCATTGCTAATTAACTAGAAAACTGGGATTTATGGTCCTTCCTTAATTGCTATTGAGAAGAGTCTAGTTTTTGAATCACTAAAGTCTTTGCAGTGCAAGTAGTCCCATAGTGCTACGAGATCAGGACTTCCAGAACCTTGGAGGAATCAGAATATACAGTGCTTCCTAGCCAGGATAGTGGTGTGAAAGAGAAACCTTAGTTTGTGACTTCCTCACCTTGTTTGGACAGTACTATCAAAGAAGGCTTGGAATGTCTAAGCCTAGATGTTCCCCAGGTTTGGGCTAAATAACTGAGGAATTATGTATGGAACTTAACTCCGCAATCATCAGCAAGCATCCCACTTCTGACTTTGTTGGAAGTGAGCAGGGATTCCTTCTCCATGTTTGGCCTGATGATATGAGACTTCAAGGCATGTAGACTCAGTTGCTAGTTTGCCAGATGAAGTCTTCTAGATTTCATAGCTCTGTGCTATTACTGAGCTGGATCTCACAGGGAATGTTTAAGAGTATGGCCTGGATAGCGGGGTCCTTGATGATGAATGCTGCTTTCTAGGGGTTACTCTTCTTGTAAATGAGCTCATGGTGGTGAGGGCTTTGGCTGTGATGGATTGGGCTGTATCTGCTGCTATTTGAAGACTTTTCCATTCTTGGGCATTGGTGTTTCCATACCAGGCTGTGATATAACCATTCCGCATACTCTTCACTGTGCATCTATAGAAGTTGGCAATGTTTTAGATGACACGCTGAATCTGTGCAATCTTCTAAGAAAGTAGAGGTGCTGCCACGCCTCCTTTTGTGCTTATGTGCTGTTCCCAGGACCGATCTTCTTCTGATATGACAACATCAAGGAATTTAAAGTTACTGACCCTAACTCGTGGACCTCTGGTTTCTTCCTCCTGTAGTCAATAATCAGCTGTTTGATATTGCTGACGTTGAGCGACAGATTTTGTTGTGGCGCCATTCGAGCAGATTTTCAATCTTCCTCCTATATGCCAATTTGTCATCACCTTTGATTTTGATCTTAGTGATGAGAGTGTCTGGGATGCTGACAGAAGGATTTGGTTCTAAGTGTGACTGTGTCAGACTGATTCTCTCTGGACTCCAGAACAGTTCTCCCAAATCTCCAGATATTAAATCCAGTGTTTATGTCCTATCTAGAGAGCTGGATATGTCCTATGTGGGTGCCTTCTCCAAGGTTTACTTCTGTTTTTTTTTTGTAGTGCAATAATATTACTGAGTGATTTGTTGAGCTATTCATGAAATAATTGAGCTACAACAATTCAAGGGTAGCATGCAATACATTTTTAAATCCTGATTTTACTTTCATATTTAATTGAAGGTGAACTACTCTGCTGCTCTGATGAACTCATGAGTCCAGAAAAATAACTGGGACATGCAGATTACATGAGGAACTGGCAGTAAAAATACCAGAGGCATGCCCAGTACCAGAAAATGGTAATAAATATAAATTTAAATGTACAAAATGTACAGAGGAAAACAGAATAAATGAGAAAGAAGCTGTTGTGTTCCCACCTGGAGAATAAAACAATGGCCTACATGCTGTGCGTAAATTTACATGATAAACAACAGAAGCATGTTACTAAAGCACTGCTTCACAACCCACTACATCAAGGGTCTACATTTGGAAATGATATGTTGTCTGCATAACATAGATGAGAGAAATCACGGCTTCTATTTTGGAGAAACCTGAGGTATTTCATGCTTTACAAAGAGAACAAGTAGAATATTCATTGAATGAGCAAAGAAAACTGTCTTTATAGGAGCATTTTAAAAAGAGTGGAAAGAAGCGCAACAATGAACTTGAGAATGAACTTGGATACAGGTGCAAAACCAATCAGCTGAGAAATTCCAGTAATTTTTGCTTTTATCATGGCAAGGCAGACTGCGTTCTTTATGTCTTTGCAGGGTCTATAAGATCATGAGGCGCATAGACAGTGAGCATGCATAGTCTTTTTCCCAGGGAGGTGATACTAAAAACTAGAGGGCACAGAATTAAGATTGGAGGTGAGAGATTGAAAAGGTTGTCCTGATTTGGAACGAGCTGCCAGAAATAGTGTTTGAGGCAGGCACATTACTGAGATTTAAAAGCCATCTGGATAAGTACATAGAAGAGGTTTAGAGGGCTATGGGCCAAACATGTCAGATGGGACTAGCTCTCGAAGCAACAGAGTGGACGAATTGAGCCAAAGGGCCTGTTTCCATGCTGTATCATTCTATAACTAGAACATGGTGGTGGACATATAAATCTTTCAGTTGACATTCTTTGGCTGGGGTGGTTGGCTACTAACAGTCACGCTCATTTCTTTTTCACACCAGCTGCCAAGCAGTGGTGAGCTTACACAATGAATCTTGGTGCCTCAGCCTTTTACATACCATTTGCAGCCTTCATGTGGAGGCCAATTACACTGACCTTTCCTTCAGTATTCAGCTCTGTTGTCCATTTCTGAAATCAGGGTAGGGAAATGCATGGTGCCGGCAGAACTCAAACCAGGTAATGAGATCACTACTGGGAAGGCGTCATGATCCTTGAGGGAATAAAAGTTTTTAAAAAAACTACAGATGGTTGAAATAATGAAGGATCCTAGACCCAAAATGTTAACTCGGTATCTCTTTCCACTGACACTCCCTAACCCACTGAGTATTTCTAGTATTTTTTATTTTTATCATGCCAGGTTAGATCAGTTAATGTAATAGAAATTCACCCTTACAGAATTCATAAATTATTACCATAAAGTTAGAGATATGGAATAAAATTTCATTCTTATGGTACTTAAACGTGAAAACACATAAAACATGTTAAGAAAACAGCCTAATTTAACAGGGGCAATGACCACAGGCTGCCAGATGATGGTGGGAGGCCACTTAAGAGATTTGCTTTGGAAATTGACAGGGCA
Source organism: Mobula birostris (assembly GCF_030028105.1). Classification (NCBI taxonomy): domain Eukaryota; kingdom Metazoa; phylum Chordata; class Chondrichthyes; order Myliobatiformes; family Myliobatidae; genus Mobula; species Mobula birostris. The sequence continues at coordinate 140,093,232 of NC_092371.1, read as the reverse complement.
TTCTCTTCTGTTGATACTTGTACAATATTAGTGAAACAATGAAACATCCATGTCTTATAACTTAAACAACAGTCCTTTCTCTTCTGCCGTCAATACAATACACTTTCCATTGCCTTTCCATTGTTTTCACACATGGGCATTGCAGTTGAGAAAAAAAACATCATAGGACTACATCTCCACATTATGTGAGATTCAAGGGGTATAGAGAGTTTGCATTCCAGAAAATTAGGATACAGATTGTTCTCTAAGAGTGCATTCTCCTCCTCCACCCCCATAATGTGGGATACACTGTACTCCCATGATGATATTCGTTGAAGAGGATTCTGCTCCTGAATGCCATTCAGAAATCTGCTGGATAGATGTAGATGGAGCACTTGGCTTCAGTAATATGCTGACAAATGTCCTGCAGGCACACAGAGTACAATGGCTATTTGCTTGAGGTGCCAGGGAGTTCCCAGAGCCATTGTGGTGACATTCTAGTATGACTCACTGTGAGCTTCGATGAAGCGCATTGAGGACACCTGCTACTAAACACATCTATGTGAGGGCAAATCAGAAACCACGGCTGACAGCAAAGAGGTCTGGGCACAGCTGAGAGATCGGGATGCTGCCTTTTAATTGGGTGGAAAAGATAGCTCTCAGGTCAATCCTTTACCATCAGGAAGGCAAAGCCGGATTATTCACAGAGGCTTTTACAGCCATTTCTGTGACACCAGAGGCGTGAGGCATGTGTCACAGGGCATTCAGACTATAACGGACTACAAGTCCACCCTGCACGTCAACAAGAGTGATATTTCACTTCCCAACAGGCTGAATGTCCTTTATGCTTGGTTTAATGCACAGAACCATGTGCTAGTGCAAAAGCCCCCACGCTCCTGTCCTTTCCCCCAAAGAGCAGGCACTCTGTCTAGCCACAGCTGAGGTGATTAAGACCCTAGCCAGTGTCAACTCATGGAAAGCTGTGGGGCCTGAGAATGTAACAGGTCAGGTGCTGAAGGACTGTGCAGGCCAGTTAACAGAGGTTCTAATAGAGATCTATTTTTTAATTTATCGAGATACAGCGCAGAATAGGCCCTTCCAGCCCTCCGAGCCACGCTGCCCAGCAATCCCCAGTTTAATCCTCGCCTAATTGCAGGACACTTTACAATGACCAATTAACCTACTAACCAGCACGTCTTTGGACTATGGGAGGAAATCCACACAGTCACGGGGAGAACATACAAACTCCTTACAAACAGCAGCGGGAACTGAATCCGGTCGCTTATACTGTAATGTGTTGTGCTAACCACTACGCTACCATACCACCTCACGGTATCTTCATCATCTCTCTGGAACTGCCCACTGTCCCTTCAGGCTGCAAGGCAGACACCATCATCCCAGTGTCCAAGAGGATGACAATAACCTGCTTCAACTACTGCTGTCCAGCGGCACTGACCTCAGTAACAATGCAGTACTTTGAGCATTGAATCCCATCTTCCTGCTACACTGGACCTTTTCCAGTTCACTTATCACTTGGATCAGTCTACTGATGATTCCATGACCTCTGCACTCCACTCTATCCTGCCCCATATGGACAGTGATTCATGTGCTTGAATGCTGTTTATCAACACTGCTTGGTATTTAATACAATCATCACTCAGAAGCTGGTAGGTAAGCTGGTAGCTGATAGGGTCTCAACACCTCTCTCTATAACTGGGTCCTGGACTTCTTGACACAAAGGCCACAGTCAGTCCATTGGTCAGAATCATTTCTAGCTCCACCAGCTGAACACTGACATTTCCCCCCGGGGCTACATGATCACCCCACTGCTGAAGACGCATGACTGTAATGCTAGATCCATTTCAAACTGAGTTGAAGCTCAGTTCAAGGCTCTTTGACTCGGTTTGCTAAGGCTCCTGGGTACGGAGACAGGACTCCTCCTTGGGACACAGGGCCGGGATGACTGCCGAGGTAAACTGCCAAGGATTCAGATGGGGACAATCCAGCACAGGATGAGGAATCTCCAGCACCAGGCTGGGTGAGGACAAAAGCTCAGACTTGGACAGGGCTGGAACACAGCACCTGGACTTGGAACATGGAGCCTTGGACTTGAGCACAGGAACAAGGAACACAGAGTCAGGACCCCTCTTTGGGAGCAGGACATAGAGCTGGGACTCATACACTGAACACGGACACTAAACACAGGGACACAAAGAGACAGTTCCAAACTCAACGATAGATAGTTCCTTCTCTTGGCAGGGCAAGGCTTCAGTCTCACTCCAGCGGTTGAACTTGATGGGGATACTGATGAGGTTTCAGGCAGGAAGGGAAGGGAACAGTCTAGCCAACAATCTCTGGTTTGCAGAGGTATTTATATGCCAGACCGAAATGAAAATCAGGTGCACGCAACAGAACAAGGGAGAAAACACCCAAATTAAAGCACCCAACAGAACAAGGGAGAAAACAGGAAAACCTGGAAAAAGGATCGATGGACCGGACTGTGAACCAGAATGCAGACTTTACGGACCAGACTATGACATCTTATCTATCCCTTTCATAATTTTATGTATTTCTATAAGACTGCCTCTCATTCTTTTAAATTCCACTGAGTACAGTTTCAGGTGACTTAACCTCACGTCGCAGTCTGACCCCCTTATCTCTGGAATCAACCTGGTGAACCTCCTCTGCACTGCCTCCAAAGCCAGTATATCCTTGTGCATGTTGGTCCAGAGGAACGTTGCTTTGTTTGGTAGTATACATGACTATGGGTTTACTGACGATAAACTGAGCTTGAACTTCATCATGAACTTCATGAGGTAGCAGAGAAAAAGAGATTCTTGGAGGAAGGAGAAAAGAGAATGATCATTGTAAGGAAAGGTTGAAAATCAGATAAAAATCAATAATTATAATAATTGTTAAGTGTGGAAAAGGGCTAGATTAATTATATCCATGGGAAACATGGTAAAAGAGAGCAGGTTTTCTGTTGTCTAATGATATGGTCAAAGTTCAAAGTAAATTATGTTATCGAAATATATACAGGTCATTTTATCCAACCCTGATTCATTTTTTCTGGACATACTCAGCAAATCTATAGAACAGCTACAATAACCGGATCAATGAAAGATCAACCAGAGTGCAAATTGTGCAAATGCAAATACAGTATAAATAAATAGCAATAACTTTCAAGAACATGAGATAATGAGTTAAAGTGTCCTTAAAGTGAGATCATTGGTAGTGGAAAAATTTCAGTGTTGGAGCTAGTGAGTGTAGTTATCCCCTTTTATTCAAGAGCCTGATGGTTGAGGGAAAGTAACCGTTCGTGAACCTGGCAGTTTGAGTCCTGAGGCTCTTGTGCCTTCTACCTGATGGCAATAGTGAGAAGAGAGCACGACCTGGGTGGTGGGGATCTCTAATGATGCATGTTGCTTTCCTACAACAGTGTTTCACATAGATGTACTCAGTGGTTGGAAGAGCTTTACCTGTGATGTACTGGGCCGAATCCATTACATTTTGTAGGATTTTCCTTTCAAAAGCATTGGTGGTTCCATACCAGGCCAAGATATAGCCAGTCAATACACTCTCCATGACATATCTATAGAAGCTTGTCAAAGTTTTTTGTTGTCATACCAAATCTCAGCAGACTCCTAAGAAGATGCTGTGCTTTCTTCGCAATTCCACTTACATGCTGGTTGATCTTTCATTGCACTTATGACAGGATAGGTCCTCTGAAACAGAAACGCCCAGGAATTTAAGGCTGTTATCCTTCTCCACCTCTAATCCTCTGATGAGGACTGGCTCATGGACCTCTGGTTTCCATCTCCTGAATTCTATAATCAGCTCCTTGGTCTTGCTGACATTGGTTTGTCATGACACCACTCAGCCAAATTTTCAATCTCTCACCTTTGATTTGGCCCACAACAATGGTGTAATTAGCAAACCTGAGTATGGCATTGGAGCTGTGCTTAGCCACACAGTCATAGGTGTAAAGCGAGTAGAGCAGGGAGTTAAGCACACAATACCTATAGAAACATATAAAACATACAGCACAATACAGGCCCTTCGGCCCACAAAACTATGCCGAACATGTCCTTACCTTAGAAATACCTAGGCTTTACCCATATCCCTCTATTTTTCTAAGCTCCATATACCCATCCAGGAGTATCTTAAAAGACCCTATCATCTCCACCTCCACCACCGCCGCTGGCAGCCCAGTCCATGCACTCACCATACTCTGCGTAAAATACTTACCCCTGACATCTCCTCTGTACCTACTTCCAGGCACCTTAAGACTATGCCCTCTCAGGCTAGCCATTTCAGCCCTTGAGAAAAGCCTTTAACTATCCACACAATCAATGCCTCTCATTATTTTGTACACCTCTATCAAGTCACCTCTCATCCTCCGTCGCTCCAAGAAAAGGCCGAGTTTACTCAACCTATTCTCATAAGGCATGCTCCCCAATCCAGGCAACATACTTGTAAATCTCCCCTGCATCCTTTCTATGGTTTCCATATCCTTCATATAGTGAGGCGACCAGAATTGAGCACAGTACTCCAAGTGGGGTCTGACCAGGGTCCTATATAGCTGCAACGTTACCTCTCGGCTCTTAAACTCAATCCCACGGTTGATGAAGGTCAATGCACTGTATGCTTTCTTAACCACAGAGTCAACCTGTGTAGCAGCTTTGAGTGTCCTATGTCCCAAGATCCCTCTGATCCTCCACACTGCCAAGAGTCTTACCATTCATGCTGTATTCTGCCATCGTATTTGACCTACCAAAATGAACCTCCTCACACTTATCTGGGTTGAACTCCATCTGCCACTTCTCAGCCCAGTTTTGCATCCTATCAATGTCCCGTTGTATCCTCTGACAGCCCTCCACACTATCCACAACACCTCCAACCTTTGCGTCATCAGCAAATTTACTAACCCATCCCTCCACTTCCTCATTCAGGTCATTTATAAAAATCATGAAGAGTAGGGGTCCCAGAACAGATCCCTGAGGCACACCACTGGTCACTGGCCTCCATGCAGAATATGATCCGTATACTACCACTCTTTGCCTTCGGTGGGCAAGCCAGTTCTGGATCCACAAAGCAATGTCCCCTTGGATCCCATGCCTCCTTACTTTCTCAATAAGCCTTATCAAATACCTTGCTAAAATCCATGTACACTACATCTATGGCTCTACCTTCATTAATGTGCTTTGTCACATCCTCAGAAAATTCAATCAGGCTCGTAAGGCCCGATCTGACTTTGACAAAACCATGCTGACTATTCCTAATCATATTATGCCTCTCCAAATGTTAATAAATCCTACCTCTCAGGATCTTCTCCATCAACTTACCAACCACTGAAGTAAGACTCACCGGTCTATAATTTCCTGGGCTATCTCTACTCGCTTTCTTGAATAAGGGAACAACACCCGCAACCCTCCAATCCTCCGGAACCTCTCCCGTCCCCAATGATGATGCAAAGATCATTGCCATAGGCTCAGCAATCTCCTCCCTCGCTTCCCACAGTATCCTGGGGTACATCTGGTCCAGTCCCAGTGACTTATCCAACTTGATGCTTTCCAATTGCTCCAGCACATCCTCTTTCTTAATATCTACATTCTCAAGCTTTTCAGTCCACTGCAAGTCATCCCTACAATCGCCAAGATCCTTTTCAGTAGTGAATACTGAAGCAAAGTATTCATTAAGTACCTCTGCTATTTTCTCTGGTTCCATATACTCTTTTCCATTGTCACACTTGATTCGTCCTATTCTCTCATGTCTTATCCTCTTGTTCTTCATATACTTGTAGAATACCTTGGGGCTTTCATTAATCCTGCTCACCATGGCCCCTTCTGGCTCTCCTAATTTCATTCTTAAGCTCCTTCCTGCTAGCCTTATAATCTTCTAGATTCATATCATTACCTAGTTTTTTGAACCTTTCGTAAGCTCTTCTTTTCTTCTTGACTAGATTTTCAACAGACTTTGTGCACTATGGATCTTGTACCCTACCATCCTTTCCATGTCTCATTGGAACGTACCCATGCAAATATCCTTTGAACATTTGCAACATTTCTTTGGTATGTTTCCCTGAGAACACCTGTTTCCAATTTACACTTCCAAGTTCCTGCCTGATAGCCTCATAGTTCCCCTTATTCCAATTAAACGTATCCCTAAGTTGTCTGTTCCTATCCCTCTCCAATGCTATAGTAAAGGAGATAGAATTGTGATCACCATCTCCAAAATGCTCTCCTACTGAGTGTTTTGACACCTAACACCTGGAGAAGAGGTTGTTGCCAATCCAAACTAACAGAGGTCTATAAGTAAGGAAATCCAGAAATTGCACCAAGGAAGTGTTGAGGCCAAGGTCTCTGAGCTTATAGATTTGTTTTGAGGGGATAGTGGTATTGAATGGGGAACTCCCAGTCAAGATTGTTGGAGCCCATTTTGTTTATTTCAGTTGCTAAGTAGCAATATTTATATAGTTAATACGATGCAAAACTGAATGCAATGGAATAAAACGTTATTGCAGAGAGCTGGCTGTTTATGCTCTTTGATACATTTTTATATGTTCCCTGCCATTATTCTTTTTAATTAACCGTTTTAATGTTGAAACTGTACTGTATGCATAAGAAGCAGATGGCGCTGACTAACCAATAACATGCACAGAAACCATTAATCTTTTACTGCTCTATTCTACAACCATGAAATATTTGAACAAAGACATAGAAATAAAGAGCTACTCATAAAAAAGCTTTGGTACTAAAAGACAAACCAAGAAAAATCTGGTTGCTTGGTCTAGTTACTGTTCCACGTGTGCCCGAGTCATTTTCTAGCATGTTGCTGCACGGTCTCGAGGCCAGTTTGTGAACTCATGCGCTGCTCCTTTATATGAGCACTTAATAACTGCGCTTCACAGTCAGTTAACTATTATGTCTCAACGTCATGGATTTTTTTTTACAAACCATAATGGTGTTTTCTCAATAGTTTTGAAATGGGTAGAATGAAGACTGAGATGTTAGGATGATAGAGACAGATTACTTTCCCTTAACTCCCTAAATGACATTCAGCTTCTTGAAGCTATTACTAACCACAGCTGATTTCTCTCTTCTGTAGTCATAATGAAGTCTGACAATGTGAACACAGAGTGTAGCAACAGCCAGTTGCTGCCCAACAGACACTGACCTCCATGGATAAACCCTCCTTATCAAGAAACTATAGAAACAAAAATTGTGACTATTCCTGATAGTAAAACATTCATCCATCCCTCCAACTCAATCCAGCTCTTAGATTTAGGATCATATGAATTATTTTCTACTCCCAGTGCTGATACGAACAGTGAGAGGACAGGGAGCTGGTGCAAACTCCCACCACAGTAATATGACAAACATCATCTCACTGATCACTTGAGGAAAAGAGGACCTTAATTGTTGTGGCTGACTTTATGAATTCCAGTGTTACTCATGTACAAATGAGGGGAAGATTCAGTTCCTATCTGAACAAGTGTACGTGTTCTCCTGGCTGGTTTGCAGACTTTAAAGAACCCCTCTGAATCTCGAGTGCTAACATTACTCGATATTCCAGTCTATGCTTGCTTTCAGAGACCTGATGTGGTTCAGAGTGTTGCTGCTTGTGGGCTCTGGCTTCAGTGTACTTTATGCCTATTATGTTCCACACAGCCCTCAGTTTAATGACTGCAGCTCAAAGTGTATTTTTGCATTTGTGCAATTCCCCGATGAGGTCTGATGAGCATTCCCCTTGGCATTAATTACAGATGTCACAATTAAGTCGAAGGTTGCGTGACAGCAAAACCTGCAATTAAATCTTCGACACCTTTCTCAACCTGGGGTCCTCAGCAGCTTTCTAAGTCTCAAATTGGCTCAGTTTATTTTTGGAATTGGAACTGGAATCGGTTTATTATGACCACATGTACCGAGGTACGGTGAGACCAACGATCCACAGGTAGGTGATCAATCCTGGATTGGGAGTCCATAGGGCGGCTAGTATCAGGTACAGGCATGGGTCACTTGGGTTAGTGAACACATCCCCCTGCCCCCAAGGTCACTGGGGCTGGAGATCCACACAAGTCTAGAAGTCGAGGTCCGTGTGGGTCTAGGAGGAGAAGCCCATAGGCCAATCCCGGTGAACTCCGGATTACAAAGCTGTAGGTCAAAGACCAAAGGTGGCAGCCCGAAGAAGTCATGAGGGTCAAAGCCTCCAAGCATGGAGGTCCTTGTGAGTCCAAAAGTCAAGGCCCAAAGCTCAAATCTATGATTGTGGAGTCCTGGAGTGAAGTCTGAAATTGGAGGCCTGAGGTCTGTGAGTCTGAGAATCCAGCTACAAGGACTGGAGGCTCGGAGATGGCAAGTCCTGGGTTTGGAGGCCTCTCTGGGTGTGTGAGTGGAACGGATGGAAAAGGAGTTTGTTTTGCTGTTGTGTCTTATTTTGTTATTGCTGCTTATGTTGTTCTGTTGAAGAATGTCAGCATGCTGTGTTGGAGCCGGAATGAGCATCAACACTTGTGGCCTGTCCCCAGCACCTCCTTGGGTGTGCTCGTTGTTAACAAAAACGACAAATTTCACTGTGTGTTTTGATCTGCATGTGATAAATAAATGAATCTGATTCTGAAAATGAAATGCTTGTCTTGTATACTGTTCATTGCACAGAGCATTTTGATGGTACAAGGTGAAACAAAAACAGAATGCAGCCAGAAAAAATTACAGAGAAAGGGCACTGCAGGTAGCCAATGGGGTGTAAGATCATAAATCAAGGCCTAAAGGTCAAATCAGAGGATCTTGGAGTGAAGTCCCTCATTGGAGGACCGATGTCTGGGAGTCTGAGAAGCTGGGTCAGTCCAGAGGTTGGAGGCTTGTCTGGGTGTGTGAGGGGGTGAGTAGTTGGGAGGGATGGGAAAGGGGATTGTGAGATTGAGTCTGTCTTGTTTTACCAGGGAACCAATCAATAGTCTTATGACAGTGTCCTGCCCTTGAGCTTGGTGGTACATGCTCTCAGGCTTTCGTTTCTTCTGCCTAATGGGAGGAAAAGGAGAGAGAATGTTTGGAATGGAAAGAATCTTTGATTTTTTATGTTGGCTGCTTTACTACGGCAGCAAGAGGTGTAGACAGAGTCTATGGAGGGGAGACTGGTTTCCTTGACGTGCTGAGCTGTGTCCACAGCACTATGCAGTTTCTTGTGGTCTCGTGCAGAGCTGTTGCCCTAGCAAGATGTAATGCATCTGGATAGCATGCTGTCTGTAGAGCATCGATAAAAGGCAGTAAGGGGTTGACAGGGACAAGCCAAATTTCCAGTCCTGTGGAATTATAGGCATTGGTGAGCTTCAAGAAGATGTATACCTGGATCACAGGATGGAAGATCTAGTAAGTAAGACTTGTTGTTGAGGTTGCACATACCCTGGGGGGTAGTACATGTTTTTCAGCTGAGGCAATTTGTTTGGCTCCAGGTCAGCGAATTTGATTTGGATAGGGAGAGGCAAGGAAGATTGGAGGTCTCTGGTGGTTTGGGTCAAACCTAAATAACTGGAGGACTGTTATTGTTAATGCTTAGACAATAAAGACCTGCAGAGGTTGAAAATCTGAAACAAAAAATAAAAAGTGCTGAAATATTCAGCAGGCCAGGCAGCATCTATGTACTAAGCAACAGAGATTACTTTTAAGGTTCACACCTTTCATCAGAACAAGGAAGTTAGTAAGCTATAAGGTACTGTGCAAAAGTCTTAGGTACATGTATACAGGTAGGGTGCCTAAGACTTTAGCACTGTACTGTAGTTATTTTATATCTTAGGCTGTACTGCTGCCACAAAAAAACTAACAATTTTCATAACATACGTGAGTGACGATAAGCCTGATTCTGATATGGGGGGGTATCTCTATTGCGGATTGAGAGTGGGAGGGGCCATAGTTGGGAAAAGGGGAAGGGAGAAGAGAGGGAACGGGAAGCACTTGAGAGACATTCTATAATGATCAATAAACCAACTGCTTGGGATCAAATGACTTTGCCTGGTGTCTCAGGGCTGGGTGTGTCTGCACCCACACCATCCCCCTGCCCCTGGCACTCCTTCTCTGCCACCTGTCCCTCCATGGCAATCCACCTTTGCCAGATTTACAAACTTGCTCTCTGTTCCACGTCAACAAATATAGTAGGTACTGTGCTAAAGTCTTAGGCACCCTAGCTATGTATAAAACCCTCTATAAAACCCATCCATGTGCCTTCCTAGAGTCTCTTAAATGTCTCTAATGTATCAGCCTCTACCTAGCTGTGCATTCCAGGTTCCCGCCACTCTGTGTAAAAAACCTACATCTGCATCTCTCCTAAACTTCTCCCCACTCACCAATTCTCTGCTATTGACCATTGCCACCCTGGGCAAAGACTCAGTGGCTGTCCGCTCTATCTATCCCTCAAAAACAGGCCCTTTGGCCCACTGAGCCCCGGCCCAACACCAAGCATCCATTTTACCCTAATTACTACTTTTAAATTCTCCTCATTTCAATCAATTCCTTAGCTTCAACCTGCACACAACTGGAGCATTATGCTTCTCAAGTAGGGACTACACCAGAACAATCAATGCACTGACATTGAATAATTGGCATTATAATTTCAACTTCTGAAATATGCAATCATTGCCATCACTTACCATTATGCAGCTTCCCTGCAATGCCCAGCAAAAGCATTTCTCAATGAAGGAGTTAATATTATAAGCTTCATGGTAAATCACCTTTTAAGTCATAGAGTTTTAGAGCAATATAGCACAGAAATAGGCCCTTTGGCCTAACTAGTCGGTGCTGAACTGTTATTCTGCCTAGTCCCATCGCCCCACAGCTGGACATTGCCCTTCACATCTCTTTCATCCACGCATTTATCCAAACTTCTCTTAAATGTTGCAATCGAACCTACATCCATCACATCCATTGGCAGCTCGTTACACACTCACACCACCCTCTGAGTGAAAAAACTCCCCCTCAGATTCCCTTGAAGTATTTCACCTTTCATCCTTAGCCTATGACCTCTTTTTCTAGTGTCACAATTGGAAAAAGCCTGCTTGCATTTACCCTTTCTAAACTTCTACCAAACCTCCCCTCATTCTCCCACACTCCAGGGAATAAAGTCTTAACCTACTTAATCCTTCCTTATAACTCAGGTTCTCAAAGCCCAGCATCATCACTGTAAATTTTCTCCGTGTTCTTTCAATCTTGATATCTTTCCTGTAGGTATGTGACCAGAACTGCACACAATACTCCAAATTTGGCCTCGTCAATATCTTATACAACTTCAACATTACACCCTAATTCCTGTGGTCAGTACTCTGATTTATAAGGTCCAATGTGCCAATTTTTTTTTGTGGCCTGATCTACCTGTGACACCTGTCATTACTTACAAGTAATTTTGGACCTGTATTCCCATATCCCTTTGTTCTACTGCATTCCTCAGTGCCCTACCGTTCACCGTGTAATCATTGTGAACTGCTCCTTGCAACTTGTTCAGCAAGTGGTATTTATAAATAATAACTGAAAATTTATACACATCCTCAGAATAAAAACACAAATCAGAAAGGCAAAAGTTTACTGCCTTTTTCACTTAGCCTTTCAGTGCACCTGTTATGTGTCATGACTTTGAATGAGCCACATGAGGACCAGAGCTCTAGATGTAACCGATTTTTATTCAGCACAACAAGCAGACGTGCAGAAGAGTCAAAGTGAAAGAATCTCTTGAGGGAATCTTTCAGCAGAATGTCCCTAAGCTCAAAGTACATCTAGTTATTATACGCTTGAGCAGAAATATAACAGCAGGGAATTAAATACCATTTCAATGGTTACAACTGGTCAATTCACTTCAATATTTAGGGTGTTGAAATGTAGTTCCACAGAATACACATACAAAATGGGAGCCCTTCTTTGCAGAAAGGACCATTAAATGTCCTTGTTAATATAATCTTACATGGTTGTCTAAAAGCTTCTATCAGAAACACAAAAAAAAATTGACTCTAACTTTGCCTGATCTACTAAATGGAAAACTCGCCAGTCTGGAACCTTCCTTGATCTAATCCTAGGGATTTAATGTAGGCTAATTAACAAACCATTTCCTGTTTGTTAGGCAGTGTATATGAGAATTTCCCATTCTCATACCAGTTTTCAAACCAGATCTCTAGAATAGTCTTTGCTGTGAACCAGTAGCCTGTGCTCTTCAGACAGCACAGTATATTCATGTGTTTGTCTTGTAATTTCAAGACTGATTACTGTCTTGGTTACATTTGGAACAGAAGACCAGTTCTTCTTTGTATTAAATGCTACTGCATCTTACAAATTGTATTTCCTAGCTATGGATGCTACTTCCAAAAAATGAGGACCTTTGAGATCACAAACAAGAGAAAATCTGCAGATGCTGGAAATCCAAGCAACGCACACAAGATGCTGGGGGAACTCAGAAGGCCAGGCGGCATCTATGCAAAAGAGCATAGTCAACTTTTCGGGGCGAAACCCTTCAGCAGAACTGGAGAAAAAATGATGAGGAGTCGAAGTTAGAAGCTAGGGGGAGGGAAGGGAGAAACACAAGGCCACTCATGTTGATACGTTGAATGTACTCTTTCCCACAGATGCTGTCTGGTCTGCGGAGTTCTTCCAGCATTTTGTGTGTGCTGCTAGGATCTTTGAGATGATAACTTTCTCCTTAAATATTCCCTCTTCATTTTGAATAATCACAGACTAGAAATACCAAAAGTTGGTGGAGAAGTTACATATTTTTTCAACACACAAAAATTCTGGAGGAACTCAGCAAGTCAGGCAGCATCTATAAAGGGAAATGACAACAGTTTACAACTCACAGATGTTGCTTGTGTGTGTTCGTATTTCAAGACTCAGCTCAAAGACAGTGAGAGAAGAGACCTTACTTTAAACATCCAGAAGACGAGTATCCTCTATCAACCACCTCTACTCCATAATACCAGCCATCAATAATCTTAGTGTCCAAACAGACCTGATGAAGCGACTTGGTTCAAAACATCGATGCTTATTCCCCTCCGTAGATGTCGCCTAATTTGTTGAGTTCCTCCAGCATCTTATACATGTTGTTCAAGATTTCCAGCATTTACAGAATCTCTTGTGTTTAATTTTCTCAAGGAAGTTTTGAGGATGTAACATTGCCTCTGTCTTGCCAAATGTTTTCCTGTGTCAGGGCTCAGATCTGTTTGTTGGATGTGTATGAGAGCCAGCTATCTGATATCTGAGTGATGTGGCCCTCCACTGAAGCAGGTAGCAGTATCTTGATACTGAGGACACTGGCCAGGGAGGACATTGAAGTTGCATCATTTAACCTGCCAATGGAAATGGAGACGGTTGTGGCCCCAACATTGTTGGCATCTCTTCAGGTTCTGACCCTGACAAAAGATAGACTGCTAGGTTGTCCATATTTCTGAAGCATTTTCAGAGGCGGAGTTCTCTGATCTTGAGCATGGTGTTGAGTTCAAGGTCTTAGTCTGGAACACTATATTTATCAGTCAGTTGAAAGTATTAATGGTATGGAGCCAGTCTGACACTCATCATTGTGTAAGGCCCAACATTATTGGGATCGATATTGTGGAGTGAAGAAAGTTGGTAGAAGACAGTGTTTTCTGGATGTTTAAGGTAAGGTCAATTCTCTCAAACACTTTGGTGAATTTGTCAACAATGATTTGGAGTTGAGTCTCGAAATGTGCACACACTGAAGATTTATCTGCGAACTGTAAATTGACGTCAGAGTTTTAGGTGATCCTGATTGTGGAGGAAAGATGATAAAGGCTGAATTTTTTTCATCCATCCTGCATGCAGCAATTAGTGATTAGTTACAGGATTTCCCGAGCCTTCTGAGCTTCCATTTGTTGGACTTCTACCACCAGGTACCTGGAAGGTTGCTCCTAATTTAGAGTGACATGGTAGAGCTCTTCATCAATGAATGCTTTGGATCTCTGGTTAGTTACAGTTTGGGAATTACAGATTACTTAATCAACATGTAAAGTCAAAATTTGAGGGGATTGTTCAGAATATATAAAATGGGTTTAAAGGAGAAAGAAAATCTCAGGGCGAGATTCCACCAACCCTGGATCACTAAAGATTTTGTTAATCTTAAAGAAAAAGCATACAATTTCTAAAATGGGCCTCAGGTCAGAAGACTCTAGCAATAAAAAGTGCTAAAAAATTAATGAGGCAGTAAAAATTAATTCATGAGGTAAAATAAAATAGGTATCCGTTAGTCTCGTAAGACCATGGATTTGAACCTTGGAAGGTTTCCAGGATGCAGGCCTGGGCAAGGTTGTATGGAAGACCAGCAGTTGCCCATGCTGTAAGTCTGTCCTCTCCATGCCACCAATGTTGTCCAAGGGAAGGGCACTAGGGCCAATACAACTTGGCACCAGTGTCGTCACAGAGCAATTTGTGGTTAAGTGCCTTGCTCAAGGACATACACGCTGCCTCAGCTGAGGCTCAAACTAGCGACCTTCAGATCACTAGACCAATGCCTTAACCACTTGGCCATGCACCAACACGAAGTAAAGCAAGCCAGAAACATCATAAAACTGATAATAAAGAGCTTAAATGGATATTTACAGTCACTAGTTTATTAGGCACGCCTGTACATTTTGTGCTTGCTCTAAAATAAAACAGAAGTCTAGGGAAGGTGGGAGGAGAGTGACATTGGGTTAAAATAATTTTTCAGAGGAGACTGAGCAGAACATTGACATACACTTAGAGGCCATTTTATTAGGTACACCTTTATATCTGCACATTTACATAAATATCTAATCAGCCAATCATGTGGCAGCAACTCAATGTATAAAAGCATGCAGACATAGTCAAGAAGTTCAGATGTTGTTCAGACCAAAGATCAGAATGGGAATAAATCTGATCTAGGTGATTTGGCCTGTGGAATGATTGTTGGTGGCAGGCGGGGTGGTTAGAATAACCCAGGAGCTGCTGGTCTGCTGGGACTTTTATGCCCAACAATTTCTAGAGTTTACAGAGAATGGTGTGCCAGTGAACAGCAGTTCAGTGGGCAAAAACAATTCGTTAATGAGAGAGGTCAGAGGAGAATGGCCAAGCTAGTTCAAGCCAACAGGAAGGTGACAGTAACTCAAGTAACCGTGTGTTACAACAGTGATATACAGAAGCACATCTTTGAATATATAACGCATCAAACCTTGGAGTGGATGGGCTACAGTAACAGAAGGGCATGAATATACCATATAGTCAGTGGCTACTTCACTAGGTACAGGAGGTACCAAATAATGTGGTCGCTGGGTGTGTATAGAAGAAGTTAACAATGTGAGCATAGATCCTTTAGAAAGTAATTCTGAAGAATTACTACTGGAAAACCTGGAGACAGTAGATTATAGAAACATATTTTACAACAGCCTTTACTACAGAGAATAGAAGTAACTTCCCAGAAATAGATGTAAAGAGGGAACTGGAAGGAAATCAGAAAAAATGCAATTACTAGGGAGGTGGTATTGTGTAAATTGTTGGATCTACAGGCAGACGAATCTTCAGATCTTTAAGACTACATCCCAGGTCTTAAAAGAAATTGCCAGGGAGATGGTTGATCTGGAAAGAGCAAATGTAACTCCACTGTACAGAAATGGAGGGTGACAGAAAGAAGGAAACGACAAGGTAGTTAGGGAACTGATTCAAACAATTGTTAAAAGCATTTGTTCAAGGATCCCAAGAATCTGGAATGGTTCCTGAGGACTGGAAAATTGCAGATGTCACTCCATTCTTTAAGAAAGGAGAGAGGCAGAAGAAAGGACATATAGGCCAGTTAGCCTAACTTCTGTGGTTGGGAAGATGTTGGAATCCATTATTAAGCACCAAGTTTCGGGATACTTGGAGGCAAATGATAAAATAAGTAAAAATCAGCACGGTTTCCTTAAGGGGAAATCTTGCCTGACAAATATATTGGAATTCTTTGAGGAAATAACAAGCAGGATAGACTAAAGGAGATGTCATATACTTAGATTTTCAGACGGCTTTTGACAAGGTGTCGCACATGAGGTTGCTTAACAAAATAAGAGACCATGGTATTACAGGAAAGATGCTAGCATGCATGTATGTAAGATGTATATTGCATACATTTCTCTGACATTAAACTTGATCTATGAACCTTTGATATAGCTTTGGCAGACTTTCAAGAAGCAAAGAGTGGGAAAAAAGGGGGCCTTTTCTGGTTGGCTGCTGGTGACTAGCGGTGTATCATAGTGGTTGGTGCTGTGACCACTTCTCTTCACGTTATATGTAAATGAAGATAGAATTGATGGCTTTGTAGCCAAGTTAGTGGATGAGACAAAGATAGGTGGAGCGGCAGATATCGTTGAGGAAGCAAGGAGTCTATAGAAGGACTTAAAAAGATTAGGAAAATGGGCAGAGAAGTGGCAGGTGGAATATAGTGTACAATTATGCACTTTGGTAGAAGGAATAAAGGCACAAACTATTTTCTAAACAGGGACAAAATTCAAAAGTCAGGGGTGCAACAGTACTTGGGAGTTTTCGTGTCGGATTTCCTAACGAAAGGCAAATGCAATGTTAGCATCCATTTCAGGATGAATATATTATAACAGCAAAGATGTAATGATGAGGTTTTATAAGGCATTGGTCAGACCGCACTTGGGGTACAGTATTGTCAGCAGGTCTGGGCAAATTATCTAAGAAAAGATATGCTGGCACTGGAGAGGATCCAGAGGAGCTTCACAAGAATGATTCTGGGAATGAAATGGTTAATATATTAGGAGCATTTGGGCTTCTACTCACTGGTGTTTAGAAGAATGAGGGTCAATCTCATTGAAACCTTTCAAATATAGAGTGGGTGTGTAGAGGATGTTTCCTATAGTGGGAGAGTCTAGGACCAGAAGGTACAACCTCAGTATAGAGGAACATCCATTTAAAACAGAGATAAGGAGGAATTTATTGCCACAGATGGCTGTGGAGGCCAAGTTATTGGGTATACTTTAAAGCGGAGATGGATAGCTTCTTGACTAATCAGGGCGTCAAATGTTAAGGTGAGTGGGTAGGAGAATGAGGTTGAGAGGGACAATAAATCAGCCGTGATGGTGGGAGAGCAGAAAGGGTATGCTGAATGGCCTAATTCTGCTCCTATCTCTTATGGTCTTATAATCTTTTGATCTTATAACAGGGTATCTGGAAAAATTATGCGCAATTAGGCAAGGTCATTGTTTTTCTGAAACAAAAATGTTGTTCAGCCAGTCCATTGGAGTTCATGAGCACATGCTGTTGAAAAAAGGGAAACCAGTAGTTTTTAGAAGGCATTTGATTAGGTGTTACATATATATTATTGTATGCACGTGGCCAAGTGGTTAAGGCATTGGACTAGCGTCCTGAAGGTCGTGAGTTCAAGCCCCAGCCGAGGCAGTGTGTTGTGTCCTTGAGCAAGGCACTTAATCACACATTGCTCTGCGATGACACCGGTCCCAAGCTGTATGGGTCCTAATGCCCTTCCCTCGGACAACATCGGTGTCGTGGAAGAGGGGAGACTTGCAGCATGGGCAACTACTGGTCTTCCATACAACCTTGCCCAGGCCTGTGCCCTGGAGAGTGAAGACTTTCCAGGCACAGATCCATACTCTCGCAAGACTAACGGATGCATTAATAATATATTATTGCACGGGTCAGTGCTGGGCTCAATGCTGTTTGTGATCTACATCAACAATTTGGACAAAAGGTATACAAGGATTTGTTAGCAAGTCTGCAGATGACACAAAAATAAGTGTTGTAGTGGAAAAATGAAAATGATCATCAGACATTACAGGATGATCTTGATCAGCTGAGTACAATGGTGAAGGAATAGAAAATGCAGTTTAGTTCAAATAGGGTGAAGTGTTTCATATATGCAAGCCAGATCAAGGTTGGCCTATTACAGTGAGGCCCCACGGATTGTTGCAGAACAGAAGGACCTTGGATTTTAAGTATATGGTTGTACTTCACAGGAAGATGGATGGGTTGATGAAGAAAGTGTTTGGAAGGATGCCCTTTATTAGTCAAGCCAATGAGTTTAACGGTTGAGTGGCCAGGTTGCAATTGTACAATATACATAAGCCCACACTGAGTACTGTGTTCAGTCTTCATCACCCTGCCACAGCGAAGATGTTATTCATCTGAAAAAAAGTGTAGAAAACCTTTACAAGGATGTTGTCAGGACTTGAAGAATTGAGCCATTTTCTCCATGGTTGGGTAATTGAGAACTAGTGGTCATACGTTTAAGGTGAAAGAGGAAAGATTTAAAAGCAACTTGAGGGGCAACTTTTTACAGAAAATGTAGCATGTAAATGGGATATACTGCCAGAGGAAATGGTTGAGATAGGTATAAAACAACTTTCAGTAGCAGTTGGACAGGCACATGGATAGGAAAGGGTTAGGTTATGTGTCATACACAGAAAAATAGAACTAGCTTGAATGAATGGACAAGTTGGGTTGAAGAGCCTGTTTCTTTGCTATGTAACTCTATAACCCTAAGAATATATGAAATTAAACCTCATGGTATATCAAAAAGCATTATAAAATAGTTTGAAATTGGCTGACAAACACAAAATGGAATAAGGATAAACAAGTTGACAAGCTGTAATGGGAAGTGCACCAGAGGATTGTGGGACCTTGGTATTTTTGCAGTTCATTTAAATGACTTAAATGAAAGCAACAAAGACACGGTTCCTAAATCTGCTGATGGCACAAAGATTAGATAGGAAAGTAATTTGTAAAAGGCAACAAAGTGACAGGGATCTGTTTAATGGGCAATTTTTTGACAAGTGGAATATAATAAAACCATAAGATAGAAGCAAATTAGGCCATTCGACCCATTGAATCTGCTCAGCTATTCATCATGGCTGATTTATTATCCCTCTCAACACCATTCTCTTGCCTTCTCCCTTAAGCTTTAATGCCCTTACAAATCTAGAACCTATGAACCTCCATTTAAATATTCCTAATCAGTAGGCCTCCACAGTCTGGGGCAATGAATTCCACAGATTCACCCCCCTTTGGCTAAAGAAATTCCTCATCTCTCGTCTAAAGGGACATCCTTGTATTCCAAGCTTGTGCCCTCTGGTCCTAGACTCCCCCCACTATAAGAAACATCCTCTCCACATACACTCTATCCAGAACTTAAAATACTCAATACATTTGTAGGAAAAGGTGAAATTGTAAATTTTGTTTGGAGGAAAAAAAAAAAAAGCAGATTGTCTAAATAGTGAAATGTTAGAGAGTTCTGAGATGTAGAAAGTTCTGGATATCCTGGTGCATGATTCGCAAAAGGTCAGGTACCAGGATGTTGCCATCAATAGTAGGAGAATTGAGTACAATGGTAGAGAAGTTATGCCTTGTGTGGTTGAGTGGTGAGACCAACGTGGATTCCTGTATTTAAGGACGGATGTTGAGTGGTTACTAATATTAAGAAGTTCAGAGAAGATTTATAATTTGAAAGTACTTCAGGAGTTTACTAGAATAATAACTTAAATGGGCAGATTTTCTTATGAGGAAAGGTTAAAGAGGCTACCCCCATATCCACTTGAGTTCAGGACAACGAGAGGATACCTGATTGAAACAAATAAGATCCTGCAGTTTTTTTTTGTAATTCATATTTTTATTATTTATTCTCATTTTACAAAGCAGCACAACATATCAGAGCAGATACAGTACAGCATATTTACACAGCCATCCCATGACAGGAAAACAAAAACTTAGAAACAGAAAGTAGTTCTAATTTAGGTTTAAATTAACATACAACCAAAATTGATCCCACACATCTTGCACTTTTCCCTCACTGTTAATTCTTCCCAACATGTGTTCATGTGATGAAATCTTAATCATTTCCTCAGTCCATTCTTTGAAAATAATGACCCTCCATGTAAGATACAGATTTCCTCAGAAGGTTGTGATACCTTAGAACTTCCTTTCTCAAAGATTAGAGGCAGAGACCTTGAAAAATTTTTAGATGGATAAGTGATAAACAATTAGCTTTGCAAAATGCTTCATATATACTGACATGCATTAGTATTTTCTCTCAGTCCAACATCCCTATCATAAGGGTTCTAATTGCACTTAAAGTTCAAAGTAAGTTTATTACAAAGTACATATATGTCACCATATACCACCCTGAGATTCATTTTCTTATGAGCTGTTGCAGTAGGTACAAAGAAACAATAGAATTGATGTAAAGTCACACACAGAGACAGACAAACAAACTGATGTGCAAAAGACAAATTGTGCAAGTATATCAAAAAAGAAAAATTAATAATATAAGTAAATAAGCAATAAATATTGAGAACACGAGTTCTAGAGTCTTTAAAAGTGAGTCCATAGATTATAGAACTCAGTCAGCTCCCATAGCCAGGCAAATGCTTCACGCAACACACAAAATACTGGAAGAACAGATCAGGCAGCATTTATGACAAAGAATAAACAGTTGACATTTTGGGCTGAGACTCATCAGGTCTGGAAAGAAAGGGGGAAGGTGCCAGAATAAAAAGATGGGGGCAAATCAGAAGGAGGACAAACTAAAAGGTGATAGGTGAAGTCAGGTGGGTGGGAAAGGTAAAGGACTGGAGAAGGAAGGATCTGATAGGAGAAGAGAGTGGACCATGGGAGAAAGGGAAGAAGGGGGGGGGCACCAGAGGAAGGTGATCCACAAGTGAGGAAAAGAGGCCAGAGTGGGGAATGGAGGAAGAGGCAATTTGGAGGGGAAAGAAAAAAAAAGAAAAAATACTGGAAGGAGAAATCAATCCTCATACCATAAGATTGGAGTCTACCCAGACAGAATATGGGGTGTTGCTCCTCCACCCTGAGAGTACCCTCATTGTGGCAGAAGTGGCCATGGACCAACATGAAAAGCAAACATCCTCACAGACTAGGTGAATCACTGCCCAATTAAGCTCAAAATGAAAATGAGTATTTCAAGTTGAATCTGAAGTTCAATAATATATATAGCCAAACAAAACTATTTCTCAAGGACTTAGGTGCAAGACACAGTGTATATATCACATAGAACACTTGAAATAATGTTAACAATAATATTAACAGATAACAGAAAACTGGTAGAAGTACAATTTTCTATAAATTGCATAAACATATTTTCAAATAGGCAGTACAACTGTATAATACTACTGCCAGTGTCATAAATAATGTGTACTAGATGCTAGCAGGGTGTTCAGAAGTTTCAGAGCCTGGGGGAAGAAGCCTTACAGTCCTTGTTCTTATGCTGTGGTAACTTCTGCTGATGGTAGGAAGTCAAAGAGATGGTGGGACGGTGGCAGATGTCCTTGACAATGCTGAGGGCTCTGTGAATACAAAATCTCTAGTTCACCATTTGGGATGGCACTGAGAATTTCAAGCCCAATTCCACAAAAGTTTCAAGATTGCTTATCGTTATTTCCAGTACACAGGTGTAAAGGAGAACAAAATTATTGTTACTCTGAATTTGCTGCAGCACAAAAAGAAATCACAATAAGTTAAAGGACACAATATTAAAAAACACTCATTCCCTTCCTTACCTGGGCCAGATTCAGCAGCTCCCTTAACAAATTCCAAGCTCACAAAATCAGACTGGAAGGAAAATACCCTTGATCTCAGTGGACTGCCTAAAAAAAGTATGCCAACAAACCCATGCCCTGATACAAGATGCACTTACAGTAATGAAGTGTGATTGCAAAGGCTTTGGGTTATATCTACATGACTATGCTTAATATCAATCATTGACATTTCAGCAGTGACAAAAGCATTAAATATCATTCCTAGCAGAATGGCATTTCAGAATAAAATTGAATTTTTTTGTGTATTTTGTAGTGACATGTCTTTGCAGTCTTCTGGTACAAATTATAGAATAAGGTTATTGTTTTCTGGGGTGAAGAGTGGGTCGGGTGTTCTGAGAGAGAGGATTAATAATCCTTGCGGGTTGGAGTCACTAATTAAAGAATTACATTGAGCTCAAACTACTGGCTCAGTTGCATTGGTCACAGTTCAGTTATTGACAACGTGGCACCAGAAGAGAAGCTGGATTAGTTGGATCAGAGGCAGTGATTCAATGTGTAAGAAATGAACATCTTTTTCTAAAGTTCAGTGTATGTTCTGTGATGACAGATATGCATTTCCATTTATCACTGGTAGTATATTATACCTAACTCTGCCAAGTCCAGTTGTGAAAGGAGGAAGATTGGGCATTTGGCTAGAAACCCCATCATGTAAATAAAAACAGCTAAAGAAACACCAACAGGAGCTCCAAAGACCTCATTCTTGAGAGAATAATGATCTTCGCCGAGACAAAGTGTGAAGTTGTGTGGTGAAAGTGGAAACCACAAGGCTGATCAACTTTCGGCCTTGGACAGAGGACTCTAGCTAGCTGCTGTCTGTGCCCTAGTCAGGGTGAATGGCTTAAGGTAGGGTAAGGTATATGTACTTCATCTTTCATAAAATTCACCTTCAATTCTGTTTTATTGCTTGGACAAGAAAATCATGTTACTTCAGTAATAAGAGATAATTCCCAATCTTTGTAAATATCAGAATGTTGAAAATTAGTTCTGTAGTGTTATTCACTGGCTATTGTAGATATACGTTTTCCTGTTAGTTTGTTTCTTGATCTCAGTAAATGTCAAAGTGCTCCATTTAGTATATGTCTTGCTAAAATTTATTATTTATCATTCCTTTTAGGAAGTAATAACTATCACCAGAGTTGGGCGAATAGAAACTGTTTGTTGGACTTGATAATACAAAATTCTGAAGTATCTAAAGTAGAACTCAAGTAGTAATAGTACACCTTTTCAGTATTAATGTTAATAACAACAAAGTATTAAAGGCTTGGGAGGATACTTTCTGTATAACCTTGGGTTATATTTAGTGCTGTCATCAGTAGAGAGTCATTGTTCTTTTTTCATTTGCTGCTGAAAACATGGATTCAAAAATCGAACACTAAAACTACCTAAACAGCGATTGACCTCATCAAGATGGACTACAGGGAGGACTAAAGTGGCTGGTAGAAAGCTGCGAGTGTAACAACTTGAGCCTCAATGTGGACAAGATTAAAGAGATGATTGTGTACCTTAGGAAGGTCCAGGCTGGCCATTCCTCACTCTACAAACTCAGCTCATCCATGGAGAATGTTAGGAGCACCAAATTTCTGGGAGTGCACATAATGGATGATTTCACCTGGTCCCTCAACAGCACTTCTTTGTTCAAGACACAGCAGCATCTCCACTGCCAGAGGCCACTGAGGCAAGTGGGCTTTTCCCCCCACCCCCCATTCTAACAAATCTTCAGAAGAGCACCACTGAGACTGTCCTGACCAGCTGCAACCCATCTCTGACCGCTAGTCCCTACAAAAGATTGCAAGCACTGTTGAGAGGACCTTTGGCATCTCTTTCATCCATCAGAGATACTTATCAGGAGTGCTGCCTACACAGGGCCCTTGGCATTGTCAATGATCCCTCCCAGCTTTCCAACTAATTCTTTGACCCTCCTACCATCAGGAAGGGGAACTGTGGCATTAGGACAAGAACTGCTCGGACTGGAAACAGCTTCTTCCCCCTTCAGTAAGACTACTGAACTCGCTGCCACCACCAAGGTCTCATCAGGTATGAAGTGCCAGTATTTTTTAAACTTGAGTGGTAAATGCACTTTATTATTTAATTACCAGTGGTAATATTACATTATGTGTTACGTGTGTGAGTTACATGTACTGGTCTGGAGGAATGTTGTTTCGCTTGGTAGTATTCATGAGTATGGTTGAATGACAAAGTTAAACTTAAAGATTTACAATATGAAGCCCCTCCTCAGTTTAATAAAGCACCAGAGTGCTTTAAAACCAATGAAGCATTTATTGAAGTGTGGATGTTATATAAAAAGTACAGCAATCATCTTCTGGGCAAAGGAATTTATACATCTGTTTGAGAGGACAATTGGGTCCTTGCACATCTCATCTAAAGGTTTGCACATACAATTGTGGAGAACTCCTTCAACACTGCCTTACTGTTTCATTCTAGGTCCTTGTGATCACCTAACCTGAGTAAAGAGAGCAGCTAAGCCACAGTTGACACCTGGACTAACTTATTTAATGTTCAATCTCACCAGTTGGCACCAGTGATTCAAAACCATAAAACCAAAACCCAAAACCTAATGAAATTGAAACTAATTCAAAAAGGGAAAAGTAAAAAATGTATTTCTTGTATGTATAATTTGATTCAAAAACAGACAATTAAACAAGGAATCCATAAGTCAAAACAAAAATGGGAAACAGTTCTGAATATTAATATTGATGAAACAAATTGGTCAAGACTGTCTTGACAGTATGACAAATACAATAAATGTTTGACTTAGATTAGTACAATATTTTTTTTTTTTTTTTTTTATACACCTATTATATACTACACCACAAAAAATAAATAGATTAAATTCAGATCTATCCGATAAATGCTTTCGGTGTAATCAAGAAATTGGTACTTTCTTACATTCTACTTGGGGTCTTGTTTTAAAATTCAACCCTTTTGGATAAATTTAAGAGTCTTATTGGAACAAATTACTGGAACTCAACTTCCACATAACCCGGTATTATTTCTATTAGGTGATATTGAAGGGATAAAGCCAAAACTTAAATTGAATAAATATCAGAAAGAATTTATAAAAATTGCATTGGCAGTAGGTAAGACTATAGCAGTTACTTGGAAATCTGATTCGTATTTACTTTGAAGCCCAACCGATAAAAGTAAATCTTTTTAAATTAATATAAACTGGTATCGAACTTGGATATCAGGACCTAGTGTTTTCCCGGTGTATCTGACAAATAAGCTCTTCTTGGGCTTCCAGCTGGGTACAGGCACCGATTATAACCAACATTTCAATGACAAACTCTGCCATCTTCTTCAGGGCTGATGCCTGGGTATGCCTAGTCCAGTGGTATTTATACCCCTGTAGTCCATCCATCCTGATTGGTTTGTCCTCATCCAATCGGAATTGATGGACTACAAGGGTATAAATACCACTGGACTGGATATACCCAGGCATCAGCCCTGAAGATGACAGTCTATCATTGAAATGTCAGTTGTAATTAATACCTGTACCCAGCTGGAAGCCTGAGAAGAACTTATCTGAACTCAGATATCATTCATAATTTGTTCACCAGAAGTAATTGAGAAGCTGGTCTGATCTATTCAAGATTTAAAAGGCAGATTGTCAGTGGCAGGCTGGACCTCAGTAGATCTTCATGAGTTCCGGAGCTGGCTCCGTTTGTGGGACAAAGGGGAGTTGTGAGAGAGGAGGTGGAATTTTTAAGAAGAGGACAAGAGTGGTCACATAAATTCCATGAGATACGAATGCTTCACATTAGAATTGAGGTTTAGTGGGAGAGGGTTGGGGAAGTCAAGGAGGTGATTTGTGGGAGAGGAGGGTTTAGAGTTTCCAAGGACAATTTAACCATAAATGCATAATTAAACTTCAGAGGAATGGTAGTTTAATTTAAGGATGAGTGGCCAGATCTGATGAGGAACTGCATTTTTTTTTTGTTCTAGGCTACGATTCAGAGATTTGCTTCCATTAAGCTTTTATACCAGGAGAAAATGCAAGCCAACTTAGGACAGATGGCTCAAAACCAGGCAGTAACCAAAGAAATAAGGAATGGTCTGAGTCTGTGGTAGAAATCCTCAAGATGATACAATGTGGTGAGGTGACTGTGCAATGGGAAGATGCGGTCCTCATTCAGAGAAAGAGACAATTAGGGCAATGAAATCCAGTACCTTATCACCTACTTCCTCAGTCTGGGGAAATAACAGCAGAAGAAACCATTCACAGAAGTGTGCAGTCTACAGCTTAGAAACTTATTTACTAGTGTTTACTAGTGTTCCTCAGTTGAAACTCAACTTTACCCAGAATGGACTACATTACAATACCAAACACTTCTAGGTCGTTTCTCATCACTTTAACAATTCATCAGTGGGCAGTCTCTGGAGTTATTCACCCATGTAAAGGTGTAGAAAAGTGTCTAGGAATGCACTTCTGTTTGTTAGTTAATAGTCTTGCTTATGTGTGTATGTCTGGGTCTGTCTGGGCATAACCCTATTCGATCTTCATCTGAACATGGCATATTCAAACCCAGTCCAAAGCCAGGGGATTATAGTTTAATTTCTTGGTCCTGGATTGGGTTTGGATACTGAAACTGGCCATTCTTGATGAAGGTGAACTTACAGAACAGCAAGCCTAGACGCTGTACAGAGGCAGTAATGGTTATTGCATCTGAGAATGGCATTCTCAAACTAGGGAAAGTCCCTTGTCCAGTTGCTATAAACAGACATTACTACCTGAACATACTGTGTTCCCTGTCCATTCCCTTGTTATGTATTATAATATGATTTTGACACCAAGTTTCAAATCGATCCCCAAATATAACCCACCCATGTCAGCTCAAACCCTTCATCTGCTCTCCAGCCATGTGTCCAACACTGCTGCCACCCAGTCAAACTGACTGGATAACTGGATGAAGTAGAGATTGACCTATGTCCCCACTACCTCATCTAAACCCTATCACATAACGTGGACCTGCAGAATCCTAACCCAATACCTACATCCGTGATCCCCAACCTCCAGGCCGCAGACCGATACTGGGCCGTGAAGCATGCAGGGGTGCAGTGGTAGCCGGGATGCACCCAGCGCATCTTTAAGAAAAAAGCCGAAATAAACAAACTTATTTATTAGGTGCCGCCTGGCACGTAAATGTCGGCCCAGATCAGAAGCAATTTCAAATTGCCCAAATATGGGCAAATTTGGAGACAAAAGAAAATACTTGAAGATGAAATGGAAGAAACGTGATGTGAATATTGGGCAAGGATCAGGCCAAGTCAAATAGCCTACTTTTTAAGCCCTTAGGCAAAGGCAATTTATGTACAGAGGTCCTTTGCAAGTGAGTCTTATCCAATAGAGTATCACAAACCACTCCAGAAAAAATGTTTAAATGTTTGCTCGATGCTGTTGCATTCCTTGGAACTGATGATATGTCAATGCTTTTGGCTGCTTTTTAGAACACTAAACACCATGTAAATAAGTGAGGAAAAAAAAAAAAGGATCTAAGCATGAGGAAAATAATCAGTGCAATCTTTCTGATCCTGATGCAGGGTTTCAACTCAAAATATCAACTGTTACTTTCCTCCCACAGATGCTGCTTGACCTGCTGCATTTCTCCAGCAGATGGTTTGTAAAACTGGGTTCAGGGTCTGCAAACTCTGTGTCCCCAGTGCAATTTTTGTTTCTGAATGATTAGGATTGTGTTGATCAAATGTCTATTATAATGAAGTTGTATTTGACTCAAAAAAACAATATTAATATTATCAAAGTACAAGATATGACCCAGGAAGGGCTACGGTGAACCATGTAGTAACTATGCCCAAATGCAGCTGCTTGTTAGTGGTGCAAACACGAGGAATTCTGCAGATGCTGGAATTCCAAGCAACACACAAAAGTTGCTGGTGAACGCAGCAGGCCAGGCAGCATCTCTCGGAAAAGGTACAGTCGACATTACAGGCCGAGACCCTTCGTCAGGACTAACTGAAAGAAGAGATAGTAAGAGATTGGAAAGGGGGAGGGGGAGATCCAAAATGATAGGAAAAGACAGGAGGGGGAGGGATGGAGCCAAGAGCTGGACAGGTGATTGGCAAAAGGGATGTGAGAGGATCATGGGACAGGAGGTCTGGGGAGAAAGAAAGGGGGAGGGGAGGAAGCCCAGAGGATGGGTACAGATGGGGTACGAGGGGGAGGTGGGGAATACAAGGTGTTGTTCCTCCAACAGTAGAGGAGGCCGTGGATAGACATATAAGAATGGGAATGGGATGTGGAATTAAAATGTGTGGCCACTGGGACATCCTGCTTTCTCTGGCGGATAGAACATAAGTGTTCAGCGAAATGATCTGACAGAGCATAGGTGTTCACACACATTTTAATTCCACATCCCATTCCGATTTGTCTATCCACGGCCTCCTCTACTGTCAAGATGAAACCACACTCAGGTTGGAGGAACAACGCCTTATATTCCATCTGGGTAGCCTCCAACCTGATGGCATGAACATTGACTTCTCAAACTTCCGCTAATGCCCCACCTCCCCCCTGTCCCATGATCCTTTCACATCCCTTTTGCCAATCAACTGTCCAGCTCTTGGCTCCATCCCTCCCCCTCCTGACTTCTCCTACCATTTCAGATCTCCCCCTCCCCCTCTCAAATCTCTTACTATCTCTTCTTTCAGTTAGTCCTGATGAAGGGTCTTGGCCCAAAACGTCGACTGTACCTCTTCCTAGAGATGCTACCTGGCCTGCTGCGTTCACCAGCAACTTTTATGTATTGCTTGTTAGTGGTATGCCTGCAAATTCTTCCAAACAAAAAAAAAAAATCAAAGAATTGCAAATATTAGGAGCTTAAAGTGAAAACAAAGGATACTAGACATGCTCAGCAGGTTTGGCAGTGCCTTTAGAAACAGAAAAAGAATAATTACTGCTTCCAATACTGTTACCAATGACTACCATTATCAACACATTGAAGTGGAACAAGCACACTTTGGTCATTACATGAAAAAAAGCCGAGCAAAGATTGTTCTTCCTATGCCAATTTAGGAAACTTAACATCTCAGGGCGTATCCTGATGAATTTTTACTTATTGAGAGTGTTGCGACCACTTCTGTCATCACTTGGTTTCCCACCACCTCCTCCCTATCCAAGTCCAGTTTGCAGTGAGTGGTCCACTCAGTGGAGATCATTGGCTATCAGCCACCTACATTCAAAGACCTATTCATTGCCAGAGTGGGGGAAAAAAAAGGGCTGAAAATTTTCTGCTGACTTCACCCACCCTAGCTGTCACCTATTCACCAAACTGACATCAGGGAGATGCTACAAGTCCATCTCCACCAAGACTACACATCAGTTCTGAAGTTTCTTTCCTGTAGCTATCCAGCTTCTCAACAAAATTCACTCGGGCATAATACCCTAACTGCCCCTGCACAACATCTGTTAAATGGACTTTCCTGTTCTCCTTGTTCTGTTGATAATTATTGAGTCTGTTCTTATGTTCATAGTTATTTTTATTTAAGTTTTGATTATTGCCACTTGTGCATGACCTGCTAATCGTTGATTGCTCATGGCTGTTTGCGTAACTGTCTCATAAATTGTTGGTTGCTATTGTGCTGTCTGTTATGGTGTTGTCCTGAGTTTTATACTTGGCTCTGAACCACAATCAATTCTGATACATTTCACATAATGGCAAGAAAAGTGATTCTGATTTTGCCTCTGGTGCTGGATGAATCAAATGCGGAACAGATCAGAAGTCAGAGCACCATGACAGATTAACTTGTCACAGCCTTTAAAGCAAGGGAAAACAAAGCCCAAGAAAATATAACAGGAAGATACACATCAGGTTTCACCAGGTTCCTAATGGGGGATTATCTTAACTGAACTCACTGAATGAATTAGACCAAAGGATTGCACTGAAAGTTGACCTGACATCCACCCACTCCCATGGATGATAAAGTCAGACACAGAGCAAGACCAAACATCCTCCTGTTTCTGCCAGTTTCCCAATGAGCAGACAAGTTTATAGTTGCCTACTTTAAACGGTCTGGTGATACGAGGCAACCTCAAAACTATGTGAAAAACAATTAGTCTGGTTTTCTTTCCAATCTTTCCCTTCCTGCAACTTGGAATTTTGAGCAACTTGGGACAAAAAAACATTTTATACTCATCTGTATACAGTAAATACATTTCAAAACAATAATGATTTATTAAGATACATGTTGCCTGAGTGGTGGCATATTACTGGTAGGCACTAAGAATGCCAAGGCTGAGTGGTGGCTTTTCCAATCTTATGGATCCATTTAAGCTAGCAATCAATCACAGGCCAATTGACATTGTGTAATGAAGATATATTTTGCCAGACTTTAAATATAATGAACAATTACAAGCACCCAGACTGACCAGTCTAGTACCAACACTCACTTCCACCCCTTCTTTGACTTCTCCCCTTGGAGCAGTGCACATACTCCTACATCAACCATGCTGAGGTTGAGAGCTTCAAGCTCCTGAGAGAGAAAAATTAGCAGTAGCCTATCCTGGTCCAAAACAAAGACAACATGGCCAACAAAGGTCAATAATGGCTCTACTTCCTTAGGAGGCTAAAAAAAATTGGCATGTCCCCGTCTACTCTTATCAATTTTTATTGAAGCGCTAAGGTAGCCAATATAATCAAAGCTCCAATCCACCCTGGACATCCTCTTTCCCATCTCCCATCAGGTAGAAGATGCAAAAGCCTGAAAGCACATACCACCAGGCTCAAGGACAGCTTCTACCCTATTGTTATAATGCTATCGTTGTGCTGGACTCTTAGCCACTCAACCTACCTTGTTATGATCTTGCACCTTATTGTCTACTTGTTTGTCACTGTAGCTGTTACATTTTATTCTGCATTTTGACATAGTTTTACCTTGTAGCACCCCAGTGTCCTGTATAATGAATTGATCTGTCTGAGCCCTACACAAGGCCAACTGTTCACTGTAGCTCAGTACACATGACAATAATAAGCCAATTCCATTTCCAATCCCTCTCCTTCACAGCACCTTCCCGTGTCCCCTGGTAGACTCCTAAAATAAGATTGGGACTGACCAAAAGCAAAGTGATTACCTTGATCCAAGATACTCTGTCAAAGGTCACTGCTGGCATGTCAGACAGATTCCAGTGGAACTTCATTAAAGCAAAATATCACAAGCAGTAAATGCACAATCTCCACAAACCCTCCATTAATCATATGAGTCACACAGTAGGTTTAAAGCCTGTGTACAGGATAGCACAAGTGGCCACATTTATTACCCATTCATACCTTTTTAGCCTTCTGTAGCATTATCAGCCTCAAAACATTTTTCTCCAGTGGTGTAAAATGAATAAGTCTAAACTAGAGATGGATGGCTGTACACAACTTGTAACTGAATATAATGGTTAATACTTTTGGATAAATATTCAGTTCATCTCATTTGTGAGGGGACAACTAATCCTTTCATAGCTGACCTGATGGCAGCTGAGTACTTTTCCTCTATATAGCAATTTAATTTCAGAAATTTCAGCATCATCTTCTCACTTCCTCGAAGGCGGTCTAGTCTTACAGCTAGAACAGTGGGCCGAGAAAAGCATTGAAAAGTTCATAAAAACAGAAAGGGCTGGAAATGCTCGTCAAGTCAGTCAGCACCTCTGGAGGGGAAAAAACATTGTCACTTTCAGTGAGGTGTGGTCTTGGACCTGAAGATCCCTCTGTTCAGGGTCTTACCATTATTCATATACTTTCCCCTTATATTTGACCTGCCAGAAGTGCCAAAACACAAATTTCTTGAATTAAACTATCTGCCATTTCTCTGCCCATAGATCCAGATTAAGATGGTGCTGGTGAAGTACAGCTATGATGTGCTGACAGCAAGAACAACTACTAATTACTTCATTAAGCACAATTTTTCTCAAAATTGATCACCACAATCAATAGCCTGTAACTTCCCATTTGGAGTTGAGCTTTTAAACCACCTGTATAAACTGACATTTTCGTGGCGTGAACTGAAGTCTCTGAGGTGCAGTAGAGCTGCGGCATGGCGTGTATGGGCGGAATCGAGGCAGCAGGTCTCAGGCCCAAGAGCAGAGAGTGAGCCAATGTTTGGCTGTCGGAGTGGACTTCGAGGCGATTCGAAGCAGCAGAACCAAGGTGAGGCAGCGAGGCCTGGGCGCGAGGAACAAGCCAAGTTTTGATCGACTTAAGCACTAGGCAAAATTAGAAAAATCGGGTATGGGCCAAATTGAGGGGGCGAGCCTGGAGCTTGAGTGTGTATTGCAGTGGCACCTGGGTCCTAGAGCAAGGAACAACCTGCAGTTTGGCCACTGTAAGCACCGGGCTAAATTGAAAAAGTCAGGGAGTTGGGGCCGGTGTTCAGCTCGCTGCTCCACAAGGTTTACTCGTCTCTGCCCTGAACGGAGGCTGTGGCCTGCAAAAAACGTGCTCCAGGATTGGCTGTGACTGACCTTGTGGCTGTGGACTCACTTCCATGAACTTCATTTCTGAATGTTATTAGCTTATTTTCCATTGCTTGCATGATTGGTTTTTGATTCTGCATATCGGGTGTTTGACAGCCTTTTGTTAAAGATCTCAACTGGGCTTCTGTGACTTGTGGCTGCCTGCAAGGAGACAAATCTCAATATTGTATATGGTATACATACTTTGATAATAAATGTACTTTGAACTTTGAATTTTGAAGTTTACCTGATCTATGTCTTGCTGAATTACTTGATAACCACTTCTCCACTGCCCGAGTACCTTTTAAATTTTGTCGTTGTACCTGCCTCTACCACTTCCTCTAGCAGCTCATTTCATGCATTCACCACCCACTGTGTGAAAAATGCACACTTCAGATTGCCTTTAAAACTTCCCCTTGGGTTTTCAATCTGAAACATTCCCTGATCCAGCATTTCCAGTTTTGCTTCAGATTCCAGCATCTACAGGTTTATTCGTCTCCCACAATGATTCTAGGATGGTGCTTGTCCACAGACTCCTACAGTCAAATGATCCATTGAAATTCAGTGAACGTTCCTTTGTGCTTCCTCCAGGATATCAGGGGACAAGCCATTGAGCTATCCAAGAAGTCCTGCTCCAGTTGCAAAACCTAACTCAAGTGTACCCAGGAGGGTGGATGAACCACTGTACACAGTACCCCAGAGCAATGCGGAATCCAAGATGTGAATCCAATGTGTTTCCAGCCCAAGACTGTTGATGAAGTATTTAATTTTTTAAAAGATTTGAGGTTTGTTCATATTTCAAAAGGAGGGTTAACAGGCTGGTAAAGATGCCTAAACAACTTCGTAAGAGGACATGGCACAAATACTTGGCAGGTCAGATTGTAACTGTGGAAGGAAAGAGTCAACATTTCAGGCCTTTAATCAGATCTGGTTAAAAAGTGGTGAATAATTCTGTTCTTCTACAAGGATAAATATCAATCCTTGTAGCCCATCATAGGCCTAATGAACCTCTGACAAGTCAATTGATGGATGGATGTTTCAAAGTTATTGAAAACACTGGTTTTGGCTCAATTGTATCATTTTTCTCTCCAATGTCAACTGTTTAAAAATTGATAAGTAGAAGAACACAATGCAAGAGGAAGCAGCAGGGAATAGGAAAACAGGTTACTCAATTTGTAAGACAAGAACACCAAAAGTAAACACTGGTCCCTTGGAAGCTAAGAATTAATTATGGGGAATAAGGAAATGTCAGAGAAATTTAACAACTATTTGGAGAGTGTCTCAGCACTGGAATCTGTTAAGGAAATAATTTCACAGGATAAAACACAAGAGATTCTGCAGATGCTGGAAATCTAGAGTCACAAACATGATGGTTTTGTGTTTGGCAGCATCTGTGGAGGGGAGTAAGTGATCAACATTTCAGACCCAGACTCTCCATCAAGCCTTCATCAGACTACCAGAATAAAACATGAAATCATGGATGAATACGGATCCATCATCTGAGGGAAATACTGTGTGGTGATAATTATCAAGAGGTTTTCTGCCCATGTTTTATTGATGTCTTGAGACTGTGGGTTCCAGAGTCAATACTTGTATCTCACATATCTACTCCTTCTGGCTGGTGTATTACCATGCTGCTATCATTTATTTATTCATTAATTTAGAGCCACACTGCGCAGCAACTCCCAACAAACCTGATTTAACCCTAATCTAATCAGAGGACAATTACAATGACCAATTAACCTGCCCGGTACTTCTTTAGACCATGTGAAGAAACTGGAGATTGGTTCTCATTTAATATCCACCATACATAATTCCATAACTCTAGAATAATCCCTTACAACACCTGACACATCCTCAGATTTCCTGCATATGTTCTGTTCCAATGTCACAACGGACCTAGTGATTTTCTTTTATTCCTCCTGTCCCATGATCCTCTCATATCCCTTTTGCCAATCAACTGTCCAGCTCTTGGCTCCATCCCTCCCCCTCCTGTCTTCTTTCATTTTGGATCTCCCCCTCCCACTTTCAAATCTCTTACCAGCTCTTTCAGTTAGTCCTGACGATGGGTCTTGGCCCAAAACGTCGACTGTACCTCTTCCTAGAGATGCTGCCTGGCCTACTGCGTTCACCAGCAACTTTGATGTGTGTTGCTTGAATTTCCAGCATCTGCAGATTTTCTCGTGTTTGCATTTTCTTTTATTTATATATTTAACATTCTCAATGTATTTGTACTGACTGTTGAGAATACAAAATAAATTAATTGCAGCCCTGTAATATTTCCACACTATATTGAGACAGATTTAAAGTGCAGACATTGGTTTGACACTCCTTTTAAATATGACCAAATTTTCACCTTTCCAGACAGTACACCTCTTTGTATTATAAAGCAGCAGACAGGAATGACTTCAATGTATGCTATGACATTAAGATTAATCTAACCACCAGTGGTTTCACTGTTAGAATTCTCATGCTTCACCTGACAAATCTGAAAAAAAAAAATCTCCCTTTCGGCACCGAATAGACAAAATAGACACAGACCAGGAGCAGGGATTGTCTACAGAACCCCTATTCACTCCACCATAATATTCTAATTTCTTCAAGTGCAGGCGATATAGCCTGAATAAACTGATGAGTACAGAGCTAGTGTTCTGCAGCATTAACAGACAATCATGCTTCCTGAAAGAATAGACATTTTCACTAACTTTTAAAATCATGCCAAATGCCTCCTTCCTGCTTCTAAAAGTTGATTTCATCACTGAAGTCATATACCCATTGTGCATTGCAAGCAATGCTGAACTTACCTTTTAGGAAAGCTAATTCTAATTTTAAAATATGAATTAATCTACTCTATTACCACATGTAATAAACTTGGCAAGATTCTGGGCAGTCTAAAGAAACTGTTTTATAGTGGGAGAAACAGAACTTCTCTTTTTGAAGTGAGAAGATTCCTACAAGCACCACCTAATCTGCAATCTTCCTGCCCTGTAAAAATAGAATGAACTTATAGTATGACAGCTATTAGACGGAGGCATTTAAATGACTTCTACAAAGCTCTGTCTTGTTAGTAAAAATATACACTAGGTCGTGATCTTACCATAATTATCATCTTACTTTCCATGAGCAACTACACAGGTCATACTGGCTCTATAAATTAAGCTACTCGCTGAATGAAACAAAGCATCCAAGCCCTTCCCATTCACTAGACCATTTAGAACATGCAGTATCATTTCCCGTATTACAATAGTGGCTACACTTCAAAATTATTTAATTAGGATGTCCTGCGGAAGTGAAAGGTGCTCTGAAAATACAACCCCTTCCTTACTTCCTGTCATAAACTTCCATGATTTTTCCAGAGCCAATAGTATTCATGGTATTAAAACTTCTATTTAGCACTTGGTGAGACTGTCTCTGAAGTATTGTGTGGAGTTTTGATTTCCTTACCTAAAAAGGATATTATTGCCATGAAGGGGAAGCAGCAAAGATTCACTTGATTAGTATTTGTTTAGGGAGTCTGTTGCCTAAATAAGGAGAGATTGAGTAGATTGGCCTCATAAAACAGTATTTAGAAAAATGAGTGGAGATTTCACCGAAATTTTTAACATTCTTACAGGGATTTACAGGCTGGATGCAGGAAGGATGATGCTCTTGGTTGAAGGGTCTGCAACTGATGGTCACAATCTCAGAATAAAAGATCCCTTGTTTTGGATTGAGATTAGGAGAAATTTCTTCCCGTAAAGCATAGGGAATCTTTAAAATTCCTCACCAACAAAAGGCCTATGGAATAGTTCATTGATATCATTCAAAAATGGATCAATAGATTACAGGATATCAAGGCAGCTGAGAGATATAGGAATGGTGCAAGTAAATGGCACTGTGGGAATGAACAGTGGTGCAGACTCAAAGGGCCTTCTCTTATTCCTATTTCTTATGTTCTTACTTTGAGTTATGAACCATTGTGAAATTTGCAGATACATATCCTGAAAAAGCCAAGTCCAATGGACAGTGAAGAAACTGTCACATAGTAACCAGACTTTTGTGACATTAGACATGTCAGGAATTTTTAAATTAATTTAAATAAACCAGTTTCTTTAAATAAAGCCTCACGTGATGTTACTTCAATGCACAACTGAACATGAGAAATCTTTTGTATTAAAGAGAAATATGTAAATATTACCATATAGGTAACTCAAGTATTTGCATCGTTTAAATACCATTTTGTTAAAGCCTGCTGCACATCAGTAAAAGCTGAATACAATCTCAAAGATTTGATTTATTATTTATTTATTTATTTATTTTAAAACAGTAGTGGGGCTGCTTAGCCC
Source organism: Mobula birostris (assembly GCF_030028105.1). Classification (NCBI taxonomy): domain Eukaryota; kingdom Metazoa; phylum Chordata; class Chondrichthyes; order Myliobatiformes; family Myliobatidae; genus Mobula; species Mobula birostris. Next base: position 140,056,901 of record NC_092371.1, on the reverse strand, counting down.
ATCTGGAACTAGATTCAACCAATCAGCGATTTTGTGCTTTTGAGAGGAAATATAATGCTAGTTGGATCATCAATTTGATAATTGGATGGAACTGTGAAGCCAAAATGACAGAAAATGGCATTTAGTTTGTCTACACATGGCCATCTAAACCATAGGGATGAGGAAATCTAATCTAAGAATTAGCAGTAATCAGACTTTGCAAGAGTTAAGTGTTACGAATGGGTCAGCATACCTGAGCTGGAGAGAAGAAATACTAGCCAAACCTCCTAGCAGCCATGGAGTGTGATTTAAGGAGTGTACATAGAACATTTTAAGGAGGAGAGCTCTCAGAATGTGTAAGCCATATTTGAGCTTCAGTGCTTCATTAGTTGGAGCAATACAACGTTCCAAGATGGAATGCTATCAGATGGGGTTATGAGATAAGAATCAAATTTATTATCACTGACATACGTTGTGAAATTTGTCATTTTGTGTTATCAGTGACACAAAGACATAAAATTAGTATTAATTGTAAAAAAAAAACAAATACACAGATAGATAGATGGATGGATAAATGGTGTGAAAGAGGAATAGCGAAGGTTCAGGGACTGTTCAGAAATCTGATGGTGGAGGGGAAGAAGCCGTTCCTAAAATGCTGAATGTAGGTCATCAGGCTCCTGTACCTCTTCCCTGATTATAATAGTGAAAAGAGGGATGGTAAAGATTCTGAATAATGGGTGCCATCTTCCTGAGGCATCAGCTTCAGACGATGTCCTCGATGGTGGGAAGGTTTTTGCCCATGATGAAGCTGCTGGATAAACAAGCGTCTGCAGCCCTTTGAATGCAGCACATAGGAGCCTGCAAACCAGGCGGTGCTGCAGCCAATCAGAGTGCTCTTCGCCATACGTCATTGGTGACATATCAAGTCTCCTCAAACTCACTCAGTGGCTTGGTGGTCTGCACCAATATTATGAGGAAAGGAGCCAGTCTTCCAAAGTAATTGGAGCATTATAGACTGATCAGTGCAAACCCATGTTGAGATCTCCCTGAAATCAATTACACTTGAGTTTATATTTGTTCCTGATTCACTTATGATGACCATCTATGAAGTTAAATAGACATTCTATTTCTGCAGGATTAATTTTATTTATCCAATTACTCACTAGATATTTACAAAAATATTTTCTATCATGTGGCTTGTGAAGATTCATAATTATGTACCTTTTTTTAGTTCCCTGGTCCATAATAATCAACATAGTATACTACAAGCCAATATCCTAAACCTACAACCACAAGGCTGTGTTTGGTATGAAAAGTGTACAAAATATCTCCTACATGGGTCGGCTCTGTATGCCGTTCAGGCACAGGCAGGTTGAATGCCCCCCTTCAACACAAAGAGAGACAATGAAGAAGCATCCTCAAAATGAGTGAAGCCAAGTCCAATTTCCCTGCCAGTGAATATGTTGAAAACATCAGTAGTTTAAAGCAAGGCTTCTGAAGCACAAAATCTAGGCATGGGCAAGTCCCAAAGAACGAAAAATCCAAGTTCTCTTTTATGAACTTGTTCTGTGATTTCCTGTATGAATGAACTGGAGGCACGTTCCCCTGTTCTAACCAACCCTCCTTCCTCCTACCGTTCCTCCTTGTGCTCTAGTGTTGCCTATGGCAACCACATCTCTCAGCAATCCATTTATCAGCACCCCTGCATGCTGGTTTTGGCTCAGTGATAGCACTCCCACCACTTAGCCATAAAGTTATGTGCTCAAACTTCCTTCCAGAAATCAGAGCTGCCGTTGGTGTGCAGTCATAACAGAGTTCAATTTCACCAGAGACAAACCGGTTACTTAATTCATTAGCACCTGCTCTGCACAAGTCCATTGCTGCATTACAAAACAGATGTTTTTCAAATACTTTACCAGTTGTTATCACATTGCAGCATCCTGAATATGTGAAGAATGTTATTTGATGCATTACATCTCTATAGAGAGACATAGAACAACAGTAAAGGGCTGACAAATTGAGGGGAAGGAATTAAAATTCCTCTCTGGCCCATTTAACTTATTAGAAACTAGATCAGGAGGCCCTGTAATCATGCCTTCATGGTTGTGCATTTCACCAACCTTTTATAAAACATGATCTCCAACTCTGTCACAAATGATCCAGGTCTCTTTTGAAGAACTACAGAAGGCTATCAAAATCCAAAATAAAAAAAAACACACACACACAAAAAAAACCAGAAATATGTTCTGAATGTCAACAGTCCTCTAGGGAACAAAAAAAAACACCTACGATCTGAGCATGTGACTTATACATGTGAATTTTTGATCTATTAAACTGGAATGATCTAATGAAGGGAACATTATACAGTTTCTCAGCTGCTCTATATATTTCCCTCAGTCTGTGCCTAAATCTTTTGCTCCATAACAAGAATAGATTCAGATTTTTAAGCCTTTTCAAATAGGCGAGGTTTCAAATCTTTAAAACATTTCCTGTGGCATTCCTTTGAACCTTTACATTAAATTCTGATTAACCAACAATAAAGGACTGAAGTTGAGCAAAGAACTTGAAATAGTCTAGCTAAGGTTTTGTATATGGACTAACAAGAGTCTTACACAAGTTCATTTGGTTTATCTAGAGCTTCTAGACATTTCCCTTGATTCTTTGGTGCTGCAAGACTGAATGCCATTCTGCTCCACGTACTGTGTAGAATTTTTCCTGTACATATTACAATCTTCTGGTTTAAATATTGTTCAGGCCATTGGCAAACTTACAAACCACTCATAACATATCTGAACATACAAACATACGAGCAGGAATAGGTTACTCAACCACTTGAAACTAATCTGCCATTTAATAAGATCATGACTGACCTGATTGTAGCCTCACTCCTCACTGTTATTACTGCTATTATGCTCTCACTCCCCTTAAGAATATTCAAGGCTCTTCATCTATCATGCTTTGAAGAGAGGATTCCAAAGATATGCAAGTATTTAAGAGAAAAAAAACTCTCCACACCTGCCTTAAATGGATGGCCCTTTGTTTTAAAGCAATATTTCTGGTTTGGCATTGTTCCACAAGAGGAATCATTTTTTCCACATTAACCACATCAAGATTCCTCTGGAGTTTATACATTTCTGTCAAGTCCTCTCTCATTCTTCTGAACTCTATTGGATACAAACCTCATCAATCTAACACCAATTTAAAGTATTAGTTTAGTAAACATTTCCTGTATTGCTTAATATCATTAAGCTGTTAATATCCACCCTTCAATGAGGAGATCAATGTCACAGTACTCCAGATGTAGCCTCACCAATCACCTATGTAACTGAAATATAGCCTAACTAACTCTTGTACTTAATTCTGCTAGCAAGAAGTAAATTTATTTTGTTAGGTTTCCTAATTATTTGCTGCATCTGCATAACATACATTTACAAATCATATATCAAATCACTTAGGTAACTTTTGCATTTCAATCCACTGCAATCTCTCATTATTTAGATAATGGGTATCTTTTTAATTTTTCATGGCAAATGGACAATTTCACGTTTTCCCATATTATCGCCATTGTCCAGATCTTTGCCTGCTCACTTAACCAATCATTATTTATTTGTAACCTTCTAATGACCTCCTTGCAACTTAGTTTCCTACTAATCCTTATACCATCAGCAAGTTTTCAACTAAAACTAAAGGTATCTTCAACTAAGCCATTTATATACATTTTAAATAGTTCCTGTCTCCACAGATTCTTGCTAATTTGCTAAGTGCTTTAATTTTAAAATTTCCAGCACCTAAAGGTTTTCCTTATTTAATGACAATTTTCTGTCTGTGAAAATGTAGACAATTTCTAATCATCTTGAATGGAATGTGGAAGCATATTAGGTATAAGAATCTATGGTGACAGAGAGAACAAGGAGTTTTAAGAAAACCTACACTCAAGCACAAGGGTAGTTCATAAAAGCTTCTGAAATTATTAATTGTTTTGAAAAGGTGAATGGGGAAAGACTATTAAGTGGGGGGCCACAGATCATAGATTTCAAAATGTCACTGAAATTGCCAAGCAGCTAGCTGCATCAAGAATGCTCTGTCATCTGATGTAGTTGTAGCAGCAATTATCCCCCTTTTAATGAAAATTAGATAAGAACCCAGGGGCCACTTTATTAGGTACACTTGTACATCTGCTTGTTAATGCAAATACCTAATCAGCCATTCATGTGACAGCAACCCAATGCACAAAAGCATGCAGACATGGTCAAGAGATTCAGTTGTTGTTCAAACCAAACATCAGACTGGGGGAAAAAAGTGTGATCTAAGTGACTTTGACCATGGAATGATGGTTGGTGGCAGACAAGTTGGTTTGAGTATCTCAGAAACTGCTGGTCTCCTGGGATTTTCATGCGCAGTCTCTAGAGTTCATAGAGAATGGTGCGAAAAACAAAAAAAAAAAAAAAAAAAAAAAAAAAAAAATACGTCACTGAGCAGCAGTTCCATGGGTGAAAATGCCTTATTAATGAGAGAGGTCAGATTGGTTCAAGCTAAGAGAAAGGTGTCAGTAATTTAAATAGCCAGGTGTTAAAAAAGCCATGTGTAGAAGAGCTTCTCTGATGTGGATCTGCAAGTGGATGGGCTACAGCAGAAGAAAACTACACTGGCTTCCACTCCTGTACCTAATAAAGTGGACACAGTGTTTCAGATAGAGGGCCAGGACCAAAGGCATGAGATTAATACCGTTATGTCAAAAAATAACACAAGCACAAAGGGATGGATTTCCCCAAACTACAATAAACTCACAAAAGTAGTATTTTGTTAGATGGAAGTTAGATTTTTACAGAAGTTATTTTGAATAAGATGAAGGAAATCTGTCAATTAGGAATGCCATCTGGTAAATGAAGACGACTGACTGAGGGAAGTGAGAACATGATTTTTAAATCAATGTAAAAGAGGGAAAATCACTGAAATGAATTATTCAGTTCAAAAGCTATAAAAACTGGAAGTGTAATATTCAGTGGATTTACTCCATTAATCCACTTGCCAGTTAAGTTGTTCCAGCATCATGCTGCCAGATTTTGATGCAAGAGACCTTGGACTAGTAGTGTGTGGTTAATAGCATGGAGAAAGTTCATTTTGGGCGTGCCATTGGGGAAACAGCGTGGGAGAGGAGAAACAAACTCTTCCCATTGAATCAGAATCAGGTTTATTGTCACTGACGTAAGTCATGAAGTTTATTATTTTGTAGTAACAGTACACTACACTTAAGTTCTGTGTAGAGGGATACCTTGAGGATTCTCTTAAGTCCATGAAATATGAGATTTCAGAGGGGTCTGGAAGCTAGTTTAGAGAGCTTTGACCTGAAAGGTTAACTATTTCCATTTCAACAAATGCTACAGTTTTATTACTGTACTGTGAGTTTCACCTACCTAAATCTAATAGATAATACTGTACCATCTTCAAAATAGTGACAAAATTGATCCAGAACTGTTTCAAATGACAGCTGTTGCAACTGGCAAAGAAATACAATTTATGACAGCTTGTAGTAGTCTTCCACAAACTAAAGAAAAACATTGGGTTCATGGAAAAATTATGCAGGTTATTCCTCTATGCAGCTGTAATCAATTCATGGACAATGTTAGGGAGCACACTAGAGTTATGTGAATACAGCAGATATTAATTCAAGCAAGAATGAGTTCTTATTGTAAATTGCAAGCAGTAAATTGAAGTTAAAAGCAGGCTCTCCCACAAACTAAGGCTACATCCACATTAGAACAGATAATTTTGAAAATGCAAACAGGAATTCCGCAAATGCTGGAAATTCAAGCAACACACATAAAAGTTGCTGGTGAATGCAGCAGGCCAGGCAGCATCTCTAGGAAGAGGTGCAGTCGACATTTCAGGCCGAGACCCTTCGTCAGGACTAACTGAAGGAAGAGTGAGTAAGGGATTTGAAAGTAGGAGGGGGAGGGGGAGATCCAAAATGATAGGAGAAGACAGGAGGGGGAGGGATGGAGCCAAGAGCTGGACAGGTGATTGGCAAAAGGGATACAAGAGGATCATGGGACAGGAGGTCCGGGAAGAAAGACAAGGTGGGGGGGGAGGGGACCCAGAGGATGGACAAGGGGTATATTCAGAGGGACAGAGGGAGAAAAAGGAGAGAGAGAAAGAATATGTGTATAAAAATAAGTAACAGATGGGGTATGAGGGGGAGGTGGGGCATTAGCGGAAGTTAGAGAAGTTGATGTTCATGCCATCAGGTTGGAGGCTACCCAGACGGAATATAAGGTGTTGTTCCTCCAACCGGAGTGTGGCTTCATCTTTACAGTAGAGGAGGCTGTGGATAAACATGTCAGAATGGGAATGGGACGTGGAATTAAAATGTGTGGCCATTGGGAGATCCTGCTTTCTCTGGCAGACAGGGTGTAGGTGTTCAGCAAAGCGGTTTCCCAGTCTGCGTCAGGTCTCACCAATATATAAAAGGCCACATCGGGAACACCAGACACAGTATATCACCCCAGCCGACTCACAGGTGAAGTGTCGCCTTACCTGGAAGGACTGTCCGAGGCCCTGAATGGTGGTGAGAGAGGAAGTGTAAGGGCATGTGTAGCACTTGTTCGGCTTACACGGCTAAGTGCCAGGAGGGAGAGCAGTGGGGAGGGATGGGGGAGAAAACAAATGAACAAGGGAGTCACGTAGGGAGCGATCCCTGCAGAATGCAGGGGCGGGGGGGTGGGGAGGAGGGAAAGATGTGCTTAGTGGTGGGATTAATTTTGAAAATATCAGTTTCACATAAAAACAATAGGCATCCATACCAGGCATTTTTCAAAATACCTCCATCCACATTAGAACAGATATTTGGGCAAATCTCCTCCTAGTGGGCACATACAGAAAACCAGCAACAAGGAAACAGTAAACTTGGTACACATTTGTCCAGTTACAGTCTTGAAAAACTTAAAAGGAAATTGCCAAACAAAAGACTTGGTGCAGGTTTATCCAGAAACATTTCCTACAGCCATAGTCTCTTCACCAATGAAAGGGACAACAGCTACAACTAAATGCAATAAGGCTTGTTACTGGGCAAAAGTGAAATTTGCTGTTACTTCATTTGTTTGCCTTTACTTTTGCCATGTCTTTGTGTATTATATTTAACATGTGCAATAAAATGAGTTACTGGGAAAAAGTGACAATTGCATCTATTGAATATTTACACAAGCAATACATTAATAATGTTACATAAGCATGGCAGTGGATGAACCCAAGTGCAGAATATGGGCACAGGAGCAGAGTCGGGAGGGGTTATCACCATAGCAAGCATGGAATCAGTTTCCTGGAGAGTCTTTACCTGAAGTCTTGGGTTTGGAGAGAATCCAGGAGCAATGCTAGACTTAGGACTAACAGTCCTAAGAACCATAAAACAAGGTTACTTACACCAAAATCAACCAACAAAGTGGCAACTCCTTGTTGTGATCACAGGGTCTTTATCCTGCATTTTCAGATGGAAAGCAGGTGTGTGTAGTTAGTGGAACCTGGGAATGATTGGAAATTAAACCAGAGGATTGAGGCCCAATTCCTGAGGTAAATAGTAAGGTGGGGGGATTGCCAGAAAGGACCATGACAAATAAAGCGCCTTGTTAAATGTATAAAACATGTCTGCATCAGTGTTATCTTGTATTTCCATACAATGTTACATTAGGCTGTTACACATCTATTTTCAGATGTTGTTGTGGTGTCGGAAGTTGCGTTCAAGAAAACAATGAAATGCCACACTGCCACCACCATTTGTTCCAGCACGTCATGACAGCGTTTTTAAAATTAGCTGGTTACCCCGTACACACTACAACGGCCAACCGACGTTTTCAGATCTAAACACTCTGGTGAGTGTTTTAGAAAAGCTCCATTTTCAGAGGAGGAAAACGCCGTTTCAATGTGGACAGAGGGTCAAAATGAAGAGGAAAAAGCTTCGGTTATGGATTTATCCGGTCTAGTGTGGACGTAGCCTAAGGGATGTGGTTTGCAAAATTGTAACCATGATATATTTGCATAAATGTTAAGACAATAGGGTTGTGTTAAGGGGCGACTATGGGTTTAAGTAATTTGCAATATTTCTCTTCTTGTCCGTATCTACCACCCCATAAGCCTCCACATCCAGGACATCATTCTGTGCAACTTCTTCCATCTCCAACAGGATCCTATCACTAAACACATCTTTTCCTGACCCCACCCCCAACTCTCCATTTTCTGAACGGATTGCTGTCTCTATAACTCCCTTGTCAACACACTCATCCCCATTGATCTCCTTTATGGCACTTATCTCAGCAAGTGGGACAAGTGCTACACCTTCTCCCTCACCACCATTCAGAGCCCCAAGCAGTCCATCCAGGTGAAGTAACACGTCTCCTGAAGTCTGTCAGGGTCATCTACTATATCTACTACTTCTGTTGCTGCTTCCTCTACATCGATGACACCTGTTGTAGACTGGGGGACTGCTTCATTGAATACCTTCGCTCTGTCCACTACGACAAGCGTGATTTCTAGGTGGCCATATATTTTAATTCTACTTCCCATTCCAATTCCAATGTGTCAGTCCATGGCCTCCTCTAATGCCATGATGAGGCCACACTTAAGTTGGAGGAACAACACATCATATACCACCTGGGTAGCCTCCAACCTGATCTCATGAACATCGATTTCTCGACTTCTGTAAATTTCTCTCCCTTCCTCATTCTCTCTCTTTTTCAATTCCCTATTCTGGCTCCCTTCTTACCTCTTCCCTTCTCTTCATCTGCTCATCACCTCTCTCTGGTGCCTTTCCTCCTTCCCTTTCCCCCATGTACTCCTTCCCCTCCTTCTACTTTCTTCTTCTGGCTTTCTCCCACTTTCTTTTCAGTCATGTTGAAGGGATTTGGGGCTTGACCCAAAATATTGACTCTTCCTAGAATGAAGGTTTGCTAGTGCTAAATGAGAGGGAGGGTGTTAAACTTAAGCTGCAGGGGGATGGAAACCAGGATGCTAGAATAGTGGAGTGCTTATGGAGAAAGATGTTGTTAACCCCACATACAAAGTCAGCAATCAAAAGATTGCACTACTATTCTAAGATGCTTATACTTCAATACAATGAGTATTGCAAAAAGGCAGGTTGGCTCAGGGCATGGATCAGCAAGTGGAATTATGGCATTGTAGCTATTAGTGAGACTTAGTTGCAGGAGGGGCAGGACTGGCAGCTCAATGTTCCAGGATTCCATCATTTTAGACGTGATAGAGCAGGAGGGGTGGTGTTACTAATAAGTAAAAATGTCGTGGTAGAGCTCAGTCAGGACAGACTGGAGAGCTTGTCTGGTAAGGTTTTATAGGTGGAACTGAGGAATGAGAAATGTTTGACCACGTGATGGAACTATATTATAGATCATCCAACAGTCCGCAGGGTTTAGTGGAGCAAATTTGTAGAAAGGTCGCAGACTGTTGCAAGGAACATGAGGTTGCGATAGTCGGTGATTTTAACTTTCCATACATTGACTGGGGCTCCCATACTGTAAAAGGACTGGACAGGAAAGATATAGTCAAATGTGCTTCGGAAAGTTTCCTTAATCAGTACACAGAAGTCCCAATGAGAAAAAGTGTGATACTAGAACTCCTATTACAGAATGAGACAGGGCAGGTGATAGGAATTTGTGTAGAGGAACACGTTGCATCTGGTGAGCAAGAGAAGTAGTGGATGCGGAGTCGATCTTAACATTGAAGAGAAATTTGGATAGGTACATGGATGAGAGGGGTATGGAGGGCTATGATCCGAGTGCAGGTCAAGGGGACTAGGCAGATTAATGGTTGGACACAGACTAGATGGACTGAAGGGCCTGTTCCTTTGCTGTTGTGCTTTTTGACTCTTTATTTCCCTTCATTATTGCTGCCTCATTTTATTCTTGTTTAGCTGCAGAACTATCAAAGATGGCATTGCCAAGATTTAATGGGCAAATGTACTTCTCTAATTAGTTGTAGTGTTACACACACCTCTAACCTGCACAATGGGCACTCCTCACATCGAAGAACTGCTTCATGCACAGATAATTGACTCAAATATGTAGACTATTATATTGGCAAACACGAGGAAATTCAAGTAACACACATAAAAGAAGAGCTAGTAAGAGATTTGAGCTTACTATCTCTTCTTTCAGTTAGTCCTGACGAAGGGTCTCAGCCTGAAACGTCGACTGTACTTCTTCCTAGAGATGCTGCCTGGCCTGCTGCGTTCACCAGCAACTTTTATGTGTGTTGCAGACTATTATATTGTTTATTGTGTTGATGGCAAAGTGACAGCACATTTCACATGTCTCACTATCTGAATAGCACTGCTGATGCATTATGACCTGTTTTACAATATTATACAAATTCCGTTGCTTCCCTAAGGAATCAATGCTCAATTCCTGAAGTTTGTGAAATTTACCTGAGGAAATCTTTTGCTGCAGAGCAAGGACATTATTGGCATTAAACAGTTGGATGATAGAAGTTGTGAAAAATATCTGAAGCTGGATATTATCTAGCTTGTCCAATGCAAATACCCAATTAGACTCACTCTACTATGTCTCTTAACGGCATTGTAAATACTTGCCTTCAGCTATTTTTTCATCAATTCTATTTTAATTTTTACTATACTAACCCTGCTTTCTCAATTCTGTTGGGTAAGGCATTCTATGTCACCACAAATCACCATGTGAAGTGTTTGTCCTCACATTGGCAAGGTTTCCTTTACCAAGCACCATTAACCTAGGTCCTTTGATCTTTCTGTTCCTGGAAACAAACCTTTGATCCTTTATGAAAAACTGAAATGATTTTATAAATCTCTACTAATTATTTTAATCTTCCCTCCTTGAGGGAGAAAACCCTATAATTTTTCAAGAAGTCAAGGAGATGTGATGTATCCAAAAGAGGTGATATTTATTTGCAATTCTGTACAATTAAACCACTCACATGCTGAGACATTTTCATTGACTGCATGTCATGATGCATTGGACATTCCTACAAATGAGAAAAAACTTCCATTACTATTGGCTGTCAGAGCCAATTAAGGATTTTGGACCAGAATTGTCTTCGGCAGAATGATTGAGCATTGGGAAATCCTGTTTTTTTATGTAATAGACATTATCTAATGCAAGGCCTTTGCTCTTCTTACAATGGTTCTAACACGTTTTCATATCACCGAATAAAGATAGTTCTAGCAAGAGTTGCAAAGGTCTCCATAGTGCAGCTATCCACACTGGATCACAAACAAAATTAGTCAATCAAGCACATAGAGAACAATTTGTGCTGCTGTGTCTGTGAGGCATGTAGAGGCGCTTAGCCAATAGAACTGAATTATTGTATTGCATCTGGCTCGGGTATGAGCAGACCCAAGCTTGCGCTTTATGTTACCATGTTGACGTACAGCAAGAGTTTAAAGAATCTGACCCACATATGCTTTGTACAAAAAGAATCAATAGTAGATAAAGGTCTTTAACCTGCTGTCTGACTCATTCCTCTTTTCTCTTATCATCCTGTGCAGAATGGATGGAACATTCATCAAAGCTGAATTGTTTGACACAGAGTGACCTCATGACAGATATTGCGAACACAGTTTGAGCTGCTCCCTAGCTGTTCATTATCAATTAGCACTTGCGCTAAAAACACGTGATAGCGTAGTGCAAGGGCAGCACGCTAGCGTGGCGGTTAGTGTAACGCTTTACAGTGCCAATGATCGGGGTCAATTCCCGCCGCTGTCTTTTAGGAGTTCATACGTTCTCCCCATGGCCGCGTGGATATCCTCCGGGTGCCCCAGTTTCCTCTTGCATTCCAAAGATGTACGGGTTAGTGAGTTGCAGGCATACTATGTTGGCAGTGGAAGCATGGCGACACTTGTAAGATGCCCCCAGCACATCCTCAGTCTATGTTGGTTGTTGACACAAGCATCATACCTCACTGCATGTTTCAATGTTTCAATAGATGTGACAAATAAGCAAATCATTAGTCTTTCATCTTTTTAATCAAGGTGAATCTGCTTCCATTTATTTTGATAATAAGAGGGTAAAACTCGATTCTTCTAGATTTCATTGCAAGAACCATGGATCATCAATACAATGTCTCAAGGGACTCCTATGCAGACTGCTGGATAAATCATAATAATACACACTTGCATTCAAATGTTTTAATGTTTGTCCAAACTTTAATTTAATGGAGTCAATAACCTATCTGTTTTAAAACTATTAACAATCCTACTTTAATAGCAGTCAGTGGGATTTATTGCAAAAGTATGAATATGCCCTTGACTGCTTTTGTTAATGCGTAGGTAATGTAACAGAATCAAATCTCTGCAAATGTCTGTTTACATACAGAGTCAGTCTTTGTTCTCCAATTTCCTGTCTTTGTAATTATTGACTGCATTTCATTTTCTTGAATGGCAATGTTATTTACTCAGTAGCATGACAAATTGATTTTATATTCAACTTCCAGTACTAAAATTTGCTTGGCACATTCTTAATCAGTTGATGGACGCTGAACCAAGGAAAGAGCTCTTCTGAGGGATGTCCAAAAGCTAGGTCAAGTAGGTGAGATTTGAGGACATAAGGTGAGTATATAGGAGGGAATTTCTGATAGATGCCTACAGTCATAGAACCATAGAATAGAATTTTGTATTAACCCCATTTCCCTACACTTGTTCCATATGCTTTCACATTCATGTGCTGGCTATTTTTAATAAAACATGGAAACATACACTGAAATGCATCGTTTGCATCAAATCAAATCAGTGAGCATTGTGTTGGGCAGCACACAAGTGTTGCTGTGCTGCCAGTGCCATCATAGTATGCCCACAACTTACTAACCCTAACCATACCTCTTTGGAATGTGGGAGGAAACTGAAGCATGCAGATAAAACCCATGCAGTCACAGGGAGAATGTACAGACAGTGGTGGGATTCGAATCCTCATCTTACAGCCGGTGCTGTAAACCAATATACTAATCACTACTTAAATGCTGTCGTCAACCCAGCTCCAACCTCTGGGAATGTATTCCAGATATTTACCTAATTCTAGGTGAAGTAGGTGTTCATCATGTCCCTTCTTAATATTTCCCCACTCTCCTAAATCTTAGTCCTCTAGATTTATCCCAGTGGATAAGCTCCTACAACCTATTCAATGCTCCTAAAGGCATGTGTCTTAAACAGCCTCTGACAACCAAGTCCAGCTCCTGGCTTTCACATATGGCTTAGCTACTAAGCCCAACGCACCATTTCTAATGATAGGAGAAGGGGCAAAGGTGGGTTACTGGAGCATTAAAACCAGTGGCTTCAGGCAGATGGAGCTTGCCAGCCGTGGTTGGCAACTCATCTAGGAGAAGGAAAACTCTCATCTCAAACCTTCCCTGCTTGTGGCTATACTCACTCATTGGGAAGGCCTCACGAGTTAACCTCGAGGAAAAATCCAGAGTTGGAGTCCTTAAAGTAGTCCTACATTGAGTTCAACACTGACTGGACACTCCTGTGACACCAGAATGTCCAGAAAAGAATTAAAAATCTCAGCCAGAGCCTGGTAATCTCTCACCTTATCTTTTGCAGCAGCCAAAAATAAATTTCATCTAATACAGGGGACTTGTAACTGTGATCAAAGTCACTGTGGAGACACTCAAGGTGGTGATATAGAAGCCTTTATTCATCACAGCAAGCAGGCATTCTTCTGGAAACTCTCTTAGTAGAGGTTCACAAATCAAAAAGTGCATTACAGTTTTATTCTCTTAAGATCAAAGGTAACAGTAGGTGATTCAATACAATTTCAATAGTTACAATGACATTGTTTACTTCAATACTTTGGGTTGACAGTGCTTCCTTTGAGTTACATATCAACAGTGGGAGACACCTCTGAATGTTCAAACACCACTGCTGTGAAAAACTAATTAAAACAGATATTCTGAAAACTTCTGAAGATGGAGAGCCAGACACCCAACTTTTGCTGAGTGATAGTATCGGTCTCGTTTACAAGCTTCCTTGAACTTGCTTACATTGATGAAAATTACTTAATCCCACAGTGACGTATTTTGATACAAGCCAAGTAACACAAACCATAGTCTTAATGTTTAATTGATGCATATACAAGCATCTCATGGTCGCCATTTTGCAAACCATATCTCTTAGTCTGTGGGCCAGCCTGTGTTCCACTGGGATTGTTTATTTGTAGATGTGTGCTTTTAACTTCAATTTACTGCTTGCAATTTGCAATTTACATCAAGAACTGAAGAATGGTTCTTGCTTGAATTAATATTTGTTATAGTCACATAACTCCAGAATACTCCTATAGGACGTATCTGCCTATAAACCACCCAAGGCATTAATTGCCTCTTCTTTGTTTTTAGAGACCTGGATTAGAGAGGATTTTGCAAAGTCAGGAGGTAAAGTTGCCATTCTCAAATGTGTTGTGGGGAGTTACAAAATGGGTTGCTGTCACTCCTCATTTAAATAAAACACTGGCACACAGTCGAGAGAAATTATTATTAGGCATGAGGCTGAACCAGTTATTTAAAGTGGATGAGCTGAAACAAATCTGAAAGCCTACATTACCAAGGAGTTGAACAGTGGTCAAAGATTAGATGAACAGAGTGGGTAAGAGGAAGCTTTACAGCTCCACGGCAGCGTAGCAGTTAGCACAATGCTTTACAGTACAGATGACCCGGGTTCAATTCCTATCACTGCCTGTAAGGAGTTTGTGCTGTCTCCCGGTGACTGTGTAGCTTTCCTCCAATGTTCCAGTTTCCTCCCAAAGACCTACCAGTTTGTAGGTTAGTTGGTCATTGTAAATTGTCCAATAATAAGGCTAGGATTAAATCGATGGCTTGCTGGGTGGCATGGCTCAAAGGCCGGAGGGGCCTATTCCCTGTTGTATCTCAGTTGATCAATCAGTAAATAAATAAAATGTAAAAGCCATTTGAACAAGTACATGGGTAGGAAAGGTATAGCGGGATATGGGCCAAATAGGACAAGTGGAACAATTTAGTCAGCATGGAATAGATGGGCTAAAGGACCAGCTTCCATGCTTTAATATTCTATGACTCTACAGAAAAAAGACATTAATAAGGAGATTGGGGCCATGTGACAATGCAAACCTATGAATGAGCAGTTTAAATTTCCTTGGATATCTAGAATAGCCTAAGGTCATTGTTGAGTAATTAGGTGGAGAATTAGAGCTGGGTATTGTCAGCTCACTTATGGAAGGTATTTGAATGTCTGCAGATGATATTACCATAGGGCAGTATACAGGATGAGAAGGCCAAGAAATAGATCCCTGCTAAAAGTCAGTGTAAAATGTGTTGGGATGAAAAGGGATAATTGGTTAAACCAAATGAATGTGTTTCCACCTAACTTGACAATAGAAAGGCGGTACCAGATGTAAATTGTCTGGTTAGCCAAACAGGAGGAAGGGCAAACACATCTTACCTTTGATGCATGGAGAGATTCCAGAAGAGATCTAAGGTACCTGGCAGCAGAAGTGAGAGAAGGTGATCAATTCAGGAACATAAGGGAGGAAAGGCAGATGGGATGCAATCATGAAAGAAAGGAGGCCAAGCATTTTGGGTAAATTTATGAAAAAGTACTTAGAGTAGTTAATTTAGAGTGCAAGAAGACAGGAGCAGAGATAATGAATGGGTGATTAAGATGCCACAAAAGCAGGGGGTTAGCATGACGCTATTACAGCTCGGAGTGCTGGAGTTCAGAGTTCAGTTCCGGCAACCTCTGTAAGCAAGTTTGTACATTCCTTCCCATATGTGTGTGGGTTTCCTCTGGGTGCTCCTGTTTCCTCCCACACTCCAAAGACATACAGGTTAGTAGGTTAATTGGTCACAGTAACTTGTCTTATGATTAGGCTGGGGTTAAATTGGAAGGTTGCTGGGTGGTGTGGTTTGAAGGGATGGGAAAGCCTATTCTGCATTGTTTCTCTAAATCAGGGGTTCCTCACCTGGAATCCACAGAGTCTTTGCTTAATGGTATTGGTCCATGGAATAAAGAAAGATTGGTAACCCCTGCTCTAAATAAAAATTAAATAAATCTCAGTCTGAGTGATAAAGTAGTTTTGAGTTATATGCACCTACAACATGAGTGTGGAGTGGGTAAGGTGAAGCACAAGTCTCAGCTTCATAAAACTTGGAAATACTCTATCTTGTGGCTTTGCTTTATAAAAGAGGTAAATTATATTAGTTACATTAACCAGAAAATAGCAAATGCTGCAGTCTTTGAGAAATGATAGCCTAAGCTTGATTTCATCTGATAATATTATAATTTGGCCGTTCTGCCAATCTTCTAACATAATAGTCACCTGGTCTAAAATGAACAGGTTAGAATGTGCAAAAATAACTCATAAAATAATTTAGCCTGAATAAGCACATTAGCTGGAATGACCACCAAAGAAATTGATACCCTTAAAATAGTAAGATGACTAAACTAAATTGTAAGAAGCAAGATGCTGAGATCTATCATAAAAAAACTTCTAACCACCCTGAAGTTACACTAAACATGATTCAGATATATAATTCAGCAATGTAGACGTAATTAGGCAAAGGCATATGATAGTTTTTTTGCTGCAATATAGTTAGAAAAGTGTTTCATTTCCACGACTTGACTGGAAAATAGTTCCTGCATCATAGCGTTGACCCCTGGTTAAATGTGGATCAAACACAAGCCTGAATTTCAGTGGGTGAAATTGCCTGATTTAGCAGTTGGTATTCACCAGCAACTTACCCACACCCAATGCAAGATGATCTAAATATAATTCTGATTATGCCGAGGTTGCCTTGAGCTGCCAAGTGTAGAGCAGGGTGGCCAATGACACTTTGCTCTTATTTTATTATGCAGAAAGCAGTATTAGGACCTTCAAGGATAAAACTTACAAGAGACAAAATTCAAAGCTTTTTATTCTGCAGTGGAGCTGGTCTAGGCAGTGCCATCTTGAGATGCAATATAGAAAAATAAACAACATCACTACTCTGCAGTTCCCTTAATCATCATTGCCAAAATCATTGAAGTTTGAAACAAAAACAGAAAATGTTGGAAAAAATGTTGAATGGTGGAGCAGACTTTGTGAGCCAAATGGCCTGCTTCTGCTCCTATATCTAATGGTCTACTTCGCAGATTAAACAGCCTCTGGTGGCGCAATGACATCAGCGCCGGACTCCGGAATGAAGGTTCCTGGGTTCGACTCCAGTCGGGGCCACTCCCGAGTACACTTTCCATCCGTGCCAGGTTGAGTGTCGATATACAACTCGATCCCGTAAAGTAAAACAGGGAACAATACTGCAAAATGTCTGTGTGAGGAGTGGCGTGCCACACAGTCTCTCTCTCGCTCCGCGCCTTGTAAAGGCATGAAAAAGACATCGTCCCGCCAACATCGCAAACACACGCACGCGCAGACGCACACCGCACAGACGTACATGCATGCACACAGACGCCAAAAAAAAAAGCCTCTGTGGAGAAAGAAATAAAGCTAACATTACATGTCTGTAGCCCTTTAACAGAATGTTCTAATGAGATTCTCCATCCTAAAACGTTAACTCTTTCATTTACTAAAGGTACTCCCTGACTTGCTGAGTGTTTCCAGCACTTTTCAAATCAACATCAGGTATACTCTCACTGACAAACAAGGGAAAATCTGCAGATGCTGGAAATCCAGGCAACACACACAAAATGCTGGAGGAACTCAGGAGGCCAGGCAGCATCTATAGAAAAGAGTGCAGTCGACGATTTGGGCTGAGACCCTTCATCAGGACTGGAAAAAAAAGATGACGGTCTTTTATTTTTCCGGTCCTGATGAAGGGACTCAGCCTGAAACCATTTGCCATTGTTTGGTCCATATCCCTCTAAACCTTTCCAATTCTGGTACCTGTCTAAATGTCTTTTAAATATTGTTATTGTACCTGCCTCATCCATTTCCCCTGACAAATTGTTCCGTATACACACCACCCTGATTATTACACAGACTCAGATGCCGGAGGGCCTGTTTCTGTGCTATAGTGCTCTATGACCCTATAAAACAGTTAACAGTGGTGAAAATGAATGGAGCCGCAGGAGAGGTAATTACTGGCCTATGCTGTAAGCCAGTGCAGATTCATTATCAACCTCAGTTCCAAGCAAGCAGTGAAGATAACATGAACCACAATGAGTTGTATTGGTTTCATCCTTCTCAAACCAATTTTTCTTCAGTGATTTAAAAATAGTGACATAATGCTCGTTCAGATGGATAAAATGCATGTCTGTGATTCTTCTTGTTATCTGCTTTTGATTGTTCATCAACAAAGCAATCACTGGTGCAACTTAATTTGCAAAATGCAGTCAGAACATGAACCGTTGATGGGATTGAGATAGGATTAAATAAGCACTTTGACACTGAGTTATTTTTGTAATAGGTTTAAACTGTTTCAGATTCTGTTACTGCAGCCAATATCAGCAGCTGATTCCATAACAAGTACGTGTGCTTTTTTTCCCCATTTACTATTCCAAGTACAGCTGTTAGTACTCTCCCTTCCCAGTTCAGATTGTTATGTGTCCGACCCAGTTTATTGTAAATCGAAGCTGGTGCTCAATGGAAGAGAGGTCTCCCAATATCCTACTCAATATCCATATCTCAAATAACATTTAATCCAGATTATTTTATTGTGCTGTACAGAATTTGAGTGCAAAGTTACCTATCTTACAACAGTGATTACACCTTAAAGGTACCCGAATGGCTACGACGCATTTTAGGACACCTCAACGGCAGGAAATCAAAGTTTCCAAGAATCCTATGCTTGGTGGTTGGTACTAAAGGTGTAATACAGTTGCACCATTGGGATATATGCCACCCTAAAGATTCACCCAGTGGAGGTCAATGACGTTTTGTAGATTGTGCTGACATCACAGAACTACCAACCACAATGAGGTTTCCGTCAAGTTTCTTTTTGCTCTAGATTTATCACTAATGTTTCTATATAAAACTTTGTTTACAACAATTTAAGGTCTTCATTTATATAACAGACAAAGAAATATCTGATTAGGCCACATTTGTAGTATTATGTGCAGTTCTGATAATCTTTGATGACTCTATTTTCCAAATATTTTTCTTTAGCTACCTAAAGATTTCTGATGACCTGACTTCCACAATTCTCTGTGGCAGAGAATTCTAGAGATGCATGACCCAGTGCTTATTTTTTTTCATATCCCTTTGTTAGTCATCCTAAAAAAAGAGCTTTGGTCTCTTGGCTGGGATGCCTCATTGTATACTGTTTCCTTGGTTACTTTTCATCCTGTGCACATACTTGAACCAGACAAATCATCTTTACTCACTAAGTTCTAAAATATTTGGCATCCTTGCATTTGAGGGAATAGTTGCATTAGTCAGTTGTCCCTTCCATGAGATGCCAAGGATGTTTTGCAGATATCAGAAGTGGAAAATATTGAGATTTTTCCCCTTAAGTCTTTATGCAGCCCATACCTTATTGCCATAAGGTTACATGTGATTAATTCAGCCCTTTCAAATTAGCTTCTTTATCCTAAAGGTAAGCTTGCATTTTTCTCCGTATCTGTTTTATTAGTTGGTAATAGTTTTTGCTTGTTTTTTTTCCAATATGGTATTCAATCTTTTATTGAGATAAATGTTTATTCTAATGCATCCAACGCTGCAAAATTGTCTGTTTCCAGTGGAGAGAAGCCTTGTCTTTGATGGACAAAATACCTTGCATTGTATCGAAGATTTCTTGTTACTAACAGTGAGGGGAGATATATTATGTGCATGGGAAGATTGATCAAAGAGCAGTAATATTATGCTTTTCTCTAGATATACAATAGTGTTGGCATAAAAGAGCTCTCCGATCAGAGCTTTCCAGATTGACAACAGAGAAAGGAAAATTCAGAGTGACTTGGCTGGATGCTTTTTTTCAAGTAGCCATTAACATGATGGACAGTACCACATGCAAGCCAGTCTCTTAAGCTGCAGGTCCATTAATGTCTCAGTTTCAGAGCAGACTGTTGTCATACAAAGCTGTCTCATTACCCCAACGCTCAATCTAAATCCCACTCTTCACAACGTTGTTTCTTAGCTTCCCATTGGACTACAGGTCAAACAGGAAACTGTTCAACCTGTATCACCTTCACCCCACAACAATAATCACCACAGCTTCGGTCTTTGACCGTAGTGCACAGTTCACACATGTGGGTGGGCGCATTTTGTGAATGGTGGCGCAAGTTAAATAGCTAATGGGGGAGAAGACTCCAAGAACCTCCGTGTCCTCAGTGATAGCAGAGACCAGCAAAGGAGAATGGTTAAAGCATCTGCGCCCGTGTTCAGCCAGAAGTGGCAAATAGATGAAACACCTTGGATTTAGTTTGGAACCACCACCCCCCCACCTTCACAGAAGCCAGTCTCCAACCATTCATGTGATAACAAGAGTTGGCTGGAAATTGAATACAGCAAAGGCTTTGGAAATACACGGAATCCCAGCTGTAATTGTCTCTTTTCCCCAGAAACATCTGAGCCTGTATCCAAGTTCTTTCAGTGGAGTTGCAACAATGGCATCTACCCCATAGTTTGGAAAGTTGCCTAGGTATGTCCTGCTCATAAAACACAGGACAAATCCAACCTGGAGATTATGCCCAGTCATTCTACTCTCAATCATCAGCACAGTGATGGAAGCTTTCATCAACAGGGCTATGAAATGGCTTATGTTTAGCCTGTTGACATGCCTAGAACTTAGTTCCAGATCTCTTCACAGCTTTGATCCAAATGTTCCATGATGATGATGCAAATGTGACTGTCATTGACATCAAAGTAGCATTTGACTGAGTGTGGCCTCACAGAGCCCTGATAAAACTCACTGAATAGGAATCAAAGAGAAAACATTCAAATGATTGAAATCGTACCTTGCACAGGGAAGCTGATTTTGGTTGCTGGAGATCAACTGTCTACTTTTCACTGCAAATGAATACTTTTTCAATGTAAAAAGTATTGGAAGCAGTTTAGAGGTGTACCAGAATTAGAGGGTTGTCTTTTAAGGAAAGGTTAAAAAGTTAAACAGCCTGGGTTAAATCCAGTGGAGTTCAGAAGATTGAGAGAGTGCATGATTGAAACTGAAAAATATCTCAGGGGT
Source organism: Mobula birostris (assembly GCF_030028105.1). NCBI lineage: Eukaryota > Metazoa > Chordata > Chondrichthyes > Myliobatiformes > Myliobatidae > Mobula > Mobula birostris. Next base: position 140,035,811 of record NC_092371.1, on the reverse strand, counting down.
CTTGACAAGATGGAAATGAAGAAAATATTTGCATTTGTGTGAGACTCTCAAACTGAAAGACAATATTTAAAATAAATGGTCTTCTAATTAAGGCAAATATGATAAGTCCTCAGGCAGTGCCTGTAGGCCTCCCTTCACAGGCCAAGGCATTGAGTATAAGAGGTGGCACTCAGAATAGATTAGGCAACCATCCATCAAGTGGGAAAGGGGGGGCTGTGACTGGAGCAAGGGCAGTCATCAGCTTGAGCTGGGAAACATGAAACACTGGTTCCATCTTCACTGATGATGGTGGATGCAATCTTTACAAGACCTTGTTGATAGTCTTCTAGCTTGGGGCCAATTTGCGGCTCTCAGCTTTCAAGGGAAGATACCAAGATGCCAGCCAGACATTTTCCCTGGGTTTGAGCAGCCTCACCTCTCAGGAGAGCTGATCAGCCTGCCAGGCATGTTGTTTCTGAACGTGCAGCAGAGAAGCCCTGGCCCATCTTCAGGTGTATTTATAGCATTGGAACAACTGTTCAGCAGCAGGAATTCCCATGTCAATCTCCTGATCAGGGAGGAGTGGTTGCTGTAGTCCCTTCTAGCATTCAAAGGGGGACATGCCAGTGGAGGATGAAAGAAGGTTATTGCGGGTAATCTCTGCTCAAACAAATTGGGAGCTCTAGGATTTGGGCCGGGAAGAGAAAAGGCAGTGCAGGGTTGTCACTAGCTCCTGAATCATTCTCTCAATCTGTCCATTAGATTTGGGATGGAAACCGGATGAAAGACTGGCAATGGCTCCCAAAAGAGAACAGAAGGCCTTCCAAAAACAAGAGGTGAACTATGGTCCTCGATCAGACACTATGTGCTGAGGGAAGCTGTGTGGCCTGAACTCATACTGAAACATGAGGGTAGTAGTCTCACAAGCCGATGGGAGCTTAGGGAGGGCAATGAAGTGGACATCCTTGGAGAATCAATTTATTTCTACCAGAATGGTAGTGCTTCTATCAGATGGGGGTAAACCCATGATGAAATTCACCAAGGGGGGACCAGGGGCAGTGAATCTCAGAAAGTGGACATAGCAAACCGGCAGGCTGCTGCGTAACATCTTGTACTGGGTACAAGTAGGGTTGATCGATACAAAATCATGGACATCCTGGGACCTAGATGGTCACCAAAATAATTAGATTAGATTAGATTATGAGGACACGCAGTCCTCTTTTATTGTCATTTAGTAATGCATGCATTAAGAAATGATATAATATTCCTCCGGTGTGATATCACAGAAACACAGGACAGACCAAGACTGAAAAACTGACAGAAACCACATAATTATAACATATAGTTACAACAGTGCAAGCAATACCATAACTTGATGACGAACAGGCCATGGGCACGGTAAAAGAAGTTCGAAGTCTCTCAAAAGTCCCACATCTCACACAGACGGGAGAAGGAAGAAAACTCTCCCTGCCATGCTCGACCACAGTCCGACTCTGAGTCGTCCGAAAACTTCGAGACTCTGACCCAATATCATAGCTATACTCAGCTAGAGTCAAACAACAGGAAAGAAGGGCACAGGGGTACAGCTGGCTATCTGCAGAGGAGTGCAGTTAGAGTTCAGTTCCAATGCCAACACCTGATGCATCCAACTCGACAATGAATGGTCAGGATGGGTTTGGGCATTGCAGCACCAGGGCAGAGGTGAACCATTGCTGTAGTTTCAAGAACACTTGGTCTGCTTCGCTTGTCCTATGGAATCCTCCGGACGTCTTCTTGGAGAGTGCATTTATGGGGGCTGCAATAGAGCTAATGTTTCTGATGAAACAGTGATAAACATTTGCCATGAAGCACCACTCCTCTCCGACTTAGATAGCTTGGCCACTCATTGACTACAGGGGTCCATTTGAACACTGGAAAGGGTGAATAAATAGCCCAACAATGACACCTGCCTCTTTATGGAACTTACACATCTCTGGCTTACCAAAAAGGTTATTCTTAAGGAACTATGTGAGAGCTCTTCAGACATGCTAGACGTGTTCCTGGTGAGAGTGGGAATAGATCAGAATGTTGTCCAAATACATGAAAACAAATTGATTCAACATGTCCCTGGGCACATAATTGAGCAGGGCTTGAAAAACAGTGGGAATGTTGGCCAGAAGAAAGAATATCACGAGGTACTCATGGTGGCCAGTGGAGGTGTTGAATACTGTCTTCTATTCATCCCCTTCTCAGATATGAACAAGGTTATAAGCTTTGTGCAGAACTATTTTGAAAAATATGATTGCTACTGGAGATGTTCAAATCAGAGAAGCAAGGGTAGCCATTCTTCATTGTGATGTTGTTTAGGGGCTGATAATCAATGCAGGAATAGTGTTTGGCATCCTTCTTGCTCACAGCAAAGAAGCACACCCCTTCTGGTGAGCTTGACGGATGGGTAAACCACAAGACCAATGCCTGATGTACTCTTTCATGGCCACCATGAGATGAGAGAGGGAAAAGAACCAGCCCCGGGGAGAACTAATACTGGGTAAGAGGTCCATCGTGCTGTCAAGTGGCCAGTGTGGAGGCCTTTCTCTTGCTGATGACCTCAAGAAGGTCAGCATATTCAACTGAAGTGCCAGACAGGCCAACACTAGCAGTTGATGCAGTAGAAGATTCACAAAGAGGTGCTTGAGCTGAACTCAGTCAAGTAGACAGTCATGCCAGTCCACACTCTTGGAGTGCACTTAGTAACTGATCAATCCTTGGTTTGTGTTGGCATAACCAGGGAAGGCCAAGAACCAGTGGTAGTTCAGGTGAATCTACGAGACAGAAGGAGAACTGTTCCCTATGGTTGCCTCTAGCACAAGTTGGAGGGGTTCTGTGGAAAGGTGGATTTTGCCAGTGCCCAGAAACTGACCATGTAGAGCCTTGGTTCATCTAAGAAAAGATGTGATAGCATTGGAGAGGGTTCAGAGGAGGTTCATCAGGATGATTCCAAGAATGAGAAGGTTATCATATGAGAAACATTTGATAACCCTAGGTCTGTACTCGCTGGAATTCAGAAGGATGAGGGGTGATCTCATTGAAGCCTTTTGAATGTTGGAAGGCCTAGACAGAATAGATGTGGAAAGGATGTTTCCCATGGTGGAGGAGTCTAGGACAAGACAGCCTCAGGATCAAGGGGCACCCATTTAAAACAGAGATGCAGAGAAATTTCTTCAGCCCGAGGGTGGAGAATTTGTGGAATTTATTACCACAGGCAGTTGTGAAGGCCAAGTCATTGTGTGTATTTATGGCAGAGCTTGATAGGTTCTTGATTGGACACGACATCAAAGAGTAGGGGGAGAAGGACTGGGAGTGGGGCTGAGGAGGGGAAAAAAAGATCAGCCATGACTGAATGGCGGAGCAGACTCGACGGACCAAATGGCCTAGTTTCTGCTCTTATGTCTTATGGTGTTAGGGGATGAATACCACTGTAACGAAAACCAGTTTCCCCCGGATCAATAAAGTATGACTATGACTATGACAATGACTGAACAGCATCAATCTAAATGGTAGTCCTCTTTCCCAGAAATAGGACACCAGTAAGCAGGGAGCATTGACATTGCTCTGCTTTTGGTCATGTCCTGTCTAGACTGAAATGAGAGGAAGGGAGTTAAATACCACCACAATGAAACATTAAATGGCTAGAACATGAATGTTCACGGTTGTGATTGCTGAACCCATTGGCAGCCCACCTGCAAAGGCACGCAAACCCCACAGCAGCATCCGTGGCCGTGACATTTATTCTCACTGGAGCATAGGAGACTGTGGGGTGATCTTATTAAACTTTCAGAATTATGAGAGCTAATACAAGTGTTAGAGTTTTTTTTCAGAGTAGTGGACTGCTTCAAATTATCCACCATTGTCTCTGTACCAAAAAAGACCAAGGTAACATGCCTGTATGACTGTGTCCTGTCACACTCACTTCAATAATGAGCAAATGCTTTGAGAGGCTGGTCAAGGACTACATCTGCAGCATGCTGCCACCCACACTGGACCTCTTACAATTCACCTACCGACACAACTGATCGACAGATGACGCAATAGCCACTGCTCTACATACCATCCTTACACATCTAGAGAAGAAGGATGCTTCTGTGAAAATGCTGTTCTTGGACTAATTCAGTTCAGTTCTAGTTCTAATTCTAGTTCAGTATTCAACACCATAGTTCCATCCAGGCTTGACAAGAAGCTCAGAGACCTCGGCCTCGACTTGCCTTGTGCAGCTGGATCCTGGACTTCCTGTCAGATCGCCAGCAGTTGTAAGAGTGGGCTCCCTCACCTCCAATCCTCTGACTCTCAATACAGGAGCCCCTCAAGGTTGCGTACTGAGTCCCCTCCTTTACTCCCTGTATACCCATGACTGTGTTGCCACCCACAGCTCCAATCTGCTAATTAAATTTGCCAACAACACTACATTGATTGGCCTTATCTCAAACAATAACGAGGTGGCCTACAGAGAAGAAGTCATCTCTGGGACACAGTGATGTCAAGAAAACAACCTCTCCTTCAATATCGCAAAAACAAAGGAGCTGGTTGTGGATTACAGGAGGAATGGAGATGGGCTAACCCCTATTGACACCAATGGATCTTGGATTGAGAGAGTAAACACCTTCAAGTTCCTTGGCATCCACATCACCGAGGACCTCACATGGTCTGTACACACCAGGCACAACAGCACCTCTTTCACATCGAGGAAGTTTGGTATGGGCCCCCAATTCCTAAGAACGTTCTACAGAGGCACAATTGAGAGCATCCTGACTGGCTGCATCACTGCCTGGTATAGGAACTGTACCTCACTTAATCGCAGGACCCTACAGAGAGTGGTGCAGACAGCCCAGCGCATCTGTAGTTGTGAACTTCCCATGATTCAGGACATTTATAAGGACAGGTGTGTAAAGAGGGCACGTAGAATCATTGGGGGCCCAAGTCATCCCAACCACAATCTATTCCAGCTGCTACCATCCAGAAAGCGGTACCGCAGCATAAAAGCCGGGACCAACAGACTCCGGGACAGCTTCTTCCACCAGGCCATCAGACTGATGAACTCACCCTGATTTGAGTGTATTCTATATTACATTGACTGTTCTATTTATTATAAATTGCTATGATTACATACGGCACATTTAGATGGAGACATAACATAAAGATTTGTACTCCTCTCTGTATGTGAAGAATGTAAGAAATAAAGTCAATTCAATTCATTTCAATTCTAGAACCAGAGGGCACAGACTTGAAGCTTAGAGGACATCTAAGGGGTACATGTTTTCACATATGGATGGTGAATATCTGGAACAAGCTGTCAGAGGTGGTGAAGGGGGAATATACAATTACAGATGTTTGGATAGGAACTTGGATGGGAAAAGCATAAACACATGCAGACCTGTGCTGGAGCATGAGATGGCACAGTTAACATGAGCAAGGTGGGCTCTCAGGACCCATTTCTGCACTGTAATTCTATGATTTTATGACATAAATGGGTAAACTCACACACGGTTAGGAAAGTGACAACTAATGGAATGCTGTCTCTAGGTGCAAGGCTAGCTCTGGAATGCTGCCTTTCAGTAAAACAATGGATGTTTTCTGGTCCCAGAACTTCCCTATATATGATGCTTTATCCTAGGTCATGAATAAAGTCTTCTAAGACTGAATTCTGTATGGGGGGATCTAAGGATGACTCATCTCTGATTGGAGATGGACGTGAATGCTGTCACTTTGTCTTTGGCATTCATATAGCGGGCTACACCATCACTGATAATGGAGTCTTTCATAAAGCCTCATCCCATTATCTTTTTAGTTGTTACCTCCACCTTTCCTGTGTCAGCACTGCAACGATGGCATGGATTTCCTGCAACCTCTCTGCTGACTTTGAGGATAATATACAGCCATTAACAAGCGTGCTTGACAGATCTGGACAGAAAAGTTGGCACAAGCTACAGCCAATATGAAAGCATAACCCTGCTGATCATTCTGTCATGGGTCACTGATTTCTTATGATGCATAGTGTCCTCTTGCTATGATTTGAATGCTTCTCCAGTACTATCGAGCATTAATATCAGTGAAGCTCCCAAATATGGTAGCAAAGTATCCGCGGTGCTTCCTGACATCAGCTCCACGAGGAAGAGGAGCCTCTTCCTGTGCAGCATCTGTCAGGGAGAAAGTTCTAGCCCTCTCTTCAGATGAAACCTTCCAAGAGCAGGTAGGAGGGCAAGAAATCCCTCTTGGGCCTGTCCCAGCTGGATCCCCTTGGTGAGAGGGAAGAAGGCCAAAAGTCATAGGATTCTTTTCCGAGGACTCCCATAGAGGCTCATGAAAGACAAAGTTCCAGCTGGGAAATAAATCTGAGTCCAAGAAAAGAAACGCTTACCCACCAACTTCAGTGCTCGTTTATAATCAGCTCTCATCTCCAACTGCCTCCTGTCTGAAGGTCAGTCCCAGCAACCCTGAGCTGAATGTCTCCCATAGCTGCTGAAGTGTCACACTCACAACTCACACAGGATCCTGGCCTGCTTCCACGTAACAAGATCATATAACTCCCAATTGTGGGCAGGAGAATTTTCAGCGTGCACCCCGTGGCCAATCACCAAGTTAAGTGTGGCATGAAATGGGCAGAAATCAGCCAGAACAGATTTCCACTTAATTTTGTGCTCCGTTGCACCCCACCTGTGCTCAAGCACCCAGAGTGGCAGTTAAAAACAGCCTGACTGATCCCATATCTTAAATAATGCATAGTTGCAACAGTGCGGTAGAAGCTTCCTTCACTGGAAGTATTTCACATACCAAACAAAATAATTACAAGTCAATGCAATGGTTACCCAGAACAGGTTAAAAGAATAAATCTGCACAAGTGCGGCCTCAGGGGAAGTTGGATGCCGAGTTGCTCGGTCAGCAGAGGCTGAGAGAAGGTAGCAGCTGCAGCACTTTGGTACCTGGCCATGGAAATGTCAGCTGATCCATTGGAGCCTGAGGCACAGCTTGCAATGTCAAAGCACGCTACCAACGTGCTTCACCTCTCAGAAACCTCATTAAATAAAATCAAAAGTGATTATAGGCTGAGGAGAATGCTGACTTCGAAAGCAAGGAGCTATCTCTAGAGCAGCGGCTGTGGTCCCAAATCTGACATGCGGCAGCCTGTACTAATTTCATTCTGCATCTTCTCCCTCTGCTTCCTGCTGCTGGAATCATACGATAGCTTTGAAGCTACCCTAATGGTGCTGAGCTGGGGGCTGGCAGGGGGTGGAGCTGGAAAAGCCAATGGCATCCCTGTGTGCTTTTACACAGGCATTTTCAGTGCTGACGGGTAGCAGGGTGACCTTGGCTCTCTCCGGTGATGAGGTCAGTGAACTGATGTCACCATCTGTCCGCTGGGAGTAAACTTTGCATCTTTCAGATCCTCTCCTGGCCTCTGCAAATACAAAGAGGCAAGGGTGAGGGGGCAGGGGGTAAAACACACCAGTTCAATATTGCTTATTGCAATACAATCTCAGGAGAAGGAATAAAGGACTGCTTTTTCTGCAGATTGGCAGGTATGATGTCAACATCATGGAATCATGGCTGAAAGATTATAGCTGGGAGCTTAATGTCCAAGGATACAGGGGAACAGACGGATATTATTTACTTGGATTTCCAGAAAGCATTTGATAAGGTGCCACATAAAAGACTTATCCATAAGATAAGAATGCAAAGAGTTGGGATGATGTATTAGCATGGATATAGGATTGGTTAACCAATAGAAAGCATAGAGTTGGGATACATAGATGTTTCCCTGGTTGGCAATTAGCGGTGAGCGGTGTGCCACTGCGGTTCGTGCTGGCCTGCAACTTTTCACGATACACATTAATGATCTGGGAAAGGGGACAGTGCGTAGTGTATCTAAGTTTGCTGATGACACTAAATTGAGTGAAAAATCAGATTGATTGTGCAGAGGATACGTAGAGTCTGCAGAGAGATTTAGATAGGTTAAGTGAGTGGGCAAGGGCCTGGCAGTTGGAGTACAATTTTGGTAAATGCGAGGTCATTCATTTTGGAAGGAAAAATGGAAGATCAGATTATTATTTAAATGGTAAAAGATTGCCGCATGCTGGTGTGCAGAAGGACTTGTGAGTGCTTCTGCATGAATTGCAAAAGGTTGGTTTGCAGGTACAGCAGGCTGTCAAGAAAGCAAATGGAATGTTGACCTTCATTGCTAGAGGGATTGAATTTAAGAGCAGGGAGGTTATGCTGCAACTGTATAGGGTACTTAAAGGCGTCCATTAGTCTTGTAAGACCATGGATCTGCGCCTGGAAAGTCTTCACTCTCCAGGGCTCAGGCCTGGGCAAGGTTGTATGGAAGACTGGCAGTTGCCCATGCTGCAAGTCTCCCCTCTCCACAACACCAATGTTGTCCAAGGGAAGGGCATTAGGACCCATACAGCTTGGCACTAGTGTCGTCACAGAGCAATGTGTGGTTAAGTGCCTTGCTCAAGGACACAGCACGTTGCCTTGGCTGGGGCTCGAACTCACGAACTTCAGGTTGCTAGTCCAATGCCATAATCACTTGGCCATGTGCCCACACATGGGGTACTAGTGAGGCCGACTTCGGAGTACTGCGTGCAGTTCTACTCTCTTTATTTGAGGAAGGATATACTGCCTTTGGAGGCAGTGCAGAGGAGGCTCACCAGGTTGATTGCAGAGATGAGGGGGTCAGATTATGAGAGGAGACTGAGTTACCTGGGACTGTACTTGCTCAAATTCAAAAGGACGAGAGGAGATCTTATAGAAACATATAAAATCATGAAAGGGTTAGATAAGATAGAGGCAAGAGAGCTGTTTCCACTGGTGGGTGAGACTAGAACTAGGGAACATAGTTTCAAGATTTGGGGGAGTAAATTTAGGATGGAGGTGAGGAGGAACTGCTTTTCCCAAACAGTGGAGAATCTGTGGAATTCTCAGCCCAATGAAGCAGTGGCGGCTACCTCAGTAGACATATTTAAGCAAGGTTGGATAGATTTTTGCATAGTAGGGGAATTAAGGGTTACAGGGAAAAGGCAGGTAGGTGGAGATGAGTCCATGGTCGGATCAGCCATGATCTTATTGAATGGTAGAGCAGGCTTGATGGGTGAGATTGCCTCCTCCTGCTCCTATCTTTTATGTTCTTATATTGAAGAGGATACCAGAAGTTTCTTCAGCTACATAAAGTGTAAAAGAGAGGTGAGTGTGGATATTGGACCATTGGAAAATATTACTGGAGGGGTAGTAATGGGGGAACAATGAAATAGCAGGAGAACTGAATAAGTATTTTGCATCATCTTCACTGTGGAAGACACTGGCAGTATGGTGGAAGTTCCAAGTGTCAGGGGGCATGAAGTGTGTGAAGTTACCATAACTTGAGAGAAGGTTCTTGGGAAATTGAAAGGTCTGAAGTTAAATAAGTCACCTGGTCCAGATGGTGTACACTCCAGAGTTCTGAAAGGAGGAGACTAAAGAGATCATGGAGGAATTATTAATGCTTTTTCAAGAATCTCTAGATTCTGGAATGGTTCCGGAAATTTGCAAATGTCACTCCACTCTTCAAGAAGGGAGAGAAGCAGAAGAAAGGAAACTATCGGCCAGTTAGTCTGACCTCAGTGGTTGGGAAGATGTTGGAGTCAACTATTAAGGATAAGGTCTCAAGGAATTTGGAGGCACAGGATAAAATAGGCCATAGTCAACATTGTTTCATCTAGATCTTGCCGGACAAATCTGTTGGAGATCTTTGAAGAAATAACAACCAGGATAGACAAAGGAGAATCATTTGATGTTGTGTACTTGGATTTTCAGAAGGCCTTTAACAAAATACCCACATGAGGCTGCTTAACATGCTACAAGCCCATGGCAATACAGAAAAGATTCTAGCATGGATAAAGCAATGGCTGATTGGCAGGAGGCAAAGAGTGGGAATAATGGGAGCCTTTTCAGACTCACTGTGTTCCACTGGTGTCTGTGTTGGGATCGATTCTTTTTATGTTATATGTCAATGATTTGGATGATGGAGTTGAAGGCTTTGTTGAAAAGTTTCCAGACAATATGAATTTAGGTGGAGAGGCAGGTAGCTTTGAGGAAGTAGAGAGGCTACAGAAGAACTTACATTAGGAGAATGGTGAAATAAATGGCAAATAGAATACAGTGTCAGGAAGTTAGTGGTCACGAACTTTAATAGAAGAAATGAAAGGGTTGACTATTTCTAAATGGAGAGAAAATACAAAAAAACTGAGGCACAGAGAGACTTGGGAGTCCTTGTACAGGGTTCCCTGAAGGTTAATTTGCAGGTTGAGTCTTTGGTGAGGAAGGCAAATGTGTGTGAGCATTCATTTCAAGAGGACTAGAATATAAAAGCAAGAATGTAATGTTGAAACTTTATAAAGCACCGGTGAGGTCTCACTTGGAGTATTGTGAGCAGATTTGGGCCTCTTATTTGTAATGCCCTGGTAAAAATGTTACTGCTAATGTTGTAGGGTACTTCATGTAATGCTTTTCTGTAGAAACAATGTGTTCTGCTGGTAGTGTTTGGGTTACTGTTAAAGGTAAGGAACTTAGGAATGCTGTGTCATCCAATCAGGTGGGTGGAACTGGGAGAAGGTTCTAGAGAATGCTGGGAGAGAGCTTTTGTGATGGACACTGAGGGAGGTCGAGGTCTTTTTTGGGCGGGAGATGGAGAGAGAAGAAAATCAAGAGAACCGGCTGTAGGATTCAATCCGGCAAGAATGCATGATCCAGTGAAGCCAAAGAGGGGGAATTCTACCAGGGATCAATGAATATGAGTTGGTGCCGTGCATACATGACACATCGGCTTTTGGAAGAATTGAGCTCCAACCTGTGCACATTTGACTGTTTAATTAAATGGGCCCTTTTAGGTTTTTTTCTTTCTTTTCTTTAATAACTCTCTGGTTAAGTTAACATTCATAAATATACTTTCTTTATAATTGTATGCCGTGCACTATCTGTTATTTCTTGCCAATGGACGATTGTATGGGACAATAAATCACATAGTTTTCACAAAAACTGGGGTTTGTGTGGGCGAGACATCCCAACCTTATCGGTTTGGCAGGACCCAAGTCATATTGACCTTAGCCGTACAGAGTCTGAGAAGGGTGATTTTCTCACTGCGGAGTCCAATGGCTGTTATCGAAGGGCTAAAGAGTCGCATCTGTAGAGACGCCTGGCGAAAAAGGGGTTTCATATTTTAGAAAGAATGTGCTGCATCTGAAGAAGGTTCAAAGGAGGTTCACAAAAATGATTCCAGGATTGAATGGCTTGTCATATGAAGAGTATCAGATGGCTCTGGGCCTGTATTCACCAGAATTCAGAAGATTGAGGGGTGACCTCATTGAAACATATTGAATGATGAAAGGCCTTGGTAGAGTGGATCTGGAGAAGATATTTCCTCTGGTGGGAGAGACTAAGACCAGAGGGCACAGCCACAGAATAGAGGGGCATCCTTTTAGAACAGAGATAAGGAAGGATTTTTTTTCAGCCAAAGAGTGATGCATCTGTGGAATTCTTTGTCACAGCAGCTGTGGAGAACAAAATTTTATGCATATTTAAGGCAGAGATTGATAGATTCTTGATCAGTCAGGGCAAGAAGAAGAGAAGGCTGGAGATTGGAGCTGAGAGGAAAATTGGATCAGCCATGATGAAATGGTGAAGCAGATTCGATGGGCCAAAATGACTGAATTCTGCTCCTATAACTTAAGGTCTTTTCTTCAATACTCTTACAAGTCACCTGGGCCCCACCTTTCCATCTGGGGGACTAATGACTATTGAGTTCTCATCTCTATTCCCCTCCTTCCCCCACCACCCCAATTTAAAGCCTGTTCAAAGCCCTTCTTCCTCTCCTACTGCCCTGCATAATCCCCGATAGGTTTACAATTCTTCAGATTTCAATTCCTCCAACTCTGTGTTTTTGCATCAAGCTCTGAGCCAAAAAATTGCCAGTCATGCCTTCGGCCATATAAACACCACACCTTCAAATATCATGCAACAATTGGTTTCAGTGGAGTCCACTTTGCAGCTGAGAGTCCAATAGCTGATTTTCATGCCCACTTGTAGTGTTAGAGATCAAAGATTTCCCCCAGTGTTCTTGTTGTTTGAAAAGAATTGGCAGAAGAGGTACAGGTGTTATAATATGCTACAGCTGGACCCTGTTTTCAAAAGGTAGATTTCTTTCTCAGTTATCACCTGCTGCATTTCAACACCTCAGGATGTTGAAATTTAACCAGATGGTGTTAGCAGTAGCTTATTGAAGTTAATCATGTCAGGGTAAAAATAACTAATTACTTGTTAACGGGAGCCAGCTTAGATAACTGTGGCTTTTTTCATATTTATTCTTCGTGTACAAGTCATTCTATACATGTGAATAACTGCACTCGGAGTACATAATGTGGGAGACATTGCCATTCAACCTGTTTAGTGCCTAGATTTAGTTCAACTAAATGTACTAAACCATTCACAGAGCATGTTTGCACAAAATTAATCAGTTACAATGTGAAATCTGCCCAGAATAAGCCCTCTCTGATTAGTTTCAACATTAAGAAATACTGTAGATTAAATTTGCCTCCACCAAAGCACTAACTGCTATTGAAAACCCACAGATGAAAATTCTTCCATGATTCAATGCAATTCTACTCCTTTGATTGTTTCTGATGCAAGGTAGAAACAGGAATGGATTCAATGTGTCCCCATTCTGGAACATCTATGTCAGAATTATTTAAATGTTTAATCTTCGCAATGAAAAATTGGGCAGAGTTTGACATCAAAGTGAACATTCAGTCCACATTGCACATCCCCAATCACCACTGGGCAAAAATGCTTCATTGACATCCTCAGTCCATTTCCACCAAACTGGATGGGATACAGTAGGTAAAAACCTACATCATTGAAAATACTAGAGCGTGAGTCAAGTTTAGATCAGGAAATATACACCCAGCACCTTACTGTTGAGACACTCTTTCACCATTGATTTTGCTTCAGATGCAAGCTATGGGAGAACAGTACCTTTGCGTCATCTCAGCATGCCCGACTGCCAAGATGTGACAAAATGTATCAGCAGCTCTGCTGCCTGACTCAGAGAGCTGTATTTAGCAGCATAAAACCAACTGAGCTGGCATGCAAACACCCATTTTCAATGACAAGGGCCCGTTGAGGTCAATGTAATGTGGAATGCTGACAATTTACATTGTAAACAGAAAACAATAGCCGTTGGCACCACCCTTGTACACAGCCCTACATAGTCACTCTACAATTGCATGCTGCCTGCTCTTAAAGGAGTAAGCCAACTGACAAAGCAGTGGATGATTTGCTGTTCAGGGAACTGAGCTCCTTAATTCCGCCTATGTTTCTTCTGACTCCCACCAGGCATACTACAAAGCTAAATTTAGAATTGCCTCACTTTGTGGGAATGACTGTTTCAAGTACTGTTCAAAACCTTTAGTCTCATGCACACATTCGTGAGTTAAGCCGAAGTTAGACTTTGCGTTTATTTTAAGGTAGAAGCGTATGCCAATGAAATGAATTAGAAGCTTAGCTGTCTAAGGGCGTGTGCTTTTCATCAGTGGATTTCAGAGAGATGGACCATCAGCCAAAGGGCCACGAATGGAAAGATTCTTCTAAATACTATGCACCCAGTGTTTCATTCTGCAAGACAGTGGACTGTTGTAGACTAAGGAAAATGAATAATGGTGTAAAGGATTGACATGGTCTTCTACCAGCTGAACAGCAATGGTTGACTCAATTGGCATACAGGCTTCAATGCACGGAATCGTAAAAGACTACAAAGGGTAGTAGATTCAGCCTACTTCATCCTGGGTGCAACCTTTCCCACCATTGAGGAGATCTTAAAGAGGCAGTACCTCAATAATGAGGTACTGAGGACCCTCACCATCTGGGACATGCCATCTTCTTGTTACCACCAGGGAGGAGGTGCAGGAGCCAAAACATAATGTTTAGGAACAGTTTCTTCCCCTCCACCATCAGATATCCAAAGAGTCCATGAAATATTACTTTTTTGCACTATTTATTTATTTTGTAACTTATCATCATTTTATGTTTTTGCATTGTACTACTGTGGCAAATTTTACATCATGTAAGTCAGTAATAATAAACCTGATTCAGATTCCGAAGAGCCCTGGTGTTCACATAGTGCTATTGAAATTGTAAGGAACGTGACCACCTGGACAGATTGTTGTGTGTCATCCACAAGAGCACAGACTGTCTGTGTGGGCAATCAATGTGCTTAACTACTTGCTAGATTAAAACCATGCACTACAAGTGACAAGTGACAAGTGACGTGGATGTTCTCTGTTATTCTCATACATGTTTCCTGTTTTGTCCTTTGAAGACGACTATCTTGAATCCATTTGTTGATGGCAAGTTATCCTTCATCAGAAGACGTAACAACACCGTGAAACAGCAATGAAGAAAAGGCCATCCTGGATATATTCATGGAGGTGCAAAAGCTATGGATGATCATCAGTTTCTGAAAATTGGGTTGAGACCAATCAACCTCACACTCTTATATTTCTTCCAAAATGTTCCTCCTTCAGTAGGAATCATGCAGTAAAATCAGAAGGTTACCAATAGCCCTATGCATCCCACCCTGTCACTAAGAAATACTTATTCTCAACCCTTTTAACAATGGGACTACATTTTCCACACAAATAGTGGCAAAGAAAAATGCCAATAAAATGAAACACCATCGTCCATCAAAGCCAGCATATTCTGAGTAAAATTAAATAAGATGTGATGGTAAATTTGTATAATGTAATGTGAATTGAAAAGGGATGAGCCCAGATTTCTGAGCTGTATCAGTCCTCTTGTGATGTGTGCGGAAGGGCATCAAATAATCAGAATCATTTACATACATGAGTTTCACTGGATGAAATGAGAAGTCTCTGTACTCGTAACAATATAATGCATAACTTATAATTGCCACTTATCTTTTCTGAATTCTGAGATTAGCTGATAATGTTGTTAGAAGCAAATATCCTGTACTGTGTGACTGATGGATTGAGTTGACCACTTCATGTCATATTAAATCACCTTCACTATATTCAGTTCTCAATCTCTGAAGTGTTAACAGAGTTTAGAGCAATGCGCACTTTGTTAAATTATTATTGTATATGTTATTATTCTATACTTTATTATTAGTTAAGTCTGCACACTGCCCAGTGTTTTTTTAAATGTTATTGCTGTAATGAAAGAATTTCCCAGTCGGAATCAATAAAGTACTTTTTTTTTTGCTTTGCTTTCTCTCTAAGAGTTAGAAGAAGCAGCTTCATTTCACACTCCTGAACAATTCTTCAGATTCTTCTTGAGAAATATTCACCTGAGCATTGGATGGGGTTAGAATCACTCCTGCCTGGGACACACCTCCACCTCCATCCTTCACAGGCACCTCCCACTGTCCGTACGATCCGGTTATCTTGTCTAATTATCAGCGGCAGATCCTCTTTGTGTTAGATGTCAACATGTTGTTATTGTAGTGTAACAGTATCCCCATAAAGCAGAGCCATTTAAGCAGGAGAAGGAAGAAACATGGAAAAATACAAAAAGCATGCAGTGTGTTTACAGTGATATTGTGCTGCCTTGAACATACACAAGTGTTTTTGCTAAATGAAAGACAAAGGAAAAATAATTGAATCGGAACAACTACTGTCCCCAGAGAGCAATGAGATTGTATGTCAACATGCAATCAATATGACCTCTGTCTGTGTCAATTCTATTTAGCATAGCAGTATAATTTTCATTATTGCATGGTATTAGCCAGCTATAGGAGGCATGTCAACATCCTGTACGTTCAATTACCTGCTTAAGTATACAATATATTTTAAAGTTCTGTTACCTAAACATCTTGCCAATGAAAGCAAGTGACATAAACTTGTCAAAAACCATTTGTTTAGAATCATTTTAGAAATATCACACTGATCCAATCCTGGAGTAGCAGTTCCCACGGTTGCCTGTAAAGAGTTTGTATCCTCTCCCCATGATCGCGTGGGTTTCCTCCAGGACTGGTTGGTAGGTTAATTGGTCATTGTAAATTGTCCTGTGATTAAACTGGGGGATTGCTGTTCAGCACGGCTCAAAGAGCCGGATGGGCCTATTCCACATTGTGTCTCTATTAAATGAATAACTAAACAAAAAAAGAAAGTATACTTGATATTTAGTTTTGAATTGACTCTGGCACTTGGCATATCCTGGCAAATACATTTTCTCTTCAAGGAAAATCATAATAGAAGCTTGTGGTGTTTTGTTTAGGGTAAGAGGTCGCATTTTCTTTCAGATTCAGTTTCACTTATTTATCACACGTACATTAAAACATACAATGAAATGTGCTGTTTGCATTAACAGCTAACAGAAACTAATCATGTGATGGGGTCAGCCCACAAGCATTGCCGCAATTTCTGGTGCCAGCATAACGTGCCTATAATGCTCAGCAGAACATCACAGAACACAGCAAAACAACAATAGCAAAACAAGCTCCTGCTCCTCCCTTCCACCCATGCAGATACACAGTCCTCCAACACCAGGACAGGCCTGCTTCAGCCTCCAGCGGACTCAGACTCGCAGACACTGCACTTTGACTTCTGCAGTGGACTCACAGAATCTCGCAAGCCCAGCCTTCTCCAGGCTTCCAGACTTCCGATTGATCTTCGGGCTTCGATCTTTAGCATTGACCCCAGGATTCATCTATGATGACAAATGGGGGCCCCTGGATGAGCACCCCCAAACACTAGGCTTTCAACTCCAGACCAGCTGATGATGAGACCCTGAACACTCGTGCCTCCTGCCCGCATGGAACGCTTGTCCTGGAACCCAGTGACCTGAAAGTCACCAGTCCTCATTCTCATTGCTCTCTGCCTGACATCTGACCACAGATGTCCCATATCCACATAGCTGGCCTTTGGCATGGAGTGGAGACCTAGATTCCAGTTTGATCGATAGATCTCTCACATCCCTATCCCTAAACTTTAACATGACCCTAACTCCCTCTTTGTCCCTAAAACCATTCCTGTGAACCTAATAAACAACTAAAATACATTATAAATTCAAAATTTGAAGTAAATTTATCATCAACTTACATAGATGTTACCATATGTTTTCTTGCAGGCATACACATAAATCCAAGAAACACAATAGAGTCAATGAAAGACCAAACCCAACAGGATGGACAAACAGCCAATGTGCAAAAGACAACAAAAAGAATAATAAGACGAAGAAATAAATAAGCAAAAATATCGAGAATCTGAGATGAAGAGTCCTTGAAGGTGACTCCATATGTTATGGGAACAGACCAGTGATGGGGCAAGTGGAGTGGAGTTAACCTTCTTGTTCAAGAGCCTGATGGTTGAGGGGCAATAACTATTCCTGAACCTGGTGGTGTTGGTTCTGAGGCTCCTGTACTTTCTTGCTGATGGCAGTAATGGGAAGAGGGCATGACCCAAGTGGTGGTGGCGGGGGGGGGTTCCCTGATGATGGATGCTGCTTTCCTGCAACAATAGTGGGGAATGTTTTACCTGTAATGGACTGGGACGTATCCACTATCTTTTGTCGGATTTCCATTCAAGGGCATTGGTGTTTCCGTACCAGTCTGTGATGCAACTAGTTAATATACATCTATAGAAGTTTTTCAAAGTTTGAAATGTCATGCCGAATCTTTGCAAACTTCTAAGGAAATAGAGATGCTGCATGCTTTCTTGCATGCTGGGCCCAGGAAAGAATCTCTGAAGTAATATTATATATAATTCCTTGATAAGAGACCTTCTTAAATTATATCTCTATGGGGATGGGACCAGTAATATGGACTTATTTCATCAGGTTTAACGTTTCATGGAGTACTGTATTAGAGTCACAGAAACAGGGCCTTTAGCTCACCATATCCATATCATCATTTGAGTATTCAGCTACTGGGATACCATTTACCATCACTTGGTCTGATGCCTTCTCAACATTGATGATTTAACTGTAGGTCTAAGTACTTCTTACATGCTAAAGGATTTCAAGCCTTCACACCCTCTCAGGCAGTGGCTTCCAAACCGCAACCCCTATTTGGGCAAAAAAGTTCTTACATTCTCTCTAAATGTCTTACTTCTGATCTTAAGCCTATATCCTCTGGTTATGGACATGTCAGATTTGGGGAAAGTTTCCAAAAACAGATTCAGTTGTAGGCAAATTTTTGGAGAAGATTCTTACAGACAGGATTTCCAAGCATCAAGAGAAGCATAATCTGATTATGGATAGTCAGCAAGGCTTTTTAAGGGCAGGTCATGCCTTACAGAGTTCTTCAAGGAAGTGACAAAACAAATTGGTGAAGGTAGAGCAGTGATGTGGCATATATGGATTTTAGTAAAGTGTTCGACAGGTTTACCCTTTGTAGGTTCAATCATGAGATATAGGATCCAATGAAACCTGGCTGCATTAATTCAGAATTGGCTTGCTTAAAGAAGGCAGAGGTTGGTAGTAGGTGAAGCATATTCTACCAGGACGTCGATGACCAGCCAGTGGTGTTCCACAGGGATCTGTTCTGGTACTCCTGCACTGTATAATTTTTATAAATGACTTGAATGAGAAAATGGAGGATGGGGGAGTTGCAGATGACATGGAGGTTGGTGGAGTTGTGGATGCTATAGAACATTGTTATCAGGTATAACAGGACATTGATGGGATACAGAACCTGGGCTGAAAAATGGCAGATGGAATTCAATCCGGTAAAGTATGAAGTGATACACTTTGGAAGGTCTAACTTGAAGGCAAATTACAAGCTTAATGTCAGGATTCCTAGCAGAACAGAATAACAGAGGGATCTTAGCCAGTATGTCCATTGACCCTTCAAAGTTGATAGAGTGGTTAAGAAGGTGTATGGTGTGTTGGCCTTCAAGAGTTGGGGGACTGATTTCAAGAGCCAGAAGATAATATACACTCTATAAAATTGTGGTTAGACCACACTTGGAGTATTGCATTAAGCTCTGGTCACCTCATTATAGGAAGAATTTGGCAACATTAGGGAGGGTGCAGAGGAGACTTACTGGGATATTGCCTGGATTAGAGTGCATGCCCTCTAAGGAAAGATTGAACAAACTAGGAGTTTTCTTTTTGAAATGAAGGAGGATGAGTGGTGGTTCAATAGTGGTGTAGAAGATGATAAGATGTATAAGACGATAAGAAACATTGATAGGGTAGACTGTCAGCACCTTTGTCCCCAGGTAGAATTGGCTAACACAAGAGCTGATTGGAAGGTGATTGGAGGAAAATGTGTGAGAATGTAAAAGTTAGATTATTTTACACAGAGAGTGATAGGTGCTTCGAATGCACTACATGCATTAGGGACATCTAAAAGACTCAGATAGTCTTTTGGGTGAATGGAAAATGAAGGGCTATGTGAGAGAGAAGAATTGGATTGATCTTGAAATAGGTATAAGGTTGACACAAAATCATAGGCCAAACTGTCTGAACTGTGCTGACTGTCCTAGGTTCTATATATCAGGGCTCTTGATAACAAAAGTTATTCTTCAAAAACCGAGGCAATGATCAAAGGTAAATGGGCTAAAGGGAAAATCACAGCTCAGAAATCCATGTAAGCAATATGTATAGAGAACTGTCAGCCCTGGATATATCCCATGTGGATTTCAGATGGAAGCAGGGTTTCAAGTCAAAAGCATAACCGGTGTTAGAAGTGAAGGTTGTAACAAACTGACAAGCAAAATGCCTCTAATACCCTTTTATATTTTTTTTCTTATTCTCTTTTCTGTATTTTCTATACATTTACTGCCTTTGCTGTTTCTGTAATTTATTGTGAGCACTGACTCTAACCTTCTGAAACATTAATACTGTACATAGCTGTACACCTGTGGCTGTAGGCAAGCGTTTTGATGTTATGAATTTTCCATTTAATCATCTGAAGTCAGTGGATATTGCACAGTATAAAAAGTAAGTGGGAAAACACCTCACCTCACAGCCTTCTTTGTGTTACGTTTCTCTAACATTGGTCTTATGATATTACTTACCCATTTCATGTTACTCATTATTGCAATCAGTACAGCAATTGTCTTACCTTAGCGTCACTTTGTAAACACTTACCTAGTGCATATTTGTTTGGAACAAAATTGGAAGTAAATCAGACTGGAAATGGCCAATAGATTTCTTGAAGGATCTTCAAGTATATTCAGACAGAAATGCTGAGTCAAGGTTGGCTTCCTTCTGAGATGGCCATCATCTCAGAATCTGTTCTAGGACTATGATTCTAATCCAGTCTTCAGCCAATTTGATTCACACCATGCAAAATGAAGAAATGTCCCAGAGCACTGGACACAGCAAAGGCTACTGGAACAGCACCTCAAAACAGGCTGCCCTTCTAGTACATTTACAACACTGGCAAATGTCCAGAAACATAGAAAATGTAGGTATATGCTATTCACAAAGAGAAGGGCAAAGCCACCTCTGATGTATGCTGCTCTGTCAGTCTGCTACAGAGTAGAGGAAGCTGTCGTCAAAAGAGCTACCAAGTGACGTTGGAAGGTTATCTGCCTCCTGATGCCCAGTTTGAGATTCACCAAGACACTCGGCTCCGGATCTGACCTGAAATCCAGAGTTGAGATTAAAAGATAAAAGATTAGCTTTACTTGTCACTTGTACATCAAAACACTGAAAAATACAGTGAAATGCATCATTTGTGCCAAATCAAATCAGTGAGAAATGTGCTGGGATCAGCCTACAACTGTTACCAACATAGTATGCCCACAATTCACAAATCCTAATATAAATGTACAGCCTAGGATCTTGGGAGGAAATTAGAGCACACAGGGGAACTATATGTGGTCACAGAGAAAATGTACAAACCCCTTACAGATGGATGTGGAATTGAATCCCTGTCAATGACTGCAAGCAATTGCGCTAACTGATATGCTACCATGCCTCCCCCTACGGTGAGATCAAAGAGGATGTTCTTGTCATCAAGCATTTGCCTGAGTGTTGTCTCAGGAAGTCCCCAAAAAACTGAGATCAATTGAAACCAGGGAATAAAACCACTCCAATGTTTCGACTTACATCCCTGGCACAAGGGTAGATGATCAACCATCTCCACCACAGGTCAATAGCGCAGTGTCCTCAGCCAGCTATCATTGGGTGCTTCATTAATGGCTTCCTTTCCATCATAATGTCAGATGTGCACATGTCCACTGATGATTACACAATGTTCACTTCCTTCAGAGTTCATCAGGAAATGAAGCAGTGCATATTCAGAATGATGTCGCAAGGGTAACATTCAGCCATGGGTTAATATGAGCAAAAGACATTTTTTCCACCAACATACTAGTCAACAAGCAAATACTTCTGACATTCAATGGCATTAGTGTTAACAAGTCCCCCACAATCAATATCCTGGGGACAAACATTGATCAGAATCACTACTGTCCAGCCATATAAATATGTGGCTACAAAATGGCACTTCCTAATACCTCAGGGCCTTTTCAGTATCTATAAGGCAAAAGTCAGGAGTGTGATGGAATACTCTGCACTTGTCCAAACATGCACAGTTCCAACAACAGTCAAGAGGTTCAACATCATTTAGAAAAAAAGTAACACACTCGAATTGGGATTCAGTTCTCCATGTTCTCGAAAGAACTTAGGGGTAGGCAATAAATATCAGCTCATCAGCAAAAGCCATATCATGAAAAATGAGTTAAGAAACTGTTGTTTTATGTTCTGAAGCTTGAGCTGAGATCATTTTTTGATCTTTAAATGTGGTCTTAAAATACAATTGCTTTTGAAACCGGTTTTCATCTATTTTTGCCATGCTAAACTGTTGTGCTTGACACTTGTACCTGATCAGGTTCCCTGAAAACTATCAGTGAATTGGCCAAAAATGCATTTAGATGGTTCAGACTTAGAAACGTGCCGAAATGGAACGTGTGTGTGTGTGTGTGTGTGCATGTGCATACGCAGGTCAAGACGAGTCAAATTTGTAAATCACAGTAGTACATACAACACACAAAAACATAAAAGTTAGGATAAAATCTACAGATGAATTATGCATAAATAAATAAGTAAAATAAATTAAATATTGTCAGGTACAGAACAGATTAACTGGTGACACTTCCAGTGCAATGCAGCAGGGAGCTCAGAAGCCTCATGCCCTGAGGGAAGAAATTGTTTCTCACCCTGACATTCTTGTTTTTATGCATTGGAGTCCCCTGCCTGATGGTAGAAAGTCAAAGCGGATGCTGGACGCATGGGTGGGGCCCTTAATAATACCGAGGGCTCTGCGTAAGCAGCATTCCTGATAAGTGTCCCTGGTGGACGGTAGGGAGACCCCTGTGATCCTCTCAGCTGTTCTCACAGTACTTCGTAGGGACTTCCAGTCCAATGCTTGGCTGCTCCCATACTAGATTGAGCTACAACTTGTCAGCATGATTTCAATAGTGCTCCTATAAAATGTAGTTAAGATGGGAGGGAGGAGCCTCGCTTGTCTCAATCTCCTCAGGAAGTGGAGGCGTGCTGTGCCTTCTTATTCAAAGAGGTGATACTGAGGGAGCAGGTAACTCGGTGCACTGAGCTCTCTCTACCTAGGAACCATGTATTTACGGGGGGGGTTGGTTTTTCTGCACCTTTCTGAGGTCCACAATGATTTCCTTTGTCTTCTCCACGTTCAGATTTAGCTTGTTCTTCTCACACCGATCCACCAGCCACTCCCCTTCCTCACGGTACTCTGACTCATCGTCATTGCTGATGAAGCCATCCACTGTTATGTCATCCGCAAACTTGAGGACACAGTTTGAGCTGAATCCTGCGACACAGTTACGCCTCAGTGTGAACAGCAGCAGGATGAGCTCACAGCCCTGGGGAGAGCCAGCACTCAACTTAATGGGAGTTGAGATATTGCTGCCCACACAGACTGACTGTGGCCTTTCTGTTATCATTTCCAGGATCCAGTTGCAGAGGGAGGTGTTGAGACCCAGCAGGGACAGTTTTGCCACCAGTTTCTAGAGTAAGATGGTGTTAAATGCTGAACTGGTCTGTCTATAAACAGCAGCTTGACATATGAGACCCCATTTTCCAGGTGGGACAGGACAGCGTGGAGGGCAGAGGCTATTGAATCATCAGTGGATCAACTCGAGTGATAAGCGAACTGGAAAGGGACCAATGTAGCTGGAAGTAAGACTCTGATGTGTTCCATGACCAGGTGTTCAAAGTATTTCATAATGGTTGATGTTAATGTCACTGGACAATAGTCATTTAGACAGGTTACTGTCATCTTCTTTGGCACTGGAGTGAAGTTTGCCACCTTGAAAACCAAGGGGACAATGGACTGTTTCAGAAAGATGTTGAATATATCCGTCAGCACCTCAGTTAGCTGGGCTG
The DNA here is from genome assembly GCF_030028105.1 of Mobula birostris. NCBI lineage: Eukaryota > Metazoa > Chordata > Chondrichthyes > Myliobatiformes > Myliobatidae > Mobula > Mobula birostris. The sequence goes on along the minus strand of NC_092371.1, from coordinate 140,012,441 downwards.
CGCAGTCTTTCAGAACTTGGTCTGGTATATTATCGGGCCCCGCAGCTTTGCGTGGGTTGACTCTGGCCAGAGTTTTCCTCTCCTCAGCTTCAACCAGACGGAGTGTCTGCTCCCCTGGGGGGAGAGGTACCTTCCTCACCAGCACTTTGTTTTGTGCAATAAACCGGGTGTAAAAGAACAATCAGCCTGTCGTGGAGTGAGGCATCCTGGTAACTGACACATAGGGTAGACTTATAGTCTGTGATCCTCCGAATTACCTGCCATGTGCGCCTCGTGTCTCTGGTATCCCAGAAGTGGCTGTATATTCTCAGAGAACGCTCTTGATTCACCTTCCTGATGGAACGAGAAAGCACAGTTCTTGCTTCTCTCAGAGCTGTCATGTTCCCTGATCTAAAGTCAGCATCACGATCCCTCAGCCATGAACAGACCTTTACAGTAAGCCATGGCTTCTGATTTGCCCACACCCGGAGGTGCTTCGTGGTGGTAACATCCTCAGTACACTGCTCGCTGTAGCTGAGGGACATAACAAGTGGTGTACCTACCCAGCATAATGTGAAGAATTTGCTTCACTCTCTCACCTCCACAGTTTATCGATTATGATTTACCATCTTATAGTAACTGCTGCAGTGTGAGGAGGATCAATAGGTTTTCCCTGCAGACTATGATTCCTTTTAAGAATAAGGATTTTGTTATTTCTTATTAGAATTTTCTCACCATCTCCTTAATGTGGCACGTGGATATTGCCTGCCACCTCTGCTCGGCTGTGAGATTGAAGATAGTGATTTTGAGTGCGTACCGTCTTCCTCCTGCCTCACTCCAGGCTGCACCTACTGTCCTTCTGGTCTCTCATCCAGCATCAGTTGCTGCCTGTACAGCACTGCACTTGCAATGAAACCTCACTGGCTGTTGCAAACTAGAGGCTTCCCTTAATGATGGAAAGAGGAATCGTTTCAGAAAACCAGAAATATTGTCCGCAATGACCTTGACACTTGTGTGGTTGTTATTGTATTGGTGCTTAGCCACTAAGAAAGGGGGTAGGGACGTAGAGCGTGGAACCTATGCCCCAGGATCCATACCTGAGCTGCTCAAGATGTAATGCAGTGTATTCTTCCCAGGATGAAGGTATGGTTGTGAAAACACGGCTTTTACTGTGAAGACATTCCAAAGATCCATGGCTACCTGAATACTGAGGGAAGGGAAGTATTTCTGTTGATGAAGGATTTTTTTTTTAAATGGGATCCTTTAAGAGCATGAGTGCTATCAATGACTGACTGTGCACATTGCAAGCTAGCACTACTAGCAGGATACAGCATCCGAAAAGCCACATACCCCTCACTGCAATCCAAGTAGAAGGAATCTGCCCTTGAGTTCCAGTTTATGTCAGGGAATGCATGAAGGTGATTCCATTGCATGTTATGTCTAATGCTAGATTTAAATTATTTAGAGATATGCCCAAGCCATCTGGCCCAATGAGACGGTGCCACCCTTTTACACCCACGTGACCAATTAAGCTATTAACCCGTACATCTTAGGAATGTGGGAGGAAACCAGAGCACCCAGAGGAAATGCACTTGGACACAGGGAGAACACTCAAGCTCCTCAAAGACAGATTGAATCCGGGTCACTGATGCTGTAATAACATTACGCTAACCACAATGTTACCATGCTGCCCACAAATATGTTAGCTGTGTTAGTATGAATGACAGGCATAATTACCCAGTATAATTCTGTATTGGATCATTTTCACCCGTAAGTAATTGCTAGCACAAGCCTTTCTGGAGATACTTATTCCTACAACAGGAATGCCAATCTTGCTACCACGTTATTCCTGCTAACTCAGTGCACTGTTTCTCGAGTCTACTGAAAGTTTTGGGTAAAATGGAGTAAAAGCATTGATCCAGTGTGTCTCTCGGTGATATTAAACACCTTTGTCAGCATTATTGTTAGTGCTCGAGCAATGCCTGGAATGGATCGGTTGTATTATGAGGAAAGTCTGGACAAGCTAGGCTTGTATCCATCAGACATTAGAAGGGAGAGTGGTAACTAGACAGAAACATGGAACATGCTCAGATGCCTTGAGGTAGATGTGAAGAGGATGCTTCATCTTCTGGTAAGGTAAGCATGCCATATGCCTTCTTCACCTTCTTCATCTGTGATGTCACCTTCAGGCAACTATGAAATTGGACCTCTAGATCTGCTCATTGACATTTCTCAGTGCCTACCTTTCACTGTACATGTCTTACCCTTGTTTGACTTCCTGAGAAACATAAAAATAGGCCCATCAGCTTACCGCTTCTACACTGCCCACCTTGTTTATCTATACTAATCTCACGTCTGAATTAATTTCATATCCCTCTATGCCTTGTTATTGTCCATTTCCCTCTACAGATGCTGCCTGACCCTTTGAGTTCCTCCAGCAGTTTGTTCTTTTGTTGTTCCTGTCACCTCCGCCCTCTCTGAGAGCTCATTCCAAAATACCATGTGTGCAAAATTTAGATCCCCAATAAACCTCTACCCTCTCACCTTAAACCTACATCCCCTACTTTAGACAATCCTACCATGGTAAACACTCTGGATAGCTAACCTAATTTGAAGTATCTCGGACACGCACCTCTCAGTTTCTTTTGCAGCTGAGAAAGTGGATCCAGTCAGTCCAAACTTTTCTTCTGGCTGCAGTTCTCCAATTCAAGCAGCATTTTTGTGAATCTTTTCTGCATGTTCTTCAGTTTAATCAAGTTTAATCACATCTTTTTTGCAGTGTTGTGACCATAAATGCAGACAATACCCTAAGCGTGACCTAACCAATTTTTGTAGAGATGTAACACAATGCTCCAGCTCTTGTACTCAGCGCTTTGGCCGATGAAGGCAACCATGCTGAATGCCTCCTCCATCTTCCTGCCAGCCTTTGTTGCAATGGAATGGTATTTTTTCTCTCTCAGAGGGTTGTGAGTTGGAAAGCTCCCTACCTCAAAGGATGATGGCAGCAGAGCCGTTGGTCTTTTTTAGGCAGATGTGGATACACCTTTGATAAGCAAAGGAGCGAAAGGTTACCGGACTGAACAGGAAAATGGAGACAACATTACAGTCAGGTCTGAAGGACCAAGTGCCTACCACTTTTCCTAATTCATAGTTTGATTACATTTTAAAAGAAGTAAAATCTATTTCGAAAAGGCACATCACCATCAGATTTCTGAATGGGTGATGAACACATGTATATATATATAATTTCTTATTGTAATTCATGTTTGTTATTATGTATTGCAAAGTACTACTGCCACAAAAAACATATTTCACGACATATGCCAGCGAAATTGATTCTGATTCAAAAGGAACAATATACCTAGCTTTGATGTTCAAAATTATCTTTTATATTAAAAAATAAATCACAACGAACATATCAACTAAACATAAATCAGCTCAATTATTGCATCACTTAGATAGCAGAAACACTGTGCTTTTCCTTTCCTCCCATATTATGCTATTTTTAAATCACAAAATGAATGAGCCTCAGTAAATTTCCATTGAACGACAATGTCCTCCTATTCAGTGGGTGGGAATTTGTTTCAAGCTCTGCAAAGCGTCAAGTGAGGCACTTTGCATGCAGGGGTTTGTCTCAGTCAGGATGACGACTGGTGTTTCCTGAACTTTGAAGGCAGCTAATGCAAGGCCTGTACATTTTCAGTCTGCTGACAGGTCTTTGAACAGGACCAACTCAAAACTCTTCGGTTCTGGACACACAAGTAAGGAAACAATAGCAAGTCAGAGGTCATGTTTCATGGCAAAATTACTTCAGCGCTCTGAAAGATATTTCAGGATTGGGTGAAGCGGGCCACAAATGAGGGTGGGTTTTATAGTATGAGCACATAACGATGTTATTTGTGCCACAGATAACGTTTATTGTGCAGATAAGGCCAAAGGTAAAGTTATTTTTATACATTCCAGAGGCCAGTTTACGACTCAGCAAGGCAGGCACCACGTGTGCTCTGGTTTAAACTGAACTTTGGCTTGGAAATCGGCTGATGGAAAAATTTGCCCAGCTGGTCTTCATGGTCTCGTAACCTCTTCAGAGCAAACCAGCTGGATTTCACAACTCCAAGCCTCATTATCATAAACTCTGCAGAAGCTGAGAGATTAAAATAGTTGGCAAGCCTGCTTACAGTCAATCTGTCATTGATGTAAATTCTGCTATTTCTTATAAAGTGGAGATGTCAATTTTGATTTTGATGTTAGGCTAACACCTCCTTGCAGTGAAGAGACATTTTAATTACTGGTGTCTAGATCCTTTATTTAAACATAAAAACAGAGCAAATAAGAGCAGAGTAGGCCATTTCACGCTTTGAGTCTGCTCCACCAATTGATATGATCATGGCTGATCATCTAGATTTAATATCCTATTCGTGCTTTCACCCCCTATCCAATTATCCTTTTATCATTAAGAACTGTACATAGTTTCTTCCTGGGTATACTAAAAGACTTGACCTCCTTTGTGTTCTGTTCCAGAGAACTCCATAGTTCATTCTCCAGTGCAGTGTGTTCCTAAAGTTGCCAACAGGTATACAAGTCATCCATTTGTGATAATAAAAAGGGCACAGCAATTGCCTGAAGTCTTCTTCAGCATGTTTCATGCTACTGGAAATTATAATGCAGAAAAAAAATAAGATCAATATACTTCCCATCTCTCCACTGGTATTTTCTTTTATTGTAGTCTCACTTAGACTATGGGCCCTATTATCAGTTCAGTGCTGCAATTACTGTGATTTGGAATAATGTGTCAAGGCTCACTGAGCAAGGCAACGCCACGGTCAAAGTTGAAAAGTGTGTGCTATCTTAGGAATCATAAAGTAAATCTACTGGTTATCTTTGAAGTGGAAGGCGGTTGAGTCAGCAATGGAAAAGAACACACAGAAACCCAGTGCATGGCACTGGGTTAATATTTAAGAATTTGAAACTTTCTCCTTCCCCTTTAGTAAGAGATCATGTATTACTCTCCAGGTTTTCCCACAGCATAATCCATAGTCCAGCTCAGAGGACAGTTTCTCTCATATACTATTGCTTAAATCTCTATTTCTACAGACATCTCTACAGATTTTCCTTAAGACCCTCTTTTGTGTTGGAATGACTACAGTACTTTGGTCTAGAAGTCTGATTGTTTAGCACAAGCTTTTCAAAAATGATAGGCTCTCAGGGGTGGGCAGGTCATCCATCTACGTAATGTTATGCCTTACACATGCCTTACACACATTGAAAATTCCGAATGTGCAGTTACATTCACATCAAAACATTCACCCCTAAACTTACTCAGAGCATCCAGACTGCACAATTCAAGGATGATAGCTCTCCTGCCAAACCCTCCATTGAAAGCCCACTATATGAGCCATGCACAGTATATCAGGTCTAAACAGCAAGGATCAACCTATGTCTATGCTTTTTAAAGAGCTTATTAACTGCTGCAGGTATTGTTGGGGACTTGGATTGCAAAAGAGTTGTTGGAACTGACTGGGCTGCATTTTTGAGCCTCAACATTTGAGGAGAATCTCTGTGCTGGTCCACCCCCCCAAAAAATGGGTGCTTTTGTTACGCCCACCTGTGTCACCAGTATGCCCAGGAAGAGTGTCCATAGCCAAGGCCTGATTCACCAGGGAAGTTGCAGGAAGAAGGGTAAAGGACAATGTATTGGCCTGGACTACACTCCTCGTGGAAGTGAAGGTGTTGCCTCCCTGAATTTATTAACCTGTCATCTAACAGCAGGATGCAATCTACCGAGAATTCATATGTCATGTCCCAAGATTTGAGGTACCGGACATTTCAGTGGGATTTCATAGAATCAACATACAACTTCATTATAAAAGGAGGCCATTGGGCTATTGGGTCTAAGCCAAACAAAGCAAGGCAAATCTCCTGCAAAGAAATGCTAGGCAAGGCAGTTTGTAGAATACTTTCTTTCATTTAATGTTTTAATTCAGTAAGTTTTGTGTTTTATGTATTTTCAATGAGCTTTTCTAATTTTAAAAAATCATAGTTTTTATATTTTAGTTTTTCTGATTATGTGTACTTGAGTGCCTCTGAATATCCACCGACCATCTGGACTTTATTGCCATCTCTGTGGTATGAATAGTCAGTGAGGTGCCTGGTCTCTCCAGCTCCCACCAACCTACAACTCATCTGGCTCTGTGCATCCTGACATGAGCCCGGGGATGGAAATTGACTTACAGACAAAGGGAAAGCTCCTTAGTTAGGTGACCTTGCCTAATCATCTTGTTGGATCACTTTCATCAGCAATGACATGGATGGAGCAGGTATAAGGAACAAAAAGAACTACACACGGCCCTATTTCTGTAACGCTCCTTGTTAAAGCTCTTAGTGCGTTAAGGTAGATGTCAACTTGGTGCACCAGAGTAAATTTAATAACTTTTTACATAATCTTTAGTTTTAAAAGTCTGCCAGCCATTACCACCCAGTTTTCATTATCTCTCTGAGACTACATCTCCACAATAAATCACTTGTCTTTCCTCTTCCCTGTACTCCATCTTTGTTACAGTTATGAATTACTGGGAGCCCTTAGAGGCTCTCTGTATAGGTAGAGCCACAAGATATCCCTGTCGCTCCAAAACTGTGGTATTAGAACTTATGTCATTACTTTCAAGGACAAAATCCAGCGAGTCCCACTGATGTACTCATATGAACTTATGGGCATAATAAAACATAAAAAAAAAGGTAAATTACTTTCTGTTCAAGCCTTTCTCACCATTCAACAAATCAGAGCTGATTTGTCCCAGGTCGCTTCTCACCTCACCACCCACCCCACCCCCTCCGCCCCCATGCCAATTCAGCATGTCCTTCAATTTTCCAATCTTTCAAAAATTTACTTACTTTAAAAACAGCGAATGATCTAGCACCCTCTGCTTGAAGAAGTTCTTTGGCACCTCAGTTTTAAATGATTCTTTGAGACATGAAAGATTCAGAAGACACTGGAAATCTGGAGCAATGCAGAAAATGACGGAAGAGCTCAGCAGGTCAGACAGCATCTCTACAGGGAAATGAGCAGTCAACATTTTGGGCCAAGACCCTTAGGACTAGAAAGAAAGAGGGCAAAAGCCAGTAAAAGGGTAGGGGAAGGAGGAGAAGAAGCTGGCAGAATATACAGTAGGTGGGGGGAGGGGAGGCCAAAGAAAGGAACTGACCATCCTTGACAATTCTGGCATTGGAAACCACTTTATTTTGTTTATTCCACCTGAACTAGATCTTCCATTACTTGAAACATGCGCCAGATCTCTGCTCTATGGAAGGCAATGTCTTACCTCTGGAATTAATTTAGTAAATTTGTTTGTGTTCCTTCTTCATTGCCTTCATATCCTTCCTGAAATGTGGTACCCAGCATTAGATACAGTGTCCTAACTGGGGCTGATTTGTATTTTATATGTTCAGTGCAAATTCCAAGTGGCCAAACATTATTAGCAATGTTGCTTTAGTAATGGCTGTTCCTATTATTATGTGATGATAAGTTATATCATTCACATACTAACAGGAAACATGAGTTGAGCTATGTGAGGCAAATTATTGTCAATGTAATCACGCTCCATATGAGAGGAAGTCCAGTTTCAAACACTTGTTGTGTAATTTTGGGTGAGGAGTTCATGGCAAGAAGCTATTATCTGTGGTATAATGAAAAAAGTGACTCCAAAATAAGCACTTCTCTGAAATGCAATGAAAACTGAAAAAGATAAGCTCATGCTGCTTTTGAATTCAAATAGATTGTGTTTTCCAAACCCATCTCCCCAGCACACAGAAATGAGTGAAAAGAATTTTCAGCATCAATTTTTCTCTTTTTACTTAGATGGACACCCTGGGTAGCACAGGCAGGTTGGGCTGACATGTCTATGTCTGTGTCTGTGCTGTGTAACTCCATGCATAAGACTATGATTAGCAATCTAGCATTTCAGAAAGAGGAACACATTATTATTTTGCCCAGTTCACTCAATGTCAGCAAGACAAACGAGCTAGTTATTGATTTCAGGAGGAGGTAACCAGAGGTTCATGAGCAAGCCCCCATCGGGGGATCAAACGTGGAGAGCAACTTTAAATTCCTCAGTATTAACATTTCAGAGGATCAGTCCTGGGCCCACCATGTAAGTGTGTTTACAAAGAAAACATGGCAGTGCTTCCACTTCCTTAGAGGTTTTTGAAGATTCATCATGACATCTAAAACCTTGACGAACTTCTATAGATGTGTGATGGAGAGTATATTGACTGGTTGTATCACAGCCGATATGGAAAACCCAATGCCTCTGAATGGAAAGGTGGTGGATACAGCCCAGTCCATCAAGAGTCATTCCCCACCATTGAGCATGGAGCGTTGTTGCAGGAAAGCAGCATCCATCATCAGGGACCCCCACTACCCAGGCTATGCTCTCTTCTCACTGCTGCCATCTGGAAGAAGGTACAGGAGGCTCAGGGCCCACACTACCAGGTTCAAGAACAGCTATTACCCCTCAACCATCAGGCTTCTGAACCAGAGGGGAGAACTTCACTCAACATCACTTACCCCATCAATGAACTGTTCCCACAACATAGGGACTCACTTTCAAAGAATCTTCATCTCATGTTATTGACATTTATTGATCTTTTTTTCTTTTGTATTTACGCAGTTCATTGCCTTTTACGCATTGGCTGTTTGTCCGAACTGTTGGGGTCTTTCACTGATTCTATTATGTTTTGTTGGATTTACTGTGAATGCCCACAAGAAAATGAATCTCAGGGTTGTGTAGTGACATGTACTGTAAATGATAATAAATTTACTTTGTACTTTGAGTTTCTATTATTTCCAATACCCATTCTCCAACTCTACAAATGAATTCATTTCTTCTTTTTAATGTTTGCAGTCACACCACAGGCTCACTGTCCTTCATTATCTCCTATCAGAAGTTCAGGTTATTTTCACCATTACTTCCTCTAATTATATACAGCAGGACTTCAAATGCTTTATTGTTTCATCTTTCATACCCAGGGTTCTTCATTCTTGCACAGCTTCTAAAAAGTACCATTTAGATTGAATTTTCTTTTCACATTCTTTGTACTATTAAAAAACATCTGCTACATGTTTTAACATTGGAGGTTTAGTGTCATTTATAACAATGCTAAAGTAGCAGCAATATTCACTTCAAAGGGTATCACTTACCAGACTTTTGCTCAGAACTCAGCACCAGATGCTACACGGAGAGCAGTAGCCAACAGGGAGTCCACTGGAGGGAAGTGGAAAGCACAGGAATGGCAGCAGGAGAAAAGGAAGAACACACAAGGAGAAATGGCAGTGTGGGACTGGTTACAGGGAGAGAGGAAGAATCGAAGTGATAAAGATTGGGGAGGACACTGACAGAAAGTGGGAATTGAGTGGGATACATATAAAGGAATAGCGTCCGTCATTGAAGAAGACCAGAAATATGGAAATTGGCAATGAGAACTGGGAAAATATGAAAATATGAAGAATGGGCATGGAGGGAGAGGAACTCTGGAATAATAGATGGAATCAGGGCAGGAGGAGATAGATACATACTGGGAAATGGGGGATGGGAGAAGGAGATGAGGAATGTGCACCAGGAGACACCAAAGAATCAAGACCGTGAGCAGTGATAGAGTGAGTGGAATTAGTGCTGAGAGAGAAAGGAACCACAGTAAAGGGGTGAGTGAAACCTATGAATCTTACTGTGAGTAGTCAGAGAAAGATTTCTGCTATTGGGGCGAGAATGGGAAAACCAAAAAGTTTCTCACAGTTTATCCCTTTAAGAAAAATAGATATTGTACCTCATGTCAAAGTCTAACATATGACGATGTAATTTTGTTATGTGATCAGTCATTACACAGTCAGGTGCTACGTAATCACAATGTCAGATGATCAAATCTCTAGAAATATTTTATGCCTGTGTTGATGCCCCAGGGAGAAAACTGGCAGAAAAAAAGTTCCATCAATCGATAATTTTTGCACTGAAGTAACATGAATGCATGTAAATCTTGAACCTAATATACTTTCCTGTCCTGAGGAAGGGTCACAGCCCAGAAAGGTGACTATTTACTCTTCTCCATAGATGCCTCCTAGTCTTTTGAGCTCCTCCAGCATTTTGTGTGTTGCCTAATGAGCGTACTTTAATTGTTGTTTGTTCCTCCATTCCGACTTTCACTATTACTTTGTAAATTCACTTATTTGATCAGCCTTTTGAGAGTTTGACAACATTCTCTCCATGTCACAAAATTGTCTTTAATTGAATGTAAGTAATCTATTTGGATCGTTAAAAGGAGGAACTTGCATTTATATACATAGCACAGTTCAATGACTCTGTTGTATGTGTTGAACACACAGTGCAGAAACACTTGCACATTGAAGCCTCCTTCGGAAGTCTGTTTCTATTGAAGTCATTAAGACTGAAGCAGAATTCAATCTTCATACGCTACAACTTTGTAAAATTTGTATAGGCACCACAGAATGAATACCTTCTGTCCATACTCCAAATTGTTTATAGACAATGAAGTATATTGAAGCTTATCCATTGTCAAAACGTGGAAATGACGACAGCAATCTTGCAAAGAGCAATATGTGTATCAAAAGGAGGAAAATGAATCAAATCACTTGTTTTCAAATAATGTTAAATAGTAGATAAACTGTAAACAGTACAACAGGAAAAAATCTTATCCTGCTTGCAGAGTGGTGTAAGATAACATACTTCTGATACTTTTTTAAAATGTCATCTGGCAACTTACGCATTCACTCACATGTATAATGGAGTGTCAACATCAAGCTAGATTTAAAGCTGAAGATCCTTGAATGGGCCTACATATACAGTACCAGTTTATTGAATAACATTTTGGCTTAGGAAGTTAGCACTCCCTCTTCAGCATACTGGTCGATTTGCCTTGAGAACATCTGGACACAGTGCCCAGCCAGGGGGCTTCACCATCCACTATATGGACCAGACGGCTGATTCAGGTAAAGGCAAATTTGGCCGCATTTACTTCGCAATTATCTCACTGAGGAGCGCAGACTTAATGAATCTGTCTTAGTCCTGCTCCTCCAACCTGGAACAGCTGACAGTCAAGTGTCTGCCATTTTATCCACCAAGGGAGTTCTACACCATCATCCTGGTAGCAGTGTACTTTCTACCCCAGGAAAATGTCAAGCTGGCACTGGAGGAACTGAGTACCAGTACCAACAGTCACAAGGTGGTACTTCCTGATGCCTTCCTGATCATCAACCAGGCTAGTTTGAAGAAGTCTCTGACCAACATACCACCAAGAGCTAATAGACTTGACCACTGTTACACCACCATCAAGGATGCTTACTGTACCACCCTGGCCCTCGGCAAGTCCGCTGACTTGGCTGTACATCCACACCTGGCACAAAGGCAGAGGCTGACGGCTGCTACACCAGTTGTGAGCAGCCGTCAGGGAGGTAGAGGAGTGTTTATAGGATAACTTTAAGTCAGTGGACTGGACCATTCTGACTGTTTGCATCACAAACTGGTAATGAGTTCCAATGAACAAGATTGTAGAGGGTTGTTGACACAGTCCACACTTAGCGACTTAGAATCTTCCACTCCACCATAAGATTACTAAATGGTCCATGAACCCATAAATGCTACCTCATAAATTCACGATTTATTTATTTTGTAATTTACACTAATGTTATGTCTTTGCACTGTATTGCTGTTACAAAACAATAAATTTCACATCATCATGTTAGTGATTATAAATGCAATTCTGATCCTTCAAGAAAATTGCCTGGTTCCTAAAGTTAATATTTTTGAAAGACTGTATATCATAGCCTGTAACAATCAACCGATATTGAAACTGCACTATCAAGTGATATTGAAAATTCTGTAACCATCAGCTGAACAAATAGTAACATCAACTGGAGCAGTACGATTACTGCTGCTGCTCCCTCACACTTGGCACAGTGGCAATCTGCAGTGACTGCAGCCAGCTTTCCAGATTGGCTCCCACCCTGCTCTTCCCCCTCACAAGTCCATCCAGCTCCCCACTAAATATATCTATCCTATTCACCTCAGCAGCTCCCTGTGCTAGGAGGTTCCACATTCTCACTATTCCTTGGGTAAAGAGATTTCTTTGTAACTCCCTGTTGAATTTCTTGATGATTGTCATATACTGATGACCTTTAGCTCTGCCCTACTGTGGAAAAACTCTATATCCATTAGAAAGGACAATGGAATGCAGAATAAAGTGTTGCAGTAATAGAGAAAGTGCAATAGAGCATACAACAGTACAGCACAGGAAACAGCACTTCAACGCACAATGTTATGTCAAACTAATTAAGTTGGACATTAAATGACTAAATAATCTAATCCCTTCTGCTTACATAATGTCCATACCCCTCCATTCTCTGCACATTCACTTGCCCATCTAAAAACCTCGTAAACACTCTATTATATTTGGCTCCAGTACCATCCCTGGCTGTGCATTCATGGCACCTACCACTCTCTGTGTAAAAATAATCTTGCACTGTATGTCTCCACTGAACACCCCACTCCTCATTTTAAATACATGCCCTTTTATATTTCAACCTAGGAAAAAAAATACTGACTGTCTAACCTCTTCATTATCTTCTATCAGATCTACCCTCTGCTTCCTCCTCCTCTCCAGAGACAGCAACGTAAATTTGTCCAACCTGTCCTTGGAGCACATGCTCTCAAACTGAGGCAGCATCCTTGTAAAATTCCAGGATGGTACCGGAGCCAAATGTAAAATTCTTCTGTACCCTCTCTAAAGCCATCACGTTCTTCCTATAATGGGGTGACCAGAAATGAATGCAATACTCCACATGTGGCCTAACTAGAGCGTTATAAAGCTGCAACATTTTAACTCAGTACCTCAGCAAGTAAAGAGAAGCACGCTACGTGCCTACTTTAATACCCTATCAATCTGTGTAGCTGTTCTCAGAGAAGCTATGGGCTTAAGCTCCAAGATCCCTCTATATATCAACTCTGCTAAGGGTCTTATCATTAATAGTGTACTCTCCTTTTACATTTGATCTCCCAAAGTGCAACATATCACATTTGGCTGGATTAAACTGTATCTGCCATTGTTCTATATCCCAGTATATCTTTTGGCAATCTTGTACACTAACCATAATCTTTCCATTATATCTATGCACTTACAAACCCATGCATCTACATTTTTATGCAGTAGATCCCAGTACAGATACTGTGGAACACCCCTTGTGCTGCCCTTAAGGCATTTATTTGACTTCATTGGGTCTACGCTTTAAATGATGTGTTTGTGACTATTTTCTAGTTAAAGTTAAAGGTTGATAATTATGTTACAGTCTAACAAAGGTAAATTCATTGTCTATGGTATATCGCGGCATGTGATGACGTCACCTCTGGTTTTGCCGCGTCTTATGTGTAACTTCCGGTTCGGAGAAGGTGTGAAGGTGGGTGCCATGCGTGCAGCATGATCGTGAAGAGCTCCGTTTCTACCCACAAAGAAACATTATAGAAGCAACGCCGTAAATTCATAAGAAAGTATTTGAAGTAAAAATATTAACGCAATTTCTGTTAAGGAAAGCGGCATGCATGTCGGCTTTTCAATTTCAAACGCGGGGTGGGCTCGGGCCCGGCAGCGGTTTGACGCGACCCCCCCTTGCCCGCTACTCGGGGCGGCTGGAGACACTCACTAAAAGAAGAGAGCGCGCGTGCTCTCCAGAATGAAACAGATGCTGTATGTGCTTGTATTTTTTTATCAACAGTTTTCACCATACGATGTTAATGTGGAAGAGTGAACAGTAAATGGTTAACCTTACTACGACTCTGTCTTCATTGGCTCCAGTTTAACTTGGTGTTTAGTCAGAGTTTCAACACACTGCACGAGAACACTACATCCCTTTTCATGGACCTCCAGCCAGAATAAGTCCCATTGGCCTCTATCTTCTGTCTTCTATGGGCAAGCCAATACTGAATCCAAGTAGCCAATTCACTAGGAATTCTGTGCACCTTAATCTTCTGGATGAGGTTACCTTGAGAAAGCTTGTCAGATGCCTTACTAAAATATTTGTAGACAAAATCAAAGTCAAAGTCAAGATTATTGTCATACATTCATGTGTATGAGATCTTGTGTCCTCTCTAGCCCCAGATGAGGCCTCTCTCATAGGTGCAATGAAATTTTTGCATCAGCATCTCGAGTATATAGTATCGTATAAGCAGAATCTGCAAGAAAAACATAAATTAAAAATAAATTGTGCACATTTTACAAGGAAACACGGAATAAAAAGAACAATGTCCTTTTTAGTGCAAAGTGGTCAAAGTGCCATAGTGTTGCTGAACTGTAGTGATTAGGGGTTGGTTGGTTCGTTCAAGAACTGAATGGTTGAAGGGAAATAGTTGCTTTTGAACCTAGTGGTGTGAGGCTTCCACAGTAATACCTTCATTCAACACCTACCTTACCTCGTTGAAAAACTATTTCAAAGCGAATTAGTAAGACATGACTTGTCCCATAAAAAGTCATGTTGACTATCCCAAATTCATAAATCCTGTCCCTAGGAATCTTCTTCAATAGCTTCGCGACAGCTGACATGAGGCTCACCTGTCTATGGTGCTTCAGAGCCTCACCTGTGGCTAGAGAGAACACAAAATCTTGGACAAGGCTCCAGCAATCTCATCTGTTGCCTCTCAATCACCTGGGGTATATCCTATTAGGCCTTGAGGACTCATCCACCTTAATGTTCTTTAAAAGACAGTACACTCCCTCCTTCTTTACCTCAAATGCCATGGCATATTAGCATGATCCACAATGATCTCATCATCTTCCACTTCCTTCTCCTTAGCAAACACCAATGCAAAGTACTCATTTAGGACACGGCACACATACTCCACCTCCAAGCACATGTGGGAAATTCCATTAAACCATGCACCATTATTTTCAGATTTCCAGAAATATTTATACAGAAGTTGTACAAAATCAATCTACTGCCTTCTCTTCTTTATACAGGGAACAGCTTTGGTCGCGATTGATAATTCCATTGCATATTTGGCATTCACTGAATTTAAGGATTGAGACTAAAGATAAGGATCTATTCCAAACTTGTCTGACTTGGCTTCATTTGTAGTGCATTATTTTTAGTCACTTTCAATCAGAAGAAACGGCTGCACAACATTAAAAATATGTCCCATATAGCACAGCACTGATTTTGCATTCAAAAGCTGTATTTGTTTCTAGTGTTCAGAAAGCAATTTTCAACATTCAGACTCCCTACATTTGTAAGTGTAATGGGAAGACTTGATATACCTATCAGAACCGCTGGGTAAAAAGAAGTTGATTGTATCTGATTTGATCTCTGTTGTCTTGGTAATTGCCTCTGAACTTGCAATGCCACTTCCAAGGCTATCTGATAGTCAGTCACAATTTTCTGGGTCACATTCAGATAATGGCGTGGGTGCACTAGATGTGTTTTGAAACATTAATTCAGTCGTTTCACAGGCACCATACCATACTGCAGACCAGGCTTACTTAATTATTTGAATTTACGTTCCTCTGTTGGGATTCAAACTCTGTTGATTACAATTATGTATCAAATATAATTAAATTTGCTCATTTCTATTTCTTCCACACTTTCACCTGAGATTTGACCTTATGTGCTTTCAGCTCACAATAGATAGAGAAGAGTATTTTAAGTCAGACCTGTACATCTGTCCATGCACAATATACAGATTTGGAGCTTAACAGATTATGCCTTCTAGGGCTGTGAATATTTGAGTGTTCATTTCCTATTCTAAAATTGTTCAAAAATGCAGGAGCCTGAGCCCTCTGGAAGATAATGATGTCCACATGCTTCATGTACCTGCATCAACCCGCTTCCTCTGGTCGCTAGCTTCTCCTAGTAATGGTTCGAAGTGAAGCTGTTGGGACGTCCGAAAATGTTCAAATAGATTTATTTCTTTCATTTGGAGGACTGATAAAAACAATTCAAGCTTCCTTCTGGTTCACTCCATCTCATCCCCAAACTCTGTTTCAGGTAATCCAATGCCATTCAGCCTGCCACCAGCCTATCTTCATAAACGATCAAGAGAAAATTACTGAGCAATTACGTTCATAGAATTTACATAGCCATGAGAAATTCCATTGACCAATATATACCATTATTTTCAAATTTACACAACTATTTATACAAGAATTGTATAGAGCCTTTGAATGTTTTCCAGATACATTCTGTTTATGCAAATACACATTTATTAAACTCCGGTTCAAAGTTCAAAGTAAATTTATTACCAAGCTACATATATGTCACCCTGAGATTCATTTTCTTGTGGGCATTCACAGTAAACACAAAGAAACACAATAGAATCAATGAAAAACTGTACACAAAGATGGACAACAAAGTACAAAAGACAACAAATTGTGCAAAAACAAAAAAGAAAATAACAATAATAACTAAATAATAACAAATGTTGATAATGTAAGTTGTAAAGTCCTTGAAAGTGGACTTTCCCAATAGTTTTCCACTATCTTAGTGATGTGAATAAGCAGAGGGAATCCAGTTTACTTTCTCAGCCCTATAACTGGTGTAGGAATGACACTTACCTGGCCTTTCTTCTCCCTTCAGCTGTTGGTTTTCTGAACCATTTTCCAGTACCCCCCCAAAGCAATTACAGCAAAGTGGACTGTACCTCTCCCCACCCTGTCACTTGTAAAAATGCCATCCCCTTCTCTCAGTTCTTCTGTCTCTACCACATCTGCTCCCAGCATGAAGGTTTTCATTTTAGAACAAATGAGATGTCCTCCTTCTTCAAAGAAAGGGGCTTCCCTTCCTCCACCATCAATACTGCCCTCACCCGCATCTCTTCCATTTTGCACGTCTGCCCTCACCCTATCCTCGCATCACTCCACCAGGGATAGTGTTCCTCTTGTCCTCACCTACCACTCCACTAGCCTCCAAGTCCAGCCCATAACTTCTGCCATCTCCAACATGACCCCACGACCAAGCACATCTTTCCCTTCAACCCACTTTCTGCTTTCTGCAGGGACCACTCCCTACACAACTTCCTAGGCCATTTGTCCCTTCCCACTGATCTCCCTCCTGGTACTTATCATTGCAAATGGAGAAAATGCCAAACCCACCCCTACACCTCCTCTCTTACTAATATTCAGGACCCTAAACAGTCCTTCCAGATGAGGCAACACTTCACTTGTGAGTCTGTTGGGGTTATTTACAGTATCTGGTGCTCCCGGTGTGGCCTCCTGTATATTGGTGAGACCCGATGTAGATTAGGAGACTGCTTTACCAAGCACCTATGCTCCGTCTGCAAGAAAAATGTGGGATCTTCTGGTGGCCACCAATTTCAATTCGACTTCCCATTTCCATTCCAACACGTCAGTCCACGGCCTCCTCTTCTGCCTCAATGAATCCACACTCAGGTTGCAGGAGCAAACTTTATATTCCACCTGGGTAGCCTCCAACCAGATGGCATGAACATTGATTTCTCCAATTTCCGGTAATTGCCCCCATCCTCTTCTTCAGCATTCCCCATTCCTATTTCCCTCTCTCACCTGCCCATGACCTCTCCTTTCCTTTCTTCCATGGCCTTCTACACTGTCCTATCAGACTCCCCCTTCTCCAGCCCTTTACATCTATCACCAATCAACTTCCCAGCTCTTTCCTTCACCCCTCTCCTGGTTTCACCTATCGCCTACCACCTTGTACTTCTTCCTCCCCTTCCCCAACTTCTTACTCTGAGTTCTCATCTTTTTTTTTCCAGTCCTGGTGAAGGGTCTCAGCCTGAAATGTTGACTATTTACTCTTTTCCATAGATGATACCTGGCCTGCTGAACTCTTCCAGCATTTTGTGTATCTCGCTTGGATTTCCAGCATCTGTGGGTTTTCTCATGTTTGGGCAATTACAGCTGAAGTTTGGTAAAAATGGGAGATACACAACATGAGAACTGAATCTGAATTAATCATGTCCCATGTTCACACATGACCTCACTATTGCCCTGCAACCACGTCCTCCTCTGTGTTGGTAAGACAAATAGGAAAGTCAGTCACTTTGCCAAGTCTCTGTGTCACTGTCTTTCTGTCTACAATGGTCATCTGGAGCTCCCAGTTGTAAGGCACTTTAATTCGTCTTCCTTCCCCATACTGCGGGTTAGGCCAAACACAAACTAGAAGAAAAGCACTTCTATTTTGTCTCAGTAATCTATAACCTGATGGCATGAATACTGAATTCTCCAATCTCAGGTAACCTGTGTCCTATATGTTCCTTTCTCTCTCCCACTGATCTACCCAGATCCTTTCATACACATCCTTTATCCAATACACTCCCCATTACAAAGACCAGCCTCCTATCACATAGTTTATTTCTCCTCTTCCACCTGCTCCATTTGCCCATCACCACTTAGTTGCCTCTCTCACTGTAGCCATCTGCCCCAGCTCACTTTCCTGTCCTACAGCGCTTTGTTGCTTCCCTCTATTACCTCCCATCCTTTACCCTTCAAATACTCCACATGTGGCCTAACTAGAGCTTTATAAAGCTGCAACATATCTTCTCAACACTTTAACGCAGTACCTTAGCAAGTAAATGTAAAAGGAAAGTACACTGTTAACTCTACCCTTCCCTCCCCACTTGACTCCATCTGCCAATCACCTACCTCTTGTCAGCTCTCACCTCCCCACCTCTCCCCATCACTTCTGTATACTACCCATCTCCCCTCCGCTCTTTCAGTCCAGATGAAGGGTCTTGATCTGAAAAGTTGACTGTTGATTTTCCTCCACAGATGCTGCCTGTCTTGCTTCTACTTCCTATTCCCATTCATTCAGTAAAGATTAAAACTCACCCTTGCTGTCAATGGAACAGCCTCTGTAATTTGAAATGACAGAATCGATTAACAGAAAATGTTGGTGTCACATAATTATTTGAACTACTTCATTTCTGATAGAAACCTAACAAAAAAAGACATTAGCTCAGTCAGGAATTGCTGAATGCAGCTCCCCTTTATTCAGAGGGATGACAGAACAGCTTTCTGAGAAAATACCATGTCCAATACTTTTCCCATACCTTGGCTTCAATTTGAAGCCAATTCCTGTGACCTTCCTCATTTAAATTCCTGTTTACATTAAAGTTGTGCTCAGGAATATATAGTGGGAAATCATATGCAGTGGCTATCATTGTCCAATAGAGGAAAATCAACACTAATTTGTGGAGGGTGTCCTTCTGCAATTGAATGTAGAAAAGAAAAGCTGAAGCAAGCGATTCCTCACTCCTCATGAACGCCCTCCTCTAACCTTATCAATCAGACTTTAACACAAGAACATCTACTATTTACAACTTATTTCAAAGTTCGAAGTACATTTATTATCAACGTAAGTATACATTACACAACCTTCAGATTTGTCTCCTAACAAGCAGCCATGAAACAAAGAAACCCAATAGAACCCATTAAAAAAAAGACCATTGAGCACCCAATGTGCAGAGAGAGGAAAAAAAAACAAAACAAGCTAACAATAAACGCAAGCAAATAGCGTTCTGGACTGAAGTCCACAAACAGAGTCCGAGAACCATAGTTCAGCGCCTAGCCGAGTAAACAACACGGAACAGCAAACTGAACCGGTCCATCTCTTGCCTCGGACCCCGACAATGTGACCTTTTTAATCAGGCCCTGTGCCTAAATCATCACCCAAACGTTGGGTTCAGTCACTTTGATATGCTCTGAGGCCTGGACCCTGCCACCTCGATTCGGCCTGGTTTCCTGTCATCCAAACACCAGCCATGAGCAAAATTACATAAATGTTACATTTTATTGCATTTTTAAAGTATTCTTTCAATGGATATGGGCCTTACAGATATAATCAGCTTTTAATCGCTCATTCCTGGTTTTCCTTGAGAAACCTTCTGGATTCCCTGTAGTACTCGAGGTGTGGGTATACCCACAATGTTGTTAAAGTATTCCAGGATTCAACCTAGTGATGGTGTTGAGCTTCCTGAGTGTTGTTGAATCTGTACTCATTCAGGCAGATGCTGTGATTGAATTTTTAATGACATACTAAACCATAATCATAGGTAAACCTCTTCTCTGGCTCTAGATTACATATTTCACTTCTCCAGATTGTTATTCTTTCTTATAAATTTTTCACTCCTGTTTAAAATAAAGAAGCCTGAAGATTGTTTCTAATCATCCACCTTCCACCTTAACCTTGTGCACAGATTCCAAGGCACTTCCTTCACTCCATAAAACATTATAAAAGTTGGGCAAAAATTGAGGATTTTACATGAGAACTCTTTATTCAGATTGGGTGCTTAGCTTGTTTGGCAACATCACAATTACTGGATTCAAGAAATCTGCAGAGTTGATACCAGACACCAATTGAGTTCGGAGAGGAGAAGCCTGTGCCAAAAAGATGGCTAGAGTTTTGTGAGCTGTTTTCTTGAAGTCAGCGGCAAGAACAATTTCTTTACCACAAAATCTGAGCTATCAATGCCATACTTAAAACCATTATGCTATAGGATGAGTGGATAAGTAAACAGATTTTGCAAGTCTCGTTAACAACTTGAGCACTAATGAATCCAAACTGAACCTGTGAGCCCCACAGAGTCTACCAAAATTTATTTAAAAATAAAGTGTTCAATTTAAACTTGTCGCCTGAAAGACTTGAAATATGTTGTATTATCATCATGATTGCACCTGTATCCTATTGGGAAGCAGGGCAAGTTGAAAATTACGTAGCAACTGAGCCTGTGAGCATTTCATCATGTCACGGTCGTACTCTTGAGGAAGTTAATGAAGAAAAGGGCCATTGAGGTATTCAAAAACACTCTCAAACAAATGTGAGTCGAGGGAAGTACTAAACGTTGGAAGAAAATGAACACAAGTGGCCAGTGATACGCTACAGCCCTCTCTTTGTGAAAAAACAAAAAGTTCACAGTGAAAGCAAAGTCACAGACACTGTGGTGCTGTGTCACGTTCTTGGCCAGTCACCCTGCTCCACCCACATGCCTCCAGGAGATGCCACGCGATTCTACCCACCCAGGAAAGGCTGATTAGGATCGGGACAATGAGTACTTATTATAAGACACAGCTGTGACATTGTTCCTGTGGCAGGAGAAGGGACAGCAAGAAATCCCTTCACTGGACGCCCTGACTTTGTCTTCCAAGTATAAACAGGATTTTGGAATTCCACTCTTGGCAGGGTGGAGGGAAGTAGGTTTTACAAACAATCGTCTTTCAAAGGAGCCTTTAATTCAGCTGGTTTGACCAGAGCTGTTCGAGTCAACGGGCATAACTGCCCATTGTTTTGTAAGGATTAGCCACTCCTACTGAATGTGAAACAAACCGAGACTATGGAAAATGCACTTGAGTGTGAGACAATTCAGGGAAAAGTAAGTAATAAGAGGGCTGGAAGGACTTTTCTCAAATAAATCTGTTTCTACCCATTTGGGCGTACTATTGTACTGCAGCTTGAAGATTGGTATCTATAGCAAGTGACACAGCCCCTGTGGACAGGATTTGCATCACTGTCCCTGTACCATTGTACGTGCAGACTGGAGGCTAATTGATGCAAATGTCTCCTGTATGGGATTACAGGAGATTCACAGCCATTCAGCCTAGATGATCAAGGCTAACATTGAAGCTTCATGTGGGCTTCCTCCCACCCATCACCATCCATTCCTCCCTCCTTATCAGGGAGAGTTGATGAGCGTGTGACGTAATAAAAAGTACAATTAATGAAGACTAGTGTATTGGTTGATGGGTTAAAGGGCCATTTTTCATTTCATATCTTTCTATATTTGCCTGCTGCCTCATGAAAGTGTTCAAGAAACCAGACATTTATGAATCCAGAATAGCTCAGCTTGCTGCCCTGAGCTTGTCTTGCTATAATGCATGTTCACCCAGCATTCCTTTTACTTGATCTCCAAATAGCTCATACTCAGTATGTCCTCCCTGTGTTTGAAGCCCTTCATCACCATCTCTGCACCACCATTGGAGACCTCTCCTGCCCCCTCTGCTGTTGTCTCTATTCTTCCTTCCTTTCATCCCACTATATTAGTTGGCTCACATTCAACCACTGAAGACCCTACTCTTTCCCCATCCCCAAGCTCCTCTACAATTTGCCTTGAAGCTGAGCACCCTGATAGATTTTAAATACTTCTACTCCTACTTTAGTCAGGCAACTATGTTTTAAATATACCTCAATGGACTCCATTGGAATGCTAACCTATATTAATGACATTTTATCAACATATGCAAAATACTTTTCCAATATAACTTGACTGGAAAATTCAATGAAAAAAAATATGTAACAAGATAGGAATCCAGAGTAATTTACTGTTACTGTGCAATTCCATTCTGATACTTCATACAAAGGCCCATTTGAATGCATTGTTTGCCCTATTAACACAAATAAAGCACAAATAATTTTAAGTATGCCATACATCAGCTAGCATTGATTCACCTCACAGCTGGATCATTTAAAAGGGAGCGAAAAAGTGGCTGCAATCACTCCTGAAAGTCACAATCAGTGGATCACTGAAGATAATGAGAACACAGACCAGGGACGAGCACCCACCTTCACTAATACCAAGATTGATATTTTCATTGAAGACTTGCACTAAACAAAAGATGTTCAATACTGTTGGGAGCTCAGAGAGATCAATGCCACGACTGACACTAGGTTAACAAAAATGCCTAATGCTGTCTACTGTATAAAGAGATGAATTGCACTTTCCCTGGAGTGGAGAACTTTTTTTTCCTCAAAAGAGGGAGCCTAGAATAACCTTCTTGGATTTAAGGATAATTTACTCACCCACTAGTTCTGTGGATTCTGAAATGATTAAAGAGACTGCAGATATTCCACAGGTGGAACAAGAAGATAATTCATGGAATAGGTGGTCAGATAGTTTGGAAGGTGATGTTTTCCCATGTAGTTTACATGGGGTTTCTAAGTGCTCCTGAGGTATTGCTTCAAGTTTCACCACACCTTCCCGACTGTTCTTTCTCCACTTTCAGCAGTTCCTTTGAATCAGCGTGGATGGTGCATATTTTCAAGGAGGCTTTAAACACAACATTGAAGCTTTACATCATCCACCTGCTATGCATTTGCTGTGGTAACTTTGGTTTATTATTGTCCATTTACATGAAGATGCATTGAAAAACATGCAATCCAGTCAGATCATGCCATATATAAATACATCAAGGTTGTAAAAAGCGAAACAGAAGACAGACTATAGTGTTGCTCCAGAGAAAGTGGACAAATTACATGCAAGGACCACATGAGAGATCAAGAGGTCATTTTTAGTGTAGGAGAGGTCCAATCACAGTTGGGTTGAAGCTGTCCTTGAGTCTGATGGTACATGTTTTCAAGCTTCTATATCCGCTATCCAACAGGAGAAGTTGGGACAGGTCGGGACCGGTCAGGACCTTGATTAGTTTGGCTGCTTTCTCATGGCAGTGGGACGTGTAGAAAGAAACACTGATAGGGAGGTCGGTCTGTGTGATGAGCTGGGGTGCACTCACCACCATCTACATTTTCTAGTGAAGTTGAGCAGAGCAGTTGCCATACCAAGCTGTGATGCATCCGGGTAGGATGCCTTCTGTGTTTCACCTGTAAAAATTGATAAGAGTCGTTAGGGACAGAGTTCTGGAAGTCTAGTTTAGGCATCCAAACTACATGGCCTGCTCAGCAGTGTGCAATTAAGGCTCCCATTCTGGCATTATTGCCCTGGAAAAGGACACTGACATTGATTTACATATCACAGTGGATGTAGTGGACTTATGCAAACCGTGCTGGAGGCATTCTTTCATTGTGTTTGACTGCAGGTAGTTCAGGTTTCAGCAGCATTTGAATGCTGCCCAGCAGATCATGAGTTTTGTCCTGGGTTTGATCTTTCTCCCTAGATTGGCAAGACACTTGCTGAAGTATTACAGATATGAAGATTGTTATCATTGATATCTGTTTGTGACTGAAAGGTACCTATTAAGATGTGAAGTAAGTGTTCAAACTTTTCCAGGACCCCATGGCAGATTTTTATTGTCGAGAGCGATGAAGCACAGTGGGGTTGGTTGAGGGAGGATCTTTGTTCTACAAGTGTTGAATGTTAAGCCTGTCCTGTCATATGCTTCAGTGAAAGACTTGGCTGTGACTTTGAACTTAGCTGCCAACCACACAACTACAAATATCGTTCACAGCCTGCAGCTCAATCAGTAAGACTAAGGTGACCTTAGTTCTGGAGAGGTTGGGCTGTAAGCTGAACAGTTTCCCATTATCCTGTTGGTTAATTCCATTCCAGCAGATAATTTTTTGAAGAAACACTGTGGCGAGGAAGATTGAACAAAAGCTGCAGGGAGATGGAACAGTCTTGCTTGACACTGGTCTGCATGGAGATTAGATTTGTTATGGAACTATTGCTTAGGATCTGTCCAACATCACAAGAACTGCAGAAAGTTATAAACACAGCCCATTCTATCACACAAACAAGCCTTCACTCTCCAAGTACCGGCTACACTTCCTGCTACTTTGGGAACCAGCCATACTCTCCCAATCCTCTCTCACCTGGCAGGGGGTACAGGAGCCTTGAAAGCATGCTATCACTAAGTAAACGTAAGATGCAGATTAGATTTAAGGAGAGAACACAATGATCCTTCCCAGTAGAAGCTTTAGTTGATTGAATTGATCGCATTTAATAGTTTTTGCTTCTCCCTGCACTTCTCTGAATCTTTGCACGGTGAAGATCAGCCTCATGGGCCTTTAAGTGGACAGAATTCACACTGCAGTTTGGGAGTTGGCTTTTTAGCCATTGAGAGGAGAGAGTGAGGAGGAACAATGCAATGACTTTCCCTCTGACAGGCAGCACAGACACTGATCTATAATTAATGCAGTTGGATATGTGTCCTTTCCTGCAGATGGCCATAATTAAAACATTTTTCATATAACATGGACGGACTTCCTTTTCCCAGATGTTGACAATGAGGTTGTAAATTTGTGATTGAAGTACCTCTCCAACAAATTTTAAAACTTCAAGAGGGGTAATATCTGCTCTTAAGGCCTTTCTGGTTTTTCCTTAGCATGTGGTCTTTTAAACGTTTTTGCGTTCTGAGGTGGTGGCAAAGCTGGATTGAATAGTTTAATATAGAGTAAGGGTGCAGGCACTCAAGTCAAGAGAGCTGTCATCACTGAGGAGCTCTTCATGCTGGCTGCTTACCTGTCTTTGAAAAATTCAACTTTGTTCCTTACTTTTTGGCATTCAGTCCCAAAAAGACCTTTATTCTACAGGTGGAACAATCCTGTCACAAGTTTATTATCAGAGCTCAGCATATAGAAGGTAACTGGCTTCCATTATCTTTGTCCTGGATTGCTCGAGCTGTGCGCATTCTCCTTCCAGCATTAAGTATGAGCAAGGTGACCGGAAAGGACTTCAGGAGTAGGATTTCCTGGCCAGAGCCTCCTTCTGTTTCTAGTGCAAGAGAGGGTTTAAGTAAAGCTCCAATATTGGTATTTATGTTCCAGGAAATTTAAAAATAATTTGGCTGTCAAACCTCACCGTATTTGTGGTCAAAAGATCAGTTCCAATTGCCTTCACAAACAAACGTGCAATATAATGATGATCCCTTAAACCACATAGATGCAGTCCTTGAATCCATGATCCAGGCCTCATTTCCTTACTTGTGCATTAAATTGATGTCATCCCATGGTACTCTTCTCTAGCTGTGTGACTATAAAGTTCTTGGAACTGACCACGAAAATTTTACTTTTAAGTGATATACTGAGACCTATTGATTTTACACTATAATTCCATATTAGTTTTAAAAAATCATATCTTTGTTTCCTGAACAGATACAAACTTTCAGAAGCAAAATATCCAAGAGCTGTAAAACTGTGCATCTTGATATCAGAAAATCAGCATCTCAACCATAAAGTAACTACAAATGTCTGACTTTGTACAATTAAAGTGTTATTGTGACCACATCTTAGAGTTCTGAAGTCAGAGTCCTAATATAGACTCACCTCTCATCACTTCTGGGTCTAATCATTGCACACCAGTCACTGTGCCACTTCCAGCTCTGTATAGTAGGGAAACAGTTGACTCTTGAGATAGGTCTTTGCCTCACCATTAGCATAAACACTGCTTTGACTGACTTATTGCAGCACAACTAGACGATGCTAATTCTGAAATCAGTGTCTTAATACAAATGTGGTATAAATCACTATAGTAACCTTAACAATTAAAGCATGGGTCCCTGGGCATGCATGTTGTTCAGGAAACAGACAATTGTTTTGCAATCTTCTGTCTTCCTGTACAGGCCACATCTCACGTAGTTCCAATGTTTGTTGGTAGCTCGATAGTTGTTGATGTTAACAACTAATGTTGTGATTATATTTGAATAGGTCACTTTTGATATTGCTCTTCAAACTAATCTGAGGTTATTGTAGACAATCAAAGAGAAGCAATCACATGCTTGTGTGCAGTGAATGGACTGTACTGCCGGATTTACCAATTAAATTGTACCTTTCAGTCATAAGTCAGATTCTTTAAAAAACCAAAATTGTCTAGGACAAGGTGGTACAAGCAACAGTCTCGGTTGAGGTCAGATTTAGGTTAGTAGGGATACTTTTGGGAAGAAGGAGCAAAGATAGGGGTCAAGTATTTACTTTAGCTATAGTTTTCAGAATCAGAATGAGGTTTAATATCACCGACATATGTCATAAAATGTGTTGGCTTTGCATACCAATATCAAATTTCCCCTCAATCTTCTAACCTCCCGGGAATGAAGTCCTGACCGATTCAACCTTTCCCCGTAACTCAGGTCCTCCAGTCCTTCACAACATCCTCGTCAGTTTTCTCTGCACTCTTTCAATCTCACTTACACCCTTCCTGTAGGTAAATAACCAAAACGGCACCCAATACTCCAAATCAAACCTCACCAACGTCTTATAATTTCAACATCACATCCCATCTCCTATACTCAGTGCATTGATTTATGAAGGCCAATGTGGAAAAAAGCATTCTTTACAACCCTATCTACTTGTGATGCCATTTTCACTAAATTATGGATTTGTATTTCCAGATGCCTCTGATCTACTGCACTCCTCAATGTCCTACCACTCTCAGTGTAAGACCTACCCTGGTTGGTCCTCCCAAAGTGCAACATTTCACATATGTCTACATTCCATTTGCTATTTGTCAGCCCATTTTTCCAGCTGGTCCAGATCCTGCTAAAGGCTTCCATTGTTTTCCTCACTGTCCACTACACCACTCATCTTGGTGTGGTTCCCAAATTTGCTGATCCAGTTTACTACATTATCATCCAGATCATTGATGTAGATGACAAACAACAATGGACCCAACACTGATCCCTGTGGTACTAGTCACAGGCCTCCAGTCAGAGAGGCAACCATCTGCTACCAGTCTCCGGCTTCTCCCACAAAGCCAATGACAAATTCAATTTACTATCTCATCTTGAATGTCAAGTGACCGAATCTCCTTGACCTACCTCCCATGGTGGACCTTGTCGAAAACTTCAGTGAAGTCCATGTAGACAACATCCACTGCCTTGCCATCATCAACTTCCATGAACTTCCACGGTAACTTCCATGGAAAAACTCTATAAAATTGCGTAGACTTTACCTATTATGAACAAAGCCATGTTGACTATCCATAAATAGTTATACTGTATATCCAGACTCCTAGAATACCTTCCATCAACTTTCCCACTACTGAAGTTAGATTCATGGCCTATAATTTCCCAGCTTATTCTTAGAGTCTTTCTTAAGCAACAGAATAACATTAGTTATCCTCTAATGCTCTGGCACCTCACCTGTGGCTTAGTATGTTTTAAATATCTCTGCTAGGTACCCTGCAATTTATGCACTATCCTCCCACAGGATCCAGGGGAACACATTGTCAGGCTCTGAGGATTATCCTCCACTAATTTGCCTCAAAACAGCAAACACTTCCTCCTCTGTATAGGGCCCATGGACTTACTACTGCCTTGCCTCACTTCTATACACCTGAGTCCGTCTTCTGAGTAAATACAGATGCAAAAAATCCATTTAGGATTTCCACATTTCTTTCAGCTCCATGCATAGATTACTGCTCTGATCTCCAAGAGTACGAATTTTGTCCCTTGCTATCCTTTTGCTCTTAATATATCTGTACGTAAGGGTTTCTTCTTGTATGTTACTGTGAAGGCTAACAAAATGCCTTCTTTGTTATGTGATAATTAAAATGGCTTTTCTGTAATAATAACTGATGAGAAAGTTCTCTCTCTAACAGCTTGTTTGGGTTATAAAGAGAATTGTATTTATTTGCTAACCAATTGGAATAAATGTTATTCTTTCTTGTGTGTCTGTAAGCTATTGTTTGCGGGTTTTGGAGGAGAAGGCATGATGGGGGACAGAGAGAGGAGATGCGACGCTGTAAGATGGCCGACGGGACGGCCCCCGAGCAGGTGTCCAAGGCCCAGGGTCTTCAGCGAGGAGAGGAGACGAGGACAGACTCGTGTGGAGCGTCTGGTCGACCACCGTGGTTGGTCCCAGGCAGTTGGAGGGGATCGAATGGTGGAAAGAAGACTCCGTTAATTGAGCTCCAACTGTTATGCACAAAGTGGTTGAACTTTGATAAGCTTGGCGCCTTTTGTTTTCCTTTTATATTTTATCTCTATTAATTACATAGTTCCAGTAAGATCTGTAAAGTATAATCATTTAATTGCATATGGTGTATTGTCTATTATTTGGTGGGGTGGGGTACATCACACAGCATCCACGCAAACTTCATTACCCAGTTTGGCGGGGCCGAAGGCTGCTCCCTCTAGACGGAAGCTAGTTGAGCGAGCCTGAGGCTTACCAGGAGGCTACATGTAGAAGCCCTGAGGATTCTCCTTCACCTTGCCTGTTAGAGTAACCACATGCCTTCTTTTAGCCCTCCTGATTTTCTTTTTGTGTTCTCTTGCTTTCTTTATGCTCCTTAAGTCCCTTATTGTTCCCGCCTGATATGCACCTGGTCTTTTTCTTAACCAGGGCTTCAATACCTCTCAAAAACCAAGGTTCCCTAAATCTGTTATCCTTGCCTTTTATCCTTGCCTAGAGATACAAACTCTATATGCTCAAATTTTCATTTTTGAAGGTATCCCATTTACCAAGTATATCTTTGCCAGAACACAACCTGTCAGAATCCACACTTGCCAGATCCTTTCTGTTAACATCAAAATTGGCCTTTCTCAGATTTAGAATCTCATTCCAAGGACTAGACCTATCTTTTTCCATAATTAATCTTGAAATTAATGGTCACTAGATGTAAAACTTTCTCCTGCACCAACTTGTCATCTGCCCTGTCTCATTTTCTAATGGGGGGTTTAGTACTGCACTCTCTCTAGTTGGGACTTCTACGTATTGATTAAGGAAACTTTCCTGAGCACATTTGACAAACTCTTTCCCATTCCAGCCCCTTTACAGTATAGGAATCCCAGTCCAGAAGTGGAAAGTTAAAATCACCTACTATCACAATTTTATGTCTCTTGCAACGGTCTGTGATCTCTTTAAAAATTTGCTGCTCTAAATCAAGTGGACTGTTGGGTGGTCTATGATATAATCCCATTAATGTGGTCATACTTTTCTTATTCCTTAGCTCTACCATTAGGCCTGACTAGACAAGCTCTCCAGTCTGTCTTTACTGAGCACTGGGTGACATCTTTCCTGACTAGTAATGCTACTCTCCTACTTTAATCCTTCTTGCTCTATCAGATCTAACAAAAAATGAACCCTGGAACACTGAGCTGCCAGTCCTGACACTCCTGAGCCAAATCTCACTAATGCTTACAATGTCATAATTCCAGTTGCTGATCCATGTACTAAAGTCATCCACCTTCCGTACAACACTCCTTGCATTGAAATATTTGTAGCTCAGAACATTAGTCCCAACATACTCAACATTTTGATTCCTGACTTTGTGTGTAGGCTTAACAATATCTTTCTCCACTACTTCTCCACTATCTGTTCCGGTACTCTGCTTCCCATCTTCTTGTAACTCTAGTTCAAACTCCCCACGCAGCACGAGCAAACCTTCCTGCTAAAGTATTAGTCCCCCTTTAGCTCAAGTGCAAACTATCCTTTCTTTACAAGCAACACACATAAAAGTTGCTGGTGAATACAGCAGGCCAGGCAGCATCTCTGGGAAGAGGTACAGTCGACATTTCGGGGCAAGATCCTTCGTCAGGACTAACTGAAAGAAGAGCTGGTAAGAGATCTCTTACTTAGCTAGTAGGATCTCTTACTAGCTCTTCTTTCAGTTAGTCCTGATGAAGGGTCTCGGCCCGAAACGTCGACTGTACCTCTTCCCAGAGATGCTGCCTGGCCTGCTGCGTTCACCAGCAACTTTTATGTGTGTTGCTTGAAATTCCAGCATCTGCAGATTTCCTCGTGTGTGCCTCTGTACAATCTCCAACTTCCCCTGAAAGAGAGTGCAATGATCCAAAAACCTGAAGCCCTCCCTCCAGCACCATTTCCTTAGTCACATTTTAAAATATATAATCTTCCTATTTCTGGCCTCACTAGCACGTGACATGGATAGCAGTCCTGAGATCACAACCCTGGAGAGGTCCTGTAATTTAACTTAGCATCCAGCTCCCTGCAATTGCTGTGCAGGACCTCATCACTGCTCTACGCATGTCATTGGTACCAACTTGTACTATGACCTCTGCTCCTCACCATCCCACTTAAGAAAGTTGTAGACTTGATCCAAGTTATCACTGACCCTAGCACCTGGAATACAACATAACATCTGGGAATCTTATTCGTGTCCACAGAACTTTCTTTCAGCTCCCCAAACCAATGAATCCCTTATTACAATTACTCACCTCTTCTCCCCATTTTCCTTCTGAGTCACATCAGAAGACTCACCTGTGGATGGATGTCAAGCCAGCAGACAGTGAGGAGGAGGGCTGGTGGCCCCAAGCTCAGTGAGTCACCAGATGATTCCGAAGTTATGTTTTGTAACTCCAAAACATAAAACTAATTAAAAGAACAACACGGGAGCCCTGGAGAATGTGTACGCTTGGTTTTCACTTAGTGAGGTGCACACACATGACGTGGTAGTATGTCATTCACATACTTTCAAAAAAAACCTAGAAATAATCATTTAAACAAAGAATGTTTAATCAAACAATATCTTTGCAAAGCAACATACCCAAAATGCTGGAGGAACTCAGCAGGCAGCATCCATAGAAAAGAAGAAACAATCAACATTTCAGGCTTTCCCGCATCCACAGATATTCCTGTGTTTGGAATATAATTACAATATTACTGAAATATTAAATACACTACATTACACTACCCCACACTTATCCATAAACTCTAACTCAGTATAGAATGCACCTCAACTCAAATACGTATCAAAAGACTATTGTTCTCTAGTCAGTTTATATATACCCACTTTTGATCACCTCAGTAATACCCCACCAGGACTGCTTGTCCAGGAGTAAAACATTGCAACTCTTTGTTGGAGAGCCTTTAGTTTGTCTCACTGTTTGTTGAGCACATTCCTTATGGGAGTTGGTTTAAGGAGACCCAAGCATGAGCACGACGGCGGCCAGGAACAGCAGGCTGGTGAGTTGCTGGTTGTGGAGCGTGCTGCACTACAATATGCAAGGAGGAAATTGGTGAGCTTCTGAATCCGTGTTAGTGTAGTGTCTTCTGCCGACATTGCTCACAATGCGTTCTTTAGACTGTGGACAAACCTTTCTGCTGAGCCATTTGTTGCTGGGCGGTACAGTGCAGATATAATCTGTCTTATTCCATTCCTTTTCAGGAATGACTGAAGTGGTTCCACAATAAACTGTAGTCCATTGTCACTGACTAAGTGTGCTGGAACTCCAGTCCTCGAGAAGAGGCTTCTTAACACATCTTTGGTGTGCGAAGCTGTAGTGGAGGCTATTGGGAACATCTCTGGCCTCTTTGTAGCTGAACCCACTGCTACTAAGAAATTTGTGCCTGTGAATGGTCCGGCAAAATCCACATGAATTCTTCTCCAGGGTAATGCAGGCCATTCCCAGGTGTGGCGAGACGCTGATCTTTGCATCTTCTGGATAGGCAAGTTGCTTGATCTGCTGATCTATCCCAGGTGACCAGGCAAGGATTCAAGCCAATTCTTTCATCTTGACCAGAGCTAGGTGACCGGCATGTAGCTGCTCCAATAATTTAGCTCCCAGCTTGGATGGTAGAACAGCTCTCAATCCCCATGTAAGGGAAGCTCCATCAAGGGAAGATTCATCCCAAATAGGGGATGTAGAATTTCTGCTGCACATGTAGACCTGTGACAGTGTGGGTTCCTTTCAGACTTCCACTTGAATCATCTGCTGTAATAGCCAGATTTTCAATCTGCATTAGGGAGAATACGTCAAGAGGAGTTTCCTCTTTTCCAAATGTTTCAGGTATTTCTTTTTCAAACGATGACTGTAACAATCCATCAGCAATTCCATGATTAGCCCTCTTTTTGAATTTGATCTTGTAATTTTGTCCTCCAAGAAAAATGGCCCATCACTGCTTTGGTGCTGCTGCTGTTAGTGGAACAGCCTACTGTGGTTTGAAAATAGACATTTTATACTTTATTGTCGCCAAACAATTGGTACTAGAACGTACAATCATCACAGCGATATTTGATTCTGCGCTTCCCGCTCCCTGGATTACAAATATTAAATATTAAAAATAGTAAAAATTAGTAAATATTAAAAATTTAAATTATAAATCATAAATAGAAAATAGAAAAATGGGAAGTAAGGTAGTGCAAAAAAACCAAGATGCAGGTCCAGATATTTGGAGGGTACGGCTCAGATCCGGGTCAGGATCCGTTCAGCAGTCTTATCACAGTTGGAAAGAAGCTGTTCCCAAATCTGGCTGTACAAGTCTTCTAGCTCCTGAGACTTCTCCCAGAGGGAAGAGGGACGAAAAGTGTGTTGGCTGGGTGGGTCGTGTCCTTGATTATCCTGGCAGCACTGCTCCGACAGCTTGCGGTGTAAAGTGAGCCCACGGACGGAAGATTGGTTTGTGTGATGTGCTGCGCCGTGTTCACGATCTTCTGTAGTTTCTTCCGATCTTGGACAGGACAACTTCCATACCAGGTTGTGATGCACCCTAGAAGAATGCTTTCTACAGTGCATCTATAAAAATTAGTGAGGGTTTTAGGGGACAGGCCAAATTTCTTTAGTTTTCTCAGGAAGTAAAGGTGCTGGTGGGCCTTCTTGGCAGTGAACTCTGCTTGGTTGGACCAAGTCAGGTCATTTGTGATATTGACCCCAAGGAACTGAAAGCTTTTGACCTGTTCCACTTGCGCACCACCGATGTAAATTGGGTCGTGCGGTCCGCTACTCCTTTTGAAGTCAACAACCAATTCCTTCGTCTTGCTGACGTTGAGAGATAGGTTATTGTCTTCGCACCATGCCACCAGGTTTTTAATTTCCTCTCTGTACTCAAACTCATCATTACCCAAGATACGACCTACAATTGTTGTGTCATCAGCAAACTTATATATTGAGTTTGATGGAAACTTTGCTACACAATCATGGGTGTACAGCGAGTGCACTAGAGGTTGATGATCAGTGATGAGGGTGAACTCCATCACATTCAAGTACTGGTTGAAACATTTTATACCCTAAACCAGACTCAAGGCCCCTCTGTCAATCTGTGCATAATGTTTCACTGCAGTTGTAAGGGAACATGATGCAAAAACAATGAGAATTCACTTCCATCAGTTATAGCACTTGATATGACTTCACCTATATCATAAGGTGAGGCATCACAGGAAAGCTTTACTGGATGATGTGGATTATAATATGTGAGTACTGTGTCTGATGTCACCATTTCCTTTGTCTTTTGGAATGCCACCTCACACTGCTTTTCTTTTCTTTCCAATCTGTAGTAATGAGTTCAAAGGGTAAAGGATAGTAGTCAAGTTTGGTAGGAATCTGTCATAGTACTTGAACCACAATGAGGACATGTCCTTTGGCCTTGAGGAATCCACCACTGCTTGAATTTTCTCAGCACACTTATGTAATGCTTGTGTGTCAATGATGTGATCACAGTAAGTGATTTGGGTGTTGTGCAATGAACCAGAATTGATTAGAGAGCTTAAGGTAAAAGAGCCCTTGGGGGCAAGTGATCATAATAAGATTGAATTCACCCTGAAATTTGAGAAGGAAAAGTTAAGTCTGATGTATCAATATTACTGTGGAGTAAAGGGAATTACAGAAACATGAGAGAGGAGTTAGCCTGAATTGATTGGAAAAGATCACTGGCAGGGATGGTGGCAAAGCAGCAATGGCTGGAATTTCTGGAAGCAATTCAGAAGGAACAGGACATCCCAAAGAGGAAGATGTATTCTAAAGGAAAGATCACAACAGCAGCTAACAAGAGAAGTCAAAGCCTAGCATGGATAAAGCAGTGGCTGATTGGCAGGAGAGAAAGGGTGGGAATAAAGGGAGTCTTTTCTGACTAGTGGTGTTCCACAGGGTCTGTGGTGGCACCGATTCTATTGATGTTATCTGTCAATGATTTGGATGACGGAATTGATGGCTTTGTTGCATAGTTTGCAGTTGATATAAAGATAGGTGGAAGGGCAGGTAGCTTTAGGAAGTAGAGAGGCTACAGAATGACTTAGACAGACTAACAGAATGGGCAAAGAAATGGCAGATGGAAAACAGTGTTGTGAAGTGTACGGTCATGCATTTTGGTAGAAGAAGTGAAAGGGTTGACAATTTCATTAATGGAGAAAAAATACAAAAAACTGAGATGCAAAGGGACTTGGGAGTCCTTGCGCAGGATTCCCTGAAGGTTAATTTGTAGGTTGAGTCTGTGGTGAGGAAGGAAAACACAATGTTAACATCCAGTCACGAGGACTGGAATATAAATGCAAAAATGTAATGTTGAAACTTTATAAAGCACTGGTGAGGGCCCCTTATCATAGAAAGGATATGTTGAAACTGGAGAGAGTTCAAGGGAGGTTCACAAAAGTGATTCCAGGATTGAATGGTTAGTCATATGAAGACCATTTGATGGCTGTGGGCCCGTATTCACTATAATTCAGAAGGAGGAGGGGAAACTCATTGAAACCTATCGAATGGTGAAACGCCTTGATAGAGTGGATATGGAGAGGATGTTTCCCATGGCGAGAGCATCTAAGACCAGATGACACAGTCTCAGAATAGAGGGATGTCCTTTTAGAACTGAGATGAGGAGGAATTTTTTTGTCAGAGATTGGTGAAGCTGGAATTTTTTACCACAAGCAACTGTGAAGGCTAAGTCCATATGTAGTGTATGTTTAAGGCAGAGGTTGATGCATTGTTGATTGGTCAGGGCATGACAGACAGATTTGGAGAGAAGGCAGGATATTGAGGCTGAGAGGAAAATAGGAATGGCCATAGGAAAGGGTATTGATCAACATTTTGTACCCGGTTGATGGTGACCTTAAAGTCACCACAGATTCTGACAGACCCATTCTTCTAGGCTACTGGGACCACTGACATTGCCCATGGGCTCTACTCAACCATCAACCTCCATGTGATCGAGCACATTGGCTTCATTATCACAGATGATATAATGAACTAGACAGACATTGTAAATTTTGGGTGTGACATTTTCATTTAGCACTATTTTACCCTTGATATGTTTGAGTTATCCAAAGCCATCTGTGAACACTGCTGTAGCATCATCTGGTACCATTCATAATTCACTTTCAGTTGATTCTTTTGCAGGGGACTTGGCATGCAAATGATGGATGGATCTTCAATCAAGTTGTAAGTTGTCTCAACCAAGCACTTCACCACAATGCTGGCTCTCCTGTTTTGGCTAGACGCAAGCCGAATATGGATTGTTTGTCGTTGTATTTCACTGTTATGAATGCCATTCCCACAGGTTATCTCTTCTCCAGTATAAGTTCTTACTTAGATATCCACAGACTTCGGTTCAGTAACTTTGAAATGTTGTTCAAGCTCATTTTGTGGAACAACTGAAAAAGCTGAAACAGAGTCCAATTCCATTTTAGCTAATTTGCCCTTCATTTCTTGTGTAAGCCATGTTGCTTGTCTATTATTAATTTTTACTTTGTAAATCTCAAGGCTACACACACCTGTGTCACTCCCATCATTATCAGATACTTCATTAACAGCGTGCAGAATAGTGCTCTTTTTGAAATTACAACATGACATTTAAAAACTTTTTCTCTTCCCTGTGCAATCTATTTACTTTAGTATGCCCAACATGCTCTTTGTATGTGTCCCACTTTGTTCTATTTTCTACAAGTTTCACCTGGTCTGGTGTATGTGAGCCCCTGCTACAATGATAACACAATTTGTTCAGCCAGGAAAGTTTCTGCTTAGATGCTGCAATTTTGTTCATGCTCACTTTTATTCCCGACTGCAACTTATTTGCATCTCTAGCAGATGTTTCTATTGACACAGTGATTTCAACTGTTCTTTTAAACTTGAGTTGTGCTTCAGTTACACACTGTTTTTGAATGCTTTCGTGTAACATTCTACAAACTAAACAACATTACAGTGCATCACTAAGCCCATTACAGCTGACAATGCTCAGACAATCTCTTCAATTCAGCCACATATGCTGAATTCCTTTTGATTCTTTGTATGACACCTAATAGTTTTAGTTCTAAATGTTTGTGTATTACTTTCATGATATCAGCAAAGCTCATTTTGGATGGTTTGTTTGGAGCATTTAAACTTGTAAGCAAAGTGTATGCTCTTCCAGCGATGACACTCAGTAAAAATGGCACTCATTTCTCATTGACTATTTCATTTGTTTCAAAATATTGCTCCATTCATTCAGTACATACCAGCCAGTTATCATTTGTTCAATTAAACATGTCTATCTTTCCAATGTAGCCAGCCATTTCTGCATTTTTTATTTTTTAAATTAACACCTGATACTCACTGTTCATGAACCCATGAATTTCATCTATTTTCTGCCTTTTTTAAAACTGTACGATCTCTCTCTCCTTTTATGAAGAAACCATTGTTTTCTACTAACCAATTCGCTCGTTTGAAAAGAAAGTATGCTGTTTTTTTTTTAAAAACTTGAACATCTCATTGTGTTTCAATAGCTAGGTAGTCGTATCAGGTTTGTTGTAAAACTTACTTGTCACCACTATTATGTTTTGGAACTCCAAAACATGAAACTAATTGAAAGAAAACCACAGAGCACATGGACACTTGGTTTTTACAGCGAGGCATGCACATGTGATGTGGTGACATAATGGTGTATCCCATTCACATACTTTTTACATATAACACATAATGAGTTATTTAAACAAAGAATTCTTAATCAGACAATATGTTTGCAATATTACTCAACTATTACTGAAATATAAAATTCACAACATCCGTGAGTAGAGTTCCATGTGGGCAGGAGCCACAAAGCTGCTGACCCCTTAGGTACATGAATCCATGAGACAGGAGTTTGAAGCCTAGTGTTCGGGGTTCCAGTCATCGGTGAGTCTAGAATATGTGGCGGCACTTGCGTGCTGTCCTCAGCACATCCTTAGGTTGTGTTCATTGTAAACACAGATGGCACATTCCTCTGTGTGCTTTGAGCTGAATCTAAAAGTTAATATTTAAAGCCCTCTGATGTTGCAGTAAATTTAAAGGGTTCAGCATTTGAAATCAGATTCTCAAACTTATTTTCTTAACATTTCAACCTTACAAAGAAAAGGTCTAATTAAAAGAAGAGTACTGGTAACTCGTGATCTGGGGTACATCCCTTTTCTTGAATAATTCACATCAAGTCAAGAGTCTAAAACATAAATTTACCCATGGATCAGCTAAATGAACAGTCAACAGAGTCATGAGCATGGAGTGAACAGTATCAGACTCGGGCACTGAGCCATGATCTTGAGAGACAGGGATCAGGATGCTTTTATTGTAAACTAGGGAGAATGTTTGATGCCAACACTATACTGCAAGTGAAAATATTTACTATCCACTGCTGTTTTTTCCACCTTAATAAGGACAGAAGTATGGCACAATACATGGGTTTAAAACAGAATTTCACAGTAGTGAAAAAGTTGAAATTTTCTTCCTGCGTTAGGACAAATACCAGGTTCTGGAGAAAAAATAACTAGCGGCGGGAGAAACTCTGCAGGTCAGGTAACACCTGTGGAGGTGACGGGATAGCTGATGTTTTGAGTCAAGACTGTACATCAAGACTCAGAGTGTCAGGGGAGATAGCCAATATCAGCAGGTGAAGGTGAGAGGTGAGGCAGGATTGATGGACAAATGGAGGCAGTTTTGGAGATGATGGTGGAGACAACAAAGGCATGCAAATCGTGGATCAGGTAAGAAAGGAAGGTGTTGAGTGAAATCAGATCACTCAAAGTAAAATCAGAGAAATTCTGGGCAGGTGGGAACAGTAAAGGAGAGGATAGAATATCCAGTGAATTGAGTGGCTGGGTGATAGCCAAATTAAACCAAGGAGATGGGGAAGAAGCTGGACAACAGGGGGCATAGATGGAAGCAGTTTGGAATGAAGGGGATATGTGAGAGGCCTAGGGTGGATCAGTACGAGAAAGAAAGGAACAGAGGGTGGGTGGGTTAACAGAAAATAGAGAATTTTACTGTTCATAAACTTGGGCTGCAGGCCACTGAGGTGAAATATAAGGTGCTTTTTTTCTACTTTGGTTTTGGCCTCTCCCTAGCAGTGGAGGAAGCTGATCAGACGCGGTGAGGAGAGTTAAAATAACTGACAACGAGGAGCATAAGCCGCCTGTTGCAGACACATTCAATAGAGCCTTGTGAAAGCCTTGCAAATTAAAACATGATTGTTTTCTCACTTCTCCAGTTTGATGAAAAGCAATCGGTCCTGAATTATTGTCTCTCTTTCACTCTCCACATATACGAGCTGTCCTGCTGAGTATTTCAAACTGTTGTCTTCCTTTATCATATAAATTCAGTCCTTTTGAACCTTACATGGTCAACAATTCCCAGAAGATGCAGTAAAACTTAAGTTTACTGATGGAGCTAAAAACCCATTAACATTGCTTGATCTTCATCCTGGGAAGTGTTACAGAAATAAACAAGTGGGTTTGAATGCATGTTACCCCCTGGATAGTAGTGGAGGAAATATTCCCCAAATGCACTCTTAAAACACTGTCCCAACACACCAGTGATTCACCACATAAGACAGGAATGCTTCTTCATTTGTGATGACAATTTCTACCCTGCTTCACTGGTACCAACAGATATGGCTCACCAGCATTTTTGTTATTACATACAGTGCCTAAAAACGTATTCACCCTCCTTAGATGTTTTCATATTTTATTGCTTTACAACATTGAATCACAGTGGATTTAATCTGGCTTTTTTAACATTAATCAACAGAAAAAGACCCTTTTCTGTCAAAGTGATAACCCAGCTCTACAAAGAGATCTAAATTAATCAGAAATATAAAACACAATATAATTGATTGCATAAGTATTCACCTCCCCCCCCCCCTTTAATATGACACACCAAATCATCACTGGTGCAGCCAACTTGCTTCAGAAGTCACATA
Source organism: Mobula birostris (assembly GCF_030028105.1). NCBI lineage: Eukaryota > Metazoa > Chordata > Chondrichthyes > Myliobatiformes > Myliobatidae > Mobula > Mobula birostris. Next base: position 139,972,912 of record NC_092371.1, on the reverse strand, counting down.
ATTACGTAAATGGAGATCTGTTTTTGGAGACCTGTGTGCAGTCAAGATGTTTCAACTGATTATAGTAAAAATACACCTGTATCTGGAAGGTCCAACTGCTGGTGAGTCAGTTTCCTAGCAAAAATACACCATGAAGAAAAAAGAACACTCCAAGCAACTCCATGAAAAGGTTATTGAAAATTACAAGTCAGGAGATGGATACACCAAAATTTCCAAGTCACTGAATATCTCTTGGAGTACGATTAAGTCAATCATCAATAAACGGAAAGAATATGGCACAGCTGTAAATCTGCCTAGAGCAGGCTGTCCTCAAAAACAGAGAGACCATGCAAGAAGGGGATGAGTGTGGGAGGCATCAAGACACCTATGATAACTCTGGAGGAGTTACAAGCTTCAGTGGCTGAGATGGGAGAGACTGCACATACAACTATTGCCCAGGTACTTCACCAGTCACAGCTTTATGGGAGAGTGCCAAGGAGAAAGCCACTGTTGAAAAAACACTCAAATGAAATCTTAGCTGGAGTTTGCCAGAAGACATGTGGGAGATTCTGCAGTCAGCTGGAAGAAGGTTATATGATCTGATAAAACCAAAATTGAGCTTTTTGGCTTATCAGACTAAATGCTATTTTTGGCATAAGCCAAACACCATACATCATCAAAAACATACCAACCTTACTGTGAAGTATGGTATTGTCTGCATCATGCTGTGGGGATGCTTCACTGCAGCAGGCCCTGGAAGGCATGAGAAGGTAGAGGGTAAAATGAATGGAGCAAAATACAGTGAAATCCTGGAGGAAAACCTGTTGCAGTCTACAAGAGAACTGCGACTTGGGAGAAGATTTGTTTTTCAGCAAACCAATGGTTCCAAGCATAAAAGCAAAGCGACACAGAAATGACTTTAAAACAACAAAGTTGATGTCCTGCAGTGGCCAAGTTGGAGGCCAGACCTTAATCTAATTGAGAATTTGCGGCTGGACTTGAAAAGGGCTGTTTACTCATGATCCCCATGCAATCTGACAGAGTTTAAGCAGTTTTGCAAAGAAGAATGGGGAAAAATTGCAGCGTCCAAATGTGCAAAGCTGATAGAGACCTATCCACACAGACTCAAGGCTGTAATTGCTGACAAAGGTGCATCTACTAAATACTGACTTGAAGGGGGTGAATACCTATGCAATCAATTATTTTGTATTTTGTATTTGTAATCACAGTAATTTAGATCACTTTGTAGAGATCTGTTTTCACTTAGACACAAAAGAGTCTTTTTCTATTGATCGGTGTCAAAAAAAGACAAATTAAATTCATTGTGATTCAATGTTGATTCAATTCTATTCAGGAATAATCCAGTCTGTTCTCTGTTCATCCATCACTGTCTGGTTTGGATCAGCTACCAAACAAGACAAGAATAGACTCCAAAGAACCGTCAGGGCTGCGGAAAGGATTATCGATGTGAAGCTGCCCTCGATCCAGGATTTATATGCATCTAGAGTCAGGAAGCGAGCAAGCAGCATCATTGTAGACCCATCACACCCTGGACTTCACCTGTTCCAACTCCTTCCTTCTGGTAGGCGCTTTAGATCACTGCATGCCAGGACAAATAGGTACAAGAACAGTTTCTTTCCGTATGCCATCAGTCTTATGAACACTTGAATTTTAGTCTATTATAAACCCACCTGTACATACACAGGTATACCTCATTGTATATAGTTCACGATTATTTGCACTATTATCTTGTTTGCATTTTGATTTTGTACAGCGAGAGCTCAAGGAAACCAGCATCAAATTCCCTGTAAATGTCCACATACTTGGGGATAATAAAGAATTCTGATTCTGATGTTGTAAAACAATAAAACATGAAAACATCCGGGGGGGGGGGGGGGGGCTGGAGTGAATACTTTTTATAGGCAAATTAGTAAGACCATAAGACAAAGGAGCAGAAGTAGGCCATTCGGCCCAACGAGTCTGCTCCGCCATTTTATCATGAGCTGATCCATTCTCCTATTTAGTCCCACTCCACCGCCTTCTTGCCATAACCTTTGATACCTATCAATCTCTGCCTTAAATACATCCAATGACTTGGCCTCCACTGCTGCCCGTGGCAACAAATTCCATAGATTCACCACCCTCTGAGTAAAAAAATTTCTTCGCATTTCTGTTCTGAATGGGCGCCCTTCAATCCTTAAGTCATGCCCTCTCGTACTAGACTCCCCCATCATGGGAAACAACTTTGCCACATCCACTCTGTCCATGCCTTTTAACATTCGAAATGTTTCTATGAGGTCTCCCCTCATTCTTCTAAACTCCAAGGAATACAGTCCAAGAGTGGACAAACGTTCCTCATATGTTAACCCTCTCATTCCCAGAATCATTCTAGTGAATCTTCTCTGTACCCTCTCCAATGTCAGCATATCCTTTCTTAAATAAGGAGACCAAAACTGCCCACAGTTCTCCAAGTGAGGTCTCACCAGCGCCTTATAGAGCCTCAACATCACATCCTTGCTCCTATACTCTATTCCTCTAGAAATGAATGCCAACATTGCATTTGCCTTCTTCACTACTGACTCAACCTGGAGGTTAACTTTAAGGGTATCCTGTACGAGGACTCCCAAGTCCCGTTGCATCTCAGAACTTTGAATTCTTTCCCCATTTAAATAATAGTCTGCCCGTTTATTTTTTCTGCCAAAGTACATAACCATACACTTTCCAACATTGTACTTCATTTGCCATTTCTCTGCCCATTCTTCCAATCTATCCAAGTCTCTCTGCAGACTCTCCGTTTCCTCAACACTACCGGCCCCTCCACCTATCTTCGTATCATCAGCAAACTTAGCCACAAAGCCCTCTATTCCATAATCCAAATCGTTGATGTACAATGTAAAAAGAAGCAGCCCCAATACTGATCCCTGTGGAACACCACCGGTAACCGGCAGCCAACCAGAATAGGATCCCTTTATTCCCACTCTCTGTTTCCTGCCAATCAGCCAACGCTCTATCCACGTATGTAACTTTCCCGTAATTCCATGGGCTCTTATCTTGTTAAATAGCCTCATGTGTGCAGTAAATCTAATTTAAAAATGCAAGTATTCAGAATTTGCCTTGAAATAAGTTTATGAAAACATGGGGGAACCATCGCGAACTCCCATATCCCCTGATGATCCTATGATTTCAGTTTCTGAAGCCAATGTGCGAGCAGCCTTCAGAAGGGTGACCCCATGAAAAGCATCTGGCCCACACAGGTTACCTGGCCAAGTACTAAAGACATGTGCTCATCAACAGGCTGGAGTGTTCTCTGAGATCTTTAACCTCTTGCTTTGGCAGCTTGTGGTACCCACCTGCTTCGAGCAGGCTTCAGTTGCACTGGTGCCCAAGAACAGTGTGGTGACTTGCCTCAATGATCATCACCCAATAGTATTTACATCCACAGTGAAGAAGTGTTTTGAGAGGCTGGTGGCAAACCGTCGGCTGGTGACTTGGATCTGCTCCAATTTGCCTACCTGTGCAACAGGTCCACAGCAGATGCCATCCCTTTGGCTCATCACTCAACACTGGAACATCTGGACAGCAAAGGTGCTTACATCATGATGCTCCTTATCGACTACAGCTCAGCATTCAATGCCATCATTGCCTCAAAACTAATCAATAAGCTCCAAAGTCTTGGCCACAATAGCTCCTTTTGTAATTGAATCCTGGAGTTCCTCACTTGCAGACCTTCATCAGTTTGGACTGGCAACAACATCTCCTCCATGATCTTCATTGACATGGTTGCACGACAAGGCTGTGTGCTTAGCTCCTTGTTCTACTTTGTTTACACTTATGACTGTGCAGCTAAGCACAGCTCCAATGTCATATTCAAGTTTGATGACGACACCACTGTCGTGGGCTTAAACAAAGGTGGCGATGAATCAAAATATAGGAGGGAGATTGAAAATCAATAACCTCTTACACAATGTCACCGAGACCAAGAAGCTAATTATAGATTTCAGGGGAAGAAAACTAGAGGTCCATGAACCAGTCCTCATCGGAGAATCAGGAATGGAGAGTGTCAGCAATTTTGAATTTCTCAGTGTTATAATTTCAGAGTACCTGTCCTGGGTCCAACACATAAGTTCAATTATGAAGAAAATACTGCAAAACTTTTACTTCCTTAGGAGTTTGTAGAGATTCAACATGGCATCAAAAACTTTGACAAACTTCTATATATGTGCAGTGGAGAGCCTATTGTCTGGCTGTATCGCAGCCTGGTATGGAAACACCAAGGGCCTTGAGTGGAAAATCCTACAAAAAATAGTGGATATGGCCAGTCCATCACGGGTAAAGCTCTCCCCAACAATGAGCTCATCTACTGTACATAATTCACTGACACGGTAAAGTAGCATCCATCTTCAGGGATCCCCACCACCCGGGACTTGCTCTCTTCTCACTGCTGCCATCAGTAGCCCTAGGACTCACACCACCATGTTCAGAAATAGTTACTACCCATCAACAATCAAGCTTTTGAACCAAAGGGGATAACTTCACTGAACTTCACTTGTTCATCACTGAAATGCTCCCCCAACCTATGGACTCACTTTAGAAACATAGAAACATAGAAAATAGGTACAGGAGTAGGCCATTTGGCCCTTCGAGCCTGCACCACCATTCAGTATGATCATGGCTGATCATCCAACTCAGAACCCTGTACCAGCCTTCCCCCCATACCCCCGATCCCTTTAGCCACATGGGCCATCTTGTGGGCCATTTAGGGACTCTTCATCTCATATTCTTGATATTTATTGCTTATGTATTTATTATTATTATTTCTTTCTTTTTGTATTTGTACAGTTTATTGACTTCTGCACATTGGGCAATCTTCCAGTGATTCCGTTATGGTTATTATTCTATAGATTTATTGAGTATGCTCACAAGAAAAAGAATCTCAGGGTTGTATATGATGACATATATGTACTTCAATAATAAATTTACTTTGAACTTTCATGTGTGGCATGCTGATAAGTTGCGCACCTTCCTTTATTGAACCTGAACAAATAATTCGGAGAGCTAACCTAAAAGAAAATAAAGACAATAAACTAAACTAATTTAATTGCATTGCATGACTGACAAGGTCCATGGAAATACTTTACAGAAATTGTGTCCACAGCAATGTGCTGGAGCAGACAACTTTCTTCTGCTTCTGGGAAACCTTGTCCTCTTGGTCACTTCAGAGATCCCGGTCTTCCCTCATGGCCACTCCTAGAACTCCCAGTCCAGGATTCCTTACTCAGCTACTTTTCACCTGCAATGCAAACCAATCACATCCCCAGATGATAGCAAGGGTATGGAATGAACTGCCAGAAGAAGTAGTTGTGTAAGCATAATAACAAAATTTGAACAACATTGAACAGTCAAATTGATAGGAAAGGTTTATACTAATATGGGCAAAATGCAGCAAATGGACATCTTCGTCGGCATGGAGGATTCGGGTTGAAGGGCTGTATTACTCTCTGACTCTATGACTCCAGACCGGCTGGCTGCACTGCACCAAAACAAGTACATTGGAAAGTACACTTACCATAAAGTTAAAACTTCTCCAGACATGGCTTAAATATCTCCAGAAAGTATAAAAATGTTTACTTACTTTAAACTGTTTCTTCTTCCAGTAAAGAATATGTTTACTGACCTGAAAATTACCACAATCAAGAAATGTAAATGTTACTTTTCCGAAATGATGACTGTCTTGTCTACAATTCAGCCACAATTTTTCAAAGGTCATCCTGGAATTAAGGTTTGACCTTGATTATGGCTTCTTTTTATATTCACAATGTACAGGATGAGGATGTTGGCAATGAGACTGGCACTTCTATTCCGTTACTAACTGTACAGGATCTGAGATCTGAGGTGGCACATTGGTGGGTAGGTGGTCACAAATTGGGCAGAGCACGCAAGGGTGCCAGGCTTCCTTTCCCGAAGTAGAACTGTGAACCCGAAGAGCTTCTACAAGAAATGGTTATTGTTTCCAAGATAACCTTTATGCAGATTTGTTTAACTAACTGTATTTAAATTCCTCAGCAACCATGGTGGAACTTGAACTATCAGTAATTCCATGCCCCTGGTTTTGATGATTGATTCTATTTTGATCAAATTTTTTATCTCCAGTGCTTAATTCATCTACACAACCGATAGAAACTTCTTGGCACAGTTTTTCTTTGAAAAAGGAGGACATCTCCCTCATTGTAGAAGGAAAAGCATCATCTTGAGAGCAGACGCAGTGGAGATGGGCTTCCCTTCCTCCACCATCAATGATGCCCTCAACCGTATCTCTTCCATTTCATGCATATCTGCTCTTAACTCATCCTCCTACCACTCTACCAGGAACAAGTGCTAAACCTGCCCCTACACCTCCTCCGTCACTACCATTCAGGGCCCTAAATAGTCCTTCCAGGTGAGGCGACACTTCACCTGTGAGTCTGTTGAGGTTATGTACTGTGCTCCTGGTGTGGCCTCCTGTATATCGGTGAGACGCGACGTAGATTGGAAGACTGCTTTGCCAAGCGTTTTTGCTCTGTCCGCCAGAAGAAGTGGGATCTCCCTATGGCCACCCATTTTAATTCCACTTCCCATTCCGATATGTCCATCCATGGCCTCCTCCAGTGTCGTGAAGAGGCAACATTTAGGTTGGAGGAACAACACCTTATATTCTGTCTGGGTAGCCTCCAACCTGATGGCATGAACATTGACTTTTCTAACCTCTGGTAATGATCTCCACCCCCTCTCTTTACTATTTTCCATCCCCTTTTCCCCCTCTCACCTTATCTCCTTGCCTGCCTATCGCCTCCCTCTGGTGCTAGTCCCCCTTTTTCTTATTTCCATGGCCTTCTGTCTCATTCACTAATGAACTTCCAAGTTCTTTACTTCATACTTGCGGAGGGCAATTTCAAGGGCGAGGAGGCAATTTCAAATGAGGTTGGAGGCAGCATCAGTTGCACGGCAACTCTGAAAGGGTCTGCAAGACATTACTTTCTACAAAGCGAAACCCAATAGCATGAATGGCAGCGATGCTTCACTACCAGATGAACTCAACGCCTTCTATTCCTGCTTTGAAAGGGAGAATATAACTACAGCTGTGAAGATCCCTGCTGCACCTGATGACCCTGTGATCTCTGTCTCAGAAGCTGATGTTAGACTGTCTTTAAAGAGAGTGAACCTTCGCAAGGCGGAAGGTCCCGATGGGATACCTAGTAAGGCTCTGAAAACCTGTGCCAACCAACTAGCGGGAGTATTCAAGGACATTTTCAACCTCTCATTGTTATGTGCAGAAGTTCCCACTTGCTTCAAAAAGGCAACAATCATACCTAAGGAGGATATGATTGTGGCTGCCTTGATGACTATCGCCCAGTAGCACTCACATCGACAGTGATGAAATGCTTTGAGAGATTGATTATGACTAGACTGAACTCCTGCCTCAGCAAGGACATGGACCCATTGCAATTTGCCTATCACCACAATAGATCAACGGCAGACGCAATCTCAATGACTCTCCATTCGGCTTTAGATCACCTAGACAACACAAACACCTATATCAGGATGCTGTTCATCTACTATAGCTCAGCATTTAATACCGTCATTCCCACAATCCTGATTGAGAAGTTGCAGAACCTGGGCCTCTGTACCTCCCTCTGCAATTGGATTCTCGACTTCCTAACCAGAAGACCACAATCTGTGCAGATAGGTGATAACATATCCTCCTCGCTGACAATCAACACTGGTGCACCTCAAGGATGTGTGCTTAGCCCACTGCTCTACTCTGTGTATACACATGACTGTGTGGCTAGGCATAGCTCAAATACCATTTACAGATTTGCTAATGATACAACCATTGTTGGTAGAATCTCAGGTGGTGACGAGAGGGCGAACAAGAGTGAGATATGCCAACTAGTGGAATGGTGCCACAGCAACAACCTGGCACTGTTCGTCAGTAAGACAAAAGAGCTGATTGTAGACTTCAGGAAGGGTAAGATGAAGGAACACATACCAGTCCTCATAGAGGGATCTGAAGTGGAGAGAGTGAGCAGCTTCAAGTTCCTGGGTGTCAAGATCTCTGAGGATCTAACCTGGTCCCAACATATCGATGTAGTTATAAAGAAAGCAAGATATTGGCTATACTTTATTAGAAGTTTGAAGCAATTTGGCATGTCAACAAATACACTCAAAAACTTCTATAGTTGTACCATGGAGAGCATTCTGACAGGCTGCATCACTGTTTGGTATGGAGGGGCTACTGCACAGGACCGAAAGAAGCTGCAGAAGATTGTAAATCTAGTCAGCTCCATCTTGGGTACTAGCCTACAAAGTACCCAGGACATCTTTAGGGAACGGAGTCTGAGAAAGGCAGCGTCCATTATTAAGGACCTCCAGCACCCAGGGCATGCTCTTTTCTCACTGTTGCCATCAGGTAGGAGATACAGAAGCCTGAAGGCACACACTCAGTGATTCAGTAACAGCTTCTTCCCCTCTGCCATCCAATTCCTAAATGGACTTTGAAGCTTTGGATACTACCTCACTTTTTAAAAGATACAGTATTTCTGTTTATGCACATTCTTTTAAATCTATTCAATATACGAAATAGATTTACTTGTTTATTTATTATTATATTTTATTTTATTTATTATTATTATTATTATTTCTCTCTCTCTCTGCTAGATTATGTATCGCATTGAACTGCTGCTGCTAAGTTAACAAATTTCATGTCACATGCCGGTGATAATAAACCCAATTCTGATCCCTCCCCCTCCAGGTTTCACCTATCAACTGGTGTTTCTCTCTTCCCTCCCCCACCTTTTAAATCTACTGCTCAGATTTTTTCCCCAGTCTTGCCAAAGGCCCGAAACATCGACTGTACTGTTTTTTTCATAGATGCTGCTTGGCCTGCTGAGTTCCTCCAGTATTTTGTGTGTGCTGCTCGGATTTCCAGCATCTACAGATTTTCACTTGTTTCTGATCTGAGATCAGAGGCTTCTGTCTTAGTGCTGGCTGAGGTACACCATTCTATATATTGCAGAATACTGTTGTAGTCGATTGCTAAGCTTTACAAACTAATGAGAACTCTGTCAGTAAAAGCAGGGAAAAACATAAATTTATAATGATAATTAATCATCAGCTGAAATGTTCTAGTCAATGTGGAATGCCTGGGTACAGGTCAAGAACAAATAACTAAATCAAAGGTCACTAATGAAATATTGGAATACTGAACCTTCAATAGCCTGATATCCAACTATTCCCAACGGTGCAGCATCTGGCTCATCTGCAAATGTTTGTCATGCATTCTATAATACATCAGTGTCCCAGTTTTTGAACAAACCCAGGCCACAGTTCCTCTAGTCTCTTTCAAAAAACTGTCACCCTGGGTCCCACAGTCATTTCCTGCTCAGCAGGCTCTCAGACCCCGCACTCCATCCTGGGTCTCAAGCTCCCTTTCACCTCACCTGAAGAGCTTGTTAATGGAACATTTATCATACTACATAAAATCTAAAAACAATGTGTTAAAATTGTGTTGCTGAGTTAAGTTTAAGAATATCTGATGGTGTGAAAATTTGCACCAAGTCCTGGGCATGCATTGTGTGGTGCTTTGGTCAGCTTACCTTTGGAAGACTATTGTAATATAGATGAAGGTTAAATTAATTAAACACAGACTGTGAGGTCAACATGAAGAGCAAGTTTCAGGCAAATTTCTGACAAGTGTAAAATCAATATATGATAAATGGTACTGGAATTAATGTCTGTAATATTGTCTGGATGTAATCAGTGTGAAGGGTAAGAGAATGTGCAACTCCTAAACTGAAGTCTGGAGACTTGAGTAAAAGGGTCAGTGAGAGAGCATTTTTGTAGTTGTGGCCAAAAAGAATTAGTATGTTAAAGGCCAGTCAGCTTCACAGGGCTGAGAAATGATTTAACAAGAGGGCCGGAAGCTGTTACCTCACGATAAATCAGAGCAATGTGAGGAACTAAGGAAGGAGATGCAAAGAAGTTGACGCATTCTCATAAAGAAAAAAGGGTTGTGGAAACTCAGTGGACATGCTTGCCTTCAAGGAATTAGGCATAGAAGAAAACAGTTGGGATGTTATGTGGCAACAGTACAAAATGCTGATTAGGCAGAATGCTGGAGGATTCTATGTAGTTCTGGTCACCACACTATAGAAAGGATGTTCAAATGTCATTTATTATCAAAGTACACAACTCTGATGTTCTTCAGTTCCCCAGGAAGCCAAGAAACCAAGAAAGAAAAGAAAAGCAGCGTGATCATCAAACCCAAAATCCCAAATCCCCCTCTCCCTGCACAAAAACTGAGTAAAGTGGAGCAGTACGTCAACACCCAAATCCATCCTCCTGCACAAAAACCGAGTAGAGTGGAGCAGGTACAGTAACCCACAAATCCGTCCTCCTACAAAAAAAAACAAGTAAAATGGATCAGGAACGTCAACCGCAAAATCCACCCTCCGGCACAAAACACTGAGTAAAATTGAGCAGGTATGTCAACCTCCAAATCCGTCCTCCCTGCACAAAAGCCGAGTAACATTGAGCGGGTACAACAAATTCCAAATCTGTCCTCTCCCACAAAAACTGAGTAAAACGAAGCAGGGACATCAACCCCCAAATCCGTCCTCCAAGTAAAAAATGAGTAAAATGGATCAGGTACGTCAAAACCCAAACACATCCTCCTGCATAAAAACCAAGGAAAATGGAGCAGTACATCAACCCCAATACCACATCCTCCTGCCCAAAAACCGAGTAAAACTGATCAGGTATGTCAGGTCCTAAATCAATCCTGCTGCACAAAAACCAAGCAAAGTGGAGCAGCTACATAAAACTCCAAATCCTTCCACCTTCACAAAAACCGAGTAGAATACAGCAGATACATCAACCAACAAAATCCATCCTCCTGTGCAAAAACCGAGTAAAATGGAGGAGGTAATTCAATACCCAAATCCATCCTCCTGCACAAAAACCAAGTAAATTAGAGCAGATACATCAAACCCTAAATCTCCTTCTGCAAAAAAAAATGACTAAAATGGAGCAGGTACATCAACCCCCAAATCAGTACTCCTGCACAAAAACTGAGTAAAATGGAGCAGGTACGTCATCCTCCAAATCTGTCCTCCTGCACAAAAACCGAGTAAAATGGATCAGGCACATCATCCTCCAAATCCATCCACCTGCCCAAAAACATAGTCAAATGGAGAAGGTATGTCAACCCAAAAATCAGTCCTCCTGCACAAAACCCATGTAAGATGGAGCAGGTACGTCAACCCCCAAACGCGTCCTCCTGCACAAAAACCAGGTAAAATGGATCAGGGATGTCAAAACCCAAATCTGTCGTTCTACGCAAAAACCGAGTAAAATGGATCAGGTACGTCAACACACAAATGCATTCTTCTGCACAAAAACTGAGTTTAATGGATCACGAACGTCAATCCCCAAATCCATTCCATTGCACAAAACACAATTAAAATACATCAGGTATGTCAACCCTAAAATCCGTCCTCCCGCACAAAAACTGAGTAAACTGGAGCAGTACGTCATCCTTTTGCACAAAAACCATGTAAAATGGACCAGATACATCAAGTCAAAATACGTCCTCCTACACAAAAAACGAATAAAATATAGCAGATACATCAATCCCCAATCTGTCCTCCTGCACAAAAACCGAGTAAAATGGATCAGGCACATCATCCTCCAAATCCATCCACCTGCCCAAAAACATAGTCAAATGGAGAAGGTATGTCAACCCAAAAATCAGTCCTCCTGCACAAAACCCATGTAAGATGGAGCAGGTACGTCAACCCCCAAACGCGTCCTCCTGCACAAAAACCAGGTAAAATGGATCAGGGATGTCAAAACCCAAATCTGTCGTTCTACGCAAAAACCGAGTAAAATGGATCAGGTACGTCAACACACAAATGCATTCTTCTGCACAAAAACTGAGTTTAATGGATCACGAACGTCAATCCCCAAATCCATTCCATTGCACAAAACACAATTAAAATACATCAGGTATGTCAACCCTAAAATCCGTCCTCCCGCACAAAAACTGAGTAAACTGGAGCAGTACGTCATCCTTTTGCACAAAAACCATGTAAAATGGACCAGATACATCAAGCCAAAATACGTCCTCCTACACAAAAAACGAATAAAATATAGCAGATACATCAATCCCCAATCTGTCCTCCTGCACAAAAACCGAGTAAAATGGATCAGGCACATCATCCTCCAAATCCATCCACCTGCCCAAAAACATAGTCAAATGGAGAAGGTATGTCAACCCAAAAATCAGTCCTCCTGCACAAAACCCATGTAAGATGGAGCAGGTACGTCAACCCCCAAACGCGTCCTCCTGCACAAAACCCAGGTAAAATGGATCAGGGATGTCAAAACCCAAATCTGTCGTTCTACGCAAAAACCGAGTAAAATGGATCAGGTACGTCAATTCCCAAATCCATCCCCCTGCACAAAAACTGAGTTTAATGGATCACGGACGTCAATCCCCAAATCCATTCCACTGCACAAAACACAATTAAAATACATCAGGTATGTCAACCCTAAAATCCGTCCTCCCGCACAAAAACTGAGTAAACTGGAGCAGTACGTCATCCTTTTGCACAAAAACCATGTAAAATGGACCAGATACATCAAGCCAAAATACGTCCTCCTACACAAAAAACGAATAAAATATAGCAGATACATCAATCCCCAATCTGTCCTCCTGCACAAAAAACGAGTAAAATGGATCAGGTACGTCATCCTCCAAATCCATCCTCCTGCCCAAAAACATAGTCAAATGGAGCAGGTATGTCAACCACCAAATCAGTTCTCCTACACAAAAACCATGTAAAATTCATCAGGTACGTCATCCCCCAAATCCATCCTCCTGCACAAAAACTGAGTAACATGGATCAGGTACGTCAAACCCCAAATCCATTCTCCTGCACAAAAAACAATTAAAATGGAGTTGGTACGTCATCCCCTAAATCCGTCCTACTGCAAAAAACTGACTAAGATGGAGTAGGTACGTCAACCCCCAAATCCGTCCTCCTACAAAAAATGCAAGTAAACTGGATCAAGTATGTCAACCTCAAAATCCGTCATCCTGCACAAAAACCAGGTAAAATGGATCAGGGGCGTGAAAACCTAAATAGGTCCACCTGCACAAAAACCGAGTAAAACAGAGCAGGTACATCACCCCCCAGGTACATGAACTCCCAAATGGCCTGCACAAAAACCGAGCAAAATGGATCGGGTACGTCAGACGCCAAATCCATTCTCCCGCACAAAAAAACAATTAAAATGGAGTTGGTACGTCATCCCCTAAATCCGTCCTCCTGCCCAGAAACTTAGTCAAATGGAGCAGGTATGTCAACCACCAAATCAGTTCTCCTACACAAAAACCATGTAAAATTCATCAGGTACATCATCCCACAAATCCATCCTCCTGCACAAAAGCTAAGTAAAATGGAGCAGGTACGTCAACCACCAAATCTATCCGCCTTCACAAAAACTGAGTAAAATGGAGCAGCTATGTCAACCCTAAAATCCGTCATCCTGCACAAAAACGGACTAAAATCGAGCAGATACGTCAATCCCCAAACGTGTCCTCCTGCAGAAAAACTGAGTAAAATGGAGCAGGTACATCAAACATCATATCTGTCCTCTTGCACAAATACCAGGAAAAATGGATCAGGGACGTCAAAACCCAAATCCGTCATTCTACACAAAAAAACGAGTAAAATGGATCAGGTACGTCATCTCCCAAATCGGAACTCCTGCACAAAAACCGAGTCAAATGGAGCAGGCACATCAACACACAAATCTGTCCTCCAGCACAAAAAGTGTAAAATGGAGCAGGTACGTCAACCACAAAATCCATCCTCATGCATAAAAAGCGAGTAAAGTTGAGCAGGTACATCAAACCCCACATACGTCATTTTGCACAAAAACCATGTAAAATGGAGCAGATATGATAAACCCAAAAACTGGGTTTGAGGTATGTCAACCCCCAAATCCGTCCTCCTGCACAAAAACCGAGTAAAATGGAGCAGGTACAGCAAGTACCAAATTTGTCCTCCTACACAAAAACCGTAAAGAATAGAGCAGGAATGTCAAACGCCAAATCCATCCTCCTGCACAAAAACCGAGTAAAATGCAGCAGGTACCTGAAACACGAAATCTGTCTTCCTGCACAAAAGCTGAGTAAAATGGAGCAGGGACGTCAACCCCTAAATCCAACCTCTTGAACAAAAACCAAGTAAGATGGAGCAGACACGTCATCCTCTGAATCTGTCCAACACAAAAACCGATTAAAATAGATCAGGTTTATCAATCCCCAAATCCGTCCTCCTGCACAAAAACCGAGTAAAATGGATCAGATACATCATCCTCCAAATCCATCCTCCTGCACGAAAACTGTGTAAAATGGAGCAGGTACATCAACCCCCAAGTGCATCTGCCTGCATATAAAACGAGTAAGATGGAGCAGGTATATCAACCGTCATGTCTGTCCTCCTGCACAAAAACCAGGTAAAACGGGTCAGGGACATCAAAACCCAAACCCATCATTATGCACAAAAATCGAGTAAAATGGAGCAGGTACATCAACCCCCAAATCCATCCTCCTGCACAAAAAACAATTAAAATGGAGTTGGTACGTCATCCCCTAAATCTGTCCTACTGCAAAAAACTGACTAAAATGGAGTAGGTACGTCAACCCCCAAATACGTCCTCCTACAAAAAATGCAAGTAAAATGGATCAAGTACATCCACCCTCAAATCTATCTTCCCACATAAAAACCGTGTAAACTGGATCAGGTACGTCAACCACCAAATCCGTCCTCCTGCACAAACACGAGTAAAATGGAGCAGGTACGTCAACCCCCAAATCTATCCTTATGCATAAAAACAGAGTAAAATGGATCAGGTACATCAACCATCATATCTGTCCTCCTGCACAAAAACCAGGTAAAATGGATCAGGGACATGAAAACCCAAACAGGTCCACCGACACAAAAACCAAGTAAAACAGAGCTGGTACATCACCCTCCAGGTACATAAGTTCCCAAATCCATCCTCCTGCACAAAATCCGAGTAAAATGGAACAGGTACATCGACACACAAATCCATTAACCTGCACAAAAGCCGAGTGAAATGATGCAATTATGTGAACCCCCAAATCCATCCTCCTACACAAAATCTGAGTTATATGGATCAGGTACAACAGCCCCCAAATCCATCTTCCTGCATAAAAACTGAGCAAAGTGGATCAAATAAGTCAACCCTCAAATCCGTCCTCCTCCACAAAAACTGAGTAAAATGGATCAGGTACGTCAACCGCCAAATCCATCCTCCTGCAAAAAAAAACGACTAAAATGGAGCAGGTACATCAACCCCCAAATTTGTCTTCCTGCTCATAAACTGAGCAAAATGCATCTGGTACGTCAACCCCCAAATCCGTCCTCCTCAACAAAAACCGATTAAAATGGATCAGGAAAGTCATCCCCCAAATCCATCCTCCTGCACAAAAGCTTAGTCAAATGGAACAGGTATGTCAACCCCAAAATCCGTCCTCCTGCACAAAAACCATGTAAAATGGAGCAGATAGGTCAACCCCCAAACACGTCGTCCTGCAGAAAAACCAAGTAAAATGGAGCAGGTACCTCAACCGTCATATCTGTCCTCCTGAACAAAAACCAGGTAAAATGGATCAGGGATGTCAAAACCCAAATGCGTCGTTATGCACAAAAAAAAAGAGTAAAATAGAGCAGATAGGTTAACCCCCAAACACGTCCTCCTGCAGAAAAACCAGGTAAAATGGATCAGGGACATCGAAACCAAACCCGTCATTATGCACAGAAACCAAGTCAAATGGAGCAGGCACATCAACACACAAATCCATCCTCATGCACAAAAAGTGTAAAATGGAGCAGGTACGTCAACCACCAAATCCATCCTCATGCATAAAAAGCGAGTAAAGTTGAGCAGGTACGTCAACCCCCACATACGTCCTTTTGCACAGAAACCATGTAAATTGGAGCAGGTATGACAAACCCGAAAACCGGGTTTGAGGTACATCAACCTCCAAATCCGTACTTCTACACAAAAACTGAGTAAAATGGATCAGGTATGTCAACCCCCAAATCAGTACTACTGCAGAAACGCCGAATAAAATGGAGCAGGTACGTCAACCACCAAAATCCGTCCCCCTGCACAAAAAACGATGAAAATGCATCAGGTTTGTCAATTCACAAATAGGTCCTCCTGCACAAAACCCGAGTAAAATTGAGCAGGTATGTCAACCCCAAAATCCGTCCGTTTGCACAAAAACCATGTAAAATGGACCAGATAGGTCAACCCCCAAACACGTCCTCCTGCAGAAAAACCAAGTAAAATGGAGCAGGTACATCAACCATCGTATCTGTCCTCCTGCACAAAAACTGAGTAAAATGGAGCAGGTACGACAACTCCCAAATCGGTACCCCTGCACAAAAACTGAGTAAAATGGAGCAGGTACATAGAACGTAGAATATACAATAGTACAGAACAGTAGAGGCCCTTCGGCCCACAATTTTGTGTCGACCCTCAAACTCTGCCTCCCATATAAGCCCCCACCTTAAATTCCTCTATATACCTGTCCAGTAGTCTCTTAAACTTCACCAGTGTATCTACCTCCACTACTGACTCAGGCAGAGCATTCCACTCTCTGAGTAAAAAACCTTCTTCTAATATCCCCCCTGAACTTCCCACCTCTTACCTTAAAGCCATGTCCTCTTGTATTGAGCAGTGGTGCCCTGGGGAAGAGGTGCTGGCTATCCACTGTATCTATTCCTCTTATTATCTTGTACACCTCTATCATGTCTCCTCTCATCCTCCTCCTCTCCAAACAGTAAAGCCCTAGCTCCCTTAATCTCTGATCATAATGCATACTCTCTAAACCAGGCAGCATCCTGGTAAATCTCCTCTGTACCCTTTCCAATGCTTCCACATCCTTCCTATAGTGAGGTGACCAGAACTGGACACAGTACTCCAAGTGTGGCCTAACCAGAGTTTTATAGAGCTGCATCATTACATCGCGACTCTTAAACTCCATCCTTCGACTTATGGAAGCTAACACCCCATAAGCTTTCTTAACTACCCTATCTACCTGTGAGGCAACTTTCAGAGATCTGTGGACATGTACCCCAGATCCCTGTGCTCCTCCACACTACCAAGTATCCTGCCATTTACTTTGTACTCTGCCTTGGTGTTTGTCCTTCCAAAGTGTACCACCTCACACTTCTCCGGGTTGGACTCCATCTGCCACTTCTCAGCCCACTTCTGTATCCTATCAATGTCTCTCTGCAATCTTTGACAATCCTCTACACTATCTACAACACCACCAACCTTTGTGTCGTCTGCAAACTTGCCAACCCACCCTTCTACCCCCACATCCAGGTCGTTAATAAAAATCACGAAAAGTAGAGGTCCCAGAACAGATCCTTGTGGGACACCACTAGTCACAACCCTCCAATCTGAATGTACTCCCTCCACCACCACCCTCTGCCTTCTGCAGGCAAGCCAATTCTGAATCCACCTGGCAAATGTCCCTGGATCCCATGACTTCTGACTTTCTGAATAAGCCTACCATGTGGAACCTTAAACACAAAATAATCTGCAGATGCTGTAAAAGATCAAAGCAACACTTTCAGTACACTGGATGAACTCACCAGGTCAGGCAGCATCAGTCAGAAACGATGAGTCAAGGTTTCGGGCCGGAACCCTTCGTCAAGACTGAAGAATGAAAGCTGGGGAAGGATTTGAAGAATGCTTGTAGCTTCAGTTGACAGACCAGTAATTTGAAAGACGAAGCGGTGGGGGAGGGGAAGCATTGACATCATAGCCCTGAAAACAATAGCCACGGAGCGGTGGTCACTGTTTTCAGGGCTATGACGTCAATGCTTCCCCTCCCCCACCCCTTTGTCTTTCAAATTACTGGTCTATCAACTGACGCTACAAGCATTCTTCAAATCTTTCATTTTTCAGTCCTGACGAAGGGTTCCGGCCCAAAGCGTCGACTCATCGTTTCTGACTGATGCTGCCCAAACTGCTGAGTTCATTCAGTGTACTGCATGTGGAACCTTGTCAAATGCCTTACTAAAATCCATGTAGATCACATCCACTGCACTACCCTCATCTATATGCCTGGTCACCTCCTCAAAGAACTCTATCAGGCTTGTTAGACACGATCTACCCTTCACAAAGCCATGCTGCCTGTCCCTGATCAGACCATGATTCTCTAAATGCCCATAGATCCTATCTCTAAGAACCTTTTCCACCAGCTTTCCCACCACAGACGTAAGGCTCACTGGTCTATAATTACCCGGACTATCCCTACTACCTTTTTTGAACAAGGGGACAACATTCGCCTCCCTCCAATCCTCTGGTACCATTCCCGTGGACGACGAGGACATAAAGATCCTAGGCAGAGGCTCAGCGATCTCTTCCCTCGCCTCGTGGAGCAGCCTGGGGAATATTCCATCAGGCCCCGGGGACTTATCCGTCCTAATGTATTTTAACAACTCCAACACCTCCTCTCCCTTAATATCAACATGCTCCAGAACACCAACCTCACTCATATTGTCCTCTCCATCATCAAGTTCCCTCTCATTGGTGAATACCGAAGAGAAGTACTCATTGAGGACCTCGCTCACTTCCACAGCCTCCAGGCACATCTTCCCACCTTTATCTCTAATCGGTCCTACCTTCACTCCTGTCATCCTTTTTTTCTTCATATAATTGAAGAATGCCTTGGGGTTTTCCTTTACCCTACTTGCCAAGGCCTTCTCATGCCCCCTTCTTGCTCTTCTTATCCCCTTCTTAAGCTCCTTTCTTACTTCCCTATATTCCTCAATAGACCCATCTGATCCCTGCTTCCTAAACCTCATGTATGCTGCCTTCTTCCACCTGACTAGATTTTCCACCTCACTTACTCATGGTTCCTTCACCCTACCATTCTTTATCTTCCTCGCCGGGACAAATTTATTCCTAACATCCTGCAAGAGATCTCTAAACATCGACCACATGTCCATAGTGCATTTCCCTGCAAAAACATCATCCCAATTCACACCCGCAAGTTCTAGCCTTATAGCCTCATAATTTGCCCCTCCCCAATTAAAATTTTTCCTGTCCTCTCTGATTCTATCCTTTTCCATGATCATGCTAAAGGCTATGGAACGGTGGTCACTGTCCCCCAGATGCTCACCCACTGAGAGATCTGTGACCTGACCCAGTTCATTACCAAGTACTAGATCTAGTATGGCATTCCCCCTGGTCGGCCTGTGCACATGCTGTGACAGGAATCCGTCCTGGACACACTTAAACCCTGCCCCATCTAAACCCCTGGAACTAATCAGGTGCCAATCAATATTAGGGAAGTTCAAAGTCACCCATGATAACAACCCTGTTACATCAACACACAAATCCGTCCTCCTGCACAAAAAGAGTAAAATGGAGCAGGTACGTCAACCACCAAACCCATCCTCATCCATAAAAAGCAAGTAAAGTTGAGCAGGTACGTCAACCCCCACATACGTCCTTTTGCACGCAAACCATGTAAAATGGAGCAGATACAACAAACCCGAAAGCCGTCCTCCTACACAAAAACTGATTAAAATGCAGCAGGCACATCAACCCCCAAACCCGTCCTCCTGCACAGAAACCGAGTAAAATGAAGCAGATACGTCATCCTTCAAATCCGTACAACACATAAACCAATTAAAATAGATCAGGTACATTAATCCCCAGATCCATCATCCTGCACAAAAACAGAGTAAAATGGATTAGGAACATCATCCTCCAAATCCATCCTCCTGCCCAAAAACTTAGTCAACTGGAGCAGGTATGTCAATCCCAAATTCCACTCTCCTGCACTAAAACCGTGTAAAATGGAGCAGGCACGTTAACTCCCAAATGCGTCCACCTGCAGAAAAACAGAGTAAAATGGAGCAGGTACATCAACTGTCATATCTGTCCTCCTGCACAAAATCCAGGTAAAATGGATCAGGGATGTCAAAACCCAAATCGGTACTCCTGCACAAAAACCGAGTAAAATGGAGCAGGTACGTCAACACACAAATGCATTCTTCTGCACAAAAACCGAGTAAAATGGAGCAGGTACGTCAACCAACAAACACATCCTGATGCATAAAAAACGAGTAAAGTTGATCAGGTAAATCAGCCCCCACATACGTCCTCCTGCACAGAAAACGAATACAATCGAGCAGGTATATCCACCCCCAAATCCGTTCCCCTGCACAAAAACCAAGTAAAATAGAGCAGGTACATCAACCCCCAAATCCATCCTCCAGCACAAAAACCAAATAAAATGGAACAGGTACGTCGACACCCAAATCCATCCACCAGCACAAAATCCGAGTGAAGTGATGCAGTTAAGTTAACCCCCAAATCCGTCCACCTACACAAAAGCTGAGTAAAATGGAGCAGGTACATCAACCACCAAAATCCGTCCCCCTGCACAAAAACCAACGAAAATGGATAAGGTACATCAATTCCCAAATAGGTCCTCCTGCACAAAAACCGAGTAAAATGGAGTAGGTATCTCAGCACCCATACCCGTCCTTTTGCACAAAATCCGCGTAAAATGTACCAGATACATCAAGCCAAAATCAGTCATCCTGCACAAAAACTGAGTAAAATGCAGCAGGTACGTCAACCATCATATCTGTCCTGCTGCACAAAAACCAGGTAAAATGGATCAGGGATGTCAAAACCCAAATAGGTCCAACTGCATAAAAACCAAGTAAAATGGAACAGGTACATTGACAACTGAATCCATAAACTTGCACAAAAATTGAGCGAAATGATGCAGTTATGTGAACCCCCATATCCGTCCTCTTCCACAAAAACCGAGTAACTTGGAGCAGGTAAATCAACCACCAAATCCGTCCACCTGCACAAAAATGGAGCACAAAGCAACAGGTACTTCAAGCCCCAAATCCATCCTCCTGAACAAAAAACAAGTAAAATGGAGAAGGTACAGCAAACCTCAAATCCATCCTCCTGCAGAAAAACCAAGTAAGATGGAACAGGTACTTCAACCCCCAAATCCATCCTCCTACACAAAAACTGAGTAAAATAGATCAGGTACATCAACCCCCAAATTCGTCCTCCTGCATAAAAACAGAGTAAAATGGAACAGGTACGTCAACCCTGAAATCCGTCTTCCTACACAAAATCCAAGAAAAATGCAGCAGGTATGTCAACTCCCAAATCCATCCTCCTGCATAAAAACTGAGTAAAATGGAGTAGATATGTCACCCCTAAATCTGACATCCTGCACAAAAACCGAGTAAAATGGAGCCAGTATATCACCCCCCCAAATCCACCCTCCTGCACAAAAACTGACTAACTTGAATCAGGTATATCAACCCCCAAATCCGTCCTCCTATAGAAAGTCCAAGTAAAATAGAGCTGGTACATCAACCCTTAAAATGCGTCCTCCTGCACAAAATCCGTGTAAAACGGATGAGGTACGTCAACCATCAAGTCCGTCCTCCTGCACAAAAACAGAGTAAAATGGAGCAGGTACGTCAACACCCACATCCGATCTCCTGCACAAAAACTGAGTAAAATGCAGCATGTACGTCAACACAGAACACAGTCCCACTGGACAAAAACTGAGTACATCAACCACCAAATCCACCCTCCTGTACAAAAACTGTGTAAAATGGAACTGGTACAACACCACCAAAATCTGTCCTCCTGCATAATGGAGTAAAATGGAGCAGGTACGTTAACCCTCAGATCCATCCTCCTGCACAAAAACAGTGTCAAATAGAGCAGGTGCATCAACCCCCATATCCATCCTCTCCAAAAACACCGAGTAAGTTGGAGCAGGTAAATCAACCACCAAATCCATCCACCTGTACAAAAATGGAGCACAAGGCAGCAGGTACGTTTTGCCCCAAATCCATCCTCCTGAACAAAAACTGAGTAAAATGGAGATGGTACATCAGCCCCCCAAATCCATCCTCCTGCAGAAAAACCAAGTAAAATGGAGCAGGTACATCAACCCCCAAATCTGTCCTCCTGCAAAAAAATCAAGTAAAATAGAGCAAGTGCGTCAACCCCAAAATCCATCTTCCTACACAACATCCGAGTGAAATGGGGCAGGTACGTTAACCCCCAGAATCCGTCCTCCTGACAAAAACCGAGTTAAATAGATTAGGTACGTCAACCTGGATATCCATCCTCCTGCACAGAAACAGGGTAAAATGGAGCATGTACATGAACCCCCAAATCCGTCGTCCTGCACAAATACCAAGTAAAGTGGAGCAGGTACGTCAACCCCCAAATCCGTCCTGCTGTACAAAATCTGAGGCAAATAGAGCAGGGACATCAACCCCCAAATTCATCCTCTTGCAAAAACACCAAGTAAAATGGAGCAAGTAAGTCAACCCTGAAATCCATCTTCCTACACAAAATCTAAGAAAAATGCAACAGGTATGTCAACCCCCAAATCCATCCTCCTGCACAAAAACCAAGTAAAATGGAGAAGGTACGTCTACCCCAAAATCCGACGCCCTGCACAAAACCTGAGTAAAATGGAGCCGGTATATCAACCCCCAAATCCATCCTTCTGCACGAAAAGAGAGTAAAATGGAGCAGGTATGTCAACTCCCAAATCTGTCCTCCTGTAGAAAGTCCATGTAAAATAGAGTAGGTACATCAACCCCCAAATACATCTTCCTGTACAAAATCCGAGTAAGATGGATTAGGTACATCAAACACAAAATCTGTCCTCCTGCACAAAATCCGAACAAAATGGAGCAGGTACGTCAACCACCAATTCCGTCCACCTGCAGAAAAACTGAGTAAAATAGAGCAGGTACGTCATCTCCCAAAACCATCCTCCTGCACAAAAACTAAGCAAAATGCACCAGGTATGTAAGCCCTCACATCCCATCTCCTGCACAAAAACCAAGTAAAATGGAGCCGGTACGTCAACCACCAAGTCCGTCCTCCTGCACAAATACAGAGTAAAGTGGAGCAGGTACGTCAACCCCCAAATCCATCCACTTGCAAAAACACCAAGTAAAATGGAGCAAGTACGTCAACCCTGAAATCTGTCTTCCTACACAAAATCCAAGAAAAATGCAGCAGGTATGCCTACCCCAAAATCCATCCTCCTACACAAAAACCGAGTAAAATGGATCAGGTACCAAGTAAAATGGAGCAGGTACGCCTACCCCAAAATTCGACATCCTGTACAAAAACCGAGTAAAATGGAGCCGGTATATCAACCCCCCAAATCCATCCTTCTGCACGAAAACTGAGTAAAATGGAGCAGGTACGTCAACTCCCAAATCCATCCTCCTGTAGAAAGTCCAAGTAAAATAGAGCAGGTACATCAACCCCCAAATACCGGTGGCATTGACCTCCCACATCATGAAGACCCTGAAGAGACTTGTTCTGGAGCTGCTCTGGCCTATGGTCAGGCCACACTTAGATCCCCTCCAGTTTGCCTACCAGCCCCGACTAGGAGTTGAGGATGCCGTCGTCTACCTGCTGAACCGTGTCTACGCCCACCTGGACAAGCCAGCAGGCACTGTGATGGTCATGTTTTTTGACTTCTCCAGTGCATTCAACACCATCCACCCTGCTCTACTGGGGGAGAAGCTGACAGCGATGCAGGTGGATGCTTCCCTGGTATCATGGATTCTTGATTACCTGACTGGCAGACCACAGTACGTGTGCTTGCAACATTGTGTGTCTGCCAGAGTGATCAGCAGCTCTGGGGCTCCACAGGGGACTGCCTTGTCTCCCTTTCTCTTCACCATTTAGACCTCGGACTTCAACTACTGCACAGAGTCTTGTCATCTTCAGAAGTTTTCGGATGACTCTGCCATAGTTGGATGCATCAGCAGGGGAGATGAAGCTGAGTACAGGGCTACGGTAGGAAACTTTGTCACATGGTGTGAGCAGAATTATCTGCAGCTCAATGTGAAAAGAACTAAGGAGCTGGTGGTAGACCTGAGGAGAGCTAAGGTACTGGTGACCCTTGTTTCCATCCAGGGGGTCAGTGTGGACATGGTGGAGGATTACAAATACCTGGGGATACGAGTTGACAATAAACTGGACTGGTCAAAGAACACTGAGGCTGTCTACAAGAAGGGTCAGAGCCGTCTCTATTTCCCGAGGAGACTGAGGTCCTTTAACATCTGCCGGATGATGCTGAGGATGTTCTACGAGTCTGTGGTGGCCAGTGCTATCATGTTTGCTGTTGTGTGCTGGGGCAGCAGGCTGAGGGTAGCAGACACCAACAGAATCAACAAGCTTATTCGTAAGGCCAGTGACGTTGTGGGGATGGAACTGGACTCTCTCACGGTGGTGTCTGAAAAGAGGATGCTGTCTAAGTTGCATGCCATCTTGGTCAATGTCTTCCATCCACTACATAATGTACTGGGTGGGCACAGGAGTACATTCAGCCAGAGACTCATTCCACCGAGATGCAACAAAGAGCTTCATAGGAAGTCATTCCTGCCTGTGGCCATCAAACTTTACAACTCCTCCCTTGGAGGGTCAGACACCCTGTGCCGATAGGCTGGTCCTGGACTTATTTCATAATTTACTGGCATAATTTACATATTACTATTTTACTATTTGTGGTTCTATTACTAGTTATTATTTATGGTGCAACTGTAACAAAAACCAATTTCCCCCTGGGATCAATAAAGTATGATTATGACTAAATACGTCCTCCTGTACAAAATCCAAGTAAAATGGATTAGGTACGTCAAACACAAAATCTGTCCTGCACAAAATCTGAACAAAATGGAGCAGGTACATCAACCCCCAAAACCATCCACCTGCACAAAGTCCATGTAAAATGTACCGGGTACGTCAACCCCCACATCCGATCTCCTGCACAAAAACAGAATAAAATGAATCAGGTACATTAACCTCCAAATCCGTCGTCCTGCACAAACATCAAGTAAAATGTATCAAGCACATCGACCCCTAAATCACTCTTTCTGCACAAAAAAGAAAACGAGCAGAGCAGTTTTGGCACATTTTCCACCTCAATTCCCTCTTCCTGCACAAGAATCAACCAAAATTAATCAGGCACATTGACTCCAAATTCACCCTCTCCACACAAAAAGCACAAACAAAACAGGCCAGGCAGATAAAGCCCCAAACACTGCTCCCTGCGCAAAAAAAAACAAGATGATCAGGCAAAAACAACACAAGATAAAAAATCTATAAGACTGAAAAAGCGTCTTTGGTCCAAAGTCCAAATCGAAAAAGCAGAAAATACCTGGTCAACACTCTGCAGGCGCAGCTTCAGGCTCTTCCCTCTCCGGTACAGCACAGCCGATCAAAACACCAGAGCTAGCACTCCTCTTCCACACTCGCCCCAGTGCTCCCGGGAGGGGGGAGAAGATGGGGGCACGATGGCAGTGTGCGCAGCCACGTCAGTGGTGATGTCTGTTATCTGTCAAGTAGGGGACCTTGCACAATTCTGATTTGATGGAGATAGACATGAGAGCACGGAGGAACATCTGGAAAATTTCTGAAGTGCCCGCTTCACTGCCGCTGCTACTGTGTGGTAACCGGAATGTCCGGAGCAGAAGGCCCCCAGATCCTCGGCTTTGCGTGTTTCAGCGGCCGGGGAGAGATCGAAGGCGCTCAGCAGAGGATGGCGCTTGGGAGGCTGTATTGGAGGGGCTGGTCGGAAGCTTGAAGTTTTCAGATGGATGGACTCAGTGTCGGCTGTGGTCGGCTGCTTCCAAGGCATCGGCAAGTTGATGCTGCCTGGAGGTTTATGGCAGGGAGTTTCTCCCTTTTGCCGCCTGCTATCGGCAACATGAGAGTCGATCGACTCAGGACTTTGAGATTTTTTTTGTACTGTGCCCATGGTCTGTTCTTCATCAAATTATGGTATTGCTTTGCACTGCTGTAACTATATGTTATAATTATGTGGTTCTGTCAGTGTTAGTCTTTGGTTTGTCCTGTTTTCTGTGATATCACTCCGGAGAAACATTGTATAATTTCTTAATGCACATATGCATTTCTAAATGACAATAAAAGAGGACTGAGTGTTCTCATAATCTAATAATGTAATCTAATCTCCATTGTCACTTTAATCAGCTAACATTGGGAGTTTAATTGGTGAAATAGAGCCAAACATCAGACTACCTGCTACGAGGTTCACTCACGCTGCCTCTGGCTCCTGGAATTCTCTCAGAGACTGCAGAGCGCTGGAAGATCCAGACAATCTCCAAACTTCTGCACTTGCCTTGATGTTTCAATCGCCCTCGTCACTTTAATCGGCAAACAATGGGAGTTTAATCAGTGAAATGGAGTCAAGCAATGGCTTGCACCCCGTCCGCAGCCTACCTTCTACGAGGTTCACTCACGCTACCTCTGCCTCCCAGAATTCTCTTTGAGACTGCAGAGTGCAAAACAATCTCCAAACTTCCACACTCGCCCTGATGTTTCAATCGCCCTCGTCACTTTAATCAGTGAACAATAGAGCTTTAATCGGAAAAACAGGGTCGAACATCGGCTCACGCGTCATCCTGCAGCCTTCTTGCCACAAGGTTCGCTCATGCTGCCTCTGCCTACAGAATCCTCTCAGAGCACTGAAGCACCCAAATGATCTCCAAACAGCAAAACTAGGGCACTGGAGAGAGTTACAAGAGATTCACTGGGATGTTAACTAGACTGGACTACTGCAATTATGGATGAGAGAATGGATACGATGGGCACAAGAGGCTGAAGGTTGATCTGGAAGAAGTATATAACATCATAAAAGACATAGATAGGATTAGAAATCCAAATCTTTCTCCTGTGGTAGGAGTATCAAAGACAAGAAGGCATAATTTTAAGGTGAGAAGTAGCAGATTTAAAAGGGATTCCATTGCTAAACAACTTTACACGGAGTGGTTGATATTGAGAACAAGTTGCCACACATGGTGATAGAATCAGGTAAGGTATAATTACGACATATATTTGGTAGGTCAAATACGATGGCAGAACATAGCATTAATGGTAAGACTCTTGGCAGTGTGGAGGATCAGAGGGACCTTGTGGTCCAAGTCCATAAGACACTCAAAGACGTTACGCAGATTGACTCTGTGGTCAAGAAGGCATACGGTGCATTGGCCTTCATCAATCGTGGGATTGAATTTAAGAGCCGAGAGGTAATGTTGCTGCTACATAGGACTCTGGTCAGACCCCTCTTGGAGTACCCTGCTCATTTCTGGTCGCCTCACGACAGGAAGGACGTGGAAACCATAAAAAGAGTGCAGAGGAGATTTACACGGATGTTGCCTGGATTGGGGAGAATGCCTTATGAGAATAGGTTGAGTGAACTCGGCCTTTTCTCCTTGGAGCGATGGAGGATAAGAGGTGACCTAATAGAGGTGTACAAGATAATAAGAGGCACTGATCATGTGGATTGTCAGAGGCTTTTCCCCAGGGCTGAAATAGCTAGCATGAGAGGGCATAGTTTTAAGGTGCTTGGAAGTAGGTACAGAGGAGACGTCAGGGGTAAATTTTTTTACACAGGGAGTGGTGAGTGCGTGGAATGGGCTGCCGGCGGCAGTGGTGGAGGCGGAAACGATAGGGTCTTTAAAGAGACTCCTGGATGGCTACATAGAGCTTAGAAAAATAGAGGGCAATGGGTAAAGCCTAGATACTTCTAAGGTAGGGACATATTCAGCACAGCTTTGTGGGCCAAAGGGCCTGTATTGTTCTGTATGCTTTCTATGTTTCTATATAAAAGACATTACAACGTTAAACATTAGTGGCATTTAAGTAAGCAAATCATAGAAAGGCATGGGTCATAGAAAGTCAGAGCATCAAAGGGGAGAAGAGATTGTGAGGGAAAATAAATCAGCCATGATTGAATGGTGGAGTAGACTCGACAGGCTGATTGGTCTAATTCTGCCCGTGTTTTATTGTGTAGCCAAGTGGGATTAGTGTAGATTGGCGAAAAGGTCAGCACGGTTGTGATGAGCTGAAGGGCCCACTACAGTACGGTACAACTCATAGTGTGTAAGTATAGGACAAAAGTGGGACTGTCCATTCTGGAACTCCCTGAATGACATGATGCACAGACAGAAGAGCAAGTAAGACTTAAGAGCAAAATTTATGTCAAACACGAAGAAATGAATAATTCAGAAATTCTAAAAACACATAGATCATGTAGAAATAAATTGAAAGGAAAATTAGAAATATCATAGAAAACCATAGAAACCATAGAAAAACTACAGCACAGAAACAGGCCCTTTGGCCCTTCTTGGCTGAGCCGAACCATTTTCTGCCTAGTCCCACTGACCTGCACACGGACCATATCCCTCCATACACCTCCCATCCATGTATCTGTCCAATTTATTCTTAAATGTTAAAAAAGAACCCACATTTACCACCTCGTCTGGCAGCCCATTCCACACTCCCACCACACTCTGTGTGAAGAAGCCCCCCCCCTAATATTCCCTTTAAACTTTTCCCCCTTAACCCATGTCCTCTGGTTTTTTTCTCCCCAGCAATATGAACAAAATTGGCAAATAAAATCAAAGAAAATTCAAAATGTTTTATAAGTACATAAGGAGGGAATATATTACAAAGGAAAGGCTTGGGTATTTAGCAACCATGAAAATAATCTCTGTGTGGAGGTGGAAGATGTAGGCAAACTTGTTCATGCATAATTTGTGTCTGACTCACCAAAAAAAAAAATGGGAAAATATTATTGTTGTTGCTAAAGCAAAGAAGTGTGAAATATCATGTGGGATAAATAGTAGGAAAGACATTCAGCCATTTATCACCTTTGAAAATGAATAATTTGCCAGGCCCACAAGAAATCTTTCCAGTGTGCAAAAGAAGCTTGGAAGTCAACAGGAGAGACTCCACCTATCACTTTCAATTACCCCCCAGCCAGAGAGCAGTGTGAGAGGGGGGACTGGCAAACTTGTATAATTGTACTGTTGTTCTAAAGGGATGGATAGGATAGATATATTTATAGGTTAGTTAGTTCACCTTCAGTGTGTTTAAATTATGGGAACAAATCCGAAGGACAGCATAACCCTCTATTTAGAAAGACACAGATTAATCATGGGTCAATCAGAAGGTCTCGTCTGACTTAATCATGCTAAGTTTTTTGGAAGGTCAATGCACGATGAAAATCAATTCGGACAGTATGGTTAATATACGGAATGTGAATCATAGTAAGACTTTTCATGTTCTGCATGGCGCACTGTACAAAAAAAACTCAAACTCATGGCATTTGAGAATGTGGTGAAATTGATCCAAAGCTGACATTGGTAAGAAGCAAAGTGTGATAGTTAATGAGTGCTTCTCCGAATAGAACATCGTTACCACTTTGAATGCACAGTGTTTTTCTGTGTATACACTGGCTCAGTATGCAGTTTCTATTTTTATTGTTTGAAATATAGATTAATGATTTAGACAGACACAGAACAGGTTTCAGAGGTATTTACAAAAAAAAATGGCAAATGTTGATACTGAGAGGAAAGATTTAGGTTGAAGGACAATAGTCTGCTCAGTCAGGAAGGGGAGTGGCATATGGAATTTAATCCAGAGGACAATGAGTAACGTATCTGCAGAAGTGAAGCAAGGTAGGCAATTACACATTAATTGGGAGGAATATTGGGATTGGTCCTGGAACAATTGTTAACAGATGCAGAAAAGGAGGAGAAAGGGTCATTTAGAAAAGCGTGTGAGATGCTTTATTCTTTAAGCAGGCTGTAGAATGTAGGAACAGGAAGAGCTGTCTACAAAGCAAGTTAGGCCTCAGTTTGGGCACCACTTACGATTCTGGCCAGCGCATTACAGAAAAGATGTAATTGCACTAAAGAGGGTGCAGCGAAAAATTTAAGTGGGAAGAAGATTGGAGCAATTAAGCTGTTTTCTTTGAAACAGAGGGAGCTCAGGGGCAATTTAACAAAGGTACATAAAATTATGAGGGACCTGCAGGGAGGTAATAATAAAAATTGGTTTTCTTTCTCTCTCAGCAGAGGAGTGAAAAGCCAGAGGGGCAGTTTAAAAATGACTGATGGAATGATTAGAGGTGAAGTGGACCTTTATCCCCCTAGGGATTGTTAGAGATCTGGAATTACTGTCTAAAGGGATGGTGTGAACAGAAAAATCTCATCACATTTAAATAATACTGAATTACATTTGAGGAGCTGTGATCTGTAGGGATATGATCTACAGAGGGATTAGATTCTTTTTCTGCACTATGGACGTAATAGGCCTAACACATCCTACAAACAGATTTTCTAAAATTCTATGCTTCATCAGATCCAACTTGTAACATTTTTAGTGGTTTCAATGAGAAATCTAAGCAGCACCAGAAACCACCATTTCCAAAAAACACATATTTATATGTGTGTGTATACTTGTCCAATGTATGAATCGATCAAGAATTCTATTGTTATGTTCTTTTGGGGGTTCCCAGTAACATGAAACAAATTTAAAAGATATGCAGATGATTGTAAAGCCTGCACACCCAGTAATGATTTGCATTTATCAAATATTATATGTACTGTTAAGTCTGGAAAATCACATATTCACAATCTTAACCCAAAAGCGCAAAACACTATTGCAGTGTTTACATAGCTGAAATGTAATGATGCGCACTCATATTGACGTGTCAATGTGGAGTCTAGCACATGTAAGCAATATGCATCAGCTGCGCACTTTATTGTGCACTTAATGTGGGAACAAGATGTTAATAATGTTACATTGTGTGCCAAGACCATGATTCAAGTATAAACTCTTTACTTTTATTTGCTGTGATTCTGGGAATCATACTTTCCAGCAGTAATCATCACTAAGAACTCCTCACATTCATAATAAAATTAGTATTTAATGCATAACAGCTCCTTGCTGCACCTTCAGCCATCTGGAATGTTTTAGATGATGTTGGCAGGAGCAGCATACAAATGAAAAGGGAAAAGCCAGGAGCCAAAGTTTAGAGGTACAGAAGCAGGCTAGGAAGTCACTTTGGAGGTGGTCTATCAACAATCGAGAGATCTCATTGCAAAATAAGCAGAGCCAATACCACCAAATTGCTTAGCGCTGGTAAATGGGATTAATACAGATGGTTACGTGAGATCACCATGGGTGTTCTGTGCTGCATCACTGTGATTTAATGATTCCATGAATAAGCAATTATCAAAACCTGCAGGGAATCCAAACAGGATGAGGTGAGTCATGCAACAAAATCATAATCAGAAAATGACATGATTCAACAACGATGGGACATCATTTGCTGGTGGATAATGTCTTCACAATGATACCAAAAAATGCTATTGCATTCTTCCCATCACAAATGAGCAGGAAATTCCTAAATTCCATTTATTTAATTTGAAATTGAGTTAATAGCCATCATATTTGTTGGCTGATTGATAATAATGCTCAAGTTACTTCGGAACAAATCTGGCCAATTCCGCTTCTTGACTTTGACAAAGCAGTGATGTGGACAAGAGGGAAAGAAATTGTCAAACAACTGACATATTGACACACTAGTCTGCTGATGCTGGAATCTGGAGCAATAAAACAAAGTACTGGAGGAACAGAAACTATGCAGGTCGTCTGTGGAAGGAAGTAGACGGCTGATGTTTTAGGTTGAGACCTTTCATCTGGGTTGAAAGAGTAGAGGGGCCAATATAAAGAGATATGGGAATAAATAAAGTTCAAAGTTCAAAGTAAAATTTACTATCAGAGTACATACATGGAACCACATGCAACCAACCCTGTGATTCTTTTTCGGCAGGCATACTTAGCAAATATATAGAACAGTAACTGTAAACTCTAAGTATCGGGAACTGTTAACTGTTAACAAACTGTGCAAATGCAGATATAAATAATAGCAATAAATAACAAGCATGAAATAACAATATAACAGGGTCCTTAAATGAGTGTAGCTATTCCCTTTGGTTCAGGAGCCTGATAGTTGACGGATTTAAGGCAGAGGTTGATAGGTTCTTGACTGGTCAGGGCATGAAGGGATTTGGGGAGAAGGCAGAATATTGGGACTGAGAGGAAAATTGGTCAGCCATGATGAAATGGCAGAGAAGACTTGATGAGCCAAATGGCCTAATACTGCTCCTATAACCTATGTGCTTATGGTTAGTAACTGTTTTTGAACCTGGTGATGTGAGTCCTGAGGCACCTGTATCTTCAGCAGCAAGATGGAGATGGAGCAAGAGCTGGCAAGTGGTAGTTGTTAGGACGTACGCTGGAATTAGGATACATAGCAAAATATTAACTTCAGCAACCAATCTTTAGACCTGAACATGGATTGTAAATTAAATTTAAGATACAGCCCCGGACAAAAGTTTCCTTGAGCTGTGGACCTCGGTTAATTGAAAACCAGACAATACTGATTAACATTCATTTTGGGTGTCTGGAGTATGGGTGCTAAGAAGGAGGTGTGAAAATTATATGTAACTCAAAGGAAGTATTGTAGATACATTGTAACTACAGAAATGTGCTTTGGTCTTTAGCATATAAAATGTCACGTAATATTATATCGAACAAGCATCTTCCTGCACAGAGTGTCTCATTTTGTTGAATAAACCACTTCTGTATCCATTAGCTTCAGTCTCCCTCCAGTGACTTCATTCACATTACAACATTTGGGGGCTCAAAATGTTGCAACGTGAACCAAGTCACAAAGTTAACTGGAGATCACAGCTCAAGGAAACTATTGTCCAAGGCTGAAATTTTAAAATTTAATTTTCAACATTCAGGTCTAAAGATTGGTTGTTGAATTTAATATTTAGCTATATATCCTAACTCCAGAAAACGTCCTAGCAATAGTAGGGCCAAGGTAAGGAGAGATAGAGGGGGAGGGGGGAAATAGCAACAGAGGCTGGGAGATGATATATGGAGACGATGAAGTGCTGAAGATGATGGAATCAGATAGGAGAGTGCGTGGAACCAAGTAATGGAGGTGACAAGCAGATGCTAACAATAGGGGGGAGGGGAAGGAGTTTCCAGTGTGTGCGTGATAGACATGAATTCATAAACATTTCTTGTTAGTGAAAACCATCAGTAGTAAAGAGTGATGATCTTAACCAGAAACCTTTCCATGTTATTCTAGAAGAACCTGAGGTGTTAAATAGTGAACACCAGTTTTTTTTAATGTGTTCCACTGAACATATGAGTCAGAGAGTTATCCATACTTTCCTAGCCTTCCTGGAATCCTGTAAATCTGCTGTGCAACACCCAGACAACTTGGCTGCCAATTACTTGCTTCATTCAGAAAAACTTATTTTACTACTTTTCCAGTTCTGACAAACTGGATTATTTATTTCTTCAAATCTGTTTCACACTTAAAATAGAAAGTGTGACCAGAAATAACACATTAATTCATCTAAACTATTGTCAAAGGGCAGTATTTACACAGGTATCTGTCAGACACAATGGCATGTATGGGGGAGGCTTTAAGGCCACATGTGGGGGTAGAGAAAAAGAAGATAATTAAAATGAATCAGTGGGGTAGATAACAAGAGTCATAACCTTAAAGTCATAATCTTCAGAGTTGATCTCAGGAAACATTCATTCACCCAAGGGATAGGAGGAGTCTGAAAGTTCTCAAAATAATGCTGATTTTCGCCTGGGTGGATGGGTAATTTCAAAACTGAAGTTGAGATATGAATTGTCTACTGCTGCTCCTTAAATCCAACATATCGAAGCATTTGTTATTTGAAAGAACCTCATTACCTCACACCATTCCACTTAACGAAATGGTATAAAGTCGCAGCTACCACTGGTGTGCTGAGCTGATTTGGCTGCTATTCTGCGTGCATAAAGTTTCTGTAAACACCAATGAAATGAATGACTCATCAGCCTGCTGCATCCTAGTTACTACTAGAATGCAAGAAAAATGATCTAGGCATCCCACTGTTAGCTATAGACTGCTCATAGATTATTCAATGAGGTAAATAGATAGCCATGAGCCTCAGGAAGCACAGGATAAGGAGTAGAGCTCCTCGAAACTTACCACTAAGCTTCCTGTGCAATTGGCTCCTCAATTTCTTCTCTGCCAGTCCCCAGTTAGTACAGCTTGGCAACAACATCTCCACTAGCACCATCAGCACAGGGTTGTGTGCTTAGCTCCCCGCTCTGCTCACTTTATACTTACAACTATGAAGATAAGCACAGCTCCAATGCCATGTTTAAGTTTCCTGATGACACCATTATTGTTGGCCATTATTGTATCGGCATATAGGAGAGAGATTAAAGATCTGGTTGAGTGACGCCACAGCAAGAACCTCTCACTCAACTTCAGCAAAACCAAAGAGCATATTATCGACTACAGGAGGAAGAAATCGACATCCATGAGCTAGTCCTCATCAGGGGAACAGAGAGGGAAAGAGTCAATAGCCTTAAATTCCTTGCTATCGGAGGATCTGATATGGGACCAGCACATAAGTGCCATCACAAAGAAGGCACGCCAACTTTCGTAGACGTTTGCATTGATTCAGCATGTCACCAAAAACTTTAATAAACTTGTATAGATGACTAGTTGCATCATGGCCTGGTATGGAAACACCAATGCCCAGGAATGGAAAAGGCTACAGAAATTGATGGATACAGCCCAGTCCATCACAGGCAAAGCCCTCCCCTCCACGGAGTACATTTACATGAAGCACTGCCACGAGCATCAGCATCAATCATCATCCAGGCTATGCCAGCTCGTCATGACCATCATCAG
Organism: Mobula birostris; assembly: GCF_030028105.1. Lineage (NCBI taxonomy): Eukaryota > Metazoa > Chordata > Chondrichthyes > Myliobatiformes > Myliobatidae > Mobula > Mobula birostris. Next base: position 139,938,147 of record NC_092371.1, on the reverse strand, counting down.
GCAGGGGTTACTGAAGTCTTAGGTTCCCCACTATTGGGTTCAGAAACAGTTATTACCATGAAACCATCAGGCTCCTGAACTGGCATTCACCGCTATTCTGAACCAATCTATAATCTATGGTAGAGTCTTTCAAAGACTTTACTACTCATGTTCTGAGTATTATTAGTATTATTTTCATTTGCACAGTTTGTCTTCTTTTGCACACTAGTTGTCAGTCTTTGTTTATGTTAGTTTTTCATAAAATTCTATTGTTCTACAGATCTTAGAGTAACTTTAAAGTTCAGGAAACTATAATGGATTGAAGATCCTCCACTGTGCTCATACTGCTCTGTGCATGTTTACTACACATATCGTTCTATGTTTGATGTTCTTTTCATTCCTGTAAATGCATGCAAGAAAATGAATCTCAAGTTAGTACGCACACTTTGATAATAAACTTACTTTGAACTTTTGAACTTTGGTTGCCATGCATCTGAATATATCAAAAATGGAAGAAGTTAAGAGGGGCTGACAGCAGAAGGTGACTCCACATGAAGGATATCAACTCAAAATTTTGACACATTATTTCCCTCCAGATGGCGCCTGACCCACTGAGCTCCTCAAGTAATTCATTATTTACTACATTTCTTCCTCTCTTGCAAAACAGCACCAGGCAGAGTGAGCAAGCACCTTTCCCAGAACAGCAGGCTTCAGACAGAAGCACTGTGTTTCTAATAAATCTTCTAAGTTCCTCACTGTCTTTGGACTCTTGGTTCTGCTTCATTTCGATCACTTTTACTTCTTGTTCTGCAGTGAAAACTGATATAAAGTACTAGTATACCCTTTCAGAATTTGTCCTTTCACTGATTCTATCCATATTCATTTTTATTTTTTTGCATCATAATAGAAGCTCTTACAATGTGGCACCACAGTGGCACAAACAGTTAATGCTGCCTCCGCACATCTCCAGCAGTCTGGATTCAATCGTAACCTCGCATGCAGAGGTCGCCTGTTCTTGCAACCATTGGGTGTCCTCTGGGCATTCCGATTTCCTCCACATCCCCAAAAACATACAAGTTGGTATTTTGGTGACAGTAAATTTTGGTTCATATAAGGAACTGATAGGATAATTAGGGTGGGTGGTGGTTGAGTTGATGATACATAGAAAAAAATAGGTAACAGAAAATTAATTGGGGAATAGTCCTGATGGGAATCGTCTGACAATTGACATAGGCTTAATGGACAAAATGTACTTTTTTAAAATCTGTAATCTCATAAATTATTCTCTTCTTCTAAGAATTCCTTCCTTATTTGCCATTGCTTCCAAAAACTAGCAAAATATTCAAGCCTGTTACTGTTCTCTTCATCTTAATGGCCTCCAGAATGGTCAAAAGAATTTACATTCACTGAGCAATTTGAAATATTTCCTCAGATCCCTGCCATTATTGTGGTACTCGCCAACTTTTAATCTGTTCTCCCAGTCTGTGAATGAATCACTTCCAGCTATATAAATGACTTCATTTAAATTCAAGATGCTAGCTTCTAACTCAAGTGTCGTTTTTTTTTAAGGTTGCTTACTGATGTTATTTTTGTCACATTAGTACATAGGCTGCTTTATAAACACAAGTTGCTAATGTGTGGGCAAAACAGAACCAGTTTAATCACCATCACAAGGGAGAGAGAAAGTCCAAAGTAAACATTATCAAAGTATGTGTATGTCACCATATACTACCTTGAGATCCACTTTCTTGCAGGCATTCACAGCAGAAAAGAGAAATACAATAAATTCAATGAAAAACTACAAATAATGACTGAAAAATGACCAAAGTGCCAAAGAAGACAACTGTGCAAAGTAAATGAAAACATATATACTGAGAAAATGAATTGTAGAGTCATTTGAATTGAGTCCATAGGTAGTGGAATCAGTTCAGAGTTGAGGTAAGTGAAATTATCCATGCTAGTTCATGCCTGACAGTTGAAGAGTTATACAGTAATGGTTCCTGAACTTGGTGGTGTGGAACCTAAGTCTCCTGTACCTCCTTCCTGATGTCAGCAGCAAGACGACAGCATGGCCTGGATGTTTAGGGTTAGCAATCTGGTCAAATTGATCTATCAGTAGTCAGAATGTACAGTATGTGTACTCGAGAGTCAGGATTCACAGCGTTATTTGTGGGTATCTGGGAACCCTGTCCCCAGAATCTATTGGAGTATCTGTGTGAAAAAGTATCTAAAAAAATCACAGGTGTGTGAAGTCATCCAAGTGGCCAAAAAAAAAGCATAAATGTAAGACAGCAGTCAGGCTTATTAGGAACCGTTAAGGAGATCAAGAAAAATGATAGAAAGACAGGGTGAACTAGAATCCATTCCTCTGCCTTCGATTTCTGTGACTTGTTCATCTGCAGCTCATTGGTATGTCTTTTTAGCTTATAGGAAGTGTACCTGTGTTTTGGAAATCCTTTGTGACTTAGAAATTGTAATTTGTAAATTTTTTATGAGATAGAAGTCCTCTGTGAGTTTTAAATGTGTTTTAAGAATTTTATCTAAATTTAATTTTGTATCACTAAAAACAGAAATAAAAGAGAAGTGTGTTTAAACTGCTTTGTTAGCTGGAAGTAGCTCCTCCTTGGTAGGTAGGGGGGACCCTTTGCTCAGATAGTGGGTATTGGCAGATAAACTTGAGTGGAGGATATAAAGGCATCCGTTAGTCTTGCGAGACGATGGATCTGCGCCTGGAAAGTCTTCTCTCTCCAGGGCGCAGGCCTGGGCAAGGTTGTATGGAAGACCAGCAGTTGCCCATGCTGCAAGTCTCCCCTCTCCACGACACCAATGTTGTCCAAGGGAAGGGCATTAGGACCCATACAGCTTGGCACTAGTGTCATCGCAGAGCAATGTGTGATTAAGTGCCTTGCTCAAGGACACAACACGTTCCCTTGGCTGGGGCTCGAACTCACGACCTTCAGGTAGCTAATCTAATGCCTTAACCACGTGGTTAATTTTGTGTGCCTGCAGCTATTTATAACAGATAGGGTTTAAATTCTTCGCTTGAGTTTAGATCTTTGCAGTCAGCAAACCCAATACTATCAGAATTCTATGGGATTATGTCACACTGAAAGGTGCAGTTCTAATTACCAGATTGTGACTCCCCGTCCTGGGCTCCCCAGTCAGTAAAAATACTTTCTCTGTGCCATCATTTATCCCGAACACATTGAAACCCTCAATCAAATCATACTTCGGCTATCAATGTGCCAGGATGGATATGATTTAGTTTGGGTTATCATTATTGTTGTCACATATACTGAGATACAGCAAATACTTTTGTTTGCATGCCATCAAGAAAGATTATTTTGTATGTAAGTACATTGAGGTAGTTAAATAGATGAAAATGCAGAATGCAATGTTAAAGTTACAGAGAAAGGGCAGTGCAGACAGACGAATAAAGTGCAAGAGTCACAATAAGCTAGACTGGAAGATCGAGAATTCACCCTCTAGCATATAATAGATTTAGACTGTTAGCCAGAGTTTTGATCACAGATCTATGGACTTAAGTTCTAATCCTGCCTTGGCAGCTGGAGAAGTTAAATTTAACTAAAAAAGACCTGACCTTAGTAATGGTAACCTGGAACTCCTGGCATAATGGTAATGGTTTTGTAAGGCACTATTTCTAATCCCTCAATTTCCAGTCTTTTAAGTTATAAAAGCCCTCATTCTGTTAACCTTTCTGAATACTATCTGCACGTGTCCATAAAGCTAATGACCTGTGTACAAAGCACCCTCCAAGGTCTGTCTGGATTTCCCTACCTTTTTACTTTACACTGCAAGACCTATGTAAAAACAAGAAATCTCATAAATGGGGTGGACGGATGGATGGGGCAAGAATAATCTTACCCATAGAGTCAGAAAGCATCAGGAATGGAGTATCAGCATCTCAGGTTGGTATCGTTTTGTCAGAACTGGAAGAAGTTAAAGGTGTAAGTTTTAAGTAATAAGGGTGGTATGGCAACGTACTGGTTATAATAATGTTTTACAGTGCCAGCGACTGGGGTTCAGCTCCCACCACTGCCTGTAAGGAGTCTATACATTCTCCCTGTGACTGAGTCAATTTCTTCCAAATGCTCCAATTTTCTCCTACATTCCAATGATGTACAGATTAGTAAGGTTAGTCAGTCGTGGGCACGCTATATTGGAACAGAAGCATGATAACACTTGCAGTCTGCCCCCAGCACATCCTCGGACAATGTTGGTCATTGACGCAAACAATCCATCTCACTGTGTGTTTCAATGCACATGTGACAATTAAAACTGATGTTAAAGGTACAAAATAGAATGGCAGATGAGAGGGCAATACAGAATAAAAGGGAGAGTCTGATCTATTGCATAAGTGAATATCATACAAATCACTAATTCATTCTGACATGGAAAATGAAAAAGCAACAGAAAAAAAAATCAAAGGATTCAGATCTGGCTAGAAATGCAGCTCTTTGTCAACAGGCAGCCGGGTGGCTCGCAGAAATGTAGAAACGCAAAATATCTCCTGTGCCTCGACTAGCCCAAGTCCCACCATAATTAGCCCCTATGATGAGGCCCTCAGCTCTTTTACCAAGAACCACCCGGGATAGATGGTTGAGAATGACCAGGAGGTTCTCAGATTACATCATTATAAAAACAAAACTTTCTTGGAGTGTATTCACCCCATCTCCAGGGAAAAATGAAAAATTGACAGGCACCTAAAGCTTGAAGTTCAACAACAAACTTATGACCTAAAGTGCAGATGTTGATGAAAAGAGAGCAAGAGATTGAGCAACTCACCAACTTTCATGAACTTCAAGGATTCTTTGGAGCAGTTACAGCCACCCATGGCCCAAATAGTCAAGAACCCACCTGTGAAAAGCAAAGACTAGAGAAAAGCTTGCCAAGGACAGCAAGGTAATCTGATCCCCATGGAAAGTCATGAAGAAGATCACATCATGCTTGATGTGAAATGCCATTTCTTCATAGAACATAGACAGACCATAGAACAGCATAGCACAGAATTAGGCCTTTTGGTCCACAATGTTTGTGCCAACCATGTTATCAATCTAAATTAAGCCCCTCTGCCCACAAATGGTCTATATCCCTCTATTTCTTGCCTGTTCATACGCCTTTTAACTATTGCTATTGAATCTGCTTCCATCACTTCCCTTGGCAGGGTGTTCCAGACACCTATTACCTCAGCCTCTGACACTTCAGAGTAAACAATCCAAGTCTGTACAATCTATTCTTACACCTAATACTCTATAATCTAGGCAACATCCTGGTGAACTCTTCTTCACCCACTCCAAAGTCTCCACACCATTCCCATAACATGGTGATCAGAAGTGCACAGAACAATCAAAGTGTGACTTAAGCAGAAGTTTCGGACAGCTGCAACATGACTTCCCCACCTTTGTTCCCAGCACTCCAACCAATGAAGTTAAGTTTTCTTTACCCAAGTATCTACCTGTGCTGCCACTTTCAGGGTCTATGCGCTTGCAGCTCAAAAGTCCTCTGTACAACAAAGGTCCTGCTGTTTACTGTGTACTTTCTTCTTACATATGAGTGCGACACCCCATATTTACCTGGAATGAACTCCTTCTGACATTTTATTGGCCATATTTCTAATTGGTCTCTATCCCGTTGAATCCTTTGAATCTGCTGAATCCTTCCTCGCTATCCACAACTCTGCCTATTTATGTATCTTCTGCAAAGTTACTAATGACAACCAATTGAGTTGATAGCACTGAACTCTGCAGAACACCACTGGGCACAGAGCTCCCGTCAGAATAACAGCTCGCCGCCACTCCATATGGCCAGACCAGTTTTGAACCCAATCTATCAATGTTCGTGGACTCTTCCAGCACATTATCTTCAATATCCTTGGTACAAACCCAATCAGACAAGAGTCTGAAATGCAAACAACAGGAATTCTGCAGATGCTGGAAATTCAAGCAACACACATCAAAGTTGCTGGTGAACGCAGCAGGCCAGGCAGCATCTCTAGGAAGAGGTACAGTCAACGTTTCAGGCCGAGACCCTTCGTCAGGACTAACTAAAGAAAGAGTTAGTAAGAGATTTGAAAGTGGGAGGGGGAGGGGGAGATCCAAAATGATAGGAGAAGACAGGAGGGGGAGGGATGGAGCCAAGATCTGGACAGCTGATTGGCAAAAGGCATATGAGAGGATCATGGGACAGGAGGCCTAGGGAGAAGGAAAGGGGGAGGGGGGAACTCAGAGGATGGGCAAGGGGTATAGTGAGAGGGACAGAGGGAGAAAAAGGAGAGTGAGAGAAAGAATGTGTGTACAAAAATAAATAATGGATGGGGTACGAGGGGGAGGAGGGGCATTAGCGGAAGTTAGAGAAATCGATGTTCATGCCATCAGGTTGGAGGCTACCCAGACGAAATATAAGGTGTTGTTCCTCCAACCTGAGTGTGGCTTCATCTTTACAGTAGAGGAGGCCGTGGATAGACATGTCAGACTGGGAATGGGACGTGGAATTAAAATGTGTGGCCACTGGGAGATCCTGCTTTCTCTGGCGGACAGAGCGTAGGTGTTCAGCAAAGCGGTCTCCCGGTCTGCGTCGGGTCTCGCCAATATATAAAAGGCCACATCGGGAGCACCGGACGCAGTATATCACCCCAGCCAACTCACAGGTGAAGTGTCGCCTCACCTGGAAGGATTGTCTGGGACCCTGAATGGTGGTGAGGGAGGAAGTGTAAGGGCATGTGTAGCACTTGCTCCGCTTACAAGGATAAGTGCCAGGAGGGAGATCAGTGGGGTAGGATGGGGGGGACGAATGGACAAGGAAGTCGCGTAGGGAGCGATCCCTGTGGAAAGCGGGGGGGGGGGAGGGAAAGATGTACTTAGTGGTGGGATCCCGCTGGAGGTGGCGGAAGTTATGGAGAATAATATGTTGGACCCGGAGGCTGGTAGGGTGGTAGGTGAGGACCAGGGGAATCCTATTCCTAGTGGGGTGGCAGGAGGATGGAGTGAGAGCAGATGTACGTGAAATGGGGGAGATGCGTTTGACTATCAACTCTGCTCTCAAGCGCATCTCCCCCATTTCACGTACATCTCTCACTCCATCCTCCATTCCTCAGCAGTTAGTCACAAGGAAAATAACCAACATTAAGCAGCTCACTGTAAGAACCAGACCTTCCTTTATACTTCATTTTTGATGGATATTGAATAAAATGGCGCTCGAGAATAGTGCACCAAGCAATCCAGTTTCAATCTATTTAATTGTTTGTGACAACCAAAACCTACTGATAGCTATAAGATTACTGAAAAATTAGCTTTTTTTTGTTAAATGTACATCAAAGTATACCATTTATGTCAAATCAATCAGTGAGGATTGTGCTGGGCAGCCCACAAGTATCGACATGCTTCCAATGTCACCATTGCATGTCCAGAACTCACTAATGTTAACCACGAAATCTTTTTGGAATATGGGAGGAAGGAGCAGCCAGAGAAAACTGACCCGGTCACTGAAAAAGCTTACAAATTCCTTACAAACAGCGGCAGGAATTGAACCTCAATCTTACAGAAAGTATTGTCAAGCAATGCACTTATCATTATGCTACCTGGCCAGATTGCATTCAAAAATTCATCAAGGAATATTTTTTAATGCAAATAAGAATGGTGTACTCATATGATGCTTGATTAAGTTAAATCATGGTAGATTTTACAAGTTAGTTTGGGTGGAAACCTGAAGTATGATTTCAACAGGAAGATTGCTTTTCTAAGCACAAGCTTCTCCCAGTTTCACTATTGCATCCAAAGCTGGAATTGTGCAGCACAGCACTATCTCCCTTCCACACGGCACGCCATGTCCCAACCGACCACCTTTGGTATTTATACATCAAATCAAGCCTTATTAGAGATTCAAAATCTCTCATGAACAGATTGACAAAATGTTGATTCCCCTGATTATTTGACAGTTTTCTGTTTAAGCACATGACAACTGTAATAAAGAAACTTTCATTCGTTTCAACTTAAAACTTACTTCTTGCAGATTTAATCTGAAGCTTTTACGTCATGAGTAGTTTAAATCAAAGACAAACTAAGATAGAATTGATATTCATGCCAATTTAAACCTAGGAGTCCAGGTATGAAAAGGATCTCCAAATATTATTACGGCAAATAATAATGAATGTCAGAGATAAGTTTTTCCACAGAGTGTTGGGTGCATGCCAAAGGTGGTTGTAGAGGCAGACACAGGATTGTGCTGTAATGTTCTCTGCTCAAACATAAATCAGTCATTTATCCTGCTTAGGTTATTAGTCACTGTCTAATTATTTATTTTTGTCGAAGTAAACTTTAACCATTCAATGTTCTGAACAACGATATTTGAATATAACATACAATTTATACCAGACAGACATTTTTTGGCCATTTAATGATTCTAGTATGAATATTCCACTGGTAAATAGTATTTTGCCAATGAACAGTGCAAAGTGACCAGTAACTGTAATGTTAAAGAAGAAAAATTAATCTAGCACCTTAATTTTCATTAGCCAGTAATTCCATAGTATATTGCTCAGCCTTATGCTGTTGTTAATAGGCACTCCGCCAGAAACATTCGGTTACTAAGGAAGGTGAGTTTTAATGTTTTTTTACTAAGGGAACAGAGTTTCAACGTACAAATTGTAACACGTCTGATGCTGGGTGAACCACAACGTACTGTAGTGAGGTTCACAATGTTTCTTATTGACGTAAGTATTGTCCACATTAGAAGCATGTTTGCATTTCTTTAAGATTTCAATATTGTGTTATCTGCTTTGTAAACAGTTGATGACAAAATATTTGAAATGTTTTAAATTGCAGTCTCCTTCTACTTATCTGCTGACTAGTAAGTCAAATCTTGGAAGGTTTAAAATCCTTAGAGGCTTCATTTTATTTTGGATAGGCACTGTTAAATCATTAAGTCTACATTAAGATGGCCCTCGATGTTGGCTACTTCAGAGTAAGACAGATATTCCTTGGGTTTCCTAGAATAAGATACATTAAATATGCAACTCTGCTAAAAGGCAGAATTTATATTTGTTGATTTGGAGTATGATGCCTTAGATTTGTAGGTGGATGAACAGAAATACGGAAACAGACTAAGCTAGAGTAAAATATATTTGATAGGTTGGTCTAGTGCAAGATAGCCCATTGATTGGCCAGTATATTGTTGGCCTAACCTATCTATCCCTCCTCCATTCTTTCTGTACCTTAAAACTCTGTTTTCTCTTTATTCCAATACTGATACCAGCATTCCAGAGCAATGTTAAAGCTATTTCTCTTTCTACATACACTGTACATGCTGAATGTACCCAGCACCTACTTGTTACAGTTTTAGTTGCAAAGAACTAAAGGAAGACAGTTCATTTATAAGTTATTCACGAGGAAGACAATATTTGATTGATTGCTCTAGAGCAGGGGTTCCCATCCTGGGGTCCATTGCTTAATGGTATTGGTCCATGGCATAAAAAAGGTTGGGAATGCCTAGTCTAGAGTAAGAATATTTACTTATCTAATTACATTTTTTTAGCTTGATTCACTGGATACCTGAAGAATCAATTAATCAAATGATGGGTTCATATATTTTCAAACAACCATTAAGTCTTTAAATATCCATTGCTCCCAAAAAGTGAAGCTTTGTCTGCATACACAACATTCCATGGCAGAAGTCCACAGATTGGGTTTACTGGATTTTGGATTGTTGAATTTGTCTGTTAAAAAAAAAATCAATCAGTCCTCTGCAATCAAGCAGAGCCAGCTATACAGAGATAAACAGCAACTAGCTCTTTCTTGGACATCAACCTGATTTTCACGTATCTCTTAAAAAACTTTCCAAAATTGTTGAGAACATTCTCCATGACAAATGTGTTTCCTTTCCACACTTTGCAGTTTCCTTATTGCTGATTGTGGGTAATGATTTAATCGAGCTCTCATTGCATGCACCAGCAAAATAAAATTAGCCTCTTCTTTAGCAAGATTCCACTGCAAATATAGTTTACTGATGAATAATCTGTGGAAGTGGACTAGTGGTCTCAAATTCAGCACCTCAACATCATCAGTAAATGGAAAATAGGATCCCTCAGACTTCATGTGCAACAGAAATGGTAACAATATTTCTTCAATGCAACTATCTCCAACTATCCAAAATACATTAATTCAAGTTTTTGTAGTTGGTAAGGACATCTGGCTTCTGAGAATATCCATGTCAGGGTGTGGAGACATGAGAGTTATGCATGAGCCATTAAAGCCCATTTTATGTAAAGACAATTAATGGTCAGTTTTACACAAAGTGCTGGCACCACCCTCAATGGGATCTATCTCCAAACATATCTTTACTTCCCACACTCCCCCAGTTCCCACAGGCATCGCTCCATCCATGATTCTCTTGTCCATTCATCCCTCCCCACTGATCTCCCTCCAGGCACTTATCACTGTAAGTGGCAGATGTGCTACACCTGCCTGTTCACCTGCTCCCTCACCTCCATTCAGAGCCAGGTGAGGCAACAATTCACATGCAAATCTGCTGGGGTTGTCTCCTAAATCTGATGCTTCCAGTGCGGCCTCATCTACACTGGTGAGACCTGACATAGATTTGGGGACTGCTTCATCGAGCACCTCAGCTCCATCTGCAAAAAGTGGAACTTTCCAGTGGCCAACTATTTCAATTCCTCTGCCCCTTCCCGTTCCAACACACCAGTCTCCTCTTCTGCCACAATGAGGTCATTCTCAGGGTGATGGAGCAACACGTCATATTGCATCCAGGTAGCCAGCAACCTGATGGCATGAACATCGATTTCTCTAACTTCTGGTTGTTTTTTTCCCTCCCACTTCTCCCTTTTTCATTTCCCCACTCTGGCCTCTTAGTGTGAGCATTATTAAAAATAAGTTAATACTAATTAGGATAATGGGGGGGGGGGGATTCTACTTCCGTTCTTCTTACTTCCGGTGTGCTTTGTAAATAGTATTCCTGCCATGTCGTACTGATTGTAAAAGCCTCTATATATAGATAACAGTTTTGACGTTCGAAATAAAGTTGTTTCTTTGGGCATGAAGTTGTCGAGTGTGCCTTTTTCAAAGTAGAAGTTGCCACATATTTTTGGTGATGAGGTAAACAAGTTTTGTGGATGTGTCGGCACGTTTCGAACGGGACCAGCAGAGCCGATAAGGGGCCTCACGTTCAGATGGCTACGTTTGGGACTATTGGTGAAATTGTGGAGGCAATGGAGGACTGGCCAGAGTTTGAGGAAAGGTTGGGACACTTTTTCTGTGCTAATGGAATTACTGAGGAAGCGCTCTATTCTCTTGAGTGTGTGTGGGGCAAAGAGTTAAAAGCTAATAAGGAATTTAGCCGCACCGCAGAAACCGGGGAACATTCCATATGAAGAACTGGTCAAGCTCGTGGGGAACCACTACAATCCAAAACCTTCTGTGATAGTCCAACGGTGTAAGTTTCACAGCCGTTTCAGGAAGTCAGGTCAGTCTGTGGCCAATTTTGTGGCCGAGCTTTGGCAGCTGTTGGAGCATTGTCATTTCGGATCAGTGTTGGAAGACATGTTCCGTGATAGGTTGGTATGCAGCATTAATAATGATGGCATACAACGCTACCTGTTAGGGGAAACCCCACCATTGACTTTCAAGAAAACCTTAGAGATTGCCCAAGGCATGGAGATGGCTGCTAATAATGTCAAAGATATCCAGAAAGGACATGGGGGGTCGCAGTCGGTGGCAGTGCACCAAGTCAGGAGGGAGACTGGTAAACAGGCAAAGTGGGTGGAATGTTTCCGGTGTGGAGGGACGCACTATGCAGATGATTGCAAATTCAAAGACACTGTCTGCCATGTTTGTAGCAAAAAGGGACATTTAGCTCAAAAGTGCAGAAGTTCAAAGGGTAAAGTTAAGCCTGGGCAGGGGAAAGCTCAACAGGCCCAGACAGCCACACACCATCTAGAAGAAGCAGATGGAGAGGCAGTGTGTGCCTACAACAGGTTTGGAGTGGAAACAGATGAGGAACCACCAGAACCATATTATGTCACAGTCACCGTCAGGGGAAAAGACGTTAAGTTTGAGATCGATTCAGGGGCTACTGCCTCGGTCATTAGTGAGGAGACCTACAGGAGGACATGGGGGTCCAACCTGCCTCCCATTAGACTGTCAAAGCTCAAACTTAGGACCTATACAGGGCAGCCCATACCTCATTTAGGGGTGTTATATGTGGACATTTCAGCCGGGGGTCAGAAGGCTGAAGCCAGGCTAGTGATAGCTAAGGACAGAGGGCCCAGTCTTTTGAGTCACGATTGGCTTTGCAAAATCCAGTTAAACTGGTATGAAATTAAGTATGCACACACGACAGAGGACATTCTGCAGTGATACAGTGACGTTTTCAGGGATGAGCTAGGAACACTGGAGGGCGTGACAGTGAAACTCCATGTTGACTCTGAGGCTACACCACGTCTTTTTAAGCCCAAGTCGGTGCTGCCATGAAAGGCAAAGTCGAAGAGGAGCTGGAACATTTATAGAAGCTGGGCATTATTGAGCCCATCCAGTTTTCAAGGTGGGTGGCTCCCATTGTTCCAGTTTTGAAGGCAGACAAAACGGTGAGGATATGTGGGGATTATAAGCTTACGGTGAATCAGGTCTCTAGGCTGGAGGAGTACCCATTGCCACGGGTGGATGACCTGTTTGTGACCCTGTCAGGGGGTAAGCTGTTCACAAGGCTGGATATGAGCCACGCCTACCAACAGCTGCTGCTCGACGAGGATTCAAAGGAGTACGTCACAATTAAAGGCATACAACTGATTATTCAAGTACAATCGCCTGCTGTTTGGAGTGGCGTCCAGCCCTGCCATTTTCCAAAGGACAATGGACACTTTGCTGCAGGGGATTCCACATGTAGCAGTGTACCTTGATGATATTTTGATCACGGGGGCTATGGAAGTGGAGCATCTGGCTAATTTAGAACGGGTGCTGAAGAGGCTCTCAGACACAGGGCTGCGGTTGAAATGCGGAAAATGTGTGTTCCTGGCATCGAGTGTGAGTTACCTGGGACACAAGATCACAGCTAAGGGGCTTTGCCCTGTGGAGGACAAAGTGAGAACTATTAAGGAGGCCCCAAGCCCTAAGTCCGTCGCAGAACTCAGATCATTTTTGGGCATGGTGAATTATTATGGCAAGTTTCTTCCTGACCTCTCAAGGGTTTTGACCCCACTGTATAAACTGCTTCACAATGACACTAAGTGGCAGTGGGGTGAAGAGCAGGAGAAAGCTTTCAAGGAAGTGAAAGAACTCCTCCACTCAGCAAAGCTGCTTGTTCACTACAACCCAGACAAGGAGATCACCCTTGCATGCAATGCCTCGCCCTATGGAGTCGGGGCAGTTCTCTCACATGTAATGGAGGACCGTTCAGAGAAGCCTATTGGTTTTGCTCCATGTAGCCTGACAGCTGCTGAGAGGGGATATTCACAGCCTGACAAAGAAGGTCTGGCCATTGTTTTTGCAGTCAAACGCGTATTTACAATTTATACGGGCCATAAACCACTGATGAGCCTGTTCAGTGAGACTAGATGCATCCCACCACTAGCCTCAGCCAGGATACAGCGTTGGGCTCTTACATTGTCAGCCTACTGGTACACTATAGTGTACAGAGCGGGTGGGAATAATGCAAACGCCAATGCACTGAGTCGACTACCTTTACCTGAGACACATCTTACTACATACGTGACTCCAGGGACTGTGTTTTCATTGAAGAGGCTGTCAGAGACACCTGTAAAGGTGACCCAGATCAAGCAGTGGATAGAGAGTGACCCAGTCCTGTCCCAAGTCAAGACTTCTCTTTTACAAGGTTGGCCCAGAGTCGTGGAAAGAGAGGAACTGAGGCCTTATGCCAAACGCAAGACGGAACTCAGTCTGCAGGATGGCTGCATTTTCTGGGGAGCGAGGGTCATCGTGCCTCCCCCTGGCCATTCACAGATTGTGGAGGAAACTCTTGAGACTCACTCAGGAGTGTCTCGAATGAAAAGCTATGCAAGATCCTACGTTTGGTGGCCAAGAATGGATCAGGATCTGGAGATCAAGGTAAAATCATGCATGCAATGTCAAACTAATCAGAATATAGAAAATAGTACACGGAATAGTACAGCACAGTACAGGCCCTTCAACCCACAATGTTGTGTCGACCCTCAAACCCTGCCTCCCATATAAGCCCCCAACTTAAATTCCTCCATATATCTGTTTGGTAGTCTCTTAAATTTCACTAGTATATCTGCCTCCACCACTGACTCAGGCAGTGCATTCCATGCACCAACCACTCTCTGAGTAAAAAACCTTCCTCTAATATCCCCCTTGAACTACCCACCCCTTACCTTAAAGCCATGTCCTCTTGTATTGAGCAGTGGTGCCCTGGGGAAGATGTGCTGGCTATCCACTCTATCTATTCCTCTTATTATCTTGCACACCTCTATCATGTCTCCTCTCATCCTCCGTCTCTCCAAAGAGTAAAGCCCTAGCTCCCTTAATCTCTGATCATAATGCATACTCTCTAAACCAGGCAGCATCCTGGTAAATCTCCTCTGTACCCTTTCCAATGCTTCCACATCCTTCCTATAGTGAGGCGACCAGAACTGGACACTGTACTCCAAGTGTGGCCTAACCAGAGTTTTATAGAGCTGCATCATTACATCGCGACTCTTAAACTCCATCCCTCGACTTATGGAAGCTAACACCCCATAAGCTTTCTTAACTACCCTATCTACCTGTGAGGCAACTTTCAGGGATCTGTGGACATGTACCCCCAGATCCCTCTGCTCCTCCACACTACCAAGTATCCTGCCATTTACTTTGCCTTGGAGTTTGTCCTTCCAAAGTGTACCACCTCACACTTCTCCGGGTTGAACTCCATCTGCCACTTCTCAGCCCACTTCTGCATCCTATCAATGTCTCTCTGCAATCTTTGACTATCCTCTACACTATCTACAACACCACCAACCTTTGTGTCGTCTGCAAACTTGCCAACCCACCCTTCTACCACCACATCCAGATTGTTAATAAAAATCATGAAAAGTAGAGGTCCCAGAACAGATCCTTGTGGGACACCACTAGTCACAATCCTCCAATCTGAATGTACTCCCTCCACCACGACCCTCTGCCTTCTGCAGGCAAGCCAATTCTGAATTCACCTGGCCAAACTTCCCTGGATCCCATGCCTTCTGACTTTCTGAATAAGCCTACCATGTGGAACCTTGTCAAATGCCTTACTAAAATCCATATAGATCACATCCACTGCACTACCCTCATCTATATGCCTGGTCACCTCCTCAAAGAACTCTATCAGGCTTGTTAGACATGATCTGCCCTTCACAAAGCCATGCTGACTGTCCCTGATCAGACCATGATTCTCTAGATGCCCAGAGATCCTAACTCTAAGAATCTTTTCCAATAGCCTTCCCACCACAGACGTAAAGCTCACTGGTCTATAATTACCCGGACTATCCTTACTACCTTTTTTGGACAGTGGACAACATTTGCCTCCCTCCAATCCTCCGGTACCATTCCCATGGACAACGAGGACATAAAGGTCCTAGCCAGAGGCTCAGCAATCTCTTCCCTGGCCTCGTGGAGCAGCCTGGGAAATATTCCATCAGGCCCCGGGGAATTATCCGTCCTAATGTATTTTAACGACTCCAACACCTCCTCTCCCTTAATATCAACATGCTCCAGAACATCAACCTCACTCATAATGTCCTCACAATCATCAAGTTCCCTCTCATTGATGAATACCGAAGAGAAGTATTCATTGAGGACCTCGCTCACTTCCACAGCCTCCAGGCACATCTTCCCACCTTTATCTCTAATCAGTCCTACATTCACTCCTGTCATCACTTTTTCTTCACATAATTGAAGAATGCCTTGGGGTTTTCCTTTACCCTACTCACCAAGGCCTTCTCATGCCACCACCAGCTCCTTTGCACCCATGGGAGTGGCCAGACCACCCCTTGTCTAGGCTACATTTGGACTTTGCTAGCCCTCTTATGGGGCAGATATTTCTTGCAATGGTAGATGCGCGTTCTAAATGGATCAAAGCTCACATCATGAGCAACATCACAGCCCCCTCAACCATAGACAAACTCAGACAAGTGTTTGCAGTCCACGGGTTGCCTGACACTCTGGTCACTGATAATGGCCCGACATTTACCAGTGAACTGTTCAGTGAGTTCATGCAGCAGAATGATATTCATCATATTCGGATGGCCCCTTTCCACCCAGCCTCTAATGGTTTGGCTGAGCGGGCTGTTCAGACAGTGAAGGAGGGCCTGAAGCGGATGACAGGGGATTCAATTAGCATTTGGCTTTTATGTTTCCTGTTTAAATACCGCCTCACGCCACAGACTACGACTGCCCGCACTCCCGCAGCGGTGCTGATAGGACATAGGGCCAAGTCAAGATTGGATCTGCTGCACCTTGACATGAAGGCAAAATTGAGACAGACTACGGTGGAAGCATTTCCACCAGTGACTTTGCCAGAGGGCGAGACGCCGGCAGAGGGGTCGGGGTCCCCTGAGGAGGATGGACATTCTCAAGCAGACACACAGACCCCTCTCATACCCCCAAAACCAGATCCACCTGAAACACCCTCCCCAGCGGTGCCTGCTGAGTCACCGGGGGTAGTGTGCAGATCACAGTGCACTCGTAATCCTCCTGACAGACTAATCTTTGAGGAGACAGGTTTTTTTTTGTTGTTGTTTGATTGAATGTTGAACCTGTCATGTTTTCCAGATGTTTTGTATGATAAACTGTTGCTGAGATACTAGTATAAGTTTTCAGGGGTACGCAAGTTAATAACACCACTGCTTTTATTTCCTAGTTTTTACATTTGGAGAATGTTGGATCTTAAAGCGGGAGAAGTGTTGTAATGTGAGCATTATTAAAAGTAAGTTAATACTAATTAGGATAATGGGGGTGGTTCTACTTCCATTCTTTTTACTTCCAGTGTGCTTTGTATATAGTGTTCCCGCCATCCCGTATGGGTTGTAAAAGCCTCTGTATATACATAACAGTTTTGATGTTCGAGATAAAGTTGTTTCTTTGGGCATGAAGTTGATGAGTGTGCCTTTTTCAAAGTATAAGTTACCACACTTACCTCTTCTCATTATCTGCCCTTCACATCCCCCAGTTCTTCTTGTCCTTTCCTTTCTCCCATGATCTCATCCACCCTCTGCCACCCACCTAGCTTCTCCTTCTCCCCCTCTCCCCACCTTCTTAGAAACATAGAAAACCTACAGCACAATACAGGCCCTTCGGCCCACAAAGCTGTGCCGAACATGTCCTTACCTTAGAAATTACCAAGGGTTACCCATAGTCCTCTATTTTTCTGAGCTCCATGTACCTATGCAGAAGTCTCTCAAAAGACTCTGTTGTATCCACCTCTACCCCATCACCGGCAGCCCATTCCACACACTCACCACTCTCTGCTTAAAAAACTTACCCCAGGCATCTCCTCTGTACCTACTTCCAAGCACCTTAAAACTGTGCCCTCTCATGCTAGCCATTTCAGCTATTTCTTATTCCGGCTCCTTCATCCTCTCTTTTCAGTCCTGAAGAAGGGTCTCAGCCTGAAACACCAACTGTTCATTCATTTCCGTAGATGCTGCCTGACCTGTTGAGTTCCTCCAGCATTTTGTGTGTTTTTGGTCTGGATTTCTAGCATTTGCAGGATCTCTTGTGATTTTAGCCAATATTGCAATAGCTGGCTTTCGTCAGAAGTTTTCATCAATTTATTAACCTTGTCTTCTTTTGAAACTTTGAAAAATGTTCTTAATTTCATTCAGCCTAAGATAAAAGTTGGTTTC
This sequence comes from Mobula birostris, assembly GCF_030028105.1. NCBI lineage: Eukaryota > Metazoa > Chordata > Chondrichthyes > Myliobatiformes > Myliobatidae > Mobula > Mobula birostris. The sequence continues at coordinate 139,920,308 of NC_092371.1, read as the reverse complement.
CTATTGCAGACTGTTTTTTCTGTTCTTCAGTCAACACAGTGGAACATTTTTACTGTCTGTGAGCATAATCACCCATCAGCAAAAAATGGTCACACAATAAAAGGAGACAAAGTTTAATGCAGCCAGAAGCTTCAGTAGCAGAAAGACTATCCTTACAATGAATTCTGGGTCCCAGGTGTACAAAGGTTAATGTGGGCTGACTGCAAAACTTACTAAACCAGGAAGTGAGTGAATCCACATGTCGTGACGATCATAAACATTATCTGACTGAAAGGATCTGGATTATTTTTAATTATCTTGCTGTACCGATAAGAGAGTATTCCAGCAGCTCCTTCCCTGACATGTAGTCAGAGAAGTGTTTGCTCACAGTACTTCAGCTTAGAGTCCATACCAAGGTATTCACTATGGCTTGCTGACTAATGGGAACGTAGAAAATAAGAGAAAAATAGACTATTCAGCCCATCAGGGTAGCTTCACCATTCAACATGACCACGGCAATCATCGATTCCTGTACCCTGTTGCCACCTTGATGATAGAATGGATGTACCCCCACATACACATAGCTTCATGTAATTTAGTGAATCCTCCCTCAAAATCAGATTTACTATCACCGGCATGTGACATGAACTTTGTTAACTTAGCAGCAGCAGTTCAATACAATACATAATCTAGCAGATTATGTATTGCATTGAATGATATTAAATAAAATAAAACAATAATAAATAAAGTAAAGCAATTACGTATATTGAATAGATTTTTTAAAGTGTGCAAAAACAGAAATACTGTACATTTTTTAAAAAGTGAGGTAGTGTCCAAAGCTTCAATGTCCATTTAGGAATCGGATGGCAGAGGGGAAGAAGCTGTTCCTGAATCGCTGAGTGTGTGCCTTCAGGCTTCTGTATCTCCTACCCGATGGTAACAGTGAGAAAGGGGCATGCCCTGGGTGCAGGAGGTCCTTCATAATGGCTACCTTTCTGAGACACCATTCTCTAAAAATGTCCTGGGTACTTTGTAGGCTAGTGCCCAAGATGGAGCTGACTCAATTTACAACCTTCTGCAGCTTCTTTCGGTCCTGTGCAGTAGCCCCTCCATACCAGACGGTGATGCAGCCTGTCAGAATGCTCTCCACGGTACAACTATAGAAGTTTTTGAGTGTATTTGTAGACATGCCAAATCTCTTCAAACTCCTAATAAAGTATAGCCGCTGTCTTGCCTTCTTTATAACTACATTGATATGTTGGGACCAGGTTAGATCCTCAGAGATCTTGACACCCAGGAACTTGAAACTGCTCACTCTCTCCACTTCTGATCCCTCTATGAGGACTGGTATGTGTAATAAGGAGAGTGTCTTTGTCTCTGTAGAGGCCTGATGAAAGGTCGCAGTCCAGTCTGAAATATCAATTCTTCATTCCTCTCTATAGATGCCACCTGATCTGCTGATTTCCTCCAGCACTTTGTATGTGTTACTCTGGATTTCCAGCATCTGCAGAATCTCTTGTCTTTGTCATTTGCTTCAAGAGGTGGGTAGGAGCTTGGGAACATCTTGTGACATTATAAAGTGCAAAGTTAAGCAAAGACCAATTTTATACCAAATCTGGTGTTTTTTGGACTCTTTTTCCAACAGGACGCACTGAGGCATGATTTCCCACTGTGCCGTTTGCAATCAAATGTCCAATTGGTCTTTCAGCTTCAAACCATAAACTAATTTCAAATATACCTTTAACTCTGGGCTTTGTGTTATAAAATGCTGTTATTATGCAGATTGAAATCTGCAACAATTACTCCATTGTTCATTGTGCATACTGATAACTTCAATAATTTAACATGGTTACTTTTGCTCACTGTTGTTCTCTGAGGCTTGTAAAAATCCCCTGGGGGGAGTGGGGGAGAACAGAGAGACAGAGAGACAGAGAGACAGAATGAAAGGTGGGTGATGGAACCATGTTTGCAAACAGTTATAGATGACATGTTTTAATTGTAATGTTTTATTCCTCTACCCACTAATGGAATCTAGTCATCTCAATAGGGAGAATTATACTTACTTTTGATAATGTCTACTGGTGATCATTATAATGGATGTACACAACTGTATCCATATAATAACGTGTATTAATATAGTGGCTGCCCTTAATACTAAATAGAATCCACATAATACACATGTACCATGTAGTGCAAGGCAGGGATATCAACAGAATGAAGATCTGCATTTGAACAGAACTTTAAACTTCATCCTCAGGTGTAATTTACCAGCATTTACTTCTGAAGTGTGCTCTTTGCTGCTGCAAATATAAAGCAGCCACGGCCACTTCCAGCTTTTATAAACAGTACTGTGAGAATAGTCAAATAGTATACTGTGCTGTGAGATCTTTTACATGAAGCTAAGAGATCAGAGGAGGGAAATTTTAACATTTCATGTGCAGAACAGCTATTCACAGTGCAGCATTCCCTCTGTAATAATGAAATATCAGTAGAAATCTATGCTTTGGCCTCTGGAGTGGGACTCTGGAGCTGAATCTATATTCTTGAGATTCAGACTTTGGAACACTACCAACCGAGTGATTGCTGACACTGCAGCATATTTCACAGCTTTGCAGGCAAGTTCAGATGAGGTCACTAGATTAATTTTGGCATTAAGCCAGAATTCAGTCCTGATTCAGAAGAAGTCCTGATCCTATGCCAGAGACTTATTGTCCTGACCTCTTGATCATATTCCTAAGACGGGATCTGAACTAATGACAGGTCTCAGCTGTAACGTTGACCATTTATTCCTCTGCATAGATGCTACCTGACTTGCTGAGTTCCTCCCCTGATTTGTGTGTGTTTTCTAAGAAGTTTCTCCTTTTCATCAGCCATGCAGACATGATGGACCGAAGGGCCTATATCTGCTCCTATACCTTATTGTCTTTCTCTGATTATCATTGGTGAGCCCAGCAGCAGGGGAGGGGCATGGCCTCAGTTGTTGCACGGACTGGGCCTTCACGCTGCAGAATCACCTGTGGCAGCCACGCAAGGAGGGAGGCGTGGAAGCGGTTTGGGAGAGAGCAGAGGCTTGGCAGATGTGCTTGAGTCCATGTCTCATCCCTCCCGTAGGGTGCTGCTCTCCAGTATTTGCTCGGTGGAAGACATGTTTGGATTGCATTGGGCTGCGGTTGCACGGGTGCGTGGTGAGGATCTGCTGCATGCTTGTTCTTGCAGAAGTGTGGCTGCGGGACAACATCCCATCAATCTTCAATCCATGTCACTCAGGGACTTGAGCTAATGCTATTTATTGTGACTGTATGCTCTATTGTAAATATATGTGCTCTGTACTGTGTGACTGCATTATGGTATTTTGTACTTTGGCCCCGGGGAAATGCTGGTTCATTTAGCTGTATACATGTGTATGGCTAAGTGACAATTAAACTTGAACCTGACCTTAAACTTCAGGTTCTCCAACATTATAAACTCTCTCTTTTGGGGATGTCTGCTTTCCTCCAGTTCTTCCCTTCAACAGGATTACTTCGCCCAAACAAATTTCTCCTTTACCCCGGTGTCGAATCCCCATTATGTTTCTCTTTAACATTTTCTCTTTGCCCACTAATTTCTTGCCCCAAACCTCTGTTCTAAAACTGCCTTTAGGTTATGAAAAATCAGCAGAAATCTCTGGTCTTGCTCAATCCAATCCCCACTTCCTCGGTGTTGCAGATGAACTTGGTAGCCAAGGAGGTTGAAAACCTCAAAGTGCCACTGGGCCTCACCTCCACAGCTATTCTTGAGCTAAAGGAGGCACTACAGTCCATGTGACTCACCAACCACACTGTTATCCCTAATGGATACCCAGCTCAGAAAATAAGGACACCTCCCAATGGTTCGATTACCAGGTCCATACCATCATGAAGGGCAATCACTCAGCAAGTACCAACATGCTGTCACAGTAATGGGGGAAGTGATGTTATCTAATGGCTCTTCCGTGGTGCTAAGCCACCTGAACCTTGAAGGGATGAGGAACAGTGCCTGCAGAGGGTTGACTGTATGGACATGGGTTGATCTATAAGCATCAGGAATCAAATATCACTGTGACGATTGTACGTTCTAGTATCAATTGTTTGGCGACAATAAAGTATAAGTATAAAGTCAGTGCCAGTATTGAGTTTGCCCCGCCGTAAGGCACTGCTGGTTATTACCCTGAACCAAATTGTATGCTGTTTGTTCCGATGTTGGTGATAGAAATCTTCTTCTGAGTTGAAGCTTTCTGACTTTTTACTGAACTAGAAGTTTGGAACTTGGCAGACAAGTTAAATTTGACATTAAGTTTGTTGGTCTGGTTCACTGCACACTCACACGCAAAGAATACCACTTCAAGGTCAATGATCCAATTGGCCAACATCTGCCATTCCTTCAGAGTGTGTTGTTTTGTAACTGCATGTTCAATCTAGGCATAGTTTAGAGATAATCTTCTAAAGAAGATAAAGTGCAAAAAGGAAAATTAAGCTGTATTTAATGCAATCTATATTACAGGAGTAATATGATTATGCTCATAGAACAAAGATCAAGAAAGAAGATTTGCTTTACTCGTCTTTTTGCACACATTCTTATATTCAAATGTTGTTGGACAAGGCGTAGGTTCTGTGCAACTCCCATAAATTCAATCCATAATAAAAATCCTGTCAGCAATTTTCCAGATCTTATTTTAGTCTCTGTTCTGAAAATAAAACAGATTCTCTTTTGTGATGCCATTTTGAAGTTGGATTGTAATGGAACACAAACTAAAATTTTAACTCTACGATATGCTGGGAGCAAGGATGTGATGGTGACCTCCAGCAGGAAATACTTATCATTTTCATTACTACTGCTTGCTAGTGCAGTCTTTATTCAGCAACAGTATTAACATGACGTTACTAGATTTCCTGACCTGTTGGGTCAAACAGGCAAAATGACAGCACCACATGCTGAATTTCAGCTCCACTATTTAAAGATAAATTGCACGTAAGAAATCTGATAGACTTCCTAGCGCAACAGTGGAGAACAAGAATGGAAGTGTATGCCCTAGATTCAGGGACGACTTGAGGAGCACCAAGTTGAGAACTCTAAATGCAAGCAAGTCATCATCTTCCCTGCCAATGGCAGGAGGAAGTATCTAGATGACCCTTGAAATGCGTCGCGTGGAGTATCCAGAAGTCAGGAGCAGGAGTATGGGTTCACTCCCACAAGCTCTTCAGACAGCTCATCAGGACAAGAAAGATGAACACAGTAAAACACGAATTCAACCCTCTCAATCTACCATCTTAATACTACTCTCCACTCTTAAAATCATAGCTTTTATCATTTTAAAATCCACTATATTTTAAAATATTTACTCGAAAAAAATTATACTCTATGGCAATAAATTGCCACGGTAGTGAAGAGTTCAATTCCAACATCCTCGGCAAGGAGTCTGCACATCCTCCCCATAGAATGCATGGGTTTTCTCTGGGTGCTCCAATTTCCTCCCACAGTCCAAAGACATACTGATTAGTAGGTTAATTGGTTATTGTAAATTGTCCTGCAATTATGCTAGGGTTAAATTGGGGGAGCGCTAGTTGCTGGGCAGCATGGCAAGAAATGCCTATTTCACACTGTAGCTCTAAATAAATAAATAAATAATTTGAAAACCCAGATTTTATGGTCAGAGTGTTTACTAAGCAGTAGTCCAGGTTTAATGAGTCAACTAACACTTAATTCATGCATCAATGCATAGTGTTTTCAGATCATTTTAAACAACCATAGGGAAGAAACACATGAAATATTCCCCCACTCACTGATTGCATTTGATTATGTGAGGAAGACTAGTGGAGATGGATTGCACAACTTCATGATTTCCATCATAAACTCCTCAGGGACAGAATTACAATTATCATCACTCAGGACTGTTTGGAAGACATATCACTATGACTTCATCAGCACTACAGTTCAAAATGATAACCTGATTTGCTAGCACTGTGGTGAACAACTTACTCCATTTAGATCAGGAAGGAAAAGGTTCACCTTTATAAGTTGTCCACATCCTGGTCCAGTTTGGATGTCGGGAGTTGGATCTTTTTCCAGGAGTTTAGATCTCAGAAGCAGGTTGCCATATTGTTTGATGGACACAGATTTTTGCTCATTTCCTTCAAACAACAGGAACTGTTTCAAGATGAGGATGAGACCACATTATTAAATGGACAATATTCAATGTACTGGATTATAAGACCATAAGATATAGGAGCAGAAGTAGATCATTTGGCCCATCTAGTCTGCTTCACCATTCAATCATGGGCTGATCCAAATCTTCCAGTTATCCCCACTCCCCTGCTTTCTCCCCAAATCCTTTGATACCCTGGCTAATCAAAAACCTATCTATCTCAGCCTTAAATGCTCCCAATGACTTAGCCTCCACGGCCACTCATGGCAACAAATTCCATAGATTTACCACCCTCTGACTAAAGTATAAATCATAGTTAATGTGATCCTCATAGATTACTAACCTTGTGCTTAAATCATCCCTGCCCTAACACTTTTCTAATTCTGAACACCTCTCCAGGCATCACAAACTACCCCAAACTTGTCCCCACCCTACCCATGACCACCACCCCGTATACTCCTTCTATTGGAAATATGATCCATTACTCAGCTATTTATTCACTTATGTCAACCACAATCTAAATTAATTCCTCACCATCACAGTATCCTACCTCTCTCACACACACACACTCCCACTTTTTCTCCTTCTCTCTCCTCTCTCCACTCGCTCTTCCTGTCTGTTTTTCTCTCTCTGTCTCTCTCTCCTCTCTCTGTCTCCCTGTCTGTCTGGCTTTCTCTAACTTATTCCGTCTTTATCTCACTCTCTGTCCTCTCACCCTGTTTTTCCATCTGTTTCTCTCTCTGTCCCTCTCTCGCTCTCTTTTTCTCCCTCTATCTATCTCCCTCGCTCCCCCCTTTTCAGACCCTCATTAAATCCTGACTATTCCTTTGCATTCCTGCAGTATCCACTTTATGTATATATAGTACTTGATTGTGAAACTGCTTTAACGCCCTGAGGTAAAAAAGCATACAAAATTCTTTTTCTGTATTTTGTGATCATGGTTTAACCTCTCATTTTTTCCATTTGCTCCCTGTGTACTTACTAATATGCCTTTTGTAAATCCTTTGGAAATCTATTTCAATATGTAAGCATTGTTAAAATGAAAAAAAGTTATTGTTTTGTTCTGATAATTAATGGCCCCCAGGACCAGTATGTTGCCTGCTTCTGCTTTGACTTTTGCCTTACTCTGTTCACAAATCTAATCTCAGGTCATACAGGAATTCTTCATGGGATTAGAAACCAAGAAACAACATGAAAGCAGCAAAGAATTGATTTCATCATCTCTCAATTGTAGCTTCCTGGCCTACAAGTAATGAAGTTACAACTTCAAGACATGTCTAGAAAATTGAACTAAAAGTCTGGTCTGAGCCATCTGGCACTATAGAGCCAGGCTTAAGAGTGCTGCAGTCACATTCTAGATCAGAGGTTACACCATCCCCCATCTGCTTTGTAAAGTAGATACAACTCAGGAGAGTAGAAAACATAGAAAACCTACAGCACAATACATGCCCTTTGGCCCACAAACCTGTGCCGAACATATCCTTACCTTAGAACTACCTAGGCTTACCCATAGCCCTCTATTTTTCTGAGCTCCGTGTATCGATTCAGGAGTCCCTTAAAAGACCCTATCGTTTCCGCCTCCACTACCGCCACTGGCAGCCCATTCCACGCACTCACCACTCTCTGTGTAAAAAAACTTACCTCTGACATCTCCTCTGTACCTACTTCCAAGCACCTTAAAACTATGCCCTCTCTTGCTAGCCATTTCAGCCCTGGGGAAAAGCCTCTGACTATCCACATGATCAATGTCTCTCATCATCTTATACACCTCTATCAGGTCACCTCTCATCCTCCATCGCTCCAAGGAGAAAAGGCTGAGTTCACTCAACCTGTTCTCATAAGGCATGCTCCCCAATCCAGGCAACATCCTTGTAAATCTCCTCTGCACCCTTTCTATGGTTTCCACATTCTTTCTGTAGTGAGGCCACCAGAATTGAGCACAGTACTCCAAGTGGGGTCTCACCAGGGTCCTATATAGCTGCAACATTATCTCTCAGCTCCTAAACTCAATCCCACGCTTGATGAAGGCCATTACACCGTATGCCTTCTTAACCACAGAGTCAATCTGTGCAGCAACTTTGAATGCCCTATGGACATGGACCCTAAGATCCCTCTGATCCTCCACACTCCCAAGAGTCTTACCATTAACTCTATATTCTGCCATCTTATTTGACCTACCAAAATGAACCACCTCACACTTATCTGGGTTGAACTCAATCTGCCACATTTAAGAAAAGCAGTAGTGTTATCCCTGGTGCACTGGTGATGTTCATCCTTCAAATGACTAGCAGCCAGAATTAGAGTCATATTGTCATGGAGCTTACAGCACAGAAACAAGTCCTTCAGCCCATGTGGGCCATACTCATCTGGTCTGCCTTGTCCCATCTACCTGCACCCAGCCCATTACCTACCCAAACTTCTATTAAATGTTGCAATTGCACCTACATCTGCCACTTCTGCCAGTAGCTTAATCCGTGCTCACACCACCATCTAAGTGAAGAAGTTCCCCCTCAGATTCCCCTTAAATATTTAACTTTTCACCCTAAACCTATAACCTCTAGTTCTATTCTCACCTAATCTCAGTGGATAAAAGCCTGCTTGCATTTACCCTATCTATACCTCTCATCATTTTGTATACCTCTATGAAATCTCCCCTCATTCACCTGCACTCCAGGGAATGGAGTCCCAATCTATTTGGCCTGTCCTTATAACCTGTATCTTCAAGTCCCAGTAAAATTCTTGTAAACCTTCTCCGCAATTTCAAGTTTAATGATATGTTTTCTGTAAGTGGGTGACCAGAAATGGACATAATACTCCAAATTTGGTCTCACTAATGTTATGTTAAAGTTGTACAAAACATCAGAACTCCTGTACTCAAACAAACAAGAGAAAATCTGCAGATGCTGTAAATCCAAGCAACACACTCAAAATACTGGAGGAACTTAGCAGGCCAGGCAGCATCTATGGAAGAAAGTCCTGCCAAAGGGTGTCAGCCTGAAACATTGACTGGACTTTTTTCCATAAAAGCTGCCCAGCCTGCTGAGTTGCTCCAGCATTTTGTGTGTGTTCCTATATTCCACATCCTGATTTATAAAAACTGCACCACCCCAGTTTTAGAAAATTGATTCAAAGACATTGCACTCAAATCCCACAATAGCAATGGGAAACTGAAATCCAAATAATTCAATAAATATGGAATTTCTTTTAAATCTGAAAAAAGTCTCAGGAACAGTAGGTATGAAACTATCAGAACTCCCTCAAAAGGCATTAAATCCACTATTTTCCTTCAGGAATGAAATCACCGAAAACCGACGAAGTGTAATTCCGGATGCAACATCATGGTTGACTCGTAATTACCTTCTTAACTGAGAGGCAATAGGACATGGATAATAAATGCCAGCATTTCAGGAAATATCCACGTCCTGTGAATGAATAAATAGAAACACCCTGCAAAAAAACAAACCACCTGATTTTTATCCTATTGCTCTTTGTGGGGATTTTCTATGGCCAAACCTATCTGCAGCTTTTTCTATATTTGTACAAAAAGGCGTTCATTGGATCTCAAGCACTTAACCTTTCCAAGGTTATAAAATGCATTATATAAATGCAAGTCTTTCTGTTTGCTGTTGTGAAGTGTGTATTTGCAATGAAATAAACTGTTTGTGTTTGCATAGAAAAGAATAGATCTTCAATATTATCAAAATCTTCAATACTACTGATGATGTATAAACCAGAAATTAAAAATAAGGAAGTTTATAGTTATTTGTTTTACTTTAATAAATCAAGACACTCATCGTTATTTCTATGTCAGCAAGGCTAGTATTTGTAGAGCAATTTTCTTGACCTCCAGATACTCCAAAATAACACATAGCCCATTAATTACATAGATTTTGAATTATCATTACCATTGTCTTGAAGATAATTTGCTTTAAGCAGAGCCAACCCATAAATTTGTCAAGATTGTGCTAATGCATATCTATATATTAAATCCATTGCAACCATTGTACTCTTTCAATATAAATTCACTTTGTACTACCTCAGTATACTTAATGTTTTGAAATAATCTGCACAGATGGCTTTCAAAACCAAGTTTTTCACTGTATGTCAGTATATATGACAATAGTAAAACAATTACCACTCACTAATGAGATAAAAGACCAGAAGACCAGAAGATACAGAAGAGGAGCAGAGTTCTGTCATTTGGTTCGTTCAGTCTGCTAATCAATTCAATCATGGCTGATTTTTTTAACCCCGTTCTTTTGCTTTCTCTACGTAACTATTAACCCCTTATAATCAAGACCATCGATGAGAAAAATATGACTCCACTGGAGTGGGTTCAGTGTTAGTTCATCATGATACTGTCTCAGGTGGAGTGTCCCAGTTATGCAGAGAAATTGTAAAGTCTGTTACAAAGAAGGCTTAAGGGTCCTGTTTGAGGACTACAAAATTATGACAGACATGGAGTAAGTTGTCAAAAACTTTTCCCCTGAACACACTTTAGTTCTGGAGAAAGGTTTCTTACAATTTACACCATTTTCCTCATAATTCTGTATCCCTGAAACAGGTACCCCACCTCAGCCTTCTCTGTAAAAAGACTTTACAATTTCTCTGCATATCTGGAATGCTTATGGTAAGGGGTTGGAAATTCAGAGGATGACTTAACATTTAAGGAGTACCTAGACCAGCATTTGACTTGCCACTTGATAGAAGGCTACTGGCCAAGTGCTGGAAAATGGGATAAGTACAGATAAGCACTGGAGGTTTGATTTGGACATAGTTGGCAAGAGGTCCTGTGCCCATGCGGTCACAAAGTTTATGGTCTATAGAGCAGTCACCCTTCTTGCATTACTGTAGGGAGCTGAGTCATGGAACACCTACATTAGGCACCTGAAAGCCCTGGAACAAATATTAAAGATTTTGTGGATCACTGGAAGGACAGACATACCAATAGCAGTGCACTGGAGGAGACCAACATGATCTGCGTCTCCACCATGATAATGTATAATCAACTCTGATAGATAGGTCAAGTCATTCAGATGTATTATTCACATCTCTCCAAACAGATCCTTTACTCCCAGTTGAAGAAAGGCCAGTGAGCCCCTGGTGGGCAAAGGAAACATTTCAAAGGTAACATCAAAATCAGCCTGAAGTAGTTCAAAATTACGCTTAAAAACTGGGAAGACTTTGCACTCAATAGATACACCTGGAGGAAATCTGGTCAAGAGGGAGCTGCCACATGTGAGTGACCTCTGCTGTGCCACAGAGAGCAAGTGGCAGCTGTAGAACAAGCAAAATACCGAACCACTAACCAAAGCCACTACTTAATCTTGCCCAGACTGTACCAGAACATGTGGATCCAAGATTGACCTCAACAGCCACCTTTGGACCTACCAACAGAATATCACTTGCTGTTCACCACACCATAAAGATTCCAGGTAATCTTCAAGAATTGACTTCAAATTATGAGGATTTTAGTGGTGTTGAAGCTGTAGCAACAACTTCCTCAATACTATGCTTAAACAACGCATAGCATTTTTGCTGCAAGCCTTTAACTTACTAGGATGCTTGTATTGTTTATTGGACACCTCTTTACAAAGACCTATTACAGCCAAGCTAGTTGCAATATCAATGGCTACATACAGAAAGGTTCTTGGAATAATAATTTACTGACTTCAGTGGCACTCTTCTAGCGTTCTCACACGGAGTACATCAAGAGGCAAAACCCACAGTTTTTAATTAACATTGAAACTTTATACTAAATAAAATTTTAATCACATAAATAAGATTATGGTCAAAAGTGATATATCATAAACAATTTACTTTAAAAGTTACAAAAGTTTGTACGTTTTGAAATCCTTATGCTGGAGAATTAGAGTGCGCACACAAACATTTCATTTATTTGTTCATTTGTTTGTTTATTTATTTATTAACATATAGTACGGAATAGGCACTTCTGGTCCTTTGAGTCAGGCCGCCGAGCAATCACCCGATTTAATCCTACCTCATCGCGGGACAATATACAAAGATCAATTAACCTACCAACCAGTTGGATTGTGGCAGGAAACCAGGCAGTCGCGAGGAGAACATACAAAATCCTTACAGGTAGTGGCAGCGATGGTTTCTGCATTATATTCTGGAGTGTGTTAGTAACCAGTATGTAGCAAGCCCAACAAGAGTAGGGATGGTCATGGATGGAATTATGATTTTAAACTTGCACTCAGTGTAATTGTATACAATATCATTTTTTTTTAATTATTTAGATAGATGTTGCATGGAGATCGAAAAGGACAGAAATAACATTGGAGAAAAGGTTCCAAATTGGGTGAAGACCAATTTTACTAGACTAAGAAATGATCAAGCAAATTTGATCTAGAAACAGCTATTGAAGGTAAATCAGACTCACAGCAATAGGAAGTAGCCAAGAAGGTGATTCAAGGAGCTTAGGATAAACACAAAGGAAAAGAGTCACTCTGTCAAGGGGTCTCAGCTCGAAATATCAACTGTTTATTGCTCTCTATAGGTAGTACCTGACTTGCTGAGTTCCTCCAGCATTTTGTATGTATTGCTCAAAATTTCTAGCATGTGCAAATCCTCTAAAATCTGGAGCCCCTGGCGCAGCTGGGATGGGCCCAAGCCTCGATCCCAGTTCATCACACCAGCAGGTAAAAACGCAGAGCAGCCAGATCAGTTCACTGCCGCTGCACCATGGAGCAAGGAATGAACATTCACGGGAAAGCGAGTGAAATCAGCCCGACCCTCGCCTCCGTTCCTGACATTCAGGCTTCCAGTCTATCTATGCCAGTGTTTAAACTGCCCAAGCACTGGGTAGCATCTCGCTTTAGGATCCAGACTTTGGTGCCACAATGCAGAGTGAATAATTTAATTGAATTATTCAGTTTTGCTGCTAGTATTTTATAGACATATAGTGGAGAGTAGTGCAACAGAGCCTGGTATGGGAACGCCAATGCCTTTGAAAAGAAAATCCCACAAAATGTAGAGGATTCAGCCCAGTATATCAGGGTAAAGCACTCCCAACCGTTGAGCACATCTACATGAAACACTGTCATAGGATAGCAGCATCCGTCATCAGAGATTCCCACCACCCAGGCCATACTCTCCTCTCACTGCTGCCATCAGGTAAAATGTACAAAAGCCTCAAGACTCGCACCAGCAATTTCAAGAACAGTTTCTACCCCCCAACCATCAAGCTCTTGAACAGACTCACTTGCACCATCATTGAAATGTTCCTACAACCAATTATCTCACTTTAAGGACTCTTTAACTTGTTATTTCATGTTCTCATTATTTGTTGCTATTTATTTATATTTGCATTTGCAGAGTTTGTCTTCTACACTCTGGTCGATCGCTCATTGATCCTGTTATTTTTCCTATTCTATAGATTTTTTAAGTATGCCCCAGGAAAATGAATCTTAGAGTTGTATATAGTGACATATATGCACTTTGATAATAAAATTTACTTTGAACTTTGTTTTTGCACTGAGAATGAAGAGTTTTTCATGACATGTTAGTCTTTTGTGAGTTGTGCCATCTATATTGAGAATGTGGCTACTCTTTTGATCAGCATGGTTAGGCGACGAGAAAAACTGTAAACCAATCTAAGGAGGAAATATTAGAGGCACTAACCATCATTTTGCAGTTTGTCTGGCTACAGGACTGGTAGCAGTGGGTTGGGGAACTCATGTTCAACCATTGTTAAAAACAGGAGACCAAGATAAGACGAGTAATTCCAGGGCAGTTCATTCTACATTGGTATGAGCTAGTTATTGGAGTGCATTCCACTTAAAAAACCTTTTCATTTGGAAAACTACAGGAGTTGTAAAGGTTGATCTGCTAAGGCAAGATCATGACATCATTTAATTCAGCACAAACCAGGGAAAATATCTAGGAATTCTCTAATCTGTTACTTAATACTTAATCGTATTGCTCATGTCAGTCCCTGTTACATTCTGTTTTATTCCCAAGGAACTCAATTGTGAAGCACAATTTGTAATTTTTTATTGTAATCCAACTTGTTCCCTTCACTGTTAATGTACTTGTTCTGAGTTATACACACTGTTCAAAGTTCACGGCTTTGCATGCAGGTGCTAAAAAACCAATTTGTTGTTATGTGTTTGTTCAGCTATTATCCACACCTTCAAATTAATATTACTGATCAGCTGCGCACTTTGTTACTGCATTAGTCAGTAGGGAAAACTCATATTATTTGTAGGATGGCTCACAATGTTATGCACATTCCTGTGCCCTTTTTGTGTTTGAAACAAAACAGCAATTCTGGTTCCTTTTTTTCTTTGCTTCTGGAGGTGATATTTTCCTCCTGCAGGTGACCCAAAACTAGACAGGAACATGCAGAGATTGCAGCATTAGAACATTGAACATACAACAGTAAAGCAAAGGAAAAGATCCTTGACCCCACAGTGTTGTGCCAAACATGCAAAAAACAAAATTAAATCAAAAACACCCAAATGCTAATTCCTCCTATTGACACAATGTCCATATCCCTCCATCTTCCTACATCCTATCTAAATGTCTCTTAAATGTCTCTAATGTATTTGCCTCTACCACCACACAGGCAATGCACTCCAGGCATCCACCACATTCAGAGTAAAAAACTTACCCCTTTGAACCTACCCCCTTTCACTTTTAATGCTTGTCCTCTGGCATTAGACATTTCAACCCTGGAAAACAGGTACTCCCCATCCACTTTTATATCTATGCCTCTCATAATCTTATAAAAGTCTATCAGATCTTCCTTCAGCCCCCACGGCTCCACAGAAAACGATCCAAGTTTATCCAGTCTCTCATGATAGCACATGCCCTCTAAACCAGGCAGCATCCTGGTAAACCTCTTCTGCACCCTCTCCAAAGCTTCAATGTTCTTCCTATGGTGGGGTGACCAGAACTATATGCAATACTCCAGATGTGGTCCAACTAGAGTTTTAATCAAGTTGCAACATAACCTCGTGTCTTGACTAATAAAAACAAGCATTGCAGAAGCACCTTCCTAACCACCTGATCAACCTGTGTAGCCACTTTCAACGAGCCAAGAGTCTGGATCCTGAAATCTCTCTGCTCAGCATCACTGATAAGGATCTTGCCCTTAGCAGTGTACTGTCTCCTTGCATTTTCCCTACCAAGGTGCAACACCTCACACTTATCTGGGTTAAACTCCATCTGCCATTTCTCTGTCCATATCTGCAACTGATCTATATTGTGCTGTATTCTTTGCCAGTCTTTCACACTATCCACAACTCCACCAATCTTGGTATCATCTGCAAGTTACTAATCCCCACACCCCATCTACATTTTCATACATGTAATTTATATACATCACAACAGCAAAGGTCCTAGCACAGATCCCTGCAGATCACCACTAATCACAGACCTCCAGCTTGAATAAGTCCCTTCAACCACTACCCTCTGTCTTCTATGGGCAAGCCAATTCTGGATCCAAACAGCCAATTCACCACAAACCCAGGCAGCTTAACCTTCTGGATTAGACTCCCATGAGGGACTTCGACAAACACCTTAATAAAATCCATGTAGACAACAACCACTGCTCTACACTTATCAATCTCATCACTTTGTCAAAAAACTCAATCAAGTTAGTAAGACACATCCTGCTCCGCACAAAGCCATGCTAGCTCTCCCTCATTAGGTCATGGGTTACCAAATGCTCATATATCCTATCCCTAAGAATTTTCTCCAGCAATTCCCTACAACTGACGTGAGTCTCACCAGTGTATAGTTCTCAGGATTTTCCCTTGTTCCCTTCTTAAAAAGAGGTACAACATTAGTCAATCACCAGTCCTCTGGGACCTCACCTTGCCTGAAGAGGACACAAAGATACTGGTCAAGGCCCCAGCAATCTCATCTCTTGCATCCTTCAATAACCTGGTGTTGCATGGGGGTGTTGGGAGCAGACCCAAAAGCAAGACAGACACTGAAGTACTAGTAACAGGACTTGGAGTGTTAAAAAAGCAAGGGAAGTGGGGAAGAAAGGACGCTGGATATTGACACAGGCCCTGGACGAGACTAAGATGCAGGGCCTGGGCTTGGACATGGACAAGAAACACGGAACCTGAACAAGGAACAAGGAGCCTGGACTAGGGACATGGGACCCCGGAACTAGAGCCTGGACAAGGAACCAAAACCTGGGTCTTGGTTGGAACTAGGAACCTGGGTCTTGACTCAGAACCGGAATCTGGATTTAGGCTAGGAGAAGACGTGGCTACAGTACAGGATGCGAGACTCCTGGACAGAACAAGGGAACTCCAGCATGGGCTGGGCGAGATATGGACAGGACGAGAACACAAAGCCTTGACTTGGGCTTGGGAGACAGGAATGTCAGAGCCTTGGACAAGAGCATGGGAAACACAGCCTTGGACATGAGCACGGGAAACACAGAGCTGGGACCCCTCCTTGGGAGCAGGACATAGGGCCAGGACACATACACAGCACACAGAGCCAGGACCCCCTCCTTGGGAACAGGACCAAGGGCAGGGGCTCTCTCTATACACAGTACACTGAACACAAAGAGACAGCTCTCCACTCAGGGTAGCAGCAAACAGCCAGACATACACAGCAAAGGTGAGAACACAGAGATGGTTCCCAATCAAGGTAGCGGCAAATGGCTAGACCTACCCAGCAAAGGCGAGGACACAAAGAGACAGTTCCCAACAAAAGGTAGCGGCAAACAGACAGATCTACCCAGCAAAGGTGAGGACACAGAGACAGTTCCTAACTCAAGGTAGCGGCAAATGGCCAGACCTACCTAGCAAAGGCAAGGACACAAAGAGACAATTCCAAACAATGACAGACTGTTCCTTATCTCGACACAGCAAGGCCCCGGTCTTGCTCCAGCAGTTGAACTTGACGGCATTACAGGCAAGGATGCGGGGCAAAGAGGAAGGGAAGGGAACAGTCCAGCAAATGAAGCTGAACCCAGGAGCTATTTATGTAGCCAGCCCCAAATGAGAATCAGGTGCCTCAATTGAGGCACTCAATAGAACAAGGGAAAACCGGAAAACCTGGAATCAAGATCGATGGACCGGACCATGAACCGGAATGTGGACCACGGATTGGACCATGACACCTGGGGTAAATCCCATCAGGCACTGGGGAATTATCCACTTTACTGCTTATTAGGAGGCCTAACAGTCGCTGTTCCTTGATCTCCAAACACTCTAACATATTTATACACTCAACGATGATCTCCCTGTCCCCCACATCCTTTTCTTTTCTAACTACTGAAGCAAAGTACTCCTTAAGTACCTCAGTCACATTCTCTGCATTCAAGCAAACGTCCGCCCCACCCCCCCCTTCTTGAGTGGTCCTAACCTCTCTCTAGTTATCCTCTTGCTCTTGGTATATCTATAAAATGCCTTGGGATTCACCTTAATCCTACTTGTCAAGAACCTTGGGCCCTCCTGACTTTCAAACTTCCTTTCTTTAGTTCTTTTCCTGCTTCCTTATATTCCTCACGTGCTTGTTTGATCCTAACTTCCGAAACTTTACATACTTTTCCTTTTTCTTCTTGACTAAATTCAATACCTCTCTGGACATCCAAGGTTCTTTTATCTTTCCACCCTTGTCCTTCCTTCTAACAGGAACATACCTTTCCTGTACTCTCTGCAATTGAACTTTAAACACTCTCCACATGTCTTATGTGGACTTGCCAGAAAAAAAGATGTTTCAATAAACTTGTCTTAGTTTCTGCCTAATGCCCTTGTAATCTGTCCTACTCCAACTTAAAACTCTCCTACAAGGACCATACCTATCCTTATCCGTAGCTATCCTGACATTAAGGAGTTGTGATCACTGTTCCTTTACTGCTCACCCAGGCTTATTAACCAACATCAGGTCCAGTACAGCCCCTCCTCTCATTGGGCTGTCCACATATTGATTTAAGAAACCTTCTTGGATACATTTAATAAATTCCACTCCATCTAAACCCCATTGAAACCCTAAATTCAGCCCCATCAATACTAAGAAGGTCCCAGTTTATATTAGGGAAGTTGAATTCCCCGTGAGAGCAACCCTATTATTTTCACACATTTCCTTAATCTGATTACATATCTGTTCCTCAATGTCCTGGTGGCTATTGATGGATCTGTGTACAATCCCATCAGTGTGATTGCATCCTTCCTATTCCTGAGTTCCACCCAAATGGACTTCCAACCAATTTGACCCCTCCATTGTCTCCTCAAGCACAGCTATGATATTGTCCTTGATTAGCTGTGCCACGCCTCCTCCAGCTTTTCTAAAACTTCAAAAGCCTGATACATTAATCACGCATTCCTGCTCGCTCCTCTCTCATCCATGTTTCACTCATGGCTACAGTTCATAGTTCCATGCACTGATCCATGCTCTAAGCTCATCACCCTTACCCAAAATACTCCTAGCATTAAAATATACACACTTCAAATTATCCGCCCCCACCGTACCTGTTATTTTGATTTAGCCTTTCAATATTTCCCCCAGCATCTACCTTCCAGTCTTATCCTTCCCTTACCGACCTGGTGCTCTGGTTCCCAGCTCCCTGCAGAACTGGTTTAAACTCTCCCAAATAGCATTAGCAAGCCTCCCAGCCAGGATATTTGTTCTCCTCAATATCAGGTGCAACCCGTGACTGCCATGATTGTCACTCATGACTACCTCATGTCTCTAACAAAAATTCTTACTTTCTCTTTTCTCTGTGACAAGTGCTGGTTGTTCTTTTCCCTATCATGGGAGGCGGAGGCTTGGGTCTTCAAAGGTTACCCTCTCACCTGTCCAGTTACAGAGCTGGCTGAGAGCTGAGAATCCTGTATGCAACCACCTCCCTCCACCACCCCGGCAGTGGTCGGACAACTAACGGTTAGCACTTTCTTATCCTGGCATTCAGTTGAATTCAGCTAGATCTCATCCACTCTACACTGGAATCCATCTTTCCTAACAGTTCTTATTCCTTGACCTAAAGATTCATGTTTTCCAAATGGTGAGAGAGGACACGGGGTAGTCTACTCCCTCTTCCTATCCAGTCATAAACACATTATCAAACATTTTGATCCGACTTTCAGGATTCAAGTTATTCATTCAGTGGTTGCCATTGTTTTTTTTTTAAACAGATGCACTGTCTAAGCCACATCTACCTTCATCCACAGAATACCTTTGGCATCATCAACTTAAAACTATGAACTTTGCCTACGCTGTCCAAGTCCAACACTATAAATATTATACATTACTCAGGTGAGCTGGGTCAATTTGCTGCTTGGATTATCCAATTGCCAAATAATAGTGGGCAATCAATTCTTCCCCTTCTGATCTTTCAGGTTACCATGTTCCTGAGCTGCCTGGTTTTCATCACAGAAGTGATCCTTGTTTCATCCCATTTCGGAGCTACAACTTGAATGATCAGTTTCCATAGCTTAGCTCTCCTCAATGACTGGTCAGTAGGCCACCGGCGAGTGTCACATCTACTACAGCCATTTGACCTTGCATCTCATTGATCATCTACCAGCTCTCAAGGGTCTTGTTATTCAGTTTTGATTTCATGTTGTAGCCGTATTTTTTTTTTGCCTTTGAAAGTAAGCAGGTGTTACCTTACCCAATGTCCCAAGCAAGCAGTTCCACAAAAAAATAATTTTCTTTTTCCTCTCTTTCCCCACCAGCTTGTGGAATTTAGTACACTTGTCTTCCTATGCTTTTTCTTTACTTCAATTATTCTGCTTTACTCTTTTCCCTTTACACAAACTTAATTGTGTATAGTTTATGAGTCTTAGTTGTTCACCTTCAACTTTCTTGCACTTCCAAGCCTGTAAGAACCTCACCAAGAGCCCACACTTGTATTCCCTTTGCTTAAAGCCATAAAGCCATCAAAAGCATTCAATATTATTTCTATGACACCAGCTAGACTTCTGCTGAGGTAATTGGAATAAACAGAAAATTGAACCAAGATCTGGGAGAACTACCAACAATGAAAATTAAAAAATATAATTCTATTATATTTCTCACCAATGCCATCCAACATTTTGTCAATCATAACTTTTTAGCCCACTCTTTCAAAGTTTCAAAGTATATTTATTATCAAACAATGAATAAGTTATACAACCTTGAGATCTGTTTGCTTACAGGCAGTCTCAAAGCAAGAAACCCGAAAGAACCCAATTAAAAAAATAAACATCTGATGCGCAGAGAAAAGGGAAAAAAAACACAAAAAAAGCAAACAACAGAAGCGAGAAACAACGTTCCAAACCAATGTGATATCTTAGATCCGAACCCCAGAGCAGCCCTAAGTAGGCCCAAAGCCTCGGTCTCAGTTCATCATATTAGTGGGCATGGAGCACAGCAGTCGGGGCAGTCTTCATAAGTTCAGCGCCATGGAGAGAGGAGTGAACATCACGGGAGAGCAAACAATGACTTTCCAATCTATCTGTTCCAGTTTATAAATTGTCCAAACAACCTATCATATCTTGCACTAGAACCCAGGCCATGGCACAGTGAAATGCACTGGGCCTAGGCCATGCTGCCCAGTGACTCGCTCCAGGCCCAGATTCCACCACCCAGCCTGAAACTGCTCTTGACTTCTCCAAATCGGTCTGGTGCACAGAGCGATCCAACTTTGCAAACAGGCCGATTGTACAGGCATTAGAACTCCTGTCTTAACTTCTCCTCTCTGAATGGCTCACTGCATCTATGTTGATTCTGCAATGTTCCAGCACAGCTCATCGCTCGAATTTGCTTCACCTTCACTTGCCTCTTCATTAATTTACCACAATTTGTTTCAGAAAAAGTGTTATTAGTAATTAGTAACCTAAAGACTCTTCCAAGGGGTTGTTTACGTATTCTTGGAAATATTAAAACTTGCTTCATTACACCTCCAAGATGTGGATGCTTCCTACAAACAAGCTGTTAAATAATTTTAGGTGAAAACTAAGAAGAGCTCCATTGATGACACAGGCATGGTATTCCGAAACATGAGTAATTCCGCAAATTACAAATTCTAATTCTTATGCTTTAAACCTAAATCCTCCTAAATCAAGTGACTCATCTACACCAGCACTGAGCCGGCACGAAATAACTATTATGAGGAAATGGTGGTATGGAAAGAGTGATACATAAACACACAACTCTGGGGACACGTAGAAATGAAATACTTCATACTTCAGAAAGAAATAGGAATACACCAGCTTAAGATGTGAGATTTCTGGAAGTTAATAAAAAAAAGAAAGTCAAGGTACACTGGTTTCATTAAAAGGGCATTTAGGAGAACTACAGTTCTGCTGGAAGAAACTATATATACTACTCTTTATCAAGCCTGTAAGTGGCAGCTCAATGTACTTCACTCACATCAAATTAATTTTAATATCTGCAGTAAAATGTAGCAGCTATTTAGAATGAAGAAGCTTTTTATAAATAACCATGGGGCAAATGACCAACCAATATAACTTTGGTGGGGTTATTTGAAGATGTACTGACACTTTCTGATATAGAATATAAACAGAAATGTATGGAAGTACTAGCATATCAGACAGAGAGTACCACCGCACTACTGTGAGTAGTAGTGAGGTGCTACCCTCTTTCCACCGCTTGCACAGGGATTCTGATAAATGGCCATGAGGTTCTCGATACTATCCTGAAAGCAACGTCTATTTCTTTGAGCAATCTTCAGCCAGAGATTCACAGGCATCAGTGAGGATGCTGATAGTAACACAACAGTTCACACAATGATATTACTGCTCGGGGCGTTCCAGATTTCAGAGTTCAATTCTGGCATTGTTCAGTAAGAAGTCTCCTCCCCATGGAATGTGTGAGCTTTCTCCAGGTGATCCAGTTTCCTCCAAAATCCAGTACGGGTCAATTAATTAGTGATTAGGTTATGGTTAATCAGGTTTGTCAGGGCTTGTGTGGTGTGGCTCAACGGGCTGGAAAGGCCAACTCCACATTGTATTGGTATGTAAATAAATAAATAACAGCAGGAGATTCCATATAATTTCAATAGTTACAATGGCATCATTTAATTCAACAATTTGTGCCTGACAATGCTTCCACTGAGTTACATGTCTACAATGGGAGACGCTTCTGAATTCTCCCCCCTTTGCTGGGAAAAAAACTAATTCACAAGGATAATCCCAAACTTCAGTGCTCAGAGTGCACAGAGACCCCAGAAACCCAAAGTTAATCCTGACTCTTTGCCGAGAGTGAAGGAGTAAGGAATCTCGAGAGAAGACTTTTTTTTAAACACTGTTCGGGGAAAAGAGGCTAGACTGCACAGGCATGTGACATAGAACACCAAAGGTTTTAAAAAAAACATATACAGCAGGCAGCGGAGTGAGAGGGAGCAGAGTGGGATGGCTTTGGCCTAAAGGCTCGGCGTGATCAGGCAGAGGTGAGGGCAGGTTCCGGTAAGTTTTGTTTTGTTTGTTTAGAGTAGGGAGAATGCCAAGCAGGATGTTGGAATGCTCCTCTTGCAGGATGTGGGAAGTCAGGGGGACCTCTGGTGTCCCTAACAACAACACCTGCAAGAAGTGCATCTAGCTGCAGCTCCTAACAAACCGCGTTAGGGAACTGGAGCAGGAACTAGATGACCTCCGGATCAGTCAGGAGAATGACGTGCTTATAGATAGTAGCTTCAGAGAGGTAGTTACGCCAAAGGAGCAGCACACAGGTAATTGGGTTCCCCTGTGGCCATTCCCCTCAACAACAAGTATACCGATTTGGATACTGTTGGGGGGGAATGACTTACCTGGGACAAGCTGCAGCAGCTGGATCTCTGGCACTGAGTCTGGTTCTACAGTGCAGAAAGGAGAGTGGAAGAAGAGGAGACCGGTAGTGTTAGGGGACTCAATAGTTAGAGGTACAGAAAGGAGGTTCTGTGGTCGTGACAGAGAATCTGGGATGTTTGTTGCCTCCCTGGTGCCGGGTCAGGGATGTCTCTGATCGCTTGCACAGCATTCTGAAGTGGGAGGGTGATCAGCCAGATGTCATGGTGCACATCGGTACCAATGACGTAGGAAGAAAGAGTGAGGAGGTCCTGAAGAGTGAGTATATAGAGCTTGGAAGGAAGTTGAAAAGCAGGACCTCGAGGGTGGTAATCTCAGGATTGTTACCTGTGCTACGTGCCAGTGAGGGTAAGAATAGGATGCTCTGGTGGATGAACACATGGCTGAGGAACTGGTGCAAGGGGCAGGGTTTCAGATTTCAGGATCATTGGGGCCTCTTCTGGGGCAGGTGGGAATTGTACAAGAGAGATGGGTTACACTTGAACTACAAGGGGAACTATATCCTTGCAGGGAGGTTTGTTAGTGCTCTTGGGGAGGGTTTAAACTAGATTTGCAGGGGGATGGGAACCAAAGTGCCAGAGCAGATAGTGAAGTGGGGGTGAAAATAAGTTATGTTAAAAGTTTATGCAAAGTCACCAATAAAAGGATTGTGTGTGATGGTAATAATCTTCTGAGGCGTGTCTATTTCAATGCTAGGAGTATTGTGGGAAAGGCTGATGAGCTGAGGGCATGGATTGACACATGGAAT
This sequence comes from Mobula birostris, assembly GCF_030028105.1. Taxonomy (NCBI): domain Eukaryota; kingdom Metazoa; phylum Chordata; class Chondrichthyes; order Myliobatiformes; family Myliobatidae; genus Mobula; species Mobula birostris. The sequence continues at coordinate 139,896,640 of NC_092371.1, read as the reverse complement.
TATGACGTTATAGCCATTAGTGAAACTTGGCTGCAGGAGGGGCAGAACTGGCAGCTTAATGTTCCAGGGTTCCGATGTTTCAGACGTGATAGAGGCAGAGGGATGAAGGGTGGGGTGGGGGTGGGGGGAGGTGGCATTGCTAGTCATGGAAAATGTTACAGCAGTGCTCAGGCAGGACAGATTAGAGGACTTGTCTACCAAGGCCAAATGGCTGGAGCTGAGAAACAAGAAAGGTATGACCACATTAATGGGGTTGTATTATAGACCACCCAATAGTCAGCAAGAACTGGAGGAGAAAATCTGCAGAGAGAAGCAGACAACTGCAGGAGACAAAGTAGTGATAGTAGGGGATTTTAATTTTCCACATATTGATTGGGATTCCCATACTGTTAAAGGTCTAGACTGGTTAGAGTTTGTAAAATGTGTTCAGAAAAGTTTTCTAAATCAATATATAGAGGTACCAACTAGAGAGGATGCAATATTAGATCTCCTATTAGGAAACGAGTTAGGACAGGTGACGGAAGTGTGTGTAGGGGAACACTTTGGTTCCAGTGATCATAACACCATTAGTTTCAACTTGACCATGGATAAAGATAGATCTGGTCCTCGGGTTGAGGTTCTAACCTGGAAAAAGGCCAAATTTGAAGAAATGAGAAAGGATCTAAAAAGCATGGATTGGGACAGGTTGTTCACTGGCAAGGATGTGATTGGTACATGGGAGGCCTTCAAAGGAGAAATTTTGAGAGGGTAGAGTTTATATCTTCCTGTCAGGATTAAAGGCAAAGTGAATAAGAATAAGGAACCTTGCTCTCAAGGGATATTAGAACTCTGATAAAGAAGAGAGAGACGTATGACATGTATCGGAAACAGGGAGCAAATAAGGTGCTTGAGGAGTATAAAAAGTGCAAAAAAAAACTTATGAAAGAAATCAGGAGGGCTAAAAGACACGAGGTTGCTTTGGCAGTCAAGGTGAAGGATAATCCAAAGATCTTCTACAGGTATATTAAGAGCAAAAGGATGGTAAGGGATAAAATTGGTCCTCTTGAAGATCAGAGTGGTCGGCTATGTGCGGAACCAAAAGAAATGGGGGAGATCTTAAATGGGTTTTTTGTGTCTGTATTTACTAAGGAAACTGGCATGGAGTCAATGGAAATAAGGCAAACAAGTAGTGAGGTCATGGAACCTGTACAGATTGAAGAGGAGGAGGTGCTTGCTATCTTGAGGCAAATCAGAGTAGATAAATCCCCAGGACCTGACAGGGTACTCCCTCGGACCTTGAAGGAGACTAGCGTGAAATTGCAGGAGCCCTGACAGATATATTTAAAATGTCATATCTACGGGTGAGGTGCCGGAGGATTGGAGGATAGCTCATGTTGTTCCATTATTTTAAAAAGGCTCTAAAAGTAATCCAGGAAATTATAGGCCGGTAAATTTGACATCAGTTGCAGGTAAATTATTGGAATGAGTACTGAGAGACAGAATCTACAAGTACTTGGATAGACAGGGATTTATTAGGGAGAGTCAACATGGCTTTGTGCGTGGTAGGTCATGTTTAACAAATCTATTAGAGTTTTTTGAGGATGTTACCAGGAAAATGGATGAAGGGAAGGCAGTGGATGTTGTCTACATGGACTTCAGTAAGGCCTTTGACAAGGTCCTGCATGGGAGATTAGTTAGGAAGATTCAGTCGCTAGGTATATATGGAGAGGTGGTAAATTGGATTAGACATTGGCTCAATGGAAGAAGCCAAAGAGTAGTAGTGGAGGATTGCTTCTCTGAGTGGAGGCCTGTGACTAGTGGTGCACCACAGAGATCAGTGCTGGGTCCATTGTAATTTATCATCTATATCAATGACCTGGATGATAATGTAGTAAATTGGATCAGCAAATTTGCTGATGATACAAAGATTGGAGGTGTAGTGGACAGAGAGGGAGGTTTTCAAAGCTTGCAGAGGGATTTGGACCAGCTGGAAAAATGGGCTGAAAAATGGCAGATGGAGTTTAACACGGACAAGTGTGAGGTATTGCACTTTGAAAGGACAAACCAAGGTAGAACATACAAGCTAAATGGTAAGGCACTGAGGAGTGCAGTAGAACAGAAGGATCTGGGAATACAGATACAAAGTTCCCTAAAAGTAGCATCACAGGTAGGTAGGGTCGTAAAGAGAGCTTTTGATACATTGGCCTTTATAAATCAACATATTGAGTACAAGAGTTGGAATGTTATGGTGAGATTGTATGAGGCATTGGTGAGGCCAGATTTGGAGTATTCTGTACAGTTTTGGTCCCCAAATTACAGGAAGGATATTAATAAGGTTGAAAGAGTGCAGAGAAGGTTTACAAGGATGTTGCTGGGACTTGAGAAACTGAATTACAGAGAAAGGTTGAATAGGTTAGGACTTTATTCCCTAGAGCGTAGAAGAATGAGGGGAGATTTGATAGAGGTATATAAAATTATGATGGGCATAGATAGAGTGAATGCAAGCAGGCTTTTTCCACTGAGGCTAGGGGAGGAAAAAAAAACAGAGGACATGGGTTAAGGGTGGAAAAGTTTAAAGGGAACATTAGGGGGGGGCTTCTTCACACAGACAGTGGTGGAGTGTGGAATGAGCTGCCAGATGAAGTGGTAAATGCGGTCTCACTTTTACGCTTAAGAAAAACTTGGACAGGTACATGGATGAGAAGTGTATGGAGGGATATGGTCCAGATGCAGGTCAGTGGGACTAGGCAGAAAAATGGTTCGGCACAGCCAAGAAGGGCCAAAAGGCCTGTTTCTGTGCTGTAATGTTCTATGGTTCTACGGAGTACACAAATATCCCAACCATTGACAGATCAAATATGCTCGTGGCCATGTTTGATGTGCTAAGTGACAATATCAATCTGGTTTGCAAGCTTCCTTGAATTCAGTCAAAATAACTCAAGTCTTGTTGCCTAGTTTGAGAGAGGCCAAGTAACATAATACCGTTGTTTTATATTTGGCTGGTGCATACAAAAACATTTCATTAAGAACTGAAGACTGATTACTAACTGAATTCATATCTGCTGTGTCCACTTGATTCTTTAACTTTTGAATCCTTAACAGTTGAAAGCTCAAAGTTCAAACTTATTCTTAGAGTATATATGCTAAATATAACCTCAGAATTCATCTTCTTGCAGGCACCCACAAAACAAAGAAATAGAATCTACAAAAAAAAAACAGAGACTAACAATATCCAACATGCAAAAGGGAAAAATTGTGCAAATAGTAAAAAAAAACAAATAATATAGAGATCATGGGCTGCAGAGTCTCCAAAAGTGAGTCCACAGGATATCACATCACTAATTGGTGGAAGGAAAGTCCTGTGAGTTGTCTAATAGTCATGATTTTTCCATAAATTTGCATTGTTAAAACATGTAAAGATAGGATGAAAAGAATGGGGATGGTTTAATTCACGTCTTGACAAATATTTAAGATAATATAGATTGAAGTCAAGGACAATATCTACCTGATACTGTAAATGTACAGGGCAAAGGATAATCAGCAGCTTTCACTTCTGGACATCTCCTTCCACTGGAAGACCAGCAGGTCAAAGTCCATTTTTCACTGAGCTACTGATCATTCAGCAACACTTGATGTTTATTTGTCTCTCTTTGGAAATCCCCAAGAGTCACAGAGTCTTCTGTTATACAGCTGCTCAGGGTGAACTTCAATATGGACCTCAGCATCCTTTTCCAGATGGGGATTGTCCATTGTATCTGACAATGAGAAGAAACCTGTGGGAGAGTTTTTTTAAAGTGGAAAAGCTACTGGGTCAGTTCCACTCTCTCGTCCTCAGATGGCTAAGTCCAGTGGTACAAACAAGCGTCACAAATTAGGGTCTTCCTTGGTTGCAGTGGGTGACCATGATGTCCTCTTGCCTTGTCATGCCCTTAGCTTCCCATGGAGCATTGCAGTACCACCTTCCTGGCCATTGGATTTCACTGTAGATCTCATCTACCCAGACTGCCAGAGCTGAATTTGTATGCTAGGACAGGCATGTCCCTAGCTTACTGGGGTATGAGGCCACTGGCTACCCTCACCTAGTTTAGGTCACTTGTCGAAACCGGGTACCACAGTGTGGCCGCTGTTGCACACAAACAGCTACTTGCAGCCTTAGGTGAGAGCTGAGTGGCTGGTGGGGACCAATGGTGAGTGAACTGCCCCCAAATGGACACTACAAGGCCCTTCACCAGAGGTGCTACCCCTCCCTGGACACCCCAATACTTTTCCATCCTTTACATGTCAATCCGTTTCCAGACCTTCTCGGCAGATACATAGTTCACAGAGATTTGGACCATCAGATCATCTGCACTGCAGCCAACTTGATGATGGCAAGACTGAACAGATATTGGAATTTGATGTCAGCAGACTCCAGCTCCACACACAATTTGATGCTGTCACACACACACAAAGATGTCCTTCAGGGTTATGGGTTCCCCCACTTCATTAGGAGACCAAACATCATATGCAAAGGACACGACGCATTCTGGATCTCCAGATGAAATGGAAAGTGGCTCAGGGGACTGCCATAGCACAGGAGTGTGGTACAGGCACCATCCACAGAAACACAGAGAACACCTTGCAACTGATGACTATGTTCCTGCCCACCACTGAGAGGAAGTACCACTCCCACATTCCCAATTCTGATTCAGCTTGGATATCTATCCCACCCAGCTTTGCCTCACAACCTTGCTGCTGCAAACTAGGTCCACAGCAGCTTCAGGAAGTTAGACTTGAAAGTGTTGTGAACAGAGTATTGATCAGGGCAATTACAAGATGATATGCCTCATTCTCAGACTGGTCACAGATGTTATTCAATGTTCAGGTAAACTGTAGATCCAGGACAAAGACGGCAATATCTTCAACATACAGAGAGGTTGTGATCTGAGTGCCTCCACTGCCTCACATCCTCACATCCTCAACCCTTTTATGCCCATGTCTTTCCTGACAGATTTGGTAAAAGGCTTAATGCAACACACAAACATGACAGTGGAACGAAGGCCACAGAGCAATACAGCACATTGTAGGACCTTCAGCCCAAAATGCCGTGCCAATCTTTTAACATACTCCAAGATCAATCTAACTATTCCCTCCCACACAACCCTCCATTTTTCTTCAATCCATATGCCCAAGTCTCTTAAGTGTCTCAATGTGTCTGCTTCTACCAACAAATCCAGGATGTGCTCCTCGCCCTTTCCATTCTGTTTGAAAAAAAACACCTGACTTCCCCACACATTTTCCTCCAATCACTTTAAAAGTATTGAGGGGAAAATGAGACTAATCTCAGAGTAGTCATTTCTGCCCTGGCAAAAAACATATGACTGTCCACATTATTAATGCCTTTTATCATCTAATACACCTCCATCAAGTCATCTCTTATCTTCCTTCGTTCCAACACTGAAGCTTGAGTTTGCTCAACCTCTCCTCATAAGAGATGTTTTCTAATCCAGACAGCATCCCAGTAAATCTCTTCTGCATCCTCTTTAAAGCTCCCACATCTTTCTTATACTGAGGGGATCAGAATTGAATGTGACGCTCCAAATGTGGTCTCACTAGAGTTTTATTGAGTTTCAACTCAATCCCTGAACTAATAAAGGCCAACGTACCATATCGCTTCTTAAATGTCCTTCTGTTCCTAGAAATCCATTTTGACCTTATTAATCAGGAGGACTTCTTAGTCATCCTCCTGTCTTCATGTACGTGTAAATTGCCTTGGGTTTTCCTTAAACCTACTTGCCAAGGCCTTCTCATGCCCCTTACAGCTCTCCTAAGTCCCTTCTTAAACTCATTCCCAACAACCTAGCTTCCTAGCTATCTGTCATAGGGGGGTGGGGGAGGCATTGGGAATGGATCCATATGTGGAATGCAGGCCTGGAACTGGGACGGGAATGCAGGCCTGGAGCTGGATCTTTGGCTAAGAAAGTGGGACCAGGACAAGGAACTGGGAACTAGGAGCCTGGGCTTGGACTCTGAGCCAGAGACTGGACAAGGACCCAGAACCTGGGTCTTGACTTGGGCTCGGACCCCAGAACTAGGCGAGGACATGACGTGGCTACAGGACTGGATGCAGGCTTGGGTTCAACGAGGCACTCCTGGGCAGGACCAGGCACTTGGATGCCGGGCCAGGATGACTGCCAAGGTAAACTGCCAAGGAAACTATCAGAGATTCAGATGGGGAGGGGAAGAGAACAGTCTTGCCTCAAGGTAACGGCAAAGACAACTTGGCTTACCCAACAGAGGCAGGGACAGAAAGGGACAGATCCAACGACAGGGTAACAGCAAAGACAGCCTGACTTACTCAACAGAGGCGAGGACAGGAAGGGACAGATCCCACCACAGGGTAACAGCAAGGACGACCTGACTTACCCTATGGAGGCAAGGACAGGAAGGGAGCCCAATTCAGGGTGGCTTCGAGTCTTGGGGCAGCCATCAACCTTGGATCTTGACTTGACTTGGGGCAGCCAGCAACCTTGGCTGGCTACAGAAACAGCCAAATCCATATGTAGCTCAGAATCCATATGTAACTCAGACGGCCCCAGAAATGGCCAAATCCATACCACAATGACTACTCTGACTAGAGACAACAAGGCTCCATGAAGCGGTGGTCCTCCAACCAGGCCTAGAGATCACAAATGGCTGCTCTAGCTTTCCACCAGCAGGTTGCTCCAAGGCGATACTGACAAGACAAACCAGCCCCACATTTCTTCTTCCTCTTGTTTAACAGAGGTTGACACCCAGCTTAATGGTGTATTACCACCACCTTCTGCTCTGCAGTGTGCAATATACTTGCATTCTAAATCCCTTCACCCAATATCTATCTATCTATCTATCTATCAATCCCACACCCACACCCCTTTATCTTCCCATCTTTGGCCATCCTAGTACCCTATTCCTGCTTATCCATCATATCCTATAATAAACCCCTCAGCCCCCACACACGATCCCAGGGCCACTTATATTCCCAGCCCCAAGATCAGCATCAGGTGCTTATGATTAAGCCCAACTGAAACAAGGGACAGCTGGAAGACCCAGAGTCCGGACCGTGAACCGCAATGCGGATTTTACAGACCGGACCATGACACTATCGTCTGCAAGCTTACCCACTCACTGTTTATGTTTTCATCCATGCCATTTATATATATCACAAAAAGCAGAAATCCAGTATGTATCCCTACACATCACCACTAGTCACACACCTCCAGCCAGAATAAGTTCCAACAGCCACAATAGAAACATAGAAAACCTATAAGCACAATACAGGCCCTTCAGCTCACAATGTTGTGCCAAACATGTACTTACTTTATAAATTACCTAGGGTTACCCATAGCCCTCTATTTTTCTAAGCTCCATGTAGCTATCCAGGAGATTCATAAAAGACCCTATCGTTTTCGCCTCCACCACCATCGCCGGCAGCCCATTCCACGCACTCACCACTCTCCGCATAAAAGACTCACTCCTGACATTCCCTCTGTACCTACTTCCAAGCACCTTAAATCTGTGCCCACCCATGTTAGCCATTTCAGTGCTGGGATAAAGCCTCTGACTATCCACACAATCAATGCCTTTCATCATCTTATACACCTCTATCAGGTCACCTCTCATCTTCCATCACTCCAAGGAGAAAAGGACAAGTTCACTCAACCTATTTTCATAGGGCATGCTCCCCAATCCAGGCAACATCCTTGTAAATCTACTTTTCACCCTTTCTATCGTTTCCACATCCTTCTTATAGTGAGGTGATGAGAAATGAGCACAGTACACCAAGTGCAGTCTGACCAGGATCGTATATAGCTGTAACATTACCTCTCAGCTCTTGAACTCAATCCCTTGGCCAATGCGCCATATGCCTTCTTAACCACACAGTCAACCTGCGCAGCAGCTGTGAGTGTCCTATGGACATGGACCAAAAGATCTCTCTGATCCTCCACACTGCCAAGAGTCTTACTATTAATACTATATTCTGCCATCATATTTGACCTACTAAAATGAACCACCTCACGCTTATCTGGGTTGAGCTCCATCTGCCACTTTCTCAACCCCGCTTTGCATCCTATCGATGCCCCACTCTAACCTCTGACAGCCCTCCACACTAAACACAACACCCCCAACTTCTGTGTCATCAACAAATTTACTAACCCAGGGGTCCCCAACCTTTTATGCACTGCGGACTGGTTTAATATTGACAATATTCTTGCGGACCGGCCGACCGGTTGGGGGGGGGGGGGGGTGTTCAAGTAGGGTTAAACTCACCTCAACATATCTTTTACAGTTAGGGTTGCCAACTTTCTCACTCCCAAAAAAGGGACAAAAGTAGCAGTCAAATCCCAGGACACTTTACCCCAGGAAAAACTACCATGACCATGAAGCCTTGCACAGTCACCTGTGTGCGCATGCGTGATGTGCACGTGATGTGCGCATGCACGTACATGCCGATTTTTCTCCCACCAATTGGTTTTGCCTTCATCTTCCTGACTACACTGTACTTACATTATTTCTACTTTATATAGGTTATTTATCATATTCCTGCTTTTACTGTATGTTAGTGTTATTTATTTTCGGTTTTATGTGTTATTTGGTAGGTTATTTTTTGGGTCTGGGAACACTTGAAAAGTTTTCCCATATAAATTAATGGTAATTGCTTCTTCACTTCAGACCATTTCGGCACGAAAGGTTTCATAGGAACACTGTACCTTAGCGGGGGATACACAGAACAAATCAATTTAGCCCAATATACGGGATGTCCCAGCAAATACAGAACAGTTGGCAACCCTATGTTCAAGTTCAACAGTGCGTGACAGTGAATGAGGAAAGGTGAACCTGACTCACATACCTTCCTCACGGCCCGGTAGCACACACTTTGCGGCCCGATGGTTGGGGACCGCTGTCACCCATCCCTCCACTTCCTCATCCAGGTCATTTATAAAAGTCATGAGGAGAAGGGGTCCTAGAACAGATCCCTGAAGCACACCACTGGTCACTGGCCTCCATGCAGAATATGACCCATCTACGACCACACTTTGGCTTCTGTGGGCAAGCCAGTTCTGGATCCACAAATCAATATCCCCTTGGATCCCATGCCTCCTTACCCTCTCAATAAGCCTTGCATGGGGTGCCTTGCTAAAATCCATATACGCTACATCTACTGCTCTACCTACATCAATGTGTTTAGTCACATCCTCAAGAAATTTAATCAGGCTCGTAAAGCACAACTTGCCTTTGACAAAGCCATGGTGACTATTCCTGATCATATTATGCTTCTCCAAATGTTCATAAATCCTGCCTCTCAGGATCTTCTCCATAAACTTGCCAACCACTGAAGTAAGACTCACTGGTCTATAATTTCATGGGCTATCTCTACTCCCTTTCTTGAATAAGGGAACAACATCTGCAACCCTCCAATCCTCCGGAACCTCTCCTGTCCCCATTCATGATGCAAAAATCATTGCCAGAGGCTCAGCAAACTCCTCCCTTACCTCCCACAGTGGCCTGGGGTGTATCTCATCCAGTTCCAGTGCCTTACCCAACTTGATGCTTTCCAAAACCTCCAGCACATCGTTTTTCTTAATGTCTACATGCTCAAGCTCTTCAGTCTGCTATAAGTCATCCCTACAATCACCAAGATCCTTTTCCATAGTGAATACTGAAGCAAAGTATTAATTAAGTACGTCCACTATCTCCTACAGTTCCATACACACTTTTCCACTGTCGCACTTGATTGGTCCTATTCTCTCACATCTTATCCTCTTGCTCTTCACATACTTGTAGAATGCCTTGGGGTTTTACCTACTCTTGCTCGCCAAGGCCTTCTCATGGCCCCTTCTGGTTCTCCTAATTTCATTCTTAAGCTCCTTCCTGCTAGCCTTATAATCTTCTAGATCTCTATCATTACCTATTTTTCGAACCTTTTACAAGTTTTTCTTTTCTTCTTGACTAGATTTTCAACAGCCTCTGTACGACATTGTTCCTGTACCCTACCAAACTTTTCCTGTCTCATTGGAACATACCTAACCAGAACTCCACACAGATATCCCCTGAAAATTTGCCACATTTCTTCCATACATTTCCCTAAGAATATCTATTCCCAGTTTATGCTTCCAAGTTCCTGCCTGAGAGATTCATATTTCCCCTTACTCCAATTAATCATTTTCCCAACTTGTCTGTTCCTATCCCTTTCCAATGTTATAGTAAAGGAGATAGAATTGTGACCACTATCTCCAAAATGCTCTCCCACTGAAAGACCTGACACCTGACCAGGTTCATTTCCCAATACCAGATCAAGTACAGCCTCTCCTCTTATAGGCTTATCTACATATTGTGTCAAGAAACCTTCCTGAACACACCTAACAAACTCTGCCCCATCTAAACCCCTCACTCTTGGGAGATGCCAATCAATATTGGGGAAATTAAAACCTCCCACCATGGCAACTCTGTTATTATTTCATCTTTCCAGAATCTGCTTCCCTATCTGCTCCTCGATGTACCTGTTATTATTGGGTGGTCTATAAAAAAACACCCAGTGGACTTATTGACTCCTTCCTGTTCCTAACTTCTACCCACAGAGAGTCAGTAGACAATCCATCCATGACTTCCTCCTTTTCTGCAGTCATAACACTATCCCTGATCAACAGTGCCACGCTCCCATCTCTTTTGCCTCCCTCCCTGTCCTTTCTGAAACATCTAAAGCCTGGCACTCCAGGTAGCCATTCCTGCCCCTGAGCCATCCAAGTCTCTGTAATGGCCACAACATCATAGCTCCAAGTACTGCTCCACACTCTAATGTCATCCATTTTGTTCATAATACCCCTTGCATTAAAAGAGACACATCTCAAACCATCAGTCTGAGAGTAGCCCTTCTCTATCACATGCCTATCCTCCCTCTGACACTGTCTACAAGCTTTCTCGATTTGTGAGCCAACCGCCCCTTCCTCCAGTTTGGTTCCCACCCTCCAGTGATTCTGGTTTAAACTCTCCCCAACAGCCTTTGCAAACCTCCCTCCCAGGATATTGGTCCCTCTCAGATTCAAGTGCAATCTGTCCTTTTTGTACAGGTCACGCCTGCCCCAAAAGAGGTCCCGATGATCCAGAAATCTGAATCCTTGCCCCCTCCTCCAATTCCTCAGCCATGTATTTATCCTCCACCTCACTCTAGTCCTATACTGACTGTGGCATGGCACAGGCAATAATTTTAATGTTACTACCTTTGAGGTCTTGCTTCTCAACTTCCTTCCTAACTCTCTGTAGTCTCTTTTCGGGACCTCCTCCCTTTTCCTACCTATGTCATTGGTGCCAATATGTACCTCGACCGCTAGCTGTTCACCTTCAGGATGTCATGGACGTGATCATCCCAGACCCTGGCACCTGGGAGGCAAACTACAATCCGTGTTTCTTTCCTGTGTCCACAGAATCGCCTGTCTGACCCTCTAACGATAGAGTCCCTATCACTGCTGCCATCTTCTTCCTTTCCCTACCCTTCTGAGCCACAGGGCCAGACTCTGTGCCAGAGGTGTGGCCATTGTTGCTTCCCCCAGGTGGGTCCCCTCCCCCAGCAGTACACAAGCAGGAGCACTTATTGTTAAGAGTGACAGCCACAGGGGTACTCCCTCATATCTAACGCTCGCCCTTCCCTCTCCTGACTGCTACCCACTTATCCGTCTCCCGAGATACTGGTGTGACTTCTTGCTTATAGCTCCTCTCTATCACCTCCTCACTCTCCCCGACCAGACAAAAGTCATCAAGCTGCATCTCCTGTTCACTAACACGGTCCCTAAGGTGCTGCAACTCGAAGCACCTGGCGCAGATGTGGCTGTCCAGGAGGCTGGGAGTCTCCCGGACATCCCACATCTGACACTCAGTACAGAACACCAGCCTCACAGACATACTTCCTATTCCCATTCTTCACTAGTAAGTTGGCTCGCCTCGACCCGTTATCACTGAAGCCCAGCTGAGCCAAAGCCCTCCTACTCTAACTCCCTCTACTACATCACCCACTCCTCAGATGCCCGCTCTATAAAGCTACCACACACATCAAAGTTGCTGGTGAACGCAGCAGGCCAGGCAGCATCTCTAGGAGGAGGTACAGTCGACGTTTCAGGCCGAGACCCTTCGTCAGCACTAACTGAAGGAAGAGCTAGTAAGAGATTTGAAAGTGGGAGGGGGAGGGGGAGATCCAAAATGATAGGAGAAGACAGGAGGGGGAGGGATGGAGCCAAGAGCTGGACAGGTGATTGACAAAAGGGATACGAGAGGATCATGGGACAGGAGGCCCAGGGAGAAGGAAAAGGGGGAGAGGGGAACCAGAGGATAGGCAAGGGGTATAGTCAGAGGGACAGAGGGAGAAAAAGGAGAGTGAGAGAAAGAATGTGTGTATAAAAATAAGTAACAGATAGGGTACGAGGGGGAGGTGGGGCATTAGCGGAAGTTAGAGAAGTCGATGTTCATGCCATCAGGTTGGAGGCTACCCAGACGGAATATAAGGTGTTGTTCCTCCAACCTGAGTGTGGCTTCATCTTTACAGTAGAGGAGGCCGTGGATAGACATATCAGAATGGGAATGGGATGTGGAATTGAAATGTGTTGCCACTGGGAGATCTTGCTTTCTCTGGCGGACAGAGTGTAGGTGTTCAGCAAAGTGATCTCCCAGTCTGAGTCAGATCTCAACTGTCTTCTTTTTATACTCTTCCCGCCAGTCTAACTTGCTGACATTCACTTGCCTGCTCAGTCGTTCCTCGATCAAGCCCATTTGGGATCCAAGTGGCCAATTCATCATGGATCGCATGCATCTTAATCTTTTGGTTCAGCCTCTCATGAGGGACCCTGTCAAATGCCTCACTAAAATCCATGTAGACAGCACCCACAGCTCTACCTTCATCAACCACCTTTGTCACTTTGCCAAAAAACTCGTTAGTAAAGCGTGACTTGCCCACCTAAAGCCATGCTGACTGCCCCAATTGTTTTCCTAATTGCCCCTAAATGGAAATCTATGGTTTTCCAAATGCTCATAAATTTTATCCCTAAGAAACCACTCCAGTAACTTCACTACCACTGAAGTGAGACTCGCCAGTCTTTAGTATGCAGGATTATCCATGTTTCCTTTCTTGAATAATGGAACAACTTTAGCTACTCACCAGTCCTCTGGGACATGACCTACAGCTAGAAAGAACATGAAGATATTACTCAAGGCCCCAGCATTCTCACATCTTGTCTCACTCAATAACTTGGGGTACATCACATCAACCACTGCCTAGATGGGACATACCAAGCTAAGCTCTCCTCTAAAGTCAATCTGACTCATCATCAGCCTACTCAGTGCAGCAAATGTTGCCCAAATTCCATCCTTCATAGTTTTTAAGTTTCCTGTTCTCAATTTGCAGTACTTTCCTTGAATATTCTCAAAGCAGTGAGTCAGTGAATTGGACAGAAAAGGCCAATAACTGTGATGTATTCAGTTTCACTCCAGCTGGCATGAACGATTAATGGAAATGCTTGACAGCGATGACAAATGCATTTACAGAGAATGACAGTGCTGTTGATGGGCTTTTGAACCCCAGCAGTCAGTGATTCAGTGTTTAGTAGTCCACTCTCATCCTGCTCCAAAACAATCAACACAACCTCTGCAATGCTGTCATCATTCAATATGACATTCTACATCAGCCAACACCCTGCAATCTACAGAGGAGTGCAGCACAAAGCAGGAGAAAACAGTCACAGTTTAGAACAGAATGGCGTCTTCCTTTCAGAACAGAGTCCGTTTGACCATGTTTGGACATTTTCCTCAATCCTCTCGCACCCCGCTCTCAAAGCATAACGTGAGCTATTATTTTAATTTCTAAAGTTCAGTACGTACAGTGTAAGTAACCACATCAAGGACCATCAGGAAAAGTGAAATGTATACTTGCTGAGAAAGAAAAAAATGTCTTTTAGCATGCATAAATCCACAACTTCATCTGAAGGCCCAACTAAGGCACAGATCATCAGAGGCAGAAAAACGTAACTCCTAACTTGAGCCTATGATGTTGATGTTTCCAGTCCTCTTATGCATGTGTCATAGCCTAGGCAATGTCATGAATTCCCTAAACCTAACCCCACATCCCTCCTCCACCCTGGTATTTGGACCAAGAATTGAGTCCTACACATTTTGGTCATAATGCATTTTCCACTATGTATCACGTCTGCCTCATTTAAAATATCCACATCAAGGTAAAACTTGTCAAAGATTGTTAGGATTTACCTTGAAGGCAAAATTAAGCTTAAAAGGAACAAACTGTTCAATGAACATTGTTTTAAGGAATCACCCTAGCATACATGTGTAACGCTGTGGTTGAGATTGTTAATGCAGCAGACAATGTAAAGAAGGAAATATCTCTGAATTGGAAACCAAAGCAGATACAACAGGAAACAAGTGAGAATTGTACCCAACCAAATGCCTGGTGATGTGATACACAATTCAACATTATTTCATACTGGAAACATCAAGTCACTGGCTGCTTCAAGGATGGGAATTATTAGGAAATTTTAAATTCTTACTTCCCAGTGTAATTACAGTGCCCAGCCCTCCCTTCAATGACAACCATAGGTTTATAAAAGTATTCCCGAGGGGTGAGTCATGCAAGATCAAGCTTAATAACCTATCAGAGAAACATTGTAGATTGTTTGGTTTAAAATGCGCAAAAGATGGGACAAAAGGATCATAGGCTTTGAACCTCTAGGAAACATTTTTTTAAGTTTGATGCACAAGGTCTGTCCACAGATTACATCTGTAGTTTGCAGCTCCAGATGCTTCATTCACAGAAGCTGACAACCTGAGAATTCATACAGACAAGATGAATAATCTGTTCAAATTCTGTACATTCCCACAGTAATTCCTTACATGATTACAAATTATGTAACTGTAGATATCAATATCATTGTCAAACGTAAAACATTGAGACAAATTTTTCCCATGATGCCATGACATTTAAATACCATGGTACCTTTGGTAAGAATTCAATTCAGGAGTCTGATGTGACATCAGCTCTCTTGATGTTAGGATAATGACCTCTTATCTAATTTATTTTTCTACAGGTTATGTCAACACAAATCACTTCAGACTGAGATGAACGCCAGGTTAATCAATGTTTCTGGCATGGGCCAAACTAAATAAATCTGCCATTAACTAGTACAACAAGGTGTGAGCTGAGTGCAGTTGCCAACCATTCAACATCAGCAGGACCAAGGGGAAGTCAAGAGAACACACAGCAGGCCTTATTAAGGGTTCAGTGGTGGAAGGGTTGAGCACCTGTAATTTCCTGAGGGTCAATATGTCAGAGTTTCTGTCCCAGCACCAACACAATGAAGCTATCACCAAGTAGGCACACCAATGGATCTACTGATGAGCCTGAGCAGATTGATATGCAATCAAAATCTCTTGCAAATATCTGTAGATATTTGGCAGAGAGCATTTTAAATGGTTGCATCACAGCCTGGTATGGAGGCTCTAGTGCACGGGATTGCAAGAGGCGGTAGAGGGCTGTACACTCAGCCAGCTCCATTATGGCCACAGCACTCCCAACATTAAGGACATCTTCAGACCTTTCAGCTTCCCAAGCAACAACTTCTTAGTTGAAGTGACTGCACTTACCTTTAACCCTTACACTCTAAAATTTCTGGCGTACTGTTGATGTCTTCCACAGTGAAGACTGATGCAAAATGTTTATTGAGTTCTTCCACCATTACTTTGTCCTTCATGACTACCTCTCTAGCATAATTTTCCAGTGGTCTGATATCCACTCTCACCTCTCTTTTACTCTTAATACATCCAAAAATACATTTGTTATCCTCTTTCATATTATTGACTAACTTACCTTTATATTTCATCTTTTCTCTCCTTATTGCTTTTTAGTTGCTTTCTGTGGGTTTTTAAAAGCTCTCCAATCCTCTAGATGCCTACTATTTTTTGCTATATTGTATGCCCTCTCTTTTACTTTTATGGTGTCTTTGACTTCTCTTGTCAGCCAGGGTTACTCCTTCCTTTAGAATGCTTCTTTTTTTGTGATGAACTGATCCTGTGCCTTCTGAATTACTTGTAAAAGACCAGCCATTACTGCCCTGCCAGGATTCCCTAAAAGTTAATTTGCAGTTGAGTTGGTAGTATGGAAGGCAAATGCAATGTCAGCATTTTGAGAGGACTAGAATATAAAAGCAAGGAGTCTTTATAAGGTATTATTCAGGCTACACTTGTGAGCTGTTCTGTGTCCCTTAGCTAAGAAAGGATTAGAGAGGGCCCAGGGGACATTCATGAGAATGAAAAGATAATGTACGAGGAGTGTTTGATGACTCTGGATTTATATTCACTCCAGTTTAGAAGAACGAGGTGGAATCCCATTGAAATTGATTGAATATGGAAAGGCTTAGATAGATTGAACTTAGAGAAGATGGTTCCAGTGCAGGGGTGGGCAGGGGCAGTCAGGGCCAGAGGGCACAGCATCAGAATACAAGGACTTCACATTAGAAAAGAGGTGAAAGAAAATTTCTTGAGCCAGAGGGTAGTAAATATGTGGAATTCATTTCCACAGATGGCTATGGAGGCCAAGTTATTGGCTATATTTAAAAAAGAGGTTGATAGATTATTGTTTAGTAAGGATATCAAAGGTTACAGGGAGAAAGCAGGAGAATGGATAATAAATCAACCATGATTGAATGGTGGAGCAAACTCAAGCAGACGAATGGCCTAATTCTGTTCCTATGGTCCTTATGGTCTTAAAATAGCCCCAACATAACTAACATCACATCCATTTATCAGCCAAAAAACACTAAAAAATTTGCCAGCTTCACAGCTGGTTTAGAAATTCTAGTAATTGTAAAGCAAGACAGCTGCAGATGCTGGAAATCTGAAATAAAAAAAGAACAAGGTTTCTGAAGATATTCAACAGGTCAGGAAGCACCTGACAAGTGAAAAACAGAATGAATGTTTTAGATCAGTGACAAGCTTAGAGCACTTCTGAGGAGTTATTATCGAAGTATTAACTCCCTCCAAGACCTGACCTGTTGTAAAAATGCCAATTACTTTGAAATAGCTGTTGGTCATCCTGAGCACAGTAAATGACACAAAGATTTGCAGAGCTATTATTGACAGTGTGGAAGATATTCTTAGGCTAAAGGGTGATATTGATGTGTTGGTGAAAAGGGCTGTGCAATGGCAGATCGAGTTTGATCCAAAAATATGTGAACAAATGCATCTAGGAAGTAAAAATGAGGCTAGAACATGCACCATGGGTGGTATGGTCATTAGGGGTATGGACAAACAGAGGGACTTTGGCACAGAAGTCCAAATATCCTTGATGGTGGCAGCACAGGTAGCTAATGTGGTTTGGAATCTGTATAGGATTCTGTGGGGTGTTGACCACAAGAATGAGGAGGTTATGCTCTGACTTTATAAAACTTTGGTCAGATCTCAACTGGAGTTCTAGTCAATAAGCTTGAGGAAAGATACATAGCTCTGCAGAGAGTGTCGAGGATGTTGCCTGGGATGGGACATTTAGGTCATGAGGAATGTCTGGAGATGCCCAATCTCTTTTCCTCCGTGTGGTGGATGTAAGAAGGGGCATATGATCATTGTATGTAAATAAAAATATGAGGGGTATATACTGGGTGGACTACACCAAGCTTTTCCCTACATCTAAGACGAAGAAATGGAGATTTAGAGTAGAGTAAAAATTTAGAGGGAGTCTTAAGGGATCCTGTTTGACTCAAAGAGTCTTGTTAACCTGGAACGTACTGTCAGAGAGAATGCTTAGTGGTGCCAATGCACACAACAGCTTCAAATGTATGCTGTACTTAGGATGTCAACTTCATTATTTCAAAGTTAATTGAATTAATTGCAGGGGCACAGTACAATGTGCTGGTGTGGCTCTATCTGCACTGATAAATTTCCAAACTATCTTACTGAGGTGAATGAACAGAACTAAGAGCCTCTACACATCTATATCCCCTCTTAGTCATTTCTTCTCTTTGTAGTTAGGGCTGAAAAATGCTGATGCACAAAGGAATTTAGATGTTCTACACTAGTCACAGCAAACATTGCAGGTGCAGTAAGCAGTTAAGAAGGTAAATGGCAGGTTGGCCTTCAAAGAAAGAGATTTTGAGTACAGGAGCAAGGATGTCTTGCAACAGTTGCAAAGGACCTTGATGACCATACATGGAGTAATGTGTAGGGTTCTGTTCCCCTTATACAAGAAAAGATTTCCTTGCCATAGGTGGAGAGCAGAGGTTTGTCAGACTCATTTCTGGGAAGACCGGGAAGACTGGGTCAACTGGGTAGGTTTTGGTTACAATTTAGAAGAACAAAGCACCTTAACGAAATGTACAAATTTCTGATAAGGCTGAACAGAGTGGATGTTTGCTGTGGCTGAGGTGCCTAGAGCTTTGAACTTTATTACAGCACTTTGAACTTTGCTTCCCCTTACTGAGGCATCTGCAACGATGCAAGGCCCAGTGTGCATTAGGATGTGCAGTAACCAGGGCCCCCACATTCCAAAGAGAGTGAAGGAATCAGTACACAGTGAGCCAGATGCAAAACAATTGGGAGTTCCAAACGTACAGATTGGGAATTACTGGCATTTTACTGCATTACTGTCACTGCATTAAATTTATTACACTAATAAATTGTTAAAGATTTTTTAAAGAAATTGTTTCACTTAGTTAACACAAAAGATCTTATCCTGCTGGTCAGTAAAAGAAGACTTCATTTGGTTGCATTTACTTAATTGCATATCCTCTAAAATTTTGCTTAATTGCTTATCCTCTCAAGCCTTAGATGCATCATATGACCCTATGTTAACAATATTAAAGGATTAGTGTTCCTGAATGAGAAATATTTTCTTGCAATCATTGACAGGCTTAGCCTGAGATTGACCTTACTGACTTGCACATTCACATCATGTGACATTAAAATCGGAAAGTTTTCGAGCCCTTGAGTACTGCATCTAAAAATAATCATTAACTCTCCAGGGTACAGTTTTGTAGCAAGTTCAACATCTAAGATAAAATAAGCTAATGAAAAAACAACATGTACCATTTTTGAAGGGTTTTGAAAGACATACGATGTTTTTTTTTCCTTTTGCCAGAGGCAATGAACTATGGACAGGAACGGAATCTACAGATGTTGAGAATCCAGACAGAATCAGGTTGAACAACATCCATTAGGAGAGAGTCAATGCTCCAGCGCAAGGATCTTTCATCAGAACTGGAAAAGTGTGAAACAAAGTTGCAGAAAGGGAGAGGATTGGAAAGAACAGGAGACATGTATGTGACAAGGTGCAGACCAAATATGTCAAGGAAAGAAAGAAACATGGAATAAAAAAACAAAATAAATAGATAAATCAAACAATCCTTTTGTGTTTCCATTGTCCCTTAAAATTCCTGCTCCAACAGTATTGTTGGTGTACTCCATACCCTAACATCCAGCTACACAATCCAGACTCACACAGGTAAACCGCTGTAAAGGCTGCAACCTTACTGTAAGTCTTTTGACACAAAATGCTAAAAGAACTCAGCAGGCAGCATCTATTGAGGAAAATGAACAGTTGTTGTTTCAAGCCAGAACTGAAAAGAACAGGGACAGAAGAGAGAATAAAAGGGTGGGGGGGGGGGGGGGGAGAAGCAGAAGAAGGCAGAAATAGTGAGTCCAGGTGAGAGGGGAAAGACAGGAGGGTGAGGGAAGAGGATGAAAAAGAGTAAAATGTGAGCAGCTGGAAGGTGATAGGTGGGGAAGGCAAAGATGTGTAGAAGAAGATCTCGGGGGGGGGGGGTGCTGGGAGTGGACCCAAATGCAAGACACAGACACTGAAGTACTAGGAACAGGACTAGGTGAGTCAAAAAAGCAAGGGAAGTGAGGAAGAAATGACGCTGGACAAGACACAGGCCCTGGACGAGACTAGGATACAGGGCCTGGGCTAGGACTAGACTAGGAAAAGACTAGGAAAGTGGGACCTGGACGAGGAACAAGGAACTTGGGACCTGGACAAGGACTCCGAGCCAGAGACTGGACAGGGACCCGGAACCTGGGTCTTGACTCGGGCTCGGACTCCGGATCTAGGCGAGGACAAGAGTGGCAAGACCACGGGACTGGACATGGCGGCAGAACTGGATGAGGACTTGGTCTTGGGAGACTGGAACACAGAGCCTTGGTAACCTTGGGAAACAGGAATGCAGAACACAGAGCCTTGGTAATCTAGCGAAGGCATGGACACAGAGACAGTTCCAAACAACGAAAGACAGTTCCTTATCTAGACACAGCAAGGCTCCGATCTTGCTCCGGTGGTAGAACTTGACTGCGAGAATAGGCGAGGACGCAGGCGAGGCTTCAGCCAAGGGCTTCAGAAGGAAGGGAAGGGAACAGTCCAGCAACTGAAGCTGAACCCAGGAGCTGTTGATGTAGCCAGCCCAAAATGAGAATCATGTGTTTCAATTAAGGTACCAACAGAATAAGAGAAAACCTTGAATAAGGATCGATGAACCGGAATGTGGACTTCACGGACCAGACCATGACAGAAGGGCTCTGATAGGGAGGACAATAGATCATGAAATAAAGGAAAGGAGGCATTTAGCCAGAAGGAGAAAGGAGCAGGAGATTTACAAAGACCAGGGGAGGGGAAAAAGATCACAGGGCAAAAGAAAAATAAAAGGGGGAGGGGAGTGGTTATTGGAAGTTTGCGAAATAATGTTCATGCCCTCAGGCTAGAGACTACAAAGGTGGAATATGAGATGTTGCTACTTCAGTCTGTGCCTGGCTTCAATACGGCACTGAAGGAGACCATGGACAGACATGTTGGTGTGGGAATAGGAAGTCGTTGGCCACTGGGAGGAATCTGGCTGTTGCAGCATACAGAATGAAGATGCTCGACAAAGCAATCCCCAAATCTGTGTTGAGTCTCAGTGATGTAGAGGACACTGTGCTGGAAGTACTGAATGCAATAAATGACATCAATAGATTCACCTGGAAGGATTGTTTAGAGTCCTGAATAGTGGTTGCCCCTTTCCTTGCCCGAGCTGCTGAAAGGTTTCAGCCTAAAACATTGACTGCTCATTTTCCTCCATAGATGTTGCCTAACCTGCAAAATCCCTCAAGCATTTTGCGTGCATGGTGACTCTGATTTCCAGCACCTGCATTTTATCTTGTGTCAGAAGTCTGCTGTCCCCTTTTATAGTCATTACTCTTTTGTCAAAGTCAATTGCACCCCAGTTGAAACTCAGCAATATGATCATTAAATGAGTCTCTTCATCTGGATATCCACTTGGCTTACTGCTGGCTCTATTTGTTGAGCCCAGCATAGCAACACCTATTAGAGTGGGGCTGCTTCATGGCTCTATCATTATTGATGCGAAATGTGAAATCTTTCTGTATTAATGTTACATAAGGAGGCTAATAATTATCTAAACCTCTCAGCATGTTATATGATATTAAGTGTTTAAAAAGACAGTTTATTAAACTGTGACACTGACCGTAACACAGTATGGCTTGCGGGATTAAAAGCATACTGAAACAATTTCTTTCTAATTAAGGACAGAGATCAAAATACAAGTCTGATGAGGTTCAACCAATTCTCTCTGCATGATCTGTGCAGACAGGAAAAATATTTAGGATATTTAAACAAATAATTTAGCTTTTATGTAGCCCGGTTTATAATAATGACTACCTCATAATTTTGAATTCTGGAGCTTTTTCAGTATTATATTAGAGCAAGAAGACCAGAAATTGAAATCTCATTTTTTTTCAGCCACTAAACTACATCGGTGGAGAATTAATAATATAATTTTCAGTTCAAAGCCTTAACTTTCTGAAGTCTGGAAGTTTTCTGAATCCCAAGTATATATGGAAATACCGTGAGAGGACTACTGAGACAGTGTGTCTGCCTGTAGAGACAATGTATGAAGGGTTTCAGACCTCTGCCCTAAGTCAGCTGCTGTCACTCCCTGCCCAACCCCTGAGTCACTGTGGTCAAAAAATAAATTGCGACTTCACAGCACCAAATCTGAAATAGCTCGAAGCCTAATTACAATGTACAGGGCAGGAAACAGGCCTTCCTACTGCCGACTGCATCGGATGAATCCTGGAGACACCAGATTTTAGCTCAGACACAGCACGCCTGGAGCCAGCTTAATGCATGATGAGAAACAGCAGGTAGTATTTAAGAAACATTACTTTCTTCCAGTCCACAATGAAGTCTGACACTTAAATTTTACTCACTTCAAATATCTTGGAAGCAAATTTCAATACATTGTTTAAGGGAATAAAAACGCAACATTTATTGCTTTTTTAAAAATATTCCTTTACCTCACGTCCATTTTCCCACTTCAGTTATTACTTTATATCTGAGTTCAGGAACAAGCATCTATTTCTGAAATGTTTGTTCAGTCGATGAAGCAATTGCAGATAGAAAAGAAAGATCATCACTTATGGAAAAGCAGACTATTTGAGGAAGGCAGCTATTTGCCCATATGCATGATTACTTTTCAGGAAGAGAAGCAGCAACAAGCAGAGTGGCGATAACAAGACAAGCAAACCATGAAATAGGTTTCCACCTTCACCGACAGAGTGGTGAGAAAATCACGTAGGTTCTTTAAATGTCACACGTACTATCTCCCAAACTAGTGCTTAATGAACATCTGCCTTAATATTATCTTCTTTCCTAATTTAAATGAGAAGTCACCTAAAAGCAGCTGATGTTTCCAACAGATCTCCTGTGGTGCAATTTCAGGCAAGGTGGGGCTTGGATACCTGGGGTATAACAAAGTCCCTCTGCAATTGAAGTCTATTGAAAATTTCTATAATTATAATAAAGTTAATGAAGCAATGTCTCAGAAACATGGTATAAGCCAAAAGTATGTATAACAATTAATTAATATTACCAAATGTATAGTGCATGCATACTTTAATTTTCCCCCATAGTTATGTACATTTCACTTTCCCTTCTGAATGTACATGCATTATAGATATTTTGAGTGAAATGAGGTAGAAAAAAGGACTAGAAATTCAAACACACACTTCATAGCTGGAAAATGTTCAGCAGAGGCAGACAGAATCGCAGTGTGCCATCCATCATGTAGTCCAGGTAAATCTCTCCTTATCTGTTTAGGGCATACTGAGGAAATGCTAAAAAGCTTTACTAAAATATTGAAGTACAGACCTCAACTTTTTAAAAAAATTTTACTGACTTTGCTCTTTCTGAGCTCTTCCAGTAGACTAATCTTACTGAACTCAGTGTGTCTCCATGACAGGCCTGTGCAGTTGGTGGTTGCTAGATGATGATAGCGTAGCTTCAGCAGAGTGCCCCTCTTTCCCTCCTTCACGACCAGAGAATTTCATCGCACCTGAAATGTCCGTATCAAGAAGTAATGATGTATCAGAGCAAGGCTATACTTGATTGGTGAAGCAAAATGCTGTGATACTGACCACGTTAGTAGAACTACATGAAAAATGTGTGGTTCCCAGACCAGGAGTTGTCAGCATCTTTGCCTTGACTTGCCCTTGACAAAAGTTCATCCACTCTTCCTGCTTGTGGTTTCCATTGCAGTAAGACCACACTGACCTCTTCAACATAATATTCCAGTTTGTCTTCCCAGTGCTTCATCAGCACACTCAGGAACAAGGCATAAACAGCACCGTTGCAAAAAAATATTTTTTTTTTCTTTAAGGCCTCAGCTTATTGAAAAAAGCAAGTTTTCTCATAAGGAAACTCTGAAAGTACAATCTCCCTGAAATGGCAGAAGAGTGTTAGGAATCTTGGTGCCTTCTTTATCTCAAATGAAAGAATAAATACAGTAAAGTCAGAAATTGCTCCTACTTTTACAGAATGGTACAAAGTTATAAACTGAGCATGTTTCTGCAGTTCTTATATAACTAATAAAATGCTTTCTCCTCAAATCTTGTTTTTGATACTATGGTAGACCAGCATCAGGCATTTTCCTCCATCGCTGTTTGAGTCCTATATGGTTTACTTTGGCTAATCATAGATTAAATACTTTGTCATATCATTCAGCATAACTGCACAACAAGCATGCCAATTATATCAGTCAAGTTGTGCTCCAGCAGTCTCATTTTTAATTGAGTGTAAACCACTCTTCACCAGTTTGCAGACTTCCTTAGTTGGAACTGTTGGATCACAGTGTGATGCAGCTTGGAGAAGCCATCCATTTTGACATGTACTGAATAAAATAAACTTAGCCCTTGAAATTCTTCAATGTCATTGAGAAAAAAAATTGGTGGATACAGCCCAGTCCATCACAGGAAACATCCTCCCCTCTACTGAACACATCTGCAAGGAGCACTGCTACGAGAAAGCAGCATCCATCAAGAACCCCACCATCCAGGCTATGCTCTCCGCTCACTGCCATCATTGGGAAGGAGGTACAGGAGCCTTAGGCTTCACACTACTAGGCTGAGGAACAGTTATTATCCTTCATCCAGGTTCACCTCAAAACTGAACAGACTCACTTTCAAGGACTCTGCAGCACATGTCGTCAGTATTATTTATTTATCTATTTTTATTATTTGTTACTTTTGTACTTGCATACTTTGATTTCTTTTGCACACTGCTGGCTTGTCAGTCTATATCTGTGTAGTTTTTCATTGATTCTATTGTATTCCTTTGTTCTACTGTGAATGCCTACAAGAAAACAAATCTCAGTTTTGTATATGGTGACATATATGTACTCTGATAGTAAATTTACTTTGGACTTTGAAGTTCATGCACAGTGAGCCAATCATGGGATGGTGGCGGGTTATATGTCTTTAGAGATCACCTGCTGGAAACTGTCCTTCCGCTAGCAGGGATTCCAGAAGAGGTGAGGCCAAGGCCAGTGCCAATTCTATCGCGAGCAGTTAAGGGCCCAATCAGGCCAGGAAATCGAGGACTAAAGAGCTTGGCAAATGGAAGCCAGGGGTGAGAAGTGAGTTTTGGTGGGGAAAAATCCACTATTCAAAGCCTAGGGCGGACTGCGATGCTCAATAAATAGCAAATATTTTTCAATGGGACTCTTTTTCCAGCTTCATACTAAACAGTTTGCAGTTACACAGTGAGTGAATTGTCACTTCATATGGAGAACTACAGAAGAGCAAGATAGAGCAGCTTTAGAGTTATGACAGATATGATAAACAGCTCCTCCTCATTACTCACTCTGCACTGTAAGGTACAACTGAGGAATTCCTTCAGGACTT
This sequence comes from Mobula birostris, assembly GCF_030028105.1. Taxonomy (NCBI): domain Eukaryota; kingdom Metazoa; phylum Chordata; class Chondrichthyes; order Myliobatiformes; family Myliobatidae; genus Mobula; species Mobula birostris. The sequence goes on along the minus strand of NC_092371.1, from coordinate 139,871,431 downwards.
CAAAGTAAACCTGTTCTAACAGAACTCTCTCTGAAAGCAAGAACTACTGGCTCATTCTGAATTTATCAAGTGGCACAACTTGTGTGAGCAGTGGGTTCATTACAAAGCAACTATTGACTAATAGCCAATTGCAGCCCTCAAGACTGTTTGACATCTTTATGTTGTCCATATCTTGGGTTGCTGAATTGTAACCCCCAGGTTCTGTCGGCTGTGTAAGTCTAGGGAAGACAGTCTCTGGCCCCACCTAACATGTGAGATTGAGGTGCAAAACCTCCAGTTTGTGTGGATGCTGTGTTACCCTGTTACAAATCAGTACTATGAAATAACAGACAGTACACCATATGCAATTAAATGATTTAACCTTATAATTCTTAATTTGACTAAAGAGTTAGTAAAGTAAAACAAAAAGAGAAGGGCCCATTTTAATGAAACAGTCTAATGTGCACAAGTTGGAGCTCACGGCTTCCCTTCTGCTGGTCCTCCATCGATTTTCCCGGGCTTCGTCAACTCCCAGCCCCACTCCAAGTCCACTCCTTTCTGATGTCTACGACTGCTCCATTCTGGCGTCTTCTCTCTTCATCCTCCACTGAACAAAAGACCCAGATCACTTCAATCTCAGGCACACAACAAGAAAAAATACTCCCTTCATCGGACGGCGCACATTCTAAAGCCCCCCATTATCTCTCGCCATAACCCAAATACTGCTGCTAAAACCATTACATTAGCAGTGAAACCTTTCCCAGGGTGTTACAGAATGATTCAATTCATTAGAGTTATCCTTGATCAGAATACTTCTCAACATTTTTTGTGCTCCATCCATGATATTAGAGTCAGTTGCGCATGTCATTCATTATGGCCCTGTTAAAGCATTAAAGAGTTGTTCATTAGTTTGATCCATCATTTGTTTTAATTAATTAAAAAAAAAATAGCAGACACAAGACGCTTACAAAACATTTTACTCCAAGATATGAAAAAGCCTGCTTTGAACATCATCCTCTTCACTACTCTTTCTTGGCTCAATGTGTACAATGTACTGTGGTCACTTATGGAAGATCATTCCCTAGGTGCTCATTGCTTGTGTTCACTTCAGAGCCCTTCGGTGTCAAACTACTTATATAATGTTTAAATAGTTGTCAAGGGAAATATTCAAGTATGCACATCATGCTTCTGGTATTTGCACTGCATGTAAGAGTTGTAACAAAACTCAAAGCTGATTGTGATCTACCATCTCATTCAAGGCAATGTCAGTTTAAAGTGACAGTGTGACCACTTGGACACAGTTTTTTCACTTTCTGCAATAGCAGCTATTCCTGCAATTAATTACAGGGTGAAATGACAATAAACTGCAGATACATGAAATGTTCAACACGAGACAACTTTCTTTCTCCAGAGATGCTATATGACCTGCTGTGTGTCTCACACATATTGTGTTGTTATACACAAAGAAAAATAAACTCCATTTTAACTTAAAAATAAATTCTCACTTTAGATGATTTATAATAATACAAATATTGGCTAATTCTGTGGGGTTCTTTCCCCTTATCTGTCTCAGAGCAAGGTGCTTCTCCAAGAGGTTGTCCAAAGTGGTGGGTATTCGGCCACTCTAGCATCTCGGAGGTTGCAACATCTCAGGAGGATGGAAGAGTATGATAGAGCAATTGCAGTTGTTGGAAACTGTCTCATAGAGGTTGCAATGTCTCAGAGGTCCTCTGAAGAGCAATTACAGTTGTTGCGGAGCCTGTTTCTGTCCTGTCTGTTCTTCATAATTTGGATTTCCACCCCCCCCCCCCATTGTTTGAGGAAATGTGAACAAATAAATTAGCATTTTTATTTCAAACCTAATCGTGATGTTCAGCCAAGGACAAACATTTCATATAAATATTTATCCCAATCTTCTAAATGAATTCTAATTTACAAAGTAATTCTAAGATACAAACCATCTAGGAAAAAGGATATGATGTCCCTATTGCTTCAAGATTTTACTATTCAAAATCTGTAAACCATTTGGAATGAGCTAAATTAACTGAGGTTTTAGAGCTGAAGATGGGTCTGTAATTGTCCATATAATTCACTAACACACTATGTAGAATATGTCACTATGGAAACATTAGGGGATTATTTAGATTTATAAGCTGACTTGGTAATGACCCAGTCTGTTTCTGGAGCTAACCGTTCATGAGACTGAATACACTTCACATACTGTGCAGCATAAGCACAATGCAATCCCACTCTGTTCCACTACCCATTTCTCCAACACCACCTCCCCCTAACTCCCCACATTCTTCCCATCTTACTGTGTACATATTCCAGAAATTCAACAAATCTGATACACACAAGTATACCTGCTTTCCAGAAGCTAAATACACACTGAGTGGCCACTTTATTAGGCACAGCAGTGGAACCCAGTGTGATCTTTTGCTGCTGTAGCACATCCACTTCAAAGTTGGAAGTGTTGTGCATTCAGAGATGCTCTTCTGCACACCACTGTTGTAACATGTGCTTATCTGAGTTACTGTCACATTCCTGTCAGCTTGAACCACCTTGCCCATTCTCCTCTGACTTCTCTCACTAACAAGGTGTGTTCACCCACAGAACTGCTGCTCACTGCATTTTTATTTTGTCTTTTGCACCATTCTTTGTAAATTCTAAAGACTGTTGTGCATGAACATCCAGATCAGCAGTTTCTGCAATAGTCAAACCACCCCGCCTTGCACCAATAATCACTTCACGGTCAAAGTCACTTAGATCACATTCTTTCCTCATTCTGATCTTTGGTCTGAACAACAACTGAAACTCTCGCAACACACATCAAAGTTGCTGCTGAACGCAGCAGGCCAGGCAGCATCTCTAGGAAGAGGTGCAGTCGACATTTCAGGCCGAGACCCTTCTTCGTCCTGACGAAGGGTCTCGGCCTGAAATGTCGACTGTACCTCTTCCTAGAGATGCTGCCTGGCCTGCTGCGTTCACCAGCAACTTTGATGTGTTGCTTGAATTTCCAGCATCTGCAGAATTCCTGTTGCTTGCAAACTGAAACTCTCGACCATGTCTGCATGCTTTTAATCATTGGGTTGTTACCACGTGTTTGGCTGAATAACTATCAGCATTAATGAGGTGTACAGGTGTACCTTATAAAGTGGCCACTGAATGTAATGATGGGATCATCGCTTAGTGGAGGGAATCCAATCCAAAGTAATGGTAACAATGGCAAAGTGTTTCCTACTGATCTGCTTACCGAGCATTATACTTGCTTGTTAACAACCAGAGAAATTATGTTCTTCATATTTTTCATAAATATAGATTGATTCATTCCCCAGAACATAGCAGAAATGTTTAACAAGCTTAAAAGATGATACTGTTCAAAGTCATTTTAAAGACCATCCCAACAATCTACATGTTAAACTGCAAGATAAAAATATAAACTGCTTGCATTTAGAAAATCCAGTCAGTCAGGTTCATGAAGTACGGTCTGAAAGGATTGGCCTTCAGAATGTGGCAGTTTTGTTACCTCTGGACCATTTGTTGGAATCAGGCTTCAGTTGGCTTCAGCCAGTGAAAATGATCTACTTCGAATGGGTAACATCAAATAGATCACAGAATGCATTCACCGTCAATACTGACAGATTTTTAAAAATCAGTATAATTAGCAAGTGAAGTTGTTACTAAAGATATCTTCTTCTGCTATCTGGGTCTTCTTTCATAATATCATTAACCTTTTGAGTACTGGAGAAACAGTGTGATGATGTACATCTACTGGGAGTCACTTACACTCCCCAGGCTGACCAGGTCTTGCGTGGAAGGCATTCACTGCAGTCTGTTTCAAGCTGACTCAATGAGTTAAATTTGACCAGCCTTCTCATCAAATTTAAGCTGAAAGGAACACACCTTCTGAATGGTATATCTTGCAGTCATACTTAAACTAGGCAGAGACTAAGGGGCAAGGTACCAGAGGTACAGTAATGGCAATAAAGAAGGGACATGGGAGGTAAAGGAGCAACTACAGGATTGCTTCAAATTGGCAAACAGGATCATGTTCAAGAATTCAGCAGACCTGAATGAATACTCATGGATAAGTGCATCCCATCATGATCATTCAAGTCAACCAGAAACTCTGGATGAACCAAGAGATTCATGCTCTGCTGACAGTACTGAGGACTGGACATCCAGGTATGACCTTTTGAAGGCCATCTCATGTTCAAATTGGAAATTTCCAGAGTAAGCATAGGGATGTTTGAGAACTGCTGCAGGGCTTGAATACTATTACCTTCACAAAACAAAATCAGGTAAGGTAAATGAAAAGGGCTTGCTCCCAGATGACCTCAATGCCTTCTATGCTTGTGCAAAACCCTGGGAAAGGTTTGACTGCTAACACAATGGTCTTTCTGTAGAAGCAGTGTTTGGGTTATGGTGAGATATAATGGGTGCTTTGGAATGTGAGCTGGGTCTTTTGTTCAGCAGGAGATAAAGAGAGAAGATGCTGGAGAGAACCAATTAGGAGAGGACCCAGTGGGAAGATTGTGATGCAATGGAGTCTGATGGCAAGGTCAACGGAGGGTCAGTAAATTGAGCTCTAATTGGTGCATATCTCACTGTTTAATTATAATAGACCTTTTTTTCATTCTTTTCTTTAACACTTCAGTTGAGATTCATAAATATAATTCCTTTAATCATATGCAGTGTGCTGTCTGTTTCTTGGCACTGAGTTGTAACAGGGTTGTAAGTGACACAGCATCCACACAGACCAGGCTTTGGAGGGGGAGAGCCACCTCAATCTGACGGGGTTTCGTGGGACCAGACCGTCTTTCCTGGACATACACAGCCAAGCAAACCAGTGGGACTTCACTTGTATTGACAGACAGAATATGAAGAAGTCTTCATAAACCCACACAGCCACAACAGCTTTGTGATCTCAGTCTCTGGGGCTGATGTATCTGTCAGGAAGGCAAAAACACAAAGCATCTGGCCCACACAGCATACTTGGCGAGTGCTGAAGGTATGTGCTAATCAACTGGCTATGATGTTTGCAGATACCAACTTCTCACTTCAGCAGCCTGAGGTACCCATCTGCTTCAATCAGATATCAATCATACATGTGCCCAAGAAGAACATGGCAAAGAGCAGTTCTGTACTTAACATTACAATAGAGTCTTTTAAGAGACTCCTGGATAGCTACATGGAGCTTAGAGGGCTATGGGCAATCTTAGGTAATTTCTAAAGTACGTACATGTTCAGCACAGCATTGTGGGCTGAAGGGCCTGTATTATGCTGTAGGTTTTCTTTGTTTCTATTTCAGTAATATTTGAGTAGTATGTAGTATAGTTAAAGATTCTTTGTTTACATAATACATTATGGATTATATGTAAAAGTACATAAATGGCATACCTCATCACACCACCATGTCATACTGTATGTGTGAGCCTCACCGAAGTAAAAGTAAACAAGGTGCACGCATTATCTTCCGGCTGTATTTTTTTTTTTTTTTTTTTTTTTTTTTTTTATGTTTTAGAGTTAAAAAAACAACAGTAGTGATAAGCAAGTTTCAAAACGAACCCAAGATGTTGATGTGCAGCGAGACATTCAAGTTTAAAAAGCATGGCACATTTTTTTCCTTTGAAAGGGCAGCAAGAGATTTGAGTTAACAAAAAAGCAGAAAACAAATGAAATTCATGGGTTCATAAACAGTGAACACTGAGTAATAATAAATATAAATTAAAAACAAAGATAGATGAATTTGAATGCACAAGAGAATACTGGAAATTGTACAAGTAGTGAAATGTGCAGTATTTTGATGCAAATAAAATAGCCAATGCCAAGTAAGTACCAGTCTTGCTGAGTGCACTTGGTGGAACAGAATACAGTTTTCTTAGAAGTTTAACTGCTCCAACCAAACCAACCAAAATGAGCTTTGCTGATATTGTGAAAGTAATGCAGGAACTTAGAACCAAAAGAATTGTTGATTGCAGAACACTTTAGGTTTCATAAGCAGAATCAAAAAGAGAAGGGAGTACATCTCAATGTACGTGGCTGAATTGAGGACATTGGCTGAGCATTGGCAGTTCAATAATGGACTCAATGATACACAGATCATTTAGTTTGTGGAACCTTAAAAGAAAGCATTGAAAAATAGCTCCTAACTATAGCCAAATTCACATTTAAAAGAGCAATTGGACAGACAAAAATAAATGGACTGCACAGGGAAGAGAAAAAGAGGAAAAAATCAAGTTATAGTTTGAAAAAGAGAACCAACCTGAATCTGATAATGATGAGTGACTAGGACTGAGTAGCCCTGAGACTTACTTGTGAAAATCAACAATAGACAAGCAACACACACAAAATGCTGGAGAAACTCAGCAGACCAAGCAGCATCTATGGAAAAAAAGTACAGTCAACATTTCAGGCTGAGACCTTTTGGCAGGTGCTGCCAGGAACCAACTGAAAAGCAAATCAAAAACACCCAAACACTAATCCTTCCTACCTACACAAATGTCCATATCCCTCCACCTTTCTTACATCCATGTGTCTATCAAAACATCTCTGAAAAGCCCCTAACATACTTGTCTCTACCACCATACCAGACAGCACATTCCAGGCATCCACTACTCTAAGTAAAAAAAAAACTTACCCTCACATCCCCCTTGAACCTAACCCCTCTCACCTTTATGCTTACCCTCTTTTAGATATTTGAACCCTGGGAAACAGATACTCCTTGTCTACTCTATCTATGCCTCTCAATCTTACAAACCTTTATCAGATCTCCTCTCAGCCGCCACCATTCAAGAGAAACAGTCCAAGGTTATCCAGCCTCTCATGATAGCACATACCCTCTAAACCAGGCAGCATTCTGATAAACCTCTCCTGCACATTCTCCAAAGCCTCAACATTCCATAAGTCTCCTAGCAAGCAGGACCAGGACTGGGAACTAGGAGCCTGAGCTTCGACTCCAAGCCAGAGACTGGACAAGGATCCAGAACTTGGGTCTTGACTCAGGCTCAGACCCCAGAACATGACTTGGGTTCCTCATGGCTTGCATTCTTCATGGCTTGGACACAGAACACAGAGTCTTGGTCTCAGTGAGGACAGAAACATAGAACCTTGGTCTAGAGCACAAGAACACAGAGCCTTGGACTTGAGAGACAGGAACACAGGGACATGGAACACAGAGCCAGGACCCCTCCTTGGGAACAGGACTTGGGGCCAGGGCTCTACACAGAATGTTGAACACAACAAGACAGTTCCCAACACTAGATAGCAGCAAACAGCTAGACCTACCTAGCAAAGGCATGGACACAGAGACAGTTCCAACTCAACAACAGACAGTTCCTTATCTTGACAGAGCAAGGCTCCGGTCTCACTCCAGTGGTTGAACTTGACAAGGTTGCAGGCAAGGCTTCAGAAGGAAGGGGAAGGGAAGAGAACAGTCCAGCCTCAGGGAAAGACAGCCTGGCTTACCCAACAGAGCCAAGGACAGGAAGAGACAGAGCCAACCACAGGATAATGGCAAAGCCAGCCTGACTTACCCCACAGAGGCAAGGACAGGATACTAACAAGACAAACCAGCAACCACACTCAAACCCAGGGCCACTTATATTCCCAGACCCAAGATGAGCATCAGGTGCCTATGATTAAGCCTAACTGAAACAACAGACAGCCGGAAGACCTGGAGTCCAGAGTCCATGGTCTGGACCATGAACCGGGACGCGGACATCCTGGACCGGACTATAACATCCTATCCATAGAAACCATAGAAAAACTACAGCACAGAAACAGGCCTTTTGGCCCTTCTTGGCTGTGCCAAATCATTTTCTGCCGAGTCCCACTGACCTGCACACGGACCGTATCCTTTCATACACCTCCCATCCATGTATCTGTCCAATTTATTCTTAAATGTTAAAAAAGAACCAACATTTACTACCTCGTCTGGCAGCTCATTCCATACTCACACCACTCTCTGTGTGAAGAAGCCCCCCCTAATGTTCCCTTTAAACTTTTCCCCCTTCATCCTTAACCCATGTCCTCTGGTTTTTTTCTCCCCTTGCCTCAGTGGAAAAAGCCTGCTTGCATTCACTCTATCTATACCCATCATAATTTTATATACCTCTATCAAATCTCCCCTCATTCTTCTACGCTCCAGGGAATAAAGTCCTAACCTATTCAACCTTTCTCTGTAACTGAGTTTCTCAAGTCCCGGCAACATCTTTGTAAACCTTCTCTGCACTCTTTCAACCTTATTTATATCCCTCTTGTAATTTGGTGACCAAAACTGAACACAATACTCCAGATTCGGCCTCACCAATGCCTTATACAACCTTATTATAACATTCCAGCTCTTATACTCAATACTTTGATTAATAAAGGCCAATGTATCAAAAGCTCTCTTTACGACCCTATCTACCTGTGATGCCACTTTTAGGGAATTTTGTATCTGTATTCCCAGATCCCTCTGTTCTACTGCACTCCTCAGTGCCTTACCATTAACCCTGTATGTTCTACATTGGTTTGTCCTTCCAAAGTACAATATCTCACACTTGTCTGTATTAAATTCCATCTGCCATTTTTCAGCCCATTTTTCCAGCTGGTCCAAATCCCTCTGCAAGCTTTGAAAACCTTCCTCACTGTCCACTACACCTCCAATCTTTGTATCATCAGCAAATTTGCTGATCCAATCTACCACATTATCATCCAGATCATTGATATAGATGACAAATAACAATGGACCCAGCACTGATCCCTATGGCACACCACTAGTCACAGGCCTCCACTCTGAGAAGCAATCCTCTACTACCACTCTTTGGCTTCTTCCATTGAGCCAGTGTCTAATCCAATTTATCACCTCTCCATGTATACCTAGCGACTGAATTTTTCTAACTAATCTCCCATGCGGGACCTTGTCAAAAGCCTTACTGAAGTCCATGTAGACAACATCCACCACTTTCCCTTCATCCACTTTCCTGGTAACCTCCTCGAAAAACTCCAATAGATTGGTCAAATATGACCTACCACGCACAAAGCCATGTTGGCTCTCCCTAATAAGTCCCTGTCTATCCAAATGCTTGTAGATTCTGTCTCTTAGTACTCTCTCCATTAATTTACCCACTACGGATTTCAAACTTACCGGCCTATAATTTCCTGGATTTCTTTTCGATCCTTTTTTAAACGATGGAATAACATGAGCCATTCTCCAATCCTCCGGCACCTCACCCGTAGACACCGACATTTTAAATATATCTGCCAGGGCCCCTGCAATTTCAACACTAGTCTTCTTCAAGGTCCGAGGGAACACCCTGTCAGGTCCCGGGGATTTATCCACTTTAATTTGCCTCAAGATAGCAAGCACCTCCTCCTTTTCAATCTGTACAGTTTCCATGATCTCACTACTTGTTTCCCTTAATTCCATAGACTTTATGCCAGTTTCCTTAGTAAATACAGATGCAAAAAACCCATTTAAGATCCCCCCAATTTCTTTTGGTTCCGCACATAGCCGACCACTCTGATCTTCAAGAGGACCAATTTTATCCCTTACAATCCTTTTACTCTTAATATACCTGTAAAAGCTCTTTGGATTATCCTTCACTTTGTCTGCCAAGGCAACCTCATGTCTTCTTTTAGCCCTCCTGATTTCCTTCTTAAGTATTTTCTTGCACTTTTTATACTCCTCAAGCACCTTATTTACTCCCTGTTTCCTATACATGTCATACAACTCTCTCTTCTTCTTTATCAGAGTTGTAATATCCCTTGAGAACAAAGGTTCCTTATTCCTATTCACTTTGCCTTTAATCCTGACAGGAACATACAAGCTCTGCACTCTCAAAATTTCTCCTTTGAAGGCTTCCCACTTACCAATCACGTCCTTGCCAGAAAGCAACCTGTCCCAGTCCACACTTTTTAGATTCTTTCTCATTTCTTCAAATTTGGCCTTCTCCCAGTTTAGATCCCAAAGAATATTCTCCAGCAATTTCCTAATAACTGATGTAAGACTCTCTGGTCTACAGTTCCCAGGATTTTCCCATGTTCCCTTCTTAAATAGAGGTACAACATTAGGCACTCTCCAGTCCTCCGGGACCTTGCCTGTTGCTAGAGAGGACACAAAGATACTGGTCAAAGCCACAGCAATCTCGTCTCTTGCCTCCTTCAATAACCTGGAGTAAATTCAGGCCCTAGGAGCTTATTCATCTTAATACTCATCAAGAGGCCCAACACTTCCTCCTCCTTGACCTCTAACGTGCTGTATTTTTCACTCAGCACTGATCTGCTGGTCCTCCATATCCTTTTCCTCTGTGAATACTGAAGCAAAGTACTCATTAAGTACCTCATTCACATTCTCTGCATCCAAACAAATGTTTCCCACTTCATCCCTGAGTGGTCCCACCCTCTCCCTAGTCATCCTCTTGCTCTTGATGTATGTATAAGATGTCTTGGAATTCACCTTAATCCTTCTTGTCATGGCCCCACCTGGCTTTCTTAATTCCCTTCCTTAGTTCTTTCTGGCTTCTTTATACTCCTCGGGTGCTTCATTTGTGCCTAACTTCTGAAACGTTACATGCTTTTCCTTTTTCTTCTTGATTAAATTCATTACCTCTCTGAACATCCAAGGTCCTTTTATCATTCCATCCCTGTCTTTCCTTCTAACAGCAACATACTGTACCTTTCCTGTACTCTGTACAAATGATCTTTAAACACCCTTCACATATCTGATGTGGTCTTGCCAGAAAAAAAAGGTGTTCCCAATTAGCTCTTCTTAGTTCCTGCCTGACGCCCTTGTAATTTGTCCTACTCCAATTTAAAACTCTCCTGCAAGGACCATACCTATCCTTATCTATAGCTATCCTGAAACTAAAGGAGTCGTGACCACTGTTTCCTAACTGCTCACCCAATGACAGGTCAGACACCTGTCCAGGCTCATTACCCAACACCAGGTCCAATCTGACCCCTCCTCTCAAAGTGAACAGCAAATTAATTAAAATGGAATTGGACATCGGCTGGGCTGTTTTAGTCATTCCACAACATGAGTTTGAACAGCATTTCAAAGATATTAAACTGAAGGCTGCAGATATTCAACTAAGAAAATATACTGGAGACAAGATAGCTCCTGTGGAAGTGACATTCATAACAGTAAAATACAACAACCAACAAGCCACATTGAGCTTGTATGCGGTAAAAACAGGAGAACCAACATTGTGGGTTGTGATTGGCTGAGACAACTACAACTTAATTGGAGATCCATGACACATTCCCTGCAGCAGAGTCAACTGAAAGTGAATTAAGAAAGGTTCTGCATGATATCACAACAGTATTCAAGGATGGTACTAGAAAACTCAAACATATCAAGTGTAAAATACTGTTAAATGAAAATGCCACACCCAAGTTTTACAAAGCCTGTCCGGTTTGTTATACCATCTGTGATAAAGTAGCCAGAGAGCTACTTTAGGAATGAAGGAATTATTTCCAAGGTTGATTGGAACCCATGGTCAACACCAGTGGTCCCAGTAGCCATGAAAAATGGTTCTCACAGGATCTGTGGTGGCTTTAAGGTCACCATCAACCCAGTACTGAAAGTAGATCAATACCTTCTGCAAACCTTTCTGGAGGAAAACACTTCAGCAAAGTGGACTTAGCTCAAGCCTATCTACAGATGGAGATGGAAAAAAAGTCTGAAGTGTTTCTCATCACAAACACACATAAAGGGCTTTACCACTATAATAGGCTTATTTCGGGAGTAGTATCTGCACCTGCACTCTGGCAGAAACCTATGGACCAGGTGCTGCCAGGCTGCCCAGGCAATCAGTATTACCTGGATGACATCATTGTTGTCAGTGACGATGATAAGAAACATCTCCAAGATCTCCAGACAATGTTAAATTATAAGAAGATTATGGGCCCAGAGCATGATGTAACAAGTGTTAATTCTTTAAACCAGGTATCACTCACTGCGGTGGCACCTTTGACACACAAGAATTACACAAATGTGCTGAGAAAATTCAAGCAATGGCAAATGCTCCAAGAACAAAGTATGTGTCACAGTTGAGGTTCTTTTTAGGATTTGTCGATTACTGTAACAGGTTCCTGCCAAACTTGGCTACTGTGCTCTACCCTGAAAACTCATTACTACAGATTGGGAAGAAATGGCAATGGACAAAGCAATGTGGGATTGGCATTCCAAAAGACAAAATAAGTGGTGATGTCAGACGCTGTACTCACATATTATGATCCATATCATCCAGTGAAGCTTGCCCGTGATGCCTCACTTTATGATATATGTGCAGTCATGTCACATGTTATGAATAATGGAAGTCAATGCCCCATAGCCATTACCACTGCAGAGAAAAATTGTGCACAGATTGTGCAAGAGAGAGGCCTTGAGTCTGCTTTTGGGTGTAAAACATTTCAACCAGTACTTGCGTGGGAGAGAGTTTACTCCCATTACTGATCATCAACCACTCGTGTCCATTTTGAACCTACAGAAGGGAGTTCCACTGACAGCAGCAGCCCAAATACAGAGATGGGCTTTATTTCTTAGAAGATAGAATTACAGTTTGAATTCTGGAGGATGACTAATCATGGAAATGCTGAGGGATTGTTCTGTTTACCCTTGGAAAAGATAATATCTGAAACATTTATAAAAGAGGACATTCCTCTTGACATATTCTCCTTAATACAAATCGAAAGTCTCCCTTTTAACAGCAGAGATTATCAAAAGGGAAGCCAGAAAAGACCTCACTCTGTCTCAGGTCAACATGCAAACCCAAAATGGCTGGAATGTGCCCCAGAAATTCAAGGTCCCCCATTTTTACCAGCGCCGGGTTGAACTTGCCCTTGACAGCAATTGCCTTTTGTGGTGATTGAGAGTGTTTGCAGCATCCAGTCTGAGAGCTAAAGTATTGGAGGAGCTACAAGCCAGTCATCTAGGCATGGTCAAAATAAAAGTGTTGGCTCAAACTTTTGTCTGGTGGCATGGGATAGATCCACAGATTGAGCAGCTTGCCATGCATTGTGTCAGATGCTAACAGGTCCAGAAGATGCCAAGAGCGGCGCTTTTCCATTCCTGGGAATGGTCTGCATTGGCCTGGCAGAGGAGTCACATGGATTTTCCTGGACCATTCACGAGGGACAAATTTCTTGGTATTAGTGGACGCAGCTACAAAGTGACCAGAAATATTCCCAGTAGTCTCCACTACAGTCTTGCACACAGTCAATGTGTGGAGAAGCTTCTTCTCAAGGACTGATATTCCAAAACACTTAGTCAGTGGCAATGGACCACAGTTTGTTACGGAACAGTGCCAGGAATGGGATAAGACATATTACATCTGCACCGCACCACCCAACTACAAATGGCTTAGCAGAAAAGTTTGTCCAGAGTTTAAAGAGCACACTGGCAACAATGTCAGCAGAACACACTACACTTACACTGAATCAGAAGCTCGCCAATTTCCTCCTTGCGTATTGCAATGCAGCACACTGAAATTGTTTTACAGCCACAAGTCTCTCTTGCCAAGAAGAATGACCCCCTTATCAGGAAAGACGTTATCCCACAAGAGTAAGAAATCCACCCCAGTGATTAAATCTTTTGGCCTGAATGGGAGAATTTAAAATTTGCTATGCTGTGGTTGTCTACATATACTTGAGTTGAAATGCATTCTATGTTGATTTGGAGTGTATAGCTAAGCAGGGAGGGGTGTTGTGTATTTAATATTTCAGTAATATTTGAGTAATATTGTAAATATATTGCTTGATTAAGCATTATTTATTGGTTAACATGGGTTATATGTCAAAGTACTCAAATGATACACATCATCACGTCACCATGTCATATGTGTGTGCCACAATAAAGTAAAAACAAAGCAGACACACATTATCTCCCAGCTCCTTGTTTTTGATCAATTAGTTTTATGATTTAGAGTTACAAATTATAACACTTGCCTCAGTGACCATCATCCATAGTGCTTATATCCATTGTGAAGTGCTTCAAGAGGCTGCTTTGAAGCATATCATCTCCTGCCTGAGAGTGACCTCGATCAGCTCCAATTTTCCTACCATCACAACAGGCCAACAGTAGATGCTAGTTCATTGGCTCTTCACTTAGATCTGGAACATCAGGACAATGAGGATGTTCGTCATTGACTATAGCTCAGCATTCAACATTATCACCTCCTCAGAACTCATCAGTACGCTCCAAGACCTGGACTTCGGTAACTCCCTGTGCAGTTAAATCATTCCCCTTTGGCAGACCCCAGTCAGAAAGGGTTGGCAACAACATCTCCCCCACGCTCTCCTTCAGCATAGGTGCACCACAAGGTTGTACGCCCCCTGCTCTACTTTCCTAATACTTATGATTGTGAGGCTAAGTACAAACTTGCCACATTTAAGTTTGCTAACAACACCGCTGTTGTTGGCTGAATCATGGCAGGTAGGAATCGACATGTGGTAGGGAGATTGAAAATCTCATTGAGTTTTGCCATAAAAACCTCTTACTTAACGTCAGCAAAACCAAAGAGCTATTTATCGACTACAGAAGGGAAAAGGACATTAGTCAGTCCTCATAATAGGAACAGAGGTGGAAAGGGTCAGTAACTTTCAATTCCTCAGTGTTAACATATCAGAGTATCTGTCCAGGACCAGCACCTTTAGTTTCTTAGAGCTTTGTGTAGATTCAGCATGTAATCAAAAGTTTTGATAACTTCTATAGATGCACATTGGAGAGTATCCTAATGTGTTACATCATGGCTTAGTACGGAAACACCAATGTCCAGAAATGGAAAAGGCTACAGAAAGTTCTGAATACAGCCCAGTCCATAACAGACAAACCGTTCCCCACTGTGGAGCACATCTAGAAGGAGTGCCGCCACAAGAAAGCAGTATCCATCATCAGGCATCAAAGACCACCTCCATCCATGCTCTCTTCTCACTGCTATCGTCCAGCCAGAGGTACAGAGCATTAGGTTCCATACCAGTAGGTTCAAGAACAGTTATTGCCCTACAACCATCAGGTTCCTGAACCAGCATGGATAACTTAATTCATCACAACGCTGAAATGATTCTATGACCTACAGATTCACTTTCAAGTACTCCTTACAGCTCACGTTCTCAGTATTTTTTTATTGGCACAGTTTGTCTTTTTATGCACGTTGGTGCTTGGTAGTCATTATCTAGTTATCTGTAACGTTTCACAAAATTCTATTGTATTTCTTTTATTTTCCAGTAAATGTCTGCAAGGAGATAAATGTCAAGGTAAATAGATATGATAACTTATATGTACTTTAAGAATAAGTTTACTTTGAACTTCGACATGTTGTATGACAGTAGCATGGTTTTGAATGTTCATAGACATGGCAATGATAGGACAACTGCCTTAGAGCAAGTGAGGAAGATACAAAAGGTCTGCAGGTGCCAGAAATCCTGGCAACAGATCTATAGTTCTTGAGTTCTGATGGATAGCCACTCGTGCTTACCTGCCATCAGGAAAGCCATGGCTGATTTTTTTTTCCTCACTCCATCACTTCCCGTTCATTGCTTTAATATCTAAAGATCTATTTATGTCTGCACTTGCTACCCTAAGTGACCAGGTAAAGGATTCCAAGGATCCATATCTGTTGGGTGACCAAATTCTGGGTGATCTAATTCTGAAAATCTGACCCCTGGCTCTGGAAATTCCAGACCAGTGTGTATCATTTCTGTATCAACCTTGCCACATGCCAAAAAGAATTTTGCATGATTCAGTGAGATCACTACTTATTCTTCTACATTGAAGAAGGTATTGAATCAGTCTGCTTACTCTCTCCTCAAAGAATAAAACATCCCTGCCGAATATTGAAACTGACGATTAACATACTGCACTTCTTCGAGGTCAAGTATATCTTTTCTTAAGGAAGTAGACCACAGCTGGACACAATTTTTTCCAGGTGTCACCTGGGCAGTATGCAGTAGCAAAGACATCTGTACTCTAGTACACAGACAGATCCACTTGTAAAGAATGTCAACATTGTGCTTCCATTCCCAATTGCCTGTTGTTCTCTCTGGTTTCAAAGGTTTCAAAGTTGCATTTAATGTCTTAGAAATGTATACAATACACATCCTGAAATGCTTTTGCTTTGCAACCAGCCACGAAAACAGAGGAGAGTCCCCAAAGAATGAACGACAGTTTAATGTTAGAACCCTAAAGTCCCCCCAAGCTTCCCCCCTCCAACGTGTAAGCGGCAGCAAGCAATGATCCCCCCCTCCCCCCACCAGCAAAAAAAAACATCGGCACCGCCACCAAGCACTCAAGCGTGAGCAAACCAACAGTAAAGACACAGTCTTGCAGTTACCCCAAAGACTACTTGTTCACCCGGTATTTGACATACCACAGGCTCTCTCTTTCCCTAATAAGGGAGAAAGAGGTGTTTTCCTTTCACAGCGAGAGGGGAGACGTAACAAACAACTCACTGGTTTACGATGTTAAAAATCCATTGCGTTGCTTTTTCTGAGCCCTGTGCCCAAAGATCTCGGGTTTCTGGGCACACGGCCTTAGCTATTCCATCTCCTACGACACACCAATCTCCCGCCCAGACACCAACCTACAATCTGCCCATCACCAGAGCCATGAGATCTCGGCCCTCCAAAGGCAAGCTGAGCTCTTAGGCCGAGTCCTTGGCGTGCCGACTAATGGCCAGATATAAAACTCCAAGAGCAGGTCCTATTCCCACAAAGAACCGTAGTCAGCATGTAAATCCAGGTCAGGGTCTTCAAAATAACCCTGAAAGGGAAAAATAGAGATATTAAAGCTGGAAGTAGAGCTGTTTCTGAAGATGCCAGCAATGGAGTCTCCATTAGGCGCCATTAATCCTCCTAAGCTCCTCCTCCTCTGGAACTTGTATATAAGCAAGCAAGTTTATTTGTATAGCACTTTTCAAACACAAAGTGGCTTACAAGATATAAAAATCAAACATCAAATTTCAGACAATATAAAAGAATAAAACCACACTAAAATAGATATGATAAATAGAAGTTACAGTGCAGGAGATTCTAATTAAAAGCTATAGTGAAAAGAAAAGTTTTAAGCCTTGATTTAAAAGAGCTTAAAGTTGGGGCAGACTTCAGATCCTCTGGAAGGTTATTCCGGATATGCACAGCATAGTCACTAAAAGCTGCTTCACATTATTTAATTTTGACCCTGGGGACCGTAAGCAGAGCTTGGGAAGGTTCATAATGCAGCAAGAGATCAGAGATGCATTTTGGCCCTAGATCATTCAGTGCTTTATAAACCAGTAGTAATATTTTAACATCAGTCGACTGATAGACAGGAAGCCAGTGCAGTGATCCGAGCACAAGAATGATGTGTTCTACTTCCTTGGTCTCAGTGAGGACTCTAGCAGCAATGTTCTGAATGAGCTGCAGTTGTCTGAGGGATTTTTTACAGAGACCTGTGAAAAAGCCATTACAGTAGTCAAGCCTACTAAAAATAAATGCATGGAGGAGTTTTTCTAGAACCTGCTGAGTCATGAGCCCTTTAACCCTCGCTATAGATTTAAGTCAGTAGTGGGTTGACTCTGTAGTCATCTTGATATGGTAGTTAAAATTTAAGTCAGAGTCCATCACAGCTCTAAGGTTTCTGGCTTGGTTTGTGGTCTGTACTGACAGGGATTCTAAGTGAGAACTGACTTTTAATTATTCCTTTTTGGCACCAAAAACAATAATTTCAGCTTTCTCTTTGTTTAGCTGGAGGAAATGTTGGCATTGGTGAGTAACAACCAGGTCTTTATTTTGTATTCCTTAATTTAGTAAGACAACTGTTCCATTAGTGTAATGGTGCAGAGGTTCTACTGAATGCCAACTATTTCAATTTATCACCATTAATAAAATATATTTTTAATCAAAATCGCTTACCTCATATTTTATCCCACATTATCTTCCATCCATCATGTTCTCCCCCAGCTGCCATTCCCCTGATGCTACCCCACAACCTCCTTAAAGCCCACACAGCCACATACCTTGGATCTATCAGCAAATTTGGACATAGTATACTTGATCCCTTCAGTATAGATTGTGAATAGCCAAGGCCAAAGAACTAAACCCTATGACACTCTACCATCCACCATCTCACGGTATGGAAATAATCCATTTATTCCACCTGGTTTCAATCCTCACTTCAAGCTCACAATCACCTCCATAACCGTGCACTCTAATTTTATTTAGTGACCTCTTGTGTGGCACCTCATGTGAAAGTCTAAGTGCATCCACCTCTGCAGGATACAACTTCAAAAAGCTGTAACAGACTTATCAGACATGATCTCCCTTTCATAAGTCCAGCTTGTCCCTATCCCATCTGATTGGATTTTAACTACTCTGCTGTCACTTCTATATTAATAAAAAATTAATTTTTTCCTCACTACTAGCTTCTGATTTTTCCAAACAAGAGAAAATCTGCGGATGCTGGAAATCAAAGTAACACACACAACATGCTGGGGGAACTCAGCAGGCCAGGCAGCAACTACGGAAAAAAAGTAAACAGTCGACGTTTTGGCCCAAGACCTTTCATCAGGACTGGTTTTACTTAAAAACAAAACTACCTTCCCATCTATAGGAAAAGTTGCATCCATTCTTTCTTCATCGACTTCTATTGAAAACTTCATGATGCAAATCATTAGGTCCTGGGGTTTTGTTGGATTTATCTATCACCAAGTGCCTCTGTTAATAGAACAATCAAACTTAGGAACTTTTGATGTGGTTAACCCAGAAGAGGTGGATGGGTGGTTAGGGGTGGGGAAAATTGGATATAAATTTTGAAAAACTATATATTTGAGGCTAACCTGCAGTGACCCAAGGTCAATACCTGAGTCATCACAGCTCTGGACCCTTCATAGGTTAACAGAGGCTCCACAAAAAACCAAGATTATTCCCAGATATGACAAGTGCAATATGTTTGAAGATGTGCCCATTAGCAGTTTTCTTAAAGACAGTGGTAAAGTAGAAACTCGGGAGATGGATGATTGCACAAATCCATTCCCACCGTCATCTGTCTTCTAATCTATGGATCTTAATATCTAGCAAAAAAAGCTTCTGCTCTTGTATTGTGAGCCAAAGATGATTGAATTTAGATGCTCGACAAAAAGTAACAAACTTGGCTGTGTTCAAGCAATGTCAGGTTTTCACATCAATTCAATGTTCTTTAACGATTATTCAGTGTTCTCCTGGTTACACCACTGCCAAAGCTGTGATATACATTATGTTGATGCTTTCACATGAATTGAGACTGGAAATGGATTGGTTTATGAACTAAGATAATGGAAAAACTTAAATTTGCATGCCATCCATGCAGATCATTTCAAAACCTAAGTAAATCAAATAGTAGAAGAAGCAAAAACAGAACAGAGAACATAAACACAAGAGACCCTGCTTTGCTGGAAATCCAGAGCAACACACACAAATCACCAAGCCCTTTCTTCAGGGCTCATCAGTAGATTAAAAAGAGTCAATTTGGGGAAATCCTCTTAAGGAAATTCTAAAATAGCACAATATGCAGAAGCCTTGGAAAAATACAATCTATTCATTTTATTCAGTATATTCATCTGCTGTTACTGATCAAGTACAAACTAAGGCTAATATTGCCAGATTTCAAAAAGCTCTCTGTACAATGCTGAGGGGCCTCTTCCATAAACCAGTTTAGAGTGCCTCTAGATTTCAAATAACGCTGAAGAATATCTGGAGCTCTGGCTCCAGCTAGTCTAGTTGGACAATGGGTCATGAGATGAGGGATGCAATAACCTTGAAAGTGTTTGATTCTTAACAATCAGCCCCTCCTCATTGTTTCTTACCAGATGACTGAAAAAAGACAAACCTCCCACCAGCAATCCTGCTTTTGTCTTCCTACAGGAAACTTGTGCTCTTGATCAGAAACAGAATCAGGTTTAATATCACTGGCATATGCCATGAAGTTTGTTAACTTAGCAGCAGCTTTACAATGTAATACAAGATAAATATAGGAAAAGAAATTAATTAATTACAGCAAGTATTTATATATTTTAAATAGTTAAATTAAGAATAGCGTAAAAACAGAAATAATATAAAAAAGTGAGCTGGTATTCATGGGTTCAATGTCCATTTAGGAATCAGATGGCAAAGGGGAAGAAGCTGTTCCTGAACTGCTGAGTATGCGCCTTCAGGCTTCTGTATCTCCTCCCTGATGGTGACAATGAGAAGAGGGCATGCATGGCTAATGGGTGTCCTTAACAAATGACACCACCTTTCATTTCATTACGGGGATTATTGCCTGTGCCATTTGACAGTGAGTATAGGAATAGAACGAGATGGAGGATAAATGTGTGACTGAGGAAATGGAGCAGAGGGCAGGGATTCAGAATTCTGGATCATTGGGACCTCTTTTGAGGCAGGTGTGACCTACACTTGAATCCCAGGGGGACCAATATCCTGGCAGGGAGGTTTGTAAAGGCTATTGGAGAGAGTTTAAACTAGAATTGCTGTGGAGTGGGAAACGAACTGAAGAGACGGAGGAAGAGGCGGTTGGCTCACAAATAGAGAAAGCTTGGAGACAGTGCGAGAGTGAGGATAGGCATGTGATAGAGAAGGGACGTGCTCAGACCAATGGTTTGAGATGTGTTTATTTTAACGCAAGGAGTATTATGAATAAAGCGGATGAGCTTAGAGTGTGGATCAGTACTTGGAGCTATGATGTTGTGGCCATTACACAGACTTGGATGGCTCAGGGACAGGAATGGTTACTTCGAGTTCCAGGCTTTAGATGTTTCAGAAAGGACAGGGAGGGAGGTAAAAGAGGTGGGGGCGTGGCACTGTTGATCAGAGATAGTGTCATGGCTGCAGAAAAGGAGGAAGTCATGAAGGGATTGTCTACAGAGTCTCTGAGGGTAGAAGTTAGGAACAGGAAAGGTTCAATAACTCTACTCAATAGTAACAGGGACATCGAGGAGCAGATAGGGAGACAAATTCTGGAAAGGAGTAATAATAACAGGGTTGTTGCGGTGGGAGATTTTAATTTCCCAAATATCAAATGACATCACCCTAGAGCGAGGGGTTCAGATGGGGTGGAATTTGTGAGGTGTGTTCAGGAAGATTTCTTGACACAATATGTAGATAAGTCTACAAGAGGAGAGGCCGTACTTGATCTGGTATTGGGAAATGAACCTGGTCAGGCGTGAGATCTCTCAGTGAGAGAGCATTTTTGAGATAGTGATCATAATTCTATCTCCTTTACCATAACTTTGGAAAAGGATAGGAACAGTCAAGTTAGGAAAGTGTTTAATTGGTGAAGGGGAAATATGAGGCTATAAAGCTGGAACTTGGAAGCATAAATTGGTAACAGATTTTCCCAGAGAAACATATAAAAGAAATGTGGCAAATGTTCAGGGGATATTTGTGTGGAGTTTTGCATAAGTACGTTCCAATCAGATAGGGAAAGGATGGTAGGGTGCAGGAACCGTGGTGTACAAAGGCTGTTGAAAATCTAGTCAAGAAGAAGAGAAAACCTTACAAAAGGTTCGAAAACTAGGTAATGATAGAGATGTAGAAGATTACAAGGCTAGCAGGAAGGAGCTTAAGAATTAAATTACAAAAGCTAGAAGGGGCCATGAGAGGGCCTTGGCAGACAGGATTAAGGAAAACCCCAATGCATTCTACAAGTAAGTGAAGAGCAAGAGGATAAGATGTGAGAAAATAGGACCAATCAAGTGTGACAGTGGAAAAGTGCATATGGAACCGGAGGAGATAGCAGATGTACTTAATGAATACTTTTCTTCAGTATTCACTACGGAAAAGGATCGTAGCGATTGTAAGAATGACTTACAGCTGACTAAAAAGCTTGAGCATGCAGATATTAAGAAAGAGGATATGCAGGAGCTTTTGGTAAGCATCAGGTTGGATAAGTCACTGGAACCGGATGAGATGTTCCACAGGCTACTGGGGGAGATGAGGGAGGAGATTGCTGAGCCTCTGGCAATAATCTTTGCATCTTCAATGGGGATGGTAGAGGTTCCAGAGGATTAGAGGGTTGCGGATGTTGTTCCCTTATTCAAGAAAGGGAGTAGAGATAGCCTAGGAAATTATAGACCTATAAATCTTACTTCAGTGGTTGGTAAGTTGATGGAGAAGATCCTGAGAGGCAGGATTTATGAATATTTGGAGAGGCATAATATGGTTAAGAATAGTCAACATGGCTTTGTCAAAGGCAGGTTGTGCCTTACTAGCCTGATTGAATTTTTTGAGGATGTGACTAAACACATTGATGAAGGTAGAGCAGTAGATGTTGCGTATAAGGATTTCAGCAAAGCATTTGATAAGGTACCCCATTCAAGGCTTATTGAGAAAGTAAGGAGGCATGGAATCCAAGGGGACATTGCTTTGTGGATCCAGAACTGGCTTGCCCACAGAAGGCAAAGAGTGGTTGTAGACGGGTAATATTCCACATGGAGGTCGGTGACCAGTGGTGTGCCTCAGGGATCTGTTCTGGGATCCTTACTCTTCGTGGTTTTTATAAATGACCTGGATGAGGAAGTGAAGGGATGGGTTAGTAAATTTGCTGATGACACAAAGACTTGGGGTGTTGTGGTTAGTGTGGAAGGCTATCAGAGGTTTCAGTGGGATATTGATAGGATGCAAAACTGGGCTGAGAAGTGGCAGATGCAGTTCAACCCAGATAAATGTGAGGTGGTTCATTTTGGTAGGTCAAATATGATGGCAGAATATAGTAGTAATGGTAAGACTCTTGGCAGTGTGGAGGATCAGAGGGATCTTGGGGTCCGAGTCCATAGGACACTCAAAGCTGCTGCACAGGTTGACTCTATGGTTAAGAAGGCATATGGTGCATTGGCCTTCATCAATCGTGGGATTGAGTTTAGGAGCCGAGAGGTATTGTTGTAGCTATATAGGACCCTGGTCAGACCTCACTTGGAGTACTGTGCTCAGTTCTGGTCGCCTCACTCCAGATGAGTAATTTCTAAGGTAAGGACATGTTGTGGGCCAAAGGGCCTATATTGTGCTGTAGGTTTCCTATGTTTCTATGCTTCTATGTTTCAGAGGCACTGCTCCTTGAAGATGTCTTGGATAAGACAGAGGTTAATACCCATGATGGAGCTGACTAATTTTACAACTTTCTATAGCTTCTTTCAGTCCTGTGAGGTGCACCCCCAGTGATGCATCCTGTCAAAATACTCTCCATGGTACATCTGTGGAAGCTTTCAAGTGTTTTAGGTGACAAACCAAATCTCCTCAAACTCCTAATGAGATATAGCTGCTGTTGTACCTTCTTTATAGCTGTAGAGATATGCTGGGACCAGGTTAGATCCTCAGAGATATTGACACCCAGGAACTTGAAATTGCTCATTCTCTCCACTGCTAATCCTTCTGTGAGGATTGGTTCATATTCCTTCATCTTACTCTTTCTGACGACAACTATCAGCTCTTTGGTCTTACTGACGTTGAGTGCCAGGTTGTTGCCGTGACATCACTCAACTAGCTGATATATCTCGATGCTGTACACCCTTTGAAGGGATTACAGCCACAAATAGTAAAAAGGAAGGGGACTGGAGTGGGTTTTACTACTACTTTATTGAATTGTACTATCAATGTGAGGAGATCAACTTTAATTCTGTTGAATCAAAACAATAAAATGTCAAAAACATATTACAGAGCATCAGTATAGGTGAACAATTTCAGATGCTAGAAGGCTCCCACTGGAAATGGTAACTCATCTATCTGCATAGCTTTTCCATGAACAGCTGCTGAAAGTTTCCTTTTTTTCCCTTTTTCAAAGGTGGTTTATTTGCTGATTACAAGAGCATATTATTGCAATATTACAGTACTTCAGGATACGCACTGTTACCATTTTCAAATTATAACATGGCATCATTATCCAGAACACACTTGAGCCCCTGTGACACCCACCAGTCCCGGAAATCTTCATTGGCCCCATGGAAACTGTTCTATTATTGTCACATGTACCAAAGTACAGTAAAAAAAAGGGTCCTGAATGTCATCAATACAGATCATTTCATCACATCAGTGCATTGAGGTAGGACAATAGCAAACAACACCAGAATGCTGAATTAAGAGTTACAGTTGTGGAGAAAGTGTGGTGCAGGTAGACAATAACGTGCCAGGCCACCATGAGGTACATTGTAAGGTCAAGAGCCCATCGTAGCATACTAGAAGATGATTCAGTAGTCATCTACCAGTGGAGTAGAAGCTGCGCTTGAGCCTGGTGGCACATGCTTTCAGGATTTTGTATCATCTGCTCAAAACGAGAGGGAGAATAGAGAATGTCTGGGTTGGGTGGTTTCTTTGACTGCCTTGGCTTCTATAGTGCATCTATAAAAATTTCTACAGCCTCCTGATGAGGTAGAGATATCAGTACATTTCCTTGGCCATAGTGTCTACATGGTTGAACCAGTACGTGCTACTGATCCTAGTAGCTTGAAGCCTTCTTGACCTAGTACTGTTGATGTACATTGCAGCACATGCACCAACCCCTTCTTGAAGTCAATGACCAGTATTTTTGTTTTGCAGACATTAGCAGAAAGGTTGTTGTCATGACACCATATCAAGAGGCTCAGTATCTCCCTCACTGTTATTTGAGATTGAGTGTACTGTTTTGGTATTGTCTACAAACTTGTAGATGGAGTTAGAGCACAACCTGGCCACGGAGTCGTGAACGTAGAGGGAGTAAAGTAGAAGGCTAAGGGTACAGCATTGTGAGATTATTGGTGCTGAGAAGAATCAAGGCAGAGGTGTTGCTGTCTATCCTTATTGACTGATCAGGAAATCAAGAATCCAGTTACAAAGATGTTGAGTCCCAGATGTAGGAATTGAGAGATACCTTTACCGAAATGATAGTATCAAAGGTGGTAGATGTCTTTACTGTCCACGTGCTCTAGAAATGAGTGTAGGCCCAGTGGGATAGCATCTGCCATGGATTTGTTTCAATGGTAAGTGAATTGCAGTGAATCAAAGTTGTCTGTGGGACTGGAGCTGACATATAGAGAGAAACAACACAGAAACAGGCCCTTCGACTGAATGAGTCCACATTGACCATCAAACACACATTTTTGCATTAATCCTACACTAACCTATTTTTTTCTCCCCACATTTTCTCTATGTTCTGATACACATCTTCACACCAGGAGAAATTTACAGTGGCAATTAAACTATCAAAACAATAGTGGATTGTAGAAGGAAAAAAGAGCAGCAAAGGAAACCATGTGGTTACAAGGAGAACATGCAACTCCACGCAGACAGCATTTAAGTCATAGAGCAATTCAGCATGGATATCAGCTCTTCAGCCCAACAAGTCCATGCCAGCCATGGTGCCCACCTAGCAAGTCACAATTTCCTGATTTAGCCCAAATCCCATCCCCTCCATGCATCTATCCACATGTTTCTTAAATGATACTATTGAACCTGCCCCAAATATTTCGTTTGGCAGATTATTCCACATACCCACCACCCGCTATGTGAAGTCAGGATTGAGCATGGGTTACTGGAACAGTGAGGCAGCAGCTCCAACAACTGGGCCACTCTGCAACTTCAATGTGGAAAATTGCCAGCAGGTTCAGAAAATAGGCATTTACATCATGGACAGTGAATATCTAGAAAGCTCTGGTATCATCCCAGGAATCTCTTTGATTTTTAATAATTTTATTGATTTGGACATTAATTGCCCATTAACACTTGCACTATCTAACTTTATAGAACATAAAACGTTACAGCATAGTAAATGCCCTTTGTCCCATAATGTTGTGCCAACCTTTTAACCAACTCTAAAATCAATCTAACCCTTCCCTCCCACATAACTCTCCATTTTTCTATCATCCATATGCCTATGTAAGATTCTCCTAAATGTCCCGTACACCCATCACTCTCTGTATGGGTAATCACCAGTACAGTGCAGGTTTTAAAATACACATTGATCTAAGTGTCTGATATTTGAGTGCCCCAGCTGCTGTTCCAGAGGGTGAGGAACTTAGGAAGTAACATCTGGGAAGTGGTGATGTGGAATTAAACTGGTCAGCTATAACAAAGTTTCAGCAAAGTGACAATGGGCTGAGCAATCACTTAAAATTCTGTACACATTCGAAGACTTCAGTACACAATATTCAACCGGCAGCTTTGGATGTCGACGGTGTTGGAATGGAAAACACCAAATGTGGAAATGTGAAATGAACAATTGCCGATCTTCTGCATTGCTTCCGATAATACCATGAAAGCAGAGAGTTGGGTTGACGCACTCTGAATGTTTATGTCCCTTTCATCTGAATATAGTCGGTCACCAAATTAGTTTTACTTTAGAATGGCATTGAGTGTTACAGTTACACAGCAGCAGTATTTCAGTGTGAAAAACATTCATCACCCCTTATTTTGGGAACTTTGGAAACAATTGGAGTCTCAGCATTAAACAACCTTTACTGGGTTGTGGGAACAGACAGAGTGTGTACAAAGTTCTTGTATATAAAACCAGCATTGTCACCGCATTGGCAATTTTCAGAACATGGGTTTATGGTGAGAGTGGAATCACTAAGTCTACGGACATGCAGTATATTCCTTTTAAAACTACCAGCATTTTGGAGAAACACCAATATTTCACATTCATCTTGGAATACCTTCACTTTTACTGTTGATGAAATCTTTAGACATATTACAGAATAATGAATTTTTGTGAATAATGAGTGACCAACTACTCAGATTTGCTGGCGATCTAGGAATTTATGCCAACAAAATAGTTCTTTTTCACATGATTCTGTTTGGCATTCAAAGAGCCGTGTTTTTGCCAAACAGAAAAATGTATGCTTTGCTAGTGACTGAAATCAGTAGGAGGATGCAATTAAAGGATCTGCATGCTGAGAATTTCTGAACCGAAGCCACGGCTGTCTGTTGTGCATGAAGCCATGATGGTGAAGCAAGTAAACAGAAGTGACAGAACAGTTCTCGAAAGGCGGACAACAGGCAAGGATAGTGTGAGGACGTTCAGAGGTTTTGCTCTCGTTTCCCTTTCTTTTTTGCAGTAAAGCAATGGAAATCCCAGAAAATGCTGTTCTTGTGGTTACTGAGCAGCAGGCCCTTAAACTATCTTCCCAAACGCTCCAGCCCTTTCCTTCAAAGTCACTCAAGTTCTAGACCAGGATTTAATCAACAGTCTTCTCAGAGTGACAAAGACACAATCATCAGCTCAAACCCTGTCATTATTAGTGATGGGAAACAGATAATCGGCCGAGTAAAAGTTGATGCGGAAGAATCACACATTGGGTCCTTTGTCATGTGCTGTACTTGATACCCTAATCACACCTAACATTAACACAATGAGCCACAACTTGATGTAGTCAGCCACCCATTGCAGCAAATGATATCATTATCAAATCATTGGTGAGCACTACACTGGTCCTATATGGTGAGGCCTTGTGTGGGAGCATAAATGACATAATGTAGTCAGCTGGAACCAGCACTGCCCATGAAAGCTGAAGAAACTTTGACAGTCAGAAAAACCGCACCCACAACCCTTGCTGGCTGTGGTTGTCAAAAGCTTCGAATGCTCCTGCATGGTGCTCACACTGAAAGCATTCAAAAATACATAACCACTAACAGCTGAGGAGGCCAAGTCATTATGTATATTTAAAGCAGAAGTTGGTAGGTTCTTGATTAGTAAAGGTATCAAAGATTACAGAGAAAAAGCAGGAAAATGGGGTTGAAAGGAAAAATGAATCAGCCATGATCGAACAACAGAGCAGACATGATGGGCCAAATGTCCAATTTTGCTCCTATTGTCTTATGGTCTTATGATTAAAAAAAAACAAGGTAGTTTTCACTCAGAGAGTGGTGGGAGTGTGGAACGAGCTGCCATCTGACATGGTTAATGCAGGCTCACTCTTAAGTTTTAAGAATAATTTGGATAGGTACATGGATGGGAGAGGTCTGGAGGGTTATGGACTAGATGCAGGTCAATGGGACTAGTGGAATAATGTTTCGGCACAGACTAGAAGGGCCAAATGGCCTGTTTTCTGTGCTGTAGTGTTCCATGGTTCTAGTAATTTAATATTGTTAAAAAAAGAATAAAATTAAAAAGAAAGATGAACAATTAAAAGCATGAAAGCAAACTTAACAATTAAAAGAAACTGCAGGTGATTTTGTCCCTACTCTTCTCCCTTCCAGACATGGCTCATTGCGATGTCAGCTTTAAAGTGATACCTATTCAGCGGGCAGTTCCCCAGCATTATTCTGCAGAGTGCAGCTGAAGGACAACTCATCAAGCACCCACAAAGTCCAAGACGTTTACGTGCTGTATATGCAGCAGTCCTGAATTTCCTGTCAGCCACAAATGCAAATGTGAAAAGTTCAACAAGAAATATTGGAATCTCTCAACACAGCTCATTAATTAATCATGTAGGAGAAAGTCACAAAAATTAATGGTCACTGTCTAGAGTTACCGAACAGAAAGATTTTTCTCATATTAGAGCAGGAGAAATTCAATCTTGCATCACTGGATAATCAAAATAATCAGTAAACAAGAGGAAAACTTGTTAATCTATTAGCAATTATGTTTCTCCAAGTTTAGCCAGTATCTGCTATGCAACCTTATCTGTTTCTATCTACACATGAAAGCTGAAGAAACTTTGATGATGATCTAAACATTTCTTGATTATTCCTCCTGATTTCCTATATGTTTCTCCTTCCTCCATCAATATATTTAAATAAAACAGTAATACACCAGCTCCACATTCCACTGAATTTGAGTTCCCCGGTATTAAATCACCTTTTTCAGGCTCACCTCTCTCCTTTGTTATATTTCTCAATGTGTATAAAAAGATGCAAATGTACAACATGAATGTCTGATGGCTCTAGGCCTGTACTCATTTAGAAGAATGGAATGGGAGGTTTCTCATTGAAACCTACCGAATATGGAAAGGTCTACTGAGAAGATGTTTCCAATAGTAGGGAAGTCTAGGACCAGATGGCACAGCCTCAGAATAGAAGCATGTCCCTTTTAGAACAAAGGTGAAGAGGAATCTCTTTAGCCTAGGAGTGGTGAAACTGTAGAATTCATTGCAACAAGCAGCTGTGGAGGCCAAGTCATTGGGAATATTTAAAGCAGATTAGAAAGAGCATCAAAGGTTATGTGAAGAAGGCAAGAAAATGGAGTTGAGATGGAAAATAAATCAGCCATGTTCAAATGGCAGAGCAAACTTGATGGGACAAATGGCCTAATTCTGCTCATATGTCTTATGGTTGTATAGTCTAACTTAGAGTTCATACAGCAAACAAACTGTACATCATCATGACAAAGACAAACATAAATTTGCCTGGGTACTCTGTTAAGTGACTTGGTCGTCTATTTTCAGTGAACATTCTGACGTTTCCATCAGTGCAATTTCAAAATGAAGCAAAAGAGACTAGTGTCTTTTCTGACATCTTGATATTATGATAAAGCATGGGTGCAAATCTTGTTTATTTTCCATAACTTAACATACATCATAGATATCAACTACTAAAGGTCATTTATGTAGTGTGTTACCTTTAATTACTGATTTCAAATATATAGTTACACAGACAAAATTGGAGCCTGTCACAATAGAACAGTTGATAATTTTATCAATTTCTTTGCATTTCATGAAAATAGTAAGCATACACTAACAGAATTATTCTCTTTATGAAGTGCAAACAAAATTATTGATGATTTACTTTCACAATATAAAGAGAAATTTTGGACAGTAAAATCCAATCCTGCTGTTCCATTAATCCTCAACATACCACTAAACAGCAGTTCTGACTTCATTAACTAGTCCTCTGAGGTGATGTACTGCTTCCCTCTCCCCCGCCCCCCCAAAGTTGATGAGGGCATTTAAGGGGTCTCACAGAAGCAACCTATTCTGGTAGCAATTACATTCTCAGATTCTGGCTATGGATGACCTAAACATTAACCCTGCCCATTCAGGGCAGGGACTGTGTAGTTGTACAGAAAATAAATCACAGATGATCGGTGGTGACAATGTTTCTCCTTGGGTTTTATTGCCAACAGAAAATCTATTCCATCAACATCCACCCCATGTGATGAATTGGTAAGTTGTTCCTGTGCAGTACAGTAGTTCTGCTGCTTCAAAAGTGACCCACAAAATAACTGCAACTAGTTTCATGGGAAGGACTCTAATTTTATAGGGTCAGAGAACTGGGGAATTGGAAGCTTGATTAAGCAATCATAAGGCATAAATTATACTAACCTTTTGCCCTCATTATATAGATTAGCTGTAATTTTAGGGCCTGAGGTTAATTGCATGCATTACACAGAACTATTATTGTCCGGCATGCTTTGAATATGAAGAATGAACAAAGCTCTTCACCATATCAGAGAACCACTTCTCTCTCCCCATCAGCCTCAACATGGGTGCCCCCCCAGGGTTGTATGCTGAGACCATTGCTGTGCACTCTGCTCCTACATGACTCCATGGACAAATATCTG
The DNA here is from genome assembly GCF_030028105.1 of Mobula birostris. Taxonomy (NCBI): domain Eukaryota; kingdom Metazoa; phylum Chordata; class Chondrichthyes; order Myliobatiformes; family Myliobatidae; genus Mobula; species Mobula birostris. Next base: position 139,840,995 of record NC_092371.1, on the reverse strand, counting down.
AGGAATCGCATTGTTAGGTTCACAGATGACAAGACAGTGGTGGGGACCATCACCAGCAACGATAAGACGGCCTGCAAAGAGGAGATGAAGAGCTCGAGGCCAGGTGTCAGGCAAATAACCTTTTCCTCAATGTCAACAAGACAAAGGAGATGGTTACCGACTTCAGGAGAACTCACACCGCTCTCACATGACGTCTTGTGGTCGTGGAACACATCCTACAATATCAGGAAAGCTTACCAACACCTCTACTTTCTGAGGAGGCTGAAGGGAGCTGAACAATGCATATCTGCATCACATCATTCCACAGATATGCAGTGGAGATCATCATGACAAACGTCATCATTGCATGATATGGAAACTGCAGGGAGGCTCTACCACAGGTAGTCAAAACTACCCAACGCTTCACTGGCACCAGCTTACCTGCCATCAAGGACATAGATACAGAAAGGTGCAAGAAAATGGCCAGTGACATCATGAAAATTAACCACCCCCCCCCACCCCAGCTCATGGTCTGTTTGTCCCACTCCTATCAGAGAGGAGGCTACATAGCATCCATGCCAGGATTACCAGCTTCAAAACAGTTATCTTCCCCAAGCAGTAAGCAATAAGGCTGATCAACATATTCACCCACTAACCCACCCCTCCACAACCCCACCACCATTATTTTATCAATTCTTGTCAGGCACCTCATGTGCAGATACCCCTGCGTCTAGTGTCACTATGAACATACATACAATCAATGTTTATAAGCTGCCCTTGAGCCTGGTGGCATCCTGTGTGGGGGGGGGCACATTTTCTCCCTGTGACTGCACAGATTTCCTTTCACCTTATCAAAATGTGCAGTTTGGCGGGTTCATGGGCAGTATAAATTGCTTCTAATCTGCAATCGAGTAATAGAATCTGGAGGCAGATGATGGAAATGTGAGAAACAAATGGGTTATGCACGGACTAGTGTAAAAATGGATGTAGATGGTCTGCACAGAGTTGGTGACCCATAAGGAGCATTCCCAGTATCTTTCTGTGACCATAATGCTCAATTACATATGAGGTAGCATTATTTTATTTCTGGGACAAAGTTCTGCTTCATAATGTAAGGATACCTGCTGTCTACCTGAAGCATAGGCATGGCACTACCAGCAGCCAGTACTGTGCTTAATCCATTCCCCTAATCCAGTGTGGATAGTTACTTCTGTACATTTAATGCTCTGGATGGAGATGCAACATAGTATGATAGGGGAGGGTGAACATTATTGGGTGAAACTAGCTAAAAATGCAAAGGTCCCAGTTCTAACCTGAATAATTCCAGGACAACATTTGACTCAGAGGCACCCGAGCACTAATGGGCTGTTAGCAAAAATGGAACCAATCAGCAGATTAAATAGTAGAATCCAAGAGCTGAGCTTTGGAAGAACCAATACTACTGAGAAGTCAGGATGAATCTGCTCACAAAGCTTTGAATCCAGAAACCTATGTCCACCTCATTTGCTTTAAACGACAGCCTTTCCCTTTCAAGCTAGTGTCTTAGTGTAACCTGGAGCAGAATGCCCTCAAAAGAGTGGAGATGCATATCGACTTCAGGAGAAATGTGTGTCCTCTCCACCCACTCATCATCAACAACTCTACAGTTAGCACCACTTCAACATTCAGGTTCCCGGGGATCATTATTTCACCGGACCTCACGTGGGAGAACCATTTCTCCTTCATTAACAATAAGGCTTGGCAGACGATGTTCCTCTTGCAACAGTTGGTAAAGCTCCATCTTCCCCAGAAAATACTGATGCAGTTCTACACTGCCATCATAGAGAGCATCCTCACATCAGCTGTTGTTGTCTGGTTTGGTGTAGCATTCTCTCACAATATATGAAAGCTACAGGGAACAGTCAGGTGAGCCGCAATAGCCATTGGCTGCAGTCTGACATTGCTGCAGGGCCTGTATGGGTCTAGGACAAAGAGGCCGGAGGGGAAAATCATTGCGGACATTACCCACCCTGGATACTATCTTTTCCAAAAGATCCCTTCTAGAAAGCGCTATAGGGCCACTAAAACAAAAACTCCGCCATAAAAGTTTCTTCCCTCAGGCAGTTGATCCGATCAATCATTCAAGTCAGTGACCCCCCACGTCTAACCCTCTAATAGGTCAGTCACTGTGCTGCACTGTAAATACTTCAAACCACTTTTTATAATGTTGTTTACTTCGCAAATAGATGCTGATATTTATGTATTTATGCAGATGTTATCCCATATTTGTACCTTAAACATTTATATAATTGTTTATGCTTTATAATTGTAGAAAATTGTGTGTTTTTGTTGCATGTCGTGCCAACACACCACAGCAAATTCCTAATACATGGGAAATAAAGTTGATTCTTGAAATGAGTGCCATATTATTTTGTAAAGACTGTCCCCCAAAAACTAAAGATCATTGACAGCAGCTATGTGTCTTCCTCAGATGGTCCTCCACACTGCAAAGATGAAGAAGCCCATAGAGCTGAAAAAAATCACAAAAATTATGCCTAGCTTTAACTGGTATCCAAGTACTCAATCCAAAGCACTTGCAATTGAGCATGGAAAAACACCCACAATTTAAAAAGTCACTGAACACAAGAAAATTAATTATGTTCCCACATAAGTAAATATTCTGCCTGCACTAGTGGAAAATCAACACAGTAATGACTCAGCAGCTTGATTATGGCACAGTACATAATACAAACCTTGTTATTCTTCTCTTCAAATCATTTTCTATAATCAGAAGCTGATGGTTCTGTCTGTTTTCATTACACCTCCTTCCTTGAACAATAAGTGAATTTGTACTTGTGTCTAATAAAACCATGGTTTTCTCCAAGCTCATTTTTTTTTAATTTGGCATTGATATTTTTGTGGTGGACTTTTGGTTTCTAAGACTTTATTTCACAATCTCAAACTGGAATCTATACCCTATTAAAGTTTCTGTGTGGGTGTGAGCCCCTTTAGGACAATTAGACTGCTTTCAAAAGACTGAGTCACATATGGATCACCCTGTGCAGTTGGTAATGCTTGAAGCTTTTATAAAATGCTGCGATGAGTCGTCCCTTGCTCAGTTGTGAAAGCTCCAAGATAAAAATTTAAAGCAATCGTATCTCTTCACTGGGAATAGCACTTTAATAATTCTTTTGATACAATAGAGCAAATGTTATAATTTAAAACACCTGACAATGAATACCTGAGTAAATATCCCTGGATACAAAACTTCATCTGTATATTATAGCTGCACTTTTCGGAAAATTGGCCTTCAATGGATCTACACTACGATTATCCTTCATTAGATCTACACATCCTACACAATAAGTTTGTGCAACTCAGAGCTTTTCTCATCTGTAGTTCAGTGCCCTTCAAGCGGGCGTCCTTTGTTTGGCCCATGCATTGCATTTTATTGACCTTTATTAGATCCACTATCTCTTACTGTTGTCTTTCATTTGCTCTGACAATATCACACTATCTAACATCAGGACATGTACATCTTGTACAATTATCCTTTGTTAGGTCTTTTGGCTTTTAGTGATGCCTGTCATGTATGCTTACTGAAGCCATGGTGTAACTGATTGTCCATGTCCTCACCTGTGTCATCAAGTGTTTATTTCCAACATTTTTGGAAGTATTCTTCACCTGCTGCTGATACATATTCCATTGTTTTATTTGTATAATTTTAAAACGTTAAAATCCATTGGTGTCATACAGTTCACCAGTCAGCCAATTATGTTCATCCACACTCTTTAAAGATAATGTTTGAGTGGTCTAACCCACTAATATTTCCTCATAGCCTTTCAAATATTTTATTTTCAGTTTCCAGAGTTTGGGCCATGGAAATTAAAGTGGGGTTCAGCCTTAATGGAGTGGCCAGTTGCCTTTATTACTTGTGAATAAAGAGGTACTTTTATCTGCAAATGCAAGTATTAAAAGGTAAAATCATATTGATGTTTGGTAGTCTGGTGTGTTTGGACAGCGTCAAGTAACTTGGACAGAAATTATTTGTCCATCACTCTTCTTCTTAAAATGGACTTCCTTCCATCATAGGAATAGGGCTCCAGGAGGAATCACACCCTTTTAGAAGGTTCCAGGAAGCTCCTCTCAAATCTCCATTTTTGTTGTGATTTCTTCATCAGCCAAGCCTCAGATGATGTCATTCCTCTTGCAAAGCATCTTTTGGAGTATTACATGGAAATGAGCTCATGTTGTCCCAGGAGCACCTTTCTCCGGATACTACAGAACAACTACACTTTAATGCAGCTACTCTAGACAGGAACTTCACCAGGTTCCATTACTTATCTCCTATCCTTCATGCTCAACCATCACAGGACCAGTCTAGAGATCTCAGTCAACCCAGACTCAGATTCCCAGAGCTATCACACCCCCTGACCTACCAGTTTTGCATCCCTATGGTAGTTGACTGTCACATCCGACAATGACAGGATACAGGGAGAATGGAAAATACATTGCAATGGAATAGTTCCACTTTTGTGACCTTGGAAGTCAGGGTCCAATGGTATGAGTAGTTGATACAAACTGAGGTCTTCCTCGGTTGCAGTAAATGACCATGACTTCTTCTTTGTCTTGTCATGCCTTTCACTCTCCACAAAGCATTGCAGAACTGCCTTCCTGTCCAGTGGATCACACTGTTGATCTCAACTGCCCAGTCTGCCGGAGCTAACTTCACATGTTACGACAGGCATGTCCCTATTTCACAATAGCATGATTCCTTCCCCCGCCTCCACCGGCCCCGGCTACGCTCACCGGATTCAGCCCACCTGTGGAAACAGTGTACCAGAGTATGGATGCTGTCACAGTGTTGCAGCGAACAAGGAGAACCTAAACACAGAACACAGGCGTGGAGACTGAGTTAAGATGCAGACGCAGGAGTGAGCGTTGAATGCCAGACAGGAGGGAGTGCAGGAAAGCAGGAGGCAGGCAGAACTTATCTTGACACAGAGTGTAGAAAGGAAAGCAGCAGACAAAATGTTTCTTAGCACGGAGAGACGGAGTTACACAGGTAACCCTCGGTGCTGAAGTAAAACTTAGAATACTTATCTTGACACGGAGAGACTGAGTTTCACAGGTAAATCTTGGTAGTGAAGCAAAACTTAGAACACACAATCCTAAGTGACCGGGAAACGTTAATTACCACACTGGCAAAACCAATGATCTGGCAAAGCCGGGGTTCTTATGCTGCAGGTCTTGATGAAGACCAAGTGTGCAACCATCAAAGGAAATTAGGAGAAAATGGGGAATTAACGGTCGGAACTGTGACACACAGCTGCTGGAGCCACGGGTGAGAACTGAGGTTATATCCACACTAGACCAGATAATTTTGAAAATTATATTTTCACGTAAAAATGATAGGTGTCCATACCAGGCGTTTTTGAAAATACCTCCGTCCACATTAAAACGGGTATTTGGGCGAATCTCCTCCTACTGGGCATGCCCAGGACATATCTACAGAAAACAAGTGAAGAGGAAACGGTATACTATTTCCGTTTCCACGGCAGATCTGTGTTATTTCCATTGGTCAAAAACCAGAGTACCTACAACAACAGCGAAAGAAAGTTCTCAACAATGTCTTTGAGGGATACAAAGAAAACCTCCGCTGGAAAAAGCAGACCGGACTTCTTCATTTGGACAGACGACGACGTCGAGCTGCTTCTGCGAGTTACAAATGACTACAAAGTCAGCAAAGCAGTGGAAAACAATGAAATGCTGCACTGCCGTCACCATCTGTTCCGGCATGTCATGATAGCGTTTTTAAAAAGCTCCGGTTACCCCGTACACACTACGCCGCCCAACCGGCGTTTTCCGATTTACACATTGGAGAGTGTTTTAGAAAAGCTCCATTTTCGGGGGAGGAACACACCATTTCAGTGTGGATGGAGGGTCAAAACAAAGAGAAAAAGCTTCGGTTATGGATTTATCCAGTCTAGTGTGGATGTAGCCTGAGTGTCTGGTGGGACCCAAAGGTGAGTGAGCTCCCCCAGAATGGACACAACAAGCCCTTTCACCAGAGGTGATACCCCCTTCATGGGCATGCCACACACCCCAAATCCCTATAGAATAGTCCAATCTGCAACCAGGCATCAACTCACCACCACCAATTCCTCGTCCCAATCAGATATTCATCTCCATAGATGCTGCCTGTCCTGCTGAATTCCTCCAGCCATTTTGTGTGTGTTGCTCAGTTGTCAGCGTACTCTCAGCCAACCCCCAGATGCAAAATCTCTCTCAGACTACATGAAGGAGAACTCACAGTAAGATCTAAGTCTTGGAAGACTACTGAGGCAGGCCCTCCAACCAAAACATTCCAATGCCCTCCAATGCTACCTCTGTATGTTTCTTGAGCTCAAACTCCAGCTTCCTATAGTCTGAAAAATTCTGTGGTCTCACTCCATTTACAAAGTAAATTGTTTTCGTGTTATTGCTTTCAAAGTGGATAAATCCACATTTTATATTCTACCTGCTCTTTCTTTATAACTCTGTTAGTCATCCTTTTCTGGTTTTAAAAAATGGACTAATCCTTTGACAAGGTTGCATCCTTTTTTTTCCTTTTGATACAGTATGAGTGAGCAGGTGACCTTCCAGAATTGGCTGGCTGTTAGCTCACCCGCTGAAACTCATCTATTCAAACAACAAAGTGCACCATCATAAAGCCTCAAAACTATAGCATGGATTCTGTGCTCAAATCCTACTGTGAGGAAAATCTGGTCAAGGTTCTTGCAAATAGTGACCCCCTTCTGACAGCTTTCGGTTCAAACAATAAAAATTGGAGGTAAAAATTTAACAATTACCTTCTTGACTGATGCTACCTGATTTAGTTTTCCATCTTTCCCCTCCTAATGGTATCACGTTCATGCTGGCCTTCAGTCAGGGCATTCAGTCTCAAAGTTGTAAATTAGGTTGCCGTTATTTCAAACGTGGGTGAGGCCACACTTGGAGTATTGTATATACTTTGTTCATCCTGTTATAGAAAAGATGTTATTAAGCTAGATAGAGCAAATAAAAGATTTGCCAGGAAGTTACCTGGACACGAGGATCTGAATTATTAAGGAGAGGTTGCAATAATAAATCTTTATTTCCTGGAACGTGAGAGATAAAGGGGTGACCTGATAGAGATATATAAGATCATGAAGAGCTGTTGTGTATTTAATATTTCAGTAATGTTTGGGTATTATTGTAAATATAATTTTTGATTAAGCATTCCTTGTTTTTTCCATAATGCAATGATAGTTATATATAAAAGTACATAAGTGGCATACATCATTATGCTGTTAATGAAGTTAGACTACTATTCCCAGATCTGTTGTTTTCCTTATCATCAGTTTTTGTGTTACAAAGTTACAAAGCACAACAGTGGTGACGGAGTATTTTTAAAACAAACCCAAAATGATCGACTACCTGTTGAAACTCAGCGAGATGCTTAACTATAAAAAAAATGTGCGGCCAGAAATGGTCAAGTTAAAAGAAAATGCAGCATTTTTTTTTCTTGAGAGTAGCACATTTTCTTCACAAAAGAAGATTGATTTCTTTAAAAAAGCAGAAAATGGAAGAATTCAAGGGTCCATAAACAGTGAGTACTGGGTGATAATAACCATAAATTACCATAAGTAACCATAAGAGTGTGCCTTATGAGAATAGGTTGAGTGAACTTGGCCTTTTCTCCTTGGAGTGATAGAGGATGAGAGGTGACCTGATAGAGTGTATAAGATGATGAGAGGCATTGATTGTGTGGATAGCCAGAGACTTTTTCCCAGGGCTGAAATGGCTAACATGAGGGGACATAGTTTTAATGTGCTTGGAAGTAGGTGCTGAGGGTATGTCAGGGGTACATTTTCACACAGAGAGTGGTGGGTAAATGGAATGCACTGCCAGTGATGGTGGTGGAGGTGGATACAATAGCTTCTTTAACAGACTATTAGATATGTACATGGATCTTAGAAAAATAGAAGGCAATGCAGTAGGGTAATTCTAGGTAGTTTCTAGAATAGGTTACAGGGTCAGCACAACATTGTGGGCTGAAGGGCCTGTGATGTGCTGTAGATTTCTATGTTCTATAAATTTAAAAAGGAGCAGAAATGGCTGGGTACATCGGAAAGATAGACACATTTGATTACACTAAAGATAACTGCAATATGTATACTGAAAGGATTGAGCAAAATTATAAAGTAAAATGGAATAGCCAATGATAAATAAGTACCAAATTTGCTGAGCGTATTGGATTTAAAAGCATACATGTTGCTTAGCATTTTGACTGCTCCAACCAAACCAGCTGAAATGAGCTTTGCTGATATCATGAAAGAATTGCAGGAACATTTAGAACTAAAATCATTGTTGATTGCAGAACACTTCAGATGTCATAAGCAGAATTAAAAAGAAGGGAAGTCCATTTTAGTACACGTGGCTGAATTGAAGAAGTTGTCTGAGCTTTGTCAGTTTAGTAATGGGCTTAATAATGCACTGAGAGAGCATTTAATTAGTGGAGCCTTACAAGAAAGTATTCAAAAACAGCTCCTAACTCAAGCATGATTTACATTTAAAAGCACAGTTGCAATAGCTGTATTAGTGGAAACAACAGACAGAGATGCAATTGAGTTTCAGTCAGGAATGAAAGTGAGCATGAACAATTTAGCAGTGTCTAAACAGAAACCAGTCTAGGCACAAAAATTGTGTTACCATTGTGGTCAGGGCTCACATACACCAGACAAATGCAGACTTAAAGGTGAAACTTGCAAAAAATGCAACAAAGTAGGACAAAAAAGAGAGCACTTTTGGCAGACTAGAATAAATAGACTGCACGGAGAAGAGAAAAAGATAAAATGTCAAGTTGCAGTTTCAAAAAGAGCACTAAAATGCATGCTGTTAATGAAAAATCTGATAATGATGAGAATGACTGGACTGTGTAGCCTTAAGATTTAAAATGTGAAAACTAACAGTAGGCAAGCAATATAGTTCACACCAGAAGCAAAGGGAGAATTAATTAAAATGGAAGTGAACACTAGCTCAGTTGTTTCAGTCATTCCACAAATGAGTTTGAACAGCATTTCAAAGACATTGAGCTCAAACCTGCAGATATCCAACTAAGAGCTCATACTGGAGAAAAGACAACTCCTGTGGAAATGACATTCCTAATAGTAAAATACACCAACCAACAAGCAACATTGATCATGAGTGTGGGGAAAAGAGGAGGGCCAGCATTATGGGTTATATGTAAAAGTACATAAATGGCATTGTCATGATGCTGTCACAAGATATGGGTGCACCTCACTTTAATTAAAATGAAGCTAGGCTCTCATTCTCCACTCTGTTGTTTTCCTTTCAATTAGTTTTTTTATCCTTTGGGGTTACAAATCAGAACAGAGTGAAAGCACATAATCTCTTTCTGAAAATATTTCCAGAGATTGAAAATACATTTATTATCAAAGTATGTATGCAGAATACAACACTAAGATTCCTCTTCCTACAGATATCCATGAAACAAAGAAGCACTATGGAACCTATGCAACGGAAACATCAAACTCCCAATGCACAAAAAGGAACACAAATTGTGCAAATGGTAAAAAATCGAGCGAAAAACATAGAATATAGAACATCACGCCACAGCGTCACTGTAACAGTCTAGGAACGTTCAGTTTAGTTCAGCTCAGTTCAATTTAGCACTGTGTTGTTCGTTGACTGCATTCTGCAGAGCCCCTACATCCCAATCAAAACCACGTGGACAGTCTGAACAATGTCGTCTTTGGTCATGTTACTCACTGGTGCTATGAACAAGATGGCATAAGTTAAAAATCAAAACCAAGAGATTTAAAACAGAAATCAGGTATATGTTCTTCACATTAGGGTGATGCATGTTTGGAATGAGCTTCCAGAAATAGTGTTTGAGGTGGGTTTGGATAAGCACATGGATATGAGAGATATAGAGGATTATGGACATAATACAGGCAGATGGGATTAGTTTGTTGAGCACACAATCAGCATGAACAAGTGAAGCCAAATGGCCTCTTAGCATTTCATATGACTCTATGACATTCAGCTCTGCCATGATCTTCACTGTGTTTGAAATGTTGACAGGAATAAAATGGGTGTAACAAAGAACAACTTCAATATCCAATAATCCTGAGAGATAAGGATTGGATACAATTCTCTGGACTGTGGGGGCTGCTTAGTACAAGTTTCATTCCACTGAATCTGTCTCATGCAGATGGTTCACTTATCGAGCAAAAAAAACTTTTTTTAAAACCCTTTTTTCAACTTATCTCCGAAGGGAAAAAATTCTGAGCTATTCAGAAACAATCAAAGAAGATAATAATAATAATCTCATAAATTCTAAAGCATGTACTTCATATCGCGGGCATTCCCATTCATTTTATGGGACTTACCCAAGCATAAACTTTCCTAGTTAAGACAATCAAGAAATACCACAAATATTGATTTATATCTAAACATTAAATCTGTTACATAAGCAAATCTTTTACGCCGTCTTAAAAGCTGATCTGGAAACTCCCATGCAATTTCTGACTAAATGCATAATCACACTGACTAGGACAATCAAAATGTTCAGAAATATGTACCAAAGAGAATCAATCTCTCCAATTTATCACAAGTCAATATTTGAGCCCATTTTGCATCTGCAGTAGATTCTTGAGACTGACTCCTTACATCGTATCTGGCTGCACCTTTTGTGGTTTATCAGGATTAGCTCTCAAATTCCTGACTTTAACAAAATACCCATGAAGGACATCATGTTATAAAACAAGTATCTTCTTTGTTCTGCCTTTGAAAATGTTTCAAACTTTGCAATATTTCTCACGCACAAGTTGTACTTTTTAGACACAAAGCAAAATAAATGCAGTTGCTGGAAATCTGAAAGCAAAACACAGAACACAAGAAACATTCAGCAGATCAGGCAGCATCAGTAGGGGGAGAGAGAGAGAGAGAGAGAGAGAGAGAGAGAGAGAGAGAGAGAGAGAGAGAGAGGGAGAGAGTTAGTTCTTCATGTTGGTGTCCCATCATCAGAATAGAAAAACAAGGAAATAAGTGTGCTTTAAGTCATTGAAGGACAGAGCACAGAAACTGGCCCTTCAGCCTTTGCAGTCCTTGCCAACTATTAATGACGCATTTATACTAATCATACGTGAATCCTCACTTTTATCTCTGCATATTCTCTTTAACTCATCCCAGATTCTTCCACTCACCTATGGTCCTTTAACTTACCAATCTGCAATCCTTTCGTAACATTAGAAGAAATGGGAACACCTGGAGGAAACCCAAGTTTCACAGGAAGAACATGCCAACTCCATGCAGACAGCAACGGAGGTCAGAATGAACCCATGTCACTGACAAAGTGGGACAGCAGCTCTGCCAGTTGCTTAAACTGCAGTATTGGGGAGGGTGGAGCAGCAGAGGTGAGGGAGATGAGGAAATCACAAAGAGTGTGTCCATGATAGATTGGAGATAAAGAGAATCCAGATGACAAAGGACAAAACCCATTCTCCTGGCATTATCCTTTATTTCAGGTTTCCAACTCCACTATGTTGACATCTTACAGCTCCAGCTTTGCATATCTTTTATTCCTCTCTCATTTGCTCTCATTCAACTCCCTCTGCTTACACCATGTTGACACAGATCGGCTGTGATTAATGAAGATTCGCCACCTTCTCTCAGCCCTGGAATTTCAATTCCGTTAATAATCTGGTTTGAACAACTACTAATAAACACAAGAGATTCTGCAGATTCTGGAAATCCAGAGCAGCACACAAAATGCTGAAGGAACTGAGCAGGTCAGGCAGCATCTATGGAGGGGAATAAACAGTCAACATTTCGATCCGAGACTCCTCATCGGGAAAAGAAGGAAAGGGGAAGAGCCAGAATAAAATGGTGGGTGAAAGGAAGAAGTACAAGAATGAAGGTGATAGGTGAAGCCAGGTGAGGGGGGAGCTGAGTAGGTGGTGAAGTGGGGGATTAAGGAGTAAGAAGCTGGGAGGTGGCAGGTGATAAAGGTATAGAGTTGAAGAAGAAGGTATCTGAGAAGAGAAGAGAGTGGATCACAGAAAAAAGGGAAGGAAGAGCAGCACCAGTGAGAGGTGATGAGCAGGTGAGGAGAAGGGAAGGAGTAAGAGGGAGCCAGGATGTGGAATTGAAAATGAGAAGAGCGGGAAGGGGGAGAAGTTAGAAAGATTGATGCTCATGCCATCAGGTTGGAGGCTAGCCTGATAGAACATGAGGTATTGCTGCTCCAACAATAAAGGTGACCTCATCATGGCAGTAGAGGAGGCCTTGTAGCAACATGTTGAAATTGGAATGCAAGTAGAACTAAAATATATGGCCACCTGGAAATCGTGCCTGTTGTTGGGTAACATTCTCTATCAAGCTGCCCTAAAGTCTACATTGGATGTCCTCGATGTGGAAGAGGATGTATTGGGAGCAGTGGATATAGTAGATGACCCCTGATAGACTTGCAGGTGAGGTGTTGCTTCAACTGGAAGGACTGTTTGGGTCCCTGAATGGTAGTGAGGGAAGTGGTGAAGGGACATGCGTAGCACTTGTTCTACTTGCATAGATAAGCACCAGGAGGGAGATCAGTATGGACCGTGGGTCATAGAGAAAGCAATCCCTTCAGGAAATGGAGAGTGGGGGAAGGGAAGGATGTGTTTAGTGGTCGGATCCCACTGAAAGTTACACAGAATGATGTCCGGGCCGCAGAGGCTCATGGAGTGGTAGGTAAGGACAAGAGGAACTCTGTCCCTGTTAAAGCAACAGGCAGATGGGGTGAGGGCAGCTTCAGTGGAGGAGGAGAAACCCCATTCTTTGAAGAAGGAGGACATGTTCTGGAAAGGAAAGCCTTGTCCTGGGAGCAGATGCAACAGAGACAGAGGAACTGAGAAAAATGAATGCCATTTTTACAAATAACAGTTTGGGGAGAGGTATAGGCAAGATAGAATTAGTAGGTTTATTGAAGATACCAGTATACAGTTTGCCTCCAGAGATAAAGACAGAGAGATTGAGAAAGGAGAAAGAAGCATCAGGATGGACTAAGTGAATTTAAGGGCAGTGTGGGAGCAAATTTGATGAAATTGGTGAGCTCAGCATGGGTGTTTTGTATGAAGTAGTACCAATGCAGAAAGAGTAAGGGATCATTACCAGTATAGGATTGGAACATGGACTGGTCCATGTAGTCAACGAAAAGGCCGGTATAGCTAGGGCCCAGGTGGGTGCCTATGGCTAGATCTTTGGTATGAAGGAAATGGAAGGAGCCAAAAAAGAAATGTTGAGTGTGAGAATCATTTCCACCAGACAGAAGAATGTATTGGTGGAGAGGAAATGGTTAAGGCTTCATGGACTTCCTGATGGAGGTAGAGAGACTGGACATCCATGATGAAAATGAGTCAACCAAGGCCAGGGAACAAAAGTGATTGCAGAGATTCAGAGTATATGAAGTGTCACGGATATACTGTAAGTGGGAAGGGACTGAACCAAGGGGGACAAAATGGAGTCAAGGAACGAGAACACAGGTTTAGTGAGGCAGGAGCAGGCAGAACCAAAAGGCCTACCCAGACAGTCAGGTTTGTACAAATGTAGATTTTGGGTAGGAGGTGGAAACAAGCAGTTCAGGGTAAAGGAACTATGAGGTTGGTGGCAGAGGATGGAGATCTCCAGAGTTGATGAGGTTGGTTATAGCGCTGGAGACGATACCCTGTTGCTCCTTAGTGGGATCATTTTTAAGGGGTATGTAAGAGGATGTGTCTGAGAATTGGCATCTGGGCTCAGAAAGTTTGATGTTAGTCTTCCAAACTACAATAGCATCCCACTTGTCTGCAGGTTTAACAGTGAGCTTGGGATTGGTGCAGGGGGTGTGGGGGACAGAGCGTTCAGAGGGTGTGTGTTTTCTTTGTAATTCCAAAACATTAAACTAATGGCAACAAAAGAATGGGAGCACAAGAGAATAGGTCTTATTTTTGCTTTTAGTTTAAGCGAGGCCCATACGAATGAAGTGGTGAAATGATGATGTATGTCATGTGCGTACTTTTACATGGTGTCAAAGTGGTTAATGTAATGCATCTATTGTGGTAGTGCAGTGCATAGTGCTTGTCGTTCTCACTTTCAGCTTCCACCACTGGCTAGCTGTCTTGCAACAAGGAGAGCTGAATGTGTAAGTCTCTCTCTGCCCCTACATAGCCTCTCCAATAGCAAGCCTCATGTAGTGCCTCCTCGTTGGTGACACAAGGAAACTGAACTCCTTTTGGACACAGGCTGAACTATAAAGAACAGGTAGGAGGTCTGGCCCCTGCACACGTAGCATGCAGGCCCACCAGGCGGACACACCCCGGTGCTCGTGAACCAGATCCCCAGTTATAGGTAAGTAGCCCCACTGCCTTGTGGGCAGCCTCGGGAGAGATGAAGGCTATGGGAGTAAAATAAGACAGCAAACCTGGAGTGGAACCCCTAAAGCAGTTAGACGTCATTGAACATCCAGCAGCTCCTTAGCCGAGCTGGTACCAAGCGTATTGCTTCATCAGCTTTCCTTTGGACTACACTGGTGAGGCCAAGAGGGGGATCTTGACAACTGGGACATCTCAGGATCTCCATACCTTCTGCCCAGTCTTGTGATGATGATCGTCATCACCCATTGTCCTTCAAGACAGATGGATGCCAACCACTACCACCACCACTTTCACATATAACCTGTATTTAATTATTTAAACAACACAGAATGTTTAATCAAACAATATTTTACAATATTACTCAAATATTACTGAAATATTAAATGCACAACACTTGTCCCTCCTTAGCTATAAACTCCAACAATATAGAATGCATCCCAACTATATACACAATGTATTATATCATACAACTACTATATAGACATCCACAGCATAGTAAATTTTAAATTGTCTCATTCAGGCCTAAAGATTTAATTGCTGTGGAGGATTTCTTCCTCTTGTGGGATAATGTCTTTCCTGACTAGAGTGGGGAAATGTCACTCTGCTTGGTTGGTGAGACATGTGGCTGTGAAACAATCTCGGGTTCTGGGACCTTCTCCATGGTGGTTGTAGGAGTTGACTCTGGAATGCAGGGAGTGGTTCTGACAGCTCTGGTGTTGACTCTGGACACCTTTTTTCTCAGCATGTTGACATCCCAAACAGTGCATGGCAAGCTTCACTGGATGATGTGTATCATAATATGTGAACACAGTGTCTAACTTTACCTTTTTGAAAGCCGCCTCACACTGCTTTGTCCATTGCCATTTCGTCCCAACCTGTAATAAGTATCGTGAACACGTTTTGATCCCTTATCTGAAAAAAACTGGGTGGTGGGGTGGAGATACATCTCTACCAAAGGAGATGTAACACGCTCCTTCCCTTTGTTAGCCTACAGGGCACCACTGGGAAAGGTGTAGCACCTACTTAGCCAACAACTCCCCCCCCCCCAGACAATCTCTGAAGAGTGTTAATAATGACTAGAGTCACCTATCTTGTAAAGGCACTGCCAGAAGAAGGTAATGGCAAACCAATTCCGTAGAAAAATTTGCCAACAACGAACATAGTCATAGACCATGATCGCCTACGTCTTACAACACAGCACGTAATGAAGGTGATGATCTGAAAAAGGATGTCTTAGCATTGGAGTGGGTCCAGAGGAGGTTCACAACAATGATCCCAGGAATGAAAGGGTTAATGCACTGCACGAGGACCATTTGATGGCCCGAGGCCTGTACAAACAGAAGTTTGGAAGACTGAAGGGGATCTATTGAAAGCTATTCAATATTGAAATGCCTAGATAGAGTGGACTCTGAGAGGATGTTTCCAATAGTGAGGAGTCTTGGACCAAGCCTCAGATTACAAGGACATCCCTTTAAAAGAAAGATGAGGAAGAATTACTTTAACATGAAGGTGGTGAATCTGTGGAACTCATTGCCACATCTGGCTGTGGAGGCCAAATCATTCAGTATATTTAAAGTAAAGGTTGATAGATTCTTGATTAGTAAAGGCATCAAAGGTTACAGGGAGAAGGCAGGAGAATGGGGATGCGAGGGATAATAAATCAGCAATGATGGAATGGCAGAGGCGATAAATTACTATAATTTTCACATTACACATTGAGACGGAGATGTAACTTAAAAGATGTTTACTCCTCATGTATGTGAAGGGTGTAAGAAATGAAGTCAATTCAGTTCAATTCAATTCAATTCAATATCATTCAGTTGTATTGAGCAAGTAGAATGGCAAATGGAGAGCTGGCCTTTATTGTGAGAATATAGTGCACGAATACAGGAGTGAAGATGGAGACACAAGAAATGATGCTGGAATATGGAGCAATAAACAAAATGCTGGAGGAGCTCAGCGAGTCAGGCAGGGAAATGGATAGTCAACCTTTTGGGTTGTAACCCTTCATTTGCACTCAGGAGTGAAGATGTTTAATTGCGGTATTAAAGGATTTTGATGCAGCTGCATCTGTAGTAATGCATGCAGTATTGGTCTCCTTACCTGTAAAAGACGTACTTGCCATAGAGTGGGAGCAATTAAGATTCACCTGACTGATTCCTGGGATGATAGGTTTGAATATAGGGGGAAATTTAACAGACTACACCTATATTCTACAAAGTTTAGAAGAATGAGAGGAGATTGTATTGAAACATATGAAATTGTTAAAAGGCTTGATAGTCTGGATACCTGGAGGATATTTCCCCTGAATCAGGCATCAGGGTCACATTCTCAAAATAAAAATTAGATCACTTAGGACTGAAATGAGGAGGAATCACATTGAAGATCTTCAGAATGTCTGTATGTCACCATATTATGTGCAGCTTACAAGAGACGTCCTGGCTGCTAATGCACCGCAAACAGATTCCTAGTTCATCCGACCGCTGGGTGAAGGAGAGCTACACCCTCAGGTGGAACATCCACTGCAAGCTTGTACACAGAACTCTCTCAGGAGCTGTTGATCACATGTGAATAAAGCAGAATCACACTGGGTGTAAATCCGATTAAGTCTTGTGACATTCCAGAATTCAAAGTAGTTTAGGTAAGCATTGAATCAGCAGACTATTTCCAGTATACAGTAGATCTTAGGTACAAGACTGAAAATAAGCATGAACTAGATAGAACATGATTGATGATTGGTAATTCTTCTAATGAGATTAAGTTATAAATTTGGCGTTTAGTGCAACAAGTTCTTATGTGGTTCAATTCATTGCTGCACGGTATATGTCATATTCATTCAGCTTCTTGGAGGTATCCAGAGTACATTTTAGAGAATTATTTATATTTCACTCAATATTCCATCCTGTATTCAAAAGTGAATTTTCAAATACTCATATCAAAAATAGTTGGAGATGTATCATACCAGATCTCGAGAAATGTTGCATTTTTGATAGTACTCGGTCAGTAAAGAAAATCATGCAAAGAGCTTTACTTTAATTGTGATTAAAAGTCCTGGAGGCCTACATTTAAATGACAACTGTCTGCTTTCACATTCCAAAATGATCTATGAAGTTCAGGATGGGAACACATATGAGTATTATTAAAGCAAACCACTGCAGAAACTATGTATCTGAAATTTGAAAAAGAAAGGAAATTGTTGGGGCTGCTCAGCAGGTCAAGCAGCAGCTGGGGAGAAAAACAGCGCCCAGTGTCAGGTCCAAATATTGGCTGACTTAATGATTAATTCTGGATTGATATGTATTGGTATACTATTGCTAAAAGAAACAATGTGATCAATTTAACTTAAATGGGTGAAAAACTGAGCACACTGCGCACCAGACACAATACTTCAGGCAATGTTCCCATAATTACTTTCAATTTTGTGTTATTCTGCAGCAGGAGAAAAATGCAAAATATGTGTGTATAGTCAACTATCCATTCTTTGTGTATCCTTATGAACTTGCCAACAATATTTTGTGTGAGTTTTACTGTTGACAGGTGGTTTTGCAGCCACTTTTCTTTTCCACATGGTCCAAATGTGTCAAAGTGATTATATCTGTAGGGTCAGTATCGTCCCCTTTATTTCTGCACATGCAGTAGAAAGGTAACAGGTACATCAGGTTTTACCAGTTAACATACACCCACCCACCATCAATGCTTAAGCCAGAATCTACAGTGGAGTGCTTTCCACTCCACTGGTCGGAGGTCCAGTGCCTGTGGAGGTTGTGATTTACAATGGAATGCTTTGAGAGATTTGCATTTTTATCTAGTGAATCTACAACCAGAAGCCTTTGCAAGTAGCATGTTGTAAAGAGCTGTCTAGATATTAGATCTCTTTAGCGTTTGGGTTTTAATGTTCATTCCAACCTTCCAGTGTAGATGCTAGCAAGTGAAGGCAGACAGCTACATGTAAATGGTTAAAACAAGTGACCATTACTAGGCAATGCCTTTCAACATCCAACAAACCATTCATTCTCCTTTCCCATGGACAAATGATGGAAACCTGAGAATGCTGTGAGACATCTTTGAAATGGAGATTGATTCATCCACCCACAGGCTCCATGTGTTACCTCACACTTGCAAAGGTTAGGTGAAGCAGTAAATGCTCCTCTTAAAGTACACTTTGTATGCCACAAGTAATTCCATATTAAACATCAGTGTTCACTTCCCAATCAGTAGTCATAATGCTTTCATTTTTTTCACAGTCTGTTACAACTCCAGTGTTGGACTTCTCATTAGAGGTCTCAGTTCAGCTTCTGGTCCGCCAATCTGTACTTATGGATTCCTATTCAGAACACCTACATGTTAAGCCAGGAAACCATCTGAACTTTCAGGTTAATGAGCTCAATTGGCATTATTGAAATATTATTATTGGAGAAATTAGTGGAACTGAAAGCCAGCAAGTCTCCAGGACCTAATGACTTGCATCCTGGGATTTTGATAGCTGGTGCTAGAAATAGTGGATGCACTGGTTCTGTAAATTCCATAAATGCTAGAATAGTTTCCATATTCTAGAAGGCAACAAATGAAACCCATAAATGAAGAAAGAAAGAAAAGAGAAAACAGGAGACCAGAGATTACTTAGCTTGACAGCAATAATAACTTTCATGAAATAATAATAGGACACATAAAATACAAGATTGTGCGAGTCAGTGTGGACATAAGATGGAAGTAGGCATGGAAAGCTATGGTTTGGTGTCTATGTTATTGAACCAGGACAGACTACTGATGATGTTCCTCCTCACAACTTGCTCTCAACCTTCTGAACCTCAGT
The DNA here is from genome assembly GCF_030028105.1 of Mobula birostris. Lineage (NCBI taxonomy): Eukaryota > Metazoa > Chordata > Chondrichthyes > Myliobatiformes > Myliobatidae > Mobula > Mobula birostris. Next base: position 139,821,786 of record NC_092371.1, on the reverse strand, counting down.
ACCACTGACAGGACCATGTGTAGCACCCTCTCTACCTCAGTAACATTGACAGAACCATGTGTACCAGCCCATTTCCTGAAGACAATGTCCAACTCATTTGCTTTGCTGACTTTGAGCAAAAGGTTAGCATGTTACTGGGCTCTCTATCTCCTTCCTGTCCTCCAGCTCAACATTATTTAAGATAAGGCCCATTATGGTGGTATCATCTGCAACTTGTGCAGGAAGTTAGGGCAGAATCTGGCCTCACGGTTGTGAGTGTATAAGGAGTAGAGCTGAATATGCAGTCTTGTGGATCAGTGGTAATGAGGATAATCGTAGAGCAGGTGTTGTTGTCCGTCCTTACTGACTGTGGTCTATTGGTCAGAAAGTCAAGGATCTGGTTGCAAAGGGAGTTGTTCAGTCCCAGGTCTTTGAGTTTGGAGAAGAGTTTGCTCTCAAATTATAGTGTGGAGGTGGAACTCAGTAGTCAATAAACAATAGTCTGACATAGCAACACACATCAAAGTTGCTGGTGAACGCAGCAGGCCAGGCAGCATCTCTAGGAAGAGTTACAGTCGATGTTTCAGGCCGAGACCCTTCGTCAGGACTAACCTGTTTATAGTTGTTGTTTATACCTGTTGTTTATAGTCTGACATAGGTGTCTTTACTGTCCAGTTATGGAACCTTGTTGTCTACCTGCACTGTACTTCCTCTGTAACTGTAACACTTCATTCTTTTGTTACTTTACCATATACCACCTCAAAGCAATGCTTTAATGCAGTGGTCCCCAACCACCGGGCCGCGGACCAGTACCGGGCCGCAAAGCATGCGCTACCGGGCCATGAGGAAATGATATGATTTGGCGATATGAGTCAGCTGCACCTTTCTTCATTCCCTGTCATGGACGACACCTTTCCTCATTCCCTGCTGGGCCGAAAGGAAACGGTATCATTTGGCGATAGGAGTCAGCTGCACCTTTCCTCATTCACTGTCACGCACTGTTGAGCCATTACGCGCTCGTCATCCATGTCAGCACGGGAAGGAGATCAACTCCTTGAGCTTGCAAATGACGGCAGGCTGAAAAGTATGTCTGACATAACATCTCTGCCGGCATTATGGATCAGAATCAAGGCTCAATATCCTGAGATAGTCAGGAAAGCACTGAAAACGTTGCTTCCATTTCCAACTTATCTCTGCAATGAATGCAACGAAAACTAAATTGCGGAATAGACTGGACATAAGGAACCCCGTTCAAGTATCGCTGTCTCCCATCACCACTCGATAGGACCGTCTTGAGCCCAGGGCTCCCACTGATTCAGCGATATTGGTGTGTTGCAATGATTTTATATGTTCATACGGGGAAAATATGTGCGGTGTGTTTAAAATCCAAACGTTACCTAAAACGTTATGATGCTATTGACTTATATAACCATACAACAATTACAGCACATAAACAGGCCATTTCTGCCCTTCTAGTTGTGCCGAACGCTACTCTCACCTTGCCCCACTGACCTGCATTCAGCCCATAACCCTCCATTCCTTTCCTGTCCATATACCTATCCATTTTAACTTTAAATGATAACATCGAACCTGCTTCTGCCACTTCTACTGGAAGTTCGTTCAACACTTACTTCAAGCTTCCCTGTCCTCCCCTGGTAATTGACTTATCGCTATATTCATGCGAGGAAAATATGTGCTGTGTGTTTAATATTATATTTGTTAGATAAACCCTTTTAGAAACGAAATTGAGTATATTAGCCATTTGTCACCGATATTCCGGTCCTGATTAACACCCCCCGCCCGAACAGAATCGCCAAAAACGATTTGTAGAGAGATAATCGGCACGTGCACGCATGCACAAGTCACATATGCGCACTGGTGCCCGCGCAAGGCTTCATGGTCATTGTAGTCTTTCTCGGGGTAAACCCAACGTATTTGACTGCTACTCTTGCCCGTTGGCAACCCTACCCATGCCCCCCACCCCGCCACCCCCAGATCGGCCAGTCCGCAAGAATATTGTCAATATGAAACTGGTCTGCAGTGCAAAAAAGGTTGGGAACCCCTGCTTTAATGAATTAATTTGTTTGAACAGTATGCAAGACATGTTTTTCACTGTATCTTGGTATATGTGACAATAATAAACCAATTTACCTATTTAGTTTTAACAAATTTGTGAGAGGTTTTTGAGTTTGTTACTGCTAGAATTTATAATAGTGAATCAGTTGATGTGGTACATTTAAATTTCCAAAGGTCTTCAATAGGGCACAATTAAGAGATTATTAAACCAAATTGGAGTACATTGTACTTGGGGTAATGTATTGGTATGTATTGAGGGTGATTTAATAGAAAACATTGAATAGAAACAAACAGGTTATTTTGAGGATGGCTACCAAGACTTTTAGGGTATCACAGGGATCAATGCTGAATCCCCACCCATTTACTTTTCATATCAATGATTTGGATGAGGGATGATATACGATATGGAGCAAAACTAGCGGTAGTGTGAGCTGTGAGGATGATGCAGTGGGCTTTGTGGGATATGGGGCTGCACAGAGTTAATGCCTTACAGCTCCTGGGTTCTATCCTGAATTCCATTGCTGACACGTTCTGCCTGTCACCATGTAGCTTCCTTTCACATCCCGAAAATGTACAGGTTGGTTGGCTGCCATAGATTGCCCCAAGGTGAGTGCTAGAATCTGGAGAAAAGTGATGAAAACAAAATAGGATGAGTGCAGGATTTATGTAAGTGCTTGATGACCAGTGTGGACCTGGTGTGTAAGGGTCCATAACTGAATGAATGTAGAAGGGCTTTGCAGATGGAATTTGATGGAGAAGAATACGTCCGGTAATCTGCATTGATGAAAAAAAAGCAGGGTACTTTAAGTGGGGAGAGGATGAAAATTATTGAAGTTCAGAGAGTCCTGGATGCTTTGTAAATTAATCACTGAACATAGAGGTGCACTAAGTAACAAGGTAGGCAAACAGGATACTGATCTTCATTGAAGAGGAATTTGAATACACAAATAAAGATGCCTTGGTACAACTATGTAGAAGACACAAGTGACTGTAGATGCTGAAATCTGGAGCAACAGATAATCTGCTGGAGGATTTCAGCAGATCAAGCAGCATCTGTGGGGGGGGGGGTGGACTTGTTAATGTAACAGATCAAAACCCTGGATCAGGACCTTGCATCAAATATATAGGACCCTGCTGAGGTGTTGTTGGAAAAGTTCATTGAATTGATTTCTGGGGTGCTAGGTTTGCAGGCATAACTTGAAGCTTCTCTACACATATTAGTTAGTATGCTTGTCCTCCTTATAACCATCCTTCCCTCCTTCATAGCATCTAATTTTCTGCACATGAACCAAGGTTAAAAATGCAGAGGTAATAAATACGGTGCATGAACACTTCTAGAACACCAGAATTTCTGTGCATTATTTTTAAAGGAGCCTCATAACAACCATCTTTTATATGGTTAACAATTTATTAATGTTCTGCTTGAAAAAGCTGTACCAATTTTACTATTAGCTAAATAAATATCTGAGTGTAACATTCTATTGTTGTGCAGATGTTAAATAACTTCCACTTCAGGGCCCAAAACTTTTGTAAAGAACAATTATAAAGTGTACAGAAGACATCAATCCAGTTCCATAAATCTTCACTGGAAGACACAGTCAGACAACCTTTCATCGTCATCGGGCGCTCCGGGTCAAGCTGAGAGACGGGGGAGGCTCCGCTGCCACTTCTAGCTGCCGGGGGCCCAGGCTGTCAATTGGGTCGGGCCCCAAAGCTGACACTTAATCCCGGATGGCCAGGCTCCTGGCTGAAACAAGTCCGTAAACCGAGTCACGGTTGTGGAGGTCTCCACTCCAGTCGAGCCTCAGGCTCGATTTCCGAGGTCAGCGGCGGAGGCCTCACTTCCGGCAGCTGTGGATAGCCACCAACGGGGCTTTACTGTGGTCGCTCCGGGGAAGCGTCTGGGGCACCTTGAGGTCTCCGACGTCACTTCAGTGTAGTCATCTGCTCCAGAGAGGTGCTGGTCGGAATGGGCCGCGTCTCCAAGCGCTCAGGCACGGTAGCAGACCGCGGGTCTCCGGGAATGTGGTGGGCCTCGGACCAGGCCTCGTTGGTCAGGTCCAGGTGCGGTCCAGAGTTGAAGAAGCAATTCTGGCGCGGTGATCTCCAGCTGGGTCAGTAGCTTCGCCAGGGTGTTGTTGATCTTGCTAGCTGTAGCAGATTGAAGGTTTAGAAGGGTTTCTCGGGTATAGGATAGTGTTGAGAGCAGTTTGCCGGTGCCATCTTGAAACTGAAGCGGGAGGTCACAGTGTCAAAAGTGGTGTCACATTAGACGGAGGAAACGGATGAGGTCCTCCATGACTGCTTTGAATCAGTGGACTGGTTTGTATTCAAGGACTCGGCAGCTAACCTCAATGAGTATGCCACAGCTGTCGTGGACTTTATCTGGAAATGCACGGAGGACTGTGTGTCTCGCAAGAAGATCCGGGTATTCCCTAACCGGAAACCTTGGATGAATTATGAGGTCAAGTGCCTTTTGAAGGCTAGAGCTGCAGCTTTTAGGTCCGGGGATACCAATCGCTACACAGAATCCAGGCGTGAACTCTGGAAAGCCATTAAGGGAGCCAAGAGGCAATATCAAGCCAAGTAGGAAGCCCAGCTAACCAGAGGGATGCCGGTAGTCTATGGCAGGGTCTAAATGAGATCACTGGGCGCAAAGAAAAGGCTGGGAATATCAATAACTGTGGCGCTTTTCTTCCTGATGAACTTAACGTATTCTACGCAAGATTCGAACAGAAGAGGAGCGTCCCGCTCCCTCCGGATGAACCGGACCTGGTGGCATCGAGATTCATCGTCAGTGGGGAGGACGTTAGAAGGACCTTCCTGAAGATAAATCCAAGGAAGGCGACGGGCCCAGATGGCGTCCCGGGAGGGGTTCTCCAGGCCAGTGCAAGCGAGCTAGCTGGAGAGTTTGCTGACATCTTCAACTGCTCCTTGCTTCAGTCTAAGATCCCCTCATGTTTTAAGAAGGCAACGATAATCCCGATGCTGAAGAAGAACAAGGTGGCATGCCTGAGTGACTATCGACCTGTCACTCTGACATCAATTGCTATGAAGTGCTTCAAGCGATTGGTTATGGCACACATCAACCACAGCCTACCGGTCAACCTCGACGCTTTGCAATTCGCCTTCCGGAGCAGCAGGTCAATGGCAGGTGCCATCCCTCTGGCCCTACATTCCTCCTTAGAACACCTGGAGAATAAAGACGCATATGTAAGGCTCCTTTTCATTGACTACAGCTCTGCCTTTAATACCATCATTCCAAATAAACTGATTCCTAAGCTCTGGAACCTGGGCCTTAGCACTCAGATTGCTGCTGGATCTACAACTTCCTCACAGACAGGACTCAGGCTGTAAAAATAGGGGACAAGCTCTCCTCTACAATCACTCTGAGCACCGGTGCCCCACAAGGCTGTGTACTCAGCCCCCTGCTGTACTCACTGTACACCCATGATTGTGCAGCCAAGTTTCCATCGAATTCAATATGTAAGTTTGCTGATGACACTGCAATTGTAAGCCGTATCTCGGGTAATGATGAGTTTGAGTACAGAGAGGAAATTAAGAACCCGGTGGCATGGTGCGAAGACAATAACCTGTCCCTCAACGTCAGCAAAACGAGGGAATTGGTTGTTGACTTCAGAAGGAGTAGCGGTCCGCACTACCCAATTTACATCGGTGTGCGCAAGTGGAACTGGTCAAAAGCTTTAAGTTCCTCAGGGTCAATATCACAAGTGATCTGACTTGGTCCAACCAAGCAGAGTCCGCTGCCAAGAAGGCCCACCAGCGCCTTTACTTCCTGAGAAAGCTGAAGAAATTTGGACGGTCCCCTAAAACCCTCACTAATTTTTATAGATGCACCGTAGAAAGCATTCTTCTAGGGTGCAACACAACCTGGTATGGAAGTTGTCCTGTCCAAGACCGGAAGAAGCTGCAGAAGATCGTGAACACGGCCCAGCACATCACACAAACCAATCTTCCGTCCTTGGACTCACTTTACACCGCATGCTGTCGGAGCAGTGCTGCCAGGATAATCAAGGACACGACCCACCCAGCCAACACACTTTTCGTCCCTCTTCCCTCCGGGAGAAGACTCAGGAGCTTGAAGACTCGTACAGCCAGATTTGGGAACAGCTTCTTTCCAACTGTGATAAGACTGCTGAACGGATCCTGACCCGGATCTGGGCCGTACCCTCCAAATATCCGGACCTGCCTCTCGTTTTTTTTTCACTACCTTACTTTCCATTTTTCTATTTTCTATTTATGATTTATAATTTAAATTCTTAATATTTACTATTGATTTGTACTCCAGGGAGCGCGAAGCACAGAATCAAATATCGCTAAGATGATTGTACGCTCTAGTATCAATTGTTTGGCGACAATAAAGTAAAGTAAAGTAAAGTAATCTGCCCATGTTTGGAAACAAAAGCATTCTGATGAATTTTTTTTGTAATGGTTCTGGTAACATTCAGGGTCTTTTCCAAGGTGACAAATTAAGTGGTTTGTAACTCTACACGTTGAAAGTCATACATTATAATCCTGTGCTATTGATGGGATATTCAGAACAGGCTGTTACAGCCACACACAGGACGTTAATGAAACTACAGGTGAAGGAGAGCTTTCACAAGGGAGTACATGATTTACCACACTGACTTCTTCCAGCAGATTGTTGCTCTAGATTTCAGCTTCTGCAGTCCCTCGTGTCTGCTAAAGCACAGACTTCTTCCTCTCTGCTAAGCCAGATCCTTGAATAAACGGAACTATGCCTGTGAAGGGTAATGACATATACAAGGGAGCAATAAGTTGTCTCATGTGACCAATATTGCCAAAAGCTGCCTCAAGGCATGCGAATGCATTACCATGATTAGTTGTATAGAGGACGGTGAAGAAGGTTACCTAAGGTTACAACGACATCTGGACAAACTGGTTCTGTGGACCAAGGGATGGTATATAGAGTTTAATATAGATAGATGCAAGTTGTTACATTTTAGTAAGACAAACCAGGGCAGGACTATACAGTAAGTGGCAGAGAGTTCTGTAGAACAGAAGGACCAAAGGTTGTAAGTACTTGGTGTCTTGAAGCTAATAGGTAGATACATATAGACTGGGTAGTGAAGAATATGTCTGCACACTGGCCTTCATTAATCAGAATATTGAGTTGAACAGTTGGAATGCCATGTTACAGCTATACAAGATGCTGCCATGGCCATACTTTAGGGCACTGCATGCAGTTCTGGTCACCCTTCTGTACAAAATTAAATTGGGAAGGGTATAAAAATTAGTTTACAACGATATTATCAAGGGTTGGGGGCTTGGGTTTTCAGCAGAGGCTGGATTGACTAGGGCTTATTTCACTAGAGCATAGTGGGCTGAGAGGTCGTCTTATGGAGGTTTAGATGAGGCATAGATAGATGAATAGCCACAGTGTTTTTAAAGGGGAGTCCAAAGCTATAAGTATAGGTTTAACGTGAAAGAGGCACATATTCACATGCAGGGTGTGAATATATGGAATGAGCTGCCAGAGGAAGTGGTAGAGGTGAATACAATAATGATACTTAAAAGGCACTTGGACAGGTATATGGACAAAAAGAGATATGGGCAAGTACTGCCAAATGGGACTAGCTCAATTAAGCAACTTGCTCAGATTAGATGTGTGGTCAAAGGGCTTGATTCCATGCTGTATAATTCTATGATTCTAGGTGCTGCTCTCAGAGTCACAACAACAAGAGCTTGTGCTTATAATGCCTCATTTATACAGACAAGATTCCAAGGCACAGTCACAGCCACAGTCCTGTAAGACCTTCCTGTTCATTTCTCACAGAGGAGACACAAAACAGGCACGGCTATCTCTACAAAAGGAGGAAATGCACGGAAATCCCTCAGGGAACTTGTTCACAGTCCTGCTTTGTTTAACTGAGTTGGAGTTCACTTTTGGAGACAGAAGAGACTGCAGATGCTAGAATCTGGTGCACTTTCCATTGTGGCAACAGACAAGTTAGGATAAAGGGAGAAAAATGGGAGGAACTTTTTTAAGGGCCTGGAGCCTCCACCAAGGCCATCTGTAGCAGTCAAAAAATAGTAAATACTTTGATAGTAAATCCAGGTTTTCTGTTACAAAAATTACAAAATAATACCCTGTAATTAGAGTTTTAAAGAAATAACGCTTCTAATGTGAAGATAAAGTGCGATATTGAGATATTTGAAGAGTAAAATCAACACTTCTATGTTTTGTAACTGCAAAACATTAAGAAAAAGATGGGAGCCCACAACGTGCAAGTCCTAGTTTGCTCTTTAACTGAAGCACATGCGCAACACAACGCAACGTCATGATGTATGCAATTCACTGATCCCTATATATAACCCACAAGGAATCATCCGAACAACAAGAATGCTCAATCAAACAATACAGTTACAATATTACTCAAATACTTCTTAACTGTGGCTAAGCCCAGCTCAAACGCCGTCTATAAATTTGCTAATGATACAACTACTGTTGGCAGAATTTCAGCTAGTTACAAGAGGGTATACAGGAGCGAGATACATCAGTTACTTGAGTGGTGTCACCCTCCATGTCAGTAAAACAAAAGAACTGATTGTGGACTTCAGAAAGGATAAGATGAGGGAATACTCGGTGGTCCTCATAGAGGGATCAGAAGTGAAAAGATTGAGCAATTTCCCGTTTCTGGGTCTCTTCTTCTTCTTCTTCTTCTTCTTCTCCGTCTTATTTTACGGTGGTTGGCACCCAGCTTAATGGTGAATTACCGCCACCTTCTGCTCCAGAGTGTGCAATAGACTAGCATTCTAAATCCCTTCATCCAATCACACACACACACACACACACACACACATACCCTAACCTACACTTTATCCTCCCATCTTTGGCCATCTTAGTACCCTATTTCTGCTAATCCATCATATCCTATAAAAAACCCCTGTACCCCTTAAGAAAGCTAAAAATACCCTGAACCTGTGCTCTCTCACCCATGCCCAGCAATCCTTTTAATGTGAATTCCTGTACCCCCAATTCCCTTAGATTAATTCTCATCACCTCTCTCTGTATCCCATACTTCCTGCAACTCAGAACTACATGTTTTACTGACTCCTCTTCCTGACATTCCTCACACAATCCTGTCTGGTGCTTCCCTATCATTTTCAATGTTTTGTTTAATGCACAGTGCCCCAGCCTTAACCTAGTCCACACAGTTTCCTCTCTTCTGTATCCACTACCTACCCTAGTAACCTGCAACATTTTATTGTATTTGATATAAATGCCTCCCTTTCCTCTCCCTGCCCCATCTTTCTTGCCACATTTCATTGATTTTTTTCCCAGATTATACGCTTAACCTCTGCTTTACTAATACTAATGTTTCTGGGTCTCATTATCTCTGAGGATCTAACCTGGACCCAACATATCGAAGCACCTACAAAGAAGGCACGACAGCAGCTTATTTCATTAGGTGTTTGAGGAGACTTTGTACATCAACAAAAACACTTACAGATTTCTACAGATGTATTGTGGAGATCAATCTAACTGGCTTCATCACTACCTGGTATAGTGGGGGGGGGGGGGGGGTTCTACTGCACAAGACCAAAATAAGCTGCAGAGAGTTGTAAACTTAGTCTGCTCTACAATGTATACCAGGCTCCGTAGTATCCAGGACATCATCAAGGAGCAATGCCTTAAAAAAGTGGCGTCCCATTTAGGACCCCCATCACCCAGGTCATGCCTTGTCTCATTGCTACAATCAGGAAGGAGGTAGAGAAGCTTGAAAGCACATACTCAACAATTCAAGAACAGCTTCTTCCCCTCTGCCATCTGATTTCTAAATGGACATTGAACCCATGAACACTACCACACTATTTATTTTATTTCTATTTTTGCACTACTTATTTCATGTAGTTATTACATATATTATAACTATTATATTATATATAAACTTACTCTAATTCAATTTTTTCTATTATCATGTGTTGCATTGTACTGCTGCCTCAAAACAACAAATTTCATGACATATGCTAGTGATATTAAACCTGATTCTCATTCTGATTTTGATTCTGAAATATTAAATACACAACACTCCTCCCTGCTTGACTATAAGCTCCAACTCAATAAGGAAGGCACCTCAACTATATACACAGTATATTATATAGCACAATTACCACACAGACAACCACAGCATAGTAGATTTTAAATTGTGCCATTCAGGCCTAAAGATTTAATTGCTGTGAAGGATTTCGTACTCTTGTGGGATAACATCTTTCCTGACAAGGGAGGTCACACTGCTTAGTAGGTGAGACTTGTAACTGAAAACAGTCTCATCTTCTGGGGCCTCCTCTGTGGTGGGTGTAGGAGTTGAATCTGAGACTGCAGGAAGTGTTTCTGACAGATCAGAATATCTTTCTTCTCCTTTTCTCAGATTTTCTCTCTGGATTTACTTCGATCCTTGCTTCTTCCCTTTTCAACTACTTGTCCTTCTTTTTCTCACCTTTCTTTTCTAGTTTCTTAAATTTGCTAATTTCTCCAGAAATTAGGTCTTGTTTATCTCTTTCATTTTCATAGCTCTGTGTAATCCTCTTTCTTTTCATTTTTGTTCTTTCTAGTTTGTGCATCTTGATCTTGGGAAGGTGCATTTAGTTCACTGGAGTATTCTCTTGTTTATTCATTCTGCTGCTCCCTTTATAATCTTATTTCTCCTCTTGATTTCTTCATCCACAACATCATCTGTCAAATCCTCAGTTTTTGTATCCCCATTGACTCCTTTTTTTTTCTCGCCTTTCATTCAACCAGCTGGGCTTTGGTCTTTGTATCTATTTTTACAAGCAACTTCTTATTTCCCATTTGAAGTTCGTGCAATAACATTAATGCATGCAGAGTAGATTCTGGTTCTCTATACTCGCAAAAGCCAATTGCTTGCAACTTTCCTGAAGCTCCTTCAACTCTCTTCCAGCTTAAAGCCAAATCACATTTCACAAGTAGCTGCCTGATTAACATCTCAGAGGCTTTCTCAGATACGTTGCCTACAAAAACTGTTGTCATTGGACCACTGTTTTCACAGTTCCTCTGAACAACATAGACCTTCCTTGGTCTAACATGCTTTCAAACTAGTGGTGGGAGGTTGGCACCAACACAACAGCTCATGGTGTACAGCATAAAGACAGATGTGGCATCATCCAGTACCTTTTTAATTCACTTTCAGTTAACCCTATTGCAGGGGAAGTGGCACGCAGATAGTGGATAGATCTCCAATCAAGTTGTAGTTGTCTCAGCCAAGCATAACCCCACAATGCTGGTCCTTCTGTTTTTTCCACAAACAAGCCCAAAGTAGCTTGTTAGTTGTACTATTTCACTGTTATGGATGTTAGTCCCACAGGAGTTATCTTTCTTCCAATTTACTCTAAGCTCTTCATTGGATATCTGCAGACTTCTGTTCAGTATCTTTGAAATGCTGTTCAAACTCATTTTGTGAAATGACTGAAACAGCTGAGCTAGTATCCAATTCCATTTTAATTAACTTGCCATTCACTTCTGGTGTAAGCCATACTGCTTGTTAGTTTTCACATTGTAAATCTCAAGAGAACCCAGTCCTACATCATTCTCATCATTATCAGATTTTTCATCAACATTTCAGATTAGTGCTCTTTTTGAAACTGCAAATTGACTTTTTAGCTTTTTATCTTCCCTATGCAGTCCATTTATTTTGTCTGCCTAAAATACTGTTTATATGTGTCCTACTTTGTTGCAATTTCTGCAAGCTTTGCCTGTAAATCTGCATTGGTCTGCTAAGTGTATGTGAGCCCCTACCAGACTGGCTTTTGATCCTACATTGCAATTTTGTTCATACTCACTTTCATTCCTGAGTGCAATTCAATTGCATCTCTATCTGCTGTTTCCATTGATACAGCTATTTCAACTGCTCTTTTATATTTAAGTAGTGCTTCAGTTAGGAACTGTTTTTGAATGCTTTCTTCTAAGATTCCTCAAATTAAATGATCTCTCAGTGCATCATTAAGCCCATTACTGTACTGACAATGCTCAGACAACTTCTTCAATTCAGCCACATGCACTGAAATGGACTCCCCTTCCTTTTGATTCCATTTCTGAAACGTGAAAAGTTCTGCAATCAACAATGGTTTCTGTTCCAGATGTTCCTGCATTACTTTCACAATATCTGCAAAGCTTATTTCAGCTGATTTCTTTGGAGCAGGCAAACTTCTTAGCAAACTGTATTCTTTCCCACCCAATGCACTCAGCTGAACTGATACTTGTTTCTCATTGGCTCTTCCAATTGCTTTAAAATAGTGCTTAATTTTCTCAATATACAAATTCCAGTTATCTGTTGTGTAATCAAACATGTCAATCATTCCAATGTAGCCTCCCTGTTCTGTTATTATTATGATTATCACACAGCACTTCACGTTTAGGAACCTGTGAATTTTCCATTTTTTGCCTTTGATTTTAACTGGATCGCCTTTCCCCTTACAAAGAAAACATGCTGCTCCAAAGAAGGGAAAAAAGCGCGTGTTTTTTTTGAAAACTTGAACCTTTCACGGCGCTTCAAGAGGTGGGTAGTCATCTCAAGTTTGTTTAAAAAAACCTCCTCACCACTGTTATGTTTGTAACTCCAAAACATAAAATTATTTTGAAGAAAAAGATGTGAGCCCAAGAGATGTGAGTCTTAGATTGTTCTTTATTCTAAGCGAGGCACACGTGTATCACACGGTAGTGTCATGACATATACAATTTACTTTTCCCTACCTAAAACCACAATGCATCATCTAAACAAACAAGAATGTTCAATCAAACAATACATTTACAATATTGATTAAAATACTCTTGAAATATTAAATACACAACAGCCACTATTTAAAAGGACCAGAACAAACCTTGTCATCAAAATATACTATGCCAGACTGTCCCCGAAGAGGATGTACGGTTATAAATTATCTGCAAATAAATGTCTAATGGAATAAAAAGCAAATTTCCTCTGGTACAACCAAGGGAAGTTCAGAGGCAGACTGCCACCTATAATGACTCGTCCCTTTTAATGAATATCTCTGACTTGGCAGGTGATGAGGAGAAACAACAATAAAGCCCCTTTGACATCTGCTCGAGTAATTTACTTCCCAGGATGAGTAACTGTTTCTCAACCAAGTTACAACAATTTATTTTCCTTACAATTCTGCAAATACTCCATTCAATCTGTAGGTCACTCACAGCAACCAATATATTCACCCTCCCTCACGGCTAACATTTCAATCTCATCTTTCATAACCCCTTAAAATCTCCTTCAAGACAGCCATGCCCTGTTTAAAGTGGTTCTATATTGGCACTGAAAAATATCCCCATTTAGAAAGGACTCCACCACAGTCTTGAGCACAAAGGTTCAACATGATTCTCCAGTGCAACGATGTAGAAGGTCTATAATCCAGATGCATAATTTTCTCATAATTCCAAACATGAGGGAGTTCTGTACACTTTCCAGATTATTGTTTGACATTCGAAGCTACAGCAGCATGTTATGTGGCTGTTATCATATTACTAACATTGGCAGTTCACCATGTACAAGCTGGCTGCCAATTTTCAGTCAAAAAAAGACAGTGACAACACTCTATAAATTCTTAGCTGACCGCCAGGAGTTTTATGATAGAGTCAAAGAGTCACGTAGCACAGAAGCAGTCATTTAGTCTACATGTCCACTTTTAAGAACCTGGAGACTGACACAACTAGGACCTCTGTTCCTAATTCCTCTCTCAGGCCCTACCATTTGCAATGAACATCCCCCCCGCCCCCATCAGACTTCTCAAAATGCATCATTTTACACATATTGAGATTAAATTCCACCTGCCAATATTCTGTGCGGTCTATTGTCTGATCCATATGGTTCTGTAAGCTAAGACTATCCTCTTCACTATCAACAAAACCATCGTTTATGAGAATGTCATGAGAATGTGAATATAAATATGCATAGCTGTATATAAGCTTTTCTTTCAATAAACGATTTTTAAAAATCAAACTGTGTATTGCAGAGGAGTGTTAATTTTAGAAACACTAGAGATTCCGCAGTTGTTGGAAATCACAAGTAACACACGCAAAATTCTGGAGGAAATCAGCAAGTCAGGTGACATGTATGGAAATGAATAAAACAGTCGCCATTTTGAGCCGAGACCCTTCTTCAGGAGTGGAAAGGAAGTGGGAAGACACCAGAATAAAAAGGTGAAGTGAGGGGAAAGAGGACTACCAAGAGGATGATAGGTGAAAAGTGAAGCCAGGATGGTGGGAAAGGAAAAGGGCTAGAGAAGAAGGAATCTGATAGGAGAGGAGAGTGGACCATGGGAGAAAGGGAAGAAGGCGGGGCACTGTGGGAGTTGATAGGCAGGTGAGGAGAAGAGGTAAGAGCCCAGAGTGGGGAACAGAAGAAGAGGTTAAGGGTGAGGGAACAAAATTACCAGAACAAAAAATAGCATTTAGAACCTAATAAGCTTTCCTTAGGCATCTCTGTAGGAAATTCTGTTCCCATAAATTTATGGTTTCCTCAAGGGCCTATCATCTGACAAATACCTTTAAACTTTTGAGGGTTTAATTACTTGGTGTGCATCCAGAAAGAAATAAGCTCAGTCCCGTGGATCTGGCATGTGACGTGGCGTGTTCTTGGAGCACTGTGTCGTCATAGTTTCCAGACTTTAACTGGGAGCGAACATTGTTGGTTTGTCTCCAGGGCACAGCAGTCTATTTAGACTACAACTACATCTCTCGCCCCTTGCGGCAGTTTGGACCCAGAAATGATAAAATAAAGGGCATTAATAAAATAAATACCTGATTATCATCTATATTTAAAATAATAAAAGATGAGTTTTTAATAAAATGTTCATTCAGTACACTAGGGCTGGGAGTGTTTGGGTGAAGTAGTGATAGACAAGGACAAATATTAAAAGATCAATGTAGAATAAGGCAAAATCGAGGTTTATTACATCCATTTCACACTGGTTACTTTGCTCTGTTAAAACCTGACAGAACTGTGAAGCAGTGCCAACTTTCCACCCTTTTATTGAAATAGAGGGACTCTAAGTATCCACAGCCAATCTCGTATAATTTGGATCAATTCCAGCAGTGACAGATCTTTTACTCGTCGGGCAGTGCAACGCGGCAGATTTAAAAGGGCAGACATCCTGCTTCGGGTTTGATTCGAAGAAGGAGTCTGAGAGTCTGAGTGGGAGTGCCGAGAAAGATATTTTTGAAATTTTCGTTATTTTTTTTTCTCCAACGGCGTTCTGAGAGGCGGGACTGCGCAGGCGTGTGACGTCGGGCTGTGCAGCGCGGCAGATTTAAAAGGAACAGAGCCTCATAGAGCGGGCAGCGTAGTTTGCGGGCTGCGGAGTGAGCCGGGAGCAGAGTGAAGACTTAAGGGCTTCGGCTCAATGGGCTTAGGCGGAAACAGGCGAGGCGAGGGAGGTTTGGCATTCATTTTCTGTTGTTATTTGAGGAGAGGGGCAGTATGAGTGTGAGGGCAGTTTGCTGTTCTCGGTGTCGGATGTGGGAGGCCCTGGAGTCTACAAGCCTCCCGGACGTCTACATCTGCACCAAGTGCATCGAGATGCAGCTCCTAAGGGACCGCATTACGGAACTGGAGCTGCAGCTCGATGACCTTCGTCTGGTCAGGGAGAGTGAGGAGGTGATAGAGAGGAGTTGCAGGCAGGTGGTCACGCCAGGGCCACGGGAGGCAGATAAGTGGGTCACGGTTAGGAGGGGGAAGGGGAAAGGTCAGGTAATAGGGAGTACCCGGTGGCTGTGCCCATTAACAATAGGTACTCCTGTTTGAGTACTGTTGGGGGGGACAGCTTACCCGGGAGAAGCGACAGTGGCCGTGCCTCCGGCACAGAGTCCGGCCCTGTAGCTCAGAAGGGTAGGGCAAGGAAGAGGAGGGCAGTTGTGATAGGGGACTCGATAGTAAGGGGGTCAGATAGGCGATTCTGTGGACGCAGTCCAGAGACCCGGATGGTAGTTTGCCTCCCTGGTGCCAGGGTCCGGGATATTTCTGATCGTGTCCAAGATATCCTGAAGTGGGAGGGTGAGGAGCCAGAGGTCATGGTACATATAGGTACCAATGACATAGGTAGGAAAAGGGATGAGGTCCTGAAAGGAGAATATAGGGAGCTAGGAAGGGAGTTGAGAAAAAGGACCGCAAAGGTAGTAATCTCAGGATTACTGCCTGTGCCACGCGACAGTGAGAGTAGGAATGCGATGAGGTGGAGGATAAATGCGTGGCTGAGGGATTGGAGCAGGGGGCAGGGATTCAAGTTTTTGGATCATTGGGACCTCTTTTGGCGCAGGCGTGACCTATACAAAAAGGACGGGTTGCACTTGAATCCTAGGGGGACCAATATCCTGGCAGGGAGATTAGCGGGGGCTACTGAGGTGACTTTAAACTAGAATGGTTGGGGGGTGGGAATCAAATTAAAGAGGCTAGGCGAGAGGAGGTTAGTTCACAACAGGGGGATGGGAACAAGTGCAGAGAGGCAGAGGGGTGTAAAGTGAGGGTAGAAACAAAAAGTATTAAGGAGAAAAGTAAAAGTGGCAGGCCGACAAATCCAGGGCAAGCATTAAAAAGGGCCACTTTTCAGCATAATTGTATAAGGGCTAAGAGAGATGAAAAAGAGCACCTGAAGGCTTTGTGTGTCAATGCAAGGAGCATTCGTAATAAGGTGGATGAATTGAAAGTGCAGATTGTTATTAATGATTATGATATAGTTGGGATCACAGAGACATGGCTCCAGGGTGACCAGGGATGGGAGCTCAACGTTCAGGGATATTCAATATTCAGGAGGGATAGACATGAAGGAAGGGGAGGTGGGGTGACGTTGCTGGTTAAAGAAGAGATTAACACAATAGAAAGGAAGGACATAAGCCGAGAAGATGTGGAATCGATATGGGTAGAGCTGCGTAACACTAAGGGGCAGAAGACGCTGGTGGGAGTTGTGTACAGTCCACCTAACAGTAGTAGTGAGGTCGGAGATGGTATTAAACAGGAAATTAGAAATGTGTGCAATAAAGGAACAGCAGTTATAATGGGTGACTTCAATCTACATATAGATTGGGTGAACCAAATTGGTAAAGGTGCTGAGGAAGAGGATTTCTTGGAATGTATGCCGGATGGTTTTTTGAACCAACATGTCGAGGAACCGACTAGAGAGCAGGCTATTCTGGACTGGGTTTTGAGCAATGAGGAAGGGTTAATTAGCAATCTTGTCGTGAGAGGCCCCTTGGGTAAGAGTGACCATAATATAGTGGAATTCTTCATTGAGATGGAGAGTGACATAGTTAATTCAGAAACAAAAGTTCTGAACTTAAAGAGGGGTAACTTTGAAGGTATGAGATGTGAATTAGCTAAGATAGACTGGCAAATGACACTTAAAGGATTGACGGTGGATATGCAATGGCAAGCATTTAAAGGTTGCATGGATGAACTGCAACAAATGTTCATCCCAGTTTGGCAAAAGAATAAATCAAGGAAGGTAGTGCACCCGTGGCTGACAAGAGAAATTAGGGATAGTATCAATTCCAAAGAAGAAGCATACAAATTAGCCAGAGAAAGTGGCTCACCTGAGGACTGGGAGAAATTCAGAGTTCAGCAGAGGAGGACAAAGGGCTTAATTAGGAAAGGGAAAAAAGATTATGAGAGAAAACTGGCAGGCAACATAAAAATGGACTGTAAAAGCTTTTATAGATATGTAAAAAGGAAAAGACTGGTAAAGACAAATGTAGGTCCCCTGCAGACAGAAACAGGTGAATTGATTATGGGGAGCAAGGACATGGCAGACCAATTGAATAATTACTTTGGTTCTGTCTTCACTAAGGAGGACATAAATAATCTTCCAGAAATAGTAGGGGACAGAGGGTCCAGTGAGATGGAGGAACTGAGCGAAATAAATGTTAGTAGGGAAGTGGTGTTAGGTAAATTGAAGGGATTGAAGGCAGATAAATCCCCAGGGCCAGATGGTCTGCATCCCAGGGTGCTTAAGGAAGTAGCCCAAGAAATAGTGGATGCATTAGTGATAATTTTTCAAAACTCGCTAGATTCTGGACTAGTTCCTGAGGATTGGAGGGTGGCTAATGTAACTCCACTTTTTAAAAAAGGAGGGAGAGAGAAACCGGGGAATTATAGACCGGTTAGCCTAACGTCGGTGGTGGGGAAACTGCTGGAGTCAGTTATCAAGGATGTGATAACAGCACATTTGGAAAGCGGTGAAATGATCGGACAAAGTCAGTATGGATTTGTGAAAGGAAAATCATGTCTGACAAATCTCATAGAATTTTTTGAGGATGTAACTAGTAGAGTGGATAGGGGAGAACCAGTGGATGTGGTATATTTGGATTTTCAGAAGGCTTTTGACAAGGTCCCACACAGGAGATTAGTGTGCAAATTTAAAGCACACGGTATTGGGGGTAAGGTATTGGTGTGGGTGGAGAGTTGGTTAGCAGACGGGAAGCAAAGAGTGGGAATAAACGGGACCTTTTCAGAATGGCAGGTGGTGACTAGTGGGGTACCGCAAGGCTCAGTGCTGGGACCCCAGTTGTTTACAATATATATTAATGACTTGGATGAGGGAATTAAATGCAGCATCTCCAAGTTTACGGATGACACGAAGCTGGGTGGCAGTGTTAGCTGTGAGGAGGATGCTAAGAGGATGCAGGGTGACTTGGATAGGTTGGGTGAGTGGGCAAATTCATGGCAGATGCAATTTAATGTGGATAAATGTGAAGTTATCCACTTTGGTGGCAAAAATAGGAAAACAGATTATTATCTGAATGGTGGCCGATTAGGAAAAGGGGAGGTGCAACGAGACCTGGGTGTCATTATACACCGGTCATTGAAAGTGGGCATGCAGGTACAGCAGGCGGTGAAAAAGGCGAATGGTATGCTGGCATTTATAGCGAGAGGATTTGAGTACAGGAGCAGGGAGGTACTACTGCAGTTGTACAAGGCCTTGGTGAGACCACACCTGGAGTATTGTGTGCAGTTTTGGTCCCCTAATCTGAGGAAAGACATCCTTGCCATAGAGGGAGTACAGAGAAGGTTCACCAGATTGATTCCTGGGATGGCAGGACTTTCATATGAAGAAAGACTGGATGAACTGGGCTTGTACTCGTTGGAATTTAGAAGATTGAGGGGGGATCTGATTGAAACGTATAAGATCCTAAAGGGATTGGACAGGCTAGATGCAGGAAGATTGTTCCCGATGTTGGGGAAGTCTAGAACGAGGGGTCACAGTTTGAGGATAGAGGGGAAGCCTTTTAGGACCGAGATTAGGAAAAACTTCTTCACACAGAGAGTGGTGAATCTGTGGAATTCTCTGCCACAGGAAACAGTTGAGGCCAGTTCATTGGCTATATTTAAGAGGGAGTTAGATATGGCCCTTGTGGCTACGGGGGTCAGGGGGTATGGAGGGAAGGCTGGGGCGGTGTTCTGAGTTGGATGATCAGCCATGATCATAATAAATGGCGGTGCAGGCTCGAAGGGCCGAATGGCCTACTCCTGCACCTATTTTCTATGTTTCTATATTTCTATATACTCGTCAATGAAATCAACCAACTTATTTTAATCAGTGATCTTCAATGAAAGGTGTCAATTTTTCTGCAGTTCAAACAGAAACTGCAGGATGAGTAAGCTGACTACCATACCAAACCACCAAACACATCTTTCCCTCCTTCGCCATTTTCTGCTATATGGAGGATTGCTCCCTACGCAACTAACTCCCTTGCCCATTCATCCCTCCCCATTGATCTCCTTCCTGGCACTTACCCTTGCAGGTGGAACAAGTGCTACACCTGCCCCTCCACCTCCTCCCTCACTACTACTCAGGGCCCCAAACAGGTCTTCCAGGTGAGGCGACACTTCACCTGTGAGTCTGTCGGGTTCATATACTGTGTTCAGTACTCCCGGCGTGGCCTCCTATATATCGGTGAGACCCAACATGGATTGGGCAGAGCATCTATGCTCTGTCTGCCAAAACAAGCAGGATCTCCCAGTGGCCAACCATTTTAATTCCACTTCCCATTCCCACTTCAATATGTCCATCCATTGCTTCCTCAGCTGTCGTGACTTAGGACGGAGGAACAACACCTTATTTGGCTAACCTCCAACCTGCTGGCACGAATATCGATTTCTCAGACTTCCAGAAATGCCTTCCCTCCCAATTCACCATTTCCCATCCCCTTTTCCCTGACTCATGTTAGCTCCTTGCCCACCCATCGCCTCCCTCTGGTGTTCCCCCACCCCCGCTTTTTTCTTTCTTCCATGGCTTTCTGTCTCTTTCACCAAACAACTTCCTAGCTCTTTGCTTCATCCCTCCCCCTTCAAGTTTCACCTATTGCCTGCTGTTTCTCTCTCCCCACCCCAACTTTCATATCTACTCCTCAGATTTTTTTTCTCCAGTCCTGCCGATGAGTTTCTGCTCAAAACGTCAACTGTACATTTTTCCATAGATGCTGCCTGGCCTGCTGAGTTTCTCCAGCATTTCGTGTGTGTTGCTCATATTTCCAGCATCTGCAGACTTTCTCTTGTTGGAAGCTGACTTCCATTCCAGCCATAACTAAATAAATTAATATTCAATGCTGGCAAGGACTTTGTGGAGTAAACATTAATTACAAACTCTCTGAAGGGCATTTGTAGTCTATCTTTACTCCAATGAGAACTAAGAAGAGCCTTTGAAATTACTGTTGTCTAGAATGTAGAATATTATATTTATAGAGTTGTACAAGGCAAAAAAAAAAGGCCATTTGGCCTCTCATGTCTATTCTGACTATCATGCCAATCTATACTAATCCCACTTGCTGGCATATTCCTCTATATCTTTCTCATTCAAGTACCTCTACAGGTATTATTTAAATGCCTCCACTACCTCCTCTAGCAACTTACTCCTGATGTCCATTACTCTCTGTGTGAAAAAATTAGCCCTCAGATCCCTGATAAACCTTCTCTCCTACACACCTAAAATGAATATCCTCTAGTTTGAGAAACCCTATCACAGAAACAGACTTTGGCTATCTACAAAATGCTGGAGGAACTCAGCAGGTCAGACAGCATCTATGAAGAAAAATATACAGTCAACATTTCAGGCCAAGAGCCTTTGGCTGCAAAGGGATCTAGGAATAGAGGTTAATAATTCATTGAAAGTGGCATCACAGGTAGATAGGATTGTAAAGAAAGTTTTTGGCACATTGGCCTTCATAAATCAATATATTGAGTACAGGAGTGGGATGTTATGTTGAAGTTGTATAAGACTTTGGTGAGGCCGAATTTGGAGTATTGTGTGCAGTTTTGGTCCATCTACCTACAGGAAAGATGTAAACAAGGTTGAAAGAGTACAAAGAAAATTTACCAAGTCTGGAGGACCTGTGTTATAAGGGAAGATTGAATATGTTAGGACTGTATTTTTTAGAACATAGAAGTCTGAGAGAATATTTGACAGAAATATACAAAATTATGAGAGGTATAGAGAGGGTAAATGTAAGCAGGCTTCTTTTACTGAGGTTGGGTGGGACTACAATCAAAGGTCATGAGTTTAAGGGGAACATAAGCAGAAACTTCTTCACTCAGATGGTTATGAGCTGCCAGCACAAATGGTGCCTGTGAGCTCGATTTCAACATTTAAGAGAAATTTGGACAGGTACGTTGATAGTAGGGATGTGGAGAGCTATGGTCCCGGTGCAGGTCGATGGGAGTAGACAGATTAAGTGGTTTTGGCATGGATTAGATGGGCGAAAGGTCCTGATACTGTGCTGTACTTCTCTGTGACTCTATGACTCTATGGCTGCTTTTCCCGTCCATAGATGCTGTCTGACATGCTGAATTCATCCATCATTTTGTGCGCTGCTGAAGACTTCTGCAGTCTGCAGAATCTCTTGTGACTCTAGCTATCTACCTTGTCTTTGCCTCTCATAACTTTGCTTTAACTCTGTTATGTCACCTCTCAGTGTCTTTCAACCAAGGGAAAGCAGTCCCAGTTTATCCAATCTCCCCTTATAACTCAAGCACCCCAATTAAAGCAAAATCTTTATGAACTTTTCCTGCACCTTCTCTAGCTGAATCACATCCTTCCCATAGTCTGGTGACAAGAACAGCATACAATATTGCCAAGTATGACCTAGTCAACATTTCATTCTACAGTAACATAACATCCCAACTCCTCTACGTAATGCCTCAAATGATGAAGGTGAACATGCCATAGACCTTCATCGCCATCCTGTACAGTTGTGTTGCTACTTCAGAGAACTACTGACTCTCTTTTCAAAAGTGACCCCTACAATATATGTCCTGTCCCTGTTTAACTTCCCAAAATGCATCATTTCATATTTGTCTGAATTAATTCCCTTACCCACCTTTCCCAGTTGATCCAGATTTAGGTGTAAACTTGGGCAACCTTCTTTACTGTCCACTCAACCACCAATTTTGGTGTCATCTGCAAACTTACTAATCATGCCACCTATATTCTCATCCAGATAATTAATTTATCTGACAACCAACAGGGGACCCGGCACTGATCTCTGCTGAACTCCAATAGTCACCGTCCTTGAATCTGAAAACCAGCCTGCCACCGCCACGTTCTATATGATAACACCAAGCCACTTTTGCATCTAAAGGTCTAGCTCATGCTAGATCCCATGAGTTCTAACCTTCCAGATCAGCCTATCATATAGACTTTGTCAAAGAAGTGCATGTCAACAATGACACTGTCCTCATCATTCCTCTTGGTCACCTCATATAAAACTTCAGCAAATTTGAGAGACAGATGATCACCATGGCTATTCCTAATCAGTCCTTGGTTTCCAGATGCAAATAAATCCTGTCTCTCCGAAGCCCGACTAATAACTTCCCCATCACTGATGCAAGGCTCATCAATCTGTAGTTCTCTGGCTTAACCCTGCTGCCCTTCTTAAATAAAGGCCCAACATTAGCAATCCTACAGTCTTCCGGTACTTCACACATGGTGAATAAAAGTTCCTTCTTCCAGGAATACAGAAGGTCCCTGTGTGTTTGAATATAATAAGTAAAATATTCACAAGATCACAAGACAAAGGAGCAGAAGTAAGCCATTCGGCTCATCAAGTCTGCTTCACCACTCCACCATGAGCTAAACTATTCTCCCATCTAGTTCCAGTTTCTGGCTTTTTCCCCATATCCCTTGATACCCTGACTAATTAGATACCTATCAATCTCCTCCTTAAACACCCTCAATGATCAGGCCTCCACAGCTGTATGTGGCAACGAATTCCACAAATCCACGACCCTCTGGCTAAAAAAATTTCTCCTCATCTCTGTTTTAAATAGGTACCCTCTAACTCTAAGACTGTGACCTCTTGTCCTGGACTCACCCACCAAGGGAAACAGCCTTTCCACATCTACTCTGTCCAACCCTTTCAACATTCGAAATGTTTCTATGAGATCCCCTCTCATTCTTCTATACTCTAATGAATACAGTCCAAGAGCCAACAAACGCTCCTTATATATTAGCCCCTGCATTCCAGGAATCATCCTCATAAATCTTCTCTGAACTCTCTCCAACATCAGTACACCCCTTCTAAGATAGGGGGCCCAACTGCACAAAGTATTCCAAATGAGGTCTCATCAGTGCCCCATAGAGCCTCACCAACATCTCCTTACTCTTATACACTATTCCTCTTGAAATTAATGCCAACATAGCATTCGCTTTCCTTACTGCTGATCCAACCTGGTGGTTAACCTTTAGGGTATCCTTCACGAGGACCCCCAAGTCCCTTTGCACTTCCAATTTTTGAATTTTCTTCCCATCTAAATAATAATCTGCCCAATTATTTCTTCTTCCAAAATGTACAACTGTACATTTCTCAACATTGTATCTCATCTTCCATTTCTTTGCCCACTCTCCTAAACTGACCAAGTTTCTCTGCAACCTTGCTGTTTCTTCAACACTTCCTGCTCCTCCACCTATCTTGGTGTCATCCATAAACTTAGCAACAAAACCATTTAATCCATAATTTAAATCATCGATATACATTATAAAAAGAAGTGGCCCCAACACCGACCCCTGCGGAACACCACTAGTAACCTGTAACCAATCAGAATAGGATCCTTTTGTTCCCACCCTTTGATTTCTGTCTATCAGCCAATGCTCCACCCATTTCAATATCTTTCCTGTAATTCCATGGGTTCTCATCTTATTAAGCAGCCTCTTATGTGGCACTTTATCGAAGGCCTTTTGAAAACCCAAATACACAACATCCACAGCCTCTCCCTTGTCAATCTTATTTGAGATTACCTCAAAAAATTCCAATAGGTTGGTGGGGCAGGATCTTCCTTTCATGAAACCATGCTGGCTTGGGCCTATCTTGCCATGCGCCTCGAGGTATTTCATAACCTCGTCCTTGAGGATCGACTCCAATAACTTTTCAACTACCGATGTCAGACTAATAGATCTGTAATTTTCTTTTTGCTGCCTCCCTCCTTTCTTAAACAGCAGAACTACATTTGCGACCTTCCAATCCTCCGGAACCATGCCAGAGTCTATTGATCCCTGGAAGATCATTTCCAATGCCTCCACATTCTCCAAAGCCACCTCCTTCAGAACCCATGAGTGCACCTCATCCGGTCCGGGAGACTTATCTATTCTTAGTCCACTTAGCTTCCCAGGCACTTTCTCTCTAGTAACCTTGACTGTACCTAATTCTATTCCCTGAGACCTCTGGCTATCAGGTATGTTGCTAATGTCTTCCACTATGAAGACCGATGCAAAATACTCATTCAGTTCCTCTGCCATCTCTTTGTTACCCATTATAATTTCTCCAGCATCATTTTCAATCGGTCCCATATCTACCCGTGTCACTCTTTTAACCTTCATATATTTTTTTAAAAACTCTTTAGTATCCTTTTTTATGTTAATTGCCAACTTCCTTTCATAATTCATCTTTTCTTTCCTAATGACTTTCTTATATTGCAACATCTACATCTTCAATGAAATTAGAACTCAAACCTAGATTTAGTTGGCAAGCTGCCTCATATTGCATTCATGTTTTATCCAGTTTGAAAAGTTCCCACATCTAGCAAGAACATTATGTCCATGCACAAAATGAAATACTAACCATCGGAATTCTAGATGGGTTGGATTATTAGCATAATATTCAATGGAGGCTGGTCCCAGGAGCAAAGAATGTTTGTAAGTATCTCAAGGTAACAGGAAAATGAACAGTTAATAATTGTTAGTTTGGAAAACTGTTTTCTCTCTCAGAGGGAGAAACTCTCACAAATACAACACTGAAAAATATTGTGATATACGGTTGCTGATTTTCTATGCGCTTATTTTGATTAGATTTTCTGAAATGTATTCTCTCAAAGTGCTATTTGTTGCTTGAAGATCACAGAATCAGACATATTTTAAATGCAGTACTGTATTTTTATGAATAAGTCCCATTAATTTGAGTACTTGTGACTCCGTTATGTCAGAAGAGGTACCTACTGTCTCATCTGATCAAAAAGAAAAATTGATTTTATGTTCTGTTGATATTGCTAAGTATTCTATAGGCAACAAATACAGAGCTGGTCAGGGCTCTGAGTTTACACAGAGGTTAGGCTATTCAAAACCACATTTAAAGTCAACAGAAATTTCAGAAAATTCACTTTCTTTGATTGTAATTTTTCTCATCTGAATTAGAGTACAATCCAAACATAGGTTAACAAAATACCTACAATACTTGAAAGCTATTATTGCTTGAGATTAAACATGGGTTTGGTGCAAAGAGCTAATGTCTTACGTTGCAGGTGACTGGTGATCCCTTTCTGTTTACCAAACACGGCAATGCATTGACACAACTTGCTTTAGAATATAGCACTATGTCAAGAAAGCAGGTGTATGGGCAATTATCAGAACAATCAGAGAAGCTAGCATTTATTAAACTCTTCATCACATGGAAATGCCATCTACAATGCAATCCAACTAATCAATTTTGGAGTATGGTAATTATTATTGCAAAAGCATTCAGCTTTCAAGTCACAAAATTCTAAAGAAAAATGGAAAAGTGGAAATTTTGGGCAGAACACCAAAAGTACACCTCTTCAGATAACATGATGAGATATTTTATGCTCACCGGAGGAAACAGACAAAGTTCTGCTTCGACATCTCATCAGAAAGGCATTATCTCTGACAGTGCTACATCCACTCAATCTGACAGCAGCTATGGAGAGGAATAAACAGTTGATGTTTCAGACTGTGACTCTCCATCAGGACTGACACTGCCTAACTAGTTAATATTTTTATTTGTTTATGTGTAGCAGCAAATTTCAGATTATAAAACATAATATGACATTTCTCTTCTTACTCAGATTATGTAAATTTATAAATTAGTTAAAGAAGGTCATGGCCACAAGAACGCAAACAGTGAAATATTATTTGATAATCTTATCTATTTTTTTCACATGTGGAAAACAACTGGTATTAGCACAAATGGTTTACCATCAGCAATTGGGTGTGACAAGTGGTGTAGCACATGCAGGCAAATGCTATTGGAGAAGAGTTATTGATTGAAACCATGAATAAACAAAATAGTGTTTGTCAACTTAGTTTATTTACATCATTACATGTGCGTATTCTGAACTAAATACATGTACAAGAGTTAGGAAATGCTTGAAAAGTTACTCAGAAATCATGTCATTGCTGTTCATTAACTATCTGCTGACTACACTGTGGAGCATTGTTTCTCTCTAACCTTTCATACAAATTCATGCATCCATGAGCTCAATCATCTTATTGCAATCATTTTGCTTTATGATAGCAAATTGTCCAGTGGTAGGCTGGAATTTTCTTCTGTAAGAACCATTGGATGGTTAAGTAAGCTAGTTAACTGTTGGATCATGAGTGCAATCCTGCTCCAGATTTCTTACGGCTGAATACCCACAGACCTTTAATGACATCTAGTCTGGTAAAAGAAATGAAGTCTTATCCTTTCTGGATTTCCTTAACCTCAGTCCATCTTATCTCTGTAACATCCTTAAGCCCAGAGGTATCTGTGTTCCTTCAATTCTGATCATTTTGCATTCCCATATACACTACAATCTCACAACATGGAGGTGCTGCATTCTAGAAAATTATCCATAGCGCAATCTTTCGTAATGTGAACCCTTGACAAAAATTGAGAGAATCTGTTGTTTCTTTCATGCTTTATTTAATTTTTCTTTCTCATATGCATTCCACAAAATCAAACTTTTACTCTGCATCTCAGTTTTTTGGTAATGATTTGTGAATTCCATAATTTCCTTTACCTGAATTACCATAACACAGGAATATACTGTATATTCACATCACCTCCTGTAGATTTACTACCCAGGCCCTAAACTGCAGAATTTCCTTTCAAAATCCTTCTACTTCTCCATATTTATTTCCCACCTTATAGATTTTTTAAGGGTTCACAACACAGACAAAGGCTGTTCAACCCACTATGTCCTCTGGTGGCCAAAAAAAACTCAGTAGATTTATCTGAACACAGCTCTTGGTGTCAAGTATTGTGGGTTACAGTTCTTCAAATGATAAGGACTTTTGGCCCTGTCCTCTTTTCAGACAGTGCGTCTTTCCAGGCACCCACATCTGTGTAAAATTTCTTTGTTTCCCTTTAATCCTTTTAGAACTTTCCTTAATCTATATCGCCTAGTTATCAACATCTTTGATAATGGAAATGGCTCAATCCTCATCAACCTGTTTTGCTGCTTCGAGATTTTAGCCTCTTCAATGAAATTAACGTAGTAGAGAAAAAGTTGGGTCAGGTGGATGGTGTCAGGGTAGACTTGTTCCATGTAACTCACAAAATGGCAAACATTGCTGTTGCCCGTTTGTAGGTGCTCATAGTTAGAACATTACAACACAGTACAGGTCCTTCACCTCCAAGAGGACCACAACCTTATCCTAGTCTGGAGGCCTGAGTGCCTCAATGACCCAGAGAGCTATGTTAGCTGGAGTCAGGGCTTTATGCTTTGGCTCTTGGTGTGGTCAGCCATGCCAAACAGGTCAAAGGATGAAGGACAGACTGAGAGTGGTCTACCAGACCTCTAGATTTGAGGGTTCCGCTCAGTGCTAACAACCCTGACTGGTAAAACAATATTGTTATGGAACCAGCAATGAAGAATCCTTCTACATTTGCGTGCGACAGTATTCTTTTATCTCCATCTGGGACTTGCATAACTGACGATAGTGAAATCCAAGGGGAAGCTACTGATATGATGAAGGAAGCCCTGAACACCACCAGAGATGGGGGACCTTCATTCCCAAAATGCCTTCAGCTTATGATATTGTGCTGGACTTTTAACCTACTCTAAGGTCAATCTAACCCTTCCCTCCTACATAGCCTTCCATTCTTCTATGATCTATGTGCTTATCTAAGAGTTATTTAAAAATCCCTAATGTAGCTGCCTCTCCTATCACCTCTGGCAGGGCATTCCATGCACCCACCACTTTTTGTGTAAACTACTTAGCTTAAACATCCCCCCAAACAACAGGAATTCTGCAGATGCTGGAAATTCAGGCAACACACATCAAAGTTGCTGGTGAATGCAGCAGGCCAGGCAGCATCTCTAGGAAGAGGTACAGTCGACGTTTCAGGCCAAGGCCCTTTGTCAGGACTAACTGAAGGAAGAGTTAGTAAGAGATTTGAAAGTGGGAGGGGGAGGGGGAGATCCAAAATGATAGGAGAAGACAGGAGGGGGAGAGATGGAGCCAAGAGCTGGACAGGTGATTGGCAAAGGGAATATGAGAGGATCATGGGACAGGAGGTCCAGGGAGAAAGACGGGGTGGGGGGGGGGGGAACCCAGAGGATGGGCAAAAGGTATAGTCAGAGGGACAGAAGGAGAAAAAGGAGAGAGAGAGAGAAAGAATGTGTGTATATAAGTAAATAACAGATGGAGTACAAGCAGGAGTTAGAGAAGTCGATGTTCATGCCATCAGGTTGGAGGCTACCCAGACGGAATATAAGGTGTTGTTCCTCCAACCTGAGTGTGGCTTCATCTTTACAGTAGAGGAGGCCGTGGATAGACATGTCAGAATGGGAATGGGATGTGGAATTAAAATGTGTGGCCACTGGGAGATCCTGCTTTCTCTGGCGGACAGAGCGTAGGTGTTTAGCAAAGCGGTCTCCCAGTCTGCATTGGGTCTCGCCAATATGTAGAAGGCCACATCGGGAGCACCGGACACAGTATATCACCCCAGCCGACTCACAGGTGAAGTGTCGCCTCACCTGGAAGGATTGTCTGGGGCCCTGAATGATGGTGAGGAAGGAAGTGTAAGGGCATGTGTAGCACTTGTTCCGCTTACAAGGATAAGTGCCAGGAGGGAGATCAGTGGGGAGGGATGTGGGGGGAACGTCTGCTTTCTGCAGGGATCACTCCCTACGCGACTCCCTTGTCCATTCATCCATCCAATCCTCCGAAACCTCTCCTGTCCCCATTGACGATGCAAAGATCATCGCCAGAGTATCGG
Source organism: Mobula birostris (assembly GCF_030028105.1). Lineage (NCBI taxonomy): Eukaryota > Metazoa > Chordata > Chondrichthyes > Myliobatiformes > Myliobatidae > Mobula > Mobula birostris. Next base: position 139,792,244 of record NC_092371.1, on the reverse strand, counting down.
TAATCCCCTCCCTCCTCCCACAGTAGCCTGCGGTACATCTCATCCAGTCCCGGCATCTTATCCGACAATGCTTTGCAAAACTTCCAGCACATCCTCTTTCTTAATGTCTATGTGCTCAAGCTTTTCAGTCCACTTGTAAATGATCCCTATCATCGCCAAGGTCCTTTTCCGTAGTGAATACTGAAGCAAGGTATTCATTAAGTACCTCTGCTGCCTCCTCCAGTTCCATACACACTTTTCCACTGTCACACTTAATTGGTCCTATTCTCTCACATCTTATCCTCATGCTCTTCACATACTTGTAGAATGCCTTGGGGTTTTCCTTAATCCTGCTCCAAGGCCTTCTCATGGCCCCTTATGGCTCTCCTAATTCCATTCTCAAGCTCCCTCCTGCTAGCCTTATATTTGTCTAGATCTCTATCATTACCTAGTATTTTGAACCTTTCGTAAGCATTTCCTTTCTTCTTGACTAGATTTTCAACAGCCTTTGTACACCATGGTTCCTGCACCCTACCATCCTTTCCCTATCTGATTGGAACATACCTATGCAGAACACCATGCAAATATCCCCTGAACATTTGCCACATTTCTGCCCTACATTCCCCTGAGAACATCTGCTTCCAATTTGCATTTCCAAGTTCCTGCCTGATAGCTTCATATTTCCCCTTATTCCAATTAAACTTTTTCCTAACTTGTCTGCTCCTATCCCTCTCCAATGCTATGGTAAAGAAGACAGAATTGTGATCACTATCTTCAAAATGCTCTCCTACTGAGAGACCTGACACCTGACCAGGTTCATTTCCCAATACCAGATCAAGTACTGTACAGCCTCTTGTAGGCTTATCTACATATTGTGTCAGAAAGCTTCCTGAACACACCTTACAAACTCCACACCATGTAAACCGCTTGCTCTAGGGAGATGCCAATCAATATTGAAGAAATTAAAATCTCCCATCATGATAACCCTGTTATTATTGCACTGTTCCAGAATCTGTCTACCTATCTTCTCCTCGATGTCTCTGTTACGATTGGGTGGTCTATAAAAAACACCCAGTAGAGTTATTGACCCCTTCCTGTCCCTAACTTCCACCCACAGAGACTCAGTAGATAATCCCTCCATGACTTCCTCCTTTTCTGCAGCCATGACACTATCTCTGATCAGCAGTGCCATGCCCCCACCTCTTTTGCCTCCCTCCCTGTCCTTTCTGAAACATCTAAAGCCTGGCACTCGAAGTAACCATTCCTGCCCCTGAGCCATCCAAGTTTCTGTAACGGCCACAACATCATAGCTCCAAGTATTGATCCACGCTCTAAGCTCATCTGCTTTTTTCATGATACTTCTGGCATTAAAATAGACACATCTCAAACCATCAGTCTGAGGCATCCCTTCTTTATCACCTGCCTATCCTCCCTCTCATACTGCCTACAAGCTTTCTCTATTTGTGAGCCAACCGCCCCTTCCTCTGTCTCTTCAGTTTGTTTCCCACCCCACAGTAATTCTAGTTTAAACTCTCCCCAATTCCCTTAGCAAACCTCCTTGCCAGGATATTGGTACCCTTCGGTTTCAAGTGCAACCCATCCTTTTTGTACAGGTCACGCCTGCATCAAAAGTGGTCCCAATGATCCAGAACCCTGAGTCCCTGCCCCCTGCTTCAAACCCTCAGCCATGCATTTATTCTCCACCTCACTCTAGTCCTATACTCACTATCGCGTGGCACAGGCAGTAATCCCGAGATTACTACCCTTGTGGCCCTGCTTTTCAACTTCCTTCCTAACTCCCAGTAGTCTGCTTTCAGGACCTCCTCTCTTTTCCTGTCTAGATCGTTGGTACCAATATGTACCATGACCTCTGGCTGTTCACCTTGCACTTCAGGATATCGTGGACATGATCAGAAATGTCCTGAACCTTGGCACCTGGGAGGCAAACGACCATTTGTTTCTTTCCTGCATCTACGGTATCGCCTGTCTGACCCCTTAACTATAGAGTCCCCTATCACTGCTACCATCCTCTTCCTTTCCCTACCCTTCTGAGCCACAGGGCCAGACTCTGTGCCAGAGGCGTGGCCACTGTTGCTTCCCCCAGGTAGGTTGTTCCCCCCTCCAACAGTAGTCAGACAGGAGTACTTATTATTAAGGGGGACAGCCACAGGGGTACTCTCTAGTATCTGTGTACTTGGATTTTCAGAAGGCCTTTGACAGGTACCACAATGATGCTGCTTAACAAAGTAAGAGCCCATGGTATTATAGGAAAGAGACTAGCATGGATAGAGCATTGGCTAATTGACAGAAGGCAAAGAGTGCGAATAAAGGGAGCCTTTTCTGATTGGCTGCTGGTGGCTAGTGGTGTTCCACAGGTGTCTCTGTGTTGGGACCATTTATTTTTATGTTTTATGTCAATGACTTGGATGACAGAATTGATGGCTTTGTGGCTAAGTTTGCAAATGATATGGAGAAAGGTAGAAGAGCAGATAGTGTTGAGGAAGCAGGGAGGGTGCATAAGGATATGGACAGATTAGGAAAATGAACAAAGAAGTGGAAAATGGAATACAGTGTCAGGAAGTATATGGTCATGCACTTTGGTAGAAGTAATAAAAGCATACACAATTGTCTGAACAAGGAGAAGATTCAAAAATCTGAGGTGCAAAGGGACTTGGGAGTCCTTGTGCAGGATTCCCTAGAGATTAATTTGCAGGTTGAGTCGGTGGTGAGGAAGATAAAGGGAAGGTTATCGATGAAGGTAGAGCAGTGGATGTAGTGCAAATGGATTTCAGTAAGGCTTTTGATAAGGTTTCTCATGCAATGCTCATTCAGAAAGTAAGGAGGCATAGAATCCAATGAGACCTTGCATTGTGGATCTAGAATTGGCTTGACCACAGAAGGCAAAGGGTGGTTGTGGATGGTTAGTATTCTGCGTGGAGGGTGGTGACCAGTGGTGTTCAACAGACTCCTTCTCTTTGTGATTTTTATAATTGACCTGGATGAAGAAGTAGAATAATTGGTTAGTACATTTTCTGATTACACAAAGGTTGTGGACAATCTGAAGTGTTGTCAGAGGTTACAGCTGGACATCAATAGGATGCGGAACTGGGCTGAGAAGTAGCAGATGGAGTTCAACCCAGATAAGTGTGAAGTGGTTCAATCTGAAGACAGAATATAGAATTAATGGTAAGACTCTTGGCAGTCTGGAGGACCAGAGAGATCCTGCGGTCATTGGGGACATTGGATACTCAAATCTGCTGCACAGGTTAACAGTGTTGTTAAGAAGGGGTATGGTGTGTTGGCACTAGGATTGCGTTCAAGAGCCGTGAGTTAATGTTGCAGCTATGTAAGACCTTGGTCAGACCCCATTTCATGTACTGTATTCAGTTCTGGTCACTTCACTACAGGAAGGATGTGGATACTATAGAAAGAGTGCAGAGGAGATTTACAAGGACGTTGCCTGGATTGGACAGCCTGCCTTACGAGAATAGGTTGAGTGAACTCGGCCTTTTCTCCTTGGAGCAATAGAGGATGAGAGGTGACCTGATAGAGGCGTATAAGATGAAGTGAGGCATTGATCATGTGGATAGCGATAGGCTTTTTCTCAGGGCTAAAATGGCTAACATGAAGGGGCATAGTTTTAAGGTGCTTGGAAGTAAGTGCAGAGGGGATGTCAGGGGTAAGCGTTTCACACAGTGATGGGTGCTTGGAATGCACTGCCAGCAATGGTGGTGGAGGCAGACACAATAGGATCATTTAAGAGACTCTTAGATAGGTAGATGGAGCTTGGAAAAATAGAGTGATATGTGATAGGGTAATCCTAGGCAGCTTCTAGAGTAGGTTACATGGTTGGCATAACATTGTGGGCTGAAGGGCCTGTAACGTGCTGTAGATTTTTATGTTCTATGTTCTATGTTTAATGTTCTATAAATGCAATGTTAGCATTCATTTTGAGAAGACTAGAATAAGAAAGCAAATATGTAATGTTGAAACTTCATAAGGCACTGGTGAGGTTTCACCTGATGCATGTGAGCATTTTTAGACCCCTTATTTAGGAAAGGATGTGCTGACATTGGAGAAGGCTCAGTGGAATTTCACAAGAACGGTTCTGAGAATGAAAAACTTATTGTACAAGGAGCGAATGATATCTCTGGGCCTTTACTTGCTGCAATTTGGAAGAAAGAGGGGGGATCTCATTGAAACCTACCAAATGTTGGAAGGCATAGATAGATTGGATGTAGAGAAGATGTTTCCTATGGTGAGGGAGTCCAGGACCACAGAGCCTCAGAATAGAAGGAGATGGGGAGGAATTTATTTAGCCAGAGGGTGGTGAGTTTGTGGAATTTGTTGCCACTGTTAGCAGTGGGGTTATTGGGTGTACCTGAGGTGGAGGTTGATCGATTCTTGATTCTCAGCATGTGAAAGGGTACAGGAAAATGCAGGAGAGGGAAATGGGTAAGTCATGCTGATGTGGCACAGCAGACTTGATGGGCTGAATGGCCTGATTCTGCACCCATATTTTATAGTCTAACAAGAAATTCTGCTGATGCTGAAAATGTTTGAGCAATATGCACAAATTTTGGAGGAACTTAGCAAGTCAGGCAGCATCTATGAAAATAAACAATTTCAGGCCAAGATAATTAATCTAGACAGTAAAGGAACATGTCAGTCTGAAACATCAACTGTTTATTTCCTTCCATTGATACTGCCTGACTTACTGAGTTCCTCCAGCATTCCTTGTGTGTTAGTCTATCAGGACAGTACTGCTCGCGGATGATGGACGAAAGAGGGCAGTGTGGGGTTGGAGCAGCATTGGATTGGGAGCTTTGGAGGAGAAATCAGTTAATGTTACGAAATCTGTAATGGACCAAGTGACTGGCCTGGTGTTAGTTAATGAAATTGTTGTCTAAGGGGAGGGACGAGAAGATATCCAAAAGACCTCACTGGCCTCTGCAAGGTATGTAAGCACTCCCCTTGTCAGCTCACTAGAAGGGTAAATCCAATGCACTATTTTTCCTCTGAATCCCAGGAGCTTTTTATGTTCTTGATCAATTTGCCATGATAGATACTTGTCAATTACGTTGCTCAGATCCAAGAAGACCACATTAAATGAAACATTTTATTAATACTCTTTATTATCTCTTCAAAATTCATCCACATTGGTCAGACATGACTTCCCTCAACAAATCACTTCTGATAGTCTTTGATCAGCCTGTGCCTCTCTATTGGGACACATTTACTATGTTAAAAATCTTGAATGCCTCATGATTTGTATTGAGGGTCTATTTAGACACCTGTGTGTAAGGTGTTGAGTCATTAATTCATCCAGGTTGACACGTTTTTTAATGACAATTAAACATCATTACAAGATGTTTGTTGGCCATTGTTAATAGAGTTAGGGTGATGCTTAAATATAACATCTCTGGCCCAGGTTCCCAAAGGTTCTGGAAATCTCGTAATTGAAGACACTTGAAAACTGTATGTAATATTTGTTTTTCAGGACACTTTGTGGAAAAAGAGACAAAAGAATGTTTCTCAAACCCTAATCTTTTCTATAAACTACTCTGTAATCCAACCAAAACATTTTACACTCCATTGCTCTCCTCCAGAACTAAAGTGTGATCTCCTGAACTCCTCGCTAATCACCAAAACGCAGCTCAACACATCCAATTTGCTCTCGTGAACTCCCTTCCTCATATCCCATTCCCCTCCTATATCAAATTTTAATTACTTGCAATCAGGCTTTCAATCTGGTAACACACATAAAAGTTGCTGGTGAACGCAGCAGGACAGGCAGCATCTATAGGAAGAGGTACAGTCAACATTTCGGGCCGAAACCCTTCGTCAGGACTAACTGAAAGAAGAGCTAGTAAGAGACTTGAAAGTTGGAGGGGGAGGGGGAGATCCAAAATGATTAGAGAAGACAGGGGGGGAGGGATAGAGCTAAGAGCTGGAAAGTTGATTGGCAAAAGGGATATGAGAGGTAATAGTGAGTCTGAGTGAAAATGTGGTCAAAAAGTTGAAGGTCCGAAGAAATTATAGATGGGGAGCAGTGAGAGATGGTTCACTAAACTGCCGTCGAAGAGAAGACTTAAACTTCTTCAGTGTAGGCATCACCGAAAGAGGCTTCGCAGTAGTGAATTTAAAAACTACATCCGTACTTCTTGCTGCCTCAGTAAATCAGCCAATATAATTATTCAAAGAGCACACCCACCCTGGACATTGTCTCTTCTCCCTCTTCCCATTGGGCAGATGGTAGAGAAGCATGAAATCGCGCACCATCGGTCCTAAGGACAGCTTCTATCCCACTGTTATAAGACTATTGAACAGTCCACTCGTATGATAAGATGAACTCCTGACCTCACGATCCATGTCATTATGATCTTGCACTTTGTTATCTGGTTGTACTATGGTTTGTTTGTAAGTTTAACACTTACGTTCTGCGTTCTGTTATTGTTTTTCCTTGAACCACCTCAATATGCTGCGGTAATGAAATAATCTGTATGGATGGAATGTAAAACAAAGTCTTTCACTGTACCTCAGTACACGTGACAATAATAAGCTAATTTATATTAGAACCTGCTGTTGCTTTGGGAAAATCTGTTTTTACAGCAGCTAACTCTCACTTGTATTTATTGCCATGGCAAATATTTGCATAAAATACCAATAATTAAAAACGTATACAACAGAAGAAAATTCTCCTTATGTTCTTTAGCCGTGGTCGCTTTTCCCCGATTGGACACAAATGTGAATATTGCACCCTCTGCTGTTGAATATGCAGAAATGCAGCCTATTCAATGTGAAACCAAAGCCACCATGAGCTAGCTAATGAATATAACAATTAAGGGAGCAGCCAGCAGGGTCCTACCAAGGGAGATGCTATTCCTTTAATTAATCTCTTCCATACCCAAGAGGAAAATGAGCTGTAGCTTGATTGAACCCAGACTTAATTCAGGCCACAATGTATCATTAGCATGAAAGTTTAGTCATTGAAAATGTCAAGTTTGACCTTGGTCAATTAATGAATTAATTGTGTTAGCAACAAAAGGGGAACTAAATAAATACTAGTAGCAGGTTGTCTTTCAGGGATTTAATGCCATAATTTGTTTAATTCCAGATGAGTTGCTATTGGAGCCGCTGCACAGTGGCTGAATTATGATCTGTTTTTTTTCAGGTGCTGTGAGACTAAGTTGTGAATATTATTCAAAAACATTTTCTCTCACAGCTTTCAGCCTTGTGGTCCATGGCACACTGATGTGATTTAGAACCATCTATCTCCACAGAGGCTCAGAAAGGCTTCAAGTAATGATTAGGAAATAAGATTTGACACTCAGAATTCAATGCAATATCACAAAATAATAATATCAAAGTGTTTTTATTGGAATATCATAGAATCACACAGAACTCTGGGTAACAGCCTTTTGAGAGATTGTTACAACTGTGGATGTCATAGTGGTCGACTTTGGTCTCTCATCAAGTTAATGTTTAAATCAATATTTCAAGAAGGCAGTGTGTAAATTCTCCCTCCTTTATGTGTACGCTTTCCCTTAAACTACCTTCACTCCACAGCTTTTTGTGCATTTTCTTTCTTTCTAGCTGCCCTCTCTCTCCATCAACCAAATGACATCTGCAGTTTATTCCCACAGCAACTCTGACATCAATCTACCAGGCACTTCCCCTTTATCTAAAATGAAAACAAAATTTGCTGGAAATACTCAGCAGATGAGCCTCCACCTGTGGGAAGAGAAACCGAGTTATCATTTCAGGTCAAGGTACCTTTGGGAGAACTGAGAAGGAGACACAAGAAGTTGCAGGGAGAATGGGGAAGAGGGGGATGATTCTGATAGGGTAAAATGGATGACCACAGAAATAGAGAAAACAGGGATTTTCATATTTCTCTTGTTATTTCTACCCATACCCCACATTCTCTGCAACATAAAACTAATTTGTTTCTTCTCCTTCTCAGGTCTAACAGAAATTCTTTGACTAGAAATGTTAACGCTCTCTCTTCCTCCAGATGCTGCCTAAACCCCTCAAGCATTTCCAGAATTTTCTGTTTTCATTTGAATCAGAGAAAAAAACAAGTGACAGGAGGGTGACAGGTGGAGTGCAACTTGTGAGAGTGTGTGGCTCCTTGCTCTGGAAATAAGGATAGAGAAATTAGATAGCTTTAAGACGACAGGAATAGCAAATGTCGTGCACTGTGGGCATGTTGGTGTATAGTTTCATGATCTGCAGAAGGTAAATACTCCGGTATCACAAGCAATTACAAAGGGAAATGTGGTACAGACTATTATGGCAATGGAGTTAAGAGTCCAAAAGTAAGGAAACTTTGTTGAGGTTACGGAGAGCTTTTGGAAACTCCCCCTGTTCAATTGTGTGGAGTGTTGGGGTTTGCATCTGAGACAACGTAATGTAGATTCACTTCATTGATTGAGGGTATCCTCCCACAAGGGAAGGTTCCATATGATTACCTTATGCTCACCAGGGTTCAGATGAATCTGGCACACAGAACAGATACCAAAGTGCATTTTCTTTTGGTGGAAAGTCCAGATCTGTGGGGCATTATCCCAGAACGTGAGGTCCACAACTTTGAATTTAGGTGAAGTTAATATTTGTTTTATGGAAGGTACAAATCTCAAGAAGTCTCTGTCTCAGAGAGTTGTGGGATATTCAGTATATATTCATACATTAGTGCAGCTCTTAGTGAAACAGTATTCAATTTCGCCACTGTCTCAAAGGAAGGTTGTATATTTTCCTTGAGGCTCTGAAGGTTTCCTCCAGGTGCCCTGGGTTTCCTTCCAAATTCCAAAGACATATTGCTTACTCTTTAATTATACCTGGTTAAAAAAAAAGCATATCTTTGCCCGTAAAGATCTCGCAAAATGTCACTTAGAAAATACTGTAAAGGTGCTCTGGTTTCTTCCCACAGTCCAAAGGCATACCGGTTGGTAGGTTAATTGGTCATTGTAATTTGTCCCATGATTAAGCTAGGGTGAATTCGGAGGTTACGAGGCAGCGTGACTTGAAGAGCCAGGAAAGCCTATTCCAAGCTGCATCTCAATAAATAAATAAAATAACTAAATAATAAATCAAATTTTTTTAAAATGTAGAATGTGTTGAGGTCAGATGAGACGAAAGTGGAACTTTTGGGCCTCAACAGTAGGAGGTACGTTTGGTGTAAATCTAATTCTACTCATCAGCCAGGTAACATCATCCCTACTGTGAAGAATGGTGAAAGTAGCATCACGCTATGGGCATGTTTTTTAGCAAGGACTGGAAATCCGATCAAGATTGATGGAAGCTGAGTGCTGCTAAATACAGAGCGATTCTGGATAAAAACCTGCTAGCCTCTGCTAGAAAGCTTAAACTGGGAGGAAGTTCATCTTATAGCAGGGTAACGACCCAATGCACTCTGCCAGAGCAACCACGGACTGGCTTCAGTCCCTACTTAAGGCAACCTTCATCAAGGGCAAATTCATCCCGGTGCCGATATATCCCAGGCCACTGGACAAAGCTTCCAGCCAACACTTTCATTTTGACCAGACCAAGATAACCAGTATATACAGTAGCTCCTCCAACATTTAAACTCTCAGCTTGGATGGTATAACAACTTTCAATCCCTATTTAAGGCAATCCCCCCAAGGGCAAATTCATCTGTTAAACATGGGGAAGCTAGAATTCCCGCTACACATTCCAAACATTGTGGATTGCCATGTAGACCTGAGACTGTCTTTTCTGGTTTCCTTTTGGATCATCTCTGCTGTAATAGAGACACTTTTGATTTGTATTAGGGGGAATGCATCAAGAGGAGTGTCTATTTTGTAATTTTTTCAGATATTTCCTTTCCAAGGGTATATAGGGCAATCTATCAGCATTTCCATGATTAGTTGTCCTCTTGAATTTGACCTTGCAATTGCATCCTCCAAGAAACAGAGCCCATCTCTACATTTGTGCTGCTGCTGTTAGTGAAACTCCCTTCAGTAGATTGAAAATGGGCACAGGTGGTTGATGATCAGTAATGAGAGCAAACTCTCTCCCAAATAGGTAATAGTTGAAATATTTTACACTCTAAACCAAAGTCAAGGCCTCTCTATCAATCAGTGCGTAATGCTCTTCTTCTTCTTCAAGGGAACATGATGCAAAGACTATGGGGTGTCCACTTCCATCACTCATATTATATGACATGATTACACTTATATTGTAATGTGAGGCACCATAGGCAAGTTTCACTGGATGGTGTGGATGATAACGTGTGAATACAGTGTCTGATGTTACAACTTCCTTTGCTTTTTGGAAAGCCTCATATTGCTTTGTCCATTGACATTTCTTTCCAATCTGTGGTAATGAGTTCAAGGGATGGAGCACAGTAGCCAGGTTTGCCAGGAACCTGTTATTAGAATTGAGAAATTCTAAAAATGATCACAATTGTGACGTGTCCTTTGGCCTTACAGCATTCACCGCTGCTTGAACTGTTTTGGCACAATTGTGTAAATCTTGTGCGTCAATGGTGTGACCACAGTAAGTGATGCTTAGATTAAAGAATTCACAATTGTTGCATCATACTCTTAGCCCATAATCTTCTAACCTTTGTAACACTGTCTTGAAATTTTGAGGTGGTCCTTGTCATCCTCTCCAGTGACAATGATGACATCAAGGTAACACTGTGTGCCTGGGCAGCCTTGCAGCACCTGGTCCATAGCTCTCTGCCACAGTGCAGGTGCAGATGCTACAGGAGTAAGCCTATTATAGTGAATAAGCCCTTTGTGAGCGCTTCTGGTGAGAAACACTTTGGACTCTTCTTCCATTTCCATCTCTATGTAGGCCTCAGTAAAGCCCACTTTACTGAAGGGTTTCCCCCAAAAAAACTTTGCAAAAATAACCTCTATCTAAGGCAGAGGATATTGACCTATTTCCAGTACTGGGTTGGTGGTGACCTTAAAATCACCACAGATCTTAATAGGCCCATTCTTCTTTGCTACTGGAACCATGCAACTGTGGAAAGAATTCCTTCAGCTTCCATGCTATCTACCTCACTGGTTACTTTATCACAGATGGTATAAGGAACTGTTTGGGCTTCATAAAACTTTGGTGTGGCATTTCATTTAACACTACTTGACTCTGGATATGTTTGAGTTTTCCATTGCCAACCATGAACACTGCTGTAGTATCATCCAGTGCCTTTCTTAATTCACTTTCAGTTAACTCTATTACAGGATATATAGCACGCAAATGGTGGCTGGATCTCCAATCAAGTTGTAGTTGTCTCAGCCAATCATGACCCAACAATGCTGGCCCTTCTGTTTTTACCACATATAAGCCCAACGTGACTTGTTGGGGTTGTATTTCACAGTTACAAACGTCATTCCCACAGGAGTTATTTTAATCTGCAATATAAGTTCTTAGTTGGATATCTTCAGACTTTAGTTCAGTATCTTTGAAATGCCATTCAAGCTCATCTTGTGGAATGACTGAAACAACTGAGCCACAGCATCAACAACATGCAGAGTAATGCTTTTTTTGAAACTGTAATTTGACTTTTTTATCTATTACTCTTCCCTATGCAATCCATTTATTTTTGTCTGTCCAACGTGATCTTTGTATTTGTCCTACTTTGTTGCATTTTCTGCAAGTTTTGCCTTTAAACCCACACTGGTGTGGTGTATATAGCCCCTGCCACAACAATAACACAATTTAGTCGGCCAAGCATGTTTCTGTTTAGATGTTGCACTTTGGTTTTAGCTCACTATCATTCCTGACTGCAGCTCAATTGCATCTCTAGCTGCTGTTTCCATTGATATAGTGATTTCAACTGTTCTTTTAAATGAGAGTTGTGCTTCAGTTAGGGGCCACTTTTTGAATGTTTTCTTGTAAGATTCCACAAACTAAACAATCTCTCAGTGCATCATTAAGCCCACCACTGAACTGACAATGCTCAGACAATAGCTACAATTCAGCCACATAAGCTGAAATGGACTTCCCTTCCTTCTGATTCCACCTATGAAACCTAAAACACTCAACAAGAGTTTCAGTTGTAAATGTTCCTGCAATGCATTCATGATATCAGCAAAGCTTATTTCAAGCAACACACATCAAAGTTGCTGGTGAACGCAGCAGGCCAGGCAGCATCTCTAGGAAGAGGTACAGTCGACGTTTCAGGCTGAGACCCTTTGTCAGGACTAACTGAAGGAAGAGTTAGTAAGAGATTTGAAAGTGGGAGGGGGAGAGGGAGATCCAAAATGATAAGAGAAGACAGGAGGGGGAGGGATGGAGCCAAGAGCTGGACAGGTGATTGGCAAAGGAGATATGAGAGGATCATGGGACAGGAGGTCCGGGGAGAAAGACAAGCGCGGGGGGGGAACCCAGAGGATGGGCAAGGGGTATAGTCAGAGGGACAGAGGGAGAAAAAGGAGAGAGAGAGAAAGAATGTGTGTATAAAAATAAGTCACAGATGGGGTACGAGGGGGAGGTGGGGCATTAGCGGAAGTTAGAGAAGTCGATGTTCATGCCATCAGGTTGGAGGCTACCCAGACGGAATATAAGGTGTTGTTCCTCCAACCTGAGTGTAGCTTCATCTTTACAGTAGAGGAGGCCATGAATAGACATGTCAGAAAAGCTTATTTCAGCTAGTTTAGTTGGAGCAGTTAAAGGTCTAAGCAAACTGTAAGTTTTTGCATCTATTGCACTCAGTAACACTAGCACTTGCTTTTTTTTTGGCTCTTTCCTTTTCTTTAAAATACTGCTCGATTCATTCAGTATATATTATCCAGTTATCTGTTGTGCAATTGAACATGTCTATCTTTCCAATGTAGCCACCCATTTTTGCTTTTTTTAAATTCATTATTATTATCCCCAGTATTCGCTGTTTATGAACTTGAGGCTGTATTTGTTGTTTGTTAATTTCATCCATTATCTGTCTCTTTTTTTAATCAAACCTCTTTCTCCTCTTCCAAAGGAAAATATGCTGTGCTTTAACAAGCAGGTAGTGATCTTGGGTGCATTTTAAAACCTTGTCATTGGCACTGTTAAGTTTTGTAACTCCAAAGGTAGTCGAAAGGTAAACATGGAAGCCAGGAAACGTGTCTGCTTAATTTTCTTCTTTAGTGAAGCGTTCACACATGACGTGATGAGGTAATGACGTATAGCATTCATATGCTTCTTACATATAACCTGTAATGAATTATGTAAACAGACAAAGAATGCTTAATCAAACAACATATTTACAATATTACTCAAATATTAATGAAATATTAAATGCACTACAATTATCAAAGATCTGTGGTGCTATTTCAGAGTAGAAGAATTCTGTCTGATTTCCTGTCCAGTGTTTATATCCTAAACCAGTAATGAATGATGCACATCATCTGGTAATTATTGTATTGCTGTTTGTAGGGAGAAGTTTGCGAAGTTTGTCTGCCCTGCTTCTATGTTACTATGTAACACCCTGGGAAAGGTTTCACTGCTAACGTAATGGTTTTTTTCTGTAGAAGCAGTGTAGTGATCCATGACGACTAGGACATTCGCCATGTTGCTGGCATCTGGCTCTATTGACAGGAAATCCATACACACCAGGTCAAGGGGCCCCGCATTCTGCAAGTGGGACAACAGAATAGCCCTCGTAGGCAGCGTCTTTCTCCATATGCATCAAATGCACAACTTGCAGTACTCTTAAACCTTCAGCTTCATTCGGGGCCAGCAAAACCGATCTCTGAGCAATCCATAGGTCTCTTCAACCCCCAAATGTTCAGAGTCATCATGAAGTGACTTCAACACAATCCTCCGATACTTCTCAGGCAGAATCAGCTGGGAATGCCAAGGCCGGTCCAGATGAGACATGACTCAGTATAGGATCTGGTTCCTCAGCTCCAGTTCTCTCAGTAATGGAGGCACTGCAGTGTGTTTTGTCTTCTCCACTTAGGGCATGTCTCCTTTTTCAACGGCTGACCAAATAGTACAGATGCCCGGGTCATCTCGCTGAGCAGCTGCCTCTTCCCCAAGACTCAATTCCGGTAACTGGATTGTCTTCAGAGCAGTCAGGTTATAGTAAGCTTGTGGAATGTTGTCATCAGAAGCTTCCAATTGATCCAACTCGATCCTACCCTTGCCTTCCCTCTGCCTTCACCGTGATGGAAAACTGGCACATGGCTTTCACTCCCAGGGTAGGAACCCTCTCTCACTCTTCGTCCCTGTCCAACCCTTCAGGCGCACGTCGAGACAAAGCATCAGTATCGATGTTCCTACTTCCCAGCCAGAACTTCAGGCTGAAATTATAGGCAGACAATGTCGCCAACCACCTGTGGCATCCAATTTCACCGAGGCCAGGATATAAGTTAGGGGATTGTCGTCCTCACCTCAGACTTGGCACCATAGAGGTAGGCACTCAACTTATCCACCACAGCCCACGGGATCAATGGTCAGGGCAATCCCACACCATCCAACGAAATCGATCCTAGACGAGCCCCATCATTTAAACATTCTGGTTCTGTCGGCTGCATAAGCCTAGGGAAGACAATCTTTGGCCCTGCCAAACGCGTGAGATTGAGGTGCAAGCCCACTCTGAAAGCCCCTTTCTGTGTGGATGCTGTGTGATTCATTACCCTGTTATAAGTCAGTACCACAAAATAACAAACAATACACCACATACAATTAAATGATTTAGCTTTATAATTCTTTATTTGAATAAAGGGTTAGTGAAGAAAAAAGCCAAAAAAGGAAAGGGCCCATTTTAATGAAACAGTCTGCTTTCCCTACCTAGGATCAGGGGGCATCCACGGTGGCCAAAGTGTTATGGGAGAAGTACTTCATTTATTATGGCCTTCCCGGGCAGATACATAGTGATCAGGGACAGGATTTTGAGAGGAGGCTCATACATGAGTTACTGAGCATGCTTGGAGTCGACAAGTTGAGGACTACACCTTACCACCCATAGGGTGATTCCCAGCCCAAGAGGTTTAATCAGACCTTGCTAGACATGCTCGGAACCTTGGAAATCAGCAAGCAGAACAACTGGAGTTGACATATTGGACATCTGGTCCACTGCTACAGCGGTACATGAAATGAAGCTACCGGGTACTTGCTATATTATCTGATGTTTGGGCATGTGGCAAGGTTACCCATCAACCATTGATTTGGGACTGGCAAGGAAGACCTACCCCCGAAGACTTATCTGAAGTATATGTCTGATATGAGAAGGGAGCTGAAAAAGGCTTATGAATTATCTGAGGTCACGGCTGCCAAGCAGAATCAAGAAAATAAGAGGAGGTATGATCAAAAGGTTAAGTTCTCCCAACTCCTGCCGGGATACCGAGTCCTCATAAGGAATTTGGGGCTACCTGGGAGGCATAAGTTGGCTGACTGCTGGGTGGCTACGCCCTATGTAGTGGAGAGTCAGATGCCAAATGATTGAGTTTTCCGGGTGAAACCTGAGGATAGGAATGGACCTGTCGAGATTCTCCATCAGAACCACCTTCTGCCTCTGGAACAAGAGGTGCGGGTTGACCCAGACCCAACCTGGAGCCTACACCTAGTAAGAGAACTCTGCGGTGACGTGGAACAACTGAAGGATCAACAGCAAGAGAGATTAGACCAGCCCCCACCACTGAATGGGATACTGATTTGGAGGATGAGGAAAAGGGGGTGTGGTATATGCTGCCTTTTGCTAACTCCCCACTGACTGAAGAAGAGATTCCCAACCCTTCTCACACTGAGTCTGCTGAAATTGGGGGGATGAGCTGTTGACAGAATGGGTTTCTGCAGGACCATGAAAGGGATGAAGCCAAGTGTTGGGGGGTCTGAGTTGTAGGAGGGCACAAGTGATAGACCGGGAGAGGCCTCGCCGTGTAGACCAGAAGTAGCCCAAGGAGTGTCTGAACCTGAAGAAGTAGGTGATGAGGTAAGGAGGTCTCAAAGAATCAGAAGACCACCAGATAGGCTGGCCTATGTAGCACCGGGGGAACAGAGTGTGGCACCTATCACCTTGGTGAGCTATGTCACTGCCCTCTACACCTGGGTTGGACTTCGTGCTTTGTATGAAGGGATGGTAAATTATCTCAATGTCATGAGGACATGACTAATTTTGGTGGGGGAGAGTGTAGCACCCTGGGAAAGGTTTCACTGATAACAACGTTTTTTCTGTAGAAACAGTGTTTGGGTTGTGTTTAGAGATAACGGGTGCTTTGGAATGTGAGCCGTCCAATGAAAGGAGTGTGTTTTCATGTTGTGTGCCTAGCACCAGTGTGAGCTGGGTCTTTTGTTCAGCGGGAGAGGAAGGGAGGAGACACCGGAGAGAAGAGGTGGTGGGACTCAACCCAGAGCGGGGCCATGATTCGATGAAACCCGGGGATACTGAAGGAGGATCAGTGAAGGGGAAACCGTGAGCTCCGACTTGTGCACATTAAACTGTTTTATTAAAATGGGCCCTTTTCTTTTTGCTTTTTTTTTCTAACCCTAAAGTCAAATTAAGAATTATAAAGCTCAATCATTTAGTTGCATGTGGTGTGCTGTCTGTTATTTCGTGGTACTGATTTGTAACGGGGTAACGAATCACGCAGCATCCACACAAACCGGAGATTTTAGGGTGGACTTGCACCTCAATCTCACACGTTTGGCAGGGTCAGAGATTGTCTTCCCGAGACTTACACAGTCACAGTGACCAGACTGTTTCATTTACTGCACTTCCAATTACTGTACTGGCTATACACGGTTTTGAGCTGTTGGTAGGATGCAAAAACTACCTTGTAAATACTGTGACTGGGACTAAGGCAAGGAACAGCAATCTTAATGAAATATCTTACATTTGCCCTACCTACAAATGTCTGATCCTGGCATTAATAATTTAAAAGCATTCAGTTTTGTATCATAATTTTGAAAAAGATATGCTGGAATTTCTTCCTCAGGCGTCCCCTTCTACCAATCTGTGTTAACAGAAGGCAGGCATGTTCTGTCGACTTCCAGCATTAAAGTTGTGGGATGCTGTAGATTGAATTAGACCCACTGGGCAACGTCACAGTGTGCAAGTTGGGCACAATTAGAGGAGCAGATTGGCTCTATCTATTATCAATCTGTCGACAGCAGTGCTCCAAAGCTAGCTGCTTCTATTGGAAATATATGTCTGTACTGGCTGTTATTACTCAAGACGACTGCTAAAAATGAAAAGGAGACCTTACACAATATTTCAACATTTGCTAAAGGTTTTGTAAACGACAATGCAGCAGGAATCTAAAGGAATAAATGAACGTGTCAAGTTGATAACAGGAAATCTGCTTCAATGACTTGCCTGTAATAGCAGCTGAGCCATTTGCATTATTCTTTGCAAACGCATTGGATTTGTACAGTAGGATATCACATCACCCCCCATTCAACTTTCCAACTGCGCCTTGGTAACCAAAACATTTCTTAATTAATTCAAGATGAACAGTTTATTGTTAAAGTCCATATTTTTACAACTTTTCTCAGAACTGACCATCAGATTTTAAGCTAAACTTCAAAACACTTTGAACCTTTTGCAGGGAAATGTGATATTCATTCATCATAGTTGAATAGTACTTTCCATTCCATTAGAGCCAACTTTTCAATAGTGTGCAAGGAAGTATAATGCTCAAGTATATCAGGCAGATTAATCAATAATGCTTTGCAGCCAGCAATCAAAATCTGAATCAGGTTTATTATCACTGACTTACTTCACGAAATCTGTTGTTTTGTAGCAGCACAACAGTGCAATACAAAGAAAATTAGAATCAGAATCAGGTTTTACATCATTGGCATATGTTGTGAAATTTGTTTAGTGTAGCATATATTTCTATAATTAAATTTAAACAGCAGTGTAAAAACAGCAAAAAAGGAGAGGAAAAAGTGAGGTAGTGTACATGGGTTTATTGCCCATTCAGAAATCTGATGGTGGAGAGGAAGAAGCTGTTTATGAAAAATTGAATGTGTATCTTCAGGCTTCTGTACCTCCTCCTTGATGATAACAATGAGAAGAGGACATGCCCTGGATGATGGGGACTCTTAATGATAGATGCCACCTTTTTGAGGCATCATCTTTTGAAGGTGTCTTTGATGCTGGAGAGGCTAGTGCCCATGATGCAGCTAGCTGAGTTTATACCTTCCAGCTTTTTCCGATCCTGTGCAGTGGCCCCTCCATACCAGACAGAGATGCAACCTTTCAGAATGCTCTCCATGGTACATCTGTAGAAATTTGTGAGACTCTTTGGTGACATACCAAATGGTCACATTCCTAATGAAATATAGCCACTGTTGTGCCTCATTTGTAATTGCATCAATATGTTGGGCCTAGGATATTTTTTCAGAAATGTTGACACTCAGGAACTGGAAACAGTTTGCCCTTTCCACTGCTGATTCCTCAATGAGGACTGATGTGTATTCCTTTGACTTACCCTTCCTGAAGTCCACAATCACTTCCTTGGTCTTACTAACATTGCGTGCAAGGTGGTTGAAGTGACACCAATCAACCAGCTGATCTGTCTCACTCCTGTACATCTCCTCGTCACCATCTGAAATTCTGCCAAGAATAGTGTAATCAGCAGATTTACAGATGGCATTTGAGCTGTGCCTAGCCACACAGTCTTGGGTGTAGAGAGAGTAGAGCAGTGGGCTAAGCACATATTCTTGAGGTGCGCCAGTGTGCATTGTCAATGAGGAGGAGATGTTACTGCTGAGACGGACTGGCTGTGGTCTCCCGGTGAATAAGTCAAGGATCCATTTACAGAGGGAGGTACCGAGGCCCAGGTTTTGAAACTTGTTGATTGGAACTGATGGTATGATGGTATTGAATGCTGAGCTGTAATCAATAAACAGCAGCCTGGATAGGCATTCCTATTGTCCAGCTGATCCAAGGCTGACGGTCTCACTGGTCCAGGTACTTGCTTGGGCAGGAGGTGATTCTGGTCAAAGCACTTCATCACAGTAGATGTGAGTGCAAACTGGGCAATAGTCTTTGAGGCAGCTCACCCTGCTTTCCTTAGTCACTTGTCACCCTTTTGAAGCAGGTGGGCACCTCTGACTGCAACAGTGAGAGAATGAAGATGTCCTTGAACACTTCCACCAGTTCCTCCAACTCCCTCGTGTGTTGCTGCAAAGACTGAGAAGAGAAGCAATTTCTTCACTCAGCGTTCGGTGAATCTTTCAAACTCTGCACCCTGAAAGGCTGCAAAGTTATAGTCATTAATTGCATTCAAAACAGATACTGTAAGGTTATTAGATATTAAAGAAATAATGAGGTAACATTTCAGTCATTGTTTAACAAGAGACTGCAGATGTTGGAATCTGGAATGACAATCGAAGGAAATTCGTGGGTCAAGCAGCAGCTGTGAGGAGTAAGGAATTGCTAATGTTTCCCCTCATTTTCAGACAATCAACCTGTAGAAAAGCTGGAGAAATTTAACACAGAAATTGCAGTGTTAGGAGAATGAGTAGAAGCAAACTAGAGCCCCTGTTCTAAACGTGGTACCAGATCAAAGAATTCTAGGATATATTAGGGGGAAAAAGCATATTCTGTGGTGGCAGAGCAAGTTGAGAAAATGGTTTGCAACCGTACAAGATCCTGTACTTTATAATTAGAGGCATAAAGCAAAAGAGCAAAGAAGACACAAACCTTTATAAAATGCTGATTCAGCCAATACCAGAACATCGTGTCTAGTCGGGTTTACAGACAATGTAGAAAGTGGAGAGGAAATCTGATAGCCATATTTAGAACTATGAAGACTAAAGGCACAGAGAGAAACTATCCCTTTTGGTGGAGTGATTCAAGAATGAGGCAAGACAGGATTATGGCAATTAGCAAAAGAACCACAGGTGACACTATGAAGGATTTTTGTATGCAGTGAATATTTAGGGTCTGTATTGCACTCCCAAGGGATAGTAGCAAAGGCAAATTCAATTGTGGCAATCTAAAGGGACATGGATAAGTACTGTACATGAATGGGAAAAGGACAGAAGAAGTTGGCAGAAGAACAGAACCAGCTAGATTACAGTTGCAAAAAAATAGCACAGAATCTGTGAGCCACGTAGCCACCAATCTGCTCTAAACTATTCTATGATTCACTGACAGAAAATAATGACCTAGGAGGTACTGGAAATGACAGCAGTTCCACATGTTTACTCGAGGAAATTCCAGTCACTGGCAAAGCAGCAGAAGAATCTGTCAACACAACTTGTATTAGGACCCTGTATGAAGTGCAGAGGTGGAGCATGAAATTGTTGGAATTCTCTATCATTATGCTGGGACAGAATCAGAATCAGGTTTATTATCACTGGCAGATGCTATGAAATTCGTTGTCTTTGTGGCAGCAGTACACTGCAATACACAGTAACAAAAAAAAACATGAATTACAGTAAATGTATATATAAAATAGTTAAATTAAATAAGTACTGCAAAAACAGAAATAAAAAAGTAGTGAGGTAGTGCTCATGGGTTTAATGTCCGTTGAGAAATCAGATGGTAGAGGGGAAGAAGCTGTTCTTGAATCGCTGAGTTTGTGCCTTCAGGCTTCTGTACTTCCTTCCCGATGGTAACAATGGGATGAGGACATGTCTTGGGTGTGAGGTTTCTTAATGATGGATACTGCCTTTTTGAGATATCACTCCTTGAAGATGTTGTGGATACTACAGAGGATAGTGCGGTGATGGAGCTGACTAATTTTACAGTTCTCTGCAGTTTATTTCGATCCTGTGAAGTGGCCCCCTCCCCCCCAAACCAGATGGTGTTGCAGCCAGTCAGAATGCTCTCTACGGTACACCTGTAGAAATTTGCAAGCGTCTTAGGTGACATACCAGAATCATGATCGTGAAAATGAAAGCCGAAAATAAAAATGCATGTTCAAAAATATTTAAATATTTAAAATATTTAAAGGCATTCTAAATGCTTGCAGGTGATTTATTTTTTGTTGTTTAAAAGTGTAATCAATGTTAACTACTGATTTATTTTTAATAGTTTTTGGAAATTCAGAAGGACTTAATATTGCCTGCACCTCTGTTATGAGATGCAGAAAACCTTAACAGCGGCTATGTCACCCAGTCCAACATCTGCCCAGCATCTGTGGAAAGAGAAACACTATTAATGTTTCAGCTCTAAAATGGAGGGTCTTTGACCCAAAATATTAACTCTGTTTATCTTTCTATAGATCCTGCTGACTTGTTGAGACTTTACAAAATTTTGCTTCAGATTTGCAGTATCTGCAGCTTTCTAATATGCATCTTCATTGTAAATTGCAGCCTCAACTCCCAGCACCTGGCATTCTGCACAAACCTGCTAACTGTATTCGGCAGGCTGACTAGATGGTATCCTTCGTGCCTTCCCCATTCATCAGATTGTGGGAAAGTCACATGACTGGCCTTTAGGCATGCTGATAATGTCAGCCAAAAAGCTACATACCCCTCTCTCATCAAATCAACTACAATTTATTATGAAGCCTGCATGTAAGGATTATCATAGACATGTTCCAACAGCAAGTATGAGTGGGATCCATTCAAAATAATTCATTTCTTCTTTTTTTTTGCCAATGTCAACTATATTTCAAGTCATCATAGCGGGGTACTGGGAAAAGTTTTCAATAAGCAATAATCGCGCCTCGGGTAAACCTCATCGGCTACAATACTGCCACTGCACAAAAATAATTCATATTAACTCTCTTCAAAATATATATAATAAATATATCTGAAGAAAGCACTAAATCAGCTGTACCTATTCATTTAGATATTTGTTTAAGCCATTGCTTCAACAATTAACAATGTCCTGGGGTATTTGTCATGAGAAGTGGAAAATATTTTATATTGGAAGCATGTGATCATCTTTTGGCCTATATCTCAACTTTCTCTAACTAATTTCAATTTAGAGGATAATTAATGATTCAATGAGCTATTTTGATCCAAATTTGAATATACCGCTTAGAACTAACATAATCGCTTGTGTATGTGACTTGAAATTAACAACCCAACCCATAAAAAGGCAAGTAAAATATGAACTTAATGCCCAGAAACTTAAATAAGCAATTTGCAACACCATTATCACTGACTTTGTCTCATTTTCCGCATTCCAATGTCCATCCACACTGAAATGGCATTTTCCTCTCCCGAAAACGGAGCTTTTCTAAAACACTCTCCAGTGTGTAAATCCGAAAACGCCGGTTGGGCGGCGTAGTGTGTACGGGGTAACCGGAGCTTTTTAAAAACGCTATCATGACATGCCGGAACAGATGGTGGTGGCAGCGCGGCATTTCATTGTTTTCTTGAACACATATAGCGTTCCTTATAGCGGTTGAGGATGTCGTTGTAGTTGGTTTGGCACGACTCCCAGTCCACATTCTCCACTGCTTTGCTGACTTTGTAGTCGTTTGTAACTCGCAGAAGCAGCTCAACTTCATTGTCTGTCCAAACGAAGAAGTCCGGTCTGATTTTTCCAGCGGAGGTTTTCTTTGTATTTCTCGACGACATTGTTGAAAACTTTCTTTCGCTGTTGTTGTAGGTACTGTAGTTTTTGACCAATGGAAATAGCGCAACGCCACCACAGAAACGGAAATACAGTAGTATACCGTTTCCTCTTCGCTTGTTTTCTGTAGGTGTGTCCTGCGCATGCCCAGTAGGAGGAGATTTGCCCAAATACTCACTTTAATGTGGACGGAGGTATTTTCAAAAATGCCTGGAGTGGACGCCTATCATTTTTATATGAAACTGGCGTTTCCAAAATTATCTGGTCTAGTGTGGGCGTAGCCTCAGTCCAAAGTCCCTCAACCTAGCATTTCTGGTGCCCCAAGTACTCTTGTGAAACTTAGACTGTTGGAAGGGAAGGCCTCTGTGATGTAGACAGGAGATACACCTTTCAGACGCATGGCAATGAAGCATTAAGAGACACTTCACACAGCCAAGTAGACAGCCATTGTTACAGCAGTTAAATGATCACCAATCAACTCCACCCTCCCTTCCTAAAACATTAAGTACTGCTTGGGTCAGCTGATCTAAAATCTTTACTTCAGGAGTACGATTCCCAAGCGGGTGTAGTCATAGAGAGTAGTGGACATGTAGGAGTACAAACAAACAATTGTGGCATGGTGCTCGGAGAAGTCATTAAAATGTTAATGGACTCCTGTACTTTATTAAAAAAAGGGTATGGGGTAGAAAGTCAAAAAGACTGTGTTGAACTCCTGTGAAACATGAGTAGGACAGCGACTAACAGGAATTCTGCAGATGCTGGAAATTTAAGCAACACACATCAAAGTTGATGGTGAACGCAGCAGGCCAGGCAGCATCACTAGGAAGAGGTACAGTCAACGTTTCAGGCTGAGACCCTTCGTCAGGACTAACTGAAGGAAGAGTTAGTAAGAGATTTGAAAGTGGGAGGGGGAGGGGGAGATCCAAAATGATAGGAGAAGACAGGAGGGGGAGGGATGGAGCCAAGAGCTGGACAGGTGATTGGCAAAGGGGATATGAGAGGATCATGGGACAGGAGGTCCGGGAAGAAAGACGGGGTGGGGGGGAACCCAGAGGATGGGCAAGGGGTATATTCAGAGGAACAGAGGGAGAAAAAGGAGAGAGAGAGAGAGAAAGAATGTGTGTATAAAAATAAATAACAGATGGGGTACGAGGGGGAGGTGGGGCATTAGCGGAAGTTAGAAAAGTCAGTGTTCATGCCATCAGGTTGGAGGCTACCCAGACGCAATATAAGGTGTTGTTCCTCCAACCTGAGTGTGGCTTCATCTTTACAGTAGAGGAGGCCGTGCATAGACATGTCAGAATGGGAATGGGATGTGGAATTAAAATGTGTGGCCACTGGGAGATCCTGCTTTCTCTGGCGGACAGAGCGTAGGTGTTCAGCAAAGCGGTCTCCCAGTCTGCGTTGGGTCTCGCCAATATATAAAAGGCCACATCGGGAGCACCGGACGCAGTATATCACCACAGCTGACTCACAGGTGAAGTGTCACCTCACCTGGAAGGACTGTCTGGGGCCCTGAATGTTGGTGAGGGAGGAAGTGTAAGGGCATGTGTAGCACTTGTTCCGCTTACACGGATAAGTGCCAGGAGGGAGATCAGTGGGGAGGGATGGGGGGGACGAATGGACAAGGGAGTCGCGTAGGGAGCGATCCTTGCGGAAAGCAGAGGGGTGGGGAGGGAAAGATGTGCTTAATGGTGGGATCCCGTTGGAAGTGGCGGAAGTTAAGGAGAATAATATGTTGGACCCGGAGGCTGGTGGGGTGGTAGGTGAGGACCAGGGGAACCCTATTCCTAGTGGGGTGGCGGGAGGATGGAGTGAGAGCAGATGTGCGTGAAATGGGGGAGATGCGTTTAAGAGCAGAGTTGATAGTGGAGGAAGGGAAGCCCCTTTCTTTAAAAAAGGAGGACATCTCCCTCGTCCTAGAATGAAAAGCCTCATCCTGAGAGCAGATGCAGCGGAGACGGAGGGATTGCGAGAAGGGGATGGCGTTTTTGCAAGAGACAGGGTGAGAAGAGGAATAGTCCAGATAGCTGTGAGATTCAGTAGGCTTATAGTAGACATCAGTGGATAAGCTGTCTCCAGAGACAGAGACAGAAAGATCTAGAAAGGGGAGGGAGGTGTCGGAAATAGACCAGGTAAACTTGAGGGCAGGGTGAAAGTTGGGGGCAAAGTTAATAAAGTCAACAAGCTCTGCATGTGTGCAAGAAGCAGCGCCAATGCAGTCATCGATGTAGCGAAGGAAAAGTGGGGGACAGATACCAGAATAGGCACAGAACATAGATTGTTCCACAAAGCCAACAAAACACCGCGCTCTGGTCTTCTTCCTGCTCTGGATCTCTTTATCGCTAACTGCCGAGGGGACATCAACCATCTCGACTTCACCGCACCTTGACCCCATTCCAACCTCACTCCTTCGGAACGCTCTGCTCTCCACTCCCTCCACACTAATCCTAACCTTATTATTATACCCGCCGATAAGGGGGGTGCTGTTGTAGTCTGGCATACTGAACTCTACCTTGCCGAGGCACAGCGACAACTCGCGGATACCTCCTCTTATTTACCCCTCGATCGTGGCCCCACTAAGGAGCACCAGGCCATTGTCTCCTACACCATCACCGACTTTATCCGCTCAGGGGATCTCCCATCCACTGCTACCAACCTTATAGTTCCCACACCTCACACTTCCCGTTTCTACCTCCACCCAAGATCCACAAACCTGCCTGTCCTGGCCGACCTATTGTCTCAGCTTGCTCCTGCCCCACCAAACTCGTTTCTGCATACCTTGACACAGTTTTATCCCCCCTTGTTCAATCCCTTCCTACTATGTTCGTGACACTTCTCATGCTCTTAAACTTTTCGATGATTTTAAGTTCCCTGGCCCCCACTGCTTTATTTTCACCATGGATGTCCAGTCCCTATACACTTCCATCCCCCATCAGGAAGGTCTCAAAGCTCTACGCTTCTTTTTGGATTCCAGACCTAATCAGTTCCCCTCTATCACCACTCTGCTCCGTCTAGCGGAATTAGTCCTTACTCTTAATAATTTCTCCTTTGGCTCCTCCCACTTCCTCCAAACTAAAGGTGTAGCTATGGGCACCCATATGGGTCCTAGCTATGCCTGCCTTTTTGTTGGGTTTGTGGAGCAATCTATGTTCCATGCCTATTCTGGTATCTGTCCCCCACTTTTCCTTCGCTACATCGACGACTGCATTGGCGTTGCTTCCTGCACACATGCAGAGCTCGTTGACTTTATTAACTTTGCCTCCAACTTTCACCCTGCCCTCAAGTTTACCTGGTCTATTTCCGACACCACCCTCCCCTTTTTAGATCTTTCTGTCTCTGTCTCTGGAGACAGCTTATCCACTGATGTCTACTATAAGCCTACTGAATCTCACAGCTATCTGGACTATTCCTCTTCTCACCCTGTCTCTTGCAAAAACGCCATCCCCTTCTCGCAATTCCTCCGTCTCCACCGCATCTGCTCTCAGGATGAGGCTTTTCATTCTAGAACGAGGGAGATGTCCTCCTTTTTTAAAGAAAGGGGCTTCCCTTCCTCCACTATCAACTCTGCTCTTAAACGCATCTCCCCCATTTCACGTACATCTGCTCTCACTCCATCCTCCCGCCACCCCACTAGGAATAGGGTTCCCCTGGTCCTCACCTACCACCCCACCAGCCTCCGGGTCCAACATATTATTCTCCTTAACTTCCGCCACCTCCAACGGGATCCCACCACTAAGCACATCTTTCCCTACCCCCCCCTCTGCTTTCCGCAGGGATCGCTCCCTACGCGACTCCCTTGTCCATTCGTCCCCCCCATCCCTCCCCACTGATCTCCCTCCTGGCACTTATCCTTGTAAGCGGAACAAGTGCTACACATGCCCTTACACTTCCTCCCTCACCACCATTCAGGGCCCCAAACAGTCCTTCCAGGTGAGGCGACACTTCACCTGTGAGTCGGCTGGGGTGATATACTGCGTCCGGTGCTCCCGATGTGGCCTTTTATATATTGGCGAGACCCGACGCAGACTGGGAGACCGTTTTGCTGAATGCCTATGCTCTGTCTGCCAGAGAAAGCAGGATCTCCCAGTGGCCACACATTTTAATTCCACATCCCATTCCCATTCTGACATGTCTATCCACGGCCTCCTCTACTGTAAAGATGAAGCCACACTCAGGTTGGAGGAACAACACCTTATATTCCATCTGGGTAGCCTCCAACCTGATGGCATGAACATCGACTTCTCTAACTTCGGCTAATGCCCCACCTCCCCCTCGTACCCCATCTGTTACTTATTTTTATACACACATTCTTTCTCTCTCTCTCTCCTTTTTCTCCCTCTGTTCCTCTCACTATACCCCTTGCCCATCCTCTGGGCTCCCCGCTCCCCCGCTTGTCTTTCTCCCCGGACCTCCTGTCCCATGATCCTCTCATATCCCCTTTGCCAATCACCTGTCCAGCTCTTGGCTCCATCCCTCCCCCTCCTGTCTTCTCCTATCTTTTTGGATCTCCCCCTCCCCCTCCCACTTTCAAATCTCTTACTAGCTCTTCCTTCAGTTAGTCCTGACGAAGGGTCTCGGCTTGAAACATCGACTGTACCTCTTCCTAGAGATGTTGCCTGGCCTGCTGCATTCACCAGCAACTTTGATGTGTGTTGCTAGGACAGCAACTAGAAGGTGTACCTCATCTTTTCTATCTGTCTCTCTATGCTGTGAGAGAGAAAATAGCAGCAGAAGAGTTGGGAATAGAATGGACAGATGGTGTGCAGTCAATGTGTTTACTTCAGTGTTTGAGCAATTCCATGATACTCTGTAAAAAGGGGAAGTGCCCAATGAGGAACAGGGAGAGGAGGGGATGAGAATTCATAGGGAGGAAAGAAGCAACAGAAAGGGTGGGGGAGGACAGAGAGACTGGGTAATAGATGGGAGAATGAGATTAACAGGGATTTGGTGAGAGGTAATAAAGAGATGAAATGATAAAGCTTGTCATGGTGCACACTCAATATTATTTTTCTACTGGAAGACAAACTACATCTCCCTATGACATCTGTCTGCCAACAATCACCAGTAGTCCATCATCTCTGTTGAAGGATGAACAGCTGTCTTGTGATATGAGCTTCAGTTATTTATTTTGCCTATCCTAATAGTGAGGAGAAATCCCAGCTCCTATATATCTACCCATCACATTTCACAGCACAGAATTTCCCCAGTAGAGTTGTAGTTCCCAGCACGTGTTTCCAACTTTAGGATCAAATTGGAGATCAGGTTAATAATTATAATCCTTCACAAGAAAAATCCACTTCCTAAGGTCACTAATCTTGCTTCAATGTAACTATTATTCATAAAAACTGCATATATAATTCTGTTAAAGATATTAGGCTCATAGCAAACTGGTGTGTTAGCTACTTTATGAGCTACAAAAGATGTGGACACATCATTCATTCTGAAGTCCATCAGGAAATGGCTTGTCACTTCCACACTGACACAATATGTGTTTGCCTCCTTAACACCCTTTGAATCAGCCCTCGGCACCAGAAATGAGCAGCAATCAAGAGTCAATAAAAGGTTTCAGTAAATAAACATAAGTGCACAATAATAATTATATTTGACACTAAAGTATATTTAAAATAGTATCCTGTATAAGAAAGGGTAAGAAGCATGTATCACTTCACTGGAATTGAGGACTACTTCGAGAGATTATAAACTTAAAGAAAGAAAATGTAAATCTTGGAACAATTCTTTGAAGGTCTCCAAAGTACTGGGGAGGATTGCAAGATTAGGATGGCTATTAAGAAGTAGTTAGTTTTTCAGAACACAATCAACAGTTGCAATTAACTTCCAGTAAATGTGGCTGGGACACTAGATTGGTATAAAATACAGCCAGATGGTTTGATGTGAAGATAGGGTGAAGTGTTCTCTAATCTAGAGCAGGGGTCCCCAACCTTTTTTACACCACGGACCGGTTTAATATTGACAATATTCTTGCAGACCGGCTGACCGGTGGGGGGGAGGGAGGAGGGCGGTGTTCAAGTAGGGTTAAACTCACCTCAACATGTCTTTTACAGTTAGGGTTGCCAACTTTCTCACTCCCAAATAAGAGACAAAAGTAGCAGTCAAATCCCAGGACACTTTACCCCAGGAAAGACTACCAGGACCATGAAGCCTTGCGCAGGCACCTGTGTGTGCATGTGATGTGCGCATGTGCGTACGTGCCGATTTTTTTCCCACAAATCAGTTTTGCCTTCATCTTCCCAACTATACTGTACATACATTATTTCTACTTTATATAGGCTGTGTATTTATCATATCATTCCTGCTTTTACTATATGTTAGTGTTAGTCATTTTTGGTTTTATGTGTTATTTGGTATGATTTGTTAGGTTATTTTTTGGATCTGGGAACGCTCAAAAATTTTTCCCATATAAATTAATGGTAATTGCTTCTTCGCTTCATGCCATTTCGGCACGAAAGATATCATAGGAATGCTGTACCTTAGCGGGAGAAACATGGGACAAACCAATTTAGCTCAATACACGGGATATCCCAGTAAATACAGGACAGTTGGCAAGTTCAACAGTGTGTGACAGGGAATGAGGAAAGGTGCAGTTGACTCATGTTGTTTCCTCACGGTCCAGTAGCATATGCTTTGCGGCCCGGTGGTTAGGGACCGCTGATCTAGAGGGATATTGATCCTCAGTAGTAGACGTTTGGAAAGAGGATTAAGGCTAAACAGATAATGCAGGAAGGCATCCACTCGGAGTTGGAGGGTCAGTCATGATCTTAATAAATGGTAACCTGTGATCAAAGGCCAAATAATCGGCAACTCTTATGTTCTCTAGCAATTAAAGACAAAATTTGCCAGTTTCCTTTGTAAGTGGAACTATTGTGGGTATGTGAGAGCCCATTGCTTTTAATCTGGATTTATGTAGTTAGAAACATGTATTTCACATTTTTATGAAGCTATTAAAGTAAATAATCTATCAATTGCTCTTAATCTTTGACCATAAAAGCTTTCTGATTTTTATAAGAATCTGCTGAGCATGATAAAATAAATAGGACTTAATTTGTTGCCAATGTGAATTTCTAATCTCACTAGATACCTTCCCTCTGCATTTATTAAAATGCTACTGGCAACTATCTATCTTTGCTTGATTGGAACTATCTCAAAGAATTAGGGTAGTTATTTTCTTCTAACGTTAGTATCAAAAAGTTGTCATTTGGTTGATTCTTAACTAGTTCCCATTGCCTTTACTACATAAATGGTAATGGTTCATTGAGTTTATTAGTACCTTCTGACGCAAATGGGGCTTACGATGGTCACATGATTTGGCCATCCTATATCGGTGCAAGCCAGAAACAGCTGAATGCTTATTTCATTTGGCCCAGTAATTCTTCACCATCTGCACCATGCAACATTTAAAAGGAAGAACTGACCTTCTAAAGTTTTTGCTTGGACCTAAAGGGTCAATTATACAAGAAAATGATGCATAAACTAATGAAAGATTTGCATGTATACTGCAATCTACACTACTTCAGATGCGCCCAAGGCCTTTACAGCCAATTAATCTTTTTTTTAAAATGTGGTGCAGTGTAAGAAATTCTGCAGCAAATTTGCTCAAATTTATTTGATAATGACCAAATAATCTGAGTTAACGTGTTGATTGACTCATGTATACAAGCCTGGACACTGGCCTGGAACCCCGAATTCCTCTTTCAAATCCCAGTACACCTTGAAATCTTAATATCCCAGAAGTCTGAAGTGAGGAAGCAGATTTTGGTTTAATGTTTTATCTGAAAGATGGCCCCAGTGACAACACTTCCTCACGGCTGAACCAGCAGTTTAGTTTTATGTGCTTCATTTATTGGAGTGGAAATTGAACCTAAACCTTCTGACGCAGGGTCCTGAGACGCAGCCAATACAGTAGTGTAGTAATGCTGGAGAAGTTACGTTAAAATACAAACTTGAAATCACCTTGAAATTAATGAGAACTGAGTTGAAAATTACACCTCAACTTCATTTAAAATGGTTTAGTCACAACACTGAAGTAATACAGGAAGCAGGGCGAGTGCAGATTAATTGTATAACATCTCTTAGTATCAATTATAACATTTCAAGGCCATATTTTATTTCAAAGACAACACATGATTATTGCACTGTGCCAAGAAACATCTGTATTTATCAGCCAGACCCATAGTATCTGGGATGGCGTGGAATAGTTGGTCTGGGCCCTCTGCTCCTCATCTTAACATTTAACTGAAGATAAATAAAGGGGAAATTTAATTTTGCCTTTCATGTCATCATCATTTATTTAAGAAATTAATTTTTTGAGTGAGATGGGGTCAACTTGATTTGTTAGAGCCATCCTTATCGTTGGTCACATGAGCCTCAAAATGTAAATGTCAAGTAAATCAAGGCCACGTCTTTCTATCCAGGTGAATGGAAAAGATCACTGACTTATCTTCAAAGAAGGAAAAGGGATATCTAGGCTGAAAGTAATCCTTTAACCAACAACATTTTAGTAGATTTTATAACCATTTTCTCAAGCTACTTGTGTGAGATCTAGCTGGATGCAAAAACTTGTTCTTAGTTTCACATCAGTGGCTAGCTTCTTAAAATACTTATGAAAATAAGTGATTGCTCATTACTTCAGCCTCCACAAAGATTAATCTGCTGAGAACTGCCAAACTTTTCTTTTCTCATTCCAAATTCCTACCAGTAGTAGTAGTACTGTACTTCTAGTTCTTAACTTTGAAGTGCTATCAGCTGTCCCATGATCAAGAAAGTTCTTTCTTTCAAACTTTTGATCAGCTTGCCCTCTTTGCATTCTGTTGGCCAGCAGACACGTGGTTTGCTAAACTCTGAGCCTGAGCCTGATCAGGGATGTATCGCATCCCTGCTTTGCCCCTACGAGGAGGTTAACTCATGGCTCTTACCTACTCAACCAATTCCTCTTTGGTAATAGATAATGAAACAATAGTTTTAGCACTGGTCATGTAACTGGGCTGATTTTTTCCACACAGGTAGAAGAGGAGATAATTACCAATCTGCAGAACTCAATCATTTCCAAACCTGGTTTGTGTAATACACATGAGAGCACAGTGGAATGCCTCGTTTAGATTCTGAATTGAGAAAGACCTATTTGTGAGCTGACCAACGAAGTGGCTCTCCACTGAGTGCCAGGACTGTGACAGGCTCATTGATGGAAATTACTAAGGCACAGTGGAAATTTACGGCAGCTAGAGCAAAGTCCCTTTCAGAATCCATGAGGCATCATGCAATGACTGAAATGTCCATCAAAAGATAAATACTTCACAAACTCACAATCTTTCCATCTCAAGCAGTAACTCAAAGGAGTTAATTTGGAAGCAATTACAGTCTCACCTATTTGCCCTCTACTAAACTTACTATGATGCATTCCCGAAATTCCAAATGCTCAAGGGTTGCTTTCTATTTGTATGCAGAGCCTGTAGCCACTGGATACATGCAAACATGTTACTGTATCTCTCAGCATAATTTCCAAGAAGTCCCTAACACAAAATGAAGAGTCATCATTAGTCACATTTGCTCACAGACAGTAAAACTCCGTTAATCCCACATGCTCAGGTCTTTGATAGGCTGGCCTTACATTTTCCACAGCGTTAGTTATTTTCCTATCCATATTCCAACATCACTTGTTTTAAATTTACAATGTAGTATATTAAGTTTTTTAGTGAACCTATTGAGTTTCAGGGGAGTGTTGCAAACGGGCTCCAGTGAAAAGGAATGTGAGGAATGTGGGCCGGGGAACACGGGTAACAGGGCCCTGATTTGTTTAAAGAAAACAGACTGTTCACTTTAATCAGAGAACGGGAAATAGGGTCCAAGTTAGATTTTAAAAAGCACATAAAAGAGCCCTGTTTAGTTTAAAGGGATCACGAGAAATAGATAGAAATTCAGAAAAATCAGACAACAAATTATCAGAATTCTGCTGCAGCTAAATGGAGTCAGTGAGAGAAATATGAACTGGCAATTAGCTATCAGTCCAAAAAAGTCGCTGAATTTCCATTTGTCAAAATTAGATGGATTTATTACTTTGATGTAAAATATGGTGCAGATCTGGGCATCCAGGCCACTGTTCTCTATTAGGGCGCTCAGTGGAGCCTAGCAGTGCTACCATCACACATGATCCTCCTTTGCCAGAGTCTGGTGCTCTCAGTGACCAAGCAGAAGAAGGTGGTCTTCTGGTACAGACTGAAGGAGGTTCAGGTGTGTTCAGAGCCTGGCTGAAAAGCTCAACTGTGTCACCAAATGCAATGGTTAGAAATTTGAAAATATATGACTTAGAATGAAAATATTGATGGTTTAGATAGTGTAGAAAGTTATAACAGGACATTGACAGGATGCAGAGCCAGGCTAAGAAGTAGCAGTTAAAGTTCTATCTCATTTCCATTCATTTAAATAATAACTTGTTTTATCATTCCTCTTTCCAAAGTGGAAATCCTTACATTTTAAACCCCATCTTCCAACTGGCTTAACCTATTTATATATCTTTGCAGGTTTTTCATGTCCTCCTCAAAACTTGCTAATTCACCTATCCTTATATTAACAAGAGAAATCCTTCAGATGCTGGAAATCCAGAGCAACATACACAAAATACTGGAGGAAATCAGCAGGTCAGGCAACATTCATGGAAGTGAACAAACAGTCAACATTTCGGGCCGAGACCCTTCTTCAGGACTGGAGAGGCAGGAGGAAAGATGCCAGAATAAAAAGGTGGGGGAGGAGCAGAAAATATCTATGAGGTGATAGGAGAACACAGGTGGGTGGGAAAGGTAAAGGGCTGGAGATGAAGGAATCTGCTAGGAGAGGAGAGTGAACAATAGGAGAAAGGGAAGGAGAAGGGGCACCAGTTCCTTTAAGACCTTAGAATGAAATCCTTCAGAACCAATGGACATGTGGCCTTTAATCCCACTGGTTTTCCTAGTATTTCTTCTCTAGGCTAGGGATCGTTTGAGGATGCTTCCTCTTTATGGCCTCTCGATTATCTATTACTATTGAATGTTTTTCAGTGTTTTCGACTGCGAAGACCGATCTAATATCATTGCACTCAGTAGCAGCATTATTAGGTACATCTCCTCAGAAATCCAAATATCTTACCTGCTGATCATGTGGCAGCAATTCAATGCATAAAAGAATGCAGACATGGTCAAGAGGTTTGTTTATTATTCAGACTAAACATCAAAATGGGGAGCAATACCTTCACCACAACTACTCTAAACACTGGTGCTCCACAAGGTTGTGTCTTCAGTCCCCTATTCTGCTCCATATACACTCATGCACAGTAATTATGGGAAAGATTGAAGGGCAGAAAGCAAGAGGAAGGCAAAGACAAATGATGATGGAAACAGCAGCCAGAGAACTGGAAATGAATACCAATGAATTGATCCATCTGACCCAAAACAGGGGTGTGTGGGCCATGGCATTCAAAGCTCAAACTGGGCATGGCACCTGATGATGATGATGATGATACACTCAAGACTGCGTGGCCAGATTCTACACTGATTCCATATACAAATTTGCAGATGATACTGTGGTAGGCTGTTTCTCAAATAATAATGAGTCAAAGTACAGGAGGGAGATAGAGAGAGCCCAGTGACATAGTGGCATGACAACAACCTTCCCCTCTATGTCAACAAAACAAAAGAGCTGGCCATTGACTTCAGGAATGGAGGCTATACACACGTTTTTGTCTACATCAGTGGTGTTGAGGTTGAAAGGGTTGAGATTTTCAAGTTGTCAGGGTGAGCATCACCAGTTGTATATCCTAGCCTAACCACGTAAACCTCCTGACCAAGAAAGCTCACTAATACCTCTACTTCCTCTGGAGGCTAAAGATATCTGGCAGGTTCCTGCCAACCCTTACGAATTCTATCAATGCACCATAGAAAACATCACATCTAGATGTATAATGGCTTGGTATGGCAAATGGCCATGGGAAACTGCAGAGAGTTCTGGACACAGCTCAGCATATAATGGAAACCATACTCCTCTCTATGGACTCTGTCTATACTTTTCATAGTCTCAGTAAAGCATCCCGCATAATCAAAGACCCCAGCCACATCAAACATTTTCTCTTCTCCCCTCCCCCATTGGACAGTAGATAAAAAGGCTGAAAGCATGTACTACCAGGCTCAAGGTCACCTTCTACACTGCTGTCATAATCTTAGTACAGTACGATAGAGTCTTGACCCCACAATCTACTTCGTTATGATCTTGCACCTTTTTGTTTACCTGTACTGCACTTTCTCAGAACCTTTAACACTTTATTCTGCAAACTGTTATGGTTTTACCTTACACAACTTCAATGTACTGTGTAATGACTTGATCTGCATGAACAGTGCACAAGACAAGCTTTTGACAGCATCTCGGTACATGAGGCAGTAATAAACCAATTCCGATGGACCAGAAAGTGCAACGTTAGACAAGGTGTAGCATAGCAGCTGGTCCACAAGGTTGAGGCACATGGGATTCAATGCGAGCTGGTTAATTAGATCCAAAACTGGCTTGGTGATAGTGGGCAGAGGGTGGTGGCAGAAGAGGAATGATGCTTTTCTCTGTAAATCTGTGACTGGTGGTTTACAAAGGGATCAGTGCTTGGATGCTTGGAGTTTGTGATATCCATGAATGATACAGATGTGAATGTGAATAATAATTTTTCAGGTGACACAAAAATTGGTGAAGTTCAATGGTGAAGAAGGTTGTCTAAGGCTACAGCAAGCGATGGATCAGATGTAAAGTCGGTCTGAGAGATGGCAGATGGAATTTAATCCCAATAAAATGGTACTTAATCCTAATAAGTGCAATGCGATGGATTAAAAGCTTTTTCAAGTATATAAAGAGTAAAAGACAGGTGAGAGTAGATATAGGACCGATAGAAAATGATGCTGGAGAAATTGTAATGGGAGATAAGGAGATGGCAGAGGAACTGAACGAGTATTTTGCATCAGCCTTCACTGAGGAACACATCAGCAGTATACTGGACACTCAAGGGTGGCAGGGAAGAGAAGTGTGCGCAGTCACAATTACGACAGAGAAAGTACTCAGGAAGCTGAATAGGCTAAAGGTAGATAAATCTCCCGGACCAGATGGAATGCACCCTTGTGTTCTGAAGGAAGTAGCTGTGGAGATTGTGGAGGCATTAGCGATAATCTTTCAAAAGCCGATAGATTCTGTCATGGTTCCGGAAGACTGGAAGATTGCAAATGTCACTCCGCTATTTAAGAAGGGGGCAAGGAAGCAAAAAGGAAATTATAGACCTGTTACCTTGACATTGGTGGTTGGGAAGTTGTTGGAGTCGATTGTCAAGGATGAGGTTACAGAGTACCTGGAGGCATATGACAAGATAGGCAGAACTCAGCATGGATTCCTTAAAGGAAAATCCTGCCAGACAAACCTATTACAATTTTTTTTGAGGAAATTACCAGTAGGCTAGACAAGGGAGATGCAGTGGATGTTGTATATTTGGATTTTCAGAAGGCCTTTGACAAGGTGCTGTTACACATGAGGCTACTTAACAAGATAAGAGCCCATGGAATTATGGGAAAGCTACATACGTGGATAGAGCATTGGCTGATTGGCAGGAAACAGAGAGTGGGAATAAAGGGATCCTGTTCTGGTTGGCTGCCGGTTACCAGTGGCGTTCCACAGGGGTCCGTGTTGGGGCCGCTTCTTTTTACATTGTACATCAACGATTTGGATTATGGAATAGATGGCTTTGTGGCTAAGTTTGCTGATGATACAAAGATAGGTGGAGGGGCTGGTAGTGCTGAGGAAACGGAGAGTCTGCAGAGAGACTTGGATAGATTGGAAGAATGGGCAGAGAAGTGGCAAATGAAGTACAATGTTGGAAAGTGTATGGTTATGCACTTTGGCAGAAAAAATAAACGGGTAGACTATTACTTAAATGGGGAAAGAATTCAAAGTTCTGAGATGCAATGGGACTTGGGAGTCCTCATACAGGATACCCTTAAAGTTAACCTCCAGGTTGAGTCTGTAGTGAAGAAGGTGAATGCAATGTTGGCATTCATTTCTAGAGGAATAGAGTATAGGAGCAGGGATGCGATGTTGAGGCTCTATAAGGCACTGGTGAGACCTCACTTGGAGTACTGTGGGCAGTTTTGGTCTCCTTATTTAAGAAGTGATGTGCTGACGTTGGAGAGGGTACAGAGAAGATTCACTAGAATGATTCTGGGAATGAGAGGGTTAACATATGAGGAACGTTTGTCCGCTCTTGGACTGTATTCCTTGGCGTTTAGAAGAATGAGGGGAGACCTCATAGAAACATTTCGAATGTTAAAAGGCATGGACAGAGTGGATGTGGCAAAGTTGTTTCCCATGATGGGGGAGTCTAGTACGAGAGGGCATGACTTAAGGATTGAAGGGCGCCCATTCAGAACAGAAATGCGAAGAAATTTTTTTAGTCAGAGGGTGGTGAATCTATGGAATTTGTTGCCACGGGCAGCAGTGGAGGCCAAGTCATTGGGTGTCTTTAAGGCAGAGATTGATAGGTATCTGAGTAGCCAGGGCATCAAAGGTTATGGCGAGAAGGCGGGGGAGTGGAACTAAATAGGAGAAAATGGATCAGCTCATGATAAAATGGTGGAGCAGACTCGAGGGACCGAATGGCCTACCTCTGCTCCTTTGCCTTATGGTCTTATGGCCTTATGGACTTTGCAAGTCAAATAGGGTAAATGGTAGGATGTAAAGAAATGGTGATGAATAGAGGGACCTAGGGGTTCAAGCCCATAGTTTCCTGAAAGTGGCAACATGGGTGGATGGGGTAACGAATAAGGCATTTGATATGCTTGTCTTCAGAGGTTGGAACATGTAGTACAAAGTTGGGGCACCACGTTACAACTTTTCTAAAACACTGGTTAGACCAAATGAGTATTATGTGAAGGAATTTAGTTACGGGGCGAGACAGGAAAGGCTGGGCTGTTCTCCTTGGAGCGAAGGAAGCCAAGAAGTAAATTGATACAGAGATATAGAATTATAACAGGCACAGTCTGGATCGATAGTCAGGTCTATCGGATTAGATTACTCTAAATTGGATTAGAGTAGATGGACAAGGTGGTGGCATGGATGTCGTAGGCTTTAGGGTCTGTTTTCTGTGCTGGCTGTCTATAGCTGCAGGGTTTTATCAAAAATGTGGGTGACTAAGTGGGTAATTGATGATCTGGGTGACCTCAGAAGGCTGAAGGGCCTGTTCCATGTTGTATCTTTCTACGTCTCTGTGACTCCACCTCATCCATATCCAGACATGCTAGTCAATAATGAAGCAATAGAGAATTCAAAATCACCTTCTTTACCCAGACTGACTTCAAATTGTAAAACTCACCAGTCAAAAATTGGTTGAAACAATTACTATAGCTACGTATGTTCAAGGGAAAGTCAGATAACTAGACAAGGAAGAAAGCAGCAGAAAGAAATGTGAATATGTAAAGACAGATAGACATGTGAAGATGTTTGTGTGAAGTACAAACACCAACATGGATTTGCCAAAAGGAACAGTTTTGTTTTTGCACTGTAAATTGTTTGCAATATACAGCTTCTTGCTGCATGTCAGTTGGCCATATTTTTTCACAACTTGTGGAATAGAAGTTTTATTTGTCAGGAGTAAACATTCATCTCTATGACAGTTATATTTTAGTATTTCTCCCTTCTCGATCTAATACATAAATACGCGAAATATGGAGAACACAAAAGTAATGCCACCACTGGTTTGGAAGAAAGCAATGCTACATAAATGTTAGTCCCTTGGCACAGTCAGTCTGGAGTTATAATTGTACGGTGGCTGTGGTACTGGAGCAATGTTTCCTAAGGTATGAGTTCAAAATGGATACGGTACCATTGTGGCTATGTTACTGGCCAAGTAAAAGAAATCTTCCTGCCTTCCTTTTTCTGACCAGTATAGGACTCCATACCTGTAGCAATCGGCTGTGAACTAATTCAAGGGCAATTAATGGTGTGTGATAAATACTCTGATTGGGAAGAAGTTGTGCCATCTAAGTTGCTAGTGATACACATATCATATTGAGGAGATTTTTAAAAATCTCCCTTTTAAAAAGAAATTTGTTCTTTGGATTGTTGTAAACTGACACACTTTGCAATTCAAAATATATATTTAATATATATTAGGCAACATCCACTGATTTTCTTCAGCATAAGCATGCTCTGTAGTTTAAACACCATACTTATCTCCATCCTGCAATTAACTTTATCTTTTTAAATGTTGCTGCCTCATACAATATCCAAACCCAGTGTTTTGGATAACACACTAAATACAGCAAGTGACATAGTTATAACTTTTAATGCCTGCTTTTCATCAATGAATTGTAAATGTCACAATGCCTCCTTTAAAATGCATACAAGCAGGAAAATGAAAAGCTGCAATCTAGCCACGCTGAATCAACAGCTCCTCCCTGTGGCCAGCCAATACTTCGCAGATACATTAGGTGTCCACTTTATTAGGTACACCTGTACACCTATTTGTTAATACAAGTATACAATTAGCCAATCATATGGCAGGCACTCAGTAAAATAAAAGCATGCTGACATGGTCAAGAGGTTCAGCCATTGTTCAGACCAAATATCAGAATTGCAGAGTTGTATACTTCAATAATAAATTAACCTTTGATATCAGAATGGGGAAGAAACATGCTCGAAGTGACTTTGACCATGGAAAGGTTGTTGGTGCCAGAGGGGGTGGTTATAGTATCTCAGAAACTGCTGATCTCCTGGGATTTTCATGCACAATAGTCTCTATAGTTTTCACAGAGAATGGTGCAAGAAACAAAAACATCCAGTAAGCAGCAGTTCTGTGGGCGAAAATGCCTTGATAATGAGAGAGGTCAGAGGAGAATGGCCAGACAGGTTCAAGCTGACAGGAAGGCAACAGTAACCCAAATAACCACACATTACAACAATGGTGTGTGGAAGGGCATCTGTGAATGTACTATAGAACATGTCATGCCTTGAAGTGGACAGGCTACAGCAGCAGAAGACTACGAACATACAGAAATACACTCAGTACCCACTTCATTATGTGCCTCCTGTACCCAGTGAAGTGGCTCCTGGGTGTATATTTATACACCACAACAGTAGGGACACTTCATTGACTCTAAACCAAGCTAAATATTTTGAAAGGGTCATTTCATAAATTCAAGTCTCTCTTTCTTTAAGGAAAAAGTACTTACTAAACATTCCCAATAAATATTTTAAAAGGCAGACCTAAGCAGTACCTGGTATGTTGTCAGCTATGGTCTATTCCAAGCTTTCTCAGTCTGTGCTACCTCCTCTATAAGTTCACTCTGTAAATGGACTGGCTGGGGGGAGGTCTTACTGACACCATCAGCAACTGTTTGAAAGTGTAAACTAATGGACGGACTGCCAAGCTGTCAGCAATAAATCCAATGTCTGAACAAATTGGCTAACTTCCTAGTCAACAGCTTACATAAGAGGGGAGCATGTGACAGACTTTGTCATCGGAAGTGGAATCCCTCATGGGAAGTACAATGGGAAGGATAGAATGCATGATAGAGGAAGATTTGGCATAGCTGACCATACAGGTTCATCAAAAATAGATTGACAAGGCCTATAAGGAAAGCTGGACAAGCAGCCTCTGCAGGAGCACCACTGGAAATCTCTCTGTCTAGCCTATTCCATAGGAGCATGCTAGGTCTGTCCTCCCCAACCTTGCTATCAGCTCCATGTTTAGTCTGAATACAATTACTTCCACTTCGCCAATCTACCATTATCAGGTCATCTGCAGTTACTTAGAGTTAGAATGAATGCGGATATTGTTTATTTCTCTGACTCTTTCCCCAGAATGTAAGTGTAGGGTCTACAATGTCTATTTTGAATGACATTCTTTGTCTAAATATCAATTCAGTGGTAAAAACTACCGTGCGTTTCTAAACATGATGGTGGAAAATGCGATTTCTGTTCAAATAAGATAAACCTGACTCTGCTCACCAGCAGATGAATTGCTCATTCATGTTGTCCCCTGTAGCAAATGTTAAAATGAAATGCAAAGAACTCCGATAATCCACCATTGGATTGTCAGAATCTCTTGTGGCTAGGCATCTTGTTCTCAGATGCTGTTAACACGCCAGTGTCCTGGTTCCAGCGCTCTTTCTAACACCAAGTTCCTGGTTCCACATTCCTTTTAGATCAGGGGTCCCCAACCTTTTTTATGCCATGGACCAATACCATTAAGCAAGGGGTCCACAAACCCAGGTTGGGAACCCCTGCTATAGATTCATTGGAGTCCCAGTTCACACATGTAGCTCACATGGTTCTGTTTTTCAACACAGCTTGAAACTTATTAGGATCGCTAGAAAGCTTATGATGTTACTGTGTGTGAAGTGAAGTGAATGAACCGTGCATATGGAGTATTAATTGAAATAACGCTCAATAATCCAGAAAAACTGCCAAAACTTTATCACCATTTACCAGCGATCTGCTGGAGGGACTCGTTGGATTGAGCAGCATCCACGGGAGGCAAGCAATTGTTGGTGCTTGGAGTTAAAACTCTACATTAGCACTGACTTAGGGTTTCAGCCTAAAATGTCAATGATTGCTTTCCTTCCATAGATGTTGCTCAACCTGTGGGCTCCTCCACAGTCACACTTAGATCACAACCCTCACTCAGACTACCCCCACCCACCAATCTGCAACCAACTTCACAAGCCAGCCCCACAAAAGCACCTGCTGGTGACAGAACCCCATTATGACAGATCCATATTCCTCAAATGACAACAGCTCCATCCACCTACCATCTCACAATCCAAACTGCTAAAAATTCTACTGAATACTGATCCACATTTCCTAACTGGTAATCTCACTCCCTAGAGATATCAATCACAATCCCTGACTATCAACCACCACTTTCCCAATGACTATTTATCCCCTACCACCACCACACGCAAAAAGCCTACACTCATCTCAGCCATTCTCCATCTACTCTCCTTTCACCACCCCTGCATCTGGATCTGGGTTTACCTCACATCTTTGCACTGCCAAGTCAGACAAAGAAAATACTGTGCCTTATCTAGTATAAGTCTGATTAAGTAGTGCCCACAGCATTGGGCCTCTTGTGTCTCAGTGCCTTAGTGACAAGTGATCCCTTGATCAGTGTGGTCAGACCCCACCACAAAGTGACTTCCTAACATGCCTTTTTCAGATGCCATCCAAATCTAAAATCTAAGCCTTGTGTTTCGGTGGTCTTCAGGGATCCTTTTATCTAAAGCAGCGAGATCGTAAGTCAGCACTGGACACAGTCTTTGAAAGATGATATAAACCATTTCATTACTAATATAACTGTTTCATACACTTCTTTGATGTAATTTTCTTCTGCTACTCTAGTTGTTCCTGTCTTTAAGAACTGCAAATATTTATTTCAGCTTAAAGGCTGCAACGTGCAGCCATGCAACACTTCAGCAACAGACCACCATTTTATGTGGAGCAGCACACACAAAATGTTGGAGGAACTGAGCAGGTCAGGCAGCATCTATGGAAATGAATAAACTGTCGACGTTTTGTGCCAAGATGCCTCATCAGAACTGGAAAGGAAGGGGAAAGAATCCAAAATAAGAAGATGGGGTTAGGGCAAGGAGTGCAAGCCAAATGGTTTTAGGCAAAGCCAGATGAGTAGGAAGGGAGGGGGAAATGAAGTAAGAAGTTGGTAGGTGAAAGGTGGAAGAGGTAAAGGGCCGAAGAAGAAGGAATCATAGGAGAGGAGAGTAGGAGAAAGAGAAGGAGGAGGGGCACCAGGGAGAGGTGATAGGCAGGTGAGGAAAAGAGAAGAGATAAAAGGGGAGCCAGACTGGGGAATGGAAGAAGAGGGAAGGGGGAGGGAAAAGGGACATTTTATTCCACATCACTTGAGCAAAACCATATTGATAAACTTAAATGAAATCTTGTCTCCTTGGTTTTTCATTTTGGAAGCAGACTATTTTTATAAATGTATCACGACTCACTTTTGATTTCATCAGAGTACAGTTATCCTTTGAAACCTTGCAACATCGGTTCTCCAAACATTTTGTAAGGGGTTTCTTCTTTTATGTTACTGCAAAGGCTAACAAAATGGTTTCTTTGTTATGTTATAATTAAAATGGCTTTTCTGTAATAATAACTGCGAAGTTCTCTCTCTCTCTCTCTAGCAGCTTGTTTGGGTTATAAAGAGAATTGCATTCATTTGTTAACCAATTGGGATAGATGTTATTTTTTCTTGTGTGTCCGTAAGCTATTGTTCGCGGGCTTTGAGGCAGAAGGCGCGATGAAGGCAGAAAGAGGAGATGCGATGCTGTAAGCTGGCCGACAGGACGGACGCCGAGCAGGAGTCCGAGGCCCAGGGTCTTCGGCGAGGAGAGGAGACGAGGATAGACTCGTGTGGAGCGTCTGGTCGAGCACCACGGTTGGTCCCAAGCAGTTGGAGGGGATCGAATGGTGGAAAGAAGACTCCGTTAATTGAGCTTCAACTGTTGTGCATGAAGTGGTTGAACTTTCATAAGTTTGGCGCCTTTTATTTTCCTTTTATATTTTATCTCTATTAATTACATAGTTCCAGTAAGATCTATAAAGTGTAATCATTTAATCGCATATGGCGTATTGGCTGTTATTTGGTGGGGTGGGGTACATCACACAGCATCCACACAAACTTCATTACCCAGTTTGGCGGGGCCGAAGGCTGCTCCCCCTAGACGAAAGTGAGCTGAGCAAGCCTGAGGCTTACCAGGGCGCACCGGGGAGAGGTGATAGGCAGGTGAGGAAAAGAGAAGAGATAAAAGGGGAGCCAGACTGCAGAATGGAAGAAAGGGAAGGGGGAGGGGAAAAGGGACATTTTATTCCACATCACTTGAGCAAAGCTACGTCGATACACTTAAATGAAATCTTGTCTCCTTGGTTTATTTATTTTGGAAGCAGACTATTTTTATAAATATATCACAATGCACCTTTGATTTTATCAGAGTACAGTTATCCTTTGAAACAGAGCACAGTTATCCTTCTCCAAACATCTTCTATGTACGTAGTTCTTAATCATAATGCAAAGTTGCCTATCACTAATCAAATTGGATCCAATTAAGTTCAAAATTCAAAATTAACTTTATTATCAAATTATGAAAAATGTCACCATATACTACCGAAGATTCAGTTTCTTGCAGATATTCGGAATAAATACAAATAAACTCAATAAAATCATTGAAAAACTAAACATAAACAAGGGTGATCAAACATCTAATGTGCAAGAGAAGACAAACTGTGCAAATACAAATAAAAATAATAATAATAAATAATATTGAGAACAGAAGTTGTAGGATCCTTGAAACTGAGTCCATAGGTTGTGGAAACCATTCAGAGTTGAGGTGAGTGAAACTATCCACACTGTTTCAGGAGCCGGTTGGCTGAAGGATAATAATTGTAACACCCTTAACGCCAACCACTACAATCTCATTTCAATGAGCTACAGACAAGCATTGGTTGTGGTTAAATTTAGAAAGATCTGTTCAGCAATTATTTCTGACAGAGATCAGATGAGCATTAATTACTTAACAAGAGACTTTCGCGTTTTGTTTTAATTGATGATAACCTGAAGGATTCTGTTCAATGGTAACTTCCCGTCACTGATTATCTCCACTTTATTATCTGTCACTTCCATTTATCTAAACAAGAACCAGAATGTCCTTCACATAACTTACTTAGAAAGTTTTCTACAATAACTCATTGAATTGCTTGGTCTGCCTTAATGTGATTATACATGGACATTGATCAGCTTTATTTACATGTTTCTATGCTCACCAGCACCATTCGCACTCCTCCATCAGACGTTGCATCAGTCTACACTAGGAGAGCACTGTCCTTCCACGGCAAACAGTAATTCCATTCAGTGTGCCTCACCGTTTTAATCTAGTTTTTTTGTTGTTGCAAACGATTGCCTGTTTTCAGTCTGGCAGCAATATTG
This sequence comes from Mobula birostris, assembly GCF_030028105.1. Classification (NCBI taxonomy): domain Eukaryota; kingdom Metazoa; phylum Chordata; class Chondrichthyes; order Myliobatiformes; family Myliobatidae; genus Mobula; species Mobula birostris. Next base: position 139,747,821 of record NC_092371.1, on the reverse strand, counting down.
TTTCAACCCATTTTACACAGAAGCTTCAGGTTAGCTCAGTACCGTACGATAGGCTCCCTTCTGATTTTTGCATAAGAGTAAGTATTCAAGTAACACTCACAACACGCTGGAGGAACTCAGCAGTTCGGGCAGCATCTGTGGAAGACGATCAGTCTACGTTTCAGGCCGGAACCCTTCATCAGGACTGAAGAGGGAAAGGGCAGAGGCCCTATAAAGAAGGTGGGGGGAGGGTGGGAAGGAGAAGGCTGGTTCCGCCAGAAACGTAGACTGATTGTTTCCACAGATGCTGCCCAACCTGCTGAGTTCCTCCAGCATGTTGTGAATGTTGCTTTGACACCAGCATCTGCAGATTATTTTGTGTTTAAGTATTCAAGTATCTTTCCAAATCTTCATTTGTAGATTAAATAGTCCATTTCTCACATTAGTTCTTGCATGGTCTTCTAGAGGCTCAGCAAATGGTTGTGTAATGCCATGGTTCGTATTTTTACTGTTACGTTGTATGTATTTCATTTTGGTTGTTCAGCTTTCAGCCTGTTTGCGTTATTGTTGAAGATAAGGGATGATGTGGAATGTGTGCCGTCCAATTAACGGGAAGTTTTCTTGGTCAGGGACAATAAGGTTGATCTTGGGCTTTTGTTTGTCGGGAGATGAAGAGAGGAGATGCTGGGGAGAACCAGTCATAACATACGATCCAGTGGGAAACCCGTTTGTTCGAGATGGATTGCAAGCTATGCTCGGAAGGTGGTGTGGGCGTTCACGTTGACCGAGGACCCAGGGCACGAGTGACAGAGAAGTTCAAGATGAGCTCTAACTTTTGCACATTTGACTGTTTAATTAGAATGGGCCCTTTTCTGTGTGTTATTCTTTACTAACCCTTTAGCTAAGTTAAGGTTCATAAATATAATTCCTTTAATCGTATGCCGTGTATTGTCCGTTATTTTGCAGCACTAATTTGTAACAGGGTAGCAAGCGACACAGCACCAACACACCCCGGGGTTTGGGGTGGGATCGAGCTGTCTCAATCTCACGAGTTTGGCGGGGCTTGATCGTGTCTTCCCTAGACTTACGCAGCCAAGGAAACCAGAGTGTTTCAGTTGGTTAACTCAAGGAGATTTCAGGAGATTTTAACTGTGGCAATGAATGGAGGATATTAATCACATGTTTGTTACCAAATGAACTAATACCCTATTGCTTCAAACAAATAGCTTCTAGGAGAAAGAATTGGAATTTGCGATGGAGCCCCTTGCAACAATTACACACTAAATATAAGAGCAGAAAGCAGGACAGGGCATACAATACTTCCAGTGGCAAGCAGATGACTGAACTATGAAACACTTCACATGAAGGAAATACGTTACTTGACATTGTTTCCCAGCTAATTAAACCTTCTCACTTCACCTGACTGCACAGGATTGCAAAGCAAGCATCTTAGTTCCTTATAATCTCTTAAGAAACAAATACGCAAGACTAAGGGGCAAGCTTCTGATTTCCTCCACAGCAGTACATCCACCCAGCATTACACAGGTCGCCCACCCAACACCTCTAATGGCACTGCATTCTGTTGACCCCCACTCCCCGCCCCCCATAACGTGCTGCTCTGTAATATTACTAGGTGTACCACATTCTCTCAGACTACTTAAGTGCTTCTTTGCAGTTCAGGGTCAAATGTGCTTTCTAAATGCATGATTATTAATCAGTAATTATTATGCTTATACAATAAACTGGTACAACCTTGCTTCCTGCAAACCCAAGTTAACCAAGCTTGGCTTCAGATGATGTTTGGATTCTGACTCATTTGCAGTCTCCTTGTCCCAGAACCTCTTCACAGTTCTAAAGAATTCTTATTCATCTCTCCCGATCATGTTTAAAACTTTCTCCTTTAATGTTAAACTATATGATATGATGTTTAGTTAAATTAACACCTTCCACCAAGACTATGGTAGAATGGTCACTTCACAGTTACAAAGGAATGGGAGACAGCTTGTCCACACAGCCATTACCCAAACTGTGATGTACAAAATCAATTTTAAACTGCCAAGGTCTTGGTTATTCAACGACTTTAAGTTGAAAAGTTAAAGCTGAGAATGTTCTGGCTGGAAAATAAAAGTATATGAAATAGTTCTCCATGGAATGGCTGGTGAGCAGTAAGTACTGTTCAGCTCACTGTTATCAAAGCTTCAATTGAGCCTTGGTGGAACATTGCACAAGGTCAGAACTGGAGCTAAAGTAAAGTAGCAGGGATTCCTAACCTTTTTTTATGCCATGGAGCCTTTCCATTAACTGAGGGGTCCATGGACCCCGGGCTGGGAATCCCTGATATCAAGTGATGTGGATTGTATTTGCAGTCAGAATGGAGATGTCAAGCAGTTACGATATCTAAGCTCAGCTTTTTCTTCTTAATAGAATAGTCTATACAATAACTTTGTCAATATAATGTAATATAATGATATCTGTTTCCATGTGACATAAAAGGAGGCCATTTGGCCCATTAAGTCTATGCTTTAAATTGCCAACAAACTCCTTCCCACCTCCCCCTGTTTCTACCATTCACTGACACAATAGGATCAATTTACAGAGGCCATTTATCCTACTGACACATGGGATTTTGGCATGTTGGAGAATTTTCTGTACTTGGAAGAAACCCACACAGTCACAGGGAGAAAGGGTAACCTCCAAACAGCCAGCGTCAAAGTTTGTAAATGAGCCCAGAAGGCTGGAACTGCACTTCTGTGCAGCACAGGTAGTGTATTAGATTAGAGTGAAATGTAGCTTGCATCCAGTGTAATGGGATGAAGGACAATTGGAAGCTAGAAAAATGGAACAGTCTTGGTTGCTAAGAGAAGTGTGGGGTGTTTCTCCCAGAAATTGGAAAAGTGGGGGGAAGAGAAGCATTCCATCCCACCAGGCAAATGCAGGAGCTGGTGAGATGGAAGCCAAAGATAGGCAGAGGTCTTTAAAGGAAGCAGAAAGAAAGGTATTAGTGTCAAGTCAAGTCAAGTTTATTGTTATTTCAACCATAACTGCTGGTACAGTACGCAGTAAAAACGAAACAATGTTCCTCCAGGACCCTGGTGCTACATGAAACAACACAAAACTACGCTAGACTATGTGAGACAGCACAAGGCTATACTAGACTACATAAAACAACATAAAAACTGCACTAGACTACAGACCTGCACAAGACTACATAAAGTGCACAAAACAGTGCAGGGCAGTACAATAATTTATAAACAAGACAATAGGCACAGTAGCGGACAAATTACAATATGATAATAAATGATGTAGATGTCAGTCTAGACTCTGAGTATTGAGGAGTCTGATGGCTTGGGGGAAGAAACTGTTGCACAGTCTGGTCGTGAGAGCCCGAATGTTTTGGTGGCTTTTGCCAGATGGCAGGAGGGAGAAGAGTTCGTCTGAGGGGTGCGTGGGGTCCTTCACAATACTGTTAGCTTTGCAGGTGCAGCGTGTGGTGTAAATGTCTGTAATAGCAGGAAGAGAGACCCCAGTGATCTTCTCAGATGACCTCACTATCCACTGCAGGGTCTTGCGATCTGAGATGTGCAATTCCCAAACAAGGCAATGATGCAGCTGCTCAGGATGCTCTTGATACATCCTCTGTAGAATGTGGTGAGGATGGGAGCTGGGAGATGGAGTTTTCTCAGCCTTCACAGAAAGTAGAGACACTGCTGGGCGTTCTTGGCTATGGAGCTGGTGTTGAGGGACCAGGTGAGATTCTCCGCCAGGTGAACACCAAGGGCAGGTCAGTACTGGCTGAGAGATCTCTGACTGCGGGGTAAGGAAATCTTCAGAAGGATGAAGAAGGCAACTTTTGTGAAGCTCTCATGCAGAAGTATTACCAGGACAGATGAAATGGAAAGGGAGAAAATGGAAGTCCAATCCTTTAGAACAATCTTGTTTTGGGACTCTGGTGTTGAAACCCTACATGGTTTCAAAAATCTATGATTATGCACAAATGCCTCTTTCAGCCCACAGTTCGCCAGAGAATAAACTGTTTTTATTTTTATATCATGAGGAAAATACCTTTATACTGAACTATTTCCTTGTGACTAAGTTGTCTTTGTTAAGTGTGAATTTTACCCTTAGTTTTAATTTGTCCGTGCCTCAGTTTTAGTTATTCATCTTTGCTTCACGGAAGTGAAGTGTTTTATGACCACAGACAAGTTTAGATTCACTGGGGTAATTTTGACAAAATGATAGTGAGAATTGGTCAATCAGTGACTTGGAAATTGGAAGAAGTATGTACAGGTATGTAGTGAGTGGTCTATTCCTTTCAGCTTTATATTACTTGTGCTGACTTTCAGGTGTCAAGGCATGAAGATTCATCACAGTGGTGGAGGTAAGGCTCCCACAAACTACTGTGAATATTTTTTTCTTAAATTGTAATATGCATCTTAAGCTGGAGATTTTAGACGTGGTACAATTTAAGCATATTATGTTTTCCTTAACTGAGTTTCAAAGCAAGTGGCAGAATTATTTTGTGTTCTTCCTACTGTCCTGGGAGAAGAGAGAAAGGTGTTAAGTAAACTGAAATGTCCTGCGTGATATTTCATAATGTCCAATTTGCATGAAAGTTTTTAAAATGCTCTTTATGTTGGAAATAAAAAACAAAACTGGAAACACTGTAGAGAGAGAAACCAAAGTAACTTTTTGGGTTGAAGACTCTTTGTCAAAACTGGGAAGAGGGGAGGAAGCTTGTAAAGCTGCAGGGAGTGTGGGGAGGGAGAATGTCACTGACAGGTAAAACCCTGTAAACAAGGATCTGGTTAATGAGTGAATGGGAGTAGTTGGAGAGTGACTGACAGAGGCAGAGAAATCAAGATACTTGAAATTGTAGATTTCAACATTGAGTCCAAAGGGGCAGCATGCTTAGATCTAAGAAGAGGTATCTCAAACTATCAAGATTGATAGTTCAGAGTTAGGGGGTGGGGTGGAGAATTAAAGTGATGGGCAATCGGAAACTCAGGGTCTCCACTGAGGACTGAACACAGGTGCTGTATAAAGTAGTCGGATGATCTGGTTTCTCCAGTACAGAAGGAACCACACCAGGAACTTCAAATTCAGTACAAAAGAAATGCAAGTGATTGCTGGAAACAGTGCTTGTGTCCCTGGATGATGAGAAGGGAAGAAGCAAAAGGTCTAGTGTCGCATAGTCAGTGGTTACAAGTGAAAGCGTTATTAAAACGGGGAAAACAGAGAATGTGGTGGTGGTGTTTGGTGGGATCAGAACAGTGGATCAAGGAATCACAAAGGGAATGATCCCTGCAAAACATTGAAAGGGGGTGGAGGGGGGAAGATGTATCTGGCATTAGAATTCTTTGTAGCTGACAGAAATTGTGGAATCTCTGCTGTTGAATGTGAAGGATGCTGTGGAACATGAGGACCAGATGAATAGGTTTTGTCCTGGAGGAATGGGTTACGAACAGAAGCTTGAGAAATGGTTGGGATGTGGTCAGGGGCTTTGTTAACGAGGGTAGAAGAGAGGCCGGAGTCAAGAAGGGAGTCTCATCATTAGGTCAAATACAATGGAGATGGAGGAACTGGAAGAATGGAATAGAGTCTGTATTGGAGGCAGAGTGGGAAAAAAAGAGTACTTGAGATATCCTAGGAGTCAATAGACTTATCATCCATGTCAGTGGCTAGCTTATCTCCTGACATGGAAACAGGAGTGATCCAGAAAGAGAAGAGAAAGGTCAGAGATTAACCATGTGAAGGTGAGAGCAGGGTGGAAATGGTAGCTAAAGTAATGAACATTGAGCTCTGCATGAGTACAGGTGCTGCCTGAGGCTTCGATTCCCTCAAACATTAATCTCAGTTGTGAGGTTGGAATCGGAAAATTTACCCAAACAATTCTCATAGAAATGAGTTAAAAATTAAAGAAGCAACGTGCTTCTCCTACTAGGTTTCCAATAATATCCACACTGCAAATTCGTATCAGATAAAAGCAGTGAAAACTGAAAAGTGTGCAGCTTTTCTTGCTCCATTGTTTGTAGCTCAGTGGGCACAACATCTGCACAAGACACATTCCTTACATAGTTCATCTGCTTCAACTCCACTACAGACAACACAGCCAGTATCATCTCTGAAATTAAAAATACAATTCAATTTGATATGAAATAGGCATCTCTGCTAACTCACCTTTCACCCTTCAATGGTAACATACAGTTATACAGCACAGAAACAAGCCCTTCAGCCCACAGTCCATACTAACCATTAAGCACCCATTTACACTCATCTTATTTAGCCTATTTTATTCTCCCAACATTCTCATCGGCTCCTCCAGACTCTTGCACTCAGCTACACACCAGTGACTATTCTTAGTGGCCAATAAGGTACAATTGGTCTGCATGTGCTTGGGATGGGGGCAGAACCAAGATGTCCCAGAGGAGATCCCCACAGTCATAGGGAGGACAGAGATGATGAAAGGGGATTAAGGAAGGTCAATCACTTGCTTGGTTGCTAAAAGGGGAAGATTTCAGGGCCTTATCTATTTCTTTGGTTAACTTCTTCCTATTGTTGCATTTTATTGCCACAATTAATAGCATTACTGCCAATCATTTGGTTGAATGCTTTAGGTAAGTTGAAGATAAGAGGCTACTGAGAAGAGCAGTGAAATAGGCAAACCTGGAGATAATAAAGGCAATGGTGAGGTTTAGCTGGGCAGGAGCAGGTGTGGTTAATATGTAGAGCATGAAATGTGGACAAAACTCTCTTACATGTCAACAAAACCTAAAGGTTGTGAACAGCCAGGATCAGCTTCCAACCATGGGAAAACTGACCAGAAAATTGGCCTTCTAGAAAGACCAAAAAGAGTCAACTAGAAGTTTGGAAACCTGCAAAAATATACAGTCAGTGTTCACATTATTAGGTACTTCTTGTACTTAATAAAGTGCCCATGAGTATATGTTCATGGTCTTCTGCTGCTGTAGCCCGTCTGCTTCAAGGTTCAATGTGTTGTGTGTTCAGAGATGCTCTTCTGCACCCTACTATTGTAACGTGTGGTTATTTGAGCTACTGGAGCCTTCTTGTCAGCTTGAACCAGTCTGACCATTCTATTTTGACCTCTCTCATTAACAAGATGTTTTCACTCACAGAACTGCCACTAACAGGGTTTTTTTTTTGTTTTATGCACCATTCTCTGTAAACTCCAAACTTCTTTGCATGAAAGTCCCAGGAAATCAGCAATTTATGAGATACTCAAAACACCCTGCCAGGCACCAACAATCATTCTATGATCAAAGTCACTTAGATCACATTTTTACCCCATTCTGAAGTTTGGTCTGGACACAACAGTATTTCTTGACCATGTCTATATGCTATTATGCATTGAGTTGCTGCCACATGATTGGCTGATTACATATTTGTATTAACATGCAGGTGTACCTAATAAAATGGCAACTGAGTGTATGTGAAATTGGTATTTTGGGAGGGAGAGTCACGCAAATTTGTCCTGACTTTGCTGGTGCAGGAAGCACCAGATTCCCTTATGTAAGCATACGAGCATGGTGTACCTGGCCAACATTAGTCAGCCATCTCGGAGGTTGACCCCCACTGGGTGATATCTCCTTCTTGTTGCTTTCCAGGTTCTGCCTTGTTCCTCCCAGAGTCTCAGTGTCAGATCCAGGCCTCCTGGTGGCTATCTCTGACACGGGTTGCTACCTTACCTGTGAAGTTTGTGTTGCACACACCAAAGATCTCTTTGCATTTGAATGGTATGTACCACAGAGAATGGGAGCTCACACTGACATATGATTATTTTCTCCACAGCTCGGGTACTTCAGTGGCTCTTGCTGTCTCTTTGTTGGCTTGAAGAGCGGCAGAGGCTGAGGGGAGATCTGATAGGCAATTATTAGATTACGAGAGGCACAGAGTGGGGAGACAATATCCTTTTTCCAAGGGTTGAAATGTCTAATACCAGAGGGCATGTATTTAAGGTAAGAGGGGGTAATTTCAAAGGAGATATGAGGTGCAAGTTCTTTTACACAGAGAGTAGTGCGTGTCTGGAATGTGCTGCTTGGGGTGGTGATAGAGTTAGAAGCATTAGAAACTTTTAAAAGACATTTACATGGGCACATAAATGTGAAGAAAATGGAAGGATACTGACATGGTGTAGGCAGAGGAGATTAGTTCAGTTACTCATTTGATTGGCTGTGCACACCATTATGGGCTGAAGGGCCTGTCCGGGTGCTGTACTGTTGTATGTTCTATTGGTGAGGGACATGGTAGGCGCCACTTCCATTGTCTATTCAATGTGCATTCTTGAATAGCTTCTGTGGCAGCAATGTTGTTAAGGAACTTATGACATGATGTGGAGCAGCCACTCAAATTCTGTCATGGTTGTGAAAATTTTCTTGTATTTTCTTGTAAAAGTTATGTATAATTTATCTTTTTTCTTGTTAATGATGCTTATCTGATGCTATGTGCCTATGATGCCACTGCAGTGAAGTTTTTCATGACACCTGTCCATACACCATATTACTGCATGTGACAGTAAACTTGACTCTGACAAGATTAATGGTGAACAAACCCTATGAGATACATCTCAGTCTATGCACAATAACCTGGAGAGTGTACACTCATTGTGATTCAGTCATTGTCTGACCAAGTCTGTCAGATGGTTGTTGTTGAATAGCTGAGCCATTGAGACAATTTGTACCAAAGGTTTGCTATTTCTTTGGTTACTTTATATAAAAAAGCTGTTTTCAGTTCTTTGGAAATCTTGACCAGCCTTCTGCACTGTACATGTGCAGAGCCAGTTTAGGTGCAGAAGAACCTTGGCATGATCCTTCCATGGATTTTAGATCTGGAATACATTGTACCAATACAGAAGAAGCACACACAATGTGTTGCATTCATGAAAAGTTCGACCATAGACTACTATAGCTTTCATCCAGGGATATGCTGACACCAAAGGCCTAAAGAATAATGATATCCTATCTCTACATTCTACTCAGAGCCAGACTTAAACCAGTTCATCCCTGTTTATGTCATAAGCCTTTGAAGCAACCTTCACGAGGTTCAGAATGGATTTGGTTCCTTGGGACAACATTGGGAAGGGTAATAAACACAAGAACATAAGAAATAGGAGCAGGAGTAGGCCATCCGGCCCATCCAGCCTACCCCACCATTCAATAAGATCATGGCTGATCTGTCTGTAAACTCAGCTCCATCTACCTGCCTTTTCCCCATAACCCTTAACTCCCTTACTATGTAAGAACCTATCTAACTGTATCTTAAATATATTTAATGAAGAAGCCTCAACTGCTTCCCTGGGCAGAGAATTCCACAGATTCACCACTCTCTTGGAAAAACGGTTTCTCCTCCTCTCCGTCCTAAATCTTCTCCCCTGAATCTTGAGGCAATGTTCCCTAGTTCTAGTCTCACCTACCAATGGAAACAACTTTCCTACTTCTATCTTATCTATCCCTTTCAAAATGCCGTATGTTTCTATAAGATCCCCTCTCATTCTTCTGAACTCCAGAGAGTGTAGTCCCAGGTGACTCAATCTCTCCTCACAGGTTAACCCCTTCATTTCTGTAATCAACCTGGTGAACCTCCTCTGCACTGCCTCCAAAGCCAGTATATCCTTCCTCAAGTATGGAGACCAGAACTGCACACAGTACTCCAGGTGCGGCCTCACCTGTACCCTGTATAGTTGCAGCATGACCTCCCTGCTCTTGAATTCAATCCCTCCAGCAATGAAGGCCAACATTCTGTTTGCATTAATAACCTGTTGTACCTGCAAGCTAACTTTTTATGATTCATGCACAAGCACTCCCAAGTTCCTCTGCACAACAGCATTCTGCAATCTTTCACCATTTAAATAATAATCTGCTCTTCTATTACTCCTTCCAAAGTGGATGATCTCGCATCTACCAGCATTGTATTCCATCTGCCAGACCTTGGCCCACTCACTTAACCTATCTATATCCCTCTGCAGACTCTCCACATCCTCTACAATTTGCTTTTCCACTCAGTTTAGTGTCATCAGCAAATTTTGCTACACTACACTCAGTCCCCTCTTCCAAATCGTCAATGTAAATGGTAAACAGCTGCGGCACCCCACTCACCACTGACTGCCAATCGGGGAAACACCCATTTATACCAACTCTCTGCCTGCTATCAGTTAACCAATCCACTATCCATGCCAATACACTTCCTCCGACTCCATGCATTCTTATCTTATTTATAAGTCTCTTGTGCGGGGATTTTAACCTCCACATAGATTGGGTGAATCAGGTTGTGTTTGTTGTGTTTATTTTATAATTAAAAGACTAATAATACAATAAAACGACTGCCTCAAATCTCACAGCTCAGCTCCTGAACAAAACTGTAATGGTACTTATAAAGTGTGTGATCAACAAAACCATATAACCATACTTGGTTGATGTATTTGCTAAGAGTCTCGTCAAGAGGTTCCCACAGCTGCACCACAAAATATCACCAATCACCCACAGGGCTCCACACTTAAAGCCCAGACTTCCGCCAAATCTTACACGTAGGCGCCGACATAGGTTCCTGCTTACCACAGCATAAACTAAACACAAATAACGAGTCAGAAATTCACCAGCTTACTCAATTAATATAACTCCTCCACACAAAATGAATATCTAAAAGATTCTTTATGCAGATTATTTCACATTTAGGTTAATTTTTCACTCCAGTGCACAATTTCTAACTGCCTTGACTCAACCGAATTGTTCATATTAAATATGGCTTTCTCCATATTCCCAGCTCCAAGATGCTACCCATCACCTGTTCTGTGAAATCACGTTCTCTCATCACAGCACTCAACACCATAGAAATGCTGGAGACAAGCTGGTGCGGTGGAAATTGTCCCAGCCTAATCATCAAACTGTCAAAGACAACAAACAGCATTTGATAAAATTAAGAACACTTCAGAAGTCCTGAAGAAAATTTATAATGTAAGTTATAGATATACATCCCTTCAACAGAAGTCCTTCAAGTACCTGATTAGTGAGGAAGATATATCCAGTACAAGCTGAAACTCTCCTCGATGATGAATCCAGCAATGCCCTCTAAAGTATTAACTCACTTTCACAAAATGTATTCATGGAGAAAGTTAACAGTAGTTCAAAAAGTGAAAGTCAGTGGTGAACGCATGACTGAAAACATATTGTGGAAAAGTAGCTCCCCATTCTATAGGATGCTGGCACCAGTAATGTGATGGGAAAAAACTGGAACAGGTTCTAACTACACTGGCCAAGGGCTATCATCCTGAAAAAAAGGATAATTGTGGGATTTAATCTGGTAGTCAGGTGGCAGGGTGGAGATACATCTCTTCCAAAGGAGGTGTAAAGTGCTCCTTCCCTCCGCTGCTCACCCTTGGGCAAGGTGTAGCACCTGCTCAGCCCCCCAGTCAGGGTCTTGGGAACCAATGGGAGCAGGTGGTGGGCCATCATATGAGCAGCTGGAGCATATCAGAAGTTGGTTATGCTATCACTGATGCCAAGCAGACAATCTCTGAAGAATATTGATAATGCCTGGGGTTACCTGTCTTGTAAAGACACTGCCCAGAAGAAGGCAATGGCAAACCACTCCGATAGAAGAAATTTCCAAGAACATGGGACCATGATCACCTATGTGATACGAAACAGCACGTACTCATCATGATGATGAATCTGGTAAATGTGAGGTGATGTGTATAGGGGAAATACATCAAAAATAAATGACTTACATACAGTTTCATCACCACACCATGGGAAAGATATGATTAAGATAGAAAAGTTCAAAGCAAAATCTATTATCAGTAAGGTAGAGCAGGTGCAGAAAAGATTCACAAGGTTGCTGCCTGGATTGGAGGGCTTGAGTTATGAGGACAGATTGGGGGAGGCCGGGTTTGTTTTCCCCGACCAAAGGAGGCAGGTAGGTAACATGAAATTATGAAAGAGGTAGATAGGGTAAATGGTCAAAGTCTGTTTCCACTGGCGTGGGTCTCAAAGCTAAAGGGATAATCTTTAAGGTGAGATGGAGGAGGTTCAAAGATGGTGTGAGGAGTAAACTTCTAAGAGAGTAGACAGAATAATCTGCCAGAGGAGGTGGTGAAGGAACAAGATTTCAGAAACTTCTGGACAGGTACTTGGATGCACAAGGAATAGAATGGTATGGAATTAATGTGGACAAGTTATTATAGGCATCTGTTAGTCTCGTGAAACCATGGATTTGTACCTTGGAAGGTTTCCAATGCACAGGCCTGGGTAAGGTTGTATGGAAGACCAGCAGTTGCCTATGCTGCAAGTCTTCCCTCTCCACGCCACTCATGTTGTCCAAGGGAAGGGCACTAGGGCCAATACAGCTTGGCACCGGTGTCGTCGCAGAGCAATGTGTGGTTAAGTGCCTTGCTCAAGGACACAACACGTTGCATCAGCTGAGGCTTGAACTAGCGACCTTCAGATCACTAGACCGACGCCTTAACCACTTGGCCACGCGCCAACACAGTAGGATTAGTGTCAGTAAGCATAATGGCTGGCGCAGATACAGTGGGCCGAAGGGCCTGTTGCTATGGTGTACAACTCTATAGCTCTGTAAATAGTTCTTATAAAGTTCATAATTTACAGTTCAGAAGGAGTCTATTCTACACTGACAGGGTGAGAGAAGGTTAGGAATGCAGTGTGTTGGTGGAAATGTTTGTTTGCTTTGCACTGACTGGCTGCTGGTGTTTGTGGTGGCTAGATGTTAACAGAGAGTCTGAGGCCTAGTGCCTGGGGCCTGAATGTCTACCATTCCCTGCCCAATGTAACACCAAATTCTGAACTGGGTTTTTCACCCACGAGGATAAAAATTGTTTTGCAGCAGATGGCAACAGGAGCAATTCAAAAGCAAAATACTGGATCTCCGGAAATTTGGAATGAAAACAGAGATGCAAGAAATGCTCAGCAGTTTAGATAGCAAACATGGAAAAGGACTTGACCTTTTTCTGCCTTTATCGATTTTGTTTTTATTTTAGGAATTGAAGACGTTTGTTTATCTCCTCAGTTCTGTGAAATCATGGTGAGCATGTGACCCAACTCCAACTGAACTCTTTGATATCACTTATCTCCTTTGATCAAGAATAATCCACCTGTCTCAGATTTGGACAATTGACGTCAATTGTCATCTGCAAACTGTTATGCCCCTGCACCAAGAAATATTCCCTAACTCCTGGACGGCCTCCTGTCAATTATAGGTCAAGCTTTCTAATCATGGACTCCCCCAGCATGGAATGTTTTCCACCATTTTTGTCTGCTTAGCCTTTAGTAAACCTGCCAGGTTCCCCCTCAGCCTCCTCTGTTCCAGGGAAGAGAAACCCAGCCTATGCAGTCTCTCCTTATATCTGTAATGCACCAAACCAGGTAACATCCTGGTGAATCTCTGCATTCTAACCAATGCCACCACAGTCTTCCTCATGGAAACCAGAACTGCAGACGGTACTCCAGGTGCAGCCTAACTGAAGTTTATTAATTTAGAGATACAGGCTCTTCCAGCCCAACGAGCTGCATGGCCCAGCAACCCACCTACTTAACCCTAGCCCAATCACAGGACAATTTACAAAGACCAATTAGGCTACCAACCAATACCAACCAGTCTTTGAACTGTGGGTGGAACCCAGAACAAGTAGAAGAAATCCATGCGATCACAGGGAGAATGACAAACTTCGTACAAATGACATCAGAATTGAACTCTGAACTCCAACGCCCAAGCTGTCATACTTGCACAATGCCAGGCTTCAGGTTAGTGTACCAGTCCAGCTGTTGCCATCCAGAAACTCAGGATGACGGCACAGGCTAAGGAACAGCAGGATGCAATTGCTCATAATCAAGCCCTCATGTAAATAGAATGAGATCTTTGCAACATGAACAATCTGCTTCAAAAGTAACAAACTCCTCTGGGAGTTTAGGAAATACTGAACAATCAATGGCATTGATGCTTTTAAGAATTTGTTTTCTAACTTCATACACATGGGAGCAATGTTGCACAGCATTCACGGTTGTTCTGACCTTCCCACTATATACAGCCTTCAATCTGCCATGGAAACCTATCCACATCAGCAAGAGTGTATTTCATAGGAGATATCCATCGGCCAATGAAATTGATCTGTACTGAATTTGATGCGGGCTAACCTTTCTGAAAACCCCCCTTTACCTGACATGTGGCGCAGCTGGGAAGCATTTACTAAAAGTAATTACTACAACTGCTTAGAGACTCTGGGCGTCTCCTTCCTCTGCACCTATACCGTTGGAACATAAGCCGGCAGAATAGCAGAGCATCATAGATCGCAATCTTTTGATGCAATTTCTGCTGAAGGGGAAATAGAGCACCGTGGACTTCAATGACATCGTCACCATGTGAGTGACAAAATGAAAACACCCGAGCTGGAATAACTGCACTCAGAGGTATGTCAATCCAGATTCTTGAAGAGGGGGACTTCATCAGAAAATGGACACCAAGATTTCAAAACATGTGCAGAACAAATTCAGTGCACAGCAGACATAAAAAAATAAGTACAAATAGTCTGATTTGTTGATGTAGAGTTTAACAATCTCAATTCTCATTGGAGAAAGGAAGGGGCTGCTTGCTGACCCACTGCTGCGTGATAGTCTTTTCACAGATAACCAAAATAAATTAAACTGAAATACTATAATTCATAATTCACTTTATTTTTCAAAATTACTCTTAACATTTTCAACTTATTTTGATACTAGTAGGTTCAGCTGATAAAGTATATAACACACTGTATGGTTAAGGCTTTTCTCTCATATAATTGTATGATGCAGTACCATACTGCTACATCATGTGTAAGGCTATACTTGCTTCTGAAGAATTACTGAACATCACTCCAACAAAACAATACTACTGATTACAAATTATTGTTTAAAAACGACTCTGCTGCTGATCCTTGTCATTTGCTCTGTCAGGATGGCCACAACAAGAAAGAATCATCTTATTCTCTGATAAAGAATAACACATGCAAGTGAATGAGCCTCAGCAGTTACCACAGGCTGAGGACTGCTTTCATACCTCATATTCCCAGGTGAGGTACTCCTTCGCTTCCAAGCATCACAAATGAAGCTCCATTACAAACAATCACAAGTGATGGATAACATTTTGAATTATTTCTACAATGGTTTTTCACTTTTGATTTAATTACTGCAGGTTAACAAATCACTCATTGAGGGGAGGAGTCAATGTTTTATAGTAATAGTTTTAACCTCTGTGAAAAACTCAAATGAGTCTTTGGCCCCTTCTCTGCCAACTCCAGAGGCCTTCATGCCACCAAATGGCAAATTCAGATCGCGAATGAGCCAGCAATTGGTCCATACCATGCCAGTATGAAGCTTCTTGGCAACCCGATGTATCCGGCCGACATCTCGTGACCATACAGTGGCAGCCAACCCATACTTCACATTGTTTGCACGCTGGATAACCTCTTCCTCACTTTCAAAAGGTACAACACAGGTCACTGGGCCAAAGATCTCCTCTTGCATACAGCGTGAGCTATCCATTACTTCTGTGATCACTGTTGGCAACAGAAAGTAGCCAGTTTTGTTCTTATCAGGAATATCCAAGGAATCAATTCCTTCACCACAAAGAATCTTAGCTCCTTCATTTTTGGCTAGATCAATATAACTCTTTACCTGTTTGGGAAACAAAGATAATGCTGTTAGCAAGAAGACTGATTCCACTACTCACACAAAACAAGCAATCAAGCCTACTGCTGATTAATGTTATCAAGTAATATATTAACATTTGTAAATTCAAAATAATTTACAAACATTTTACAAAATCGGATACTGGGTAATAATTAAGGATACAATGTCATGACAAAGAACAAAGATATTTCACAGGCTTTCTGAAGGTTGGCAGAAAAAGCAATGTGGAAGGGTAAAGACAAGTAAAGCAGTATGTAAGGGCAAAACAACTTATGGCTATATTGTGCAGATGAAGGAGTGAAAAGACAGAAATAAGAATAACACTGACAGAGCCCGAACAGACATGGTGCTGAAAAGGTAAGGCATTTGTAAAAAAAGTCTGCATATTATGGATTTCAAAAGTAGGCAATAGAGCTAGTAATTATTGAATGGATAGGAGGAAAGAGACTTCATGCATGTGAAAATGTGAATGGTGGAATTCTGGATCAGGTAACAGTATACATTCATAAGGTCATAGAACAATACAGCACAGATACAGGTCCTTCAGCCCAAATGATCTAAGCTGACCATAATGCCCACCCACCTAGCTCCAATTTCCTGCATTTGGCCTATGTCTCTCTAAGCACATCCCTCCACGCACCTGTCCAGGTGCTTCTTAAATAATATTGTTCTACCTGCCACAACCACTTCTTCTAGAAGCTCATTCCATATACTCATCACCCCCTATATGTCCTCAGGTTCCTTTTAAATCCTTCCCTTCTCACCCTAAATCTAAACCCACACTTTTGGACTCCCCTAGCTCGGGGAAAAGACTGTTATCTATGCCTCTTATAATTTTGAATATTTTTATAAATAAAGGCCTAGCTTGGCCAACCTCTCCCTATAACTCAGACACTGAGAAGTCCTGCCAAAATCCTCACTTTTTTTCTGCACTCTTTTCAGTTTAACCACATTTTCCCTTTAAGAGAGAGAGAGTCCAATATTTTACATCGTACTCCAAACGTGGTCTCACCAATGACTTACACAACTGCAACATAATCTCCCAACTCCTACAGTGCATTGCCATGACTGACGAAGGCTACCATGCTAAACCCCTTTATTCACCACCCTGTCTACTGCTGTGAAGGAACTAAGCACTTGTATGTCTAAGTCCCTCTATTCCATTACACTCCCTGATGCTCTATCATTCATAGTACAAGTCCCATACTGGTTTGACTTTCCAACATGCATCACCTCACATTTGACTGTATTGAAAATCATTTGCCACTCCAGGGACCAGTTCCTTAAATGATCAGCATCCCTGTGTAATCTACAACAACACCTCCTAACTTTGTCACCTGCAAGCTTATGACCAAGCCTTGTACATTCACATCCAACCTATTTATATGCAAAATCAATAACAAGGGTCTCAACACCAATTATTGTGGCACACCATTAGTCACCAGTCTCCATTCTGAGAAATGACCTTCAACCACCACCCTCTGCTTCCTACCTCTGAGCCAATTTTGAAGCCACCTAACTTGCTTTCCCTGGATTCCATGGGACCTAACTTTCCAGACCAGCCTACCACACGGGACCTTGTCAAAGGCCTCGCTAAAGTCCAAATAAACTACATCTACTGCCCTGCTCTCATCTACCTTTTTAGTTACCTCTTCAAAAATTCTAAATTTTTTGTCAAAAATGACTTTATATGCACAAAACCATTTGACCGCTCCTAATCAGACTCTGTCTACCTCAATGCTGGTAGATCCTGTCCCTCGGAATTCTCTCCAGCAACCTCACCACAAATGATGTCAGGTTGACTGGCCTGTAGTTCCCTGGCTTGTCCTTGCTACACTTGTAAAACAATGGAACAATAGTAACCACCTTCACGTCTTCACAAGCTTCACCAGTGGCTGACGATGAAGCAACTTTCTCTGTTAAGGCCTCTGCAATTTCTCCTCTACTCTCCCAAAGTCTGAGGATGCTCAGTTTGCTCTGGGATTCATCCACCTTAATGTCCTGTAAGGCTGCAAATACCTCCTCCTAGTAATAGAAATATTCTCCAAAATACACCCACTTATGTCTTGAAGAACCATGATTTTCTCTTCAGTAAACACCAAACTAAATACCTCTCTTACTCCCTGTGGCTCAAGACAATCTCTAGGGGAACATACTTTATTCTTAACCACTCTCCTACTCATAATGCTATAAAACCTCTCAAAGTTTTCCCTATCTTACCTGTCAGCTCCATTTCAAACCTTCTCTTTGCACTCCTAATTTCCCTTTAAAGATCATCTATTTATAGTCATCAAGGGATTTGCTTAATCCCAACCTCGAAAAATGAATATATGTTTCCATCTTTTTGTTGAACTGAGCCTCAATATCTCTCATTAGTCAATATTCCCTAGACTTGCCAGGTTTACCCTTCATATTAACAGGGTGCTCCTGATCTCCTGTTATCACACTCTTAAAATTCTCTCACTTACTGTTCATTGTTTTTCTTTCAAACAGGCTCATTTCATCGACCTCTGCTAGATCCTGCCTAATTCCTCCAAAGTTAGCCCTGCCGTAGTGTAGTACCCTTATCTGTGAACCTGCCCATTCTTTTCTATCGCTTGTCTTAAAACTAGTAGAACTGTGGTCAGTAGAGCAATGTTTCACTCTGACTGCCACATCAATTAACACACACAAAATGAGGGAGGAACTCAGCAGGTCAAGCTGCATCTATGGAGTGAAATAGATAGTCAACATTTCAAGCTGAGACCCTTCATCAGGACTAGAAAGAAAGATGTCAGAAGTCAGAATAAAGGGGTTGGGGGAGGAGCACAAGATATCAGCTGATAGGTTAATCCAGGTGAGGCGGGGAGGACAGGTCACAGTCGGATCAATGTATTTAGCAGGAATTAAAATACAAGATTTGCATGACGCCCATATTTACATATAATATAGGTAGAAGGGCAACCTGGAGAACTTTGAAACAGTCAAGTTGCGAGACAACAGACATAAGTGTTTCAACATGTTTGAGGTTGGCACAAGTTAAGTGAAGTTAGGAGGAATTGGGTGATGTAATGCAGGTGTAAATAGGGAATTTTAGTTGATGACATGATTATATGGTACAAGGGTCATCCGTAATTTAGAATTGTCAATAATCTAATTAAATCTCATCAAATTGTTTCCAATCAATTTCACATGTGTACACTTTCCAGCGTGAGCTAATTGGCAACAGATACCAGAACTGAAATTTTCCTCATCCCCAACCTACACACGAGACAGCTTACTTCCTACTGCATGAGGTTAGACCTATGAGCACAGAGAAGGGACCAACCTAAAGCTCTGCTGTTCTTGGCTCAGTCTCTCAAAAACCGTATTAACTGTCTCTAGGTGCCCTCATCAGCCAAGGCATTAAAAAGACAAATTGGGATGACATGTTTCAGATGTAGTGAGACAATGCTTAGAGTATCGTGCGGATCTGGTCACCACACTACTAGAATGATGTGATTAAGCTAGAGAGTGTGGAATAGGCTTACAAGGAGGTTGCCTAGATGGCAGGGCTTGAGATATGAGGAAGATTGGATGGACTGGATCTGTTTTTCCCAAAAGGAGGCTAAGAGGTGAGACATAGATAGGGTAGATAGCCAGTGTCTGTTTCACATAGAAAGGGTTGTCTAGAACTAGAGGGGAGAGGTTTGTGAGAGGAAAGAGGTTTAAAAGTTTTGAGGAGTAAATTTTTCACAGCAAGAGTAGGTGGTATTTTGAATGTGTGGTCAGAGGATGTGATAGAGGTAGGAGCAGTAACAAGGTATAAGAGGCACCTGGTCAGCAGTAGACCATCAAAATGGTAGGCCAAATGGGCCTGTTTCTATGCTGTACAATTCTATTCATCTTTTGTTATCAAGATATGAGGCTTCTCAGACTCATTTACCCAATGAAGAAGCCTCCTTCTCACTGAGATTCACATAATATGCAAGTAAGTAGCTCCATTTAACATTTTATTTCAGAATCTAGGCCATTTCCCTGTAGATAACTAATGTGTCTTGTTCACTGGTCCTATCGACCTTCATCTTGCTAAATGCCACCGACATGCAGGCAATGAGAATTCCTAGTGTAAGGAATGCCCTCTGTTTCCTCCACTAGTGGAGCAGTCACGTTTGGGCCAGATACAGGTTTCACCCTCGATACGGCAAAGCTGAGCTTTCTGAACAAAAGCTCAGGATCCAGGTACTGGACAATTTCAAGATGCTCACCAGTGGATCAGAAGGCACACACAAATTTAGGACATGCAAGTTATAGACAAAAGCAATCATTTACATTCATTTTTTTAAAAAGAACAATATTTTAATTAATGCTTTCAAAAAAATCCTGAAATGAAAAATTTAAAGTGTATTTTTGTTTTATAAATTGCACTTCTATTTGAAACACCAGCATGCGAGGATGGATACAAACCTTTTCCATATGCTCTCTACTGATGAGGGCTCCCATATTGGCAGTTGGGTCTGAAGGAATGCCAACCTTCCACTTTCTGGCACCCTCCACAAACTTCTCCAAAAATTCACGGTAAATATTCTTTTGCACAAAAATTCTGCTTGTGCACAGACAGACTTCACCCTGGAAAAAGAGAAAAGGAGTTCCTGAACTGAAGTCTGTTTTAAGTAATAGAAGTTTCGCTGAGGGGGATGGTGGATAAGGAGATGGAGGGAGGAAGAAAGAGAAAGAAAGACACTCAACACACACAAAATGCTAGAGGAACTCAGCAGATCAGGCAGCACCTATGGAGGCAAATGGACAGTTGACGTTTTGGACTGAGACACTTCAGCAGGAGTTACTTTAATGGTCTGAAAATGTAACGTTAAATTCAGCTGCTTTAATTACAGCCATTTCAAAAAGCCCTCACAAAACCCTGCTCTCTCATAGAATCTCAAGTTGATCCTTAATATCGAATGAGGATATTCTTTTCTAATGGGCATCAAAATTCAACCTCTTATTTCTTAATCTTTAAGGCTTTGCCTGGAGCCAACAAGTTTACTCTAACCCTTTCAGAAACCCATGATTTATTTGGCACAGTAGCTGTGGGTCCTGCAATATCTGTCATCAAGGAGCCCCAATCACCCCAGCCATGCCCCATGCCCTCTCCTCATTGTTGCCTTCAGGAAGGAAGTACAGGAGTCCAAAAATTCAGACATCAAGATTCAACCATAGCTTCATCATCACTGCCTTCAGGTTCTGAAACTGACCCAAAAAGCCATAATTTCCCTCAACCTGCACTAATATTGTTATGATATTTTTGTTTATTTTGTCATGTAAGATATGTACTTTTACGTTAATTTAAGTTTCTATAATTCATGATTGTCATATTTGTAATACACTATGCTGCTAACTTTCATGGCCTGTATATCCCAGGTATATA
Source organism: Mobula birostris (assembly GCF_030028105.1). Taxonomy (NCBI): domain Eukaryota; kingdom Metazoa; phylum Chordata; class Chondrichthyes; order Myliobatiformes; family Myliobatidae; genus Mobula; species Mobula birostris. Next base: position 139,726,767 of record NC_092371.1, on the reverse strand, counting down.
TGCCCACGACAATAAACTTAATCTTGCACACATAAATTGGCCACTTCCCTTCTGGCAGCCAAGTTCCCAATGAGAACTTACCGTGCAGTAGAAATAATAGGTGAGTTTACATTTCCCACCCACCTGGCTTCACCTGTCCCCTTCCAGCTAGTTTTCTTTCCCTTCCCCCTGTTGTTTTTATTCTGGCATCTTCTCCCTTCCTTTCCAGACATGAAGAAGGGTCTGGACCTGAAATATCAACTTTTTATTTATTTCCACAGACGCTGTCTGACCTGCTGCACTCTCCAATTAGTCTACCTATAACTACCAACTACTCTACTTTCTTTCGATCAGTTTTTTTAAAGCAACCTCATTGAGCAGGATTTTTTTTTTAATCTTTCCTGGTATCTCCTAATGTGGCTTGAAGTCAACTTTGGTCTGATACCGCTCTGTTGAAGGGCTTTGGAATATTTATATGGTTAAAGTTGCCACATAAATGCTAATTATTGTTATTACCCAGGCATCTTGTTTCAACTACCTAGTATATTATACAATTGCTGCTTTATCTCACTATCATGTTGTTCTTGTGACTTTCTCCCCGGTTCTCATACAGGGCCATTGACGATTTTAACTTGCTATGCCTATTGAATATTTTCTCTACTAGGATGCTATAAGGTTTATATTTAAATTTAATAGGGATGCTTGAATACATTTTTTTTTACTTTCATCACCTGTTGTCTCAGATGGAGAGAAAGAAGCAATTTATTTAACAGGTAGCCAGTCCAACATCACACACTTTACACAATTATACAAAGCTAAGTCTATTCTCAAATGTCTTCAATTAATTTGGAACTTCCTGTAGCAATATGCTCCATTGATTCTGGTGCCAATTACCTTTCAAAAAGTCAAATGAGAGTTACATTTGACTAGAGAATTCAGTGGAAATTGAGCAAGGAATTTTGAATGACTTTCTGAAACAGTGTCAGATAAATTCTGCTAGATGTGGAAAAGTTTTGTGGGGATCTCCTTCCTTGCCATCATAGTTCAAAAAACATCAAAGCTATTGTGTTATCTTACTTAAGGTGAAATCTGATTTTGTATTTGCATGTCTGTCAATATAGAACTGTGAACAGTGTGTGTTTTTTTAACATCCTCTGAAAGCAGCAAATAACAGCAACTCACCCAGTCCTCATCTTGTATCTACTGGGTATAATACTCTGGTTTCTAGGGATTATTTCCAATATAAACCAGTCATATCCAGCCTTTTTGCTTCCCCTGATCCCTGATCCCTGGCAGTCATGGTAGAACCCTGAAAACACTGATTATTTTGTTGGGAATTGCCTGTGTTTTTTTTTGAGGAGGGATTTGTTTTCTTATTACTGTAGTTTCTGCACTGAGTACCTTTATCACTCACCCTGCAGAAGTTACAACTGAACTCCTATTTGTAATACCTTGGTATGATCTGATCTAAGAGTTACCATCAAAAAAAAAATTGTTTTAAGAATCTAAATTAACCATTAACGTTGTGCAGGTAAGGCAAGACATTTATTATCAACAATTCCTTTCAAGTTCACTTTTCCTTTCTATATTATCAAGCACTGCACTGATTTGCTGCTGCAAAGTTAACAAATTTCCCAACATCTCCCAGTGATATTAAACATTATTCTGATTTCTCCCACAGACTCTGATCCTCCAAAAGACTGTTGCAACACATTCATCCTATCTGAATTATAAATGAGTTCTGTCTGGGGATGACGTATCAATGCCCTTTAAATGTCTCACAAGACACTCTGGTGTCAGGATAAGCAATAAATCTTGTAATAACACATCCTAAGTAGTATGTAAAATGATACAATAAAAATGGACATTTCCTTTAATAGAGGGGAATTATAAGCTTATTCAAAACTAGAATGGTTCATATGTTTTATTCTTTAATCCTTAACAGGGAGAGTCAGTGTCTGGTTAATGTTCTACCTGGTTAGTAAAGCTGGATCGTACAGTGGTTGGGATGCATTCATCAAGGTCAGCATCATCAAAGATAAGGGCTGGGTTCTTCCCCCCTAACTCCAGGGAGAGTTTCTTGCAGTATGGAGCACTCTTCTCTCTAATGTGCTGTGCAGTGAGTGTGCTCCCAGTAAAGGAGATCAGTGGCACATCGGGATGAGAAACAATTGCCTCTCCAGCTTTTGGGCCAGACCCAAATACTATGTTCACTACACCAGGTGGAATGCCTAAGACAAGAAAGAAAATTATGGTCAAATAGCAAAGAGGAATAGGATACTGTAAGTATTTGACATTGGATGTGATGCAGTAGAAGTTCAAGTCACATTCACTTTTCCATGAAAGCAAACCTATGAATTAGCTTCAGCGAAACATTGACTCCCAAAAACATATTAGCCCCAATTCAAAACAATACAAGCTCTTTACAGTAGGATCAATGATTCCGACCACAACAAAGAGTGTCATAGAAAAATAAAATTTGCAGATGCTGGAAATCTAAAATAAATGCAGGAAAATCTGGAAATAGTCAGTTAGTCATGCAGCATCTGTGGTGAAAGAAACAAATGTAAAATTCCTGGTCAATCACTTTTCATCAGAATTGTGCCGATAATGAGGGATCTCTGCTGTGGTAGCAGGAAACAACAGAGATATTCGGTATCTGTTAGTTACCATCACTCTACCTGCTTCATCCAAGAGCTTGCACATCATCCAAGCAGTAACTGACGTCATTTCACTAGGTTTCGCAACAACAGTGTTGCCAGTGGCAATGGCTGGAGCTATCTTCCAAGTCAAGAGGTAAAGTGGTAAATTCCAGGGGCTAATAAGGCCCGCTGAAGAAACAGAGAAGGAATTAGGATTAGCTACATAGCGACGTGTGTAATTATAACTATTAATAATACAAAAGTTCCAGCTGATAACTGATTTACTGACAAAATATTTTCAACGTTAACCGCTTTGCGCTGATACTTTCAGACCAGCAGAAAATAAGCCAAGTAATTTCCTTGCAATCCAAGGACACCCCTCGTTTCAGGCTTTGTTTGAATTACTGAGGCATTGGCACCAAACAATATTAGCGATTTTGGTGTCAATTTAGGACATGGCACATTCTGAGAGTGAATGTGGATGGATATAGAAAGTGGATATAGGTTCAGGGCAGAAAGGTGTGTGTGTGAAAGTGAGAGTGAGAAAGAAAGACAATGATGTCTCCAAAATGTTAAGAATTCATATGTGACAAGGCCTAGCAGATATGACAAAAATATCTATAGGAGTTTTATTTCAAATTTAGTTTTAATTAACTGCTGAGACCAAGTTTCTCAGACTACAGCAGCTTAAATGTTATGAGAAAGATATCCAAAAAAGTCCTCTACAGAACTGCTCATGAGTTAGGAGTAACTGCACTGCAATCTTCCCAATTTACCAAGTCTTTCTGCCCATGCTGCACTCTCCTTCAGTGTATGTAAGTCACACATCCTCTCTCTTCATCCCCTAACTCCTGCCACTCCCAGGCATGTTAGTGATCTAATCCTCATTTGCTATACAGTACAATGAACATCTGTCAAACTAGGCAATTGATGGACAGAGTACCTCCACTTCTAATAAACTCTTCAGGGATGAAGATGGTAGAGTTTGTCATTGAAACATCAGTTAAAATCAATACTTGTGCTCAAATGGAAGTCTGAGAAGAGTTAAGTCATCATACACACTGGGAAAACACGAGACCCTTCTTCACTCCACTTCTACTTTCAAATGTTCCATTCACATTTCCCCTCATCTACCCTTCACCCCCACATCCATCTATTAACACCAGTATTATTAATGGAGCAGAATTAGAGATCCAGTTCCTCCCTGACTCCATGCAGAAAGCCTGCATATGCTGTTAATAGCACCACCTGCCATCAGCTCTCTCAGGAATTGAATTGAATTGACTTTACTTCTTACATCCTTCACATACATGAGGAGTAAAAATCTTTACGTTATGTCTCCGTCTAAATGTGTAATTTGCAATCATAACAATTATCTATTTATTATAATAATTTATAATAAATAGAACAGTCAATGTAACATAGAAATACACTCAAATCAGCATGAGTTAATCAGACTGATTGCCTGGTGGAAGAAGCTGTCCCGGAGCCTGTTGATCCTGATTTTTATGCTGCAGTACCGTTTCCAGGATGGTAGCAACTGAAATAGATTGTGGTTGGGGTGACTCGGGTCCTCAATGATCCTTCAGGCCCTTTTTTCACACCTGTCTTTGTAACTGTCCTGAATCATGGGAAGTTCACAACTACAGATGCGCTGGGCTGTCCGCACCACTCTCTGCAGGGTCCTGCAATTAAGGGAGGGACAGTTCCCATACCAGGCAGTGATGCAACCAGTCAGGATGCTCTCAATTGTGCCCCTGTAGAAAGTTCCTTAGGATTTGGGGGCCCATACCAAACTTCCTCAACCGTCTGAGGTGAAAGAGGCGCTGCTGTGCCTTTCTCACCACACAGCTGGTGTGTACGGACCATGTGAGGTCCTTGGTGATGTGGATGTCGATTGAGGGTACGGAAAAATTTATTTTTTTTGGAATGGAAAAACAGATTAAGTAACTGGGTTTCATAAAGAGGGATAATCAATACAAACTGAGCTGTTAAAAGATAAAAGCATTGGTTGGTCATGGTTAAAGCATTGCATGAAGTTCAGGGAAGCCTGTCATAGGAAGGATTTCAGTGCAACACCAAGGCTTCATTAATACCAGGAACAAAATGTTATGACAATGCAGGGAGCCTGAAAAATTGGGCTTGTCACTTTAGAACAGAGGGCATTAAAGGCGGACTTAATTAAGTTTTTCCACAGTTATCAAATGTTTTAGAAATAAGTGAAAAAGGTATGTTTCTACTGATTAACTAGATGACAATACAGAGTTATGTACTCAAGATTATTTTAAAACTGAGGTGAAAAGGTAGGGCTGAGCTTTGCTTCCATGACTGGACACTGAGCATCCATCTGCCAGCAACAGTTGGATTCAGGTTACTTTCAGTTCTCCAGCAGCCTAAAGGTACTGAAAACTATCAGTTGTTTTGTCTTCAGTCAGTATCAGCTTAGAATAGGAATCATAATTGCAAAACAATGTGCCAAAACATAATCAGTAGGAAATCCACATGGTTACTACAAATGTCCTCTAACTACAGTCAGCTCAAGAAAACACCATCATGTGACCATTTTCCCCAAATTGATCATGGCGGACCATTCTACATGTAATCTGATCAACTCATAAACTGGCTGGAGACAACTTGCAATTTTTTTTTTACAAAAACAGCATTGGTTACAATAGCAGATCTTGCAATATCTATGGGGACAAATCAAGCTATCTTCTGGTGAATATTTCTCTCACCATAGATACTGCCCGTTCTGCTGAATATTTCCACTTTCCTTTTTTTTGGTTCTGAGCTTTAAGAGGGTTTTGTATTTGTGTAATTTTTTAACCCCTGTTCCCAAATAATAGTAACACAATACGGATAAATGTGAAAAACTGTAAATATGATGAGCAAGGATTAGTTCTGGTAACACTGAGTAGTTCATTCCTCCTGCTGAATTTGCAGGCTAGTCTTTCTTCTAATAGCTTTTATAATTTGGGCTGTGGGATAAAGGAGTCTTCTCTCCAGGACCTCAAATTCTACAAAAATACTATTGGCTCGGTTTTATTACAGGTGAAAGCTTGGTGACCTCAACAAAACATGCAAATAGATATTCACACAAAAGAATTAAAAATTTACATGTACTAGTTAAGAATAATAGTTTAGAGGTTATCTGTTTATTCTCTACTACCTCACCTACTCCCACTGGTGTCCGTGTGGTGAAGAGAGTACAGCCCATATGATCCATCTCTGAACAGTCAGTGGTGCTGTGGAGGATCGTTGAGGCAAAGAAACGGAAATTATAAACTGCACGAGGTATTTCCATGTTTCTTGCTGCAGTAACAGTTTTCCCTAAAATTTGCAAAGGGAAAAATTAATATTTATTAAATGAAATAATTGGCTGATTTCATGAAATTATGCTGCCAGTGTGGAATTTTGGTATGAGAACACACACTCGACAGAGAACCCACTTGAGAACAATGAAGACATTATTAAAGTAAATGAAGTGTTTTGACATTTTTTTTGAAAGATGTGAATTGACAAAATTTAAATACAAGTTCCTTTTTTAATATACATCCTTAACAGGCTGTACATAAGCAAGCTAATGAAATTAGTGCATCTCCACCTGGTGGAACCATTTGTAGAGTAAAGTCAGATTTTTTTGGGGGGGGCCTCATTATCTCCCAAACCTAGCTATGAAAAATTGGACCAGAGTAATTTTCCCAGCAGACTTGCTTTAATCTGATGTCTGAATATTTGCGGTAGTTTCAACTGACTTGCTAGTCTAGTTCTTTTATGCAAAGGTCTTCAAACTGTAATCCTTTACCAAGCCAGGAAGCCAGGTCATCAGATTTCAATCCTGCTGACATCAGATTTTGAAAAAATCACTGTGCTAGTTAAGTGGCTGGCATATTAGTATCATTGTGCTTTGGTGAAGGAAGCTTTATACCAAGACATTACAATCAACACAGATTTTATCAAGAAGCTAGAGAACTTCCAAGAGAATATTTCAGCATGTGCATAGATCAGGGGTCCCCAAACTTTTTTGCACCGCGGACCTGTTTAATATGGACAATATTTTTGCGGACCGGGCGGGGGGGAGGGGGTGTGTTCAAGTAGGGTTAAACTCACCTCAACATGTCTTTTACAGTTAGGGTTGCCAACCTTCTCACTGTCAAATAAGGGACAAAAGTAGCAATCAATTACAGGACAGTGTTTACCCCAAGAAAGACTACCATGACCATGAAGCCTTGCGCGGGCACCTGTCTGCGCATGTGTGATGTGCGCATGCGCGTATGTGCCGATTTTTTTCCACAAATCGGTTTTGACTTAATCTTCCTGACTACACTGTACAGACATTATTTCTACTTTATATAGGCTGTGTATTTATCATATCGTTCCTGCTTTTACTATATGTTAATGTTATTTTAGGTTTTATGTGTTATTTGGAATGATTTGGTAGGTTATTTTTTGGGTCTAGGAACGCTCAAAAATTTTTCCCATATAAATTAATGGTAATTGCTTCTTTGCTTTACGCCATTTCGGCACAAAATGTTTCATAGGAATGCTCTATCTTAGTGGGAAAAATATGGGACAAGAGCAGTCCCGTATGGGACAAACCAACTTAGCCCAATATACGGGATGTCCCGGCAAATACGGGACAGTTGGCAACCCCATGTTCAAGTTCAACAGTGCGTGACAGGGAATGAGGAAAGGTGCAGCTGACTCATATCGTTTCCTCGCGGCCCGGTAGCACATGCTTTGCGGCCCGGTGGTTGGGGACCGCTGGCATAGATCATAAGACCATAACATATAGGAGCAGAATTAGGCCATTTGGCCCATCAAGTCTACTCTACCATTTCATCATTGCTGGTCCATTCCCCTCTCAGCCCCAATCTCCCGCCCTCTCCCCATATCCCTTCATACCCTGACTAATCAAGAATCTATCAACGTCTGCCTTAAGTACAGGTGTCCCCCGCTTTTCGAACATTCGCTTTACGGAACCTCACTGTTACGAAAGACCTACATTAGTACCCTGTTTTCACTTTCAGAAGGTGTTTTCACTGTTACGAAAAAAAAGCAGCGTGCCATAAAAAATCAGCGCAGAAAGAAATCAGCACGCGATAAAAGGCAGTGTGCGCCTCGAGCAGCTGCTCTCCCCGGATTCGGAATGGTATTCTATTCAGCATTGCTTAAACACATGCCTGTGAGCAGGCGTTTGCAAGATGAGTTCTATGGTATCGGAAAAGCCTAAAAGAGTTCATAAGGGTTCACTTAGCGTAAAACTAGACATAATTAAGCGTTTCGATCATGGTGAACGAAGTAAGGACTAAGTGAGTTTGGCTTGTGGAAGCTGACGAACATGATGTTGAAGAGGTTTTGGCATCCCATGACCAAGATCTGATAGATGAAGAGCTGATGCAATTGGAATAGGAAAGGATAACAATCGAAACCGAATGCAGTAACGAACTGAACGTGAAGCAACTGCGTGAGACTTTCGCTGCAATGATAAAGTATGACTTTAATTTTGAGAGGGTACGTAGGTTTAGGGGATATTTGCAAGATGGTTTGAGTCCTTACAAAGAACTATGTGATAGAAAAATGCACGAGGCTCAGCAGTCAAGCAAGCCTTCCACATCAGCCTCAGCAGACAACGAACCTCGACCTTCAACATCGAGACCGGCAGAGATAGAAGATGACCTGCCTACCCTAATGGAGACAGATGATGACGAAATGACACCCCAGTGTCCCACCACCCCAACCCCCAGGCCACGGACAGATACCGATTCACGGAGAGTGCAGCGGTACCCAGGAGGCACAGAGCACATCTTCAAGAAAAAATCCGAATTAAACATGCTAATTAATTAGATGCTGCCCGACACGTAATTGTCGGCCGAGATCAGAGACGACGCAATTGTAAATCGGCACTGATCTGAGCCGACAATTACATGCTGGGCGGCACCTAATTAATTAGCATGTTTGTTTCAGCTTTTTTCTTAAAGATGTGCTGTGTGCCTCCCGGCTACCGCTGCACCCCTGCATGCTTCGCGGATCGGTATCGGTTGGTAGCCAGGAGGGTGGGGGCCACTGCACCACCCCAACCTGCGACGACTCAGCCTAACACACCATCATCAGTGTGCTCGGCAAGCTGTCCTCCTGATTCCCGTAAGTGATACTACATTGTATATACATTATTTCTACTTTATACAAGCTGTGTATTTTTACGTGTTATTTGGTATGATTTGGCAGCTTCATAGCTTAAAGGTTACTGGAGAGCGCTTGCGCTGTGTTTTTGCCAACAGTGTTAGCGTGAGATTTTCTGCCGACAGCGCTTGCGTGAGATTTTCGCTATGGAGATCAGTGCAGTAATGATTGTGGAAAAGTATTTCTACTTTATATAGGCTGTGTATTTATCATATCATTCCTGCTTTTACTATATGTTACTGTTATTTTAGGTTTTATGTGTTATTTGGCATGATTTGGTAGGTTATTTTTGGGTCTGTGAACGCTCACAAAATTTTCCCATATAAATAAATGGTAATTGTTACTTCGCTTTACGACATCTCGGCTTATGAACCATTTCATAGGAACGTTCTACCTTTGGATGGTGGGGGAAACCTGTATATCCAATGACTTGGCCTCCACAGCTGCCTGTGGCAACAAATTCCATAGACTCACAAACCTCTGGCTAAAGAAATTCCTACTCATCTTCATTCTAAATGGATGTCCCTCTATTCTGAGGCTCTGTCTTCTGGTCTTAGACTCCCCACCCTAGGAAATGATGGTGTTCCTATAACTAAGATGAGATTTCTTGGTGAAGGAAGTTATTTACCTTAGTCTCACCAGTTCTCTGTGTTGTAGCACAATCTGCCTGCAACAAGTGGTAAATAATTTTAGTCCAGGAATGTCCTAAGGGTGAAATTTTAATTACTGATTGCTGCATCATTGAAAATTTTTTATGAGCCAAAGTGCCTTAACTCAAGGGAAGAAGAAACACAAGTTAAATCATTCGGGTAATGATGAGGCTATGTTCAATTTTCTCCTCAGGTTACAATACCAAATGGCTGAGGGCTTTGAGTCTATATTTGTTTATATTATGAGATGAAAGTAAAATCAAGAGGAAGAACTGTTGCAATGACCTTCAATAGGGTTTTCATGAAGAAAAATAGACACATTCAAAACCTGGAACATGTCTCTCAGCTCTTGAGACAAGGTAAAGTTCTGCACCCAGCTTGTCTTCTGTCAAAGGCAATGAAGAGGTTGGTAGGGGCAGGGTCTCCACCTGAGCCATACTCATCACTGTGTTCTTGCTATGGCTTACCAACCATATCTAAGGTCAAGAGGGTGAGGCCCTCCGTACCTGGCCCAGTAAATGCAAAGGAAATACATTGGGCTTCGACTTCCCGAGCTGACTCACAGAGATTCACACACTCAGCTCTGGCCAACAGGCCTCAACTTCCAGACATCCAATTCAACCTCGGGCCTCAACCCACAGCAATGATCATTGATATTAGGCCTCAAACTCTGGACTCGCCAATGATGGGACCCCAAACACTAGGCCTTGAATTCCAGTCTCACTGATTCACGAACCCAGAGGTTTGTCGGAACTCGTTCCTCCTGCCTGCATGGAACTCACCAACTCCAGAACCTGCCAATATCTTGTGGATACCGCACACTGGTCCTCCGTGTCAACATCTAACATCTGACCATGTCCACATCCATGTCCACACACTGGTCCTCCGTGTCAACATCTAACATCTGACCATGTCCACATCCATGTCCACACACTGGTCCTCCGTGTCAACATCTAACATCTGACCATGTCCACATCCATGTCCACACACTGGTCCTCCGTGTCAACATCTAACATCTGACCATGGGCCTTCCATATCCACATCCATGTCCACACACTGGTCCTCCGTGTCAACATCTAACATCTGACCATGGGCCTTCCATATCCACATCCATGTCCACACACTGGTCCTCCGTGTCAACATCTAACATCTGACCATGGACCTTCCATGTCCACATCCACAAGTAGAAATCACATCCATCCTGAGCTTTGTGCCAGGTTTGATCCTGGTCCTTGGTCATGCTGGTGTACTGCCAGTGATGGTGATTTTCACCATTAGTATCAGCTTCTTTTATTATGTGTGACGTGACATGGAACTCCATCTTCAGAAAAATGGGAAGAATATTAACTTAAATTTTGGACTGAGACTTTTGTTAGTCGGGAGTATTATGGTTCACAACACCAAGGCGAGTAGGTGAAGGTACAAGTTAATCATGATTGACTGAATGAAGTTACAAGTTTGTGGGGTTGAATAGTCCACAGCTGTTCCCAAATTCCAATCAACTTTTGGCCCCTGTGGGCTGCTGTAGTTGTAGGAACCTAGACCATTTAATTATCAGTGCAACCTTGTTGCAACAGTCTCCTTCATTATGATGGAATCTGAGGTACAAAGTTCTTGAACTCAACATTTGTGGCTGAGCTGCTAACAACAAGTGAGTATTTCAGCGGTCAACCCAATCCCGCACACCCCCCCCCACTCCATTCACGTTCTATCCTAACTACCGCATATTCTTAGGTTGATTAATAAAGTGACTTGAGGGTAAGTGGAGGACATTAGGGAGTGAAATGGGGAGAAAACCTCTCCTACAGAGAGGATTGCAATTACTTAGAATTCTTTAACCTACCAGCTGATCATATGTAGTTATAGAATACATTCGAGCATAATGATGAATGATTCCTGGCCATTCAGGGAAGTCAGGGATATCAGAATCAAAAGATGCAGAAGTTGAAAATCTGAAATTATGTTCTCCGACCTGAAACAGATACTGTTTATTTTTCCAGAGAAGCAATGTGGCTTGAGTGTTTTTGATTTTATTTCAACGAATTTGGGAAAGCGGATGAGATACAAGAGCAGCCATGAAGCTACTGAATGATGAAGGAGTTCGAAGATAGACATGGTGCATTCCCCCCTCTTACACTGTTCATACATTTACAGAAACACAAGAGATTCTGTAGATCTGTAGAAATCCAGAGCAACACACACACAAAATGCAAAATGCTGGAGGAATTCAGAGATCAGGCAGCATCGAGAAAGGAAATAAATAGTTGCCATTTCAGCCTGAGACCCTTCATCAAGACATTTACAGATAATAGCAAGCAACATTATAGCCCAGCGCTCCAACTCTCATGTGTCAGAAGTGATCAGGTTACCTTGGTCCTTTGATTCTGCTTGAGCAAACTCCTCCAGGTGAGCCTCGATCAGATCCGCCAGTTTGTGAAGTATCTGGGAACGCTGTAAAGGGCTCCTCGCTGACCACCCAGGGAAAGCTGCTTTGGCAGCAGTTACTGCTGCATCCACCTTTAACAAAAGTTTAAAGCAATAAACAACATCACAAGAAATCAAATACACTTCACTTTTTCAGAGTTCTTTTTTTTTAACCTTATCAATCTTCAATTCGCCAACTAATTTAATTTGCTTGACTTTGATCGTTATTCTAAAGAGAGGTTTGTATATTTTGACTGAGATATCAAGAACTACACACTTGGCAGCTCCATAATTATCCCTATTTCACATTATAAGGGTATGGGTTTCTTAAATTCCTCCATCTTAACCTGATATTCAGACAGGACATTCCTTGTAGATCGGGCAACCCCGACTAGAAACTAGACTCAAGTTCTGTCATGTTCCCTATGATTCTCTGAATAACATTCCACCAACTGTGGGAAGGATCTCCTAGATTACGGATGGATGTTTATAATTCAATGCCTTGAAACTGGCAATTGCGTGATTTGCATCACTTCCAACGGGTTAACATTACTTCACTGGTACATGTACGTCTTCTTGATACTTAGAAACCAGAGTGAAATCAATAACTGCAGATGCTGTAAATCTGAAATAAGGGGCTTTGACCATAGGAAAAATCAATTCAGACAGCAGCAACAAGTTTGTGATAATAAAAACCACAGTTAAAATGTTTAAAAATATCTCAATTTAGAAAATATTTTGAATGTTCCGATGCGCTTGAAACCTGTATTGCTATGTTTTTCTGTTTTTGCTACGGGATTCTGCATTGCCCTGGTATTGCCATTTTCTACTCCTTAGGCATGTATCAAGCTTTCCTCTGGTGATCTCCTTTATCCTTCTCCTGGGAAAGAGGATGGGTCAAGACACTCAAGCACTCTACATTTCACTCCATATTTGCACGCATTTGTCCACAGATCCAAGAACGGTCTTGAAGCGCAGACAGAGTTCCACCACGTACCATTACCAGATTCACAAGATAGCTCCACATGCAGGTAAGAGACTGCCAGCGATTGGAAAAGTCATAAATATATTTGCTTTAGTGTATCAAAACAGATTCAAATTGACAGATACCTACTGCAAATACGAGTGCAGATATAGAAATATTTGCTTCTTTGAACTAACTAGTTCAACTCTTTTCTGATGAACAAGTCAAAAGTAGCTCAGGGGAACTGTGCGGTTTACAGTGGATAGGCTTTCTGTGGTGGCTCCAGTTGACATGACACTTACCTCTTTATTTCTGTCTATACAGAATGGATTTAAAAATCCTCTCCCACAAAATAAACTAAGCTCTGGTTTATGTTAGTTCACGTCATTGGACTGCACATTCTTGTCTTTATGTACAGGGGAAACAGTGGCATCTGCATGCACAAGTTCTAATATATTATAGATATTATAATAAGTTAGCATTTAATTCAGTGTTCCAAGGAAGACATTACACTTGAAACTCAGGAGATTAGTGTGCAAACTTAAAGCACACGGTATTGGGGGTAAGGTATTGATGTGGATAGAGAATTGGCTGGCAGACAGGAAGCAAAGAGTGGGAATAAACGGGACCTTTTCAGAATGGCAGGCAGTGACTAGTGGGGTACCGCAAGGCTCAGTGCTGGGACCCCAGTTGTTTACAATATATATTAATGACTTGGATGAGGGAATTAAAATGCAGCATCTCCAAGTTTGCAGATGACACGAAGCTGGACGGCAGTGTTAGCTCTGAGGAGGATGCTAAGAGGATGCAGGGTAACTTGGATAGGTTAGGTGAGTGGGCAAATTCATGGCAGATGCAATTTAATGTGGATAAATGTGAAGTTATCCACTTTGGTGGCAAAAACAGGAAAACAGATTATTATCTGAATGGTGGCCGATTAGGGAAAGGGGAGGTGCAACAAGACCTGGGTGTCATTATACACCAGTCATTGAAAGTGGGCATGCAGTTACAGTAGGCGGTGAAAAAGGTGAATGGTATGCTGGCATTTATAGCGAGAGGATTTAAGTACAGGAGCAGGGAGGTACTACTGCAGTTGTACAAGGCCTTGGTGAGACCACACATGGAGTATTGTGTGCAGTTTTGGTCCCCTAATCTGAGGAAAGACATCCTTGCTATAGAGGGAGTACAAAGAAGGTTCACCAGATTGATTCCTGGGATGGCAGGACCTTCATATGTTGAAAGACTGGATCGACTAGGCTTATATTCATTGGAATTTAGAAGATTGAGGGGGGATCTTATTGAAACATATAAAATCCTAAAGGGATTGGACAGGCTAGATGCAGGAAGATTGTTCCCGATGTTGGGGAAGTCCAGAACGAGGCGTCACAGTTTGAGGATAAAGGGGAAGCCTTTTAGGACCGAGATTAGGAAAAACTTCACACAGAGAGTGGTGAATCTGTGGAATTCTCTGCCACAGGAAACAGTTGAGGCCAGTTCATTGGCTATATTTAAGAGGGAGTTAGATACGGTCCTTGTGGTTAAAGGGATCAGGGGGTATGGAGGGAAGGCTGGTGCAGGGTTCTGAGTTGGATGATCAGCCATGATCATATTGAATGGCGGTGCAGGCTCAAAGGGCCGATTGGCCTACTCCTGCACCTATTTTCTATGTTTCTATGTTTCTAAACGTAAATCTTTCCTTCCTGAGTAGACGCTATCTGATTTGTTATGCATCTACCTCCAGAAGTATTTTAGTCTCATGTTATTTAAACTTGTTTCATTCGATTTATTTTCTAGTGGGTTCAAACATCAATAGGCTAAGTATTTCCCATGGATACTGAGGAACAAAGTGCTTTGTGAGATGCAGGTGTCCCCCGCTTTTTGAACATTCGCTTTATGAAACCTCACTGTTACGAAACACCTACATTAGTTACCTGTTTTCGCTAACAGAAGGTGTTTTCACTGTTATGAAAAAAGGCAGTGCGCGAAAAAAAGCAGCCGCTCCTCCCCCAGATTTAGAACTGCATTCTAGCCGGCATTGCTTAAACAAGTGCCTGTGAGCATCCGTTTGCAAGATGAATTCTAAGGTATCAGAAAAGCCTAAAAGAGCTGATAAGGGTGTTACACTTAGTATAAAACTAGACATAATTAAGCGTTTCAATCGTGAATGAAGCAAGGACAAAGTGAGTTTGGCTTGTGGAAGTTGACGAAGATGATGTTAAAGAGGTTTTGGCATCCCATGACCAAGAACCCATAGATGAAGAGCTGATGCAATTGGAAGAGGAAAGGATAACAATTGAAACCAAATGCAGTAGCGAACGGACCAAAAGTGAAGTCGTCCAGGAACTGAACGTGAAGCAACTGCGTGAGATTTTCGCTGCAATGATAAAGTACGACTTTAATTTTGAAAGGGTACGTCGGTTTAGGGCATATTTGCAAGATGGCTTGAGTGCTTACAGAGAACTGTATGATAGAAAAATGTGCGAGGCTAGCAGTCAAGCATACTGTCGTTTTTCAAGCCTTCCACATCAGCCACTGCAGACGACGAACCTCAACCTTCGACATCGAGGCAGGCAGACATAGAAGAAGATGACCTGCCTGCCCTGATAGAAACAGATGACAATGAGATGACACCTCAGTGTCCCACCACCCCAGAGGTCCCAACCTCCGGGCCGCGGACAGATACTGATTCGCGGAGAATGCAGCAGTACCCGGGAGGCACCCAGCACATCTTTAAGAAAAAAAGCCAAAATAAACAAGCTATTTAATTAGGTGCCGCCCGGCATTGCCGATTGCATTGCCTCTGATCTGGGCCGACAATTACGTGCCAGGCAGCACCTAATTAATTAGCTTGTTTATTTCGGCTTTTTTCTTAAGGATGTGCTGGGTGCGTCCCAGCCACCACTGTACCCCTGCGTGCTTCGCGGATCAGTATCACTTCGCTGCCTGGAAGGTGGGGGCCACTGCACCATCCCAATCTCCGATGACTCAGCCTAACAAACCATCATGGTATCATGGATTCTTGATTACCTGACTGGCAGACCACAGTACCTGTGCTTGCAACACTGTGTGTCTGACAGAGTGATCAGCAGCACTGGGGCGCCACAGGGGACTGTCTTGTCTCCCTTTCCCTTCACCATTTACACCTCAGACTTCAACTACTGCACAGAGTCTTGTTATCTTCAGAAGTTTTCTGATGCCTCTGGCATAGTTGGATGCATCAGCAAGGGAGATGAGGCTGAGTACAGGGCTACTGTCGGAAACTTTGTCACATGGTGTGAGCAGAATTATCTGCAGCTTAATGTGAAAAAGCCTAAGGAGCTGGTGGTAGACCTGAGGAGAGCTAAGGTACCAGCGACCCCTGTTTCCATCCAGGGGGTCAGTGTGGACATGGTGGAGGATTACAAATACTTGGGGACACGAATTGCCAATAAACTGGACTGGTCAAAGAACACTGAGGCTGTCTACAAGAAGGGTCAGAGCCATCTCTATTTCCTGAGAAGACTGAGGTCCTTTAACATCTGCCGGATGATGCTGAGGATGCTCTATGAGTCTGTGGTGGCCAGTGCAATCATGTTTGCTGTTGTGTGCTGGAGCAGCAGGCTGAGGGTAGCAGACACCAACAGAATCAACAAACTCATTCGTAAGGCCAGTGATATTGTGGGAATGGAACTGGACTCTCTGACGGTGGTGTCTGAAAACAGGATGCTGTCCAAGTTGCATGTCATCTTGGACAATGTCTCCCATCCACTACATAATGTACTGGTTGGGCACAAGAGTACTGTACATTCAGGCAGAGACTCATTCTTCCACCGAGATGCAACACAGAGCGTCATAGGAAGTCATTCCTGCCTGTGACCATCAAACTTTACAACTCCTCCCTTGGAGGGTCAGACACCCTGAGCCAACATGCTGGTCCTGGACTTATTTCCTGGCATAATTTACATATTACTATTTAACTATTTATGGTTTTATTACTATTTAATTATTTTTGGTGCAACTGTAACGAAAACCAATTTCCCCCAGGATCAATAAAGTATGACTATGACTAATATCAGTGTGCTCGACCCTGTCTTCCCGATTCCAGTAAGTGACACTACACTATACATACATTATTTCTACTTTATATAGGCTGTGTATTTTTATGTGCTATTTGGTATGATTTGGCAGCTTCATTGCTTAAAGGTTACTGGAGAGAGTGTTTCTGCCAACAGCGCTTGCGTGAGATTTTCACTACGGAGAACAGTGCAGGTAATGATTGTAGAGAAGTATTTCTACTTTATATAGGCTGTGTATTTATATCATTCCTGCTTTTACTATATTACTGTTATTTTAGGTTTTATGTGTTATTTGGTATGATGTAGTAGGTTATTTTTTGGGTCTGCAAACGCTCACAAATTTTTCCCATATAAATAAATGGTAATTGCTTCTTCACTTTACGACATTTGGCTTACGAACCGTTTCATAGCAACGCTCCACCTTCGGATGTCGGGGGAAACCTGTATATTATTGCCCATACCGATCATGGTTTATAGATTTTGCTTGTTGATGCACTGTTGATTAACTGTAATAGAACCAATGCTTCCTTCACATATTCCTCATTTGTATGCAGGTTTAAACCCATGCCACAACCAAGCTTGTGATATCATACTGCCACCTGCTGGCACAATAGTATGTTTCCTATTTCATTACTAAGAACATACATACTTTGATATCTGTGTAAGTAAAATGAATGCCTATGCATTAAACTAATCTATGTACGAGGTTGATAATGCTGAACAAAACACTGCATATGCCCAATGTGAAAGAAAGGTGGCCTGAGGAGGTGGGAGGTTAAAACACACTTCTGTAATCCATCTTTCACTCAATCCCCATCTCTGGTGTCCCTTCTCCTCATGATTCCCATCTCTCCAAACCCTCCTTGCGTTCACCTACCCCCTCCACCATCTCCACTCTCTTGCTCTCAGCCACCTTCTATATAACCCCCATCTCGATAAAGTTTCTCTCCACAAAAACCACACCACCCCTACCCGACCCACACAAACACACACACTTAATTTGTGGCCCTTATCACACCTGCACTCCAGTACATGCAACCCTATTCTGACAACCATTCCTCACAACACTCACAACACACTGGAGGAACTTAGCAGGTCGGGCAGCAACCGTGGAAAAGATCGGTCGACGTTTCGGGCCGGAACCTTTCGTCAGGACTGTAGAGGGAAGTGGCAGAGGCCCTATAAAGTAGGTGGGGGGGAGGGTGGGAAGGAGAAGGCTGGTAGGTTCCAGGTGAAAAACCAGTAAAAGGAAAGATAAAGGGGTGGGGGAGGGGAAACAGGGAGGTGATAGGCAGGAAAGGTGAAGAAGGAATAGGGGAAAACACAATGGGTAGTAGAAGGAGGCAGAACCATAAGGGAGGTGATAGGCAGCTGGGGGAGGGGGCAGAGTGACATAGGGATAGAGGAAGGGAGGGGGAGGGAATTACCAGAAGTTGGAGAATTCTATGTTCATACCAAGGGGCTGGAGACTACCTAGACGGTATATGAGGTGTTGGTCCTCCAACCTGAGTTTAGCCTCATCATGGCAGTAGAGGAGGCCATGTATGGACATATCTGAATGGGAGTGGGAAGCAGAGTTGAAGTGGATGGCTACTGGGAGATCCTGTCTGTTGTGGCGGACGGAGTGGAGGTGCTCGACGAAGCAGTCCCCCAATCTGCGTTGGGTTTCACCGACGTAGAGGAGGCTGCACCGGGAGCACCGGATGCAATAGATGACCCCAACAGACTCACAAGTGAAGTGTTGCCTCACCTGGAAGGACTGTTTGGGGCCCTGAATGGTGGCAAGGGAGGAAGTGTAGGGACAGGTGTAGCACTTGCGCTTGCAGGGATAAGTGCCGGGTGGGAGATCCGTGGGGAGGGACGTGTGGACCAGGCAGTCACGGAGGGACCGATGCCTGCTGAAAGCAGAGAGGGGTGGAGAGGGAAAGATGTGCTTAGTGGTGGGGTCCTGTTGAAGGTGGCAGAAGTTGTGGAGGATAATGTGCTGGATCCGGAGGCTGGTGGGGTGGTAGGTGTTGCTTTGACCCCAGCATCTGCAGATTATTTTGTGTGTGACAACCATTCCTGGCTGCTTTCTTGTTTGACAGCAAGCTGCATATCAAACAGGATGATTATCTGGCAGTGATCTTCAAAAAAAATACTTAAAAAGACCTCCCATTTTTAATTTCTATGCAACATTTGAAGACTTTACATCTTTTTTTTCCAAGGAGGCATAAAACTGTATATATCTGGCCCATTGCTGCTCAGAGCTCTACCCCATGACATAACTGCACACACACAGGGGTTAAATGATCTCTGGTCACCTGACATGCTAATAGAATATCTATTAGCAAGGAGAACTGAGCCTGAGGCTTCTATCTCACCAGAGGTCTAACAGCAAATGTGATATAAAACCAAAGCAAACAGCTGTGATAGTAATAGGTATGCTTAGATTCCGGATTAGGTTCGGGAGGATTGGAGGGTTGCGGATGTTGTTCCCTTTATTCAAGAAAGGGAGTAGAGATAGCCCAGGAAATTACAGACCAGTGAGTCTTACTTCAGTGGTTGGTAAGTTGATGGAGAAGATCTTGAGAGGCAGGATTTATGTACATTTGGAGAGGTATAATATGATTAGGAATAGTCAGCATGGCTTTATCAAGGGCAGGTCGTGCCTTACGAGCCTGATTGAACTTTTTGAGGACGTGACTAAACACATTGATGAAGGAAGAGCAGTAGATGTAGTGTATATGGATTTCAGCAAGGCATTTGGTAAGGTACCTATGCAAGGCTTATTGAGAAAGTAAGGAGGCATGGGATCCAAGGGGACATTGCTTTGTGGATCCAGAACTGGTTTGCCCACAGAAGGCAAAGCGTGATTGTAGATGGGTCATATTCTGCATGGAGGTCGGTGACCAGTGGTGTGCCTCAGGGATCTGTTCTGGGACCCTTACTCTTTGTGATTTTGACAAAAATAACCTGGATGAGGAAGTGGAGGGATGAGTTAGTAAATTTGCTGATGACACAAAGGTTAGGGGTGTTGTGGATAGTGTGGAGGGCTGTCAGAGGTTACAGTGGGACATTGACAGGATGCAAAACTGGGCTGAGAAGTGGCAGATGGAGTTCAACCCAGATAAGTTTGAAGTGGTTCATTCTGGTAGAATATAGTATTAATGGTAAGACTCTTGGCAGTGTGGTGGATCAGAGGGATCTTGGGGTCCGAGCCCATAGGACACTCAAAGATGCTACGCAAGTTGACTCTGTGGTTAAGAAGGCATATGGTGTACTGGCCTTCATCAATCATGGAATTGAATTTAGGAGCCGAGAGGTAACGTTGCAGCTATATAGGACCCTGGTCAGACCCCACTTGGAGTACTGTGCTCAGTTCTGGTTGCCCCACTACAGGAAGGACGTGGAAACCACAGAAAGGGTGCAGAGGAGATTTACAAGGATGTTGCCTGGATTGGGGAGCATGCCTTATGAAAGCAGGTTGAGTGAACTCGGTCTGTTCTCCATGGAGCGACGGAGGATGAGAGGTGACCTGATAGAGGTGTATAAGATGATGAAAGGCATTGATCGTGTGGATAGTCAGAGGCTTTTTCCCAGGGCTGAAATGGCTGCCACAAGAGGGCACAAGTTTAAGATGCTTGGGAGTACGTACAGAGGAGATGTCAGGGGTAAGTTTTTTTACGCAGAGAGTGGTGAGTGTGTGGAATGGGCATGGGTGGAGGTGGATACGACAAGATCTTTTAATAGACTTTTGGATACGTACATGGAGCTTAGAAAAATAGAGGACTATGGGTAACCCTAGTAATTTCTAAGGTAGGGACTTGTACGGCACAACTTTGTGGGCCGAAGGGCCTGTATTGTGCTGTAGGTTTTCTATGCTTACAGCAATTCCTGGGTCACCTCTGGGCCAACACAAAACCACAAACTTCAAGTTACCAACAACATAGGGAACTAGGCACCCAAGTTAATCACATGCCTATTTCTCAGTCTTCAGACACTGCTCTCACTTTCCAAAATTTCAAATGCAATATAGTCCCATGTTCAACAGTTACAAGCCTTTCCCTTTGATCGTAAAATTTTGGGCCAGATTGCATTTGCTAAAATAATATTCATATCATATCCCTCTTTTTTTTCAGGATGATACCAGTGCTCAACTGCTGATGCCAGAAAGCCCAGTGATCACAAATTGTGATTGGGAAACAGTTTCATGGACAGAGGCTTATGTTGAACCTGTAGGCCACAGGTGCATCTAAATCTGCTCACCATACTTCAGGAAGGATATGAAAATCTGGCATTTGTCAAAAGGATTCACTAGATTTAAAGCAATGGGTGAAGGATACAAGGTGCTCGTCTACACTTCCCACTGCCTTGAAAAGCAGCTAAAATAATCAAGGATCCTTCCCACCCCACATGTTCTTTCTTCTTACTCTTCCCATCTTCAGAAGATGCAAAAGCCCGTAAGCAGATTTTTCCAGACTGAAGGAGAACTTCTATCAGACTCTTGAATGGATCTCTCGGATGCTAAAAGGTGAACTCTTGATCTCCCAATCCATCCCATTGTGGCACGGGCTCTTAGTCCACCTGAACAGCAACAAAGCATTCTATAATTGATTTCCTTTTCACTACCTCAATATAATTACATTTTGGCTGGATCTGTCTGGACAATGCATTTCACTGTATCTCAGTACATGTGATAATAATTAACAAAATGATCAAGTGATAAATGAAACACAAAGAACAGAGAAGAGGGAGCAGATCCTAAGGAGAAGTTTGGAAATATGCAAACCTATGAAAGTGAAAGAATGTGGGGTCAGGTAGAAAATGGAGAAATAAAAGGAAGGGGTTAAATTAGATAAAATTACACAACAATTAGATAAAATTACACAACAATTTCTGATAACTAGAGCAAATAATAAAACCTTTTTATTTTACTTTTCAATAAAATTTATTGAGCACTATACCAAGTTTAAAATGCATATTTGAAACTACCACGTACCCGGATCTCAAAGATTATGAGAATTAGTGTAGATGGGCAGTAAGGCTGGCAGGGACAAATGGCCCAAAGACGCTGGAGAGAGGTAACTTAGTCATAGCAGGACTGCAGAACCAGAGTGATATCAGGGTGGCGTACCCTGCTTCATTGTACTTCATAGAGACATGGCTCAAACCCAGCACTCTAGTCTAATGGCTTCATGGACCAGACAACAGTGTAGGTAATGGCAGAGGTGGTGGCATTTGCTTCACGACTTATTCATTGTGGAGCACAGACGTGGTCCTTCTATCTCAGTCCTGCTTCCTCCAACCTGGAAAGTCTGGCAGTCAAGTGCGGTCCATTTTATCTGCTGAGGGAATTTTCTGTCGCCATGCTGGTTGCAGTGTACGTTCTACCTCTGGCCAATGTCAAGCTGGCACTGAAGCAGCTGAGCACCTTGGTCATGACACAGTGCACTACGAGGCTCCCTGATCTTTGTGAGGATTTCAACCAGGCCAGCTTGAAGAAATCTCTAATCAACGACCACAAACATGTCACGAGCAGAACCAAAGGAACCAATGCTCTCAATCACTCATACACCACCATCAGGAACACTTACTGTGCCATCCCACACCCAAACCTTGGCAAGTCTGGTCACCTGGCTGCACTTCTACGCCCAGTGTATAGGCAGAGGTTGAGGACCACGGCACCACTGGTGAGGACTGCAAAGGTATGGTCAAGGGAGCTGGAGGAGTGTTTACAGGACTGCTTTGAATCAATAGACTGGGTAACATTCAAGGATTCATCTTTCAATTTGCATGAATATGCTATGGTTGTCACTGATTTCATCAAGACCTGCATGGATGCCTCCAAAAATATACCAGACAGACCCAAACCAGAAGCCCTGGATGAACCAGAAGATCTGTTGGGTAGATCTGTGGTGTTTAAGACTGGTGATCCAGAGCTCTCCAGAAGTCCAGGTGTGACCTACAGTGGGCCACTGTGAGAGCAAGAAAAGTAACTTCATGCGATGTGAGCAACACAGTTGGACAGCTGGGGCAGGGCTTTCAGGCCATTACTTCCTACGTAACGAAACCTAACGGCATAAATGGCAGTGGTCCTTCACTACTCAATGAGCTCAATCCATTTTATGCACATTTTGAAAAGGAGAATAAAACTACAGTTGTGTGAATCCACACAGCATCTGGCAACCCTGTGATCAGTGTCTCCAAGGCTGATGCTAAAACATCCTAGGGGAGGGTGAACCCTAAAAGGCATCAAATCCTGATGGTGTACCTGACAGGTACTCAAAACCTGTGCCTAGCAACCAACTGAAGTGTTCAAAGACACCTTCAATCTCTTTCTACTGCAGTCGGAGTTTTCCACCTGCTTCAAAGGGCATTAATCATGCTGGTGTTCAAGAGCAGGGTGAGCTGCCTCAGTGACTATCGACCAGCGGCACTCACAACTACTGTGATGAAGTGCTTTGAGATGTCCTTTTTATAGCTAGAATTAACTCCTGCCTGAGCAAGGACCTATGTTTTGCCTACCAGATCAACAGGTCTACAGCGGGTGCAATCTCACTGGCCCTCCGCTCTGCTATGGAGAAGCTAACGAATAACAAAACCTCTGTTAGATTATTGTTTATCAGTTGCAGTTCAACACTATCATCCTCTCAGTACTAATCATCAAGCTTCTAAACCTGGGCATCTGTACTTCCCTTTGCAATTGGAACCATGACTTCCTCATCAGTGTGATCTCCTCCTCACTGAAAAGCAACACCGGTGCACCTTAAAGCTGCATGCTTTGCCCATTGCTCTACTCTCTCTACGGTCATAACTATGTAGCTAATCACAGCTCAAATGCTATTTATAAATTCACAGATGACACCACTATCATGGAATTGATTGTGGACTTCAAGAAGAGGCAGTTGGGAGAACCTACACCAGTCCTCATGAAGGGTCAGCAATGGAAAGGTGAGCAGCTTTAAGTACCTCAATGCCAACATCTATGGGGATCACTCCTGGACACAACACATTGATGAAATTATGAAAAAGGCACAGCAGTGATTCTACTTTGGTGGGAATTTGAGGAGATTTGGTAGGTCACCAACGACTCTTCTAAAAATTTCTACAGGTGTACAATGGAGAGCATTCTAACTGGTTGCATTACAGCCTGGGGTGGAGACTCCAATACTGTGGATCACAAGAGGCTGTAGACGGTTGTAGGCTCAGTTAGTTCCACGACCCACCCTACCATTGCAGACATCTCTAATATTTATGCCTCAGAAAGGACCCTGACCATCCGGGACACGCCCACTTCTCATTACTACCATCTGGGACGAGGTATAGAAGTGGAAAACCATATTCAATGTTTCAAGAACAACTTCATCCCCTCCATCATCGGATTTCGGAATGGTCTGTGAACCCATGAACACTACCTCATCATTTTGTTCTTCTCCACTATTTACTTATAGTGATTTTATGTCTTTGCACAGTACCACTGCCACAAAACAACACATTTCACATCATATAAAACAGCGAGAACAAAGCTCTGTATTGTACAATAAAGCCAAGTTCTGTATTGTACAACTCTATCACTCTATTGCTTTGAGATCACACAGAAAAAAACTACAACCCCTTGAATTCCTTTCTTTGAAAATGAACATTGTCAAGTCAAAGCAGAGTTTCTAGAAAGTATTGGGACCTAGCGGCAAAAGAAAATAAGATTTAAAAGTAACAGCAAGAATCCACTGATAGACCGGATGGAACCCACTGCCTGAGTGCTCCTTCTGCCTGGAACATCGGGAGGACCCGGCAACATCACAGCAGCAGTCCGGGAGCAGCGTTGGAATCTGCGGTAAGATGCTGAACTTTAAATAACTTGACAGACTGTTTCGTGGAAAAGAGCACTACTGTCACTGCGTTTTGGGTTAGCGCTAGCTTCATCGCACGAGGATCATCGCGCGCAGTCGCTTCTGGGAAATGGCGCGAGATTTAAGAAGAGCTCGAAAACCTTCGGGAGGGGTCGCCCAGTTTGAAAACAAAATGGTCTATTAAGGAGCGGAGAGTGTGCAGTTGGAATCTATCTACAAAGTCCGGAGAGGTAGCCAGTTTTTTCAACTAATGACTAGTGCATGACTAATGACTAGTGTCTAGTAACTAGTGATTAATGTCTAATGATTGATGGAACTAATGGAACTATCAAACTGCCGCACTTGCCAAAAATAAAAGGAGGAAAAAGGAAAAGTTGTTGGTCATTGAGTGGAATCTAGTTAAAAAACCTTCGGGTAGACGCATTCAATCTCTTTCAAGTGGGGAAGCTGCATATGTTCAAAGAAGAAAAAGAAATCCAACTTGATAGTGAAAAGACTGGTTGACCGGGAAACTGGAGGACCAGGAAACAGAAATCTGGGAGCTTTGAGCTGGAACAGCAGGAGCAGTAACCTGGAATCCTGAAAAAGGAAGAAAATCAAGTTAAGATAAAACAACATCAAAGCATCATTAAAAAGTTGTACTTACCTTCTCACCTGAGAACAGCCTGCAGAGGAAATCAAACGTGGCTGATCAAGCTATTGGGAAATCAGTTGAGCCACTCAAGGTAGAGCGAACAACAGCAAAAAGATTATTTTCTCCTCTGGTCAACAGAATTACCAGGGCATGACTTAAGGGTTGAAGGGCACCCTTTCAGAACAGAAATGCGAAGAAATTTTTTTAGTCAGAGGGTGGTGAATCTATGGAATTTGTTGCCACGGGCAACAGTGGAGGCCAAGTCATTGGGTGTATTTAAGGCAGAGATTGATAGGTACCTGAGTAGTCAGGGCATCAAAGGTTATGGTGAGAAGGCGGGGGAGTGGGACTAAATAGGAGAATGGATCAGCTCATGATAAAATAGCGGAGCAGACTCGATGGGCTGAATGGCCTACTTCTGTTCCTTTGTCTTATGGTCTTATGGACCCATGAAGACATGTCTGAAGAGGAGCTCAGAGTCAGTTTCAATAAACTCACAAGAGAAGCCGAGAAAGTCATGGAAGCCAGTGATGATGTGGAGGCCGGATTCATTGCAGAACTGGAACTGGAGCTGAACACACAGGAAGTAGCTGTGTTAACTGAACGGCAAAAAGCCAACCTGGCAAAGAAGGCAAATGAGTGTGAGTTGAAACTAAAGGAGGTCAGAAGCCTAATCCAGGAGACTCTTTTGACCAACTTTGGAAATGTTAAATTGTTCACAGCGCTACAAGCAGCAGAGGATGAATGTAATATCCCGATGGCAACCAGGAGGTGTATGACTTCATGCTTAACCACCTGCAAGGACTGGTAAAGACAGCGAAGGAGGTGAATGGTCAGTGGATCCTGCCAGGGGATCAGAAGGACCTTCAGAGTCACCTAAAGGGGCTCGAACTCCACATCCCCAAGTTGATTTCCAAGAAGGCCCACTTCATACAGGCAAGGAGAAAGGAGGATGCTGAAAGACTAACACCGACGGTGTTGGGCTTTTCCTCCAATTTTCCCACGACAGCCATCAGATTGAAACCGACGGCCCTTTACTGGCAGCAAACGTGATTTTCATAGGTGGAGAAAGGACTGGGAAGCACTCCAGAGGCAGGGAGAGCCGACCGATTCAGGAGAGCTGAAAAAGTTTCAACTACTGGACAGTCTTGATGACAAAATCAGAACAGACCTTCGCCTCACTACTTATAAGACTACAGTTCATAGCAAGAGGATTCGAGTACAGGAGCAGGGAGGTACTACTGCAGTTGTACAAGGCCTTGGTGAGACCACACCTGGAGTATTGTGTGCAGTTTTGGTCCCCTAATCTGAGGAAAGACATCCTTGCCATAGAGGGAGTACAAAGAAGGTTCACCAGATTGATTCCTGGGATGGCAGGACTTTCATATGATGAAAGACTGGATCGACTAGGCTTATACTCTCTGGAATTTAGAAGATTGAGGGGGGATCTGATTGAAACATATAAAATTCTAAAGGGATTGCACAGGCTAGATGCAGGAAAGTTATTCCTGATGTTGGGGAAGTCCAGAACGAGGGGTCACAGTTTGAGGATAAAGGGGAAGCCTTTTAGGACCGAGATGAGGAAAAACTACTTCACACAGAGAGTAGCGAATCTGTGGAATTCTCTGCCACAGGAAACAGTTGAGGCCAGTTCACTGGCTATATTTAAGAGGGAGTTAGATATGGCCCTTGTGGCTACCGAGATCGAGGGTATGGAGAGAAGGCAGGTACAGGGTTCTAAGTTGGATGATCAGCCATGATCGTACTGAATGGCGGTGCAGGCTCAAAGGGCCGAATGGCCTACTCCTGCACCTATTTTCTATGTTTCTATGACATCTTCTGTGTTCTAGAAAACCACTATGGAAATCAAACGTGCATTGCTATTGACATAGTGGAAGAGTTACAGAAGATGCCAGCTGTCAGAAATCATCAGTCACGGAAAATAGTGGAATTAATTCAAGCTGTAGAGTAGGCACTTCAAGACTTGAGTGACCTTGGAGACACAGGTGCTATCAAAAATCCGCTGGTGACAAAATCAATTGAAAGTAAACTTCCAGAAACTCTCAAAAAGGAATGGCTGGTCTATGTCACTGACAGGAAAAATGCTGTGGCACCAGCTGATCGGTTTGACAGTCTCTTAGAATTCCTCAAAGGGCAAGTGAGCATATATGACCAGCTCGAGCAACTGAGGGATGAAGAGCCAAGTAGAAGAGAAAATAGGGCTGAGCCAAGACGTGCCAGAACCAAGTCTACCAAGTCAGGCGACGATCATGCAGGGTGTGTAGTCTGCGGTGATGGAAAGCACAAAAGGAAGCTCTACTTTTGCAAACAGTTTCGAGTGCTAAAGCTACCAGAGAAAAAGGCTGCAGTAAAAAAGTTGGGGACATGCAAGAGGTGTCTTGAGGTTCATGATGACAGTTCATACTGCAAACCTGTCTGTCTGTGTAAAAACCAAGACTGCAAGGATGGGCAGACTCCTGAGTATCATTACTATCTGTGCCCCAATGCTGAAATAAAGAAAAACAGTGCAGGTCAGAAAAAGAGCAGATTTGGTCCAGAGGAAGATAAAGGCAGGAAGAAATATACAGAGGATCAAGAGGAGTTAGTTCTTCGGCAAACTTTCACCAGAATTGGCCAAACAATGTCGCGATGTATTTTCAAGCACTGCATCCAGAGCCTTCAGCACTGTGAAAGATAAACCGGGCCTTCTGGTGGAAAGTGGATTGCAAGAGCTGCCAGTGATTATGATGCTTCGAGGTCACAGCTAATGTTGGACCAAAAAAAAATAAAATTTTTTTTAAAAATCGGCATGTTAATTGACTTGGCTTCAGACTCCGATTATATAACCCACAAGGCTGCAAGCAGACCAAACCTCAGAAGTGAGGAAATCACTCTCGTCGTCCATAGAGTTGGGGGCGGAATGAAGGTTCAGGTGGAGACAAAGTGGTACTTTCTAAAAATCAGAGTAAACACTCCCAAGGGCACTCTCAAATCACACTAATAGGTTTGTTATAGACTAGACAGCATTGCAAATGTCCACAAGTATGTGACACAGAAGCAACTGCAGAAATTCTTCCCAGACATACCGCTTGATGAACTTGTGAGACCCAGAGAAATAAATTTACTCATAAGCCATAGAGAAGGTCAGCTAACGCCTCAGAGAACCAGAGCTGTTGGAGACCTCGTGCAGTGGGACGGACCACTGGGGAAGACGGTCGGAGGAGCACACCCTGATCTCTTTGAGGAGCTGTCTGTGTCGGCCCACGTGTCCAAGACACATTTTGCAAGGTCAATGAGAGCGGCTGTTGCAAAGTATGAGGAGCTCACCAGCAGAGTCCCAGAGCAACTTCCACCAAACAAACAGGATGGCATCAAGCCCCAGGAGTCAGGTACTTCAAGCACCAACCAGGACTTCCTAGAGTGGTGGAAGTGGGATAGTATTGGCGCAGCATGCGAGCCAAGATGCGGGGGTTGCCGCTGCGGAAACTGCCAGCCGGGCGGCAAAGGAATGACTCTTGATGAGGAGAGGGAACTTGAAGTTGTAAGAAGAGGCCTCACCTATGTCACAGGTGACCGCCACAGCAAGGAACCACATTGGCACGCCAGATATCCTCGGTTAGAAAATCCAGCTTCCTTGCCAAACAATAAAAGAACAGTCGAAGCTACATTTCTCAGGACGGAAAAGCAACAAGCCAAAGAACCCGAGTGGAAAGCTGCCTTCACTGCTCAAAGTGCATGACATGGTCGAGCGAAGGGCTGCAATGAAATTATCCAAAGATACGGTCATCAACTGGAACGGGCCAGTCTGGTACATGAGTCACCTTATTGCTCCGAACCCACACTCTGTCACGACCCCAGTGAGACTCGTGTGGAACAGCAGCCAAAAGTTCAGAAGGGTGAGCTTGAACGACCTGCTAATGAAAGGTCCAGATGCCCTCAACCAGATTCGCACTATCCTACTCAGATTCAGGGGTGGAGTATACGCTGCTCTGGGTGACATAAAAAGGATGTACAATTCAGTTTGGTTGGAAGACCGAGAAGTGCACCTGCATAGATTCCTCTGGCGAGACTCACAAGAGTGAACATCGGAGATAAACCAGCAGGGTGCATTGTGCAGCTAGCAATGCACGAAACTGCTAACCTCCCTCCTTTCACCCAGCTCAAAGAGGAGCGGCAGGTGCTCCAACACGACAGCTACGTTGATGACCTTCTCATATTCCACAACAACCTTGACCAGCTGAAATCCATCACAGCAAATGTGGAGCAGATCCCGTAGGCCAGAGGTTTCGAGCTCAAGCCTTGGATCTTTTCTAAGCAAAGTGGGAGGAAGGAGTGCAATGACAAGCTGGAGAAGTCCAAGGCAGAAACCATGGTCTTGCCAAACCAAATGTGCGATGATGACAACAAGGCACTTGGTCTGGGCTACACAGTAGAAGAGGACAAGCTCCACGTCATGATTGCAATCAATTTCTTGAAGAGAAAGAAAAAAATGAGACTTGGCCAAGACCTTCTACAAGAGCAAATCAGAGACCAGACACCAAACTCCCTGACACGAAGAGAACTGCTCAGCCAGGTATCAGGGCTGTATCAGGTGCAGTTGGCCTGGTAACTCCTGCTAAGCAGAAGGGAGCTACTCTGGTACGAAGGGCGTTCCAAGAGGCAAAGGGTGAAAGGTGCTCAGTCAAAGACACATGGGACATAGCACTCTCAGCTGGCCTCAGGGAGGATGCAATTAAGCTCTTTCAGGAGTATGTTCAACTTGGCAAGGTAAAGTTCACCAGGGCACTGATTCCCCCATGCTTCACTGAGGAACCCTGAGCAATCACATTCTCTGATGGAAGTGAGCACGCCCATAGAGCAGTGATGTACCCAAGGTAGAACTCGGACCAGGGTTCAGTCGTCAAGCTGGTGGAATCTAAAGCCAAATTAACTTCCTTGGATCACAAAGGTGACACTGTCAAAGCAGAGATGTGTGGAGCAGTGTTTGCCTCACGCCTGAGAAAGTACTTTGAGCTGCATAGCCGAATCCAAGTTGGGAGGTGGTACCATTTCGTCGATAGCCAAACAGTCCTTGGTGCAGTACAGCGAGAAAGCTATGGCTATCAAACATTCTTTGCAAGTAGGATCGGAGAGATTAAAAAAAGGACACGGATCAAGAACTCACGATGGATTCCTGGTCCGCAAAATATTGCGGATGTAATCACCAGAGGAGCCAGCCCTCAAGACCTGGATGAAGACTCAGAGTGGCAAAACGGGCCAAAGTTTTTGAGTTTGCCAGTGAATGAGTGGCCGATGAAATCATCCAAAGAACAGCCACTGCCAGGGAAAGCACAAACAAGTTGCAAAAGAAGGCATTTGTTGCTGTTTTGACATACGCCAAGGCAAAGAAACAAGAACCAGCACAAAAACAGTACCAGGTCAAAACAGAACGATGGAAACTGCCTGCAGCCTCAGCCATCCGAAGCCTTGTGCACATCAAGCGGTTCAGTGTTCTAACTCGTCTAGTCAAAACAGTTGCATGGATCTGGACAGCAGCAAAAAGTTCATTGGACAAAATCAAGCCGTGGGCAGTCCAAAGTGGGAGGCAGGTTCTTTGGCAGGAGTCATCTCAGTAATGGAACGAGAAGATGCTCTAAGAGGCAGTTTTCTAGCAGCACAAGAGGGCACAACCTTCCCAAGCACCACTACAGACAAGCTGGTAGTCTACAAAAACCAAGACTCTGGGCTGTTGGTTTGCAGTGGCCAAGTGAAAATCTTCAAAGAAGATCAAGTTGGTGTCCCCATCTTGCCCGATGATGCCTGGGTGTCCACACTGTTAACTCGGGAGGCCCACAATGAGAGTCATGACGGAGTGGCTGGAACCTTGCTCAAGATGAGAAGAAAGGCATGGGTCATAAGGGGAAGGAAAATTACCCAAAAAGTTGTCGATGAGGAAGGCAAAAGCAAGGAAATGTCAACAAGTAATGCGTGACTTACCGCCAGAAAGAACTGAACCTGCTGCACCGTTCCAGTTCACTACAGTGGACCTCTTCAGACCCTACCAAGTAAAAGATGATGTCAAGAAAAGAGTAACACTGAAAGTCTGGGGAGTGGTCTTTTGCTACATGGCCAGCAGAGTCGTCCACACAGAGTTGGTAAACACCCTATCAACCGAAGGATTCCTGATGGCCTATCAAAGGTTCACAGCAATCAGGGGACATCCAGGAAAGATCTGGTCAGATCCATGCACCAATTTCATTGGAGCAAAACCAGTCTTGGAGGAGCTGTACAGATTCTTAGACGGCCTGAACAAAGCAGCCCTACAGGAGACTGCGGCAAAATATGGAATGGAATGGATGTGGAAAATCCATCCGCCTG
Source organism: Mobula birostris (assembly GCF_030028105.1). NCBI lineage: Eukaryota > Metazoa > Chordata > Chondrichthyes > Myliobatiformes > Myliobatidae > Mobula > Mobula birostris. The sequence goes on along the minus strand of NC_092371.1, from coordinate 139,695,047 downwards.
ATTCTCCACACAGGAACGGTGCTGCAGAAGCCGCTGTACGCATTGTAAAGAGTGCACTCCAGAGTCTTGGGAAGGAGTCTGGGCTCAGTTACAGCGAGTTCCAGACAGCTCTTCATATAGCAGCCAACCTTGCCAATGAGCACCTAATTGACGCCAGGGTACAGAGCCCGGAAGACTGTACCCAATAGTCTTCTACTCGGTCGAGCATCTCAAAGCGGGGATTTGAAAACTTCTGACTTTTCCAGCTACCCGTACAAAAGACTCCGAGCAATGCAGTCAGAGGTGACCAAGTTCTGGAGGTGCTGGAGCCAACTCGCTGGTCCTAATTTGTTTGTCAGGAGTAAGTGGCCTACTGCGCAGAGAAACGTCACTGTTGGGGACATCGTCTGGTTAAGCAACCTAAATGCACTGAGAGGACATTTCAAGCCTGGCAGAGTCGCCAATACTAATCCAGACAGCAAAGGCATCGTGAGGGACGTCAACGTCAGGATCTTCCCAAGCTACAGTGTTCCTGTGACAAAAGCTCTGAAAGTAACAAGGCATCCAATCTCTGATGGGAAAAAGACAGGATCCATACCACCATCCTTCACAGGGATGTCAGGCAGCTGGTTGTCTTACTGCCTGCTGAGGAACAGATGGAAAGTCAAGTCAACAATACATTGTAAGAACACCAAACTGGGACCACCAAGTTTGCCTTTGAAGCTGGCAATATCCCCAGTGTTTCCATGGGAAGATCGAGTGGGAGGTGTCAAGTCAAACTAGAGTTTCTAGAAAGTATTGGGACCTAGAGGCAAAAGAAAATAAAATTTTAAAAAATAGAAATAATCCACTGATAGACTGGATGGAACCCGCTGCCTAAGTGCTGTTTCTGCCTGGAACATTGGGGGGACCGGGCAGCATCACGGTGGCAGTCCAGGAGCAGCGTTGGAATCTGCGGTAAGATGCTGAACTTTAAATAACTTGACAGACTGTTTCATGGAAAAGAGAACTGCTGTCACTGCGTTTTGGGTTAGCACTAGCTTCACGGCACGGGGATCATCGCGCACAGGCGCTTCTGAGAAATAGCGCGAGGTTTAGGAAGAGCTCGGGAACCTTCGGGAGGGGTCACCCAGTTTGAAAACATAATGGTCTATTAGGGAATGGAGAGTGTGCAGGTTGGAATCTGTCCACAAAGTCCGGAGAGGTAGCCAGTTTTTTCAACTAGTGTCTAGTGTCTAGTGTCTAGTGTCTAATGGAACTAATGGAATTATCAAACTGCCGCACTTGTGAAAAACAAAAGGAGGAAAAAGGAAAAGTTGTTTGGTCATTTAGTGGAATCTAAGTTAAAAAACCTTCGGGTAGACGCATTCAATCTCTTGCAAGTGGGGAAGCTGCACATGTTCAAAGAAGAAAAAAAAATCCAACTTGACAAACATTTCCATAAATTCCTCTTCCCTCCATAAAATCCTGTAAACCCCTTTGTAACAGAACTGTAGACTGCAAGATGTGTTACCACCATCCTCTTAAAGTCAATTAGGAATGAGCAAGAATGGTGGTCTTGTCAGCCACATCGATATTCCCTGTATATTAGAATTATGTAGAGGGAATGCAAGACTATAAAATAAAACAATTCCAAAGGATTTTATCAGTAGAAAGGAGACCTTCTCTGATCTCATTCTCTCTATGAGATATTCCCTGCTTCCTATAACCTACTTAACGACCAGGCATTTTTCCATAGGCCATCATTGTCTTCCTTCCATCTATCCTCTACTGAGCATCCTAGATCTTCCACTCAGCCCAGGAACCATATCCTTGTTGCAATACAAACCCAAATATAAATCTGGATTTGGGGCGGAGACCCCATAATAATTTCATGCTACAGCTTTAAAGTTTGTCAATTGCCATCAGTCACTCTTACACAAAGTTCCATGCAAAGGTCAAGCAGTTAAACTCCATCTTTCCTGTCACTCACTCTGCCCACTGGTTAAATACCCATCTGACAATGGTTTGGGCTTCTGTATCGTTCTGCAGGAAACTCCTTATGTTCAAAGTTCAAAGTTAATTGATTATCAGAGTACATATCTGTCACCATATACAACCCTGAGGTTCATTTTCTTCTGGATATTCACAGTAAATACACGAAACATAATAGAATCGATGAAAGTCCGCACCCAAGAGGATGGGCAAATGACGGATGTGCAAAAGAAAACAAACTGTACAAATACAAAGGGAAAGAAACAATAAATAACGAGAACATGAAATGAAGAGTCCTTGAAAGTGAAGAGTCCTCAAAGATCAACACTGACCAATTCTTTGGCTCATTCCAAATATTTCCTTGATTGTGTCATTGCTTAAGCCAAAGGCACTATAAAACATAGATCATTGTAAATGATAAAGTATTTACATTCAGGCTCCATATTCAAGGGGAGTCAGCATCAAATTGCTAACTCATCCCACTTCACTGTCATTAGTAAGAAAACACCGCACATGTACAAAATTATGTATATTGGCTGTTAACTTTCCAATCACAAAGTAGAGCAATGAAACAATCATTTGACAACAAAAATCAATTCTGGATTTGTGGACCACTGGCTTATTGCACGTTTTAATTACTGTTGTGTAGTATCTTACACAAAGCTTAAACACTTAAAATTTACCCTTGTTCTGGTACATTTCCTCAGCCCATTTCTGCTCTGCCACTAGTCTCTTACTGCTTTAAGCTCATGAAGATTCCAAGGTGAGTAGAGAAAAGTCTTGTGAGCTCTGGCCAGAAGTAGGGCCATTCTCCAAGACTCCAGCAGGAATGCCTCTAGCAAATTCTCCACTGGTTTCAAGAGATAAGAAATCTGACAAAAAAAAATCAGCAAAGTTGCATAAAGTTTTATTTGAGCATGTACATAAATCTATATTTAAACGGAATAATGTGATAGTCACCTCAGTTATAGATTAAAGAGCTTTAATTTAGATAAGTAACAGATCATTCCGTTAATAGTTACCGAAAATTATCCTTGATTAAAACCCTGATATTTTTTAACGTCTTTCAGACTTCTCATGGGATAACTCACAGAATGTTGATATTCATTCATAATCACACAAAAACTATGGCCTTGGCTGGATGTAGACATAGAAATATATAAATATAGGAATAGGATTAGGTCATTTAGCCTTTGAGAATGTACCAGCATTTAATACAATTATGGCTGATCCTCTATTTCAATACCATATCTTTCTCTCTCCATACATCACGATGTCCTGGATCTAGTAATCTTCCTATTTCCTTTGGAATATATTCTGCACTTCGACCTCCCAAGCTTTTTTGTAGTAGATAATTCCACAGGTCATCCCCTACCAAGTGAAGAAATTCCTCCGTACCTCAGTGCTATGCTACTACCATCGATTCTCAAATGGGTTCCAAAATCAACACTTTCTCCCATGTCTTGAGCCAGGGGAAACTGTGCTTTGCACACAGCCTGTTAAGCCCAATTATAATTTTGTGTGTTTTTCATACTAAATTCTAATGAATATTATTGTATTCAGCACAATCCTCCTCACAAGACATCCTACAATTCCTGGTTCAGTCTAGTGAACCTGCTGTGTTCCCTCAATGACAACTACATTCCTGCCTAGGTACTGAAATATCCTTGCCTAGGTGTGGATACCACAAATGCACACTGTACTCTAGATGCTGAATCACCAGAACCCTGTATAATGTTGTAGCTATACTCAAAACCTCTTGCAATGAAGACCTGCTTTCATCCACAGGTTTGCCTTCACCTAATGTGGTAACTTACCGGCTGAGTGGTGAAAAAGGCACAACATCCCCTCTTTCACCTCAGACAGTTGAAGAAGTTTGGTATGGGGCCCCCAAGTTCTAAGAACTTTCTAAGGGGCACAATTGAGAGCATCCTGACTGGCTGCATCACTGCCTGGTATGGGAACTGTACTTCCCTCAATCGCAGGACTCTGCAGAGAGTGATGCGGACAGCCCAGCCCATCTGTAGATGTGAACTTCCCACTATTCAGGACATTTACAAATTTAGGTGTGTAAAAAGGGCCTGAAGGATCATTGGAGACCCAAGTCACCCCAACCACAAACTGTTCCAGCTGCTACCATCTGGGAAATGATATCGCAGCATATAAGTCAGGACCAACAGGCTCCGAGACAGCTTCTTCCACCAGGCCATTAGACTAATTAATTCATGCTGATACAACTGTATTTCTATGTTATATTGACTATCCTGTTGTATATAATATTTATTATAAATTACTAAAATTGCACATTTAGATGGAGATGTAATGTAAAGATTTTTTACTCCTCATGTAGATGAAGTAATAAAGTTAATTCAATTCAATTCAGCTTTAACCAATCTGAATGTCCACCTTTTCTCCTTGTGGCCATGGATCTTTCACATCCAGAACTTCACACAAGTTCTGTTTGGCAAACGAAGATAATTCATGGACTTTGGGCAGTTTCTGTAAACTTTTAATCATGAATTTCCTGCTATATTTACTTAACAATGCAAAGCATAGTTTCAATAAACACCATTTCATCAATGGATTGTTTTTCAAGTTATCTCTCTCTCTGATTATAATCCTTTGAAATCATAGCCCAGCACAAAATAGAAGCCAGTCAATTTAGTTCAAACCATGTGATGTCCAGACAACGCAAACACAAGGAAATCCACACACGCTGGAAATTCAAGCAACACACACAAAATGCTGGTGGAACGCAGCAGGCCAGGCAGCATCTACAGGAAGAGGTACAGCTGATCATGGGACGGGAGGAGAAGACCACCAGAGGAAGATGGAGAGCAGGCAAGGAGTTATAGTGAGAAGGACAGAGGGAGAAAAAAGAAGAGAGAGAGAGAGAGAGAGAGAGAAAGTCCCATGATCCTCTCCCTTCTCCAGCCTTGTATCCCTTTTGCCAATCAACTTTCCAGCTCTTAGCTCCATCCCTCCCCCTCCTGTCTTCTCCTATCATTTCGGATCTCCCCCTCCCCCTCCCACTTTCAAATCTCTTACTAGCTCTTCTTTCAGTTAGTCCCGACAAAGGGTCTCAGCCCGAAACGTCGACTGTACCTCTTCCTACAGATGCTGCCTGGCCTGCTGCGTTCACCAGCATTTTGTGTGTGTTGCTTGAAATTCCAGACAAGTCTGAGATCTGGATACAGCAAGGGCTGTGGTGCTAGGCAACCTTTCAGCTGCACTCCACAGCAACCTGTGCATATAATCTTGCTGTTCCAGTATAGTCATTTCACTGGCATCTGCCCAGCAATAAAAAACATATTGCTCAAGTTGCCCACAAAAAGCAGAAAAAAAATCAAATCTAGCAGATTACTGCCAATGAGTCAGTTCTCAATCATCAGCAAAATCATAATAAATGTGGTCAACAGTGTTATCACAGGGCATGTTCTCAGCAGTATTCCTCTCACTGAGGCCCACCAGACCACTCAGCTTATCAAAAACATGGAGTGAAGAGCTGAATACCAGTGGCGAGGTGAGGTAAGAGTGGCAACCATACAGCATTTGAATGATTATGGTATCAAGAAACCTTGGTATAAGCAGACCCCCAAGCAGACCACAGCCTTGTCGTGGTTTGGAGGCTTGCATGTCTCAATGGCCCAGAGAGCTCTGTTGGATGGAGTCAGGGCATTATGGTTTGGCTCATGGTAGAGCCACCCATGCCAAATGAGTCAAGGGGTAGAGGACAAAGAGTGGTCCACTGGTCCTCCAGGTTCAGGGGTTCAGCTCAGGGCTAACAACCCTGACTGGTAAAACAAAATTATGACAGAAACAACAATGAAAATCCTTCTACATCTGAATGCAATGGTACTCCTCAGTCTCCACCTGGGACTTGCATGACTAACAGTAGTAAAAACCGAGAGGGAACTACTGACATGATGAAGGAAGCCCTGAACACCTCCAGAGGTGAAGAAGCTTCATTGTTGCTCTAAACTCCAGCAGCTTAATAGGCAGTAAGTCAGTGGTATAAGTAGAATCTGTGGGCATCAGGGAGAAAACATTCAAATAGTTGGAGTTCTGGCTTGCACAGATATTTGTGGTTTTTGGAGGTTAATCATACTAGCACTAGAATATCACTGCAGGACAGTTGTCCTAGGCTTGGCTACTTCATCACTAGTTTTTCTTTCCTCACAAGGACAGAAATGAGGGTGCTTGACCTGCACAACGTTCAGGCATAGGTAAATAATATTTGACTCACAGAACTGCCAGGTAATGACCATCGTCAAGAGAGCCTAACCATGGAATTCAAAGACATGAACGTCGCTAAGACCCCACCATCAACATTCTAAGAGTCATCATTGACCAGAAACTCATCTGAGCCAGCCGCATCAGTACCATGGAGTACAAGAGCAGCTGAAGGAAGGGAATCCTATGTTGAGAGGTTTATCTCTTAACCACCCCAAGGTTTTCCCTTCAAAGTTGCACACTACCCTAACTTGAATATTTCATTTCTCTTTCATCACTGGTGGGTCCAAATCTTGGAACTCAGTACCCAAAAGCACTGTATGAGTGGCTTCACAAGATGGACTGCAGAGGTCTAAGCATTCCAGTATCAGCAGACTTTCTCTTGTTAGACATCTAAGAAGGTAGTTCACCACCACATTCTGAACAATGATAACAGGAGGGCAGTAAGCTCTGGCCTTGCCCAGATGCCCTTTCCTCCATTTACAAGGCACAATTCAGAGGTACAATGGGTGGATCATTCCTTGGATGAGTGCAGTTCTGAGAAGAAAGAAGATCAACAGCCATGTGAGACAAAGCAGTCTGCATAATTGGTACCCTATCTACCACACCAAACATTCATTCCCCCTATCAGTGGTACACAGTAGTAGTATCGACACAATCTACTTAAGATACTCATTCAGGCTACTGACAGCATCTGTCAAACGTGCAAAGATAGATGAGCAAGAAGGACAAGGACTATCCCCTGCTCCTTCCCTCCCAAGCTGACTAGGAAATGTACAATTGCTCTTTCATCGCTCTGGGGTCCAAATCTTGATAAACACTACCCCCAACAGCACGGAATGAGCCCTTTGAGAAGAAGGACTGCAGTGGTCTAATAAGGTGGCTCACCACAACCTTCTGAACAATGAGTGGAGAAGGGCAATAAATTCCATTCTCACCCATAAGGCACACATCTCTCCAGCCAAATGAAAAAGTGGAAAGCTTTTTTTTAAAAGAAGTGATGAATACTGGGAGTACTTTCTAACCCATGAAGATACGTCAGATTTCAAATTGTCCTCAATATCAGAACTCACCATTGATGAAAACTTCTGCTCTAAACTGTTTGCATTGTTTGTTAAATTACAGGAAATGATACCTTCTATTATATCATTACCACTGCCACTCATGACCACGCCAATCTGTCACTCTTTCCCCCTGCTTGGGATTTTTTCTTAGGTTTGGTTGCAAGATGCTTTACCTCTGTCACTCCACATCACAACCAGCATTCTAACCAAGGCATGCAGACATGCCCAAAGCTGAGTCTCGGTATTAGGCCTTCAGTCAACAGTCTTCATCTGCATCATCCCTGGTCACAGGGCAGCTGCTGGGCAATGGGCCCAGCTATCTTCAGTGCTATTCCATGACAATATCCCAGAAAGCAGGTATGAGTGAATGTGAGAGAAAACAGTTTTCTTTCACCCCTCTCTCTCAGATGATGCCTCTGAAGTCCGCAAGCTTCCAGTAAAATGACAGCAGATCCAGAACAAAATTTCAGACCTCATCTTACCCTCAGTGCAAAAAAAAAAGTCAACTTGCAATTATTTTGGTAATCATGCTCCCTGAATTGTAATAGCTTTTCAAGCTCTACAAACTTGGCATTCAGCCTGACTATACACCAGTCATTGTTTTCACGTATTTCAAACAGATGGACAATGTATGGGGGGAAAAAACGAGTTAGTTTTAAAGAAACCTGTATAAGAGATGTTTTAGGCCACAGACTCGGTACCAAATAAAGCACTATAGTTAAGTTTGTATTCAAAGTCCAATTATAATAAATACATGACATTAGAATAGACTGAAAATACAACGTTTGGAACAGCAAAATAAAAATCAATAATCGGCTAAATTTTTATCCTTCTACAAACATTTGCCACCATTTTATCATCAAATCCAGTAAATTATTTTAAACCCGATATAACTTCCACAATTAAATAATTTTCGAGTAGCTGACAGACATATTGTACGGTCACTTTGCTATAGCCTCACCTCCTCCTTCCCACTGTCTGGCACTCTGCAATACACATCTCCGGTCGAAGGGTCATAGGAATCAATATGTCTGGAGCATGGTACAAATTTTCCTCCAATATAATTTTCCAGCACTAAGTGTGTTCTCTGATGAGCCATTTTGGGCATGATCTTTTCCCGTTTCTCACCAGTTCAGCTACGCAAAGCGACCCAACATTGACAGATTCAGCGACAGCCCCCTTTGAACCACTCGGCGCTGTTCAGTCCCGCAGAGCTGTTGAATGTCTACCGCAGCAGCCAGTCACCAGCGCCCTGACATCACACACGGACGTCAATCAGCGACGCCCTCTTCCAATAGGCAGCCGAAGGTGCCGCCTATTCGTGACTCCCCTGAGCAACTGCAGTTTTAGACCTGTGGGAATCTTGGAAAGAGACGGTGCAATAACAGATCCTTCGGCCCACTACGGCAGCACCAACCAGCAAGTAGTTACTTTGACATTAACCCGAATCTAATCCATTTTATTCACCTCATATTACCTTAAAGTCCTCCAGAATCCCCCCAGGCTAGGCAGGAAGGCTAGGGGGTGGTGTGGCTGTATTGGTAAGAAATAGAATTACACCTTTAGAACGAGGCGGTATAGGTTCCGAGAATGTCGAATCTTTGTGGGTGGAGTTAAGAAATTGCAAGGGTTAAAAAACAACTTTATAAGAATCATATATAGGCCTCCAAAAAATAGTAACCAAGATCTGGGACTGAGATTGCAAGGGGAGCTGGAAAGGGCATGTAATGTCACAATTGTAATAGGGGACTTCAATATGCAAGGGGATTGGGAAAATCAGGTTGGATCGCACGAGGGAATTTGTTGAATGCCATTGAGATGGCTTTTTAGAGCAGCTTGTGCTCAAGCCTACTGGGGGAAAGGCTACCTTAGATTGGTGTTGTGTAATAACCCAGATTTTATTAGCTTAACGTAAAGAACCCCTGCAGAGGCAGTGATCAAAATATGATTGAATTCATACTGCAATTTGAAAGGAAGAAGCATAAGTCACATGTATCAGTATCGCAATGGAACAAAGGGAATTACTAGGACATGAGAGAGGAGCTGAAGAGATAACTTTATGATCTTTCAAGAATGATTTGATTCTGGCATGGTCCCGGAGAACTGAAAAATTGCAAATGTCACTCCACTCTTTAAGAAGGGAGGTAGACAAAATAAAGGAAATTATAGGTCAGTTAGGCAAACCTCAGTGGTTGGGAAAGTGTTGGAGTCTAAGTATTAAGGACAAAGTTTCTGGGTGCTTGGAGACTAATGATAAAGTCAAGTGAGGCTGCTTAACAAGATAAATTTCTATGGTGTTACAGGACAGACACTAGCATGGACAGAGGAATGATTGACAGGTAGGAGGCAGTGAGTGGGAATAAAGGGGGCCTTTTCTGGTTGGCTGCCAGTGACTAGAGGTGTTCCTCGGAGGTCAGTATTGGACCCTGTACTTTTCACATTGTTTGTCAATGATTTAGATAATGGAATTGATAGCTTTGTGGCAAAGTTTGCGGATGATACAAAAATAGGTTGGGGGGGGGATAGGAAGTTCTGAGGAAGCAACGCGATTGCAGCAGGACTTAGATGAATTGGAAGAATGGGCAAAAAAGTGGCAGATGGAATACAGTGTTGGGAAATGTATGATAATGCATTTTGGTAAAAGGATTATTAACTAAATGGGGAGAATGTTCAAACATCAGAAGTGCAGAGGTACTTAGGAGTCACGTGCCAGACTCCCAGAAGGTTAATTCAAAGGTTGAGTCTGTAAAGGAGGCAAATGCAATGTTGGCATTTATTTCAAGGGGAATAGAATATCAAGGAGATAATACTGAGGCTTTATAAGACACTAGTCAGGCTGCACTTGGTGTATTGTCAACAGTTTTGGGCTCCATTAGTCAGAAAGGATGTGTTGTAATTGGAGAGAGTCCAGAGGAGATTCACGAGGATGATTCCGGGAATGAAGGGGTTAACATATGAGGAGCGTTTGGCAGCTTTAGGCCTGTACTCACTGGAATTTAGAAGAATGCGGGCAGGGGGGATCTCATTGAAACCTACGGAATGTTGAAAGGACTAGATGGGGTGGATGTGGAGAGGATGTTCCCTGTGGTGGGGGAATCCAGAACTAGAGGGCACAGCCTCAAAATTGAGGGGTGACCTTTTAGAACAGAAGTAAGGATGATTTCTTTTAGCCAAAGAATGGTGAATCTGTGGAATGCTCTACCACAGATTGCAGTGGAGGCCAAGTCCGTGGGTATATTCAAAGTGGAATTTGATAGATTCCTGATTGGTGGGGGCATCAAGGGATATGGTGAGAAGGCAGGTGTATGAGGTTGAAGGGGATCTGAGATCAGCCATGATGAAATGATGGTGCAGACTTGATGGATTGAATGGCCTATGTCTTATGGTCTAATCCAGTACACATCTGCACACTAGGGGAAATTTATAATGGCCAATAAAATGGGATGAAGGAGGAAATTGAACACCCTAAGGAATCCCATGCAGTCATGGGGGAAAACTACAATGTCCACACAAATATTTCCAGAGTTTAAGATCCAAGCAGCATTGTCAGAGAATTCTAGTTGTTCCACCATGTCCTTTCCATTGATTCTTATAGTTAATAAATATGGCACAGTGAACTGGCTCAGAGACAGTCACCCAGCAGGTTCGGTGGAACACTCTGAACCCCAGCAAAACATATTAAGCCCTGATTAATCCAGGGGAAGTAAAACAATGTTAATGTAGACTTTTAATGGATTTGTTTCTAAGGTTCAATAAACAGTTGAATACAAGACTTCCTGGCAAGAATTATGATCCAGGGTACTGATAGATTATGTTGTTGTCCAAACAAGAGAACACAAGGATGATTGCAACTCTTTGCAATGACAGCTATCAATAACTTGAAAAATAAAAACCTACATATGCTTCAAATCAGAAATACAGATAGAAAATATTTGAAATGTTAATCAGATCAGACAGCATCTGCAGAGAAAGTAACAAAGTTAACAGGCTAGGTTGGTAACTTTCCATCAGTTACAGTGAAAGGTTTCCCACAGATATGGCCTGACCCATGACTACCTTCTGTTTCATTACATGCTTTTACTGACAGAACTGAGCCACATGGAAGCTGCAAATGGGCAACATAAAAGGAGTTTATCCAACACAGCAGATCTTCTGGAAAGAATTTAATCCTCCTCTTCTCACACAATGTTTTATACGTGTTAAATACAAACACAACAGTAAATTATCTGCCCTCAAAAAGAAGCCCTTTCTGTCCAGAACATCTGAAGTGTCCTTTTTCAGGCAGAGTTGCTTCCTTTCTGCTATGATTGATGGAGCCTGATCTCACACCTGCTCTGTTTCTTGTACTTTAGCTCTCACCTCACTTCTTCCTAGGCCCTTAGCTCACAGTGGAGCAGAAGCCATTGAGGACCTTCCAACTCCATTGTCCAAAGTCGATGGTGTGGTTGGAGTTCGTCAAAGTTTCTGTAATCCATTGTATCCACTACACAGGTACAGGTCAGAACAGAGATAGAGTTCCCTAGTCCTTGCCTTTCATCGCATGAGCCTCCAGTTCCAACATACAATCCCTCATAATTCCCATCAACTGCAATGTGATCCCTCAACCGGCCACATTTCCCCCTTCTGCAGAACCCAGTTCCTGCAGGACTTCAAATTTCAAAGTAAATTTATTATCAAAGTATATATGTTACTATATACTACCCTAAGATTCATTTTCTTGTGGGCATTCAAAGTAGAACAAAGAAATACAATAGAATCAACAAAAAGCTACACCGACAAAAAGTGACAAATAACAAAGTTACAAAAGAAGATAACCTGGGCAAATGCAAAAGAAGCAAAGAATAAACAAATAAATTAATAGATAGATAAACAGATAAATAAATAAATAGATGAATGGATAACTAAATAAATGGATGAATGAATGAATAAATAAGTAATCGAATAAATAAATAAATGAATAAATCTGCCAACATGAATTATAGAATCCTTGAAAGTGAGTCCACAGAGTGTGGAGGGATGAATGGACTCCCTGATCCACTCATCTCTGCACACTCATCCCTATCTTACCCCAGACAATATCTCCTGCCCTTGCAGTAGATAAAATATTTGTCCATAAGACCATAAGAAATAGGAGCAGAGTTAGGCCACTTAGCCCATCAATTCTGCCATGCAAATCATTAATATATAATGTGAAAAGAAGTGGTCCCAATACCTACCCTGCAGAACTGCTGGCCAGAATAGGCCCCCTTTATTCTGATTCTTTGCTTCCTGCCAATCAGCCAATCTTCTATCCATGCTGGAGTCTTTCCTGTAATACCATGGGCTCTTCAAAGATTTAAAGGTTCATTTTATTATCAAATTATGTATGCCAAATACATCTCTGAGATTTGCTGTCTCCAGATAGCCATAAAATACAGAAAACCATATAAGTAGTTGAAAGAAAGGCATCAACTCCCCCCACCGCCTGCACGCAAAGAAAAAGAAACAAGAACTCACAAACCCCAACCCTCCCTCACACATAAAATAACAGATCACCCACATAGACAAACAATAAAAACATCAAAACCCCAAACCCCCAGCCGGCCAATTGGCAACAAGAAAGAATGGGCGAGAACACAAGAAGAAAGAAACAGAGAACTGAAAGGGGCCAATATTAACTACAGTCCGATCCATAAATGTCAGAATTTCAATTCTCTGAGAGCGTCGGGACCCAGCTCAACTCAAACCAGCAGACCCTCTGAGGGTAGGAACTCGAACCAGCGGCCCCTCCGACAGTAGCAACACCAACCAGTGGCCCTTTGAGGGTAGCAACTGCAAGAACCGCTCACTCTCCTCTGCATTTGCCTCAATGTTTCAATCTTCCTCAACACTTTAATTGATGAGAAATGTAGTCGATCATGGCCCCTCATCTTGTCTCTGAGCTTCTTCTACTTGTGGTAGCTCATACTCCCATTTCTCTCCTGGAGTTTTCTTGGGGACAGCAGAGTGCTAGCTCACTCGATCAGTCTCTAGGTTGTAAGACACAGGCTCCAACAGTTTCAAAAACAAAATTAAGATAAAAAGAATAAGTAGAAGATGTAGAAAACTGAAATGATTAACTATCTGGAAGATGTCACCGGAAGAATCGTTGTTCACTGTGCCATCTTGACCATAAAAATCAGGTTATCTTGTTAAGCAGCCTCAGATGCGGCACCTTGTCAATGGCCTTCTGTAAGTCCAAGTAAACAACATCTACTGTCTCTCTTTTGTCTATCCTGGTTGCTATTTCCTTAAATAATTCCAACAGATTTCTCAGGCAAGATTTTACCTTAAAAAAACCTTTAAAATACGGGAGGAGAAGATGGCGACGCGACGCAGCTTGCCCGGCCACTCCGGTGAATGATATCTGTTATCTGTCAAGTAGGGTGCCATGCACAATCCTGATTTGATGGAGACAGATGTGAGAGCATGGAGGAACATCTGGTGAAACTTCTGAAATGCCTGTTTCGCTGCCGCTGCTACTGTGTGATCCAGAATCTCCGGAGGGGAAGGCCCGGAGTCCTCAGCTTTGCTTGTTGCTCAGCAGCTGGGGCAAGGTCGAAGTGCTCGGTGCTTGGTGTCGGAGGGCTGGGCGGAGGCTGGAAGTTTTCGGATGGACTCAGAGTCGGCTGCAGTCGGGTGCTTCCAATGCATCAGCAAGTTTGCGGCGCTTGGGGGTTCATGGCAGGGAGAGCTTCTCCCTTCTACCGTCTGCGTGAGATGATGGGGCTATCAGGACTTGAGACTTTTTTTTCCCATGCCCATGCTCTGCTCTTTATCAAATTACGGTATTGCTTTGCACTATTATAACTATATGTTATGATTATGTGGTTTTGTCAGTTTTAGTCTTGGTTTGTCCTGTGTTTCTGTGATATCTTTTTGGAGGAACATTGTATCATTTTTTAATGCACACATGTCTAAATGACAATAAACGAGGACTGAATGTCCTCATAATCTAAAAAAAAATCTAATCTAAAAAAAACTTTATTATGCACCTCCAAGTACCCTGAAACCTCATTCTTAATAAAGGACTCAAACATCTTCCCAACCACTGAAGTCATGTTAACTGGCTTATAATTTCCTTTCTCCTGCCTTTCCTTCCCTTCTTAAAGAGTGAAGTGATATTTGCAATTTTCCAGTCCTCTATAACTATTCCAAAATCTAAGGAGTCTTGAAAGATCATTACTAATGCCTCCACAATCTCTTCAGCTACCTGTTTCAGAATCCTCGCGCATAATACATCTGGTCCAGGTGACTTAGCTACATTCCGACCTTTCAGCTTCCCAAGCACCTTCTCCTTAGTAACGGCAGCTACGCTCACTTCTGCCCACTGACACTCGAATTTCTGGTATAGAGCTAATGTCTTTGACAGTGAAGTCTGATGCAAAATACATATTAAATTTGCCTGCCATTTCTTTGTTTCCCATTACTACCTTTCCAGTGTCATTTTCCAGCGGTCTGATATCCACTCTCACCTCTCCTTTACTTTTTATGTATCGGGAAAACGCTTTTGATATCCTCCTTGATACTTTTGGATAACTTGCTTTTATATTTCATCTTTGTTCTCCTTATGCATTTTTTAGTTGCCTTCTGCTGGTTTTTATGTTTCCCATTTCACTGACTTCCCACTAATTATTGCAATATTACATGCCCTCTCTTTTGCTTTTATGCTGTCTTTGACTTCCCTTGTCACCCATGGATGCCTCATCCTCCCTTTAGAATACTTCTTCACTTCAGAATGTATCTATCCTACGCCTTCTGAATCTTGCCCAGAAACTCCAGCCATTGCTGTTCTACAGTCATCCCTGCTAGTATCTCTCTTCAATCAACTTTGGCCAGCTTTTCTCTCGTGGCTGTGTAATTTCTTTTAACGTAAGCCCATAAGACATAGGAGCAGAATTTGGCCTTTCAGCCCATCGAGTCTGTTGCACCATTCCATCATGGCTGATCCCAGATCCCATTCAACCCCATACACCTGCCTTCTCGCCATAACCTTTGATGCTCTGACTGATGAGGAAATGATCAATTTCACTTTAAATATACCCACGGTCTTGGCCTCTACACCTGTCTATGGCAGAGAATTTCACAGATTCACTACTCTCTGGCAAAAAAAAATCCTCCTTACCTCTGTTCTAAAGGGTTGCCCCTCAACTTTGGGGCTCTTCCCTCTAGCTCTGGACACATCCACCCTAGAAAACATCCTCTCCACATCCACTGTATCTAGTTCCTTAGACATTCGATGGGTTTCAATGAGATCTGCCCGCATTCTTCTAAATTCCAGTGAGTACAGGCCCAAGGATGCCAAATGCTCCTCATATATTAACCCCTCCATTCCCGGAATCATTCTCATGAATCTCCTCTGGACTCTCTCCAATGATAACACATCCTTTCTGAGATATGAGACCCAAAATTGTTAACAGTACTCTTAAGTGTGGGCTGACTAGTGTCTTATAAAGGGTCAGCATTATCTCCTTGCTTTTATATTCTATTCCCCTTGAAATAAACGCTAACATTGCATTTGCCTTCTTTACACAGACTCAACCTGTAAATTAACCTACTAGGACTCTTGTACGAGAACTCCTAAGTCCCTCTGCACCTCTGGTGTTTGGATTTCTTCCCCACTTAGATAGTAGTCTGCACTTCTGTTCCTTTTACCAAAATGCATTATCATACATTTTCCAACACTGTATTCCATCTGTCACTTGTTTTGCCCATTCCTCCAATTTGTCTAAGTCCTGCTGCAATCGCATTACTTCCTCAGCACTACCTACCCCTCCACCTATCTTCATAGTATTTGCAAACTTTGCCAAAAGCTATCAATTCCATTATTCAAATCATTAACAAACAATGTAAACACTAGCGGTCCCAATACTGACCCCTGAGGAACACCACTCTTCACTGGCAGCCGGCCAGTTAAGTCCCCTTTTATTCCCACTTGCTGCCTCCTGCCTGTCAGCCATTCCCCTGTCCATGCCACTATCTTTCCTGTAACACCATAGGATCTTATCTTGTTAAGCAGCCTCATGTGTGACGCATTATCAAACGCCTTCTGAAAATCCAAGTAAATGACATCCACTGCCTCTGCTTGTTACTTCCTCAAAGAACTCTGACAGATTTGTCAGGCAAGATTTCCCTTCACAGAAACCATGCTGACTTTGACATATTTTATCATTAGTCTCCAATTACCCCAAAACCTCATCCCTTAATAACGGATTGTGACAGTTTCCTAACCACTGACGTTAGGCTCGGTGGCCTATAATTTCCTTCATTTTATCTTCGTTCCTTGTCAAGTGACATTTGCAATTTTCTAGTCATCCAGGACCATGCCAGAATCAAGTGATTCCTGAAAGATCATGTCCAATGTATCTGTTATCTCTTCAGCAACCTCTTTCAAGACTCTAGGATGTAGTCCTTCTGGTTCAGGTAACTTATCCACCTTAAGACTTTTCAGTTTGCCTAGCACTTCTTCCTTTGTAATGGCAATGGCACTCAATCCTGCTCCCTGATACTGACAGCCCTCTGGCACACTGTCTTCCACAGTGAAGGCTGATGCAAAGTCCCCATTCTGTTCATCCACCATTTCCTTATCCCCCATTACTACCTGACCAGCATTATTTTCCAGTGGCCCATTATCAATTCTCACCTCCCTTTGACTCTTTAGATAACTGAAAAACCATTTAGCCTCCTGCTGTATCTGCTGTAGTATCCTTTTAGTATTCCACTGTAATACTGATACACCCGACTTTACCCTCTCCCTCTCAAACTTGAGGATGAATTCGATCATATTATGATCAATGCCTCCTATGGGTTCCTTGATCTTAAGCTTCATAACCAAATCTGGTTCTTCACACAGAACTGAATTCAATATTGCCTTTCCTCTTGTGCTGAACCATACACCGCTCTGAAAAGTCATCTCGTAGGCATTCTACAAATTCTCTTTCTTGGGATGCAGTCTCAACCTGATCTTCCCAATCTATATGCACATTGAAATCCCCATGACTCTCATAATGTTGCCCTTATCACATGCCTTTTCTATTTCCCGTTGAAATTTATAACCCACATCCTGGCTACTGTTTGGAGGCCTATATGTAACTCCCATCAGAGTTTTGTTTTACCTCTGCAATTTCTTAACTCTACCCACAAAGATTCTACATCTTCTGATCCTACATCACCTACCTCTAAAGATTTGATTTAAATTTTTACCTACAGAGCCACCCACTCCCTCTGCCTACCAGCCTGTCATTTTGATACAATGTGTTTCCTTGGATGTTAAGCTCCCAATTATGATCTTCTTTCAGTCATGTCTCGGTGATGCCCACACCGTCATACCTGCCAACCACTAACTACACTACAAAATCGTGTGGATAGTCAGAGGCTTTTTCCCAGGGCTGAAATGATTGCCACAAGAGGACACAGGTTTAAGGTGCTGGGGAGTAGGTACAGAGAAGATGTCAGGGATAAGTTTTTTTATGCAGAGTGGTGAGTGCGTGGAATGGGCTGCCAGCAATGGTGGTGGAGGCGGATACAATAGGGTCTTTTAAGAGACTTTTGGATAGGTACATGGAGCTTAGAAAAATAGAGGGCTATGGGTAACCCTAGTAATTTCTAAGGTAGGGACATGTTTGGCACAACTTTGTGGGCCGAAGGGCCTGTATTGTGCTGTAGGTTTTCTATGTTTATTCCGTATAACGTATGCGTGCATTTAAATATAACATCGTCAGTCATGTATTCATCACCCTTTTCAGTTTTTTCTCCAAGTTACACTTCAACTCATCCCACTAACTGCAATTTTGCCCTATCATCTGCCTGCCCATCCTCACAGTCTCACTACACACGGCTTGTCCTCATGTCAGCACCATCTAGAGACTTAAGTCACCCTTCAAGGTGAGGCAAAGGTTCAGCTGCATCTCTTCCAACCCTGTCTTCTGCATTGAGTACTCGTGATGTGGCCTCCTCAACATCAGCAAGACCAAGCATAGCCTCGGCAACAGTTTTGCAGAGTCTGCAATGGCTCCCAGTTACAGATAATTTCAACTCCAGTTCCCATTTCCACACAGGCTGTCTATCCTTGGCCTTCTCTACTGCCAGGATGAGGTCCACAGCAAACTGGAAGAGTAATACTTCATATTCTGTTTGGGTATTCTGCAATCTGATGGCATGAATATTGAGCTTTGCAATTTTAGGGAAAACTTTCCCTTTCTTCCCTCTTTTCCACTCCCTTTCCTCCCCAGCTCGCCAATTTCTACTACTGATCCGCTGGTCCTCCCATCTTTGTCCTCCTTCCCCCTCCAGGCTGTAGCTTCCATCCGCTTTATACGTTGGTTCCCAACTCTCTCCAATCCATCCGTATCTTGTTCTAACTTCCTTCATCTCTCCCTTCTCTACAAATGAGTCATGGTTTTAGAAAAGTACAGGCCCCTTGGCCTATCTAGTCCATACTGAACTATTTAAACTGCCTGCTCCCATCGACCAGCACCAGGATCATAGCTCTCTGTACCCCTACCATCCACATACCTATCCAAACTTCCCTTAAATGTTGAAATTGCGCTTGCATGCAAGTTCAATTCCAACTAATACAGCTCTGGTAGTACTTTGTGTTCCTGCTTATCTCCCTCCAGCAATTGTTTCCCATCTTCACACTCTCCTCCCCACCTTGCTCCATTTGTTGTTTTCTTTTCTCTCTCCCTCTGCCTCCATCCATCATTCACCAACCAGTCTCCCAGCTCCACCCAGACTCACCTCCCCCACATGGCACTTCCTGCCTGTCATCTTAGAGGCCATCTCAGTCCATTAATCACCTCATAATTCTTTCTCACCAGTCCTCTTCTCTTCCCTGTGCTGGCCATCCCACCTTTCCACTCTCAGTCCAAATGCAAGGTTTCAACCCAGAACATCGACAATTCTTTTCCTCCCACCGATGCTGCTTGACACACTGAGTTTGTCCTGCAGATAGTGTCTTCCTCCAGATTCCAGAATCTGCAGTCCATTGTGCCTCTAATAAATGCTAAACCACAGTTTCAATATCTGTAATTACCTATTTAACATTAACAGTTTTAACGTAGACAGGTAACGTTGCAAAATTACCTTTTTACAATGTAAATACATCCTAACTAGCAGAACCGTTTTGAATATTCAAATGGTGATGCCTGGTGAGAAAGCTCTGAGCACAAATCCAGCCATTTTTTTTGTTACCGTGTTGAGGGATGGCTGCATGAACACACAACTAGCTAGAATATCTAGTGTTAAAACAGACCTGCTCTGAACTGCAAGTTAAGTGGCAAAGACTAGCCTTCAACAATTTTTTACCCTGACTGAAGAGACTAGCATATTCCAAAGTTTGGATCCAGGCCTATCAGTGATGATGAAGAAACACAAAAAGAACTGGAGGAATTCAATGGGTCAGGTAGCGTCTAATGGACAGCTGATGATTTGGATCAAGAACTTTAATGGGTCCAGGTGAAGGGCATTAACCCAAAACATCAGCTGTCCATTTCCCTCCAGAGATTCTGCCTGACCACTGAGAACTGCCAGCATTTGGTGAGCTTCTCCAAATTCCAGTATCTGAGCTCTTGTATCTCCTTTCAGTGATGAAGCTAGCTTGCCAAGTAAATTTCTGGTAGATCAATATGCTAATATTAAACCTGTGATTGATGGATTTTGTTCACCAAAAATAATAAGGGACAAACTGGCCACATGGAGTTAGATCCACCATAATCTCACTGAATGGCAAAACAGGTTCAAAGAAGCAAATTATCCATTCTTATTGCAATAACCACACTCCCTTCCCTGTATGAAATAAATAAGAATGTTCTGCGATTAAAGTGATTAATGGATTTCTTTTATCTCCAAAAACTTACAGAAAATAAGCTTCCTCAGATCACAATTAATTGCAATACTTTAGGAGGTCATCCACCGCATTACTCATAGTGAGTCAGATCTTGCAGTAAAATTCTACTACTTTACCGGATTTTTTTTGAAAAGTTTACAGATCAAGTGATTAAGATGAGGCAGGAGATATCCACCTGATTTCCAGGAAGAGACTTAACACTCGCATGCAACTCTGACTGATTCACTTGATACATCCCCAGGGGACTTTCGGCAAAATATTAGATTGCACAAAGTCATGGTAGAAACACAGATTACCAAGAATACTGGGCAGGGAGGCACAATGGAAACTAATTACCCATCACACTTTTGATGTTGAAGTCAGCACAATATTGTGAACAACTTGTAGTCATTGTTAGTCAAAAACAAGTCAGGGTGCACTGGACAATGATATTATTTGCTCTGTAGTAATCAAGAATCAACAAGAAGAAACATAAAGGCATACTAACCATAAAACACAGGAGCAGAATTGGGCCATTCAGCCCATCAAGTCTACTGGCTGATTTATTCTCAATCCCATTCTCCTGACTTCACCCCGAAACCTGACGAATCAAGAATCTATCAACCTCCACTTTAAGTATACCCATTGACTTGGCCTCCACAGCTGCCCGTGGCAATGAATTCCACAGATTCATACCTCCTGGCTAAAGAAGTTCCCCCTAATCTCTGTTCTTAAGGGACATCCCTCTATTTTGAGTCTGTCCCCTCTGGTCCACAGGTAGAAGAGGGAAGAATACAGAATAAATATTAAATTGCAACATGCCCAAGGTACTCAAGCAGGAAGGGAGAAGTCCACCCAGACAGAAAGACTGGATATAACCAACAGGAAGTGGGTGAGAAGTGGAGAACAGAATTAATGTTTCAGTGCCTAGCTTCATAGCAGGACAAAACTGAGATGTGTCAGGAAGAGGAATGGAATGGACAGGGGGGGTTGAGTGGGGAGGTGTGTGACAGGGTGAATGGTAGGACTGGATAAATAGCAAATGAGATGAAGTTCCAGCCAGTGCTAGAAGGGGAGGGGGATGAATAAAGAAACTAAAGGTGAGGAGATGCAAACAGGAAAAACAGCATTATTACTGAATGAAAAACATGCGAGCAAACTCAGTAGCTGTGGAATCCATGCTTTTTCATCAAAGCATGACATCTTTGAAATTCAGTCAGGTGGTGCAACATTTCTGTGAGGTAGTTGGTGGAACTTCATTAGGCTTGTTGTCGAGGGTGCTTCATGGCATCCGAAAATGTCCAATATTCTGCTGGGTGCAGTTTCTCCAGAATTCATTCAGGATGATAAAGCAGTATGTATAAGGCTATCAAATGGGTACAATTTTGTAAAGGCAGACGCTCACGCAAAACATGCAATAACCTACTACATAGCACACATTTAATGGATTTCCCCCTGAGTCAAGGGGTTTCTCGACCAGGTTGATATTATCAGAAAAATATCACTTTGGTGGAAGTACAATTATCATTGGAGACATTTTAGCAGATAATGAAAGAAACAAGACAAATACAGTGATGGTTAGCTGAGGTTGTGGCATTCTTCAAAAAGGTGATGCTAGAGTTGCTGTTGGATATCTCAATCTGCTGCCTCTGATTCAGTCTCTCTCTGTATATATTTAGTATAAATCTTATATCCAGCAACCTGAGGAAACATTGTCCATCAGAGGAAAGTGGAGACTGCCAGAGAATTCCAGATGAATGGAGAATTTTCATCCAGAAACACTTCTAGTTCAAGAATGAAGTACTTACTTCTAAATCTAAATTCTCCATTCTAATGGAGCCTTGTAAAGCAGCCTTTATTTCATCTCTTGTTGATTAAGCAGTGGGAACAGAAAACCATAACCACAATGAATGTCCATTAGAAAAGAAATTAGTATTGGATATGCCTGAAGTATTGGCCACACATTGTGACCCCCCCCCCCCACCATGAATCAGAGAAAGATACAGCAGTAAAACAATCCACCAAACCCATGCCAGTATAAAGAAAAGATAGTTTACTTGAAAGGCAGTACTCTCCGTCTATGTACAGGATGACTCTTTAAGTTCTTGCTGCACTCTAGATTTCCATTCAGCATGATGTTGTAACAAAGCATGAGTCTCCTACCCAGCAGAATCACGGTATAGATACATAGCATCAATATGTCCATGCACGTAGATATGATACACCGTTCCCCTTTACTTGTCTACACTCCTTTTACAATTTAGATTAGATTAGATTCAACTTTATTGTCACTGTGCCGAGTACAGATACAAAGCCAATGAAATGCAGTTAGCATCTGACCAGAAATGCAAAGAATAGTGTTATTTACAAAATAACTGCGAATAAAAAGTAAGTGCTACAGCACACAAATATAAAAGTACTGAGACAGTACAATATGGGTGCAATAATGCTTAGCGCTGTGATATGAGGTTCAGCAGGGTCACAGCCACAGGGAAGAAGCTCTTCCTGTGCCTGCTGGTGCAGGAGCAGAGGCTCCTGTAACACCTACTGGATGAGAGGAGAGTAAAAAGTCCATAGTTAGGGTGAGATGCATCCTTGATAATGCTTTTCGCCCTGCCCAGGTAGTGTTTAAGGTAGATGTTCTCAATGGTGGGCAATTGGGTGCCAATAATCCGCTGGGCAGTTTTCACCACACGCTGGAGTGCTTTGCGGTCCGATACAGGACAATTGCCATACCACACTGAGATGCAGCTGGTGACTATGCTCTCAATGGTATAGCGGTAAAAGTCCGTCAGTATCCTGGGACAGAAGTGAGCTTTCTTGATGCTCTGCAGGAAATAAAGGCGCTGTTGTGCCTTTTTGATCAGGATGGAGGAGTTCAGGGACCAGGTGAGATCCTCAGAAATGTGGGCACCAAGGAATTTGAAGCTTGATACATGCTCCACTACAGCTCCGTTGATGTCAATTGGGATGTGAGTGTGGCTCCTAGCATGCCTGAATCCACAATGATCTCCTTGGTCTTCTGGGTGTTAAGGTCCAGGTTGTTGTCGGCACACCACGTGGCCAGGTGCTGCACCTCGTCTCTGTAGGCCATCTCGTCATCCCCTCTGATCAAGCCAACCACCATGGTGTCGTCTGCAAACTTGATTATGGAGATAGAACCACGTACAGGAATGCAGTCATAGGTGAAAAGGGAATACAGAAGAGGGCTCAGCACACAGCCTTGAGGCACACCGGTGTTCAGGGTGAGAGTGGAGGAGGAGAGGTTGTCTAACTTAACTGATTGGGGTCTGTTAGTCAGCAAAGTCCAAGGTCCAATTGCAGAGGGATGAGCTGATACCAAGCTGGCGAAGTTTGGCGATCAGCTTAGAGGGTATCACAGTATTGAATGCCAAACTAGAGTCAATGAACAGCATTCTGACGTAAGAGTTGGGGCTGTCCAGGTGGGTCAGGGCAGAGTAAAGTGCCGTGGAGATAGCGTCCTCTGTTGACCTGTTGGTGCGATAGACAAATTGATGGGGGTCCAGGGTAGTGGGCAGACAGGATTTCAGATGTGATAGAACCAGTCTCTCAAAGCACTTTGCAATGATGGGGGTGAGTGCAACTGGACAGAAGTCATTCAGGTCCGTGGCAGTGGAATGCTTCCGCACTGGCACAATGGTGGCGAATAAGGATCAAGAAAATTTAGCACATTTCATACAATCATAACTAGTGTTCTCTTTTAAATGAACAAAAACTATACATTTAGGGTAGTTACTGATTCTCAGAGTCTTTCTCATCATTTGATAGGTTTTATTGTTGAATTCCCCTTTGTATTGTTTGATTACAGAGTTGAATTCAAAGAAGGTTCTGTTCTCTGATGGGTTGGTCTCCACTTCCTGAATTCTGCTCTGGATTCAATTTAGACATAACTTCATGACCAAATCATTCATCTTTGTTCAGCTCGAGCAGATCTACTGCAACATTGGATATTGACACCATCTTAAATCAGATAGCTCTTGATTCAGCAAACCTTCACTCTGGTTCCCACCTGCTCATAAGGCTAAGGAAATAGACACACTTGCTTTGCTTGTGACTGCATACTTTTGGATCAGAAAACTCAAGAAACCAGTTCTGTTGAACCAAGACTTAAAGCCTGTTCTCAACACTCTCACCATCATGAGTCCCCTATGTGTTTGCTTGTTAAGTTATCTGCATTTTAATTGATGAGAGGATGGTGTATTCTGAGTTTTGACTATTTCTGCAATATTCAACACTTGAAAGCTTCTTTAACTATTCAAACTGATCTCTCAGCTGCCCAACTGCAGAATGATATGAAGTATTGAGGATATGCCTGGTACTGTTCTGAAGGTTGCAGTCACAGTAGAATAAAACAAGGGATCCATGTCAAATGAACTGTTTGGCTAAGACCTGATGCATGATGCAGTTGATGATATCAGCTCATCAGTGTTATGTTCATTAGTAATACACGAACACGTGTTTCATTTCAATCTGTGCAGAATGACAGCCAATCTCAGGGATCTGCTCTTCCCTTTTTCAGACCCCCACCTGTACTCTCTGAAAAGCTCTAGGTGGCTATGACCATGAGTGCCAAGCAGAGGTTGGCAGCTTGTTACTGCAACTTTAGCAAATATTGTATTTGCTTTTCAATAATTCAAGGTCACGGCCCAAATACAGTTGGTAAACAAAGCTTCAAGTGATCACTTTCAATCTGTTATTGTGTGACCAGTGTAAAGTTTCAGTAAAAGTTTAGATCTAAAAGTGGCTGGTATTTGTGACCCTACCCGATTCACCTCTGTCTACAACTTCCATGGAATGGTTTCAATTCCTTTTCAGTACACAGGCCAAACTCCTTCCATTCCATTTGCTATTCGTATATCTTTCTGGGTCTTGTCTGTGATGTCAAATGAATACAATTCTTCTTCTGCACTAGAAGTAATTGACTGATCACCCTGGTTACACAAGCGGCAACTCATTGCTTGAGCAGTTGGAGTCCATCTGACCATTACCACACATGTAATACACCTGCCCCGGAGTAAAATTAGGCCTCACCAGCTTCTTATATAACTGTAACATAGCATCCCAACTCCTGTACTCAGTACTTTGATTTATGAAAACCAAAATGCCTAAAGCTTTCCTTATGAACCTACCTACCTGAGACACGAGGAATTCTGCAGATGTTGGAAATTCAAGCAACACACATCAAAGTTGCTGGTGAACACAGCAAGCCAGGCAGCATCTCTAGGAAGAGGTACAGTCGACGTTTCTGGCTGAGACCCTTCGTCAGGACTAACTGAAAGAAGAGCTAGTAAGAGATTTGAAAGTGTCTCTTTCAAGTGAAGTGAAGTGAAATGTCTTTCAAATCTCTTACTAGCTCTTCTTTCAGTTAGTCCTGACGAAGGGTCTCGGCCGGAAACGTCGACTGTTCCTCTTCCTAGAGATGCTGCCTGGCCTACTGTGTTCACCAGCAACTTTGATGTGTGTTGCTACCTACCTAAGACACCACTTACAAGGAATTATGGATCAACATTCCCAAATCCCTCTATTCTACCTCATTCTAAATGTCCTACTGCCCACCTTGTAGGTCCTACCCTGGTTTGTCCTCCCAAACTGCATCACCTCATACTTATCTGCATTAAATTCCATCTGCCACTTTTCAGCTCATTTTCCAGCTGGTCCAGATCTCACTGCAAGCCATTATAGACTTCCTCACTATCCACTATGCCCCCAATCTTGGTGTCATCTGCAAATCTGCTGATCCAGTTAACCATATTATCGTCCAGATCATTGATATAGATGACAAACAGCAACGGACCCAGCATCGATCCCTGCGGCACACCAGTACTAGTTACAAGCCTCCAGTCACGCTATGTAATACTATGAAATCTTTTGATGATCTTAACAGATAGGCGGGGTTTGGTTTCACCTCAAATGATAACACTTCTGTTTATATAGCATTGATGTAATCACATACTAAAGCATTAGGTTAAGTTCTGTGCTCAAGACTTTGGAGAAATCATGGAGAGACCAAAGAAAATGGTTGTCTTCGGCAGCCACAGCCAAACCTGCCTAAGGAGCAGCCGCTCATCCTGCTGTATGCATTCATTCCTATTAAATTACATGGGACTAGAGGTTAGCAGAGGCCAATATGCACACAAGTTTGATACTAGCCATAGTGAAATGACTTCTCCCACTGTGGTTGTCAGAGAATCACAGAATCCTACAGCACAGGAACAGTTTTTCTGGAGGCCTAATCGAATTGAAAGCGAGAGAGAAGGCAACTTACAGGTCCATGAGTGAGATTTGAAAAAGAAGCATTCAAGGGCTTTCAGCATTTTTGGGTGGCTCAATTAAATGGCAATTCATTAGCAAGGGGAAATAAAAATAATGGAAGGACAAGAGGAGTGGCCTTTGTGTGAGTGGACCAGTATTAGAGTGGGGAAGCTTTGGCTCATCAGGCTTCGGCTAGAACAGGATTGGGCGACATGCGTATCTGGTAAGTTTCTTCTTCATTCTTCATCTGTTAGTGCAGGGAGGATGACTCTAGGAGCTGTGTTGTGTTCTTTGCACGAGTTGTGGGAAATCTGGGAGATCTCCAGTCTCCTCGATAACCATGTCTGCAACAGGTGCACTGAGTTGCAGCTCCTCAACGAAAGTGTTAAGGAACTGAAGCTGCAGCCCAATGAATTCCAGCTTATATGGGAAACTGAAGAGGTGACAGATAGGAGCTACAGGGAGGTAGCCATCCCTAAGTTACAGGAGGCAGGTACCTGAGTGACTGTCAAGACAAGGAAAAGATATCGACAGCCAGTGCAGAGTAACACTATGGTCATTTCCTTCAATAATACGTATACCACTACTGTTGGGGGGGGGGGGCAACAGAAGGATGGAAATGAATGGCCCAACATGGGAAGCCACAGTGACTGGGTCTCTTGCATTGAGTCTGGCAGTGTAGTTCAGAAGGAAAGAGGGGAAGAAGAAGACTGCAGTAATGACATGGGGTTCCATAGTTAGGGGAGTAGAGAAAGAGATTCTGTGGACATGATAGAGACACTCGGATGGTATGCTGCCTCCCAGGTATGAGGGTCAGGTACATATCAGACCTGATATTCTAAAGGAGCAGCCAGAAGTCTTGGTAGATATTGGCACCAATGACATAGGTAAGAAAAGGGAAGAGTTCCTGAAGAAAGAATTTAAGGAGCCAGGTAGAAAGCTGAAAAGCAGGACCTCCAGTATAGCCATCTCTGGATTGCTGCTTGTGCCATGTGCCAGTGAGGGTAAGACATGGAAGATGAATATGTGGCTGAGAAACTGGTGCATGGGACAGGGTTTCAGATATTGGGATCATTGGGATTTCTTCTGGGCAAGATATAACCTGTACAAAAGGGACAGGTTACTCCTGAACCCGAGGGGAACAAGTGTCCTTGTGGGCAGGTTTGCTTGAGCATTAGGACGGATTTAAATTAATTTGGCAGGGGAATGTGAACCAGAGTGATAGGGCTAAGGATGGGGCAATTGGTTTACAAGCAGAGTCAGTGTGCAATGAGACTGTCAGGAAGGACAGGCTGGTGATTGGGTAAAACTGCAGTCAATGGGATGAGTTGCAGAGTAATGAGGGGGGGGCAAAATTGAAAAGGGTGACAAATACAGGACTAAAGGTGTTATATTTGAATGCAGGCAGTATGTGGAATAAGGTAAATGATCTTATAAAGCAATAGAGATTGGCAGGTATGAAACTGTGGGCATCACTGAGATATGGCTGAAAGATTATACTTGGGAGTTTAACATCCAAGGATACACATTGCATCGAAAGAACAGGCAGATTGACAGAGTAGGTGGTGTGGTTCTGTTGGTACAAATTGAAATCAAATCCTTAGAAAGAGGTGACATAGGATCAGAAGATGTAGAATTGTTGTGGATAGAGTTAAAAAACTGCAAGGGTAAAAAGACCCTGATGGGAGTTATATTCAGGCCTCAGAACAGTAGCCAGATGTGGGCTACAAATTACAGCGGGAAATAGAAAATGTATGTCAAGAGAGCAATATTATGACAATAATGAGGTCTTTCAATATAGATAGACTTTATTGATCCCGAACAAAATTACAGTGTCACAGTAGCATTACAAATGCACAGATATAAATATTAGAAGAGAAGTAGAAAGAATAAAAAATAAGTTACCACAAACAGTGTAACAGGAGTTTATCACTTCCCTGGCTATAGGTCGACTCATTATTGAGCCTAATAGCCATAGGTAAGAATGACCTCATACAGCGCTCTTTGAAGCAATGCAGTTGTCTTAACCTATTGCTAAAAATACTCCTCTATTCAGCCAAGGTGGCATGCAGAGGGTGAGAAGCATTGTTCAGATAAGCAGGTAGATTGGGAAAATCAGGTTGGTGCTGATTTTAGTTCCCAAGAGAGAAAATTTGTAAAATGCATATGAGATGGCTTTTTAGAGCAGTTTGTGGTCAAGCCCAAGAGGGGATCTGCTATTCTCGATTGGGTGTTGTGTACTGAACTGGATTTGATTAGGGAGCTTAAGGTAAAGGAACACAGGAGAAAGTGATCATAATATGATAGGATTCACTATGTAATTTGAGAGGGAGAATCTAAAGTTAAATATATCAGTATTACAGTGGAGTAAAGGGAATTACAGAGGCATGAGAGAAGAGCTGGCCAAAGTTGATTGGAAGGGGAGACTAGCAGAGATGATGTAAAACAACAATGGCTGATATTTCTGGGGGAAATTTGGAAGATGCGGGATAGATACACCCCATAGAAGAAGTATTCTAAAGGCAGGGTGACACAATTGTGGCTGACAAGTGAAGTCAAAACCAACATAAAAACAAAAGTGAGGGCATATAATAGAGCAAAAATCAATGGGAAGTTAAAGGATAGGGAAGCCTTTAGAAAAATTACAGAATGCAACTAAGAAGCCATAAGGAGGGAAAAGATGAAATGTAAAGGTAAACTAGCTAATAATGTCAAAGAGGATAGCAAAAGTTTTTTTAGATATATAAACAGTAGAAGAGAGGCAAGAGTAGACGTTGGACAGCTGAAAAATGATGGTGGAGAGGAAGTATTGGGGGACAAGGAAATGGCTGATGAACTGAGAAAGTATTTTTCATCAGTCTTCACTGTGAAAGACTCTAGCAGTATGCCTAAAGTTCGAAAGTGTCAGGGGGTGAAAGTGAGTGTAGTTGCTACTACTGGAGATAAGGTGCATGAGAACACGGAAGGTCTGAAGCTAAGTCACATGGACCAGATGGACTACACCTTGTCAAAGGCCTGCTGCAAATCTAAGTACACAACATCCACCAATTCTCCTTAGTCTATCCAGCTTGTTATTTCATCAACAAATTCCAACAGATTTGTCAGTCAAGATTTTCCCATAAGGAAACCATGCTGAATATGGT
This sequence comes from Mobula birostris, assembly GCF_030028105.1. Classification (NCBI taxonomy): domain Eukaryota; kingdom Metazoa; phylum Chordata; class Chondrichthyes; order Myliobatiformes; family Myliobatidae; genus Mobula; species Mobula birostris. Next base: position 139,665,537 of record NC_092371.1, on the reverse strand, counting down.
CCATTTTATCATGTGCCTCCAAGTACCCTGAAACCACATCCTTAACAATCGATTCCAACATCTTTCCAACTTTATCTGAGAAAGGATATGCTGACATTGGAGGGGGTTCAAAGCAGATTCATGAAAAAAAATTCCAGGATTGAAAGGCCTGTCATATGAGTAGTGTTTGATGGCTCAGGGCCTGTACTGACTGGAATTTAGAAGAATGAGGGGGAATCCCATTGAATTTTTAAAGGTCTAGATAGAGTGAATGTGGAGAGATGTTTCCTATGGTGGGAGTGCCTAGGACCAGAGGGCACAACCTCAGAATAGAAGGACATCCATTTAGAACATAGATGAGGAGAAATTTCTTTAGGCAGATGGTAGTGAATCTGTGGAGTTCGTTGTCTAAAGCAGCTGTGGAGGCCAGGTCATTGGGTGTATTTAAGGTGGAGGTTAACAGACTCTTGTAAGTCAGGATATGCAAGGTTACGGGGAGAGCAAGGGAGTGGAATTGAGTGGGAAATGGATCAGCCATGATCAAATGGCAGAGCAGACTTAGTGGCCTAATTCTGCTCCTATGGTGGATAATGGTGGGGATGATGGCAGACAGCAGAGATGGCTTAAGTTTCTGGAAAGAGTTCACAAAGTACAGGATAGATATGTCCCACAGAAGCAGTTCTCAAGTGGCAGGGCTAGGCAACTGTGACTGACAAGTTGAGGAAGTTAAGGAGTGAACGAAAGCCAAAGAAAGGGCATATAGGGTACAAAAGAGAGTGAGAAGTCAGATGATTGGTAAGTTTTAAAATCCAACAAAAGGCAAAGACAAAGCTATAAAAAGGGAAAAGAGGAAATATGAGGGCAAAGTGGTCAATAACACAAAGCAGGATACTAAAAATTTTTTCAAATATATAGGAGGGGTGATTGATAAGTTCATGGCCTAAGGTAGAAGGAGATGAGTTATTAACTTCAAACTTTCTGCATAATCACTCAAAGAATTGAACTGCACGTGCATGTAACGAGAGCTGTATAACTCATCTCCTTCTACCTTAGACCACAAACTTATCAATCACCCATGCTATGGACCACTTTCTGGAGGTCCAAGATCCATATGCTCTACAACCGCTGGACTAAGTGTGTAAATGTAGGAGGGGACTATGTTGAAAAATAGATGTGCCAGGTTATCTAAAATTGACTCCTTCTACCGTAGGCCACGAACTTATCAATCACCCCTCGTATATAGTAAAAGGAAAGTGAGAGTTGATATTGGACCACTGGAAAATGATGTTGACGAGGTCAAACAAATGGCAGATGAACTTACTGGGTATTTTGCATTTGTCTTCACTGTGGAAGACACTAGCAGTGTGCCAGAGGTCTGTCAGTATCAGAGAGCAGGAGTGAGTGACATTGCTGTTGCAAAGGAAAAAGTGCGAGACAAACTGAAAGGTCTTAAGGTGGATAAGTCACCTGGACCAGATGGACTTCATCCCAGAGTCCTGAGAGAGGTTGCTGAAGAGATAATGGAAGCATTGGTCATGATCTTTCAAGAATCACTTGATTCTGGCATAGTCCTGGAGGACTGAAAAATTGCCAATGTCACTTCACTCTTTAAGGAGGGAGGAAGGCAAAAGAAAAGAAATTATACACCAGTTAACCTAACCTCAGTGGTTGGGAAAGTGTTGGAGTCTATTATTAAGGATAAGGTTTTGGGGTACTTGGAGATTAATGATAAAATAAGTCAAAGTCAGCATGATTTCTGTACAGGGAAATCTTGCCCGACAAATCTGTAAGAGTTCTTCAAGGAAGTAACAAGCAGGGAGAGGCAGTGGATGTCATTTTCAGGAGGCATTTGATAAAGTGCCTTGCATGAGGCTGCTTAACAAGATAAAATCCCATTACGTTATAGGAAAGATACTGGCATGGCTGACAGGAGGCAGTGAGTGGGAATAAACGGGGCCTTATCTGGTTGGCTGCCACTGACTACTGGTGTTCCTCAGGGGGTCAGTGTTGGAACCACTAATTTTAACATTGCTTATCAGTGATTTGGACAATGGAATTGATGGCTTTGTGGCAAAGTTTGCGGATGATACGAAGATACCTGGAGAAGTAGGTAGTGCTGAGGAAGCAATGCGATTGCAGCAGGACTTAGACAAATCGGAAGAATGGGCAAAAATGTGGTAGATGGAATAGTGTTGGGAAATGTATGATAATGCATTTTGGTAAAAGGAGCAGTAGTGCAGACGATTATCTAAATGGGGAGAACATTCAAACTTCAGCAGTACAAAGGGACTTAGGAGTCCTCATGCAAGACAAGTAGGTTAATTTACAGGTTGAGTCTGTGGTAAAGAAGGTAAATGCAATGTTGGCATTTATTTCAGGGGGAACAGAATATAAAAGCAAGGGAATAATGCTGAGGCTTTATAAGACAACAGTTTTGGACCCCATATATCAGAAAGGATGTGTTATCATTGGAGACAGTCCAGAAGAGGTGCACAAGGATGATTCTGGGAATGAAGGGGTTATCATATGAAGAGCGTTTGGCAGCTTTGGGCCTGTACTCACTGGAATTTAAAAGAATGTGGGGGGATCTCATTGAAACCTACCAAATGTTGAATGGACTAGATAAGTTGATGTGAAGATGATGTTTCCCATGTGAGGGTATCCAGAACTGGAGGGCACAGCCTCAAATTTGAGGGGTGATCTCTTCGAACGGAGGTAGGGAGGAATTTTTTTTAGCCAGAGAATCTGTGGAATGCTCTGCCACAGACTGCGGTGGAGGCCAAATCCGTGGGTATAGTTAAGGCGGAAGTTGACAATTTCCTGATTGGTCAGGGCATCATAGGATATAGTGAGAAGGCAGGTGAATGGGGTTGAGTAGGATCCAGGATCAGCCATGATGGAATGGCAGAGCAAACTCAATGGGGAATTAGACTGAATTGCCTAATGCTGCCCCTATGTCTTAAGGGCCTGTGAATCTATTAGAGTTTGCAAAGATTTAGCATGACATTTAAATCTCTTAACAACTTCTGCATGTGCATTGGCCTCTATACTGTATATCCCTTTACGTAAATTCATCCCAATTTATGTAACCTGACTCTCTCAGAAGTGTTTACCACCTTGCACCCTAGAGGGTTCATTATAATAATGCTCTAATCAACTGGAAGCCAAGGAAAGATCATTCTAAGACTTGATTCCCTATTTTAAATACTACTATGCTTTGCCTCAATGCTTAATTGAAGCAGGGTGCTAAGCACAAAAGGCTATGTGCCTGCTCTACTCGCTTTACACCTATCACTGTGTGGCTAAACATTTGCCGATGAGGCAACTGCCATAGGCTGAATCAACAGTGGTGACAAATCATAATTAAGGAGAGGGAATAAAAATCTGGCTGAGTGGTACCTCAACAACAACCTCTTGCTTAATGTCAGCAAGACCAAGAAGCTGATTATTGGCTTCAGTAAAAGGAAACCAGAGGTACATGAGCTAGTTCTCATTAGAAGATCAGAGATAGAGAGGATCAGTAACTTTAAACTCCTCAATGTTATCATTTCAGAGGACCTGTCCTGGGCCCAGCATACAAGTGCAATTACAAAGAAAGCACAGCAGCACCTCTACTTCCTTAGGAATTTGCAAAGGTTCAACATGATATCTAAAACTTTGACAAATTTCTATAAATGTGTGGTGGAGAGTATATTGACTGGTTGCATCACAACCTGTTTGGAAACACCAATACACTTGAATGGAAAATCCTACAAAAAGTAGTGGATACAGCCTAGTCCATTGGGGTAAAGCTCTCCCCACCATTGACTGCATCTACATAGAGTGTTGTCGCAGGAAAGCAGCAACCATCATCAGGGACCCTCACCACCCACTCCATGCTCTCTCCTCACTGCTGCGATCAGAAAGAAGGTACAGGAGTCTCAGGACCCACACAACCAGTTTCAGGAACAGTTATTACCCCTCAACCATAAGGCTTTTAAACCAAAGGGGATAAATTCACTCAATGTCACTTGCCCCATTACTGAAATATTCCCACAACCTATGGACTCACTTGCAAGAACTCTTCATCTCATGGTCTTGATATTTACTGTTTGTTTGTTTACTTATTATTTCTTTCCTTTTGAATTTGCATATTTGTTGTCCTTTGCACGCTGGTTGTGTGTCTAGTTGGTGTGGTCTTTCATTGATTTTGTTATGGCTATTGGACTTAAGAGTATGCTCACAAGAAAGTGAATCTCAGCTTTGTATGTAATGACTTATATGTACTTTGATAATGAATTTTCTTTGAACTCGCTTTCAAGAACCCTCCATTTCATATTCTCAATATTTATTGTTTATTTATTTATTTATTTATTACTATTATTTCCCTTTTTTCTTTTGGACAAACGTACTTGCACAGTTTGTTGACTTGTGCACATTGGTTGTCCACCTGCTGGAAGCGGTCTTTCATTGATTCTTTTACGGTTTTTGTAATTATTGAGAATGCCGGCAAGAAAAAGTATCTCAGGGTTGTATATGGTGACATATATGTACTTTGATAATAAGTTTACTTTGAACTTATAATTTTAACCTGCCTCTAGCTCCTCTTCTGGCAGATTGTTCCATATACCCACCATCTTTTCTGTGATAAAACTTACCACTCAACTCTCTGTTAAAACTTTTCCTCACTCACCTTAAACCTATGCCCTTTGGACAAAGATTGTGACTATCTACCCTATCAATGCCCCATATAATGTCATAATCCTCTAAGGTCACCTCAACCTCTTGCACTCCAGTGAGAACAATGCTGGACTGTATAATGTCTTCTTGTAGCTAAAGCCCTCTGTTTCAGTTATCATCCTGGTGAATTCCTTTTCCACTTTTTCTTGCACTACAGCATATTTTCTAGTGTAGTGACCAGAACTGCATACAATGTTCCAAGTGTGGCCTAACCAATGTCTTGTACATCTACAACATGATGTCTCAACTCCTGTAGATCATGGCCTATTACTATATATCTTCTGTCTGAGGAAGGAGACTGCAATAGCTGAAAAACTACATTTGAAAGAAGACCAGCCTTGGGCTTTGCCTCATTTTAGGATTAATTCAATAAGGAGAGAATTGTTTCACACTAAGTGATAGCATGTTGCTATCGTATAATCAATAAAGATAAGCAGCTAAAATCATACTTCCATTCAGTAATTTACATAAGACTTTGTGTTTTAAGTTTTAATCTTTTTTATCTGATAAGACCTAAAAACTAACAAAGTTTATATATATAGGCATTAATTGATGGTTAGTTACCCATTTGATCTTTGTCCTACATTCCTCCTGTGATGGCATTTTTGTAGAGGAGATAACTTTACTTGCAGATGCACCGCTCACCATCACAGTACAGTTTGCTTCCAAGTACAGTAACTTTATTACCATCATAAAACAGTGGGTTTCTTAGGAAAGCATTAAGGATGCAAGCAGGTGTGCTTTTTATCTCCAAAGGGTGGTAACAAGGATCCAGATATCATGCTACTTCCTTCTTACAGCTGTCATTCTAATAAAATCTTACATTTATGCACAATTCATTGAATAGAAGGAGGTTATAGAGCCCACCATTGCCATGATGGCCCAAAGTGGGCTATTTATGCCACTTCCCATTTCCTGTACCAAAGCCTTGTAAGGCACATCTGTTGAAGTGTTCTCAGCCCCGACTGCCGCCTGCATGAAACTTTTTCCACCTTCAACTCTCCTTTAAATCTATGATTACTTCACCTGCTAGATAAACTCCAGGGAAACATCAAATGGGCACGAATGGAGATCAAATCCAGTAAGTCTCGCAGTATCTCAATTGTCAAAGGCTGGCTCACCGACATAAGGTTTTGTATCAATGCTGAGCCAATACCAACTGTCCTGGAGAAGCCCATCAAAAGCCTCGGACGTTGGTACAACACAGGCCTCAGAGACACAGAGCAGGTGGAACAACTAATGCAGGATACAATCAGTGGCCTCAAGCTAATCAACAGTACAGCTCTCCCATGGAGATTGAAGCTTTGGTGCTTTCAGTTTGGACTGCTGCCTCGATTTATGTGGCCAATTACCATCTATGAGGTCACTATGTCTCATGCAACTCGGCTGGAGAGGCTGGTGAACTCACCTGTGAGGAAGTGGCTTGGGCTACCAAGATGCCTTAGCAGCGTAGGACTTTATGGAACGGAGCCCTATCTCTACCAATTTTTAGCCTGATGGAGGAATACAGATGTGCCAAAGCAAGGCTGGAAATAACACTCAAAAAATCTCAGGACCCAATCGCAAGAGGGGAGAAATGGACCCCAGCCACAGCAGTAGTGGACGCAGAAGTCGCCCTCCGACACTGGGACATAGTGGGCTATGTCCAACAGGGCAGAGGGGGCTTTGGCCTTGGAGTGATGAAACCTACCTGGCAAAAGGCTACTACAACTGAACGCTGGCACCTGGTGGTGGAGGAGGTGTGCCACCAAGAAGCAGCAGCCAGATGTGCCAAAGCAATATCCCAAGCCAAGCAAGGCTGCTGGATGAGGTGGGGGGGGGGGGTGGTGTTGAGAGGAGGAAAATCACATGGAGTGAGCTGTGGAGCATGGAGTCAAACAGACTGAGCTTCATCATCAGAGCAACATATGATGTCCTGCCCTCTCCTACAAACCTAAATCTTTGGCTGGGAGAGGATCCAGCCTGTCCTCTGTGCGCAGTTCCGGCATCCCTCAAGCACACCGTGGTTAGTTGCAAGACCAGCCTAATACAAGGCGGATACACCTGGTGATACAACCAAGTGCTGAGGTGTTTGGCAGCTGAACTTGAGTATAAGAGAGTAACCACTAACGCCAGGCCTCTCAATGCCCAGACAATGGTCCTACAACTACCATCCTTCATCCAGGAAGGAGAGAAACCAGGGGCTAACCCCTTGCCTCACGACTCATGCCCACTGAGTGCAGCCAGGGACTGGAAAATGTGTGTTGATTTAGGCCAGAAACTTACCTTCCCATCTGAAATTCCAACGACCAACCTGCGGCCTGACCTGGCCCTTTGGTCCAACTCCTGTCTTTATCATTGAGCTGTCAGTCCCCTGGGAGGATGCTGTGGATGAGGCTTACGAACGGAAAAAGCTGCGATATGCCAACCTTGCAGCTGAAGCAGAGGAGCGAGGCTGGAACGTAGAAGTGCGCCCAGTTGAGGTGGGGTGCAGGGGCTTTGTAGTCAATTCCACCGTAAGGCTGCTGAGGGAAGTAGGGGTCAGAGGGCAGGCCCATAGGAAGGCAATCAAAGCACTTGCTAATGCCGCCGAAATGAGCAGTCACTGGCTGTGTTTGAAAAGAAGAGACGCTGTCTGGGCTGCCAAGTGACCATCTAGAGACTAACCATGTGACACACACCCAGGTCTGATCAGTCTGTGGTGGGCCTGCCTCGGCTGAGGGTGTCTTGTGATAAAAGGCCGAAACACCCAGTGATGTCAAGGTACACAACCGACGATGTTGTAATGGTAGTAACATCATCTAGTGGTCATCTTTAAGAACTACTTCCACTCAAGTCAAGTGCAGTGCAGAAACTTTAGGGATTGTAACATCCAGTCCTATTAATCAAACCTTATTCCAGTTAGCTACCTTTCTGCCAAGACAATCAGGTCCTCAAGAACATTCTCCTTAGGTCTCTGTAAGGTTTAGGCACCTCATTGAAACCTTGCTTCTGTGGTTTTGAAAACAATTGGAATCGTCAGTCCCTCCTCACAATGACAATTCTTCACTCCTGGCAACATACTATAAATCTCCTCTGGACCTTCTCTGGTACTGTAAGATCCTTCCTGCAGTGTGGTGACCAGAACCGCATATCGTTCTCTTGCTGTGCTCAGTGGAGTCCACTAAGACCTCAGTGATGTAGATGTTGGTCTGGGAGAGGACACATTTCCTTTAAATGAATTTGAAGAACTTTATAGAGACAGTTATTATTATCCTTGCAGCCTCTTGAGATGCCTGTTGTAGATAGTCCAGTTTTCGGAAGCAGCTTGGAAGAAAGGGATCACTGCATCCTCTGCCAAGACTAAGACCTTCATCTTCAAGTAGAATTGGTAATAGCATGGGAATTGGTTTATCATTGCTATGTGTACCAAGGTACTGTGAAAAGCTTGAGGTGATATAGGATCGGAAGGTGCAGAATCTTTATGGGTTGAGCTAAGGAATAGCAGGGGTAAAAGGACCCTGATGGCAGTTATTTATAGGCCTCCAAACAGCTGCAGGGATGTGGACTACAAATTACAACTGGAAATAGAAAAGGCTTGTCAGAAGGGCAGTGTTATGATAATTGTGGGGGATTTTAACATGCGAGTAGATTGGAAAAATCAGGTCGGCACTGAATCTCAAGAGAGAGAATTTGTAGAATGTCTGCGAGATGGCTTTTTAGAACAGCTTGTTGTTGAGCCCACTAGGGGATCGGCTGTACTGGATTGGGTATTGTGTAATGAACCGGAGGTGATTGGAGAGATTGAGGTGAAGGAACCCTTAGGAGACAGTGATCATAACATGATTGAGTTCACTGTGGAATTAGAAAAAGAGAAGCCGAAATCTGATGTGTCGGTGTTTCAGTGGAGTAAAGGAAACTACAGTGGCATGAGAGAGGAACTGGCCAAAGAGACACTGGCGGGAAAGACGGCAGAGCAGCAGTGGCTGCAGTTTATGCGAGAAATGAGGAATGTGCAAGACAGGTATATTCCAAAAAAGAAGAAATTTTCGAGTGGAAAAGGATGCAACCGTGGTTGACAAGAGAAGTCAAAGCCAAAGTTAAAGCTAAGGAGAGGGCATACAAGGAAGCAAAAATTAGTGGGAAGACAGAGGATTGGGAAGTCTTTAAAACCTTACAAAAGGAAACCAAGAAGGTCATTAAGAGAGAAAAGATTAACTATGAAAGGAAACTAGCAAATAATATCAAAGAGGATACTAAAAGCTTTTTCAAGTATATAAAGAGTAAAAGACAGGTGAGGGTAGATATAGGACCGATAGAAAATGATACTGGAGAAATTGTAATGGGAGATGAGGAGATGGCAGAGGAACTGAACAAGTATTTTGCATCAGTCTTCACTGAGGAAGACAGCAGGATACCGGACACTCAAGGGTGGCAGGGAAAAGAAGTGTGTGCAGTCACAATTACGACAGAGAAAGTACTCAGGAAGCTGAATAGGCTAAAGGTCGATAAATCTCCTGGACCAGATGGAATGTACCCTCATGTTCTGAAGGAAGTAGCTGTGGAGATTGCGGAGGCATTAGCGATGATCTTTCAAAAGTCGATAGATCCTGGCATGGTTCCGGAAGACTGGAAAATTGCAAATGTCTCTCCGCTATTTAAGAAGGGGGCAAGGAAGCAAAAGGGAAATTATAGACCTGTTAGCTTGACGTCGGTGGTTGGGAGTTGTTGGAGTCGATTGTCAAGGATGAGGTTACAGAGTACCTGGAGGCATATGACAAGATAGGCAGAACTCAGCGTGAATTCCTTAAAGGAAAATCCTGCCTGACAAACCTATTACAATTTTTTGAGGAAATTACCAGTAGGCTAGACAAGGGAGATGTAGTGGATGTTGTATATTTGGATTTTCAGAAGGCCTTTGACAAGGTGCCACACATGAGGCTGCTTAACAAGATAAGAGCCCATGGAATTACAGGAAAGTTACATACGTGGATAGAGCATTGGCTGATTGGCAGGAAACAGAGAGTGGGAATAAAGGGATCCTATTCTGGTTGGCTGCTGGTTACCAGTGGTGTTCCACAGGGACCAGTGTTGGGGCCGCTTCTTTTTACATTGCACATCAACAATTTGGATTATGGAATAGAGGGCTTTGTGGCTAAGTTTGCTGACGATACGAAGATAGGTGGAGGGGCCGGTAGTGCTGAGGAAACGGAGAGTCTGCAGAGAGACTTGGATAGATTGGAAGAATGGGCAGAGAAGTGGCAAATGAAGTACAATGTTGTGTATGGTTATGCACTTTGGCAGAAAAAATAAATGGGCAGACTATTATTTAAATGGGGAAAGAATTCAAAGTTCTGAGATGCAACGGGACTTGGGAGTCCTCATACAGGATTCCCTTAAAGTTAACCTCCAGGTTTAGTCGGTAGTGAAGAAGGCGAATGCAATGTTGGCATTCATTTCTAGAGGAATAGAGTATAGGAGCAGGGATGTGATGTTGAGGCTCTATAAGGCGCTGGTGAGACCTCACTTGGAGTACTGTGGGCAGTTTTGGTCTCCTTATTTAAGAAAGGATGTGCTGACGTTGGAGAGGGTACAGAGAAGATTCACTAGAATGATTCCAGGAATGAGAGGGTTAACATATGAGGAACGTTTGTCCGCTCTTGGACTGTATTCCTTGGAGTTTAGAAGAATGAGGGGAGACCTCATAGAAACATTTCGAATGTTAAAAGGCATGGACAGAATGGATGTGGCAAAGTTGTTTCCCATGATGGGGGAGTCTAGTACGAGAGGGCATGACTTCAGGATTGAAGGGTGCCCTTTCAGAACAGAAATGCGAAAAATTTTTTTTAGTCAGAGGGTGGTGAATCTATGGAATTTGTTGCCATGGGCAGCAGTGGAGGCCAAGTCATTGGGTGTATTTAAGGCAGAGATTGATAGGTATCTGTGTAGCCAGGGCATCAAAGGTTATGGTGAGAAGGTGGGGCAGTGAGACTAAATAGGATAAAATGGATCAGCTCATGATAAAATGGCGGAGCAGACTCGATGGGCCGAATGGCCTACTTCTGCTCCTTTGTCTTATGGTCTATGGTCTTAAGGTCTTGTGTACAGTTCATGTACAGTAGATCAATTCATTACGCGGTGCATCAAGGTACAATAAATTACTGCTGAAATTAATGTAAGGTATCTTGTGCTCTTGTTCATGAAATGCCATGACATTGATGGAACATTGTGATAATTTTCCTGTTTGTTTCAATATTTACAAGTTAATGTTTTAATATTGAACTTCATAAGAAACATATCAAGCAGCAGTAAATCAAGGCAACTGGACTTGCTGTCCTTTCGGTGTAGGTATACAGCCGAGTCTTGACCTGAGGTGTTAGCCCTCCTATGTTGGGCCATCTGTTTGTGAAGTGGTTGTTTCATTTCTCCAATATACAGATCTGGGCAGTTCTCATTGTACAATATTGGATTCCATATACAATATTGCTCTGTTTATGCTTGGGTGTAGGATCCTTGGAATGGACAAGTTTCTGTCTGAGTGTGTCTGTAGGTTTGAAAACCACAGAGATGTGGTGTTTGTTGAAAATCCTTCTGAGTTTCTCTGAAGCTCCAACTACATATGGGATGTAGTCCTCTCTCCACTGTCCTTCATGTGATTGTTATATCTTTAAACAGCTCGCAGAGTTTATAAGCTGGAAAACGGCCCACCATGGATCAGAACTGAAGAAGCCTTTCGGATAAGTGGTGAAACATCTTCTAGATAACACAGCAAGTCCAGTTGCCTTGATTTACTACTGCTTGATATACAACAACCTGGATGACTGAGAACTTTCATAGACATATTCATAAGAGACATTACCTCAGTAAATGTGGAGATGATGTTTTTAATGTAATCCTTGTGTCACACGAAACAAATTTGTGCGGGTGTTTACAAGTGAAAAAGATGTGGCCCATTCTTTGGGTAAAAACGTTGCTGCTTCATTTTTAGAATCAGAGCCATACGGCACAAACCCAGGCTCTTTCTGATAACCTCACAGCTTTGTAGTTGAGTGATGAAAGTGAATCAGTGCATTGGTTAGCAGATCAGAGGCTGACAGTGCACTCTAATGAAGTGGTTACAGCAGAGTTTTGGTGGCAGTGCCGGAGATCATTGGTGAGCTGTTAGGTGGAGTAGATGGATGTGGGTATGAGGCTGTTCTCTTCATCCTGTTAAGGTACTAATCTTAGCCACATCTTTACAGAAAGGACTCAATGAAGGTCACGCCTCTCTACATTACACAGAATTGCGGTGCATAAGTAGGTCATTAAGTCTAGCTGATTTCTGCTGGGATCCATGCTCCAAACTAACATCCCTCCATTCTAACTATTTCCCCAATGTGTTTACGTCCATTCTGTAATCTGGAGATCAGATCTCTGCAGTGTTCCAGGTGAATCCAACAGGTATTTTCTCATTTTCAGTTTTAATTTGCTAATTAAACATACTTGCTGCAACTGGAGCTACAACTTAGGTCTAACTAGATCCTCTGATTGATACAAGAAATTCTGTAGATGCTGGAAATCATGAGCACGCACACAACATGCCAGAGGAACTCAGCAGATCAGGTGATATCTATGGAGGGAAATAAACAGTTGACATTTCAGGCTGAGATCATGTAGAAGGACTAGAAAGAAAGGGGGTTGGGGGGCAGATTTGACATTATCTGCCACTCTCTACCTAAAAACTTGTGTAAATCATAGTGGTCCCAGTCCTATCCTGAAATTCTCTTACTTATTTGTATGACAATAGACCATTTTACATTTTCTTTTCCTCAGTTATTTAATTTCATACTTACTCTTTGCTTTGTCTTCAACTCTCTTTCTGATTAATGTTTTCTTGTCTCTGTGCTCTCACAGGCACCACAGTAGCATAGCGGTTAGTGTGACACTATTACAGCTCGGGGCATTGGAGTTTGGAGTTCAATTTCAATGTCATATGTAAATAGTCTGTATGTACTCCCCGTGAAATGTGTGGGTTTTCTCCAGGTGTTCTGGTTTCCTCCCACAGTCCAAAGATGTACTGGTTAGTAGGTTAACTTGTCATCATAAATTATCCAGTGATTAGGCTAGGGTTAATTAAAAGGCAATAATTAAATTAAAATCAGATTTTACATCCCTGCAGCTGTGAGCATCGCTGAGGTTTAATTGGCATAATAGGATGCATCATTAAACTACAACTCACGCAGGCCTGCTGCTTTTTTGATTCCACTAATTACACTGCCTGTGTCCTTTCATGATCCTTTTGTACAGCGCTTTAGCTTCACATAACAACATAGGCATATTATTGCCAAAGTTAACTTGACCATTTATAAGAAGGTGCAAGGTGACTGGATGCCACAATGTGAAAGAGTGTGGCCAGAGAAGGGAGGTGTGAGCACCAGGGATTTTGGATGCTGTACTGTACAGAAATGATACTGAAGTAGTCCTCTATCTGGAGGAGAGGTGAAATGCATCTAAAGGGGCTCAATGCAAGGAATATAGCTCAACAATCTGGATGTTGTGCAGGGAGGTGAGTGATGATCCCACAAGAATTATTAAGAGCACTTAGAACCCCAACACTTACCTACTAACCATCTCTATCAATCAGAACATAGCTAATATTGAAATATCCACCACACACACACACATGCAATTTGCAATAATGAAGGATCTCAAACCCAGAATTCAAAGTCTATGTCTTCTGGTAGTCACCCAGCCTTGACCACCATGTCACCCAAACATTTCACATCACTCACGTACTCCCTTCTTTCCTTTTTTGAGGAGGTAACAGCTAAAGGAAGTAATTTGAACTAACAAGAGGGGGTATGCATGCATTGTTAATATCTATGGAGGGGATAGCACTGGTCATTACATTGAAAAGTTTGTAGCAATCTCCATTAAGGGCAAGAAAATCTATCCCCCAATATCTCCATTTCACGTTCCATCTCCCGATTCCCCAGTCAGATCAATCTACAGGCTGTAGGTACGCCAACCATGTTCTAACCTTCCCCTCACTACAAGCCAACTCCGGACCAGAAATGCACCTCAGCACATCTAGAACACCTCTTGCAAATGAGCCCTTGACTCAGACACTGGCACAGACTTAATGCCCAACATAACAGTAAGACATCAGATACAGGTGCATTTAGCTCAGAGCAGGGGAGGAATGTCTACCAGTAGGCAAGATCACACACTAGTTATGGTGCTCACAGCCCAAATTAGATTTTCATTGTGTCAAGTTGCAAAAGGAAACTCCCAACATTGGACTCCGATTCAGGTTCATTATCACTGATGTACGTGAGTTCAGAAGCATTGAGGAGTCCAGTAGGACCCATGTTTTCCAATGTTGAATTGATGGGCAACTTCATGAAGCTGCATTTGGAATGAGCTGTACTGCAGACTGTCAAAATGATGCCTCACTGCAGCTGTAGCATCTCAAGTCTACTGTCATCAGACCTTTCAAAAATATTTGTGCCAGGACGTTCTGTCAACCGAATAAGACAACCTTCAGCTCCTCCTCTCCCTCTGAGACTATGGCTTCCAGTTGACAAACCTTCTCCTCCTGGAAGCTTATCCTACTTTATGAGGGCTCCAGTTATTTCTGAATGCTCAGTGGATGCCTGACTAGCCAATCCATGTCTAGGTGCAATTGTTTATTTTGTTCAAGCCTATAAATCACTTAAAACAAATAAATTAAAAATTATACATAGAAGTCTTTAAATCACTATTAATAGGAGAGCTAGGGGCCAGGTTCTGGTTCAGGGACAATGATGTGGAGAGTTACAGATCAGATTAGGGTTCAGGGACAAAGATGTGGGGAGTTACAGATCAGATTAGGGTTCAGGGACAAAGATGTGGGGAGTTACAGATCAGATTAGGATTTAGGGACAATGATGTGGGGAGTTACAGATCAAATTAGGGTTTAGGGACAATGATGTGGGGAGTTACAGATCAGATTAGGGTTTAGGAGCAGTATATGGAGGAGTTAGAGATCAAGCCTCCACTCTGCACTCAAAGTTGAGTGACATGAATGGGTTATGAAGAACATCTGGAGTATATAACTCTACTCCACACTTGAAGGCCAGTGATGTGGGCAGGTGATGAAGGGTATCCGTGGATGTCAGTCTGTCCCATGTCATTGGGTCCCAGGATTTTATGTCAGTGCAAGGAGGAGGTAAAAGGAGGCACGAGGGCCGGTGAGTTAGCCCACCCAGAGTTCAAGCCAGAGTCAGCATCAGCAGCTAGTCCGGGGGTTGATACTGAAGCTGAATCAGAAGTCTGGAGGTAGAAGCCCAATAAAGTGTGTGTGTATCCGTGTGTGTGTGTGTGTGTGTGTGTGTGTGTGTGTGTGTTAGGTAGGAAAGTAGCTTGTTTTCCTATTGCTGTTTTGTTGCTTGCAGTGTTCTGCCAAGTATTGTGGACATGCTCTGTTGCTGCCCGAAAGTGCGGCAACGGTTGCGGACTGCCCCAGTATATCCTTGACTGCGTTGTCTGTTAACATCGATGATGCATTTCTCTGTTTCAATGTACATGTGATAAATAAATCTGAATCTGAATCAAAATGGTAATGCTGATGTCAAGTCAGGCTGCTGTCAAATTTTCCTAAACTGTTGAATGCTGATCTCCTTTCAGCTCGTATTCACTGAACTTTCCCTTGAGTGTGCATACTGTATATGTCACTTTGGTAGCATTAGACAACTAAGTATCCAAATTCAGGAGGCTGTTTCAGTGGGATTGCTTCATAAACTCAGAAGATATAAAGACTACGCAAAATCCAATCAAGCACTTCATCATTCATCCACCAGGTGGTGCAGCAGACCAAATGAACAGGACATCAAAGTCAACAACCCACACAACCAACTGAACCCACTTGTACAAAAAAGACACAAGAGATTCTGCACATGCAGGTAATCTGGAGCAACACACACAAAATGCTGGAGGAACTCAGTAGGTCAGACAGCATCTATGGCGGGAAATAATGTTTTAGGCCAAGACCCTTCGTCAGGACTGGAAAGAGGGCAGAAGCCAGAATAAAAGGGGAAGGGGGAGCAGGAACTGGCAGATGATAGGAGGGAGGGAGGGAGGAAGGCAGGAAGATGGAACCTATTTCTTCCTTCCCTTTCCTCCATGGTCTACTGTCCTCTCTCAGAGCCCTTTTTCTTCAGCCCTTTCCCTTACCCACATCACCTCCCAGCTTTTGACATCATTCCCACTCAAACCCTGCCCCACTCTCACTTGGATTCACCTCTCCTGCCAGCTCATGTTCTCCCTCCCTCTATCCTTTTATTCTGGCTTCTGCCCTCTTCCATTCCAGTCCCGATGAAAGGGTCCCAGACTGAAAAGTCATTTCCCGTCATAGATGCTGCCTGACCTGGTGAGTTCCTCCCACAATTTGTAAGTGCTAATACAGTTAAAAATAGCTACATTGGCAGACCAGAAATCAGACAAAGGCAAAGACAGGTATTTTTCTGGTCTGAAAGATAGCAATGAAACATACATTTTCCAATCTCTATCCAGTAATTTTCCATGAATGGGACTAACATTCTACTTCATTCCAGATTTATTTACTGGAGTTGGTGTGATTCAGACTTGTGTCTCTGGATTAGTGGTCCTGAACTCTAGCTGCTCAATCCATAGGTTGACCTTCCATGATAACCAACACCTACAAATACAACAAAGGTTTAGCAACAATTACATCCCAGGTGCAACATTAGTTAATTTTGCCTATCTTTGGACCTCCTGATATTCCCTTGGAAGAAACAAAACTGGCATTTGAATAAAAAAGATTTAGTGACCAAAACATCAGCAGTATACCGGACACTCAAGGGTGGCAGGGAAGAGAGGTGTGCGCAGTCACAATTACAACAGAGAAAGTACTCAGGAAGCTGAATAGTCTAAAGGTAGATAAATCTCCCGGACCAGATGGAATGCACCCTCGTGTTCTGAAGGAAGTAGCTGTGGAGATTGCGGCGGCATTAGTGATGATCTTACAAAAGTCGATAGATTCTGGCATGGTTCCGGAGGACTGGAAGATTGCAAATGTCACTCCGCTATTTAAGAAGTGGGCAAGGAGGCAAAAAGGAAATTATAGACCTGTTAGCTTGACATCGGTGGCTGGGAAGTTGTTGGAGTCGATTGTCAGGGATGAGGTTACAGAGTACCTGGAGGCATATGACAAGATAGGCAGAACTCAGCATGGATTCCTTAAAGGAAAATCCTGCCTGACAAACATATTACAATTTTTTTGAGGAAATTACAAGTAGGCTAGACAAGGGAGATGCAGTGGATGTTGTATATTTGGATTTTCAGAAGGCCTTTGACAAGGTGCCACACATGAGGCTACTTAACAAGATAAGGGCCCATGGAATTACGGGAAAGTTACATACGTGGATAGAGCGTTGGCTGATTGGCAGGAAACAGAGAGTGGGAATAAAGGGATCCTATTCTGGTTGGCTGCCGGTTACCAGTGGTGTTCCACAGGGGTCCGTGTTGGGGCCGCTTCTTTTTACATTGTACATCGACAATTTGGATTATGGAATAGATGGCTTTGTGGCTAAGTTTGCTGACGATACAAAGATAGGTGGAGGGGCCGGTAGCGCTGAGGAAACAGACAGTCTGCAGAGAGACTTGGATAGATTGGAAGAATGGGCAAAGAAGTGGCAAATGAAATACAATGTTGGAAAGTGTACGGTTATGCACTTTGGCAGAAGAAATAAAAGGACAGACTATTATTTAAATGGGGAGAGAATTCAAAGTTCTGAGATGCAACGGGACTTGGGAGTCCTCGTACAGGATACCCTTAAGGTTAACCTCCAGGTTGATACGGTGGTGAAGAAGGCGAATGCAATGTTGGCATTCATTTCTAGAGGAATAGAGTATAGGAGCAGGGATGTGATGTTGAGGCTCTATAAGGCGCTGGTGAGACCTCACTTGGAGAACTGTGGGCAGTTTTGGTCTCCTTATTTAAGAAAGGATATGCTGACATTGGAGAGGGTACAGAGAAGATTCACTAGAATGATTCCGGGAATGAGAGGGTTAACATATGAGGAACATTTGATCACTCTTGGACTGTACTCCTTGGAGTTTAGAAGAATGAGGGGGGACCTCATAGAAACATTTTGAATGTTGAAAGGCATGGACAGAGTGGATGTGGCAAAGTTGTTTCCCATGATGAGGGAGTCTAGTACGAGAGGGCATGACTTAAGGATTGAAGGGCACCCAATCAGAACAGAAATGCAAAGAAATTTTTTTAGCCAGAGGGTGGTGAATCTATCTAATTTGTTGCCACGGGCAACGGTGGAGGCCAAGTCATTGGGTGTATTTAAGGCAGAGATTGATAGGTATCTGAGTAGCCAGAGCATCAAAGGTTATGGTGAGAAGGCGGGGGAGTGGGACTAAATGGGAGAATGGATCAGCTCATGATAAAATGGCGGAGCAGACTCGATGGGCCGAATGGTCGACTTTTGCTCCTTTGTCTTATGGTCTTAAACATGAATAAGATCCACATTAAGATTTATTTCAAGGAGCCACATCTACAGAAAATAGCTGCAGGCGTTTTACATAAACTAATATTGATGCTAAATTAACTGGATAGGTTCTGGTTAATGTGATTTTATATTATGTGAAATAAAAATAGTAATTTACAATGAAGCAGTCCAAAATCAGACAAAGCATTGTGCTTATAATGAATGAAATAGGAATTCATTATAAGCACAATGAGTTTTTATATTTTAAGTATAAAAATTGGGTCCAGGTTACTCAGGAGTCATACTTTCCACTGTCCTCTGAGGATGGGTTGAGCAAGCTAAGGCTCTGCTCTTTGAGCGAAGGCGGATGAGAGGTAGCTTGATAGAGGTGTACGAGATGATAAAATGCATAGATTGTGTGGATAGCCAGAGACTTTTCCAAAGTTGGAAATGGCTAATACAAGGGGCACGATTTTAAAGTAACTGGAGGAAATTATGGGAGGGTGGGGATGTTAGAATGTGTGTGTGTTTTTTTTTTTACACAGAGTGTAAGGTGCATGGAATGAACTGTAAGGAGCATTGGTAGTGGCAGATACATTAGGAGCATTTAAGGAACTCTTAGATGATAGAAAAATGAAGAGCTAAGTAGGAGGGAAGGGTTAGATTGATCTGAGAGTTGGTTAAAAGGTTGGTGTGACATTGTGGGCTGAAGGGCCTGTATGATACTATGTTGTGTTCTAATTCATCTTTATGCAAAACAGGGATGAAACTATAAATTCTCTAATTGTAGTAATATTTTTATAAAAAATAATACTCCCCTACAAAGCCAGAATGTTTTAGGCACCACTGTTTTTGTCAACATTCATGCTATCAAGGAGTTTTCAACCAGCAGCAGGAAGATCCGAAGCATGCAAAAAAAAATAAAAACAACTCCTGTTATTAAATATACATTTCCATGTGCTGAACCATTGGTAAATATGGCAAACAATTGGGAACATTGTCCTGCCTATGCCAAAAGCAATAGGAAGGTGTACTTGGCTGGCTACCACAAAGGCAAAGCAAGAATGATCAAGGTTCCTAGCCAAATCAAGAAAGGATGCTGAAAAAAATTACAGCAAGTCATAAACACAAGAGATTCTGCAGATGTCACAAATCCAGAGAACACACACAAAATGCTGGATGAACTCAACATCAGGCAGCATCAATGAACAGGAATGAAGAGTTGATGTTTTGGGCTGAGACTCTTCATCAGGACTAGAAAGGAAGGGGGGGAAGCAAGAAGGCAGTGGGGGAGGGGATGGAGTATATGCTGGAGGTGATAGGTGAAGCTAGGTGAGGGGGAGGTGTGTGGGTGGGGAGGAGGGGGGGATGAAGCGAGAATCTGGGAGATGATAAGTGGAAAAGGAAAAGTGATGGAGGAGGAATCTGGTAGGAGAGAAGAGTAAACCATGGGAGAAAGGGAAAGAGCAGAGACACCAGAGAGAGGTCTTAGGCAGATGTGGAGAGAGAAGGAGAGCCCAAATGGTAAATGGAAAAGGAGAGAAGTTGGAGCATGGCACAATTACTGGAAATTGGAGAAATCAGTTTGTAGGCTACCCAGACAGAATATATTTTACCTCCTCTTCATATAAAACTGGGACTTATAAAAAGTTTTTTGAAAGCGATGAACAAGGAAGGTAAAGGATTTTGATATGAGATAGATGTTTCCCAGAATAACTGTTGGTCTACAAATCAAACAGGTCATCAATGACAGGCAATTCGAAGAACTTCTAGTGGGACTGGAGAAAATCGTATGGAAGGCATTCAAGGATGTTGTTGAAAATTTTCTTGGCAACTATAGAGCACCAAAGTACATGCAGCTGGTTGACAACATGCTTCAAGCACACAAAACCATGAAGTGCAACTTGTCACTAAAGATCCATTTTCTGCATGACCATTTATACATTTTCTCTGCAAATCTTAGCACTGTCAGTGACAAGCATGGTGAAACGTTTCACCAGGACATTGTGGTCATGGAGTAATGTATCAGGGCAACTGGAATCAATCAATGCTTGCTGATTATTGTTGGACACTTAACCGAGAAGCCTCAGACACAAAGTACTAATGAAAATCATCAAAATATTTTAGCTTAGTTGAACCATTGCAAAGCTTTAGCATTGTTATGCAATTAAATGCATTATATTTTAAAAAAAGTTAATTTTTTGTTTCTTCAAATTCCTACCCAATACAAGTAGTCTTAAATTATATTTGTGTTCAGTTTCAAGAGGTCTATCATAACTACTAAAAGTTTCTGAGAAAGCACCATTTTCAAAAAAAAAATTGCTGCCCAATGTAATGAGAGAGGTCACAGGAGAATGGTCAAACTGGTTCAAGCTGACAGGAAGGTGACAGTAACTCAAATAACCACATTTTATAACAATTGTGTGCAGAACAGATTTTCTGAATGCACATGGCAAACCTTGAAGTGGATGGTCTACAGCAGCAAAAAGTACCTAATAAAGTGGCCACTGAATGAATTTTGTCTGATCAAGCTGATTGATGTGAACAATGGAAAATAGCAATTTTACAAAGCTTCTTTGGAAATATGATCCCTTCAGCAGATCAGATTTACAATAAAAAAAAATCTCTTTTGGTGAGCTTAGTTCTCATTTTCAAGTCTCCAGAAACCTGTCACTATGATGATTGAAATTGCAAAATCACTAAGTCACCATGTGTACTAAAGCAGGAGTGAGATTCAACATTCTGTGTGGAAGATGCATCACAGGTGACCCTCACTAGATAACATCAGCCCAGAAAAAAATCATTTGACTAGTGAAAACTGCATTATTCATTAGTCACTCCACAACTTGACAAACATTTAGAGTTAATTCATATCAGAACAATGCTATTCAGTATACCTTTATATTTATCTTGTTAGTAGATGCACACATATCAATGGCTACGAAAACCTATAGATATTAGTCATAGATCCCATGTGAAATATACAATTGGCAAAATCACTGTATCAAAAGTTTGACATCACAGTTAAAGACCACGTACACAACGTAGAAAACCTGAACCTGATTCTCTTGCAGGCTGTTGACCTGAATTTTGCCTCCACAGATGCTGCTTAACCCATTGGGTTCTTCAAAGTACCATTTTATTTTTGTTGAAGTGGAAAGCCATTCATGAAGATCACAGCTGATTCCATGGCTTGAGTTCTCCCTGCTGATGAATCCCCAGATCTCTTGGTTCTTTTAGTTTTCAAAAATCGATTGAGCTCAGCCTCAATGACTGTGCATCCACTGTCTTCTTGGGAGATTGAAGGAAATCCCCAACCTTTTGCATAATGAGCATCAAATTATCTTCGGTAGGAACTCAGGGAGTTGAGCAGCGTCTGTAGGAAATCAAGTCATCACTTTTTATTGTCATTTCAACCATAACTGCTGGTACAGTACACAGTAAAAACGAGACAATGTTTTTCAGGACCATGGTGCTACATGAAACAATACAATAACTACACTGAACTACATAAAACACCACAAAAACTACACCAGACTACAGACCTACCCAGGACTGCGTAAAGTGCACGAAACAGTGCAGGCATTACAATAAATAATAAGACACAGTAGAGTGCAGTAGGTTGGTGTCAGTCTAGGTTCTGGGTATTGAGGAGTCTGATGGCTTGGGAGAAGTAACTGTTACATAGTCTGGTCATGAGGAGTTGTTGACTATTTCAGGTCCAAACTCAGCATCAATCCTGGTGGGCTGAGTTCCTCCAGAAGACTTTTGTTGCTCCAGATTCCAGTATCTACAGTCTCTTGTATTCTCTTTTCATGAAGAGGTCCTTCTTCATCTCCTCTCTTTAACATAAAGCCAGAATACTTCTAGTATAGATTTGTTCTTGGGGCATCACTTCTATCAAGTATGTTTTATTATGCTATTACTTTCAATTTTCAAGTTTACTTGTCCCATGTACATTGAAACATAAACATAGTGAAATGCATTGTTTGCATTAACAGCAAACACACCTGAGGGTGTGCTGGAGACAGTCCACAAATGTCGTCGCACATTCTGGTGCAAACACAGTGTGTGAACAATGCTTGACACAAGCAACAAACAGCAGAATCAAGCCCCATTCTTCTCTCCCACTCAAGTACATACATAGTTTTTAAGCTCCAGGACAGGCCTCCAGCTCCAGCAGATACAGATTTGGGCATGCAGGATTTCGACCTCTGCAGCAGTCTCAGAGATTCGCAGACTCTGCTCCAGACAACTGACTTCAACTTTTGAGCTTCAGATTTGTTGTCAGGCCTTGATTCTCAGCATTAATCCCAGGGCACGCTAATCACCGAACACCAGGCCTCAAAATCCCGAAATATCAATGGCAGGAACCCAAGCGCTAGTCTTAGAACTCCTTGCACATTCTTGCAGGCTGTGGCAAGTTAGTATTTTCCAAATTGGGACAGTTTTATGAATGATACTTGTAGTTATCATTTCACCCATCTGATTCATAGGCAGCTAATCTCCATCTTCAGCAATGCCTAAACCCATTCTGCCTACAAAGGTCTACCTTCACATTTTTGCTTTATATTACACCATACAGCTAACAAGCACTGTGATAAAGAGACCCTGGGAGAATAAATAATTCTGCAATTCTGTAACTGGGAGTCAGGTCAGTACTAGGCTGGTCTTGCCTCTTCTCTGTTTCTAGAAGAAACTGTCACCGAGGGGCCAAAGACAGAACCAAACTGGTTCAGTCACTCTGCGGAAACCAGAAACGTTTTTCAAAGGACTATTCTTGCAGATGCCGTTCTCAAACCATCCAAACCCACTGATTTTGAGCAAATATCTCCTGTAGTTAAACACTGGGAACACTAAAGACACTGTCTTCCATTCCTTGCCACTGAATCTTGCTTTTATTGCATCTTCCACCCCTGAACATGACACCTCACCTGACTAATGTGAGCTATCAGTCCTACATCCGTTCAACAGTCAAATTCCAGTACACACCACTTCATACCTACTCCTACTTTAGCTCTTCAGTTGCTGAAACACTCCTCCTTGCCTGTAGTCACCCCAAATTCCACTTTCTAAATGCCTTGCTCTACTGTCTTTCCATCTTCCACTCTCTTCCAAGCTTAAGTCTATTCAGAGATTTACGTTGCATCATCTCTTGTACCACTCACCCATATTGCCAATTTGCTTCTGCTTACACTGTCATACCACCATTTCAAATTGCACTGCTGTTATTTTCAAATTAGTCTAGGGTTCTTAAGCCTCCTTCAGTCCAAGGACATCTGGAAATCCACTTCCAACCTCTTGTACGTTATCAGCTGTCATTCCAAGCTACTTCAACTGTAGACATACTGGAACTCCCTCCTTAAATCTCTGCTCAGCATTTTCTTTAACTGTTTGTTATGAAGTATTCTTTTCCTCTTTAATTTTTTAAATGAAGCTTGCTGTAACTTAGTTTCTAAATGTCCAGTAAACTTTTATTAAATGAGTCTGGGCTGTAAGTAATTCCAGTTTTTTTTGCACAGATAAAGGGAATAACCTCTCCAAACTCAATCTTATTTCCCCATTGTGGAGGTCTGCGTTTAATGTGATTAGTCTACTGTGCCTCAGTTGAGAGCACTCAGACCTCATTAGTCTTAATGAAAACAGATAAATTCTGCAATATTCATCATGACAGACCTCATCTGTGGGAACAGTCATCATTTCAGATTGACACCCTTCATCAGAGCTGGAAAAAGAGATATTGTCTGTCCTGAAACATAGTTTGTTTCCCTTCCCACAGTTGTGGCCTGATCTGCTTCCAGCTTGTTCTTATTGGTCTAACATTTTCTTGATGTTTAACCATGACAAAATTTTTCCTTCGACACTAACTCTGAAAAGTAGCCTCAGAAATCATGTCATCACTAAATTGTATGTACTGTATCAAATTGGCTTTTGTTTAAAATTGGAATCATTTTATGTTCAAGTTTTATAAGCTGCCAAAATTAATCCAAAGCCATTTAGCTGTAGCCCAGTGATTGCTCTTTTACTTCAACTGTTTGACAAGAATCCCCATTTGCTGTGTAACATTTTGCCATGATTTTGTGGTGACAATTGACAAATAAATTTGCTACATTGCAACATGGATTTAAAAGTAAATGAAAAAGGGTTGGAGAATATACTTTTCACAGGCAAAACATTTAACTGGAATACACCAAAATTCAGTTAGAGTAAAGCTTATTCAAATACTCTCTTCCAAAAAAGATGCTGAAATTTCTGTTTTAAGGATTGTGGTATGAACCTGAAACTGGCTGCACATTTGCAGGGGGACTGCCAGTCAGAAACTGCTTCCTGCACTGAACTGAAATATATATTTTTGCGTTGAAAATGTACACCTAAATGAAGCCAATCAAAGCACCTAATTTGCCTGTGCTTGGTCTGACTGGATGTGTCTTATCTCACGCATGATCCTCTGATATCAGATGTATAATTTTGGTTTTTTTGTAGATGATAATGAACACTAGTGCTCAATATTTTGCTACTCGAGATTGACAAAAATCAAACTGAGTAGTGATAATTCTGTAATAAATTTAGCTGATATACAAAACATTTTCAACAGCTGATAAATTCCACTAATACAATGAAAGCTCACTGATTTTTTAAGTAGCTAAGCAAAAGACTGTTTAAAATCAAGTGCTATAAGCAAATAATATTTTCAGTGATGGTCGTATATTTCTAAATTAGAGAACCTGCTATTGATGGATGTACCTTCTTGTTTGCTGTCAATTCTGAACTGATGAAAAATAACCTTCAGAAGAGATCACTTGCTATGAACATTTCTGGATATTTTTGAATGCGACGTCAGGAATATAGTGGAAAACAAGATGACAAAGTACGGTTCCAAAACACTGAATATAGTTTATTACAAGAGATTGTTATTTAAAATGTAGCCAAAAAGTCCTGTTAATTATCTCCCCTCCTTCAGCTGTTGAATTAATCCTTATCAGTATTGACAGAAGAACAGAATAACAAGGACAATGAATATACTGTGAGGGTTCCCAAAGTTCACTGAAAGTAGCACAGTAATAGGAAACAGGAGCAGAGCTCCGGTACAAAGGGAAAGTAGAAAACAAAAGCAGAAAATGAAGAGAGAATGTGTGGGTGGGAAGGGTCCTTTATGTTGGCTGCTTTCCCAAAGGCAGCAGGAAATGTAGACAGAGTTAATGGAGGGGAAAATGGTTCATGTATTGGACTGAGCTGTTTTCAGAACTCATAATTTCTTGTGGTCTTGGAACACAGCAGAGAAATTAAGAAAATATAAGAAAGGTACTGCAAACCTATCAGTTCCTAAAATTAAACAAAGTCTAGTGGTTGAGGAAGAAGTATGGAGGGAAATATAAAATGGCTGTGCAAGGTCAAAGACATGGAATACAGCATGCAAAGGTCCGAGGCCAAAAATATAGAAATATAATGTCCCTTAAACGATAAGAGATTGAAAGGTGTTGATGCTAAGAGACTCGAGTGTTTTTATATGGTAGATTATAGGTCCACCAAGCAATTTGGAAGAAATATATTGCAAGAGAATTTGAATAAAACAGCAGGGTTTGTTAAAAGTGATTAAGCAGTCAAGGTCTATACTCCTGAGTTCATAAGAATTTTAGACACTCATTGAAATGTACAAAATTCTACATAGAAGCCAATAATTCCCTTAGCAGGGATGTCTAAATCCACTAATTGCAGTCTTAATACAAATGAGGATGGCTTGACGGAATAAATGTCTTTCAATAAAAGGCCATGAACTTTTCAATTTCACAATCAAAAGAGAGTATACTGAGGGAAATAAGCAACTCTCATTCTTACACTACATTTAGTTCTGAATCACTTCGACAAGAATACATAGGTCAGAATACTATTGATTCATTACAGCTAAGCCTTCAACACTATTATTCCAAATAAGCTTTTCTCCAAACTCTTGGACTTAGCCTTCAAGTCCCTCTCTGCAACCAGCTTCTAAACTTTCTAACTGGCAGATGTCAATCGATTAGAATTGGCCGTAACATTTCAGTCACCTTGATGCTCCCAGCTTTGTTTACTCGATCTCAGTCTATTGTGTGGCTGGATAAAGCATCAACTCTATGTTTAAGTCAGCCAGCTGGCTGTGCAGTGGCATCTGCACTGGAGTAAAGTGGTCCAGGGTTCAAATCTGGCCAGCTCCTTGCACGCATTCCATCTGTGCTGGGTTGAGCGTTGAGCTAGCAACTTGGCCTTGTTAAAAAAGACAAAAAGTGCTAAAGAAACAACAATGTTGCCGTGTGATGCAGAAAGGAACAACTCTTTAAGTCACTAATAATACCAATGTTATAGACCAGCAGAACAACAAGACTGAGTACAGAAAAAAGATAGCAAATCTTGTGCCGTGGTCTCAGAACAACAATCTAGCCCTTCATGTAATCAAGACAAAAGAGCTGGTTATTGACCCACAAATGCAGGGACGTGAACACTACAGAGCTGCTGTGGAGGTAGTCAACAGCTTCAAGTTTCTAGTGATCCCTATCATCAGCAAAGTTACTTTATCCCTCCATACTGATGTGATGGTGAAGTGCAACAGTGTGTGTACTATCTTAGTGAAAATGGATCTAGTGCTTTCCCTGCGTATATCACAAATAAATTCTTCTTGGGCTTCCAGCCAGGTACAGGTATTGATTATAACCAACATTTTGATGACAAACTCTGCCATCTTCTTCAGGGATATTATCATACTAAGGAACCATTCAATAGTCTCATAACAGCAGGGTAGAAGCTGACCTTGGCCAGGTGGTGGTACGTCTTGAGGATTTTTTATCTTCTATCCATCACATGTAAAGCCCTCCCCAACACTGAGCACATTCACATGGAGTACTGTCACAGGAGAGTAGCATCCATCATCATGGACCCTACCATCCAAGCCATACTTTCTTCTCGCCATTGCCATCAGGTACAAGGTACAGGAGCCTCAGGGGCCACACCACCAGGTTCAGGAACAGTTATTACTCCTCAATCATCAGGTTCGTGAACCACAGGGGGTAACTTCACCAAGCTGCTCCCATAACCTATGGATTCACTTTCAAAGACTTCTTCATCTCATGTTCTTGATATTCATTGCTTATTTATTTATTATTCCTTTTTTTCTTTCTTTTTGTATTTACACAGTTTGTTGTCTTTTGTAAATTTGTTGTTCGTCCATCCTGTTGGGTGCAGACTTTCATTGTGTTTCTTGTACTTAGTGTTAATGCCCACAAGAAAATGAATCTCAGGGTTGTATATGGTGACATACTGTAAATACACTTTGACAATAAATTTATTTTGAGCTTTGATGACTTAGGAGCATAAGTGAGCTTTCTTAGCCGTGGCATCTATGTGGCTGTACCAGAACAGGCTATTGATGTTCACCCCCTAGAACTTGAAGTTCTCAACCCTGTCAACCTCTACACCACTGATTATAGACAGGAGCACAAGCACTGCCACCTTTCCTGAAGACAATAACCAACTCTTTTGTCTTGCTGACATTGAGGAGAAAGATGTTGTGTATGTCATCATGCTAGTATGTTCTCCATCTCCTTCTGTACTCCGACTCATCGTAATTTGAGACACGGCCCACTACAGTGGTATCACCTGCAAACTTGTAGAGAGTGTTAAAGGAGCATCTGGCCACACAGTCAGGAGTGTATAGTTAGAAGAGTAGGGGGCTGAGGATGCAACTTTGTGGAGCTGCAGTGTTTAGAATAATCAAGGCTGAGATATTGCTGCCTATCCTTACTGATTGCGATTTTTTGGTCACGAAGTCGAGGATCCAGTTGCAGAGGGAGTTATTGAGTCCTAGGCCTCAGAGTTGGTGATGAGTTTGCCTGGAATTATAAGACTGAAGGTGGAGCTGTAATCAATAAGCAATAGTCCAGCTTGACTATAAGGATTCTCTCAGAACTTCTACAGATATACTGTGTACATGACAACTGAATATGGGTTTGTGCAGGAATGGCACTAAGGTAAAAGGCTGCAGCAGACACAATGGCCAAACTGATCTTCATGCTTCAGTTCCAGAAGTTCTGGTGTATCACTGAACAAGCTGGATGAGTTCTATAGAACACTGCTTTGAGAAATGTTTACAGCATGTAGTAAGAAAACCAGTAAGAGGCTTAACCTTGAAAATGAAAAATAAAAAGCTATTAAGTCCAAAATTTAAAAAGTGCTAAGTGTTGGGAACATTCAGCAAGTCAGGTGGCAGGGATGGACAAACAGAGCTAATGCCTCAAGTAGACTCTATTCAGAAGTTGGAAATATTAGAAATCAAACATATTTTGAAGAGGAGGGGTAGAGGTGGAGAAAACTATTTGATAGGGTAGAGGTAGAGATTAAATGACATAAATATTGCTGGCTGAGGGAGGTGGTGAAGGCTTGTTAATTACAGATGATCTGTCAATAGGAGTTGCAAATAAATGAACAAAGAGATCAAATAAAGCTGGTTTTTCTGCCTTCACTGTTCCCATTCATAAAAAGTAGAAAAATACAGCACAGGATTAGAGCCTACAGCCCATGATATCCGCACCAAACTTGATGACAAATTACCCTAAATCTCTTCTGTCTGCATTAGATCCAAAACCCTCCATTCCCTGCATATACATGTATCTGTTGAAAACCTCTTACATGTTGCTATCAGATCTGCCTCCATCGCTACCCCGGCATGTGTAAATTCATCTCCTGTTGGCAGATTATCTGCCATTAACAAGCATTCACGTGCTCTCACGGCTGGCAACACTACCAGGGTGGGTGGTAGTCCTCTCCTACTTTGTAGCCTATAAACTACTAAGCACTGTAAGCTTTTCTCTGAAGCAACACACATCAAAGTTGCTGGTGAACGCAGCAGGCCAGGCAGCATCTCTAGGAAGAGGTACAGTCGACGTTTCAGGCCGAGAGGTTGCTTGAATTTCCAGTATCTGCAGAATTCCTGTTGTAAGCTTTTCTCTGATTTCAGATTTTTAGAAACTACAGTGGTGGAATATTCTCCACTAATCCAACTGTGAATCTGCAAAGGAATTCAATGCCATCAGGACAGAGCAGTCTGCAGGATCAGCTTTCCATTCACCATCTTAGATTTCCACCTCCCCTGCCAATGTCGCCTCAGGACTGCAGTGTGTGATCTCTACAGAATGCAGAGCAGAACTTCAGAAAGATTTGGTCACCAATACCTTTCTCCTAAAAAGGTAAAGGCAGCAGGGCCTGAGAAACAGTGCATCTAACCAACTATCTCAACATAAAACATCATTCTTTTATCATTACTAGGTTAAAATCATGGTGCTTCCTACCTCGTGATAATCTTCCAGGGTTCAAGATCAAAGCTTAACATATCTACCCAAAGTTAATTCGGGATGGACAAAAAATGCCTATCCTGCCAAATGAAGAACCTTACTTCTTGTTATAATTTTTTGATGTGCTGTGTTCCCATTTATCACATGCTCACATTTCATATTTAGTTTTGCTATGACAATGTGTTATAGTGTAGTGCAGTTTCTGGTTGGTTTCTGCAGAGTAAGCTTTTGAAGTCTCTCTCACTATTCTTCCACCATCTTGTGTAACGATGTGTTAAAAAGCTCATTTTAAGTCTTAGCCAGTTTGCTGGGTTTAATTTACTTGCACTGGGATTTTTTTTGTGTGCCTTCTTTGTTCTACATATGAAAACTAAGACAATTCTCAGAAAACTATTCTGAAAACTGAGCCACTGTCTATTGACAGCAAAAATCCTCTCCATTACTTTTCTGGTTTTAACTGGTTTTCTCATTTCCTTGCATATGAATGCCACAGAGAGTTAGAGATACACAGCACAGAAACAGGCCCTTCGGCCCAATTCCATGTTGACAATTGTACAAATCCAGACTGGGCCCATTTACCTGCATTGCTCTATAGTCTTCTATGACTTGTTTTTTTTCAGCGCTAAGTAGATGCTTTTGAAATGCTGCAACAGGACTGGCCTCTACCACCATCTCAGGCAGCGAATTCCAGATTCTAACCACTCTCTGAGCAAAATAATTAGATTCCTAAATGTTTTTTTGTCCATATTGGTATCTGGGCAATGAACAATTACAGCTAAGCCTGTACATTCTTCACCCAACAACTCCATACAAAGAATGCAATCAGAAGAGCATACAAGTCCTTATCAAACAATTCCTTAAGGTTTCCCTCTTTCAAAACAAGATCTGGGATCAAATTTTGAACACACTCTGTATGATTCACCTAAAAGGCAAACTGAATGAGCCATCTGTCAAGAAGGGGAGCACCAAAATATTTTTTAAACATTCTGGTTTTTAACACAGCATCATACAGGAAAACGAGAAGTGCCGAAACAGTGTGCAAGTGCCACCTTACAAGGCTACTTAAAAGTTTAGGAGCTCTTGGTTGGTCAATTCAAGAGCTATAAAAAAAGTCTACTGTACTCGACTAGAACAACAAACTACAAGAATGACTATTTAGGTAGTTAAATCAGCACTGTTATCAAAAAAAAGGGACATTTGCATCAAAACGAAACTACTATATAATGTAAAAAATACTAAACCTCTTGCAGCTAAGAACTGTTAATACTTCGGGCAGATAAAAACTGAGACAATTGCACAATCCATTCAGAAGCAATAAATGACAAGTTATTTGAGGTAATGCTTTGCTTTAACCATATTTTATTCAGAACTAGCTTTAATTATTTGCACCCTGATAAATAAATTTAGAACACTTTCTACTGATATGAAAGTGGGCAGTTAGAATACAACATCTCCCAATGTACTGCAGATCAATTTTTTACCCAACAAGGTTGTAAATAGCTCTGTACTGCCAATGTCAATCTGTCAGCGTCAGCAGATCAATACATAAATATGTTGTAAATCATGGCACATGAAGAGAAAAAGGAGGCAGGCAAATCAAAGTAGTATTTGTCAACTGTGGGTCATCATGCAGCCAATATAAGTTGATCCTTTTTTTTTTAATGCATTTTATGCACACCTTCAGGATACAGATAAAAATCAAGAAAAGTAATTGCACAGAGCTGCACAGATGCTTCGCAGACACAGTGCAGCTATGCTTGAGGAGGTATCACTGGCAGTATGAGTCAATAAATTGAGAAGACCATTCTGTTAATTGCTTCCTTGAGTACAATATTGCAGAAGGGCAAATTCACATTCACTGGAGTTCGACTTTAGGTTATTATAAATTGCACTTTGTTTTGCCAACCACAGTTCCTACATCCTGTACAGTTGTGGGACCTTGTCACATTGACCTGTTTCTTAATTAGGATAAGTTGAGTATTAGGAAATTCTTCTCTGCAATCATTCTTTTATCTGCATAAAAAAAGAAATTGTTGTTAGTAGGTTACTAAACAATACAAAGAATGGAAACATTTCATGCTAATTCACTGAACTAAAAAAGTTGGATTACTTATTAATTTCTTTTAAAAGCACGAAAATTGACTTTTCACTCTATAGAACCATATCAAATAAGAATCTTTTATCAGGCAAAAATGTGTATATATAATATATAAATATAAATACAGCTTACTGCTGAAGCTCATAGGATATAATCTCAACAACTGTTGTATTTCTCCAGGTCAGAAAATAGAAGAAAATATTAACACAAGTCTATCCTAAAACATGTCAAATTAAGTTTTATGTAGGACAAGCATTCAAAAAATCTCAGAAATAAAAAAAATCAGATGATTTTAAACTTAATGGAAAAACAAGATTCTGCTGAGGCTAGTACAACATAAACAAGAGAAAATCTGCAGATGCTGGAAATCCAAGCAACACTCACAAGATGCTGGAGGAACTCAGCAGGCCAGGCAGCATCTATGGAAAAAAGTAGAGTTGATGTTTCGGCCCGAGAGGGCCGAGGTTGCATAGATGCTGCCTGGCCTGCTAAGCTCCTCCAGCATCTTGTGTGGGAGGATAATAAGTCTATGTTCAGTGGGTAAAATGTAATGCATTAATTAACATCGGCTTACAGATATTCAACCCAGGGCTTTATTTGTTAAAATGAACATCAACAGTTCTGAATCCTGTTATTACTATGACTATCTTACAGAAAACAGATTCTCAATTGATCAATTTGGAGTTCGATACTTTCTGTTAGGCTGCCTAAACATAGCAAAGAGATGCAAGAATTTCATGTATTAAGCTACATTCTATTCAGGCATAGGTACCCAAAAGAAAAAGGCAGCATGCTATGATGCCCCTCAGGCACTTCTTTGCAAACAAAATGGGAAATTTCCACAGCTATGAGGAGCTGAGTCAATTAGACTCTTAAAAGAAGCATTTCTTAGGATGAGCAACACACATCAAAGTTGCTGGTGAACGCAGCAGGCCAGGCGGTATCTCTAGGAAGAGGTGCAGTCGACTTTCAGGCCAAGACCCTTCGTCAGGACGTCAGGACGAAGGGTCTTGGCCTGAAACGTCGACTGTACCTCTTCCTAGAGATGCTGCCTGGCCTGCTGCGTTCACCAGCAACTTTGATGTGTGTTGCTTGAATTTCCAGCATCTGCAGAATTCCTGTTGTTTGCATTTCTTAGGATGAGCTTGAATTGTAAGATTTAGAAAAAGAAACCATATTCTTAAGTTTCAATTAACAGTTACCTCAGTGACCACGCCTGCTGCTATGGTGGAGCCACCATAACGTAACATAAAACGACCCAACTCTTTAAAGTCTTTGTAGAGTTCCAAAGAAACAGGTCTCTGGGCCTGTAGCTCGATCAGAGCATTCTGCCCTTTAGACAGACATCTGAAAAATATAATCAAAATGTGAAAACAGTAAGAAATCAGAAATAAGATTTTTTTTTTGAAATTTCTTGAAATTGAATCATAATTCAAGAAATAATATGAGCCAAAACATTTTAAAGGCATAATCACCAGATCACTGAGCATTCTGGCAATAAACTGGCAACCAATATTATATCAAGAGTTTTAAGACTTCGGAAATTATTTTCCTCCAACATCTCAAAAGACAATCCTTCTTGTTCTTGACAATTTACCCCAAATCTTTGCCATTGCATGTTTGCAGTCAAAGCTAATGTATCGAGGGCGCACGGGAACAAGGGTGCTTTGGTAAGCTGCAAACTTAACTAATATTTTATGAACCAAGGGAGGTATACACTGCACACGCATAAGCAAAATCAATTTGCTCAGTTTATTTGCAATTTATGCTCTTAATTTGATGGCTTCATTAGAGTTTAAAACAGAATACATGTGAAAATACCACACAAAGGATGAAAAAGAGTGTTTCTCAAAACTCAAATCTGTTTTAATGAAAGATGAACCTTATGTCCTAGTGATATATAGAGGGATTCAAACTCATGAGGTGGATGATCAGTCTTTTTCTAAGAGTAGGGGTATCTAAAACTGGAGGAATTAGATTTCAGATGAGAGAGAGAGACACATGGAAGATTTAAAAGAGACCCAAAAGGCACCACATAGAGTAGTGGATATAGAATCATACAAAAGTACAGCAGAAACAGGCCCTTCAGCTCATCTAGCCCATGGCAAGCCATTTAAACTGCCTACTCCCTTCGAACTGCACCAAACCATAGCCCTCCGTACCCCTACCAATGTTTTAAACATTGAAACTGAGCTCACATGCACTATTTGCATTGGTAGCTTGTTCCATACTCTCACGACCCTCTGAGTGAAGAAGTTTCCCCTTGTTTCCCTTAAACTTTTCACCTTTCACCCTTAACCCATGACATCAAGTTGTAGTCACACCCAACCTCATTAGAAAAAGCCTGCTTGCATTTACCCTATCTACACCCCTCATAATTTGGTATACCTCTATCAAATCATCTCTCAATCTTCTATGTTCCAAAAAATAAAGTCCTAACCTATTCAATCTTTCCATTTCACTCAGGTCCTCCAGATCTGGCAACATCCTTGTGAATCTTCTCAGTAGTCTTTCAACCTTATTTACATCTTTCCTGTAAGTAGGTGATCAAAATTGCAAACAAAACTCCAATTAGGCCTCACCAATGTCTTATACAACTTCAATATGACATCCCATCACCTGTACTTAGTACTTTGATTTAGGAAAGGCCTCATGCCAAAAGCTTTCTTCACAA
This sequence comes from Mobula birostris, assembly GCF_030028105.1. Taxonomy (NCBI): domain Eukaryota; kingdom Metazoa; phylum Chordata; class Chondrichthyes; order Myliobatiformes; family Myliobatidae; genus Mobula; species Mobula birostris. Next base: position 139,631,310 of record NC_092371.1, on the reverse strand, counting down.
CCCTTTCAACCTGTGATGACACTTTCCATGAATTATGGAGCTGCATTGTCAGATCCCTTTGTTCTACCATACTCCTCAGTGCCCTACCATTCACTGTGTAAGACCTACCGTGGTTGGTCCTACCAAAGTGCAACACTTTTTTTCCATTTTTCCAGCTGGTCCAGATCCCACTGCAACCACAATAGCCTTCCTCACTGTCCACTACACCCTCAATCTTGGTGTCATCCGCAAATTTACTGATCCAGTTAAGCACATTATCATCCAGATCATTGACATAGACCACAAACACAACAGATCCAGCACCAATCCCTGCTGCACTCCACTAATCAAAGCCTCCAGTCTGAAAAGCAATCATCTACTACCATTCTCTGGCTTCTCCCACAAGGTCAACGTCTAATCCAATTTACTACCTCATCTTGAATGCCAAGTGACTGAACCTTCTTGACCAACGACCCATAGGGAACCTTGTCAAATGTCTTGCTAAAATTCATGTACACAACACCCACTGCCTTGCTTGCATCAATTTTCCAAGTAACTTCTTCAAAAAAATGCATAAGATTGGTTAGACACCAACTACCATGCACAAAGTCATGCTGACTATCCCTAATCAGTCCATGTCTATCCAAATAGTCATATATCTGGTCCCTTAGAATACCTTCCAATAATTTTCCCACTACTGATGTCAGGCTCACTGGCCTATAATTTTTGGAGTTTATTGTTAGAGCCTTTCTTAAACAGAAAAACAACATTGGCTATTCTCCAATCATCCAGAACCTCACTTGTCGCTAAGGATGACTTAAATACCTCTGCTAGGGCTCTGGCTATTTCTGCACTTAACTTCCACAGGGTCTGAAGGAACACCTTGTCAGGCCCTAGGGATTTATTCATCGTAATTTGCCTCAAGACAGCAAACATATGGAATGAGATGCCAGAGCTGTATAAGTGGGTACAATTACATGGTTTGAAAAACCTTCGAACAAATGGATGTAAAATGCTTAGAGGAATATGGGCCTAATGCAGAGAAATGGAGCTAGTTCAGACAGACAACTAAGTCCACATGGACAAATTTGGATGAAGGGTCTGTTTTTCATGCTGAATAACTCTATAATTCTATATGTGACATGAGCTGAGTGGTAAAAAATATCTCTATTTGCTGTACAATGAATATCCTGCCAGTTTTATAACCAGTGTTCATGCTTCTGCTGCCTTGCGGCTATACTCACTTATGTGGAAGGCTTCGGGGGTAAACCCAGAGGAAAACTCCAGAGCTGGAGTCACTAAGGCAGTCCTACATTGAGATCAATGACAACTGGCAACCACTACGACGCTGCTGGTGCCAAATTGTATCAGTCTCTGCTGTTTCTATGGATTCATCAGCTGTGTGGAGAGGGAGAGCCTACTGCATGGGAAACAGCTCGCTTTCCACGTTATACTGCCTTGCATATCATTTCGACAGCTGGCACACAACATCCCTGGTTGACCCTGACCAGTGGAGGGTCTCAGAGACAGTAAGTGTGGTAGTACAGGCATATCATATTTCTTGCACTTTCCTCATTCTACCACCATCAATAAACTTGCAAAATTAACATTATAGAAGAAGAGCCAAGTTGCCCTTCGTTAATGATAAATATGAATGTAGTTCTTGGCGGGTGGTTACATTTACCCCTGCACACTTGGATCCAATAAGGTCAATGGATCTATAATGTGTGGAGGCAAGTACGGCAGCTGGCAGATATCAGTTGCATGGTTAGGGCCAGCAATTTCTTTCCTAAAGATATTGTTAGCAAATTATTATAATGACTATTATTTTTTTAATCCAAATAACATCAATCCCTAAATAATTAGTTCACCTGGCTGAACAGATCTAAAAATAAAATGGTAGAGATATTCAGCCAGTCAGCCAGCATCTGTGGACAGAGAAACAGATGATGTTATGACCAAGATATGATCAGGATGTTATGATTATAGAACCAAGAAAGGTTAGCAATCGAACATATTTTACATTACAGAGAAAAGGGAAGGGTGGAAAGAACACATGGGGTATCTGTGTTCAGGCTGGAAAATGAATGTAGTGTATTCTTGAAGAGTGAAACAAGATGACTGACAACAAAAAAAGAGATAGAAAGGCAATGCTGAAACTATGAGAGGCAGGGTGGAATACTTGCTCCTGTTTGTATCAATGGTACTGAGGAGGTGATATTGAGAGCTTCAAGCTCCTGGGTGCAAATAGCACCAACTTGTCCTGGTCCAGCCACATGGACACTATAGACAAGAAGACAGATTCATGCCTCTACATCCTCAAAGGGCTAAGGAAATTCAGCATGATCTTGATGACTCTTATTAATTTTCTTTTACAGATGCACTATACAAAGCATCCTCCCAGATGCATCACAACTTGGTCTGCCCACTGCTCTGTTTAATACCAGGAGAAACTTTGAGAGCTGTGAGCACAGCCTAGTCCATCACAGCAGCCTGCCCTCCACTGATTCTGACTACATTTACTGTTGCTTCAGGAAATCAGCCAATATAATCAGGGACCCCTCCCACCCTGGTCATATTATCTTCTCCCTTTTCTGTTGACCAGAAGATACAAAAGCTTGAAAGCACATACTAATATACTCAAAGACATCTTCTATCTGTTGTTTTCTGACCTTTGAATGGGCCTCTCATATGCTAAGCATGAAGTCTTGATCTCCCAATCACCTTATCATGGCCCTCGCACTTTATTTGTTTACCTCCACTGCATATTCTCTGTAGTTGTAGTACTACATTCTACATTCTGTTTCCCTTTGTACTGCCTCAATGTACTTGAGTATGGCATCATCTGACTAGGTGACATGCAAAGAAAAGCTTTTCACTGTAACTTGGTACATGTGACAATAACAAAACAATATCAGCACCAAATCACTGCTTCACTTGGAAAGTGTGTTTGCATTCTTAGCTGATAGGAAAAGAGGAGGGAAATGTTTTTTGAACATGTCCTGAGATAAAAGTGCTGACCTTTCCATGAAGAACTGCAGCATTTCCTATACAAGTGCCTCCAAATGTGGATGGCCCTAGGGTGCCTACACAAATGCAGATGTCCAGATGTTAGATGCTGGACTTCCTCAATACTCTCCAACACTGAATTCAATGGTAGTGAACAAAACAATACTGAATCTTCTTCACTACTCCAGGGAATCCACAAGGAACAGGGTCTTTGATTATTTTAGTTAAGTATGCTTAGTTAATTAGTTTTAATTTTCTTAAAATTATGTTATAGCACTTGCTCAGTTCTTTGCTTGATTTACCTTGAAGTTTTGAACTTCCTCAGTAAGAGACACATACAAATTCTGTGAGAAATTTTACAGCTAGACAGGGTGCATTTACTATTTGGCTGTCTTTTTTTTAAGCTGTGATGATACTTGCACACACTAACCTCAGGGACCATGCAGAGCTTCAACAACAATGAAGAGTTCAGCCTCAGTAAAAAGCTTTGGTAATAGTATGGACAGCATTGTTGAATATGGCAGATGAAATAAAGTCTTTCACAAAACAAAAACTGCAGCTTTATGTCACAACCATAAGACAGTAATTTACCAGTATTTGTCCTGCAGATCAGTAACTATCAGTTTTTGAGGCATTGAATCCTTTTAAGTTTTCAATTCAACTCCAATATTTTGGCGAGAAATCTATTCTGCTTTTAAAGGTCACTTACCATTGCTAACTGCATTCATTCAGCTGTGCAATGCTGCCATGACCGGCAACGACATAAGGAAGTCAAATATGTTTTTCCTTTTGGGTAACAATGTGCAAAAGTAAGGATGCAATTGAGCAAGATCCTGCTGCACTATTTCTTATTGCAATATCCTATTAATTAATTTGTTCACATTCTATAAAGTAGAAAACAATGCAGTTAATCAAAACATCCTGTAGTTTCTTTGAAAATTACTCAAAGTGGAGAACTGCTTCTTTCTATAACTTGGGACCTAATGAGCAAGCAATGCAGAACTGCAAAACCCACTGTGTAAAATGGCTGTTACCAGGAGTTATTCAATACAGACACAAGTATAAAGTGAAATCAATTAAATTCAATGCATCACTTAAGTCTTGAACTTCTCTACATGAAAATTTCCATCAATAATTCCAACTGCCCACTATCCCACCATAACCTAGGCTCCAATCTGTGTGAAAAAGTTCCATTCCCAGTTCTGCTATTAGCAATGATGCTGAAAGAGTTGCACACTTCAGAAAGGATTAAATGTTCAAATAATTCATGATTGATATTCAGGACAATACCATTTCTTTATGGTAAGAAAAATTATGAATACTATTGGAGTTATAAATTATTAAGATATAGCAAAAGGAACACAGTTTATATGGTCACCGGAAAAAAGAAACAGTTTTAGTGAAGTAAAGTTATAATAAAGATGTAAATTTAAAACACCACTTACTTTGGTTTTTTCTTAAGCACCTCCCCTGAACTCTTGTGCAGGACACTCAGCAGTCTTCTGACTGTACACGGTTCACTTAATGTTTGGTAGTGTAACAAAACCTGTTAATAAAGGTACACTCTTCATTTTAAAGTTTTAAGTATGAAATATGGCACCAAATTACTCATAACATAGCATTTGTTTAAATAAGTGATGTATTATATTTTGTTGTTGTTATTATATGTTTAGTCAATATCAGGCTATTCAGTACTTTTCCAGAGATAAAACAAGAGATTCTGCAGATACTGGAAATCCAGAACCACACACACAAAATGCTGGAGAAACTCAGTGGGTCAGGCAGCAGTTACGCAGAGGAATAAACAGTCATTGTTTCAGTCCTGATGAAGGGTCTCAGCCTGAAACATCAACTGTTTATTCCTCTCCAAAGATGCTGTGTCACCTGCTGAGTTCCTCCAGCATTTTGTGTGTGTGTTACTCCAGAGTAAGGCAGGGTTTCAATTTCATGACAAGATAGACGAGACAAAACTCGAATACTTTAACCAATCACAAACAAGAGAAAATCTGCAGATGCTGGAAATTCAAACAACACACTCAAAATGCTGGAGGAACTCAGTAGACCAGGCAGCATCAATAGAAAAAAGTACAGTCGATGTTTCGGGCTGAAACTCTTCGGCAGGACTGGAGGAAACAAAAAGGAGTAGATTTAAAAGGTGGGGGGAGGGGAGAGAGAAATACAAGGTGATGGGTGAAACCTGGAGGGGGAAGGATGAAGTAAGGAGCTGGGAGGTTGATTGGTGAAAGAGACAGAAGGCCATGGAAGAAAGAAAAGGCGGGAGGAGCACCACACAGAGGCAATGAACGGGCAAGGAGATAAGGAGAGAGAGGGAGAGAGAAAAGGGGAAGGGAAATGGAGAAGGGGGACGGGGGCATTACTGGATGTTTGAGAAATCGATGTTCATGCCATTAGGTTGGGGGCTATCCAGATAGAATATAAGGTGTTGCTCCTCCAACCTGTGTGTGGCCTCATTGTGACAGTAGAGGAGGTCACGGATGGACGCCTATTTTCATATCATCAAACAAAGCCATCAATTCCATCATACAAGCAACATACACAAAATGCAGGAGGAACTCAGCAGGCCAGGCAGCATCTATGGAAAAAGAGTATAGTCGACGTTTCGGGCCAAGACCCTTCGGCAAGACTGGAGAAAAAAAGACATGAGGAATCAGGGTTAGAAAGTGGGGGTAGGGGCATAAGAAACACAAGGTGATAGGTGAAACTGGGTGGGGGAGGGGTGAACTAAAGAGTTGGGAAGTTCATTGGTGAAAGAGATACAGAGCTGGAGAAGAGCAAATCTAATAGAGGACAGAAGGCGAAGAAAAAAGAAAAAGGGGGAGGAGCAGCACAGGGAGCCGATGGGCTGGTAATGAGCTATGGTGAGAGAGGGAAAAGGGGATGGGGAATAGAGGGAGGAGGGGGACCATTATCAGAAGTTTGAGAAATCAGGTTGGAGGACACCCAGACGGAATATAAGGTGTTGCTCCTCCAACCTGAGTGTGGCTTCATTGTGACAGTAGAGGATGCCACAGATGTACATGTTGGAATGAGAATGGGAAGTGGAATTAAAATGGGTGGCCACTGGAAGGTTCCACTTTTTCTGGTGGATGGAGTGTAGGTTTTCAGCAAGGCGATCTCCCAATCTATGTCAGGTCTCACCGATGTACAAGAGGCCACACCGGGAGCATCAGATACAATAAATGACCCCAACAGACTCACAGGTGAAGTGTTGCCTAACCTGGAAGGACTGTTTGGGACCCTGAATGGTAGTGAGGGAGGAGGTGTAGGGGCAGGTGTAGCACTTGTTTTGCTTGCAAGGATTAGTACCAGGAAGGAGATCAGTGGGGAGGGATGAATGGACAAGGGAGTCGCGTAGGGAGCGATCTTTGTGGAACACAGAAAGTTGGGGGAAGATATGCTTGGTGGTAGGATCCCAATGGAGATGGCAGAAGTTACGGATTATGCGCTGGACATGGAAGTTGGTAGGGTGGTAGGTGAGAACAAGAGGAATCCTATCCCTTGTTGGATTACAAGGAGATGGAGTAAGGGCAGACGTGTGCAAAATAGAAGAGATGCGGTTAAGGGCAGCATTGATGGTGGAGGAAGGAAAGCCCTTTTTTTTTTGAAGATGGAGGATGGCTCCCTTGTTCTGGCATGAAAAGCGTCATCCTGACAGCAGATGTGGCAGAGCCAGAGCAATTGAGAGAAGGGGATGACATTTTTACAAGTAACAGGGTGAGAAGAGGTGTAGTCCAGGCCGCTGTGAGAGTCGGTGCATTTGTAATAGACATCGTGGATGAACTGCCTCCAGAGATAGAGACAGAGAGATCAAGAAAGGGAAAGGAAGTGTCAGAAATGGACCATGTAAATTTGAAGGCAGGGTGGAAGTTGGAGACAAAGTTGATGAAGCAGTACCAACACAGACGTTGATATAGCGTAGGAAAAGTGGGGGAGTGACACCAGTGTAGGCTTGGACCATAGACTGTTCAGTGTAGCCGACAAAAAGGCAAGCATAGCTGGGACCTATGCGAGTACCCATGGCTACACCTTTAGTTTGATGGAAGTGGGAAGAGCCGAAGGAGAAATTATTGAGAGTAAGACAAGTTCTGATAGACGGAGGAGAGTGGTGGTGGTGGGGAACTGCTTGGGTCTGGTGTCCATAAAGAAAACAGACAGCTTTGAGGCCTTCCTGGTGGGGGATGGAGGTGATTAGGGACTGGATATCCATGGTGAAAAGAAGAAGCTCAGGGCCAGGGAACTTGACATTATTGAAAAGATCAAGAGCATGTGAAATGTCACTGATGTAGGGACTGAGTCAAGGTATGTAGATATGAGTTCAGTGGGGCAGGAACAAGCTGAAAAAAATGGCTCTATCTGGACAGGCAGGTTTGAAGAGCTTGGGTAGAAGGTAGAAACAGGAGGTGCAGGGTGAGGGAACTAAGAATTTGAAAACACCGACATACCAGAGGTCACACTGGGAAAAAAGAGGAATCTCCCAGTGGTCAACCATTTTAATTCCACTTCCATTCCCATTCTGATTTCAGTCCATGGCCTCTTCTACTGTTGCGAAGAGGCCACACTCAGGTTAGAGGAACAACACCTTATACCCTGTGTTTCTTCCTCCCCTCCGCCTACCTTCTTGGTCTGACTTCATCTTTTTTTCTCCAGTTTTGCTGAAGGGTCTCAGTCTGAAACATCGACTGTACTCTTTTCTATTGATGCTGCCTGGCCTGCTGAGTTCCTCCAGCATTTTGAGGGTGTTGCTTGTATTTCCAGCATCTGCATATTTTCTCGTAATTCCATCATTCAAATCATTGACATATAAAGTAAAAAGAATCTGTCCCAACACAGACCCCTGTGGAACACCACTAGTTACCAGCAGCTAGTCAGCAAAGTCTCCCTTTATTCCCACACTTTGGCTCCTGCCAATCAGCCACTGCTTTATCCACGCTAGGATCTTTCCTGTATTACTATGGGCTCATAGCTTGTTAGGTAGCTTCACATGTGACATCTTGTCAAAGGCTTCCTGAAAATCCAAGTACGCAGCATCAACCAATTCTACTTTGTCTATCCTCCTTGTTAATTCTTCAAAAAATTCCAACAGATTTGTCAGGTAAGGTTTTCTCTTGAGGAAACGGCCTACTTTATCATGTGCCTCCATTACCCTGAGACCTCATCCTTATTAATCAACACCAACATCTTTCCAACCACTGACCTATAGTTTCCTTTCTTCTGCCTCTCTCCCTTCTTGAAGAGTGGAGTGACATTTGCAATTTTCCAGTCTTTTGGAACCATTCCAGAATCTAGTGATTCTTGAAAGATCATTACTAATGCCTCCACGATCTCTTTAGCCACCTCCTTCAGAACACTGGAGTGTACATCATCTAGTCCAGGTGACAAATCTTCAGACCTTACAGTTTCCCAAAAACCTCCTCTCTAGTTATGGTAACTTCACACACTTCATGCCCCCTGACACCTGGAACTTCCACCATACTGCTAGTGTCTTCCATAGTGAAGACTAATGCAAAATACTTATTCCGTTCATTCGCTTTTTTGTTCTCCCCCATTACTACCTCTCCATTATCATTTCCCAGCAGTTTTACACTGTATGTACCTGAAGAAGTTTTTAGTATCCTCCTTAATATTATTGCTTGCTTACTTTCATTTTCCATCTTTATTTTCATAATGACCTTCTTAGTTGCCTTCTGTTGGTTTCTAAAAGGTTCCTAATCCTCTAACTTCCCACAAATCTTTGCTCTATTATATGCCCCCTCTTTTGTTTTTATGTTGGCTTTGACTTCTCTTGTTAGCCATGTTTGTTTCATCTTTCTTTTAGAATACTTTCCTTTAGAAATTCCAGCAATTGCTGCTCTGCTATCATTCCTGCCAGTGTTCTTTTCCAATCAATTCTAAGCCAACTCCTCTCTCGTGCCTCTGTAATTCTACTGATACATCTGACTTGCTTCTCATCCTTAAATTTCAGGGTGAATTCGATCATATTATGATCAGTTTCCCCTAAGGGTTCTTTTACCTTAAACTTTCTAATCAATTGTAATTCATTGCACAACACCCAATCCAGATTAGTTGATCCTCTAGTGGCCTCAACCATGAGCTGCTCCAAAAAGCCATCTTGTAGGCAATCTAGAAATTTTCCCTCCTGTAATTCAGCACCAACCTTATTTTCCCAATCTACCTGCACATTGAAGTCCCCCATGACTATTGTAACATTGCTCTTTTGGCATGCATTTTCTATCAGGTCCAGTATTTTTTAGCAGAGAGACTTGTACAAGATGTTGATGACACTGCATCTCAAATATTGTTGCCAAATTCTATGAAGGATGTGATTAAGCTAAAGAGGGTGTAGGAAAGCTTTATAAACACGTTGCTGGGACTGAAGCACTTGAATAATAAGGAGAACCTGGATAGACTGGGACTGTATTCCCTGGAGCAAAGGAGGCTGAATGGTGACTCTCCAGAGGTTTATAAAATTATTAAGAGTGTGGATAAGATGGACAGTTACAGTCTATTTCCCAGGGTAGGGTGTTTAATAGCTAAGGGTTGAGGTTTAAAGTTACAGAGAAAAGGTTTAAAGGGGATTTGAGATGCAAGTCCCCCTACCCCAACACACACACACACAGACACATACACAGAAGGTGGTGGATTTAGGGAACAAATTGCCAGAGGAAATGGTAGAATCAGATTTTTACCCAGAAGTGGATAAAATCACAACACCTGAAAAGAATTTTTGGCAGGTTCATGTATAGGAAAGGTTTGCCTAAAATAGGCCAAATGATCTTCTTCCATACTGTACAACTCTATGATTCTAAAGCATGTTATCTTTCAGTAGAAGAGAAGATAGCAAAGGGAAAGATAGAAAAAAAATGGAACATCTTTGATTGGTTGCTGCCAAATGAGCTATTATGATACCTAGAAGCCTATAATGCTTCTTTATCTACGTATTGCTAACATCTCACCTACTTCTTGCACCTCTGCTCTCAATTCCTCTCCTTCTAAAGAGGACACGAAGAAACAGAGGGCCGACATACCTTCTTGATGTGGGATGAAGGTACAGGTGGGATTTTACATCCATAATGAAGATGAACTGACTGGGACCAGGAGACTGGGAACTAAGTAAGAATGACATCCTAGCTATTATGGATGCAAGTGGGAAGAGACTCCCATCCTGACATGTCTGTGGCCTCCTACACGGTTACAACAAGCACAATGCAAGCATAAGGAACAGTACAACATTTTCTATCTGAGCTTGTTACAGCCTGATGGGCGAAATGTCAAATTCTCTAACTTTCTACTTTCTTTAATTTCTGTAATAGTATTTCTGTATGTCATTATTTTGGTGCAGTTTGTGTTTTCCTATTAGTATAGTCTAAGCAGCTGGGTATATTTCGAGGTTTTGCCATCAGCAACACATGACACATTCAAAGAATCACCATGGGCTTCTAACTGCCACATTGTCATTTGATTTCACACTAATATTGCATTACTTCTGTTCTAAAACTCCACCGCCTTCTCTTTTGCTGAAAATTTGTTCTCTCTCTTTCCCAGTTCTGACAAACACTCCAGAATCTGAACAATTAACTACTTTATTTTCTACAGATGCTGTCAGGACTACTGAACATTCCATTCTTTTCCAATTTCTGGCACCTGCCAGTTATTTTTTTTTTTGAGTTTCACATAAAAAGGCAATAGGTCAGAAAGACAAAAGGATACTTCAAGGACAGGCTCAACAAAAAAAATAGGAAAGAGAGTAAAAGAGAATATTTCAGAGCTTCATGCCTTGTCAGTGGACAAAGATTATATTCAGAGGGTGGGGGGGCACACAAATCAAGAACTAGAGGAAGGTAGATAGTCAAGAGCATTATAGGCAGTAGAAGGGAGAAGAGAAAATAGAGGCACAGACCAACAGCGGGATTTGCAGGCAAGGATAAGAATTTTAAAATTAAGACTATTTAACTATAAAATGAGCCAATGTAAGTCTACAGAATGCAAGCGACAACACAAGCAACAAAGTTTCGGAAGACCTCAAGTTTGTAGGTAGTGGTGCAAACAGACAGGAGAGTAATAATATAGCTAAGTCTGGAAAAAAAGTCTCAGGTGAAGGTTTCAGTAGTGACCAATGTTAAAGTGTCAGAAGCAGTAGGTGGTCTTGTAGGAGCTGTTATTTTGTGACCCAGAAGTTCACCTCAATGTCAACTTAGACATAAAAGTAATCAAACAGTTTCTAGAAGAGGGATAAAAGTTGATGGCTTGGAAACAGATTTTGTGACCAGGTCCAAAAATGATGATTTTGGTCTTAAAGACAGACTAGCTATGATCATCCAGCACTTGATGTTATGCAATTTGCTAACTTATGTACAGTGTAGAAGAGAATAAAGATGGTCATGGGACAAAGTTGTGTGACAGCTGTAGGAAAATTATTTTCTGTTTCCCAATGACGTTGCTAAAGGACAGCACGTGATAAGAAAGGGCAGATGAGGATAGCAGGATGTGAAAGGGGTTGAGCGAAGGACAAATCTTTGTAGGAACACCTAAGGTAATATTGCAGACCTGAAAACAAACTATCATATTTTTTATATCAAAGGCCACAGTCTAGTATTGTTTATAATACATATTTTGTATATCCAAACTGAGCAAGAATGCCTTTGTGGAGGTAGAATTTGCGGTTTGATATTGTTTCATCTTAGATCTTCACTCCAATTTTAAGTTCACACTGCTGTACAAATGGTGAGAAAACCAATTTTTTCGAACTCTGTACGTCTAGGGTCGATATGACTTGGGTCCCACCAGACCGGGAGAGCCAGGATGTTTCAACCACTCACACCCAAATCTAAGTGAATACTGTGTAAACACTGCCCCCATACAATTAGCCATTAGCAAGAAATAACAGATTGTACACTGCATACAATTATAAAGAAAATATATTTACAAATTTCAGTTTCATTGAACAGTTAGTAGGACAAAGTAAAGAAAAAAATAAAAAGGGCCCATTACAGTTAACCCAGTCCAAATGTGTACATAAGTTGGAGCTCATCTTGAAGTTGTCTTTAACTCATGTGCTAGATCCACAGTCTGTGTGAAAGCACACCTGCTTCCGAATGTCGCTTCAAGTCCATCTCAAACAAGCAGACTCCGCCACGGGAGTATTGGCCCATCCCCCTTGAAGCCATTCATCTGCACCAAGCACCTTGTACAGCAGGGATGGCATCTTTAGCCATTTTCCCTCCTGTCTTCTAGCTCCCGCCAAAAAGACCTCAACCCACACCAGTGGTTTCCCTGACTCTTTTGACATCTCCTTATCCCAACTTCAGCTCCTCCAGCTTCAACTACCCCTTGTGACTCTTCCTGTCTACTAGAGGGTGCCTCCCCGTCTATCACTCGTATCTTCCAGCAGCTTAGGTCCTCCGCTCCATGACTGAACTCAACTTTCTTCAGCTTAAGCAGATGCTGCTAAACATCTTCAACCTCCGCTGGTGCTAACCGGCAAGACAGCTCTTGGAAAGGGGTGTCCTTGGTCATTCTAATAGTGAGGCAAGTACTCCTGGAGTAACTAACATCAGAATTGTCAGAAGAAAACACATCTTGGCATCCCAGCATCTTCTCAGTTAATTTCCTTTTCCATTCCTTAGACATTCTGGCAAAATTGAGGGTTCCTGTCACTCTAGCTACTCCTCCAGGACGTAACATGATAGGTTTAGACTGGGTTTCTGCTCACCATCCTACTAAGGAGTAGCTTGCACCTTCTCAAAAGCAGCTCTGAACACAGGGTGAATGGATAAGTTTTTCAAAAAGTCCTCTTCATTTCTTGCTTTGCATGCTCCCACGAGCCTTCTCACAATGGCCATATTTGCCCCACAAGAATGGAAGCTTCACACATTTCAACATCTACTTCTGAAAACTGCAGTTTCAATGACAAGTAACCATCATATGGGTATCCATCAGTACTAAGCCCTCAAATCTCAGGGGCACTGAGTGGCATCAATGGTAAATCTGTCAATTACTGGTTGTAAAAGGATCTATAAAGCAAAGTAACTTGAGAACCTCTGTCAAGTATGGGTTCAGCATAAACACCGTAAATCTGTCTGGATACATCAGAGCTTGGTCCCGCTAAACCTTCGGGAATAGTGTTTTGCACTTTAGTATTTCCCTTGAGACAATGATAGGAACATACCTTCCCCAAAATGTTAGCCCAACCCTTTTCTGGGTCCCTCCAGAGTTTTACTCCTTTTCTTCTCTGTTTGATTAACCGCTGATTTACTTTTCAAAGATTTTCCTGTCTTTCAGACTCCTGCTTGAAATGCCCACTGTTGTAACAGAAAATGCTGGTTGCTTCCCAGGTCAAGGGACCCTGCTCAGTAGCAGCCCTCGGCTTGGTACATCCCACCAGTGGGTCCGGTTTCCTACTGGCATTGTCATGCTTGGTGGCAGCACCAACCGATATCATCTGAAATACCTCAGCCCTGAGATCTTTCACGACATCCTGCAAAACCCCTGCTTGGGTGGAATCAGGAGTCGCTTTAGCAGCAGAGGCTACTACTGAAGAGTTTGCCCCGCTGACGGGGGCCTCCCACTCCTCCATCGCATTTTCCTCCTCTCTAACTTCTTTGAGTAACTCGGGAAAAGATGGAGGAGGGCGGATCTTGCAGGTCATTTGAAAACGTACAGCAAATACATCATGTGACAGCACAACCTTCACAACTTGCTCCATTCCCAAGCAATTTCTCTCAGACAGTTGAATGCCCCCTTTGTGGCAGAACCAATGCAGTAGCTTCTCCAACCTGAAAATGTAGGCAGACAACTTCTCTCCTACCTCCTGAAATGTGTGCCTAAAATTCATCCTAAGATCGACTGCACTTTCCACAGTGCCAGAAGCATCTTCCAGAGCTTGCAGGTAATTAGCTGACACGGTTAATGGATTTTCTGCCTTGAGAAACCTCACTCTATCAGCCGCCAGATCCTTCATGCTCTCTACCAGTCTGAATTTTCTCATATTATCTGAGCACTGCCATTCATCCAGTAACTAAGATGTCTGCTCAGCCCAAGACTCACATTCTTCTTCCCCATCGGGTGCGGGTTTGACCCCAGAGAAAACTCTCAGCCTACAGTAACTTTGGCTCTCTGCTGATACACTTCTGCACTCATCAACCAGTGATGTAATAGCCAATCAAGCTCAGAATTTAAATCAACTGGACCTTTCACATCAGACAACTCCTTCACCTCACTCTGCAGAAGTGAGAGCAACTTGTCTTTACAGTCTCTGCCCTCAGTTACGGGAAATTCGACTTGCAATTCAGCACCCTTGCCTACCCTCCCCTCTTCTCTAAAAGTATGAATGGCCCATGGCCCCGCCTCTTCATGTGCCCAAATTGTAACTAGCAGATCCCCTCCCATAATGAAATTGCTGGTCTGAACCATCTTTGCCTGCCGTTTGGTCAAACTGCCATTCCATGATTCTGACTTTCCCTAATACAGGAAATGAACTCAAAACTCTAATCAGCGATTCATCTGGGCTGCAGATATCCACCCCGCTCAAAACACAAGCCTTAGTTACGAATAATCTCTTTGAATCGCATCAACACTTAATCCTTGTGGCATCCATAATCACACATCTTAATCACTTTCCTGGACAATAGTTTAATACACTTAAACACACAAATCACTTAAGCAATTCTTAGAACAATTACACAGTATTTAGTGAATCAAATCGCGGACGATAGCCCCCTACAAAGAAACCCCTTCTCTCAGGCGTCTCCAGAAACATTGCCAATGGATTCGGTGGTGAGTAAATCACCTTTCTCAAACTCTGTATGTCTGGGGTCCATATGACTTAGGTCCCACCAGACCGGAGAGCCAGGATGTTTTGAGCACCCGCGTTGCAACCTGAGCGAATACTGTGTAAGTACCTGCCCCTGTGCAATTAGCTGTCAGCAAGAAATAACAGATCATACACTGTATACAATTACAAAGAAAGTATATTTATAAATTTCAGCTTTATCGAACAGTTAGTAGGGAAAAGAAAATATATAAGATAAAAAGGGCCTATTACAGTTAACCCAGTTCAAATGTGCACACAAGTTGGAGCTCATCTTGAAATTGCCTTCAACTCACACACTGGACCCATTGTCTGTGTGAAAGCACAAACCTCCTTCCAAATGTCGCTTGAAATCCATCTTGATAAAGCGGGCTCTCCCATGTGAGTATTGGTCCTTCGTCCTTGTGCAACAGGGACAGCATCCTCAGCCATCTTCCCTCCCGTCTTCTCTCAGCTCCCACCAGAAAGACCTCAACCCACACCAATGTCTGTCACAAAAACCTCCAGGCTCAGCATTCTCTAGAACCTCCTCCCAATTCTACTATGCTGATTGGCTGACACAACATTGCTAAGTTGAACAACGTAGCCCCTTATCTTTAGCTCAAACCCAAACATGCTAAAAGCAGAACAGACTACTGTTACAAAACTGCTAAAATGAAATACCTACAATATAGCAGTAAAAATCTTAACAAGGATATTAGATTTATATGCTCAGAAATACAGTATATGCATAAAGTACATTACCCAAATTTCAATAAGATAGGAAAAAGTTCACTGAAGTGCTAGAAACTATCTGTACTTCTGAGTAAAATGGTACTCTTAATTCCATTGTCATTTATCAAATTTTAAATTAATGTGGTAAGAGAAAAGAAAGTGCACTTACTGGTAAACCTTGCGTGACTGGAATATCAATATTGAAAATAAGAACTCTAGCTCTAAACCTTGTGCATGTTTTTATTGGTGCTTTCGGATCACAAAAAATACATCCCACACTATAGGAAAAGAAAATAAAGGATATGTCAGCAGAACTTGTCAATATCAGACTATAAATTAAATCAAATAACTTCTATAAGTAACTTTAGTTTGTTCTCAGATGTGGTTAATTTATAATTTATGCTAATTGTGACTCTACTTAGGAAGGAGTCAGGCACTAATGCAAAACAAAACCTTGACACTTATACTGGGCTTATAGACAGGGAAGTGACGATCTCCTCCTGTTAGACTGAGGTAACCTGTCTTTTCTTTCTCACTTATCTTCTAATATTTGCATAACTGTGCAATTGTAATGCTACTGTGACACTGTAATTTCCTTTGGGATCAATAAAGTATCTACCTTTCTATCATACAGCATTTAGAAAGAACATGGCATTTATTAAGAGTGAAAAAGCAACACCTAAATGAAGCACTGTACCAAACAGATACTAATCTTCTTGAAATAATCAATGACTGGGACTTTTACATACAGTACTTTTATGGCATAAAAATTCAAATTGCTGTAATTGTTACACCCAAGGTGCAGAACACATTTAACTGGGTAATTGGAAGGGGAAAGAGGTTAAACAGCCAGGGTAGGGTATCCCTGTGGTCATCCTATTCAATAACAGGTGTATCATTTTGGATATTGTTTGGGGCAGGAGGGGAGGGGGGAGAATAACCTAGCAGAGGAAAGCTACAGCTGTCAGGTCTCTGGCATTGAGTCTGGCTCTATGGCGCAGAAGGGAAGGGGGGAGAAGATGCGAGCTGTAGCGATAAGGGATTCAATGGTTAGGGAAACAGATAGGAGGTTCTGACAAGAATGAGATTTCCCAGATGGCATTTTGCCTTCCAGGTGCCCAGGTCAGGGACATCTCAGATTGTAGCGTTCTTAAGTGGGATGGTGAGCAGCTAGAGTCTTGGTCCATATAGGTAGAAAGGGTGACAAGATTCAGCAATGTGAGTTGAGGGAGTTAAGTACTAAGTTAAAGGGCAGATCTCCAAGGTTGTGATCTCAGGATTGCCACCCATGCCACATGCTAGTGAGGCCAGAAATAGAAAACTTATACAGTATAACACATGGCCAAGGGGCTGGTGTAGGAGGGAAGGCATCAGATTTTTGGATAATTGGGCTCTCTTCCAGGGAAGGTGGACCTGCACCAAAGAGAAGGTTTGCACCTGAACTGGAGGGGAATTAATGTCCTAGTGGGAATGCTTGCTAATGCTGCACAGGTGTTGGGGGGGGGGGGGGGGGCAGGGGAAATCTAAACTAGAGTTGCAGGGGGATGGGAACCGGGGTGCTATAACAGACTGTGGAGAGGTCGTGGAGATAGATGCGGTAAGACCTCAAGTCAGGAATCAAAAGGTTGAGCATGGTGCAACTGATGTCATGAGCTGCATATTTCAATGCAAGTAGTATTGTAGGACAGACAGATGAAGATCAGGGTATGGATAAACACATGGAATTATGGTATTGTAGCCTGTAGTGAGACTTGTTGTAGGACAGGCAGCTCAACATTCTGGGGCTCTGTTGTTTTAGACATGACAGAGATTAAAGAGGGGTAGGTGGTGTTACTAGTCAGGAAAAATATCACAGTAGTGCTCAAACAGGACAGACTGGAGAACTCATCTAGTGAGGCGTTATGGGTGGAAATGAGGAATAAGAAAGGTATAACCACATTAATGGGGCTATATTACAGACCACCCAACTATCTGCAGGATTCAGAGGAACAAATTTGTAGAGAGATTGCAGGCTGTTGCAAGAAATATAAGGTTTTAACTTTCCATATACTGACTGGTACCCCATAGAGTAAAATGATTAGATGGGATAGAGTTTGTCAAGTGTGTTCAGGAAAGTTTCCTTAATCAGTACATAGAAGTCCCAACAATAGAATGTGTGATACTTGATGTGCAATTAGGGAATGAGACAGGGCAGGTGACAGAAGTTTATGTAAGGGAATACTTAGCATCTAGTGATCGCAAAGCCATTAACTTCAAAATAAACATGGAAAAAGATAGGTCTGGTCCATGAGTTGAGATTCCAAATTGGAGAAAGAGCAATTTTGATCGTATCAGAGAGGATCTGGCAAAGATGGATTGGGACAGTCTGTTTTCTGGTGAAGTTCTCCTTGGTAGGTAGAGGCCTTCAAAGATTAAATTTTGAGAGTTCAAAGCCTGTATGTACCTGTCAGAATAAAAGGTAACGATAGGCGGTATAGGGAACATTGGCTTTCAAGAGATATTGAAGCCCTAGCTAAGAAAATAAGGAGGAATGAGCTCATAGGACGAGATATTTCCATCCTTTTGATAAGCAGATCCTAACTCAGGTCCAGTGAGTTAGTTTCTGATGATGCTGTATAAATACAAGCTCATACTGCCATTGAATCTAAATAGAAATGGCAGGCATAGATTTCTTGCAAAGGTCACAGTGGTTCCAATACAAAGCTATTATTAAACACACACAAAAAAAGAACTTGATTCAAATGATACTCAAGCAAATACAAAAGTTTTGAATGTTACTGGAAGAGCAAGTGAATTTTACTGTAAGGTCTGCATTCAAATCCAACATACTGATGAGTTGTAAGTTTCTTCACTTTAACCATATGTAGAGCTTCTATCAGCAATCATTGAGCAGTAATCAGCTTCTTGGAGGATGCAATCACATATACATTTACCCTATAACTATTGCCTGATTCACACAGACCACAAAGTCATGGGAAGCAGGAAAATTAACACTGGTTGTAACTTCTGTAATTAATGATGAGGTATGTGCTTTTGGGGATAAATGGGGGAATGTTACTCTGCAGACTCGAGACTGCAGATGCTGGAATCTGCAGCAAGATATAAACTGCTGGAATTACTCAGAAAGTCAGGCAGCATCTATGGAGGCAAAGGGATGGTTGATGTTTCAGAGTGAGACCCTGCATCAACATCAGGAATCCAAATTGAATTTTCTTTCTGTTACTTATTGTCTCTGTTATTACTAATCCTTTTTATATTCTTTAATAATTTATTTTTAAAATTTTTCTTTGCTCTTTCAACTATTGACTTAAACATTGATCCTAAACACTTCTGATTCCTCATTGTCCACTTTCTATTACTTTCTGGGTACCTCCTAGATCGTTTTAATTTTATTTCTTTATTCATCTATCATGTTTAGTCTGTTCTTGCTTCTTAAAAAGATTTTTTAAGCACTTTTGTTTTTTGAAAAATGTACATTTATTTCAAGCAGGAACGAGCTGATATATTTGTCACTGTTATTTTTGTGGAAAAAGAATGCTGAGGTACCTACAAAAAAAAATTGACACCCCTGAAGGAAAATTTCAATAAAGCAGAAACTTACTTTATTTTTATAATATCCACACCAGTGACAGTGAGAATGACGTGATCCCCTGCTGCAGCCCAATCGAGTGGCTCCTCATGCAAGGTGATTCCTGGAAATGAGCAAATTTGTAACCCCATTGTCAGCTTTTTGAGCTATAATACAGAATGTGGTATCAGTGAAATGTGCATTTAAAATGTTTTTATCTTTGGTTGACACCAATCTGAGTCATAATTTCTCAACATGAATGAGCAGTAATGAGGTATGCAACGACCATTACACAGCATCCTGTCTACTCTGATCTAACATGAGAAAAGCAAATTAGATTTGCAAATGTTGCATAACGCTTCCAATATGAATTTGAAAGTGGTCAAATTCATTAACAAATTTTGAACAGTTCACGAAACCACTTTTTGTTCGTTACTCTGTTTTTCACATTTCAGTCGCTCTTACGCAGCATTTCCTGGCTGATATTTAAGAAGACTTTTCTGTTATGTTTTTCATCAGGCCACAGTGTTTGCAAGTAACTGCTTATAAACAGGTACAATATACCATTTAACGTTTTAATATATAATGCCCGTTTATGGAGTTAAGGTATAAATGACTAACCCCAAGAAAGCTCACCACTTTTAATATGAAGTGAATGCGCACCTTACCACACTTGATACCACAAACCTCACACCGTTTATCACTAACCATTACTAGACCAGCATCAAACCTCTTTAAAGTAAATACCCCTGATATCCAATTTTATTAAAAGTCTTCATAATTAAGAGACTAGATAAATTTTGGATTTTTCTATATCCTAAATCTTTTAAGCAGCTGTGATTACTGGTTTTGGACCTAAGTGCTTCAAATCCATGTAGGCACAATGTTGAGCCTGAGATATGGTAAATTTAATAAAACTTGATTTGTAAACCTTTCTGATAGAATTACTTAGCAACAATTGACTTCAGCTATAAACAAACCTAACTGACTGAAATTATTCAATCTTCTGTTATTTACTCCATTTATCCACCTGATTGAAAGATGAGGTAATTATATTTCTTAAATAATTTCAAATGCCTCCAAATTCATACTTGAAGTATTATGCAGGATTGGAAAAGTTGACATGCCTTTATCATGTTGGATCAGTGCAGACAAGAAGCTGTGTAATAGTCACTGCACATCTCAAACGTCAAATGGATACTAAAAAAAGAAAAAGTTTTATAAGCAGGAACCTGCCCTATGGACATCAAGCCCACTCTAACATTCAATAAAATAGTGGTTGATTCAGGGCTTCAAACACATTTTACCTGCTGATCTACTTATTCCATTATTTTGAAAATCCGATTCATCCCAGCCTTGAACATTCTCAGTACCTGAGCAGGAATAACTCTAAGGGACAGAGAATCCAAAGGGTTTGCAATAATGTCCAAAAAGAAAATTCTCCTCATCTCAGTCTTAAATTATCCTGAGAACAAACCTATACTTCTACAATCTCCAATGAAAGAAAAACACCTCTCAGCATCCATCTTGTCAGTTCCTCACAGAAAAATATGGTCTATTGTGAGGATAAATCGTTCTTCTACACTCTAACAAATACAAACTGATTACACGTCTTTCTTAACGGACAGCCAATTTATCCAAGGCATTAATTTGGCACATGTGAAAATAGTATTCTTTCTGGATCTCAGAAAGTCCAAACTCCTTTGCAATTAAGGGCATCCTAGCAGCTTGTTGTACTTCAATGTTTACTTTGGGCCTCATGAATCAGCACACAAAGATCTCACTGGACACCTACATTTATGAGTATCTTGTTATTTAAAAATGTTCTTTTCTGTTCCTCCACATCACATCTTCCCACATCAGCATAACTCTTTACAGGGTCTTCGCATAGTCATTAGATCTCATTTTTTACCAAGCTTTGTAGCATCAGCACATTTTACATCACCTTTTCATATGTTATGAATATAAACTGTGAATTCCAGAGATGCCAATTATTGTGTTTATGTTTGGTGCTGCCAGTAAACACCAACAAACATCAGCAAACTGTAGCCTACAATGATTTTCTAAGTACCCCATAACTGTGTGCTCAGTTATAGATTCCACCATTCAGGATGACCAGTCCAGAGGTTTTCATTCTTCCAGTCCATCTTCTTCTAAATAGTAGTGTTAGGTTTGTTTTATCCCAAACTGCTGGAGATATTTAAGAAATTTTGAGAATAGAAGATCTTGAAATATAAACCTAACCATTCCTTTATGTTTTGAAGCCAATTATTTTTAAAGTCTTATGATGGATAATCACTGTCCTGGGTCAGGAGGTCTTTTCTTTTTTGCCAAGCTTAGCTTTCCAATAGTAGCTGTGAACTTCTAGAAATCAAAGAGCTGTTTTTGAGTAAGTTAAACTTCCAACTAATATTCTTTGTTCAGCTTCTTGTTGTAAATGGGAGCTAGTCTTCAGTTCTTAATGTAAATGCCAATCAATAATCAGTTTGAATATTCTACATTTACTGTGTCTTAAACCGGACAAAATACTTATTTAATATTCAAAGTTATTTAGTTTAAAAAGGATCTTTGTCTTTAACAAAATTAATTTTCAGTTGATGCATTCAGAGTCAGTGAAAACAGGCCCTTCAGCCCAACTTGTCCATGCCAACTAAGATGCCCATCTAAACTAGTCAGTTTGCTGGTCTTGATTAAAGAAATAATTATTCTTTTGATATGTTGAACTGTTTCATCTGCTACTGTAACTTTACATTCTTTCCAAAAGTTTGTTCAAGAGTCTAGGCAAATGCCTGCAACTTTCCACCGTAATTGGACAATTTCATATACCCTTGCTATGAAGTTCAAAGTCAGAACTGGCAAAAATCTGGGAACAGGCCATCTATAAAGAATATTTCATTCTAATGTGCAAATAACATGGCTTTGACACCACTCAACCCAATGCCTATTATCTACGATTGTAATCAACTGTGATAGAACTGACAAAAAGGCTTGGCAAATAATGTAATAATGAAAGCTGATTTGGCAAAGTGATAACACAACAGTGAAATTTAACTCCAACTGGCTCAGCAATTTCCTCAGTCAACACTTCCTAGAATGATTAAAGATTCAGCAACAACCAAACGAAGCACCTCACCAGAAAGGAAAACACACTCCAAAATATGATTACTGCTTCAACTATGTGAAAAACATTACACAATTTCAGTAATTTATGTTCTAAAACTGTACAGAAAATCCTAGTATCACTCATACCAACACGGTTAACATTTTGAATCAACGAGGCACTAAGCCATAACAGGAAGAACAGTTTTCTGGTATTCTCTTATCAAATAGATTCTATTGAATAAGCAAAATAATACATAAGGAACTGAGATGATGAACTTGCACGTACAAAAGTGCACATTTTCACTTAAAATTTTAGTCTTAATAATATCTGTGATGTTAAATGACAAATACAACCATTCTCTCACATCTACCTGATGATACAAAGAAAACATACTGCAACCTTCTTTGGAGGTAGTTAAGATTACCTTGTGTTTTCCAGAGAACAATGAATTCAGTATGTGGAATACAGTCACGTCAAAATTAGAAAAACATATGACAAAACGTTCAGATATGAGAAAACTCTGTGAGGGAGTACTAAATCATTCAGCCAAGAGGATCTGTAAAGCAGAATTTCTGATATTTCTCAATCACTCATACCAAAACAGATACCTGATGAAGAAAAGGTCAGTTTTGGCTATGGTGTTTCAACGATGTATTGACACCAATGGACTTGGAATGTGCCTTTCTTACCTAACAGACAATTTGCTCTGTATATGCAATTACATCACATGGATCTCTGACAATTAATTTTTGCAGGAATTCTCCACCATCTGTTATAAATTTTGTAGATGAGTCATATTAATTTGATCACTTCTACCATGAAAAATATAGCTAACAAATGGATAAATTCAGGTAAAAGTTTTTTTTGAAAACAATAGGATGGGAAGCAAAACTCAAGGGGTGATCCAGCACGATAATATTACTGGCTACTACCAGAAGGTGGGGGAGAATACTGGCAGGGTTGATGACAGAGCAGAGATGGCTGAATTTTCCAAAAATAGTTCACAAGGCGCAGGATAGATATGTCCCACAGAGGAAGTTGTTCTCAAATGGCAACAGTAGGCAACCATGGCTGACAAGGGAAGTTAAGGGCTGTGTAAAAGCCAAGGAAAGGGCAAAAAAGGTAGCAATAGTGAGTGGGACGTTGGATGATTGGGAAACTTTTAAAATCCAACAAAAGGCAACTAAAAATATCATAAGAAGGCAAAAGAAGAAATATGAGGGCAAAATAGCCAATAATATAAAGTAGGATACCAAAAAATTTTCAGTTATATAAAAAGAGTAAAAGGGAGGTGAGAGCTGACATTGGGCCACTGAAAAATGATGCTGGTGAGGTAGTAATGGAGGACAAAGAAATGTCAGATGAACTTAATGGGTACTTTGCATCTGCCTTCACTGTGGAAGACACTAGCAGTATGCCAGAGACTGAGAGTGTCAGGGAGCCATTTCTATTACAAAGGAAAAAATGCTAGACAATCCCAAAGGTCTGAAGGCAGATAAGTCACCTGTGCCAGATGGACTACATCCCAGGGTCCTTAGAGAGGTTGCTGAAAAGATAACGGATGCATTGTTTATGATCTTTCAAGAATCACTTAATTCTCGCATGGTCCTAGACGACTGAAAAATTGCAAATGTCACTCCACTCTTTAAGTAGGGAGGAAGGCAAAAGAAAGGGAATTATAGGCCAGTTAGCCTAACCTCAGTGGTTAGGAAAGTGTTAGAGTCCATTATTAAGGACAAAGTTTCAGGGTACTTGGAGACTAATTATAAAATAAGTCAAAGTCAACATGGTTTCTGCAAAAGGAAATCTTGCCTGACAAATCTGTTGGAATTCGTTGAGGAAGTAACAAGCAGGGTGGACAAAGGAGGCAATGGATATCATTTCCTTGGATTTTCAGAAGGCATTTGATAAGGTGCCACACATGGGACTGCTTAACAAGATAAAATCCTATGGTGTTACAGGAAATATACTGGCATGGATAAAGGAATGGCTGACAGGCAGAAGGCAGCAAGTGAGAACAAAGGGGGGCCTTTTTTTGGTTGGTTGTCAGTGATAAGCGGTGTTCCTCAGAGGTCAAGATTGGGACCACTCCTTTTCACATTGTTGCTCAATGATCCAGATGGTGGAATTGATGGATTTGTGGCAAAGTTTGCAGATGATACAAAGATAGGTGAGAGGGGAAGGAAGTGTTGAGGAAGCAATGCGATTGCAGCAGGACTTAAACAAATTGGAAGAACGGACAAAGGAGAGGCAGATGGAATACAGTGTTGGGAAATGTATGATAATGCATTTTCGTAAAAGGAACAATAGTGTGTACTATTATCTAAATGGGGAGAAAATTCAAACATCAGAGGTGCAAAGAGACTTGGGAGTCCTCGTGCAAGAAATCCCCGAAGGTTAATTCATGGGTTGGGTCCATGGTAAAGAAGGCAAATAGAATGTTGGCATTTATTTCAAAGGGAATAGAATATAAAAGCAAAAAGAAAATGCTGAAGCTTTATAAGACACTAGTCAGGCTGCACTTGGAGTACTGTCAACAGTTTTGGGCCCCTTATCTCAGAAAGGATGTACTGTCATTGGAGAGTCCAGTGGAGGTTCATGAGAATGATTCCGGGAATGAAGGGGTTAACATACGAGGAGCATTTGTCAGCTTTGGGCCTGTACTCACTAGAATTTAGAAGAATGCATGGGGATCTCATTGAAATGAATGTTGAAAGGACTAGATAAGATGGACATGCAGAGGATGTTTCCTCAGGTAGGGGTATCCAGTACTAGAGGACACAGCCTCAAAACTGACGGGCAACCTTTTAGAACAGAAGTAGGGAGGAACCTTTTTATCCAAAGAGTGGTGCATCTGTGGAATGCTCTGCCACAGACTGTGGTGGAGGGAAGTCCATGGGTATAGTCTAAGCAGAAGCTGATAGGTTCCTGATTCGTCGGGGCATCAAGGGATATGGTGAGAGGGCAAGTGTATAGGGTTGAATGGGATTTGAATCAGCCATGATAGAATGGCGAAGCAGACTCAATGAGCTGAATGGTCTACAATTACAGAATAGACTTCAAGAGGGCTTAAAAGAAGCAACAACAATTTGGAAATCTGCACCAAATACTATTCTAAGTCATAGAACCATAGAACCATACAATATTGATGACCAAAATAATTTATGACCATGAGAAATGTTTTCCCTTTCTAAAACTCACAGGAAAAATAGCCGTGCACTTATTATTTGCACTGAGTATGTGGTCAAGTATTTTTCGCATTAAGCATTTGCAAATGCAACATTATACCTCAGGTCATTTGTTCCTACAAAGCGAAACCCAACATCATGAATGGTAATGATGCTTCGCTACCACACAAGCTCAACGCCTTTGATGCCTGCTTTGAAAGTGAAAATGTAGCTACAGCTGTGAGGGTCCCTATTGCACCCAAAGACCCTACGGATCTGTTTCGGAGGCTGATGTCAGGCCATCTATCAGGAGGGTGAACCCTTGCAAGGCAGCAGGCCTCGATGGAGCACCTCTTAAGGCTCTGAAAACTTGTGCCAACCAATTTGCGGGTGTATTTTCAATCTCTAATTGCTACGGAAGTTCCCACCTGCTGCAAAAGGGCAACAATTATACCAGTGCCCAAGAGGAGTAGTGTGAGCTGCCTTAACGACTATCGCCCAGTAGCACTCACATCTATAGTGATGAAATGCTTTGAGGTTGGTCATGGTTAGAATCAACTTTTGCCTCAGCAAGGACCTGGACCCACCGCAATTTGCCTGTCGCCACAATAGGTCTACGGCAGACACAATCTCATGGCACTTCGCACAGCCTGAGATAACCTGGACAATACAAAGACCTTTGTCAGAATGCTATTCATTGACTATAGCTCAGGGTTTAACACCATCATTCCTACAGCCTTTATTGAAAAGCTCCAGAACCTGGGACTCAGTACCTGCCTCCGCAATTGGAACCTTGACTTCCTTACCTGAAAATTACAGTCTGTGTGGATTGGTAATAACGATCAGTATCCAAAACATATTCAAGGAGCTGTGCCTCAGAAAGGCGGCGCCCGTTATTAAGGACCCCCATCTTCCAGGACATGTCCTCTTTTCATTGTTACTGTCAGGTAGGTGGTACAGAATCCTGAAGGCACACACTCAGCAGTTCATTGAAAGCTCCTTACCCTCTGTGATCTGTTTTCTAAATGGACATTGAACCCATAAACACTACCTCACTTTTTGTTTTACTATTTCTGTCTTTTGTACTATTTTTAATTTAACTATTTAACACACATTTATTTATTTACTGTAATTTGTTTATTTTTCTTTTTCTATATTTATCATGTATTGAATTGTCTGCTGCTGCTAAGTTAGCAAATTTCACAAAATATGCCAGTGATATTAAACCTGATTCTGATTATAAAGCTTAGATATACATTATTCTAGGGTCAATGGTTCGGGTCACTGTTAGTCCTTTCAATGTGCGTTAACCTTACAGCTGTCAAAATTTGTATGAATATAATGTTATTTACAGGAAGGTATCATTTCCTGCTTGGCATTGCTGCCTACCACATCTCCAACAGTGCCCTTAAGTCAGCTGCAAGGTCATCAGCCAGGGACCACCACTCATTGATGTTTCACCCTCTTAGCTTAGTACATCTTGTGGTGGCAGAACAGTATCAGGGATGTCTCCCTGACACCCTTTGCAGCTTCCATTGGGGTTAGTCAGTCACCCAGGGTCTGACCTTACCCCTCAACCACAGCCAAAATCTGCCCCTTTCTGCCTCTTCGGTGGCCCTCCATTAAATTCCAATATAATCACAAATTACTTAATTCATTAATTCTTCCTTGCATTAAACTAATTATAATCATGTTGCATTCATACTGATACCAACGTACTACCATAATTAGTTTATGCAACGTCCTGAACATCACAATAAAAAGAATGCACAAATAGAGTTTCAAATCTCTGCTCATTCTTGCTGTAGAAAAAAAAAACCTGTTGGAGTCAAACAAAAAAGATTATTAACATTTACCTTTAACTGTGCAAGTTTCATTTGGAGGGACAACCAGCACTCGATCTCCAGTTTGAACATATCCTGCTTCAATTTTACCTGCAACATTGAATCCTGATCCTTGATCTGCAAAATGCAAGTAATTGAATGTTGCTAACCAAATAAGTATTTAAAGTAGTTTTGTTCATGCAATTTTTTGCTGCTTATTCTACCAAATTCTCTAGCCATTGTAATTTTTTATATAGTAGTATTCAACATTGTTCTCTGGATTGGTCTTCCTATTTCAATAGAAATTCCATATACCAAATGCATTGTATGAATTTGCAGTAGAGCAGAGATACTCTGAAACAAAGGGAATAACTTCACTCTACTTCACTTGAATGAAATACTTGCACCATCTATGGACTCACTTTCAAGGACGCTTCATCTCATGTTTTTGATATTTATTGCTTATTTATTATTTCTTTATGTGTTTGCACAGATCGCTGTCTTTTGCACACCAGTTGAACACCCAAGTTAACGTGATCTTTCACTGATTCCAGTATGGTTATTATTCTATTAAGAAAATGAATCTCAGGGTTGTATATGGTGACATATGTATTTTGATAGTATCCTTTTGTATGAAATCTTATTAAGTGCTTTTTGGATATCCAAATGCACTACCATCTGACTGGTTCTCACTTACCCAGCATTACATTCTTATACATCTCAAGAAATGAGACAAATAATATTTGCCCTTATCGGTTATCAAATAAAGACCAACAATAGATCTGTTTGACTGTGTTATCATTTTCCAAATATCCTGCAATTACTTCCTTAGTGATGTAGTCAAGCATTTTCCAAGTGACTGATTTCAGTCATTTAGAAGCTAACAAGCATCAGGGTTTCCTACATTCTGTTTCCTGCCTTTGTTAAATGTCTGCAGCTTTCCAATATACTAAAGCCTTTTAAGGAACTTTGGAAGTTAGAAAAGAAAGGTAACCATAGTTTCTGCAGTGATGTACTTTAAGACCCGAGTTTTTAGGCAGTCAGATCCAGCTACATGTTAGCCTTTAGTTCCTTTAGTTTGCTCAGCCTTTGTCCCCTGATTTTCTAATATTAGATTAGTTAAAGTGTTTTCTTTAACTAAGAAAGGCATATCATATTTGTTCAAAATCTCTACATTTCCTGTTTTCCCTTCATATTTGGAGAACAATATTGATCTTAGCTATTTTTTTCCTTTCTCTATGAGGAGATCTTGATGCTTTTTATTAAAGATTTCTTGCTATCTAAATCTATTTTTCTTCCTTTGTTATGCTTTACTCATCCCATTCTTGCTTACCATTAACCTTCATAGCATGGTATGTTTTTTTTCAATGATATCTAAAGAGATACAGAGGTAGATAAATGAAAAGGCTACATATGGAAAGTGTGAAGTTGGAAATAACAGCCAGAATGAGACTGTTTACAAAAGATTTAAAAAAGAAGCAAAAATTAAAACAAGAAAGAAAGAGAAGATATGAGAAAAGCAACAGACGCAAAATGTTGGAGAAACTCAGCAGGTCAAGCAGCACCTACAGGAAAAGGTCCTGAGGGTGGGTCTCATCCCAAAATATTGACTGTTCATTTATTTCCATAGATGCCTGGGAGCTCCTCCAATATTTTCTGTGTGTTGCTTTGGATTTCCAGCATCTGCAGAATTGCTCGAACATGTGAGAAAAGTGTGGCTGTGGCATTAAAATGTGTTCTGTGGATATATGCACAGATATGGTGTAAAGATGGCATATGGAGTAAAAGGACCCATCAAAGATAAAATGAGAACTTGTGTATGGATGCTGAGGGCAGTGTATTAAATGAGTACTTTGCATTAGCCTTCACTGCAGGAAAAAATGGGCTTTTAAAATAATATCGAATGAAGTAAAAAGATTGAGACACCGAATACTTTATAATGAAAAGATCCAATTAAACTTTTATGTAGGTGAGTTGCATTACCAGAAGGAATGCATCTAAGAATTTGAGGGAAGTACATGAGGAAATCACAAGACCACTGCCAATATCCTTTGGATGCAGGATGGAGCAAATAAACTGGTGAGCAGCAAAAGTTACACCCTTGTTGAAAAAAGCCCTGTGACCACAGGCCAGTCAGCTTAACCTTGGAGGGTGGAAATGTTTTGGAAATATTGATCCCCAACAAGATTAGTCATCACTGGAAGAAAATAGATAAACTAAGGAAAGCCAGCATAATGTGTTAAGAGCAAATCATTCTTAATGAAAATATATTTTTTAAATAAGATAATACATAGAATTGATAGAATAATGTGGTTCGTGTGGTGTACATGGGCTTCTAAAAGGCTCCTGATGAGATGCTGTATATCAGCTTATCAGCAGTGCTGAGGTGCGTAATATAAAAGATACTCTGATAGCAAAAATACAGAATTGACTTAGTTACACACCAAAGAGGGCTATAGTGAATGAATGTTTACAGAAAAAAAAAGGTGAAGAAAGGCAAGACTTGGCAGTACTGTAAACTGCATGCAGGATAGATTGCAGGAGGACACAAACACACTGGTGGAATGGACAGACATATAAAAGATGCAGCAGAACACGAAGTAATGTGAAATAATTTATTTTATTAAGTAGAACAAGGAGTCAATAGAACAAAAATAGTACAATATTAGAAGGGGATAAAGGAGGAATAGAGACCTGGGGAATGTGAGGAAAAATCATTGAAATCAGCAGTAAGATTGAGAATTGTGGCCTTTATCAATAGAAGAAAAGAACATAAAAACATAGAAATGTTGAATCTTCATAAAACACTGGCCTTGAGGCAACAGGAGTACTGTATTCAAGACTAGTTGCCAATTTAATGAAAGGCAAGAGAGTCTAAAAGGATGATAATGATGAGGGGGCTGCCACCACAATCTCTAATCTGCAAAGATTAGAGATACTAGGTGAAGAAGCTGGCTAAAGGGAAGACAGAGGAGATATTTGATAGGTGTATATAAAATAAGGGACCTGAACTTAGTGGACAGAGGGAGTTTCCTTTGGTGGAGGAATCAAGAACAATAACAGCTCTTAAATAAAGAAAATTAAGAGTGACAAGTTGAAGTTTTTCCATGTAGTATTTGATTGGAATATTCAAAGCACTGCTCGTAATGGGCAGAATGACAGCCTTCAGCACGTAACCATTCTATAGATTTGACATCATAATTTCCTTTGTTAGACACATTCTTGTCATAGTCTATTTTTCAATTAATTACACTATTGTTGGGAATTGTACAGTACATGCTTATTCAAGGCACTGCTTACCTACTATCCATCTTCCTAGCTACTTTAGCTATCTATGCCTTAATGTGTTCGTAAAAACCTTTGTTAAAACTGAAGTTACAATTTAAAGATCCAGGTCTCTCATTCTCAAAAAGAATGATTGCTCTGCCCCAAAGGATCCTTTAACATGAGAACATTAACCAATCAAGACAATAATGAAGAAACATGCAAATATACATCTTTTCACATTGCTCCATCAATATCATTTGCTGTATAAATTGGTACAAGGCCAAAAGATACCAAAGAGACCAGTCAATCATTGTTTTTTTTTTAAAACATACCTTTAAAAACATCTGACACACACAATCTAAATGGTTTTTCCACTGGTCTTTGAGGTGATTTAAAAGAATCTGAAAGAAAAGTACCAAGTTAAATGCAGAAATGAACTTACACCTCTAAAAAAAATTATACTTATCCAAATACTTGTATTATAATTAAATGAGATGAATGAATAAATGAAATCATAGTTTCATATAATGCTGACCAATCTGCTCTAACAGGCAAGGTCCATTGTACCAGGCTCTGAGTTCTGCAACTTGACTTCTAGTAGTTAAATTCTCGCCAGTCAATCCAGCTGTAGGAACGTAAGCAACGTCAGAATCCTGATAGATACAAAAGTACAGACATTATTTATTAAGTATTTGAACTCTCAAGCTTTTTTCCATTGGTAATTATTAAAGATTATCTTTACAAAGAACACTATTATTTAATAAATGTAGCTTATTTAAACAATGTTCTAATGAACTATTCTTAAAGGATGAACAAATTGAAATATCTAAGATATAATTTTATAAAACACGAATCCTATTTTATTGAACATTTAAAAAAAAATCAAATTTATTACAATTGGTAAT
Organism: Mobula birostris; assembly: GCF_030028105.1. NCBI lineage: Eukaryota > Metazoa > Chordata > Chondrichthyes > Myliobatiformes > Myliobatidae > Mobula > Mobula birostris. The sequence goes on along the minus strand of NC_092371.1, from coordinate 139,599,948 downwards.
AGTAAAAGCAAGGGTAGAATCTGCTGTAACTTTCTTTTTACTGTGGGAAATTAGAGAAAATAAACTACCCCTAGAAACACGTTGTAAAACAAGAGTGAAAAATGGGTATCACTACCAAGACAAATAGTTATTGCTCATTCCAAGTGCAAAGAATGGGTGGGTTATCGTAGTCTAAGAGGTAAATGTAAATCAATGGCACTTTGTGGTAAGGGGCTCCGAGAATTGCAAGCCCAATATCATGAACAGTACGCAAGTTGGAACAAAGATTGTGTTGAGTTCTGGAGTAAAGTACAATTGTCCTGGCAATACCTAAATTTGGAATCAGTGAGCAAGTTATTCTTGAATAATTGCCACTTAACCACACTGCAGGTGACACTTACTTTTAAAATCCTTTTCCGATGATTGACAATGGAGTGATTAGGCGGCAGGCAGTCATAATGGTTTGTGGACAGGAGATTACCAGGGAGATGTCAGTGTTCTAACTATTCTGGGATGGGCTTAGCTAAAGAAACAGCTAGTTCTGGTATACAGGTGGGATGTCAGCTGGTCTCATTACTCATGCTACATTTTGTATTCTTGATTCAGAGTGTAAATACATTTGTTAATTGTTAATTTATTTATTCTTGTTACAAGCTTGGTTTTACATGCCACCCAGAAAGATTGTTCCAAACATAAATACAGTGAGGTAGTGCAAAGGGAAGAACAGTAACAAACAGTAGAATATAATACAGCAAGGACAGTAATTTGGTATAAGGCATAGTGAAGTAAGCCGAAAGATCAAGAGTTCATCTTTATTGTAATTAACAGGGTCCATTCAAGAGTTTTATAACAGTCGGATAGAAGCTATTAGTACATGTTTACAAGCTTTTCAATCTTCTGCTCAGTGGAAGGGGGAAAAGGGAGAATGACCTAGGTAGGAGAGTTCTTTGATTATGTTGGGTGTTTTCCCAAGACAGAGGGAAACAGCAGTTGGGGAGGTAATAGACTGGGCTGTCTTCATAACGCTGTAATTTCTTGAGTCTTCAGTAAAGCAGCTGCCATAGTAAGCTGTGATGCAACTGAATAAAAGGTACAATTTGGCTAAGTACTGCTTTTGCAGCAGTGAAGAATCTCAAAAGAAGAATAAGCTGGACCCAAGAGTCATTAAAATCTAAGGTTTAGAGATCAATCATTTTGTCGTCCTGTCAATACCAGTTGAAAAAGGCCTATGTAACTTAATTCATCTTCTCAGATCTTGGTCTGTCACCTGGTGCAAGAGCACAGTCAAGACTGGACTCAACTGCTTTTAAACTACATGACTACTTCCACATCAATGACACCTTCAGGCAGCCTGCTGACCGTGACTGAATATATTAATAAAACCAGTTCGTCTCATTACGTTCCCCATTATTCATGGCTCAGTAACAGGACTGAAAAACTTTAGTTATAAATGCTCAATGAAGGCTGCTCATCTCCTGCAGCATGTAGGCCAGAAAATTCCAATGTTAAAGTGTTTACTCTGCTTCTCTTACCACAATGATTGCTGGGCCTACTCATTAGTGGCATTTTGTGCTTTTGTTTCAAGTTCACAAGATCTAAATTCTTTGCCTCAAAACATAAAGATAGCTCCATGTTCACTAATATGTCACCTTATTTTTCCTTTGACTGATGCTACTCTTGACATGTACTACTATACTGCTCATAGAATAGGGTTAGTAAAATAACATCTATGCCAGGTCATGATGGTTAGAAACATAGAAAACCTACAGCACAGTACAGGCCCTTCGGCCCACAAAGCTATACTGAACATGTCCTTACCTTAGAAATTACCTAGGTTTGCCCATAGCCCTCTATTTTTCTAAGCTCCATGTACCTATCCAGGAGCCTCTTTAAAAGATCCTACCGACCACCATCGCCGGCAGCCCATTCCATGCACTCACCACGTTAAAAAAAACTTACCCCTGACGTTTCCTCTGTACCTACTTCCAAGCTCCTTAAAAATGTCCCCTCTCGTGCTAGCCATTTCAGCCCTGGGAAAAAGCCTCTGACTATCCACATGATCAATGCCTCTCATCATCTTATATACCTCTATCAGGTCACCTCTCATCCTCCATCGCTCCAAGGAGAAAAGGCCGAGTTCACTCAACCTACTCTCATAAGACATGCCACCCAATCCAGGCAATATCCTTGTAAATCTCCTCTGCACCCTTTCTATGGTTTCCACATCCTTCCTGTAGTGATGCGACCAGAACTGAGCACAATCCTCCAAGTGGGGTCTGGCCAAGGTCCTATATAGCTGCAACATTACCTCTCGGCTCCTATGCTCAATCCCATGATTGATGAAGGTCAATGCACCATATGCCTTCTTAACCAGAGTCAACCTGCGCAGCAGCTTTGAGTGTCCTGTGGGCATGGACCCCAAGATTCCTCTGATCCTCCACACTGCCAAGAGTCTTACCATTAATACTATATTCTGCCATCATATTTGACCTACCAAAATGAACCACCTCATACCTATCTGGGTTGAACTCCACCTGCCACTTCTTAGCCCAGTTTTGCATTCTATCAATGTCCTGCTGTAACATCTAACAGCCCGCCACACTATCCACAACACCAACCTTTGTGTCATCAGCAAACTTACGAGCCTATCCCTCCACTTCATCATCCTGGTCACATAAAATTCACGAAGAGTAGGTATTTGTTACAAATTAAAGATTGTAGCTTCTCTTTGCGATCAAACTTGAGACTATACAAGAATGGTGTACTGGTCACTGTGATGAATTCTATCACAGATGGGTGCATTAACAGGGAGACTGGTACAATCAGGGCAACCCAAATTTTTTTCCTACTGGTCCTCAGCCACCATCCCACTAGCCTCTGCGTCCAGTACATAATTCTCTGCAGCTTCTGCCATCTTCCAACAGGATCCCACCACCAAGTACATCTGTCCCTCCCCTCTCTTTCTGATTTCCACAGAACGGGTCTCTATGTAACTCCCTTCTCTATTCATCCCTCTCCACTGACCTCCCTCCTGGTACTTATCCTGGCAAGTCGAACAAGTGCCACATCCACCCCTACACCTCCTCCCTCATTACAGTCAGGGCCCAAACAGTCCTTCCAGGTGAGGCGACACTTCACCTGCGAGTATGTTGGGTCATCTACTGTATCCGGTAGATTGGAAGCCTGCTTTACCCCATCCGTCACAAAAAGCAGGATTTCCCAGTGGCCATCCCTATCTACATATCAGCCCATGGCCTTCCCTACTGCCGTGATGAGGCCACACTCAGGCTGGAGGAGTAACATCTTACTTTCCATCTGGGTAGCCTCCAACCTGATGACATGAAAAGTGATTTCTTGAACTTCCAATAATTGTCCTCCTGTTCTCCTTCACCATTCCCTATTCTTGTTTCCCCCTCTCACCTGAACTCCTTACCTCCTTCTGGTGCTCCTCCTCCTTCCCTTTCTTCCAGGGTCTTCTGTCCTCTCCCATCAGATTTCCCCTTCGCCAGCCCTTTATCTCTTTCACCAATCAACTTCCCGGCGCTTTACTTCACCCCTCTCCCTCTTCCAGTTTCACTATCACCTGCCCTCTTGTACTTCTTCCTCCCCTCCCCCCCCACTTCCTTATTCTGACTTCTTCCTCCTTCCTCTCCAGTTCTGGTGAAGGGTCTTGGCCCAAAGCATCGACTGTTCACTCTTTTCCTTTGATGCTGCCTGGCCTGCTGAGTTCCTCCAGCATGTTGTGTGTTACTTTACTGATTCTCTCCCAGTATACAGTAAGCAGTCTCCCTTCCCACCCATTTATGTTTGAAAAAATAAAATGTTTTCTGAACTACAATTGGATTTTTTCTAATTGTGTAATCCTTCCATTTTCACTTTAATGCTGAATTTTTTAATACTTTTCAGACATAATTCAAACAGGAGAAATTTTGCGATATATTACCAACTTGTTTAGTGCTATATCTAGCAAACTAAGTTGTAGTACGACAGATAAATTGAATACAGCAATCTCATTGCTTACTTTGAAACCTGCTTGCTTCAAGAAGTGCCCAAGTTTGATAGAAACCTCTTTAAATCTTTCAGGTTGCCATTTCACCTGCAAAATCAACCAAAAATTGTCACAGTTGGGCATGTAACCATTTTCTCATGAGGTACAGGAAACTGTGGTATAAACCAATCTGAGATAATGTGCTAGACATCGATTCATTAGGTTTACCTGATCCATCTTGTTAACAGCAACAGCCAACTGTGTTACACCAAGAGAGCGCACAAGCAATGCATGTTCTCTTGTCTGCCCACCAGCCTCAAATCCAGCCTCAAATTCTCCACGACTTGCATCTACAACTAGGATTGCAACATCAGCCTGGAAATAGGAAGCAAACAGAAACTTCAAAACTCTGCAAAATTCACAAGATAATTTCATTTCCAAGTTTTAATAACATAACATAATATCAGCATTTTACTAAAAATCAACTTGACTTTTAATTTTGTTACATTGATTTATTGCCTTTAAATATGGTTTCAATTTTGCAGTTAATTAGTTATTACAAAAGGCATAGAAAATAATGGCCAGTTTAGATTTAGTGTTGCTCTAGCTAAAGAAACCAAGGGTATCATTGTCAGCTTGTATCATCTTACACAAAGGAAGTGAGTCTTAAGAAGAGCAAAGGAATATAATGGTTAAGATTTTTACTGCTATGTTGTAGGTATTTCATTTTAGCAGTTCTGAAAGAGCAGTCTGTTCTGCTTTTAGCATGTTTGGGTTTGAGTTAAGATAAGGAATGTGCTATCAACCAATCAGGATAGTGGAATTGGGAGAGGTTCTGGAAAATGCTGGGTTGAAGGTCTTTGTTTGCGGGAGTTGGAAGAAGACAGCAGAAAAGGTGGCGGAGGATGCCATTCCTGTTGCACAAGGTGCTTTGTGCAGATGAATGGCTTCAAGAAGGAAGAACCAATATACCCGTGGGGGCCCCATTTGTTCCAGATGGATTTTGAGCAGTGTACAGAAGGTGGTGTGTGCTTTCACACAGACCAAGGGTCCAGCGCACAAATGACTGACAAGTTCAAGATAAGCTTCAACTCAAGTGTACATTTGACTGTTTAAGAATAATGGGGCTTTTTTGTTTTTTCCTTTCTTTTATTTAATAACTGCTTGCTTAAATTACCATTCATAAACATACTTTTTTTTAATTGCATGCAGTGTACCACCTGTTATTTCTTGCCCACGGCAGTAAATTGCACAGCTTTCACACATACCAGGGTTTGGGAGGAAGACCTCATGGATTTGGCAGGACCAAACTTGTATACACCTTAGATGTATGTAGCCAGAGAAAGGTGGGTTTATCGCCTCAGAATCCAGTGACTGTTAGTGAGAATTTTGCACAGTACTGTAGTCATAAAATTTGCTTATGACATATGTGAGTCATAATAAACTTGGTTCTGATATGGGTCACCAGTTCGACAGAGTGGAAAGGAGGAAGGGAGAGGGGAATCACGGTTGGGGAAAGGAGGAAGGGAGAGGGGAATCACGGTTGGGGAAAGGAGGAAGGGAGAGGGGAATCACGGTTGGGAAAAAGGGAAGGGAGGGAGAAGGAAGCAGGAAGCATCAGAGAGACATTCTGTAATGATCATTAAACCAATTGTTTGGTAGTGAATGACCTTGCTTGGTATCTCAGGGCTGGGTGTGTCTGCATTGTGCCACGCCATGTCCCTGGCACTCCTTCTCTGCAATTAGTCCCACACCTCTCCCAGCCAATCCACCCTCACCATTCCCAACATCCTTTGCTCCCGCCAGATTTACACACTCACTCTCCATGTTGACAAATACAGTACTATGCTCAGGTACCCCACTATAGAAATGTGCCCAAGATGTTTTCACAGAACTGTAGCTTTCCATATTGATATAACATTATAAGATAGCCTTTGAAAAAGGAATGGAAGCAAAATAAAAAATATTGTAAGGGATCATTGTTTCTTTCGCCCTTGTGGCGCATCAGGCTGCATTTTTTGCTGTTTCCTTAGCATTTGTTGTTTTCGAGGTCGAGTTGCTAGCTCGACACTCAACACTTTCCACTGGTCCACTGGATGGATAGTGTGCAAAGGAGCCGGCTGGATTTGAACACAGGACCATTTGCCTCGAAGTCCGGTGCTGATGCCACTACACCACCAGCTGGCATCATAAGGGATGAAAGCAGTTAGCGTCAGATATTCCTTTTCATTGAATCATACAACAGAAATGTAAATTCAAATTATTTAGAGCTGGCAGCAGGAAATTGCTTAATAGAACAATGCAGCACAGGAACAGAGTCTTTAGCACATGATGCCTGTGCTATTAAACTAATCCCATTGATCTGCATATCTTCCATTCCAAACATGCTCACTCACACACCTGTCTAAATGCCTATTAAATGTCACTATCATATCTGCATCTCCTCGCACTTGACATTCCAAAAATGAAGTTTATTTACTATATGTTCAGTGATGTATATAAATTTGTAGTTCTTACATACTGCTTAACAAATTTAATGTGAAGAGTACACCTCAGATGAATACTGGCAGTATTTCAGGCACAGCTTGAGGAAACAACAGAAATTGGAGTCGGTAATTAAAGCTGTGAAAAGCACAAATACAGCTAAAACTAAACTGAAATATAATTATACTGTATCAATCTGAGTATCAAAGAAAGAGAAGAAATGAGATGGGTGATTTTAGGAGAAAACATGTTCACTTTTCATCAAAGATCCAAACACTGCCTTGCAGCACAAGACAAAAACTTGTTGAATTAAATTTGACAAACAAAACCTTAGCATGGGAAATTATTAGATGAAAAATGGAATAAACTCCATTCAAGTTGTAGCTAGAATCAAACATCTTATAAAATTCTCATATTTCAAATATTGCTTATAAAAAATCAGGCTGATGTTTTGAATTATTGACCTCATTTCAACTTTTCAAAAATCTGCTTAAGTTTAAATATGAATTCAAAGAATGGTAGCTGCCAGAACTGTAACCACAAAGATATTTTTGCTTACCTGTGCAGCACCTGTAATCATATTTGGAATGAAATCTTTGTGACCTGGTGCATCCATTAATGTGATCACTTTTGTCTTAGTTTCAAACTTTGTCACTCCTACATCCATTGTTACACCTCTAAAAGCATCAGAAATAAAAATTGTTATTCGTATTTGAATGTTAGGAGGTTGAACATTAAGTATACTTCTTCATCTAAAACACCAGAATGTGTTATCTCACTTGACACCGAGAAAGCGTTTGATAGAGTTGAATGGGAATATTTATTTAAAATACTTGAGAAATTTAATTTTAGCCCAAAATTCATATCTTGGATTAAAATGATATATCATATACCTTTGGCTTCTGTACTTATTAATAATCAGAGATCCCCCTTTTTTAGGCTTTTTAGAGGCACTAGATAGGGCCGTCCTTTAAGCCCTTTACTATATGATATTGCCTTGGAACCCTTGGCAATCGCTCTTCGTGATTCACCCAATATATTTGGCATTATTCGTGGGAATGAGACGCATAAGGTATCATTATATGCAGATGACCTGTTACTATATATCCCTAATCCAGAGAAATCCATTCCTGCAGTAATATTATTACTTATTCAGTTCAGTAGTTTTCCTGGTTATAAATTGAATCTTAATAAGAGTGAGCTTTTTTTATTAAATATGCAAGTTCCAATCTATAGATAATCACCATTTAGACTGGTTACTGATTATTTTACTTATTTGGGTGTTAAAATTACTAAGCATAAGGATCTATTTAAAGTTAACTTTTTACCCTTAATTGAGCTTGTTAAGCAACTACTTATTAAATGGTCCCCATTGTCCCTATCATTGATTGGTCAAATCAATGCTATTAAGATGATTATTTTACCTAAATTTCTGTATCTATTTCAGGTGGTACCAATCTTCATCTCTAAATCCTTTTTTGATATTATTCTAAAATTTCTTCATAAATATGGCAGAATAAAAATCCTAGATTAAGTAAGAAATATTTACAGAAATCAAAAAAGGATGGCGGTTTGGCATTGCTGAGCTTTAGATTCTATTATTGAGCAATTAATATTCGATACCTAACGTTCTGGACGCAAGATTTGGATGAAATTCAATGTCCATGATGGGTGAACCACGAGTGTGAGTCTGTACAGGGGTTCTCATTGGCTTCTATTTTAGGGGCTTCGCTTCCCTTTGCACTTACTAAAGTGAATAAACAAACGATTAATCCAATAATTAAACATACAATACAAATATGGTTTCAATTTCATAAATTTTTTGGATTGAATAAATTTATCCTATCAAGTCCTATTATATCCAATTTTTTTCTTCCAACCATCCAGACTGGTCAAACTTTTCTTTTATGGAAAACAAAGGGAATAATATGTTTTCGTGATTTACAAACGTATTTCTGGATAATTGTCTCATGTCCTTTGAACAGTTGACCAATAAATATAATTTGCCTAGATCACATTTTTTTTCAGATATTTACAGATTAGAAACTTTTTGAAGGTTATTTTACCTACTTTTCTGATATCAAATTGAAATTACTGAATTTCTTTTAGGTTTAAACCCCTACCAGAAGAGTTTAATAGCAATTGTTTATGATTTAATTACGAAAATACGTTTAGGTATGTCTGATAAAATTAAGAATGAATGGGAAAGAGAACTTCAGGTATCTTTACCCATAGAGAAAATTCTCCAACTAGTTCACACTTCTTCAATGTGTGCCAGACACGCTTTGATACAACTTAAGGTGGTTCATAGGGCCCAGATATTTAAGGATAAGTTAGCTCATTTTTATGGTCATATAAATCCTGTCTGTGACAGATGTAATTCTGAGGTGGCTTCCTTGATGCATATGTTCTGGTCTTGCCCTCTTTTTGAAAAATATTGGAAAGACATTTTTGATATTATTTCAGTAGTTTTACGTATTGATTTACAACCTCATCCTATTACTGCAATTTTTGGATGACCAATGATAGACTTTATTCATTTATCCCCTTCAGCTTGTTGTTTGATTGCATTTGTTACATCAATAGCCAGAAGATCCATTTTACTTAAATGGAAAGATTCTAATCCCCCTACATTTCAATGGTTTTCCTAAACTATAACATGCTTAAATTTGGAAAAAATTAGGAGTGGTACCACTGATCCTTTGGTTAAATTTGAGGAAACTTGGCTGCCATTTAGTCAACATTTTCATATGATGTAAGTTGACCTTTTCCGGATCCTTGTTAATAACTTTTTGTTGTGTATAGAGCGGAGTTAATGACAAATAATGATTTTAACCGATGAAATATTGCAGCCCAGTTTCTGTTTTGTTTGATTTTGCTTTTTTTAGTGTAGGGGATTAGAACTTTTTTTTGAATCTTTTTCACGTTCAGTTATTAAGAGATTGGGAGGTTTAAATTAAATATGTTACTCAGAGTCTGTGTCTGTATACGTTAATCGTTATTGATGTAATTCCAATCTCGTTGTATCATTAACATTGTTATGTTTAACAATTTGAAACTCAATAAAAAAGATTTTTTAAAAAGCATCGGAAAAGTCCATTTTTAAACAATCTTGAAAGGCTCAATAATGCATCATTTAAAAATACCAGTTTTATCTAGTGTTATGGCACAAATGTCTACAGGGGAAGGAACTCCATTCTCGCACAATCTTAATTATTTGTAGATATAGAAACAGGAAAACATAGAAACCTACAGCACAATACAGGCTCTTCGGCCCACAAAGCGGTGCTGAACATGTCCTTACCTGAGAACTACCTAGCCTTACCCATAGCACTCTATTTTTCTAAGCTCCATGTACCTATCCAGTAAACAGTAAAGGCATCCGTTAGCCTTGCGAGACCATGGATCTGCGCCTGGAAAGTCTTCACTCTCCAGGGCGCAGGCCTGGGCAAGGTTGTATGGAAGACAAGCAGCTGCCCATACTGCAAGTCTCCCCTCTCCACGACACCAATGTTGTCCAAGGGAAGAGCATTAGGACCCATACAGCTTGGCACCAGCATCGTCGCAGAGCAATGTGTGATTAAGTGCCTTGCCATGTTCCCTCAGCTGGGGCTCGAACTCACGATCTTCAGGTCGCTGGTCCAATGCCTTAACCACTTGGCCATGTGCCCACACACATACCTATCCAGGAGTCTCTTAAAAGACCAATCATTTCCACCTCTACCACTGGTGCCGGCAACCCATTCCACGCGCTCACCACTCTCTGCATAAAAAACGTTACCTGACCTCTCCTCTATACCTACTTCCAAGCACCTTAAAACTATGCCCTCTCACGCTAACCATTTCAGCTCTGGGAAAAAGCCTCTGACTATCCACACGATCAATGCCTCTCATTATCTTGCACACCTCTATCAAGTCCACCTCTCATCCTCCGTCATTCCCAGGAGAAAAGGCCAAGTTCACTCAACCTGTTTTCATAAGGAATGCTCCCCAATCCAGGCAGTATCCTTGTAAATCTCCTCTGCACCCTTTCTATGATTTCCATGTCCTTCTTGTAGTGAGGCAACCAGAACTGAGCACAGTACTCCAAGTGGGGTCTGCCCAGAGTCCCATATAGCTGTGACATTACCTCTCTGCTTCTAAACTCAATCCCACAGTTGATGAAGGCCAATGGACTGTATGCCTTCTTAACCACAGAGTCAACCTGCACAGCTGCTTTGAGTGTCCTATGGATTCGGACTCCAAGATCCCTCTGATCGCCCACACTGCCAAGAGTCTTACCATTAATGCTATGTTCTGCCATCATATTTGACCTACCAATATGAACCACCTCACACTTATCTGGGCTGAATTCCATCTGTCACTTCTCAGCCCAGTTTTGCATCCTATCAATGTCCCGCTGTAACCTCTGACAGCCCTCTACACTATCCACAACACCCCTAACCTTTGTGTCATCAGCAAATTTACTAACCCATCCTTCCACTTTCTCATCCAGGTCATTTATAAAAATCACGAAGAGTAAGGGTCCCAGAACAGATCTCTGAGGCACACCACTGGTCACCAACCTCCATGCAGAATATGACTCATCTACAACTACTCTTTGCCTTCTGTGGGCAAGCCAGTTCTGGATCCACAAAGCAATGTCCCCTTGGATCCCATGCCTCCTAACTTTCTCAATAAGCCTTGCATGGGGTACCTTATTAAATGCCTTGCTGAAATCCATATACACTACATCCATGGCCCTACCTTCATCAATGTGTTTAGAAACATCCTCAAAAGATTAAATCAGGCTTGTAAGGCACGACCTGCCTTTGACAAAGCCATGCTGACTATTCCTAATCATATTATGCCTCTCCAGATGTTCACAAATTCTGTCTCTCAGGATCTTCTCCAACAACTTACCAACCACTGAAGTAAGACTCACTGCTCTCTAATTTCCTGGCCTATCCCTACTCCCTTTCTTGAATAATGGAACAACACCCGCAACCCTCCAATCCTCCAGAACCTCTCCCATCCTCATTGATGATGCAAAGATCATCGCCAGAGGCTCAGCAATCTCCTTCCTCACTTCCCACAGTAGCCTGCAGTACATCCCGTCCAGTCCCGGTGACTTATCCAACTTGATGCTTTCTAAAAGCTCCAGCACATCCTCTTCCTTAATATCTACATGCTCAAGCTTTCCAGTCCGCTGTAAGTCATCCCTACAATCACCAAGATCCTTTCCCGTAATGAATACTGAAGCAAAGTATTCATTAAGTACCTCTGCTATCTCCTCCGGTTCTATACACACTTTTCCACTGTCACACTTAATTGGTCTTATTCTCTCATGTCTTATCCTCTTGCTCTTCACATACTTGTAGAATGCCTTGGGGTTTTCCTTAATCCTGTCCTGCAAGGCCTTCTCATGGTCCCTTCTGGCTCTCGTAATTTCATTCTTAAGCTCTTTCATGCTGGCCTTAGAATCTTCTAGATCTCTTTCATTACCGAGTTTTTTGAACTTTCCACATCTACTCTATCTAAGCTCTGTCAATGTGATCTCTGCCTTATGCTTCACAATTCCAGTGAGTACAGACCCAAAGCCATCAGATGTTCCTCGTATGATAACCCTTTCATTCCCGGAAAAATCTTTGAGAACCTCCTCTGAAGCCTCTCCAATGCCAGCACAACTTTTCTTAGATGAGGAGCCCCAAACTATTCACAATACTCAAAGTAAGGCCTCATCAGTGCCTTATAAAGCCTCTGCATCACATCCTGTTCTTCTATTCCAGACCTCTTGAAATGAATGCTAACATTGCATTTGCCTTCCTCACCAACCACTCAACCTGCAACTTATCTTTAAGGTGTTCTGCACAAGGACTCCAATGTCCCTTTGCATCATAGATTTTTGGATTTTCTTCCCATTTAGAAAATACTCTGCACATTGATTTCTCCTATCAAACTGCATGGCCATGCATTTTCCAACATTGCATTTCATTTGCCACTTTCCTTCCCATTCTCCTAGTCCATCCAAGTTCTTCTGCAGCCTGCTTCCTCAACACTACCTGCCCTTCACCCAATCTTCATATCATCTGCAATCTTGGCAACAAAGCCATCTATTTCATCATCTATATCATTGATATAGAGCATAAAAAGAAGTGGTCCCAACACCGACCCCTGCGGAACACCACTAGTCACTGGCAGCCAACCAGAGAAGGATCTTTTTATTTCCACTTGCTGCCTCCTACAATCAGCCAATGCTCTAACCATGCCTGTAACTTCCTTGTCATACCATGGGCTCTAAATCTGGTAAGTAGCCTCATATGTGGCATCTTGTCAAAGGCCTCCTGAAAGTCCAAATATACAACATCCACTGTATCCCCCTTTATCGATCCTACTTGTAATCTCCTCAAAGAATTCCAACAGGTTCATCAGGCAAAATTTTTCCTTAAGGAAACCATGCTGACTTTGTCCCATCTTGTCCTATGTCACCAAATACTCTATAAACTCATCCTTAACAACTGACTCCAACATCTGAGGTCAGGCTAACTGGTCTATAATTTCCTTTCTGCTGCCTTCCTCTATTCTTAAGGAGTGAAATGACATTTGCAATTTTCCAGTCCCCTGGTACCATGCCAGAGTCCAATGATTTTTCGGCAAGATCATTACTAATGCCTCCACAATCTCTACCATTACCTCTTTCAGAACCCTAGTACACAGTTCATCTGGTCTGGGTGACTTATGTACCCTTAGAGCCTTCAGCTTTTTGAGCACCTTCGCCCTTATAATAGTAACTGCACTCACTTCTCTTCCCTCGCACCCTTCAACATCTGGCACACTGCTAGTGTCTTCTACAATGAAGAGTGATGCAAAATACTCATTTAGTTCATCTGCCATCTCCTTGTCCCCCATTATTATTTCTCCAGCCTAATTTTCTAGTGGTCCTATATCCACTCTCATCTCTCTTTTATTTTACATATGTGATAAAGCTTTTACTATCTACTCTGATATTGTTTGTTAGGTTGCTTTTGTATTTCACCTTTTCCCTCCTAATGATTCTTTTAGTTGCTCTCAGTAGGGTTTTAAAAGCTTCCCAATCTCTATCTTCCTGCTAATTTTTGCTTTGTTGTATGCCCTCTCTTACTTTCACACTAGCTTTGACTTCCCTTGTTAGCCACAGTTGTAATGTTTTGCCATTTGAGTATTTTTGTTTTTGGAATACATCTACCCTGCAATTTCCTCATTTTTTCCCAGAAACCCACGCCACTGCTACTCTATCATCCCTGCCAGTATCTCCTTCCAGTTTACTTTGGCCAACACCTCTCCCTTACCACTGTAATTTCCTTTAATCGACTGAAATACTGCTACGTCAGACTTTACTTTTTCCCTATCAAATTTCAAGTTGAACTCAATCGTATTGTGATCACTGCCTCCTAAGGGTTCTTTTACCTTAAAGGTCCCCAATTGCCTCTGGTTCATTACATAACACCCAACTGATCCCCTAGTAGGCTCAACAACAAACTGCTCTAAAAAGCTTTCTCATAAGCATTTAACAAACTCTCTCTCAGGATCCTTTACCAACCTGATTTTTCCAATCAACCTGCATGCTAAAACCTCCCGTGACTATCATAACAATGCCCTTTGGACATGCCTTTTCTATTTCCCATTCTAATCTGTGGTCCACATCCCAGCTACTGCAGGGAGGCCTGTATATAAACTGCCATCAAGGTCCTTTTATTCCTTGCAGTTTCTTAACTCAATCCCACAAGGATTCAACATCATCTGATCCTATGTCACATCTTTCTATTGATTAGATGCCATTTTTTTTGACCAGTAGAGCCACGCTGCCCCCTCTGCCTACCTTCCTATCCCTCCGATACAAGTCGTAATGTTGGACATTCAGCTCCCAATTACAAGCATCCTTCAGCCATGATTCAGTGATGGCCACAACATCATACTTTACAATCTGTAATAGTGCAACATGATCATCTACCTTATTTCTTATACTCCATGCATTGAGATATTACATTTTGAGTACTGTATTTGCTACGCTTTTTGATTCTGTATCCCTCATGCACTGATACTTGGACAGGCTGGGTAAGCAGGCAGATGCAGTTTAATGTGGATAAATGTGAGGTTATCCACTTTGGTGGCAATAACAGGAAGGCAGATTACTATCTGAATGGTGTCAAGTTAGGAAAAGGGGAAGTACAATGAGATCTGGGTATCCTTGTTCATCAGTCACTGAAAGTAAGCACACAGGTACAGCAGGCATTGAAGAAAGCTAATGGCATGTTGGCCTTCATAACAAGGGGAGTTGAGTATAGGAGCAAAGAGGTCCTTCTGCAGCTATACAAGGCCCTGGTGAGACCCCACCTGGAGTACTGTGTGCAGTTTTGGTCTCCAAATTTGCGGAAGGACATTCTTGCTATGGAGGGAGCACAGCGCAGGTTCACTGGGTTAATTCTAGGGATGGCGGGAATGTCAAATGTTGAAAGATTGGACCGACTGGGCTTGTATACACTGGAATTTAGAAGGATGAGAGGGGATCTGATTGAAACATATAAGATTATTAAGGGATTGGACACGCTAGAGGCAGGAAACATGTTCCCAATGTTGGGGAGTCCAGAACCAGAGGCCACAGTTTAAGAATAAGGGGTAGACCATTTAGAACGGAGCTGAGCAAAAACTTGTTCACACAGAGGGTTGTGGATCTGTGGAATGCTCTGTCTCAGAAGGCAGTGGAGGCCAATTCTCTGGATTCTTTCAAGAAAGAGTTAGATAGAGCTTTTAAAGATAGTGGAGTCAAGGGATATGGGGAGAAGGCAGGACCAGGGTACTGATTGTGGATGATCAGCCATGATCACAGTGAATGGCGGTGCTGGCTCGAAGGGCCGAATGGCCTACTCCTGCACCTATTGTCTATTGATACTCATAGTGCTGGCTGCAGTTATGTCCTATCATCTGCTTGCCCTTCCTGACAGCCTGACTTTTGCTTATTTCCCATCCATCCTACCCTGAGTCCCTTCACTCTGATACCCACGCCCCTGCCAAATTAGTTTAAACCTTCCCCAACAGCTCTAACAAACCTGCCCACAAGCATATTGGTCCCTAACGGGTTCAGGTGCAACCCGTCACTTTTGTATAGGCCATACCTTAGGGTGTTTATAACCTACGCCTTCTGAATAGTCCCCATAAACTACAGCCATTGCTGTTCTGCCATCTTCCTGGATAGTGTCCCCTTCCAATTAATTTGTCCAGCTCCTCTGTAATTCCCTTTACTCTACTGTAATACTGCTACAGCTGACTTCCACTCACACTGCACGGTGAACCCTATCATATTGTGATCACTGTCTCCTAAGAGTTCCTTTAGCTTTAAGTTCTCTAACTAAGTCTGGGTCATTACATAACACTCAATCCAGAACGCCTTAACCCTTGTGGGTTCAAACATTACCTGCTCTAAAATGCCATCTCATAGGCACTCTACAAATTCTCTCCCTTGGGAAAGCAGAAAGTAGGGGGGAGGGAAAGATGTGCTTGGTGGTGGGATCCCGTTGGAGATGGCGGATCATTGGAAGGACAACGTTAATGTCCGCTCTGTTAAATTAAAGACAGATTGGCCCTGGGTCCATTGTTGTTTGTCATCTATATTACTGTTTTAGATGATAATGTGGTGAACTGGTTCAACAAATTTGTGGATGATACCAAGACTGGGGGCATAGTGGACAGAGAGGAAGGCTATCAAAACTTGCAGTGGGATGCACTAAGTCAGACTGAAGGCCCTGTTTCAGTGTTGGAGTGCTTTATGACTCTATGATGCTTAGCTTTTCCGCTATGTGCACAATGGTTGGCATAGTTACAGACAGCAGTTTGCAAACGGAATACAGATTTTCACACCCATAGATACATACATATGTGAAAAATTATTTACCTTTCCCTTTCTTCACCTGTTTCGTCCAGAACCCAAGCAAAGGCAAATGAGGCTTTTCCTGCTTTTTTTGATTCTTGTTCGTATTTGTGCATGACACGTTTGTTTACATTGCCCAGAAGAAAGAGTACATGGCCCATTAAAGTACTTTTACCAGCATCTACATGGCCTGTCATAAAACAATTACAATTGAATTAATAGATACATTTTTTCAATAAATTAAATGTTTAATACTACTGAAAGTAACTTACTGTATTCACATTTTGTCAGCTAAATGAAAATGAAAGAGGTAGCAACTTGTAGGTGTCAAATTTGGGAGGTAATATTCATCCATGAAAGGGCATCCATTTTTGACCTCCTAATCTAGTCATGTACCAATTGTTATGTCCTCATTCATACCAGCTTAGACCTGTTAATGTATCATAAATCTGGGATCAAGCATACTTTTTATTGTCTACACCACTTGGAACATAATTCTTAATTTTGCTCTGTACAGTATTTCAGAGATAGAGATTGCTGACTTACTGATTTCTGTAGAAGACTAGCTTGGCTTCATTTCTCTCAGTAAAATATGAAGAACTGAGTTCTACAGAATCCTATCTATCCTACTGTTGAGTAGACTGGGCTAAACAAATCAGTTCAGTATCAAATTTGATTGCATTAAAAGATTATCCTTGAAGTTCCCTTCAAAATTAGTAAATGCAAATCTCTGCTTCAATAAAAGATAAAATGAGTGAGCAATATATAATTACTAGAAACACAACCACTACAAACAATGTGATGTGTTGTACACAGGGATATTTTTCTTAAATGTAATATGTGAAAGGAAGAGATACAAAAATAGTACCTGAAACCATAAGTTTCATTTGAATCAGAGTTTCCATTACTACTATTTAAGTAATAACAAATGCAA
The DNA here is from genome assembly GCF_030028105.1 of Mobula birostris. Classification (NCBI taxonomy): domain Eukaryota; kingdom Metazoa; phylum Chordata; class Chondrichthyes; order Myliobatiformes; family Myliobatidae; genus Mobula; species Mobula birostris. The sequence continues at coordinate 139,582,680 of NC_092371.1, read as the reverse complement.
CTTTCTACAAATATCTGTAAAAATGACAAAACAATATATATAATGAACATTTCAGCTGCAGAAAATCTCATTTTTAATGATTTTTCCATGGTAATGTATTTATTTGAAAATTCTAACATTCTTTTTTTTAGAAGTAACTATTGCTGTTTACTTTTCACTGTCAATAAATAAAGGAGAAATAGGAGGACCTGGAATGAACACCTTACAGTTGTGACAAATTTGTATTTAATGTGTTTCTTTTTATTATTGAGTTTTTTATTTTGTAATTTTTTTTTGTGCTGTATTGGATCCGGAGTAATAATTATTTCGGGAACTACATTAAACAATATTAAATCTTGAAATTGTGGAATCAAGATCCAGAGGCAATGCATCTATAAGCAGACATGACTCACAGAAGTTTCACTTGTTAATAATGGCTAATTGCAATAGTGTCAATTGGAGTCAAGATGCTTCCTGATTAACAGCTACACAGTATGTTCAACCTAGCTGTTTGAAAGCTTGTCAACTTGGTTTACTGAAGTTATCCGTCTCAATGACTGTCTGAATGACAGCTGTGTTTGTTGACATAAATTTTATTTTGGCTTCCACTGCCTTGAAGATATGAAAGAGATTTAAAATTCAGGTTCACCAGGTATTTTCATCTCATTGATCGACGAGGTATGTGGAGAGCCACAATGAGATATCAAGTTCAATTCCTAATGATGTAGCCAAGTACTGTATTTGTTTACTCAATTTGCATTCAGTTGGGAATACTCTCTAAATTACAGTACACTTGTGTATTACTGTCAATTTTAATAAATGCATTTGTTGTTAATAGATTAATGCTTTAACAGTATCCTAGCAGTGATAAAAATATTTTGGACATGGACTGGCTAATAAACAAGTGGCAGAAGAAAATTAATACAAGAAGTCTGAAGTGTTTAATTTTGACAGATGGAATATAACGTGCATAATTATGAGGAAAGAGCAGCAGAACAAGAGAGACTGGATTACTCTGCAAAGAGGCAGTGCAGGTTTAATAAACCAAATTATAACTTTAGATATTCTAATTTGTTTTTGACTCTAAGAATAAGAGGCTCCAGCCTGTCCTAAGCTAAATACTGTAAAGGTCCATTTAATTTATAAAGTACTGACTGTATAAAGGTATAGTCTAGCTTGTAATATAGACACGAACAGTGAATGTACATGCTTAACCACAACATCAATTATTTCTTACCAATAACAACCAGATTCAGAAGCTGTTTTCCTCCTTGCCTTTTTTCAAGTTCAACTTTCACATCAAGTTGCTGTCTTGTTTTGGTAGAGACTTTGCTTGGTGTCTGAACAACTGTTGTTTCTTCATTTAAAGGGGAAACAGTACCTACAGCATTTGTCTTTGGAGAAGTCTCCAGCAGGACAGATGGAAAAACTTCATTTTGCACTGCACCCTTTCGGAGGTGGTCATTCTCATCAGCGTTTGCTCTGTAACCAATGAAGGAAACAATTAAAACAGACATCTAGGTATATTCATATTCCTAATCTCAGAAAGCATACAATCCACAAAGCACATGGAATACTGTAAAACCACAATCTAACTTATTCCATGGTGGTAAACAAAACTTTCATTAATTACAATCTGTAATATTTCCATGATTCTAATTGAAAGTTTGATTGGGTATTAGATAAAAACTGCAAAATACTGGTAACATTAAGAGTCTTTTAGTCAATGGCTAACCAAAAGATGTCATTGCACAAAACAATGAAAACCTGTAATCTTGCAAAAACTATTAAATTAATTCTAGTGTGTAGTGCTGCGAAATTGAGATGGGGAAGGGGAGAAGTTGGGAAGAAGTTATTTAAGATCCTCATACTGGACGTAGGTAGAACCCCACAGCTTATTGCTTTCTTTTGTCCTCTGCATTACATCCAGAGATTTTGACTGCATGTGAAATTGCCACACCAATATCAAAAGTAAAGGAAGAAAATTGGAGATTAAAGACACAAACATGCTATCCCTTCAGAAAAAAAATTAAACAAAGCATAAAATCTATATTGATATTTCAGTGCACCACTGAGAGAATGGCACCTGCTGTCAAGGATGCCATCTTTTGGACAAGACAATAAATAAATGCTGTCTATCCAAAAGTAACAGCAAATACTGTATTCTGTGGCACGGTTTCAAAGGTGGGTTAAGTTTCCCTATGATCAAGCAGAATTTCAGGAAGTAATATTGAAAAATAAATTACATGGTTATCAGCAAATTGCTGTTTATAAAAACTAGCAACATACAAAATGAATTTTGTCCTGTTGTCTGAAAATCTCACATCAAAATTAGATCAAATTGATTGTGCATAGCCTACATCACATTAAATACAAACACTAAAAGTGCTTCATTGTCTTTAAAATTCTTTGAGATGTTCAGAGTTGATGAAAGCTATATAAGAGAGCTTTTCGCTCTTGATTTAGTGCACCAAATAAGCAGGATTTTTCTTCATTCTTGTTAACTTTTCTCCAGCCTAAAACTCCTTCAAACAATGTCAACATTAGTGCAAAAGTCAAAATCTGTCCACAAAAAGTCTTTTTTTCTAAATGGCGGCTTTTAATTACTCACTGAATCCAAATGGTATTAACTACTTCCCCAAAACTGTGCGATTTAAAGTTCTAAAACTCATTAGGTTCTTCAACTTCAATAAAATCTTTGACACCAAATATGATTTCTTTTTGAGTACCTAGACTGCTATGGAGGTCAGGGTTATGATCACTCTCACAGTTTACTGCTGTAGGTCACTGAAGCTCCATTCACAGGGAAGGGAAAAAATCACCACCCTTCCCATTGGGAGCAGGGCAATGCGACCCAAAGTACAGGCATTCAGACTTAAGAGACATGTCTGAAAAGCTCCTTCTCCAATGCCACAAGCATAAAGGACATACACCTGGATATATTCTTATTCATCCACACATCCAAGTCCTTTCAACACCGAGCATTCTCCTAACACCTTTGCCTCATCATTCTATGAGTACCGAATATGTTAACATTTTCTTGCAACTGGAAGTGTATTGCCTGTTTTATGGATATGGCCTTTTAATAGTTGGCTGCAAAGATCGTTCCTGCTGGGCAACAGGCTGAGAACTTGCAACACCTCAATAGGGAATGCCATACTGTGTCTAGCTTAGTACAATATCATACAGAGCAACCTAACCATGTTGGTCTGTAAAGGTCAAAATATAAGTTCACACCCTTTCTGCAACTTTTAGAAATAGCATCAGTTTTGAGAAAAATGCTGTTTAACACCATGAAAAACCATGGGCATTTTCTGGGTCAGTATCTTCATTTATTCTTCAGACAGGAGCTCTTCCATGTTTATTGCCATTTAAAAATAATTTATGGGACTACAAAAATTGGATAATACATTGGGTTTACACTCTTTCTGTAGTTGTACAATAACTATAAAAGCAGGGTAACCTGTCCCCCAACGTAAATGCCCATGTGCACCAATCTGCACTCTTTTAATACAGAAAAATGAGGTCATTATAGAATCAAATTCATTTCAAGATGGTACAGAAACAGTTTCTCAATATTACTCACAATTCAGCATCTTTACATTGTGTTTCAAATGTACTTAGCTGATTAGTAAAACTGGTACCTTTTTTGCAGCCAACACATATAGTATCAGTTACCCTACCGAAAAAAAACCCTGAAATAGGTCTTGCAGACATGAAAAAACATTAAAGCTCATATCAGTTTTGTATTATACTAAACTTTATTAATCATGAGAATTAATTGCATGAAATAAGTCTGGTTCATTTCAGATTTCCCCCAATAGCCTTCAAATAAATCCTTCTCTTTTATTAACAAATTTGTGACATTTTACTATAGACACAGACTGATTATTCTCCATCTTCTTAAGCAGAGGTCAGACAATATTCAGCACATTTTCATAAGTTCATCCGTTTCTACACAAATCCCTTCCCACACCATTTTAGCAAAAACAAAAGTGAAATGTTAACTATTTCAGCAAGACAGTTCGGATTTAAAAACAGTCTCACTCTAATCAAGATAAGTACTACTTATCTCTGAAAACCATCACTGTGTTGTACTTCCCACGATACCTTTGTCAAAAACATTCATCTTCCTTTAAATACTTACATCTTATCTATGCAAACATGAGCAGCAATTTAATACATTTTACCAATGCAAGACAGGGAATAAAGAATGGTACCTTGGTATATTAAATCCTGTTACTTGTTTTCCAGATACTGTCATTTTTGCTACTTTTGGTATGATGTCGGCATCAACTCTAGCTGGTTGCTCCCTTGCTTTGCCTGAGGTACAAAAATAATGAAATCAGGAGGGGAGAATGGTAAAATTACACATACTAAGTAAACTTTCTGTAATGGTTTCCATCTTTTTTGCTACACTAAACTGTTTTAGCCATATAAAACACGGTATTACAAATTTGTAATCAGCTTTGACTAGGGAACATGCAAAGCCAAGCAGTGCCACTTGAAAAAGTTACCTCACGTGCAATTATAGTTCATTGATTTGAAACATTAATTTTCACTCTTCAAAGATGCTACCTGACCTGCTGAGTATTTCCAGAATTTTATATTTTTAATAACAAAGTAACTGGCTTTTAAATCCATTCTGATTCACATTGGACTTTAATTTGTCAGAGGCAATTTATAAATGTACCAGAGGGCCAATTTCATGTGTGACTACTTCTCCCATATTTGTGAAACTATTCCACCCATCCTTTGATGTACAGCTTCATGTGCAAGCACATACATATGTACACAAATGTAAGTGTACAAACCTACTTATAGAGTTTTAACTCTTTACCCTCCCACCAGCTACCCATTATGCTTCAAGAAAGTTTTCAGGTAAGTGCTGCAATACATCTAATATTAAACATCATGAGAATACAGTGGTGAACATGGTAATATTCTGAGCAGTCCAAAAATACTTCAAATGGAATGAATAAATAACACAAAAAATTTCTGGCACATGTTCTGGAACAAATTCTTATTTCAAATGAGTTCTATATATCTTACAAATGTAAGTTAAATGTAAACTGGGATATATAACTTACAAATGTAAATTTTTATTAAATCAAGTACTCCATAACAGTACTACACAATAAAACGTGCTCAAATGAATCATTTTAAGTGACTTAAATTTAAGGACCTTTTTGTTTGCATAAGACAGCACAAAACTTATTGCTCAAATGCATTTCATATTCAGTATTACATTTCAGGCAGACAGCTTAGAATCTTTATCTTGATTTAATAAAATAGTCTATTTGCATTAGAGCCAAATATATTTATAATACAAATTGCATCCAACATAGCCAGGAACAGAAAAGGCTACAGAAAGCAGTGGAAAGAGCCTATACTTCACTATAGGCAATCCCAAAGCCAAACCACCATTTACTTTGGACATAAGTGGCAAAGTTGATGCGGTGTAGCATTCTGGTTTAAGTTGACACCACTGAAGATGGGTGACAGTTTACTGGCAGTTCATAAAGCAAGAAATACACCTAAATTATTAATTACATTATTTTCCTGTGGAAAATTGTGGTAAATAATCACCGCAAACAATGAAGAGACGAGTAAAGGCGAGGGTCGTGTGGATGCGATGCAGAGCGAGGTCAAGGCATGTTCAGGAAACAGTGGTTGGAGAAAGGCTGAAACAGAGTTACAGCGAGCAATACTGACAAAAATCAGCAGAGGAATCTCAGAGCCCATTCACCTAAACCGAGAGCGAAGTTGGATGTATCAAAGTGCTGGGTCAATTTGGAAAGGTCAGGTACAGGCCAAAACTTGGCGGCAGGGTCTGGGCCCAGAGCGTATCAATGTAACAGGGCCCAGATCTTAGAGTGAAGCACGACCCAGTTTCAGATGATTTAAACGCCAGGCCAGATGGATTGAAAAGGCAGGGTGTTGGGACCGGAGATGAGGGTCGGGCTGGTTCTGCTCACTGGTCTGCAACATTTGCTCCTTTCTCTGTGGCAATGAGGCTGAGGCCGTGGGCTTACTCCGGCTGTTCCAGGATTCATGTCTATGTACTCATTTTGAATTCTGTTACTTGCTTTTATTGCTTGCCCGACTTATGCTTTTTTCCCCTCTCTGTGCATTGAGTGTTGATCTTTTATTAATGTTTTCGTTTGAGACTGTTTTGTGGCTGCCTGTAAGGAGACGAATCTCAAGGTTGTGTAATTTATACATGCTTTGTATTTTGAACTTTGAACTTATACTGCCAGCAGAGTTAACTGTCTGAAGCATATGGTACCATTAGAATCAAGCCAGAAGATTAAAAACTACACCAAGCTTTTCCTATCATATCTACCCCACATATGCATAGTAACATAAGAAAATAGGACCAAAAGTGAGCCACCAGGATCCTCAGGTTTGTACAGACATTCAACCTGAACATGGGCAATCAATGCTAGTTTTGACTTCTCTAGTTCCCAACAAACTTTAATTTCTCAATCTTTCAAATATTTATCTACCTCTTATAGGTAAAGATCTGACCTCCATTTGAGACAAAAAACTCTGGAGGTTCAAAGTTCTAACTAAATGTATTATCAAAGTACATATACGTCACCATATATAATCCTGAGATTCATTTTCATGCAGGCATACTCAATAAACGCATAGAATAATAACCACAACAGAATCCTGAAGAAGAAATTTCCATGCCTGTCAGTCTTAAAAGGCTAGCCCCTAATATTACAAGTGTCCCCTTGTTTGACTCGTCAATGCTCAAAGTTCAAAGTAAATTTATTAACATGAATTATAAATTTTACTTTATTAGACCTGCAATAAAATGTAAACAGCTGAAAATAGCAACCTATTTCACTTCATTCAAAGAAAACACACTCTACAAGTATTATATTTTTCTCAAGACAATTAGGATTCATATCATGCAGCACAGAAATAGCCGTTTGGCCCAACCAGTTAATGCTGACCAACATTTCCATCTAAATAGGCCCTATTTGAATTCATTTTGCCCATATCTGTTCTTTCCTATCCGTTCAAGTGCCTTTTAAATGTTGTTAATGTACCTGGCTCAACCACTTCTTCTGGCAGCTCATTCCATATACAGACCACTCTCTGGGTGGAAAAGTTTGTCCCTTAAGTTCCTATTAAATCTCTCCCTTCTCACCCTAACCTATGCCTATTAGTTCTTAATTCCCCTACTCTGGAAGAAAAAAACATCATGTCCATCCACCATTCCTCATGATTTAATACACTGCTCATTCTCCTTCACTCCAAGTGAATAAAGTACCTATCTGTTCAACCTCTCTCCAGAACTCAGATCCGCGAACTTCTGCTACATCCTCGTATATCTCCTTTGCATTCCTTCCATCTTACTAGCATCTTTCAAGTCAAGTCAAGTCACTTTTAATTGTCATTTTGACCATAACTGCTGGTACAGTACACGGTAAAAACGAGATGTTTTTCAGGACCACGGTGCTACATGAACAATACAAAACCTAAAGCAGGGTGACCAAAACCAAACATTATATTCCACTGTGGCTTCATCAATATCTTGTACAGCTGCAACATAACATTGCAACTTCTACACCCAATGTCCTAACTGAAGAATTCAGTACGCTGACCTGACTACCACTTTCAGGGAACCATAAACAGTACATGAAATCCTAGGACTCGCTGTTCCACAACACTCCTCAGGATTCTATTCTTCACGGTAGGTCATACCCTGACCTGTCTTGCCAAAATGCAATGCCTTACAGTAACTGAATTAAACTGCATTTGACATTCCTTGGGCCATTTACCTCGTGATCAAAATCTCTCTAATTCCTAATAACCATCTTCACCGTTTATGACACTATCTGTATTTATTTTAGTGTCATCTGCAAACTTACTAAACATGCTTGAATATTCTCATCTAAGTCATTGATATACTGTAGAATCAGTGTAGATGATAAATATCATTCGACCCAAATTCTCCACAACTAAGTAAATTGGTGGGGAGAAACCATCTTCAATCTTTGTAGGGACAATGAATAAAATTGATTTTTTGAATAGTTCAAGAGCAATCCTGACTTTATTTAAATCAGAAAGAAGTTTTTTTCCCCAAAAAGAGTCGCTGCTCAACCACCTGGAACAATAACTCATTCTGTTGTAAAGTTCAGTAGGGCCTTTAGCAGATGTCATCTTCTACACTGAGTTAGCAAATTGAGCTGACCAAAAGTTCTGCCACTCAATTCCTAACTTGAAACAAATCCTGCTCACCACCTGGCAATGTCTCGGTATGAATTTTTTTTTTAATGTGATCACATCTCCATTTCAGAACACACTTTCCCTACAAGTTTCTGAAGTCTGCAATCTCAGCTGTGCTCATGCCTGCGATATACCATTCATCCCTGATATACTTAATACCAAAACTTTAAAATTCGCTCCCCAAAACTGTTTCCCTTCTCTCCTCCATGCTCTTTGTGGGTCAATTTTGACTGAAAGTTAACCCGTTTTAATTTTTAAAAATTATTAATGCAAGATGGTTAACAAATCAGTACTGTATTAGAAAAATGAGGCCATAAGGATTATTTGTTTTACCCCATCAGTTAAATAAACATCAAAAAAGTTGTATCAAGCAGGGGAAATGCTAGAAAATGAGCTTTAATTTTAACAGAAAACTGGTCTTACTTAACATTTTATTATCATGTTGGAACATATTCAATAGAGTAAAGATCTATATCATCTTTCTAAAAACCCCTTTTCAAGTTTCATTTCACTCTGGTTTGAGGTCTACAATTCTAATCCTATCAAGGAAATGTGGGATTTTGTTTTTGAACTTTACAGACACTGACATGACTAATATAGCATACCTACTCATTGATATTGTTCCTAAACATAGGAAAACCAAAAGAGTAACCACAGATGCAACAAGCACATCCTTTTACAATATCTGATAATTTCCTTTCTCCTACAAACTATTCTCAATCAAAAATCCTCTAATATTACATTTATTCATGACAACTATCTCTTTATTTCACTAATATAAAGCAAAATTTAAATTGAGTATCATGGATGAAGTAAGGAAAAAGAGAACATCTCACTTTCATGACTTGCACTTCCCTATCTAATATTGCAGCTGGGGACAGATAGACAAGGTATGTGAGCCAGATCCAAACCTGCTTCCTTCTGCTCAGAATTCAACTAATATCATGTATACTTTTGTTAAATATTCAAGAATGTTTAAGATGCAAGCTATTTATTTTCAAAATAATCAATCTTTCTTAATGGCAATTCTGAGTTACTATCAGAAATAATGGAAATGTGAATTGTCTTTGCATTAAGAAAATCAACATATTTCCTCATAAGCATTGATTTTAGGAGATATGCATAATCAAAGAAGTTTTATTTGATTTGATTTTGTAGGCATAGTCTATTATTCGTGGTGGCATCCGTTAGTCTCGCGAGACCATGGATCTGTGCCTGGAAAGTTCTATTCTTAACATCCAGTATAAATCACTCTAAGCCGGTCAACGGTGCAGTGGCATCCGCACCAGACTTCAAGGCAAGTAGTCCAGGGTTTGAATCAGCCTTCTCCTTGCACACTTTCCATCCATGCTGGGTTGAGCATCAAGCTAGCAACTCAGCCTTGTAAAAACAAAAAAGACAAATTCTAAAGAAACGGCAAGGTTGCAGCCCAATGCACCACAAGGTGCAGAAAGGAACAACAAAAAAACAATAAATCTCTCCGGATGAGTTAGTTCAGATTCAATCTAGGCTCGTTAGAAGCCAATGTCCTCTGTTTGCGGGCTTAATGGCAAAATGAAAAGTGCTGCATTTGGCAATATTAAAGGGAAAGCAACAGAAAAACACAAGTAAAATATTAAAAAGTGACAACGAGTACATCCTACAATTATAATCTTATCATTCAACATCGTTCCTAATATTAGCAAGCCAGTATTATGAAATAATCCAATCTTTACTCTAAGTAGAAAAGTAATCTTAATGGTAGATTAGAAGGAAATATTCTTTATGGTAGTTGTCAAATGCATCTTTCATCTGAGAAATGATCATTGCTCTATAGTGAATAAATATACCTTTTATCTGAATAAATGGACAGAAAAAGGCCATGATTTTCTTAAAATCTCTTCTTTTACCATTCCTAGAGTGTATGTAACACTGGGAAAGCCTCATTTATTGATCACCCTTATTTATTATAATATTAATTCAATGTCAGTATTTTAACCCAGATTCACAAGAATGTATGCAGTATGATAAAAAGGTAGAGCAATGTATATTGAAGATGACCCAGAGAACTTTATTTTCTAACAGCTTTTACTGACATTCTATATAAAGTCTTACAAAGACTTTAGTTATATCTTTAATTTGTTTGCAATAAGCACTATCTTAAAAGTGCTGTGATCAAAGAAAGCTGAGTTTCAGTACTATTGACAATAAGAATTGATGAAAGATATTCAAAAAGAAAATCATTCTTGATAAATGCAGTAGAATTCTTTGAGATCATTACTAATGGGTTGCTTAAATGATACATTACATTTATAATGCCTTGAAGAAGTATTCAGCCCTCAGAACTATTTTCACATATTACGGTCTCATTTTCTAAATTTAAAATATACTGAAGTAGGTTTTTTTTTTAGCTTATCTACAAAATATTGTATGTCATGTCAAATCAAAAGAAAAATTCCAATACCTGTCAACAATTCATTAAAAATTTAAAACTAAAATTGTGAGGCTGAAAAAGTATTCATCCCCTTTCTAATGACCCTGCTAACTTTCCTCAGATGCAATACTGTATATTCCTTTACCAACTCACCCAATTTGCTGATGTAGAAAATTGGAGGACTGTCTGAATAAATACCCCTTTTCTCTGTAAGGTCCAACAGTATGGTCAATTTTCAACAGATCAAAACAAAATGAAGACAGAAGAGCATTCAAGACAAGTCAAGAAAATGTAATAGAGAAGCACTAATCTGGGGAAGGTTACAGGAACATTCCATAGACACTGAACATACCTTGGAGCTCATTGCAGTCCATTGTGAAAAGTGGAAAAAATATGAACCTACAGCCACACTACCTAGGTCAGGGCACCCTCTAAACTTAGTCACCAGAGAAGAACAGCACTTGCAAGAGAGGCTATTGTGACAGCAACAGTCACTCTGAGTGAGCTGCAACTGGAGGTGAAGATCCTGTCTCCAAAGTCTTTACGGCCTTGCACAAAAAGGGTATTTATGGAAGAGTGGGAAGAAAGAAGCTCTTGCTTTGAAAGGGAGAACACAAATCCTTGCCTGTAATGACTTTGCAAAGTGCCACCTAGAAGGTACTGAAAGGTCGTGGAAAAAGCTCTTGTGGTTGAATGAAACTAAAGTGGATCTTTTTGGTCTCAACACTAAGCAGTAAATTTGGCATAAATCTAATACTACACATCAGCCACTAACACCATCCCTACTGTAAAGTATGGTGGAGGCAGTATCATGCTATAGGGATGCTTTTCAACAGCAGGAATCAAAATCTGGGCAGGATTGATGGGAAGATGAATGCTGCTAAATACGGAGAAATCCTGGACAAGAACCTGCTAGCCTCTGCCAGAAGGCTTAAACTGGGGAGGAATTTTGTCTTTCAGCAGGAAAATGACCTAAAGCACTCTGCCAGAGCAACAACAGTGTTGTTTCAAATGAAGAAAATTGGTGCCCTTTAATAGCCCAGTCAGAGTCCTGACCTTAACCCGATCAAACATCTCTGGCAAGACCTCAAGATTGCTGTCCACCACTGCTCCCCAACTAACAGCCTGAAGAACTTCGCAGAGGAATGTACAAATCTTGCTCCATCATCTTGAGCATTGCTAATAGAGACTTATCCAAAAAGACTACTAGCTAAAATAGCTCAGAGAAGTGGTTCAACTAAGTACTGAGCAAAGGGGGAATGAATACTTTTGAACTGCTTACATTTCAGGTTTTGAATTTTTAGTTTTTCATGCTTTACAATGTTCCCTGTTTTTTGGGCTCTACTCTTTGGAAAAAAAAAGGAGCATGTGATACACAAATAAAAATTTTCAGTTAAATTGATGAAAATCCCTGGTTGTAAGGAACTCAGCAGTCCAGGCAGCATCTAGGAAAAGAGTACAGTCGACGGCCCAAAACGTCAACTGTACTCTTTTCCTAGATGCTGCCTGGTCTGCTGAGTTCCTCCAGCATTTTGTGTGTATTACTTGGATTTCCAGCATCTGCAGATCTTCTTTTATTCTCTGGTTGTAATACTCAGTTATGTGAACAAAGGGTTGGGGGATGAATACTTACAAGGCACTGCAAATTTGAATTTCCTAAGCACATTTGATAAAGTGCCATATTTTGATTACCACACAAAGAGTCATATTATTCTGAATATCAGGTTTTTTAAATTCATGTTTGGATAGAAGGCATTTCAAAAACCATTGTTTCTAGCAAAAGCACTAGCTTCATTTAAACAGTGGATATGCACTATCAAATAAGTTCTGGTAATGTTTTATGTACAAAGTATGACCATCATGTTGACGGGCCTGGATGGTAGTTGATCAAGTAATATCTAACCTAGCATTTCTTGCCCATCCCTAATTGACCTTGGGAGAATGCTAATGAACCACATTCTTGAATCACTCTCCTATGATGTTATTGGGTCAGGAATGCCATTGAGACTAGCAATAAAATTCCAGATCATGATTGGATACAACATGGAAAGGAACCTTCCATGGTGGTGCTTCTAGCACTTAGTGGCAGAGATTGTGGGTTTGAGGGAGTAGCCTGGCAGAAAAAATGTCTTAAAACTGACTGAAGTTGATAAAGCTTCACAAAAAAGCAAAAAAAAATATACTATGATGCTGAAAAACGGAAATAAAAACAAAATGATGGCAATACGCAGCAGGTCTGTTACCATGTGTGGAAAGGGAAATGGTGAACTTTTCAAGTTGAAAACTCATCAAACTGGAGAAGAGAGAAAAGAAATTAGTTTTAAGTTGCACAGAAGGTGACAGAAGGATAGATAGGACAAGGAATATTGCTGTGAGGATAACAATTCACCAGTAGTCCGAACTGATCCTATGACCTACACACTCACTTTCAAGAACTCTTTACAAGTTATGTTCTCAATACTATTTTTATTCACAGAGTTTGTTTTCTTTTGTATATTGGTTGTCAGTCTGTGTTTATGGATAATTTTTCATAAAATTCTATTGTATTTATTTTTCCTTGTAAATTTCTTCAAGAAAATTAATCTCAAGGTAGCAGATGACAATACGCTATATCGGGGGAGAAAAACTGAGTCAATATTACAGTTATTCATACAGCCAATAAATCTGAAACACTTCAGCTGCAATTTTATAGCTATTGAAGCCAAAAATGCATTATTTTACTTGAAGAAAGGTCAACTGATTTGGGACTTTTTCACTAATGAAACCAAAACATATTAATGTAAAGGGGAAAGTGTCAACTCTGTCATAGATTTTCATTTTTATATACCTAGCATCACGATTCGTGCCTCTCTTCCCCTTCTTTCTGTACTCTGATTTCCTTTCATAATATTGACAATTTTTAAAATCTAAACAGATCCTTTTAACCTGTTTAAATTAATTAATGCAGTTTGATTGTAACAAAAAAAACCTCTAAAAAATGCAGATTTCACTTTGCAGCATTGATACCCTAAAAACAGGACACATCTTCACAGACTGTTCAGGTGAAATTATGTGGGTTGCTTGTAAAAAAAAAGTATCACCTTGAGAAAAGAGTAAAACTATATTTTTTACACAGATCTCTTGAACACACCTTGTCAGGAAGAAGTTGCAGTCTGAACGAAGCTCAAATGATAAGGTTCATAAAAATCTACCATACACCTTGCAAACCACAACACCAACCACTGCACAGGTTCGGCTTGTGGTCAAAGTTGTTAAGAGATATGCTTCAGGTGGGGGAAATTAAATACCACAGAGTCCCTCGCTTTGCAAAATTTGCACTGAAAATTTATTTCCTATGCAGATTCCAAAACTTGGTTTATATTCTGAACAAAGTTAATGTGTGTGATTAGAGCGTTTAATTCAACAGTCAAGTTTAACCAGATTATGAAGAGCTGTTGATAGATTGTTTTCATTGTTCACTTATAACAGCTCACACAAAATAAAGCTCATAGCTGTAAACCACAAGTGTTTTGTAGAAGACAGTTTGTTCACAAATAATAATTTTTTGTGCCATCTTCTATTGTCTATTTAAAAATACTGCTAACGTCCAAGTACTGTAGTGATCTACTTTTAGCTGACTTGGAATTTCAACTCAAATCAGCTACATGCTGGCTTCAAATTATGTTTAAAATAAAATTCTGTTTTTTGGGACAAGTTGTTCATTGTTGTCAATTTAAGAAAAGTTGAAAGACAATGTAGCAAGCTTTCACAATATAAGCAATACTGTCAATGCTCACAAAGAGGTGCTATTTCATTAGAACTGTACAAAAATAATGTTACTTTTGCATATTCAGCAAAACAAATACACTACAGAAAATCTTACTAATCTTACACACATGAACTTTCAATGGTGTTTTGAAGGGAGAATCAAGACTGCTTCTCAATGAGTTCCTTATTTTAGCAACACAAGAGTACAAAACAAAAATGATAAATTCCCTGAGTAGTTCAGATTTTCTTTCCACTATTTGTTAAATATAATACTAAAAATTAATGACACAATGAATACTTTTGAAATCAAATTTACAAGATTTTGGTGAATTAATTTCAAATTGAAAACAGAATATGCAGAAATATACATAGTTTTAATTTCAAAATTCCATTTCATTTGGTTATTGCAGAAATAGTAATATCCAAGCTCTTTTGCAAAGCTTTAACAGATTGGCTAAGCTTATGATCAGCAAAATAATAAAGTTTGTTTATTTGCTTTCATGTGCATAGGAAGCAGAAATTTGTAGTATGAAGTTAATAAACAATGTTTTCCATTAAACAATACGATCCAACGTTTCGGTGCAGTGTTTTGTTCCATTCTTCGTGTTAGTTTAGAACAATAGTTTAATCTCTCCTTTAAACTGACCACTGGGAAGATTAGGTGCCTATAAACAAGGTTATTTCCTGTACGTACAAATATATCTAAGGGGATTTCCAGCTAGCTACATTTTAGCATATTACTCCTCAAAATGCCAGCTGAAACTGAATGATGCAATACTAATCCTTGTGCAAATGCCTGATAAGCAAACCAGTGAACTGGTTTGATATCAAGTGTGCTTTTCATTTAACAAGCTTCCAAATTTTGAGTTCTTTCCCTTTATTCACTGGTGTCAGTGGTGGTAGGGGAGTTGTCCCATGACTACTTGTTTTCATTTTGTTGCACAAAACAATTTGCAATACAAATCATTACTGTATGGATTATATGGTGAAGAAATAGTACAATTTGATGAAGAATGTTTTGATGACAACAGGTGGCACAAAATGAAAACAAAAAAAATCCAGGGCACATTTTGAAAAACCAACAAAGATGAAGAGAGACTGTTTTGGTGACAACAGGTGGCATAAGACATAACACAATTAAATTGTCATCACATTGAACAAAATTCACAGTCAACTTTTTGTTCAAATGTAAGCAATTTGAAACATAACACATTTGCATTAAATCTTACATTTCTAACTGGAAAAAAACAAATATTTTATTTTCCAGATTTACACAAACTAGATGATGTGTCAGCTCTGATGGAAGTAAATACATAAGATCCTTGAGCAATAGGCTAAACTAGTAACACATCTGTAAGAACATTATTAAGCAAATTCAAATTTTCCAATAATTCCCAGATGGCTGAACAGGCAGATACTATTTGTAGCTTTTCAGTTCTTTGATCATTCAGTTCTCTGTATCCCTGCTCTATCTCAACTTTGTAATGGCCGAATGTGAAAGCATCATACACAAAACTAAAAAGTGAGGTTGACGGCACATTAGAAAGTGATAGAAATGTCCACCTTACAGGTCTGCCAGATACACCATCAAAATTTTATTTCATAAATGTTACAAAATAATTTTAAATCAGGTAAATAAAGTGAAGTTTGTAAGCAGTAAATAGCGTAGGACCACAACAGCAAAAGATATTGAGGGATATCCTGTGGCTCAGAAGGGTAGGGAAAGGAAGAGGATGGCAGCAGTGATAGGGAACCCTATAGTTAGGGGGTCAGCCAAGCAATTCTGTGGATGCAGGAAAGAAGCACGGATGGTAGTTTCCCTCCCAGGTGTTAGGGTCCGGGATGTTTCTGATCGCGTCCAAGATATCCTGAAGTGGGAAGAACAGCCAGAGGTCGTGGTACATATTGTTATCAACAACAAAGGCAGGAAAAGGAAGGAGGTCCTGAAGGGAGACTACAAGGAGTTAGGAAGGAAGTTGAGCAGCAGGACCGCAAAGGTAGTCATCTCGGGATTACTGCTTGTGCCACGCGACAGTGAATAAAGGAATAGAGTAAGGTGGAGGATAAATGCA
The DNA here is from genome assembly GCF_030028105.1 of Mobula birostris. NCBI lineage: Eukaryota > Metazoa > Chordata > Chondrichthyes > Myliobatiformes > Myliobatidae > Mobula > Mobula birostris. Next base: position 139,566,222 of record NC_092371.1, on the reverse strand, counting down.
TGGCTGAGGGATTGGAGCAGGGGGCAGGGATTCAGATTTCTGGATCATTGGGACCTCTTTTGGGGCAGGAGTGACCTGTACAAAAAGGACGGGTTGCAGTTGAATCCCAGGGGGGCCATTACCCCGGCAGGGAGGTTTGCTAAGGCAGTTGGGGAGAGTTTAAAAGAGGACAGCTGGGGGGTGGGAACCAAAGCGAAGAGACGGAGGAAGAGGCGGTTGGCTCACAAATAGAGAAAGCTTGGAGACAGTGCAACAGGGAGGATAGGCAGGTGATAGAGAAGGGATGCACTCAGACCAATGATTTGAGATGTGTCTATTTTAATGCAAGGAGACTGCTGAGCCTCTGTCGATGATCTTTGCATCATCCACAGGGATAAGAGAGGTTCTGGAGGATGGGAGGATTGCAGATGTTGATCCATTATTCAAGAAAGGGAGTAGAGATAGCCCAGGAAATTATACACCAGTGAGTCTTACTTCAGTGGTTGATAAGTTGATGGAGAAGATCCTGAGAGGCAGGATTTACGAACATTTGAAGAGGCAAAATATGTTTAGAAATAATCAGCATGGCTTTGTGAAAGGCAGATGATGCCTTACGAGCCTGAATGAAGTTTTTTGAGGATGTGACTAAACACATTGATGAAGGTAGAGCAGTAGATATAGTGTATATAGATTTCAGCAAGGCATTTGACAAGGTACCCCATGCAAGACTTATTGAGAAAGTAAGGAGGCATAGGATCCGAGGGGAAATTGCTTTGTGGAACTAGAACTGGCTTGCCCACAGAAGGCAAAGAGTGGTTGTACACAGGTCATATTCTGCATGGATGTCGGTCACCAGCGGTGTGCCCCAGGGCTCTATTCTGGGATCTCTACTCTTTGTGACTTTTATAAATGACCTGGATGAAGAAGTGGAGGAATGGGTTAGTAAATTTGCTGATAACACAAAGGTTGGAGGTGTTGTGGAGGGCTGTCAGAGATTACAGCGGGACATTGAAAGGATGAAAAACTGGGCGAAGAAGTGGCAGATGGAGTTCAACCCAGATAAGTGTGAGGTGGTTCATTTTGGTAAGTCAAATATTATGGCAGAACATAGTATTAATGATAAGACTCTTGGCAGTGTAGAGGATCAGAGGGATCTTGGGGTCCGAGTCCATTGGACACTCAAAGCTGCTGCACAGGTTGACCCTGTCGTTAAAAATTGTCCGTGCATTGGCCTTCATCAATCATGGGATTGAGTTTAGAAGCCAAGAGGTAATGTTGCAGCTATATGGGACCCTGGTCAGACCTCGCTTGAAGTATTGGGTTCAGTTCTGGTCGCTTCACAATAGGAAGGATGTGGAAACCATAGAAAGGGTGCAAGGATACTTACAAGGATGTTGCCTGGGAGCATGCCTTATGAGAATAGGTTGAGTGAACTTGGCCTTTTTTCCTTGGAGCGACAGAGGATGAGAGGTGACCTGATAGTAATATATATTACTATTGAGGCAAGGGGAGAAAAAAAGCAGAGGACATGGGTTATGAGTGAGGGGGGAAAAGTTTAAAGGGAACATTAGGGGGGGCTTCTTCACATGGAGAGTGGTGGGAGTATGGAATGAGCTGCCAGATGAGGTGGTAAATGCGGGTTCTTTATTAACATTTAAGAATAAATTGGACAGATACATGGATGGGAGGTGTATGGAGGGATATGGTCCGTGTGCAGGTCAGTGGGACTAGGCAGAAAATGGTTCGGCACAGCCAAGAAGGGCCAAAAGGCCTGTTTCTGTGCTGTAGTTTCTACGGTTTCTATATAGGCATCCGTTAGTCTCGTGAGACCATGGATTTGCGCCTTGGAAGGTTTCCAGGGCACAGGCCTGGGCAGGGTTGTATGGAATTCCGGCAGTTGCCCACGCTGCAAGACCCCCCTCTCCATGCCACCGATGTTGTCCAAGGGAAGGGCACTAGGGCCGATACAGCTTGGCACTGGTGTCGTCGCAGAGCAATGAGTGGTTAAGTGTCTTGCTCAAGGAAACAACACACTGCCTCAGCTGAGGCTCAAACTAGTGACCTTCAGATCACCAGACCGACGCCTTAACTATGGCCGTGCGCCAACACATGACCTGATAGAGGTGTATAAGATGATGAGAGGCATTGATCGTGTGGATCGTCAGAGGCCTTTTCCCAGGGCTGAAATGCTAGGACGAGAGGGCACAGTTTTAAGGTGCTTGGAAGTAGGTACAGAGGAGTTATCAGGGATAAGTTTTTTACTCAGAGAGTGGTGAGTGCGTGGAATGGGCTGCCGGTGACGGTGATGGAAGCGGATATGATAGGGTCTTTTAAGAGACTCCTGGACAGGTATATGGAGCTCAGAGAAATAGAGGGCAATGGGTAACCCCAGGTAATTTCTCCGGTAAGGGCATGTTCGGCACAGCTTTGTGGGCCGAAGAGCCTATATTATGCTGTAGGTTTTCTATGTTTCCATGATATCGGTAAAATTGATTTTGTTTAAACTGTAGTTACGATTTGGACCTCACTGCTTATATGGTTGTTGGATATGGGCTTTCTAAACAGAACTGAACTTATTTTTGGATGAATAACTTGCATGGTTGTGGAAAATGAGTTGGGTAATGGGAATTACCATTTTCTAATTTCCATGTTTCTATATCATCAATTCTAATTTTCAAAGAAATGCTGTTTGCTCAGACAGCATTTGTTCCTGACTTTTGACCTTGATCAGACAAAATGACTATTCAGTACTAAGTTCAACTGTTGTCAATATTGCTCTCCTGTATTATTAATGCCGATTGTGCTGAATTTCTTACATTTCTAAACATCTTTGGTCATATTTTTATAGAAAGGAATTTTTTTCTCAAATGTCCACAATCTATATGAATTTAACCAGAAATCATCATTACAAAGTTTTTAAGAACCATGTGTACAACATGGTATGATCTTGATCTAAATGGGAGGAATATTCAAAAATCAGAGTTGAAGAGGGACATGGAAGTCCTCTTGGAGGATTCCCTACAGGTGAACTTGCAGGTTGAGTTGGTATAAGGAGGCAAATGCAATATTAGCATTCTTTTCAAGAGGACTGGAATACAAAAGCAAGGATGTAATGCTGAGGCTTTATAAGGCATTCATCAGACTGCATTGAGTAGTTTTGGGCCCCTTATCTAAGAAATGATGTATTGGCATCAGAAAGGGTCCAGGAGAGGTTCACGAGAACCTGAGGACTGGAAGGGTTAACATCTGAGGAGTGTTGGATATCTCTAGGCCTGTACACCCTAGAGTTTAGAAGAATGAAGGGAGATCTTAGATTTGGATAGACAGGGACTTATTAGGGAGAGTCAACATGGCTTTGTGCGTGGTAGGTCATGTTTGACCAATCTATTGGAGTTTTTCGATGAGGTTACCAGGAAAGTGGATGAAGGGAAGGCAGTGGATATTGTCTACATGGACTTCAGTAAGGCCTTTGACAAGGTCCCGCATGGGAGGTTAGTTAGGAAAATTCAGTCGCTAGGTATACATGGAGAGGTGGTAAATTGGATTAGACATTGGCTCAATGGAAGAAGCCAAAGAGTGGTAGTAGAGAATTGCTTCTCCGAGTGGAGGCCTGTGACTAGTGGTGTGCCACAGGGATCAGTGCTGGGTCCATTGTTATTTGTCATCTATATCAATGATCTGGATGATAATGTGGTAAAATGGATCAGCAAATTTGCTGATGATACAAAGACTGGAGGTGTAGTAGACAGTGAGGAAGGTTTTCAGAGCCTGCAGAGGGACTTGGACCAGCTGGAAAAATGGGCTGAAAAATGGCAGATGGAGTTTAATACAGACAAGTGTGAGGTATTGCACGTTGGAAGGACAAACCAAGGTAGAACATACAGGGTTAATGGTAAGGCACTGAGGAGTGCAGTAGAACAGAGGGATCTGGGAATACAGATACAAAATTCCCTAAAAGTGGCGTCACAGGTAGATAGGGTCGTAAAGAGAGCTTTTGGTACATTGGCCTTTATTAATCAAAGTATTGAGTATAAGAGCTGGAATGTTATGATGAGGTTGTATAAGGCACTGGTGAGGCCGAATCTGGAGTATTGTATTCAGTTTGGGTCACCAAATTACAGGAAGGATATAAATAAGGTTGAAAGAGTGCAGGGAAGGTTTACAAGGATGATGCCGGGACTTGAGAAACTCAGTTACAGAGAAAGGTTGAATAGGTTAGGACTTTATTCCCTGGAGCGTAGAAGAAAGAGGGGAGATTTAATAGAGGTATATAAAATTATGATGGGTATAGATAGAGTAAATGCAAGCAGGTTTTTTCCCACTGAGGCACGGGGAGAAAAAAAAACAGAGGACATGGGTTAAGGGTGAGGGGGGAAGGTTTAAAGGGAACATTGGGGGAGCTTCTTCACGCAGAGAGTGGTGGGAGTATGGAATGAGCTGCCAGACGAGGTGGTAAATGCGGGTTCTTTTTTAACATTTAAGAATAAATTGGGCAGATACATGGATGTGAGGTGTATGGAGGGATATGGTCCGTGTGCAGGTCAGTGGGACTAGGCAGAAAATGGTTCGGCACAGCCAAAAAGGGCCAAAGGGCCTGTTTCTGTGCTGTAGTTTTTCTATGGTTTCTATCTCATTGTATCCTATTGAATATTGAAAAGTCTGGATAAAGTGGATGTAGAGAGGGTACTTCCTATAGTGGGGGACACTATGACCAGAGGGCACAGCCTCAGAAATGAAGGACGTCCATTTAGAACAGAGATGAAGAAAAATTTCTTTAGCCAGAGGATGATGAATCTGTGGAATTCATTGCCACTGATAGCTGTGCAAGCCAAGTGATTGGGTATACTTAAGGCAGAGGTTGATACATTTTTGATTAATCAGGCTGTGAAAGTTTACAGGGAGAAGGCAGGAGAATGGGGTTGAGAAGGATAATAAATCAACCATGATGGAATGGCAGAGCAAACACATTGGGCCAAATGGCCTAATTCTACTCCTATACCTTATGGTCTTATGTATTATGGTACTAGTCCTTAGTTCAGACTTCTTGCTTTCAATAAAAGGCATCTGCTTGATTGGTCCTTGTGTTTTTTTTAAAAACTGAAAACAAGCAACATAATGAAGCCTATGGAGAAGGCAACCATACTTGAGGGTTTATCTTTGGCTACAGATGGGTGTCTGATGAACAAACAATAATGCATTTCCCATATAAGAGAAAAGCTTCAGTCACAGTCCACATCTGTGAAGGATATTCCAAGGATTCATCTTTACCTAACGAGACATATTCAATTGTGCCAACAATAGAGGGGTCTCTCTGCTGTCGGCCACAGGGAGTTCTCCACAACTACTTCTTTGCATGGACTCAAAGGATGTTCCTTGAGTCACTGTGTATATCCTGTCAAATAGAGATAGAGCGGCCATGATCTTCATTGTACAATAACTCTTAAAAAATAGTAAGGAGCAGCACAAGTGATTGTACATGGGACTTCTTTGACCTCATTATAATTCCATCAACTGGGAAGGAACATGGAACAGTTTTCTCATATCAGTTGTCCAAAGATACTAGTGTAAGGGGTTTCTTCTTTTATGTTACTGTGTAGGCTAACTAAAATGGCTTCTTTGTTACGTTAACTGCTGAGAAGGTTCTCTCGCTAGCAGCTTGTTTGGGTTATATTACTGATAAGAGAAGAAACGAACCAATTGGGATAGATGTTATTCTTTCTTGTGTGCCTGTAAGCTATTGTGATGCGCGGGTTTTTGGGCAGAAGGTACGATGGGGAGAGAGAGAGTGGATGCGATGCTGTGAGCTGGCCGACAGGGCGGACCCTGAGCCAGAGTCCGAGGTCCAGGGTCTTCAGCGAGGAGAGGAGACAAAGACAGACTCATGTGGAGCATCTGGTCGACCACCGTGGTTGGTCCCAGGCGATAGGTCCAGGTGGTCAGAGGGGATCGAATGGTGAAAAGAGGACAGTTACTAGAGCTCCAACTGTTTGTGCACAAAGAGGTTGAACTTTGATAAGATTGGCACCTTTTACTTTCCTTTTATATTTTATCTCTATTATACTTTATACTTTATTGTCACCAAACAATTGATACTAGAGCATACAATCATCACAGCGATATTTGATTCTGTCCTTCGCGCTCCCTGGAGTACAAATCGATAGTAAATATGAAAACTTTAAATTATAAATCATAAATAGAAAATAGAAAAGGGAAAGTAAGGTAGTGCAAAAAACCGAGACACAGGATATTTGGAGGGTACGGCGAAGACCTGGGTCAGGATCCGTTCAGCAGTCTTATCACAGTTGGAAAGAAGCTGTTCCCAAATCTGGTCGTACGAGTCTTCAAGTTCCTGAACCTTCTCCCAGAGGGAAGAGGGACGAAAAGTGTGTTGGCTGGGTGGGTCGTGTCCTTGATTATCTTGGCAGCACTGCTCCGACAAATATCTATAAATTGTAATCAGTTAATCATATATGGTGTACTGTCTATTATTTGGCGGGGTGGGGTACATCAGACAGCATCCACACAAACTCAATTACCCAGTTTGGCTGGGCCGAAGGTTGCTTCCCCTAGAAGAAAATGAGTTAAGCGAGCCCAAGGCTTACCGGGGGGGGGGGGGGGGGGGGCTACACTTATACTGGCAGGAATACGATAATACAACGAAATCAATCTCAGTGAAGATCATTGTCACAGAATACCACAGCCCTAACACTTTCCTCGATCTTTTTCACTGCAAGTTGTACCTAACACTTTCCTCGCTCTTTTTCACTGCAAGTTGTACCTACACAAACTTAAAGTGGGACTGATGCTGATCTTCAAAACCAAGGGGGAAACGCCAATCGACAATCAAGGCCACCTAAACCCCGTTATGCAGACAATGTATGCATTTGCACATTCTTGGAAACCAAGCTCCAAGATATGTTGCCTCATTCAATGAAGCATACAAGAAAGCCTTCCAGTCAATACTAACAAGACCAAGCGTCTCCACAAACTTGAATCTACTGCATCATGTTGTCCTCTAACACAATAAAGGTTCATGGTGAGACACTGGAAAACAATCAAAACTTCCCATAACCAATCTACCATCCAGCCATTCTATATGCCTCCAAGTCCAGTGCTACCTAACATATGCATCCCATGCTATCTCTTTGAAATTTTACAAATTCACTGGAATGAACCAACAAGCTATCCTTTCCCAGGTCAACAATCTTAGCATAAAATCCCACATGCTCTTCATTCTTCATACTGGATAAGCCATGTCCTTCACGTGCCTGACATCAGGCTCCAGAAACAAACTATATTCTGAGCTCCACCAATAGAGGAGATAATCACAGAGCCATACAGGATGGAAACAGCTGCTTAAGCCCAACCAGTTCGTGTCTAACAAGATGTCTATCCAAGCTAGTCCCCTTTACCTGCATTTTGCTCATAACATTCTAAACCTAACAATTACTAGACAGAGTAAAAACATTCAAGGATATGCTTCAGGCCTCAATGAAGAAGAGCAACATCCCCAGCTACTGTGCCCCATGCTCCATGATCCAAAGTGACATTGTACTTACCCGAGTATGCAGCAGAAGGAGCTCATCACCTCAAAAACTACCCACCTGCACACCCCTTCAGCATCCTTGTGCCCTATATGCAGAAAAATCTACAAGTCCTACATTGACCACTTCAGAACCTACAAAACCGGAGGGGATATACGTCATTCGCAATCCCAAGGTTTGTCGAAGATTTGCATTACATGATGATCACTAATCAATCACTGACATCCTTTATTAGTTCCATGTTTTCAACTCTATATCAATTTCATCCCTCCTAAGCTCTAAGAAACATGATCTTCCATCTCCATTTTAAAAAAGCCCATGAGGAGTCAGGTGGGCGCTGGGCAAGATGGCCGCATGTTAACAAAGCTCCGACAACCCACCATGAAATTCTATTAATTAGAACCTACTTATCCTGTCTTGTCTGGATACAGCCGTCCCGCCGTTAGAAACTGTTTGTTTTCTTCACTAAAAGTGCTAATAACAACTTTGTGAGATAACTCTGTACGATGTCAAGACTTTCTAAGAGTGCTACAATGGGCTGTATGGATACAAGACAGAGCCCACAATCCGGAATTCAAGCCATACTAACAATACAGACGGACCAAGGCTCCAACATGGAGAATTTACTGGCTGAGGTTAGTCGTATGAGTTCCACTCTACTCATGGTGGCTGCTGATGTATCTACGATTAAGGGAACGACAATGGAGTTGAAGACCTCTGTCACCGCCATTCAAGAGAGGCTGACGGAAGCCGAGGGCCGCTTCTCTAGTGTGGAGGATGCCACTGTGCAACTGGTGGGTGCCAGTTAGCAGAATAATAAACGCTTGGACCTGCTGTGGAACCGTGTCGAGGAGCTTGAGAACAGGAGCAGACATAACAACATCAAGCTGATCGGTCTAAAGGAGGGTGCGGAAACGGGCAGTCTGATTAAGTGTATGCAAAGAATCATGTCCAAAGGATTTGGAAACGAACTGAACACAGAGTTTGAGATTAAGAGGGAAAATTGGGCCCCGGCTCCTAGGCTGGGTGAGGATCGCCCTCCCCCCAAGGCTGGTCCTAATACGATTCTTGCGCTCTTCAGCCAGAGAGAAAGTGCTGCAAGTGCCCAAAGCAAAGAGAAGAGTTGAGTGGGAGGGTTGCAAAGTCTTCTTCTTTCCAGATATGTCCACAGAATTGGCTGAAAAACAGAGGGCATATACTACAGCTCAGAAAATGCCACAAAAAGTCAACTTGAGGTATACACTCGCTAATCCAGCAGTTCTACACTTCACGTGGAAAGGAAAAAACAAGTTCTTTACTACTGCTGCAGAAGCAGAGAAATTCATTCAGGAAAACTGCGGCACTGGCACTGACTGACAGACAGGATATGATTACAGTAATAGGTGAAGATAACTTTTTAGGTATAACAGGGTGGGTGGGGAGCTGGATAAAGTGGTCTGATTAGGGCTAGGCTTACTAGCTGGCGCGGCACTTTGCGGACCATATCATGTGTCTTTTTCTTTTCTGTTTCTTTGTGGAGTTTATTCCGCCTGTTTGTTAATTTTTATTTGTTAGTTAATCTGGCAGGAATATATTATTTCTATGTTTTTGGGTTATGTTGATTGTTTACGTTGTTTGAGAACGCAGCATTTGCAGTGTTTTTTGGGAATAATTGAGCATGGGGATAGAGTACAGCAGGTTTTTTTTTCCGGAGTTTTCATTTTATTGCATTCCAGACTCAGCCATCTGGGTAAATGTATATTTTTGCACATGTGTGCATGAAGTTTAAGACATGAAAATGGTTAATTTTATATCATGGGACATTAATGGGCGTGGAAACCCAATCAAAAGGAAAAAGATTTTATCATACCTTAAAGGTAAACAAATTGATGTTGCATTTGTCCAAGAAACACATTTTAAAGATGTTAAAGTACTGAAATTTAGAAGCAATTGGGTGGGCCAGGTATTCTATTCATCACTTAATAGCAAACAAAATGGGACAATGATTTTAGTTAACAAAAAACTTAGTTTTGTATTGCTTGGGGTACTTAAAGACAAGGAAGGCATGATAATAGATGCACTTATTAATGGGGGTGAAAGTAGTACTTTGTAACATATATGCACCTAATAAGGAAGATCCAGACTTTCTTAACAAGGTGAACGAAATTTTAGGTACCAAGGAAGGAAAAATAATTTTAGTAGGAGACCTTAACCAAGCAATGGACCCTGTTATTGATAAAAGCAAATTTCAGACACCACCAGTACCTAGGGACAGGGTTGCCTTACATCAGCTTATTGAGGATATCAGTCTGGTGGATATATGGTGATTGGTTAATCCATCCGGAAAAGAATATATATTTTTCTCTCATCGACATAAATTCTACTCTAGTATAGATTTTTTTCTAATATCCAACTCCATTGTAGAACAGGTGATAGACTGTAAAATTGGCCCAATAGCATTATCAGACTATGCACCAATTGAAATTCAAATTGATTTAAATACTGAAAGGGGAAGGAAGGGTAGATGGCGAATGAATACTATGCTGTTAAAAGAAGAGGATTTCAGTGATAAGTTGGCAGAGGATCTGACTTCAATTTTTGAATTGAACATAGGGACCACAGTAAAGCTGTCCTCGGTATGGGAGGCATCGAAGGCGTATATAAGAGGAAAATTAATAGCACAAACATATAAAAGGAAGAAAGTATGGAGCAAATAAAAAATCTGGAAGCAGAAATAACCACATTGGAAAAGGTCTTATCAAGACAATATACGATGACTTATACAAAGATCTGTGCAATTTGAAATTCCAGCTAAATAACATATATAACAAAGAAGCAGAATATGCATTATTTAGATTAAAAACTAGTTTCTACGAAGCTGGTAAGCTGCTGGCACGATATTTAAAGCAGCAGAATATGAATAGTGTTAGACCTGTAACTAAGAAGGGGGATACATTAGTGTCATCATCTAAAGAAATAAACCAAGTCTTTCAACAGTTTTATGAACATTTATATGCATGACCGTTTATCCATGACCAGGAAGAGCTGAATCAGTTTTTTGCTAACATAAAATTGCCTACATTATCCCCACAACAAGCTGAGTCCTTGGATGCCCCAATTACTGAGGATGAAGTCAGACGGGCTATTGCAGCTATGAAAATGGGGAAATCTCCAGGTATGGATGGCTTCCCAGTTGAGTATTATAAGAAATTTCTGGACAAATTGGTTCCTATTTTAACAAAAATCTATTCAGAAGCATTTAATTTGGAATCTTTACCTACTACATTTAATGAAGCATTATTATCGTTGATCCCAAAATAAAGACAGGGATGCAATAGATCCTTCCAATTATAGGCCTATAAGCTTAATTAATGTGGAATGTAAAATACTGACTAAAATACTGGCTTCGCGATTAAAGAAAGTATTGCCATCTATAATTAATAATGACCAGGTTGGCTTCATTAAAGGCAGATCCCCAACTGACTATTTAAGGAGATTACTGCACTTAATATGGCTGAACTCCTCAAGTAGTGTCCCAGTTACTGCCATCCCCCTGGACGCCGAAAAGGCCTTTGACAGGGTTGAGTGGAGATTTTTAAGCACAGCCTTGTCATTCTTTGGGTTTGGCTCTATCTTTAAATCATGGATTAGAAGTTTGTATAAAAACCCTAAGGCTGCAGTTATAACAAATGGTATCATATCCCCATTTTTCAACATTTCACGGGCTACACGCCAAGGCTGCCCCCTCTCCCCACTGTTATTTATGATTTTTTTGGAACCGTTGGCAATCATGATTAGAGCAGATCCAAATATTAGAGGGGTGAAGGAAGGTGGAAAGGAGCATAAGCTGATGCCATATGCTAACGATATTTTATTACTGATTAGTAATCCTCCTAATTCCTTACCCTCACAAATGAAAACAATTCAATTATATTCTGAGCTACTTGGTTATAAAATCAACTGCAATAAATCTGAGGCTATGCCAATGTCAAAATTGTGTTAGTCAAATTCAGTATCTCAGTTTAATTTCAGATGGGTGCCAGTTGGAATGAAGTATCTCGGGGTCAAACTCAGTTAGAATTTGAATGAAATAATTACTTTAAATTATGATTCTTTACTGAGTAGGATAAGAAATAATCTGGATAAGTGAGAGGCACTGAGACTTTCACTCTGGGGTGAAGTCAATGTAGCTAAAATGGTCATAGCACCTCAGTTTAACTATCTTTCTATAATGCTTCCTTTAAATACATCAGATTTGATCTACAAGCAATACAACAAAATACAACGTGTGGGCACGTGGCCAGGTGGTTAAGGCATTGGACTAGCGACCTGAAGGTCGTGAATTCGAGCCCCAGCCGAGGGAACGTGTTGTATCCTTGAGCAAGGCACTTAATCACACATTGCTCTGCGACGACACTGGTGCCAAGCTGTATGGGTCCTAATGCCCTTCCCTTGGACAACATTGGTGTCGTGGAGAGTGAAGACTTTCCAGGCGCAGATCCATGGTCTCACAAGACTAACGGATGCCTTACAACAAAATTATCAGTGCTTTTCTATGGGATAAGAAGCCGCCCAGAATTAAAATGAGTAAGATGTGTATGTCCAGGGAGATGGGTGGGCTCAGTCTACCAGACATCAGGGCATATAAATTATCCTTTGAAATGACCAAATTAGTTAAATATTAGGAGAGGGATGATGTTGATTTAGATTGGGTAATTACAGAACAGAGCCTGGCTGCACCACATTCTCCCCTTAACATTCTCTCACAACATGTGGAAAACAAGACTAATCTAAATCCTATACTATTTCACTGAAGGAGTGTGTGGAGTACAACTCATAAAGCTTGTAGAATGTCACATTTAAACCAGTTATACTCCTCGCTCTAGAATAACCCTAAGATACACATTGGGAAAAGAATGCTGTACTGGAAAGAATGGAAGATTAAAGGTGTAAATACAGCAGGTGATCTCTATGAGAGTGGGATTTTTGTGTCATATGTGGATTTGCAGAGGAAATATAACTTTGTAGATAAGGGGAATTTTTGGAAGAATTTACAAATAAGACATTGCATTAGTAGCATATTCAAGAACGGTGACCCACAAAATAACCATTTAGCTGAATACTTTACATTACCACAGGAAGTTCATAAAGCATCAGTGTTTTATAAAATGTTCAAGCACTCTGTGGGTGAATCGTGTAACAATCTCAAAGCGGTATGGCAGAAGGATCTTGGAAGCGATATTGAAGATAATGAGTGGTCAAATATTTTATCAAATGTGGGTAGACATATTAGGGAAGCGAGAGGGAAATTTATTTAGTATAAGACAGTACACAGATATTATTGGGCACCAACTAGACTCTACCAAATGAGGATTGTTGATAATAATTTATGCTGCAAATGTAAAAATGAGGTGGGCACATATTTTCACATGATTTGGGAGTGTTCATTGGTTCGTCCATTTTGGTGTAAAGTTCTTGATTTGTTGGGGAGTTGGTCGGGTTCCACACTGCCCTTGTGCCCACGGCTTTGTCTTTTGGGTAATAGGACAATGATACCTAATGTAAACAATGACAAATTTACTATTTTAAAGGTGGGCCTCATCACAGTTGCAAGAATTTTATTGCAAACCTGGAAGAAACCCAGATGTCCCACTGTGAAGGAATGGACTGAGGAAATGATTAAGATTTCATCATATGAACGCATGTTGGCAAGAATTAACAATGAGGGAAAAGTGCAAGACTCATGGGATCAATTTTGGTTGTATGTTAATTTAAACTTAAATTAGAACTTCTTTCTGTTTTTAAGTTTTATTTGTTCTCCTGTCACAGGATGGCTGTGTAAATATGCTGTGCTGTATCTGCTCTAAGATATGCTGTGCTGCTTTGTAAAATAAGAATAAATAATGATAAAAATTTGAATTACAAAAAAAAAGAAAGCCCATCATCTGAAAACTAGCCCGGTCTGTTACACTTAGGTACTAAATTTGTTATACCTAATATTGGTGGCAGCATCTCACAACCTTATTCACACTCACCTTCCTGTGTACTGTATCTTTATGCTTTTCTATTTAGGATTATTGCTATGATTCATTATGTAAACTAAAAAATTCTGCTCATTCCGCTAGATCAACTTCCCCTGCTACCATCAGAACCACTAACTTAATTGAAATTTAAGCCTGTCCTAAGACCATCTCAAAACGCACCGTGTCTAGACTTCCTTTGTCTAGTCTCCCACCTGAAATATTAATGGAAAAAGTAAAAGCTGGCAATTCTTGCTCACTTTTCTACACATATTTTAAGGACACAAAATCAAAGCACTGTAGCAGTTAGTAATCCAAAATGAAAATAGGCAATATAACAACTATCCAACAAGTCAAGCTGCATTTGTAAGCATGAGAAAAGGAATTAACATAACATCAGAATACAACAACTACAATGAAGAAAAAAGAGATGAATGTCAAGTAAGCCTAGGAATAAAATGGTAATCCAGACAGGACAGTTTTTAAGAAAAAGCTGAAGTGGTGCTTCTGAAGAAAAGTTCAAGAACATATGCAAGCCTTTCCATACAGAAAGGATAGATGTGCAGCATTTCAGTTAGCTTGCACATGCAGATGCCCCTCAAATGAACATGTCCTCTCCCAGGATATGCCCTCTTTTCACTGCTACCATAAAGGAGGTAGTAAAAGAGCGTGAAGACACACACCCAACATTTTAGGAACAGCTTCACTACCACTATCAGATTTCTGAATGGACATGGGTTTCTATTGTGGACTGAGAATAGAAGGGGACTAGGAGAGGGAGAGAGCAGGAAACACCAATGATCAATACACCAATTAAAGATTAAGGTTTGTCACGAGTCTTGTAGCCCATCGGGCTGGTGCTTATGCCAGTTTCCGTGGCGTGAAGCAACTGAGAGTATGAGACTCCTCCCTGGATAGGACGCCAGTCTATCGCAAGGTTAACCCCCAGCATTTCCCTTGTTCAAGGACACACATGCTGTCTCAGCTGAGGCGCGAACCCACGACCTTCAGCTCGCTAGTCCAACACCCTCACCACTTGGCCACGTGCCACACAAATACACCAATTGTTTGGAATGAATTGACCTTGCTTGTTGTCCCAGGGCTGAATGTGTTTGCACCCGTAGTACACCCCACCCCTGGCACTCCCCCTCTGCCACCTGTCCTACAACACCCAACCCCCTCCCCCAACCCAGCACTGCACCCTCACTGTTCCCAACATCCTTTGCTCCCACCAGATTAACAAACTAACTCTCTGCTCCACATTGACAAATACAGTACTGTGCAAAAAGTCCTAGGCACCCTGACTATATGTATATGCCTAATACTTTTGCATAGTACTGTGTATATATATCTTTTGCAATTCAGTGTTTTTATTATGTAATGCTGCAGCAAAACAACAAATTTCACGATGTATGCGAGTGATATTAATCCTGATTCTGTGCCAGAGATAGTTAGCTGAAAGTTCCACAACATGAAATATTAACTCAGATTTCTCTTCACAGATATAGTTGACCAGTTAAGTATTTTGTTCTTCAAGTTTTCATTATTTTCACAAAGATCCTCCCGCCAAACCACAATTGATCATTCACTGCAGCGATCAAGTCCTCGCTTAAGGACATTAAATTCTAGTGCAAATTCACAAAGGCTTTCAATATAGTGAAAGAGCGAGATTTCTCACTGACCGAAAAATCATAATGGAGATGATCCTACTGATTAATGCCTATGGATTCAAACAGTGACATTTACTCATTTAAATTCCAACATGTCATGCACAGACAAATATATCCCAAATATATTCAATAACTTACTGGAGGCATTTTAAAGTCAATAAGAATAAAACATTCAATAACTGGCACACTGTTTTTCCACATACTTGGCTGCTCTATTCCTCAGGAAGTTCAAAAGGAGCTCCATTTCATGATGGGTTCTGCAGTATTTGCACAGGAGAAGTAGGCTCTCAGGTGCTGTGCTAGCTCCTCACAACGAGAAAATGGGGAGAATGGCAAGAAGGCACATCCTTTTTTTTTACAAAATAACTAATTTGTTGCAGCAAGCATCAAAACTCGTACAGAACAGCCCAATTTCAGATGGTTGCGATTATATTTCAATGAATATTATGCTACCTAGGACATACTTTAAAGTCAATAAGAATCAGGGGAGAAAACTCCAGTGACTGCAGCTAAATGTTGCACAAAGGAAGATTCCTACTGTTGCTCAAAGTTAATTGTAACAATATATTTACTTACTAATGTCTTGAAAACATTGAAATTACTCATCCGTCTTTTGTTTGGCCTGCATACAACACCCAAATCATTAGCAATATTAATAATCTGTCCATGGACAGATTATCCCCTATTCTGCTCGATTGAAAAATTGTATTAAGAACAAAATACTTGTGCTAATTGACAAGATTAAAGAAATTGATAAGAAATATGCCACTGCTCCTAGTGAGGAGCTTTATAAACAGAGAGTCGAACTTCAAATGGAACACTTAACATTTTCTACTGAAAATCGTTTAATGAAAACAAGAAGCGAGTTTTATATACATAGTGATAAATCTGGTAGACTATTAGCTAATCAATTAAAAACTGCTTTGGTTAAACGTCAAATTATCAAGATTTGGACAGTTGATCATGATGAGATAAACAAATCTTTTCAAGAATTCTATACATCTCTATATCAGACTGAATTTCCTCAAGATCCCAACGAAATGCATGACTTCTTAAGGAAATTGAACTTTCCGAAACTAACACCCGAAGAACGATTAAAGTTAGAAACACGTATTACGGATGAAGAAATAAGGGGTGTTATTTCCTCAATGAACTCTGGCAAAGCACCTGGTCCAGATACGTATACAGTTGAATTCTTTTAAGTCCTTTTCTTCTATTCTTTCTCCTTGGTTGTGTAGAGTTTTTAAAGATGTGATTAGAAAAGGTAAATTTACACAATCATTTTATGGAGCTTCTATTTCTATTAATTTTTTAAAAAAAAATAAGCATCCTACTGAATGTGCATCATATAGACCGATATCCTTATTGAATGTAGATTCTAACATTTTTTCTAAAATATTAGCATCTAGGTTAGAGAAGGCTCTGCCTCAAATTATCTCTGTGGATCAAACTGGATTTATTAAAAATCATTATTCATCCTTTAATATTAGGAGATTAATGAATATTGTTTATACTCCTTCACTTAGAACTCCAGAATGTGTAATTTCATTGGATGCTGAGAAAGCTTTTGACAGAGTTCAATGGCCATATATATTCAGTACGCTTGAGAAGTTTAATTTCAGTCCGATATTTATTTCTTGGATTAAATTGATATATCATACCCCTGTAGCTTCAGTTTTTACCAGTAATCAAAGATCTCCCTTTTTTCGATTGTTTCATGGTACTAGGCAGGGTTGTGCTCTTAGTCCATTATTATTTGATATTGCTCTTGTACCTTTAGCAATTGTTTATATTTATATATACTAATTATTAACAATGTAATCCCAATAGCCTTGTATCAATTCTTTGTAATGTTTAAGAATTTGATATTAATAAAAAGATTGAAAAACAAAAGCAATAATAATAATCTTCTGAATGGCCCAGAATCACAGTTCAGGTGAATTAAGGAATTATGCATAAATCACCAAGAATACATAAAATATAGCAGCCTGAGTTTTGCAACAAACAAGAACTTACACCTGTACACAGACTTTGTGAGCTTTTGTAATATGACTAGTTGAGTGTGAATGATAAAATAGCAGTTTAATGCCCAATAGCATACTGAGAGAAGTATTAGATAATGGGAGGCTAAAGGGAGAGAAAAAGAAAGGTAAAAATCATTTAATAAATCTTCAATCATAATGAAAATGTGAACAAATAACAATATAGGAGAGCAAACAAAATTTTCAGTGCCAGAGAAATTAATTTAAAGTAATTTTGAAAGCACGTTGCTGAAACCTCACATTCTAATGAGAAAATAGGATTCAGTCTGCCATGTTTATTGGGCACCTATCACAAAGGTACACAAAATTCTCACCCAAGTACACAAATGCCAAAACCAGAACACTTAGGTTACAACATCCATATCAGAGACTTTTTCACTTGGAAGCCAACCTTGGAAGTTGCTCTTTTGTTTAACCTCCAATGAAGTCAAGTCCTGATAGTAAAAGCAATGGAAGGCTATCAAATTGGACCCTGTAGCTTCAAAATTGTCTCACCCTTAATAAACATGTAAATAAAGAACTTGTTGCTTCCACTTTTTGCAAAGTTATAGTCATAGTCATACTTTATTGATCCTGGGAGAAATTGGTTTTCGTTACAGTTGCACCATAAATAATTAAATAATAATAAAACCATAAATAATTAAATAGTAATATGTAAATTATGCCAGGAAATAAGTCCAGGACCAGCCTATTGACTCAGGGTGTCTGACCCTCCAAGGGAGGAGTTGTAAAGTCTGATGGCCACAGGCAGGAATGACCTCCTATGACGTTCTGTGTTGCATCTCGGTGGAATGAGTCTCTGGCTGAATGTACTCCTGTGCCCAACCAGTCCATCATGTAGCGGATGGGAGACATTGTCCAAGATGGCATGCAACTTGGACAGCATCCTCTTTTCAGACAGTCCAGTTCCATCCCCACAACATCACTGGCCTTACGAATGAGTTTGTTGATTCTGTTGGTGTCTGCTACCCTCAGCCTGCTGCCCCAGTGCACAACAGCAAACATGATTGCACTGGCCACCACAGACTCGTAGAACATCCTCAGCATTGTCCGACAAATGTTAAAGGACCTCAGTCTCCTCAGGAAATAGAGACGGCTCTGACCCCTCTTGTAGACAGCCTCAGTGTTCTTTGACCAGTCCAGTTTAATGTCAATTTGTATCTCCAGGTATTTGTAATCCTCCACCATGTCCACACTGACCCCCTGGATGGAAATAGGGGTCACCGGTACCTTAGCTCTCCTCAGGTCTACCACCAGCTCCTCAAGTCTTTTTCACATTAAGCTGCAGATAATTCTGCTCACACCAGGCGACAAAGTTTCCTACCGTAGCCCTGGACCCAGCCTCATCTCCCTTGCTGATGCATCCAACTATGGCAGAGTCATCAGAAAACTTCTGAAGATGTCAAGACTCTGTGCAGTAGTTGAAGTCCGAGGTGTAAATGATGAAGACAAAGGGAGACAAGACAGTCCCCCGTGGAGCCCCAGTGCTGCTGATCACTCTGTCGGACACACAGTGTTGCAAGCACACGTACTGTGGTCTGCCAGTCAGGTAATCAAGAATCCACGACAGCAGGAAAGCATCCACCTGCATCGCCGTCTAAAGTAGCTAAATTGCTAAAGTTGATTTTATCCCCCAGAATTGTTAATTCTACAGCTATCTTAACATTGCATCATTCCATTCTTCATAGATGCCGCCTGGCCTGCCAAATTCCTCCAACATTTTGTATATTACTTGGATTTCCAGCATCTGCAGATTTTCTCATTCGTGACTCCATTCATCATCTATGTCTGTTCAATGTCTGAAAAACAATCTACATCTTTATTACTATTTAATTACAGGAAAACCTTCAAGAACTAAGCATTTGCTGCCAAATACATTTGTCACCTATATTATGCTAGATGTTCCTTGCAGTCTCAACATGAGAATTCTACAGAAAGGCTTTTCATTTCCATGAGATATTTTTTGGTCCAGTACACCGGGTCCAAATACAAAAGTTCTCAGGAGCAAAACTCTAACTATATTTTGTTTTCCACAGCTTTTCTTGATTTCACAATTTTATTCCTACATCTTTGAATATCCTTGTTTTAGGTTTACACATACATCAATATTTATATTAAAAACCCTCACCCCAATGACATTTAAACATATTCTCGAGTCTCTTTCAATCTTTCACACTCACAAGTTCAAGCTTTCAAAACCTAGACTTCGAATAAGGAATCACTGCTTCCTAATTTATCTCATAGTCTTTCACTGTCAAAACTGGTGGTTGTCTACAGTTTAACCCTTCACCTTGGTTTATAGAAAAATCATAACAACTCTCACAGAGAGTGCAAAACTCCTCATCCACTCAAATGAACAAAACAGGGGAACTGTTTACTGCCAACATTGCGGACTGAAGAACATATCAATCAAACGTTGTGTAAATTTAGAATTAAACAAAAGCTGTTTTGAAGGATAAAAAGATGACATTATGACCGCTAAAAAGTCAGCTTGCAATTTTCTTCTGTGCCAAATGTCATTTTCTAACTTTGAACAGTCAACAGTACAAAATATTAACTATCTTTTCACATATTCCCCCACACTTGAGTACTTCCTGCATTTTCTGTATTTATTCAGATTTTTTGCCCCTTGCTAATTATGAGCACATTGAAGATGTTAATCATTTGATAACCTTTAAGTAAAAGGTAGTGCTCACAAAAACAAACTCGATTTCAATCTCAACAATTTGTGTTTGTAATTTGGAATGCTAGTTATGGAACAAGGGATAAGTAACATTGCAATGTATACCCAGTGGATACTTTATTAGGTACACCCACTTGTTAATGTAAATATCTAATCAGCCAAAACCATGCAGACATGGTCAAGAGGTTCAGTTGTTCAGACTAAACATCAGATTGGGGAAGAAAAGTGATCAAGTGATTTTGACTGTGGAATGACAGTTGGTACCACACGGGGTGGTTTCAGCATCAGAAACTGCTGATCACCTGAGATTTTCAGGCATACAGTCTCTGGAGTTTACAGAGAATGGTATGAAAAACAAAAAAAATCAATAAGTAGCAGTTCTGTGGGCAAAAACGCCTTGTTAATGGGGGAGGTAAGAGGAAAATGGTCAGACTGGTTCAAGCTGACAGGAAGAAAACACTAACTCAAAAAAAACAAGTTTTACAAAACAATGCTGTACAGAAGAGCTTCTCTGAAAGCACAACATGTTGAAGCTTGAAGTGGATGGGTTATAGCAGCAGAGATCACACCAGGTTCCACATCTGTATCTAACAAACTGGACACTGACTGTATACACCCTATATAGCAGACAGAAAACAACATATGTATCCATTTGTCTAAAACACAACAAATGGCTTAATTATAATATTGAATCTCATAAGAGGTTTAAGGCACCGGGCCTAGTTTACCACACTTGTACATACAGTATACATCTACGTCTCCATAAATTAAAAACCCCATTTCCAGAAAAGTTGGGATATTTTCCAAAATGCAATAAAAACAAAAATCTGTGATATGTTAATTCACGTGAACCTTTATTTAACTGACAAAAGTACAAAGAAAAGATTTTCAATAGTTTTACTGACCAACTTAATCGTATTTTGTAAACATAACACAAATCTAGAATTTGATGGCTGCAACACACTCAACAAAAGTTGGGACAGAGGTATGTTTACCATTGTGTTACATCACCTTTCCTTTTAATAACACTTTTTAATCGTTTTGGAACTGAGGATACTAATTGTAGTAGATTTGCAATTGGAAATTTTGTCCATTCTTGCTTGATATAAGACTTCAGCTGTTCAACAGTCCGTGGTCTCCGTTGTCTGATTCTCCTCTTCATGATGCGCCATACATTTTCAATAGGAGATAGATCTGGACTGGCAGCAGGCCAGTCAAGCACACGCACTCTGTGTCTACAAAGCCACACTGTTGTAGCCCGTGCAGAATGTGGTCTGGCATTATCCTGCTGAAATAAGCATGGACATCCCGGGAAGAGACGTTGCCTTGATGGCAACATATGTCTCTCTAAAATCCTAATATACGCCTCAGAGTCAATGGTACCTTCAAATACATGCAACTCACCCATGCCGTGGGCACTGATACACCCCCATACCATCACAGGTCCAATTGAACGTTTTAAGTTCATCTTGTATCTTGAAGCACTACTCTCCTCTCAAGAATTTCTGGGAATTCCGTTTTGTTCAGTGGTCAGTCAATAAAGATGTTTGACTTACAAATGCTAACAGGTGCTGCAATATTCACATACAATTGTTTCTCAGTGAGATAAATCTAAAATCAGAGTCGGATTGCAAAGTCCACCACTTTCCTTCCAAGATCTCCCTGGGGCTGATAAGCAACTGTATTGAAGTCTGAGGATATGTATAATACCTGTCTGGATGACATGTCCATTAGTTTTATTTACTAGGAAAACAAGGAGCACTAATGCAGTAAGAGGTCATACGAGGTCTACAAAAGTCAAGACAGAATCTAACTATATTCTTCTACTGTCACCCCACCCCCTTCCCAAGACCTCATCTAAACATAACACAGTACTGCAGGCTAATTATTCTGCTTATTTTGCCAGCACGGATTCAGTTTCAGATTTATCACATGTACATACAAACATACGATAAAGTGTGTCATTTGTGTTAACAACTAACATACTTATTGATGTGCTGGGGACAGCCTGTGTCACCACACATTCTGAAGCCAACATAGCATGCCCATAATGCTTGGCAGAACAACACAGAATGCAACAAGCAACGAAACAACATCAAAACAAGCCATTTTCTTCCATCCCACCTACCCACCCACATGGACGATACTCTACTCCAGTACAGGCCTCCAGTTTTCAGGCTTTGGCCGTCAGGCTCCAACTTTGCGCTTCAGTCTTTGGTGTCAACCCCTGGACTAACTGACAATGGGACTCCAAACACCAGGCTTGCAGATTGGCTGGCCCTTGTGCTTCCTACTTGAACAGACATCTAATCCCAGGACCCACTGATCTGGGACAGCCTGAAAATCATGGATGTCCTTCGCATTGTGCTCTAAGTCTAGCAATATGGATGGGTGATGGAGGCCTGGACTCCAGATGTCCTTCACTCCACGCTCACATAGCTAGCCTTCAAGCACTGAGTAAACCAGATATCTTTCTTCACTTCAAGCCCTGTCCCTAAACCTGAGTCTGACCCCTATCTCTCTTCTCTGCCTTCAAAACCATCCCTATGAACTGATAAAATAACTGTCTGAGACACTAACTCAATCGATACAGTTGTCCGGCTCCACCATGACCAGAAGACATGGTGAAGGAAAGGCCTTTGGTGTGTAATGAGAGTGTCCTGAGCAGGCAAAGCCTATTTTATTGCACATGGTGCTTTGGGCCTTGGGTTCAAAATTTTTCAGCAGTGGTCATCAAAAAAAATAACAGTTGGCTGTTTAATATAATTTTACAAATACTGAAGAATTGTGAGAACCATTAGATATTAATCTGCCAAAGGAAAATGATATTTAAATACAAACGTTCCAATTAAGCAAGTGCATTTTTTGAGTCAAGCTCATAAAAGATGCAAATTTGGCTTAACGACTGGTAACCACATTTTAATGCTAGGTTAAACTGATACAGGACATGATCTGTTTCACTCCCAGGATTACTTGATAAGAGAACTTGAAAGCCACAATTAAATGGCATTTAACCTGCTCTCAGACAGGTAGAAGGCAAGAAAAAATTAAAATTACAACCGGGGAAAAAAATTAATATTTGCATTCTTAACCCCTTTAAGACGTGGCTCTCATTCAACCATACATAAAGATTAGTTAATATCCATCTCAGAGAAAAATCCCTACTTACTTAAAAGGTCCACTAAATCTTTTCATAGAGAAAGAATGGGAAAAAATAAAAATATTTGAACTATCATTTAATTAATCAAAATCAAGGTATTTAAAGTGGTGATAGATGATATTTTTAAAGAGATTGCGGGCTTTGGGGAACAGGTACAGAAGTGGAGTTGAAGCCTGAAGCAGATTAGCAATTATATATGAATGACTGGACAAGCTTGAGGGGCCAAGTAGCCTACTCCTACTCCTGTAACAGTTTTGATGTTCACACCAAATTCTATCGCTATCCTTTTGAAATGTAATAACAATTTTAAAACAAAAGTATGTTGCAGCCAATTTATTGTCAAGTATAGTGCATATTGTGAATGGTGTGGCATTGAACACTTATAGTACATGGGGTGCTACTGAAATGGGCAGATTTGTCTTGGGTAAGTTTCTCAAACTTTGTTGGAACTAACTTCATCCTGGAAGGGGAGATTATTACATTATATCGCTCAGCTACTGAAAAAGTTTTAGGTAAGCAGCAGGCAAGTTACCATGATCTAGCTTTGCTGCCAGAATATTTATTTTATTGAATCAGCCGAGATCCTGGCCAATGGTATCCCTCACAATGTTGATGGTAGGAGATTAATTAATGATCATAATGTAAAAAAGGTGGACATTGCTTGTTACTCCTGTACTGTGAACATTATTTGGTATTTATCAATCCAATGGCTAATGAAGTCTTACTTCTGCTTAAAACGGAGATGGATTGTCTCTTTTTTAAGCAGTTCTGAATGGACCTGAATGCTGCACATCATATATTCACTTCTGAAATAAAAACAGAAAATGCTGAAAACACTAGTTACTCAGTCTTTGTGGAGAATGACAGAACTAAGATTCTGGGGTAAAGGCAATTCACCACAATTGGGCACAGTGAGAATGCAAGCATGTTTTAAATTGCTGACGGTGTAGTGGAGAGGGCAAAGTAAATGTCAGAGATTGGATGGAGAAAGAGTGAATTCAAGTGATACAGGTGATGGTTCAGTCTGAGAAAGGGTGAAGAAAGTTCTCCAAATATAGCTGGAGATTGTGTAAATAGAGGAATGGGAATAATAACAGAAAATAAAAGACAAACAAAGGCTGAACAATGCAAAACACAGCAAGTGTTGCAAATCTGGAAATTAAAGGGAACACAGAAATATTGGAACATGTCTGGTAGAATCTGTCACAGAAAAACCAAGAACAGGTTGATGAACTGTTTGTATTACCTAGCACATATTAGATCGAAAATAAACTGGAAAGGCTCATTATCCAATGAGCCGAAGTCTGCAATGTGGCCAAAAAGAAAATTATGCAGCTTCTCAAGCTTACATTGAGTCAGAGCAGGAATAGGACAGAGAATTAAACAGGTAACTGGAAATTCATGGTCACCTTCATGAACTGATTATCCAATCTGTATCTGATTTCTTCAATGTATGGGAGTGCCGAATGGGTGAGTACTAAAAAAACTTGAAAAAATTGCAACCAAGTGCAAAACAGATACTTCATTTTATTTTAACTTCTTCCTAAGAAACTCAACCACCCCCTATCACAGAACTCAGCCTCCAGCCAATATGATTCACTCCATGTGACATCAAGAAATGGTGCAGCATGGTAAATACAACAAAGGCTATAGGACCAGGCAATATCCCTGGTTTGAGGCCCTGAAGACAAATTTCAGAATGAGCTGAGCCTCTAGCCAGGCTTTTCCAAACTAGTTACAACACAGCTATCCACATGACAATAGGATAATTGCCCAAACATATTTTGGTTACTAAAAACGACAGGTCTAATCTAGATTATTACTGCCTAATTAATCATCCACTGTGACGTGAGCTGTCATTACAGTGTTATCAAGTGGCATTTAATCACCAATAACCAACTCCAGATGCCAAGCGAGTTAATGACAGCATTACAAACCTTACACAGGGATGGTAGTGAGGCCAGAAGTGGACAAACAACATAACAGAGAGGTTTCAGTTTGATCTCTACACCTGTTTAATTAGTTCCCCCAAAAGAATTTCAGTTCCTCCTAAAATATAATCATACCATTCACATAAAATCTACAACTTTTCTCAACTGTGTAACAGCATTAAGGAGCTTTTATAGTTATTAATATTTATAAATAATTTCTAAATACACATTCAGATTGCAAATTATATTCTGGAATTTTAGAATTGTTTTCAGTGGTTTAAGTCATTCCTTCTTGTGAAAATTCACATTTCCTGAGCTTAGCTGCCTGTACTTGGTAAATAATGCCAAATATATTACTCAATTACATTATGCCAATTATTACACATCAAAATTACTGACCCTTTCAGCAAATGAAAAAGCACTTAGACTTTACCCTGATCATTGTTAAAACTGTAGGGTGTAGTGGAGAGAACAATGTAAATATTTGAGATTGGACAGAGATAAGAGAACTAAAGAAAATCTCCAATGGCTGAGGTCATTACTTGCAGTAAATTAGATCAGTGGTCTCCAACCTCCAGGCTGCGGACAGATACCAGGCCACGAAGCATGCAGCAGTGCAGCGGTAGCCGGAACGCACCCAGCACATCTTTAAGAAAAAAGCCGAAATAAACAAGCTGATTAATTAGGTGCCAGCCGGCACGTAAATGTTGGTCCAGATTAGATGCGAATGCTGATTGCGTTGCCTTTGATCTGGGCTGACATTTACATGCCGGGTGGCACCTAATTAATTAGCTTGTTTATTTCAGCTTTTTTCTTGAATATGTGCTGGGTGCGTTCCAGCCACTGCTGCACCGCTGCATTCTTCACGGCAATGTATCAGTCCGCAGCCTGGAGGTTGGGGACCACTGAGTTAGATGGTTGTGATTAATCATCCCAGTCCCAGATCATAATTTCAGGGATTCCTTTGGACAATATTCTAGGCCTGACTATCTTCAGCTGATGCAACAACGGCAATTTTTCCATCATAAACTAGGTGGGAATATTTGCTGATGGTTGCACAAAAGTTCAATTCCATTTGCAACTGCATAGCAAATGAAACATTGCATACCTGCATGCTCAAGAACCTAGAGAACATTAAGGGATAGGATGGTGATGAATGTAACATGCACACCTGAAAAAAGGCAAAGAAAGACAGTGGATGTTGTCTATATGGGCTTTAGTAAGGCATTTGACAAGGTCCTGCTTGGGAGGCTGATCAAGAAGGTTCAGATGCTCAGCACTCAGGATGAGGTATTAAACTAGATTAGACATTGGCTCTGTGGGAGAAGCCAGAAAGTGGTAGTAGATAATTGGTTCTCTGACTGGAGGCCCATGACTAGTGGTGTGCTGCAGGGATCAGTGCTGGCTCCTATCACAAACAAAAGAAAATCTGCAGATGCTAGAAATCCAAGCACCATACACAAAATGCTGGAAGAGCTCAGCAGGCAGGCAGCATCTATGGAAAAGAGTATAGTCAACATTTCAGGCCAAGGGGTCTCAGCACGACATGTCGACTGCACTCTTTTCCATAGATGCTGCATGGCCCACTTAGTTCCTCCAGCATTTTGTGTGTAGTGCTGGGTCCTTTGTTATTTGTCATCTATATCAATTATCTGGATGATAATGAGGTTAACTGGATCAGCAAATTTATGGATGACACCCAGATTGAGGGTGTAGTGGACAGTGAGGAAGGCTATCATGGCTTGCAGAAGAATTGGCCGCATCAGCTGGAAAAATGGGCTGAAAAATGGCAGATCGAATTTAATGCAGACAAGTGCGAGATGTTGCACTTCAGCATCTCCATGCAGGGTAAGTCTTACACAGTGAAAGTAGAGCACAGATGAGTATGGTAGAACAAAGGGATCTGGGAATACAGCTCCATAATACATTGAAAGTGGCATTACAGGTAGATGGGGTCATAAAGAAAGCTTTTGGCACATTGGCCTTCTTAAATCAATGTATTGAGTACAGGAAATGGATTGTTACGTTGAAGTTGTGTAAGACGTCGGCAAGGCCTAATTTGGAGTATTGTGTGCTGTTTTGGTCACTTAACAGAAAAAATGTAAACAAGGCTGAAGGAGTACAGTGAAAACTTACAAGATGTTGCTGGCTCTGGAGGACCTGAGTTATAAGGAAGATTGAATAGGCTAGGACTGTATTCTTTAGAACGTAGAAGATTGAGAAGAGATTTGATAGAGGTATACAAAATTATGTGGGGTATTGATAGAGTAGATCCAAGCTGGCCTTTTCCACTGAGGTTAGGTGGGACTACAACCAGAGGTCATGGGTTAAGGGTGAAAGGTGAGAAGTTTAAGGGAAACATGAGGGGAATCTTCTTCACTCAGAGGATTGAGAGTGTGTGGAAAGAGCTGGCAGCACAAGTGGTGCATGCGAGTTCAAACTCAATGCTTATGAGAAGTTTGGATGGATACATGGATAGTAGGGGTACAGAGGGCTATGATCCTTGTGCAGGTCAATGGGAGTAGGCAGTTTAAATATTTTTGGCATGGATTAGATGTGCTGAAGGGCCTGTTTCTGTGCTGTACTTCTCTATCACTTGGACTCTAAAGACTGCCTCCATTAAGAAAGAACCTAACCTCGGCATTCAATACCATTACAACCTATTCTACCATTAATATTCTAGGGGTCATCAGTAATAAGAAGCTCAACAGCACCAAATATCATGGCTCTAACAATAGGTGTGGGTAAGTGACTCACCTTCTGACACTCAAAGTCTTTTCCACCATTTAAAAAGCACAAATTGGGAATGTTACTGAATACTTTCACCACTGAGTAACCTGCGTGGATGAGTGCAGCGCCAATAACTTTCAAGCAGCTCAAACTATCCAGGATAAAGCAGTCCACCTGACAGACGATCAACCACCCCAAATACTTATGCCCTCCAACACCAAAGGGACTGCAATAAGTATCATTAATCAGAATCAGATTTATCACCAGCATGTGTCCTGAAGTTTGTTAACTTAACAACAGTTCAATGCAAAACATGATAATAAAGAAAAATGAAACAATTACAGTAAGTATATATATGTATATTGAATAGATTAAAAATAGTGCAAAAACAGAAATAATGTACATTTTTTTAAAAAATAAGGTAGTGTTCATGGGTTCAAGGTCCATTTCAGAATTGTATGGCAGAGGGGAAGAAGCTGTTCCTGAGTCGCCTGGTGTGTACACAACACTGTAGTCGCTTGCTCAGGCTGCTTAGATAGTACCTCTCAAATCTATGACTTCTATGACAAAGGAGGGTAAGGACATTGACAGCAGGTGTGGGAACACTACCGCATGCAGCATCCTCCCCAGGTCACTCACCATCCTTAATTGGATGTATATCACTTGCAACTAAGGCACCTGGTATAAATCCAAGAACCCTGCCCAGCAGCACTATGAGAGTACTTTCACCTTAAGGACTGCAGTGGTTTAAAAGATGACCACTACCATCTTCTCAAAGATAATTAGGGACAAGCTTTAACTGTAGGCCTTGCCAATGATACAGACATCTAATAAGGTAATATTTTTTTTAAAAATTGGAAAACCTCTCTATGTAGAAACTAAACATTGTTTTTGAGGCAATATTTTCTATAAATGCCACGGCAAGCAAATATGCAAGCTGAGCAAATGATTATGAAGACAAATGTTATACTACCATTCATTACAAGGGAATTTGAACATGAGTAAAACTGTCTTACAATTATGTAAGATCAAATCACACCTGAAGTATTGTATACAGATTTCAACTCCTAACCTAAATAAGGATATACAGTTGCAAGAAAAAGTTTGTGTACCCTTTGCAATTAGCCGGTTTTCTGCATTAATTACTCATAAAATGTGGTCTGATCTTCATCTAAGCTACAATAATAGACAAACACAATCTCCCTAAACTGATAACACACAAATGATCGTATTTTTTATATGTCTTTCCTGAACACATTGTCTAATCATTCACAGTCCAAGCTGGAAAAAGCATGTGAACCTTTGTATTTAATAACTGGTAGGACCTCATTTAGCTGCAATAACCTCCAACAAACATTTCCTGTAGCTGCTGATCAGACTTGCACAACAGCAAGGAGGAATTTTAGATCATTCCTCCATACAAAACTGTTTCAGTTTGTTAATATTTCTGGGGTATGTTGCATGAACAGCTCTCTTCAGGGTGTGCCACAGCATCTCAATTGGGTTAATGTCTGGATTCTGACTTAGCCATTTCAACACATCATTTTCTTCTTTTTAAACTATTCGGTTGTTAATTTACCCTTGTGTTTCAGATCACTGTCTTATTGCATCATCCAACTTCTATTAAGCTTCAGGTGACAGACCGCTACCCTGCCCATTCTCCTGTATAATACAATTTTGAATTCATTGTTCCCTCAACGATTGCATAGTTGTCCAGGCCCAAAGGCAGCAAAGCAGACCCAAACCATGATGCTCTTTCCACCATGCTTTACAGTTGGGATAAGGTTTTATTGTTGGTGTACAGTACATTTTCTCCTCCAAACGTAGTGGTGCGCATTTCTACCAAGAAGTTCAACTTTCATCTCATCCGTCCACAAAATATTTTCCCAGAAGGGTTGCAGAAGACATGCAGCAATTTTTTTTTGGGAGAGCAGTGGTTTCCTCTGTGGAGGCCTTCCAAGAATACCATCCTTGTTCAGTGTTTTCCTTATGTGGACACATAAACAGAGACTTCAGCAAGTTCTACTGATTACTACAGGTTATTTGCTGTTACCTTTGGGTTCATTTTCACCTCCTTCAGCATTGCACATTGTGCTCTTGGTGTGATCTTCACAGGACGTCCACTCTTAGGGAGAGTAGCAACAGAATTTCCTCCATTTGTAGACAATTTCTCCTACTGTGGACTGATGAATATCAGGTCTTTAGAAATGCTTTTGTAGCCTTTTCCAGCTTCATGCATCTCTACAATTATTCCTCTTGGGTCCTCTGAAAGTTGCTTTGATCAAAGTATAGTGCACATAAATCCATCTTTCTTGAGTAGAACAGGCTCTGTCAGTAACCTGACTGTGTGTGTGTGTGTGTGTGTGTGTGTGTGTGTGTGTGTGTATTATTTTATGGGGCAGGTCACCTCTACAACCCACACTTCCAATCTCTTATTGATTGGAACATGTGACTCCAAACAGCTTTTGTAGAAGGCATTACCCCAGAGGTTCACATATATTTTTTAAACCTAGACTATGATATTTAAATGACCTACTCAATATTGATGAGAAGTAATACAATCGATTGTGTTTTTAACTTAGGCACATTGTGTTTGTCCATTAGCGTGACAGATGAAGATCAGACAATTGTAAAGGGTTCGCAAACATTTTCTTGCAATTGCACTGGTCACAGTGAGTACAGCAAAAAAAGCACTAAATTGATTCAGAGGTAGTGAATTTACCAGATGAAGAGAGATTGAGTAGACTACATAAGTGTTTTTTTGAATTGATAATAATAGATGAGATTTCATTGAAACTGATGAAATACTTCCAGAACTTGACAGGCTGTATGCAAAAAGGTTTCTCCAGGTTGAAGTAGGGAAAAATCACAGAACCAGGTAAGTATTGTTTAGAACTAAAGAGACATTTCTACATACAGAAACAGGTGGTAAGTCTTTAGAATTCTCTACCCTACAGAGCTATGAAAATTCATAGAGTAAATTCGAAACAAATGGTAGATTGATTTCACAATATTAAGGGAATCAGGAGACATAGAGATAGTGTGGGAAGGTGGGTATGAGGTAAAGATTAGTGATGAATGATGAATAAGCTAGAGGACAAATGGCCTCCTCCTGCTCTTATTTCTTCTGTTCTTATGTATTAACATTAACCAATATTGTTGAAGAAGGTGATATTCTTGAAATAGATTTCTCATAGCAGTTGCTTAACTATCCATCACCATTCATGATTAGATTTGACAAGACTGGTCTGTTAGATGTTGTATCATTTAACTCATTATGTGTTTGTTTTGCAGATCTTGTGTTGCAACTTTTCCAAATTGCCAGGAAACCTGTCAACAGCTTCCCATACTTTCCTTTATACCAGAGTTGTATCAATGGCTTGCGGGTATTAGTACAGTGAGGGAAATGACAAGCCCTAGCTTGTATAATTAAGCATCATCTGGGTTTTAAACTTAAAAGTATTAAAGAATCTTCACTCTGGAAAAAGAGATTTATGCCAGTGAATCTATCCAGTAAAAAAACATGAATCCTTTGTACATACTTATGCAGGAAAAGGCAGATGAAGCTTACAACATGAAAATAGACTTGAGAATTTTTTAAAATTCAGATATCCAGATACATATTTCCACTTGATCCCTATAGCTGTTTAATTAGTTTCCTCAAACAATTTCAGTTCCTATAAAGTTGCAGTCATACCATTCAAATAAAATCTACAAATGTTTTCAATTTTCTAACTGTCCTAACAGCAGAAATAACAAGTATAAATTTGCCAATGACACTACTGTTGCTGGTAAAATCTCAGATGGCAACGAGTGTGACAGATTGCTGATTGAGTGGTGTCACAATAATAGCCTCGTGCACAACGTCAGCAAGACTAAGGAACTGACTGTGGACTTTAGTGAGAGGATTTAAGTTCCCGGTTGTCAGCATCTTGGACAATGTATTCTGGACCCAATAATATTGTTGTAATTATGAAGGTGATATGTCTGCACCCTTTTTCCTCCAAACATACCTTTGCTCACTGCGACCAAAGAGTTCTATTTTAACTTCATCAATCCACAAGACTTGTTTCCAAAATGCATCAGGCTTGTTTAGATGTTCCTTTGCAAACTTTTGACGCTGAATTTTCGCCGAAATGAGCAGAGGTATGTTTGGAGAAAGAAGGGTGCAGAATTTCATGAACAGAACACCTCTCAAACTGTTAAGCACGGGGGTGGATCAATCATGCTTTGGGCTTGTGTTGCAGCCAGTGGCACAGAGAACATTTACTGGTAGAGAGAAGAATGAATTCAATTAAATACCAGCAAATTCTGGAAGCAAACATCACACTGTCTGTAAAAAAAACTGAAGATGAAAAGAGCATGGCTTCTACAACAGGAAAATGACCCTAAACACACCTCAAGATCCACAATGGACTACCTCAAGAGGCGCAAGCTCAAGGTTTTGCCATGGCCCTCACAGTCCCCTGACCTAAACATCATCGAAAATCAGTGGATAGTCCTCAAAAGAGCAGTGCATGCAAGACGGCCCAAGAATCTCACAGAACTAAAAGCCTTTTGCAAGGAAGAATGGGTGAAAATCCCCCAAACAAGAATTGAAAGACTCTTGGTTGGCTACAGAAAGCGTTTACAATCTGTGATACTTGCCAAAGGGGGTGTTACTAAGTACTGGCATGCAGGGTGCCCAAACTTTTGTTTCGGGCCCTTTTCCTTTTTTGTTATCTTGAAACTGTAAAAGATGGAAATAAAAAAGTAATCTTGCTTAAAATATTAAAGAAACGTGTCATCTTTAACTTTATGCCTTTTGGAAATCAGTTCATCTTTTACTCGCTTATCTATTCACAGTAACAGAAATTTTGACCAGGGGTGCCCAAACTTTTGCATACCACTGTATATTCTCTGATCTTAGCTGCCACCACTTTGGCAAATGACACCAGTCAAACTGTTGTGCCATTTAGTACACATTAAGACTATTGACACTTACAGCAATTCCCTAAGTACTCAAAACTTGTTACCATTGAAAAAGTAGTGGTGAATCCAAACACAACTGGTAAACAGGATCATAGTTATTAGATTATGGATGTGATATTTAGAAAAGGTGGATGCAAAATATTCTTTTCTGTTGTTTAAAATAAAATCATAGGCATGAAAAAGTGCTGGTTTTGCCACTCATCATAATACCAAAAAAAACATTCATATTAAAAAATTTAAACAGTTACTTCAAAATACAACTTGGAAACAATTCATCAGATCCACGCCATCCGTGTTGTTGATCTTCCACCCAAACAGCAATCATGCACCATGTACTTTAGCTGATTTTGGCATAATTTCTGTCTGTCTTTTTCACTGTAAAATTTAAAAATGTTTGTGTACTAAAGACCTTTTACTTGCAATGGCACGCAGTTTCCCAATGTAATTTAACTCCTCCTTCCTCTTTGCCTCGGATCCAGATACAAATGAGAAAACCTTCACTAGAAAGTTTAGTACACTTTAAACAGTTTTATACAATCCTTTATATTGAATGAAAGATTTAAACTCCAGTAATTGAACTGCATATTATAAAGAAATACTCAAATCTACTTTTACAGTAAAACTTCATTAACCAGCCATCCTTTGGTTAAGAATGCCCAACTTATGGGCATCCACCCCTTACATACAAACGAAATCACATAATATTAAATTCAAAAGTACAATATACATATAGCATTCATTCCTATGGACAGGAGAACTATTATCCTCTCTCTTTCCACTTAGAGTAATTGTTCTTGCTTACATCCTATTCATTACAATACTGTGGAGGTAAGGTAACTTATATTGAGTGATTTTTCTGTATTTTCCAGATAATGGACAAAATCAACTTCAGGATGTCTGCAAAAATGAAATCTGTTCTTAACTCACAGAGAGCTTGTCCATTAATAACTGTCCTATTACAAATTGTTGACAAGGAATTTGTAGGTAGCAGTATTCATTTCTGTTTACTGTCTCTGACCTATGAGGAAGTAGCATAGGAGGTTCCGTCAAAACAGTCTTGATGAGTAAATATGGTACATCTTTTAGATGTCACCATCATTGCTGAAGAAATTCAGTGGTGAAAGTGAAAATTTTGATCAATAGACGAGGTCCATTCAAGCAAGCTGCATTATTCTGGATGGTGTTGAACTTCCTGTAGGTTGCTGGAGCTCTACTTGATTATGCAAATAAATCTCTACTCCTGCCTTTTAACTTTAGGTGAAACCTCTAAATCACAAGTCCAATAACCTATCATTACACCATTTGCATTAAATGTAGGAGCCACGATTTTGAGTAATAATGAAAATTGTCAGCATGATTAAGTGTGCAACTGGGCATAGTTCAGTTGAGCAACTTGGCTGGCACAGATGAGATGGGCTAAAGGGCCTATTCCTGTGCAAGATCCTTTTTCTGGCTCTTTGACAGTCCACTACCATTTATGACTAGATGTTGAAGGACTGCAGTTATGATCCAATCCATTGGTTGGGGGATTGCATAACTGCATATTACCAACATTAAAAAAATGATGGGATGGCAAGTAGAGAAGAGGATGTAAAAGACTCAAGGCAATATAGACAAGTTGAGTGAGTGGGCAAGAACATAAAGGAACAAGAGTATTTTTAAATGGCAAGAAACTGGGGATTTTTATATTCAAAAGGCACCAAGCATCCATGTATACAAACTACCGAAAGGTGATTTGTAGATTCAGCAAGCAGTTAGTAAAGCAAATGGTATGATGACCTTTATCACAAGACTGGTTTAGGAATGGTGGGTGTGATGACAGTCAAGATGGGGCCAAGCTGTGATGTACATCAATGTTGTGGCTCAGACTTACCCGTTTTTGTTTAGGTTCGTACAATGGTTTTGGGGACAGCAAGGTTTAGGGGACAGGTTAGGGTTTAGGGACAGGGATGATGGGAAGTTAGAGGTCAGGGGGTTAAGAGTCTCCGCAAGACCTGGTGTTCAGAATCTCAGGCCAGACCACTCTACGGTCGAAGCTCAGCGATTTCCAAGTCTGTGGGTCCCAGATGTCAGACATCCGTACCAGTGGCAATCACGAGGGCCAATGACCATCTCCCCAGGTCACCGGGGCCGGACTACCATGCTAGTCTGGAAGTCAAGAACTAAAGGTCAAATCAGACACTAACGAGTCCCGAGGTCTAGGTCTGAAGGTCAAACCCATGCTCCATGAGTTCTGGGTTTGATATCCACAGGATGGTGAAGTCCAATATTGGAGGCCTGTTGGCAGCTAGTCTGAAAATCCGGGGCCAGATGACAGTGGGTCAGAGTAGAGGAAGGAGATGGACAGCATAGTGGTGTGGTGTTATGACAACTCTTCCCTCAATGCCAGCAAGATAAAAGAGCTGGTCATTGACTCCATGAAATGGGGCAGAGCACAAAAATCTATCTAATCAATGATGCTGAGGTCGAAAGAGTTGAGAACTCCCAAGTCACTAGGAGTTATCATCATCTGCAAGGGCCTGAAGCTTTGTTGAGGATCCCTACCACCCATCCCACAACCTCTGATACATAACCATCAGTGAGGTGGTACAGCAGCATCAGGACTAGAACTGCCAGACTGGGTAACAGTTACTTCCCTCAAGTTGCTAGCACCAAGGTCTCGTCATCAGGACAGCAAACTATTTACTGTACTGTTGAGGGTTTACTTCATGCACTTAATGTATTTTAATTATAATTATTAAATCAGATGACAACACATTTGAACTTCAGCAGCCTGTCCTAGTCTAACCACATGGACACCGATCCAAGAAAGCACACCAGCCATTCTGCTTCCTCAGGAGGCTAAAGACATTCAGCATGTCCCTGCTGACTTTCATCAATTTTTATAGATGCACCACAGACAGCATCCTGTCTAGATATATCAGGGCATGCTATGACAACTACTATGGCCAAGACAGGAAGAAACTGAAGAGAGCTGTAGACACAGTTTGGCACATTGCAAAAACCAGCCTCCCCTCCAGGAACTCTATCTACATTTCTAGCTGCATTAGAAGAACAACCAACATAATCAAGCACCCAGCCACCCCAGACATTCTGTTTCCTTCCACCTCCCATCAGGCAGAAGATACAAAAGCCTGAAAGCACATACCACCAGGTTCAAGGACAGCTTCTATCCCACCATTGTAAGATTATTAAAGGGTCCCCTCATATGATGGAATCTTTATCTCACAATCCATTTCATCGTG
This sequence comes from Mobula birostris, assembly GCF_030028105.1. Taxonomy (NCBI): domain Eukaryota; kingdom Metazoa; phylum Chordata; class Chondrichthyes; order Myliobatiformes; family Myliobatidae; genus Mobula; species Mobula birostris. The sequence goes on along the minus strand of NC_092371.1, from coordinate 139,530,268 downwards.
GCCTTGCACCTTTTTGTATGCCTGCACTACACTTTCTTGGTAATTGTAACATTATAGCCTACGTTCTGTTAATTGCTTTTCTCTTGTATTACCTTAATTTTCTGATGTGATGTAACGATCGTCTGGTTGGCATGCAAAACAGTTTTCACTGTACCTCAACATGCAGTATATGACAGTAATAATAAACCAAATAAAACCAATTAAACCCCCCCCCCACACACACACACTATAGCCTAGGATGTCATTTTTTGTCTTGAGAAAGGCCTCCCTCTTACATACCTTCAACACTTTCTAACACAGGATTCTATGGGTTACTGCTCACTTTGAAGAAATTCACCCCCATCTCAGTTATCAATTGATCCTGCACAGTGAGACCACAATACTTATTCAAGAACTCCCAAACCAGGGGAAATATCCTCTCAGCATTGAGCCTGTCACACCTTTTCAGAATTCTGAACATCACACAGAATAATACAGCAGAGGACAGTACATTGGTTCACAATGTTGTGCCAACTTAATTAAACTGGTAGTTAAATGCACAACTAAACTAGCCCATTCTGCCTACAGAACATCCATATCCCTCCATTCCCTGTACATTCATGTACCTAAGAGCCTCTTAAATGCCAACTTCATATTTGCTTCTACCAACACACACCATTCAGTGTAAAATACATGCCCTGCATATTCCCTTTGAATTTAACCCCTCACCTTGTTCATGCCCTCTACTATTATAAATTTTGACCCTGAGCAAAAGATACCAGCAGTCTACTCTATCTATGCAAACTTCTATCAAGACTTCCTTCAGCCTCTGTCGCACTGAAAAAAAGCCCGAGTTTGTTTAACCTCTCTTAATAGCACATGCCCTATAAGCCAGACATCCAGTCAGCACCTTCGTAGATCTCTTCTGCACCCTTTGCATCCTCCCTATAATGGGGCAACCAGACTGAATGCAATACTCCAGATGCAGCCTAATTAGAGATATATGAAGCTGCAACTCTTTCAACTCAATTTCTCAACCAGTAATGTCAAGCATTCCATACACCACCTTTAACACCATGTGCAGCCACTCTCAGGGAGTTATGGTTTGGACCACTACATGACTCAGTACATAAACAGTATACTATTCCTTTACAATTGATCTCCCAAAGGGCAACACCTCACATTTGGCCAGACTAAGCTCCATCTGTCATTTCTCCACCCATATCTGGAAATGAACTATATCCTGCTGTATCATTTGGCAATCTTCTATCCACTAATCTTTGTATATCTGTGAATTTAGAACCTGCCCATCTGTATTTCGCCAAGGTCATTTTATATATCCTTCTAACTCTCGTGTGTCCGCTTGGCAGAGACAATTGGGCAACTCAAAACCTCTCACCATGACCATTGCTTTCATTGTTTTTTTACATGTGTAAGTTTGCTTTCAATGATGTACAAAGACATCCACAGCCCCTTTGTCCATTAATATTCCCTAATTCATCAACATTTAAGCAATATCCTCCTTCTATTTCTCCTGTCAGAGTTGATAACTTCACATTTCTCTGTGTAACAGTGCATCTGTCCACTCATTCAACTTGCCTTGAAGCCTCTTTGCATCTCAATTTTCAATCCAACCCATTTTCACTAACTACATCATCAAACAAACTCCGGCAAACATGGTTTCATTTCATAAATCTATGTCAAATTTGAGCAATTATGATTTTGTTTAAAGTAGTCCTGTTGTCACTTTTTTTTGGTAATACTCTAGCATCTTCCCTGCTCCTGACATTAGGCTAATTAGTCTATGGCCCTGTGTTTCCTCATTCTACAGGAACTGTTCCATGCTGGATGATAACTATTAGCCACTATTTCTATGTTTTTTTTTAATATTCAGCAATGCAGATTATTGGGAACTGGGGATTTATCGACTTGCAGAAACATTAATTTCTCCAGCACTACTTAACTTCTCAATCACTTTTTATTGTATTCTTGGTACCCTATCATTTCTAGTAAGTTTTTTCCATGAAGTGAAAGCCAAAATACAAGTCTAATTGACCAGCTATTGGTTTATTATTGTCATATGTACCAAGGCACTGTGCAATGAAAAGCTTGTCTTCTACACTGTCCATGCAGAACAATTCATTACAAAACTACACCGTAGTACAAAGTAACACAACAGTGCAGAATAATGTATTACAATATAGAGAAAGTGCAATGCAAGTAGACAGTAGAGTGAATGATCATAATAAGGTAATACTGTAGATCAAGAGTTCATATATTCATACAGATGAAACATTCAATAGGCTTATAACAGGCGGATAGAAACTGTCCTTCAGACTGGTGATATGTGCTTTCAAGCTTTTATACCTTCTGCCTAATGGGAGGAGGAGTAAAGAGAATGTTCGGGGTGGGTGAGATCTTTAAAATATGCTCTGCTGCTTTACCAAGGCATCCAGAAGTGTAGGCAGAGACACTGGAGGGGAGGCTGGTTTCTGTGATGTGCTGTGCTACAACAACTCTGTGGTTTCTTGTGGTCAGAGCAGATGCCATACCAAGCTGTAATGCATTTGGATGGGATGCTTTCTATGGTGCATCAATAAAAATTTGCAATGGTCAACAGGGGCATGCCAAATTTCTTAGCTTCCTGAGGTAGTAGACATATTGGTGAGTTTTCACAGCCATGGTGTCAATGTGATTGGGCCAATGATGTTCACTCCTTGGAACTTGAAACTCTCAACCTGAGCACCAGTGATGTAAACAGAAGCCTGTGCACTACTCTCCTTCCCCAAGTCAAAAACCAACTCTTCTATTTTGCTGACATCAAGGGAAAGGGTTGTCGTCATAACACCATGTCACTAGGCTACCCATCTCCTTCCTGTCCACCAATTCATCATCTTAACCATGTTACCTACCTGGGCTGCTGCTTTCAATGATCTTTGCACTTGCATGTCAAGATCCTTCCACTGCTCAACACTACGTTGAACCTAATGAACCTCACAGTACTTGGAGTACTGTGCTCAGTTCTGGTCGCCTCACTACAGGAAGGATGTGGAAGCCATAGAAAGGCTGCAGAGATTTACAAGGATGTTGCCTGGATTGGGGAGCATGCCCTATGAGAATAGGTTGAGTGAACTCAGCCTTTTCTCCTTGGAGCGACAAAGGATGAGAGGTGACCTGATAGAGATGTATAAGATGATGAGAGGCATTGATTGTGTGGATAGTCAGAGGCTTTTTCCCAGGGCTGAAATGGTTGCCACAGGTTTAAGGTGCTGGGGAGTAGGTACAGAGGAGTTGTCAGGGGTAAGTTTTTTACTCAGAGAGTGGTGAGTGCGTGGAATGGGCTGCTGGCAACGCGTGGAATAGGCTGCCAGCAGCAGTGGTGGAGGCAGATACGACAGGGTCTTTTAAGAGGCTTTTGGATAGGTACATGGAGCTTAGAAAAATAGCAGGCTATAGGTAAGCCTAGTAATTTCTAAGGTAGGGACATGTTCGGCACAACTTAGTGGGCCAAAGGGCCTGTATTGTGCGGTAGATTTTCTATGTTTCTATGTTTTTCATCATTCATTAGTAATCCCAAAAAGCATTACCTATCATTTATCATGATTAATCTCTTGGACAAGTCCTTATAGTACCACTTTGAAGATCTTACTGAAATCCATGTAAACCTTATCCATTGCCTTCCCCAAATCTAAAATTTCAGACTGGTCAGACAAAGCCATGCTGGCCATCTCTGATCAGTTTCTACCATCCCAGGTGATCACTGGTTCTATCCTTTCTACTGATTTTAAACTCACATGTTTGGTCTGTTATTGCAAGAGTTTTTCTTCTTGCCCCTTTTGGAAAGGCAGAACCATGATTGCGGTCCTCTATTCATCTGGTACTCAAGGATGTCAGTGAAGATTTGAAAATCTCAGCCAGACCTGCAGAAATTTTTTTTTATTGTTTTCCACAGCAACCTGGGACAATCTCATCCAGCACTGGGGATTTATGTTTCTCTAAGTCCACTAGGGCATTGAGTATATCCTCTTTGTTTATTGAGAATTCCACTAAAATTTCACCTTCTCCTTTGACGAATTCTCCAACTGCAAAATCCGTTTCCTTCAGGAATGTTGATGAAAGAGATTGATTCAGGAAATCACCAATACTTCCCTGCTTCATACTGTATAAAGATCATTCCCAGTTTTCCTAATGAGCCCTACTCTTTTTTTGGTTGTTCTTTTATCCTTAAGATACTCATATTTCTATCTGCCAGTGATATTTCCCCTTCTTTGTCTTCCTAATTTCCTTTAAACTTCACCTACACTTTATTCTCTTGGTCCTCCCCTGTCTTTAGTTATCTAAACCTCTGTCCTTTCATTTTTGTTCTTTATCCCACCCTCGACATCCAGGCTTCCCTGAACTTGTTATCCATGCCTTTCACACATTCAGGAACATGTTGCCTTTGGACACACAAAGGGGGGTGGGGTGTTGCAGGTTGCTGGTTAAACTGGGGTTATTGATTAGTTCAAAACAGCCAAGTAACACCTTGGAAACCAATGGGTAAGATTTTCAACTCCAAGTTGTCTGGCTGGACAATTTTTCAACTTCAGGCAGTTGAAATGCATCATAAGCATATTTTCTGGTACAGTGATAATTTAAGTTTTACAGACGATTGTGTAAGGTATCTCCCCATTTCAGTGCTTTGCATATTCTCCTACGTTAATGAAAATGGCAATACAAATTTGGCTAATTTTTTTGCAACAAGGCTAAAAACACACCGGCATCTATTAACATATAATAACTGCGATGCGGCCTTTTGCTCTTATGCACAAAAAATCTGGAATACTCTACCAACTGAAATAAGCCAGGCTGGTACTATGGAATATTTCACAACACTTCTTAAAACCTACTTTTTTAAAAAATTTGACCTACTTATAAGATTACTTAGTACCTATTAACATTGATTACATTTATATAATTTGGTATACTTGATTACATTTTATTCTATATGTTTGTCTTTACTTATGATTTTTAATTTTCTCTCATATTTTAAGACTATATTGACTTATCATTCAAATCTATATAAAGCATTTTGAGCCTGTATCTTAATACAAATGTGGTATATAAATAAAGTTATTATTATTCACATACCTTTTAAAATACAATAAGTAGGTAGGACACACAACAGTTGTTCATTTAATCAGTGTGATAGAATACAGAAATGTAATGGCTACAAAAACAAGGTGCATTTAAAAGTAGTTTTAAACATAACAAAAAGTCAAAGTTGAAATTATTACTATAAGCTCAAGTACATGTATGCAGATATGCACTGAAAAACTTTTATCCAACAGCATCACAGGTGCATAGGATCATAAAAACAGCATTCACAAGAAAAGTAAACAATTTATATACAACTTTTATTTAAAAAAGAATACATTTAAAAGAAAAATAAAACAAGTTTTTTAGTGCAAAGTGGTCATAGTGTTGCTAAACTGTAGTAATTAGGGTTGTGAAGCTACTTCACTGCAGCACTGAGAAGCAAAATTAGACTGCAAGCTACTCAAGGCAGATTAGGACAAGTAATGAATAAGCTTTGTCAAAGTCATAGTTTTAAGGAGTTAAAGGGAAACATGAGGGGACAGGGCAGTGTTTAGAGGAAAAGAAGTTTACAGAGGAAAGTCCAATCTGAAGACATAATAGTTAACGTCAGTAAGAACAAATTTTATTTTAAGAACTACAATAGAAAAACTTAAGCTTGAAGAGCTTGTAGAGCTGACAGAATGTGCAAAGAAACTAAGGTGCAGGGTTGGAAGGAAAATACCAACACCTGGATGAACTGAAGAATGCACCAAAGTCATTTCAGAAAATGTTTGCTCAATTACATCAAATTTTTAAAAATTATGGTCTCACTGTAAAGTTTGAGAATGCAAATGAAAATGGAAAGAAAAATGAAATATATACTGTACATGCAAACTACATAATGGTAATGTTGCAAATGTAGGAAATTTAAATAATTGATATGGCAAAGGTAGAAAGTGACACTAAAGTGGCACTGTAAACCGGATGAATAGCATAACCAATAAAAATGAATTAGAGCACTTGAACAACATCAAAGCTGTGCAAGGAAAGGAAATGATCAACTACCAAACAGTGGCAATATGCCAGGAAATTACCCTGTAAAAGCCATCTACTTACTGAGGCTCTGAATAAAGCTGAGAAAATTGAATGGCCTTGGAACATTTTTCCTAGGAAAATTAAGAGCACAGGATACAACTTAAGCAAGGAGGATACAACGAAAGCAAGTCAATACAGGAAAGCAAATGAATAGACAAACAGCATTATTATTACATTAGGGGCATTACCATTTGTGAAAAGGCGAAAACACGTCTTCCAAGTTTAAGAAAAAGGAGATACGGTAGTGAGGGTATAAGTGATGAGACTGTAATCAGATCATTAAGCCATATAGACAGCAAGACACAGAAGACAGAGCAAATAAAGCATTATTTGAATATCTGAATACTGGTATTATCTGAATCTGAATGGTTGGTGTCCTGTCACACTCAATAATAAGCAAATCCTTTGAGAGGCTGGTCAAGAACTATATCTGCATCATGCTGCCACCTACACTCGACCCCCTACAATTCGCTTACCAACACAACCGATCGACATACGACGCAATAGCCACAACTCTACACACCATCCTTACACATCTGGAGAAGAGGGTTGCTTTTGTGAGAATGCTGTTCATGGACTACAGCTCAGCACTCAACACCATAGTTCTCTCCAAGCTCGACAAGAAGCTCAGATATCTTGGTCTTCACCCTGCTTTGTGTAGCTGGATTCTGGACTTGCTGTCAGATTGCCGGCAGGTGGTAAGAGTGGACTCCCTCACCTCTGCCCCTCAACACAGGTGCCCCTCAGGGCTGTGTACTAAGCCCCCTCCTTTACTCTCTGTATACTCATGACTGCGTAGTTATCCACAGCTCCAATCTGCTAATTAAATTTGCTGATGACACTACACTGATTGGCCTAATCTCAAACAATGAGGCAGCCTACAGAGAAGAAGTCATCACCCTGACACAGTGGTGTCAAGAAGACAACCTCTCCCTCAACATCGCAGAAACAAAGGAGCTGGTTGTGGACTACAGGAGGAATGGAGACAGGCTATCCCCTATGCATTTGAGGGGGTGAACAGCTTTAAGCTCCTCAGCATAAAGATCACTGAGGATCTCATGTGGCCTGTACATACCAGCTGTGTGGTGGAAAAAAAAAGCCCAACAGTGCCTCTTTCACCTCAGACAGTTGAAGAAGTTTGGTATGTCCCCCCCAAATACTAAGAACTTTCTATAGCGGCACAATTGAGAGCATCTTGACTGGCTGCATCACTGCCTGGTATGGGAACTGTACTTCCCTCAATCACAGGACTCTACAGAGAGTGGTGCGGACAGTCCAGCAAATCTGTAAATATGAACTTCCTACTATTCAGGACATTTACAGTGACAGGTGTGTAAAAAGGGCCGGAAGGATCATTGGAGACCCAAGTTACCCCAACCACAAACTGTTCCAGCTGCTACCATCTGGGAAACGGTACCGCAGCATAAAAGCCAGGACCAACAAACTCCAGGACGGCTTCTTCCACCAGGCCATCAGAATGAATAATTCATGCTGATGCAATTGTATTTCTATGTTATATTGACTGTCCTGTTATACATACTATTTATTATAAATTACTATAAATTGCACATTTACATGGAAGCATAACGTAAAGATTGCTACTCCTCATGTATAGGAAGGATGCAAGTAATAAAGTCAATTCAACTGTTCAACATATGTAATATGTCACCATATACTACCTTGAGTATCATTTTCCTGCAGGCAGTTACAGGAAAATAAAGAAATACAATAGAGTTTATGAAAAATTATAGATAACAAATACTGACAAAGAACCAATGTGCACCTCCTCACCTTAAATGCATGCCTTTTAATTTTAGACATTTTGACCGTGGGACAAAGATACTGACTGTCTATGTTTCTTACAGTTTTATAAACAATGACAATGACATGACTAGCTTCTACAGAATTCCTATTAGCATAAGCAAGAATATATTAACACGGGTCACTTTATATATCTGCACAAAATTACTCATATTTCCAACATGTCAGCTATTAAAAAGGCAATCAAATCATGTTCCAAAAAAACTTCAAAATATGATAGTTTGATAACTTCCCATGGATAAATTACTAAGAGCCAATATGAAATTCACAATTCAAAATGCAGAGAAACAAAATATAGATGTAACTATGCATAAAACAAGTTCCCAAAAATGTTCATTAAAAACACACAGACAGTAAAGAATTTGATCTTCACATAAGATGGACTGAAGAATTTAATTCTTCAGCTCAATGCTGGCAGAACCTTTTTGTAAATTAGAAAAGCACATTGAAAACAGAAATATAGTCATAGATAGTTAATTCAATCTAGCTGTATGTCCTGGTAATATTACTAGTAACCAAACGATAGATCGCCAAAAATATGCCCCTCAAAATATTGAGGTTTCAGCATATACTCACAATTCTCCCCACTGAGCAGAAATTAACAGCACCAGGGTAAAGCCAATGATTTAACAACAGAATGTGAAAAGAAAGCAAAGGAGATGTGCAGCAAAACCACAAGGTTGCAAAGGGACAAAAACATGATGCTAAGTGTAAAGAAAATGAGACAAGAGAAAAGGATAAAGACAAATGTATGGAATTAAAAGGCTGGTAAAATTGGACAATTGATAAAGGCAGGTCTACCATGTTAAGAGTTACAAAACTGTGCCAGTGTGTGAAAAAATAGGAATTCAAATAAACCAAGGAATTTATAGAAACAGAATTAGTGACAGATCACAGATAAAACAACAGAAGAATTAGTAAAGTAACCAACAGCAAAAGACAACAATGGATCAGTTAAGGAAATTCAAAAGGAGTGGAGAACTATTATGAAATAACATCTTAATTGGATTTGCTGCTCATGGGACCAATGCTTACCCCTCTACCCATATTTATCCACTTCCAGAATAGAGAACGAGTCATCCTTAATAACTGAAAGAGGTGCAATTCAGAGTAACTGGAATTGGGTCATAAATTATATAAAGAGAATCCATAACAGATAAAGAATGAAGATGTACAGATCACTCCAGACATGAAACACTATACCTGAAACAAGCAAATGAACCTACAGATGTCAGACAGTGAGATAACAACAATGTGCTTTCACATTAGATGATAAATTGCCAAACAGCTAGATGAGCTAAGAGATTGAAAAAAAAGGAAAATATTGCATAATTACATCAGCATTGAGCTTACAATGGGAATAATCAAACAATCCATCAGAACCCAATGAGTAAATGTAAAAAATAAGCAACAGCCAAAACACACACTTTTCTTTTGCTTTCCCAATGAAGGCCAGTAAATCATTTGCCTTTTATCAATGTCTCAGAGGATCTATCCTGGGCCCAACATATTGATGCAGTTGACGTTTCGGGCCAAGACCCTTCAGCAGGACTGGAGCAAAAAAGATGAGAAGTCAGAGTTAGGTGGCAGCCCCAGCTTTTAACTCTGACACCTCACCCTTTTTTCCTCCAGTCCTGCTGAAGGGTCTCAGTCCAAAACGTCAACTGTACTCTTTTCCATAGATGCTGCCTGGCCTGCTGAGTTCCTCCAGCATTTTGTGTGTGTTGTTTGGATTTCCAGCATCTGTTGATTTTCTCTTGTTCATGATTTTCTTATTACTACCATCACGAAGGAGGCACAGGAGCCTGAAGACCTACACTTAATGTTTTACAAACAGCTTCTTTCCCTGTCATCAGATTTCTGAATGGTCCATGAACATTATCTCGCTATTTCTCTTTCACATTTAAATTCATTTACTTACCACGTGAACATCGAAATATGTCGTGAAATACATCCTCTGCATGAGCAACCAACACATCTAAGGACGTGTTGGGGCAGTGCGCAAACGCCACCACACATTCCAGTCCAAAATAGCATTTCCACAATGCTCAGCAAAGCAACACAGAACATAACAAGCAACAAAACAACAACTGCAAGAGAAGTCCCATTCCTCCCTTGCACCCACCCACACAGAGTCTTCTAACTCTAGGCCTCCAGTCTTCGGCCATTGGGCTCCGACTTCCAAACTTCTGATCAACCTTCGGGCTTCAATCTACAGGCCCAGTGACTCACCAACCCTCATGTCTCTCATGTCTGCAATCTTGAGACCCACTTGGAAAAGCCTGACATCCATAGATATCCTTCATCACCTGTCCACATTGCTGCTCTTCAAGCATGGGGCAAAGGCCGTGACTCCAGATGTCCATCATCACCTGTTCACGTTGCTGGCCTTGAAGCATAGGGGAAAGGCTGGACTTCAAATTTCTTTTGCCCCATGTCCAACTCATTGGCCTTCAAACATGGACCAGAAGCCTAGACTCTGGTCTGAACACTAACTTCTGCATATCCCTGTCCCTAAACCCTAACCTATCCCTTAGATGGCCTCCCCATCCACAAACCATCCCTATTAACTCAAAAAACAACTAAATCTGAATCATAACCTTCACAGAGACCACAACTTGGCATGACCTTGACCGGAACCCTTAATTAAAATACTTGCAATATTTATTTTTTATTGTAAATTTATAGCAATTTGGTATGCCTGCACTGTCCTGCTGCAACAAAACAAATTGCATGACTATTGCCAGTGACAATAACCCTATTTCTGAATCTAACCGGCATATCCACATGCATACTTTATATTTTGTGACATGAAACTCTCTTATCCTTACTCTTCACATTTTGTTATATTATTCATGGTTTAGAATTATTCAGAAATTTCTAAATCATTCGAAGACTACATGCTCTATTTTTGAAATGAACACAGAAGTTTTATGCTTAACTTGTAACAAATCCATTTTACAGGGAAATTACTCTGCATTTGGGGCCATATTTCTCGAGTAGATGAAGATCAATTCAGCTTTAATTAATTCAATGGTGTAGCTCCAGAGCAACAATAAAATTAAACTTTCCACTAGGATTCAAAAAAAGTCATCTACATTAGAATTTTACTTCCTTCCAAAAATAGACTTAAAAATTAATGCAACATTTTTTCCTATGTAGGAGTTAAACAAAAAGTAGTGACGATGTGTCAATGGCATATATTTTTTCTCTGAATTTAAAGAACCACTTCCTGAAGAAAACCCACACATCTTGAACACCAACATTCAATTATTTCTATTACTTTCTCCCATCCTGTTGTGCCAAATCTATTATCTGGGAACTTAACAGACATAAAGGTTTAAAAACAGCACGCATGTTAACTGAGCACCTAATGTATAAGCAAAATATTCATGTTCTTCTTTACAATGAAAAAACTGATAGTCAGCAGGTAGTATTGCCAAGCATAGAACACGATGTAAATAAGCATTATACAAGCTAAAAACAGACAGTCCAAGTTGCAATGTTGTCTCAGATAAGAGCAAACATCAGTAATCAGCTTAAGATGTTCCATTTGCACAGAGAATCAGCATCTCATTGTCATCCTCCAGCAAAATAAGTGGAGTTGATCAATATCTGGAGCACTACAAGGATGAAACAGTTCTGCTCCATGTTAGGCACAGAGTTGAGAGACAAAGAGACACTTAAGTATAAATTAGTAATGCATTACAATAATAAGTCCTAATTTTGTTCACCGAACTCAGACTACACTTGTAGCCAAAAAAAATGGAGACCTGCACTGCAAAGCTATGCAATGCAGACACAGGCAGGTAATGTAGACACCACCATGGAATAGGTAATGCAAAAGGATACAGCCACATACTATTCCAGAAAATACACTGATGCAAAATTAATGCAGCAAGAAAAAAAAAGTACAACAAGCTGCTGGAAGAACTGAGCAGATCATGCAGCATCTGGAGAAGGAGAGAAGCAGTCATTGTATTGGGTCAAGACTGGAGCAGGACCAAGAGTGCAAGAGGAGATAACCAGCACAAAATGGTAAAGAGAAGGGGTGACACAGGAATACTAATTTAGGTTTGCTCAAAGAGAAACTAAACCAAGTCAAAGGTGATATATGAATCAAAAGGTTTTAATTACACCCTAAACAATTATTTGACATGACAGTCGGGATTCCGCCACTGAAATTACCTCAGAAATTTGGAACTCAATGAGCAGCAAAAATTGTTTAAAGAGTAAATATGATAAAAATATTTTGATCAAATCTATTTTAACAGTGCATAACATTTCTATACATTTTCACACTTCAAAGACCACTGAATTCTGTTCCCTTACTGGTAAATCATTGAGGCTTCTTCCCAGTATGTGAAACACAAGCTTGCCACACTAAATTCCAAGATAATATATGCAAACAATATTTATGGAATATTTTCAGGAAAAACTATTAATAATGTAACATAACGAAGTAGTACTTATAGTACTTGTTTTTTTAATCCATTATTTTAATGAGGATTAAACTGCAGAGTTTGATTTAATCATCCACCTGAAACACAGGTTATTAACAGTGGGTAAAAAAATACCCTAGCACTGATAGCAAATATAAGCAAGAGAACTAGGAGCAAACAATCTGCCATTCAATCAGTTTGTATTACCTTTTATCACGGTGCCACATTCCGATACTTAACCCTCACAAATCCAAAATTCCTTTAATATTCACAATTCACAACATCACCAATTTTTGCGTAAATTGCAAACTTACCAACCAGATCCCCTACATTGCCATCTAAGTAGTTAATGTATATATCAAATATTAAGGATTCCTGTACCAATCCCTATGATATATCGTTGATCACAGGCTTCCAATCACAAACTAATCCTGCAATGTCAATTTGTCTCCTATTACCAATTGTCTATCCAATCTGGCCCAGATTCCAAGTCTCTAACCTCTAGGAACAGCCTTCTATGTGGGAGGTTGTCAAACATTTTACTAAAGTGCATGCAGACTACTGGCTCCTTTATACCTATTAACATCTTCTCAATCAAATTAATCAGGAACACCCACCAACAAAACCACGTTATCGTTAATCATTTCATGTCCTTCTCTGTATATACTGATAGTGCTTTTAAGGATTTTTTCCCATGAGTGGGCTTGTAATTAACTGGCTTATCCCTGCTACTCTCCTTGAATAAAGGAAGCACATCTGCTGTCCATAGGTAATGAAGATTTAAAAATCTGTATGGCCCTAGCTAACTTCACCCTTGCTTCCCATAGTAGTTTGTGAGAAATCTCATCAGGCCCAGCTGGGGAAGTGGGAAGTGGGAAGTGGGGGGGGGGGGGAGAGAAGAGGGGAGAAATTAGCCACCATTATATCCACTAAGGCATCTAATTACTAATTTTTAGTGATATAACATTAAAAAACTTCTGAATTATCACAATCTCCTCCACAAAATCTCAGCTATAATATCTTTCTCCCTAGTGAACATTTATTTAAGACCCCACTCATTTCTTTTGGCTCCACACAAAGATTGACCTTCTGGGGCCCTAACAAGTCCTATTTGTTTCTTGACTATTGATTTACATTTAATATGTCTACAATTATTCTCATATGCCAGTGATATTTCATTGATCCACATTGCACTCCCTATTTCTTTAATACCCTCTACACACTGTACTCCTGTAGGGCTTGCCTTTTTTTTCCCATTGATCATGTTCTGAAATGTCTTCAGGCATCTTGGAGTTTCAGGATTTTGCTGTTTTTGCCTTTCACCTTCATGAAAACACAGTGGCCCCTAACATTTTATTGAAATATTTCACAAATTCCATTTTACAATAACAACATCGTTTCTAGGTACTATGAACAGCCATTGGGAAATTGGTACTCTCTAGAATTGCAAGTCAGGCAGCCAAGTTGAGCCTTATTTTATTTACAGCAATGAGTGTGATGGATCTGATTAAAAACCATCATGCCAATAGCTATGTTCAGACAACCTCACTCATTTTTAGCCATAGGCATTTTAATTTCACTCTGCTTCATTCCAGAATATAATCTTGATTTTTTGTAGTGAAGTTATCATTCATCTTCATTTAAAAAGAGTTGTGTGCTCAAATTTAGAAGTCTAGACTGCAGAAATATGATTATGGCTAGGAAAGTATGAGTGTTCAGCAGAAGAAATTAGAATCAGAACAATGGAGTGGTTGGAAAAATGTTACACTCAAATTTAAGCACAGAAAAAGGCCCTTTGGCCCATACTCGTCTGTGCTAACCAAGTACACCCAAGCTAATTCCATTTCCCAGCACTTGGCCTATATCCTTCTAACCCCGTGTCATCCACATAATGATCTAGTAGTTGGTTTCATCTGCTATCAACTGCTGTGAAAAAAAAGTTGCGCCTCAAGTTCTTATTGAACATTTCACCTCTAATCTTAAAAGTATATTCTCTAGTTTTAGACCTGCCAACTCGGGAATAAAGACTGCTCAACCCACCCTTGCCCCACAGGTGTTCACATCCACTCTACAGCTCATCCATCTCTCTCTGAAGTCCCTTACTTGCAATCTGACTTAGTTTATCATCATCAACAAACAGATCAGTAGTTCTCTTTTCGCCCTCTTTCTTAAACAATTGGTTCAATTTGTAGTCCTTCATTCCATTGGAACAATTCCAGAATTTACAGAACTCACAAGTCGAGAACCAGAGCATCTACTATCTCTAAAACCATTACTTTCAAAACTCTAACATGTAGACCATCGGGTCCTTGGGTCTTATTGCCATTTAAGCTCATCAGCTACTTCCACTTCCCTATTTTGATCACTAATTAGATCCCTCAGTTCATTGTTCCCACTGCACTCTAACCTCTCTAATATATCCAGATTTCAAGTGTCTCTTTATATGGGCCTATTCCACAATGTATCTCTAAATAAAGAAATTAACTCTGCTTGTGTCATTTCCTTATTTCCCAATTTAAATTTTCATTTTACTACATTTGACCTTGTTTTTCCTTTCGACATAACTAAAAAAGCTCAATTTATTTCTTGTCTGTACATACTCTTATCCACTGTGCTATTTTATGAGTTTCTTGATCCTTCTTTGTGAGTTCTATAATGCACTCAATTTTCAGCCCGCTATTTCTGCAACTTTCTAAGCCCCTTCTTGTGATTTAGTACCAACTTTAACTTCTTAGTCAGGCACTTTCCCTTTCGAATCTTTGTGTTTTAAATATATTTTAATTTGCAGCAAGTGTATTATTTCTTTAAATACTACCTATTTAACACTTTCAGCCCCTTTGCTTTTACCATTTATCTCATTTACTGCTTTTGTAATTTCCCCTTCTTACTATGATTCTCCCTCCTGAATTCTTTTTGAGGTTCCATCTCACCACCAAGTCAGCTTTAAACACCGCCAATATCACTCTAAGAGGACTGGCCCAGCTCTACTGAAGTGTAACCTGCCTAATTAGAACACATCCCAACCAAGCACATTTTCAGCAGCAGGCAAATAAGAGTGCAGGCTGGGAAATCAATGCTGAAGCAAAAATGCACGACAGGAAGATGCAGAAAGGTTCAGGGACGGAGGATGCAAGGAAAAGATCTCATGGAAGACAAGACATAAACGACAGGGAGGGAGGATGGGAGAAAAGGGAAATGGGAAAGGGGAAAGGGGAAATGCTGTTAATTGATAACTTTGAATTTTTAATAATTATAATATATTTGATTTGCAGTATAAAGATGATCAGTGAAAATGTTTGCACTTATGCCAGATAATATAACTCAATGACCACTTTCATGCACGACACTCTAAAGATATCAGGCACACAACAGGGACATGAAGTATGTCTTCAGCAATAGTACAGCAACAGAGGGAAACAGGTTCTAAACTGTGGAGGCTTTGGAGAGCATTCAGAAGAGGTTTATCAGGATGCTGCCAGGATTAGAGGGTACAGCCACAAGGAAAAGTTGGATAAACTTGTGTTGTTTTCTCTGGAGTGAAGACTGAGGGGAGAAACAGATTGAGTAGATAACCAGAATTATTTTTATCCCAATAGAAATGTGGGCAACTTCAAGGTGAGAGGTTATTATGGAAAGCAAAAAAAAAATTGCAGTTCCTTTGGCGATGATCTTTGCATCCTCATTGGCCACAGGAGTAGTACCAAAAGATTGGAGGTCGACAAACATTGTGCCTTTGTTGAAGAAAGGTAATATAAATAATCCTGGGAATTATAGATGAGTTTTACATCATGGTGGGCGAACTATTGGGAGAGGATTCTTAGAGGATTTATGAATATTTGGAGAAGCACAGTGTAGATTAGGGATGGTCAGCTTGGCTTTGTGATAGGCAGCTGTGCCTCACAAGCCTTATTGAATTCTTCAAGGTAGTGACAAAACAATTTAATGAAGGAGGAGTGTTGGACGGTGCATATGGAATAAGGTAAATAAACTTGCAGCACATTTGCAGATTGGCAGGTATGATGTTGTAGGTATCACTGAATCATGGCTGAAAGATTATAGGCTGGGAGTTTAATATCCAAGGATACACATTGTATTGAAAGGACAGGCAGAAAGGCAGAAGGGGTGGTGTTGCCCTGCTGGTAAAAAAAAAAATGAAATCAAATTATTAGAAGGAGGTGACATAGGGTTGGAAGGTGTTGTATACAGATCCCCAAACAGTAGTAAATTAATGCATGCCAAAAAGGCAATGTTCAAATAGTCAGTCAATAAGCAGGTAGACTGGGAAAATCAGGTTGGATTCCAGGAAGGGGAATTTCTAGAGTGCTTAAAAGCTGTTTTTTTTTTAGAATAGTACATGGTTAAACCCCCTGGAGGAATCAGCTAATCTGGATTAGAGTTGTGCAGTGAACTAGAATTGATTAGAGAGCTTAAGGTAAAAGAACCCTTAGGGGCAAGTGATCATAATATGATCAAGTGCACCCTGAAACTGAGAAGCATAAGCTGAAGTCAGATGTATCAGTATTACACTGGAATAAAGGGAATTACAGAGGCATGAGAGATGAGTCGGCCAGAATTGATTGGAAAAGAACACCGACAGGGATGATGGTAGAACCTTCGAGATGGTAGGACCTTCGAGAGAACCCTTCGTTCTCACTTATCTATGCCTCTTAATATCTACACCTCTATAAGGCCTGACAAAGGGTTCCGGCCCGAAACGTTGACTGATCATTTCCACGGATGCTACCCGACCTGCTGAGTTCCTCCAGCGTGTTGTGAGTGTTGCTTTGACCCCAGCATCTGCAGGGTATTTTGAGTTTACAAGGTACAGAACCCTGAAGCCCAACACCACCAGGTTCAAGAGTTGCTACATCCCTTCAACCATTCAGTTCTTTAACAATTTTTTGTTTATGCCCTCTCTTGTAAAAACTATATAATTTATGTTTTTCTTTTGAATGCTGATTATACAATTCTATGTGCCTGTGACGCTGCTGTAAAGAAGATCTTCATTTCACCTGTACTTGTGGAAATGACAAAAAACTCTAACTTGACTGCCTGTGATACATCTCTGAAAATCATTGATTTAAGAAATGACAGATCTTGCAGTCTGAGCTTGCACCCTGGAATTACAAAATACATACAACTAAAACATCAATGAACTACAACTACCTGATTGTTGTGCATGAAAAGGAATCAACCCCCAGGCAAAATTGAACTGGCGTCCTATCGCACTCACCTTAATAATAAGCAAATGCTTTGAGAGGCTAGTCAAGGACTACATCTGCAGCATGCTACCACCCAAACTGGACTCCCTACAATTCACCTACAGGCAGATGGCACAATAGCCACAGCAGTACACACCGTCCTTACACATCTGGAGAAGAAGGATGCTTTTGTGAGAATGCTGTTCTTGGACTACAGTTCAGCATTCAACACCATAATTCACTCCAGGCTCGACAAGGAGCTCAGAACTCTCGGCCTTCACCCTGCCTTGGGCAGCTGGATCCTGAACTTCCAGTCAGATCGCCGGCAGGCGGTAAGAATGGGCTCCCATACCGCTGCCCCTCTAACCCTTAGCACAGGAGCCCCCCAGGGCTGTATCCTAAGCCCCTTCTTTATTCTCTGTATACCCATGACTGTGATACCATCCACAGCTCCTATCTGCTAACTAAATTTGCAGATGATACCACATTGATTGGCCTAATCTCAAACAATAACAAGGCAGCCAACAGAGAAGTCATCACCCTGACACAGTGGGGTCAAGAAAACAACCTCTCCCTCGATGTCGCAAAAACAAAGGAGCTGGTTGTGGACTACAGGAGGAATGAAGACAGGCTAACCCCTATTGACATCAATGGACCTGGGGTTGAGGGCGAACAACTTTAAGTTCCTCAGTATACACATCACCGAGGACCTCTCTTGGTCTGTACGCACCAGCTGTGCAGTGAAAAAAGCACAACAGCACCTCTTTTACCTCAGACAGCTGAATAAGTTCGGCATGAGTTCCCGGATCCTAAGGACTTTCTACAGGGGCACAATTGAGAGCGACCTGACTGGCTGCATCACTGCCTGATATTGGAACTGTACTTCAATCGCAGAACTCTGCAGAGAGTGGTGCGGACAGCCCAGCGCATCTGTAAATGTGAACTTCCCATTATTCAGGAAACTTACAAAGACAGGTGTGTAAAAAGGTCCTGAGGGATAATTGGGGACCCCAGTAACCCCAACACAAACTGTTCCAGCTGCTATTATCTAGGAAACAAGTACTGATTATCCAATTATACATTGTCATTTTTAAAAAGTAATTACTATGGGAATTGAAGCAGAAGGGAAGTGTCAGATGAGTTTTATCTTCATTTGGTACATACTATCCTTCATCCAGAAGAATGTGAAATCACAACATAGTAAGAACTCAATGCATTTTATTCCACTTTTTGGATATCTTTCTTCTTGACAAGTACAAGTTTTTAAAATGTCATACATCATCTACATAAATATGATTTCACTAACTCCATACTCACTTATTGGTTTCCAAATTCAATAAACTCCAATATGAATATATATGCTGTACAGTTGCTTCATAATTACCTATTTTGTGCAAAACTTACTTATATTTGGTGAAAATTACTGTTACAGTTATGTTTGAAGCTGCACTCTCAATTTGCAAGTAAAAGCTTACTGAAAACCATGATCTGCATATAGATAATTGCGAAGTGATTATAGTATGATCCTCTTTTGTTACTTTGTTTCAATAAAAGTTTGCTAATATTAATTTGGGGAATGAGAGTTATATTATTCTAAAGGAATTTCGTAGTTAATAAATATTTGAAATAAAAACCATTTACACTTGTGGCAAATGTAAAATATAGCAACAGCTGTGCAATGTATTTAGCCAACAGATTTCAGTTCCACTGAAGTCAAAGGAAGTGAATTTGAAAAGCAGAGCACAAAAGACATTATGTTATTATAATCCACACTTAGCTCAATCAATGAAGAAAGAATTTCTTCAAAATAGCTTTGTATTAGTCAGGTAGGAACAAAATAATCAATTGTGTTTACTTATTCTTTCAAAGAGCAATTCACTGATTCAATGTAACACCATCTACAGGAAGTATATGGCATGTGCATATAGCAAAAAAAAATCAAGCACGTTCATTGACAATTCAAACTTAATTGTAATTCAGACATAAAGCATACACGTAAAGGGAAATAAAGATTGGGAATCAAGATGGCAGAAAAAAAAACAAACTGAATAAGATTTTTTTTAAAACACTACATTCTGAAGAATAAAGAGTTTCTATGCAAGACTACATTTTCAGTCCCAGAAGGTTATTCAGGAATAATTATAAATGTTCACAATTTTAAAATCAAGTTCCAGTTCTGCCAAGTTTACTAGCTAAATATTAGGGGTCGCAACAACTTATAAAGATTTCTGAAACATCCCATCAGTTCAGAGTACCAGTTGGCAACTCAGCAACATAGGTTTCTACACTTAATCATGCATTACTTTTTCTGGACATCACAGTCCTGAGCTACTTCTCCCATCCAGCTGCTTTGAAGACATATAAAATTAAGCAATGAATGTTATTATCCTCATTAATATTCCCAACACAAAATCTGGGTAAATTTATTTTAAATGAATTTATTCATCCAGTACAGAATCCAGAAGATTGACTGCAATTGAATTAAAACTTCAAATTTTCAATATACAAATAAAAAAAATCACAAAATCTGAAATCACTCATTCAAACTTTTACATATAAAAATATATATACACATATACATGTTTGCAAGATAACTCATTTAAAATACACACATTAAAACTTTCCTCTATGAATAAATTCAAATCATTTTAGTTTTCTAATTTTTGTGAAAAATCTTGCCTGAACGTAAACACATTTAAGAACGAAACACCATAAAACATGCATGGTCAAGAGCAGGAGGAAAACAGTAGTTCAAGCCTAAAATTCCAGGGCTTCAATAACTCCCAGGTCACAAAGTTTAAATGTATTGAAATTTTAAACTGTGGATCGACAACCATTTATGGCAGATTGGGACAGTAAGTTAAGCATCACAGGAGGAAGTCATGCATTTAACAATTCAACTACTGGGGGCCATCGGTAGTTACTTCTTTTTGACAATTAACCTCAGAGAAATGGGAGGAATCTTCACCACCTTAATTAATAATTAAAATAATCTCTAACAGTATCAGCTATGGCATAAAAATACATGTGCCAGCATTATTATTACACATTCAAATATTCAAAAATGATAACAAAATGAAAGCTGGTAAACACTGAATAGGACTTCAAACTGTTCACAATATACGAGTCATTTTTCAATTGAAAAGCTGACAGAAATTAGTACAAACATACAATCTTGAAAATATCTACTCTAGACTTGTATGTAAAATTCCACCAGTGAAAATAGTATTTTGCATGGTCCTCAGCTGAGTTCAATAGTAAATTCTAACATACTGAAAACACCACCAATTCTCCCAATCACTACCATCACCAAAAAGGCCATTAGCTGGTTTTATTTCTTTAAAAGGCTCTTAAATCAATAAAAATCTCAATTATGTTCTTAAGAATTCTTGTCTTTAGCAGAGTATTGACTTATGCAAAAATCCATTTTTGTTAATATTGCCAGTGTAAACCAAAGAAATTTTTGAAATTGGGTAAGGTTTTTTCCTCTTACAAAATGAAATCTGAATATTTTCAAAGATTAAAATACAGCAGAACTGCACTTCTGTAAAACATGCATAAGAATGTTAGAAAAATAAAAACAAACTTCGTCAGCTTCATATAGGTTGGTCTACAGAAATGTAACCATATTTTCAGAATCTAAAAAAACAAAGCTTTACCAAAATTTGAAATATTGTTTGCTTTTGAGGTAAAATTCAGCACTGTGTAAGACAGTAACCACTGGTTGAATTAACCATGTCATTTGGAAGATTTTGCAGTAACGTTCAATCTTCTACAGCAGAAATTTTATTCAACCTGCAGTAGCAGTCGGAAAGGCCAACACTTGTGAATCAAATGAGAAAGAGCTTAACGAAAAAATCAGTTGATGGTAAGTATTCCGATCTAGAACAAAATCTTCTCTTCTGATGACTCAGTTCACAATTGAATATAAATACAAAGTGAGGCAGCATTATATACTAAGTCCCATACTCTAATGAAATACTTTTTTCTGACTGGCCTTTACAATATCATCTGGCGAAGGTGTACTGAAGTCAAATGGTTTTATTTCAAATAAAAGGTCCTGATCTTTCTCCATTCTCTCTGGAACTTGTCTGCTATACAAAAATGACTTGTGAATAAGCAATGAATTTTTCTTTTTCTTTATGGGATTCTGAAAACAGATAGCAAGAGCAAACCAAGATGGTTCAGCACAACAACGTTTTGTCCAAGAAGTGGTCCTTGTCCTCCTTGATGGCTTGCGATTACGAATGCTCACATTCCCATTAAACACTTTATACAAATTCACTGTTTTTTTACTTTGAGTAGAGTTTTCAAGACGTGTAGTTTTCAAGGATTTATTTTTCATGACCACTTTTGAATCAGTAGATCGCTGCCGAACAGTTTTTCCCATAGCTTGCTGCATTTTACATGCGTCAAAATGAATACCCTGTGCTTTTGAATTTTCAGGTACTTGAACATTTTCGGTTATTAAATCAAACAGTGACATATTTTCTAATTCAGAAGTATTCAATGGTTTTGAGGACATTAAAGATGACAAAGGACCAGTAGCTTTATTCTGACTTTCACCAGCTAACTGTGCCAATGACAAAGACCCTAACGGCAATATTACACTGTCCGTAGAGCTACATTGAGGGACTGATGGAGAACCAGAACTGCTTGGACTACCTTTTTTATGCTCTTCAATGAGATCTGCTAGAGATGGACTTCCACATTGAGGAAAGGACAAACTTCCATGCATTTCTACTATGTCTTTCAGACTGCTTTGACCTGCTGTATCCCATGTATCATTAAGTCCATTATTTTTTTTCTGATGTTGGTTCAGCTGTTCAACTAGATTCAAACCCTTAAGTGATGGTACTAAACACTCAGGGTTTTGTGATGACAAAGTTAAATAGGTAGGTTGGATATGATTGGTATCCCCTACTTTAAAGAGCAATTCTGTAGGTGGAGGCTGCAAGATTCCCTCAGACTTATTTTGTGTCGAAAAAGACAACTTTGTTTTGTCTGTGGAAAGCCTAGTACAATCCATCACATTAGGTAATACAGGTAAAATGAGTGGATTCAAATCTTGGTTATTACCTTCACAGTCTTTAATTAGATCTGCAAGATTAATACCTCTTTGTGAATTTATTGTAGTCTCATCAGCAAATGGGCCAATTGGTACCCTTGTATGTGTCTGCAATAAATTTGGGGTTTCTTTAATCATTTCCGACAAAGAAACACTCTGCGTTGGGGTTTGGTCACCCTCATTTGCACTTTCATTATTAATAGATTCACAAGCTACCACAGCAGCAGACGACACACAACTTTGCTCAGACTTGGTTGATAAGAGAATACTCAAATCAAAAGTTGAAGAATTATCAGCATCATATAATAAGGGCACTGGAAAACATGAATCTGTATGCTTGGAAACTACTAATTTTGATGAATGAAATAGGTCTCCTTACCTTACGATAGCCAGAAATAGTCAGATGGACAAGAAACCAAACAGGAATTCAGAAGCCCAATGGCAATTCCCAAATTCATCACATTGAAAGATGGAACCACAAGAAAAGTGAAAGAAAAAGGCATTTGTTATTAAACAAGTATATAAAATCTAATTAAATTCAGTAAACTCCAGTAAATTAAAAATAGGGAATACTTTCTCATTGCTTCATCCCAATTAGAAAGCACTTAATCCTCCAGATTTACATTTATTTCTAAATCAACTGTTGTCTGATCTTTAAATCTCAAAAAAATCATTCTCTGATTTCAATGCACTAAGACATCGGAGCAGAAATAGGCCACTTGGCCCATCCAGTCTGCTCTGTCATTCCATCATAGCTAATTCATTGTCACCCTAAACATCATTCTCCTGCCTTCTCCCAGGAAGCTTTGATGCCCTGACAAATCAAGAAAATATCAACTGCTGCTTTACATATACTTGATAATGTGGCCTCTATAGCCACCCGTGGCAATGAATTCCATAGATTCACCACCCTCCGGCTAAAGAAAATCCTCATCTCCACTTTAAATGGACGTCACTCTATTCTAAGGCTGTGCCCTCTGGTCCTAAACTCACCCACTACAAGAAACATCCTCTCCACATCTACTCTATCTAGGCCTTTCAATATTCGAAGATTTCAATGAGATCTTCCCTCATCTTCTCAACTCCAGTGAGTACAAACCCAGAGCCATCAAATACTCCTCATATATTAACCCTTTCATTCCCAAAATCATTGTTGTGAACCTCCTCTGGACCCTCTCCAATGCCAGAGCATCTCTTCTTAGATAAGGGGCCTAAGACTGCTCACAATATTCCAAGTACAGTCTGACCAATGCATTACATCATTGCTCACATATTCTAGTTCTCTTGAAATGAATGCAAGCATTATATTTGCCTTTCTCACCACTGAATCAAACTGCAAATTAACCTTAAGGGAATCTTGAACAAGGATTCACAAGTCCTTTTGCACCTCCGATTACTGAATTTTCTCCATCTGGAAAATATTCTAGCCCTTTATTTCTTCTACCAAAGTCCATGACCAAACACTACCCTACACTTTATTTCATCTGCCACTTCTTTGCCTGTTCTCCAAATCTGTCTAAGTCCTTCTTCTAACTCCCTGCTTCATCAACACTACCTGTCCCTCCACCTATCTTTGTATCATCTGCAAACGTGGCAACAAAGCCCCCAATTCCAAATCATTGACAAATAACGTGAAAAGAAGCAGTCTCAATACTGATTCCTGCAGAACACCACAAACCAACCAGCAGCCAACCAGAGTATGCCCCCTTCATTCCCACTCCTTTCCTCTTGCCAATCTTCTACCCATGCTAGTATCTTTCATGTAATACCATGGGCTCTTACCACCAGACACAAGCAGCCTCATGTGCTAATTTGATTTCCAATAAAACAACATCCACTAAGTCTCCTTTGTCTATCCTGCTCTGTTATTTCATCAAGTAGTTTGAACAGATTTGTCAAGCAGGATTTCCCTCTAAATGAGCTCAGAAAACTCACCTCACTCAGAAAGCCCTTTGGACTCTAACCCCCTGGATGCAAGGGCTAACATTCCAAAAGCCTGATCATTTATTTAAATAAAACCCTACCACTCACTTTTACACATAGACTCCTAAATTCATTTTGATCCCCATTGTTTCAAGCTATTCACCATTGAAATACTTACAAGCACACTTTTTAATAGTTTAAAATGATGATCTCACACTTGCCCATGTAGATCAGTCTATCACAATTTTTTCAATGCGCCCCTGTAATTGTATTTTATGTGCAATGCCACAAATCTTCATACTATTGAGAAATTTGGAGGCTTTTCCCTCTATTGGGTTATTAATAAACAGAATGGACAATTCTATCCACTAAAGATCTTCATGGAACTCAAGGGATCTTGAACATTACAAAACACATCACTAAGTTTCAAACAGGAGATTTTAAAGTTCTAATATGAGATAACATTCTCCCTTTGCACCACCCTCCTTAAAATAACTCCTAGTGGATCATCAGTTACTTAACCAAGCACAGGATGAATCCTTGAAACCAGATATCAAAATTCAGATTCAATACTAAGCAGTAAGACTACCTATAAAGCAGATGTATGTATAGTGTCAGCTTCCCTATTACTGTATGTGCCAATGACTCCAAGACTGGTACTGCCACAGGTTGAGCAAATCTTCACTAATAATTCTCTTCAACCAATAAAGGCAATGGATATACAAATAATTTTGACCAACCTGTGCCTGGTTTATGCCATCTATCAACTGCTAAACAACCAGAATTCCATAGCTGGTAGCTGCCTTCAGCAAGATTAAAACTTTAGAACATTCTCCCTTGCTTAGCCATAAACATAGGCAGCTACTTTGATCGTCTGGTTGGCTAAGTTTAAAAGAAAATCTGCAGGCTTACTCATCAGCAACTGCACAAGCACAAGGTTCTTGTTTTATACTTTACAATTAGTAACAGTCATCCTTTAAATAAATTAGAAAACAATTAATCTTCTTGATATGCAAGACAGAAGAAAATAATTCAAGTGCTTCATTTTTATACCAATCTGCATTCAACATTAAGCAAAAAGTACAATACGAGACCCGGGCCTCTTAAATGTAGCCAACATGAAGATGATTAAATTTGTATGGCAAAGCATTTCAATGCATCTGTGTTCACTGCAAAGATGACAATGTGCTAATCTGACCCAGTTCAAAAGCCCAATTACACTAAGAACAAAATACTATAAACTCAGCATGTCAAAAGAGAAAAGATTAGTTATTGATCTTTAAACCTGAAAGAAAACTGAAATGGTTAAATGATTCTGGCATCTCCCCCCTTCCTTCTCAGTCCTTGGCCCAAAACATCAACTGTTTATTCATTTCCATAGATGTTGCCTGACCTGTTGAGTTCCTCTAGCATTTTGTCTGTTGCTTTGGATTTCCAGCATCTGCAGACTTCCTCGTGTTTATGAAATGTTAACTGCTTCTTTCTCCATGGGTATTCTGAAACTGCTAAGTAATTACATCAACTATAGATCTCTAGGACTCAAAAATTATTTTTTGTTTTTGATTACTGCACAAAGGATTTGTGTGCAATGAGACATCACTAGGGTTTAGTCTCCTAAAATGGAAAGCATTATAGAAGGTTGATTATTAAGCTTTATGAAAAATGTGAAAAGGCAGGCAAATCATTTCAAACCAAGGCAATTGAATACAATGCCAAGTTAGGTAAGAGTGGGACCATTTTGAAACTGATTGTTTGGTCATGTTTCAATGCTTGTATAAGAGTCAACAAGATTTTTCTGGGCCTGGAGTCACACACATTTCCAACCTACATTAGAATATGTGCACATGTAATACAGCATAAAACTTCTGAGTCACAACATGAAGTAAACCCTTCAGAAGAGCCAAAGACATTTACAGAACTCTGTTCTTAGGGCACATTTTTGTGAACTTCACAATCAATTCAACATTCTTAACAATGAAACTTCAAAGTAGAGAGAATTCTTTCCTCATTTATGTGGACTTGAAATAGTAATGATAAGTATTTATGAAAGGATTTAGTTTAGTGTTACACATGACTCAGCATTCAACACAACAGTAGATCTGTATGAAAACAAATATTACGCTGTAAACCTCTCACTTTTAAAGTAGCTCATATTAAGAAACTGAATAGTACTGCTGTACTAGAGCAATTCAATATATGTTTGTTTACAAATAGTCACAAAATTGCTGAGCAACTGTTTTATTCAGTAAACTTGTAAGCATGTTGGAAACAACATAATGACTAGCATAATTTTCAGTCAGTCATCATTATGCCAAGACTCAAAAAAATTCAAATCAAAAGCAGAGGCTCCACTGATCCTTAAGGAATGGCATGCTTTAAAAATAAATACTTTTAAAATGTATAAATGTATACTTATATAAATGTATAACTTAAAGGAAATTAAAGCACTTAGTAAAAATCCCCAACTAGAAAAGATAAAGAATAGGAATAGAGGAAAGATGTGTAAAGTAGTGAGCGAAATTGATTCCTCCACCTGTTTAGACTGCATTTTTAGCATTTCCTCTTTATATTTAATTTTCCCTTCTCCCACGATATCTACTTCAGGTGTTCAGAAATCATTTGCTTAAAAATCAAGATACAAAAAAAAACAAAGACACGTTCAATGTTCTGATTTTGAGATTTCTTCTCCCATTTTACTGATTTTACAAATCCATTATTTCATAATAAAATAAGCCTGTGCAATAATTTTCCACATAATGATGTTGAAAAGCACATATTCTAATAGAGCTCAAACAGAATAGCTTAATAAACAGGACTAGTCATCAATAGTAAGAAAACAGTATCAATAGAAGCTGAAACTAAATATATAAGAAAGTCAATTGTTAAAATGAAATTATTACACAAGCATGGGTCTTTATACTGTATATCCCTTCACATGAATTAATCCCAATTTATGTAACGTAACTCTCTCAAAAGTGTTTACTCACCTTGCTTTTCCAATATAAGAAACCACACAACAAAATTCAAAAATTTAGGTGATGTACAAGAACTTATACCCTAGAGTGTTCATTATAATAATGCTCTAATCAACTGGAAACCAAGCAAAGATAATTCTAAGGTTTGATTCCTTATTTTATACACTATTACACTTTGCCTCTAAGTTATATTGAAATACCATTAATGGTGATAAAGATTCACATTGAAAGCAGTCAAGTTTCAATCTTCATCATATAGTATACAAATTAATGATATTACTCAGAATTTTTGCTAACTTAAGTTAAGAAGATACAGTGGATTCTGGTTAATTGGGTCATCGGTTAAACTGGGCACACGCTTACTTAGGATAACTCTTAAAGAACAAAAACTAATTGAGAAAATAGCCAGGATTCCTTTCATTTATTTGGGATACTATGGCACTCAATTGGGACAGGAGACTTACTAGTTTCTAACTAGCATCAGTCGTGTGCACTTGTGTGGCCATTACACATTACCCTGCGCTTAGAGTAAATGGTTATTAAATAGGGTCAATAGCGTGCGTTTGTGTTCAGAAAGCAGTGAGTTTTGCAACTGACAGTTGTTGAGAAATAACCAGTAAGATAATTTGGAATTGTTTTGATCAATATGGTTTCAAGCATTCAGGTTTGGAGATGCCAGAAATGGCAAGGAGTGAAAATGAAACTATTTCACTCCTTCAAAGGTTAGGAACTAAGAAGAATTTGAAAGTATAGACAATCATCTTGAATGTTACAATGAAAATGAAGATTTGGGGGATGGAATTGTGCAAAGCATTGTATAAAGGCAGTCCAATATCCGCATTAGATCAACACAGACAAAATGCCGGAGGAACTCCGCGGGTCAGAAAGCATCTATGGAAATAAATAAACAGTCCACGTTTCCGGCCAAGACCCTTCTTCAGGACTGGAAAGGACTAGAATAAAAAGGTGGGTGGGAGGGGGAAGGAGGATAGCTAGAAGGTAACAGGTGAAGCCAGGTGGGTAGGACAAGAGGAACTCTATCACAGTTAAGGCATTGGGAAGATGGAGTGAGGGCATCATCAACAGTGGAGTAAAGGACCCTTTTCTTTGAAGGCGGATATCTCTGATGTCCTGGGAAAGTAAATCCGCATCTTGGGAATAGGTATGGCAGAGATGAAGGAACTGAGAAAAGGGAAAAAGCATTTTAAGGGATGGTAGGGAAAGGTATAGTCGAGGTAGCTGTGGGAATCAGTAGGTTTTAAAAAAAGACACCTGTCAACAGTTTGTCTCCAGAGGTGCGCTAGACATCTGCACTGATTTTGTTCATTTACAAGTCTATCAAAAGGACACTGATAAAAAGAATCAAGTCAATAAATATTAGGCACTACAGTTTTATAGCACTGTAGTAGCATTGTTAGCATTCTAATTTGTTCTGTATTTCATTAAATATATAATTTGTTACTTGGTTAAATGATGGCTTGTTTTTTTTCCATATATTTTTAAGCATTTCTATGAAACCCCAGCTGCTTAACCGAGCCAAAATATTCTGGTCCCAATGTATCCAATTAACCAGAATCCACTGTACTTCCAAAGTAACATCTAAAACTAAAATAACTTAATATTTTACATACCTATGGTGGATTTCCGGGAAGGAGCTGTAATTTGGTTCTTTTTATCTGGGGTGGGCTTGCATTCCTCAGAAAGTACAAGGTCAAGGGCTTTATGTGCATCATATTCACAGTTCAGTACTGCATCAATCATCACTTGCTCCGATGCGGATTCTCCCAAGACTTCTCGCATTTTATCAAGGCAGGCATACAGTCGAACTAGAACAGGAAATCAAGTTCAGAAAGATTCTAGGTAGTTACCTCACAAATATACAGTGAATATCTCTCTACAAATGAGAGGAAAATGTCCTTAATAAGTAACACTAATTCACAATGCAAACAGAAAATGCTGGAAACATTCATTAGGTCGTGCATATCTGTGGAAAAGAAATTAAAAACTCAGATTACAGACCTTTCTACAGAACTGGGAAAGGGAAAAAAAACAGTTAACTGAAGTTTTTCTCTCTTTCCCAGTTTTGACAAAAGGCCTTTAATCTGAAAATATTAATGTTTCTCATTCCACAAATCCTACATAACCCAAGTATTTTGTGCATTTCATTTTGTCTTTCCAGCATCTGTAGTTTCATTTTTGCTTTCATTAATTTAAAATGTTTTCCTCCCCCAAATTTGACACATTCAAATAGTTTGTCTAATATGAACTCTTAAAACAGTTCTAAGTTCCAGAGGAGATGTTGGATTACATAGTGGAAGAGGGAGTTCAAAAAACGGGGAGAAGAAACAGTAGGGAAATTCTGTGCACAGTTCCCAAGGAGACCTTGGATTGTGCATAATTAGGCAATTGGCAAGGGCTAATAAAATAAATAAGGTTTAAGTGGAGCAGCCATTGCGTGAACTGGTCAGTGTTAAGAGTGCAGAGTTCAGGCTTTGGCTCACAGAGGCTTCGGTGGAGACAGGCAAAGGCTTTAGGCAGATTTTTTCATTTATTTTTTCTTTCTTATTGCATATTAAGAGCATTGTGAATACCAGGCAAGATAGTGGAATGCTCCTCGTAGGATGCAGGAAGGCAGGGAAACCTCCAATGTCCCTGACAACTATGCCTGCAAGAAGTGCATCCAGCTGCAGCTTCTTTCAGACTGTGTTAAGGAACTGAAGCTGGAAATGAATGATCTAGAGGTCATTCGGGGAGGTAGTCACATCCAAGGTGCAGGACACAGGTACAGAGAAAATTAGGAGAGGGTAAGGGGACAGACAGCCAGTGCAGAGTACTCTTGTGGGTGTTCCCTTCAACAACACCTTGGGTACTGTTTGGAGAGGTGGGGCGAATGCTGAGAGAGGGAATGACCTAGCAGAGGAAAGCCACAGCTGTCAGGTCTCTGGCACTGAGTCTGCCTCTGTGACTCAGAATGGAAGGGGAGGTGGGGGGAGAAGATGTGGGCTGTAGTTAACAGGCAGAAGATTCTGCAGACAAGAATGAGTTTCCCAGATGATATATGGTCCATGTAGGTATCAATGACATAGGTAGAAAGAGTGATGAGGTTCTGCAAAGTGAGTTCAGGGAATTAGCTACTGAGGCTACGTCCACACTACGCCAGATAATTTTGAAAACAAAGCTTTTTCTCTTCGTTTTGACCCTCCGTCCACACTAAAACGGTGTTTTTCATCCCCCGAAAACAGAGATTTTCGAAAACACTCTCCAGAGTGTGTAAATTTGAAAACTACTGTTTCGCGTTGTAGTCTGGACTGGGTAAACGGAGAGATTTTAAAACGTTGTCATGACAACACCACAACAATGCTTTTTCTGCTTCTGCTTGGTGCAGCGCAAGCACTGCCAGACGGCTGTTATAACGCGCAGTCGGTGTGAATGGTCTGAGAGTTAAATAGTAAAGTGAGCTTTTTTGACTAGATCCCCTAAATTGATTTGATTGAGTCTATCTTTAAAAATATTAATGTCAGAAATACTGTGCAGGTCTGGCGGCAGAAGATTCCACTCTCTCGTTGATCTTGGGTAGAGGACGGCTTCATGCATATGTTGTTTACTTTATTGTCTACGTTAATAGTTTGTTTGGAATTAAACATCCCTACTGCTTTGCTGACTTCATAGTTGTTTGTAACTGGCAGAAACAGCTCGACTTCACTGTCTGTCTAAACGAAGAAGTCCGGTCTGATTTTTCCAGTGAAGGTTTTCTTTGTATTCCTCGAAGACATTGTTGAAAACTTTCTTTTGCTGTTGTTGTTGGTACTCTAGTTTTATTCTATAGAAATAGCACAATGCCGCCACGGAAACGTAAATATTATACAGTTTCCTCTTCGCTTGTTTTCTGTAGATGTGTCTGCGCATGCCCAGTAGGAGTAGATTCACCCATATATCCATTTTAATGTGGACAGAGATATTTTGAAAAACACGTAGTGTGGACGCCTGTCGTTTTTACTTGAAACCGGCGTTTTCAAAATTATCCGGTCTAGTGTGGACATAGCCTAAGTTAAAGGATAGGACCTCTAGGATTGTGATCTCAGATTGCTATCTGTGCCACGTGCTGAGGCCAAAAAAGGAAGATCATACAAGATGATGCAGGAGGGATGACTTCAGATTTTTGGATCAGTGGGCTCCCTTCCAGGAAAGGTGCAAGCTGTACAGAAGTGACGGTTTGCACCTGAATGGGAGAGAGACTAATGTCCTTGCTGTAAGGTTTGCCAGAGCACCAGAGTAGATAGTGGAGTAATTGTGGGGAAAGGTGTCAAGTCTACATACAAATCAGGTACTAAAAGGTTGAGCCTGGTGGGACTAATGTTCTCAGTCGTGTGTATCGCAATGCAAGGAGTATTGTAGGAAAGGCGGATGAGCTTTGGGCATGGATCAGCATATCAAATTACAACATAGTAGTTATTAGTGAGACTTGGTTGCAGGAGGGGCAGGACTGGCAGCTCAACGTTCCAGGGTTCTGATGTTTTACACATGATAGAGCGGAAGAAGTGTGGGATTACTACTCAGGGAAAAAGTCATGGCAGTGCTCAGACATGACACACTGGAGAGCTTGACTACTGAGGCTATATAGGTGTAACTAAAGAATAAGAAAAGGATGACATATTATAGGTCATACAGCAGTCCACGAAATTTAGAGGAGCAAATTCATAGAGGGACTGCAGACTGCTGCAAGAAAGATAATGTTGTGATAGTAGGTGATTTTAACTTCCACATATTGACTTACACTCCCATACTGTAAGAGGGCTCAATGGGATAGAGCTTGACAAATATGCTCATGAAAGTTTCTTTAATCTATACACAGAGGTGCCAACTAGAGTCTGTGATACTGGATCTCCTACTGGGGAGTGAGACAGGACAGGTGACAGAATTGCACCTAGAGATCACAGTGTCATTAGTTTCAACATAATTATGAAGGATACGTCTGGTCCTCGGATTGACATTCTAAATATGAGAAAGGCCAATTTTGATGGTACCAGAAAGGATCTGGCAAGTGTCGATTGGGACAGGCTGTTTTCTAGCAAAGGTGTACTTGGCAAGAACAAGGCATTCAAAAGTGAAATTTTGAGAGCATGTAGTCTGTATATTCCAATCAGTATAAAAGGCAAAGATAATAAGAAAATGAGGATGCAGAGCAGGTTTAAGCAGGAAGGTGCAAATGAGGTACTTGAGTACTATAAGAAATGCAAGGGAACACTTAAGAAAATTAGAAGGGCTAAAAGAAGGCATGAGGTTGCTCAAGCAGACGAGGTAAAGGAGAATCTCAAGGGCTTATACAGATACGTTAAGAGCCAAAGGATAGCAAGGGACAAAACTGGTCCTCTGGAAGATCAGAGTGGTCATCTATGCATCAAACTGTAGGAGATGGCAGAGATCTTAAATTGATTTTTTTGTATCCGTATTTACTCGGGAGACGGACACAGGGTCTATAGAAGTGAGGCAAAGCAGCAAGGTCATGGACAGTATGCAGATTACAGAGGAGGTGGTGTTTGCTATCTTGAGGAAAATTAGGGTGAATAAATCCCCAGAGGCCAACAAGATATTCCCTCAGATCCAGTGGGAGGCTAGCACAAAAATTGCACGGGCCCTAGCAGAGATGTTTAAAACATCACACACAAAATGCTGGAAGAACTCAGCAGGGCAGGAAGCATCTATGGAAAAGAAGTACAGTCGTCATTTCAGGCCGAGACCCTTTGGCAGGCTTTTTCCACTGAGGCTGGGTGATTCTAGACCTAGAGGTCATGGGTTAAAGGTAAAAAGTGAAATGTTTAAGGGAAACATGAGGGGAAGTTTCTTCACTCAGAGGGTGGTGAGAGTGTGTAACGAGCTGCCAGCAGAAATGGTGGATGTGGGTTCAATTTCAATATTTAAGAGAAATTTGGATAGGTGCATGGATGGGAGAGGTACAGAGGGATATGGTCCAGGCCCAGGTTGATGGGACTGGACAGATAAATAATACAGCATGGACAAAGGTCCTGTTTCTGTCTGTTGTGTTTTATGATGATGACTAAATAAACAATTCTATTTTTTTTTACATATAGAAACTAACAATGTCAAGTTTAAATATTCCTAAGAGGAAAACCTTGTCACATGAAGAACAGGAATCCAATACAAAAATTAAGATTTCTCATTCAAATTCTATATTTTAGCAGGATCAATAAAGCCACTGCAGTGCAATTTTAATATTTACTTTAACAACAAATAATTCCAGCTGCAATCTGGGGTTGAGTTTTAAGAACAGATAACCACCCCTGTTTTGGGTAACATTGATTTTGCATTATACACTTAATCAGTTCTTCCTCTGGCAAATAATCTTTTCACGCAGCAGATCAAGATGAAAGTGCCTTCATTAACCTCAGCAGTGCTATCCTGAACCCAAATGAAAGAATCCTGGTAATGTGCCCAGTGCTCTAAGTGTTATTTCTCCAGGATGCTTCTCTAAATTTTTCACTGTGCCATCCAGAAGTTACAATCTCAACACACAAAATGGGCAAGTGCATAAGGCCAGGCCTTGAACTTTCAAAATTAATCATTAGTCTGGTATATATGACAATGAACTAATCTGAACCTGAATGGAATGAGGTAAAAGACATCACAGGTTAATAGAATGCAGTCCTAAAGCTGCGGCCCTTCCAGCGACATAACTAAATTGGAACCACAGAAATTCACTACTTGGATATATTGTTAGTAATGGAAATGTAGTTGATAGGCAATTAATAAATTCAGATTTATCATATATACATTGAAACATAATGAAATGTGTCATTTGCATTAACAGCCAACGTGCCCAAAGACATGCTGGGCACAGCCTGCAAATGTGGCCACATATTCCAGCACCAACAATGATCAGTGGAATAACATACACAGCAAAACTAAACCTTTCTCACAGTCATCATCTTCATCATCAGGTGCCGTGCCCAGTTTGAGCTTTGACTGCCATGGCCCATGCACTCCTGTTTTGAGTCAAGTGGATCAATTAATTGGTATTCATTTCCAGTTCTCTGGCTGCTGTCTCCATCATTTGTCTTTGTCTTCCTCTTGCTTTCTTCCCTTCAATCTTTCCCATAATTACCATGCATTCTAACTCCTCTTTCCTAATCACACGTCCAATAAAGTTACGGTGCCTTTTCATGATCTCATACATTATTTCTCTTTTTGTGTTTGCTCTGTTCATGACATCTTCATTAGATATTCATTTCGTCCATGATATTCTTTGCATTCTCCTCAAAAACCACATCACTGCTGCTTCAATTCGTCTCATGTTACTAGATATTGTCCAACATTCGCTCAGAATAAAACATAACTGGATAAGCATAACATTTCAGTACTCTGAGGCAGGTTGTCATGCCTAGTTTAGTACTGGTCCATATACTCTTCATTCTCGTAAAGGTGTCTTTTGCCATCCCTGTTCTTCTTTTGATGTCCATGTTGCACCTGTCATCTGATGTCACCCAGTTTCCTAAGTAGCAAAAGTTCTATTCTTGTTTTATGTCTTCCCCATTTATTCTCAGCCTGCAGATAGGATTCTCCTTATTTCTGGATATCACCATACATTCTGTCTTTTTGCAATTGATGGATAGACCCATTTTTGCACTTTCTTCAACAACTTTATCAATAATTATAATAGTCATATCCACCACTGACGACACAGACAGGCCTCCAACGCCAGGCAGGCACTTGGCCTCCAGCCCTTGGGCCAGCCTCAGACACTGGGCCTCCAAACTCCAGTCCCTGGTCCAGACATGCAACTTCCAGACAAGCTGACCCATGGGCTTCGACCTTCATACCTCTTGGGACTTGCCGATTTTGGTCTTTGACCTTCAGGCTTCTGTCTCCAGACTTACCAAGCTCTGTTTATCGACCTTCAGCTTTGCCCTCTGGACTTTGCCGGTCTCAGGGTATCGACCCCAGGTTAAACTCTTTCAAGCTTCAACTTCCAGACTCACATGAACCTCTAATCCTCAACAATCTGGGAGTCACTGGCCCTCACAACTGCCGCCTGTACAGACCTCTGACCAGGGAATCAGTAGTCTCCTCAGTGCCTGTTGACCTGACGCCCAGGATCACCGACCTTCAACCAAGGAGTGCTTTGACCTGGACATTAAACATCTGATCCTGCCCCTGAATCTTCATTTTATGCCCCTGACTTCTAACTCTTGCTCATTTATGTCCCTAAATCCTAACCTAACTCCCTGTGCTGCCCCAAAACCATCACAACAAAACTAACAGAAAACTAAGTCTGAGCCAAGACATCAGAAATGGAAATCAATGCAGGAGCATGTAAAAACATCTGTTGGAAATCTATTAAAATCAGAGTATATAATAAGAATTCAGAAAGTGGTGATAGAGGAAATATAAGGCTTGAAACAGAGAAGTCATATTCTTTTACAGCTTAAGTAAAGGAATCAGTTTTAAAACCCAATGGAACTTTTTCTTGGAGCAGGACAACATCATTCTACAATTCTGGACCCCTCTTAAGAGTACTGTGCTCTTCTCTGGACAATACATCATACAAATATTCATTTGTCTTTTTTTTTTAAACTTACAGAACTAGCTTAATGCAGTCAAGATAAAAATCAGCTATCATATGGCAGGCTCAACTTCTGATGAATACTGGAATTATTAAAAATGTTATGATATAGGAGGATGACATTTGCCTAACTTTAATTTAGTCACACAGTGATCTGAGTATCTAGAAAACACAATACTTATTATTTAGCATACTTACAATGGAATTTGGACAAAAATATGGTAAATTGAATTTAGGTACATTTCTGGCATTATCTTTTGGAATGGCACCAAATGATCTATATACGCCAATGGTACCTAGCGTAAAATGGAAGTTTTCCTTTCAGAGTTTCTTTCTCCAGTTGAACATGCTTGTAATTTTACTTCAGCAACCTCCCACATTTCACCTTTTCCATCTATACCACTCCAGTCGAAATATACCCTTCTCTCACCATCACAAAACAATGAAAAGTGATTTATATTGATCAGAAAAATGAGGCAAAGAGGTTAAATGAATATATGTCTAAATGGCATACAACAGGACAGTTACTTAGATTTGGTGTGCATAAGACTGAAGGAGGTAAGGAAGGTTGAGAAAGCATTAGAAGAGCATAGATCCTGAAGCCATGAATATAGTAGTGATGATGTTTTGACAAACCTTTATAAAACACGGATTTAGTCAATACTGAAGTACTCCATCCAGTTCCACTTACCATACCTTAGAAAGGCTGAAAAGTCATGGAGGGGTGCATGAAAACAGTAATGCCAAGATAGACATATTAAAGACCAGAAAATGGGATTGTTTGTTCTCTTTTAGGTAGGCAGGGTCAAAAAGAAAAAGGGAACAAATAATGAATAGTTTCAAAAGCATAGTTAGAAAGCTATGCCAACTAGTAAAAGATTTAAGGTGACTGATAAAAGAACCAAAGGCAACATGGAACTAGTGCAAAGATTCTGGATGGTGGCAAAGATAGATTATATTGCAGCATTCATTCATGAATTCAATCTATACATGAAAGAAAAATATTATAGGGCTACAACCATGAAAACAAGACTAGTTACGCTGCACGGTCAGCAAAAATTCTTGGAGCTGAATGTCCTTCTTGTATTGCTATAAACTTAAATATTCCTTTTGGGGAACTCATCAAAATATAAATGTTTTCAAATGAGATTCAAAGATGCAACGAAAATCCAAGCCTTTCACTAAGTATTTTAGCACGTCTATGACCCAGCAAGAGAGCAAAGCTGGATACATATATTAAAATAAAACATTGCTGCTAAGTCTTATTTTTATATTTTAATTTATTCACTTCATTTGCTATTTAAATGAAAAATATACTATTAATAATTGAAATGGTAGAAGCATGTTTTGAATTTTATAAAATGAGTATGCATTTGATGAAACTAATGTACCTTGGTCAACCCCACTCAAGGGCATGTTACTGTGGGAAGACTGTTCAACCTTATCTTCAAACTCATCATCTTCTTCCAGAGGCTCCTCTGCAAAGGCTCTGCTGTTGTAATCATCTCTTTTGTAAATAAACTGAGCAGCTACAATTTTAAAATAAATGAAATATAAATATTTCAATG
This sequence comes from Mobula birostris, assembly GCF_030028105.1. Classification (NCBI taxonomy): domain Eukaryota; kingdom Metazoa; phylum Chordata; class Chondrichthyes; order Myliobatiformes; family Myliobatidae; genus Mobula; species Mobula birostris. The sequence goes on along the minus strand of NC_092371.1, from coordinate 139,492,560 downwards.
ATATAGCAGAAATAAATTTATGGCTTTTGTACAAATGATTATAATTGTTCTGGCTGTCATAAATCAGAACAATTGGCAAGCCCAAAAAGTTACCAACTCCTATCCAGAGTTACTTAAAACCTTTGATGAGGCAAGGAGAAAGCTTAATAGAAAGTTACGTACATTCAAGAGTTCACAGGACTGGAAGGGCTGAAATACAGCACAAACTGCAATGCCAAAATCTTCGGCTAGTATAATAATCATCGTATGTCAAAGGGATGTTTTTTGTAGTTTTAAAACAGTCACTGTACTTATTGGTGTAAATCTTACTTGTCATTTAGTATTCAATCCGTGCTGCAAGTATGGTTATCTGAGGAATTAGAATTACAACTAAATTGCAGCAATTATCATCCTTATGACGTTATGGATAGAAGGTATTAACAAAGCAGAACTCATACAGGAATGAACTAGAACCATACCATCATTTCTTGGGCTAGATATTTCTCAAATCAATGGGCCATTCTTACTTATTTGTACTGTTGACAACAGCTGCCATTACTCTATTGATGACCAAGAATAGAAGGAAAAGGCATTAAACGATAGATTACATTTCAACACACACAAAATACTGGATGAACTCAGAGGGTCAGGCGGCATCCATGGAAATGAATAAACAGTTGATGTTCCAGGCCAAGAGCCTTCTTCAGAATTGGAAAGGAAGGGGGAAGATGCCAGAATAAAAAGGTGGGTGGTGGGAGGGGTAAGAAACAAGCTGGAAGGTGATAAGTGAAGCCAAGTCGGTGGGAAAGATCAAGGGCCGCAGAAGAAGGAATCTGATAGGAGAGGAGAGTGGACCATAGGAGAAAGGGAATTAGGAGGTGATCCAAGGAGAATTAATAGGTAGATGAGAGGAAATAAAAGGTCAGTGGGGGGAATGACGGGGGTGGGGGTGGGAGAGAGGGGGAGAGGGGAAAATTACTTGAAGGAGAAATCAATAATCAATATTCATGCTATCAGGTTGGAGGTAACCACGGCGAAATACAAGGTGTTTTTCCTCCATCCTGATCATGGCCTCATCTTGGCACAAAGGCCATGGATTGACACGTCAGAATGGGAATGAAAATGTTTGACCACCATTGAAGTCCCACTTGTGGTAGATGGTGTGCAGGTGATCAACGATGTGATTCCCTAATTTACCATGGGTCACACCAATGTAGCAACATTAGCAACGATAGGTCGCCACATCAGGAGCACCAGGCACAACAGACGACACCAGCAGATTCACAGGTGAAACGTTGCCTCATCTGGAAGGACTGACTGGAGCCCTAAATGGAGCTGAGGGAGGTGGCGTATGGGCAGGTGTAGTACTTAAGCCATTTTGCAAGGCTAAGTACCGGGAGAGAAATTAGTGGGTAGGGATGAATGCACAGGGGCATCACAGAGGGAGCAATCCCTGTGGAAAGTGGGGGAGGGAGCAGGTAAAGATATGTTTAGGGATAGGATCCCTTTGGAGATGGCAAAAGTTGCGGGGGATAATGTGTTAGATGTGGAAGCTGATGGGGTGGTAGGTAAGGATGAGAGGGACTCTATCACTATTAAAGCGGCGGGAAGATGGAGTGAACACAGATGTACAGGAAATGGAGATGTGGGTGAGGACAGCATCAAGATTACAGGGAGAGAAAACCCCGCTCTCTGATGTCCTGAAATGGAAAGCCACATCCTGGGAACAAATGCGGTGGAAGTAAGGAAACTGAGAAAAGGGAATCGCATTTTAACAGGAAGAGGTATAGTTGAGGTAACCGTGGAAATCAGTAGGTTTATAAAGAATGGTGGTTGACAGTTTGTCTCCAGAAGTAGATGACATTTGTCCTGTCTCAGGCTACGTCCACACAAGACCAGATAAATTTGAAAACGCCGGTTTCGCATAAAAACGATAGGCGTCCACACCAGGCATTTTTGAAAATACCTCCGCCCACATTAAAAACGGATATTTGGGCGAATCTTCTCCTACTGGGTATGCACAGGACACACAGAAAACAAAGTGAAGAGGAAACTGTACACTTGGTGCGCATTTGTCCAGTTACAGACGAGAAAAACTTAAAAGGAAATTGTCAAACGAAAGACTTCATGCACATTTGTCCAGAAACACTTCCTACAGCCATAGCCTCTTCACCGATGAAAGGGACAACAGCTACAACTAAATGCAATAAGGCTTGTTACTGGGTAAAGGTGAAACTTGCTGCTACCTCATTTGTTTGCTTTTACTTTTGCCATGTCTTTGTGTATTATTTTGCTGTAATTAACATGTGCAATAAAACAAGTTACTGGACAAAAGTGACAATTGCATCTATTGAATGTCTGCACAAGCAATACACTAATAAAGCACCTTGTTAGATGTATAAAACATGTCTGCATCAGTGTTATCTGTATTTCCATACAATGTTACACTAGGATGTTACACATCTATTGTCAGATATTGTTGTTGTGGTGTCGGAGGTTGCGTTCAAGAAAACAATGAAATGCCACACTGCTGCCACCATTTGTTCCAGCACGTCATGACAGCGTTTTTAAAATTAGCCGGTTACCCCATACACACTACAATGGCCAACCAGTGTTTTCAGATTTAAACACTCTGGAGAGCGTTTTAGGAAAGCACCGCTTTCGGGGGAGGAAATCGCCATTTCAATGTGGACGGAGGGTCAAAACGAAGAGAAAAAGCTTCGGTTATGGATTTACCCGGCCCAGTGTGGACGTAGCCTCAGTGAACAGATCACATTTGAGCAGTTTGGGTGGCATGGTAGTGTAGCACTGTTATAGCCCCAGTGACCCAGATTCAATTGTGTCGCAGTACGTTCTCCCCATAACTGTGTAGGTTTCCTCAGGGTGTTCTGATTTCCTCCCATATTCCAAAGGCACATGGGTGTAATTGAGCTGTGCAGGCTCAGTGGTGTGGAAGACCCTCTTATCCTGCTCCATAAAAATAATATACACAGTTAATTCTATAGCACCATGACAAGGATTCTGTTGAGGGTCAATGCTATTGCTGGACTCTGTGAATGCACATCACAAGGAGCATACATGGAGCTGAAAAGTAATCCATCAAGCTGGGGGGGGGGGGGGGAGTGTCACAAAAAATATATAGCGATGTATTATCCAAGGACTACTGCCAATGTTTCAATTTCAACTTTTGTATTCAGGTAATTAGCTCTTTCATTACTGTCAATGGGACGCTCTTGGAGCTTTATCTTTCAGTTTGTAGGGAGAAAGATAATTGATTGATAAAACAGTTTCTTTCCCAAAGATGCAGCCTGATTTGGTGAGTATTCCAACATTTTCTGTTCTGATAGTTGAAGGAACTGATTCTTGTCAAGGGAATCAATTAGTTCAAACCATCCATCTTCCTTTTACTTTGTTTAGCATGTAAAGTCCTGTGCTGTACCTTCACCAAGTTGACACTTCATTTTTAGATACATTTGGTGCTGCTCCAGATTTGGACCTCTATAGTCCTCATTAATACCAAGCTGGTCTCCTGTCTTTACAGAAATGGTAGATGGGGAGATGTGCTAGGCTAGAAACTCACTAACAGATTTGACAAGTGCCAAGATTATATTTACTACCCTCATAATGAATTGAAGTCCATTCAGTAGGGGAAACAGGAGTTCAGCACATGAGCTTCTCAGGATGTTCACTGATGAATGCATACTGCACATTGTTCAAATCCACGTGCAGTTCTTCAGAGAATGAAATTGTCCATGCCTGTGGACAGTAAGCTCCAGCATTATAAGTGCCAGCCAATGGCCATCTCCAAAAACACCTACTCTCCTATCCTTGACATTACATGGAGTAACCATCTACAGATATCAACACCCTAGGTTCCAAACTGTCAGAAGCCTCACCTCCGAACTTCTCGGGGTTAGTGAGGTTGTTTTTCATATTCCAGGTTATTGAATTATTTGACACAAAATCCCCACATGCTATGTCAATTGTGCTAACATAACTACACAACTGAGCACTGCTATTTAGGAGAGGAAAATGATACCATACCAGACAACCAAGAAAATGTAATTAAACAAATATAGTGCACAAAATGGCACTTTGACCTACCATTTCCATAGCAACCATCAAGTTCCTATCTATAATAACCTAATTTGCTTAAACTTGGTCCAGTGTCATCTATGCAACAGCTATTCGAGTGTTTTTCTAGATGTTTCTTAAATGTTGTGGAAGTACCTGCCTCTACCACCCAATCAGGTAGTGCATCCCAGATTTCTACACCCTCTCAGTGATTCTTGGATTTGAACAGCAAGGTGGCTCTGTTCCTCAATACTCTAAGGCCCCACCATTCATCGTATACATCATCCCAAAGTGCAATACCATGCACTTAACAGAATTATATTCCATCTGTCATTGTTCTGCCCATCATATCAACTGATCAGTCATCTTAAGCTTATTACTATTCTCAACTATCCATAATAAAACTTCTGCTGTTTGTCACAAATAGTAAAGGTTCCAGCACCAATCTATGTGGTAGACTACTAACTACATTCTTCCAATCACAAAATCAACCTGCAGTCATCACCTTCTGCCTATCATCAAGACAATTTTGGATCCAATTTGCTAATTTCTCTGGATCCTATGGGCTTTAAACTATCGAACTATTTTTCTATGTGTTGGCTTGATGCAAGCAGTTTAGTTTATGTAGTAAACATATAAACATAACATGGACTTCCTGTTCAAACATATTGAAAAATTTGATTTAACTGGTCAGATGGGATCTTCCACCTGACAAAACAGTGCTAACTATTCATGATGAATCCCTGCATATTAACCTTATCCCTAGAATGTTTACTAATTTCCTAATTATCAGCATTATACTCACAGGCCTGCATTTACTTGGCTTATTCCTGCTGTTCTGCTTGAAAAAGGTTACTACATTTAATATCACCCAGTCATGTGGCACTTTGCCTGATTTCAGAAAAGATACAAAAACTCCTTTTAATTTTTTCATAAAGAGCCTGGAAACTGACCCAGTAAATTTAAAGGGGGCAGAAGTAATAGTGCCCCAACTGAACCAGAGGTCAGTCAGGTTTTCAAAGAAAGAGATAGTGGATTGTCCAAATTTCTTCAAATATTCCTCTATTAAAGAAAGGTGAGAGAGGGAAATTAGGGATGTGCAAATATGCTACTATAAAATCAAAAACTATTGAAGTCATAGTATCATAGAGTCACATTCTTTAATCATCTTCTTCCTTCTCTGGCAATTTCTCGAGATTCAAAATGCTTTGCTTCAAATTTTCACTCTTGTCAGTTCTGAAGTGACTGGAGAGTTCAATGTAAGAACAGCAGGCTCTTCCACAGATGGAACAAAGAGTGCTATAAGATGCAGTTAAGATGGTGGTGTGTTCTGCTGTTTACAATGGGCTTCTGTGTGCTGAATGTATTCAAGGCTTTAATACTCCTTTACTTTGGACAGTCATCATGGGACTAGTACATATGAGTACAATGGTCAGCAAGGGCATATTGGGCCTGCTTTTGTGTTATGAAACTCTGTGCCAAGAATTCCCAAAAGTCAGTGAGGATTTTGCACTTTCTCAAGGCTTTCAAGGCATCTATTAATCTTTTCAATCTCCGTCACAGCTCAAAATATAGTGTTTGTTTCTGAAATCTGAGATCAGAAATATGAGGCTACAGAGCACAAGAAAGAAGTGGCATTTTTAACAAATGCATTTTAAATCATTAGGATAATCAAGCTAACATGAGTAACCTCCCGGGACCAATGGTTCCAGTGTGGAATCCCTAATTGTACACAGTTACCTCTATTAGTAGTTTATAATTTAGGATTTGGATACAGACTTGAGTTAATTTAAACTAAAGCTGATAAAATGGAAATGCATTACTGATCTTGTTAGTAAATTGACTACACAACAAAGGACAAAATAGAGAAATACAGTACTGTTCAAAAGTCTTAGACACATGTAAAAAAAATTCTATAAAGCAATGATGCATTCAAAAATAATGATGAGAGAATTCTAAATATCAAGAAATTACTAAAAAAAAAAGTAAACAGCAAAAAAAACTACATCAAATCAGTTTTGGTATGAACAACTTTTGCCTTTCAAATTGCATCAACTCTTTTGTATAGTGTTGAGCAGTTTTGTAAGAAAAATCAGCTGATAAGTCATTCCAAACATCTTGGAGAATTTGCCACAGTTCTTCACAAGACTTTGGCAGTCTTGCTTGCTTTTCTCTCCAGGTAATCTCAGACAGCCAGGATCATGTTGAAATTAGGGCTCAGAGGGTATACCAACTGTTGCAGAACTGCTTGTTCTTTTTATTGCTGAAGATAGTTCTTTATGACTTTGGCCTGTGTGTGGGGTCATTGTCCTGTTGTAGAATGAAATTGGGACCGATCAGGTGCCTCCCTGATGGTACTGGTGATGGATGAGAATCTGCTTGTAGATTCCATTAATTCTGACCAGATCACCAAATCCATTTGCAGAAATGCAGCCCCAGTCTGCAGGGAACCTCCACCGTGCTTCACCGTTGGCTTCAGGTACTCATCCATGTAGCACTCTCTAGCGCTTCTACAGACTTTTCTACTGCCTCCTGTGAGACAAAAGATTCAAATTATCACTCATTAGTCCAGAACACTTGCTGCACCTCAATCTTTGTGTTCTTATGCATAGGTGATTCTCTTGGGTTTGTTTCCACCTTGGAGGAATGGGTTTATGGCAGCATCTCTTCCATGAAGATCACTTCTGACAAGACTTTTCTGGACTGCAGAGAGGTGTACTTGGGTTCCAGTAGTTTCTGAGAGTTCACAGCTGATAGCAGAGCTGGACTTCTTCCGATTTCAAAGGAACCGTCAGTTTAATGGAGCTGCACTTAGCTTCTGTGGCTGACCACTCTGTTTTCAGGTCCTCAACCTTGCCGGTTTTGTTGTGCTTCTTCAGGAGAGCTTGGACAGCACTTCCTGAAACTCCTGTCTGCTGTAAAATTTCTGCTTGGGAGAGACGCGGCTGACGCAGGATGACCATCTTGTATCTTGTTGCTATGCTGATTCTTGCCATGGTGTAAGATTAAACTTTCACATCTGTCACACCTTCACCTTTTAGCTTGGTTGTCCTTCGCCCAATTTGATTCCACTACACCAATTTCTGGTTTGGTTAATCAGTTTAGTTCATTCAACTCATTATGTCATTGATCATTAGCATCCTGTTTGTTATCTTTGATTAATCAAGCTCTGGGCATAATACCTACAAAGTAATCAAGTTTTTATCTGAAAAATGGTCTATTACTTAATACATTACTTTCTTTCGTGAAATACAAAAAAACTCACATTTAATTTTTCAGAAAATGAATGACTGGAAATCTAAAATTTGCTCGTTTCTATAGACACACTAGTGCAGAAAACAAAAAAAAACTCAAACAAAATTTTAATAAAAAATCTAGGGTGCCCAAGACTTTTGCACAGTACTGTAGGACAAGGGTTCAAAACAGCTAGGACAAACTATTTCCCAATTTTTGAATCACTTAGATGACAAGTCAGTCTGCTTATAACACAATGATAAGTAACGTAATTCAATGTTTTTAAAACAAATATATATCATAGATTAATAGAGAAAGACTTGAAAAAAGCCAGTTTACATAGTCAAAAATATTACAGAATATTTAGTAATAGCAAATGGAAGAACTTGCTTGCAGATTAACAACCATGTGCAAGAAAACCTTTTGACAGCAATAAAGGTCCGGTCAGCTGGGCAGAAAAGAGGAAAATGGAATTTAATCTGAACGAATGCGAGGTAAATCATTTAAGGCTGCAATAAGTCATGCCATAACAGAGTAGTGCAGAGGAACAAAGGAACATGGGAGTTCGTGCCCACCGATCATTATATATGCAAAACAGATCTATAAGTTAGTTAAAAAAGCACTTGTTATAAATAACAAAATACTAATTAGACACAACTTAAATACCATGCACAATTTTTGAAATGCCATTACAGCAAAGATGTAATTATACCCAAAGGTGCAGAGAAGCTTTACAAGCATGTCGCTGGGGCTAGAAATATCGTAGTTATAAAGAGATCTTATTTGGAACAGTAAATAGCCAAAATGGAATAACTATCAAGCTTCATCAACGCCTATCAGAACAGACAAGAATCAGGGAACACAGATATAAAAGCACTTTGTAAAATTAGAGGGAATGAAGCATTGTGTTTTTCCACCTATACAAACCAATTTACTGAAAAGGTGGTAGAGGCAGAAACCCATGCCACATTTAATAATTATGGATGCAAAGAGCATGGTTAGATCAAATGCTACTAAGTGCAATAAGGCTGGGTTTTTTTTTCTATTTAAGCATTTTATAATATGTACAGACACAGCAAGTTGAATGATATCACTGTGCAGTGCAATTTTTCCAATATTCAGTCTAAGGAAATCTATATGAACAATTCACTGTCAAACATGGGAAAGTACAAAAAAATGCCTCACAGAATGTTGCTCTTCACATTCAAGGCACTGGATTGCAAAACTATAGCTGTGCAAAACTTCACTTAAGCCACACAATACTGCAAGTAGCTCTTAGGAAGGATATATTATCCTTAAAGTCAGGATACTGCATATTTATCAAAATGAAACGTGGACTTTTCAGAATTAAACTTTGAAGCAAGACTACAGAAAGTGGAGCCTTAATGCTGGAATTCAGAAAATTAACAGGTGATCTGACTCAAACCTTTAAGAACCTAAATTGATTGGAACAAACACATTATTTCTGCTTGACAGAATATTTTAAAATTGTCAATTAAATTGGAACCAGACATTTCTTGATAGAAAATGACAACTGATGCTGGGTCAAGTAATTTTATTTTTGTTAAGAAGTTGTGAGAAAGGGTAGCTCAGGTTCCAAATCAATCATGACCTTGCTGAACGATGGAATAGACACAAAAATGGCCTACTCTTTTTATATAATCTACCTCAAAAGAAATCTGAAGCATTAATAGATATCAGGAAGTACAACTTCCATCCAATCTTCTTAGTCTCTCTTTGCAATTCATTCATTTCAAACTTACACCTGTTGCTGTTAAGCTGTTAGAAGCATTGGTATTCTCCACTTATTTAAGATGCTCTGATAAATCCAACTTACTTCAGAGAATACTTATTAGGGCATAGATGGTGTAGTGGCATCAGCATCGGACTATGGGACGAAAGGTCCCAAGTTCGAATCCAGCCGGCTCCTCTGCATGCTTTCCATCCATGCTGGGTTACGAGCTGGTGATCTCTTTGGAAACTCATCCGGCAGAAGGCAATGGTAAACCACTGTTGTAACTTGCCTTGTACACGGTTCCCCACTACATCAGAGAGGCGTGGAGGGAAATCGTCTGCTAACTGGAGAAACTCTGGATGCGATGTACTTTTCCTTTCATCAATTAAAACCATTCTAATTTACATAATCACAAATAGAAACTTAAAATATTTGCTATTAAAGAATCTGACTTATTAGAATTAGTCTATTTACAATGCAAAGATAAGCGTAACATTAACAAACCTGTTGCAGGGGAAATACAGTAGTCATCTTCTACCGACTGGCCATAGACATCATCATCTTCAAAATCTAAAAATAAAACATTCATTTTCAAAAATGTGAAAATTGGTCAATAAATAGTACTAGAAGCTGGTGAATTTTCAATTTTTTTCATTTAAAAAGTTGATTTCACAGAACATGCCCATTAAGGCTATCAAAAAGATGTGAAATGCCACTGATTTCCTCAGATATATGTGAAAGTTTCCAAATGTGCCTTCGAAAATTCACGTTAGAAATTGACATGATTGCTAACCTAACAAAACCTTTAAGCAACAAATTAATCAAGGTCCTCCACTGCAGCAAACATTGATTAAGTGAATGTTCACTAAGCAGGGGAGAGCTAATTTTGTAAGTTTGACAGATGAAATTTTACTGAATGAAAAGTTAAACCCTCTACAGCAAAACTTTTGTACTTCCATAACAGAATTATATCATGGAATACAGCACACATTACACTTGTTGGTAGAATCTCAGGTGGTGATGAGAGGGCGTGCAAGAGTGAGATATGTCAACTAGCGGAGCAGTGCCACAGCAACAACCTGGTACTCAACGTCAGTAAGATGAAACAGCTGATTGTGGACATCCAGAAGAGTAAGACAAAGGAACACATACCAATCATAGAGGGATCAGAAATGGAGAGAGTGAGCAGTTTCAAGTTGTTGGGTGTCAAAACCTCTGAAGGTCTAACCTGGTCCCAACATATCGATGCAGTTATAAAGAAGGCAAGACAGCAGCTATACCTTATTAGGAGTTTGTAGAGATTTGGTATGTCAACAAATACATTCAAGAACTACTATATATGTACCGTGGAGAGCATTCTGACAGGCTGCATCACTGTCTGGTATGGTGGGGCTACTGCCCAGGACCAAAAGTAGCTACAGAGAGTTGTAAATTTAGTCAGCTCCATCTTGAGTATTAGTCTACAAAGTAGCCAAGACATCTTCGAGGAGTGGTGTCTGCGAAAGGCAGCGTCCATTATTAAGGACCTCCAGCACCCAGGACGTGCCCTTTTCTCACTGTTACCATCAGGTAGGAGGTACAGAAGCCTGAAGACACACATTCAGCGATTCAGGAACAGCTTCCTCCCTTCTGCCATCCGATTCCTAAATGGACATTGAATCTTTGGACACTACTTCACCTTTTATTAATATATAGTATTTCTGTTTTTGTACGATCTTTAATCTATTCAATATATGCATAACGTATAAAATATATCAAATAAGATTTACTTATGTATTATTATTTTTTTTCTTCTGTATTATGTATTGCATTGAACTGCTGCTGCTAAGTTAACAAATTTCCCGTCAGATGCCGGTGACAATAAACCTAATTCTGATTCTGACTTGAATGCATATCAGGTTGTTCTTTGGAATTAGGGTAACTGTTGCTTGGCTTAAAATTCTAGGAAGTGAATGAAAATGAAAAATAAAACTAAGAGATTTGAATATGTTTTACTATATTAACCAATGCAAATCTAAATTATCCTGGCTTTTTTGAGTTGACTTACAATCTGCAACAAAAAACTAAAAACAGTAAATTCTATTGGGATCAGACCACAACACCGTTAGCTATACAGCAAATACACCAATATGAGAGAAAACAATATATCAAAACCCTGACTCAACTACATTGAAACAGCTAAAAGTGAAACACAATAACTTTATATTCAAACCTCATAAAACTTACTCATGTGTCAAGCAGAATTATCTAACTGCAATCACTGTAACACAATCCAACCAACTTTTATCTCAGCACATCTTTCCCTCCCCCCCCCTCTGCATTCCGCAGGGATCGCTCCCTACACAACTCCCTTGTCCATTCGTCCCCCCCATCCCTCCCCACTGATCTCCCTCCTGGCACTTATCCGTGTAAGCGGAACAAGTGCTACACATGCCCTTACACTTCCTCCCTTACCACCATTCAGGGCCCCAAACAGTCCTTCCAGGTGAGGTGACACTTCACCTGTGAGTCGACTGGGGTGATATACTGTGTCCGGTGCTCCCGATGTGGCCTTTTATATATTGGCGAGACCCGACACAGACTGGGAGACCGCTTTGCTGAACATCTATGCTCTGTCCGCCAGAGAAAGCAGGATCTCCCAGCGGCCACACACTTTAATTCCACATCCCATTCCCATTCTGACATGTCTATCCACGGCCTCCTCTACTGTAAAGATGAAGCCACACTCAGGTTGGAAGAACAACACCTTACATTCCGTCTGGGTAGCCTCCAACCTGATGGCATGAACATCGACTTCTCTAACTTCCGCTAGGCCCCACCTCCCCCTCGTACCCCATCTGTTACTTATTTTTATGCACACATTCTTTCTCTCACTCTCCTTTTTCTCCCTCTGTCCCTCTGAATATACCTCTTGCCCATCCTCTGGGTCCCCCCCCCTTGTCTTTCTTCCCGGACCTCCTGTCCCATGATCCTCTCGTATCCCCTTTTGCCAATCACCTGTCCAGCTCTTGGCTCCATCCCTCCCCCTTCTGTCTTCTCCTATCATTTTGGATCTCCCCCTCCAACTTTCAAATCCCTTACTCACTCTTCCTTCAGTTAGTCCTGACGAAGGGTCTTGGCCTGAAACGTCGACTGTACCTCTTCCTAGAGATGCTGCCTGGCCTGCTGTGTTCACCAGCAACTTTGATGTGTGTAACTTTTATCTCAGGTGATTAACTTGAGATAATTACCTTTCAATAGCATGCCTCATCAGCAAATCAAATGAAGAATGGCTGAGGCTGAGGCTTTGAATGACTATTTTGTGTCGGGCTTCACAGTGGAGGGCACATCTAACATGCCAAAGAGAGACGTTATGGATGTGATGGGGGAGGTGAGGACCTTGATACAAGAGCTATCACTAAAGAGGTAGTGCTGAGCAAACTTGTGAGCCTAAAGACAGACAAGCCCCCTAGTCCTGATGGAAAGCATCCCAGGGTATTGCAAGAAATGACAGAAGTTATAGTAGAGGCTTTGGGGATAATTTACCAAAATTCTCTGAATTCCGGACTGGTGTCAGCAGATTGGAAGAAGGTGAATGTCATGCCACTGTTCAAAAAAAGATATAGGCAAAAGGCAGGTAGCTATAGGCCCAGTTAGTTTAACACCTATAGTTGGGAAAACGGTTGAAGCTATCATTAGAGAAGAAATAGCAAGGCATCTAGAAAGAAATGGATCCATCAGGCAGACACAGCATGGATTCAGCAAAGGCAGGTCCTGTTTGACAAACTTACTGGACTTCTTTGAGGATATAACAAGCACAGTTGGATAGAGGGGAACAGATGGACATTATTTACCTGGACCTATTTATATTTTTATGCATATATTGGCAAATACATATGTAATAACAAAATGATTACGTTCCAGTCTAACTCCTCAACATAATCTAGCTTATTATCAAAACAATTTATATTATATTCTAAATAAGAAGATCCATTACAGTTTAAAACATATAAAGTACATTTTTTTAAATTTCATGTACTCTACCTCCACTTGTTTTCAGGATTTCCCTGTTCTCACCTGCCACTTAACTTCAATATCCAAATAATTTTTTCCTATGTTCAATCTCCTCCAATACTGCCATCAAGTTACTGGGGATATGGAATTGCGTGGCAAACCAGCTTAAAATGGCTTAAAATGGCCTTTGCCTATGCTGCACAGAAATAACACCTCAGAGCAAGTATGTACAAATAACAACACTAGTATCACTACAATGTCTTTTTTTGGTAAAATGATTAATTGATAAATATAATCCAGAACCAATTTAATGACAAGAGATAACTCTTTGTTTTTTTCAAGATGGGTTTTAATATCTCACTGAAAACCATATATTCATCTGTGCAGCCTTCCTTCAGCACTGAGATATCAAGCTAGATGTTTCTGGTTCACATTATCATGTTAAATTCAAAAGACCAAACAAAGAGGCCTCACATGACAACCATGACTAGCTTCCTTGCACCAATCAAAGGTCCAAAACAGGCAATAATGACTATAATAATTTTTGCCTAGGTACATATTTGAGGAAATAACAAGTAGGATAGACAAGGAAGAGACAGTGGATGTCGCACACTTGGATTTTCAGAAGGCCTTTGACAAGGTGCCACACGAGGCCGCTTAACAAAATAAAAGCTCTTAGTATTACACAAAAGCTACCAGCATGGATAAAAGATTGGCTGACGCAGAAGGCAAAAGAGTGGGAATAAAGGAAGCCTTTTCTGGTTAGCTACCAATTAGTGGTGTTCCACAAATATCACTGCTGGAACCACATTTTTCACATTATATGTCAATATTTGGATGACGGAATTGATGGCTTTGTGGCCAAGTTTGCAAACAATGCAAAGATAAGTAGAGAGACAAGCAGAGAGTCTGTAGAAGGACTTAAGACAGATTAGGAGAATGGACAACAAAGTGGCAGATGTAATATAGTGTAGGGAAGTGTACAGTCATACTCTTTGGTAGAAGAAATAAAAGTGTAGACTATTTTTTAAACAAGGAGAAAACTAAAAATTAGATATGCGAAGGGTCTTTGGAATCCTTGTGCGGAATCCCCTGAAGGTCAACTTGTAGGTTGAGTAGGCGGTAAGGAAGGCAAATGTAATATTAGCATTCATTTCAGGACGATTAGAATATAAGAGCAATAACGTAATGCTGAGACTTTATAAGGCATTGGTCAGACCACCCATGGAGTATCGTGAGCAGTTTTTGGCCCCTTATTGAATAAAAAAAAAATGTACTGGGATCGGAGAAGGTTCATGAAAATGATTTCAGAAATGGTTAGCGTATGAAGAGCATTTGATGTTTCAAGACCTGTACTCTCTGGAGTTCAGAAGAATGAGGCTGGATCTCATTGAAACCTATTGAATTTGAAAGGCCTTGATACAGTGGATATGGAGCGAATGTTCCCTGTAATGGGGGAGTCTAGCACCACAGGGCACAGCCTCAGAATAGGGGGACGGCCGTTTAGAACAGAGATGAGGAGGAATTTCTTTAGCCAGAGGGTAGGGAATCTGTGGAATTCAGAGACACAGACAGCTGTGGAGGCCAAGTTGTTGGGTATTTTTAAAGCAGATGTTGATAGGTTCTCAATTAGTCAGGGCTTCAATGGTTACTGAGAGAAGGCAAAAAAAATGTGGTTGAGAGGGATAATAGATCCGCTATGAAGGAATGACAAAGCAGATCTGATGGGCCAAATTGCCTAGTTCTGCTCCTATGTCTTACGGTCTTACGTAGCAAACAGAGAACTTAGTTCAGATAAAGAATCCAAAAATATCTACCATTAAGAGAAGGAAATGTTTACGTTGTCTGTATAAGGCGGACAATTATTCCTCTTTATTGGGTAGGACTCAAAAGTAACTCATCTAATTTAACACAAGAACAATATCAACATAATAATCAACGGAACTTACAGATCAGTATTCCTAGAGTTCAGAAGAACCTGAATCACATGACAGGGTAGAAATTGAGATTTCTCGCATGCAGCAGACATAGCTGCAGAGTTAAAGGGCCAGTTATTTAAAATGTCTAATCTCAGAGAATAGAGAATGTGTGCGATTCTCTACCCTCAAGGGTAATGGAGATCAATTGTATTGAAGATGTGACAGATAAAAAGATCTTGGAATTGAGGATTATGGGGAACTTTAAAAGGAATTGAGACCAGCATAGATGAGTCATGGTTGCGTTGTAAAGCACACTTGTGATCTGATGACTTTCTCCTGCTCCAGTTTTGTATTGTATAAAAATATTGTAATTTGTAAACAGTACAGATTATAGCAACATTTTCATGAAAAAGCTTCAATCAATGCTACTATTTTATTCATATTGCACATTCTTAGCAAGTGTCCAGCCTGCCAGCTCTTTTAGCTGGCTCTACTCCATCAATATAAATTGACACAAAGAGCAGTTAGGCTTCATAGGGTATTAATTATGTAGAAAAGCATCTGGAGCCAAGTGTCAGCTAAGAAATGATACACCAATGCTAACAAACTGAGCTGTAGAATAAGCAAAGGCATTTTTTGATCATTAGCTGATTTGTTTCAGAAAAACATATTATATCTCAACTTGCCCAACTGGCTTTACTTAAATAGATATAGTAGTTTGGTCATTTGAAATTTCAAGATTCAGAATTATTTTATTCAAAGCTTCAGATCTCGTTGAATGGAAACACTGAATCAACAATAAGGGAAAATTGACAGGAGCATTCTGGATAATGAGCAGGCACCAAGGAGGATTCTAAAAAAATTAATGTTTCATTCCTGTAAGGTAAAACCTAAGGCTGAGTATTTATATATGAAAGCTTGTTATATCTAGTTGGCCCTCCTTATCCGCGAGAGATTGGTTCCAGGACCCCTCGCGGATACCAAAAAACGCAAATGCTCAAGTCCCTTATTCAACCTGGCTAAATGCAGTGGACCTTAGGACCCAGCGGAACCCTAAACCTTATTTAACCTGTCTCAGTGCGGTGGGCATTAGGACCCGGCAGCGGAGCTCTGAATCCGCAGTGTTTCTGCTCACAAAAATAATCATGATCACGATTTAAAATAAAGTGGAAATAATAAAGCGATCGGAAAGAGGAGAAATGCCATCCATCATCGGAAAAGCGTTAGGCTACAGTCGGTCAACGATCGGAACAATTTTAAAGGATAAAGTGAGAAAAGCCCTGCCCTGATGAAAGCTACAATTATTACTAAACAACGCAGTGGTTTAACTATGGGGTTTTGAGGTTTTGAGTTTTTGATCCTCCACATCAACCCGGCACGGATGGAGAGCGTGCTCAGGAGTGGTCTGTCACTGGATCGAACTTGGGAATTTCCGTTCCCGAGCCCGGCGCTGAAACGTATGTTTCTTAAGTGTTTCATATACATAGAAAGGTAAAATATATACTATATACTAAGACAAATGTTTGACTAACTGACGCTAAATAATACCGGATGTACCTGTTCCGACTTACTTAGTAAGAGAACTTCCGGTTTTATTCCGATCCTGATCCACGATAACCTACGCACATCCTCCCATATACTTTAAATCATCTCTAGATTATTTATAATACCTAATACAATGTAAATGCTATGTAAAATAGTTGTTATACTGCATTGTTTAGGAATGACAAGAAAAAAAACTCTGTACATGTTCAAACAACAAGTGCTGGAACAGCACTTCCGGGTTTTCTCTATTCACGGTTGGTTGAATTCGTGCATGCGTAACTCGCGGATAAGGAGGGCCGGCTGTACTACAGTGCAAAATGAATGAAATGAAATTCCTGCAGTGAATGAAAAAAAAACTGCAGATATTGTAAATGTGAAACAAAAAAACAGAAGATGCTAGAAAAACACAGTAAATAAGCCAGCATCTGTGGAAAAAGAAACAGTCAACATTTCAGGTCTGCAACCCTTCACCAGAAGGCTGAAAACTCTGTAAAACTGCAACTAGCAATCTGTTGACCACATTTTGTTCTATGAACGTGGGAATGAGGTCTAAAAGTTGTGTAGTCAGAAGTTCGTGAGAATTAAGAGGGCATGATAGAGAAGAAAAATGTTTATTGAGCCCTTGGGGCAAGCTTAGCAAATGATAAACAGTATTATCATTTTTGAAAATGGATATTTAGCAAGATGCAGAGGAAATATATCTCAGGCTGACATCTGAAGCAAAGAAAACCTATTAGTTTTTTTAATCCCTCCTGACCTGTAGATTGCTGCCAAAGGATTGGAGAACAACCAGCTTGGAGAAATAGACAAGAGGGAATAAACCAGATGAGAGAGCTACCATTAGATTGGAAGACTGCCAACACTATCAAAATAAACAAAAGGGAATAAACCAAGTAGGTGCAGGCCAGATAGTTTAGGATAGGAAAATTGACGTATTAGGCTCTCCATAAATTGAAAATCTTGAGCGACACATACAAAATGCAACAAGGATTCAGCAAGTCAGACACCATTTAAGAAGGGGAATAAATTGTCAACACATGGAACCAAGCCCCTTCAACAGGACTGGAAAGGGGCAGAAGCCAAAATAAATAAGGTGGAGGAAGGGAAGGAGTACAAGCTGGCAGGTAATAGATAAGACTATGTGGGAAGGGACAGTGGAAGGGAGTTAGATAGGGGAGGGTGGATGAAATTAGAACTTAGGAGGGAATAGGTTGAAGAGCCAAAGAGCTGAAGAAGGAAGCTAACAAGAGAGAACAGTAGACCATGGAAGAAAGGGAAGGAGGAGAGAGAGAGGTGATGGGCAGCTAAAGAGAAAGGGTGAAAAGATAACCAGAAGCATAGAGAAATTGATATTCATGCCATCAGGTTTGGAGGCTATCCAGACACAATAGGTTTTGCTCCTCCAACCTGAGTCTGGCCTCATCATGGTAGTAGAGGCAGCTACAGATAGACGTGTCAGAATGGGAAGTAAAATTGAAATGCATAGCTGAGAGATCCTGAGTTTTAAATGTCTACTGTTTATTCTCTTCCAGAGATGCTGCCTGACTTGCTGAGTTCCACCAAATCAGGCAGCATCTCAAATCTTTCCTACCAAATGCAATAAGGATATACAACAGTTCATCTCTGTGCAACAAGAGAACACACATTTTATTATCTATTTCATACATTATTATTGCATGTTGGTACATTATTGTCTATATTATTGTGTATATTATTATTCTATATTTTATTATTAGTTAAGTCTGCACACCAAGTGTGTTTTTAAATGTTGCGGCCGTAATAAAAGAAAATTTCCCACTCGGGATCAATAAAGTACAGGTCAACCTTCACTAATCCAACTACCTGTAATCCGGTTCCTTCGATAATCTAGCACTGATTATGCTTAATGTGATCCCTCTGTAATTCGGCATTTTCACTAATCCGGCACTCCTCAGGTCTCAATGGTGCCGGATTAGTGAAGGTCGACTTGCACTTATTATGACACATATTGCTTAGGAAATTATAATACATTTTATATGTTTTGCTTGGGAAAATTCAAATCAATTCTAAACAATTATTTCTTTAGAAAGGCACAAGCAGATTTATTATGACAAGACTGCTTCTGTGATCTTTTTATCAGAACTGGGAAAATATAAAAAAGCAGCATATATATGTTACAGAGATAAGAAATTAATGGAGATAGCAAAAAGAATCAGAATCAGGTTTATTATCACCAGCATGTGACGTGAAACTTGTTAACTTAGCAGCAGCAGTTCAATGCAATACATAATACAGAAGAGAAAAAATAATAAAAATAAAAATAAGAAAATAAGAAAATCAATTACAGTATATGTATATTGAATAGATTTTAAAAATCCAAAAAACAGAAATAGTATATATTAAAAAAAAGTGAAGTAGTGTCCAAGGGTTCAATGTCCATTTAGGAATCAGATGGCAGAGGGGAAGAAGCTGTTACTGAATCGCTGAGTGTGTGCCTTCAGGCTTCTGTACCTCCTGCTTGATGGTAACAGAGAGAAAAGAGCATGCCCTGGCTGCTGGAGGTCTTTAATAATGGACGCTGCCTTTCTGAGACACCGCTCCCTAAAGCTGTCCTGGGTACTTTGTAGGCTAGTACCCAAGATGGAGCTGACTAGATTTACAACCTTCTTTCTGCAGCTTCTTTAGGTCCTTTGCAGTATACCCCATACCAGACAATGATGCAGCCTGTCAGAATGCTCTCCACACTACAACTATAGAAGTTCTTGAGTGTATTTGTTGACATACCAAATCTCTTCAAACTCCTAATAAAGGATAGCTGCTGTTTTGCCTTCTTTATAACTACATCGATATACTGGAACCAGGTTAGATCCTCAGAGATCTTGACACTCAGGAACTTGAAACTGCTCACTCTCTCCACTTCTGATCCCTCTATGAGGACTGGTATGTGTTTCTTCATCTTACCCTTCCTGAAGTCCACAATCAGTTCTTTCGTCTTACTGATGTTGAGTGCCAGGTCGTTGCTGGGGCACCACTCTGTTAGTTGACATATCTCACTCCTGTACGCCCTCTCATCACCTCTTGAGATTCTACCGACAATAGTTGTATCATCAGCAAATTCATAGATGGCATTTGAGCTGTGCCTAGCCACACAGTCATGTGCATATAGAGAGTAGAGCAAAGGGCTAAGCACACACCCTTAAGGTGCACCAGTGTTGATTGTCAGCAAGAAGGCGATGTTATCACCTATCTGCACAGATTGTGGTCTTCTGGTTAGGAAGTCGAGGATCCAATTGCAGAGGGAGGTACAGAGGCCCAGGTTCTGCAACTTCTCAATCAGGACTGTGGAAATGATGGTGTTAAATACTGAGCTACAGTTGATGAACAGCACCCTGCCATATGTGTTTGTGTTGTCTAGGTGGTCTAAAGCCGTGTGGAGAGCCATTGAGATTGTGTCTGCCGTTGACCTATTGCGGCGATAGGCAAATTGCAATGGGTCCAGGTCCTTGCTGAGGCAGGAGTTCAGTCTAGTCCTGACCAACCTTTCAAAGCATTTCATCACTGTAAATATGAGTGCTACCAGGCGATAGTCTTTAAGATAGCTCACATTATTCTCTTAGGCACTACTATAATTGTTGCCTTTGATGCCATGGAGGCCACGAGAAAAATTACAATTTACAGAATGCAAGAGATATGAAATGAAAGAAAATGCTGGGAAAGTCCTGCAGGACATGTAACATATGGGCATATGCTATGTGTATTAGAAATGGAAAGTGATTGAAAAGGAAACACCTACTTATTAATGCAAAGAAAAATAAAACATCCTGATTTAAGCCAAATGGCATCCACGAAGAGAGAACGGAGCCAGTGATCACACTCACCGTGAAAAGTCTGACTCAAAATGCCACCCCAACATTCCATCCCAAAATTGCTGTACAGCCCTCCAAATCAATAACATTGTCTGTTCTTCTACTAGAACAGGCCATTTCCAACGTAAGTGAGAAAGAATGATAATCTGCAATAGCTGAATGTGTTGAGCCTTGACAGTTATTCTATACCCATGCATCAGATCAGTTGCTGACCTTCATGCTCATGTTTTGCTTCGTTGGAACAAAACTGGAACCTAAAGTTAGTGGTCAGAGTGGGAGTTGAATGAAGATTTAAAATGACAACTGGAAGCCAAGGTATTCTTCTCCCATCCTGTCTTCTGTTAAGATATCTTTACACCTCCTCACATCCTACTTCTTTTAAAGACTTCATTTCATTTCCCTGATAAAGGATCTCGGCCTGAAATGTCTTTCCATTGATGCTGTCTGACTTCATGAGTTCCTCCAGCATTTTTTGTGCATTATTATGGATTTCTACCATCTGCAGAATCTCTTGTGCTCATTATTTCATTTTCTCAGTTTCTCCAGCTCCATCATATCTGATCTAACACAACACTTACTACACAAGTGTTTCCCTCCACTAAATGACAGAGCATTCATCATTTAACTCCCACACTTCTGCTCCCGCCCTCTCTCATCCCACCTTTCACCCCAGCAACCTCCATATTCAACAAGCATTCTCTATAATGTTCAGGACTTCTATGACATTCCATCATCAGTCACAACAACTTCTCCCCTTTCAGAAATCCAAAGAGGCCATTCCTGCCCAAATCCTGATTTACTCTTCCACCAATACTGTTCTCATGGTGCACTCTCATCTGACTGTGATAAAGCAGTTTGCAAGTGAGCAAATATGGGCACATATTTGATAATGCAAAAAAAGCTTAGACTTGAAGATACAAATGGTACAGTTAGTTGGGAAGAAAAATAATACATGGAATTTAATCTAAAGATGAGATAATGCATTTGAGATGCAACAAGGTAATGGAACGGGCAATAAATAATGGCAGCACAATAACATTATCAGTTTGCACGACACTATACAGCGCCAGCTGTAAGATCAGTGTTTGATTCCTGCCGCTGTGTGTAAAGAATTTGAACGTTATCTCATGACCATGTGGGCTTTCTCTGGGTGCTATCGTTCCAAAAAGACATACAGTTAAGGTTAGTGAGCTGTGTACATACTATGTTGGCACCAGAAGCATGGCAACATTTGCAGGCAGTCCTGAACAAACCTCACTAATTTGATGCATCTGACAATTTCACTGTGTGTTTCGATGTATATGACAAATAAAGCTAATGTATGTTTAAGTAGCAAGACACCAAGTGGTATGGAAGAACAGTGGCGTCTTGTGATGTACATACATGTCAATAGAAGTAGCAGGACCATAACACATAGGAGCAAAATTAGACCATTCAGCCCATCAAGTCTGCTTGGATCCCACTCAACCCCATACACCAGCCTTCTTGCCATATCTTTTGATGCCCTGACCGATCAAGAAACCATCAACTACCACCTTAAATATATCCACAGACTTGGCCTCCACACCTGTCTGTGGCACAGCATTCCACAGATTCACTACACTCTGGCTAACAAAAATTCCTCCTTACCTCTATTCTAAAAGGTTACCCATCAATTTTGAGTTTGTGCCCTCTAGCTCTGGATACCCCCCACCATTGTAAGCATCTTTTCCATATACACCCTAACTAGTTCTTTCAACATTTGGAGATTTCAATGAGATATCACACCACCCCGCCCCCATGCATTCTTCTAAATTCCAGTCAGCACAGGCCCAAAGCTGCGAAACACTCCTCAAATGTTAACCTCTTCATTCCTGGAATCATCCTCATGAACCTCCTCTGGACTCTCTCCAATGACAACACATCCCTTCTGAGATATGGGGCCCCAAAACTGTTGACAATACTCTAAGTGCGGCCTGACTAGTGTCTTATAAAGGCTCACCAGTATCTCCTTACTTTTATGTTCTATTCCCTTTGAAATAAACACCATTACATTTGCCTTTTTTAACCACAGACTCGAATTAATCTTCTGAGTCTTGCACAAGGACTCCCAAGTCCCTCTGCACCTCTGATGTTTGAACCTTCTCCCCATTTAGACAACAGTTTGCACTATTGTTCCTTTTACCAAAATGTATTATCATACATTTCCCAACACTGTATTCCATCTGCCATTTTTTGCCCATTCTTCCAATTTGTCTAAGTCCTGCTGCAATCGCATTGTTTCCTCAGCACTACCTACCCCTCTACCTATCTTCGTATCATCCAACTTTGCCACAAAGCCATCAATTCCATTATTTAAATAATTAACAATGTGAAAAGTAGCAGTCCCAATACTAACCCCTGAGGAACAACACTAGTCACCAGCAGCCAAACAAAGAAGTCCCCTTTTATTTCCACTTGTTGCCTCCTGCCTGTCAGCCTTTCCACTATCCATGCCAGTATCTTTCCTGTAACACCATAGGATTTTATCTTGTTAAGCTGCCTCTTGTGTGGCACCTTATCAAACGCCTTCTGAAAATCCAAGTAAGTAGCATCCACTGCCTCTCCCTTGACCACCCTGCTTGTTACTTCCATGAAGAACTCTAACAGATTTGTCAGGCAAGATGTCCCTTTACAGAAACCAGACTGTCTTTGACTTATTTTATCATTCGCCTCCAAGTACCCCAAAACCTCATCCTTAATAACAGACTCCAACACTTTCCCAACCACTGAGGTCAAGCTAATTGGCCTATAATTTCCTGTCTTTTGCCTTCCTTCCTTCTTAAAGAGTGGAGTGACATTTCCAGTCATCCGGGAATATGCCAGAATCAAGTGATCTTGAAATGACCAATGCATCCATTATCTCTTCAGCAACCTCACTCAGGATTCTGGGATGTAGTCCATCTAGTCCAGATGACTTATCCACTTTAAGACCTTCTTCCTTTGTAATAGCAATGTTACTCACTGCTGCTCACTGACACTCACAGACCTCTGGCACACTGCTAGTCTTACAGAGTGAAGACAGATACAAAGTCAGATACAAAGGCCAGATTTGGGAACAGCTTCTTTCCAACTGTGATAAGACTGCTGAATGAATCCTGACCCAGATCTGGGCTGTACCCTCCAAATATCCGGACCTGCCTCTCTGTTTTTTTTGCACTACCTTACTTTCCGTTTTCTATTTTCTATTTATGATTTATAATTTAAATTTTTAATATTTACTATGAATTTGTACTCCAGGGAGCAGGATGCGCAGAATCAAATATCGCTGTGATGATTGGACGTTCTAGTATCAATTGTTTGGCCACAATAAAGTATAAAGTACAGATTAACTTCATCTGCCATTTCTTTGTCCCCTATTACTACTCCACCAGCATAAATTCCAGTGGTCCAATATCAACGCTCACCTCCCTTTAACTCCATATATAATTGAAAAACTTTTGGTATCCTGCTTTATATTATTGGTTAGCCTGCCCTCACATTTCATCTTTTCCCTTCTTATAGATTTTTTAGTTGCCTTTTTTTGGATTTTAAAAGCTTCCCAATCATCCAATTTCCCATTCACTTTTGCTACCTTATATGCCCTTTCCTTGGCTTTTATTCAGTCCTTAACTTCCTTTGTCAACCATGGATGCCTGTCCCTGCCATTCGAAAACTTTTTCCTCTGTGGGACATAACTATTCTGTGCTTTGTGAATTATTCCCAGAAAATTCAGCCATCTGTGCTCTGCCATCATCCCCGCCAGTATCCTCCTCCAATCCACCTGGCCAAGCTTCTCTCTCATGCTTGTGTAATTCCCTTTATACCATTGTGATACTGTTATATGTGAGTTATGCTCCTCGCTCTCAAATTGCAGTACAAATTCAAACATATTATGATCACTGACTCCTAAGGGTTCCTTTACGTTAAGCTCCCTAATAAGATCTGAGTTATAACACCCAATCCAAGATAGCTTTTCCTGAAGTGGGCTCATCACAAGTTGCTCTAAAAACCACCTCGTAGGCATTCAACAAATAACCCCTCTTGCGGTCTGACACCAACCTGATTTTCCCAATCCCCTTGCATATTGAAGTCCCCCATTACAAATGTGACATTACCCTTATTACATTCATTCTGCAGTTTCCTCTGCAATCTCAACCCCACATTTTGGCTATTATTTGGAGGTCTATATATGATTCTCATAATGGTTTTTTACCTTGGCAATTTCTTAACTCCACCCACAAAGATTCAACCTTCTCTGATCCTATGTCACCTCCTTCCAAAGATGTAATTCCATCTGTTACCAACAGAGCCACACCACCGCCTGTCCTTTCGATACAATGTACATCCTTTGATGTTAAGTTCCCAACCATGACCTTCTTTCAGCCACAACTCAGTGATGCCCACAATGTCATACTGACCAATATCTAATTGCACAAGTTTGGCCATCTTATTTCCAAATGTTATGCACATTTAAATGCAGCACCTTCAGCCCCGCATTCTTCACCTGTTTGAATTTTGCCTCCATGATACAATTTAACTCTGCTCTGTCTGTATTTGTACCCAATCATCGACTTGTCCTTCCTTACATTCAGTTACACCCATCCTCCACTGTATCACACAGACACGAGGAAATCTGCAGATGCTGGAAATTCAAGCAACACACACAAAAAATGCTGATGAACACAGCAGGTCAGGCAGCATCTATAGGAAGAGATTCGGGTCGGAGGGCGAACTGAAAGAAGAGATAGTAAGAGACTTGAAAGTGGGAGGGGGAGATCCGAAATGATAGGAGAAGACAGGAGGGGAGGAGTGGATCTAAGAGCTGGAGAAGGGAAAAGATCATGGGACAGGAAGCCTGGGGAGAAAGAGAAGTGGGGAGGGGAGCCCAGAGGGTGGAGAGCAGGCAAGGAGTTATTGAGATGGACAGAGGGAGAAAAGAGAGAGAGAAAAAAGGGGGTGGGGGAATAAATATATTAATAAATAAGGGATGGGGTGTGAAGGGGAGGAGGGGTATTAACGGAAGTTAGAGAAGTCAAAATATCCATGCCATCAGTTTGGAGGCCACCCAGACAGAATATAAGGTGTCATTCATTCAACCTGAGTGTGGCTTCATCTTGACAGTAGAGGAGGCTGTGGACAGACATATCAGAATGGGAATGGGACGTGGAATTAAAATATGGCCACTGGGAGATCTTGCTTTCTCTGGCAGACAGAGCGTAGGTGTTCAGCAAAACGGTCTCCCAGCCTGCGTTGGGTCTCACCAATACATACAAGGCCGCACCGGGAGCACCGGACGCAGTATATCACACCAGCCAACTCACAGGTGAAGTGTCGCCTCACCTGGAAGGACTGTATGGGGCCCTGAATGGTGGTGAGGGAGGAAGTGTAAAGGCATGTGTAGCACTTACAAGAATAAGTGCCGGGAGGGAGATCGGTGGGAAGGGATGGGGGGGACGAATGGACAAGGGAGTCACATAGGGAGCGATCCCTGCGGAAAGCAGAAAGAGGAGGGGGAGGGAAAGATGTGCTTGCTGGTGGGATCCCGTTGGAGGTGGCAGAAGTTACGGAGAATTATATGTTGGACCCAGAGGCTGGTGGGGTGGTAGGTTAGGACAAGGGGAACCCTATTCCTAGTGGGGTGGCGGGAGGATGGGGTGAGAGCAGATGTGTGTGAAATGGGAGATGCGCTTGAGAGCAGAGTTGATGGTGGAGGAAGGGAAGCCTCTTTCTTGAAAAAAGGAAGGCATCTCCTTCGTCCTGGAATGAAAAGCCTCATCCTAAGAGCAGATGCGGTGGAGACAGAGGAATTGCGAAAAGGGGATGACACTTTTGCAAGAGACAGGGTGGGAAGAGGAATAGACCAGGTAGCTGTGAGAGTCCGTAGGCTTATACTAGACATCAGTAGATATGCTGTCTCCAGAGATAGAGACAGAAAGATCAAGAAAGGGGAGGGAAATGGACCAGGTAAACTTGAGGGCAGGGTGAAAGTTGGAGGCAAAGTTAATGAAGTCAACAAGCTCAGCATGCGTGCAGGAAGCAGCGCCAATGCAGTTGTCGATGTAGCGAAGGAAAAAAGGGGGACCGATACAAGTATAGACTTGGAACATGGCCAATGAAAAGGCAGGCATAGCTGAGACCCATACCGGTGCCCAAGGCTACACCTTTAGTTTGGAGGAAGTGGGAGGAGCCAAAAGAGAAATTGTTAAGAGTAAGGATAAGCAGATACTCACAAAATACTTACAGTATTTACAAGCATTCACAAAGCAGCTCTAACAGGCTCAGCCATACACCTCATACAGAAGCTGGATAGCTCTTATTGACTGGTACAGACACAACAGGCTAAATGTCCTCCTTTCCTTTCATTTCATTTTTTTCCTAATTCCTTACTAAGATACTTTATGTGCATCTTCTCCTTAAAGACATTTTTAATATGCAGTAGTTAATTTTGTGGGTGAAGCACTTCAGAATATCTCATGTTAAGGGTATAATGTAAAGTGCAGCCTTATTAAAACATACTGTAAGTACATAATTGAGTTACAATGGTGTTTAAATACTGTTGAGTCAGGATAGAACAGTTATTACATTTCTATGTATTAACATTGGATATTTGAAAAACCTCACTAAATCCTTGCATAGCAACACACATAAAAGTTGCTGGTGAACGCAGCAGGCCAGCCAGCATTTCTAGGAAGAGGTACAGTCGACGTTTCGACATCAGGACGAAGGGTCTCGGCCTGAAACGTCGACGGTACCTCCTCCTAGAGATGCTGCCTGGTCTGCTGCATTCACCAGCAACTTTTATGTGTGTTGCTTGAAATTCCAGCATCTGCAGATTTCCTCCTGTAGAACCTTGCATAATCTACCATACTTAAAATATCAATGGCACAGTAACAGAAAAATTATTAAAAGGGTCTTTTAATACTTTATGAGTACATTTTGTACTTAAGCTTGCACCTTACACGACAAGAAAATAAATCTCAGGATTGTTTCTGGTTATATGGTATGATAACCCATAATCATGTAATAAAATACACTGTCGAGTTCATAGTAGCTTTTGCTGTCACGTGGAATTAACAAACATTCAGAACAACAATTAATCATAGGGTCAATAAATAATAATCCAATTATGTATCAAGGTGATACATGCAAGCTGTTATTTCAATGTGTCCACCAGCAGCAAAAGGCTATTTGCAACTACTCCATTTGATATGCACAAAATCTCACTACCCAGATCGAAATTTATTTGGCAAAACCTTAAGATAACATATAATTATTGTTCTACACATCTTCGCTAAGAAACTTCCCATTTATATCAACACTGGGCGGAAAACCCAAAGCCAAGCAGCCCTCCCAGTTCGACAGAAGTGAGTCAAGGCCCAAGGAGCCTGTAGCCGACGCCGGCGCCATCTCATACTGCCAGATCCTGACAGTAGGAGAACATGAAAGCAAATCAGCCTACGTTGCTCCCGGTTCTCAATACCTTCATCATACTTGAGCCCCCGAATATTTCTGTGCCTTGCCATTCTGCTCTTGGCATACACACACACACTACGAAGTGCAAAGGTGTTCAGGCCGCTAACGTCCCCATGTCGCCGGACCTAGCGCGCATGCGCAAAGACCTTTTCCCAGGCTTGCTTCGCGCACGCTCAAAAGCCCTAACCCTATGGAACCCTGCTGCGCATGCGCAGCTTCCTTCTCACTACCACGATGTGCCGATCTCCTTGGTAGTCGTACTCGTGTGTCCTTGATACGTGGCAGTTTCGTGTCCCACACAGAAGTTTTCCTAATCACCCAGATGGTGAGTGATACGTTGCTGGAATTGTCATGAATGAAACAGTTGGGTGCTGAACATCAGCAGTTTAAAATTGGAGTTCGGCAACAAACACTATTTCATGTACATTAAGCAACACACATCAAAGTTGCCGGTGAACACAGCAGGCCAGGCAGCATCTCTAGGAAGAGGTACAGTCCATGTTTCGGGCCGAGACCCTTCGTCAGGACCTTTGATGTGTGTTGCTTGAATTTCCAGCATCTGCAGAATTCCTCGTGTTCATGTATATTAGTTTCCCGGAGCATTAAAAGTTCAATCTTGTTAAACAATCTGCTGCATTCCCAACAAATCGGTGTTTTGCACCATTCCAACACGGCTGATTCATTATCCCTCTCAACCCCATTCTCCTGCATTTTCCCCGTAAACTTTGATGCCCTGATAATCAAGAACCTGTCAACTTACACTTCAAAATATATCAGAATCAGGTTTATTATCACCGGCATGTGACGTGGAATTTGTTAACTTGCAGCAGTAGTTCAATGCAGTACATAATCTAGCAGAAAAAATATATAATAATAAATAAAATAAAATATAATAATAAATGAACAAGTAAATCAATTACGTATATTGAATAGATTATTAAAAATGTGCCAGCAAGAGCCATCTCTGCTCTTCAAGACTGCTTTGATCACACTAACTGGCGCATATTCAGGGAGACTGCAACCGATGGTGACTCCACCAGCTTAGAGGAGTACACAGCATCAGTGACCAGCTACAACAGCAAGTGCGTTGATGACATCACTGTGTCCAAGACCATCACTATACGCTCCAACCAGAAGCCATGGATGAGCGCGGAGGTGCGTGCACTGCTGAGGACCCAAGACTCCGCCTTCAGATCAGGTGACAAGGCAGCCCTAACAACAACGAGGGCCAAACTGTCCCGGGCCATCAGAGAGGTAAAGAGTGCACACGCCCAGTGAATCCACAGCCATTTCCAGGACAGCAGTGACACGCGGCACATGTGTAAGGGCATTCAGGACATCACCAACTACAGGACAATATCACCTTCCTGTGCTGGTGATGCCTCCCTCCCAGATGCGCTGAACAACTTCTACGCTCATTTTGAGGCGGAAAATGATGTGGTGGTGAGGAAGACCACCCCTCCTCCAAATGACCAGGTGCTGTGTTTTACCGTAGCCGATGTGAGGAGAACCCCGTGCAGGGTCACTCACAGAAGACTGCTGGACCAGACAATATTCCTGGCAGAATACTCAGAGGATGTGCAGACCAGCTGGCAGATGTTCTCACTGACATCTTCAACATCTCCCTGAGCAGCGCCGTCATTCCAACGTGCTTCAAGGCCGCCACCATCGTCCCCGTGCCGAAGTCTTCAGTGTCCTGCCTCAACGGCTGCCGTCCCATTGCACTCACATCCATCATCATGAAGTGTTTTGAGAGGCTTGTCATGAGGCACATCAAGACCCTGCTGCCCCCCTCACTGGACCCTCCGCAGTTTGCGTACCTTCCCAACCATTCAACAGACGACACCATCGCCACCACCCTCCACCTGGCCCTTACCCACTTGGACAAAAAAGACACGTACGTTGGAATGCTGTTCATAGATTTCAGTTCAGCATTCAACACAATCATTCCTCAGCACCTGATTGGAATGCTGGCCTGAACACCTCTGCAACTGGATTCTAGACTTCCTGACTGGGAGACCTCAGTCAGTCCGGATTGGGAGCAACATCTCCAACACCATCACACTGAGCACGGGGGCCCCCCAGGGCTGTGTGCTCAGTCCACTGCTGTGCACTCTGCTGACCCACAACTGTGCAGCAAAAGACAGCTCAAATCACATCATCAAGTTCGTCAATGACACGACCGTGGTGGGTCTCATCTGCAAGAACGACAAGTCAGCATACAGAGAAGAGGTGCAAATGGACTGGTGCAAAGCCAACAACCTGTCTCTGAATGTGAACAAAACAAAAGAGATGGTTGTTGACTTCAGGAGGACACGAAGTAACCAATCTCCGCTGAACAGCAACGGCTCCTCTGTAGAGATCATTAAGAGCACCAAATTTCTTGGTGTTCACCTGGCGGAGAATCTCACCTGGTCCGTCAACACCAGCTCCATAGCCAGGAAAGTCCAGCAGCGTCTCTACTTTCTGCGAAGGCTGAGAAAAGTCCATCTCCCACCCCCCCCCATTCTCACCACATTCTACGGAGGATGTATCGAGAGTATCCTGAGCAGCAGCATCACTGCCTGGTTCGGAAATTGCACCGTCTTGCATCGCAAGACCCTGCAGCGGATAGTGAGGTCAGCTGACGGAATCATTGGGGTCTCTCTTTCCACCATTACAGATATTTACACCACACGCTTCATCTGCAAAGCTAACAGCATTATGAAGGATCCCACGCACCCCTCATACAAACTCTTCTCCCACCTGCCATCTGGCAAAAGGTACTGAAGCATTCGGGCTCTCACAACCAGACTGTGAAACAGTTTCTTCCCTCAAGCCATTAGACTCCTCAATGCCCAGAGTCCAGTCTGGCAGCAACCTACACACACACACACACACTCACATACACGCATACACACACACAAACACACTCACACACACTCTCTCAATTGAACACCACTCCACTATTTTTGCTCATTTCTTTCTCAATTCCTGCTAAAATATTGTTCACATTATTTACATTCACATTTACATTTACATAATTTATTATTATATTGTAATCTGTACTTTACTATGCCTATTGTCTTGTTTATTAATTATTGTATTGTCTTTCACTGTTTTGTGCACCCTTAAGTAGTCCCGTGTAGGTCTGAAGTCTAATTCAGTTTTGTGTTGTTTCACATGGTCTAGTGTAGTTTTGTGTTGTTTCATGTAGCACCATGGTCCTGGAGGAACATTGTTTCGTTTTTACCGTGTAATGTACCAGCAGTTATGGTTGAAATGACAATAAAAGTGACAAGTGACTTGACTTGACTTGACTTGAAACAGAAATACTGTATATTTAAAAAAGTGAGGTAGTGTCCAAAGCTTCAATGTCCATTTAGGAATCGGATGGCAGAGGGGAAGAAGCTGTTCCTGAATCGCTGAGTGTGTGCCTTCAGGCTTCTGTACCTCCTACCTGATGGTAGCAGTGAGAAAAGGGCATGCCCTGGGTGCTGGAGGTCTTTAATAATGAATGCTGCCTTTCTGAGACACTGCTCCCTAAAGATGTCCTGGGTACTTTGTAGGCTAGTGCCCAGGATAGAACTGACTAGATTTACATCCTTCTGCAGCTTCTTTTGGTCCTGTGCAGTCGCCCCTCCATACCAGACAGTGATGCAGCCTGTCAGAATGCTCTCCAAGGTACAACTATAGAAGTCTTTGAGTGTATTTGTTGACATGCCAAATTGCTTCAAACTCCTAATAAAGTATAGCCGCTGTCTTGCCTTCTTTATGACTACATCAATATGTTGGGACCAGGTTAGATCCTCAGAGATCTTGACACCCAGGAACTTGAAGCTGCTCACTCTCTCCACTTCTGATCCCTCTATGAGGATTGGTATGTGTTCCATCATCTTACCCTTCCTGAAGTCCACAATCAGCTCTTTCGTCATACTGACGTTGAGTGTCAGGTTGTTGCTGCAGCACCATTCCACTAGCTGGCATATCTCACTCCTGTACGCCCTCTTGTCATCACCTGAGATTCTACCAACAATGGTTTTATCATCAGCAAATTTGTAGATGGTATTTGAGCTATGCCTAGCCACACAGTCATGGATATACAGAGAGTAGAGCAGCGAGCTAAGCACACACCCCTGAGGTACGCCAGTGTTGATCATCAGCAATCTGCACGTTACAAAGGGGCGTACGGAGCGGACCCAACAACAGGACATAGACACGTTAAGTAGCATTAACAGAAATGTGTTTTATTAATAGTTGCCAGGAAAGCCGGGGAGCGAGGATAGAATACTTATGCGGACGAGCATGTGGGACGACAAACAGGAGGAGCTCGGACACAGAGCTGGATTCGGACATGGAGCCTGGACTTGGACTCAGACTTGGACCTGGAGTCTGGACTTGGACTCGGACTTGGACCTGGAGCCTGGACTTGGACTCGAACTTGGATCCGGAGCCTGGACTTGGACTTGGACTTGGACACAGAGCCTGGACTTGGACCCGGAGGCTGGACTTGGACTTGGACTTGGACCTGGACCCGGAGCATGGACTTGGACTCGAACTTGGACACAGAGCCTGGACTTGGACTTGGACTCGAGCATGGACTTGGACACAGAGCCTGGACTTGAACTTGGACTCGGACACAGAAAGACAGAATACCCAACTCGGAGTAGTGGCAAACGGCCGGACCTACTCAGCTGGA
The DNA here is from genome assembly GCF_030028105.1 of Mobula birostris. Classification (NCBI taxonomy): domain Eukaryota; kingdom Metazoa; phylum Chordata; class Chondrichthyes; order Myliobatiformes; family Myliobatidae; genus Mobula; species Mobula birostris. The sequence continues at coordinate 139,460,085 of NC_092371.1, read as the reverse complement.
AACGAGGAGACCAAACCAAACAACAACAGACAATCCATATCTTGACACGGAGTAGCTCATGAAGTGGCAAACGGCCGGTAATCATTCAGCTGGACACGAAGGGACAGAATTCCCAACTTGGAGTAGCAGCAAATGGCCGGACCTACTCAACTGGAAACGAGACAACTAACCCAACCAACAACTAACAATATGAATCTTGACACGGAATAGCTCATGAAGCAGCAAAAGGCCGGCAATCACTTAGCTGGACAAGAAGAAACAGAATTCCCAACTCGGAGCAGCGGCAAATAGCCAGACCTACTCAGCTGGAAACAAGACGACAAAAACCAAACAATGACGTCCATTTGTATCTTGGCTCGATGTGGTGGCAATTGGCCAGCAAATCTCAGCCGGACATGAAAACGACAGAATTTGCATCTTGACTCGGAGTAGCGGCAAAACGGCAGGCAACTCAGCTGGACATGAAAACAACTGAATTCACTAAGCAGCCACAGGTACTGAAGCAACTTAGAGTCCACAATTCTTGGCAGCTCCAGGACCAGCATAGCCGCACTGGCTATGGTGATGAATCAGCAGGAAATAGATATAAGCCAGAGTTTTTATGCTGCCAGTTCGAATGAGGATCAGGTGCCCTAATCAAGGAACCCGGTGGAACACAGGGAAAAGGAAATTAACTGAAATGAGGAATCAACGGACCGGACCATGATAGCGCAGACTGTGGTCTTCCGGTTAGGAAGTCGAGGATCTAATCACAGAGGGAGGTAAAGAGACCCAGGCTCTGCAACTTCTCAATCAGGATTGTGGGAATGATGGTATTAAATGCTGAGCTATAATCGATGAACAGCATCCTGACATAGGTGTTTGTGTTGTCCAGGTGGTCTAAAGCCGTGTGAAGAGCCACGGAGATCGCGTCTGCCGTTGACCTACTGTGACGATAGGCAAATTGCAATGAGTCCAGGTCCTTGCTGAGGCAGGACCTGGTCCCATTGGACCCATAGTCAGTGAGTTGGACTTCACAGCCGTTATATGGCAAAGAATTCCACAGACTCACTACCCTCTGCTGAAGGAATTCCTCCTCAACCCTGTTCTAAATGGACATCCCTCTATTCCAGGACTCCACAGACCCTTCCATTAATGGTAAGCATCCATGGCATAAAGAAAGTTTGGGAACCCCTGCTGTACTCTGAGGTTGTACCCTCTGATCCTAGACTCATGATAGGAAACATCCTCTCCACATCCACTCTATCTAGGCCTTTTATTATTCAATAGGTTTCAATGAGAATCCACCCCCACCCCCCCCCCACGACATTCTCCAAAACTCCAGCAAGTACAGGCCCAGAGCAATCAAACACTTCTGATATGTTAACCCTTTCATTTCCAGAACAATTTTCATAGACCTCCTCTGGACCCTGTCCAATGCAAGGGCATTGTTTCTTAAATAAGGGACCCAAAACTGCTCTCAATACCCCAAGGAAAGTCTGACCAATGCCTTATAAAGGCTCAGTATTAGATCCTTGCTTTTATATTCTAGTCCTCTACAAAGGAATGCTAATACTGCAATTGCCTTCCTTACTGCTGACTCAATCTGCAATTTAACTTTTACGGAATCCTGCTAAAGGATTCCCAAATCCCTTTGCACCTCTGATTTTTGAATTTTCTCCTTACTTAGAAAATAGTTTACACCTTCATACTTTCTACCAAAGTGGAAGACCATACACTTACCTAAACTATATTCCATCCTTAAAATGCACATCACCTTCTTACGTACCCAATAACGGGTTTAAAGAACAGCAGAAATGGAACACACCTGGAGTCTGGTTTTGCTGTTAACAAAAGCTATTTTATTAGTAACTACATAATAAAGTAATATAAAACCAGGTAAATCAAACAGGTTAGCAGAACTTATGCATATACAGGTGTGTAAATATAAAACCCGAACTTCTTCAAGCTTAGGTGATAAGGGATACAGTCTTACGATGGAATGTAAGATAGTTCAGTTCAATGCTCAGGTTAATTAATTAGAGATATTTATAATCCAAAAGGTGACTGTTGTGAGAAGGCAATTACGTCCGTATTCCACAGATTTCACGACAGCAATACAAAATAACAATAGTAGTAGGTTTTATCTCCGAAGTTGTTCCACTCTCCACACAAAATATCACTGACAGTGATCTTCAACGAATATCCTTTCAACACAAGTGGTACCACACCCGAATTCAGCTACGGGACATCTCAAAGTGGTGGCCACAGGATACTCCAACAGAATCCACATATGGATTATCACCAACAGTAGCTTATCACAAAGGGGACCCTCCTCAAGGGAACCACCACCCAGGTAAGGGTTGACACACCGGTAGATTCCACAAGGTTACCCCAAACACACAACGTGATAGCCACTTATCCAGTTCCATGACATACGAAATAACGCCAACAGTGATTTGCAACAGGGGTGCCTTTCTTCAGTGAACTACCACACCCAGACAAAGGGTAAATACACACGTGGTATTCACAAAGGTTTTCCCCTCACCAGAGAACCCACTCCTGTGGATTAACTAACTGACAATCACGCTTCCGTAGTCGCATGGAAACAAACTCGCCCTCATGGGCTACTTAGAGAGAGAGTCCAAACAGTGATCTCTTTGTCACTGGGCTTCTTCTGTTTCAAACCTATCTCTCCTCTCTTCTCTTCCTGCAAACATTTTCTAGTGGCAGAAAACTTGTGAGAGTCATTTATCAATACCCAGGATCAATCTCAACTCACCCCTTTTGGGCTACTGAAAATTTAAACCAGCGACCGACTTACTGGTGTCTTCTGTTGACTGAATCCATCTTGACTCTAACTGTGTGTGTCTGCGTGTCCTTGTATATTCAAAACAAGCTGCAGAGAAACCATAACATCAATTGTCCATCAAATAACTCCACCCCTCTCTCTCTCTCGAGCAGCTCAAACAGTGTCCAGAAGTCAGTCTCATTCTCCCAATGTTTTAAAGTGAAAATATGAACCCTAGGGGTACATTACAACACATAAACACTTACGGTCCCAGAACACGTCTACACAGTCAAAAAAGGTCATTACCACCATTACTTTCTGAGGAGGCTGAAGAGAGCTGGACTTTGCACATCCATATTCACGTCATTCTACAGATATGCAGTAGAGAGCATCCTGACAAACTGCATCAGTGCTTGGTACAGAAGCTGTGCTGTGGTGGACAGGAAGGCTCTATAAAGGGCAGTTAAAACAGCCCAATGCATCACCAGCACCAGCCTACCCGCCATCAAGGACAGATATACAGAAAGGTGCTGGTAAGGGGCCAATAACATCATGAAGGATTCCAGGCACACTGCTCATGGACTGCTTGTCCTACTCACATCAGGGAAGGGGCTAGGCAGCATCCATGCCAGGACCGCCAGACTCAAGGACAGTTACTTTCCCCACGCAGTAAGGCTGATCAACAGCTCCACACACTAACTCCAGCACTACTTCATTATTTCCTGCCAGTCTAGTGTCACTTTATGGACATACAATCAATCTATAAATCTGAGCTATCTTATGTATCTATATTTATTGGTTGATCATTCTTTATATTTTAAGCTTTGCATCGGATATGAAGTAACATTTATTTTGTTCTCCTTTATACTGTACTTCTTTACAGGAAATCACAATAAACAGTCTTGAATCTGTTAGTTCTTTGCCTATTCTTCCAATCCCTCTGTCAGTCTGCAGACTCACTGCTTCCTCATCATTGCCTTTCCCCTCCACCTATCTTCATATCATCTGCAAACATGGCCACCAAGCCCTCAATTCCATCATCCAAATCATTGACATAGAGCATGAAAAGAAACGGTCCCAACACCAACGCCTGTGGAACACCACAAGTTCTGGCAGCCAACCAGAAAAGACACCTTTTTTCCCCACTCCTTGCTTCTTGCCAGTCAGCTAATCTTCAGTCCATGCTGGTGTCTTTCCTGCAATACCATGAGCTTTTATTTTGTTAAGTAGCCTCACGTACAGCACCTTGTCAAAGACCTTCTTAAAATCCAAATAAAGAATCCACTGACTCTCCTTTGTCTAGCCTGTCTGTTATTTCCTCAAAGATTTCCAACAGATTTGTCAGGCAAGATTTTCCCTTCAGAAAAACATACCGACTTTAGCCTATTTTATTATGTGTCACCAAGTACCCCAAAACCTCATCCTTAATAATGGACTCCAACATCTTCACAACCACTGAAATATAATGGACTCCAATATCTTCCCAACCACTGAAATCAGGCTAACTGGTCAATAATTTCATTTTCTTCTGCCTCCCTCCCTTCTTAAGGACGGGAGTTACATTTGTAAATTTCCAGTCCCCTGGAACCATTTAGAATCTTGAAAGATCATCACAAATGTTCAGCTACCTCTTTCAGAACCCTCAAGTGTGGCCATTTGGTCCCAGTGACCTATCTATCTTCAGTCCTTTCAGCTTCCCAAGCACCTCCTCCTTAGTAATAGCAACTACACTTACTTCAGCTCCCAACACTCTTGAAATTTTGGAAAACTGCTTATGTCTTCCACAGGGAAGACTGATGCAAAATACTTACTAGTTTGTTCACCATGTCTTTGTCCCCTATTACTACCTCTCCAGTGTCATTTTCCAGGGGTCCAATATCCACGTTGCCCTCTCTGAAAATACTAATGGTATCGTTTTCTATATTATTGGCTAGCTTGCCTTCATGTTTCATATTTTTTTTCTCCTTATGTCTTTTTTAATTGCCTTCTGTTGGTTTTAAACACTTCCCAATCCTCTAACTTCCCACTAATTTTTGCTCCATTATATTCCCCCACTTCTGCTTCAATTCTGCCTCTGACTTCTCCTGTCAGCCACGGTTGCCTCATCTTCCCTTTAGGATACTTCTTCATGTTTGGGATGTATCTATCCCACACCTTCTAAATTGCTCCAAAAAACACCAGCCGTTGCTATTCTGCTGTCATCACTGGTGTTCCCTTCCAATCAACTTTGGTTATCTCCTCACTCATATCTCTGTAATTCCCTTACTCCACTGTAATACTGACACATCTGACTTTAGCTTCTCCCTATTAAACTGCAGGGTGAATTCTATTATACAGTATCATGATCACAGACTCCTAAGGGTTCCTTACCTTCAGCTCCCTAATGAAATCTGGTTTATTATACAATATCTATTCTGAATTGACTTTCCCTTTTTTAGAGCAACCACAAGCTGCTCTAAAAAGCCATCTTGTATGCATTCTGCAAGTTCACTCTCTTGGGATACAGCACAGTGTAGAGTGCCCTCCTGCTTCAAAACATCTACCAATGTCCCTGTACCTAATAAGCTAGTGCTCATGCGCCAATCGTGCATGCAGCCTGGTACAGCCGTTCTGATCTATTCTTTTACTTTCTTCTTCTTACTATTTAATTTACGTTATTTATTGTATTTTTTTTCTCACGGTAACACGTCAAAGCTGCACCCTCTCTAACATGCTGGTAGAGAGAGTTTTATTTGGGTTTTCTTTAGCACTGGAAATGGTTACATCTCGACACGCAGGACATAAGCAAGGTCGCATTGTATATTCCAGAAACCAGCTAATGCCGGCTGGTTTATAGCAAGCAGAGCGGCGGACACCCCTGCTGAAATCCAGAGGAAAACACACAGAGGATGCAGAGAGGGATCACAAAGCCGAGGAAAGAGGACCGGGTTGAGACAACAGAGACTTTTGGAGAAGAGGAGTTCGGTGGGTAATACCGTTCCGGCTGACCGGAAGTGCATCGAGAGCGGTAAGCGTAAAGGAGTTGCGTGCTTACTGATCTGGTTAACAACGGATGGTGCAATCCGGGGTATATTACGATCGAGGAACATGTTTGCAGACTGGATATTGAACTTCTTACTGTTGGACTTCGGCCACATTCCACCGTGATACAACACTTGGCGGCACGGGAGGTCGTTCCTGCCTGTGGCCAGCGAACGTGCAGCTCCTCCCATGGAGGGTCAGACACTCTGAGCCAATAGACTGGTCCTGGACTTATTTTCCATCTGGCATAGTTTGCATTTTGTTGTTTGATTGTCGGGGTTTTTTGTATTGCTATATTTATGCTCTATTCTTGGTTGGTGCAGCTGTAACAAAACCAAATTTCCCTCGGGATTAATAAAGTATATCTATCTATCTAAGACCAAGGTAACATGTCTGAACAAGTGGCATCCTGTCACACTCACCTCAATAATAAGCAATGCTTTGAGAGGCTGGTCAAGGACTACATCTGCAGCATGCTGCCACCCACACTGAACCCCCTACAATTCGCCTATCAGCACCAATCGACAGATGATGCAATAACCACAGCTCCACACACAGTCCTTACACATCTGGAGAAGTAAGCACGCTTATGTGAGAATGCTGTTCTTGGACTGCAGTTCAGCATTCAATACCATTATTCCCTCCAGGCTCGACAAGAAGCTCAAGAGACCTAGGCCTTCACCCTGCCTTGTGCAGCTGGATCCTGGACTTCCTATCAGATTGCCGGCAGGTGGTAAGAGTGGGATCCCTCAACTCTGCCTCTCTGCCCCTCAGGGCTGTGTACTAAGCCCCCTCCTTTACTCTCTGAATACCCATGACTGTATCGTCACCCACAGCTCCAATCTGCTAATTAGACTTGCTGATGATAATAGATTGATTGGCCTAATCTCAAATAATAACAAGGAAGCCTACAGCAAAGAAGTCATCACCCTGACACAGTGGTGTCAAGAAAACAACCTCTCCCTCAATGTCACAAAAACAAAGGAGCTGGTTGTGGACTACAGGATGAATGGAGACAGGCTAACCCCTATTGACATCAATGGATCTGGGGTTGAGAGGGTGAACAGCTTAAAGTACCTTGGCATAAACATGACCGAGGATCTCATGTGGTCTGTACATACTGGCTGTGTGGTGAAAAAGGCACAAGAGTGCCTCTTTCACCTCAGACAGTTGAAGAAGTTTGGTATGGGCCCCCAAATCCTAAGAACATTCTACAGGAGCACAATTGAGAGCATCCTAACTGACTGCATCACTGCCTGATATGGGAACTGTACTTCCCTCAATCGTAGGACTATGCAGAGAGTGGTGTGGACAACCCAGCACATCTGTAGATGTGACTGTCCCACTATTACCACTTACCACATTTACAAAGACAGGTGTGTAAAAAGGGCCCGAAGGATCATTGGAGACCTGAGTCACCCCAACCACAAACTGCTTCAGCTGCTACCATCCAGGAAATGGTACCGCAGCAGAAAAAGCAGGATCAACAGGCTCCGGGATAGCTTCTTCCACCAGGTCATTCAGACTGATTATTTCACGCTGACACAACTGTATTTCTATGTAATATAGACTGTCCCATTGTACATACTACTTATTACAAATTACTATAAATTGCACACTTAGACTGAGATGTAACATAAAGATTTTTACTCCTCATATATGTGAAGGATATAAATAATAAAGTCAATTCAATTCAAACTGATTTTCCTAATCTACCTACATATTGAAATCCCCCATGATCATCGTAACATTGCCCTTTTTATATGCCTTTTCTATCTCCCATTTTAATTTTTGTCTTATATCCTGAGTACTGTTCGGATGGTTGTATATAACTCCCATCAGGGTCTTTATCCTCTTGCAGTTTCTTAACTCTACCCTCAAGAATTCTGTATCTTCCAATCCTATGTCACCTCTTTCTAAGGACTTGATTTCATTTTTTAACAGAGCCATCCCAGCCCCTCTGCCTATGTGGGCTGCCTTAATGACTATTGCTCAGTAGCACTCACATCAACAGCGATGAAATGCTTTGAGAGGTTGGTCATGCCTAGGCTTAACTCCTGCCTCAGCATGGACTTGGACCCATTGCAATATGCCTATTGCCATAATAGGTCAACGGCAGATGCAATCTCAATGGCTCTCAGCACAGCTTTAGACCACCTGGACAACACAACCACCTACGTCAGGATGCTGTTCATTGACTATAGCTCAGCATTCAATACCATCATTCCCACAATCCTGAATGAGAAGTTGCAGAATCTGGGTCTCTGTACCTCCTTCTGCAATTGGATTCTCGACTTCCTAACCGGAAGACCACAATCTGTGCGGATAGGTGACAACATATCCTCCTAGCTGACGATCGACACTGGTGCACCTCAAGGATGTGTGCTTAGCCCACTGCTCTACTCTCTACATACACTTGACTGTGTGGCTAAGCATAGCTCAAATACCATCTATAAATTTGCTGACAATAGGGCGTACAGGAGTGAGATATGCCAACTAGTGGAGTGGTGCCGCAGCAACAACCTGGCACTCAACGTCGAATGTCATGGAGCAGCAGCTCCAGTTCCCTAACGTAGTCTCTAAGGAGCTGTAGCTCAGCTCACCTCTTGCAGATGTGGTTATCAAGAAGACGGGAGGTCTCCCAGAGTTCCTACATCTCACACAATGAACATGCTACTAACCCAGAACCCATTCTTATTGCACTAGCTATGTACTAATATCAGAATCGGAATCAGGTTTTTAACATGAAATTTGTTAACTTAGCAGCAGCAGTTCTATGCAATACATAATCTATCAGAGAAAAAGAATAATAAATAATAATAATAATAATAATAAACAAGTAAATCAATTACAGAATACGTTTATTGAATAGATTTTTAAAAAGTGCAAAAACAGAAATACTGTATATTAAAAAAAAGTGAAGTAGTGTCCAAAGATTCAATGTCCATTTGGGAATTAAACGCAAGAGAGGAAGAAGCCGTTCCTGAATCTCTGAGTGTGTGCCTTCAGGCTTCTGTACATCCTACCTGATGGTAACAGTGAGAAAAGGGCATGCCCTGGGTGCTGGAGGTTCTTAATAATGATAGCTGACTTTCTGAGACACCGCTCCCTGAAGACGTCCTGGGTACTTTGTAGGCTAGTACCCAAGAGGGAGCTGACTAGATTTATAACTTTCTGCAGCTTCTTTCGATCCTGTGCAGTACCCCCTCTATACCAGGCAATGATGCAGCCTGTCAGAATGCTCTCCATGGTACAACTATAGAAGTTTTTGAGTGTATTTGTTGACATACCAAATCTCTTCAAACTCCTAATAAATTACAGCCGCTGTCTTGCCTTCTTTATAACCACATCAATATGTTGGGACCAGGTTAGATCTTCAGATGGCAGGGCCTCCAGCACTGAGTCTGACCCGGTGGTGCAGAAGGGTGGGATGGAGAAGAGGAGTGCTGTCGTCATTGGAGACTCTATAGTCAGGGGAGCAGACAGGAGATTTTGTGGACGTGAGAAGGACACCTGTATGGTTTGTTGCCTCCCAGGTGCCAGGGTCCGGAATGTCTCTGACCGGGTGCATGACTTCCTGGTATGAGAGGGAAAGCAACCAGAAGTCGTGATACATGTTGGTACCAACGACATAGGCAGGATGAGGGATGAGGTCCTGAAGTGTGAGTTTCAGGAACTAGGCAGAAGGCTGAAGAACAGGACCTCAAGGATGGCGTTCTCAGGATTGCTGCCAGTGCTACGTGACAGTGATGGTAAGAATTGGAGGAGATGGCAGTTGAATGCGTGGCTGAGGAGTTGGTGCAGGGAGAAGGGTTTTAGATTTTTGGATCATTGGGATCTCTTCTGGGGAAGGTGGGACCTGTACAGATTGGATGGGTTGCACCTGAACTCGAGGGGAAGCAATATCCTTGCAGGTAGGTTTGCTAGCATGGTTCGGGAGGGTTTAAACTAATTTGCAAGGGGGATGGGACCCAGAGCAATAGAGCAGTGAAAGAAGTGCATGGAGTAAAGCCAGATCTAACATATAGAGAGGCTTTGAGGAAAGAGAAGCAGAATAAACAGTGTAAAAATAGTAAGGTAGAAGGGCTGAAATGTGTGTACCTCAATGCAAGAAGCATCAGGAACAAAGGTGATGAACTGAGAGCTTGGATACATACATGGAATTATGATGTAGTGGCCATTACAGAGACTTGGCTGGCACCAGGGCAGGAATGGATTCTCAATATTCCTGGAGTTCAGTGCTTTAAAAGGGATAGAGAGGGTGGAAAAAGGGGAGGGGGGTGGCATTACTGGTCAGGGATAATATTACAGCTACAGAAAGGGTGGGTAATGTAGCAGGATCCTCTTTTGAGTCAGTATGGGTGGAAGTCAGGAACAAGAAGGGAGCAGTTACTCTGTTGGGCGTATTCTATAGGCCCCCTGGTAGCAGCAGAGATACAGAGGAGCAGATTGGGAGGCAGATTTTGGAAAGGTGCAAAAATAACAGGGTTGTTATCATGGGTGACTTTAACTTCCCTAATATTGATTGGCACCTGATTAGTTCCAAGGGTTTAGATGGGGCAGAGTTTGTTAAGTGTGTCCAGGACAGATTCCTGTCACAGTATGTGGACAGGCCGACTAGGGGGAATGCCATACTAGATCTAGTACTAGGTAATGAACCGGGTGAGGTCACAGATCTCTCAGTGGGTGAGCATCTGGGGGACAGTGACCACCGCTCCCTGGCCTTTAGCATTATCATGGAAAAGGATAGAATCAGAGAAGACAAGAAAATTTTTAATTGGGGAAAGGCAAATTATGAGGCTATAAGGCTAGAACTTGCGGGTGTGAATTGGGATGATGTTTTTGCAGGGAAATGTACTATGGACATGTGGTCGATGTTTAGAGATCTCTTGCAGGATGTTAGGGATAAATTTGTCCCGGTGAGGAAGATAAAGAATGGTAGGGTGAAGGAACCATGGGTGACAAGTGAGGTGGAAAATCTAGTCAGGTGGAAGAAGGCAGCATAAATGCGATTTAGGAAGCAAGGATCAGATCGGTCTATAGAGGAATATAGGGAAGCAAGAAAGGAGCTTAAGAAGGGGCTGAGAAGAGCAAGAAGGGGGCATGAGAAGACCTTGGCGAGTAGGGTAAAGGAAAACCCCAAGGCATTCTTCAATTATGTGAAGAAAAAAAGGATAACAGGAGTGAAGGTAGGACCAATTAGAGATAAAGGTGGAAAGATGTGCCTGGAGGCTGTGGAAGTGAGCGAGGTCCTCAATGAATACTTCTCTTCGTTATTCACCAATGAGAGGGAACTTGATGATGGTGAGGACAATATGAGTGAGGTTGATGTTCTGGAGCATGTTGATATTATGGGAGAGGAGGTGTTGGAGTTGTTAAAATACATTAGGACAGATAAGTCCCCGGGGCCTGATGGAATATTCCCCAGGCTGCTCCACGAGGCGAAGGAAGAGATTGCTGAGCCTCTGGCTAGGATCTTTATGTCCTTGTTGTCCACAGGAATGGTACCGGAGGATTGGAGGGAGGCAAATGTTGTCCCCTTGTTCAAAAAAGGTAGTAGGGATAGTCCGGGTAATTATAGACCAATAAGACTTACGTCTGTGTTGGGAAAGCTGTTGGAAAAGATTCTTAGAGATAGAATCTATGGGCATTTAGAGAATCAATGTCTGATCAGGGACAGTCAGCATGGCTTTGTGAAGGGTAGATCATGTCTAACAAGCCTGATAGAGTTCTTTGAGGAGGTGACCAGGCATATAGATGAGGGTAGTGCAGTGGATGTGATCTATATGGATTTTAGTAAGGTATTTGACAAGGTTCCACATGGTAGGCTTATTCAGAAAGTCAGAAGGCATGGGATCCAGGGAAGTTTGACCAGGTGGATTCAGAATTGGCTTGCCTGCAGAAGGCAGAGGGTCATGGTGGAGGGAGTACATTCAGATTGGAGGATTGTGACTAGTGGTGTCCCACAAGGATCTGTTCTGGGACCTCTACTTTTCGTGATTTTTATTAACGACCTGGATGTGGGGGTAGAAGGGTGGGTTGGCAAGTTTGCAGATGACACAAAGGTTGGTGGTATTGTAGATAGTGTAGAGGATTGTGAAAGATTGCAGAGAGACATTGATAGGATGCAGAAGTGGGTTGAGAAGTGGCAGATGGAGTTCAACCCGGAGAAGTGTGAGGTGGTACACTTTGGAAGGACAAACTCCAAGGCAGAGTACAAAGTAAATGGCAGGATACTTGGTAGTGTGGAGGAGCACAGGGATCTGGGGGTACATGTGCACAGATCCCTGAAAGTTGCCTCATAGGTGGATAGGGTAGTTAAGAAAGCTTATGGGGTGTTAGCTTTCATAAGTCGAGGGATAGAGCTTAAGAGTCGCAATGTAATGATGCAGCTCTATAAAACCCTGGTTAGGCCACACTTGGAGTACTGTGTCCAGTTCTGGGTGCCTCACCATAGGTAGGATGTGGAAGCATTGGAAAGGGTACGGAGGAGATTTACCAGGATGCTGCCTGGTTTAGAGAGTATGCATTATGATCAGAGATTAAGGGAGCTGGGGCTTTACTCTTTGGAGAGAAGGAGGATGAGAGGAGACATGATAGAGGTGTACAAGATAATAAGAGGAATAGATAGAGTGGATAGCCAGCGCCTCTTCCCCAGGGCACCACTGCTCAATACAAGAGGACATGGCTTTAAGGTAAGGGGTGGGAAGTTCAAGGGGGATATTGGAGGAAGGTTTTTTACTCAGAGAGTGGTTGGTGCGTGGAATGCACTGCCTGAGTCAGTGGTGGAGGCAGATACACTAGTGAAGTTTAAGAGACTACTAGACAGGTATATGGAGGAATTTAAGGTGGGGGCTTATATGCAAGGCAGGGTTTGAGGGTCAGCACAACATTGTGGGCCGAAGGACCTGTACTGTGCTGTACTATTCTATGTCCTATGTTCAGAGACCTTGACACCCAGGAATTTAAAACTGTTCACTCTCTCTATTTCTGATCCCTCGATGAGGATTAGATTGTGAGAACACTCAGTCCTCTTTTATTGTCATTTAGAAATGCATACATGCATTAAGAAATGATACCATATTCCTCCGGCGTGATATCACAGAAAACAAGACAGAACAAAGACTAACACTGACAAAACCACATAATTATACCATATAGTTACAGCCATGCAAAGCAATACCATAATTTGATGAAGAACAGTCCATAGGCACAGTAAAGAAAATAGTCTCAAAGTCCCCGAGTTGATCGACTCCCGAGTCCCCGATAGCGGCGGGAAAAGGGAGAAACGTCGACTGTACCTCTTCCTAGAGATGCTGCCTGGCCTGCTGCGTTCACCAGCCACTTTGATGTATGTGGCATATAGCAAGATTTAGTGGGAAGTTAGAGGATTGGGAAGCTTTTAAAAACCAACAGAAGGAAGCAGAGTCTTATCCCGAAACGTTGACTGTTTACTCTTTTCCATAGACGCTGCTTGACCTGCTGTTCCACCAGCATTTTATGTGTAATGCTCTTGTCTCACTGCTGCCATCAGAAAGGAGGTACAGGAGCCTCAGCACCCACACCACCAAGTTCAGGAACAGTTATTATCCCTCAACCATCAGATTCTTAGAAAATAGGTGCAGGAGTAGGCCATTCGGCCCTTTGAGCCTGCACCGCCATTCACTATGATCATGGCTGATCATCCAACTCAGAACCCTGTACCAGCCTTCCCTCCATACCCCCTGATCCCTTTAGCCACAAGGGCCATATCTAACTCCCTCTTAAATATAGCCAATGAACTGGCCACAACTGTTTCCTGTGGCAGAGAATTCCACAGATTCACCACTTTCTGTGTGAAGAAGTTTTTCCTCATCTCGGTCCTAAAAGGCTTCCCCTTTATCCTCAAACTGTGACCCCTCATTCTGGACTTCCCCAACATCGGGAACAATCTTCCTGCATCTAGCCTGTCCAATCCCTTTAGGATTTTATACGTTTCAATCAGATCCCCCCTCAATCTTCTAAATTCTAACGAGTATAAGCCTAGTTTATCCAGTCTTTCATCATATGAAAGTCCTGCCATCCCAGGAATCAATCTGGTGAACCTTCTTTGTACTCCTTCTATGGCAAGGATGTCTTTCCTCAGATTAGGGGACCAAAACTGCACACAATACTCCAGGTGTGGTCTCACCAAGGCCTTGTACAACTGCAGTAGTACCTCCCTGCTCCTGTACTCGAATCCTCTTGCTATAAATGCCAGCATACCATTCGCCTTTTTCACCACCTGCTGTACCCGCATGCCCACTTTCAATGACTGGTGTATAATGACACCCAGGTCTCGTTGCACCTCCCCTTTTCCTAATCGGCCACCATTCAGATAATAATATGTTTTCCTGTTTTTGCCACCAAAGTGGATAACTTCACATTTATCCACATTAAATTGCATCTGCCATGAATTTTCCCACTCACCTAACCTATCCAAGTCACCCTGCATCCTCTTAGCACCCTCCTCACAGCTAACACTGCTGCCCAGCTTCGTGTCATCTGCAAACTTGGAGATGCTGCATTTAATTCCCTCATCCAAGTCATTAATATATATTGTAAACAACTGGGGTCCCAGCACTGAGCCTTGCGGTACCCCACTAGTCACTGCCTGCCATTCTGAAAAGGTCCAGTTTATTCCCACTCTTTGCTTCCTGTCTGCCAACCAATTCTCTATCCACACCAATACCTTACCCCCAATACCGTGTGCTTTACGTTTGCACGCTAATCTCCTGTGTGGGACCTTGTCAAAAGCCTTTTGAAAATCCAAATATACCACATCCACTGGTTCTCCCCTATCCACTCTACTAGTTGCATCCTCAAAAAATTCTATGAGATTCGTCAGACATGATTTTCCTTTCACAAATCCATGCTGACTTTGTCCGATCATTTCACCGCTTTCCAAATGTGCTGTTATCACATCTTTGATAACTGACTCTAGCAGTTTCCCCACCACCGATGTTAGGCTAACCGGTCTATAATTCCCTGGTTTCTCTCTCCCTCCTTTTTTAAAAAGTGGGGTTACATTAGCCTCCAAACCTCAGGAACTAGTCCAGAATCTAAAGAGTTTTGAAAAATTATCACTAATGCATCCACTATTTCTTGGGCTACTTCCTTAAGCACTCTGGGATGCAGATCATCTGGCCCTGGGGATTAACCGCCTTTAATCCCTTCAATTTACCTAACACCACTTCCCTACTAACATGTATTTCCCTCAGTTCCTCCATCTCACTGGACCCTCTGTCCCCTACTATTTCCGGAAGATTATTTATGTCCTCCTTAGTGAAGACAGAACCAAAGTAATTATTCAATTGGTCTGCCATGTCCTTGCTCCCCATAATCAATTCACCTGTTCCTGTCTGCAGGGGACCTACATTTGTCTTAACCAATCTTTTTCTTTTCACATATCTATAAAAGCTTTTACAGTCAGTTTTTATGTTCCCTGCCAGTTTTCTCTCATAATCTTTTTTCCCCTTCCTAATTAAGCCCTTTGTCCTCCTCTGCTGAACTCTGAATTTCTCCCAGTCCTCAGGTGAGCCACTTTTTCTGGCTAATTTGTATGCTTCTTCTTTGGAATTGATACTATCCCTAATTTCCCTTGTCAGCCACGGGTGCACTACCTTCCTTGATTTATTCTTTTGCCAAACTGGGATGAACAATTGTTGTAGTTCATCCATGTGATCTTTAAATGCTTGCCATTGCATATCCACCGTCAATCCTTTAAGTGTCATTTGCCAGTCTATCTTAGCTAATTCACGTCTCATACCTTCAAAGTTACCCTTCTTTAAGTTCAGAACCTTTGTTTCTGAATTAACTATGTCACTCTCCATCTTAATGAAGAATTCCACCATATTATGGTCACTCTTACCCAAGGGGCCTCTCACGACAAGATTGCTAATTAACCCTTCCTCATTGCTCAATACCCAGTCTAGAATAGTCTGCTCTCTAGTTGGTTCCTCGACATGTTGGTTCAAAAAACCTCTTCTTGAACTAGATTAGATTAGATCATGAGGACACAGTCCTCTTTTATTGTCATTTAGTAATGCATGCATTAAGAAATGATACAATGTTCCTCCAGAATGATATCACAGAAACACAAGACAAACCGACTGAAAAACTGACAAAAACCACATAATTATAACATATAGTTACAACAGTGCAAAGCAATACCGTAATTTGATGAAGAACAGACCACGGACACGGTAAAAAAAAGTCTCAAAGTCTCTCAAAAGTCCCATCATCTCACGCAGACGGTAGAAGGAAGAAAAAGAACTCTTCCTGCCATGAGCTTACAGCGCCGCAAACTTGCCGATGCAACATCCTGGAAGCACCCGACCACAGCCAACTCGAGTCCATCCAAAAACTTCGAGCCTCCGACCAGCCCTCCGACACCGAGCACCATCTCTGCCGAGCGCTTCGACCCCAGCCCCGGCAACAGGCAATAGGCAAAGCCGAGGATTTGGGGCCTTCCCCTCCGGAGATTCTCGATTGCAGCGAAGCCGGCATTTCAGAAGTTTCTCCAGGTGTTCCTCCGTGCTTCTCACGTCTGTCTCCATCAAATCAGGATTGTGCACGGCCCCTAGTTAACACATACGATATCATTTTGGAGCAGCCGCGCGTGCTGCATCGCGCCGCCATCTTTTCCTGAGGGGATAACCTGAGACCCTTCTTCAGAATTTCCAATAAGATTATTTCTTCTTTAGCCCTTGGCCTTACCTATCACATTCCAGCTAGTCCCTTTCCCCTCACCCACACCTTTTTATTCTGGTATTTTCTTCCTTCCTTCTCAGTCCTAAAGAAGAATCTCGGCTCGTAACACCGACTGTTTACTCTCTGCCGTAGATGCTGCCTGGCCTGCTGAATTCCTCCAGCATTTTGCGTATGTTGCTTTGGATTTCCAGCATTTGCAGATTTTCTTGTGTTTGAGAAGAGAGCATTGACTGGATGGTGGGGGTCGCTGATGATGGAATTTGCTTTCTTGCGACAGCGCTCCTTGTAGATGTGCTCAGTAGTGATGAGGTCTTTACCCATGATAAACTGCTGTATACATTACTTTTTGTGGGCTTTTCCTTTCAAGGGCATTGGTGTCCCCATACCAGGCTGTGATGCAACCAGTCAATAAACTCCCCACGGCACATTTGAAGAAGTTTGTCAAAGTTTTAGATGACATGTCGAGTCTTCGCATACTTCTCAGAAAATAGAGGCACTGCATGCTTTCTTTGTAATGGCACTTTCATGTTGAATGCAGGACCAATCCTCTGAAATGATAACACCGAAGAATTCAAAGTTATTAACCTAAAGAGTGCTAAGCCTCTTGACAGTTGTTCAAGTTACATTCATTCCTAATTTATGTTTTGTAGATGGAAGAAAGCCCTTGAGGAATCAGGAAGCAATCACTCATATAAGCCCCTAACCCAGTTGTGTAATTACAATATTTATAGGCCTGGTCCAATTCAGTTTCCAGTTAATGGTGAATCCCAGGATGCTGATGTTAAGAGAACTTGCTGATACTAGTCCCAATGGATGTCAAAAGTAGGTCATTAGACTTACAACACTTGGGTGATAGAAACTTAAGTTCCCCATTCCAGTGCATATTTTGTGCCGTTGGTACTTCCAGTCTTTCTTCCAAGTGTTTTTTCAATATGGAAGCACATTGCTTTATCAGTGAAGAGAAAATGTCAGACAGTAAGCAGGACGGTGTTTTCTTCTTTCTGACTGACCTTAGGCCATGTGACTTCCTTTCACCCGTTTAATTATATATATACATGATCAATGAAATTGGTTCATCCATGCTCTAACATATTGGCTATAAAATTTCAATGGAATATATGTACATATACTTTTGTAGTCATTTAGCAGCATCATCACTCCCTATTCTATCATTGATAGCATATTATCAAGAGCAGGTCAAACATCTCAATTTGTTGGTGTTTTATTCTTTTATACCCATGTAGTTTTGCAATAAATTCATCAATCAACAGATATAGTCAACTTAATCTGTTTACAATATATATTAATGATTTAGATGAGGGAATTAAAAGTAACATTAGCAAATTTGCCGATGACACAAAGCTGGGTGGCAGTGTGAAATGTGAGGAGGATGTTATGAGAATGCAGGGTGACTTGGACAGGCTGGGTGAGTGGGCAGATGCATGGCAGATGCAGTTTAATATGGATAAATATGAGGTTATCCACTTTCGTGGTAAGAACAGGAAGGCAGATTATTATATAAATGGAGTCAAGTTAGGAAAAGGGGAAGTACAATGAGATCTAGGTGTTCTTGTACATCAGTCACTGAAAGCAAGCATGCAAGTACAGCAGGCTGTGAAGAAACGTAATGGCATGCTGGCCTTCATAACAAGGGGAATTGAGTACAAGAGCAAAGAGGTCCTTCTGCAGCTGTACAGGGCCCTGGTGAGACCACACCTGGAGTACTGTGTGCAGTTTTGGTCTCCAAATTTGAGGAAGGACATTCTTGCTACTGAGGGAGTGCAACGTAGGTTCACAAGGTTAATTCCCGGAATGGCAGGACTGTCATATGTCGAAAGATTGGAGCGACTGGACTTATATACCCTGGAATTTAGAAGGCTAAGAGGATCTTATTGAAACGTATAAGATTATTAAGGGATTGGACACGCTGGAGGCAGGAAGCATGTTCCTGCTGATGGGTGAGTCCAGAACCAGAGGCCACAGTTTAAGAATAAGGGGTAGGGCATTTAGAACGGAGTTGAGGGAAAACCAGAGAGTGGTGGATATATGGAATGCTCTGCCCCAGAAGGCAATGGAGGCCAAGTCTCTGGATGCTTTCAAGAAAGAGATGGATAGAGCTCTTAAAGTTAGCGGAATCAAAGGTTATGGTAATAAGGCAGGAACTGGATACTGATTGTGGATGATCAGCCATGATCACAGTGAATGGCGGTGCTGGCTTGAAGGGCCAAATGGCCTACTCCTGCACCTATTGTCTATTGTCTATAATCTCTTACATTTAGAATCATTATCCATTTCGTTTAAACTCTCATGCATTGTACCCAATCATACACATTCTCTCCTTACCTCCCTCTTTACATATTAAAATCAGTTTATTTCCAATTTTTCCAGTTCTAATGAAAGGTGCTGAAAATGAAACAGTAAGTTTCTCTTCCCACAGTGCATCAGGACCTTCTGAGTATTTCCAGCATCTTCTAAGAAGAGTTTAATATTTTTAAAACCACATGGAAAACGAAAAATGTTGGTTGTTACCATAATGTTGCTTTTACATTTCTGCCTTTCTGTCTCAAACTCAGTTCTCTTGGTATATTACATTAGTAATAACTAACTCTGCCCCAGAGCGTATCTACGGAAAATAGCGCCTATGGCAAGCACTGAAATAGCGCCCCTGTCCAAACATCTGATACCCATCTTTTAGATAACTTTACCATAATATCAGCTCAAAAATACAAGTCAGGCTCATTAATCTTTTAATTAACAAGTTATGGCACTACATGAAAATTATAACTGCACCTTCCTTGCTTTCACTGATGCAAATCGGTCTATGATGTGATCAAAGTCAGTTTTTTCAGTTTCTTCTCTTTCTACATTCAGCAGAGCAAGATCAGAGTCTGCCTTGACCCATGGAAGCTCTCAAACACAAAAGTATTAGTTTTAACTTGCTGAATGATCTCTCACAGCTGGCGATGGAAACTGCGATGGTTAGCATTATCTGAATAGCAATGCGAAGATTGGGGAAGACACTCTCATCTCCATACTGAACAATAAATTCAAGAAGCTCTTCAGGTCTTGATATTTTCATGTTGACCTGCCTTGATAGCAACATTCTGCAATCCAAAATTTCTTCATATAGCTGCTATCCATCAACATCAGAGCTGTACAAGTCGCCCAAATATTTGCACTTCTTTAGGTTGTTACTGTCAGCGCCGAAACACAGTCCCTCGACATCGAGAAGGAACCCAAACTTGGCGTCAGTGTCGTGCAAACAAGCGAACCTTTCGTTCATTTCTCTGTGAAGACGGTCGAGTATTTCCTTCATGACTCTTTCCATTTCCTCCTTAGCTGTTAACCCAGTGTCTCTCAAGTTCTCATCAGCCATTCGTTTCTTTCATCTCTGACGTCTTTCAACTTCAATATTCCATTCTTGACAGAGACCGACTCCTTCTTAGAGTGACTCACTTCTCTCTCATAATAAAAATGATCTTGGAGGGCTTTCAAATCCAGGGCAGCATCGTGGAAGTTCATGCTAGGATCCTGCAGCCTCTTTTGAATACGGTCAATGCGAATGAGTACTTTGTTCCTAGCAAAATCAGAAAATCGTAACTCAATATGCGGTTGTACAGCTGCTTTGCATCACTTCTTGTTTCACTGGTCTCATTTTCATTATCTATCATGTCCTGGAGAACTTGAAGTATCTGCTCAAGGTACTTCTTGACGGGCTTCACTGCTTCTGTCCTTGCACTCCACCTGGTTTCGGATTCTGACTTAACAACCACAGGCACGGCGTTATTGAGTTTTTCCCAGTGCTGTGTTGAATGAGAGAAAAATACATAGAGAGCTTCGATGGTTCCAAAAAACGTGACCATCATTGTATCCTGCTTGACTGCATGTCCACCCACCAAGTTGGGTGAGTGATTGTCGCAATTCACAAACACTGCCAGGTTGTTTTTCTCACTTATTATTTGATGAACACCACTTCTGTGTCCAGCCATCATGGCAGCATTGTCATAGCACTGTGACAACAATCTTGTAGCTCCATTTCATCCTTCTCCAGCTGTTTCAAGATGTCTTCAACCAAGCTCTCAGCATCCTTCCAGCTTATCTGGATAAAACCAAGGAAGGACTCTCTAACACAGACTGTTTTCCTCTCAAAATCAACTTCCACATCTCACTACTTCTGACATCTGCTC
The DNA here is from genome assembly GCF_030028105.1 of Mobula birostris. Lineage (NCBI taxonomy): Eukaryota > Metazoa > Chordata > Chondrichthyes > Myliobatiformes > Myliobatidae > Mobula > Mobula birostris. Next base: position 139,439,376 of record NC_092371.1, on the reverse strand, counting down.
ACGGTGTGCCTGATCAGGAGTCGAGTCGAACATGAGACCATAGTACTTGGCTTTATGAATGCTTCTCAGTAAACTCTGGCGAACAGTGGATGCCATCATGTGGATGAATTCGTCCTGGACATCCGGTGAAAGATACGACATAGGGTCAGGATGACTTTCCAAATGAGTGAGGTGTTCTTTTATGACAGGGTCAAAGATGGTCAGTAGTTTCAGTAAGCCAAGGAAACTTCCCACATTGGAGTCATCACCTAGCTGAAGTGACTCCCTGTGTCCTCGCGAAGCCAGGTTCTGAGTCGCAAGGAATTTTATGCAGTGAAGGATTCTCATCAAGATATCACACCACTTCTGCTTTTCCTTCTCAATCTGTGACTAAAATACCGCGTCAATAACTCCTCTGTTTCCAGCTAAATTTCTTTCCATTTTTTTCACTGTGTGAAGCATTCCTGATGATTCTTGGCATTTTCATGAACACTCATCCTTTCAGGTGCTTTCTACTGGTTGAATCCACTTTCCTGCTCCAATGAGGATTGATGGTCTGACCGGGAATAGAGAAGACAACAGATACAAAATGCAGCCTTTTTAGAAGGGGAATAGACCAGCCATGAGTGAGTCACTTCCCCACCACCACCATTTCCCAATTTCCTCTTGAACCAAGTTTTGTTCATTGAGTGGTTATTTGTTGGTAGGAAAGGCCCCTCACTGTTCTGGAAATACTTTGAACCCAGCTTTATTATTTCTGTTCTCAACGTATCAGGCAGAAATGCTTTTCCAGTATCCTTGTTGAACTTTAGAAGTCCAATGTCATGCTGTTCAATCACTTCTGGTATGATAGTTTGAGGCTGTTTGACACCATCCAGTTCACTAGGTTCAGTGTCGTCAGGTTCAACTCGTCAGGTAAAATCTCGTCAATAAACTCAACATCACCACCACCAACATAGTCTTCCCCTCCTGTCATGACAATGTTCTCTGTGGCAGCCTCACTCTTAATCTCGTCATACTCGGATTTATCTGGCTTGACTTCCTCCTCGGCTTGTGACGCATTTGTACTTGATCCACCTTCGAATTCTAACAAACTTGTAGCAGGTGCAGGCAACTCCATGGAATGTGTCGAACTACTTGTTCCGGCCTTTTCAAGGAAGGGCATGAAGCTGTGTACATACATCTATTGATGCTTCTGGACACATCTTCAGTGATGTTCCTGGAATTATCGGGTGTTTCAACTCTTTCAACATTATACAACCTCCTCCAGGTGATCCAGCCGGGGCTGATCAGACCCCAGCTTGTGTCCAGATGGCTAGCTACTTATGACTCCATGGCTCCCCTCTTTTGAGCCACAACCATCTTGAGGCCCTGTCTGCCACATCGGTGGTACTACGGATGGCTCTCCTCTTCCCCGCTCCCTCGATGCCCAAAATGCTGAATGCTCTAACTAAAGAACGGGCTACGAATCCCCTACAACCAACCTCCACTGGGAGACACCTCGCTCTCCATCCAGCCTAGAACTTGCTCGACTTCTTGGCTTCCTCCACCTCCAACTTTCGTCTCTTCAGTCCTTCAGCTCCACTTTCCTTCTTCTTCATGAAGAAACGTTTCATGGTCTTCTTACACAATGCTCTGAAATAAGGCCGTCTTAGTGCTTCTCACCCATGATAATCAAAGACAGATCATACATCTGAAGAAAGTTCTTCTTTCACTATCCGAGGATGGCTTGTCTGACTTTAATAGAAACTGCTCAGTGGCGCCGAGTGCACTTTCCATACCTGCCATACCTTAGATACGCCACTGCTCTGCTCAATACTATTTTCTATATGGTAGTTGGCTAACCCAGTGCATATTTTCAGCAGTGTCTAGTTTTATTTTAGTTTTCCAGATCTTTTTTTCTCACTTGTTACTTTTTTTACTCGATTTCCATTCACTCTTACATTCATCTCTAACAACTGAAAAAGGCCACTATTTGCACAATGTATTAAGGAGTGTTGAATGGAAATGCCAAATTTTGACAGACTGAGTGTGAGTAAATATCCTTACATTCAAGTCATCTTGGGGGTCACAAATGACTGAAGAAGAGGACATGACATGACCAGTGGCTGACTAAGAAAGAAATTATCTTTCCCTATCCATACCTTCTCAGAATGTAGACTCCTGTGATACCTTAAGCAGCTAGTTGACCAGGGCTATTCTGCAGAACCTCCTATGGTCAGCAGGGAGAAGCACTCAGAAAAATTCAGGTGCTAGAGGCCTCAGCATGAATTTGGCTAGAAATATTACATTTAGAACTAAAATTAAACTGATTCAGAAACAAGAAGTTATCTTTCACTAAAAAAAATCCACCACTCAACATCCCTCCCCCCCCACCCCCAACACCTTCCTCACCTGGGCCTCAAATTTTGGCAGCAAAATCGTTTGAAAGTTGTAACTTTCATTATTACATAAAACCTATTTATGGGTCAAAAATCCAAATGTCCCAGAGGTTATATGTGCAGTGGATATATTAAATAAAATAAAGTCAATAAAAGTCCTTTTGAGGATGACATGTGGTCAGGTTTTTTTGTTTACAGAAACATTTGGTCCTATGGAAAGTACATTTTCAAAGTAGCACAGAACTAGTCAAATTATTTTTAATTCCATGGTTTAGTTTTCTGGTCTGTAGGTGAGAGGAAGTGAGAGCAAATGAAAAAAATACATGTAATAAAGAATGAAATTAGAATAGACATTTTAAAAGTTTCATTTTAACAGTTAAGTTGTAAATTCAAATCATTTTAAAAGAGAAAATGTGACATGCCCTTAAGAGGTAGCACAAAGAGTTTAACCATCCAGAGCTAAGTTCTTGAATCAGATTAAGAGCCATGTATCAGGAAGCTGTTTCTCAAGTAGGTTGTCATAGATTTCTTTAGTCTCTACATATAGATTTTTTTAATAGATTTAGCTTAATTGAGCATGTGATGGTATGTTGCATACAACAAGATGTAGGCAACTTTTAGTCATAGGCTGATATATTACATGTAACGTCTGCACTATATAAGTGTTGGGTTATATTTATCATCAGCACCAGAATTTTCAAGTCTCCCATCATCAACATCGAGGACATATCACCACTGACTGTAAACTTACATGAACATGCCCCAGAGCGGATCAGAAATTGGGTATACTCTTTTCTAATCTGGATTAGCTGCAGCTCCAACAACATCCAAGAAATCCACACTACCCAGAACAGAGCACTCAGCTGGATCAGCGTCCTATCCATCACACTTGTACTTCCTCCACCAAATGTATATAAGAACTGCAGGGTGTACCATCTACAAGATGTACTTAAGCAACTTGCAAGGGCTTTTTCAACAGCATTTTCTAAATTAACAATGTCTACCATCTATAAGATGCTAGATGTATGGGAATACCACTAAATTGTCCTTCAATTTACAGATTATTTTTCACTCACTCACATTGCCAGTTTCCTATGAATAAGTTATATATTAAAAACACTAAAAAAAAAGAGATAAAAGCATTGGTGGCATGAAAATACTGAAGAAATAGGAGCAAGGCCAGGCAATGTGCCATCTGTTAAGATCGCAGATAATTTGATCTTGGCCACAGTTCAACTTTCAACTCAGTTTCAATTAACCCTTGACTCTCCTATAAACCAAACATTTGTCTATCTTGGCCTTGAATATATTTAATGAATCAACTTCCACAGCACTATGCAAAACAAAATTGCAAGGATTCACAATGCCCTGAGAACAGAGATTTCTTTTCACCTCCATCTTAACCGGGCAACTACTTATTTGAAAGGTCTACTGCTTGGTTCTAGATTCCCACACAATGGGAAACATGCTGTCAGCATCTACTTGGTAAGCTCTCTCAAAACTTTAAAAGTTTGTCCCAGCCTGATCAATCTTTCCTCGTAAACTAATCCCTTCCTCCCAATATTTAATCTTTCTATGGACTACTCCCAAAACTCCTCTCCTTAATTAAATTAAATTGGTTGAGGAAAGACTTCCCTACTTTTATATTCCATTCCCTTACAATAAAAGTCAATATTCCACTTCACTTTGTGGAATGAAATGAAACTGAGAAGTCAGACTAATCACCAATAAATCCAATGAGAATTCCAGGCTATACAGGCTGTCCCTAAAAGGGGTTTTTACAGATGTTCATATCAATTTCTCAGAAGTCAGAAAATACACAAAAATCACTTGATATATTTAATCATACCTCTACAGTACTGTAATAAATGGCATAAGAAACACCGAAGACAAATAAGAAAGAATAATTATTAAAATGGAGAGAGAGAGGAAACTAGTTCTGCTGTTCATAGGAATGCATGTTGGAATTTTGAATTTAATAAAATTATGGGAGCTCACACCTATGTAAGGGTGTCCATTAGTTGGTTGTCCTTAACCGATGAGGACCTATACTGAGAATGTGGTACAGCCTGTCACAAAAGGTTGTTCAAACAACCAGCATAAATTTAATTAGTAGATAGCTAGTTAAATGGATGATGGAAAAAGGATTATAATGAAAAGTTTATATTATTGGAATATAAAGTCCAGCTTGATTTTACATTAAGGTTATCCCACATATTGACATACAGTATTTTTAACTGTTCTTCGGCAATGTCAAAATGACATTACTTTCTGATTTCCATGACCTATTATGAGAATGTTTCCAAGCCCACCATTCACATTGAGATAACACAAATTTAGCTTTTATATTTATACAGATTGCAAACCACCTAAGAAATACAGTTGTGTTGGCACCAAATACAGATGATGATCTCTTGCTTTACAATATTTAATCTATTTTTTAAATTTCTTTTGAAAGAAATTCAGACACACAGCTAGGGACACACATCATCACGCATTTTCACAGGATGTGACAAAACCAAACAGTGAACTTTAGCAACAACAAATCCTCCCACATAGGAAAAAGTTATGTGTACATAGCATTTCAGCAAGGTGCTGCAATGTTTACATCAAAGTAAGGACAAGATGTTTTATTATTTTTTTTATTATTGCAGCACACTCCTACACAAAGCTGCAAGAGGCTTGAACTCACCTGGCTTATCTTGGGATCTTTTAGTCATTTTGAGGGATTATACTGGTGTAAGTGCCTTAAACTTAGTATTTTGGACAACTGGGCAAGAACCATGAGTTTAAAACTCTCGTAATAACTGGAGAATCTTTAAAAATTAAATAAATCATAATTCTAAATTTTAAAAAGATAGATTCTGTAATAACCATGAACATTTATCTAGTTGAGTAATGTCTTTCAGGGAAGTAATGTATCATCCTTATCTGGTCTGGCTTGCACATGACTCATTCCCACAATGGAGATTTTTAGCTATCTGTTTAGTTCGAGAACAATTAGGGACAATCAATGCTGTCCCTGCTAGCAATGTCTATATCCCAAAAGGAAATTATAAAAAGATTTTTAAGTTGTAATGTAGCATGATGATTCATATTTGTCAAGGACAAGTGACATTGATGGTTACATCTCTCAGTTCTAATTCTTTCCTCAGTAGACTGATCAGAGGGCAGCATTAACAGCTGTGAGAATTCTAGTACCCAGAATGATCTAGTAACAATACTAATTCCACACTTTTAGCATTGAAATAAGTACATTTTAGATATTAGATTGAGTTTCTGCTGAGTTACCAACTATTTGTAGACAATTTTGTAAATCTATCCCATCACTTATCTTTGCTTGCAAAAATACTAAATCACAATGAGTTTTTAAAAGGTGCTATTGTCTTCTGCTTTAACACTACTGTGATAGTATCTGGTCAGTCTGGTGGAGATATTTAAAAACTGTTGAGATAATTAGAATCAGAATCAGGTTTAATATCATCGGCATATGTCGTGAGACTTGTTGACTTTGCAGCAACAGTACAATGCAATACACAATAACAGAGAATTACCGTAAATTAATTTTATATATATAATAGTTAAATAAGTGCAGTGCAAAAAATAGAAATTTTTAAAAAGTAGTGAGGTCGTGTTCATGGGTTCAATGTCCATTCAGAAGTTGGATGGCAGAGGGGAAGAAGCTGTTCCTGAACCATTGAGTATGTGCCTTCATGCTTCTGTACCTCCTTCCTGATGGTAGCAATGAGAACAAAGCATGTCCTAGGTGATCGGAGTCCTTAATGATGGCACCACCTTTTGAGGCATCAATCCTTTAAGGTAAACAACAGGAATTCTGCAGGTGCTGGAAATTCAAGCAACACACATCAAAGTTGCTGGTGAAAGCAGAATCCTTTAAGGTATCCTGGATACTATGGAGACTGGTGCTCATGATGGAGCTGACTAAGTTTACAATTCTCTGCAGCTTGCTTCGATCCTGTGCAGTAGCCCTCCCCCCCCCCACCTCCCCCCATGCAGCCAGTTAGAAAGCTCTCCACGGTATATCTGCAGGCATTTTCAAGTATTTTTTGTGACATACCAAATCTTTTCAAACTCCTAATGAAATATAGCCACTGTCATGCCTTCTCTGTAGCAGCATCAATATGTTGATGCTCAAAGATACCCAGGAATTTGAAATTGCTTACTCTCTCCACTTCTGATCCCTCTATGAGGACTGATATGTGTTCCCTCGTCCTACCCTTCTGAAGTCCATAATCAGTTCCTTGGTCTTACTGACATTGAATGCAAGGTTATTGCTGTGACACCACTCAACTAGCTGGTATATCTCACTCTTTTACGCCCTCTCGTTACCATCTGAAGTTTTGCCAACAATGTTCGTATCATCAGCAAGTTTATAGATGCCCCTTGAGCTGTGCCTAGCCACACAATCATAGGTATAGAGAGAGTAGAACAGTGGGCTAAGCACACATCCGAGGTGCACCAGTGTTGATTGTCAGGGAGATGGAGATGTTATCTTCGATCTGCAGAGATTGTGGTCTTCCAATTAGGAAAATGAGAATTCAGTTGCAGAGCAAGGTACAGAGGCCCAGAACTGTAGAATGATTGAGTTAAATGCTGAGCTGTAGTCAATAAGCAGCATCCTAACATAGGTATTTGCATTGTCCAGGTGATCCAAGGCTTCGTGAAGAGCCAATGACATCGCGTCTCCTGTAGACCTGTTGTGGCAAAAGGCAAATTGCGGTGGGTCCAGGTTCTTGTTGAAACAGAAGTTAATTCTAGCCATTACCAACCTCTCAAAGCAGTTCATCACCATAGATGTAAGTGCTATTGGATGATATTCATTAAGGCAGGTTACCCTGCTCTTCTCAGGTACTGGTATAATTGTTGCCCTTTTGAAGCAGGTGGGAACTCCTGACTGTAGCAATGAAATATTGAAAATGTCTATGTACACCCCTGCCAGTGGTTGGCACAGGTTTTCAGAGACTTACCAGGTACTGCATTGGGGCCTGTTGCCTTGTGAGGGTTCACCCTCTTGAAGGATAGTCTGACATCAGCCTCTGAGACAGTGATCACAGGGTCATAGAGTGCAGCAGGGATCCTCATACCTCTAGTTTTATTCTCCCTTTCAAAGCAAGCATAAAAGATATTGAGCTCGTCTGGGAGTGAAGCATCACTGCCATTCATGATGCTAGGTTTTGCTTTATAGGAAGTAATGGCTTGCAAATCCTACCAGAGTTGAAGTGCATTCGATTTTGCCTTCAACCTCATTCAGGATTGATCCTCAGCTCTTGAAATGGCCCTCCACAAGTTGTATCTGGTTTTCTCATACAGGCCTGGGTCACCGGACTTGAATGCCAAAGATCTTTCAAAAGTAACTTTCTGAAATATTTTACATTTCAACTTTCTATAAAAGTTTAAAAATGTAATTTAAATACTAATAATAATTACAAATATTAAAGTTATTTGATTACCTACATATATTTGAGTGTGGCAACTCATGAATAGGAGGGGTCACTGTTACACATCAGCTCTCCCTGTTGTGAACACACAATATATGCTCCATAGGCCCCTCTCCTCAGCTCTGCCCAATGGTGAGCCCATTCAAGTATACATACCAATGTCTGACCAGAGTTTAAAGATAAACTGCTAGAGGAACTCAGCTAATCAAGCAGCATCTGTGGGGGCGGGAAGAGATAGTGAACATTTCAGTCCTGCTGCTTAACCCGCTCAGTTCTTCCAGCAGTTGTTTTTTTTTTGCTCCAGATTTCAACAACTTCAGTCTCTTGTGACTCTGACTCTGAGCACATCTGGGTCTTCTACACTTGGCTGAGATGAAGTCTAACACTAGCTAAGTCACTTATGGCCAAAATACATTCCCCCAACCTCTAGTACCAATCTACATCCTGAACCTCCTAATTACCAGAACAAGGAATGCCGATCTCAGCTTCATGCCTAATAATCTGGCCAGTTGTCCAACTAAGTGACAGCAAAGAGAACAAAGGAGCAACCATTAGCTCTATTTTTCAGCTATGTCATGTTTTTCTACTACCTTAGTTCTATCCTATTTTCCCTCCACCCTACCCAACCCAGCTTTGTAAATATTAGAGCCATAATGGTTCGGCGCAGCACAAAAGAGACATTTCAGATTACTGAAATAGGAATGCAGCTGATTTTCATCAAGCATGTCTATGCTAAAGCTTTTTGTATAAAAATCATTAGAGTCACATCGTTTCAAATTGCATAAAAATTAAATTCAGTTGTACGAGGAATTTGATACATGTAAAATTCAAACAAGCTGATTATTAGAAAAAAAATACTCGTATTACGACGTATAATCTACAGAAATTTAGGTCTGTTCACAGAAGTCAAGGCCCGTTGGCCCGAGCCCTGGGCTCATGAATCTCCTCTGTGTAGTCCTCTGTGGTAGTCAAAGGCCCCAAGGTCTGCATGTGCAAGTCTGAATCTGAGGTTAGAGCACCGTAGAAGATGACTGTCTTGTACTTGGAGGACTGTGTAGGTGCATGGTGGGAGGGAGGAACAGAGGCTTGTTTTGTTGCTAGTTGTGTTCTGTATTGATCTGCCGAGCATTGCAGGCACGTTATGATGGCGCCAGAATGTGTGGTGATACTTGTAGATTGGCCCCAGCACAGCCTCAGGTGTGTTGGTTGTTAACACAAACAATGCATTTCACTCTATGTTTTGATGTACACATGATAAATAAATTTGACTGTGGAACCTTGAATTTTTAACCAGTCTCTTTTAGGATAATAGCTTCAATTCTAATAAGAACTACATTTTTGAAAGGGTGGCTTCAAAGCCACCCTTTATGCTCCCGTTGTGACTTTGTCAATACCAGTGTAAGCTCACAAATGTTACTTAAGTAAGCTTTTCTTACATGTGCAAGAGTGCAATCATTTGTCAGGGTTGTATTTATTCTGGAGCATTTTGGTTCTTAAAGCGCTACTGTTCACAATCTGGATGGCAAAGATATGTATCAGATTAACTGTGCAAAACATGTGAATTGGACTGTCCTCTTTAATAAATCAATTTGGATTTTCATTTGGAAGATTATTAGCACAGGCAAATCAGCTGAGGTACTTAACAAATCGCCTCCTTTTCTCTCAATATGTAGGAATATTTCATAATGTGGCTCACTGGGCTAATGCTAGACATTTTCATCCTATAATAAACCCAATTTGCCAAAAAGATAGTGGCAATTTAAATAAAATCCATCTCAAGTCTTTGGGCACAGGAATTTCTTGAGCTTTGATTACTACTTCCCTTAATGTGACACTCAGCAGATGCATCAGGTCAGATAGCAGAAGGCATACACCATGTTGCCACCAAAGGGAAGTTTCAGGGAAGCAAACATTAATAGTACAGACACAGAACATTATTAAGGAAATTAACTGGTTTCAGTTTTTATTTTATTTAGTTCTGGGTGTTCTCTGGAGAAGGATCATTTTAAGGCAGCATGCAATGATGCAATTGTGGTGGTTGAAGCACAGATGTTTGCATTGAAGGGAAGGATATACATAACACTACTTTAACTTTTAGCAAAGAACAGGCTGAGTTCCAGAACTAGATAAAAGTTGAATAAACCAGTGATGAATGTAAAAGTTTTCTGGTACACATCATCTTTAAACTTCTTCTCTTATTCCTACTCTTTGCCCGAGGATATACATTCTGCTCCAGGGTTACTTCTGTCAGGGCAACAAAATGAGGAAAGACCAATGGCATATGAAAGGACTAAAAGATATATCTATTTAAATAATCTAGATATGCACAGCTGTGCCATCACTGAACATTTAGGAAATTTGCCACCTGGTGAAACTGCAACATTTTACCACTGCCTTTTACTGAGAAAAGAGCAAAGGGTTGGGAGTGTGAGTTGAGACAAAAGTTTTAACCTAGAGAATCCTGTAGATTTGGATTTGGTTATAGAAAAGAAGGGGATATATTTTGGAGGAGTCGCTACACGGTGTATAGCTGAATGTTGAATTTCTTCAACAGGTCAGAACAATGGTGTTACAGGAGGCTCCATTTGTCACATCAGATGTAAGAAGGCTTCTAAAAACCCCTGGAAGCAAACAATCTTCATAGGACGGGTGGTCATATTAACAGACTTCCCCAGTAGCATGAGATACTGCAGATGCTGGAAATCTGGAGCAATGCACTAAGGAACTAGAGGAACTCAATGGGTTAGGCAACATCTATGGACAGAAATGGACTGTCAACATTTTGGGTCAAAATGTTCATCAGGACTGGAAAGAGGGGAAATAGCAGTACAAAAGCTGGGGGAAAGGGATGAAGGAAGAGCTGTCAGGCAATAAATGGATCCATCTGAGGTGGGGGTGATGGACAGCTGAGGTACGGGGGAGAGAAGGAATGAGAACTGAAGCAGAGAGTTGATAGGTGCAAGTAAGAAAGGGCTGAAAAAGATGGAATCTTATGGAAGAGAGTGCAACAAGGAATAAAGGGAAAGTGGGAGGAATGTCTGGGTGATGAGCAGATTGAGAAGGCAGGAGAGGGATAAGGGATGGGTAATAGAGGCCAGTGGGATAAAGGAGACGGAGCAGAATTGTTGCCAGAATATTCATGCTGTCATGTTGGAGACTATCAAGGTAGAATATAAGTTGGTGTTCTTCTGTATCTTGCCTTGGTTTGGCAGTAGATGAGGCTGTGAACTGGCATGTCAGCATGGGAATGTGAAATGGATTTAAAATTGATGGCCACTGAGAGATCCAAGCTGGTATGGCAAACAAATGTGTTCAATGAAATGATCCCACAACCTGCACAGATTCTCACCCATGTAGAGGAGGCTACACCTGAATACCAACTACAATAAATGACATTGAATGATTCACGTGTGAAGAACTGCCTCACCTGTAAGGACTGTTTATGGCCCTGAAAGATGGCAACAGAGAATTTGTAGGAACAGATGTTACACTGGTATGGTTGCAGGGATAAGTGCCTGGAAGGAAATCAGCAGGGATAAATGAATGGACAAGCAAGTCATGGAGAGACTGATCCCCGCAGAAAGTGGAGAGAGAAGGGGAGGGCAAGATGTGCTTGGTGGTAGGATCCCATTAGAGATGGCAAAAGTTACCGAGACACCAGCCCCAAGTATCTTCATTGTTCATAGTGCTTTGTGCCTCCATATCACTGCCAGCCTTGGAAATCCATCAAAAATGATTAATGGCATGTCCCCAGCACTGGTAATTATTTCATTTTCTCTGATGAGAGTAACAGTAAAGATTGAGCAGGAGCTACTGGCTTTCTCTCTTGCCTGCTTCCCATAGATGTTGTAAATCACCACCATGGTCATTTGTGTATCTCTAACTCAATCATGAATATTTATTAACAACTTCTCTCCATTAATGTATAGCTAGTGTACAATCACAAAAAGTTATTTCTACAAGCGAATGCCAAATCTCTGGGTGGGTCTCCATGGCCCATTAAACTAGCTGAGGTTCAAGGTCTATGTCCTCTTTGGATTTGCAAACAGACTTAAGGGGTAGTTGGTAGGAAACAGTGAGAATACGCTTGATCACATGTCTGAAACCTGAGCAAAGAAGCCTAACATATCTGCAATGAATGCCAAATGACGAGAAATGTGATCAAACAAAATGCACTTGAAGAACCCAGGCAGATCTGAAGATGCTCTTTAGTCTGCATCAGCCATGGACTCTGGAATGGCCTTGGCATAGTCCATGCAACTTGATACAGCACCAATGCTTGGAAGAATGAAGAAGAATATGCAGATCATCTACAGAGAATTAAAAGCAGAAAAAGAAAATGGTTCAGGATAATGTAGAATTGGGGGTGAATGAGTAGCCCCTACTACGTTATCCTGAACCATTTCCTCATTTTTTGCCCTTATACAGCAATATTCACTAAAGATCATCAGCAGAGTAATGGAACAGCAAAGGTATCACCTTTCCTGCCCTTGCCCACCTACCTAATGTCTTCAATACAAAAAGGATTTGCAGAAAGCCAACCACTGATTTCACCAGGGTCCATTCATCATCAAGCAAAATAAAAAGCAGCTCAAAACTGAGATAGCAAAATGATCCAGACTAATAAATTTGGTGTGATTTTACTGTCCGGATACATTTTCCCTTTCCCCATGTTCATCTTGCAAATACAAAGCTTCAGTAAAGTCATGGAGTCATGGTGCTGAACAGCAGTAAAATGGGCCCTTAAGTACACCACTTCCATACCAATGTTTATGCTCACCTACACAAATCTTTTTCCCACATTAGAACTATATCTCTTTAGACCTTACCTATTTAATGTGCCTATTCAGTAACTGAATGCTCCAGCAGTTACTCTATAAACCACTTTTTATGAAGAAAAAACATAGCAATCATATCCCATTTAAGATTTCTTCTTTTCACCTTAAGCCTACTCTCTCTTGATTTTGATCAATCCTACCTAACCATCTCATAACCTTGAACACTTCTATTAAGTTAACTTCCCCAGCCTCCTTCATTCCCAGGGAAAACAAGCCTAACTTGTCTAAGCTCACTCCATAACTAATCTCCAACTCAGACAACATCCTGGTGAATCTTTTTTTTTTCATTTTCTCTCTTGCACAATCATATCCTTCTTGAAGTGTGCTGATGTAAACAGCACACAATGATTAAAGTGTGGCCTGATCAGTTTTTTGTAAAGTTGCAATATAATGTCCCTACTCCTATATTCTAATCATGAAGGCAAGTTTACTCTACCAACCATGTTGCCATTTTCAAAGAACTTTAGATTTGGACTTCTACATTTCTTTGTTCATCAGCATTCCTTAATGCTAAACTTTATTGTATATGTCCTAGCCCTATCTGACATTGTAAAATGCATCTTCATGCACTTCATATCACTTTTCCTATTTTACTATTCCTTTGTGTACTGATGGGCAGTCCCCATCAGGTCAAATAAGTGGTAAAACAGCAGAGGACCGTGTCCAGACATGGTTTACCCACTTTAAGAACCTGCTGGCAAGCCCTCCAACAATCACGGAAGAAGAAGAGGGCATACCCACAACACTAACGCAAGTCGACATTGATGACGGCCCATTCACCACTGACGAACTGAAGAAGGCCAAATATGCACTCAAAGTGGGCAGGAGCGCTGGACCAGATGGGATACCACCAGATGTCCTGAAGAATTGTGACCTGGACGACATTTTGCTGGACATATGTAATACGGCACTGATGAAAAGCGACAAACCATAACAGTGGTCACTCTCAAACATTATCCCAGTCCCCAAGTCTGGATCCCTCACGAAGACAGATAACTACCGCGGTATCAGCTTGACCTGCATCTTAGCAAAGCTATACAATCGGATGATCTTGAACAGATTCGCACCACCATTGACCCTAAGCTAAGATTCAATCAGAATGGTTTTCGGCAGAAGTGTACAGCAGTAATACAAATACTTGCTCTTCGTAGAATCATCGAGGAAGTCAAAAAGAACAACCTACCAGCCGTGCTTACTTTCTCGATTTTCACTCTATTCACCAAGGTAAAATGCTGAAGATGCTGAAAGCTTATGGAGTGCCAGACTGTCTACTGAGAAAGAGTCCAGCTATACCAAAACCATGGCGAAAGTTGTATCACCAGACAGAGAAACAGCAGTTTTCAAGCTCCTAGCTGGTGTGCTGCTAGAGGACACTCTGGCACCCTACATCTTTATAATCGTCCTTGATTAGGCTCTACATCAAGCTACCAAAGATCATGACAAGCTTGGTTTTACTATAAAACCAGGACAAACCAATAGGATCAGACTAGTTACGCTCACAGATCTCAATTTTGCAGATGACATAGTCCTGCTCTCTGACCAGATGGAGGAAGCACAGCAGATACTGACAAACGTGGAAATTGAGTGCAATAAAGTTGGACTTCACCTAAATGCTAAAAAGACAAAGTACATGGTGTTTTACTGCGACGAAGGTACTCTCAAGACCATAAAGAATGATACCATTAAGAAAGTGTTTGACTTCAAGTACTTCGGGTCAAGAATGATAAGTTCGGAGAAGGACATAAAGGTACGGAAGGCGCTAGCGTGGAGGGCTATGAACGACATGAAGGAAATCTGGAAGTCGAACCTGACCAGAGGGGTTAAAAAGAGGATCTCCATGGCAGTGATAGAGTCCATTCTCACTTACGGATGCAAGACATGGACACTCACCAAGACTATGCGAAAGTCTCTAGATGGTTGCTATACAAGAATGCGCCGGATGGCTTTTGACGTGAGTTGGCAACAGCACATGACAAACGTTAAGCTCTATGATGACCTACCAATGCTCACCATTAAAATCGAGGTGAGGAGACTGCAACTAGCAGGGCACTGTCTACACCACCCGGAACTACCTGCCAGCCTAGTCATCATATAGGAGCCCAAGCATGGGAGGATGAACCCTGGGCACCCTCCCAAGACTATGGTCAACACGCTCCTAGAAGACAGTGGCGCGGCTAATGTAGATGAACTGAACACACTGATGAGGGAGAGGGAGAAGTGGAGAGTCCGTCACCATGCCCGACGCCGGCCCCCTAGGCCTGAGTCAACATAGTAGTAGTAGTAGTGTGGTGTACTCTTTGTAGCTGCTGCTTGGATGGAGCAACACTGCTCAGATCCTTGTTTTGAATATCAAGGTCCTCATTTTGACTGTCAACTCGAAATTTTGGAGTCCACAGGCATGTTTGACAATCAAGTCATGAGGTAGCACACAGGTCAGCGTGGAGTCAATTTTCCAGGCTGTCCGATGGGAAACATATTAGAACTCCTGGAGTTAATTTTAGTTAAGTCTATCATTTGAAGTTTTGCAATTAAAAGTCGCTGTCACTCTCAGTCTCTTTCTATTCCTGTGTAAATCCCAAGAGCGTTTTTTTCCCACTACGTCAGTATGTTATGCTCAGTCAAATGTTACAATGATGATGATGGTACGGCTTTCACTTCTTTTTATAAAAGTTGAATGTAGAAAGACTCTCATGAAAGAATATATTGAAAACTTTATATCCTAATGTAAGGACACTACTTCACTTTTTTAATATATAGTATTTCTGCTTTTTGCACAATTTTTAATCTATTCAATATACATATACTATAATTGGTTTATTTATTTATTATGATTATTTTATTTTGGTTTTTTTCTTCTATACTATGTGTTGCATTGAACTGCTGCTGCTCAGTTAACAAATTTCACGTCACACGCCAGTGATAATAAACCTGATTCTGATTCTGATTCTGAAGAGCCTTGTAACTCCTATACCATTATTAACTAGAATCTATTCTACACTAGCTATACAAAATTAAAACTCCCAGCAACAGCATCTCTTCTATGAACAGTTCTGAATTTGTTACTTTCTTTTACATGATCCTAGCAAACCTGCCATTTTTGGGCATATTTGACAATACCCACAGACCCTAGTGGAATTTGTCTGATGGACTCTAGCATCCAATATACAATGAACATGATTACTCACAACACTTAGTAACTTATGGAGGCCCAGAACAAAAATATGCAAACTGAATCTACTCTATATAAAAGAAAATATTGCTTTTTAATTCCCTATCTTTGTATATAGTTCTCATCCAATGGAGTTATTTTGCTGGCCTTTGAGTATTTTCCTAATACAGGTGTATTTGACTCTGCTATTGAATCTGAAGCTGTGGGTGTTTTTAATTTCTGTCTCTACGTATTCCTTTTTGAGTTATATATCGCTGGAATTCTTCATTGTTCCTTTGTATCAAATACTTTACCCAGTGTTTTATCTATGACAATCCTGCTGACAGTAGCAATTTCATTTGCAAAACAAAATACTGAGCAGAGAATTTTCTTCAGGCAGTCTTAACCCTGCAGAGATGAGAGAAATAGAGTAATGTGTGTACCTCGGACATATTTTACCACAATATACATTGCAAGTGTGACTCGCTCTACTGCTACTGTATGAACTTAGCTCCTTGCTTTATATCTATGATTGTGTGGCTAAGTACAGCTCCAATGCTGTACTTAAGTTTGCTGACAACACCAACATCATTGGCCAAATCAAAAGTGGTGAAGAATCAGCATATAGGAGATTGAAAATCTGGTTGAATGGTGCCACAACAATAACAACCTCTCTTTGAATGTCAGTGAAACCAAAGAGCTGATTATTGGCTACAGAACGAAGAAAGCCAGAGGTCCATGAGCCAGTCTTCATTAAAGAATCGGAGGTGGCGAGGGGCAGTAGTTTTAAATTCTTTTGCATTACCATGTCAGAGGATCTGTCCTGGGACCAGCACATAAGTGCCATCAAACAGAAGGCATGAGAGAACTTCTGTTTCTTAGAGGTTTGAGTAGATTTGGCATGTCACCAAAAACTTTGACAAAGTGATACACAGTGAAGAGTATCCTAACTGGTTGCATTACAGCCTGGTATGGAAGCATCAATACCCAGGAATGCAAATGTCCACAAAAAGTGGTGGATACAGCCCACTCCATCACGTGGATGCCCTCTCCAACACTGAGTACAATTACATAGAGCCCTGCCACAAAAAAAGCAGCGTCCATCATAAAGGACCTCCACCATCCAGGCTCTGTTCCTTTCTCACTACTACCATCAGATAGGACATAAAGAAGCCTTAGGTTTCATACCACCACATTCAAGAACAGTTATTACCCAATAACCATCTGGGCCCTGAACTGGCATGGATAACTTCACTCAACACAACTCTGAAACTATAACCCATAGACTCATTTTCAAGGACTTTTCAGTATTTCCACTTTATCTCAACTGCTGGTTTTACAATGCAATCTCATATTTCTCGTATTTTTCCAGAAGGCTACAGATTAACATTTTGACTTTATTTTAGGTGTTGCATAATCTGATTAAACAAGCATAAATAGAAATAGTAGCACAACATATACATATTTTTACAGCAGTCGCTAAGCTTAGCTAGTTCCATTTACAATAGAAAATAATAAATAGCTTGGAACCATGTATGCTACTCTATCATAAAAGCGTTACTTTTACAGCCGACTCTTTCTCTTCCTTTTCTCAGCATCTGTGATCTGAAGCCCCTCTCTCTTCAAAGACTTGCTATTTTAAGATAGTTAAGACAGACTTACTGATAAATATCTTCCAACAGTGAATGGAACCAAACAGTTGAAATATTGCCTGTTCTTTTTTTTAACAAAAAAGTTGGCAATCAAACACACAATTGAGGACATTACATTGACAAATGAAATATTAAGAGGCATAACTTATATGAGATAATTCACCAGGTCCTAATAAAATGCACCTCAACCTGGCAAGATAAGCAAAGGAAGGAATGGATGTAAGGTTGATAGAATAACACAGGCTCTGACTATTAATTTCCAACTTTTGACTGCAGGTATTTTGCCAAGACTGAAAAATTGCTATCATTGTTAAGTAAAAAAAAGAAAAAGAAATAGACTAAATAACTTCACATCAGTTGGCCTAACCCTGCTGTGAACAAGTTATTGGAAACATTTATGAGACATATGCAGTTTAATTAAATGCAGCCATCATGGATTTATTACAGGAAAGTTGTGAATGACTAGTGGTTGAATTTTTTTTCTCAGGGGGCATCATGAAGAGTTGAAAGGATAAATATATAGTCTTCCCACTTCCTTTACTGTTCAATGAAGGTTCTCAAACCAAAATGTCAACTATTTATTCCTCTCCATTGCTGCTGCCTGACCTGCTGAGTTCCACCAGCATTTGTGTGCACTACTCTGCATGTCTAACATGTGCAGAATCTTTTGTTTGTAAGTATATATGGTGTAGTCTACATTGATCTTGTCAGGTCCACACGGCAGAATGATCAGAAACATGAAATTCCACAGCGTGTATGTCCAAAATTCATTCTTAGGTGGGAAGCAAAGGTCTTTGTGTACTAGTAACTGAAATTAGCATAGTTCCACTGGACTTTGTACCAGGTCCCTGTATTTGTATGGTTTATATAAATTACTTTTAAAA
Source organism: Mobula birostris (assembly GCF_030028105.1). Taxonomy (NCBI): domain Eukaryota; kingdom Metazoa; phylum Chordata; class Chondrichthyes; order Myliobatiformes; family Myliobatidae; genus Mobula; species Mobula birostris. The sequence goes on along the minus strand of NC_092371.1, from coordinate 139,421,035 downwards.
TAATTTTTCCAGACATGGGATAAAAACAGAAAATACTGAAAATAACCAGCAGGTCAGGCAGCACCTATTCCCCCCTCGACATTACTGAGTATTTCCCAAATTCTGCGTTTGATTTTTAGATTACCTACATACATACACAGTTACATATTTTTCTTTGTTTCAAGATATGGGTATTGCTGGCAAGATCAGAATTTCTTACCCATTCTTCACTGTCCTTAAAAGGTGGTGGTGAGCTGTTTGAGGAATTAATGCAATAACCTAGCTGTTAAGATACAAATGAGTGGCTGCTATATCATTTCAGAAGGTAGTTAAGAATCAAACACAGCTCTGTGGATCTGGAGTCACTTATGGTTAGGGTTGTTTGTGGATAACAGATTCCCTATCTCAACAATCAAAAGATCTCCAGATATTTGATACCTGATATTGGCTGATGCATTGAGTTTTGCCAATGTTTTCTCATTTCATCATGGGGAATCGTTGGCTTTTTATGTCTGTCCAGTATCTGATGGTCTCTGAGACTAGATTTCCTAATAAATGCCGGTTTATTTAATTGACTGAATTTTAAAACTCCCCAGCCACCATGGTACGATTTGAAACTGCACACTCAAATAGTTCTTCCAAGGTCCTGGATTACTAGCCTTTCTACTGAACTTTATGTTACCACCATATTCCTCCTGATTGACAAGAAATGAGTTTTATTTTAATCTCATTATATAGAAGATGGTGGTGAGGAAGAAAATTGTAGACTGCAAGAAGTTATCAAAATCAGATTTAATATCACTGGCATATGTTGTGAAATTTGTTAACTTAGCAACAACAGTAAAATGCAGTATATGAGAATATAGAAAAAACTAAGTAAGTCAATTATGTTAAGTATGTATCTATGTGTGTATGTATATATATATAAATTGGTTAAATTAAAATAGTGCAAAAACTGAAATAATATAAAAAATGAGGGAGTGTTCATGGGTTCAATGTCCATTTAGGAATCGGATGGCAGAGGGGAAGAAGCTGTTCCTGAATTGCTGAGTGTGTGCCTTCAGGCTTCTGTACCTCCTTCCTGACAGTAACAATGAGAAGAGAGCATGTCCTGGGTGATGGGGGTCCTGGGTCCTTAATAATGGACACCACCTTTCTGAGGCAGCACTCCTTGAAGAGGCTAGTACCCAGGTTGGAGATGACTAATTTAACAACTTTCTGTTCGAATCTGTGCAGTAGCCCCACCCCCCCCCATACCAGACAGTGATACAACCTGTCAGAATGCCATTCACAGTGCATCTGTAATGTTTTTGAGTGTTTTAGGTGACAAGTCAAATCTCCTCAAACTCCTAATGAAATATAGCCATTGTCTTGCCTTCTTTATAGCTGCATCAATATGTCGAGATCACGTTAGGTCCTCAGAGATATCGACACCCAGGAACTTGAAACTGCTCACTCTCCCCACTTCTAATCTTTCTATGGGGATTTGTGTTGCCTCGTCTTACCCTTCCCGACGTTGAGTGCAAGGGGGTTGCTGCAACGCCACTCAATTAGCTGGTATATCTCACACCAGTATGCCCTTTCATTCCAACTGAAATTCTACCAACATCAGCAAATTTATAGATGGCCTTTGAGCTAAACCTAGCCACACAGTCATGGGTGTAGAGAGAAGTAAAGCAGTGGACTAAGCACATATCCCTGAGGTGCGCCTGTATTGATCATCGGCGAGAAGGAGATATTATTACTAATATGCAAAGATTGTGGTCTTCCAGTTAGGAGGGCGGGGGTCCAATTTAATTGCAGAGGTATGTACAGAGGCCCAGGTTCTGTAAATTATCAATCAGGATTGTGGGAATGATGGCGTTAAACGCTTAGCTATAGTCAACAAATAGCATTCTGACATAGGTGTTTGTATTGTCAAGGTGATCTAGGGCTGTGTGAAGAGTCATTGAGATTGCTTCTGCCGTAGACCTATTGTAGTTATAGGCAAATTGCAGTGGGTCCAGGTTCTCAATGAGGGAGGATTTAATTCTAGCCATGACCAACCTCTCTAAATACTTCATCACTGTAGATATAAGTGCTACTGGACAATAGTCATTAAGGCAGCTCACATTACTCTTCCTGAGCACTGGTATAATTGTTGCCCTTTTGAAGCAGGTGGGAATGTCCAACCGTAACAGAGAGGTTGAAAATATCCCTGAATACTCCCATCGGTTGGTTGGCCCAAGTTTTCAGAGCCTTACTCCATCAGGGCCTGCCGCCTTGTGAAGGTTCACCCCCCTGAAAGACAGCCTAGCATCGGCCTTCGTGACAGATATCACAGGGTCCTGAGGTGCAGCAAGGGATCTTCACAGCTGTGCTTATATTCTCCCTTTCACAGCAGGCACAGAATTCGTTGAGCTCGTCTGATAGTGAACCATTACTGCCATTCAGGATATTGGGTTTGGTTTTGTGGAAATAATGTCCTGCAAACCCTGCCAGAGTTGACATGCATCTGATGTTGCCTCCAATTCTGAGCGAAGTTGTTCCTTCGCTCTTGAAATAGCCATCTGCAAGTCATATCAGGTCAGGAGGCAAACAGAATTTGATGTAACAAAATAGAAGTGTGAGATAAGGGAGGCAAAGGAATATGCAATAAATGACAGGATGCTGAGAATTGCAGAATAATGCGACAGCAGTTTATGTTCTCAGTTTCCAGAGGACAAGCATGACAGAAGGCAAAGGTAATTAATTGGCTCAAGAAATAGAACATAAAAGCAACCATTTTACTTAACTACAATAGTAAACTCAAATTAGATTACAATTAGAGCGCTACACATAGTTCTAAATATCACCTTTAAGAAAGGATGTGGCTAGACTGGAGAGAATACATAAGTACAAGGATATTGGCAGGATTCAAGAATTTCCACTAAGTGGAGAGACTGTCTTGACTGTCTAGACTGTCATTTGAATAGAGAAGGCTAAGGGGATGTTTCACTGATCGGTACAAAATTATATGCTTTCTGGTAAAGACTTACTTCTTTTACAGACATTAAGAGCAGGAGGGATAAAGAGGGTGGCAGGGAGTGGGAATTCTCTAAAATATATTTCAGTTTACTAAATTTGTAGCTGAAGTCTGGAATACAGCAGTTAATGTATTGCAATTGGTAACATTTAACAAAATACTCATTGATCTTTGCTTCTTTAATTAAATGTTGTAATGCATAAGAACAGAATTAGGCCATCTAGCCCATTAAGTCTGCTCCAGAATTTACTTTCCCTCTCAACCTCATTCTCACCATTATCTCTGCATTAAATATACCCAATTACTTGGCCTTCACAGACATCTGAGGCAATGAATTCCATAGTTTTACCATCCTCTGGCTAAAGAAATTCCTCCTCATTTCTGTTCTAAACAGACATCCCTCTATTCTGAGGCTGTGCCCTCTGGTCCTGACCCTCCAACTAAAGGAAATATCCTCAAACACGAGGAATTCTTCAGATGCTGGAAATTCAAACAACACACATCAAAGTTGCTGGTGAACGCAGCAGGCCAGGCAGCATCTCTAGGAAGAGGTACAGTCGACGGTTCGAGCCGAGACCCTTCGTCAGGACTAACTGAAAGAAGAGCTAGTAAAAGATTTGAAAGTGGGAGGGGGAGGGGAGATCCAAAATGATAGGAGAAGACAGGAGGGGGAGGGATAGAGTCAAGAACTGGACAGTTGATTGGCAAAAGGGATGTGAGAGGATCATGGGACAGGAGGCCCAGGGAGAAAGAAAAGGGTGGGGGGGGAACCAGAGGATGGGCAAGGGGTATAGTGAGAGGGACAGAGGGAGAAAAAGGAGAGAGAGAGAGAGAGAGAGAGAAAGAATGTGTATGTGTATATAAATAAATAACAGATGGGGTATGAGGGGGAGGTGGGGCATTAGCGGAAGTTTGAGAAGTCAATGTTCATGCCATCAGGTTGGAGGCTACCCAGACGGAATATAAGGTGTTGTTCCTCCAACCTGAGTGTGGCTTCATCTTTACAGTAGAGGAGGCCGTGGATAGACATATCAGAATGGGAATGGGATGTGGAATTAAAATGTGTGGCCACTGGGAGATCCTTCTTTCTCTGGCGGACAGAGCATAGGTGTTCAGCGAAACGAACACCTCTCCATATCCTCTCCATATCCACTCTGTCCAGGCATTTCAATATTCAGTAAATTTCAATGAGACGAGATTCAACTCCCACCCCCCCAACTTCTAATCTCCAATGAGAACAAGACCAGAGCCTCGTACGTTAACCATTTCATTTCCAGGATCATTCTTGTAAATACCCTCTCGAATGCCAGCACATTATATCTTAAATGAGGGGTCCAAAACTACCACAATACTACAAATGTAGTCTGACCAATGCCTTCTAAGGCCTCAGCATTACATCATTGCTTTTACATTCTACTCTTCTTGAAACAAATGCCTTCCTTAATACCAAGTCAACCTGCAAGTTAACCTTGAAGGAGTGCTGCCCCAGGACTCCGAAATCCCTTTACACCTTTGGTTTCTAAATTTGCTCTCCGTTTAAAACATTAATCTACGTGCCTATATTCCTTCTACCAAAGTGCATGACCATACACTTCCCTACACTGTAATTACAATCTTCAAAGATTCAAAGTACATTTATTATCAAAGGTTGTATAAATTATACAACCTTGAGGTTTGTTTGCTTACAGGTAGCCACAAAACAAAAAACCTGAAAGCACCCAATTAAAGTTCATCATATTAACGAGCACAGAGTACAGCATCTGGGACAGTCTTCTCAGCCTCGGATCAATGGAAAGAGGAGTGACCATCACGGACAGCGATCAAAATTGGCTCTCGCCTTGGATCCCGACCTCCCTGTCCTTTCAGTTTATCCACGCTTCCTTAATATTTCAGCTAAATCAAAAAAAGGTAACTTTATTTTTATTGACCCATGTAATAGCTAGATTGTTTTGATCTGTATCTAAATATTTTGATGTAATTCACAGTGATAATTGAAATTGTGCCATACAACATTTTGTTACCAATATTAATTCTGCTTTCTATTTACCATGTTAAGTGCAGATTTCTCCTCCAATTTGTGCACTTTTTTCACATAGCCTATAGGGAAATTGATAGGCACAGTCCAAGTAGAATTCTTCAGAATAGATAAGATTAGGGGAGTAGAAATTTCTGCTCAGGTATACAGCATGCACCAGTTAATAGCTTTACAGAGGTCCAATGATGGTACACTACAGTGATCAGAAGAGTAAAAAATTCATCAGTGAAGGACACAAAGAAAATAATTAATTCTGCACAGAAGTGTCAGTTCTGAAATACATACGTATATGTTTCAATAAGACCTGTTATGAAATCCTTGTGTTACACTGGATCAAAGCCAGAAAAAATCCATTAAAGTGTAAATTAAGTTCATAGGATGCCTCAGAGAATATTTCCCATTAGAAGTACAAAGAATGATTCCACATACCAAGGAAACTCATTAGGCAATATCAGAGAATTTATGGATCTTCCTAACATAGTATCCAATACATGTATACATATTCCATGCTGTAGGGGCAGAAGCTCCATCTACTGCCAGAATGCAGGAATGCGCTTCTTGTAATTGATTCGTGCTGCTAAAACCTGTCACTAGCAGCCCTGAGAATTTGATTCTGTTACTACATACTCATGATTAAGGTTCTTCCATAACTGTTTAAGACAGGCAATTTCAATACTTTGCCCAAGTAATAAAGAGAGAATAATAAAAATATAAACTAAGTCAAGGTAGTGCACAAATAAGAGACAAAGTTGGAAGTTATAAATATTCAATTTCAAATGTAGTACATTTGTTTTCAATGATATATCCAAAATTTGTTGAATTACTAGTCAGGTGGGACATGTCCAGACAATGAGGAGGAGTTTCTTGTTGCATATATTTCAGGATTGGATACAGAGCTCTACAATTGAAAACCAACAATTGTGAAGTAATGGCAATATATTCCTAAGAAAGAAAAGTGCATAACTTGGTGGCAGTGCTCTCATGCACCTGCTGCCCCACACTTCTTAAAGGCAAAGTTTGTGGGTCTGGAGTGTAGAGCATTTTGTGGATGGTGCACCCTACAGTAATGGTGCACCTATGATCACGGGAATAAATATTTAGGGTGATAACTACTAAACATAACAGGAAAAAAAATCACCTCTTATTCTGCCTAGATAGTTTGCTTGTCTTGAATCTTCCAATTTCAGGTAACCTTTGTCTCCTGTGTTCTCTCCTTCTGATCTGCCTCCAATCCTCCCATTTTTTGTTCCCTTTCCCATACAGTACCCGGTCACCCATTTTCTTTCGCCTCCCCCTCCTGGTTCCATCCACATACTACCCATAAACTTCACCTACTATAACCTCTGCCCTATGTAGCTTCACCCTCCCGTCCCCTCATTTGACTTCATCTGCCATTTTTTTTTTGCTTTCCTTGTTTACTTCCACCTATCATCCATCTGCTTCTGTCTCCCAACTCCCTCTTTACCCACCTGGCTCCTTCTGCCCATCATCCCTCACCATTCATTGGTGCACTATCACCTACTGGCTCAACTCTCTCTTCTTTGTATAGGTTATCCCCTCTCTCCACTGTCGGTCCTGATGCAGGCTCTTGACACAAAATGTCAACAGATCCTTAAGCACCCAGAGATGTTGCTCACCTGCTGAGATCCTCCATCAGTTTGAATCAGAATCAGAGTTATTATCACTGACATATATTGTGAATTTTGTTGTTTTGTGGCTATAGTATAGTGCAATACATAAAAATACTGTAAGCTACAATAAGAAATAAATTGGTGCAGAAAGAGAGCAAAATTAGTGTTCATGGGTTCATTGTCCATTCAGAAGTCTGATTGCAGAGGGTAAGAAGCTGTTCGGGCTCCTGTACCTCCTTCCTGAGAAGAGGGCATGGCCTAGGCGGTGGGGGTCCTTCATGTTGGATGCCGCCATTTTTGAGGCACTGCCTTTTGAAGATGTCCTCGATAGTGAGGAGGCTAGTGCCCATGATGGACCTGGCTAATTTTACAACCCTCTGCAACTTTTTGTGATCCTGTACATTGGCTCCTCTAAACCAGATGGTGATGAAACCAGTTAGAATGCTTTCCATTGTACATATGAAGAAATTTACCAGAGTATTTGCTGACATACCAAATATTCTCAAGCTGCTAATAAAGTATAGTAGCTGACATACCTTCTTCATAACTGCATCAATATGTTAGTCCAGGATAAATCTTCAGAAATGTTCACAACCAGGACTTGAAATTGCTCATTCTTTCCACTGCTTACCCCTCAATGAGGCCTATTGTGCATTCTCCAGATTTTCTCTTCCTGAAGTCTACAATCAATTCCTTGGTCTTACTGACATTGAGCGCAAGGTTTTTATTGCTACACCACTCAACTAGCTGATCTATCTCACTTTTGTACCATAAAACACCTGTTTTTGTTCCAGATTCCTCCATCAGCAGTCTCTTCTGTTTCCATTGGTTATGGGACCATATAGCTCTGTCCACTGCAGGTTGTTTTGCTGTTTAACATACAAGCATCCCTTGTGGCATCATCATAAAGTTTGCACTCTATTTCTAGGAATGCTTGGTGCTGCTCTTAACATGTATTTCTACACTCATCATTGAAAAAGGATTGATCCCCTGTCTTGATTGAGTGAAGGAATGCCAGCCCATTAAGTTGTATATTGCAATGGGGTGTTAATTTCTGCTGTTACTTATGGTCCATGGGCCTCATGGATTTCAGTTTTGAATGATCAGATGTGTGCTGAAATTAGCTTGATTTCATTGCCACATAAACCACGATGGAGAGTGTCCTCAGTGTGAAGACAGAACTGTGTCTTCAAAAGGACTGTGCAGGTGTCACTTCTACCGATGGCATCAAAGATAGTGCAACAAAAGTGTATCCATAATTCATACTAGCACCTGTCCTTATTACAAATTCTTCCTAAGTTAATTATTTGCAGTACTTCAATCCATTTTTATTCTATTATATCCTCCTTATAATTGTAATGAGAGGCAGGTATGTCTTCTGCCTCTTGTGCAATATGACTGCTGCACAGGCAATGTTGTTATGGTATTTAATTTTCCTCTATTTTTTTCTCTCTTGAGGAGGTCTTACTTCAATCGGACGTAATTCTACAAACATTAATGGTTCTCAAAAACCTTATTTAAGAAGTCAAACTTTTATAAATTGGTGCAGTTTTAAAATAATAAACAACTGTTTTACCAGATTTATTAAATTTAATTCCAACCTTGTTTTGATCGGTTTTATAAATAGCATTCTGTAGTTTTTCAGTTCATTTCCATTCACCAAGTCTACTCCAAATGTCATAAGCAATGTTATTTCTAGAAGAAGAACAAACTAACACCTTAGAAATATTTAAGAGAAATTCAAATAGTAAAGACTACCACTTCTTTCTTGACATGGAATATACCCTCAAATATTTGAGTAGGTTAGAGTTAAAACTGCTGCGATCAGTAGAGGTTTTGTACTTGGGAATCAAAAACTGAGTGAATAATTCAGTTGCTAATTTTGTCTCTACTCTTGCTGGAGTATCTGTACAAAATTACTAACTTACCATATCAACAACTGCAGGTTTACACGACATGCCCTTTCTGAGAATTGAAGGCATTTTCTGGGGAATTACATTAGATTTTCTTTTTACTTAACTAATTTTCTTCCACTTTTGTTTTTCATGTTCTTATCACTCTCTAACATTGTTTGTTCCTCAGCTAGGTCAAGAGAACATTTTTAAAGATTTTATTGCAACCATTGTTACCATGATAGAGCAGGTATCAAATTTCCTTCTCTATACCTCTTTTTTACTCAGCTGACATTTGGGAAAATGATACCCAAGTTTTAAATTTTGTAAGTTTTGTCAGGATAAAGCTAGCCAGCTAATATTTTAACGTTTGAAAATATTTCAAACCCCCAATATTGGTGGCATGATATCAGTATTGTGTGCCAATGCATTTTTCCAGAGTAAAAAAAATCTGAGGTTCAGTATTAGCAATTTTATATAGGAAGGCACTAAGCACGGGATAATTCCTACAAAACTTTGTTTTCATTGCTTTCAAATTTGCCACCATCAAGACCTTTCCACAAAAAGTCATCTGTGCCCCTTCATTTCTCTAAAGTTACCAATCCATGTCCAGTTCTTCCTTTCCTCTTTGATGTCCTTGATCTCAGATTCATTCCAATCTTCTTCAAATCTCACTGCGTAAATTCCTTTAGTCAGATTCCAACTTGTCCCACCATATAGAACAGAGGACATATAGAACATACCATATGCACAGTACAAGAAATATACACTTTGGCGCATGATGTTTGTACTGTCTATGATGCCAACTTAAACTGTGTATCTACCTGCACATGATCCATCTCCCTCCATTGCCTGCCTGCCTGCCTCTTCAGCTGTCTCTCCTCATACACGTTCCAGGCACTCATTGTGTAAAAAAAAACTTGCCTCTCCTTTAAACCTTCCCTCTCACCTTAAAGCTATGCCCTCAAGTATTTGATAGTTCCACCCAGTAAAAGGATTCTGTCTATCTACCCTATTTATGCCTGCCCCATTTTACATACTTCTATCAAGTCACCTCTCAACCTCCAACACTGCAGAGAAAACAATACAAGCGCCTCCAACTTTTCTTTACAGCCAACGTACTCCAAACCAGGCAACATCGTGGTGAATATCTTCTGCACTTTATCTGATGCAATATGAAACAACCAGTACTGCACACAATATCCAAAATTTGCTTACCCAAAGCTTTATATACATGCAACATGACTCACCCTTGTGTACTCAATGCATCGATCAATGAAGGCAAGTATGCAGTACACTTTCTTTCCACACTATCTACAAGTGGTGTCACTTTCAGGGAACTATTGACTTGCATGCCAATATTCTTCTGCACATCAATGCTCCTAAGGGTCTTGCCATTTATTATATATTCTCCTTTAAATTTCACTTCCCAAAGTGCAACACTTATCCCAATTCAACTCCATCTGCCATTTCTCTTCCCTATTTGCAGTTGCCCCAAATCTTACAGAATCCTTTGTGAACCTGTCTTACTATCCTCAACTCAAGACAATTTCTATATCATCTATAAACTTACTCATCAGCCCATCCTTATTTTTGTCAAAATCATATATGATATATATTGTGTATATAAATAACAGAGGTCCCAGCACTGATCACAGACCTCCAGTCGGAACAACACACTTCCACTACTACCATGTGTCTTCTGTGGGCAAGCCAATTTTAAATCCAATCTACCAAGACTCCATGGATCCTAAGCACTTTCTTTATCAGCCTATCATAAGGGACCTTGTCGAAAGTTGTAGTGAAGTCCATATATACAATATCCACTACCCTACCTTCCTAAATAATCTTAATCACTTCCACAAAACTCACTCAAGTTTGTAAGAAATAATTTCCCCCAAACAAAACCATGCAGACTATCCCTAACAGTCTATGCTTTTCCAGATGCAAGTAGATCCCATCCTAAGAATCTTCTCCAATATTTGCCAGACCTCCGATGTAAGGCTCCCTAATCTTATCAGATCAGATCAGAATCAGAATCAGGTTTATTATCATTGGCATGTGACGTGAAATTTGTTAACTTAGCAGCAGCAGTTCAATACAATACATATTCTAGCAGGAAGAGAAAAAAATGTCTTCTTACAGCAACATCTGCATGATGCTAAGCTAGGGCACATCATCAGTGATATTGCCTGGGGTCGATAGGTGTTTCGGGTCTTTCAACATCATACACCCTCACCCAGGCAACCCAACCGGGGCTGATCAGACCCCGGCCTGTGCCCTAGCAGCAACCCACAGATCTGCCCTGTTTATCCAGAGCCATCTTGACGTTTTCTCTGCTGCATCTGTGGTGATAGAAATGGCTCTCCTTCTTCTCTCTCCCTTGATTTCAAGTGCAGTGTATACTTTGCAGAGCGACTGGCCTGCAAAGCCACGACACCTGACCTCCACGGGCCAACACTCTGCTCTCCAGCCCCTTCTTTGGCAGTTGTTCTTCAGATCTTCATACTTGGCTCGTAGGCCTCCTCCATGCGTTCTACCCATGACACAGTAAGCTCAAGCATAAGAACGTGCTTCGATGAGTCGGACCACAATACAATGTCAGGCCATGATGTGAGGAGGAAACTGCAGCTGTTTTCCAAGATCTGCTTTTAGCTTCCAGTCCTGCACAGTGAAGAGCAACCCTGTTGCTGTCTTGTTTTCTTTTGGTCTTTCCCCCTCTTTGACAAAGCAGATGGTATTCTTGACTGGACTTGTTTTCCAGCAGATGTTAAGGGTGCTTCAGATTGTCTCAGCAATTGTCTGGAGGACCTGGTCATGCTGCCACTGATAACGGCCATCGGCAAGCACTCTGGGACAGCAGCTCAGAATATGCTCTAGCATACCGGTGTTCTCACAGAGGGGGCATGCTGGTCATTCTGCAAGGCCCCGGCAGTGCAGATTGGATGGACTAGGAAGGGCGTCATAAACAGCCTGGATAAGGAACTTGATGCAGTGTGGATCCACCTTCCAGTGGTCATTCCACATGATCTTTCGCTCGATCACCTGCTCCCATTTGGTCCAGGCTCCCTGCTGTTTCATTGCCACTGCTCTGCTGGTCCCCTCCTCCTCCACAGCTGCCCTTACTTCATTCTGGACCAGTTCTTGTCACTCTTTCCCTTGTACTTTGTCAAAATGGGGGACTTCAAGGCTTCCAAGTCCAGCTCTTCCCTTGGCGACTGCCCCCACAAGAACCTATCAACTTACACTTTAGATATATCAGAATCAGAATCAGGTTTATTATCACCGGCATGTGACGTGAAATTTGTTAACTTAACAGCAGCAGTTCAATGCAATACATAATCTAACAGAGAGAGAGAAATATATATAATAATAAATACAATAAAACATAATAATAAATAATCAAGTAAATCAATTACGTATAGTAAAGGCATCCGTAGGTCTTGCGAGACCATGGATCTGCGTCTGGAAAGTCTTCACTCTCCAGGGCACAGGCCTGGGCAAGGTTGTATGGAAGACCAGCAGTTGCCCATGCTGCAAGTCTCCCCTCTCCACGACACCAATGTTATCCAAGGAAAGGGCATTAGGACCCATACAGCTTGGCACCAGTGTCGTCGCAGAGCAATGTGTGATTAAGTGCCTTTCTCAAGGAAACAACACGTTCCCTCGGCTGGGGCTCAAACTCACGACCTTCAGGTAGCTAGTCCAATGCCTCAACCACTTGGCCACATGCCCACAATTACATATATTGAACAGCTTATTAAAAAATGTGCAAAAAAACAAAAATATGGTATATTCAAAAAAAGTGAGGTAGTGTCCAAAGCTTCAAAGTCCATTCAGGAATCGGATGGCAGAGGGGAAGAAACTGTTCCTGAATCACTGAGGCCTTCAGGTTTCTGTATCTCCTACCTGATGGTAACAGTGAGAAAAGGGCATGCCCTGGGTGCTGGAGGTCTTTAATAATAGATGCTGCCTTTCTGAGACACCACTCCCTAAAGATGTCCTGGGTACTTTGCAGGCAAGTGCCTAAGATGGAGCTGACTAGATTTACAACTGTCTGCAGCTTCTTTCAGTCCTGTGCAGTAGCCCCTCCATACCAGAGAGTGATGCAGCTCTCCACGGTACAACTATAGAAGTTTTTGAGTGTATTTGTTGACATGCCAAATCGCTTCAAACTCCTAATAAAGTATAGCCACTGTCTTGCCTTCTTTAACACTACATCACTGTGTTGGGACCAGGTTAGATCCTCAGAGATCTTGACACCCAGGAACTTGAAGCTGCTCACTCTCTCTATTTCTGATCCCTCTAGGAGGATTGGTATGTGTTCCTTCGTCTTACCCTTCCTGAAGTCCACAATCCGTTCTTTCATCTTACTGACATTGGGTGCCAAGTTGTTGCTGCGGCACCACTCCACTAGTTGGCATATCTCACTCCTGTACGCCCTCTCGTCTCCACCTGAGATTCTACCAACAATGGTTTTATTGTCAGCAAATTTGTAGATGGTATTTGAGCTGTGCCTAGCCACACAGTCATGTGTATACAGAGAGTAGAGCAGTGGGCCAAGAACACACCCCTGAGGTGTGCCAGTGTTGACTGTCAGTGAAGAAGATATGTTATCACCTCATTTTGGTTCTATTTAAAGTCATGAATGACATTCAGAGTAATTGGACAAACAGAATTTTCTTTATGCTGTTGGTAGCCACCTCAGTACCCACAAAACCTGAGTGGAATGACTTCATCGTTGAACCCAAGAGTCTGCCTAAGGGACCTTTGAATTCATTTTAAGAATATCACTTTTTCTTTCGTTTTCTTTCCTCCTACAAGACTCCTTTCTGTCTTTTTGTCTAAGCTAATGGCTATCTGTCCTAATATTTTCCTATATGTCCAGGTATCAATTTGATTGATAACTCCTCTGAAATACAGTAGAACGTTTTTGTATATTGATTGTATGTCTCCTCTAACTACTGCTGTACATTTCCTGGAAGCAGCAACACCTGGTGAAACCTGGAGCAGGTTATCCTTGCCACATTCTGACAAGGTTTAAGGCCAAGTTCAGGACTTAGTTTGGGTAGAGAATGGAAGTTATAAAGGATGCTGTGAATCTTTATTTTCTTTCAGCAGACTTCCAGCCAAGTACCTTATTAGGGTCTAACAATGTTTGTTTAGTTTGGTATTTACAATTATGCATGATTTAAGATTATGGAAATGTTTCAGTTAAATACCAATATAAACACTGCATGATACAATGGGAACAGAGTACATTATACAAATGATCTATTTATAATACCATGTAGAAAATGGAACATTTTAATCTTTTCTGTAATTTTTGATGTGGTTCACATATGCTACTGCAGCACACAACCAGCATATGGATGACCTCTCTGACCTTTCAAATGTGCTTTATTGGACGTGGGATTTAAGATCACATTGCAGAAGTGTAAAGATAACCATGACTGAAAATTGTACTGAAGATGTCGCAAGCGAGGCACACTACTGCAGAGCTAAGCTTGTATCTTATATTCAAAATTTGTCATGCATAAATTGCCAGAGGTAATAAGCTTTAAATATTTTCTAACTTGAATTATTCTTTGCTATAAATATTAGTAGTGCTGTGCAGTGTGGTTTAATTTCCTACTTAAGGGAGACAATAATGTAAGCTACAATCAATGAAGCTCAAATATTTATCAATGTCAACAGTGAATATATTTAATAAGTATCTACAACCTGCAAAGGGGAGAGAATTCCTTAGGTTTACAATCTTTTTCACTCACCCAGCTCCTCAACTTGAAACAGAGGCATTTCCTTTCTTAAAATTCTAAGAACACTGGTTCTGATATTCAGAGGAATCCTACATGCTTTTTATACAACTAACCTGTCTCCTGCTAAGTTATAGCCAATGCCAATAGCACCACTGCCCAATTTCATATTTTTTGTCACTAGATTCAGATTCAGAATAATTTACCATATGTCGAAACACACAGTGAAATGCATCATTTGCATAAACAATCAACACATCCAGGATGTGCTGGGGGCCGCCCACAAGTGTTGCCACACATTCCAGCGCCATCACAGCATGCCCATCACGCCTGGCAAAACAACACAGAGCATAGCAGAACAGAACAAGTGATAAAGGAACAACTGCAAAACCCAGCCTCACCAATCCATGTACCTGGGAGATCACTAGCCCTCATGTCTCCTGCCTGTACAGAGCTCTAATTCTAGAACTTGCATACAACTTGCTGACCAGGGTGCACCAGCCATCGTCCTCCCGACAGCCGACTTCAGACCACGGATGTTCTTCGTTTCACATCCACATCACTGGCCTTCGAATATGGAGCAGGGAGCAGAGGCCTGATCTCCACCTCCCCCACATCCCTGTCCCTAAACTCCCCTCTGTCCCCAAAAACAATGCCTATGAACCTAAAAAGTCTAAAAGCTACTTCTGAGCCGCTTCGTTGATGGAGGCTTCAGCTTGCTGCCATCTTGACCATCCAACTTTATTATTATACTCCATTATTATATTATTACCTATTATTATACTCTATTTGCCAGATTTTTCCCATTCACTTAAGCTACCTATGCCTCTTTGCATCCTTTTTATGTCCTCTTTTACAATTTAACATAGAACATAGAATAGTACAGCACAGTACAGGCCTTTCAGCCCACAATGTTGTGCCGACCCTCAAACCCTGCCTCCCATATAAGCCCCCACCTTAGATTCCTCCATATACCTGTCTAGTAGTCTTTTAAACTTCACTAGTGTATCTACCTCCACCACTGACTCAGGCAGTGCATTCCACGCACCAACAACTTCACTTCTTTGTGTCAAATGTAGCAACCATACTTTCGATCCCTTTATTCAAGTCTCTTATATAAATTGTGAAATGCTGAGGCCCAGCAAGGATCCCTATAGCTGGCTAATATCTTGTTAGTGCCTAATCTCTCTTCCTTTTAGCCATCCAGTCTTCTATCCCAACAGTATTTTAATTCCTACACTGTGAGCTTTTATCTTCTGCAATAATCTTCATTGAAAAGGGAGGTCAAGCTTGGTTAAAAGATGAATTAAGTGTCCAAGCACAGGACCTCTTCAGAGCCATCAGCTGGTAAGCCATCTTTAAATATGCAAAAAAAAGAAAGGTGAGACAGAACAAAAAGTTTGAAACTGGGAACATTATATTCAAACTCATTGCGTTTGAGTCAAATATTATTTGCTAATACAGAGATAAAGATATTTGCAAAGTGTTAAATTCTATTGATAACTCAACAATAATGAAGCAGTCTATGTCCACATTCTGGTAACATTCAAGCTTAGACTAATAACGATAACCATCTTCTAAGAAAAAGTCTAACCTCACCACTTGGTCATCAACAGCATCAGACTTGCTGAATGCTTCTCTGCTGCCACTTTCCATTGATTACATGCTTTACTGAACCAACCCCATTGACATTACTGCTTCAACAGCAGGTCAGAGAATGGGTATTTTCAGTGGCTGATTTACCTCTAATGACTAAAGGCCTTCTACAATCCACAAATCACAAATTATAGCTTGTGGAATACTCTCCACTCCTTTTGGAGCCTCAAGCAGCTTGCAAGAAACTCAGCATCATACAAGCAAGGGCAATTCATCCACATGTTAATTTTTCACTTCCTCTACTACCGGCACCTTGTGATTGCAGTCTGTAACATCTGCAAGAGGCAGTAGAGCAACTTGTTAAGGACCCTTTGGTAGCACCTCCAAAATATATAACTTTTTATCAAATAGGACATGTGCACTAATTCTTTGTCATACACCACTCTGAACAACAGACCACAATCCGTCAGGATGAGCAACACCTCCTCCACAATTTTCCTCAATACAGTTGCCCTGCAAGGAACTTCCTCTGCTCTTATTATACTTTCTATACACGTGACTGTATGGCCAAATTCTGTTCAAACTCTATCTTTCCATTATTTGCCAATTAAAGCGATAAGGAAGAATGAAATATCAAAGCAAATGCAGGTGAGCACCGACTACCTGCCTTTTATTCACTGATGGGAACGCTCTGCTGCCAGAGAAGATGCCTGTGTGGTTTATTGCTGTGGCCAGGAGGGTAGGCCTCTGCGTTGGAGCAGTGTCTCCCTCGTTTGATGATGTTGGAGAATGTTGTCAAGGTTCTGCATTTATGGATTTGGATTATGGACTATGGACTTTTTCAGACTTGTGGTTTTTATATTCTGTGTTTT
Source organism: Mobula birostris (assembly GCF_030028105.1). Lineage (NCBI taxonomy): Eukaryota > Metazoa > Chordata > Chondrichthyes > Myliobatiformes > Myliobatidae > Mobula > Mobula birostris. The sequence continues at coordinate 139,404,270 of NC_092371.1, read as the reverse complement.
TTTTGTGTGGGGGGGTTTGGGGGTCAATGTTCTTGTTGTGTTTGGTGCAGGGGAGTGTAGTCTGGGGGGGGCTGATATTCTTGTGGCATTTTTGTTAGTTTTTTGTGCAGGGGAGGGGGATTTGGGGGCTGATGTTCTTGTTGCATTTCATGCGGGGGGAGTTGTTTTAGGGGTTTGATGATTGTGTTGCCATCCTTCTCTGTGTAGGGGGTGTTTCCCGTTGAACTGACTTCCGTGGTTTTTCTTTGTTTCTAGGCTATCTGGAGAAGAAGAATGTCAGAGTTGTATACTGCATACATACTTTGATAATAAATGAACCTTTGAACATTTGATGTATATGTTTGCAGATGACACCACTGTAATGGGCCAGACCACAAACAATAATTGAAAGTAGTATAGGACAGTAAAACAAAAGAGCTGGTCATTGATTTCAGAAAGCAGGGTGGAGTACATGCCCTTGTCTGTATTAATGGTGTTGAGGAGGAGATAGTTGAGAGCTTCATGTTCCGAGCTGTAAAAATCACTAAATATTTGTCCTGGCTCAGTCACATTGACACAGTGACCAAGAAAGCGCACCAGCACCTCTGCTTACTCAGAAGGGCAAGGAAATTCACAGGTCCAAAATGACACTCACCAATTTTTACAAACACACCATATAAAGCATACCATCTGGACGCAGCACAGTTTGGTAAGGCAACTGCCCCGTCTAAGGTCACAAGAAGTTGCAGAGAGTTGTGAATGCTGATCCATTCACAACAGAGTATTGTGAACCCATCATGCAAACTAAACTCCCCCCCCCACCAACAGCAGCTACATTTCCTGCTACATCAGGAAAGCAGCCAGCATCAACATCCCCCTCCCCCTCAGTCTCTTTTCTTCCCTCTCTCGACAGGCAGAAGTGCAAAGTACTGAAACCCTGTTTCCCCAGACTCAAAGATAGCTTCTACCCTCCTGTTATCAGACTCTTGAGTGGATCTCTAATATATCAGAGATGCTTTATTGATCATGGCCCTTGGCCCTTGCACTTTGTTTTTTTGGCACAACACTTTCTCTGTAATTTTAACACCATTTCAGCATTCTATTATCTTAATAACTTGCTGCTCTTATGGATGGTGCACAAATACAAGTTTTCACTTGACCTCAGTGTACATGGCAATAATAAGCCAATAATAATTCTTCATTGTTCTGGAGAAAAGATCCTGGAACATCTTATCCAACAGTAACATGGGTATATCTTTACCAGCCGAATTCCATTTTTAAAAAATGCAGCTCACCACCAACCTCTCAGGGTCAGTCAGGCCTGCATACCATCCTGTTTATGAATACGAACAATATAAATGAGAATGGCTAAGAGGATCATAGGGGTCTCCCTACCATCCATCGGGATATTTATCAGGAGCACTGCGTATGCAGGGCCCTTAGTATTATCAAGGACCCCACCCATCCACCCACCATCATCTTTGACGTTCCACCGACAGGCAGGAGACTCCGATGCATAAAAGCAAGAACAATCAGGATGGGAAATGGTGGTGGTGGACGCATCTGTTAGTCTCGCAAGACCATGGATCTGCGCCTGCAAAGTCCTCTCCAGGGCACAGGCCTGGGCAAGGTTGTATGGAGGACCGGCAGTTGCCCATGCACCAAGTCTCCCCTCTCCACAACTCCGATGTTGCCCAAGGGAAGGGCAAGGGCCGATACAGCTCGGCACCAGTGTCGTCGCAGGAGTTGCCAGAACGAGGTTGAAGGCAATGTCGGACTGCCTTAGGGACTCCAGCTCTGGATTTTTCCTCAGGGTTTACTCCCAAAGCCTTTCCCATGAGTGGGTATGGCCACAAGGCAGCAGAGGTTTGAAATCAGAGTTTTCCCTCTCTTAGATGCACTGCCTTCCCAGGCTGACAAGCTCCATCTACCCGAAGCATTGGTTTTAAGGTGCCAGGACCCGCCTTCGTCCCTTCTCCTGTCAGTAGAAACAGTTCCACCAGGCTTAGAGACTAAGCCACACGAGAAGGCCAGGAGTTGGACTTGGTTGTCAGAGGCTATTTAAGCCGCATGCCGTAAGGAGTACTTTTAGGTAGTGGGAGCTTGTCCCCACTACCACTCCTCAGCTTGACAACCTTGGAACCAGGATGGGAATAGTTCCTTACTTAAGCCATTAGGCTTCTGAACTCCCTGCCGCATTGCATTTGAGGTGTACTAGTTAATCTGTTCTGTACCTGACAATATTTAATTTATTTACTTTATTTGTTTATTTATGCATAATTCATCTGTAGATTTTATCCCTACTTTCCTACGTTATGTGTACTACTGTGCTTTACACCCTGGTTCAGAGAAACATCGTCTTATTTGACAATGTACATATATATAGTTAAATGACAATAAACTTGACAACTTGAATATCTCACTAGAACTACCACAGTTTAAACAAGAAGCTGGCTTGAATTGTCTCTCCTTTCTCCCACTATCAAGCCTTTCACTTCTACAAAAGGGAGGGGAATACCCATATTTGGTCGTACAGATATATGCAAAAGACAATTAACATGTGATGCTGCAGAAGCTGTTAGTTCAGTGCATATGCAGTGTTAAGTCTTAACGTCTTACTTATTCTCATGACATTCTCATGAGGCTAAAAAACTGATTCCAATGTTACTCGGTCTTTATTTCAACTTTTTAAATAGTTACAGACATTAAATGGACTTGTCTCAATTAACTTCCTTGTTACCTATAATGTTGCTAGAGAGATTCTTTCAATTGTCCTTCAAGGTGTCCTTATCTCTATAACTATGCTGTATTTCAAGTTATGGTCTTAAAACAGTTCCATGATCCAGGCACTGCCAATGTTTGTGGCAGGTTCAGACTCTTCATTGGAAAGGACATTTAAAACTGAGTTTGTCAGTACTGATTGGACTGGTTTGCAAGAAGTTCAAAATAGCCAGTGACTAAGATCTGAGTAGGCGGGGAAATACCCTTGCTCCTGATTTTGAATGAGATCCTTACAGTGAGATGCTTAGCCAGAGTATTGTGTTAGCCAAACACACACTAAGCACATCAAGATAGTTAAAGGTCAAAGATTTATGGAGAAGTATGTGTTATTTTTGCCATACCTCTTTGGGCTCTTCAGTTTTACTGACTGAACACTAATATTAAACTAGATGTATATCAAATGAAACCAGGTCTATTGTTTTCATAGAGAATGTTGAGGCAAAGATGAGTTGGACATATTGACAGGCTCAATTAGAAAATACCAACCTATTATCTGATTCAGGTTTAAGCATAAAACATCAAACAGTGCTTCACAAGAACAGATCCTTCAACTCATAATGCCTGCCCCACGCACGATACCAATCCATCTAATCACATCTGCCTGCATATTATCCTTATTCCTCTCTTCCTTACCTGCTCACGTGTCTGTGTAAATGCCTCTGAAACATTACTATTGTATCCATTTTTACCACCTCTTCTAGCAATGCATTTTAGGCACTTAACAACATCCTGTGTAAAAAAGCACGCCTCTCTATCTAATTTAAACTTTCCTCCTCTCGCCTTAAACCTACCCCTTTAGCATTTGAGATTTTCAACCCAGAAAGAGGACTCTATCTACCCCGTCTCTGTCTCTCTTAATTCTATAACCATCTATCACATTGCATCTCGGTCTCTGGTGTTCCAGAGAAAACAATTCAAGTCTGTTGAACCTCTACTTCTAGTTAGTTCTATATAACCCAGGAAACATTCTGGTGAATTACTTATGCACACTTTCCAAAGCCTCCACATCTTTCCTATTTTGGGCCAGTCGAACTGATAACAATAATCTAGATGTGCAGCAATAAACAAAGCTCCTGGAGGAACTCAGTGGGCCAAGCAGCATCTGCGGAGTTGAAGGAATGTTCCAGGTCCTCTTGCAGGGTTATTACCTGAAATGTCGACAGTTCAATGCCTTCAAATGTTGGTTAATTCAGCATTTTTACCACCCTATCAATATCTTTTGCTACTTTCTGGGAGCTATGGACTCGAGAATTTGAATACATCTGGAATTGAGGCCCACCATTCGTTAGGGTTGACCATAGATGTTGTGTCCTAGCTATCATGCCAGAGCAGTACGATGTGGAGAGCAAGTTGTTGCCCATTCAGCAGGCTTTCTGTCTCTACACAGCTGATGAATCCAAAGGAGTGGTAGAGACTGATACAGTTTGGCACCAATGGCCAGCTAGTCCGGATTGAACTCAATGTAGGACTGCCTTAGGGACTCCAGCTCCGGATTTTTCCTCAGGGTTTACTCCTGAAGCTTTCCCCATGGGTGGGTATGGCTGCAAGGCAGTGGAGGTTTGAGATCAGTTTTCCTTCTCCTAGATGAGCTGCCAACTCTGTAGCTGATGAGCCCCACCTGCTGAAGTGACTGGTTTTGAGGCACCAGTAAGCTGCCTTTAAAAATTAACATAATGGGAATTAGCGAAGTTCGTTGGACAGGTGCTGGAACATGTCAGAATTGAAATAAAACACCAATTTATTCTTGTGGAACATCCCATACTAATGGAGTAGGAATTCTTATGGATGAAAACACGGCAAAAAGTGCTTTAAGACATTGGGCAATATCAGAAAGAGTGCTCCTTGTTAGATTCAGAGGACAACCATTTGATTTAGCAATTATACAGGTATATTCTCCAACAACAGATGGAACAAATGAGGATACAGATAAATTCTATGAAGGGCTTGAACAAGCAAAGAATGGGTGCAAATCTCAAGATATTGTTATTGTCATGGGAGATCTAAATGCTAAAGTAGGACAAGGTGCTGACGGAAATACCATAGGAAAATTTCGACTAGGGGAAAGAAATGAAAGAGGCGAGCGAGATAAATAAACAGGTCATTATGAATACCTACTTTAAAAACCATCCAAGATGCCAGGTGATAGCACCAGAAATCAAATTGACTATTACTATAAACCAAAGATTTAGGAACTCAGTGACTCAATGCAAAACATATCCAGGTGCAGGATAGTGACCATAACCCAGTGATATATCATGTAAAAGTAAAACTAAAAAAACTAAAGAAGCAAAAACCTGAACAATCCCTTGACTACTCGCAATTAATTACAGAAGAAAACTTAAGACAAAAATTTACAATTGAAGTAAGGAATAGATTTCAAAGACTAGAAATAGAATCTGTTGAAGATGATAACAATCATGTAGAAAAGAAGTTTAATTCTCTGAAGGATGCCTTGGTAGAATCAGCAAAGTCATTGATTCCTAAAAAAGTAAAAAGCACAAAGAATAAATAGATGACAGATGAAATCAAAAATCTAATGGAAGAAAGGAGACTGAAGAAAGCAAATCCTATGGAATATAAGTCCGTAAATAAAAAAGATAAAAGCTTATGTCAAAAAGCCAAAGAAGAATGGTTAAACCAGGAATGTGAGCAACTAGAAAGAATCCCTATTACTGATCCAAAAAGGGTACATCAACAAATCAAGGATATCACTGGTAAAAAGCTCCTCCGTCCTTCAGGTGGATGTTAGAAAGCAAAGGATGGTAGCATTATCATGGAAAAAGATGAGATTATGAACAGATGGACTGAGTATATTCAGGAATTGTTTGAAGACGATCGAGGCAAAAAACCAGAAATTAAGAAGAACATTGAAGGTCCAAGTATTTTAAAATCTGAAGTTTGTAATGCAATAAATAAGATGAAGAAAGGAAAGGCAGCAGGTCCTGATGAATTAGTTATAGAACAAATTATCGCACTTGAAGATTATGGAATTGAAAAACTTACTGATTTAATCAATGACATTTATGAGACTGGAATAATACCAGAAAAGATGAAAAAAAATCAGTATTTATCACTCCTAAGAAACCTGGAGCAATAGAATGTGAATTACATAGGACCATAAGTTTAATGAGTCATATCACTAGGATACTTCTAAGAATTTTGATGACAAGAGCTAAAAATAAGATACAAGCTGAAATAGGTAAAGAACGATGTGGTTTTGTGAAAGACAAAGGTACAAGAAACACAATATTAATGTTAAGGATACTATCAGAACGAGCTATTCAAGTGTAAAAAGATTTGTTTGTTTGTTTTATTGACTACACAAAAGCATTTGATAAAGTGAAGCACAATAAGTTATTTGAAATATTACAGGATACTCTAGATCTAGATTCAAAAGACCTCCGCCTGATCAGAAATCTGTACTGGGAACAAACTGCCACTGTAAGAATAGATGGAGAAGTGAGTCAGTTTACAAACATCAAGAGAGGCATTAGACAAGAGTGTGTTTTCTTTCTTTTCTTTTTCCAATATTTTTATTGATTTCTATATAGAAGAATACAGAGTCCAAGAGAATACATATTATAAAACAAAGGAAAAATATAATAATACCAGATACAGTATACTGAATCACATTAACGAACTCCTTACTCTATATTCATATAGATTAGATTAATTCGTGTATTAGAGTATAAACAATTTTATTAAAAAAAAGTTCTACACCCACTACCAGAGTCGAAGCTGTTTGAGAAAAAAAGGAAAAAAAACTTACCAGATAATAAAATATACTATTAACCAACTTCTGTACTTTAACAAGAAGTCAAAGATTATGAAAATAATTTAAAAACGGCCCCCACAAATTTTGAAAATCTTGGTTAGATTCAGAAATTCAACAACGAATCTTTTCTAAATTTAGGCATGCCATAACATCCCGTAACCACTGAGCATGATTAGGCGGAACAGCATCCTTCCACTTAAGCAAAAGCGTCCTCCTAGCCATAAGAGAGATAAAAGCCAGAATGTGCAGATCAGATGTCTTCAAAATGATATCTTTCCATCCAACAATACCAAATAGGGCAGTCAAAAGATTAGGCTTAAAATTTACTTTAAAGAGTACAGAAAAAGTTTGGAATACTTCCTTCCAATATTTTCCAAGACTTGGGCATGTCCAAAACATATGAATAAATGAAGCTTCTCCAGTGTTACAGAGAGATATCCATATAAAAACGAGATAACTTACCCTTGGTCATATAAGCCCTATCAACCACTTTAAATTGTAGGAGGGAATGACCAGCACATAACGATGAAGTATTAACCAATTTAAAAATCTCATTCCAAGTTTCTTCAGAAAATGAGGTCTGTAAATTTTGTTCCCAAAGATTGTTAATTTTGTCTAAAGAATCATTTCTCATTCCCAACAACATAGCATAAATATTGGATATTGAACCATTATAGAATGATTTCATATTAAGAATTTCATCTAATACATTCTTATCAGGACTATTAGGAAATATATATAATTGAGATTGTAGAAAATCTCTAATTTGTAAGTACCAAAAAAAATGGGTTTTTGGTAAACTATATTTAGTTGACAATTGTTTGAACGAAGAAAGATTTCCTCCCACAAACAGATCCCAGAAACATGAACTGCCCAGTCTTTCCCATTTTTTAAAAACTACATCAGTCATAGAAGGCTTAAAAAATAATTTTAAAAAATGGGACTACAAAGGGAGAATCCCAATAAACCAAAATGTTTTCTAAATTTTATCCAAATCCTCAAACTATGTTCGAATACCACATTTTTAGTTATCTTACTTAAGGATAGAGGAAGTGAAGATCCCAAAAGGGAGATAATAGAAAATGTATTAACCAAGTTAGCTTCTAAAGAAACCCTCCCGGGACAGTCCTCGTGATTAATATAGTATAACCAAAACGTGAGATTCCATATATTAGCTGCCCAGTAATAAAACCTAAAATTTGGTAAAGCTAAGCCTCCATTCTTTTTACTTTCTGGAGATGGACTTTATTCAATCGAGGATGTTTATTTTTCCATATGTAAGAGGATAAAATAGAGAGTCCAGAGAGTCAAAAAAGGATTTAGGAATAAAAACAGGTAATACCGGAAAGAGGTATATAAATTTAGGTAAAACATTCATTTTAATAGAATTAATTCGACCAATCAGTGATAACGAAAGGGGTGACCAATTTGATAATGTTCTTTTTAGGTGTGTTTTCTAACCTGATTTGTTTAGTGTGTACAGTGAAACAATATTACAAAAAATAAGAGACATCTTGGGAATCAAAGCTGGTGGTGGAAACATCAATAATTTCAGATATGCGGATGACACTGTGTTAATTGCAAGTACAGAGGAAGAACTACAAAACTTAATTGATATAGTTGTTGAAGAATGTGCAAAAATGGGTCTATCTATCAATTGCAAAAAGAAGAATGTATGGTGATATCCAAAAAGAAGGAGAATCCTATCTGCAGGCTGAAAATAAATGGGGAAGACATAAAACAAGTACAGAACTTTTGCTACTTAGGAAGCTATGTGACATCAGATCGCAGGTGCGACATGGACATCAAAAGAAGAATAGGGATGGCAAAAGACACTTCTACGAGAATGATGAGTAGACTGACCAATACAGAGTACTGAAACGTTACGTTTATCCAGTTATGTTATATGGATCAGAATGTTGGACAATATCTAGTAACATGAGGATGTCATGACCAGAGCAAGCACAAAAAGAGAAATAATGTATGAGATCATGAAAAGGCAATGCAACTTCATCGGACATGTGATTAAGAAAGAGCAGTTAGAATGTACTGTAATTTTGGGAAAGATTTAAGGGAAGAAAGCAAGAGGAAGGCAAAGACAAATGATGATGGAGACAGCAGCCAGAGAACTGGTAATAAATACCAATGAATTGATCCACTTGACCCGAAACAGGAGTGTGTGGGCCATGGCAGTTAAAACTCAAACTGGGTATGACACCTGATGATGATGATGATGAACCTGCCTTTGCCCTTTCTCCTGTCGGTAAAAACGGTTCTGCCGGGCTTAGTAGCTAAGCCGCATGTGAAGGCCAGCATCTACAGATTTTCTCTTGTTCATGAAGGCCAAGAGCTGGACTTGGTTGTCAGAGGCATATGAGACAAATGCCACTGGGAGTATTTAACAGGTAGTGGGAGCTTAATCCCAATACCTCCTCCCACCCTGGCTATGGCAACCATAAGGAACTACATCTGCAATACCACAGTAAAAATACAGAACTCACAAAGAGTATGGAATTGTGAAAGGACAAATTTGTTAGCGTCCTTAATAAAATATGTAGTTCTAAAAGTATGGTTAACAATAATAATAATTCCCTACGTGGATAAAAAGCATGGAAATAGGCCTTTTAGCCCACTGAACATACCCAGATCATCAACACCCATTTAAATTAATCCTACCTTATATCTTAGTTTATTCTCCACACAATCCAATTAACTCTTCTCAAGGTTTGCCACACATTTACACACACTAGTAGCTACTTAATCTACTAACCCATGTGTTTTGGATGAAGGAGCAAAATAGAGTACGAGAAGTAAACCCATGTGGTCACATGGAGAATGTGTAAATCCCACATAGACAAACTGGAGGTCAAGACTGAGTGCAAGTCACCAAGGCAGAAGATACACTGTCTATGGCACTGTGCCGCCTAGCTGTGAGATAATATTTAATAACATATACAGTGAATTCTGTTTAATTGGGCCAGAGGTTACTTGGGAGAGCCGTTTATTTGGGACAACTCTTAAAGAACAATAACTAAGTTGAGAAAATAGTGAGGATTCTCTTCATTTGTTTGAAACACTATTTTGCTTAATTGGGGCAGGAGACTGAACTCCTGCCTCAGCAAGGGCCTGGGCCCATTGCAATTTGCCTATCACCACATTTGATCAATGGCAGACACAATCTCAACGGCTCTTCACACGGCTTTAGACCACCTGGACAACACAAACACCTACGTCAGGATGCTGTTCATCAACTATAGCTCAGCATTTAACACCATCATTCCCACAGTCCTTTGATTGAGAGGTTGTAGAACCTGGGCCTCTGTACCTCCCTCTGTTATTGGATCCTCAACTTCCTAACAGGAAGACCACAATCTGTGCGGATTCATGATAATATCTCCTCGCTGACGATCAATACTGGTGCACCTCAGGGATGTGTGCCCAGCCCACTGCTCTACTTTCTGTATACCCATGACTGTGTGGCTAGGCATAGCTCAAATACCATCTACAAATTTGCTGACGATACAACCATTGTTGGTAGCATCTCAAGTGGTGCCGAGACGGCGTACAGGAGTGAGATATGCCAACTAGTGGAGTGGTGTCGCAGTGACAATCTGGCACTCAATGTCAGTAGACAAAAGAGCTGATTGTGGACTTCTGGAATGGTTTTTGACTTCTCCAGTGCGTTCAACACCATCCGCCCTGCTCTGGTGGGGGAGAAGCTGACAGCGATGCAGGTGGATGCTTTCCTGGTGTCATGGATTCTTGATTACCTGACTGGCAGACCACAGTACGTGTGCTTGCAACACTGTGTCCGACAGAGTGATCAGCAGCACTGGGGCTCCACAGGGGACTGTCTTGTCTCCCTTTCCCTTCACCATTTACACCTCGGACTTCAACTACTGCACAAAGTCTTGTCATCTTCAGAAGTTTATGGATGTCTCTGCCATAGTTGGATACATCAGCAAGGGAGATGAGGCTGAGTACAGGGCTACTGTAGGAAACTTTGTCACATGGTGTGAGCAGAATTATCTGCAGCTTAATGTGAAAAAGACTAAGGAGCTGGTGGTAGACCTGAGGGGAGCTAAGGTACCGGCGACCCCTGTTTCCATCCAGGGGGTCAGTGTGGACATGGTGGAGGATTACAAATACCTGGGGATATGAATTGACAATAAACCGGACTGGTCAAAGAATACTGAGGCTGTCTACAAGAAGTGTCAGAGCCATCTCTATTTCCTGAGGAGACTGAGGTCCTTTAACATCTGCCAGACGACGCTGAGGATGTTCTACGAGTCTGTGGTGGTCAGTACCATCATGTTTGCTATTGTGTGCTGGGGCAGCAGGCTGAGGGTAGCAGACACCAACAGAATCAACAAACTCGTAAGGCCAGTGTTGCTGTGGGGATGGAACTGGACTCTCTCACGGTGGTGTCTGAAAAGAGGATGCTGTCTAAGTTGCATGCCATCTTGGTCAATGTCTCCCATCCACTACATAATGTACTGGTTGGGCACAGGAGTACATTCAGCCAGAGACTCATTCCACCGAGATGCAACACAGAGCGTCATAGGAGGTCATTCCTGCCTGTGGCCATCAAACTTTATAACTCCTCCCTTGGAGGGTCAGACACCTTTAGCTAATAGGCTGGTCCTGGACTTATTTCCTGGCATAATTTACATATTACTATCTAACTATTTATAGTTTTATTACTATTTAATTAATTATGGTGCAACTGTAACGAAAACCAATTTCCCCCGGGATCAATAAAGTATAACTATGACTATGACTATGACTAAAACAAAGGTACACATACCAATCCTCATAGAGAGATCAGAAGTGGAGAGAGTGAGCAGTTTCAAGTTCCTGAGTGTCAAGCCCTCTGAGGATCAAACCTGGTCCCAACATATAGATGCAGTTATAAAGAAGGCAAGACTGCGGTTATACTTTATTAGGAGTTTTAAGAGATTTGGTATGTCAACAAATACACTCAAAAACTTCTATAGATGTACCATGAAGAGCATTCTAACAGGCTGCATCACTGTCTGGTCTGGGGAGGCTACTGCACAGGACCGGGAGAAGCTGCAGACGGTTGTAAATCTAGTCAGCTCCACCTTGGGTACTAGCCTACAAAGTACCCAGGACATCTCCAGGGAGCGGTGTCTCAGAAAAGCAGCGTCCATTATTAAGGACCTCCAGCACCCAGGGCATGCCCTTTTCTCACTGTTACCATCAGGTAGGAGGTATACAAGCCTGAAGGCAAACACTCAGTGATTCAGGAACAGCTTCTTCTCCCTGCCATACGATTCCTAAATGGACATTGAACCCTTGGACACTACCTCACTTTTAAAGTATATATTATTTCTGTTTTTAGACGATTTTTAATTCTATTTAATACACGTATACTGTAATTGATTGATTTATTTATTATTATTACTTTATTTTGTATTTTCCTTCTAGATTATGTATTGCATTGAACCGCTGCTGCTAAGTTAACAAATTTCACGTCACATGCCAGTGATAGTAAACCTGATTCTGATGCCGAACAGTTTCTAACTAGCATCAGATGCACGCACTTGTGCGGCAGTTAGACATTACACTGTGCTTAGAGCAAACAGGCTTTAAATAGTGTCAGTGGCGTGTGCAAGTGTTCAAAATACAGTGCAGTAAGACGATTCAGAACTGTTTTGCTCACCATGGTTTCATGCATTCAGGCTTGAAAATGCCAGAAATGACCAGGAAAGCAAATAAACACAAGAGATCCTGCAGATGCTGGAGATCCAGAGCAACACACATAACATGCAGGAGGAACTCAGCAGATCAGGCAGCATCTATGGAAATGAATAAACCGTCGGCGTGTCAAGCTGAGACCCTTCATCAGGGAGTGAAAGTTAAACAATTTCACTACTTCGTCAAGTTAGGAACGATGAATAATTTGAAGGAATTGAAAATCATCATGAATGATACAATGAAAATGAAGATGTGGAGGATGTAATTGATGATAGTATTGTATGAAAGCATTCCATTGTCAACACAAGTTGTCTATGTTGGCTTTGTACATAATTTGTTACTCAGTTTGTCTTTTTCATACCTTTCAAAACACAGTTATTATCAAAGAATGTATAAATTATACACCTTGAAATATGTCTGCTTACAGGCAACCACAAAGCAAGAACCCCAAATAACCCAATAAAAAAGACCAAAAACCACAGTACAGAGAAAGAGAGAGGAAAAAACACAAATCATGCAAACAATAGAAACAAGCCAACAGCACCTCAAACCAGACTAAGTCTCAGGACCGCTCCCAAAGCAGCCGGGGTAGGGCCAATCCAAGCCTCGGTCCCCAGTTCATCACGCCAGCGGGATGTGTGTGTGTATGTGTGTGTGTATATATATATATATATATATATATATACATACACATACACACACACATATATATATACATACACACACACACACATATATATATATACACACACACATATACATATATATATAGACACACACACACACACACACACACACATACACACATATATATAGACATAGACACACACACACACACACACACACACACACACTACATTGATTGGCCTTATCTCAAACAATAACAAGGTGGCCTACAGGAAAGAAGTCATCTCTCTGACACAGCGGTGTCAAGAAAACAACCTCTCCCTCAATGTTACAAAAACAAAGGAGCTGGTTGTGGATTACAGGAGGAATGGAGGCGGGCTAACCCCAGACATCAATGGATCTGGGGTTGAGAGGGTAAACAGCTTCAAGTTCTTCTTCATCCACATCATCAAGGACCGCATGTGGTCTGTACACACCAGCTGTGTGGTGAAAAAGGCACAACAGCACTTCTTTCACCACAGATGGTTGAAGAAATTTGGTATGGGCCCCCAAATCCTAAGAACGTTCTACAGGGACACAATTGAGAGCATCCTGACTGGCTACATCACTGGCTGGTATGGGAACTGTACCCCACTTAATCGCAGGACTCTGCAGAGAGTGGTGCGGACAGCCCAGCGCATCTGTAGTCCTGAACTTCCCATGATTCAGGGCATTTACAAGAACAGGTGTGTAAAAAGGGCCCGTAGGATCACTGGGGACCCAAGCCATCCCAACCACAATTTATTCCAGCTGCTACCATCTGGGAAGTTGTACCGCAACATAAGAGCCAGTACCAACAGGTTCCAGGACAGCTTCTTCCACCAGGCCATCAGACTGATGAACTCACGTTGATTTGAGTATATTACATTGACTGTCTATTTATTATAAACTATTATTAAATACTATGATTGCACATTGCACATTTAGATAGAGATGTAATGTAAAGATTTTTACTTCTCATGTATGTGAAGGATGTAAGAAATAAAGTCAATTCAAATTCTCTCTCTCTCTCTCACACACACACACACACACACACACACACACACACACACACACACACACACACACACACACACACATGCACAGATATATATATATTCACCTCCCCCCCTTTAATATGTCACACCAAATCATCACTGGTGTAGCCAACTGGTTTTTGAAGTCAGGTGAATGGAGATCTGTTTCTGGAGAGCTGTGTACGGTCAAGGTGTTTCAATTGATAGTAGTAAAAATACACTTGTATCTGGAAGGTCCAAATGGTGGTGAGTCAATATTCTGGCAAAAACTACACCAAGAAGCCAAAGGAACAGTGCAAGCAACTCTACGAAAAGGTTATTGAAAAGCACAATTCAGGAGATGGATACAAGAAAATTTCCAAGTTACTGAATATCCCTTGGAATACAGTTAAGTCAATCATCAAGAAATGGAAAGAATGTGGCACAGCTGTAAGTCTGCCTAGAGCAGGCTGTCCTCAAATAATGAGTGACCATGCAAGAAAGGGAACTAGTGACGGAGCCTACCAAAAAACCTATGACAATTCTGGAGGAGTTACAAGCTTCAGTGGCTGAGATGGGAGAGACTGCACATACAACAACTGTTGCCTGGGTGCTTCACCAGTTGCAGCTTTATGGGAAAGTGGAAAAGAGAAAGCCACTGTTGAAAAAAATTCACATGAAATCTCAGCTGGAGTTTGCCAGAAGACATGCGGGAGACTCTGAAGTCAGCTGAAAGAAGGTTCTATGATCTGATGAAACCAAAATTGAACTTTTTGGCCATCAGACTAAATGCTACGTTTGGCATAATCCAAACACAGCACATCATCAAAAACACACCATCCCTACCATAAAGTATGGTATTGTCTGCATCATGCTGTGGGGATGCTTCACTGCAGCAGGTCCTGGAAGGCTTGTGAAGGTGGAGGGTAAAATGAATGGAGCAAAATACAGTGAAATCCTGGAGAAAAACCTGATGCAGTCTGCAAGAGAACTGCAACTTGGGAGAAGATCTGTTTTCCAGCAAGCCAATGGCCCCGGGCATAAAGCCAAAGCTGCAAAGGATGGCTTAAAAACAACAAGGTTAATGTGCTGGAGTAAACCAAGTCAGAGTCCAGACATAATCCAATTGAGAATTTGTGACTGGACTTGAAAAAGGCTTTTCACTCACAATCCTCATGCAATCTGACAGAGCTTGAGCAGTTTTCTAAAGAAGAGTGGGGAAAAATTGCAATGTCCAGATGTGCAAAGATGACAGAGACCTATACACATGGACTCAAGGCTGTAATTGCTGCCAAAGGTGTACCTATTAAATATTGACTTGAAGGGGGTGAATACATATGCAATCAATCATTTTGTGTTTTATATTTGTAATTAATTTAGATTATTTTGTAGAGATCTGTTTTTACTTTAACACGAAAGAGTCTTTTTCTGTTGATAGGTGTCAAAAAAAGCCAAGTTAAATCCACTGTGATTCAATGTTGTAAAACAATAAAACATGAAAACTTCCCGGGGGGGGGGGGGGGTAATACTTTTTACAGGTATACATTCTATATTCTATCATGTCTGAGTTATTATCCCTCTCAACCCCATTCTCCTGTCTTTTGCCCATAACCTTTGATACCCTGACTAATCAAGAATCTATCAACCTCTGCTTTAAATATACCCAATATAGTGCAGTGAATTCACTACCCTCTGGCTAAAGAAATTCCTCTTCATCTCTATTCTAAACAGATATCTTTGTATTCTGATGCTGTACCTCTGGTCCTAGATTCCTCCACTATAAAAAACATTCTTTCCACACCCACTCACTCTTGACCTTTCAATAATCAGTAGGTTTCAATGAGATCCCCCACTCATTCTTCTAAAATCCAGCAAGTACAGGCCCAGAGCTATCAAACGCTCCTTATAAATTAACCCTTTATTCCTATCATTCTTGCGAACCTTCACTGAACCCTCTTAAATACCAGCACATCCCTTTTTAGATAGGGGGCCCAAAACTTCACCATTTTTCAAGTGTGGTCTCACCTATGCCTTTATCCCACATGGATAAAAATAAATTGGTATTCAAACCGCTTAACAGACAACTGAGAAGCAACAATCAATCAACCAATAGAATGGACTACTTGTCAGTTTCTTATTGAGTTTTGCTTTGTTGCTTAACGCATCATAGTAAGTGAGCTCTGCCACCATCAGTTATCCTTTCATCACAAGTGTAAAATTAATTGCTTCCACAAAATACTAAAAGTGCCTTGATACAATTGTGATATTTATCATAAATGAATATTCTGCCCTTATTTCTGCTTCACCAAATAATGCACTGATGAGCTATTTCTATTTCAGTGCTACACATCTGTTCATGCATTAGTGAGACTTATCATCTAGCTCACAACATTGGGTATATTTGCTGTCCAGAAAGTGGCTATGTTATTTCAGGGGAATTCCGCAAGTGACTGTGCCGGCAATGGCGAGGGTCCAGAGGAAGCTTATGAGAATGGTCCCAGCAATGAAAGAGCTAACACATAAGGAGCGTTTGATAGCTCTGACCTGTACTTGCTAAAGTTCAAAAGAATGAGGGGGGAGCTCATTAAAACCTACCAAATACAGTATTAAAAGGCCTAAATAGAGTGGACAGTTTCCAATAGTGGGAGAGTCATGGACCAGAGGGCACAGATTCAAAATAAAAGAATGTCCCTTTAAACAGAGTTGAGGAGTAATTTCTTTAGCCAGAGGGTAGTGAATCTGGGTAATTCATTGACAGACAGCTGGGTCAAGTCATTGGGTATATTTAAAATGAAGGTTAATAGGTTCTTGATAGTAAGGGTTTGAGGGAGATGAGGCTGAGTACAGGGCTATGGTAGGAAACTTTGTCACATGGTGTGAGCAGAACTATCTGCAGCTTAATGTGAAAAAGACTAAGGAGCTGGTGGTAGACCTGAGGGGAGCTAAGGTACCGGTGACCCCTGTTTCCATCCAGGGGGTCAGTGTGGACATGGTGGAGGATTACAAATATCTGGGGATACGAATTGACAATAAACCGGACTGGTCAAAGAATACTGAGGCTGTCTACAAGAAGGGTCAGAGCCATCTCTATTTCCTGAGGAGACTGAGGTCCTTTAACATCTGCCGGACGATGCTGAGGATGTTCTAAGAGTCTGTAGTGGCCAGTGCTATCATGTTTGCTGTTGTATGCTGGGGCAGAAGGCTGAGGGTAGCAGACACCAACAGAATCAACAAACTCATTCGTAAGGCCAGTGACGTTGTGGGGATGGAACTGGACTCTCTCACGGTGGTGTCTGAAAAGAGGATGCTGTCTAAGTTGCAGCCATCTTGGTCAATGTCTCCCATCCACTACATAATGTATTGGGTGGGCGCAGGAGTACATTCAGCCAGAGACTCATTCCACCGAGATGCAACAAAGAGCTTCATAGGAAGTCATTCCTGCCTGTGGCCATCAAACTTTACAACTCCTCCCTTGGAGGGTCAGACACCCTGAGCCAATAGGCTGGTCCTGGACTTATTTCATAATTCACTGGCATAATTTACATATTACTATTTAACTATTTATGGTTCTAGTACTATTTATTATTTATGGTGTAACTGTAACGAAAACCAATTCCAACACTTTCCAACATTGTACTTCATTTGCCACTTCTTTGCCCATTCTTCCAATCTATCCAAGTCTCTCTGCAGACTCTCCGTTTCCTCAGCGCTACCACGCCCTCCACCTGTCTTCGTATCGTCAGCAAACTTAGCCACAAAGCCATCTATTCCATAATCCAAATCGTTGATGTACAATGTGAAAAGAAGCGGCCCCAACACGGACCCCTGTGGAACACCACTGGTAACCGGCAGCCAACCAGAATAGGATCCCTTTATTCCCACTCTGTTTCCTGCCAATCAGCCAACACTCTATCCACGTATGTAACGTTCCCGTAATTCCATGCGCTCTTATCTTGTTAAGTAGCCTCATGTGTGGCACCTTGTCAAAGGCCTTCTGAAAATCCAAATATACAACATCCACTGCATCTCCCTTGTCTAGCCTACTGGTAATTTTCTCAAAAAATTATAATAGGTCTGTCAGGCAGGATTTTCCTTTAAGGAATCCATGCTGAGTTCTGCCTATCTTGTCATATGCCTCCAGGTACTCTGTAACCTCATCCTTGACAATCGACTCCAACAACTTCCCAACCACCGATGTCAAGGTAACAGGTCTATTAATTTCCTCTTTGCTTCCTTGCCCCCTTCTTAAATAGCGGAGTGACATTTGCAATCTTCCAGTCCTCCGGAACCATGCCAGAATCTATCGACTTTTGAAAGATCATCGCTAATGCCTCCGCAATCTCCACAGCTACTTCCTTCAGAACACGTGGGTGCATTCTATCTGGTCCAGGAGATTTATCTACCTTTAGCTTATTCAGCTTCCTGAGTACTTTCTCTGTCGTAATTGTGACTGCGCACACTTCTCTTCCCTGCCACCCTTGAGTGTCCGGTATACTGCTGATGTGTTCCTCAGTGAAGACTGATGCAAAATACTCGTTCAGTTCCTCTGCCATCTCCTTATCTCCCATTACAATTTCTCCAGCATCATTTTCTATCAGTCCTATATCTACTCTCACCTGTCTTTTACTCTTTATATACTTGAAAAAGCTTTTAGTATCCTCTTTGATATTATTTGCTAGCTTCCTTTCATAGTTAATCTTTTCCCTCTTAATGACCTTCTTAGTTTCCTTTTGTAAGATTTTAAAAACTTCCCAATCCTCTGTCTTCCCACTAATATTTGCTTCCTTATATGCCCTCTCCTTTGCTTTAACTTTGGCTTTGACTTCTCTTGTCAACCACGGTTCCATCCTTTTTCCATTCGAAAATTTCTTCTTTTCTGGAATATACCTGTCTCGCACTTTCCTCACTTCTTGCATAAACTCCAGCCACTGCTGCTGTGCCGTCTTTCCCGCCAGTGTCCATTTCCAGTCAACTTTGGCCAGTTCCTCTCTCATGCCACTGTAATTTCCTTTACTCCACTGAAATACCGACACATCAGATTTCGGCTTCTCTTTTTCAAATGTCGCAGTGAACTCAATCATGTTACGATCACTGCCTCCTAAGGGTTCCTTCACCGCAATCTCTCCAATCACCTCCGGTTCATTACACAATACCCAATCCAGTACAGCTGATCCCCTAGTGGGCTCAACAACAAGCTGTTCTAAAAAGCCATCTCGCAGCCATTCTACAAATTCTCTCTTGAGATCCAGTGCCGACCTGATTTTCCCAATCCACTCGCATGTTAAAATCCCCCACAATTATCATAACACTGCCCTTCTGACAAGCCTTTTCTATTTCCTGTTGTAATTTGTAGTCCACATCCCTGCAGCTGTTTGGAGGCCTATAAATAACTGCCATCAGGGTCCTTTTACCCTTTCAATTTCTTAGCTCAACCCATAAAGATTCTGCACCTTCCGATCCTATATCACCTCTTTCTAATGATTTAATATCATTTCTTACCAATAAAGCCACGCCTCCCCCTCTGCCTACCTTCCTATCCTTCCGATACACTGTGTATCCCTGGACATTCAGCTCCCAGAGACATGCACCCTTTAGCCACGTCTCAGTGATGGCCACAATATTGTACAATCTGTAGCTGTACGACAAGATCATCCACCTTATTCCTTATGCTGCATGCATTTAAGTACAACACCTTAAGACCAGTATTTGGTACTTTTCGCTTTGATTTCACTGCAACTTTATTGCACTGCAAGTCATCCCAATGGCTACAAATTTGCCCCATCAACTGCCTGTCTTTCCTGACATCTTTACTGCACACTATCTTAGATTTATTTCTGTTTTCCCCTTCCTCCGCTCTATCATTCCGGTTCCCATCCCCCTGCCAAATTAGTTTAAACCCTCCCTAACAGCTCTAATAAACTTTCCCGCCAGGATATTGGTCCCCTTCGGGTTCAGGTGTAACCTGTCCTTTTTGACCAGGTCATACTTGCCCCAGAAGAGATACCAACGATCCAAGAATCTGAAGCCGTGCCCCCTGCACCAGTCTCTCAGCCATGCATTCATCTGCCTGATCCTACTATTCTTGCCCTCGCTAGCATGTGGCACAGGTAGCAATCCCAAGATTACTACCCTGGAGGTCCTGCTTCTCAGCTTCCTTCCTAACTCCTGGAAATCTCTCTTCAGGACCTCCTCCTTTGTCCTATCTATGTCATTGGTACCAACATGTACCAGGACAACTAGCTGCTCACCCTCCCCCTTCAGAATATTCAGGATCCGATCCAAGACATCCCGTACCCTGGCACCTGGGAGGCAACGCACCATGTGGGTATCTCTAGCAGGCTCACAGAATAGCCTCTCCGTTCCCCTGACTATGGAATCCCCTACGACTACCGCATTCCTCTTCTCCCTCCTTCTCTCCTGCACAACAGCGCAAGGCTCAGTGCCAGAGACCCGGTCACCATGGACGTCCCCTGTCAGGTCATCCCCCTCAACAGCATCCAGAACAAGATATTTGTTGCTGAGGGGGGGACAGCCACAGGGGTGCTCTCCACTATCCGGGTATTTCCCTTCCCTCTCTTGACAGTGACCTAGTTTTCTGACCCCTGTAGCCTAGGGATGACTACCTCCCTGTAGCTCCTGTCTATCACCTCTTCACTTTCCCTGATAAGCAGCAGGTCATCAAGCTGCAGCTGCAGATCCCTAACACGGTCTCTGAGGAGCTGCAACTCGGTGCACCTGGCGCAGATGTGGCCATCAGGGAGGCTGGAGGCCTCCCAGGATTCCCACATCTGACACCCTGAACAAAGCACTAACCCTGCAGGCATGCTATCTAATTCTACAGGAATGAAACAGGAAAAATAAGTCTACTCGCCAAACAGACGAACTTTTTAAACTGTTAGCTCGTACCGTTAGCTGTGAGAGCCCTGCTTAATGGGTACTTTGCATCTGTCTCCACTGTGGAAGACGCTAGCAGTGTGCTAGAGGTTCATGAGTGTCAGGGAGCAGGAGTGAGTGCCATTGTTATTACAAAGGAAAAAGTGCTAGGCAAACTCAAAGCTCTTAAGGTGGATAAGTCACCTGGACCAGATAGACTACATCCCAGAGTCCTGAGGGAGGTTGCTGAAGAGAGAACGGATGCATTGGTCATGATCTTTCAAGAATCATTTGATTCTGGCATGGTCCTGGAGGAGTGGAAGATTGCAAATGTCACTCCATTCTTTAAGAATGGAGGAAGGCAAAAGACAGGAAACTATTGGCCCGTTAGCCTAATTTCAGTGGTTGGGAAAGTGCTGCAGTCTATTATTAAGGATGAGGTTTCGGGGTAATGGAGACTAATGATAAAATAAGGTAAAGTCAGCATGGTTTCAGTGAAGGGAAATCTTGCCTGACAAATCTGTTAGAGTTCTTTGAGGAAGTAACAAGCAAGGTGGATAAAGGAGAGGCAGTGGATGTTATTTACTTGGATTTTCAGAAGAGATTTGATAAGGTGCCACACGAGGCTGCTTATCAAGATAAAATCCTATGGCATTACAGGGAAGAGGAATGGCTGTCAGCCAGGAGACAGCGAGTGGGAATAAAGGGGGCTTTTCTGGTTGGCTGCCAGTGACTAGATGTGTTCCTCATGGGTCAGTATTGGGACCGCTACTTTTCACATTGTTTGTAAGTGATTTGGATAACGGAATTGATGGCCTTGTGGCAAAGCTTACGGGTGATACGAAGATAGGTGAGGGGAAAGGTAGTGTTGAGGAAGCAATGCGATTGCAGCAGGACTTAGACAAATTGGAAGAATGGGCAAAAAAGTGGCAGATGGAATACAGTGTTGGGAAATGTATGATCATGCATTTTGGTAAAAGGAACAATAGTGCAGATTATTATCTAAATGGGGAGAATGTTCAAACATCAGAGGTGCAGAGGGACTTAAGTGCCCTTGTGCAAGACTCCCAGAAAATTAATTTATAGATTGAGTCTGTGGTAAAGAAGGCATATGCAATATTGACATTTATCTCAAGGGGAATAGAATATAAAAGCAAAGAGATAATGCTGAGGCTTTACAAGACACTAGTCAGGCTTCACTTGGAGTATTGTCAACAATTTTGGGCCCCATATTACGGAAAGGATGTGTTGTCATTGGAGACAGTCCACAGAAGGTTCACAAGGATGAATCCAGGAATGAAGAGGTTAACATATGAAGAAAGTTTGGCAGCTTTGGGCTTGTACTCACTGGAGTTTAGAAGAATGCAGAAATATCTCATTGAAATCTGCTGAATGTTGAAAGGACTAGATAGGATGGTTATGAAGAGGATGTTTCCTTTGGTGGGAGTATTCAGAACTAGAGGGCACAGCCTCAAAATTGAGGGGCATCCCTTTAGAACAGAGGTAAGTAGGAATTCTTTTAGCCAGAGAGTAGTAAATCTATGGAATGCTCAGCCACAGATTGCAGTGGAGGCAAAGTCCGTGGGTGTAATTAAGGCGGAAGTTGATCATTTTCTGATCCATCAGGGCATCAAAGGAAATGGTGAGAAGTTAGGTGTATGGGGTTGAGTGGGATCCAGGATCGGCCACGGTGGAATGGTGGAGCAGACTCGATGGGCTGAGTGACCTAATTCTGCTCCCATGTCTACGGTCTTGTGGACTGGGTGTAATGCACTGATGAAGTTCACAGATGGAGGCAGAAAGACATTTCCACTTTAATGTGGCTAAAAAATGCACAAAATCATTTCAATATTTATCTTCAACAACATTCACCTACAAGAAATTCATCACAGGACAGCAAAGGAAACAACTCACAGCCTCAGTATTTCTACTGCAATGAATATTCTTCAAGTTTAGTTATCATTCAATCGTATATAAATACCCATGAATACAGCCAAATGAAACAGCATTACTCTGGTGCCATGGTGCAAACCACAGTACCAACAGTCATACACAGCACAAGGCACATATAGCACATATAAAATAGCAAGTACATATAAAATAACAGTAAAATGCAGTCACACAAAGAAAAGTATAGTCCAAGGCAGAGTACAAAATAAATGGCAGGATACTTGGTAGTGTGGAGAAGCAGAGGGATCTGGGGGTACATGTCCACAGATCCCTGAAAGTTGCCTCACAGGTAGATAGGGTAGTTAAGAAAGCTTATGGGGTGTTAGCTTTCATAAGACGAGGGATAGAGTTTAAGAGTCGCGATGTAATGATGCAGCTCTATAAAACTGTGGTTAGGCCACACTTGGAGTACTGTGTCCAGTTCTGGTCGCCTCACTATAGGAAGGATGTGGAAGCATTGGAAAGGGTACAGAGGAGATTTACCAGGATGCTGCCTGGTTTAGAAAGTATGCATTATGATCAGAGATTAAGGGAGCTAGGGCTTTACTCTTTGGAGAGAAGGAGGATGAGAGGAGACATGATAGAGGTGTACAAGATAATAAGAGGAATAGATAGAGTGGATAGCCAGCGCCTCTTCCCCAGGGCACCACTGCTCAATACAAGAGGACATGGCTTTAAGGTAACGGATGGAAAGTTCAAGGGGGATATTAGAGGAAGGTTTTTTACTCAGAGAGTGGTTGGTGCGTAGAATGCACTGCCTGAGTCAGTGGTGGAGGCAGATACACTCATGAAGTTTAAGAGACTACTAGACAAGTATATGGAGGAATTTAAGGTGGGGGGTTATATGGGAGACAGGGTTTGAGGATCAGCACAACATTGTGGGCTGAAGGGCCTGTAATGTGCTGTACTATTCTATAATTCTATATAAAAAAATTCTATAAGTCCCTGAGTCCATGAATATTGCAGCAGTCTGAAGTTGAACACCATACAGCTTGTCTTTTGCCAAGCGAACAGTGGGGGCACCACTGACTCCCCTTGGGCGGTTACAAATAGGCAACACCACGGCTTGAGGCCTAGTCATCGCTATGAATGAAGCCTACATTGCACCACACCCCTGTCATCCACCCGTGCCATTCACCAATAAATCAATGAAGTGGACCTGCAACATTCCACATCATCAATGTCCAACAGGGTCTTACGATCACAAGAAAAGCACCTAAGACCAATGATCCCCAACCTCCGGGCCGTGGACCAATACACTGCCGCGAAGAATCATGATCTGGGCCGACATTTACGTGCCTGGTGGCACCTAATTAATTAGCTTGTTTATTTCGGCTTTTCTCTTAAAGATGTGCTGGGCGCGTTCCGACTACCGCTGCACCCCTGCAATCTTCGCGGCAACATATCGGTCTGTGGCCTGGAGGTTGGGGACCACTGCCTAAGACAATCGCTTTCTGTTAGACTGCACCCCTCCTTTGTGCACCAACTCCTCTCTGTCACAAGCAACATCACAGTCTGCCCTAAGTCTAGCTCCTTCAGTTTCTCTACCAATGAGCAACTCGCTAATGGGGTGGACCTGCAGTACTTTAAATTCTTAATACCCAGCAGGTTCTTGCAATCATAAAAATACATTAAAATATAATAACACCTTTGATTGACCCCGCAGAAGACACTGCATCCGAGCGTGCCGCCATCTTACCTTACACCTTCCTGTTTTAATAGTTGTAAAATATTCTTTGGTGGTTTAAGAATACTCAGCATAATTAGTACTTTGTATATTATTAATAGCCTGTGAGAAGTCACTGAAAATCAGTTAACAAAATAATGAGACAACAGAGAAACAGAACATCGCATGAATTATAATTCTGAAATAAAAACTTGTTAGTTACACCAGCATTCAGAAGGATCTGGAAAATGCTTATAGAATTTAACAATACGCTGAAAAGGCAAGGCCGAAAAGGAATTGTTCACTTTCATGCCCCCAAGGAATATTTTGCTTCAACTGGCAGTTTGAGATCTAAGGGTTTTTGACTGGAGAGAGCACCTGGATGAAGCAAGTATAAGTTAAAACAAAGTCTACAAAATAACTACTTTGCTGTGTGCCTTTAAAAATGCAGCAACCGCCAACTTGCTCGTGACTGGCTCTAGCAAAATACAAGCAGATCAGACCTAAATAATCCTTTGTGTCTATGTATAGTAAACTATGTGACAAAAAGGTGTGCCTTACCATGCTTGACCTCAAATAAAAATAAAAACAGACATCAAAGCTAACCTGACAAAGAATTCCAAAATGAAAATGCAATTAAATGTTTATGCGCATGAACAAATGTTTTGACTTTACTACTCACTTTAGAATGAATAGGTCATTCCTACCTGCAATATGGAGTTTGCTTCATCTCGCATGATGCCTCTCAGGTGCAGTATCAGTTTTCTGTAGCCTGAAAAAGTAAAGCGATAGGACGTAGGATGCTTTGTCTAACACACAAGACACCCCTTTCAAGGCTAAAATACTGGAGGTGCTAAAATATGAAATAAAACAGAAGTGAAACACAGTTAGTAAGTCTGATGAAGGATCACTGACCAGAAATATTAACTGCTTTTTTTCTCTCTTGGTATTTTCTGTATTTTTCAGATGAAGAAAGCCTGTTACTGTACATAGACACAAGGACTATTTAGGTTTGATCTGCTTGTATTTCGCTAGAGCCAGTCAGGACGTCGGTTGCTGCATTTTGCTGCACAGCAAATCAAAATTTCCCTATTCAGAACAAATGGGCAAACTGCATAAGAAAAAATGCTTACACAGATGGCTTTGTCATAAACTGATATACAGTATGTGCCCATACTGGAACAACCATCACATCTTGAAAGGTGAGCTTAAATCCCAAACATTATGCACAATCTTCCTGCATACACTAATGGCTGAGATACTAACGTGGTCGGAAGAAGAGTAAGCATTCAATTGTAGCTGTTTCCACTCTCCAGGCTTCTAACACTTCCTAATAAATTCTTTGCTTGCAGCACAGAACACAAATCCCAGCAAGTGTAGGGCTGAATAATTTTATGGCCTTATAAATTCAAGTTCCACAGAAGATATCACTTTCAAACACATAGAAATGGAGAGGATGGAAAAGAATTGCTAAACAGAACTTGTGTCACCCAACTCACAGCTCATCATTCATGCTCTCTACATAAGCCAAATAAGCAGTCTAGAACAATACAGATAACGAAATGTTTGTTCTTTGTTTCTGGAGGCAATTTTCAAGAATCTATCTTGGCATCCAATGAAAAGGAATATTAGATCTGCCAATGGTCACAACCCTAACGTAAACATGTGCACAGATGCAAATTCAAGATTCAAGAGATCCAAGGTTGTTTAATGTCATTTCCAGTACATAAGTGTAAAGACCATCAGACATAGGAGCAGAATTAAGACATTCAGCCCATCAAGTCTGCTCCACCATTCTATCATGGCTGATATTTTACCTCTCTCAAACGCATTGTCCTGCCTTCTCCCCATAACCTTTAACACTCTGACTAATCAAGAACCTATTGACCTCTATTTTAAAAACACTCAATGGCTTGGTCTCCACATATGTGTGTGGCAATGAATTTCACACATTCACTCCCTCTGGCTAAAGAAATCCCTCCTCAAATATGTTCTACATGGACATCCCTCTATTCCGAGGCTGTGCCCTCAGGTCCCAGACTCCGTCACTATAGAAAACATCCTCTCTGCATCCAATCTACCTAAGCCTTTCAATATTTGATAAGTTTCAATTAGATCCTTCTTTATTCATCTAAAGTCCGGTGAGTACAGGCCCAGAGCCATCAAAGGCTACTCATACGTAAACCCTTTCACTCCCGGAATCATTTTTGTTAACATCCTCTGCACCTACTCTAAGGCCAACACATCTTTTCTTAGATTAGGGTCCCAAAACTGCTCACAATATTCCAACTGCGGTCTGACCAATGCTTTATAAAGCCTCAGCATTACATCCTTGCTTTCATATTCTAGTCCTCTTGAAACGAATGCAAACATTGCATTTGCCTTCCTTATCACCAACTCAACTGGCAAGTTAACCTTAGGAGAGTCCTGCACAAAGACCCCCACGTCCCTCTGCGGCTTAGATTTTTGAATTTTCTCCCCATTTTATCATGTGTCTCCAAGTACCCCAAAACTTCATTCTTAATAATGAATTCCACCATTGTCCCAACCACTTAAGTCTGGCTATCTGGGCCATTGTCTGCTTCCCTCCCTTCTTTAAGAGTGGAGTGACATTTGCAATTATTAACAACTCTAGAATCATTCCAGAATCTAGTGATTTTTAAAAGATCATTACTAATGTCTCCACAATCTCTTCAGCCACCTCCTTCAGAATCCTGGCATGAAGTCCATCTCCAGGTGACTTATCTACCTTCAGAACTTTCAGCTTTCTTAGCACCTTCTCCTTATTACCGGTACTACACTCACTTATACCTGACACTCAACAATTTCTGGCATACTGCTAGTGACTTTCAGTGTCCACAGTGAAAACGGACACAAAATACATAACTGTATTATGTTTGTCCACCATTTCTTTGTCCCCGATTAGGACCTCTTCAGTATCATTTTCCAGTCATCCGATATCTACTTTTGCTTCTCCTTTACTCTATATCTGAAAAAACTTTTATATTCTTTTATATTATTGGCTAGCTTACCTTCATATTTCATCTTTTCTTTCCTTACGACTTTTTTTAGCCACCTTCTGTTGATTTTTAAAAGCTTCCCAGTCCTCTAACTTCCTACTAACCTGCTATATTATATGCCCTCACTTTCCTTTTATGTTGACTTTGACTTCCCTTGTCAGCCACGGTTTCCTCATCCTCTCTTGAAAATACTCCTTCATCTTTGGGATGTATATTTCCTACACCTTCTGAATTGCGCCCAGAAACTCCAGACATTTGTTCTGCTGTAATACCTGCTCATGTCCCCTTCCAATTAACTTTGGCCAGCTCCTTTCTCATGCCTCTGTAATTCCCTAATACATCTGACTTTATCTTCTCCCTCACAAAATGAGAATGAAATAATTGTTAATTCAGATCCGATGTAGAACAAAAGTAAACATAATAGGCTTATTCAGAAAGTTAGAAGGCATGGGATCCAGGGAAGTTTGGCCAGGTGGATTCAGAATTGGCTTGCCTGCAGAAGGCAGAGGGTGGTGGTGGAGGGAGTACATTCAGATTGGAGGATTGTGACTAGTGGTGTCCCACAAGGATCTGTTCTGGGACCTCTACTTTTCGTGATTTTTATTAACGACCTGGATGTGGGGGTAGAAGGGTGGGTTGGCAAGTTTGCAGATGACACAAAGGTTGGTGGTATTGTAGATAGTGTAGAGGATTGTCAAAGATTGCAGAGAGACATTGATAGGATGCAGAAGTGGGCTGAGAAGTGGCAGATGGAGTTCAACCCGGAGAAGTGTGAGGTGGTACACTTTGGAAGGACAAACTCCAAGGCAGAGTACAAAGTAAATGGTAGGATACTTGGTAGTGTGGAGGAGCAGAGGGATCTTGGGGTACATGTCCACAGATCTCTGAAAGTTGCCTCACAGGTGGATAGGGTAGTTAAGAAAGCTTATGGGGTGTTAGCTTTCATAAGTCGAGGGATAGAGTTTAAGAGTCGCGATGTAATGATGCAGCTCTATAAAACTCTGGTTAGGCCACACTTGGAGTACTGTGTCCAGTTCTGGTCACCTCACTATAGGAAGGATGTGGAAGCATTGGAAAGGGTACAGAGGAGATTTACCAGGATGCTGCCTGGTTTAGAAAGTATGCATTATGATCAGAGATTAAGGGAGCTAGGGCTTTACTCTTTGGAGAGAAGGAGGATGAGAGGAGACATGATAGAGGTGTACAAGATAATAAGAGGAATAGATAGAGTGGATAACCAGCGCCTCTTCCCCAGGGCACCACTGCTTAATACAAGAGGACATGGCTTTAAGGTAAGGGGTGGGAAGTACAAGGGGGATATTAGAGGAAGGTTTTTTACTCAGAGAGTGGTTGGTGCGTGGAATGCACTGCCTGAGTCAGTGGTGGAGGCGGATACACTAGTGAAGTTTATGAGACTACTAGACAGGTATATGGAGGAATCTAAGGTGAGGGCTTATATGGGAGGCAGGGTTTGAGGGACGGCACAACATTGTGGGCTGAAGGGCCTGTACTGTGCTGTACTATTCTATGTTCTATGTTCTATGTTCTATAATAAGATAAGATCAAAATCTGTCAATAAAACAATAAATCAATAGATCAATAAATACTGATGGGAATTTAAGTAACAAGATTCAGAGGGGTTGTTAGATTTATTATATAGTGTAAATTAAAAGCAGCAGTGATTGTGGAAGTGAAGGATTAGTAATCTATTGGCAATAGGCCAATTATCAGCTTCTCACCATTCTGTCTGGGATATATATCCCCATTCCATCAATACTGAGCCAAATTTCTGGGATTAGCTACTTTCAGCAATGATGAGATCACCAACACTACAGAACTGCTGCAATTCATGAACGAGATGGTGTCACTTCTTCAGTGCAACCAAGTATAGGAATAAATGCACCCTTGCCAGTGTCAACCATGTGTAAGAAAAAATAAACTACTGATTCATTATTGGCCTTGTGCTCAAATATGCAGGGGTCTTTTCAAATTAGCTTAACCATACTAGGTTTGGAGTGCAAGTATTTTGGGTTATAATCAGTAATCAGGCTAATCTATCAATCAAAGGCATACTTAATAACATGTAAAACAAAATAAATTATTCTACCAGATAAAACAGACATGGATATAGTGTATCTTATTCTGGCTGCTGAAATGGTCATCGTTCAGGAAAACAAGATCACTCAAATAAGAACATAGAACATAGAATAGTACAGCACAGTACAGGCCCTTCGGCCCACAATGTTGTGCCGACCCTCAAACCCTGCCTCCCATATAAGCCCCCACCTTAGATTCCTCCATATACCTGTCTAGTAGTCTCTTAAACTTCACTAGTGTATCTGCCTCCACCACTGACTCAGGCAGTGCATTCCATGCACCAACCACTCTCTGAGTAAAAAACCTTCCTCTAATATCCCCCTTGAACTTCCCACCCCTTACCTTAAAGCTATGCCCTCTTGTATTGAGCAGTGGTGCCCTGGGGAAGAGGCGCTGGCTGTCCACTCGATCTATTCCTCTTAATATCTTGTATACCTCTATCATGTCTCCTCTCCAAAGAGTAAAGCCCTAGCTCCCTTAACCTCTGATCTTAAAGCAGCTAAATCTTGCATCTCCCTAGCCAATTCACCAGATGGACCACAGTGGCTCAGAAGATGGGTGGAATGTAAACAGTCCATATGACCAATTAGTCCAGGTTAACATTAACGCTCCTTTTGAGCTTCATTCACACTTTCTTCACTCACTACTAATCTTCAGCCAATTAGAGATAGACAAAGAATGGCCTTCTTTCATTCTCCACACTTTTAGTCTGTAAATAAATGGGACAAAAAATCTCATATGCATTGAATAAAATCATTATGGCTAGATATGAATGCAAATAAATCTAAAGTGACAGTTTGGTTAAAAATCATAATTTGAATGAGGAGAATCCTACATGGTGTCATGCAGAGAGAATTCAGGAGTCATATGATTAAATTCTTGAGTGGATAATCATTTTTTAAAAAGTAAATGAGTTTTTTTTAACCAAGCATAGAATATAAGATGTTAAAACGTAAAGCTCTGTAAAATCCTAATCAGAGCAGAGATGGAAAATGCGTGTAGTTTTGGGCTCGTACAATAGGAAGGATGTTGAGGCAACAGAGAGGACACAGTGCAAATACATTTGGAGGTGTCTGGTATGAGGAAATACAGATATGAAGAAAAACTTGAAGACAGGGAAGATTACATTGTGAATTAAAATTCAGAATAAAGCAGACTATTTCACATACTTCAGTGGTCCAGATGATGTGGAAAAAACAATCAAGATGACTATTATTCATTCCCAGCATATGGACATTGCTGGCAAAGCTCCCATTTATTGACCATCTCTAACTGCTCTTCACAGAGTGGTGATGAAGGTACCTTCTTGAATCACTGCAGCACTTGTTAAACAAACCTATATGGTGCCTTTAGGTGGGGAGTTACAGATTTCGGTGCTGGAGCACAATGGATAGCAATGGATTTTAGAGACACAAAAAGCTGCAGATGCTAGAAATGAGCAACAAGCAATCCACTAGAACAAGGTTTCTCAACTAGGGTGCCCCAAGAGGTCGCTAGAGGTTCCGCGAGAGATCATGATTAAAAGTAAATGTCGTTTTTGAACTTCACACAATGTGTGATACTGGGCAATGATTGAGCAACCCCATTAGCAATCTCGTTAGAGGTCTCTCAGCCCAGTATGACAGAGTACAGTAGGACCATGTTTATTTGGTTGAGTCCATAATCAGTTTATGACGTGAGATAGGGGAGGCTGTTGATAATTGCTGAGCACTGTATTGCATGGAGGGGAGGACAGTAGGCTGTCGAGGAGCATGAAGTATA
Source organism: Mobula birostris (assembly GCF_030028105.1). NCBI lineage: Eukaryota > Metazoa > Chordata > Chondrichthyes > Myliobatiformes > Myliobatidae > Mobula > Mobula birostris. The sequence goes on along the minus strand of NC_092371.1, from coordinate 139,372,986 downwards.
TTTTTTGAGCATTGAATGGACTCACCCAACTTGGGCTGTGACGTCAGCCTCTCCCTCCCAAATCACCTCCCCCAACTTCCCCTTACGTGCCACCGAATGGCTTATAGCAGCAAACAAACTACCAGTGTAGTAGAAAATTGGAAAGAAATTTTCATTCTAAAGGCGGCATTTTTACATGCTGCGTACTGGCCTGCACTTTGCTGTTTTTGTAAATATTGCAAAAGTTGGATTGTGTAGGTTAGAAATGAATTGTATTGTGAAGTTTTCATATTTTTTGTGGTTTTCTCATTTAGTTATTTATTATGCTGTTCTTCTTATACAGTCCATCTTTGCAGTGAAAGTTACTTATCAATGGGTTTTACATGGACTGGTTCTCCTATTCCATTGTGCTTAGTCTGTGGCAAATAACTTACAAATGCAGCAATGGCTCCAGAAAAATTGAAAAGACACTTAACTACAAATCACAGCCATATGACTGATCAGTGCTGATTATTCTAAACTGCTATTGGAATCTCAAAAGAAACAGAGTAAAGCTTTTGTTAATAAAGTCATAGTCAGTCAAGAGATTCAGGTAGCGAGTTATTTAGTAGCAGACCTTATTCACTAGAAAAAGAAAAGTCACACCATTGGTGAGAACCTAATAATGCCAGCATGTAAAATTATAATGGGTACGATGCTAGGACAAGATGCAATATGAGAAATTGAAAACGTTTTACTCTCAAACAATATGATAAGTTGATATAATGATGACATGTCACACAATGCTGAAGAGGTTTTGTGTGGTAAACTGAAAAACAACAGCATCCCTATCCAGGTTGATGAATCAGCAGATATCACCAGTAAGTGTCATGTTGTAGCATTTGTGAGATTTGTAAATTATGGTGAAATTCAAGAAAACGTTTTCTGTTGCAAAGAGCTGCCCGAAACAAGCAGAGGTCAAGATATATTTAGTGTTGGTTTTCATATCTGGAAACAAAAGATCTGCCTTGGAGGAAATGTGTTGGCATCAGTATTGATGGTGCCCCATCAATGGTTGGCTCCGTGAGAAGTTTTGTTTCTCTTGTTAAAAAAATCCCGATGTTGTCACAACACACTGCTTCAACCTCACAAATAAATGTTCATGTTATAAGTAGCATTAATTAAAATCAATTTACAACCTTTATTTAAATTAAATCTACTGAGCATACCTTTAGAAAACTTAAATTCCATTTTGGTTTAAGCCAGTTCTTTAACAGAAATTTTTTATGTTTGCCTTATGAGCTTTTAAAATTTATGGAAGGGAAATAAAGAGATTAATTTCAAGAAAGGTACGCTAAGCTTAATTACTCGTTTTTTTTTCAAGAAAGATTGGCTAAAAATTCATTTCTCTACTCTAAAGAGCATTGAGAACTATTTTTGGATTATTATATCTACAGTTTACTAATCACACTAACATACCGCAAGCTGTAGATATAATTTTTATGCAGGGGTTCCCTGAGACCTGAAAATTATTTCAGGGATTCCTCCAGGGCAAAAAGGTTGAGAAAGGCTGAATTGGAAGAATTCAGTGGGTCTGTTGGGCGGGGAGGAAGGAATTTTCACGTTTGTGTCCACCCAACAACCAATGCTGCTTGACACACTGATTTCTAACAGCAAATTGTCTATTGCAATATATTTCAGTTTGGTTGGTAGGCGAATTGGAGGGGAGCATACAGATTGTGATATTCCCACATCGCTTCTATTCTTGTCCCTCTAGGCCAAGGGTTCCTAATCTTTTTTAAGCCATTGTCCAATACCATTAAACAAAGGGACCCCAAGTTGGGAACCCCTGCTCTGGGCAGTAAGATTGCACAATATGGAGATGCTGTCAAAGAAGCCATGTCATTTCATTATGGAATTCATGAGCAAACATCTCCACTCCTCACCATATGATCACAGGAAATTATCAATGAATAAGGTGAAAAGGACTGAGGACCATGAGGATTTCCTGCAGCGATATACTGCAGTTAGAATGATTGGCCTATAACCACAACAAACTTCATAAAATATAAAGGAACAAAGCAGGAATAATACTTTACAACATTGCATTGCAATGGGAATGTATGAGATTTCAGTCAGCAAATTAAAGGACAATCAAGGAAGTATGGTCAGGTAAAGGCTCAGGGACAAAAGAACTGCCTACTAGTTTAATTCATTAAATACTCTCCAGTTAAGAGATTCCCACAACTCATAAATATTTCTGTCTTCTGCACCAGCAATTAGAAAGTACATAAATCTCCATGTTCCATCCTGCCCAGCACTAAAATTGAATAAGCATCATCTAAAAAAAACTACCTTTAAAACATTAGATATGGGTAAAATTAGGCAGACTGGACTAGGAGCCTGAAAAAATGGTTGGAATGGAGTTGCTCCCCTTGCACATCCAACTCAATTACTCCAAGCCTACATTGAAATAGCTTCTTTGGATGACCAGTAAATGTTAATTTTTTTTGGCTCTTACTTAACGCTTACTCACTTCAAGTACCAGGGACTGCAGAAACTCAGCCTCCCTTTCTGCAATAACTTGAGTTTCATGATACGGAAAGGATATGAGGCTCACCAACAGAAACACTAATGACCAAGCATGATGAATTGTTTAACTGTATTAGGACCTTAGTTTATCCTTCTACACCTACCAATTCAGACCTGCTTACAAGACAGTGGGCATGCTGTTTCGTACTTCGACCTGAAAGAGCATGTAAATGTGCAACTAAATGATAAAACATGTTTCCGGAAAATAAACTCTTAATAAGTCATTATTCTTTGCCCAGTTTGAAGATCCAAGACAGTTAATGTTGGCATTGTGCCGCGATTTGATTTTAACTCAAATCTCTTTTTTTATGAACGTGAGGCCCACATTTATCATTTACATTCAAATTATTATAAATTTTGAAAATGGTGTGTACCCCCACACCTGACAAAATGCCAATAATTTCATTTTTGAATTTTATTTAATGCTGACAAAATCAAAGACCGCTGCCTTTGCTATATAGGACTTATGAGATCATTTATTTACAGTACCTGAGACTAAATGACTTAATGCCTGTCATGTACAAATTTTCTACACCACTGTATGAAATATTTTCTTAGCTTTCTCCAATCTTTAAGTGGCTGTTTCATAGACTATTATGTTAGATTTAGCAGACTGTTAGGGAAAAAATTTTCCACAACATATAAAATATTTGATGGTTTATACGTGCCTAATAAATACAAACCAATTCATTTTTGCATCCCTGAATGAGACCAAGCAGATATTCAGAGATACACTGTTAAAGATCTAGAAGTTACTCTGTGAGACAACTTTCCAGGTCTCCAACATCACAAATCATGGATGAATAGAGATGATATAGGCATATAATTTTCTTATTAGTCAATGAGAATTCCACATTCAATTAGTCAGCTGGAGTTGCAAGGTGTAATTTTTCACTTACAGGCCAAAATATATTCTTCATCACATGGAAAGCTGATGGAAATTTTTCACCGAATTGTTAGGTAATTCTTTCCAGTTTTTTCCACATTCTCCAGTCTGGAGAAGGGCCTGGTCTTCAACACAACAATATAAACTCAAACTTTTTTTAAAGACTAAATCATCAAATACTGGAAAAATACAACAAAGTTAACATGGCAGATCTTCCATCCAAATGTTATCAGATCCACTGGATTTGCTTTTCTGATCAGGTAACATGGGTGGGGACTTGACTCCTCATGTAGCTTGAACTGCAACTTTAGAGTCAGACTCCTCGATTTGTATTGCATAGACACTGGCCCTTCGATCTATCATGTCCATGCCAGCCGTTTTTGCCCAGATTCAATAAATCCACTTCTCTGCAGTACCTTTCTATGCCTTGCCCATTTAGACATTTGTCTAACTCTGACCCATGTAAGTGCTGGGACACCTGCACATCTGTAGCAGTCACCACATTGAATCCATAGGATAACGAAAGCAGGCCACATTAATTTATCATAAGAATAGGGGTCCTGTTTAGTTTGTTTGAGAAAAATTTGTTTCCAGAGGAACTGTAAGTTCATCTATGTATTTAATTCAGTTTGTAATTTTTGTATGTGTAAACAGATTTTTATTTTCATTTTAATTCATATTTTTATTGTAGATTTCAAACATCTGTTATTTATTTCAACTTTGAATAAATTTTGTATATAAAAATCATAGTGCAGAATTAAACAATATGAACATTAGCATGATTAAATGAAAAGGATGTCAACCTTAACCCTACCTGACCCAAATGGGTAAGAGGACTGAAGGATCAGACTGGGTGGAATGGGTGCTTAGTTACAACAAAATGCAGTTTTTGGGCACAATTGAATTCTAGAAATGGGTACCTGGTGCATGTTAGCTGTAACAATAAAAATGATGTGACCAGTTAAGATCCCAAACAAAACCACAACTTAAGAGCAAACATACTCTTTCAACAGAACGGTTATGTAGTTGTGTGGCTGCAATATAGACTGTGCCTCAGGGAATAACAACCTTCTTTGTGTAGGGGCTGTGCTGAATGGAGTGAGGTGCTATTGGAAATCATGCAGTCCCTACTTTAAGTACCTAGTTCTGGGTATAATTCACCCTATTGCTATTTTAGATTTTAAAATCATTAGACCTTAAGACATAAGAGCAGAATTAGGACATTTGGGCCATCAAGTCTGCTCTACCATTCAATCATGGCTGTTTTATTATCCCTCTCAACCCCATTCTCCAAGTAACCTTTAACGTCCTTACTAATTAAGAACATATCAACCTCCACTTTAAATATACTCAATGACTTGGCCTCCACAGTTGTATATGGCAATGAATTTCACAGATTCACAACACTCTGGCCAAAGAAACCCCTCCTCATTTCTGTTCTAAAGGAACATCCTTCTATTCTAAGGGTGTGCCCTCTGGTCCTAGACTACCACCACCACCCCCCACCCCACGATATAGATAAGGGGACCAGAACTGCTCGCAATACTCCAGTTTCAGTCTGATCAATGTCTTATAAAACCTCAGTATTACATACTTGCTCGGCAAAAATTTCAGGCACCCTAGATTTTCTATATAAATTTTGGTTTAGATGTTTATTTTTTGTCTTCCACATTAGTGTGTCAACAGAAAAGAGCAAATTTTAGATTTCCCAACATTCATTTTCCAAATAAATTAAGTGTTACAGAGAAATTATTGTATTACTTTACAGAAAGTAACATATTAAGTAATAGACCACTTTTCAAATAAAAACAATTACTTTGTAGGCATACAGCCCAGTGCATCATCAAACTAAGATAACAAACAGGTGCTAATGATCAGTAACATAACGAGTTAAATGAACTAAACTGACTAACTGAAACAGAAACGGGCATAGAAGGAGTCAAACTGGCCAAAGGACAACCAAATTAAAAGGTGAGGGTGTGGCAGATGTGACAGTGTAAACTTCAAATGATCAATTCTTACACCATGGCAAGAGTGAGCATAGCAACAAGACACAAGGTGGTCATCCTGCTTCAGCAGGGTCTCTCTCAAACAGAAGTTTTGCAGCAGACAGGAGTTTCAAGATGTGTTGTCCAAGCTCTTCTGAAGAAGCACAAAGAAACAGGCATGGTTGAGGACCAGAAATGCAATGGTAAATAATGGAAACTGAATGCAGCAGATGAGGAATATATCAAACTGATGTCTCTTCTCAGTCAGAAAAAGTCCAGCACTGTTACCAACTTTGAACTAACAAAACCCACTAGAACCCAAGTACACCTCTCTTCAGTCCAGCAAAGTCTTGTCAAAAGTAGTCTTCATGGAAGAGTTGCTGCCAAAAAGCTATTCCTCCGAAGTGGAAACAAAGCCAAGAGCTCACCTATACACAATAACACAAGTACTGGGGTGCTGAACAATGGCAACAAGTGCACTGGACTGATGAGTGAAAATTTGAAATTTTTGGCCCAAACAAGAGACAGTTTGTCTGTGGAAGAGCTGAAGAGTGCTACATGAGTGAATGCCAGCAGCCAAAACGTTCCCTGCATGTTGGAGCTGCAATTCTGTAAACAGAGTTGGTGATCTGCTCTGAATTAAGGGAATCCTCATTGCTGAGAAATACAAGCAGATTCTCATCCATTAAGCAGTACCATCAGGGAGGCATCTTATCAGTCCCAACTTCACTCTGCAGCAGAACAATGACCCCAAACACACAGCCTAGGTCATAAGGAACTTTCTTCAGTGAAAAGAAAAACGAGGAACAGAAGCAAATGATATGGCCTCCACAGAGCCCTGATCCCAACATCATCAAGGCTCTCTGGGATTACCTGGAGAGACTGAAGCAAGCGAGACAGCAAAAATCTGCAGAACTGTGGCAAGTTCTCCAAGATGCTTGGAATAATCTACCAGCTGATTCTCTTATAAAACTGCATGACAGTGTACCTAGGAAAATTGATGCAGTTTTAAAGGCAAGGAGTTGTCACACCAAATATTGTTTTGATTTAGTTATTTGCAATTTACTTCACTTTGCAGTAACTTTTTTGATATTTAGCAACTTTTCTTGTCATTGCTTTTGAAAGCATTTTCACTTTACAGAATTTTTTTTACATTGCCTAAGACTTTTGCACCATACAGTATATCCTAGTCCTCTCAAAGCATTGCATTTGCCTTCTTTACCAAAATGCAACCTGCAAGTTAACTTTTAAGAAATCCTGCTCAAGGACACCCAAGTCTGATTTTTGAATTTGCTCCCTGTTAGAATAGTCTATGCCTTTATTGCTTCTACCAAAGTGCATGACCATACATTTCTCTACACTGTATTCAAGTTCAACACATATTGAAGGAGATACATGGTACTAAACACAACCATGTTTTCATACACTAACAATAGGTGAAATGTGATGATTTCACAATGGGGTAATCCAAATTCAGAAACAGTTGCACACAGTGAAATAGTATCATTACTCTGCAAACCACCACACTGCCTTGGATGGAATGGGATTGGATTGGAAAACTAGAAAGTTAGAATCATAGAGTCATATGGCTTATCTGCTGTCTAACAATAAAGTGAATTTCCTACCACACTTTTGGTCAATGATGAATGATGATTCACAGCATCAAGTAAGCTATTCAACTTGTCATGGAATTTTAACTAAATATGTAAACAATATTGTGAACGCCCATGAGATTTTAAAGTCATGCATATTATTTCAGATTATAACCCAAGGAAGATAAAATGTGCTGCTTTGAGATTATAAACAACTTGGAACAAGCAGGGTCTTCCTTTATTTTCAATCAATGAGTGGATTGGACGGGAAGACTAGAAAATTAGAATCATTGAGTTATACGGCCTACCTGCAATCAAGCCATAAAGTGAATTTGTTTTCTCACTTTTGCAGTACTGCTAAAGAATCTGCAACCTTAAATATTAAATGTTTCTTTTTCCACAATTGTTGCCTGAATGAATTCATAAACTTCATTAACAACTGACTGTGATTACAGTGGATTCCGGTTGATTGGGCCATTGGTTAATCAGGGGAGCCGCTTATTTGGGACGATCCTTAAAGTAAAAAACTAATTGAGAAAATAGCTGGGATTCCCTTTGCTTATTTGGGACACTATGGCATTTAATTGGGACAGGAGATTGTTGCTGAATAGTTTCTAACCAGCATCAGTTGCATGCACTGATGTGGCGGTTAGTCATTACACTATACTTAGACCTAAGTTTTCAAAATGCAGTAATTTCTGTCACTGATTCTTGGCAAGAAATAAGAAGTGAGACAATTCAGAACTGTTCTGCTCACCACAGTTTCAAGCATTCAGGTTTGGAGATGCCAGAAACGTCTGGGAGTGCAAAATGAGATAATTTCACTACTTCAACAAGTTAGGAATTACAAAAAATTTGAAGGTATCGACAATCATCTTGAATGTTACAACGAAAATGAAGATTTGGAGGATGCAATCATCAAAAACATTGTATGAAGGCAGTTGATTATCTGCATTAGGTGTCTGCTGTGATTTTGTTCATTTACAGTCAATCAAAAGAATGCATACACTGGATGAATTTCTACGTCAATAACTATTAGGACCTAATACACAGTTTTATAGTACTGTAAAGGTATTAGTAGTGTTCTAATTTGGAATCTGTATTTTACTTAAAAACATAAACTGTGACTCAGTTAAATGTTGGTTTGTTTTTTTTAATACCTTTTTTAACTACTGTATTTCCATAAAACTTCAGCTAATTGAGGAAGCTGCTTAACTGGGCCAAAATGTACTGGTTCCAATGTGTCTCAATTAACCAGAATGCGCTGTATACTTCACTTCTACACTAAAATCAGTTCTATCTTGCACGTAGATTTAGAAGCACAATGATCAAAACTTAAAATTTGAAACATAAAAGAGAAATGTTGGAAATTCAGACAGGCAAGCAATGTCTGTGGAAAGAGAAAGTAGTTAACATGTCAGGCCAGTAACTTAGAGAAAGCTGGTTTGGAGAGTGGAAGGTTTATAGCTTTTTAAAGCAGAGCTAATAGGAGGAATCGGGTATACAACAAAAGCCTACAGTATATAAGGATAAATTATGACAGATCAGGTGATAAGGAACTTGAGGACTGACCATTAGCAAGACATTTTAAAGAAAAGTGAAGGGATAAGAACTTAATCGTGATCATGGGAAATGATAAGAATGTAGTTTACCTGAAGTTGAAGTATTCACTGTTCATTTCAGACAGTTGCATAGAACCTAGAAGAAAGTTAAGATGTTGTTCTTCTAGTTTATATATTAGTGCCATATATCGTAGATTTCACAATAGCAACGCAGTTAACTGCAGACAGGCAGGTTGTAATAGGAGTGGAATTTAGAGTTAAAGTGAGAGGCAACAAGAAGCTCATGGACAGATAAATATAAAACCAGCTTAGAACTCAGAACCACACACACAAAATGCTAGAAGAACACAGCAGGTCAGGTAGCATCTATGGAGAGGAATATATCAATGCTGCCCTACCTGCTGAGTTCCTCCAGCATTTTCTGTGCATAGCTCTGGATTACCAGCATCTGCAGAACTTCATGTTCAAAACTCAGAAACAATGTGATCAGCGAGGAGGACTGAAAGAGTACAGTTATAAATTGATGAACTGACAGATTTTGTAAAAGAACTTTAGCTAAGTTGCTAATTTATTGGTCTAAAGATTAATGTGAGGCAATGTGACCTATTTTCAAGGGAGTGCAGGAACTAGTGATTCTATGAGTTATGCATACATTTTTGAACCTATTGGGTAATTCGAAATGTGAATAAGATACTTGACTTAATAATTGGGGCATGGAAGTTATGCAATGTAAAATTCTAGTTAGACCCAAGCAGGATTACAGTGCCCAGGTTTAGGTAGTATACATCAAGAATAATGTTAAGGTCTTTGGAAGGATTGAAAAAGAGATTTATTGAAATAATGTGGATGATGAAGAAAAACAGAGGTTATTCAGCAGAGATTAAGAGGTTAGAGTGATGCATTCAAAATTGTGAATATTTTAATAATGAGTAACTCTTCCAGTCTTTGCTGTGTTGGTAATCAAAAACAGAGGTTTAAGGCATTTGGAAGAGAAGCAGAAGTGAGTTTATCAAAGGCTTTTCACATGATAATTTGCTGTGATTGAGAATGCAATGCCAAAAAGAGCAATGAAAGTGGATGCAATGACAACTTTGAAAATAACATAAGAACATAAAAAAACAAGCCTATGTTTCTTGGCCTCTCAAGGCTGCCTCCCAGACAATATGACCATGGCTGATCTGTCCCAGGCCTCAGAATCCTATAGCCCTCAATTTCTTGTATCTGAAGTTTGTCTACTTCTGCTTTATATACTACCATGATCTAGCCTCCACAATCCTCTATATTAAGAGAATTACAGATTTACCACTCTTTGAGAGAAGAAAATTAAATAAATGAGGGGAAATTTTTTCAGGACCTGACTTAAATATGATAAGCTAATTGGCCTCCCTGCTGGGTATATCATTTTACAATTCCATGTCCTCTTCTGGATATCTCCACGTCAGGAAACATTTTTTATTAACAACAAACGGATTTATGAATCCTAGCCTCATAGATTACTTCTATTGTTCTACTGCATTTAATTCCAATTTCTTTAAGCCCAGTGTGTTTCTTTCATGAGCTGCTATGCCGAAAAATGACAACAGCTCACACTAATTGAAGAGAGGTAGCTCATAGATTAGCAGACGGTTGAAGAAACATAGAAACATAGAAAATAGGTGCAGGAGTAGGCCATTCGGCCCTTCGAGCCTGCACCGCCATTTATTATGATCATGGCTAATCATCCAACTCAGAACCCTGCACCAGCCTTCCCTCCATACCCCCTGATCCCCGTAGCCACAAGGGCCATATCTAACTCCCTCTTAAATATAGCCAATGAACTGGCCTCAACTGCTTCCTGTGGCAGACAATTCCACAGATTCACCACTCTCTGTGTGAAGAAGTTTTTCCTAACCTCAGTTCTAAAAGGCTTCCCCCTTATCCTCAAACTGTGAAAGCTGTTAAGTACAACTCCCGATTCTACATGTAACCCACTCACCAGGCTTGTGCACCAACTTGGCTCATTAGCTGACTCTGCTAACAGCCACAATTCTCAGCGGTGAGAAGGCCACCTTTCATAAACAAAATATGTCTAGGGTTGCTATAACCTGGGTTTCAACTGAACAGGAAAGTTAGGATGTTCCAATTAAGGAACACAAGTTGTAGCGAATGCTGTCTAAATACTGCCCAAAAACAGTTATCGGTAGACCAGAAATGACAGACCGTACACCAGCATAAAATTATAAAGTATATTTACCAAGTTTTCAACTTTAACAATTACAGAAAAAGAAAAGTAAATGGGCCCATTACAGTGAAACCAGTCCAATGCGCACATGAATGTTGGAGCTCATTCTGGAGTATTCAGGCGTGTATCCCTTTACTCTTGCGCTAGATACACAGTCTGCACGAAAGTACTCACCACCTTCGAAACTTCCCTCGAAGACCATCTGGAACAAACTGGTTCTCTCTCAGGAATATTGGCCCTTCCTACCTTGAAGCCATTCATCTGCACAAAGCTCTTCTTGCAACGGGAGCTCTCCTTCCAACGGCATTCTGCAGCATCTTCCCTTGTGCCCCGCTCCTCAGCTCCCACCAAAAGACCCCAAACCAAACTACTGTCCTTCAGAAAACTCTTCCCCACAGCTCTCCAGAACCTTCTCTCACATCCCACAAACCTGACTGGCTGAGACAACATTCCTAAGTTGGACAACATAGCTCCTTATCTTTAGCCAAAGCCAAAACACACTTTCCAGCAGGACACACAGCCTTTAACAGAAAACTACTCAAATAGCATAGCAGTAGAAATCTTAACCAGAGCATTACGTTTTCTTCCCCCACCAAAAATAATCATGTCCTCATGACTTTGGAACATTAAACCATTATTAACATCATAGAACAATTTTCAAATGAATTTTGTGATTTCAGGATCCCCAATCCCTTTGTAAATGGAAGTAACATATCTCTGCATGGGGACTAACATAACACTCTGTTTCCCAAGTGCACCCTATGCCAGCCTAGCTAGGGGTTTCATGACAATCTGAGACCTCATCTCATCTCCTGCTTCTCCACCCACCCTCAGCCACTCCTTGTGACCTTTCCTGCCTCCCCGTCATACCTTCATACCTTCCAGTGGCTCAGGACCCCTGCCCCATGACTGAACTCAGCCTCCTTCAGTTTAAGCAGATGCTGCTGAACATCTTCAACCTGTGCTGGTGTTAACCGATGAGCCCTCTCATGAAAGGGTGTCCACTGTCACTAGCTACTCCTCCAGGACGTAATATGACAGGTTTAGACTGGGTGCACCACAAATGTCCTCGTTTATGCTCATCATTCTGCTTAGGAGGAACTGGCACCTTCTTAAAAGCAGCTTTGAACATAAGGTGAATGGACAAAGTTTTCAAGAAATTCTCTCCATTTCTCTTCTTGCATGCTCCCACGAGCCATCTCACAATGGCAGTAATTGTTCCAACAAGAATGTAAGCTTCACTTTTTTCAACCGGATCTGGGCAGATCAACACTGGTGTGTCAATAGTCTCAGTTACTCCAACATCTGCTTCTGAAAACTCCGGTTTCAACAAGAAAAGGTACCTATCAGTATTACGCTCTCAAATCTCAAGGGCACTGAGTGGCAGCAGCTGTAAAAAGATCAAGTATCTTATGTTAAGACAGCACCGGTAACTGGCGACTCTGCGCGTGCTCTTCCGACCAAAATGCCCTCTACACTATCCTCTATCTGAGAAACCCTTCTAAACCTCCAATCTGCTACATCTAGCAAGATCAACAACACCCTGGTGAAGCTACTGACTCAGCTGGAGATCACAGAGATCACAGCACATCACATCACACCTGATCAACAGTCCGAGCCCCCGGCAGCTGGAAGTGGTGACGGAACCTTCCCCGTCACTCTGCCCGACCCGGAGTGCCCGATGACGTGACCCGCCGATCGAACCCCGCGGGACGCGTCCGCCAACCTCAAAGAGCTGACAACAACACACTGCATCAATGGAAGCCTGGAAAGATGCACTGTTTACCGAGGAAGCGTGGGAAAAGAGCTGGGCTGCTGGTCAGATTGAAGTTGAGGGGCTTCAGGGTCCCTATGCCCACCATCCTACTACCTAATATGCAAGCCATCGAGAACAAGGTGGATGATCTTAAAGGGAAACTCTCCTACTGCAAGGAGATGCAGAACTGCTGTGTATTTTGTTTCACTGAGACCCGGCTCTCCCCTGCCACCCCCGACTGTGCCATCTGACCGGAGAGATTTTCGATCATTCAGATGGACCGCACGACGTCTTCGGGTAAGACGAGGGAGGTGGTGTCTGCCTACTGATCAACACTGCGTGGTGCTCGGACATAGTGGCACTGACAAGCTCCTGCAGCCCAGACCTGGAACACCTGTCGGTGAAGTGTCGTCGCTACTATCTGCCATGGGAATTCACCTCGGTCACTGACAGCGGTCCACATTCCCCCCCAGGTGGACGTGGAGTGTGCTCTGAACATACTGTATGCAAACATCAGTGAACTTGAGACCAGGTATCCGGAGGCTTTGCTCATTACAGCCGGGGACTTTAACCAGGCCAACCTCAAAAAGGCGCTGCCAAAGTTATACCAACATGTCTCCTGCCCCACTAGAGGCCCGAATACACTTGACCACTGCTACACAGCAGTCAAGGATGCCTACCGTTCCGTCCCACAACCTCACTTCAGAAAATCGGACCATCAGGCCATACTCCTCCTCCCAGCTTACAAACAGAAACTGAAGTGGGAGGTCACGGTGTCAAAAGTGGTGTCGCGTTGGATGGAGGAAATGGATGAGGTCCTCTGTGACTGCTTGGAATCGGTGGACTGGTTAGTATTCAAGGACTCGGCAACTAAACTCAATGAGTATGCCCCAGCTGTCATGGACTTTATTTGGAAATGCATGGAGGACTGTGTGTCTCGCAAGACGATCCAGGTATTCCCTAACCGGAAACCTTGGATGAGTTATGAGGTCAAGTCCCTTTTGAAGGCTAGAGCTGCAGTTTTTAGGTCTGGGGATACCAGTCGCTACACGGAATCCAGGCGTGAACTCCGGAAAGCCTTTAAGGGCGCCAAGAGGCAATATCGAGCTAAGTTGGAAGCCCAGGCTAACCAGAGGGAAGCAGGTAGACTATGGCAGGGTCTAAATGAGATCACTGGGTGTAAAGAAAAGGCTGGGAATATCAATAACTGTGGCGCTTCTCTTCCTGACAAACTTAATGTATTCTATGCAAGATTCGAACAGAAGAGGAGCATCCCGCTCCGTCCGGATGAACCGGACCTGGTGGCATCGAGATTCATCATCACCGAGGAGGATGTTAGAAGGGCCTTCCTGAAGATAAATCCAAGGAAGATGACAGGCCCAGATGGCGTTCCAGGACGGGTTCTCCGGGCCTGTGCAAGCAAGCTAGCTGGAGTGTTTGCTGACATCTTCAACTGCTCCTTACTTCAGTCTAAGATCCCCTCGTGTTTTAAGAAGGCAACGATAATCCCGGTGCCGAAGAGCAAGGTGGCATGCCTGAATGACTATCGACCTGTGGCTCTGACATCAATTGCTATGAAGTGCTTCGAGAGATTGGTTATGGCACACATCAACTACAGCCTACCGGTCAACCTCGACGCTTTGCAATTCGCCTACCGGAGCAACAGGTCAACGGCAGGTGCCATCCCTCTGGCCCTACATTCCTCCTTAGAACACCTGGAGAATAAAGACGCATACGTAAGGCTCCTTTTCATTGACTACAGCTCTGCCTTTAATACCATCATTCCAAATAAACTGATTCCTTAGCTCCGGAACCTGGGCCTTAGCACTCAGATCTGCAGCTGGATCTTCAACTTCCTCACAAACACGACCCAGGCTGTAAAAATAGGGGACAAACTCTCCTCTACAATCACTCTGAGCACCGGTGCCCCACAAGGCTGTGTACTCAACCCCCTGCTGTACTCATTCTACATCCATGATTGTGTAGCCAAGTTTCCATCAAACTCACTATAGACAACAGAGACTTATAGAGAAGAGGAGTTCGGTGGGTAATACCGTTCCGCCTGACCGGAAGTGCATCGAGAGCGGTAAGCGGCGTGAAGGAGTGGGGTCCTTACTGATCTGGCTAACAACGGAAGGTGCAGTCCGAGGTATATTACGATCGAGGAACGTGTTTGCAGACTGGATATTGAACTTTTTACTGTTGGACTTCGGCCACATTCCACCGTGATACAACACTTGGCGGCACAGGAGGTCGTTCCTGCCTGTGGCCATCGAATGTGCAGTTCCTCCCGCAGAGGGTCAGACACCCTGAACCAATAGACTGGTCCTGGACTTATTTTCCATCTGGCATAGTTTGCATTTTGTTGTTTGATTGTTGGGGTTTTTTGTATTGCTATATTTACGCTCTATTCTTGGTTGGTGCGGCTATAACAAAGCCAAATTTCCCTCAGGATTAATAAAGTATATCCATCTATCTATCTATTTATCTATAAGTTTGCTGATGAAACAACAATTGTAGGCCATATCTCGGGTAATGATGAGTTTGAGTACAGAGAGGAAATTAAGAACCTGGTGGCATGGTGCGAAGACAATAACCTATCCCTCAACGTCAGCAAGACGAAGGAATTGGTTGTTGACTTCAGAAGGAGTAGCAGACTGCACGACCTAATTTACATCAGTGGTGCGCAAGTGGAACAGGTCAAAAGCTTTAAGTTCCTCGGGGTCAATATCTCAAGTGACCTGACTTGGTCCAACCAGGCAGAGTCCACTGCCAAGAAGGCCCACCAGCACCTTTACTTCCTGAGAAAACTGAGAAATTTGGCCTGTACCCTAAAACCCTCATTAATTTTTATAGATGCACCGTAGAAAGCATTCTGCTAGGGTGCATCACAACCTGGTATGGAAGTTGTTCTGTCCAAGACCAGAAGAAGCTGTAGAAGATCATGAACATGGCACAGCACATCACACAAACCAATCTTCCGTCCTTGGACTCACTTTACACCGCACGCTGTCGGAGCAGTGCTGCCAGGATAACAAAGGACACAACCTACTCAGCCAACACACTTTTCATCCCTCTTCCCACCGGGAGAAGGCTCAGGAGCTTGAAGACTCATACAGCCAGATTTGGGAACAGGTTCTTTCCAACTGTGATAAGACTGCTGAATGGATCCTGACCCGGATCCGGGCCATACCCTCCAAATGTCCGGACCTGCCTCTCGTTTTTTTTGCACTACCTTACTTTCCTTTTTCTATTTTCTATTTATGATTTATAATTTAAATTTTTAATATTTACTATCGATTTGTACTCCAGGGAGCCGGAAGCGCAGAATCAAATATTGCTGTGATGATTGTATGTTCTAGTATCAATTTTTTGGCGACAATAAAGTATAAAGTATGGCTCTAGCATAAGCACCTTCAATCTGTATGGATACATCAGAGCTTGGTCCCACTAAACCTTCAGAAATAGTGTTTTGCACTTTAGTATTTCCCTTGATATACTGATTTCAATGTATCCTGCCAAGAAGCCAGTCCGTTCTTTTACTGAGTCCCTCTGTAGTTTTGCTTCTTTTCTTCTCTGTTTGATTAATTGTTGACTTACTTTTTGAAGACTTTCCTGCCCTTCACAGTCTCAATTGAAATGTCCATCTTCTCCACAGTTGTTACAGAAAGTACCGATTGCCTCTCTACACGAGATCCTTTTCAGCAACGTTCCTCTGCATCACAAGTCCTACAAATGGGTCAGGTTTCCCAACGGATGTGTCACGTTTATCTGAAACATTAGAAGACATCAGAGTCAGCTCAGCTCGAAAGCTTTTCACCTCATTACTCAAAAGCTCTATCTCTGTGGCTTCAGGGGTCACTCTAGCAGCAGGGGTTATCACTGAAGACACTAGTTGGTTTTTGGAAATGTTCTGCTTCTCAAACAAGCTTTCTTCCACTCTAACTTCTGAGTAACTCGGCAAAAGATGGAGAAGGGCACATCTTGTGGGTAATTCGAATACATAGAACAATCATGTCATGTGACAGTGTGACCTTCACAACTTGCTCCATCCTCAAGCAATTTCTCTCAGACAGTTGAATGCCCCCTTTGTGGCAGAAACAATGCAGCAGCTTCTCCAACCTGAAAAGGTAGGCAGAGAGCTTCCCTCCTTTCTCCTGGAACGTGTACCTAAACTTTATCGTAAGATCAGCTAAACTTTCAGTAGTGTCGAAAGCATCTTCCAGAGCTTGCAAGTAATTAGCTGATGTGCTTAATCGGTTTTCTGTCTTTAGGAACCTCATCATATCAGCTGGCGGACCCTTTAAACTCTCTACCAATCTCTGTTTTATCATATTATCTGCTCAGCCCAAGCCTCATACTCTTCTTCCCTGTCGAATGTGGACTTGACTCCAGAGAATGCTCCCAGTCTACGAATACCTTGGCTCTCCACAGATACACTTTGGCATTTATCAACCAGTGATGTAATAGCCGAAACCAGCTCAGAATTTAAGTCAACCACTGAAGGACCATTAGACCTTTCACATCAGACAACTCCTTTCAGAGGTGAGTACAACTTCTCTTTAAATTCTCCACCCTCTAAAATATGGACTGCCCATTGCTCCGCCTCTTCAGGTGCCCCTATCTTATCAGGCAGTGCCACTTCAGTTACGTCACTGGTATCCTGGACTAACATAAGATCCTTACCCACTGGTTGGTCAAAGCGCCATTCAATCAGCGTAACTTTCCCTAATACATTTACAAAACTCAGCACTCTGGGTAGCAGTTCATCTGGAATTCTAATATCCACCCTGCTCAGAGCCAAGCAGGACTTGTGGATAACCACTTCAAATTACACCAAACCTTAATCCCAGTGGCATCCTTAATAAAGCATCTTAATTACAACAACTCATTTTCCCCAAACGCTGCTTAAACACACAAATAAAACGCACAATAAACTGCTTAATCAATCCCTAAACAGCATTCACACAGCATCCGATATCTGGGAATAGGCCCCCACAAAAGTAGCCCTCTCACCTGGGCTCAAGCAACAACTTGAGTTGTGAGCTAACTCTGCTAACAGCCAAGTGACTCAGCGGTGAGAAGGACACCTTTCATAAACAATATTCGTCTAGAGTCAGTATGATTTGGAGTTCAACCAAACAGGAAAGTTATGATGCTCTAATTAAGGAACACAGATTGTAGCAAATGCTGTGTAAATACTGCCCATACACAGTTATCAGTAGACCAAAAATGACAGATCATACACCAGCATAAAATTATAAAGAAAGTATATTTACTAAATTTTCAACTTTAACAAACAATTACAGAAAAAGAAGTGAAAAATAAAAAGGCCCATTACAGTTAAACCAGTCCAATGCGCACATGAATGTTGGAGCTCATTCTAGAGTAGTCGGGCGTGTATCCCTTTACTCATGCACTGAACACACAGTCTGCCTGAAAGCACCCAACATATTCTAAACTTCCCTCGAAGACCATCTCAAGTGAACTAGCTCTCTCTCAGGGGTATTGGCCCTTTTGCCTTGGAGCCGTTCATCTGCACAAAGCACTTCTTGCAACAGGGACTCTCCTTCCAACAGCATTCTGCGGCATCTTCCCTCATGCCCCGCTCCTCAGCTCCTGCCAAGACCCCAAACCAGACTACTGTCCTTCAGAAAACTCTTCCCCACAGCTGTCTAGAACCTTCTCTCACATCCTGCAATCCTGATTGGTTGACACAACATTCCAAAATTGGACAACATGGCTCCTTATCTAACTGAAGCCAAAACACGCTTTCCAGCAGGACACACAGCTTTTACAGAAAACTGATAAAATAAAATACCTCACAGCATAGCAGCAGAGATCTTAACCAGGGCATTACATACACTTCAGTTTGAAATTCTCCTTTTCAGACTTCTTTCCTTCCTTCCAATCAGACCATCGGTGTCAGGGTAGCCCCTAATTTGGAACAAAAAATGATTGAGAAAGTAGCCAGGATTCTATTCACTCATTTGGGACACAATACCACTAAGTTAGGGCAGGAGACAGTTGCCAAACAGTTTCTAGCTAGCATCAAATGTGTGCACTTATATGGCCATTAGATGCTACACTATTTTTCGAGCAAACAGTTTTTAAAAGGCTTCACTTGCATGTGTTTGTGTTCAAAAAGCAGTGATTTTTGTCATTGATAGTTGGCGAGAAATAAGGAGTTAGGCAATTCAGAACCGTTTTGCTCACTATAGTTTCAAGCATTCAGGCTTGGAGATGCCAGAAATGCTGGGAGTGAAAATGAAATGATTTCAAGACTTCAACAAGTTAGGGACTATGAAGACTTTGAAGGTACCAACAATCATTTTGAATATTATGTTTGGCTATGACCCATGCAGAGAGAGAGATGCTGAAGTGGGTCAACAGTTCACTGCTTTGAGAACTGTTGCAGAATTCAAAGGAGAAGAAAGACAATAAATGCTAGGTCAACCAGGCTGTAGGTTTTCAGAAGTAAAATAGCAGAGTTGTTTTAAGTTTAAGGGAAACTGCAACAACTCCTTTATTGTCCTCCCAACACAGAACATAAAGCACGGTAAAAAACCTTCACGTAATTATGTCACAAACAAGAGAAAATCCACAGATGCTGGAAATCCGAGCAACACACACACAAATATGCTGGAGGAACCTGCCGAAGGGTTTCGGCCCAAAACGTCGTCTGTACTTTTTTCTATAAATGCTGCCTGTCCTCCTGAGTTCCTCCAGCATTTTGTCTGTGTTGCAAGTAATTATGTCATCACGTCAGACCAGACTCTTAAAATGAACCCCAACTCAATATTTGTGGCTGTGAATTATGCATGTGTTTCCACCCATTACATTAGCCTACACAAGCCCCACAGAATTCATTAAAACCAGCACTGTAAGCCTGTCCAGAGCTTGGAAGAGCCACCCCGGCTCAGGTCCTACGTTCCAAGGATAGAGGAACAGCAGGTGTCTCTGGCTCATCCAGAGCTGTGTTGACACACTCATGCTCATGTCGCGATGCCAGGGGCACGGTAGCAGAATCCCCCAAACCTTGGTGGGTGGTTTAAGGCGAACTACCGAAATACATTCAGGTTTACCCCTCCTATCTATGATAAAAGTCTTTTCTTTCCATTCCAAGGAGTGGAACGGGACATCGTAAGGGGGCCTAAGGAGATGCTGGCGTCCATCATGGTGGAAAAGAACAAACACGGCGGAATGTAGACCAACAGGAACCGAAGAGTGCTGAATGCAATGATGGGAGGTAGGAATAGGTGCAAAGGAATTGAATTTACTGAGGAGGGCAGAGAGTGGTTGAGAGGCCAACCAGGCGGTTGTGGTGTCAACTGAGCCATGAACAACTTTTGGGGCTGTTCTGAGCCCCAGCAGGATCCACAGGAGATAATCATGCCAACACTCATTGATCAGGGAAGCCCTCAGAGCAGTTTTAAGGACTGCTGGTGATGCGCTGTGATGTGATGTAGTCTAAAGCCAAGGTTCTGGGCCATCACAGCCCAGAGGTCTGAAGTGAATTGGAGACTGTGGTCAAATATCAGATGGGGTGCCAAACCAAGCAACCCAGATGCTGATGAACACCCGAGCTACGTCTGTGAGATGACCTCTGGTCACCTGGTAGTATGGTTACCACGGTAAAGAGGTGCATGAAACCTCGGGTGGGGGGGGGGGAAGAGGACCGACAAGGTCCACATAGACACGGTCAAACCATCACTGAGGGACCTCAAAAGGTGCCAATGTCACTTGAACCTGCAGTCCAATCACACACCCTTTCTAAGGCTGTGCCACAGAAACCTTAGTGCAACCAGTTTCTGAGAGGCCTTCTGGCACAGATGCGAGAGCCCATGTATGGAGTCAAATACAGTCTGCTTCCAGTTTGCGGGCACTATGGGGCAAGGACGACTAGTTGAGATATCGTACAGGAGAGAAACCCTAACTTCCCTGAACTTAACGTCAGCCAACCACAGGCCTGTGACTGCTGTTCAATAAGCCTGGGCCTCTGGGTCAGTAGCTTGGTCAGCTGCAACGCCGGCATAATCAACCCCTATGTGTATGGCCTCAACAGCTAGCCATGACGATACTTTTCCCTGAGGTGTTGTATGTTAGTTGTGAACTGATATGTATGCCAGGTGGCATTGCGGCCATGCAAACCAACAGCAACCTTTAGAAGAAAATGAAAATAGCGGACAGCCAGAAAGAGACTGGAAGCTCATGGTCAAACATGCTGTACTTCCTTTCAGGGGGACAGAGCTGCCAGCTAAAGAAGGCGAGCACTGCCACAAGCCTCCGACCAACAATTCATGCACAGCACCCACAGCATGTCTGAAGCATCAGTAGTAATTGCTATAGGCGCATTGGGGAGCGGGAGCACCAGTAGGGTCGCGTTGGAAAGAGCTTATTGAGGCAGGGAAAGGAGGAAGAATAGTGCACCACTGCCTGGCTAAGTGTAGATTATCAGCCATTTTAGCAGGCTCCCTATAATCCTTCATGGGTGCATTAGCGAGGGCAATGAGAATCTGATCAGGCATTTGCTGCATGAAGAGCTCTTTAAAAATAAATTAAAGATGGTGATTCCCAGGACAGACAGCATGTGGTCCATTAGCTCTGACAGTTTAGCATCGCTGAGGCCAGGCAAGGAGAGCAACTATTTGGCGTGCACAGATTCAGATAGTCCAACAGTCTGTAAAAGGTGAATTTTCAGTGATCACTACTTAACGTGTTCAGGCAGGTGCTCTAGTAGACTCACCACTCTCGCAGCCGTGGAGGTCTGAGCAATGCTGCCATATGTTGTCGGCAGAAATTTGTCACAGCGCCAATTGTGCTTCGGCTTGTACAAACCGATCAATGGCATTTTGCTTCCAAATCTCCAGCAGTTTCAAAGTGACTGTATTGCCAACATGTTCAATAACTCAGGAATTATCCTGGAGCATCGGGGTCATCAATGCAGGTTTTCGCAAATAAAACGGCATAAGGCGTTAATGTTTCAGAAAAACCATAACAACTAATTTACTGTCCTCCAAACACTGAACACAAAAAGCGCTGTATTAGAACTTCACGTAATACGTCATCACATCAGACCAGCCCCTTAAAGTGAACCCCAACTCAATGTCAATGGTGGTGAAATATGTACATTTCCATTAATCACATTGCCTTACAGGATCAGCAAAATGGTGGGAGTGGGACTGGCATGGCCAAATTGCTGAATTGTGTTTGCGAGGCTGTCAGCTATAAGTTCATGGACTACTGCTGTAAGATCAGAGATGCTACCACCTGATTCCAATTGTCTCCGGTGAGCTGCTGAGCAGTTGCTGTGAGGGGTAACACCCATTCCTCCAGCTGAGACAGGGCTTGTTGAACTGAGATTATCTGTCACACTGCTTTGGCCAATTCTACCAATGCAGATTCGACCACCAGTAACTTCCCCTCTACCTGGCAAATGAATTTCACAGCTAAGGTCAGCTGTCCTCTCTTTGCTGGGTCCTCTTCCATGATCAAGACTTGCTGTCAAAACATTCAGATATGGCCCAAGTGTGGAGCATAAGAGAGATAATGAAGCGGCTCAGCGGTTCACCGGCTTTAATGAGAACTGTTGCAGAATCTAAAGGAAAAGATAAACAATAAATTCTAGGCCAACAGGGCCGTTAACTAAAACTTTCAAACTGGAAGTTAACACCAACACTGCGACTGGAAGCAATAATCAATATTAAATAAATGCCACTCTTTGATAGAGTCAGTCGAAATGGGAGTCTTCTTTCCTGGACAAGGATGAGGGTTAGCAGGGAGCATCAATGTTGCTGTGTTTTTGGTCAAGTCTTGAAAAGAAGGCAGTTAAATACCATCATAATGGAACAACAATTAGCTGGAAAGTGCAAACTCATGAGTGCAATTGTCGAACTTATTGCACAGCCTGCCTACATGTGCCCAAAGACCCCGCAGCAGAGTCTGTGGTTGTGACAGTTACAATGAAAATGAAGATTTGGAGGAAGCAATCGTTGAAAGCATTGTATGAAGGCAGTCCATATCTACACTAGGTATCTGCATTAATTTTGTTCATTTAGTCAATCAAAAGAAACAGGCAGAGTACATTGGATAAAATTCTCTGTTGATAACTATTAGGAACTAATACAGTTTTATACTACTGTAGTAGCATTGATAGTGTTTTAATTTGTTCTGTATTTAATTTAAATATATAATTTTTTACTCTGCTAAATAGTAACTTGTCTTCTTTTTATCCATTTTTATGTATTTCCAAGAAAACTTTAGCTAATTGTGGCTGCCGCTCAACTGGGCCAATAAGTACTGGTCCTGACGTGTCCCAATTATCTGGAATCCACTGCACATTCCTCTGATGTACACATTTACCATGCTATATGCAACCATTTAATACAAAGTGATTGCTTTTATAGCTGAGTTTTTGATCACATTTCTCTGAAGAGCTTCCATTCAATTTATTGCATTAACACAAATGCAATATGAATAAATCTTAATTTTATTGAAAGTTGGTTTGGGTTTGCCATACCACTTCATTGATCAATTATTCATCCTAAATGCAGAGCTAGATTACACATACACCCAATTAGAATGCAGTCATTCATGAACTAAATAATGGACAGTGTGTGGTCACACATTTTTCTTGTTAGAATTTTGGGCAGTAGGAAAAATGATCTGTCTTGTGTTTATTGATCTCATTACTGGAGTTTCGGTATCAGTGGATCATACTAATTTGTTCTGGTCTATGCCTTCATTAGCCTGGCCTGCCTCCACTTCCCTTTAAAGGGATCTATGCTTTACTATTTAGCTGTTGTTTTCTGTGTTCCCAACTAGAGTTTAGCCTTCCTGGATCTTTCTCACCTCTTGAAGATCTGGGCTTAACTACTGGCATTTTGTGGATGAAGATAATGAAGAGCACGTCACCTTCAATGTTAGGGTGTTAGTTTATAGGCAGTGGGAAAATGATCCCTCTTAGGTTTATTGATCTTGTTACTGGAGATTTAGTCTCAATGGACCCTGCCACTTTGATCTGGCCCATGCCTTAACGTGCCCCCAAGGTAATTCATTGGTTGTTTTATTTATGACAACATTTTCAAACTTGATTAGATTCTTTTCTTGTTTCTACAGTAGTTAATTTAACAGTAATGTGTTAGCTACCTGTCAATGAGTAATATCGGCAGAAACTTCCTTTCCAGCAAGAGCAGCTAGACGTTGTTTTGCAGTCGGTTTCTTCAAAACTGTCGGAAAGAGTAACAAATTGACCAAAGTGCAGAAAAAAACAGGTTCCAGGAATTGTGTTAGGCACGTGTTAAGAGAGGTGCCTCAAAAAGCACTGTAAGTACCGTAATAATTGTAAGTTTCAGTGTTTTGGATCCTGAAATCTAGTGTGTTCCAGTCAAACTCATGGATAATGCAAAACCAGAACAGGCATTTTAATGCAAAGAAGTACAATAACAAAATACATAAGGGTGCCAGTGATTTTGTAAATGGTATTTAATGGAGGTAATATGCACTTAGAAAAAAGTTGTTGACCTAAATATTCCATGAATGACGTAATAATTAAGGGCGACTTTATGTTCAACATAGTAACACTTAGTAAAATCAGATAAGGATAGCTAAAAGTTTTTATACTACATTCCCTGATATAGTATTTTCTTCAGAGGTTAATAGTTTAATTTTAAACAGAGGGGTATATTTTTATAAAATTCATAAAAAGAAAACAGCCTATTTGGAACTTGTGGAACAGCAGCAGGAGGAAGTATTCAGTCTGCCAGGGCCAAACTGCCATTCCACAGTGCAGCTGATTCCTTAGCTCAATCCTAGTTTTTTTTCTACTAACCCTATATCCTTGATCCACTGGAAATATGTTCATTTTTCATTTTAAATATACTCATAGAACATTGATCATGGAACAGTACTGGCCCTTTAGTCCATGATGTGCCATCCTTTTAACCTACTCTAAGATCACAATTCTACTTGTCCCTCTCACAGTGTCCTCCACTATAAAGCATGTGCCTATCTAAGATTCTCTTAAATACTCCTAATATTTCAACATCAGGTTGTCTGCAATAATTTGAGAT
Source organism: Mobula birostris (assembly GCF_030028105.1). NCBI lineage: Eukaryota > Metazoa > Chordata > Chondrichthyes > Myliobatiformes > Myliobatidae > Mobula > Mobula birostris. The sequence goes on along the minus strand of NC_092371.1, from coordinate 139,348,360 downwards.
CGACAACTCCAATGATTCATAACTGTTGGGCCCAGTAAAATAGTTACAATGCTATCAAATTAATACAGTAATCCTTAATGATCTGAATTATGTTTGTATCTTAACATGATTGATCAGAATTAAAATTCAGTTAACCAAGAAAATCTAGAATTAAAAGGATTCTACTACAAATTGACTAGAATGCTATGGAATCCATTGTTTCCAAGTTTCTTCACTCAAAGTGTGGTAAATCTGGAACCCTTTAACCAAAAGAGCTATGGAAGCTCAGTCATTGATTTTATTCAAACTGAGGGTGATGTTGATTGTAACATGCAAAGTCCTAGAGTCTTGATCATAAGATGTATGTGGAAAGTATGTTTCCTCTTGTGAGAGATCTAGAATCAGGATTCCTGTTTAAAAGGGATCACTTATTAATGAAAAACACGATGTGAAATTTGTTCAGAATTGAGTTTGAATGTTTGGAATTCTCCTTCCCAAAGAGCAATGTAGTCTTTGAATACTTATGGGGAAAAGTCAGTGAGATGCTTGACAAGCAATGGGTGAAAAGTTACCATGTGTATACAAGAATGTTAAATTGATGTTACAGCCAGATCAGCTGCGACCGTAACAAATGGAAAATCAAGCTTGAAGGGCAGAGAGGCCTGCTCCTGATACTAATTCATATATTCCCATGTTAAATTTGTGGATATTAGCGGATTTGATGGCTAACACGATATGGGTATGGCAGGTAAATAGTGTTTAGGAAGATCAGCCCTGATCTCGTCGAATGGTATAGCAGACATGGCCTACTCCTGCTTCTGCTTCTTATATTCTGTTCTGATCAACAATCACCACTTTGATACATCAACAGTTTTTTTCCCCTACAGATACTAGGTATTTCTAAAATTGTATGTTTCCAGTGTCTGCAGATTTTCTTCTGCTTTTCTCTTTGCAGCCAAATAACTTTGGAGTTTTCTAAATCATCTCTGTAGCATCATATCCTAATAGGTATATTCAGTGCATTTTTAAACAAAGCTATTAAACAACTTGTTTAACTTCCTGTAATTTATTGGGAAAATAATCTACACTTACTCAAAAGTGACAGGTTATTGCATATGTAAATCATAACCATAATGATTTTTTTGGCTAGACACAATTAGCTCATTAAAGCTTACCCCAAAGAGTGTTAAAGTCATAATTGTGAGCAGGCTTTATGATTTATGGCACATAACCAGGGGTGGTATGGGATTTCCTGGAAGGGCATTGGCGTTTTCTTTCGCTCTAATTTCTTACAAGAATCACAAAGCTGGCAACACTTGTGCTGCTTCATGCTTCTAACCGCCTTCCCCACCTTCCTCCCTAAAAGTTTTGTTTTGTGGCAGGAGTTCGTTAGAATGTTTTATGGTTGAAAAGCTTCCAGCCAAAGAAGCTGGGCAAATGACGGGCAAGAAGCACAGAAGGAAAAGCGATGCGACTCAACTAAAACCTTGCCTCGATGCTCAGGTGCAAACCGGCAGGCGTGTGAATCAGGGAAACATGCCACCCGGCGCAGGTAAGAAACTGGGCGCGCACAGGTCCCTGCCCAGCCCCGATGCCCCCTCTCTACCTGCGGGCCCTGTCTTGTGACTAACCCCCACCCCAGCACCGTCCACTCCAATATGCACGCGACTTCCCACCCCCGGCCCTCAACGTCACGCTTCCCCAGGGTGAGGGAGCGGGCGCGAGCTGCACGTGCGAGGCACCGGGGGCGGGAGAGCCGGGGGGGGGGGGAGTGTTCGTGCCGAGAGCTCCGGTACCTTTTGAATCGGTAGGGTTCCACTCAGCGACAGGCTCGGGGAGAGTGAAGGAGTGCCTAAAGCACAGACCAAACAACGACCTTCCCAGGGTGAGGGTGACGGGGAAGCGAGAGAGACGGAGTTGCCACGGTCCAAGCAATATCAGATTGGGGAGAAATCCCACCCCGCTGGTCCCCGGGCTATTTGGCGGCGCGCCCTAACCGAGTTCGAGGGAGAGGTGATGGAGGGCTGCAGGCCCATGGACGGCACTTTCAGGTAGGTGTGAAGCGGGCGCGGCCCCGGCGGTCACGTGGCGGCCGAGCCCCAGCGGTTGACGGCGGGCGATTCAACTACAAACACCTGGCGCCGCCCGGCCGTGGGCAGCGCTGGCACCGTCGGCCGAATCTCAGGCTCCAGGGAAGTTGGTGGTGGTGGTGGCTGGCTGTGTGTTGGGTCGGTGGTGATTCTCGGGGGAGGGAGAGAAACAGAATGAAGCTGGAGCGATGAGACTGCGTGAGCGGGTCTTTGACCGAAATTAAAGCAAGCACCGGCGGATGTGCCGGGATTGTGGATGAAACGTAGGGATTCCCACCACCCCCAACCCCCACAGCCAGACACACGATGATCGATGTCATCATGAAATAGCAACCTGAAGCTTGATTCTGCTTCCCTCTCCATAGATACTACTCGACCCTTTGCGTATTTTCAGTAAATCTTTCCATTCTTGCGTTTTCTTTTAGGTACAGTGTAATAAAAGTATGGTGTCCTAGTGTAGGGTTTCCCTCCTAAAACGCATACAGTTCCTTTCATTCCCCCATAGATGCTGCTGGATACACTGATTGTTTGGTTTGTTGCTCCAAATTCCAGCAACTGCAATCTCTTCCGTCTCCGTGTAAGCAAAACATTGCGGATCATGGAGACCCTAAATTAAACTAAAGAATCCTCTGGAGGTGAGGTTAGATTTGCACATTGGCAAAAACCACCACTCGCATTCTTGTTTACCGACCCTGACCACCTGATGAAGCAGGGAACAGACTAGTGTGGATGCAGTGTTGGTGCAATTAATATCTTTTGTAAATGTTGGAAAGTTCACTAACTATTTAAATATTCATTGAATTGAGTCGTTTTACTTGCAGGATAAAAGTTTGTGGAAACTCAACTATTTTGTTGCTTGGTTAGCCGGAGGGGAACTTTTTTGGCAGAAAATGTAACAACTGGGGGTTCCAAGTAGGGTGACAGTAAAATGCTTGTACCGGTTAAAGTAATCCAAGGTGAAGTAATATCTTCAAACTGGGGGGTAGGGGACGAAGAAAAGTGGAGGCAAAAACAAACGGGGAAAACGACGAATACGGAAATGAGGAAACCATTGTTCAAAAAAGAGGAAGAAAAACAATAGACTGAAGACAAGATTGTTATAAAAAAAAGTTTTGAAGAACTGACACCGAATGCAAAACAAAATGAGGATAGTGATCAGATGAGTGCGACCGTCAAATGTAATAGTTGATTCAAGTTCTGTTCTAGGAACAAATAAACTAGTATGTTTTCATACTCCTGGCAGAACTAACTGCATTGGAAATAGACATTGATCACGGAAGTAATATGACCATAGTTTGTCATAATACAGGTGATTTTTAAAGCGTCAATGTAGACTAAAGTCGGAAGGAACGCGGAAAAAGGAGCAAATCTAGACTTTAAAACTTGGAATGACGAGTCTTTGGAGTACTGTTTTGGAGAAATAAATGTCAATTAATCCAAAATAATAATTTAAGTATTACAGACGGCTAGAGATTAAACGTTGCACGCAGATTATTTTGTGAACACCCAGAGAAATTCACAATGTATTATTTATCCATTTATATGATAGATGACCACGAATATGTTTGGAACAAGTAATCAGAGAAATTACTTGTTGAACTGTGGACGCTTAGTGGTAATGTGGTCTGTGCTTAGGAATTTAATTTGAAGTGAAATTGCTACCCACGAACTGCAGTCAATCTCTGGAAACCTTTTGTGTTTTAGCGTCTCCAATTGTTTCAGACAGAGCGTTATTGTCCCGTTGCATTACACACGTGCCAGGAGTGCGCAGGGAAGAGAAAGTGTGTTGCAGTGATCCAAGGTCCCAAATTACGACATGCATTAAATTTGTAATTATCGTCACGAATAACGTATCTGACGGTGCTACTCTATCCGATCACCACAGAATCATACTTGAATTGTATAACGAAGAAAAATGCACAATGCTGAGTTCTGGTCAATACATTTTAAGCGATAGTTTTGAAAACATTCCGTTCTGATTGTGATTTTTTCAATGACTTAATCGTACATTTCAGAAGACATCAAAAGCAATATGTATGTTTGTTTTACTATTTTGTTTTTCGTACTAAGAGGTTTATGAACAAAGGACCCTCATTACTCCATATTTTGGTTTCATTGCAAAACTAGGTTGCGCCATCTATGGAATAAGCATTCGTCTTTTTTTCAATATACGAAAAGCGCCATCTAATCTCTTAAATGTGGAGTTTGCATTACTAGTTGTATCAATAATTTATATATATATATCATACTTCCAATAAACTTTACTGAGCAATGGTAATTACATTTAAGGTACATAAACCACCTCCCTTTTCCAAACACTCAAGTAGCATTTCACTTTAGCGTGAAATGCTACTTGAGTGTTTAGTCGACATGTGTGCGACTGACTTTCCTTCTGCAGGAGAAAGTAATTGTTTTAGAATGACATAGTAATAGCAACAGGGATCCCCCACCCCCCACTGATGTCTGTATTGTGTGTGAGACTTGACAGATGAAGAACAGAAGTGCATTATCTATACTTGTTTACTTTCTAAAGCTGGTGGGGGGGGGGCGCTGCTGGCGCTGCCTTAGCGGGGATTGCAGGAAAAAGGCGGGTTTACGGAGAACCGCCAAGATCACAAGTGCGCCTGCGCATTACCTTGACACTGGTTTGGGCGCGAGATTTGGCGGGAGGGGAGGGTCCAGGGCTTTGTTTGTAGGAATCTGTGTTTACAGAGTGTACACTTTAATCTCAACTTGCTTCCTCCTCGTGTGAGTTTGGGTGATCACTTGCTGCAACACTTCTTCCGCACTCTCTTAGAAACTCATGGCTCGGCGGCCACGGAATAGGTAACTATTATACGTTTTGGCTGCTGTCTGATGAACAAAAAATTATTATTGCAGAAAGAGGAAGAACTTTCACTTTAATTTGGTGAGGTTTACACTGTGGTTAGAGAAGAAGACTTGTTAAATGGTGAACTAGAAGTTCGGTCCTGTTTAGATATCTTATGTAGTTAATTTATGAATGGATCCGGAGCCGTGTACGTTTAATTTGCTGATAGCTTCTGCAATATACTTCAACCGTAATTAAAACTGGGTCAAATTAGATTATAAATCGCTGCCTCAATTTATTCTAAATTATGTATTTGTAGTAGATTTAAAAGGTGCAGAACTTCAGTTCAGTCATGTGCACAGTTTCTGAATAACAAATGATACAGCGTTAAGATCTTAAAAAAATCAAGATTGGTCATTTGATGAAATCATGAAGTCTTCAAAAGACAATTTACATTATAGGTCTCCAGAATATTGAATATGGAACAGTTTAGTTAGTTTTAACTGCACTATTAATACTTGTCTATCGACACATTGCTTATAGAAAAGTATTGACTGGTCCGTGTTTGTGTTTAGTTTATATTGTAGTTTCGCAGTCGCTATGTTCATCATTCACCGAACTCTGCATGAGTGCAAGACAAGCATGATATTGACAAAATCTAATGTGTTCACGCATGGAGAAACTTGTAACTAGTTCTGATCAATGCAGTAGATAACATTTTTATTGTTTTCTTCGTGCACGAGCAAGAAAATGACACGTGGATATTAATTTGTTGCAAGCTGTATGCTACTGCTGAATAACAAAATATTAAGCTGGTTGTTGAATGTATCACTAGAAGTTGAACTTGGCAAAGACTCTGACCTAGGTTGTCAATAAGTTTTAACACATAACAGTGACAGTGCCAGAAATTGTTCAGTTCTCTTTCTCGAACTTGACCATTCGTCCATGACTAAGTAAATTGAGTATATCAGATAGTTTATCGTCATTAAGGTCCATATAAACCGAAATGGGGAACAATGTCATCTACCCGAAGTGTTTGAAATATGACAAAAGGTTCTTGGTACTCGCGACCGGCGGAAATTCCATTAGGCCGATATTTTATTGAGATAAATGAGTCACCAAAAAGATTTTTTAAGAATTTCGGGACTACATGGCTGTAGTAATGCGGCACGTTTCAAGTTAATGTAGCAAGCTTTTGTTCACGCACGAAAATACAGATCTGAGAACTTCACGAGTTAAATCAGTCAGGGCCGGAGTTGTGTTTTAGCGCATGAACTGCCGAGTTCGTGGTTTATTGAGCTTTCATTTATGGGTCACTGGAAAAACTATCTAAAGTCTCGTAATTTAATGTAAGAACGTTATGATCGCGATATTATGAACTCAGCAATAGCTTTAAAGTTTCACCATTTACCACATTGTCGCCAACGTATTGCTTTAGCGTTATTTTTAGAAGTACCTATAACCAAATGGTTCATTAAAGATTCTTCAATTACATTTAAACTACCCGTCATTGCGTTTGAATCTTTCGGTCGGTTGCGCGTGAGGTTTAGTATTAAGGATGATATCCCGAGTAGAAAGAGGTCAGATAATATAAATTTACTGTAATTTTCCTGTAAGCTTGGGCATTAAGATAAATATCGTCACCTGTTAACCATTACTATGTCAGGATATATTGATTTGGCCCCGAATGCAATAATAGGAATGTTTCTGTTTCTAATCATAATGCCTCCCAAGTTAAAAAAAATGTAAGTTTGTATTGAATTGTAATTTATGGTGTAGAACATGTATTCTCAGTACCGAGCCAGAATACAAAAAAACTTTTAATGTTTCATATCGAGTCCAAGTAGTATGAAATTCATTGCGTATTTCAGTCCCTGACATTTTTAACCAAGTTAATTTTTTAAACTGCTGACCAGTGACAAAGTTTACTATCCAAAAACAAATCTAGAGCAATAAAGTAATTTTGCAACATTACATGGCACTTAAATATAAACATTGCAAACGAATATTTGTATTCAAAGGCATTAAATTAAATGGAAGTCTTGGATAGTAGAGTTAATACCAGAAGTTAAACATTTTTTAACAGCCAAACTCCTTGAATGGGTTTTAGCTCTCCAGTGCATAGTTTCATTTGGGTAGAGGATTTGACTGTTCTTGCCTCTACCACTAGATGGAGTAACCTACCGGGATAGAGAGAAGGGAAAATAATTTCTTCAGGAATAATGCCTCCTTTAGGCTGAACGACGAGATCTCATGCAATTAATAGCGCAATTAGTATTCACGTAGTTGTGGAACGCAGAACTAGACCCTTAGTTTAATGCATTTGAGGATGGAGCATAAGGAATAAAAGCAGTAAGTTTTCTCATTTGTTAAGATAAAATGGATCTTATTTATATTGAAGGGAATGCAATTTTATGTTTTTAAAACCTGAGAATTTGCCTTCTAATATTGCAAAATAGGCTAAAATATTTAATAGGGAACAGATATTCACATATGGATTACTCTATAGCAGAGTTAACCACTTAAATTAATGAAATGACTTGAAATCAGAAGAGGTATTGTTTAAGCAGCATAATTATCAGATTTATATACATTTTGTAAAAGAAGATGTTGTAATTGTGTTGTCTGTACCATCCACAAGGGACCTTCTCTCACCCATTCATTGCTGGTTTACAACTTGCTGATGTGTGTTTATGTGATACTAAATTACAGTGCATTTTGTCTAATTGGGCCATTGGTTAATTGGAGCGGCCATTCATTTGGGACAACACTTAAAGAACAAAAACTAAATAGAGGAAATAGCCAGGATCCCCTTAATTTATTTGGAACACTATGCCTTTCGTTGGGGCTGAACAGTTTTTAATTAGCATCAGTTGCGTGCACTTGCATAGTCATTAGACACCTCACTGTGCTTAGAGGGTTCAGTTTTTTAATAGCATCAGTTGTGTGTGCTTGTGTTCAAAAAGCAGTGATTTTTGTCACTGATAGCTGGTGTGAAGTAAACAGTAAGACAATTCAGAACTGTTTGCTCACTGAAATTTCAAGCATTCGGCCTTAGAAATACCAGAAATGGCGGGAGTGAAAATGAAACAATTTCACTTCTTCAACAAGTTAGGAATTATAAAGGTATCAATACCCATCTTGAATGTTACAATGAAAATGAAGATTTGGGGGATGTAATCGTCTAAAGCATTGTATGAAGGCAGTCCCATTATCTGAACGAGGTGTCTGTACAGATTCTGTTCATTTACAGCCAACGAAATACACGATAGATGGATTCCTCTGTCAATAACTATTAGGGACTAATACACAGTTCTATGGTAAGGTATTGGAAGTGTTCTAGTTGTTCTGTATTTAATTTAAATACATAAATTGTTACTCAGTTAAATGGTGGTTTGCCTTTTTTATACTTTCAGCTAATTGGGTTAAAATGTACTGGTCCCAATGTGTATCAATTAACTGGAATACACTGTATTTTCCCATTTTTTTCTCTACGTTTTGTAGGGAGACTTGACGATAGTTAATTTTTCAAATGATACTGCAACCCAGTTTTGGATTCAGATTGTAGATATTGCTCTGGATATTTACCCATGCATATGGCATATGAGTACATAAATAATTCTGGGGTTAGATTTCTCTATCCTCATCTTACATATTAGCATATTTCTTGATGACTTTGCTGAAGTTAACATTTTTAGATATGATACTTTATCATAAATTTAATAGAATTTGATGGCTAAGGATATCATACATGACTAAACTGAATTCTTCATCCTCATGTGCATGATCACTTAAGAGCTTATGGCAAGTTACGAGTAGACAATTATTTAATAAAAGTTCAGTATTTTCCTTCCAACCGCAAGGTCAAAATTCATGCTGGGTATCAAAATGGTCATTATTAATCAGAAAGGGTTGCGTGTGCATATTTGTCAGGGGCTCAAGGTTATTTTTACTGTTTAGATAATACGTAAATATATTTGTACTATGTCTTACAAGCTACTATTTAAAATCTTCACATGGAAAAAATATACCAAAAGTTATTCGTTTGGAATGGAATCTTTGGAACTATACAATTATAAATGCAAGTATTTCCTACTTAACAGCCATTTTCAGCTTGCATTTCTTGACACCAATGCAGATGGTGTAGCTTCATTTTATGGAAGATCACACTACAGTTTCCTAGGAATGTTATCCCTACCACCATCATAATGTGGGGATTACCTATATTATGGGTACATTTGTTGTACATATGATGGAAACTGGGGAAATAAAGGTGTTGTCTAATTAATAACAATGTTTTATTTGTAGTTTATACAGTAGTGATGAGGAGGAAGAAGAGATTGAAATGTTTGATCATGATTATGATGGTCCCCAACCAAAGTCTTGTAAACGCCAGTTAAGTAAAACACGATGGACACGTGAAGAGGTAAGTCAAGATTGACTGAATGCAGTAAGATTTTCTTTTTAAAATACCTAATTGGAAGATGAGTTCATATTAATAAAATAATTTATTAATTGCACCTCAATTGTATTAATTACATTTTATTCTTGAAGTAAAAGTAGTATATTCCCAATGAAGCAATAATCACATACATGTAAGATACTAATGCAGGCATAATCAACAGCTATTTTGCTTTATTCAGAAAGCTTAGAGCTTCAGTTTGCAATTTTAATTATTCTGTGCAAATAAGCTACAAGTGCAACCATTTGCTTAATATTTTAAAGGATGAAAAGCTGAAAAAACTGGTTGAACAACATGGAACGGAAGACTGGAAAATTATTGCCAACTTCCTCCCTGTAAGTACTACTTTCTGTAGTGTGTAAGTATAAATAAAATAGTTTTGCTAAGTAAACGTGAGCCAGGATTCTGATTTATTGTTTTGGGAGTTAAAGTAACAGATATGTTAATTATGTAAGGCTAATGCATTAACATTGTACAGCAGTCATCTAAAAATAGTAAATCCAATTACCTTACATCTAATATGTGGCAAAACTGTTGAAAATTATGTTTGCTTGATAACACTGAGTTTAAAAATATATTTTAATTATTATACAAAAATTTTAGATTTCTTAGAGATGGAAGAAAAGCTGTATGCAATTTATAATCCTTAAATGGTTATTTAATTTTTAGGTTATTTAATCTCACTTTCACCACATAATTGTATATATTACCACCAAGCACCTGGTAAACTATCTGACACCTGACTTACTGCAGCTGTTACTTTGAGATTAAATGTAGTTTGATGAAGTTAAGTGTTGTGAAAAATTAACTATGAACAAACCTTGTAATGGACAATGCCAAAAATTGATAAAATACCATAGTCCATTTATTAATAAAACATTCTTTTGCGGGTGTTAAGGGAAAATAAATGCTGAAAGCTTTTGAGGTATGCAGTAGCTAGACTGGGTTCTTGCTCATATTACACGTTTACATACTTCAAAAGTGAAATGCAGAATTGAAACTTGTCTGCTGAGTATTGTCTTGAATTAAAGCCACAAAGTGATGTGCATTCTCTTGAAAACTTTAAAACATTAGAATTAGTTCCTGTATTTCTTTACAAATCTAGAACCGGACTGATGTGCAGTGCCAACATCGATGGCAAAAAGTTCTAAATCCTGAACTCATTAAAGGTCCATGGACAAAAGAAGAAGATCAAAGGGTAGGGTCATTTTGTAAAATGTTCAGCATTTAATTTTTATGCATTTTGGCACTTCACTGAAATAACCTAACAGTCACCAGATGCTCAGCAGTCACGATGAGGGAAATGACAAACGATATCATATGTTTCTATAGAGGAATGCAAGACCTATTTCTTAGAAAGAGTTCGACCCATGCTATTCTACTACTCTCTAAAATTTGAGCTTAATATTCATGAATCAGCCCCTACCAACAAGCAACCATTCTGGGCATCTCCATAATTGCAACTGGCATTCCAGGTGGTTTGTTACCACTTTTGAAATAGACTGCTATTTAAAATTAACATTAAGTTAAATGTTAATGCAAAACCCAACTAAATACAAAACTTAAAAGTACCCCCATCAAATTGAGCTTATGTACTTGACTAAAATGATACTTCATAGAACTTGGCTCCATGCATTAGCAAACACCTGCTGTGTATATGGTCCAAATATAATCAGGTGTAACCCAGAAGTACTTAAAGATGGATGCTTAATGTTGCATGTTAAGAGCTCTTTTCCTTCTTGGAAACTTATTTTACATAACATGGGTAATACATTAGAATCTGCTTGTTCTTCATTCATATGTTTTGATATATAGGATTTACTTTTGTTCGGTCAAAAATCAACAAGTAAATTATTGGCGCCACAGTAGCGTAGTGGCTAGCACCATGTTATTTCAGCTCAGGGCATCGGAGTTCAGTGTTCAATTCTGATGTCATCTGTAAGGAGTTTGTACGTCCTCTCCATGAATGCATGTGTTTTCTCCAAGAGCTTCAGTTGCCTCCCACAATCCAAAGATGTTCTGGTTAGTAGGTTAATTGGTCATTGTAAATTGTCCCATGATTAGACTAGGGTTAAATTGGTGGGTTGCTGGTAGTATGGCTTGAAGGGCTGGAAGGGCCTTTTCCACACTGTATCTCTAAATGAAATTAAAATAAAATATATATTATTTTAAGACAAAATAATAAATTATAAACAATTGTTATTGCTTAAAACTTTAATTTACAAGGAACATTCCATAATTCAGAAAACAAACGATTCTTTCGTTGCGGTGGGGTTGGTGTGGTTACTTTCCTAGAAAGCTGATCTTATTGTAATTTTCCATAATATTATCTGGACTCGCTATAAAAATGTTAAAATAATATGTCGATTTTTTAACATATTTTCGCATAAATTTGAAGGGAGTTTTTTTTTAGGTATTGAGTTGTGAATTCCATAAGGGAAGATTTCTATAACCTGTACAGCTGTAACGTGGGGAGGGATCGCCTATAAATTTCAATTTGCATAACTTGGTTATTTCCTTTATAAAACTTAAAAATATTTATTGTAGGTAATAGAACTTGTGCAGAAATATGGTCCAAAGCGCTGGTCTGTTATTGCAAAGCATCTAAAAGGGAGAATAGGAAAACAATGTCGAGAGCGGTGGCACAATCATCTAAATCCTGAAGTGAAAAAAACTTCCTGGACAGAGGAAGAAGACCGGGTTATATATCAAGCACATAAAAGACTTGGAAATAGATGGGCAGAAATAGCAAAGCTACTTCCTGGAAGGTAAATGTTGAAAACGAACCTCCTAAAAATAGCCTGAAGTCTTAATGGACCAATGAAAAGTTAGTCCTAAGGTAAAGTACTGAATCTTAGGATTTAAAGTGCCATACTGGGATCTTTAGAACACTGCAACATAAGGTGACAAATCAAGTTACAATATATGATTAAAGACCTTGTGTTAGAATGGATGGTAGAGACAATATTCTGTAGAATGCTGAGAGATTATTATTTGGATTGCTTATGTATTATTTGCAAAAGTAAAATGAATTCAGAAATTACAATTTATATTTGTCAATATTAAACTAAGGAACAGTGTAATAAGGGCAATAATGAACAAAATATTTCTGTAGACAAGAATGGCAGATAAAATGTCAAGTGGTGAGTGCAAAATATTGCAGAATGGTACTAAAATAGGTTAAGGAGACAACAAGCCTTTGCAGTTCTACCCTACAACTTCATTGCTCGGCTACTGCCTGGTGTTGATGGCTCATCTGACAACTATCCAGCTAATAGCTCTTAATCTTTGCTGATTTAGTTGAGAAAGTGAAGCAAATTGTAAATCAAGTGCTTTAATTAAGCACGTCCTTGTACATTTCCCAAACCCAAGTTTCCTTGTATATATGCATCACTATTTCGTGAAATTTGTAGTTATTGTTCGTATTGTTTTCTTATCCCCATACAGACAGGGATAGCATTTATAAGCATATAATTATTAAGGATAGAGTTTTAGGATGTGTGACCATGCTAACAATTTCTAGTGAAAGGAAAATGCAAATACTCCTTTAGTCATTTTCAGGGGATAAAAATAGTAACTTTTGATGGGGAAGTGTCTGCATTTTAGATTTCAAATAATCATACTTGTTTCACTGTAAGTGAGCATGTTCCTATGATATATATCATTAGGGTCAACTAGCTGAAATCTTTTACTTAATGAGTCTTGGGTTGTTTGAATAATGTATCAGTTTCCATTCGTGGATATAGATGTTCAGTTTACTGCCATTATAGTAGATTTTTAGAAAGAACATAATGACATTTTTCCATAGGTTGTTGGCCTACCATGATACAGCCAAAGCCTTTTGATTTAGTAGCATATTATTATCTGTAATTGTTTTTGGACAAGTTGTTGAATTATGTGCATCTTCAAATTGTCTGTATGTAGGACAGATAATGCTATCAAGAACCATTGGAATTCCACAATGCGTCGTAAAGTAGAGCAAGAGGGCTACCTCCAGGAGTCTTCTAAAACAAGCCAGCCGCCAGTTACGACGAATTTTCAAAAAAATAACCTTATTATGGGTTTTCCACATACGTCTCCATCTACCCAGTTATCAGCTAGTCAGCCACAAGTCAATGGTGACTATGCATACTTTCATCTTCCTGATCCACAAGAGGTAGGATTTTAGGATTTTTTCTTGTGCTTTTCAGTAACTGCCAATCATACCTATGCTGTACTATATGCATGTATTAATGTTAAACAGTTAGCATAATAAAATTCATTCACTAACTTATTCAGGAATGAACTTTGTATTAAATATTTCTGATTTATGTTACAATTCCATTATTAAGTTTAAAATGCTTCCTGTCCTTAAGAAAGGGTATTTCTAGGTATTTGATTGCAAGGTGGTAATAAAGAGTCAGATCTACGATTATATCATTTTCTTGAAAACCTGTTGAGCATTGCAGTTGCATTTGTTATTAAAATTATCTCGTATTCTGAGTACGTGTGTGTGTGTGTGTGTGCCCTTAACTCCTGGTGGAGTCGTGGGGGCGCTGTCATGACAAGCTTTTGGTATGCTCATCATACAGCGTGTCTTGGCATCTGAAACCTGGTGGAGCCCATCCCTCTCCAGGAATTACTTTTATGTATATACAAACGTACAAATAATTCAGAAAAAAAGCAAAAATTCATTTAGTCTTGATTTAGCTCTTTTGTGACTTGGTTCAGATTACCAATCAGATACCCTATCCAGTTTCTCTGCACGTGAATATGGCCAATGTTCCTCAACCAGCCACTGCGGCTATTCAGGTAAGTTTAATATTTCTTTCACCTAATCACCTCGATGTGAGTTATTAACACTGTTGTGCTTTTTGTTATTTTTCAATAATATGATCTAAAGCTCTACTTTAGAAGTTATTTATCCTCTCTATTTTAGCAGCTAGGTTTTACCATTTATCCTCAAGGAAGTTCATTATAAGTTGGGTTGGTTTTTCACGGTTGCCTTGGCCTCAGCTTTGGTAGCTGAAGTTTGGAAGTCTTAATCAGTGTAACGTCATATTTAAAATCATTTCCTTTGATCGCTTCTTTCTTTTCCCTCAACTCTTAATTTCAGAGACACTATAATGATGAAGATCCTGAAAAAGAAAAAAGAATAAAGGAATTAGAGTTGCTACTAATGTCGACTGAAAATGAACTGAGAGGGCAGCAGGCATTACCAGTAAGAATGTCACTGTGCGGCTTGGATAAAGGGCTAGCAGCTTCACTCCAGTGCTCTTTCCTTTCCTCTCTTCCTCAGAAAGGCTCTATATTAATTTCATATCCTTAAAGTTAAAGCTGAAATCTACAAAGCCATTGTAGAGCAATTGCATATTTTGCAAAAAGTCTTCAATATTGCAGAACCAACAGGTACATATTGCACAAAGGCATTGAAATATATTTATTCAGAAGCATGTCAAAAATTTCAAGTTTGACAAAGTTAATCTAGAGCCAACTTCTAGATCTAGCTTTTGCTTTCAAAGGCTTTGCTCTTTTTTGCATTGTATTTCATCACTTGTATTCATTTTTTAACTTGCATGTTTAGTGTTTACGCCATTGTTTTTAAACTGTACATTTGGTTATTTACACATTATATACATTACACATGGCTGGTCAAATTAACCCATTTTGTTTAAGTTATTAGCAAATAGTGATGCATGACACAGAATCTGGCATTTTGATCGGATAATGTGTGATCAGTATTTCAGTTGTAAAAGTGCTGGTTTTGGTTTTACTGTACGTGGTAAAAGCCAGATAAAACCAAGTGAAAATAAGTGGCCAGCATGATTGGGATTTCGATGAGGATTGTTGATGCAATAGGTCTGCATGAAAAATAACCTGCATGATAATATACATAGCTATACTAATAGTTTACATTTAGAAACTACATAAAACTGATTTACTTTAAATGTTTATTTATCACTTCTTCCATCACCTGACTATATATTAAGCTTATCTCTAATTTCTTCTCTATTTTCTGATAATTTTGATTTGCGCACCTCTGTTGCGTTGGTGTGAGCTGTACCATCAAAAAGGGTTAGATGCAGTAATTTACTGCAACAAAAGCAACTCTAACTCAACATTCTAAAATGGCCTGCACTAGAATTTTAACTAGTACAAGAAAATACTCCTAGAACACACTTTATAAACCATATGTCATCCCAATATTATCCCTGATTAGATCAAAGCTCTGATGATTATTCACTTACATTATTAATTAATGAGGACATTTAAACATAGTTTGTAATATTTTAATCGTCTGCCTTTTTCTTGTTGAGGGAAGAAAAAGATGAGTTCTAATTTAGCTAGCAGAGCAACAAATTGTATAGTTCTTTACATGGGGTTTCAAATGCAATTTACAAGAATCATGCAAGTGCTAAAAAGCTTCTGGTAGTATCTGATTCAATCATATGCAGTTGTATTGCTGATTTCCTTTACTTTCCCACTTCTGCAGACTCAAACTGCTGATTACTCCAGCTGGAATGGTACTGTAGTCATTGATAATTCAGGAGCTCACAACAGGAGCCTGGCCATTACTTGCATAGGGGAACATCGACAACCTGGACATCCACCTCATAGGGATCTTGGTTCCTTGCCAGAAGAAAGTGCGTCACCAGCAAGATGTATGATTCATCCTAATGGAATACTCTCACCTTTAAGAAGTGTTCCACACTCTGATTACACAGAAGCACTTCAACTACTAGACTCAGTGAGTGATATTTTTTAACAGCTTGCAGTTAATGACTACTGGATATATACTTACAATTCATGTTAATATGTAGAATTTGCATATGTAGTTAAGTTTACTTGGCTGTTAAAAGGTGGAATATGAAATTATGTATAATGGATTGCCTAGTAGATCACTTCAAAAATCTTTCATTACAATAATATGCATTTATCTTTAACTGTATGGTGTGACATTTGAGATAAACATACAATAAATTATGCTGGATTGAAATCTGCAAGAAATAATTTCTATCAAAGTTTATAGAAGTTTAGATTGGCTACTTGTTATATACCCCTCTGGGAAGGAAAATTGGATAGGATGCAAAAACAACAAACTAGTAGGAATTGCTTATTTTGCTATTCTGCCAATGTTGAAGGTTCTGTTCAATTTGACTTTCTGCACCCTGAATCAAGTTACACATTTAAATCTAGAATGTCAATTTCCTTAAATGAATGCAGATAGATTTGTGCTAAATATATTGCATTCAGAAAAAAACAGATGAGATCAGCATAAACTGTAAAAGGATGAGAGAGAAACAAGTTTATATGCAACTCAGTTGTTTTAGTTATATAGTTACATTACTAAAATCTCAGAGCAAAAAAAAATTTTAGAGATCTTTTTAAAAAATTTTAAAAACTAGTTGAGAAAAGAATATCCCTAGCAAGTTTTATTTTAACTTTGAAGGTTAGTTACATAGGTGGCACTGTTCGACATTTTTAGATTCGTGCCTCCCAAATCGTTTCAGGATCCATCTACATGGGGTGAACTCAGCAGTTTCGACTTACTTGAAGGGGAAGACAGCACACCTAGCAAAATTGTTCCAGCAAAAATCACACAGCTTCAGCAAAAAGGAAACAGCGTTCGCCAGTGCGGAGGACATACTAGCGCAAGCCTAAGTAAAAGCCTGGTTTGTCAGGCCTCCCCTACTTCGCTCAGCCCATTCTCTCCTTCAAAGTTCTGCACTCCACCAACAATCCTGTGCTGCAAAAAGAAAAGCCATGCTAGCCATTCATTTAATGGTGATAGTAATTGCTCCACATTAGCTGACTTCAGCTGCTCTACTCCCAAGTGTGCCCATGTTAAAGGTCTTCCTTTCTCTCCCTCACAGGTAGATCAACATATATTACTAATACTTCAACGGACATGTAATGGTTAACAATTTAGAAACTAATTCTGTGGAACAAATGACTAATCACTTTTATACTCACTGATTTGACTATGTATTTTTAACCTACTCACTGCTGTCCCTATGACCACTCTTCTCAGATCAGCATTGTGCTCATTATACTTTCAGTTTTGCGCTTAATTGCCAACTTTATTCACAGAGTTTTTCTTTTCCACTTTATATTCAATTTAGTCTTAAGTTGTGTTTCCCGTAACTAGGATGTGAATCCTTCTGATTTCTAGATACAACATTTTTTAAAATTATTATTACAACACAATCCTTATTGGTACATTTAATTTGCATATTTTTGGCTAATATTCTAATATTAAATGTTTATTGTTAAGTTTATAAAAAGCATAAATGAAGTAAGGCAGATAAATCAGTTTACTATCCCAGTTTCTGTGTAGTCAGGCAAAAGATGATGAGGCACTCCTTGCACCTGCCTAAGTGTGATCAATAAAGTACAGTAAGAGAATGTGAGTACTTTGGATTAAACTGGATTCCTTTTACCTGGACCTTCATTGGGATTCAAAGTATGCCTGGTGCAGGTATGCCTCAAGAGAGCAGGTACATTGGATAATCCATGGATATAGAGAACATCTTAAACTAAAACACCTTTTAGAACCTTGTGAGACCTCGATGTTGCATGCTACATGAAGGAAACACAGCAGTCAGCAGGAATGCTAATCTGTGATTGGGATTGGATCTTTGAAGATTTGGGAGCAACTGAGTTTATATTTTAACTAGGTTATTGCAAATTAGGCAGCTTCATAACATTCCAGAAAATTAAAATAAGTTGTAGAGGTTTCATTGGTACAATGCTGCTATAAATATAGTAGCTTGCACCAATTGGCTGATTTTTTTGGGGAGGGAGTACCTATGTTTTAACAAAAGGATTATAGTTATTCAAGTGTAAAATGTTCCCCAAAATAATTCATTAAGTATCTAAGTATTGTCCTCCTTTCAAAGTTTTATTTATTTTTTTAAGCTTTTATGAACATCCATGAAAGTTATTATCATGTTACTGGAAACAGAACTTTGCATCCTTGGGTGTTGCGTGATTGCATTCAGCCGTAATTTTAATTACTTTGTGTGCACAATTGACAATCATATCTGTTATAGGCTCACTGTTACCTTGGTTTTTGTTGATGATGCTTTATAATTTTCTTTTTGATTGCATTAGTTCACTAGAATGGCTTTTTCTTTTCAGTTTTTAAATACATCTTCAAATGATCACCTAGAAGTGGAATCTCCAGCATTAACCTCTACACCAGTGTGCAATCAAAAGATTATCTTAACTCCTCTGCACCGCGACCAAACACCCAAGACTCAAAAAGAAAATGATGCGTTAGTATGCTACTTGTTAACTTTTGTTTATTTCTTTACTTAACATAATTAAATTTAAATAAGAAAACACTATTTAGGATTGCCTTAAATAGTAGAATGTTAAAGGTTTTTGATAAAGTAAGGCATGTATGAGGAAAATTTTCTTTTCATCATAACTTGGTATTATAAAAAGAATATTATATATCTATTTTTAAATGTTTTAAGACTTATCTAATTGGAAAATAATTGTTGATCTGCATGTTAAAAATGTTTTCGCTTTCAGGAGTGATAGCAAAATTAGTATTTTTAGAAGATTAAATGAAAGATGGTAATTTAGTTTTTCCTTCATAAAACAGTTTCAGAACTCCAAATATCAGAAGATCAATATTGGAAGGCTCTCCGAGAACACCCACACCCTTTAAGAATGCACTTGCAAGCCAAGAAGTCAAATATGGATCTTTGAAAGTGCTGGTATGGATGTCTGGCTGTTTAATATCCACTCTGCAAAGGTTCACTTGAAACCCATTTGTAGAATTATTTTGATCATGTTTCATTCCCTTACATTAATAGACACCATCTCACCTTGCTGAAGATATACAAGATGTAATTAAACAAGAAACTGATGAAAATGAAATTATAAATAGTTTTCATGAAAATGGCCAACCACTTTTAAAGAAAATTAAGCAAGAGGTAAGTGCTTTATTTAACTAAAAATGAACAGTCAGCATGTCAGATAGCTATTGTGGGAAGAGAAATACTTAACAACTCAGATGAGAGACCTTTCATCGGAAATGGAAATGAAAGATTAAAAAAAACATAAATTTTTAAATTATAGAAAAGGTGGTGGGAAGAATAGATAGGATAAAGTGAATATTTGTGTTAGGGTGAGACCATCAAATTAGTTATTGAAGCAGATTGCGCTTCTTTGTGTTAAGTATTGTAAATATTTAAGTGGCAGAACATGACTAGTAGGGAAGGATGTACTAGTACTAGAAGGATGAAAAAAAATCAAAATTACAGATGAATTACTTACTTTTTTTAAGTACTTATTTGTAATAAGTTTCATCCATTGGTCTTTCATAGTCCATCTCTCATGCAAGGTTTAGGAGATTATGATTGGAAATTATACCTTGGCACATAGGTCTTGTGCGCCATATGAAGGTATTTCATCTGAATCCAATTGTCATGCACAATCAGGTCCATCTGACACGCCTCTGGAAATTTGCTCTGGAGCTTTCAAGTACAATGAATATCAAATTGCTTACCATATGGCTCTAGTAGTTTTAGCTGCACCAGATTATTCTGTACACAGCTTAGAAATGGGTTTATATTGATGTTAGTTGCAGTGGCATCCAATGCTTTCAATAATTTCAGTTCATTCTTTGATATTTATTTTCAAAGCCCCCACTCCTGCTTTCCTTGCTTTTTGGCACCCTGATCTCATGTTCCAGTGATGGATTTAATTTATGCATATGCAAAGCCATTTCTATTACAGATGATGCCATGGGCTTAACACAAAATAAAGAACACTGCCAGGGAATCTTTTAAGGCAGAGTAGAATTTCTAAGCTTATACAGTACTATAGTAATTTTGTGTATTGCATTGTGCTGCTGCTACAAACAGTGGGAAGGGAGCAGGGAGAGGGGAATCATAGTGGAGAAAAGGGGAAGGCAAGGGGGAGAGGGTGGGGAGCACCGGAGATATTCTGTAATCAATAAACCTTGACTGGTGTCTCAGGGCTGGGTATGTCTGCACCTGTGCCACCCTGCTGTTGGTGCTCCTTCTCTGCCACCTGTCCCACTGCGCTCCATTCTTAACATCTTTTGCTCCCAGCAGATTTACAAACTCCCTTTCTTCTCCATGTTTTTTCAAAAAGTCTTAGGCACCTTAGCTATATATGTGTGCCTAAGACTTTTGCACCGTACAGTGGTAAACTATCATATTTGTTATTTCTCTTTTCCCAACCTTCCTATTCATTTCTATTTCCGATAGAAAATCTGGATAATACTCTTAAGTATTGCTATTTCACAGGAGCATAACATCGTCATATCAAGTTTCTGACTTTTTTAATGGAAGGCTCAATGTTTTTACTAAAGATATTAACTGCCCTAGCAAAAAAAGAGAATGGAAGTTATAACACTATACCAAGTACTTGTATATTACCACAGGTCAAACTGGTTTCTAGTTTACACATTTTGTTCTTCACTTACAGTTTATACATTTTATAACCATGTGATTAATTATCCAATACTAATGTATTACCACAGTAGCATAACATTTAGCATAATGCTATTTCAGATAATGGTGTCAGTGTTTGGAGTTCAGTTCTGACTCTGTCTGTAAGGAGTTTGTACTTCCTCCCCGTGAATGCATGGGTTTCCTCCAGGTGATCCAGTTTCTTCCCACATTCCAAAGACATACTGGTTAGTAAGTTAATTAGTTATTTTAAATTGCCCCGTGATTAGGCTGGGGTTAAATAGGTGTGTTGCTAGGCAGTGTGGCTCATTGGTCCTGAAGGACCTGTTCCATCTTGTATCTCTAAATTTAAATAAATAATTGAGTACCCAAGAAAGGTTGATGTCATAATGCTGGCAACCACCCAAAGTAGCTGTCTAAAGAAGAATTAATGGGACAGATCATAGTTTAGGTAGTTAGTGATACTTACATTTCTTGGGACTGATACTGGTTTAGTTTCTTTCAGCATAATAGATTTGCTTCAAATAATTTCCAGCATTAGTATTTTTGCAAGCCATCCCTAAGCTTCGTAGTATTCTGGTTTTATTTGCCCAATAAGTTGGCCTCAGATTCAATAGCCAGGTAGACATATTTAAAAGATCTCCTTTTATCTTAGCAAAGCAAAATTTGATAGTAGAAGTCTCAGGCCTGTCTACTGATACACATGTTACATTGGCTTTATGAAGGATACAATGGCAGCAAAAACAAAAAACAACTTGAAAGTTATAGGAAAAACATTACCTTTATGTACACTAACAATGTACATAAAGATTCAAAGATTGTTTTGTAATTTGGGATATATATGTTGGACAGTGAGACCAAAGTTCTTTAATTTTGGTTGTTTTCTCTCGAGTTTCCAGGTAAAGTTCAAAAACAATACAAGAAATGTTTTTTGATTATTGATTTTTGGATTTGTGGTAATGTTGGCTTTTCCATATACTGTGCTACTCTTCAATACTTAAGATAATCTTAACGTTGAATTGAAACGGTATGTGGAGACATTCAGAGAATGGAAGATAATTATTCCACAATAAATGTTTAGTTTTTCTTTGTAGGTCAAGTTGTTTTCTCTAAAAATTCTTGTTGTGTAGATCCAGTAATTTATCACTTATTTTCAGATGGTGTCTCCTGATAAGAAAATGAGGAAGTTTTTTACATTGGCACCATGGGAAAGAGAGCACTTGGGTACTCAGCTTTTCTCACAAAGTCCTTTAGAAGAAGTACCTGTAAGTATGCGAAAATATCTGATCCTTTTTGATCAATTGCAACCAATAAAAATGCCATTGACAACTGTTTTTAAAATAGGGGAAGGATGGAAATCTGTATTATTCTGACATTACTGGAAAAAAAATTCCAAATCTCAACATGCATACACACAAATTCTATATTTGTTCTTCAAGTAAAAGATTGTGAACAATACATTGTATTTTTAGACTAGAGAACTAACATCGCAACTCACTGACTAATTGCAGAGGCAACATTCACCAACTAAATCTTCATTCAAATTTTAAAAATAATTTTAATTTTGAATATTTTAGTCTGAAGATATAAAATGGGCTATTTTTAACATCATTAACTCTGAAGTGAACAAAATTAATAGAGGTAGTTTCCTCATAATGATACAGTAGTCTCCGTTATTGAGTGGATGCTAGCTAGCTCAGTCTCTGGATTACCAAGATATTGTGAGGGTAAACAGAATGGCAATGAAAAAATGGAAAGTGCAGCAGATTAAGGAGCATCTGTAGAAAAAGAAACACTGATAATACTCAAGATTGGAGATCCTTCTTTCTCTGACCTGAAATATTAAATCTATTTTTGCTTTCCACAGATGTTGTCTAGCTTGCTGAGCGTTCCAGTATTTTCTGTTTTTATTTCAGATTTCCATCATCTGCAGTTCACTTTACATTGAAGTGGAAATGGCAAGCTCAGTTGGTGCTTTTAGTCCATGACCACTCGTTAACCAAAAATGAGCTAGCTCAAAATGATCAACCAGCTAGTGGTTGCATTCAACTTTATCTTTCCAGAGAGATTATTATTAAATGACTCAGCATGCAGAAGATAGCTGATTAAAGATTACCAGAGAGATTTTCTTTCCAACCTCTTTTTACCTACTAGCAATGTTCCATTGGAGTTGGAAATACTTCAGGGACAAAGGATGCTTTGCCAGAAACCTACAAGTTCATCCATTAAATGTAAATGAGGCTCTGTATACGCAACTAAGCATAACTGATATTTTAATTAATGGCCCAGTGTGGCTTTCCAGGTAGAACACGAGTTTTCCCCTGATGCCCCCAAGAAATTCAAAGACCTTCCCTTTCTGAGTGATCTCAAAATACCTTTCTGTCATGGATCTGATAACCTAGACATGCCCCAACTGTTGCTTCCCAGTTGTTTTCAGTAGGCTACGGAATGGGTGTGTTGTTGTGAGACATGGGAGTTTAACTCTCCCAGAACCTTTTGTTCTATCTGCCATTCCTGACCTAAAATTAGGGTTAAAGGATGCACAAAATTTAGCTGTTTATATGACATTGGGAATACAGTTATAAATAGGATCAAAAATTCAGGGGAAATTCATTTGGGCAATAACAGTAGAAAAACTAATCACAATGGTATTTGATTAAATTTCCAATATTAATAAAATAATTAAACATGGCTATGCACCTTATTTTCAACATGTCAATAGTTCTTAGATGTGTGAAAAGAGAATAGTTGTACAATCAAAAAGCATTTGCCTGTATCTACTCCCAAATCCTTCAACTCTTAACCATGACATAAATTCCCTGGAAATACTTGAAATTACTGTTTCTTTGAACTTCATCCATAAAAATCGAAAATAATTTATTTAATTCCGAGGGACCCAAATTCTTGACAGGTTAAGCTGGTAAAAACAACAAAAATATGGAATATGTTGATAATATTCAGCAGGTCAGTCAATAAAGATAACATAATTATAAACATAGAATATTGAAATACAGTGGGTAAAAACAAAAACAAATTATTTGTATATTTAAAGTAAAAATAAAAGTATATGGAATGGCCCCTGACAATAGGGATAATCGTGATTAGATGAAATTAACGGTTTTTCTATTTCTTCTTCTTAAGATAGTATGCCATTTTATGGTGCCTGCTAATTTAAATAATTGCTTCATGCACGTGGGACTAACTGCAAAGTTAGGAAACTGCACGCCACAGTGAAAAGTTAATGCCAGAAGTGATAGAACCTAGCTTTAAACACTGCTTAAATCTGGCAAACTTCTCTCAAAGGGATGGTGCATTATTACTGCAGCTGTTTGTGAAATTTTTTGATTTTGATGTGACCCAAAAAATAATAGCACAGTATGCAAGAGGTGTGTATTTATAGCTTTATAGTGTTGTAAAGGTGATGGGAAGTTGGAGAGCTGTGCTATAGAGGTACAAAGTAAACTTATTATCAGAATACATTGTTATCATATCGAACCGTGATTCATTTTCTTGAGGTCATTCACAGTTAATGAATAGGGTGCCATAGTGTAGTGGTTAGCACGACACTATTACTGCTTGGGGCATCACAGTTCAATACTGGTGCGCTCGGTAAGGAGTCTCTGTACATCCTCTCCATGGAATGCTTGGGTTTTCTCTGGATCCGCCGGTGTCTTTCCACAGTCCAGAGACGTACTGGCTAGGTTAATTGATCATTGTAAATTGTCCCGTAATTAGATTAACGGTTGTTAGGGGTTACTGGGCAGTGTGGTTTGAAGGGTTGGAAGGATCTACTCCATGCTGAATCTCAATGTTCCCATGTTCTGAATTATAAATAAATACAATGAAGAAACACAATAGAATCAATAAAAGACCACACACAACAAAACAGACAAATGACCAATGTGCAAAATACAATAAACTACACATACCAAAAAAAAATTAAAAAGCAATAAATACCAAGAATGTGAAATGAAGAGTTCTTGAAAGTGCATAGGTTGTGAGAACAGTTCAGTATTGGGGTGGGTGAAGTTATCCCCTCTGTTTCAGGAGCCTGATGGTTGAGGGGTAATAACTTCTTGAACCCGGTGGTGTGGGTCGTGAGTCTCCTGTGCCTCTTTCCTGATGGAAGCAGCGAGAAGAGAGCATGCCCTGGATGGTGGGGATCCTTGATTGATGCTGCTTTTTTGTGACAGCGCTCTCTGTAGATGTGCTTAATGGTGGTGAGGGTTTATTTATGATGGACTGGGCCATATCCACTACTTTTTGTAAGCTGTTCAGTTTAAGGACTTTGGTGCCCCCATACTAGACCCTGATGCAGCTAGTCAATACTATTCACTGCACATCTATAGAAGTTTGTCAAAGTTTTTAGATGGCATTCTGAATCTATGCAAACTTCTAAGAAAGTAAAACGCTGCCTTGCTTTCTTTGTAATGGCACTTGCATGCTGGTCTCAGGGCAGATCCTCTAAGATATCGATAAATACTTTATTGATCCCAAAACAAATTACAGTATCACAGTAGCATTACAAGTGCACAGGTACACAAATATTGGAAGAGAAGTGAGAAAGAATTTAAAAAGTTACCTTAAAAATAAGATGTACAAGAGTTATAAGATCACACTGATAAGATGGTAGTACAAGAATTACTGTAACATCATACAGTAATGGGTGCACATTCGCACTGTCCAGTAGTGGTAGTATTGCATAGGGTGGCTGAGATAGCAAGGTATGGTAAACAGAGGAAACGGTGATACTGAGGAATTTAAAGACCTCTACACCTCTGATCCCTTGATGAGGACTGGCTCATGGACCTCCAGTTTCCTCCTCCTGAGTTAATAATCAGCTCCTTGGTCTTTCTGACATTGTGTAAGAGGTTGTTGTGGCACCATTCAGCCAGATTTTCAATCTCCCTCTTATATATCACCATCTTTGATTCAGCCAGTGACAGAAGAGTCATCAGTAAACTTGAGTATGGCACTGGAGCTGTGCTCAGTCTCAAAGTCAAAAGTATAAAGCAAGTAGAGCAGGGGGCTAAGCACACAGCCTTGTGCTGCACCTGCGCTGAGATGTTGTTGCCAATCTGAACAGACTGGGGTCTGCAAGTGAGGAATCGAGAATCCAATTGCACAAGGAGGTACTAAAGCCAAGGTCTTGGAGCTTATTGATTAGTCTTGAGGGGATGATTGTACTGAATTCTGAGCTGTAGTGGGTTAAGAGCACCATCCATATGCTCCAGGGTTGAGTGAAGAGCCAATGAAATGGCATCTGCTGTTGACCTGTTGTGATGGTAGGCAAATTGGAGTGGATCAAGTGGCTTTCGCAGGCAGGAGTTGATAATGTTTCATCACCAGCCTCTCAAAGCACTTCATCACAGTGGATGTAAGTGTGACTGGATGATAGTCATTGAGGCAGGTTACTTCTTTCTTAGGCGCCAGAATTACTGAAGCCTGCTTGATGCAGGTGGGTGCAGACTGTCGATGTGTGGTGTTGAAGATATCAGTGAACACTTCAACCAGTAGATCAGTACAGGTCTTCAGTGCTTGGCCAGTGTTTTCTATGGATTCACCTTCCGGAAGGATCTCTCACGTCAGCCTCAGACAGAAATCAGGGTCATTGGGATTCATGGGGGTGATGCTGCACATTAGAGTCAAAAACATTGGGATGTTTAACCAAGACAATCAAGGATAAGCATCAAGCTCTGGAAAAGTTTTGTCATGGTAGGTCTATAATAGTCAAATGTACCACAAGCTTAGACATTGCTGAATGCACCTCACTCACATCACACTCTCATTGTGTCTCTCTATTATGACACACATTTAAAATAGATATTTCATCTCACCCTGATGGAATTAGCACTGCTGCAAACCTCACACCCACGTATCATAACTTGCATGTGCTGTCACTCACCCCATGGTCATAGGCAGATAACAATGTACAAACATTCTCAGATTTCTTGGTCTGCTACTGAAGAGGGTCACTACTACGGATATAGTGTGGCTTAAAGTTGGTTATGGCATTTGGCAGGATTGTAACAGTGGATATTGAAGATACTAATATAGCTTATCAAACATTAGCCCATAATCTGTTGCTTTTTTACAAAGTACAGGCTGTAAATAAGCATCTGTTATTTATCAAAACCCACACTGCTGCCCCTAGATATTGCTACAACTATACATTCATATCTTCATTTTAAATGCAACTCAACCAGGGGGTAGAGGTAATAGTTATTACTAATAACTATTGTAAGAGCAAAAACATTGAAAATTAAAAATAAATGGATTATTTAATTTTGACACAATAGAGAATATCTTGGTTGTAGGACTTGCATGTACTGGGTGCAGGGGCCAAGCATATGCAGACTCCAATAACTGATGTTTCAACTCCGTGTACAAGATTGCTACAAAAATTCAGATTACCTGTTACCATGGGCTGGCACTGAAATTTATTAATGTATTGGTGTGTCAATCAACATCTTTATGTTGCACCCATCTCTCGGAATAGCAGTTTTTGGCCATCTGGTCTTTGCCTTGCTATTGCCTATCGTCCAATCTAGACTACCACCACCTATGCCAAGATGGCATAGTTTGGATCTAAGAGGTTCAGTTGCAGAGCTGTTTGTTTGTTTATTTATTTGTATTTCTTCATTTCAGTGCACTGTATTTGTTGTTCATAACGTACTCCTTTTAGTACTGGTGAGTCCACCACAGATTGTATAACTGTTTTGATGCATAGCCCTGTTCAGTCCACAAGCATAACTCTGAGGTTCATGTCCATCATCAGTTTAATTGTCCATTTTACTTCAATGCTTTACTCTACCTTTATTGTAATAATGAATTAAGCTCACAGAACAGACTATCTACTGGCTAAACATCTACATTTGATATTGAGTTCAATAATGTCAGATTTCTTTTATCCTCAGTATTTTCCTTTAATAATTTTAAATTACAATTCTGTTTTTCTCATCAATGTCTCTGGACTATGTCCCATTACCAACCTTTCATCTATCATTTCCTTTTTACTTAATTTTACCAGCTTTACACGCCATAACCTTTGATCTCCCCCAAACTGTGCCCACAATCCTTGCTGCACCACCATCTTTGCTGTACTTTAAAACCTGTTTACTTCCAACCAGTAGTCAACTGGCTTTAAATGTTTTGATTGTTTTGTTAAATAAAAATGGAACATAAAGGGTTTTCAGTATTATGCAATTGAAAATTGACTTTGTGTAGAGTAAAATACAATAGCAACCATTTGCAATTCATTTTGCATCATTCTGTAAATATAATTGGGCATTTCCTAGAGTAATTCCTGCACATCTGACTAGATTTCCCATTCTGTTTCAGGTGGAATTAAAATTCTTTGTGCTGACTCCACTTTGGAGAATCACAGGGAAACTCCCTTATTTTAATACTGTGCCACTGTATTGCAACCCTTAAGATCATAGTTTTGCTTCCGTTTGATCTTTAGACACACCTCACTAATCACATCTTAAGGCTGATTTATACTTGTGCGTACTAGTTTATGCCGTTGTGAGCATTTATACTTGTGCGTGGTGTGTCTGCGTTGCTCTGCAATTCACCACCAAAATGCTAGTTGGCCGTGGGGTTTCTAAGCCACTGTGTTGAGTTTCTTCATGTTGAAACAAAGAAACTCAAACTTCAAACAATGGCGACTGAAACTGAAGGAGAGTGAATTTTCTGTGCTTGTCTGGCCGCTGAGAGACATGGACGAGGAAATGCATTTCAAATATTTTCGGATGTCGGTAGGTAGACTTGATGATTTGGTTCATCGTCTCCAACCATTTATTTCGCATCAGTGTACGCACAGTATACTCAGAGACTGGCAATCACTATTCGAGTTTTAGCTTCAGGTGGAAGTCAACAGGCTGTAGCAGCTAGCTACAAACTGGCATCAAGCACAGGGGCCTCCATAATTTCGGAGGTCTGTAAAGCTTTATGGAAAGCATTGCAGCCAGAGTTCCTTCCCTGCCCTTCAGTCGCCCAATGGCAAGCCTTTGCAGCATAGGAGGAAATACAATGCTACCAAGTGGACCAATCACAGTTGTTGTGGTCTGCGACGCGTAGTTACGTTTTGGGAGAGGTGCGCGTTAGGCTACGGCGTATCGTTCAATGTAGATACAGCGTAGGGTTTGTGGCTACGCCATACCTATGGCATACATTTGACGCACAAGTATAAATCAGCCTTTAGCCCCCAACCCCTGTCCGGCTTCACTACAGACCTTCCAAGATCTAAATCTTGAACTCCTGAAGTTCAAACTTTATGCTTCATGTTCCATAATTCTGACTCTCCTCTGACATTGAACTTAATTTCTACAGGAGCATGGAACTTCCCATCGCCAGCTTCCTCTGGTTTAACTATCTGATTGTTCCAGGCTTTCACCCAAGAGAGACTTTAATCACTAACGATATGACTCTGCCCCACTCAATCAGCTATGGCAAAATACTCTCAAATAGAGAAAAATGGAAAGCCCTGTCAGTAGAGATGAAGGTGTTTGGTCTCAGATGCTTTGTACAGTTGTACCATGTTAATTAAACACGTGCTTTCATGATTAATCTTAATACAAGTCAGGACTGACTCACAATGATCTCACACCTTAGCATCCAATATCTTAGTAAAGTACTATGGGTGACGTATGGAATGAGTGAATATTAACTTTAAAGTTGTTCTCTTCTTGGGCTCTTCCAGAATCTAATAAAACCCAGAACTTAAAGGGTAATGGCATAGGATGATTTTCACAAAGCTGGATTTTGCTTTATATACTGCTGAAAATACTGTTGTTTATAGTCTTGATTATTCCATGTATATCCATCTGGTCTCTCATTTTGCTATGAGCTCATCCAGACTTCTGCTGCTTAAGAACTTCAGACTGGATCTCTTTGATCAAGATTCTGTGGTTGGAGAACCACATTGTTTCTTAGTTGAATAATACCTAGTATAAATATGCTGTCTTTGTTTACAAATCTATCCATGGTATTGCCCCTCCCTATCTCTGCATATGCCTCCAAGCCTGTAAACTCCATGATATCTTTACTCATGTTTTAAACACTTTAATGGTCTTCATCTGGCATTTCCTAATTTCCTTCCTTATCAGATCTGCCTGTTAATCTTTTTTATCCCTAAAATATTGCTTAAAACCTAACCTATGCTAACCACCCTATATCACAGATCATGGCTGTATCTCAAATTTTATTTGACAGTACTCTAGAGGTGTTGGGAAACTTTGCTAGATTCAAAGCACAATATATATTTATATAAAATAAAATATAATTAAATATATTAAAGGAATGATTTGTGATACAGTATTTGTTAAACATGGCATGTGATGCAGGAGAAAGTATGATGATAGCACATTGAATTATGGTTTTAAAAATATTACTGGTATGGCTTCTAAGTTTCAAATTAAATATCCTGTATTTTGACATAAGGAAGAAAAAATCCTGAGGGTTTTTTTGGCTAATATTTAGACCTTTTATAGACCATATTCGTAACAAAGATAATAAAAATGGGAAAAGTAAAACAATTATTTTCATAAAGTGCACCTCAGTATCAATGAAAACTGATTTTGACCCATTTTTCATTCCAGATGCAAAATCTGCTGACTAGTTCTGTATTAATGATGCCTGTATCAGAGAAGACAGATGATATTTTTAACAAAGCATTTACTGTACAAATGAGCAGGCAAATGAACAGTCCATTACAGGTATATATAAAATGTTAAGTAATGTATTTTCATCTGTAAATCTGCAGAACATTATTTATTTTGCTTTAATGTGGGGGAATTTTAAGAAATTCGCTTACAGCAGCAATACTAAATGGTGATAGAGGGTAAAATCTCTTCACATACCTTAAGAATTTCCTTCTAAGGGTAATCAACAAATAACAAATCCATTATATGGTTTGCTTAGTAAACATGAGTTTCACATCACCTTTTGTGTAGTTTGATTGTATTATTTTATGAAGGGTTCACAGGGAACTGAACATCAGTGATTAATTCATGAACATCTAATAGTTAAAACATAATGTAATTAACTTAAAATGTAATTAATATGTTGGGTATTTAAGCATATATTTTCAAAGTTTAAACTTAATATAAAGTGTAATGAATCAAAAGTGGTAATTTTTATAGTAGTAGAACCTCATGCAATATAGTGATAGGGTATAGGGTGCTTGCCATTGTCTTTCTGAGTGCTTTCACGCTTTGCTCAGTATTACATTGAATTATTTATTATTTTTCTAACTAAAACATCTAATTTCCATTTTTGCAATGCAAAGGCATAAAATGTTGCAAATAAATGATGCTCCAGTCAGAGGATGATAATTACTCTGAATTTGCCTTATTGGGACATTATTTGTTTAACCCTTGGGGAAAAATTGAAAGAATACATGAACAAACTGAAGATTGCAATATTCTTTTGGTATTTGTTGCTGCTTTGTGATTATTAATAATTGAACTATTGAAGAATATTATCTTTACTTCAGGAATTAATTTAAATCTGCTATTAATGCATAAACTTTTTATCGTTTTCTTTTATGAGAATACCAAAATATGAAAGCTTAATTTCCTTTCCACCTGTAAAATTTCTCAATATTTTGTCACGTTAAGGGCACTATATAAATAAATATTGACTATCCATTACAACTAAACCTGTCCTCTGTAGACATGCAAAGGATAATTTTATGTCTGTGTTTCAGGCAGGATGTTTGGGATACCTCATCATGTTATGTCTGTAATTTTAGTGAATGAAATATAGAAAATGTGCCTATGATTTTGCAATATATGGTTGCCACAAGTAATGAATTTATAGCCTTTATTTAGGAAATGGATATTTTTAAATATATTATGGTCTAAATAATATTAAATATATTGAATTGATTATCAATATCAATGAAAGGTACGTAAGTAGAAAACTAACTATTAATTAAGTCATGAGGAAGTGAAAATGTGCTGTGCCTCTTTTTTTTTGAGGAATTTAATTTTTACTGAGTATCTTCTAAATTCATGCTCTTCATTACTTGAAGTGTGGTATAAAACCAGCAACATTAACAGAAAAGCATTGTCAGATTATTCAATAAGTGGATGCAGCTCAAACTTTTCTGATCCATGCTTGAAATTTATCTTATTTTACTCTTGATCAAAACAGAAGTGTAGCAAGCAGCACTAAATTTGCAAATGATTTGTATCATTGTTATGGGGAAATGAAAACCAGGTTTTAATTACACCAACTCATGTAAATTAGGTCCAATTGTACTTACATTTTAATCAATTCTAGGGTGGAAAAGAACAATGATGGTGTAATTATTGTGCACATTCTGTACTTGAATATGAAATACTGGCAGCTGGACTCCTATAATATATTTTCAGGTATCCCAGCTGGATTTGAGAAGTCCTTGGACCTGGAACCCTGGTTAGCTGAAACTCTGTTCCAGCACTCCATAGAGCCAGTAAGAAATTCGTAACAGGAACAATTAGATATTTAATTGTTCTTTTCTTGATTCTTATATTTTTCCTTTTGTTAATTGTAAGATGTTTTTGTGGACAAAAGTAAATCCTTCAACATAGCATCATTTACCAAAACTAAATTAGAAAGAATTAGATTTAATTCAAACTGAGGTAAATATAATGGGTGAAATTTATAACTATTCCTGTATCTGCTAGTTACATGTAATAGAATCTTGAACAGAAATTTAAAAGAGAAAATGCAAATTTTTGATTTTCCAAATGAAGCCCACCTCCTTTGTCTTCTTTTGCAGTTTGTGAATACCTGGGAGGCTGTGACATGTGGAAAGACTGAAGATCAACTTATTGTAACTGAGCAAGCACGGACGTATATGAACACCTTCTCTGCCAGAACATTAGTTATGTAATCTTCTCCAAATAAGCATTAAGAAGTTTTGAAACACCTGTTGTTCAGTCATGATCAGCATTTGTTCTCATTAATTTCCATTGATGTACTCTCACAAAAATATTGCCTTACAAAAATTCAGAATGTCACAGAATGCATTCTTCACTAAGTAGGTTCTGTTGTTTGTCAGATATTTTACCAGTCAAAAAGACAAGCATCAGATTTACTTACATTACAAGATGCTTGAAGTTACAAAAGCAACTCTGTATTTAACACAAAAAAGTTGAGTTACTATTTTCAAATATGGAGAGCAAATTGGAACATATCAGTATTTCTTTTGTGTTGGTGGCAGATAAAGCAATTGGTCTTCACAAGTACTTGATTGATTGCTGTAATTTAAACCTGTAAGTTAATAAATTAAATGAAATGCACTGTTGACAAAATAGAGATATAGCATTACTACAAACCAAATTAGATTTTTTAAAAATCAAGCTTTCATAGATATAAAATTGGGTTTGAAGTATTGTTTTTGTTTGCTCTTTTTTGGTCTGAATTGGAGCCATATTATATTTACATACACACACACAGACATAAATTTATATAATATATGTGCATGTGTGTGTGTATTTGTGTGTAGCTTGCGTAATACTGATACTGTATGTAAAAATGTTTTATGTATGAAAATGTATATTTTATTCAATAAGTTAATTTTGTAAATGCCAAATGGATAATGTTGTGCTGCTAAAGACTTCAGCATGTAGACGTGCTGCATAAAGTGGGCAGTGGAGTTATCAGAGAAAATGGTGTTAACTGATCTAAAATGCACTGGTAGCTAGTATTTTTTTAAACCTAGCATTTTCAAACACAGTTTTTGGGAAGTGAAATATTTTGTCTTTATGACAAAATGCATATGATGCACCTTTTGTATCGTGGGAGAACACTGATATATTCACTAATTTTTTTTTTACTTTTGTCCCATTCATTTCATATTTAACTCAAGGCACTAGCCCAGATGTACTTTCAATTCATTGAACAACACGTGCAGGAAGTCTTGGCTTTACTTTACTGCCATATCAAATGCCTCTGGCATACATTTACTAAACACTTTGTTTTAAAACACAATAGGTGATTGTCAAAATGTGCTGCCTTGCTATCAGCTAGGTGCAAATCAACTGCACTTACTTCTTGACTATAGTTGTATATCAACTGCCATGTACATAAAATAAACTTTTTCTACTGAAAATATTTGTGATCTTATTTTAGAGGGTAATATACCGGATCAGAGCTTTCTACAATATATACACCAGTGATTTGGATGAGGGAAAGTTCTATAATATAAGTGTGCAGATGATACTGAAGTTATGTATACAAGTACAAAAGGTTTGAAAACCCTTACAGTAAATGCATGATCACAGATACGGTAAAAGAGTTACATTTATGAAGTGTGTGGTTAAGCTTAAATTGCTGACTCATTTTTTGTGAGTCAATGCATCAGGGTTCTAACTCTCCATCAACAGAAAGTCACCTCTCAGCATCTAGTCTGTAAATCATTCATTTCATTTTTCTCTCTGCAAATCTTTCACAGATGCTCTTATGGTATGACTGCTCATACAAGGAATCTGTCTTGTAAATTTGCATGCCCTAATTACAATCTTCATCCAAGTTCAGGAAAAAGATCAAAACTGTACATTGATCTAAATGTAGTTTTACCATTTATCATCAGCTGCAGTAAGCCATGTGGCTCCTTCCAACTGACTTTAGCTTCAGCTCTATTTCGCTGCTTGTTTCCTCATAATCCTTGACTCCTAGTGATTTTTAAAATCTGCCTTGGCTTGAATATCCTGAATGGCTTAATTTCTGCAGCAATCTCTGGTAGAGAAATTTGAAGTTGACTTTCTTGTCATATGCTTAGGTACATGTATGCACAGGTGCTGAAAAACTTACTGCAACAGCATCACAGCACATAGCGTTAGATGCACTCACAAGAAAACCATGAATTATACCACAAGGAACATGATTGGAACAACAAAAATAAAGCAAATTCTATTGTGCAAAGTGGTCATAGTGATAGAGTTGTGCTGGTTGGTTCAAGAACCAAATAGTTGAAGGGAAGTAATATTCCTGAGCCTATGTGTAGGTCTTAAGCTTTCTGTACTGCCTGCCTGATGGTAGCTGTGAGAAGATGGAAGATTACAAAAGAAAGGTTCTGTCTAACTAAACAATTAGATATGTTTGAGCAGTTAATGTAGCAAGTCACTTAAGGCAGTACATTTTATGTAGTCTACATAGATTTTGGCAAGGCTTTTGAGAAGATACTACTTGCAGGCTGGTCAAAAAAGTAAAGTTAGATGGGATCCAATAGGGATTAGGAAATTGGATTCAAAATATGATCAGTGGCAGGAAGCACACATGAAACATTGTCAAGTATTTTGAGATTGGAAGATAATGTTGGGGTTCTGCAGAGGGTGGGGAGCATGATGTGTTTTGTAATAATCAGTGATTAAGACCAAAATGTGGAATACATAACAAATCTGCAGATAGTATAAGTATATTCTATGTGACTGACAGATTTCAACTTCAAAGGGATAAAATAGTCTCAATCAGGTTTGCTATCACTGACATATGTTGTGAAATATGGTGGTTTTGGCTAACAATACAATGCGAGACACTGAAAATGCACCATGTTAAAATAATATAATCTTAATTATTAATACAATAATAATCTTAAATGTTACAGTTTAAGATGGCACTGATGTTGCCCAGCGACTACTTAACAGCAGCAAACAAAACACAATATGACGAAATACTGTATTATTAAAACTTTTCCTGGTAAAATTTATGGTAAACAATCACGGCAAACAATGGGGAGGTGGGCAGAGGCAAGGAGGAATCGAGGGTCAAAGCACATGGGTGCGAGGTGGTCGAGACAGATTTGAGCCAAAATCAAGGTAAGCAGAGGCAAGGAAGAGTCAAGCCCAGTCCACTGAAACAGAGCAAAGAACCTGAGGTTTGATTTGGGATCAAATTTGGAAAGGTTGGGTATGGGCAGAAATGAGGTGGCAGCTTCCAGTTATGGTTGCATGGTATCAGAATGAGGTAGTAAGTTAGATTCAACATTAGCTATGCAGCAGAACCTAGAATGTGTTAGTAGACTGGAGGCCACATGGATCAGTGCAGGGTCCATTGTTATTTATCATCTACACTCTGGCCACTTCATTAGGTGCATCTGTACACTTGCTCATTAATGCAAATATTTAATCAGCCAATCATGCAGCAGATACTCAATACATAAAAGCATGCAGACCTGGTTAAGAGGTTCAGTTGTTCGGACCAAACATCAGAGTGGAAAATAAATATGACCTTTACCTTTCTTTGAATGATTGTTAATGACACACAGGGTGGTTTGTGTACCTCAGAACCCGCTAATGTCCTGGGATTTTCACACAGAACATTCTCTTGAGTTTACAGAAGAAGGTGTGAGAAACAAAAAAAAATTCAACGGCAGTTCTCTGGGTTAAAATGCCTTGTTAATGAGAGAGGACAGAGGAGAATGGCCAGACTGGTTCACACTGACAGGAAGGCAACAGTAACTCAAATAAGCACACATTACAACAGCGCTGTGCAGAAAGGCATCTCTGAATGCAAAACATGTAGAACCTTTAAGTGGATGGGCTACAGCAGCAAAAGACTACAAATGTTTACTCAGTGACCACATTATTAGGTAATTCAGATGATAATATGGTACAGTGGATCCGCAAATGTGCAGATGACACCAAGATTGAGGACTTACTGGACAGCAAGGAAGACTATTAAAACTTGCAGCGGGATCTGGACCAGCTGGAAAAATGGCTGAGAAATGGCAGATGAACGTTAAAGCAGGCAAGTGTGAGGCATTGCACTTTGGGAGTACAAACCAGGCTGGGTAGGACTTACACAGCAAACAAAAGAGTTTTGAGGAGTACAATAGAACAAAAGGATCTGGGAATAAGCCCTTGAAAGTGGTGCCACAGGTAGATAGATTCATAAAGAGATCTTTTGCTATTGGCTTTCATAAATCAGGGCCTTGGTAATAAGAGTTGGGATGTTACGCTGAAGTTGTGTAAGGCATTCGTGAGGCCAAATTTGGAATATTGTCTGCAGTTCTGGTCATCTATTTAGAGGAAAGATATCAATAAAATTGAAAGAGTACAGAGAAGAATCATTAGTATGTTGCCAGAACTTGAGGACCTGAGTTATAAGGAAAAATTGAATACGTTAGAGCTTCTTTCTCCACTGGAATGTAGGACGATGATAGGAGATTTGAAAGAGGACTACAAAATAATATTGATAGGGTAAATGTAAGCAGGCTTTTCAGGATCAGATTTAATATCACTGGCGTATGTCATAAAACTTGTTGCTTCGCAGCAGCAGTACAGTACAATCCATAATAATAAAACAATCTATAGATTTTAACAAGAAATATTTATATAAAAAATAAATAAGTAGTGCAAAAATAGTGAGGTAGTGTATATGCATTCATTGTCCATTCAGAAATCTGATGTCCAATGTCGGAGGGAAGAATCTGTTCCTAAAATGCTAAGTTTGTGTCTTCAGGCTCCTGTACCTCCTCCTTGATGGTGGCAATGAGAATGTCTTGGGTGATGTGTGTCCTTCCTGACAGACAGGAAATTAGAAATGTGTGCAATAAAGGAACAGCAGTTATAATGGGTGACTTCAATCTACATGTAGATTGGGTGAACCAAATTGGTAAAGGTGCTGAGGAAGAGGATTTCTTGGAATGTATGCGGGATGGTTTTTTGAACCAACATGTCGAGGAACCAACTAGAGAGCAGGCTATTCTAGACTGGGTTTTGAGCAATGAGGAAGGGTTAATTAGCAATCTTGTCGTGAGAGGCCCCTTGGGTAAGAGTGACCATAATATGGTGGAATTCTTCATTAAGATGGAGAGTGACATAGTTAATTCAGAAACAAAGGTTCTGAACTTAAAGAGGGGTAACTTTGAAGGTATGAGACGTGAATTAGCTAAGATAGACTGGCAAATGACACTTAAAGGATTGATGGTGGATATGCAATGGCAAGCATTTAAGGATTGCATGGATGAACTACAACAATTGTTCATCCCAGTTTGGCAAAAGAATAAATCAAGGAAGGTAGTGCACCCGTGGCTGACAACAGAAATTAGGGATAGTATCAATTCCAAAGAAGAAGCATACAAATTAGCCAGAAAAAGTGGCTCACCTGAGG
The DNA here is from genome assembly GCF_030028105.1 of Mobula birostris. Taxonomy (NCBI): domain Eukaryota; kingdom Metazoa; phylum Chordata; class Chondrichthyes; order Myliobatiformes; family Myliobatidae; genus Mobula; species Mobula birostris. The sequence continues at coordinate 139,310,482 of NC_092371.1, read as the reverse complement.
ACTGGGAGAAATTCAGAGTTCAGCAGAGGAGGGCAAAGGGCTTAATTAGGAAGGAGAAAAAAGATTATGAGAGAAAACTGACAGGGAACATAAAAACTGACTGTAAAAGCTTTTATAGATATGTAAAAAGGAAAAGACTGGTAAAGACAAATGTAGGTCCCCTACAGACAGAAACAGGTGAATTGATTATGGGGAGCAAGGACATAGCAGACCAATTGATTAATTACTTTGGTTCTGTCTTCACTAAGGAGGACATAAATAATCTTCCAGAAATAGTAGGGGACAGAGGGTCCAGTGAGATGGAGGAACTGTGCGAAATACATGTTAGTAGGGAAGTGGTGTTGGGTAAATTGAAGGGATTAAAGGCAGATAAATCCCCAGGGCCAGATGGTCTGCATCCCAGAGTGCTTAAGGAAGTAGCCCAAGAAATAATGGATGCATTAGTGATAATTTTTCAAAACTCGTTAGATTCTGGACTGGTTCCTGAGGATTGGAGGGTGGCTAATGTAACTCCACTTTTTAAAAAAGGAGGGAGAGAGAAACCGGGGAATTATAAACTGGTTAGCCTAACGTCGGTGGTGGGGAAACTGCTGGAGTCAGTTATCAAAGATGTGATAACAGCACATTTGGAAAGCGGTGAAATCATCGGACAAAGTCAGCATGGATTTGTGAAAGGAAAATCATGTCTGACGAATCTCATAGAATTTTTTGGGGATGTAACTAGTAGAGTGGATAGGGGAGAACCAGTGGATGTGTTATATTTGGATTTTCAAAAGGCTTTTGACAAGGTCCCACACAGGAGATTAGTGTGCAAACTTAAAGCACACGGTATTAGGGGTAGGGTATTGATGTGGATAGAGAATTGGTTAGCAGACAGGAAGCAAAGAGTGGGAATAAACGGGAGCTTTTCAGAATGGCAGGCAGTGACTAGTGGGGTACCGCAAGGCTCAGTGCTGGGACCCCAGTTGTTTACAATATATATTAATGACTTGGATGAGGGAATTAAATGCAGCTTCTCCAAGTTTGCGGATGACACGAAGCTGGGTGGCAGTGTTAGCTGTGAGGAGGATGTTAAGAGGATGCAGAGTGACTTGGATAGGTTGGGTGAGTGGGCAAATTCATGGCAGATGCAATTTAATGTGGATAAATGTGAAGTTATCCACTTTGGTGGCAAAAATAGGAAAACAGATTATTATCTGAATGGTGGCCGATTAGGAAAAGGGGAGGTGCAACGAGACCTGGGTGTCATTATACACCAGTCATTGAAAGTGGGCATGCAGGCACAGCAGGCAGTGAAAAAGGCAAATGGTATGCTGGCATTTATAGCGAGAGGATTCGAGTACAGGAGCAGGGAGGTACTACTGCAGTTGTACAAGGCCTTGGTGAGACCACACCTGGAGTATTGTGTGCAGTTTTGGTCCCGTAATCTGAGGAAAGACATCCTTGCCATAGAGGGAGTACAAAGAAGGTTCACCAGATTGATTCCTGGGATGGCAGGACTTTCATATGAAGAAAGATTGGATGAACTGGGCTTGTACTTGTTGGAATTTAGAAGATTGAGGGGGGATCTGATTGAAACGTATAAAATCCTAAAGGGATTGGACAGGCTAGATACAGGAAGATTGTTCCCGATGTTGGGGAAGTCCAGAACGAGGGGTCACAGTTTGAGGATAAAGGGGAAGCCTTTTAGGACCAAGATTAGGAAAAACTTCTTCACACAGAGAGTGGTGAATCTGTGGAATTCTCTGCCACAGGAAACAGTTGAGGCCAGTTCATTGGCTATATTTAAGAGGGAGTTAGATATGGCCCTTGTGGCTACGGGGATCAGGGGGTATGGAGGGAAGGCTGGTGCAGGGTTCTGAGTTGGATGATCAGCCATGATCATAATAAATGGCGGTGCAGGCTCGAAGGGCCGAATGGCCTACTCCTGCACCTATTTTCTATGTTTTCTATGACACTTCCTTTTTGAAGCACCACCTTTTGAAGATGTTCTTGATGCTGGGGAGGCTAGTGCCCATGATAGAGCTGGCTGCTTACATCATTCTGCAGCTTTATCTGATCCTGTACAGTGGCCCCTCCATACTAGACACTGATGCAACCAGTTAGATTGGTCTCCACAGTACATCTGTAGAAATTTGCAAGAATCTTTGCTGACATAAAATCTCCTCAAATGCCTAATGAAATATAGCCACTGCTGTGCCTTCTTTGTAATTGCATTTTCAGAAATGCTGACTCCCAAGAACTTGAAACTGCTCATTCTTTCCACTGCTGGTCCCTCAATGAGGACTGGGATGTGTTCCATTGCTTCCTCTTCCTGAAGTCCACAATCATTTCTTTGGTCTTACTGATGTTGAGTACAAGGTTGTTGTTGCAGCACCACTCAACCAGCTGATCTCTCTCACTCCTGTTTGCCTCCTTGTCACCATTTGAAATTCTGCCAGCTATAGTTGTGTCATCAGCAAATTTATGGATGGCATCTGAGCTGTGCCGAGCCACATAGTCGTGGGTATAAAGACAGTAGTGCAGTGGGCTACTTGAGGTGTGCTAGTGTTGATTGTCAGCAAGGAGATGTTACTTCCGATCCATACTGACTGTGGTCTCCTAATGAGGAAGTCAAGGAACCAGATGCACAGGGTGATACAGAGGCTCAGGGTTTGGAGATTGTTGATTAGCACTAAGGATATAATGTTGTTGAACATAGAGTTGGAATCAATAAACAACAGCCTGATGTAGGTATTGCTATTGTTCAGGTGCTCCAAGGCCGAGTGAGAGCCAGTGAGATTGTATCTGCTGCAGACCTAGTCCAGCAATAGGCAAATTGCAGTGGGTCCAGGTTCTTCCTTAGACAGGAATTGATTCTGGCTATGACCACCCCTCAAAACATTTCAACACAATAGAAGTAAGTGGAACTGGTCATTGAGGCATCTCATCCTTCTCTTCCTGGCACCTGGTATGATTGTCACCCTTTTGAAACAGGTGAGAACCACTAACTGCAGCAGTGAGAGATCGAAGATGTCCTTGAACACTTCCACCAGTTGGTTGGTACAGGGCCTGATGCCTTTCGAGGGTTCACCCTCTTGAAAAATATTCTGACATCAGCCTCTGAGACAAAGATCACAGGGTCACCGAATGCTGCAGGGATTTGCACAGCTGTAGTTTTATTCTCCCTGTCAAAGCATGGATAAAGGTGTTGAGCTCATCTGGGAGTGAAGCATCACAGCCATTCATGTTGTTAAATTTCACCTTATTGGAAGTAATGGCCTGCAAACTCTGCCACAACTATCATGCATCTGATTCTGTCTCTAACTTTAATTGGAATTGATTTTTTGCTCTTAAAACAACCTTCCGTAAATCGTACCTGGACTTCTTGAACAGTTCTGGAACACTGGTCCTGAATCATAGATATACCCCTCAGCAGACTGCACGTCTCCTGCTTCATCCATGGCTTTTGGTTGGTATATGTCTGGTATGTTCTTGAAGCCTCACACTCATCCACACAGGTCCTGCAGGAAATTCCTCCCTACAGAAAACTGAAATAATTTACACCTACTTACTGCATGAAAATTGTATTATTATTCTATTGTATTTACATTTTTAAAAACATTCCCATTAATGTAAAGAGAAAATACTATCAGGATGTTATCAAAAAATGGATTCTGAATTTTGTTTGCAATCATCCTTAAATTGAGATTCCCCATTCAGCAAAGCTATTAAATATTCTTCAGGTTTTCTTCTACTTGGACCTGTCACCAAACTGATTTGGCACTGTCTCCTTTCTAATTTGTTTTTTTTTCTTTATATCAGTTGGTAGAGTTATTGTAACTGTCAGTGACATTGTTCCTAGAGAAAAGAATACAAAAAAACATCAGCTGTGTTTATAAGTCACAAGTTTCAATTTTGATCACAGGTGGTGCTTAATTCATCTTGAAATTTAATTTGAATGCTTACAAAAATATATTTTAAACCACATACAGTATTAAAAGATGTACGAATTATCAGTAGTTAGGACTTAACCATCCATTTTTCAGTTTTGCACATCCTTTAGAACCAATTTAAAGTTTGCTGAATTGTCCACCTTGATTCTAATGATAATTATTCTGAAAAATTATCCCTTCTAATTGCCAAATATCTGATTTCCTAATTTATCCTGCTCTATGCTGTCTATTTTTTATTATTTGTACATCCTGTATTTTTGAGTGGAGGATGACATTCACATTAAATGAAACAATAAATCTAGCTCCTCATCTTGGGTACTTGCTATTTAAGATATGGAAGAGAATTGAGGGTTAATATTATACAAAGCTGCAGAGAACTTGAAAAACATGATATCAGCTTGGCAATGTTGCTCTTGAACATTTTCCTGGTCATCTACATCATTTGTCAGGTATGAGACCTCTAAAGAAGTTGCTGTCATTTTGATCTGTTTTGACCATTTCACCTGCCAGCATTTGCATTCTGACAACTTCATTAACTCAGTAAGACAAAGGAGATGGTGATGGACTTTAGGAAGACTAAGCCTGCACAAATCCCTGTTACTATTTATGGTGAGGACATGGATGTGGTGAGGACCTACATGTACCTGGGGATGCACCTGGATGACAGACTTGAGTGGAGCACCAACACAGAGGCTGTCTACAAAAAGGACCAGAGTTGCCTCTGCTTCCTGAGGAGATGGAGGTCCTTTGGAGTATGCAGGCCTCTCCTTCACATGTTCTACCAGTCTGTTGCTGCCGGTACAATCTTCCATGCAATGGTGTGCTGGGCAATGGCATTACAAGGGTGATGCCAACAGGTTCAATAAACTGAATGGAAAGGCTGGCTCTGTTATAAGAGACAAACTGGACACACTGGAGGCTGTTGTAGAGCAAAGGACCCTACAGATAATTGTGGCAATACTGGACAATTTTTCTCACCCTCTGCATGCCACCTTGGCTAAACAGAGAAGCACTTTTAGTAACAGACTAAGACAACTGTGCTCCTCCAAAGAGCACTATATGAAGTCATTCTTACCTTTGGCCATTAGGCTCTATAATGAGTCAACTTATAGCCGGGGAAGTGATGACCCCCTCTTGTTAAACTGTTTGAGGTAACTTATTTTTATTCTTTCTTACTTCTCTTCTAATATTTGTATATCTGTGCACTTGCAATGCTACTGTGATACTGTAATTTCCTTTGGCATCAATAAAGTATCTGTCTCACAACACATATCCCACCCTGCCTCAGCACAATGAAATGAGCTGCTATACAGTACGTATGCAAAATGGTGAGCAATTTCAGTTGCCAGAACCTGTTGCAACATATGGCTATAAATGGATGGATTCATAACTGGTCTGGGGTGACTTGACCACTTGTCCATAAAGGGAAACATATTGCTACTGAGTCACCTTTAACTCTCCACTCTGCACTCCACAAGAAAGGAGCTTCCCTAGAGACCAAACCAAAGGTCATTAAAATTGTTGCAACACACATCAAAGTCTCGGCCCGAAACGTCGACTGTACCTCTTCCTAGAGATGCTGCCTGGCCTGCTGCGTTCACCAGCAACTTTGATGTGCATTGCTTGAATTTCCAGCATCTGCAGAATTCCTGTTGTTTGCGTCATTAAAATTGTTGCCTGAATTGCATTCAATGAGGAGCAACAGATTTTGTTCATACTGGCATTAAGCTGTCTAGGCCAGAATTAGAATTGGTTTGTTTTTGTCACATGTACTAAGATACAGTAAGAAGCTTCCTTTGCATAGTGTTCATACAGATCAGATCATTACACAGTGCATTGTAGTAGAATAAGATAAACCAATAACCACGCAGAATAAAATGTAACAGCTGCGGTAAAGTGCCGTGCAGGTAAACAATGAGGTGCAAGATCATAGCAAGGAGCAACTTTGAGGTTGAGAGACATAGAGAAGACTTGGGGAGAAAATCCCAAACTTAAGTCCTAGACAGTTAAAATCTCAAATTTTGCGTCCCCCAGAATTACAGAAGGCTATTGACAGCTCCCATGTAATTCTGTTGGAACCAAAATTGATTTGGATTTGTATACCACCTTAACATTAACAATTCTCAAAGCATTTGAGATTTGGCAGATGAATGTATGGCTGAAGAACTGATGCAGGGGGCAGAGTTTCAGAATTTGGATTTCTGGATCATTGGAATATCTTCTGGAGAAGGTATGACCTGAACCTGGGGGTGGGGACAATATCCTGTTGGGCAGGTTTACTAGAACTGTTGGGAAAGGTTTACACTAATGTGGCAGGGGGATGGGAACCAGAATGATGGGGTAGTTGGTATACAAGTAGATGCTGTGTTTAGTGAGTCTGTGAGGAAGGACAGGCAGATGATAGGGCAGATTTGCAGTCAGTGGGATGAGTTGAAGTGTAACATGGGAGCAAAATTCAAAAGGCTGATGGACACAGGACTGAGGTATTATATTTGAATGTACACAGTATACCGAATAAGGTAGATGATCTTGTTGCAGTTAGAGAATGGCAGATATGACGTTGTGGGCATCATTGTATAAGGGTGAAAAAAGATTATATTTGGGAGCTTAACATCCAAGGGTACACATTGTATTGAAAGGACTGGCAGGTAAACAGAGGGTGTGGAGTGGCTCTGTTGGTAAAAAACATTACATCAAATCCTTAGCGAGAGGTGATATAGAATTGGAAGATGCAGAATCCTTAGTGGGTAGCATTAAGAAAATGCAAAGGTAAAAAGGTCCTGATAAGAGTTATGTGCAGGCCTCCAAACAGTAGCCAGGATGTGTACTCTTTAAGAAGGGAGGAAGGCAGAAGAAGGGAAATTACAGGCCAGTTAACCTGTCAACAATGGTTGGTAGGATGTTGGAGGCTATTATTAAGGATGGGGTTTCGGGGTACTTGGAGGCATGTGATAAAATAGGCCAATATTAGCATGGTTTTCTAAAGGGAAAATCTTGCCTGAGAAAGCTGTTGGGAAATTTTGAGGAAGTAACAGGCAGGATAGACAAAGGAGAATCAGTGGATGTTGTTTATTAGGATTTTCAGAAGGCCTTTGACAAAGTGCTGCTCAATATAAGAGCCCATGGTATTATGGGAAAGATACTCGAGAGGATAGAGATTTGGTAACTGGCAGGAGGTAAGGAGTGACAAAGAGTGTCTTTTCTGGTTGGCTGCCCGTGACTGGTGTGTACCTCAGGGATCGATGTTGGGACCACTTCTCGTCACGTTGTATGTTAATGACTTGGATGAAGAAATTGATAGATTTGTGGACAATACAAAAGTAGATGGAAGGGCAAGTAATGTTGAGGAAACAGCATGCCTGCAGAAGGCCTTAAGGTAGATTGGGGAAATGGGCAAAGAAGTGGCAGATGGAATAGTATGTAGGGAAGTGCATGGTCACGCATTTTGACAGAAAGAATAAAGGCATGGACTACTTTGTAAACGGGGAGAAAGTTCAAAAATCAGAGATGCAGAATGACCTGGGAGTCCTCATGAAGGATTCCCTAAAGTTTAACTTGCAGGTTGAGTCAGTAGTAAGGAGGACAAACGCAATGTTAGCATTTATTTCTAGAGGACTAGAATACGAAAGTAAAGATGTAATGCTGAGGAGTTAAAAGGCATTGATCAGACCACACTTGGAGTATTGTGAGCAGCTTTGGGCCCCTTATATAGGAAATGATGTGCTGGCATTGGAGAATCCAGAGGAAGTTCAGAAGAATTATCCCAGAAATGAAAGGGTTAACACATGAGGATCATTTCATGGCTCTGGGCCTGTACTCACTGGAGTTTAGAAGAATGCGAGGGGATCTCATTTAAACATATTGAATATTGAAAGGTTTGGATAGAGAAGTAATAAATCAGCTATGATAGAATGGTAGAGCAGACTCAATGGGCTGAATGGCCCATTTCTGCTCTTAGATCTTATGTTCCTTTCATTCATTCATTTTAAATAGAACTTGACACTAAATTAAGATGATTGCAGGAGAAATGAACACAAGTTGAACTGGTCTCTAGAGGTAAGTTTCAAGGAGCAGCTTCAAGGTTGAGAATGGTAGAGATGGAGAAAATTCATCTTAAGTTCTAGAAAGTTAAAACCTCAAATACATGAGGGAAAACCTTTTTCATGTTGACTGATGTGACACTGCTCCTGTCTCAAAGCTCCAGTTCGGGTGTCCCAGCCTTCACACCATTACAATTTTGCAGAGTTTTTACTGCAACGTGGATTTCCTTCAGGGGTTTCGTTTTCCTCCAACACTCCAAGGACATGCTAATAGATTACTTGACTACTGCAAATTACTGCTCGCTATAGGTATATTATTGCTTAACATAGGCTAATCAAAGGGGAGTTCATGGGCATTTGTGAGGGACAGTATGCTGTACGGACGGTGACAGAGAAATAAGGAAAGGGGAATAGCACCAATGGGATTGCTCCATTTTTATCCAATGGGAGTAGTGGACTCCTTTTGTGGCATTCAAAAGTTGTATACTCTGTAGTTATTTTATTCATTTTTCTTCTTATAATAAATAACCAGTTATTTTCTAATGAAAATGAAAGCAAATGATCTCATTAACTTTCTAACATGTACTAGATCACTATTTTTGGGAATCAACACTCCATTACTGGCAAAAATTTTCAGACATTTATGGGGAAAGAGCAAGTTGGTGAAACAATTTAAATGACTCTGTCACAGGGTGCATTAAACAAATGCTTTTTGGATCTATATTGTTCTATCACTCACTTCAGCTTTTTATGGTACCATGTATCTTGCATTATTGAATATAACACAGACACCTTGCCAAGTGATCCAGATTAACAAAGCCAAAATCCTAACAACATTGTCACTATATCAACAAATCATATTTATCGGATTCTGGGAACAACTTGCATGATGACCCTTTACATGACATTCTCATGACTGTCAGTTTAAAAATTTCTGTAGCATTGAAGGCACATTATAGTACTGAATTAATTAGCTGAATTAGAATTGATCCTGTACTAAAAGGGGCTTTCTGAATTTACCTTATTAGTTTTGCAGCCATTAGAATTGTTGTTTCAACTCTATTGAGCATAGATACAGTTATAGCAGACAGGAAGAAAGTTAAGAGAAACTAATTGTGCACATACATTCAGTAGCTACTTTATAAGTGGCCACTGAGTGTGTGTTCAAGATTCAAGGTTCATGGGTTTTGCTGCTGCAGCCCATTCACTTCAAGGTTCGATGTGTTGTGCATTTAAAGATGCTCTTCTGCACACCACTGTTGCAATGCATAGTTATTTGAGTTACTGTCATCTTCCTGTCAGCTAGAACCAGTCTAGCCATTCTCCTCTGACCTCTCTTATTAACAAGCCATTTTTGCCACAGAACTGTCACTCACTGGATCTTGTTTGTTTTTTGCACCATTTTCTGAAATATTTAAACCACCCCATCTGGCACCAACAATCATTCCATGGTCAAAGTCACTTAGATCACATTTCTTACCCATTCTTATGTTTGGTCTGAACAACAACTGAACCTCTTGACCGTGCCTGCATACTTTTATGCATTGAGTTATTGCTACATGATTGGCTGATTAGATATTTGCATTAACAAGCAGCTGTAGAGATGTACCTAATAGAGTGGCTACTCAGTGTATCTGGATGTCTAGATTTTGGGCGGGAACAGGATTAATTTGATTTTTATATGGCCCACCATCAAGTATCTTGCCAACACCAAAATAATGAAGTCATTTAAGTGAATTATTGGTTAAACACTCTGGATCATGTCTAGCCAGTCAATGCCTTGAAAGAAACGATAAGTATTAGAAACACATGGCATCATGAAAGATGACAGGTTGCCAATTATGCAGGGAACAGCAGTGAAATTTTCATGATGCTTCAATTGCATATGCACCTTTAATGTTTCAAATACAGGAGCAATAGATTGAGGAAAAGAGTGGAAGTATGTCACAAAATTGACTCGTGAGTGATCGAGGTGAATCAATGAAGCTGTTGCATCACCGACGTCCTCTACTTAAGTTCATCAATTTTAAATAAGATGAATTTTTAATGTAGTCTTATTTGCAGGGAGGTTTGTATACTTTTTCTCTAACTAGGTTCTTACTAAATTAATGATCATCTTGCCTTAACCACAATGAACAAACTGAAAAAGAAGGAACCACTTTGAAATAAGCAACGGCTGCTAGAATTCTCCTCCCAGACTTTGCATAAATAAAGAAGTTTGCATGTTCTTTGTTAATCCAAACTCAGGGAAACAAATATTAAAAGGAATTAATTGGTTAAGTAAACAGCTGCCACCTTTAAGCTACAAAAGTTTTACAAAATATTGAAATGAGCAGATGTTGTTAATAACTTCTAAGCTCCAATTGAAACACTGATGCAATTATTTTCCTTGCACATTTCAGACAATGGAGTGGAACAGTCTAGTATATTTTTGCAAAAAATAACTTTTGATTTGTTGACTGTTGAGAATAGTGAACAGTCCAGTAATCTAGGTTCAGTGTATTGTGCCTCAATGTGTGGTTGACCCTCGGGAGTTGAAGCGGAAACAGGTCTTGCATTTGAAAATGTTCAAATACTATGGTCATTCCTCAAACATCTGCATCCAGAAACTCAAGTCATCTGGTTGAGCAAAATTTCTATCTGTTAAGGAAATAAATTACCACTGTGGGTTTAAAACACAGGTGCATTACATCCCCCTGTTTATATTCCTTTGGGTTTATACCCAGTCCCGACAGACTGAAAGTGCCATTCTATGACAACTGTAAGCTACCAAGCATACAGAATTTGAACTTAATGCTTCCTTTTTACCGTGTGCAAATTTTGATGCCACGTACAGCATAGAACCCTGTGAATACTCAGTAAACATCTTTAGTTAGGCAAAGGAGCAATAATGGAATTACATTCAATCACATTACATGTCCACCTACTCAGTTTCAAGCTAGCACAGTATTGTAAATTGGGCTTTTGTTACATCTTCATAACAAAATTAAAGAAGTTCTACTCTCCACTACTGTAGTAACCACATAACTATGTATTGGGAACAAACCAAACTGGGTGTTTCAGTTTGCCTGACCTGTCATATAAAAATTAATGGCAGGATGTTGCAAAAATGGCTTGGCTCCAAGTATTTCATGCCACATTATATTGAATTTAGTTTCCCCATTTCTATATTTGTGAACTTTATAATCACCAAGTGGTTAATAACTGTCCAACAATGCACACTCCATTCCTTCTTTAAATCATAACACCCAAGAAAGAACCAGCAGTTTTCTCACTAACCTGTGTGTCCATTTCCAATTAAAATGCATTATTAATATCCAGTTTGAGATAGGGTCAACAGCAGCTAATTCATTGTTGTTGTAATGATATACAATGTCATTCACTGAAGTGGAATGCTGTAAAAAGTTGTAGCACTCTTGATACAAGCTGCTCAATTTTCATACTTGCAATTAAGGAAAGAGCAGTCCATTCTTGACTTACATAAAGCCAGAAGGAGAGTGTCTGAATGACTGTTGACATGTGCCAAACATGTTCTCTGCCTAATGCTGTGCAAGGTCTCACTTTCAGAATCCTCAGGCATATTTTTCTTTCTTGTAAATAGCCTGTAGAAAGCACTCTGTAGTACTTACTGACCAAATAAAGAATGCAAGTTCAAGCTAAATTGGAGAATATCTGTTCGGAAGTTAGCAAATGATTACAAAATGCGAATGAGCTCAGGTTTGCAATTGATATGATGTCAAAAAGATTATTAAAAACAAAACATACACATCCATGCACTTAACTTTAAACATCTTGCATCGCATTTTTTATTGCAGCTAACCCAAAACATCCAGTGATCTGTGAAATCAGGGTTCAATGGCACTTAACTAGGACCTGATTAAAAAAACTCTGTAGAACTAGTATATCCACGGTAATAATGCATAGATTTGGGGAGCAAACATGGAATGCAAGATACAGATAGAAACAGAAGCTGGCCATTCAGCTCCTTCCACATTTTCTGTCACAATAAGACAAGGCTTATTTTTAATCTCAGTGCCACTTTCCTGCACAAACCCCATATCCCATAATTTCCTTAACATTTAAACATCTCCTGATCTTTGTCTTGAATATATTCAGAAAAGGATATTTTCATGACTTTCTTTCAACATTTTACTACCTTGCTTTATTAAACAAATGATTATGCTTTCCCATTCCTCCCATTGACAAAGTTTACTTCATTCACCTGAGGAATTAGAGCAGAAGGAAGTAATGAATTTCGTACCTCATTAGTAACTCTGCATCCCCCATCTCCCCAGAAAGGCCAACAACCTAGCAATTTTTCACTGCTGTCTGTGCAGGCTTGTGTTGGGTTGGACCATTGTTCACTCTAAGTGATCCTGACATTCAATTAAGTAGGAAACAATTATGGCTAGTCTGTGTTTAAAGCCACTTGTCAGCAAGGACTGTCAGCTGCCTTGCTTTCTTGTGCTCTCCCAATCATTCTAAACTTGGGTGTGATCAGCCCATATTAATTTCTTGATCTTTCAAAAATTTTAGTAACATTGCAAAACACTGTCCAACAAAGTCTCTTCTCAGAGATGTGCATTATGGTGTACTGAAGAGATATAAGACTATTTCTTAAATTGGTATGTTATTCTATGACTATCTATATGAATGCACCTTTTCATTATTTCACTATTAACTATTCTTTACACATGGAAATTCAGAACAAACAAAAAGGAAGGATAGGGGTGGGGAAAGGAAAGCCCTGATAATACAGGATCATAAGGGTACTTGTGGGCAATAATCTTGGCCCAGAAGAATAGTAAGTATAATCAGTAAGGGTGGAATCAAGAGATAACAAGAAATAATTAAAAAAATGCTTGAAATACTTAAAGGCCTCCTAAAAGCAGAAAATTAGGGAGGGAGTTAAACATGAAGTAAAATTGTGGTGAATGTAATATAATAATGGGGAACTGTAATCTTTCATCACATCGACTGAGGAAATCAAATTGGAAAGGATGGTTTGGAGATGGAATTCACAGAATGCATCACAGAAATCTTTTGGAGCAATATTTTACAGAATCAATTCAGAAGGAAGTTATTTTTTGACTTTATCTAAGGGTTAATAAGTTGCCTCATAGTAAAGAACCCTCATAGTAAAGGACCCTCTTAAGGAAATGTGATTGCAACATGATTGAATTTTGTATGTATTTTGACAGGGATACAGTTGGAACTAAAGTCAATTATGCATTTTTGGCTTAAGCAGACTAATGTACATTTCTAAAGGTATTACATTAAAAATTTGCAAGTAGTAAACAATGGCAAACATAAAAAAAATCAAATTCTCTACAAATGTATTGTAGTTAAATACACAGCAGATAGGAACTGTCTGTTTATCTATGGTTAACGTTAGCTCTAAAGAGATTCATAAATATTGCCAAATATGTCTTGGTATTGGGAGAGCATTAAAAAGTACAGTAGCAATGAAAAGAGCATCCACCACACTGTCAAGCAATGAGTTCCATATTGCTACCATTCTCTGAGTAAGCGTGTGCAAAGCGCAACATAGGAAGCTATGTTGGTTCCAGTAATTCCCTATTCTCCACAGGGAGCGCTGTTGCAATGCAACCAGGGAAAGATCAGTGAAGAACATTATTTCAGAAAAAATTCCTGTTGTAGAAAATATCATAAAACTTTTTGCTTAGTTGAAAAATGCATTATGAAGTTGTTAGAAGCAAAATCTTCAGTTATTACTACTTTCCAAATTAATTTTATCCAACTGGACTGTTATTCTCCACTAAGTTTTAAATACTTAGTGATATTTGAGCAGCTTCCTATTAAACAAAGTACATATTCCAATTTATAATCTTCACCATAGAAGTTAGTTAAAAATTGTGCTTTTTATTTCCTGCCTGGGAGTGTACCTTAATGAGACCTTCCACAGCTGACGTATGGTACTAAGAGATAGTGACAAAACATTAAATCGAAGGTACAAAAATTACTACATCTTTCTGCAATTTCTTTGATAAATTCCATTGTTTCACTTAAGACTGAAAAGCTAGTTCAATAGTTTTAGTCATTTCTCTGAGTAACGTCTCTGATGAAGAGATATTCTTTGATTACGCCTCTATGAAAGACAGTGGAATATAGTTTGCCAGATTAAGTGAGTAATACAAGAGCCAGTTTTTGATGACTCTACTAAACTTTTTATGCTAATACATAAAAGAAAATAAGTGACCTTCACTGGGACTACTAAAAAATTCCAAGAAGTATGGCATTTCAATTACTAAAAATGTAATGACTCCATTTCTACCCAAGACAAAGACACTGAATAATCAAGGCTCAAGTTTATAATAAATTTATTGCTGAAATTGTATTCATCTTCTACATTGCAAGGTAGCCAAAACATTCTGAAAATTTGTGAATACAAAAATTAATAACCTAAAATGTAGTGTTATAAAAAAATCCAAATCTACCAATGTGACATTTTTTTTGCTGATGATTAAGGCTAAAATGGCATCATTTCTCCAATAGTAACATCAAAATAAAACAAAATTCTGAAATTGATTATATACAACAGTAGCAAACTTTTCAATACTAGTAGCGTAGATACCAAGCTTCTGAAAAGTCAATTCTTGCTGATGACTAAGTATTTTTAAGCACACTGCATATATTTTAAATAAATGTTTTCTTTTAGCATAGATTGATTTGGCTAACTAGAAAATCAGTCATATCTTATAAAATAATTTCAGAAAAGTGAGATCTGACATCAAACTTGGCAGATAGAAAATCTGCCTCTATACAGATTTCCATACATTTGTCCTCTTGACTCTGTTGATAGAACATCTGTTTAGACACATTATACCATAACCAATGAGTTCACTGTATTACAATAATCTGGAATATAAATATAGTGAAGATCTTCATTAAATAACAGAAATAGACAGACGTACCGCAACTGAAAACAAAAATATTAAAATAAAAAAACATGTTTGGTAACAAAGGCTTAATTAAATATAATAACTACAATAAACATTAATCTCACTTTAGTAGCAATGTCTTATTTAAATATAATTAATTCTTAGTTGGCAATTTCACTACAGCTGAAGTAAGCAGAAGACCCAGTCAAGTTCAATTATTTCAACTAAAATAATCAAATTTTCCCATCAACGTGGTGGTGAACTGTTCAACTTTTTTTTCAAACTCATATGATTGGAAGAAAATATTTACTTCTTATAAATTATATAAACCCTTTTAGCTGATATATTTATAAAACCAACCAGTTTTTTTGTTGTGAAAAAACTATTGCAGCATTCTCTACACAATTGCAATTATCCACATTACTGTTTTTTTTCCAATTATCTACAGATACCATGGACAAGTTGAAAAGGCGTTCTAGTCCAACTTAAAAGCACCATTACTTTCACCACTTGTACTTTTGTTTCTTAGAGATCTTTTTTTCTTTCTTGCAGTCTTTGCATCAATTTTATGATCATCTTCAGCAACCATTACATTGGACTCCAGTGTTGTCACATCCAATGGTTTTGCCAATTTCTTTTTTTTCTTTCTCTGTGATGCACTAGAAAAGTAACAAGGTATAATTTACTATGTTTTTGTTTTCTTTTGCTGGCTTCACAAAGAGTATTAAAATCTGCATCACTACAAAGCAACACCCATTCTTCAATAATTTCTTAGTTGTCTATCATTTAAATTTTGTAAGTGGCAACATCCATACAATTGCAGAAAGGATGGCAAATTGCATGTGTCTAGAGTACAAAAGCAAGACAGTCCTTTTGCAATTATAGAGGCATTTGATCTCTTACTTCATGGAAGATATATTTCAAAGGAAGGTTTAGTAATCATTTCCAAGGATAAAAGGAATAACTGCCTGTTTTTCCTGAACCTGACAAAATCTTTGGGATTGCATTAAATACTAACTTTTATTCTACCATTTCTGTATTCATCTCAAAGTCTTCAGCAATTGTAATGCTCAGATCATTACAGGAGTAAAAAATCATTCATTACCAGTTTCAAATGCTAATAAACTGGCAAATTTACATTACATCAAAACTCCTTTGTATGTTATGGACTATCTTCCAAAATACAGACATTTCCTGAAAGAAAATGGATGAGTTAAAATATGGAGCTAAGCTAAAAAAAAGGATGAGAACAGTATGCAGAAGAGTGGGATCACCCAATACATTTTCTTACACAGACTGTAAATGGTACAACCGTGATCAATGAACTACTGAAATTCTACCACAAAAGATATTAGACAAACGCAAGAGAGATAGCATAGTTCCAGCTAAATATTTACATACACAGGTAGTCTGCAGACAGGACAAACTGGATTAGCAACCTTCAGATGGGGTGCGATTAACATAACTCTTAGTTGGATCAGAAGGAATGACGTGATCAGTCAACAGAAGAAGTGTGTGACTGGCCTGCTAATGCATTGAACACTAAGACAGTCGTGAGTATTCTCAGTCAGTTGTGACAAAGTGTCTTCCACCTGAAATGTTACCTCAATTTTTCTTCACATAACACATAAGCCTGACAAGCTGGGTATTTCCTGCATTTTCTGTTTTTATTGCCTGACAAATCTGCTGGAATTCTTTGAGGAAAAATAACAAGCAGGATGGACAAAGAACAGTCAGTAAATGTTACTAACTTGGATTTTCGGAAAACCTTTGTCTAGGTGCCACACATGAGGCTGCGAAGCAAGATAATAACTTGTGGTACTTGAGGAAAGATACTAGCATGCAAACAAGATCGGTAGACTGGCAGCAGGCAAAGAGTGGAAATGAAGGGGGTGTTTCCTGGCTGGCAGTCGCTGACCGGTGGTGTTCCATAGAGGTTAGTGTTGGAGTCGCTTCTTTTCACATGATATGTCAATAATTTGAATGATGGATTTGATGGCTTTGTGGCCAAGTTTGAGGACAATACACAGATAGGTGAGGTGAAGGTAGAGTGGAGACGGCAGGGAGTCTGCAGAAGGACTCATCAGCTCATGATAAAATAGCAGAGCAGACTCGATGGGCCGAATGGCCGACTTCTGCTCCTTTGTCTTATGGTCTTATATAGTTTAGGAGAATGGGCAAAGAAGGCAGATGGAATACAGTGTAGGAAAGTATACGGTCATGCACATTGGTAGAAAGAATAAAGGTGAAGACTATTTTATAAATGGGGAGAAAATTCAAAAATCAATAGTGCAAAGGGACGGGAGCCCTCAAGCAGGATTTTCTAAATGTTAACCTTGCAGGTTGAGTCGGTAGTAAGGAAGCAATGGTAGAATTCATTTCAAGATGACTGGAGCAAGGATGTGATGCTGAGGCTCTCTAAGGTATTGTTCAGACTGCATGGAGTATGGGGTACAGTTTTGGCCCTTTACCTAAGAAAGGATGTGCTAGCATTGGAGATGGTGCAGAGGATGTTCATGAGGATGATCCCACGAATGAAAAGGATCATGTATGAAGAGCGTTTGATGGCTCTAGGCCTCTACTCATTGGAGTTTAGAAGAATGAAGAGGATCTCACTGAAACCTATTGATTATTGAAAGACCCAGATAGACTGGGCAGAGAGGATAGTGGGATAGTCTAGGACCAGAGGGCACAGCCTTTAAGTACAAGGTCATCCCTTTAGAACAGCGACGATGAGGAATTTCTGCAGCCAGGGTGTGGTGAATCTGTGAAATTTGTTGCACAG
Organism: Mobula birostris; assembly: GCF_030028105.1. Classification (NCBI taxonomy): domain Eukaryota; kingdom Metazoa; phylum Chordata; class Chondrichthyes; order Myliobatiformes; family Myliobatidae; genus Mobula; species Mobula birostris. The sequence goes on along the minus strand of NC_092371.1, from coordinate 139,292,820 downwards.
ATGGCTGTAGAGGCAAAGTCATTGGGTATATTTCAAAGTATATTTATTATCGATGAATGTTTCAATTATACAACCTTGAGATTTGTTTGCTTACAGGCAGCCACAAATTAAGAAACCCAAAAGAACCCAATTAAAAAAAATAAAGACCAACATCCGATGCGCAGAGAAAGGGGAAAAAAAACAAATTATGCAAACAACAGAAGCGAGCTACAACATTCTGAACCAAAATCAGTCTTTAGATCCGAGTCCCGCACAGCCCAGAGTAGGCCCAAAGCCTTGGTCTCAGTTCATCATATTAGTGGTCACAGAGAACAGCAGCAGGGGCAGTCTTCATAGCCTCAAAGCAAAGGCTGATAGGTTCATGATTAGCAAGGGCGTCAAGGGTTATGCGGAAAAGGCAGGAGAATGGATAATTGAGAGGGATAATAAATTAGCCACAATAGAATGGCATTGCAGACTCAATGGGCTGAATGGCCAAATTCTATTCCTATGTCTTAATAGTCTGGTTTTATATTTCCAGCAGTTGTGTTTTTATTTGATTTTCTCCACATTTTGATCTTCAGAGTAATGATATCAGGTGCTCATAGGAAAATATCGATGGCTAGATGCACGTCAGGCTAGTAAGGTCAACTAGAGGGCTCTACAGAAACCCATGGGGAAGGTGTGTGAGGTGAATTGGGCAGGTGGGGAGAGATGCCGAAAGTAAGAAAAAAATCTCAGGTGCAGCAAGAGCACTGGTGTGAGGGAATGAAAGAGCATTTAAACCAAAAATGGAAGTCCTTAATGAATACATTGCTTCAGTATTCACCAGTGACAGGGACGTTGGCGAACATGAGGACAGCGTAAAACAGGCTGATGTGCTTGAACACGTTGATGTTAAAGTGGATATGTCAGGAACTTTTGAAAAACATGAGGACAGCTAGGTCCCTGCGGCTGGACAGAATATACCTCAGATTACTATGGTAAGTGAATAAGGAGATTGCCAAGCCTCTGGCGAGGATCTTTGCACACTCACTGGCCACAAGAGTAGTATAACAATATTAAAGGGTGGCCAATGCTATTTCTTTGTTAGAAAGGTAATAGCGATAATTCTAGGAATTAAACACCAGTGATTTTTACTTTAGAGGTGGGCAAACTAATGGAAAGGATCCTTAGAGATGGGAAAGATTCAGTTGTGGTTCTCTAGACCAACTATGATGAGGTGGCTTACAGAAAGGAGGTGGAAGCATTCGGGGCCCGGGGCCTGGTGCCAGGTAAATAACCGCTTCCCTAATGCCAACAAGACAAAGAGGTTGGTTATCACCTTCAAGAGAACTTGCACCACTCACACTCCTCTTTACATCAGCAGTGTAAACCACGAGCAGTTTCTAACTCTTAAGAGTGCACATCACACAGCCTCTCATGGTCCCAGAACACATCTTACAGAGTCAAAATAGCTCACCAACACATTTATTTTCTAAGGAAGGAGAAGAGAATTGGACTTTGCACACATCCATACTTATGTCATTCTACAGATGCACAGTAGAGAGCATCCCAACAAGCTGCATCACGGGATGGTATGGAAACTGCTCTTCAGCAGACAGGAAGGCTCTACAATGGGTAGTCAAAACTGTGCAACTTCACACTGGCAGCAGTCTACCTACCACCAAAGACAAATATACAGAAACATGTTGGAAAATGGTCTGTAACATCCTGAAGGGTCCCATAGGAGGTCCCATCTACGCCAGGACCACCAAATTCAAAAACATTTACCTTCCCCAAGCAGTAAGGCTGATCAACACTTCCACTCGCTAACTCCGCCACTGCTTTATCATTTCCCCATCAGTCACCTCGTGTACAGCCTAGTGTTACTTTATGGACAAACAATTAATCTGTGTATATCAGTTATATTATATTTTTTCATTATTATTATCGTGTTCTTTATCTTTTGTGTTTGTTTTGTGGTGCATTGGATCTGGATTCCTAATATGTGTACAGGAAATTACATTAAACAATCTTGAATTTTGAACCTTTAGAAACTTGAGATAGGATTTACGAGCATTTGGAGAAGCATAGTCTGATTAGCATGGTTTTGTGCTTCATGTCTGTTTGAATTATTTGGGAAAGTGACAAAGCCAGTTGATGAAGGTAGTGCAGTGGATGTGGAGTATATGGATTTTAGTAATGCATTTGACAAGGTTCCTCATGGTAGACTCATTCAGAAAATCAGGAGGCATGAAACCCAGGGAAACTTGGCTGCATGGATTCAGAAATGGCTTGTCCAAAAAGGCAAGAGGGTGGTAGTGGATCGAGGGGAGGTTGATAACCAGTGGTGTTCCACAGAGATTTATTCTGGGAGCCTTACTCTTTCTGATTTTTTTTGTAAATGATCTGGATGAGGAAATAGAAGGGTGAGTTATAAATCTGTAGATTAAATGAAGGTTGGTGGTGGTGTGGATAGTGTAGAAAGTTGTCGTAGGTTACAACGATATACTGACAGAATGCAGAGCTGGCAGATGGCGTTCAGTCCAAAAATGTGTTAAGTGTTACTCTTTGGAAGGCTGAACTTAAAAGCAGTACAGAGTTAATGGCAGTGTGGAGGAACTCAGCTATCATGTCCATACATCCTTCAAAATTGCTGTGCAAATTGATAGGGTGGTTAAGAAGCCATGGTGTGTTGACTTACATTAGTTGGGGGAAATCGAGTTCAAAATTTGCTAAGTAATGTTGCAGCTCTATAAAACTCTGGTTAAGATCAAGCTTGTAGCATTGTGTTCAGTTCCATTTGCCTCACTATAAGAAGGATGTAAGAGCTTTAGAGGGGATGCAGAGGAGATTTACTAGGATACTGCCTGGATTAGAAAGAGTGTTTTATGAGGTAGATTGAGCGAGCTAGGGCATTTCTCTTTAGAGCAACGACAGATGAAAGGTGACTTGATAACGGTGTAGAAGATGATATGAGGCATAGACAGAGTGGACAGCAAGAGACTTTTCCCCAGGGTTTAAGTGGCTAAAATGAGGGGACATAATTTTAAGGTGATTGAAGTAAAGTATAAAGAGAACGTCAGAGGTTTTTTTATTAACAGAGGATGATGGGTGTCGGAAAACGCTACCAGTGTGGTGGTAGAGGCAGATACATTAGGGACATTTATGAGATTCTTAGATGAGCACATGGATGAAAGAAAAATGGAAGGCTATGTTGGAGGGATCTTAGTAGGTTAAAATGTCTGCAAAACATCATGGGCCAAAGGGCCTGCGTTGTGCTATAATGTGCTATGTTCTATAAGAGGAGTTTGCAGGAAAATTTTCTTGAATTTTCCATTCAGTAGCCGTTAAAGTAATAGGTCTTATGCCTCTGATCTGTGCTGTCTATGCTGCCAAGAATGTGAATTCAGCTGTATTCTTCAGTTTACTTCCCTTCCAAATTCCCTTGGTAAGGTTGCTATTTGCTGGGAATACTCTGGATCTCCAGGAATACTGTTCATGCCACATGTCAAAATCCATGTGATCATGAAGGGACCAACATTATCTTCTTCATTCTCTCCAGAATGAGTTGCTTAGTGTCACTTTCCTTTCATTGTTTATGATTTAGTTTTCACTGAAGAAATCCTTGCCTGAATACAAAAAAATCCTTGAGCCTTTCTGATATTAGACCCTTACCAGAAGACCATCCAGATGGTTCACAAGTTTTGAACAAAGTTCTTTTAACTTGGAAACAATTCAAGGAAACATTGTCTATATTTCTTAGTAAACCAAAAGTTCTTAAGATTTGATGAGTTGATTTGAAGTGATGTTACTTACGGTTTCACCGGTGACTCTGTATCTGTGTCATGCTCAGAGATCAGCTTGAGTTCCCCTGACCTGCTGATGACTGCTGACATCTATAGGAGAACAAAAGGAACATAATGTGTAAGAAATAAAGCTGGTGGGGGTGTACTTGGACAGCTTTTTCTCAGTACATATGCAAAGCCACAGATTTCCTGTACTGTACTTGGAATAAATGCAGCTTGCTTGAGAATGCTAAACCTGTCTGGCCTGATGTATCTGTATCTCTGCTTATGTGGTTATAATCTACAGATCAAGAAGAAACACAGGCCCCCTACCATTCCCATGATGCAGGAGATGCCACTTTACATACAGAGGCAAAACCAAAATAGTATTGGGATCTGGTAAATACACCTGGGACCATGTTGTAATATTTGTGTATAGTTTATATTAACTCTTTATAGACTAGAATAGTAGTTCTGTGCAAACTTCAAAAATAGGAATAGTTATCTTGTTTCTGCTATTCTAAGAGTAAAAGTCAATTGGCTTAGAGATGTATGTTTATCTTTCACTTTATCTTTTGGATATGAAATAAAATTTTTTTTTCAAATATTAAGCAGATTCTAGGCATATTCTATTAATGACTCCCTTTCACATCAAGAAATTCTACACAAAATCCCGAAAAGACATTTTAATCGAAAGCAGGCTATTTCTGATCAGATCAGATTCATTTCAACCTAAGGATGTGCTGGGGAAACCCACAAGCGTCACCACACGTTCTGGAGTCAACATGGCACGCTCATTATGCTTGGCAGAACAAGCCAGAACACAAGAAGCAACAAAACAATCCCCATTTCTCCTGCTCAACCACCCACATACATAGTCCTCCTGTCACAACCTTGGACTCAGCTGCACAGCAGATTCGGCAATTGTGCTCATGAATATACACATATCAGATAATAATTATTTAATTATGACTGTATTTAACTCCTTTCTTTTCATTTCAGTGCTCGTCGAGACTTGAACAAAGCATAGCAACGTTACGCTGCCTGCTTGCATTCGGCCTTGCCTGAGAAATTGGACTGTCGAGTCAACTGACACTGAACAGTAGTGGTATTCGTTTTATATTTAGTTATTCCTTTCAGTCGTGGTGTTGGCTTAGTTTTCCATTTGAGAATTTTAGTTAATGGTCCTGTTTGGCCTCGTTTATTGTCTTCCTTTCTCTCTAAACTCTGTTTCCATTAAAGTCTGTGAACTATCGACCCACTTCAGTGTCTCTCTCTCTCCACACTTGGGCCATATCCAAATGTAGTAACAGCAAGTCTTGATTACACAAAGATGGACCCGGCAGAGAGAGAGAGCAGCTGACCTTGGCCCTGAGATTCAGTGGTCAGGTAGGGGACAAGCTGCAGGCAATTGAATCTATTTAGGGTGAAGTTATGGAAGCAATGAGGTGGACAATCTTGTGCCGAGAAGCCCTGTTTCATCTGGAGGAACGGCTATAATTCCTAGCTGCAACTGTTCAACAGCTCACCACAGACAATGAGAGTCAGGCATCTGCTATTTCTGCTCACGCACAACACGCTGGAGGAACTCAGCAGGTCGGGTAGCATCCGCGGAAATGAACAGCCAACATTTCAGGCCGAGACCCTTTGTCAGGACTGAAGAGGAAGGGGGTAGGGGCCCTATAAAGAAGGTGGGGGGAGGGTGGGAAGGAGAAGGCTGGTAGGTTCCAGGTGAAAAACCAGTAAGGGGAAATATCAAGGGGTGGGGGAGGGGAAGCAGGGAGGGGTTAGGCAGGAAAGGTGAAGAAGGAATAGGGGAAAGCACAATGGGTAGTAGAAGGAGGCGGAACCTTGAGGGAGGTGATAGGCAGCTGGAGGAGGGGGCAGAATGAAACTGGGATGGGGGAAGGGAGGGGGAGGGAAGTACCGGAAGTTGGAGAATTCAATGTTCATGCAGACAGTATATGAGGTGTTGCTCCTCCGACCTGAGTTTGGCCTCATCATGGCAGTAGAGGAGCCCATGTATGGACATATCCAAATGGGAATGTGAAGCAGAGTTGGTGGGTGGCAACCGGGAGATCCTGTCTGTTGTGGCAGACGGAGTGGAGGTGCTTGACGAAGCGGTCCCCCAATCTGTGTCGGGTCTCACCGATGTAGAGAAAGCCACACCGGGAGCACGGGATGCAATAGATGACCCCAACAGACTCACAAGTGAAGTGTTGCCTCACCTGGAAGGACTGTTTGGGGCCCTGAATAGTGGTGAGAGAGGAGGTGTAGCACTTATGCTTACAGGGATAAGTGCCAGGTGGGAGATCCGTGGGGAGGGACGTGTGGACCAGGCAGTCACAGAGGGATCGATCCCTGCAGAAAGCAGAAGGGTGGAGAGGGAAAGATGTGCTTAGTGGTGGGGTCCTGTTGAAGGTGGCGGAAGTTGCAGCGAATAATGTGCTGGATCTGGAGGCTGGTGGGGTGGTAGGCGAGGACAAGGGGAACTCTGTCCCTGTTGTGGTGATGGGGTGAGGGCTGAAGTGCGGAAAATGGAGGAGATGCAGGTAAGGGCATCATTGATGACGGCAGAAGGGAAATCACAATCCTTAAAGAGGACATTTGAGATGTCCTGGAACGGAAAGCCTCATCCTGGGAGCAGATGCGGCAGAGACGGAGGAACTGGGAATAGGGAATAGCATTTTTGCTTGTGGCAGGGTGGGAAGAGGTATAGTCGAGGTAGTTATGAGAGTCAGTGAGCTTATAGAAGATGTCAGTGGACAGTCTGTCTCCAGAGATGGAGACTGAGAGATCGAGAAAGGGGAGAGAAGTGTCTGAGATGGACCAAGTGAATTCGAGGGCTGGGTGGAAGTTAGAAGCAAAATCGATGAAATTGATGAGCTCAGTATGGGTGCAGGAAGCAGCACCAATGTAGTCGTCAATGTAGCGAAGGAAAAGTTGGGGAGCAGTACCAGTATAGGTTTGGAGCATAGACTGTTCCACATAACCAACGAAGAGGCAGGCATAGCTGGGGCCCATGCAAGTGCCTATACCCAAACCCTTGGTCTGAAGAAAGTGGGAAGAGCCAAAAGAGAAGTTAGGATTAGGATTAGGATTAGGATTATGAGAACACTCAGTCCTCTTTTATTGTCATTTAGAAATGCATACATGCATTAAGAAATGATACAATGTTTCTCCGGAGTGATATCACAGAAAACAGGACAGATCAAAGACTAAAACTGACAGAACCACATAATTATAACATATAGTTACAGCAGTGCAAAGCAATACCTTAATTTGATGAAGAACAGACCATGGGCACAGTAAAAAAAAGTCTCAAAGTCCTGAGTCGATCGACTCCTGAGTCCCCAATAGCAGGCGGCAAAAGGGAGAAACTCCCTGCCATAAACTTCCAGGCACCATCAACTTGCCGATGCCTTGGAAGCAGCCGACCACAGCCGACGCTGAATCCATCCGTCCGAAAACTTCAAGGTTCCGACCAGCCCCTCCAATACAGCCTCCTGAGTGCCATCCTCTGCCGAGCGCCTCCGACCTCTCCCCGGCCACTGAAACACGCAAAGCTGAGGATTTCGGGGCCTTCTGCTCCGGAGATTCCGGTTACCACACAGTAGCAGCGGCAGCAAAGCGGGCATTTCAGAAATTTTCCAGATGTTCCTCCGTGCTCTCATGTCTATCTCCATCAAATCAGAATTGTGCAAGGTCCCCTACTTGACAGATTATAGATATCATTTACCGGAGAGGCCGCGCATGCTGCATTGCGTGGCCATCTTCTCCTCCTCCTCATTAAGTGTGAGTACCAGTTCCGCTAACCGGAGGAGGGTAGTGGTGGTAGGGAGCTGGTGAGATCTGTTGTCCAGAAAGTAGCAGAGGGCTTTGAGGCCTTCTTGATGGGGAATGGAGGTGTACAAGGATTGGGCATCCATAGTGAAAATGAAGCGGTCGGGACCGGGGAACTGGAAGTTATTGAAGAGGTGGAGGGCATGGGATGTATCCCGGATGTAGGTGGGGAGAGACTGAACTATGAGTGACAAAATGGAGTCCAGGTAGATAGATATAAGTTTGGTGGGGCAGGAGCAGGCAGAAACTATGGGTCTACCGAGACAGTCAGGCTTGTGGATCTTGGGGAGGAGGTAAAACCGAGTGGTACGGGGTGTGGGAATTATGAGTTTTGTGGCTGAGGATGGAAGGTCTCCAGAGTTGATAAGGGCAGTGATGGTATGGGAGACAATGGTTTGACGTTTTTTGGCGGGGTCCTGTTCCAGGGGTAAGTAAGAGGAGGACTCCACGACTCCCTGCTATTTCTGCTCTCATGACTATCATCCGTGAGCTCACTGTGGACAGCTAGTGTCAGCTAACAGCCATTAGCTTTCTCACCAATGCAATTCAGCAGCTTCTGGCTGCATCAGTCCCTTTCCCAGTATCGTGCAGGTCCTCCTTTTCTGCTGCCTGACAATCTCTGCTACTAATATTCCCATGCCTGAACCAGAACTGATTTTTGCCTTTGGACTCCCAGATTCACGTGTCCGAACAAGAACTGAGTATTCCACCACCAGGCAGGTATTCTGGTGATCCTGATGGCTGCAGGAGTTTTATTACCCAATACAAGTTGACATTCCAAGCCCAGCCTGGTTGTTTTGGTGACAATGCGTGAAAACTGGCATAAATTGGTCAATCTCCCAGATGGACCTCCAGGCAGCCTGTTGAATGCTTCACAGGAGGAGCAAGAGTACCCCATAGACAAGTCGTTCCAACATTTCGTTGTAGAGTTAAGGAGGGTTTTTGACCTTTCAGTATGGGGTCAGGAGGCTGCCCACCGATTCTTGGACCTGCACCAAGGCAGAGGGACAGCGAGAACCTCTGCAGTTAAATTCCGCACGCTTGCAGTAAAGATAGGTTGGAATGAGAGATCTCTCATCACTGCATTCCAGCATGGACTGAATGCAGGGGTCTGGCACAAGATCGCTGTCAGGGACGAGCAGGATAGTCTGGATGACCTGATTAATCTGGCTATTTGAGCTGACGACTGGGTAACTGAGTGGTGCAGGGAAAGAATGTTTCAAGCTTCCTACGTGCCGTCTGATTCCCATCTTTCCTTGTCCTCTCCCTCTCCACCCAGTATCCATTCCAAGTAGGGCACATTCACCTGTCTCAGGAGGAACAAGAGTGATGCAGGAGAACAGGTTCCTGCCTCTATTGTGGCGATCCAGGACATTTCCGGGCAGAATGTCCCAAGCGTCTAGTAAAAGAGGATACCCATCAGCAGGGAGGGGAGTCCTGACGGGTCAGTTCTCTCTTCATTCAGCTTCTCCTAATCGTGTAATGCTTGCAGTTTCCTTGTCGTGAAGGTCTTGGACCCATGAACTTAAGGCGTTTACTGATGTTGGCGCAGCTGGCAATCTCACAGACATCTCTCCAGCTCAAAGGTGGGGAGTTCCGACTCAGGAACTAAGAGAGAAGATCAACATCAAGGTGCTGGATGGTCGATTTCTGGGCACTGGCCAGATCCACCTTTCCAACCGACCCCTCCAATATGTGCTCAAAAGGCAACCATAGTGAAGAACTCTCCTATCTGGTTGATTCGCCTGAACTGTCACTTGTACTTGGTCTCCCTGGTTATCCCAACAACCCACGGATCGATTGGTCTCTGAAAGCACTCCAAGAGCGGGGACTGGCATGACTGTCTACCTGTCTGGGTCCAGCTCAAGTTCCCTTCCATAAATCCCCTCCTGTGTCAGCTAAGAACCATCTGGGATTCCGGCTGAAGATGTGGATCTTCTTGAGGTCTTCAGTAAAAGGAAGGTCACCTCCCTGCCCCCACAGTGGCCATACGACTGTGTCATAGACCTCCTACCTGGCATGAGTCCTCCCTGGGGCTAGCTCTTTTCCCTCTCTCGTTCTGAAACAGTGGCCTTGGAGGAATACATCAAGGAGGCACTGGCCATGGGGTTTATCTGTCTGTCAACCTCGCCGGCAGGAGCAAACTTCTTTTTTGTGAGCAAGAAAGATGGAAAGCTCCATCTCCGTAATGATTATTGGCTCCTGAACAACATCACTGTGGAGAACCGGTACCTGCTTCCCCTGCTGGCATCTACGTTTGAGCACCTCCAGGGAACAACCATATTTTCCAAAATTGATCTGCGTAATGCCTACAATCTGGTTCGCATGAGAGAAGGGGATGAGTGGAAGATGGCTCTCAACACCTCTGAGGCCACTATGAGTAACAGGTGATGCCTTTTGGTCTGACTATCGCCCTTGTTGTATTCCAGGCCTTGGGTAACAATGTGCTCAGGGACATGTTGAACCAGTTTGTGTATTTAGACAACATCCTTATCCATTCTTGCTCTCATCAGGAACACGTCCAGCACGTCCAAAGAGTTCCCATATGGCTCCCTGAAAATAACCTTAACGCTAAGCCCGAAAAATGTGAGTTCCATGAAGATCAGGTGTCCTTTATAGGCTATATACTTACCTCATTCAGTGCTCAAATGGGCCCTAATAAAGCTCAGGCACTTACAGAGTGGCCCAAACCACCTGCAGCCAAACAGATAGGGCGGTTGATAGGGTTTGCGAACTTTTATCGCCGGTTCATTCAGAATTTCGGCTCTAACGTGGCTCCCATAAATGCACTCACCAGGAAGACCTCGGCAGGATTCTATTAGATGGATGGTGCAAAACAAGCACTTTTGGAGCTAAAGCGACATTTCACCACTGCCCCACTGCTGCAACACCCAGACCCAACACAGCCATTCATAGTTGAAATGGGTGCTTCTGATGTCGGCATTGGAGCTATCCTCTCTTAGCGCTCGTCTGCGAACAACTGGCTGCAACTTTGTGTTCTTTCCCGTCGCTTGACTCCAGCTGAGAGGAACTACGATGTTGGGAACCGGGAACTTCTGGCTGTCAAGGAGGCCTTGGAGGAATGGTAACACTAGCTGGAGGGGGTGGAGCAGCCTTTCTTGATATGGACAGATCACAAGAACCTCTCAAGATGCAAAGAGACTCAACTCTTGTCAAGACCAGTAGGCTCTCTTCTTTACACGGTTTAATTTCATCCTCACCTATCGCCCCGGCAGCAAGAATACAAAGGCTGATGCAGTCTCTTAGTTTGACAGATCTGAGGACAATGCCGATCCACAGCCCATTTTCCTTCAGTTGTGTATTGCTGCTCCAGAGGTCTGGGGAATAGAGGCAGAGTTGAAAGCTGCTCCAGTCAGACCCAGGCCAAGGTGGGGGACCTCTCAACCAGCTACTTGTCCTTGCTGTGGTGCACTCCGAAGTGTTGGAATGGGGGTCATCCCTCCCATCTGGCTGGACATCCGGGAATTCAACGGACCCAGGAGTTTATAAAGAGACAATGTTGGTGGTTGTCTATGTCCCAAGATGTCTACGACCTTGTATCTGCTTGTCCCACCTGCACTCAGAACAAGATATCATGCCAGTGTCCTGCGGGTCTGTTATGTCCATTGCCTGTGCCCCACCGTCCCTGGTCCCAGCTCTCAGCTGATTTCATCACTAGGCTGCCCATCTAATGAAAACACCACCACTTTGGTCATTGTGTATCGATTTTTCAAGGTTGCCCATTTCATTGCCCTCCCCAAGTTCCCATCAGCTTGTGAGACTGCCACACTCATAGTCCAACATCTGTTCAGGCTCCACGGCTTCCTTCAAGACGTAGTGTCTGATTGTGGACCACAGTTCACTTCCCACTTTTGGAAGGCTTTCTGCTCTTTGTAAGAGCCATGGCCAGCCTTGTGTCTGGTTTCCACTCCCAATCCAATGGACAGACTGAGAGTGTGAACCAGGAGTTGGGAGACAACCGTGCACTGTCTTGCCTATTCCAACCCCACGTCTTGGAGCTCCCAATAGGCTTGGGCAGAGATTGCCCACAATAACCTCCAGTCTACCTCCATGGGTATGTCTCCCTTTGAATGCCAGAAAGGATTCCAGCCACTGCTCTTCCCTGATCAGGGGATTGATGTAGCAGTTCCTGCTGCTGAACAGCTGATCCAGCAATACAAGTGCATATTAGAGACAAGCCAGGGCTTCTCTGCTATGCACTCAGAAATAACATGGCCGTCAGTCTGATCGGCCCTGATCAAGGCCATTCAAGCTAGCAGTGGGGGTCTGGTTGGCATCCTGGGATCTTCCCCTGAAAGTTGAGAGCTGCAAATTGGCTCAGCACTACCTGGGACTGTTTGTAGTGGAAAAGGCTGTCAACAAGGTCTTGTATAGATTGCATCTGCTTCGTAAGTGGAGTGCAGAGCTGAGGCCTAGATTCCAACCTGATTTCTAACTCTTCACATCCTTGTCCCTAAACTCTAATCTGACCTCTAACTCCTCACTCTGCCTGCAAAACCATCCTCTGAATGAAAAAACAACTAAGTCTGACCCATGACCTCGAGGAGACTGGCAGCATGGCACCGTCTTGACTGCCATCTCTGGCTGGAGAGGGGCAAAGCCTCAGGATAAGGGACTGAAACAAGGAGTAAATTTTTCTCCAAAGGATGGTACATCTTTGGAACATTCCCAAAGGCTAAGAGTGCATAGCTATTAAATATACAGACTGAGATCCAAATAGTTTTGAAAATGGGCATCAAATGGGAAAGTGGATGAAGTACAGAATCTGTCTTAATTTTGCTAAATGGAGGAGCAAACTCAAGAGGCTGTAAGACATAATTTTGCACATATTTATTTTTCTATAGTAAACACATGCCCACAGTATACTCAACTATAACATATGAAGATTTTTCAGTATCTTAATATTAATTTGTATAGCATCTGAGAAACACTGTGCAGTGATGACAGTGGAATCTGATCAGATTTGATTTGATTTATGGCTCATTTATATTTCAGTCATATTTCTATAAACGTAACCTAAATGCCCTTCCCTTTAGTCAAACTTAGCTTATGGTGAAAATTCAGAACAGTAATGGGAGAGTGCAGCACTACAAAACATGCAGTTTTTTCAGCGAGATGTTAATTAAATTCCCATCCACCTTCCCACATATGTCACAGTGGTCATCTGAAAATAATCAGGGAGGTTTTCACTGATATCCTGGTTATGATTTATTCTTTAACTACATTTAAATAAAGTTTTGAGCAGTATCCCTGGTAACTACTTCTGCATGAAATGCATCCAGCTGGGGCTCCTTCCAGACCTCATTGGAAACTGGAGTTACAGATGGATGACTTTCGGCTCATACGGGAGAATTAGGAGGTGAGAGATGGGAGCAGTTGCTTGTCTGGAGTTGAGTGAGCTGAGCCTGCGATTTAATATTCAAGCTGGGCCTTTCAGAACATTTTGGTGGGCTTGAGGCACTGTACTTTATAAGGCACTTGACATGACGAGAAGAGGCAAAGACTAATGTAAGTTTCCTTCTTTCTTTGTCCATAAGTGCTTAGCTAGAGGAGCGAGAATGGTTCCAGTGTCAGTGGTGTGTTATTCATGTCAGACGTTGGAGTTCTGGGACCTAACTCGCACCAATAACTACAACTGCACTAAGAACATCCAGCTGTAGCTCCTTACAAACCGTTTTATGGAACTGGAGCTGCACAGCTGTCTCATATGGGAGAATGAGCAGGTGATATAAAATAACTACAGGGGTTAGTCACCTCTAAGTTGCAGGACACAGGAGCTGGGTGATTGTCAGGAGAGGGAAAGAGAGTAGGCTGCCAGTGCAGATTACCCATGTGGCCATTCCCCACAATAACAACTATACTGTTTTGCATACAGTTGGTGGGAATGACAAAAGTCACACCACCCAGTTCTCTGGCACACTGAATCTGGCTCTGTGATTCAGAAAGGAAATGGGGAGAAGAGAAGTGTGGTGAGGAGAGGGGATTCAACATCTAGGGGAGCAGATAGGAGATTCTGTGGACATGAAAGAGACAGATGGTACGTTGCTTCCTAGGTTCCAGGAATGGGGATGTCTTGGATCAAGTCGATAGCATTGTCAGAGAATGGAACAGCTGGTGTACAGGTAATTACAGTGCATAGAGAGACTACAGGGAAGAATAGGCAATTGTTAGGACAAAATTGCATTCGGGGGTTGAAGTGAGTCTATTTTAAAGTTCAAAGTAAATTTATTACCAAAATACATACATGTCACCATATACAATCCTGGGATTCATTTTCTTGTGGCATACTCAATATTCTACTAAATAGAATAATAACCATAATATAATCAAAAAAAGACTACACCAGCATGGGTGTTCAACCAGTGTGCAAAAGGCACAAACTGTGCAAACGCAAAGAGAAAGAACTAATAATAATGAGTAAGCAATAAATATCAAAAACATGAGATGAAGAGTCCTTGAAAGTGAGTCCATAGCTTGCAGGAACTTTTCAATGATGAAGTGGACTAAACTTATCCCTTTTGGCTGAAGAGCCTGATAGTTGAGGGGTAATAACTATTCCTGAAACTGCTGGGGACAATCCTGAGGCTCCCGTACCTTCATCCTTCTCTTCTCCAACAGCTAGAAGAGAACAGGTCCTGGGTGGGGAAGTCTCTGCTGATGGAGTATGCAAGAAGCATCAGCAGCAATGGTGATGAACGTAATGCACAGATCAGTACAGCAAACTACGACGTTGTGGCCTCTACAGAGGCTAAGCTGTCACAAGGGCAGGAATAGCTGCTGGATGTTCTGGGGTTTAGATATTACAAAAGGGACAGGAGGGATGTAAAAGAGGTGGGGGAGTGGCATTGCTAATCAGGAATAGTATCACAATAGCAGAAAGGGAGGATGTTGTGGAGGGATTGTCTACTGAGTAGATGCAGGTGGAATTCAGAAACAGGAAGGGAGCAATCACTTTACTGGAAGTATACCATACAACCACCCGTAGCAAGAGAGACACTGAGGAGCAGATTGAGAGGTAACATTTGGAAAGCAGTGAAAGTAACAGGGTAGTTGTCACAGGTTACAATATTGATTTGTACCTCCTTGGTGCAAAAGGTTTAGATGGGTGGAACTTGTTAGGTGCGTCCAGGAAGGATTCATGACACAACACTGAATGTAGGTAGGCGGACTAGAGGAGCGGCCATACTGGAACTGGTACAAGGCTAGGTCAGGTGTTAGTTCTTTCAGGGGGGGAGCAGTTTGCAAATAGTGACCACAACTCCCTGACCTTCATCTTAGCCTTGAACAGGGATAGAAGCAGACAGTATGGCAAAGAATTTAATTGGGGAAGGGGGAATTATGAAGCTATTAGGGAGGAACTTGGAATCATAAACTTGGAATAGATTTACACAGGGAAATGCACAACAGCCCATGGAGGTTGTTTAGAGAGCACTTTCATGGGGTTCTGGATAGGCTTGTCTCATTGAAGTAGGGAAACAATGCAAAAGTGAAGGGATCATGGCTGACAAAGATGTATAACACCTAGTCAAGAAGAAGAAAGCAGCTTACTTCAAGTATAAGAAACAAGGATCAGACAGGGCTCGAGAGTTACAGGTTGCCAGGAATGAACTGAAGAATGCACTTACGAAAGTTAGAAAGGGGCATGAGAAGGCCTCAGCAAGTGGGCTTACCCTAAGGCATTCTACATTCATGTGAAGAACAGGAGAATGACTAGAGTGAGGATAGGACTAATCAGGGATAAAACAGGAAACATGTGCCTGGAGTCTGAAGGGGTAGCGGAGGACCTTAATGAGTTCCTTGCTTCAGTATTCATCATTGAGAGGGACCTTCTTGTTTGTGAGGACAACTTAAAGCGGATGTAATGCCAGAAAATATCAACATTAGGAGAGAGGATGCACTGGAACTTTTGGAGAAAAACATTAGGATAGCCAAGTGGAGGGGATATAACCCAGGTTAATATGAAACGCAAGGAAAGAAATGGCTGCACATTTGGTGATGATCTTTGTATCCTCACTGACCAAAGGAGTAGTACAACATGATTGGAGGGCGGTAAGTATTAATCCTCTATTCAAGAAAAGGAGTAGGGTTAACCCTGGGAGTTACAGACCAGTAAGTCTTTCTTCCATGGTGGGCAAATTATTGAAGAGGATTCTTAGAGACAGGATTATAAGCATTTGGAGCAGCATAGTCTGATTAGGGATAGTCAGCATTGTGAGGGACATATCATGCCTCATGATCTTGACTGAATTATTTTAGTATGTGACAAAGCACATCGATGAAGGTAGAGCAGTGGATGTGGTGTATATGGATTTTAGTAAGGAGCTTGGTAAGGCTCCCCATGGTAGGTTCATTCAGTAAGCCAGGTGGCATGGCACCTAGGGAAGCTGGGCTGTGTGAATTCAGAATTA
Organism: Mobula birostris; assembly: GCF_030028105.1. NCBI lineage: Eukaryota > Metazoa > Chordata > Chondrichthyes > Myliobatiformes > Myliobatidae > Mobula > Mobula birostris. Next base: position 139,276,799 of record NC_092371.1, on the reverse strand, counting down.
GCGTGCCCATAGGAGACAGAGAGTGGTTGTGGGTGGAGCATTTTCAGCCTGGATGTCAGTGACCAGTGGTGTTCGGCAGGGATCTATTCTGGGAGCCCTGCTCAGTAATTTTCATAAATGTCTTGGATGAGGAAGTGAAAGGGCAGGTTAGGAGGTTGAAGACACAAAGGTGGTTGTAGTTGTGGATAATGTAGAAGGTTGTCATGTTTACAACAGAGCTGGGCTGAGAAGTAGCAGATGTAGTTCAATCTGGAAAAGTGTGAACTGATTCACTTTGGAAGGTTGAATTACGACAGGATACATAGCTAATAATAGGATTCTTAGCAGTGTGACGAACAGCGGGATCTTGGGGTCTACTTCCATAAATCCCTCATAGATGCTGCGCAAGTTGATAGGGGTGGTTAAGAAGGCCTTCATCAGTCAGGGGATTGAGCTCAAGAGCCACGTAGTTAGACCATACTTGGAATATTGTGTTCAGGTCTGGTTGAGAGGGTGCAGAGAAGATTTATCAGGATGCTGCCTGGATAAGAAAACATGTCTTACGAGGATAGGTTAAGCAAGTTAGGGCATTTTTCTTCAGAATGAAAGAGGATGACAGGTGACTGATAGAAGTGCACAAGATGATATTAAGCATAAACTGGGTGGATGGCCAAAGACTTTCACCCAGGATGGAAATGGTTAATAAGTGTGGCATAATTTTAAGGTGATTAGAGGAAAGAATAGATGGGATGTCCGAGTAGGTTTTTGTTTATACAGAGAGTGTAAATTGACCTGCCAGCGGTGGTGGTAGAGGCGGATATATCAGGGATATTTAAGAAACTCTTATAGAGGCACATACAAAAATGGAGGGCTATGTAGTAGGGAAGGATTAGTTTGATCTTAGAGTAGAATACAAGCTCAGCACAACATTGTGGACTGAAGGGACTGTAGTGTTCTATGTTTTATGTTTTTAAAGTATCTATTCATTTTCTCTTGGCTGTTTGTGAGGGCTTACAGTCTGTAAACTGGCTGCCACAAAACTTACACTACAAGGCAATTACATTATTTCATTGGCTATAAAGTGCTTTGGGACATCCTAATGCTGTAATAGTCAGTATCTAGTCTTCTGATTTTGTAAAATGACCTCCATGACATCATTATCTGCAGTTAAAACAAGTCATATTTTGACAGTCTAGATGAGGCATTTTCTACTTTCTCTCTCCTTTTAATGAAGGATTCCCCTCTACCAAATTTAATAAAACATTTCCCTCAATTCTGCTTTTACCCCTTCACTCCTTCCCACAATCATGATAGGGGTTTCCCCATCTTCACTTTCCTGCATTTTCAATGAATCACCCTGCATCATTTCTGATGTTTCCAGTCCGATTCAAATATAAAATATACCTTCTGCTTTTCTCCTCTTTTACCTTTTCAAAACAGATTGTTCACTCTATAATATGCAAACTCACTCATAACTTACAAACTTCATACTCTATTCATGACATCCTTCATACAACTGCAAGATGGAAAACCTTTCATCCGAGTTCTCTGTTTTATCATTCAAATATTCTTTCTGGGTGAAAAAGCTTTGAACAGTACTCAATCTTCACAAAGTAAACTGCTCCACTGATACAGATTAGGTGACATTACACACCCATTGAAAGTGCAAGCATTATTCTGAGTTTGTGGTGCTTGTCAATTTAATTGCAGTGGCACTCCCACTCTGACCTCCGCCAGCTTTCAATATTACAGCTTTTGGACTTGATACGGAGTTCAGCAATTTCAGATAATGGCATTACTATTTCCATCTGCACCTCCCGGAAACTTTATTACAAATGCCATCACATGTGTTTATGTCATTTACTCTCTCCTATCTTCTGCACTATCACAGACCTTCATTCCTCTCTTCCTTTGCATTTCATAACATGCCTTACTGTCAACTCTCACCACTTCAGATGTTTAGAAGGGCAGCAAACCATTGCAACCCTTTGGTTTGCACTGCAAACACAAACCAACTCGCAGTGGTAAAAAAAAAATCATGCCAGTTTTGCTTATTTTACCAAGCACCCTTATTCTATATGTCACACTTTTTGACCTTTCTGACAAAGGGAACAGTGGTTTCTCAATCTGCCACATTTGTACTATGACTTCAAATATCAAATCCCCAAACAACCTTCTCTGTTTAAAGGAGATCAGTCCCAGCTTCACCACTCTATCCATATAAACTTCTTAGCCCCAAAATCATTTGGATAAATTTCTTCTGTGCCCACTCTGAAGCCTTTACATCTTTCATAAAGGCTTTGCACACAGATTTGGACACAAGTCTCTAGCTGCTTTATAAAAGTTCATTCATGACTTTCTTGCTTCTACTTATAAAGCCTAGTATCTTGTATTCTTCTTTAACAAATTTCTGAACCTACCTTGTACTTCCAAAAAGGTATGCACGCATATATGCAGATTTTTATATTTTCCTAACTCTTAAGATTGTGCACTTTAATTTATACTGCCTCATTTCATTTTCTGCTTTATTTCTTATTTTTCATCTGCCATCCATTTCTCATTGCACCTGCCTATCTACATCTCTTGGAATACTATTACTAACCTATTCACGGTTCACTACACCTCTTAAGTTTTGGGTCATCTGCAAATTTAGAAACTCTGCCTTGCACATCCAAGTCCAAGTCATTTATATTAAGAAAAACAGCTGCCCAGTATCAACCCCTGGGGAACTCCATTATATCATTCACTCCAGTCTGAAAAACAACTTTGCACGACTAGTTTCTGTTTCCTGCTACTTAGCCATTTACACTTTTGAAAATGTTGGTGTTAAACTGTCAATTTTTAATATATAGTTCAATGAACAATCACAGAAATGCTCAAATGCTAAAGTTTTGTGGATAGCAAGGGATAGATTTGGGGCAGGATCTGACAAATGTCCTGTAGCTGATTCATGGGAAAAAATAGCTCATGTGCTCTTTCCCTCAGGTAAGATTGCATACCAATTATTAAACACTATTAAGCATACACAACTACTTACTAAAGACATTGTTTGTCATACTTGGAAGTCTGTGTGAGGTGCATGAAGTGTACATAAAAGAACCTGTTCCAACCTTGTAATGAATCTACTAGCATGGCAATGATCAGCAACTCCATATGAATAATTGAAGCTGCCAAGATGTGATTGCTTGCATTGCTTAAGTACTCTCCTAGAGGGGTAGCATTTGTCTGAAAGGGCAGTAATCAAGGTATTATATTTGTGCTCCCACCATAAGCATTCCAAGAGTGTTTTCAGTGCTGCCCATCAGCTCTCTGGCCCAGACAGCTCATAACAAGATGGCAGAGTCCAAAGTTAAGCCACCTGAGCCTAGTAGTGCTTATGTTAACCAGTGATCATTTACAATTTCCTACACCTTGCAAACAGCAACCATCCATCATCTAGGCTTCAGCCACCACAGATCACTGCAGAGAGGCAAAGATGTACACTGAGTGAATGATTTTGCTCTTGGAGAGACAATAATATTTGACATATGTTTTTGCTTTTTGTGATTTGTGCAAAAGAGATTGATAACCCAGGAATAGAACTTATAGGGCTTATAGGGCTTTGGGTTTCATTTAATTTATCATTTGTGGCTGCTGTGCATTACCAGGAGGCCTGTATTAAGTATTCATGCCTCTCTGAACTGAATACACATTCTACACCTCGCACTGACTCTGAAAACCTTTGTCTTTCAATTCAATGCTCCTTAGAGCATTGGGGAGCTCCTGTGTGGAGTTCTGAGCATTTCTCTCAGAAGGGAACTAGGCCTTCTTCGTCAAAATACCTTTTTCCCTCCTCCTTTAGCACTCCGTAGCCCTACCATTTTTCTGCACAGCCCCACACTATGTGGGTATATAGAACTTGGTGCTAGAGGAAGTTGTAGAAATGGGTATAAAACACATTTGGACAGGTTTGTGGATAGGAAAGATTCAGAGCAGGTGATTTCCAAATATTTTTATCCCATGTACCCCTACCTTTATCTGAGAGGTCCATGAACCCCAACTTGGATGCCCTGGTTAGAGGGACATGGGCTAAATGCAGACAAATGGGACGAGCTGAGTTAGGCAGCTTTGTGAACATGGATGTGTTGGGTCAGAGGGTCTCTCCGTGCTGTATAATGCTGTGATTCACCTATTTTCTTCAATAAAAATAGGGCTCCAACTTAATATTCTCAAAAATCTCCTGAATTGCTGCAACTCTAAACTTCTATGTAGCTGAGCCCTCGACCATTAACTCCCCAATAACCTGCAAGTAAATCATACTCCAATCTTATTGAGCTGACTGTACACAAGTAAAGGATTTTACTTGTAAAATAAAGAAGTAAAGTAACAAGTAAAGCAAAGCATTGCACACTGTTTGATCCAACCCATGTATATTAAAAGCTTTGGGCGCTTGTGTGCCCTAAACAAAATGGGATATGATCTTTCATTCTTTTATACTTATTATAACATACACCCATGCTAGCTTCTGACAATCTGTCCTAATCCTCTTCCCTCTCCATTTCCCTCGTTTCTCTATCACATACTCATTGACTCTTTATGGTACTTTTAATACTTACCTAAACTAAGAGGTAACTTAGAGTGACAATTTAGGAAACTAGGAGAAAACTGGAGCATCCAGCCAAAATTTATACAGTTACTGAGAATACGTGCAAACTCCACCCAGACAGCAGATGAGGTGAAGATTGAATTCAGATCATGGAACTATGCAGCAACAGCACTGTGTATCACTTAGTGACCCTTTTGAGTGAAGCATTTTGTGAATAATCAACTGTCATTTTCAAATAATTCAGTGCAATAATTTAGCTCCGCAGTGCTTAAGTACCCACGTGGAACAGCAAAGCTGGCAAGGACCAGAATGGGATGGTGATGTTGAATTAATTCTGTAATCCCAAGGACTGCTACAATATTTTTGGATATTGAGGTGATTTTGCTGTTCCATTATAGTTCCTTTGTCATGATATTTTATGTTGTTACATTCCCACCAGCTTTCACTTTTCTCTTTACCAGTTCCTCTGTCCTACCTGACACACTAGTTCAGATCTTATTTTGTTCTTTCCCCTCTTACCCCTTTTCCTTGACTCATTATTTACCGAAAACCTTTTGCTTTTGATGCAAAGTCACTAACATACAATTTTAACTCTGCTTCTCTTTCCAAATACTTCATTTCACCAGCACCTGTGGTGCCTTACTTTTGTAAACTTAAAAAATATACCACTTTAAATGTCTCTACTTTCAAAAACTGTTTCTACCTTGGTGGGTGTTGGGGATTTCACTTCTGCCTCTTCATCTTCAGTTACTAAAGGAGGATTGTTGTCCTGTTGCTGTGGCTGTATTTCTTCATGTATCCCTGTTAAAATGGTACATTTTCACAAGATATTGAAGTTCCTCTTTTTAAAAGCTAGTAGGAAAAAAAATCTTGTGTTATCTGTTACAGACATATAAATGAAGGAGGAAGAATGAAAGCCAACTTACTTTCATTAGCTACATAATTTGCTGGAAAGTAGCCCTGTGATCCATTGGCTAAGCGGCCAAACCACCAGTTCACATTATCTTTGTACAGCACTTGGATAATGTCATAACGCTGGATGGTTAGCTCATCTGATCGATGCGCTGTGTAGTCATAAAGAGCTACAACCTAAGTGAGAGATAAGACCGCCACAGTTTTATCACAACCATGCCACAAAGAGAAACTCCTAAGACTAACTTCCTCCTGCATCAGGACAGCTGAAACCAAAGCTGCAATATGGTAAGAGCTGAGGCTGTCTAAGAGTTTTGTTGATGGAATCAAAGGTGGTGGGAACGTAGCAGGAGCTGTGAGATAAAAGATTGTGGGATTCAAGAGATGTTAAAACATTCCACAGCACTAAGATTAGTTTCCAACAGCTGCCGTTGTATGAAGTACTCATATTAAGCAATGACTGCAGCTTCATTTGCAAACATACTGAGAATGTTAACACAACTCTGAACCTAAAACCAACCAGCAGTTTATATTTGAATGTTTTACACTACAGCAGACACTTAAATATGGTGAAAAAAAATTTTTAAAGCATTAAACAGAAATTGCTTCTTTTTACTGTTACTGATCAAAGAACTAATCAAAATAAAAACCATTAATCTGATAGAGATTACAGTAGCAAAATTATCTGAATAATCTTAATTATTTTTCAGAACTGATTGATGATTGTATGATTCCATAGTTATCCATTTCTGCAACTTTGGTTTCGATGCTGCTACAGGGTTTAACAAGTTTGCACTAAAAATGTAAAAGCGTGCAGTACTCAAAAGGTTAATTCCCAATCACAAACTGATACATTTTGGAAAGTCTGAGTGGGATTTTTTTTATTGCTATTAATAACCTGCAAAGATGAGTTATAGGACAGCTGTACATTAAGTGATCAGCCTGTCATTTTGAAAGTGTCAGTAATATAAAAATCAACTTAATACCAAATACTCTAGAAATAGGAGGCACTTCAGAATTCAATAAATAATCTCTAAAAAAAATTCATCATTCTCTTAAATAAAGTTCTTCTCCCATCACCACTCCCCCACCCACAAGATTTAATTTTTTTCCTTCTGACTTCTTCCCAAGCTGACTGCAAGCTCAAGGTGCGAGCAGCTTCTCTTACATCTGTGTCAACACTGTTCGTGGTCTGAATGTTGAATTGTGAAGGTAACAGGTCCACCTTCAAGAGAAAGGGTTTAGTTTCCACCTCGTGTCTTTTTCAGAAATAAGACAGACCTGTTAAATTTATCACACATGCAATTCCAAACACAAAACACTACCATTGCTCATCAGTACAGGATATTTAAAAACAAGTGCAATTTTTTAAAATAATTTTTTAAACTTTCATAAAAATGTGGTATACAAATAATTATGTTTGAATGGAATTCCCCTCCCTCAATGCAAGATACCTTAACCAAAAGCAATACTTCAGATAACTAAACTAGAGCTAAATATGAAGGTTTTGGTATGTTTGGTTGAAAGCAACAAGACTAAGAAAACACTTTGGTGTTTCTTGTTTTGTTTGTTGAGGTATCATATATATAAAAATATACACATCTAACGGCATCATTTCACATTGATAGCATTTTGGTTCCTCAGAGCAAAGTGCACTGATACTTCAGTGCCAAATGTACTTAGGACCTACACAAATCAGCTGGTGGGGTACTTGCAGACATTAACCTTCTCTCTGCTGCAATATGAAGTTCTCACCTGCTTTAAGAAGAGCACTATTATCCCAGTACATCAGAGACAAGGTATCTTGCCCTAAGGACTACTGCCCAAGGTTCTGATATATTTCATCATGAACTGCTTTGTAAGGCTGGCTATTGACTCCAACCTGCCAGACAACCTCAACCCACTGCAATTTGCCTACTGTTGAAAAAGGTGGATGCCACCTCCCCTTGCAGTATCTGGATGGTAAAGACAGCAATATTATATTATTACTTACTGACTACCGCTCCACCTTCAATACCAATTCCAAACAAGGTCATCCCAGAACTCCTAGACCTGAAACTCAACTCCTCCCAATGGACCCCTGACTTCATGACTAATTGACCGCAGTCAGTAAGGGTATTCTGTTCCACAAACACGAGAAAATCCACAGATGCTGGAAATCCAAAACAACACACACAAAATGCTGGAGGGACTCAGCAGGCCAGGCAGCCTTGTATTTATCACCTCAATACACTGTTGCAATGAATCGATCTGTGTAAATGTATGCAAGGTAAGTTTTTACCTGTACCTCAGTACATGTGACAATGTGACACACCAATTTACCCTTGGGTGCCCTTTGTCTCCACAGGAAGTAAGAAGTGCAAATTCCTACAAGAGCTAGCTGATATTTCTAGAAGCAAGAATAGTGGAATAAGTAGGAATGGCTACATCTTGAGAACTCCATGGAAGTTAGTTTTCAACCAATTCAATTCAGTCCACATGATTTCAAGAAGTGGGCCAAGCAAGTTATGCAAAACCAGACAAGTGTGTAGCTTTGGTGCTCCAGAATTAGCCACACCATAGCCAAGTCATTCCAGTACAGTTACTCTGTTGGTATCCAGCACACAAAGTGAAAATTTGTCTGGATATGTTTGACAAAGCAAGGCAAATTGACACTAGGCAATTACTGAAAACTACAGATGCTGGAAAATTGAAATAGAAACAGGAAGAACTGGAAATTCTCAACTGGTCAGGTAACATCTATGGAGGGACAAACTGTGTTAATGCTTCAGATTGGTAACCTTTTATCACCCAGAAATGAAGCCAAGAGCTGAGCTCCAGAGGTGTTGCACTTTAACGTCAAGATAGCATTCGACTTAACAAGGAGCCCTGCCAAAGCAATAATCAATAATATCAAGGAGAAATGACTCCAAAGGTGGAGCCATACCTCACAAAAGCAAAAATGGTTGTGAGTGCTGGAGATGAATTAGTGTAGTTCTGGACATGAGTGTAGGGGCTTCTGAAGGCAATGGGTTACAGCTGAACAGTTTAAGCTGCTTCATCAACAACATTCCTGCTCTCATAAGGTGAGAAAAGTAGACTTACTTGTTGAAGATTACACAAATTTCAATTCCATTTGTAGCTCCTCAGCAAATGAAACAGTAGGCAGAAAAACATAGGCAATCAAACATGAGCTGATAAATGGCAAACAGCATTTGTGCCACACAAGTAATAGACGACTGCCGTCTCTGACAAGTGGGATGTTGGTTCCTGGTTCCTGCAGGAAATGGCACTTCCTACTTACAATGGCTGTAGACACTGAAGAGAATGAGATTCATTCTACACTGAAATCTTAGTGCAGTTTGACTTGTTGCCTGAGAAAGCAAAATGTTGTCAAAGTGAAATGACGTCCTTCGATGTATACAGTATATTTTTATATAACATTCCACTCCTAACATTCAACAGCATCACCATTGTTGAGAGTCCCACTACTAATATTCATTTGACTGAAAACACAGCTGCACCAGCCAAAACAATAACTTGCAGCCAGAGCTGAGTATCCTCCAGCAAGTTACTTACCTTATGCCAAATTATAAATCAGGAGTGTGATATGAGGCTCTCATGAGCGAATGCATCCCAAGAACTCTGAAGAAGCTTGATGTCATTCGGGACAGAAAAGCCTACTTTATTATCATCTCATTCAGTAGACTAAACAGTAATTTCCACCACCATTTGCATACAGTAGCTGCACTATGTATGATCAGTAAAATACAATGCTTTTTCTCACCAAGTTGCTCTTACAGAGTCATTAGAATATGGAAAAAAATTATTCAGATGATTGATAAAAGAAATCTAGCTAGTCACTGGTGCATTTTCCTCTTTTGGCCTTACTAATTTTTTTTTATTCAAATAATTATCCAGCTTCCTTTTGAATTCTACAAATAAATCTTTCCCAAACTACAAGCAAGAAGTTCAAGCTAGACTTGAAGTAATCAGCATAAAATTGATTTTCCTCATGTCATTTTTGTTCGTTCTGCCAGTCATTCTCATTCTGTCCCCTAGTTAATGGCCCCTCTATCAATGGGCAACTTTCCTACACTCTGTCAATGCCCTTGATGATTGTAAATATGCTCAAGCGATGCCTTCACAACGGAATTATTCTAAAGACAGAAAAAACCCAGCTTTCTCTCCACATTTGCCAAAACCGTTTGTTTTAAAAGTCTGGCACCCAGCTATGATTGAAACACTGTTTTCTCAAGTTTTGTCATTACTTTCCTTGCCTTTGCACTCCCTACCTTCATTTTAAAAATTTATTTCCCATTTTTTAAAAACTTCTTTCTGATCTTACCCTGGCTCTTTCAATGAAATGTGTACATATATCTCCAAACTAGTTACTAGATTCCTTTTAGAATTGTGCCCACTAGCTCATATTGCCTCTTTTTGCTTGCCTTTTAAAATGTATCAATTTGCATTTTTCAACAGTAACTTTCACCTGAAACTACCTATCAGTTCAACCAGCCTGTCTATATCACATAAAGTCGTCTACAATCTTCATAGTTCATTAGGCTATGGTTTTTGAGGTTTGTACTTAGGCGTATGCTTATTTAGTGCTTGTCACCCTACACCATCAAAATGATGAAAAAAGCTATTAAAATATTTCAATTTATTCAGAATCTTCCTGGAACTTGGCCAGTTGTCTTGGGGGGAGGATTAGTATCCTAGGATAGATTGTTCCTTCTTCTTAAATAACAAAGGAGTCCTGAAACACCAAGATACCGATGACCAGCATATTTTGCAAGAGATTTAAATATACATTTTTTAATATAGTATACTACTCGGATAGCTCACTATTGGCTTATTTATGTACAAATTCCAAACACATGGTGACATTCTGTAGCTTTGAGAACCGTTAGCTTACTTATTAATAAATGGTGAAGGGAGGTTCCTTTGATATTGTGCAGTAATTGTGCACAGCGAAGGACAACTCAGACTTAAATGTGAGGAGTGATTTTAATAATCAGTAATATAATAAACAACTACAATTTCAAGGTTTGCAGCAATTAAGAATACCAACAAACTGTGGGAATGAACAATCAGTAAATGTTGATAAGCTTTAATATGGACTTAATATGGACAGTAATACCACATTTACTGGCAAACAATAATTTTATGCACCACGGAAAGGAATTAGTAAAAACAATGAGATGATTGTGAAAAGCGTGTTGCAGGGAGAGAATCAGGTATAGACAGAAAGGCAGTTGAAAGAACACTAGCTTGAATGCTAAGTGAAGAAGATGGATTCTTCGTATTACTGGAGAACTTCGTAGGTAAAGGCCTCAATTGTCTGATTAATGCCTTCTTCAGCTGTCAAGACCCACAGACATATCAGGCAATTTTCAACAAGAGATGTTAAAATAAGAGTTGACACAATTTGATGGCACATGTTTGATAGTGTCTGTGCATTTGTGTCTCACACTCATAGGGAAAGGCTGTAACAAACTGTGGGAATGAACAATCAGTAAATGTTGATAAGCTTTAATATGGACTTCATCAAAGCATTGCACTAGAGAACATGATTGAAGCTAAAAAATCTGAAATGTTTTAAATTATCATCTAAAAGAGACAATGATTTAATGTTATCTTTAATCAAAACACCTTTCTAAGAGTTAAGGTTCTGATTCAACTATTTCTTTCACTTTCTGAACTAACCTACAAATATCAGTTATGTATGTACATTGGTTAAAGTAGCAGAGTCTTCAATCAACCGAAGTCTGAGAGGGGAACACATAAAATAACAAAGCAGTTTATCTTGTGAATGTGGTGTTCTACTATATGCACTTTGGAAAAGACTTCAGATCACAAACCAACAAAATATATTGTATTTGCAAAGAGATAGCTCTACCCAGAGAGGGTTGTACTGAAGCCTTAAAGGAAGCTCATAGTTCCAAATGTCACTCTGGAGACTCGAGCACAAAACCTAGACTGATGCTTGACAGAGAGTTCTCTCACAGGTATCAATTTTGTATGAGATTTTAAAGACTGTAGATTTTACAAGACATAGGAGCAGAATTAGGCCATCTGGCCCATCGAGTCTGCTCCTCCATTCAATCATAGCTGATCCTTTTTTCTATCTCCTCCTCAATCTCTGTACCTGGCCTTCTCCCTGTAACCTTTGATGCCATGTCCAATCAAGAACCTATCAATCTCTGCCTTAAATACACCCAACAACCTGGCCTCCACAGCTGCATATGGCAATAAATTCCATAAATTCACCACTCTTCTCAAATTTTCTTCACATCTCTGTTTTGAAAGGGCATCCCTCAATCCTGAGGCTGTGCTCTCTTGTCCTAGACTCTCTCACCATGGGAAACATCCTTTCCACATCTACTCGGTCTAGGCCTTTCAACATTTGAAAGGTTTCAATGAGATCCCCTCTCATCCTTCTGAATTCCAGAGAGTACAGACCCAGAGCCATCAAATGTTCCTTGGATGATAACCTTTTCATTCTTGGAATCATCCTTGTGAACCTCCTCAGGACCCTCTCCAATGCCAGCATATCTTTTCTAAGATGAGCGGCCCAAAACTGTTCACAGTACTCAAGGTGAGGCCTCACCAGTGCCTTATAAAGCCTCAGCATCACATCTTTGCTCGTATCCTAGACCTCCTGAAATTAATGCTAACATGGCATTTACCTTCCTCACCGCCGACTCTACCTGCAAGTTAACCTGTAGGGTGTTCTGCACAAGTACTGTCAAGACCCTTCGCATCTCAGATTTTTGGATTTTCTCCCCGTTTAGAAAATAGTCCACACATTTATTTCTACTACCAAAGTACATGACCATGCATTTTCCAACATTGTATTTCATTTGCTACTTTCTTGCCCATTCTCCAAATCTGTCTAAGTCCTTCTGCGTCTTATCTGTTTCCTCAACATTACCTGCCCTCCACCAATCTTTGTATCATCTGCAAACTTGGCAACAAAGCCATCTATTCCACCATCCAAATAACTTACATATAGCATAAAAAGATGTGGTCCCAACAGTGACCCCTGTGGAACACCACTAGTCACTGGCAGCCAACCAGAAAAGGATCCTTTCATTCCCACTCACTGCGTCCTACCAATCAGCCAATGCTCTAACCATGTTAGTAACTCTCCTGTAATACCATGGGTTCTTAACTTGGTAAGCAGCCTCATGTGTGGCACCTAGTCAAATGCTTTCTGAAAGTCCAAATGTACAGCATCCACTGCATCCCCTTTATCGGTCCTACCTGTACTATCCTCAGAGAATTCCAACAGGTTTGTCAGGCAGGATTTTCCCTGAAGGAAGCCATGCTATCTTGTACTACCTTGTCCTGTGTCACCAAGTACTCCATCACCTCATTCTTAACAATTGACTCTAATATCTTCCCAACCACTGAGGTCAGGCTAACTGGTCTATAATTTCCTTTCTACTGCCTTCCACCTTTCTTAAAGAGCGGGGTAATATTTGCAATTTTCCAGTCCTCTGGCACCATGCCAGAGTCTGACGATTTTTGAAATATCATTCCTAATGCCACCACAATCTCTAATGCTACCTCTTTCAGCACCCTAGGGTGCAGTTTCTCTGGTTCAGATGACTAATGTACCTTTAGGTGTTTCAGCTTTTTGAACACCTTCTCTCTTGTAACAGTAATTGCACTCACATCTCTTCCTTCACACACTACAACATCAGGCATACTGCTAGTGTCTTCCACAGTGAAGATTGACGCAAAATACTCATTTAGTTCATCAGCCATCTCCTCGTCCCTCGTTATTACTTTTCCTGCCTCATTTTCTAGTGATCCTATATCCATTCTCATTTCTTTTATTTTTTACATACTTGAAAAAACTTTTACTATCCACTTTGATATTATTTGTTAGCTTGCTTTCATATTTCATCTTTTCCCTTCTAATCATTTTTTTAGTTGTTCTCTGTAGGTTTTTAAAAACTTCCCAATCCTCTATCTTCCCACTATTTTTTGCTTTTTTGTATGTCCTTCCTTTTGCTTTTACAATAACTTTGACTTCTCTTGTCAGGCACGGTTGTACTATTTTATCATTTGAGTATTTCTTCATTTTTGGAATACACATGTCCTGCACCTTCCTCATTACTCCCAGAAACACACACCATTGCTTCTCTGCTGACATCCCTGCCAGCAGCTCCTTCCAATTTACTTTGGCCAGCTCCTCTCTCATACCACTGTCATTTCCCTTACTCCACTGAAATACTGCTACATCAGACTTCACTTTCTCCCACTCAAGTTTCAAGTTGAACACAACCATATTGTGATTACTGGTTCCTAAGGGTTCTTTTATCGAAGCTCCCTAATTGCCTGCCGTTCATTACATAACACCCAATCCAGTATAGCTGATCCCCTAGTAGGTTCAACGACAAATTGCAAAGGCTATCTCTTAGGCTTTCAACAAACTCCTCTGTTGAGATCCACTACCAACCTGATTTTCCCAATGAATACCATAACATTGCCCCCTTGCCTCACCTTTTCTATTTCTTGTTGTAATCTGTGGTCCACATCCCAGCCACTGTTGGGAGGCCTGCATATAACTGCCATCAACATCCTTTTACCCTTGCAGTTTCTTAACTGAACCCACAAGGATTCAACATCTTCTGATCTTATGTCACATTTTTCTACTAATTTGATGCCATTCTTTACCAGTAGAATCACACCAACCCCTCTGCCTACCTTCCTATCCCTCCAACATAACGTGTAACCTTGGACATTCAGCTCCCAACTACAACCATCCTTCAGCCACGGTTCAGTGATGGCTACAACATCATAACTGGCAATCTGTAATACTGCAACAACATCATCCACCTTATTTCTTATGTTATTCACATTTAGATACAACACCTTGAGTACCGTATCTGCTATCCTTTTCGATTCTGTATCCCGAATGATTTGATACTCAGCCTGTTGGCTGCAACTAAGTCCCATCACCTGTCTGCCCTTCCTGACAGTCTGACTGCACACTATCTTTACTTTTTTACCATTCGTCCTTTCCTGCGTCCCTTCACTCTGGTTCCACCCCCCCAACCCCCGCCAAGTTAGTTTAAACCCTCCCCAACAGCTCTAACAAACCTGCCCGCTAGAATATTGATCCCCCTCGGGTTCATGTGCAACTGGTCATACCTCCCCCAGAAGAGATACCAATGATCTAAGAACCTGAAGCCCTGCCCTCTGCACCAGCTTCTCAGCCATGCATTTATCTGCCAAATCATCCTGTTTCTACCCTCACTGGCGCATGGCACAGGCAGCAATCCAGAAATTACTACCTGGGAGGTCCTGCTTCTCAGCTTTCTACCCAGCTCTCTAAATTCTTTTTTTAGGACCTCATTGCTTTTCCTTCCTATGTCATTGGTACCAATATGTACCAAACATCTGGTTGCTCCCCGTCCTCTCCAAAATGTTGTGGATGCGATCTGAGACATCCCTGATCCTGGCACCTGGGAGGCAACATACCATCTGGGTGTCCCGTTCACGTCCACAGAATCTCCTGTCCGTTCCCCTCACTATCGAGTCCCCTATCACTACCACTCCCTTCTTCTCTCTCTTTCCCTTCTGCACCACGGACCCATGGAGTGTGCCTGTAACCCGGTCACTGTGGTATTCTCCTGGGAGCTCATCCTTCACAAAAGCGTCTAAAGCACTATACTTGCTTTTGAGGGGAATGGCCACAGGGGTGCTCTGCTCTAACTGCCTATTTCCATTTCTCCTGATGGTCACCCAGCTACTCGCTCCTGCAACTTCAGGGTGACTATTTCCCTGTAACTTCGATCAATTATATTCTCGCTCTCCTGTAAAACTACTTATTCTGTAGGATGAACATAAAGAATCCTGTGAATCTTGGTGAGCACATCTTGGTCTCTGTACTTCCTTAAGTACAACCATGTCTGCTCTTCAAAACTGGGGTCATGAAAGGTACCACATACAGTAAACAAACATTTCTTTGATTCAGAAAACAAAGCTTACATCTTCAAGAATTGCTCTGTAAGGCACAGCTTCCAGCTCATAAACTTTGAACATCTTACTCCTGCTAAAATATGGTAGAATCTTTTTGGCATATTGACAATTAAATTGCAATGTAATAAACTCTTGCACCTTGACCCTGTTGATTCATTTCCAAATGCTGTAAATTTATTCAGTATCATTTTTAATTGCCAGATCCCTGAGCATATAATGGCTTTCTGAAATTATTTGAAACTTTCTTTGAAATTGTTAGGTTAATATGCTGGACTCACCAAGCTGAAGGATAAGACATGTGACACATATAAATTATTTTTTAATACAATGGACCAAAATATCCCACTGTTTACCATTATGACCAAGTCACGGCATCAAAACTAATTCATCGTAAAAAAAAAAAGGCATGCTAAGAGTAACACTAGGTATACCTAAGTATGTACCAAAATGAAGCTGATGCAACACTGGACTACCGCACACAAGACTGCTTAACAAGAGCAGATGATATTACAGGAAAGATACCAGCATGGATAGAAGATTGGCTGACTGGTGGAAGGCCAAGGGTGGGAATAAAGGAGGCCTTTTATTATTCGCTGCTGACTAGTGTTGCTCTGCAGGGGTTGATGTTGGGACCACTTATTTTTACATTATATAGATGATATGGACACAGATAGGAGAATAGATGGATAAGTTTGCCGATCATACAAAGAAAGGAGAGGTAGTGTTGATGAAGCAGGAAGTGTGAAGGACTTAGACAGATTAGAAAAATGGGCAAAGGGGAGGTTTCAAGATGGCGGCACAGCGAAGGGTCTGCTTGCTGAGCTCAGCACTGCAACACTGACAATTTCACATATAAACCTATCCGTTCCAACTTTTTTTTTAAATGCCCAAGTGTCGGATTTAATAACATGAACATTGATGAGTATTTTTTTTGAGCTGCTTCAACACCATGCCATCCAAAAGCACTAAAAAGGCGGCCATGATGGACTGCACAGAGCGCTGTCCCGGGGTTGAGAAGCTAGCTACTGCTGGATCTGCTAACACGCTGGACCCTGCTTTTCGCCAACTAATTCAGGAAGTTATAGAGAACATATCCAAAATGATGGACGAGAAGCTGGGTCCACTCTCTCGAACACTCCAGAACCGCACATTGGAGCTTAAAAATCATGATAAGAGAACGACCGAGGCTGAGGGCCGAGTCTCTGCGGTTGAGACTGTAACTGATCAAGCCCAAAGCCGCATCCGGGCGCTAGAAAAGCAAGTTCAAAGCCTGTCGGACCATACCGATGATCTTGAGAATAAAGGTAGGAGGAAAAACATTCCAATTATCAGTCCACCTGAAGGTACAGAAAGCAGCCAGCTAGCGAAGTTTTTTTGAGGGCTGGCTGCCTAATTTCCTTGATTTGGAAACCAAGGATGGACGCATTAAAGTAGAAAGAGCTCATCACACGCTGGCTCCAAAACCGGGCCGAGACCAACGCCCTCGACCTGTCCTCATGCGGTTCCATAATTTCGGTGATAAGCCAAGTGTGATGGAGGCTTTGAGACGCCATGGTACTGTCCAGCTCTTGGCTCCGTCCCTCCCCCTCCTGTCTTCTCCTATCATTTTGGATCTAGCCCCCCCCCCCCCCATTTTCAAATCTCTTACTAGGTCTTCTTTCAGTTTCAGTCCTGACGAAGGGTCTCGGCCTGAAACATCGACTGTACCTCTTCCTGGAGATGCTGCCTGGCCTGCTGCATTCACCAGCAACTTTTGTGTGTGTTGCGGGATTGATGCCCAGGTTTTAATATACAAGGGATCCAGGTGTATGCTTTTTCAAGATTTTTCGGCAGCCGTTATTCAGAAGCGCAATCGACCAGGTAGAGAAGGGGCTGAAGGAATCCGGAATCCAGTACTTTATGCTATATCCAGTGGCAATGAAAATCACCTACAATGGGACCACCAAGATATTTGATTCTCCTGACAAAGCTAAAACTTTTGTAGACACGTTGGACTAAAGAATGTATATATTGTATAGCCCTGGTTATGGGCGATAACATGCTCGATGGTCGCTTTATTTTACCTTTTCATTACTCGACAACAAGATATCTTATAGGATGGGTAACGTATTTGTTTTGATTAATATAGTTTCATTATTTGTTTAAATTAGCGGCACTGCTCCAGCCTGAAGGAGCTGAAACATGATGGTAACAAATCGGTGGATTGATAAATTATGTCCTGTTTTCATTTTTGACTATCTTAAATGCCATATTGGCAGTGGGACAGAATATGGGGTGCTAGAAGATTCACATATCCCCTTTAAGCGTGGGGTAAGTCCTCTTGTTCAGCGCTGTAGGCGTTTTGTTTTTTTTATTCATTTATTGCTGCTCAGCTGATCTTAAGTTGGGTTTCTTTTCCTCCGGAGTCAAATGATTGTTATAAAGGGTTATGACCAGTAATATATTAAAATTGTGCACTTAGAACATTAAGGGGAGTCATTCACCAATCAAGAGAAAGAATATCCTATTAAACCTGAAAAAGGAAAGGGTGGACATAGCCTTATTGCAGGAGACACATTTAAATGATAAAGAACATCTAAAACTGCAACAGAGTGAATTTGATCAAGTCTATTTTTCATCTTTTAATACCAGGAGTGGGGGGGGTGGCCATTTTAATTAGGAAGTTATAAGTAATTAGACTGCATTAAGGATAAGTATAGGAGATTTGTATTTGTTAAGGCTTCAGTATATGGAGAGGAATATGGTGTTCTCAATGTTTACTGCCTTCCAGCTCATTCTATCAAATTCCTAATAGATGCTTTTTCCAAACTTACAAGCTTTTCAATACAAAACATTATTGTAGGTGGGGATTTTAATTGTCTCATGGACCCATTGATGGACAGAGTGCCTAGTGGTCCCCCATTGCTCTCCTCACAATCCAAACAAATCATGGGCCTATGTGGAGAACTAGGACTAGTGGATGTCTGGAGGTTGTTACATCCCTCTGACAAAGACTTCACTTTTTTTTCTAATCCACACAAGTGTTATACCAGAATAGACTTTTTTCTAACTCCCAAAACGCTCCTAGATTTAGTTGTATCCTGCACAATTGGAAATATCGCTATTTCTGACCATGCAGCAGTATATTTAAATATTAAGCCCAAAGATAATTCAGCACGATCTAGATTTTGGAGGCTGAATCCTTTTATTCTAAAAGATAATAAATTTATAGACTACTTTACTTACAAATATAAAACTTTCCTATTTATTAATTCCAAATCAGCTAGTAGTCCATTGATGCTCTGGGAAACCACTAAGGCCTAAGCAAGGGGATTAATTCTCTCCCACTCTGCTAGTAAGAAGTCACAAGCTGTGGAACAGCAGCGCCTAGTGGAAGCAAGGCTTGCAGCAGCTGAAAAGGATTATATTAATAAGCCTTCTGCAGGCAAGTTACAGACTATCACAGCCCTAAGCTGTACACTAAACTCTAGAAAATTGACATTTGCTAAACAATGACTGTTTGAACATGGTGAAAAACCAGGTAGGTGTTTGGCTTATTTAGCTAGAAAGAAATATGCCTCTATTGCTTCAATTAGGGATGGGACCGGAGCCCTCACTAGTAATTCTAAAATGATTCATGTTGTGTTTAAGAATTTTTATTCTAAATTGTATCAAACTAGCAAGTAATGATGGACAATCTAGGATGGAGTCCTTTTTCAGGAACTTAGATCTCCTAGGCATTTCTTCTGAACAAGAGTCCCTCCTCAATGCTTCGTTATCTATACATGAGATACAGGAAGCTGTGAGACAGCTCCAAAGTGGGAAGGCCCCTGGTCCTGATGGATTCACTAGTGAATTCTATAAACAGTTCACAGGGTTATTATCAGAGCCTATGTTAAACATGTTCAATCATGCATTTAATTGTGGTCTCCTCTCACCATCATTGAGAGAAGCTAATATCTCCCTAATTCATAAGAAAGAAAACAGCCCTGAAGATTGTGCCTCCTACAGGCCTATTTCATTGTTAAATGTTGACTTTAAAATCTTGTCTAAAACCTTAGCGCAGCGATTTGAAACTGTGTTACCTTTTATCATAAAAGAGGATCAAATGGGTTTTGTAAAAGATTACTTAATGTGATTCAGGCATGTCAGCAACAGGCAGTGGACGGCTTGGTGGTTTCCTTAGATGCAGAAAAGGCCTTTGATCGTGTTGAATGGCCGTATGTTTTTTCCACTTTAGAATGATTTGGTTTGGGCAATAATTTTATTAAGTGGGTGAACGTTCTTTATAATGACCCTTTGGCTGTGATTCTCACTAATGGTATTAGGTTGGATAATTTTAGTATTCTGAGGGGCAGCCAGCAGGGCTGCCCTTTATCACCACTGGTGATTGAGCCACCGGCTGAGGCGATTCGGCGAGATCCCAAAATATCTGCTCTAGACATAGGACTAAAGCCACATAAAATTACATTGTATGCAGATGATGTTCCAATTTTCTTATCAAACCGTGCTATATCAGTGCACCACCTTATACAATGCATCAATTCATTTAGCGCCTTTTCAAGTTATAAAATAAACTTTACTAAATCAGAGGCTCTGCCTCTGGGGAATCTGCAGCAGGTACCTGACACTCAGGGTGTTTTCCCTTTAAATGGTTGCAGACAGGTTTTGTTTACTTAGGCATATTTATCACACCTACGTTTGATCAATTGTTCAAAGCTAACTTTTCACAGTTATTTGACAAAATCAAACAGGATCTTGAACGATGGAACACTCTTCCCATTTCTTGGCTTGGCTGAATATCCTTGGTCAAAATGAACATTCTTCCTCGTCTGCTCTACCCAATATGAATGATTCCAGTCATTTTTACCCAACAAATACTTAAAAAAAAAATAAATGGCTGGTTTGTTTCTTTCATCTGGAACAAAAAAAGACCCAGTATTAAAATGTCTAAGTTACAGCTTCCCCGTAGTCTAGGGGGTCTGGATTTTCCAGACTCAAAATATATCAATTAAGTTCCTTTTTATCTTATGGGGTTGACTGGGTTTGTAGGGACCCCTCCTCAATTTGGCTAGACATTGAAGCTCCACAAGCAAAATGCCCTCTTATTAATTTGCTTTTCCTCAGTAAGATGAAACAAGTTAAGGAATATTGTCGCAATCCAATAATAATTAATACAGTCAGGGCTTGGATGGCGGTGCAACAAATTGAGGGCAACGCAGCGAAAATATCACCCTTCACTCCAGTAACCGGCAGTCCAGATTTTCAGCTTGGCATAATGGATTCAGGATTTAAACTTTGGATTTCTAAGCGTATTTTCCAGCTAGGAGATTTGTTTGATGAAAGAACGATGATGTCTTTTATTCAAATAGTACAGAAATTTAACATACCCAACAAAGATCGTTTTCGTTTCTTTCAGATAAGAGATTATATACAGAAAAAAAACATCATTGTTAACTGATTTCTGTAGTTCTGACATAGAAAAGAGGGCGTTTTATTCTAAGGGTGAAGTCTCTATTAGTACTTTTTACAGCATCCTGAGGGAATGTTCTTGTGGAGAGGCTGAGCAGCTGGGAAAGGTCTGGGAGGAAGAGCTGGGAGTAGAAATTACAGCTGAAACATGGGAAGATATCTGTGATATTGAAAAGAAAATTTCAGTTTGTAATACAACTAAAGCACTGCAACTCAAAATTCTGCATAGACCCCATCTGACTCCAGATCATCTCTCGAAATTTAAGACGGGGGTTTCTCCAATGTGTTCTAAATGTAAAGTAAATACTGGAACTTTTACCTACTGTTTTTGGACTTGTCCCAAGCTTCAGGCATACTGATGTGATATTTTGGGTGAAATGGAAAAGATTCTGAAGATGGAAAATGGAAAAGATTCTGAAGCTTTAACTGGACCTAGTGTCTTTTCTCTTAGGCTTACCCAGCAGTTGTATTATTAATGCACATCATAAAAAACTTTTTAACATGCTGACTTTATGTGCGAGGAAGAACATTTTACTTTGTTGGATATCCGATAAGGCCCCTGGACTTTTTGGTTGGCGTAAATTAACCATGGAATACATTCCTTTGGACTTTTTGACATGTATGGTACACTCAAAAGCAAATAGTTTTCATAAAATACGGCAACCTTTTCTGCAGTATGTAGATGTAAACCTGTCTGCAATACTAATAGCAACACATATCAAAGTTGCTGGTGAATGCAGCAGGCCAGGCAGCATCTCTAGGAAGAGGTACAGTCGACATTTCAGGCTGAGACCCTTCGTCAGGACTAACTGAAGGAAGAGTTAGTAAGAGATTTGAAAGTGGGAGGGGGAGGGTGAGATACAAAATGATAGGAGAAGACAGGAGGGGGAGGGATGGAGCCAAGAGCTGGACAGGTGATTGGCAAAAGGGATATGAGAGGATCATGGGACAGGAGGCCCAGGGAGAAGGAGGGTGGGGGGGGGACCCAGAGGATGGGCAAGGAGTATAGTCAGAGGGACAGAGGGAGAAAAAAGAGAGAGAGAGAAAGAATGTGTGTATATAAATAACGGATGGGGTACGAGGGGCAGGTGGGGCATTATCGGAAGTTAGAGAAGTCAATGTTCATGCCGTCAGGTCTTAGGCTACCCAGACGGAATATAAGGTGTTGCTCCTCCAACCTGAGTGTGGCTTCATCTTTACAGTAGAGGAGGCCGTGGATAGACATGTCAGAATGGGAATAGGATGTGGAATTTAAATGTGTTGCCACTGGGAGATCCTGCTTTCTCTGGCAGACAGAGCGTAGGTGTTCAGTTGATGTGTGTTGTTTGAATTTCCAGCATCTGCAGAATTCCTTGAGTTTGCTATACTAATAAGGGCTTTTGTATAGGATGTTGGGGTGATGTCTATATTTTGAGAAAGTATTCTGATAGCTGATATCTGTGAAGGGGAGAAATGTAAATGTATCTGTAAATTGAAAGTTTTGTTATAGAATATACAACATAGAATAGTACAGGACATTACAGGCCCTTCGGTCCACAATGTTGTGCCGACCCTCAAACCCTGCCTCCCATATAACCCCACTCCTTACCTTAAAGCCATGTCCTCTTATATTGAACAGTGGTGCCCTGGGGAAGAGGCACTGGCTATCCACTCTATCTATTCCTCTTAATGTCTTGTACACCTCTATCATGTCTCCTCTCATCCTCCTTCTCTCCAAAGAGTAAAGCCCTAGCTCCCTTAATCTCTGATCATAATCCACACTCTCTAAACCAGGCAGCATCCTGGTAAATCTCTTCTGTACCCTTTCCAATTCTGAGCAAAACAAAATATAACAAAAAAAGAAAAAAGGAAAATGGGCAAAGAAATGGCAGATGGAATAAAGTGCAGGGAAGTGTATGGTCAACATGCTCTTTGGTAGAAGGAATAAAGGCTTAGACTACTATAAACGGAAAGATAATTCAAAAATCAGAGGTGCAAAGGGACTTGGGAGTCCTCATGTAGGATTCCCAAAAGATTAATTTGCAGGTTGTGTCAGTGGTGGAATTTATGCCATAGGTGGTTATTGAGGCCAAGTCAGAATCAGAATCAGGTTTATTATCATCAGCATGTGAGGTGAAACTTGGGTATATTCAAAGCAGATGTTGCTAGGTTCTTGATTAATCAGGACGTCAAAGGTTATGGGGAGAAGGCAGAAGAATGGGGTTGAGAAGGATAATAAACCAGCTATGATGGAATAGCAGAGCAGATTTGACAAGCTGAATGGCCTAATACTACTCCTATGTCTTAAGGTCTTAAGCAATATTTCAGTGGGCTGCAATCATCTCAGGAAGATGCTCATTGGTAAGGCAGCATGAGGATTGAAAAGAGCTTGGGGCCTTTTGGAACCTTTTAGTGGGCTACAATCATCGCAAGAAGGCATTTGTTGCTGAGGCAGTGCAAAGATTAAAAGGAGCTGGGGTCTTTCAGAAAGTTTTGGCAGGCTGCAATCATAATGATCTTGTAGAGACTTGGCAGGAGCCAATAAAAAGAATCAAGGTGTATGCAGAGTGGCTGGTGTTCAGAGTGACCAAGCTTTGGCTCAACAGGCTTAGGGAAGAACAGGCGCAGGCTAGAACATTAACTTCAGAAGTGAGAGGTATAACAAGTGTAGACAGGATGGTAGTTGAGGCAGTTTAATGCTCCTCCTGTGAGATGTAGGATCTCAGGCTACTGGACAGACCCTGCGGGAAGTGCATCCAGTTTCAGCTCCTGACTGACAAAGTCAAGGAAATGGAGCTGGCTGTACTCAGGACCATCCAGGAGGGCAAAAACCTCAAAGATGAAACCTTTACTGAGGTAATGACATTCAGAGTTCAGGCTTCAGATAGTAGATGGGTGACCATCAGGAGAGGTAAAGGGCATAAGCAGTCAGTGCTGGGTTCTCCTACTGCCATTCCTCATAAGTATACCCCTTTGTATACTGCTGTGGGGTGATGACCCACTGGAGCACAGTGGTAACAGCCAGACCAGTGGCAGTATGTCCGGCTCCAAGACTCAGCAGGGAAGGGTAAAGCCAGGCACAGCAATAGTGATGACTCGATAGTTAGAGGGACCTTTCAGGAGATTCTGTGGCCGTGAAGGAGATGCCAGACCTAGAAAGAGTGGATGTTGATCAGCCATGATACTAATGAATGGCAGACTTGAGAAGCTTCTTATAGCTTTATAGTCTCCATGGCAGAGCAGGGCTGAAGGACTATCACATGCTCCTATTCTTCAATGATTTTACATTGGTCATCCCAGTCCAAGATGATGACCATCTCAATAATGGATTTTAACAAGCTGCACTTGATAGCCAATGGCTTTATCATCACTGGGTCCTTTGTACCAGATATCTCATGGATCACCACTGACTAAGAAAACAACAGAACTAACCATACAAAGACTGTGGTCACAAAAGGGAGAGAAAAGGCTACCTGTGGTAACTAACCCACTGCCCTAATGCATTATTCACATCAACACACAAGTCAAAAGCAAGTAAGAAGTTTCTCCTCATGCTTTGATGAAGGCAGCTCCAATAACACTGAATTGACTAAACATCATTTGGGACAAAACACAGTCACACTGTGAATGCAGTGTTTCACATCTACAAAATGCAATTCAAATACCCGTGTCAGGTACCTTGAATGTATCGGCCAATTTGTACCTTTTACTGGCAAGAATAAGAGTAGTAAGCACAATAAGGAAGTACCAACATCTGCCGATTTCCCTCCAGGTCATGAACCATCTTGACTTACAAATATACATGCAGACCCTGGATTATGTAAGGGCTCTGCTCCTGAGAATTGTTCCGTATATCAGAAATATCTGTTTACCGTAGCTATCTTTATCATATACATTACCGATATTTCTTTCTTTTTATCAAATATCTTCTATATTCACCCTAACACCACCCAAATTAATGGAATTTATGCTATATCCAGTTATTAATGAATACAAAATGTTTTATTATCTTTAAAAATTTATGGGAAAACTTGTGTAAAGTCAGATTTCCATAACCCAGGGAGCCCCAGTACAGCTGAAGAACGTGATTCATACCCACCACAATTAGTGATTAGTAATAATTAATGACATTACTAGTGACACATGGATTCTGCAAAATTAATTCAAACCAAGCCTGGTGCAACAGTAACAATTACATGATGAAGCTACAGGGAATAATCCCTTAAGTGACAGATATTTACTTACAGTTTCTTCAACAGGTGCATTAGAATCAGCTTCTACTTTGATTGATGATATTGAAGGATTTGCATTGGTCTAAAGGAAAGAAAAATATACATTGAAACATTATATGCAAAATATAAGGCACATTAGAAAGCCAGCAAATGGTTCTCAGAATATTACAGGTGTCCCCCACTTTTCGAACATTCGCTTTACGAAACCTCATGTTATGAAAGACCTACATTCGCTAACGGAAGGTGTTTTCACTGTTACGAAAAAAGGCAGCGCGCAAAAAAAAAAGCAGTGCGCGCCCCGAGCAGCCACTCTCTCCCAGATTCGGAAATGCATTCTTAAACACGTGCCTGTGAGCAGCCGTTAGCAAGACGAGTTCTAAGGTATTGGAAAAGCCTAAAAGAGCTTGTAAGGGTGTTACACTTAGCGTAAAATTAGACATAACGAAGCATTTCGATCGTGGTGAACGAAGTAAGGACAAAGTGAGTTTGGCTTGTGGAAGTTGACGAAGATGATGTTGAAGAGATTTTGGCATCCCTATGACCAAGAACTGACAGATGAAGAGCTGATGCAATTGGAAGAGGAAAGGATAATAATTGAAACCGAATGCAGTAGCGAACGGACCGAAAGTGACGTCGTCCAGGAACTGAACGTGAAGCAACTGCGTGAGATTTTCGCTGCAATGATAAAGTACGACTTCAATTTTGAAAGGGTACGTTGGTTTAGGGCATATTTGCAGGATGGTTTGAGTCCTTACAAAGAACTGTATGATAGAAAAATGCGCGAGGCTAAGCAGTCAAGCAAGCCTTCCACATCAGCCACAGCGGACGACGAACCTCAACCTTCGACATCGAGGCAGGTAGACATACAAGATGACCTGCCTGCCCTGATGGAAACAGGTGACGAGATGACACCGCAGTGTCCCACCACCCCGACCCCCGGGCCGCAGACAGATACCGATCCGCGAAGAATGCAGCGGTAGCCAGGATGCACCCAGCACATCTTTAAGAAAAAAGCTTAAATAAACAAGCTCATTAATTAGGTGCTGCCGGCACGTAAATGTCAGCCCAGATCAGAGGCAATTGCTGATTGCGTCGTGAGATTTTTGCTACGGAGAACAGCTCAGGCAATGATTGTAGAAAAGTATTTCTACTTTATATAGGCTGTGTATTCATCATATCATTCCTGCTTTTACTATACGTTACTGTTATTTTAGGTTTTATGTGTTATTTGGCATGATTTGGTAGGTTATTTTTGGGTCTGCGAACGCTCACAAATTTTTCCCATATAAATTAATGGTAATTGCTTCTTCGCTTTACGATATCCAGCTTATGAACTGTTTCATAGGAACGCTCTACCTTCAGATGGCAGGGGAAACCTGTATGCCCTTTTTCATCACGATATCCTTTTTTCCAACCTGAAGACTTCAGAACCATTATAGTTTCTGAGATTTGCTTCGATTAATATTTAGAATTAGAAAAAATATCAAAGTATTTGATTCTTACACTTTTGGTCACAAAGAACTTTGTGATTTTAACAAGGTCCAGACCTGATTGTTATTCTGCTCCATGAGTTGTGTTTTTGGCTTTCGCTGTGCTCTACCAGTGGACTCTCCAAGGAATCCTACAGGGAAGATGATTTTATACAGACTTTCCAGATCTAAGGCTCAGAAGCTGCCTGCTGAGTCCATCCTAAGTTCAATAACCCACTGAAGTCAAAGGTAAGAAAGGCAAATTCCATAGAAGATAAATAATCTTTTAAATTGCTATATTGATAAAATTAAAAAATATTTAATTAGAATTGCCCATTTTTAGTATTTTAATATCTTAAAATAATTAATTTTAAAAAATGTTCCTATTTTAGCTTTCTTGATAAACCTCAGGACATTGCTGCAGAAATTCCATTATCTAATACAAAATATAAAACAATGTGACCTCCCAATACAATGCAGTGCCCAGCACCGTGCTGGAAGAAAAAGTATGGCCTTAGAGCAAACAGGCTGAGATTCTGGGGAAGCAGATCTGCCCCAATACGTCTCAAAGTGAAGATGAATAGAGCTGAACTCCAACCTAAGGTCTTAACGTGACATTTGGTTACAACATGGAAACTGAAAACATGTAAATACTGAGCATGACTTGCTACTTGAGACAAAAAAATGTATTTCAGATGAATCAGCCTGTAGGTTCCTCCACTTCTTCACACTATATTTCACTAGAAGACCCTGAACTTAAAAAAACAATATTAGTCTTGAAATTCTTTCCATTAGTGTGGTAACCTTATATTGTTATGATAGTGGAAATGTGAAACAAGTACACTGAGGTCTGTACTGGAAAGTGGAACCCTGCAGCAAGGTTTTGGAGTTTATCAATAGAGTTGAAATAGAAAATGAGGTTGCAATTGTACATGAAAAGAATGGCATGCATTAAGGAAAAAATGGAGATAGAACATCCCAAAACAAACCTTGAACAAAGCAGGAGAATACATACAGTAACTGTCCATTCTATGACAGAGTGGCAGATTTTATAATCTTTTATTCTGCTTTTCCATTCCTGTTTCACTAAGCTTGGAATCGGATTTATAATCACAAGGCAAAGATTATCTACTTGATTTTTGACACGTATGTCAAGAGTTCCACTGCTACAATATGAGGTTCACCACACTAATGGAAAGAGTTTCAAAACTAAAACTGTTCAGGTTCTTCCAGTGAACAAGTGTGAAGGGCAGCTGAACCTGGAGACGGATTATCTTCAACATGAATTCACTGTCATATCCACCCTTTTACCAGCTAAAAAGTTTCATAAAGTGCAAGGCTCACAATCCATGCCACAGATGTACATTCTGAATGCAAGCATCTGAGAGCATCCTATAAGTATTTGGAGCATGGTTAAAACTACTGTATCTAACTCATGAGATAGAATACTATCACCGTGAGCTGTGACCAAGATGGAACTGGTAATATAAAGCGACGTTTTACAGGCTGCTCACAAAGCTTCTACATATACCTCTTCTGAACTACATCTGCAGCCTATATTTCCCTTTAAGTAATGTACTTTCAAACTGTAGCGATTTTCTGAATATTTATTGTTTATCTATTTACTGTTTTTCCTTTTTGTTTTTGCATAATTTGTTGTCTTTTTGCACATTGGTTATTTGTCCATCTTGTGTGCAGTTTTTCATTGATCTTATTGATTTTTTTTGTATTTATTGTAAATGCCTGCAAGATAATAAATCTCAGGGTAGTATGTGGTGACATACACTCTGATGATAAATTTATTTTGAACTGAACAGGTGGTGGTAACTTTTATTTTTTTTATTATTGTACAGAATATTAGATTTTTATGAAGAATGCTGTCATTTTTAATCTCTTTTTTTCTAAAAAATCTTCAAACTAATGTTCACATTGCTAATGAAGAACTTTTGACCCAGATGGAAACTTTACCAAGAGCTTAGAGGAGACTCAACCTACAAATCCTACTTCTCCATAGTAGGTTGTTTGAATTCTAGAACATCTCAACCATTATTGCAAAAGGGAGAATTAGAACCTAGGACTGTAATGTAAAAGTAAACTTCCATGGAGTAAAAAGTAGACGTCATTTCCTGGGCTAAGATATATGAAGGAAAAAGAGGTATTAAATGAAATGCCTAAGGAAACCTCCAACCTGTCAGGTTGGGTAGCCTCCAACCTGATGGCATGAACATTGACTTCTTAAGCTTCCATTAATGCCCCCCCTCCCCCTCGTACCCCATCCATTATTTATTTATATACACACATTCTTTTTCTCTCTCTCCTTTTTCTCCCTCTGTCTCTCTCACTATACCCCTTGCCCATCCTCTGGGTCCCCCCCCCCTTTTCTTTCTCCCTAGGCCTCCTGTCTCATGATCCTCTCATATCCCTTTTGCCAATCACCTGTTCAGCTCTTGGCTCCATCCCTCCCCCTCCTGTCTTCTCCTATCATTTCAGATCTCCCCCTCCCATTTTCAAATCTCTTACTAGCTCTTCTTTCAGTTAGTCCTGACGAAGGGTCTCGGCCCGAAACGTCGACTGTACCCCGTCCAATAGATGCTGCCTGGCCTGCTGTGTTCACCAGCAACTTTTATGTGTGTTGCCTAAGGAAACTACTGTTGCTTTTATTGAGGGCAAAAACAATATTATTTGAAAAAAATGAGAATATTTGTGGAAGTATTAAAGTACGTAACTTTAAACAGCAGTGTTTTAATTATTCAGGTCTCCTGCCCCCATCAGGTGCCCTTTCTAAAGGAACCAGTAGAACTTAATGCATGATTTCATTTCTGGGTACTTTTCCCACAGTCACCCAAGTTGTTCTTCAATTCTCATAAATCAATTGTATTCTCATTAAATGATATCTTGTATTCATTTTCATTTTCCACTTGTCTTTCTATCTGCACAGTAACTTCTCCAGCATCTTCCTCCATTACTTCTTTTCTTTTTTCAATTTCTATTCTCCCTCAGTGCTGCTTCATCATAGGGACATAATTCCAGGAATTCCCCCAGAAGTGGAAGTGCTTACTCACAATATGTACTATCGCTAAAACTAAACTGAGTAGTTTCAACTGAGAGAGAGAGCGGGTGTATGCCTGGGTTTGCAATTGTGATATGACTCACTCCCAAGAACAGACTTGTGTTTTACAACCTTGTATTAAGCAGGGATCAACAAGGTAACAGCCAGGAGTATCAAACCACATTAGATAGCAAGTAATGACGTGGCTTAAGTTTACGATGCAACATTGGCCACAAACATCCTTGATGGTTATTATTTTCCACAAGTTTGTAATTCAAATGAATACATGAGAAATTCTTAAAAGTATTATGTTGTAGATTTAAAAAAAACACAAAGGCGAAGCTGATTTTTAAAGTAACTGAACTTTGTGGGTCCCTTGACAGCCACCATGATGACTAAGGAGAAGGAACATAGCGAAATGACATAGCATTATAACTACTAAATCTATGGGTTTGGTCAGATATATGCACCTGGGTGTAGATCCCAAGAGCTATGTTTTATTTTAGAAGAATAATGTTTGCAGAAAATCAGACTGCGAATGAACTGTTGTCAGCATATAATGCACTTTTCTGGCCAGCTGGAAACAGTTTGTATGGCCTAGGATCTTGGAAGGATGGCTTGCTCGGCTGCCTTGAAGACTTGTCTGGGTTACTGCAACTGGTAAGCCTGCATAAAATGATGAGGGCAATGCAGCCGGTGGATGTCTTCTGCACTGTAGTCATGAAAATTGCATGAGAAACCTGAAGTAACAGCCTTCAGAAAGCTGTCTTCTCAGATCTCACCTAGACTGATTACTGCACATTTTAACTGTTGAATCTATTTGCAAGTCAGTGGCTTGATTGAAATAATAGTGCAGAATAATCTGCTGCTGCCATATGGGCAACAGAAACAAGGGTGAGGAGAAGAGATGAAGAAAGTAAAAATTAAAAAAAAGCTGCAAATGCTGGAAATCAGAAATAAAAAGAAAATGCTGGAAACACTCAAGCAGTAGCTGTGGAAAGAGCTTCAAATTGAAAATAGTTAAAAAGAACTGTGGGGGGGTGGAAAAAGAAAACCAGTGACTTTTAAGTTGCAGAAAGTGGGGGAGGGTAAAAGGGAATACCTCTGTTAGGGTGAGGTCAGGATTGCCACAGTGATAATCTGTCATTGAAATTACCTAGTTGATGGGTTCATGAGGGCATAAAGGAGAGAGATAACATTAACAAAAGCACTTAAAAACTGAGAGACAAGCAGAAACCAAGGAATTAAAATGCTGCAAAATGCAGAGTTGTAAGGAATGTCAAGCAGCTCAGGCAATAATATTGGACAAAAAATACTAAGCCAATAGTGCAGATGGATGGTTTATAGCAGAATCAGTCAATTCACTGACACAGTGCGTAACCAGAAGCTGCTGAATTCAATTGAATCTACAATGTTGCAACATGCATAGATAAAATACCAGGTTACTGATCCTGAGTTTCCAGTTGCACATCACTTTAATTCTCTACCCCATTCCTAGGCTTAACCTATTTTCCTGTGGCCTACTGTACTGTTAAAATGAGGCTCATCATAAGCTTGAATAACAACACATCAGCCCACTCCTCTCCACCTGCCATACCCCAGTCCCCTTTCCCTCTGATGATAAACAGCAACTATCACACTTTGATAGATGGATAGAGTGAACGCACAGCTTTGCTGGTTGAACAAACTTCTTAGGCTCCAAGAGGTCAGCTCCCAATGGAATTTATAGCATTGCTCTATTCTCAGGTTGTAAGAATCATCAATGGCCTTTTCCTCCTTTACCTCACTTCCACTGTTTGTTCCCTTAATTCCAATTATTGATAAATTTGAGTCCCAAATACATTAATTGCAAAACCTTAACTGCCCACCTTCTAATCATGCCTGCGCTTCATCTTTCTTGGTGTGCATTTCATCTCTCAAATTTGACTTCCAAATCCCTGAAATACTGGGATATTAAGGCAACACTTCAAAACTGTACAACACCATAATGTTTCCCACCTGCTGCCTAGCTGCTTACATTTTAAGTAACACTGATCAGTTTTGGTTTCAGTCTAATCCAGATTCAAGTGCATTTCTTCCCTGATCATGGATTCCACCACCCCCCCCCCAGCTTCATCTCTGTTTTATGTCTGCCCTTTCGAGATGCTAGCCTTCTGTTTTTAGATCAAGTGTAGCCTGAGATCTCTTTGTAGGCCAGGTAAATTGTCCAAGAGATATAGTTTCTGATACCAAGATTGTTGAGAGATCCAGTTTTCCATTTGAACAATAAGCTGTTGAGAACTCTAATTGCAACTAATTTCTGTGCTTCCTGGATATTACAAGCTCCATCTACAATTCCATTTTTTGAGGCCACCATCAGTTTGCCTTTTAACTAGTTCCTGTACTTCACAGAATTAGGCACAAGTTACCAATTGACAAGGTTGATATCACTCTATCCATGTTAACTACTTTTATTTCATTCTCAGTTGACTCTCAATATATCCTAATACTTTCTATGCAATCATACTAGTGCAACCTAAATTTTCATTACGTGCATCTAAGTTCTGGCTGCCTTCTGGGATCTGAGACCACCCTCAAATTCCACTCTTTTTCAACTGCTCCAAGGTTGTTCTTTTCACAAACCACCAGCTTCATTCAACTTCACCTGATATTTGAAGTGGTCGCTCTATTCTCATTGATCATTCAGGGCTTCACTGATCATTCCCAGTAAAGCTCCTTACATGTACTTCTTTCCTTCTGAGGGGCTGACTCAACATTGCTATCTTTCAAACTCCCAACTGGAACACCCCACCATCCTGTTTCACAGACCTACTGGCCTGGCTTGATTTCTGGGAGCCAGTCTTACTGCACTAGTTTCCAGTCTCATTTCTTCCACCATTGATCTTATGGCTCGTAGCATTGGTCTAGTTGCCATTTACATCCTTATTACCACATGGGAAAGAAGCTGTTAAGCGCATTTGGCCAATGAAGGACTCCTAGCAAAAGAATCCCATTGGTTTCATTCACCTTCTCTAGCCCTCTGACATTCACATATGCCCCTTGATGCTTTTTAAATCTTTTTTGTCAGGTAATTTATAGGAGCTAATTAACCTATAATCATGTCTTTATGGTGCTGGGAGGAAACTGGAACACCAAGCCACACACACATGGTCACAGGGAATATGCAAATTTCACAGAAACATCTCTAGAGCTGTGAGGCAACAGTGTTGACCACTGCAGCAATACACATTCTTTTGCTCTTCTACATCTTGCATGCCAAATGCACATAAAGAGCAAATTAAAGTAGCCAAGCAAATTTAAATGAAAACCACACTGCCTCAACTGTAGGTGTCAGTTCTGAAGGATGCGCACAGCTCGAACCGTTCCAAATCAGAGATGAGCTGTCAGTCTTACAATCATCAGGAACTTCATCTCATTAAGCATACTCTTTGTTAGTGAGAAACACTGATAAAGTTGTACGAATTCAGAATGAGTTTGGATTTTTTTTATTGAGGGTGCCATTTTGTGATTAATAGGCAACATACTTCTGAGTGCAGTGCAATAGACAGTAAGCTAGCAGATAGTAAAAAATGCATTGCATTTTAAAAGTTTACATTTTCTAATTCCACTGTACTAAGATCCTAGGTATTTCTGTTGGGTACTGATAGTTTTGGCAATATGTCTAAGTTATAGGTAATATTAAAGCCACCTGCTTTCTGTCAACTTTGCTGGTGGGAACTACGCCAAGTTGTACAATTAGATTGTGCACTGTCTTTGTTTCAGCTGTTCCATTGCAAAAGTAACCAAAACTCTCCAGAAAAGAACATCAGTGATCATAAACCTGCTCTACTTTTCTTCATCTCAATATATAGCAGTTTATTCTTTAAGAATAAACTTAAAGAATAACCTCAGTTCTAGATTCCATTGGAGAAAATATTCTCATCGCACACACTGTCAAAACTGCTCAGAGTTTCATCTTTGTAAAACAGGAAGAGGAACACTGAAAATTCTATTTACTCTGTTCAAAAATTAATATTCAGCAGATATCATTTTAATTCCTGGTAAAGGTGCACACACCTCAACAAAACTCACCTGCCCATCACCTCCCTTTCCATCTGGTTCCCCTCCTCCTTCCTTTTCTTCCATGGTCCACTGCCCCTTCTATTAGATTTGATTTTCTTCAGCCCCTTCTCTCTTCCATATATCATCTCCCTGCTTCTTACTTCACTACCACCCCGCCCCCATCCAACCACCTGGGTACCCATGTTCCCCCTCACTTAGTCTCATCATCACCTACCAGCTTGTACTTCTTCCTTGCCCCCACCTTCATATTTTGGGTCTGCCACCTTCCTTTCCAATCCTGATGAAAGGTCTCAGTCCAAAATGTCAACAGTTATTCTGCTCCATTGATACTGTCTGATTTGCTGAGTTCCTCCAGCATTTTGTGTGTATTGCTCAACATTTCCAGCCTTTGCAGAACCTCTTGTGTCTAAGATACTTCAACAAAGTAGGCCAATCAACTACTGATGTAAAGTGGTGAAAAATCAGTAAAATCCACCTCTGTTTTAATAGAATTTGACTTACATTATCATTTTATTTGTGCTCATAATATTATCACTGTAAGTCATAATTTATATCTTTATTGTCACTGGTGAAATTTGTCACCATAAGCAAGCTGCCCTTACTTGCATAACACAAAAAAACTATTGCCTTCTATGTATTGAATTATTTTATTCCTTTTAAACCACAAAAATCTCATGTTCATATTCCCTTATATTGAAATGTTTCCATATATCTTTAGCCAAGGTATTTCAAGATGCAGACAAGTGAAGAACCACAGCACGCCACTTTTCAATAGAGTGCTAAAGGATATTTAATTACTCTGAGACCAACAGTGATAAATTGAAATTTATTATTTTAGATTTTGTTGCTTGCAAGCATGTGAATGAATAAAAATGGTGCAATGTAAACATAGCTGGATCTAAAATGTTGCACATTAGAATTATAAAACTAAAGTATCTCAATAGTCAGTAATATTCTAGCTACCACAAAATTAATGAATTAATAGTAGTTTTCTTCTTCTACTACACTGGAGATATTGGATGAGACCTTGAAGGATAAAACTCAGTGTCTGGAATCACAGTGTCTGGGAGGAGAAGATGGCAGCGCGCCGCGTGTGCTTAGCCCTCCGGTGAAAAATGATATAGTATCTGTTAAATAGGGGCCGTGGACAATTCTGATTTGATGGAGAATGGACACAGAGGAACATCTGGAGAAATTTCTGAAATGCCCGTCCGCTGCTGTTGTTACTGCGTGGTTGGGAATCTTTCAGAGGGTAGGCCTCAAAATCCCCGGCCTTGCCTGCTTTTGGCGACCGAGAAGGAGGTCGAATCGTTCAGACAGAGATGGCGCTCAGTACTCGGTGTCGGAGATCTGATCCGAAATCGAAGTTTTCGGATGACTCAGAATTGGGTCATGGTCGGCATTGCAGGGAGAGTTTTTCTTCCTTCTCCCGTCTGCGTGAGATGTGGGACATTTGAGAAACTTTGAACTTTACTGTGCTCACACACTTCTTCATCAAGTTATGGTATTGTTACACTGTTTGTAACTATATGTTATAATTATGTGGTTTTGTCAGTTTTTTCAGTCTTGGTTTGTCCTGTGTTTTGTGATATCACACCAGAGGAAATAATGTATTATTTCTTAATGCATGCATTACTAAATGACAATAAAAGAGGACTACGTGTCTTCATAATCATCATCAACATTTTCCATGCTGATATTAAATGGGACTGCATGTGGAGGGCTTAAATTGCTGGTACTCTGCAATCCAATGAGTTGTAGTGACAGCAAATGGGCTTTGAGGAGCTAGATTACGTATTTCATTGAACCACTGCTGCTAATTTAACAAATTTCACGTCACATATCGGTGATAATAAACCTGATTCTGAAGTGCAGAAGCGCTGCACAAAAATACCCCTGCTTGCCTTTAATTAGGTCAAAAGTAGAGGCAGTGCTTTGCTGTTTGTGAGACCTGCAAGCCTCTCCATGGTTTTAAATGTACTCAATGTTCAGAGATATTTAAAATCCAACCTTAAAAATATCTTTGTCTTACAATATCTACAGTGATAATGCACCACAGTGCCAAGAACTCCCAGCAACAATGAGAGTATCATTCAACTTCAGGCAGAGCCCAGCAGCATAGTAAAATGATAAATTTGGTCTTCCAAATATCTGCAAGTCACAGATTTCAGCATTTCACTGTGTATATGTGGAAATTCTGGTCTCACTGATATGCTGAATGCTAACCATTATGATCAGAACCATTGTCAAATTTCAATGTGATTAAGCCCATTCTGCCAAGTCCACTGTTAATACTTCATTCAAATTTAAACTTCCTCTTTGTAGACTCTACAACATGCTAAATATAATTATTCTAAAATTAGTGAACTATTCACAGATGCCCAATTTTTAGGAAGCTTCACACAAAGTAACAAGTCATTTATTTTAAAAGAATAACTAATGTGAACATGTTGGCATTTTAAAACATTTTCAGAATGGGTGAGCTAAACTGCAGAGGATCTTCAGCAAATGCGATATTGGTTTTTTTTTTGAAACATGAACAAAAGTAGCAGAAAAGAAATAAGTTCATTACTAGGTCTGCATATCATCTTTCAAAGACAGCATTAAAATCCAAGTGCTAAATAACCACTGGCCTATTGTACACTCCTAGTTTCCTTAGGTTGTGCAGCTGATAGAGCACCTATCAAAAATATTTTACTCTCTTCTTGCCAGGTTCTTAAATATTACTGAGAAACTCTTCAATAACGCAAGAGCTAGGAACAGTTGACTTCAGTCAACATAGGGAACTTCTTTATTCCTGGGACTGATACTATCTCTTGGCCATCGAGTCTGCTCTGCCATTCAACCGTGGCTCATTTGTTTTCTCTCTCAACTTCATTCTCTTGCCTTCTCCCCATAACTTTTGACCTAATTACTAATTAAGTACTTATCAACCTCCACTTTAAATATATCCAGTGACTTAGCCTCTACAGCCATCTTAGCAGAGTTGGGAACACAAGACTTGAGTACATAGTCCAAGGTTAAAATGCAATAAAGACAATGTTGCATTTTCAAGAAACCAACCTTCTATTTAAATTTAAGGCTGAGGCCTCACCTGAGTTGTCTGCCTATTGCAGATGTATTTGATACTGAAAGATGCATGGATGAGAGGGGTATGGAGGCCTATAGTCTGAGTTGCAGGTTGATGGGACTAGGCAGAAAAACAGATCAGGGTGGACTGGATGGATCAAAGGGCCTGTTTTTATGCAGCAGTTCTCTATGTCATCATCAGATATATATATCTGTAGTACTGAGGGAAGTTATAAAGAAATTATTTTTTTATCATGAGCTTTTTACAGTTTCCAATCCAATGTTTCACTCTACTGGGAAGATTGATGGAAGAAATTAGTTTAAACAGATATGTCAGCTCCAATAAGGCCAAACTTGCAATGAGTATGTTCTGAGGGAACCAAAGCAAAAGATTCAAACTAATATGCAGAATCTCCAAATACAACAATCCCTGGATTATTAACTGAAACACATCAAAATTACAATCAAGTTTGGCAACTCAGAAAGTTAAATGTATGGCTCAAAAATGTGTGTCATTCAGTTTTGAGGCACTGGCACAAGTACTGGGAAAGGTCTTATCTGAGTCATCCTGGAGAAATGGTGTCTGACCTATTTCAGAATTTTGGTGGCACTTCTGTATAAGATCATGGAAACATGCAACCTGCAGGTTCACCTCAACTTGGAAATATATTTCATTTGGTCTAACTATCTTCTCAACAGCATTATAGGAATGCCTTCATGATAAACACATCAGAAGCTCACCACCACCTTTGCAAGAACAAGTGATTATGGAAAAACAAATGCTGGTCAGACCAGCATTTCCCACATCCTGAAAAAACTAATTAAATACAACATCAGGGTAAATAATGGAGAAACCCTGGATAAAATATATTTGATTCTCAAGCACATTGGATAAAGTGCCACTTTTAATCAGAATTCGTTGAACTGGCTCTCGTCTATAACCTGGGTAGAGACCATTGAATATGAATGAAAGCAAAGGTTTAGATAAATATCACTGTTGGGCTTTTTTGAAAAAGAATAGGAATTCAGTGAAGTTTTGAACTTATACTGACAAACAATTACTGTGAACTGAAGGAAAGAAAAATTATACACGAAAGCACAAAAAATGCATAGGTTAGTTGATATGGAAAATACAAAGAGCTTACATATATTTACAAAAAAAAATAAATTTTTATTAATTGTCAGCAGAACTCTCCATCTCTTGCTAGTTCTGTGACAGAAATGAGAATTCCTGCCCTTCGGAAAATTCGGTCCCATTCAATATGCAGCAGAGGAGGTCAGAACCACGAGAAAATACTCAGATGAATTAAGGTAACAAGAGAAATGCCAACAGGAAAAGATCTGAATTACTCAGCAGGTTATGCAGTATCTGTGGACAGAGAAACAGAGCTAATGTTTCAGGTCTGAGAACATTATTTTGATTGTTCCTCTTCCCACAGATATTTACTAACCTACTGCTTGTTTCCAAAATTTTCTCCTATATCTGTAGTGTGTTTTTATTATTTTCAGGATAAGGAGAGAAACGTGCAAGCATAAATGAAGATCAGAATTCAACTCATAATTTATTGATTTATGTCTCTTTCCAAAATATGAGTACCTAAGTTAGATTGATACCTTGTTGATGTAAATACTACCCTTAAGACCATATGTTTAAATGGAAGACATTTTTGAATGTTCAGGTAAACAGAATAGTGCATTGTTGTTTTTATAAGTATGGAGAGTTCTGTGTTTGGTCAACCTGTGTTTTACCTAAAAAAAAACCCTACTCTTTCACTAAAAGTGAAGCTCTTTGGGATATTGTCATGATGCATCATATGATTAGCTTTTTCAGGCTACAACATTCTCTGGTCTTTATTGAGACTGGATCTTTTATAGTCATATTGTTATCCTGATGCAAAAGCCAGATGGAGGTGAATCTCAGTAGGCAGCAAAATCTGAGAAGACAGTTGCTCCCAGCTGATGGGATCAAAGGCTTCAATAAGATGAAAAAAAGTCTTGCAAAACATTTGGTGTTACTCCCTATATTCTTGAGGTTGTCACAGGGTGATAATCATGCCCACTGTGCCTCTAGATGGACAGATTTCACTTTGCAATGTAGGAAACAGCTCTATGGCCACTGATAAGAGGTATGGAGAAGTACTGCCAATGATTTTTTTCCCCCTAGAATACAGCAGGGTGACCCTTTTATATTTACCACATGCAAACATTTCTTTTCATCCTCCGTCTATGTTTGTTAGCCTGTATTGAGTCTTAATCCATTTCTGCCTATATATTTTTAAAACCTTCATTTTATTTGTACTTGTCCCTGCTCTTCCATATCTGTGAAATTTTTCCAGCATTACAATTTTCAACATCTCTTCATTCCATCAATTTTGGCAGCCATAAAGCTTATTGCTCCACCAATGCCATCTGCTGCCTAAGCCCCAAGAAGCATCTCAACTTTTAATCTTTCTACTTCTCTTTACTTCTCTCTTCCGTTAAGAAATTTTAAAAACTTACTTCTCATTTGTTAATATCTTCTTACATGGTTTGTCAGAGCTCCCATGAAAAAACAGTTTACTTTGATAATGTCACTATTATGCAAGCTTATCTCAAATTTCTTCCCTTTAATGTCACTCAATTTCTCAATGTCAATTTTCTTTAATAAATTATCTTTACCAACACCTAAATAAATAAAATAGTTTCACTCTGTCAAAACCCTCCACAACTACATAAATCTCTCTTCCTTCTTTATTGCAAGGACTGTAGGGGAACTATATATACATGTACATAAAGCCATTCATTCAGGAACAGAATTCCTATTAGGAACTTTATGCACCGGTGAAGATTGCCTCCTATTACAGGGCCCTAGATTAATTGAAATCGCCATGGCAAGTCTTGTTCCATTACTTCTGCAGTTAGAATAAATAAAGTGCAAACCTGTTATGAAATAACATTAGAAAAATAGATCACTTAACTGATTAAAGAAGCAGTTGCAACAGTTAGAGTATACATCACACTGCAGAAGTGCAAAGCTGGTGAACGACTGCACAGGAATAGAGTGGAGGAAGAGGAATATGGAAACAAATTAGGCACAGAACAGATTAAAGTATTAGAAAAAATGAAACACTAGCTGGGAAGGCAATATAACGAGTGCAGGAAGGAAACAAATATGGGTAACATAGGAAGTAACAAGGAGGATAAGGATAAGAAAATTAAATTTGGTAAAGCACTCATCTATAGATAGAATTAAGATTGAAGCTAGTGAAGAAAGCAGAGAGATTTGTCAGAATTAAAAAAGAAAATATAAAACATGGCATCAAAGAAGTTTATAAAACTGAGTTGCAAATGTTTTAAGAAAATATAATTCCAGACATGAAAGCCACATGTCCTTTTCAATCAGTGCAAGTAAATGAATCTTGAATCTGTGATGGTCATGAAACATTCATTTGACACAAAGCCAATGAAAGAAATAAAGGGTGTAAGCACACCAAAATTAATGAGATTACTCAGTTACAAATTTTGAAAGTGATTTCAAAAGTCATACCATCTCAAGCTTGACTGAAGGTGGTCTAATAAAACGATGCCCCACAGGACTGAATCCTCCTAATAAAAAAAACACATTAATCACAGCATCTGTATGGAAATGATAATGTTCAGATTTCATAATCTTTTCTGCATAAAGCAAACTAGTTATAACCCATAATTCAAATTCAACAAAACTCTTAATAGAAAAAGAGAAAAACAGCATCTTCTTGGAATCAGAGATGGTGATGGGACAAGTATAGAAAACATGCTCTCCTGTTCCAATGCTTGAGTGGTGGTGATCTATAAGAGCCAGTATATTTTTTAATGGCAGGGGTCAAGGAGGATATAATTCTGTCTCTTTAGTTGTTCCACCTCTGGAAGAAAAGTGGCAATCTGTCTAAAACAAGGACATAGCATGAAAGAATGGACTATCTCATTTATTGAGAAGCTATGAATGGAATTTGACTTTAACCAATCATCAGCCAACATCCCTACTTCTCACATTATGATAGGACAAAGGTTACTGATGAAGCAGCTAAAGATGATTAGGACATCACCCTGAGGAATTTCCGCAGTGCTACTCTGGACTAGGATGAATAAATTCCAATAAACACAACTTCCTTTATGTGAGGAGTGACTTCACTCATTGGTGGGTTTTTCCTTTGATGCCTACTAACTTCAATTCTAGTTGTCTCCTTAATGCCACACTTCTTCAGGTGTTGCTCAAGCAACTATTTTCAACTTACCTTTTGAATTCAATTTTTTCATCCATGATGAGGCCTGTAGCTAAGAAGTTCAGGCAAAACCCAAACTGAGAGTTAGCCAGCAGCTTATTGGTGAGTAAGGTTCATTAGATAGCACTGTTGCTTTGTTGACCAAGTGTCAAGTCCTCACTCTTCAATCACTGGCTGATGTGGCATGTTGAAGGCAAACAAAAGGATGGCACATACCTTCCTTCATTCTCTCTCCAACCTTTCCTTAATAAAAGCAATCTCTTTTCTTCTCTCCTCCACAAACAGAGCTTCTCTCTTCTCCCCAACATAGCTAACTCTGACTTTGGTGAGGATTGGAGAAGTTAAGGATCAGTAGATAAGATATTGTAAAGTGTGCGTAGCCACCTTGAATGTTTTATACCATTTTGTTTTTAGTCCAACAGAATTTATTTCAGGCAAATGGGGAAAATATATTCAAATATATTTGATTCATGCAGATGGGGAAGGGATAGAGAAGAGTTTCTCAGATGGAATTTTATTTCCAGGCTATGAAACTGCAGACTTTATAAATATCATTTAGCCTCATTTTCAGCTTTAAGACTCTTGTTAGCTGTTGAGCAGGAGAAACCTAGCCTTTTGTAGTATCACCCATCTTTTCTACAAAAATGAAACGATTCAAGCAGCATTGAAAAATAATTAACAGTTGGACGTTACGTGTAGCCAACCTTCATTCTTCAACTGCAAATATGTATTATCTGTTTAAATACATAAAAAGACACTGCAAAGGAAATTTACTGACAATACCAGAGAGCAACTCATTGCTTTGTTTTGTCCTGACGAAGGGTCTCGGCCTGAAACGTTGACTGCACCTCTTCCTAGAGATGCTGCCTGGCCTGCTGCGTTCACCAGCAACTTTGATGTGTGTTGCTTGAATTTCCAGCATCTGCAGAATTCCTGTTGTTTGCTTTGTTAATTATCTTTTCAAATGTTTTAATCATTGGGTTGACTTGTCAGTGATTGGATTGTTCCACGGATTGCCCTTCTCCAAAATACAATCAGAAGAAATAAAATCTACCATGGACAGTGAACTTGGTATTATTTACGCTCAATCTCATTTCATTTTCAATGTGGCCCTTCACAGTCAAGGCTTACAGTTCACTTAAACTGAATTATGAAAAAAAGTAATCTAATTTTCAGAAGCAGACAAATTTCATTGATTGCTCTTACCATTATGGAGTAGAAGGATGCAGAACTATGTCTGAACTTCCTGACCTACACTGCTATGTCAGAAAAAATTGAATAGAAGCCAAATGTTTCTCCACAAGTGAAGTGTGGTAAGGGTGTTGGGTACTGGGTGCTATGAGTTCAAGAAATTAGATGAAAATTCTATTTGCCAGATTTGCATATCTCTAAGTCACAAACCTAAAAGCAACAGGGGCACAGACTCCAAAGCAATTTACTTGGTTGTCTTGTCAGCTGTGTACAATAATTGAAACTAAAGAACAAAAAAACCAATATAAAAGATAAAACTTCCACAGATCAAAGCAGGATTAGACTTACCATCTTCTATAACATATTGCAGAAATATACTTAGTAAATACTATTAGTGAAAATGCAGACAATATTAAGTATTTTTTTCTGAAGAATAAATATTTTAAGACATTTGAACCATTGACAATAGTAGTGCCTAATATGCCAAAAAAAACAATAGTCTCAGCTAGCACCATTCTGAAAAGCTGTTGTGAATTCATTTTTTCCTCAAGTAGTTGACTTCAGGAAAGCTGCGATAGTAAGTTCTGACTGGTACGTAAAATTTAATTTCTGAATCAGGGATGGGCATGGCATCCAGAATTACAAAGTATGTTGATTTTGACACAATTATATTGGCAACTGGCCTATGACCACTTATTTAATCTTATATCACAGGCTTTTCCAACAAGGAAACTCAACATGTCAATCTGTACATTTTAGAAAAATGAAGATTTCCTCTCAAAAAGGTACTGTCAACATATTTTAAATTGCCTTAATTTTGTGGCGTACATTAGAAACTATCAAATTTACCTCTCTTTCTTCTGTCCTGAAGTATTATAAAAGCAGGATAGATAGCTATTAAGCAATACAGTCAAATATTAACTTATCAAAACCAAGTTAAGTATGAGATAGATTAGATACTCATTCTGCTAATTAAAAAAAACTAAGGAAGAAAACTACTAATTCTGGTCATGTGATACCAATTAACCAATGAATATCAAACAGCAAAACTTCAGTGGGGGAGACAAGATTAAAAAAATCCTAACGGAAAAAAGGAAGATTATATATATTTTAAACAATAGTTGCCTTAGATAGCGACCCGCAAAACTATGGCACAACATCAGCTAAGAG
The DNA here is from genome assembly GCF_030028105.1 of Mobula birostris. Taxonomy (NCBI): domain Eukaryota; kingdom Metazoa; phylum Chordata; class Chondrichthyes; order Myliobatiformes; family Myliobatidae; genus Mobula; species Mobula birostris. The sequence goes on along the minus strand of NC_092371.1, from coordinate 139,233,432 downwards.
AAGTTTTGAAACCTTCTGTGGTTCGTGATGTAATCAAGCTTCTTGAATTGGATGACAACTTTGTAGCACACTTCCAAGTTAACTATTCAGTTTGCCAGAATAGGAATGCAAATGAAACAGTAATAAGGCTGAAAATTAGGAGAAACTACCCCTAAAATAAGCCATCACTACGGTATTTCCTAGATGCATTCAATTACGTTAATACGTTTTTTTGTAAAGGTTTGGTGGATAGGTAGGTGGTAAGAATTTATAAATTAAGGGAACATAACATCTATGTACTATATACTCCAACTAACATACATTTCTATTTTCTTGCCTAACAATTGGGTTTTGAAATGCAGATGCAAACAAGGTAAATGTTGGTGTTCCTCTGATAAAACAATTTCACACCAAATTCTGTTGATTAGCTCAATTCAGATTATGTTGTGAAAAATTCAACAGTAGTGGATGTAATAAAAGCAGAAAATGCCACGACAACAATGCCTGGCATGTGTACCCACCAGCAAATGCAAGTGCAGTGAACTTTTGCAGCATAGGCAAACATGCTCATATATTCAATGGGCTAAAATGTGCTGGGTTTTGTCAGTGGTTTTAAATGGAACCGTCAGTATTCCTCCATTTAAATAACCAAAAATTCCGTGAAATTCTGAGTTCTGGCACATACTGACTGATTTAAAACATTGGACTTCTGCTATGATTCTCTTGTAGTAGGCTGGGACTGACCTGATTTCAATGGGAATTGAAGGTCAAGTAGGTAAAGTAGAAGCTAAGATTATTTTAAAATCTATTTTGCTTTGGCTTAAGTTCATATACTTACATTTTTATTGAAGGCAAGTTCTGCCTATATACAGTTCGTAAGAATTTTAAAAAATGTTTGCCTGTTCCTAAATTTAACTAATATTTCTCATATGTATCAACAGATTAATTTTCTCTCCCTTATTGTAATGAGTTTCAAGTGACTAAAGGACTTAGTACAAGTTTCACTATTTACCAAAATTTATATAAAAAGTGAATAAAACATGATTACTAATGTGGTCACATGATACAGCCTTCTTCAGCATAAAGCAATTAAAAATAATTATTTTCAGCAGTAGAATGAAAACACATTAGTTTCTAGGCCACATGGTATTGTTCTAGAAATTTGTCAAGGCATTCCAGGCACTAACTGTGCTTGTGCAGAATAGCCATCTCTGCATCATGCTTTACACATAATGATATCACTTCCTGTTGGTCATTAGAGCAAGTGAATAGCCAAGTGAAATTAGGTCAGGTTGTTCTGAAGTGTGTCTGATGTTAAGCATTCTAAACCCAAGTAGGTTTTGGCAGCCGAGAAGTATATTACAATTACATTTAAGATTTAAAGACCCTTTTAGTAAAGACTGAAAATAATCAGCAAAATGGGTACCATTCGCTACGACAAAAACAGAGTTATTATATGAGTTAATATAATATGTTATACGGTTATATGGTTATAAATCAATGACTATCAAGACTGGAAAAAGTTGCAGGTAGAACAATTTTTACGGAAACACCACAATGGAAGTAGAGACCAGAAATACCTAAAATGAAAAAACAGGTAATAGTTGGAGAGGCCAGGATCTGGGGATGTCATTTAGAACACAGATCAGAAATAACTTCTTCACAGAGAGAGTGGTTGATTTGTGGATTTCTCTGCTACGATCTATCATGAAATATTTTCAAAAAGGTAAACATACACTTAGTGGCCACTTTATTAGGCACACCTGCCCTTCAAATTTCTAACCAACCAATCACGTGGCATTAATTCAATGCATAAAAGCATGCAGACATGTCAAGAGGTTCAGTTGTTAATGAGAGAGGTCAGGGAAGAATGGCCAGACTGCTTCAAGCTGTCAGAAAGGTGACAGTAACTCAAATAAACACGTGTTACAACAGTGGTGTGCAGAAGAACACCTCTGAACGCACAACACATCATACCTCGAAGTGAATGGGGCATTAGCAGAAGACCACACCTGGTTTCACTCCTGTACCAAATAAAGTGGCCACTGAGTGTATTTCTTAATGCCATAGAGATCAAGAAATAATGGGAGATGAAGTGAATACATTCAAGCAACTACGATCCTTTTGAATGATGGGGTGCAATTTAAGGGCCAACACCTGTTCTGTTTTCCTACCTGTGTGGAAGTGAAGTCAAATTCTGTTAAGCAGCTAGGTATAGTTAATATTCTTAAAAGTGATATATAAATACTAGTTGTTATTGTGGAGTGCTCAGAATAAAACTGACCTGCTTAAATTACATTCTAAACTGTAAAGCCTATTAAAATCCATTCAACATATTGACTGACACACTCTAAACATTATCAATAGATTGAGATTTTGAACATTAACCTCCCCGACATGATCATCCAAGTTACTTTTTATGTTGTACATTTTATAGTAACTTTTTTTTTTTGAGTTCTAGTCTTTTAGTTTGATGTTCATTACTGCAGGTTTGAGATATCTACCATATGTACATTTGGATGAAACACACTAGTATTTTAGTCAATATCGTTTTACATTCTTTACATGCATTCATAAATTTGCAATGCAAAAACACCCCAGGCTACAGAAAATGACCAGTCATTGCTTGCATCTCAGCAGAAATTTAGTTTCAAAATTTCTCATCATTCATCTGCAACTAAAAGCATTAAAGTTAAAAAAAACATTGTTGAATTCTTCTAACAGTATAACTTACAAATATAAAGTAGTGACTATTTATTGATTATCATGTTCAAACTGGCAAAAAGCTTAAGAGCATTGATGGCTCTTTTTGAAAGAGTGGTGGAAGAGCAAAATGCCTTCAGTTAGAACTCAGATCTAAAAATTCACTGCAACCACTGCCTGTAACCTTCAACTCATTCTCCATTGAGTTAGCACTTTCAGAGTGTAATGATTATTCATTTTCAGATAAGACTGCCAGGAAACTGCAGTATAAACAACCAAAAATGCTAACATAACTTTAATTATGTCAAAACAAAAAGTGAAGAAAAACCTACTTTCAAATATATGTGAATGGTGTGCTATCAAGAGAAATTTGTAATTTGACCCTGATATCCTAATAACTTAGCAGTTTTGGTCTGCAATTTCCTCTGCTGGACTTCCATGTAAGTGCTAAATATTTTCAGTGTTCTCCTATTTTGCAGAATTCATTCATTTTATAATATGCAATAGACTAGAAAAATATTTTGATTTAATCGCAAACATGGATACTGCATTGAAAAGATAGCCACAATGTAAAATTACATTGTATTATATTTTCTCTCCTTCTTGTCAAGATATACTTACTGCTGAATCTACTTTCAATTTGAGTACAACTGACCTGTTCCAGAAAAATTCTCTGCAACAAGGACACAAACGATTCAGAGAAATCTGAATGAGGTAATAAACGGACACAAATGGAATCTCAGTTCAAATTAGAACAGAAACCTACTAAAAACCTATTCCAATTCACTTCCAAATGATGCCTTAAGCACAAAGCAACATTAAAATAAGGAGATCAACATCATGGCAATTAAGTACGTGGTGTTGTCAAGGGTGTAAGAAGCAAGGGCAACTGTAGGCAATCTGGCTCGCTAAGCTATTTTTGTTTTTCAATAAGATTATGGCTAATCTGATCTTTAGCCTTAAGTTCTTTTTCCTTCCTGCTCTCAATAGCTGAATCCTTATCTTACTGCCCTATATAGAGCACAAACTGTCTTGGGATGACAACAAACATTTTTAAGTCCATTATGAATTACAAGATCAATCCTTTTTACACAAATACAAGTACTGAAAATATTTAAGGACATCTTGGAAAGTGAAAACTAAAGTTACAATATTATTTGGGAACAAGGATTCTCCTTGAACACATCCATTATTTTGACATAATTGTTTTTTGTTGGGATTCATCGCGATCTTATCTGAAAATAAACAATTATAATTGAAGGTACAGGCCATGATTGCAGTGAATTTTTAATATTTGACCTCTAAAAATATCTGATATTTCCTCCAACTATTTCAAATTAAAAAACCTCAAAGCTCCAAGTTCACCTTAGCCTTGAATATGTTAAATGACCCAGCCATAAAATCTATGGGGTAGAAAATTCCAGACCTGTGACCCTCTGGAGATGAATTTATCTTTTATTCTATCTTAAACGATTGACCCCTTATCTTGAGATTCAGACACTTACAGTAGTTGTACAGTAAAAAAAAACACTACATAAGTGAATGAAAATGTGTGAACAAAATTGTATTTCCACCTCTGAGTTTTTAGTATTCTTCTCTAATTTTGCTCACAGAGTTTTATTTACTAGGATAGCTTTACAAAGTTCATAATGAATTTCTCAAATAAGCAGATGCAGCAGAACAGTCTCCAAACCATCTTATTCAGGTCCAACCCGGAACTTGTTTTTGTTCTGATATCATTCATTCCTGTTGCTTAATCCTATGTTGAGCCAAGGTATGTGACCTGAAGCAGGTTTCCACACAAAATATTGGCAATTCCACCCCACCACCCCCAAAGTTGCTGCTTGGCCCGCTGACTTCCTCGAGCAGGCTGTGGATGGCTCTAGATTTCAGTATCTGTAGTCACTGTGTCTATTCATCATTATATCTCATCTATTGAGATGAACTGTCAATTTCCATCTCCATCACATCATCCATTCCATTCTTCCTTTGGCATGGCTACCAAGATGATTAGTCACACTCCTTTTCATTAGATCGTATTCAACTATTGCACTTAAATCAAGATCAGTTTCTTTGGTTATAAATCCTTATTATCACACCCCCACTCCAAAAGCACACATCTCACAATTCTCTATTGTACTCTTATGTTTCTTTTGGTGTTGTTTTACAAATGACAGAACATTTATTTGCCTTTGCAACTCTCTGTGTAAATCATTCAACTTGCTATTTCTTTGTGATATAAGCCTCCAGAAAATCTTCATTTTCAAACAATTTTTTACATCTATATTCCTTACTATAACTGTTATTTGTTGTGTAAATAGAACATTTGATATTTCAAAATGAATGAAAAATGTAGAAGACACTATAAATGAAATATTCCATTTACCTTCCTTATTATAAAATTATTAAGAACTATGCAATGTTATTGTGTGGATCTTTCTATTTTGAGCACCACAATGGCTCTCTAAATAGTAAGTCTACACCTATTTACAAAAAGGTTTTATGACCATCTTTTAGGAGGGAGTATTCTGTAGGACGGAATCACACATTTAAGGTTAATGAAAATTTTAAAGAAGTGTAGCTGGATGAAGAGTAGATCTTGTTTTAAAATTTCAGTAATATTCAATGTTTTAAAATGTCAGCCTTTCGGGGGGGACTTTGGGGGTCTTACACTTAACTATCTTTCATTCTTTGGGGCACTTTTCTGTTTTTGTGGATGTTTGTGAAGAAAAAGCATTTCAGGATGTATATTGTATACATTTCTCTGACATTGAATTCGACCTTTGAACCTTTCTAGGGACTCCATGGAGTTGAGTAATTTGCGAAGGGAATGGAGCAGGTGAGAGATCAGTAATAAAGTGATAAGCCAAAAAAAAAAGCCACATGATGTTTAATGGATACAAGTAAATGTTGTAACAGCACAAATACTTACTCTGCTTTATGGCTGGTAAATGCTCGCCTGTAGTACCTAGAGGGCACTCAATAACCCTTCTTGATACTGTAGCTTACATGGCAGAAAACAGTCGGAGAACTTGGGGTACAACAGCAAATATCAGATATGGTGGGATAGCACAAAGGATCTGGGAACATGAATGCCATGAAGCAAGCTGACAGTCTACTCCTGGTCAACCTGCATTAGTGAGTGCCCTTGCTTCCTTAGTCATTCATATTTTTACCCAACCAAATTCTCTCAATATTTATCTTACAAACTGCAATTGAATCATCATCCTAAGTCTTTTGAATTCCAGATAGGCTTTGCACTCTGTGTGAAAAGTGGTTTCTCATTTCATTCTTAAATACAAACAACAATTTGTAGTTATGTTCTGAAGTCCCCTCCTATAAAAATGATTCCTCTACACCAATCTTATTGGATCCTATTATAATTTTAAACAATGTGACTAAATCACTCTATCTATCTAAATTCAAGAGATTACAAAAGGTAAGTTTATGCAACCTATTCTCACAATTTAACCCCTTAAAGTTCTTGTAGCCTTTCCTTTTCCATGTTAACACACTCCAAATGTTATAGCTATTCTTGCAAAGACCAAAACTAGACAAGAAGCACACAACTACAGAAATTATACCAAATCTTACGGTCAAAGAGTCATTGAGTTTTAAAGTACAAAACAAACTTTTCAGCAGAACTCATTCATGCCAACCACGTTGTCTATTGAGAAAGTCTCATTTACATTTTTCTGGCTATTTTCTGAAATTTGATGCCCAGAGCAAAACATAATACTCCAGATATTTCCCACAATGGTTTTTAAAACTTTGCATCACTTTTGCAATTGTTTACTTCATTTCATTGTTTACTACATAAACCTGAAGACTAACTTTTGGAGCAGAACAAGCTCTTTGTGCCTTCACAACTCTTAAGGAAATATTCAGTTTCATCTATCTTAGTTTCAAAGTAGATGAATTTACTTTTCACTTCATTGAAATTCATTGGCCAGATTTTAAATAAATAAATTAATTAATATCTCTACAAAATTAATTACTACAAACATTGTACTTCCAGTCTACATTAATTGCCAATAGCAAACCCTCCTGCTTTCCCACCACACGTAGCAACCTGTGTTGGGTCTTTTGGTACTACTGTTGACCCAAGATCAAAAGGTTGTGTACCAAGTTCTAGTAATATAATCTTGTACCAAAAAAAACAGATTAAAACTCATATTCAGTACTATGGAACTGCTACATTGTCAGAAGTACCATCTTTCAAATGCAATTTTAAACCGGTTGGACTTGAAGGATCTATGACGTTATTCCAAAGAAGTGAAGTGTTTGGGGGGTGGGGTGGAGAAGGTTATCTAACATACTCTGGCCAGTATTTAATCATTCATTTATCATGTAAACATTCTGTGGTTCGTCTTGCTATAATGCCATATTTTCAAAATTACAATGATGATTATGTTTTGAAAATTATAGAGCACCATGAAGTGTCCTAAGTTCATAAAATTGCTATTTATTTATTTTTCCCATATTTAGTTAAAAAATAATACATTTTACAATAGAAATCAGAACCTTTGGATTATGAGTACAGCTCCATCACCAACTGGTTCGAAGTACAGTGAGTAAATGGAATAATAAATAATCATGCAATGCACAAAGAAGTAGGGCAGATTGATTTGCAATGATTTGAAGTTCTGCACATAACACCATGCTGTTTCAGTGCCTCAGTGTTCTATGCATTGACATTTTTACTGCTTCAATATCTGGTAGAATTTGAGCAACAACAAATCCTTCCACTATTCCTCAATCTACAAATAAAGGTTATTTACACAGACATCAGCAGTTATGGGAATAAGGTTGGTCTGGTACAACAAAAATCACAGTATTGTTATTAACTCAATCACAAACCACAGCGGAAGTCAAATATTATGAGAACTTCTCATAAATCCATTAGTCCAACCCATTGAAAGTATACCACCACAATCATAGTCTTCATTGCTTTAAAAAACATCCTTTTTGGATTGCAATGAATGCAGTGTAATTAGGGCTCCGCAGTTTAAAAGCAATTTGTTTCAATAGTTGGTAATTAATTTAGCAAAATTATCAATGAAGAGAAATATGCATGTAGATGGTATATACAAGTTCATATTACTTGTAAAGAAAATGCGTTTTCAAAAATCATAACTTAAAATATCTGCCTGAATCTCCTGGTGCGAGGGAAGATAGTTTGCTAACCTGAGGTCTCAAAAAAAAAACTGGTATTGAGAATGTTTAGTCTTGGAACATATGAATATGAGTGTATGCTTTTGGTCTCTATATATATTTTTAATACAAATTTTTTTTAGAAAACTTGAAAAACAGACTGGGACCGCTCTCTGGATTTGTCACCCACACCTGTCAGTGCCTGGGTGGGCCAGATGGATCTGAGTGCAGAGTCTGTGATATAATTAGGCTAAAGATGCTGATGTGCAAAGGCTCCATCCCAATACACGTGGTCCAATTTACAGAACTGATAAAGCTAGGGCTAATCTTTGCTAACTTTGAAGGTAGGGGATGATTTTAAGCATTTTTAAATGTCTCCAACATTCAGAGATATATAAAAATGATTAAGGTAATATAATTTATAAAAAGTTAAAACCACTAAAAGAATTAAACCATTAAATTGAACCAAAATAATTGAAAATTTACCTTCAACTTTGCCATTTCGCCTTTAGATGTATTGAATCAATTGAATCTATTGAATAAATAGATCCCTATTGAAACCTTGAGACAAAGCAAAGTGACTGACATGAGGCCATGTACAGAAGTTTAGGACACGTAACCTCAGTGAGATGCAGTCCACTATATCATCAGGTTACTGTACAAAACTTCCATACACATTGAAATTGAAAAGATTGCATTAAAACTTAATTATTTACATTTGAGAGATACAAATTATTCTCTTGATTGAATCTTGCATCAAGCAAGCAAACTGTCTGCTGCGAAGTTTTCAGTGATACACTTTTTATCTTATAGCAATTTAGATATTCACAGTAATTTTCAAAAAAGTGGAAATCATGTGTCATTTTGAAATATTTTATATTGTCAATACACAATGAAATGTGAGTCATGAGTACCAGGTTTAATTTTAAATAAAGTGATTCATATGCATTCAAATGAATTATTAATTATGCCATTCCTTCCTCAGTGGCTTTGTTTTCTTTAAAATAAAAAAATCAGTCGTTTCAGAATTCTCAATATCAGATATTTGCAGCTGCAAACCAGGTTAAACTGAGGTTAAGTGTAATTTACATATAATTCCAGACAAAAGACTCTTTTCCTGGATAAGTACAAGTTGTCTTCAACTTATGTTTAGGACTTGCTTCCAAATATGCTGAAGCCTGGGCTTATAATATGTACTTGTGACCAGAAAATGACGTTTCTTGGTTATTTTTGTACTATGCTGTCTAACATTGGGGACTACTTGATTCAGGACAAGTGATATAATACTGTTCTTTAGATTCTGAAAGGTTTTAGGAGAGATCCTCAATGGACATGAGGAACTGTGAACTGTGTCAAGTTGATAAAGTAGTCATAAGAAACACAGAGGAAAAACTGTCAGATTTAATCATTCTATATCTTCATAAAGTCACAGGCTAGACACGACAAGACAACTTAACAGATTCTAGGTACAGGTTTTCCCTGCCATCCGAAGGCAGAGCGTTCCTATGAAACGGTTTGTAAGCCGGAATGTCGTAAAGCGAAGAAGCAATTACTATTTATTTATATGGGAAAAATTTGTGAGCGTTCCCAGACCCAAAAATAACCTACCAAATCATGCCAAATAACACATAAAACCTAAAATAACAGTAACATATAGTAAAAGCAGGAATGATATGATAAATACACAGCCTATATAAAGTAGAAATACTTCTCCACAACGACTGCTTGCACTGTTCTCCGTAGCGAAAATCTCACGCAAGCGCCGTCGGCAGAAAATCTCATGCAAGCGCTGTTGGCAAGAACACTCTCTCCAGTTACCTTAAAGCTATGAAGCTGACAAATCATACCAAATAACACATAAAAATCCACAGCCTATATAAAGTAGAAATAATGTATGTACAGTGTAGTATCACTTACCGGAATTGGGACAGTGCCGAGCACACTAATGATGGTATGTTAGGCTGAGTTGGAGGCTGGGGTGGTGGCGTGGCCCCCACCCTGCAGGCAGCGAACCGATACCGATCTGCGAGGCATGCAGGGGTACAGCGGTAGCCGGGAGGCACCCAGCACATCTTTAAGAAAAAAGCTGAAATAAACAAGCTAATTAATTAGGTGCCGCCCGGCATGTAAATGTTGGCCCAGATCAGAGGCGACGTGCTGGGTGCCTCCCGGCTACCGTTGCATTCTCCGCGAACCGGTATCTGTCCGCGGCCCGGGGTTTGGGGTGGAGGGACACTGAGGTTTCGATTGTTATCCTTTCCTCTTCCAATTGCATCAGCTCTTCATCTATCAGTTCTTAGTCATGGGATGCCAAAACTTCTTCAACATCATCTTCGTCAACTTCCACAAGCCAAACTCACTTTGTCCTTACTTCGTTCGCCACGATCGAAACGCTTAATTATGTCTAGTTTTACGCTAAGTGTAACACCCTTACAAGCTCTTTTGGGCTTTTCCGATTCCATAGAACTCATCTTACAAGTGGCTGCTCACAGGCATGTGTTTAAGCAAAGCCGGCGAGAATGCCGTTCCGAACCCGGGGAGAGCGGCTGCTCGGGGAGCGCGCTGCTTTTTTCGTAACAGTGAAAACACCTTCTGTTAGCGAAAACAGGGAACTAATGTAAGTCTTTTGTAACAGTGAGGTTTCGTAAAGCGAACGTTCGAAAAGCGGGGGACACCTGTATCACAATTTCAAACTGCTTTCAAAATCTTGCATAGGGTGCAAAGAACTTCACTTGCCCCATCACTGAACAGTTCCCACAACCTATGGACTCACTTTCAAGGAATCTACAACTCATTTTCTTGATATTTATTGTTTATTTATTACTGTTTTCTTTGTCTTGCTTTTTATTTGCAGTATTTTTGTCTTTTGTACATTGGTTGTTGTCCGTCCTATTGGGGGGGGGGGGGGCGACTATCGTTGATTCTTTTGTGTTTCTTGTATTTACTGTGAATGCAGTTTTATCAGAAAATTGACTGGTAGGTTGCTCCAAATATCTTGGAGAACTTGCCACAGCTCTTCTGCAGACTTTTACTGTCTTGTTTGGTTCTGTCTCTCTAGGTAATTCAGACAGCCTCAATGATAGAACATAGAAAGTCAACAGCACTTTACAGGCCCTTTGGTGCACAATGGTGGGCCAACCATGCAACCTACTCTAGAAGCTGCCTAGAAGTTCCCTACTGTATAGCCCTCTATTTTTCTAAGCTCCATCTACCTATCTAAGAGCCTCTTAAAAGACCCTACTGTTGAGATTAGGGCCCTATGGAGGCCATACCATCTGTTGCAGAATTCGTTGTTCTTCTTTTCGTTGATGGAATTTCTATATGACCTTGCCGTGTGTTTGGGGTCATTGTCCTGCTGCAGAATGAAACATAGAAACATAGAAAATAGGTGCAGGAGTAGGCCATTCGGCCCTTCGAGCCTGCACTGCCATTTATTATGATAGTTGGGATCGATCACACACATCCCTGATGGCATTGCATGATGGATGAGAGTCTGCTTGTACTTCTCAGCATTTAGGATTCCATTAATTCTGACAACATCACCTACTCCATATGCAGAAATGCAGCCCCAAACCTGCAGGCAACCTCCACTGTGCTTCACTCATCCATGTAGCACTCTCCCACTTTTCTATGGATGAACTGCCTCCTGCTTGAGCCAAAAATTTCTAATATTGACTTGTCAGTCCAGAGCTGCCATTGTTCAGCACTCCAGTCCTTGTGTTTTTTTTTGTATAGGTGAGTCTCTTGGCCTTGTTTCCACTTCAGAGGAATGTCTTTTTGGCAGCAACTCTCCAGATTGTAGAGGGGTACACTTGGGTTCCAGTAGTTTCTGTGAGTTCAAAACTAATAGCAGCGCCAGATTTTTTCCTGATTTAGAAGGGATGTCAGTTTGTCTGTGGAACTCAGTGTCCATGGCCAACCACTGCCTTTCTGGTCATCAAACTTGCCCGTTTCTTTGTGCTTCTTCAGAAGAGCTTGGACAGCACATCTTGAAACTTCTGTCTGCCACAAAATTTCTGCTGGGAGAAGACCTTGCTGATGCAGGATGACCACCTTGTGTCTTGTTGCTATGCTCACTCTTGCCATTGTAAGAATTGATCATTTGAAGATTAAATTGTCACATCTTCCACACGCTCAACTTTTAGTTTGGTTAACCTTCGGCCAGTTTGATTCCTTCTACACTCATTCCTGTTTCAGTTAATCAGCTTAGTTCATTTAACTTGTTACGTTACTGATCATTAGCATCTGTTTGTATCTTAGTTTAATGATGCACTGGGCTTTATACCTACAAAGTAATTGTTTTTATCTGAAAAGTGGTCTATTACTTAATATGTTACCTCCTTTAACAAAATACAAAAAAATTCTCGGTAACATTTAAATTATTAGGAAAATGAATGTTTGGAGATTTAAAATTTGCTTTATTCTACTGACACACTAATGCAGAAGACAAAAATAAACATCTAAAATGAAAATTTATATAGAAAATCTAGGATGCCCAAGTCTTTTGCACAGCACTGTAGAACTATAGAATGATGCTTAAGAAATGCTCAAGAAATATCAGTGGCAGACAGGATTAAGGTAAATCTGAAGGTATTTCCTAAAGAATATTAAGGACAAAAGAAAAAACCAGGAAAAGAGTAGGGCCCATTGTAGACAAAGAGGGATTCAACTCATGAGACGTCATAAATGCAAATACTGGTGAAAGGTATTCAAAGGAAATGGACTTTGTAATTGGAGCTCAGTGAAGGACTAAGTGAAATTCCATTACAATCTTCATAAGTTAAGGGATGTACTCCTCTCATGAAAGAAATAAAATTTAAATTAAATCTATTTTAATGCAACAAGTATAATTATTTGAGGTAGATAAAATCAAAGCTTTAATTTGAGTTTTACAGATTCAATAAATTCACCAGGATAGTAAAACAAGGTAATACAATAACAGAATGCAGAACAAAGCCTAACAGCTTCAGAGAAAGTGAAGACAAGGTCAAGAGACCATCTTATTGCACTACAGAACCATTCAATAGACTTATAACAGCAGGCTGTCCTTGAACCTTGTTGCATGTGCTTTCAGGCTTGTGTATCTTTTAACAAATGTAAAAGGGGAAAAGAGAGAATGATCGGGGTGGATGGAGTATTTGATTATGCTGGCTGCTTTATTAATGCATTGAAAAATATAGACAAAGTCCATGGAGGGAATGCTAGCTTCTATGATGTACTGAGTTCTGTCCATAACTCTCTACAGTTTCATGTCGTTACAGGCAGAGCAGTTGTCATTACAAGCTGTTATGCATCCAGGTTGTATGCCTTCTATGGTAGATGTATAAAAAAAATTGGTAAAGGTTGATAGGCAATGCCAGATTTTATTTTTTGGTTGTGGCACTCTAAAATAACCCGCATTCCGAAACAAACTTTGACATAGCAAAAGATCACTAAACCACCAAACAATTATTCAAGGATGTTCTCAAACTCTCCTTGACAAAACATAACATCACTGGAATGCTTAACTCACAACTCTTCACTATGTGGAAGAAGCATTCAGCAAAGCAAAAAGAACTCAAGTCTGGCCAATAGACTTCTGGTAAGATGGCTACACGAGCAAACTCTGCAGCCTCTCAGAGCCAAGCAAAGGTGCTTTTCTCTTTGTAAAATTCGTTTTTTTATGATCGCAAGATAATCCCATTCCAAGAATACTGAGTACTGCAGGGCTACTCCATCACCTCACATTTATCTGGATTAAATGCCACTTGTCATTTCTCAATCCATTTCACCCCCACATCTCTCTGTACCCTCAGATTACCTTCTGCATTATCAACTTTGCTAATTTTCATGTCATCTGCAAATTTACTGATCACGCCTCCCACATTCACATCCAAGTCATTCAAATATATATCAAACAGCAAGGGTTTGAGCACTGATCCTTGTGGAACACTGCTAGCTACAAGCATTCAGTCAGGAAAAACAAAACAACTCCATCCCTTGCTGTCAAGCTATGTTTGGATCCAGTTTGCCATCCTGCCCTGGTTCCCATGGTCTTCAATCTTTTCAATCCAGTTCCCCATGTGGGGGGACCTTGTCAAAGACCTTATAGTACTAACGTTAATGTAATCCACATCTACTGTCTTCCCTCATTGATACAGTTTGTTACCTCTTCAAAGAATTCAATCATATTGGTGAGACAGTATCTGCCCTTGACAAAACCATATTGGCTGTCATTGATTAGTCATTATCTTTCTCCTCCCTCAATTTTTTCCAGTAACCTCCCTACCACTTAAGCTCAGCTCATGGACTATTATGACCAGGCTTTTCCTTGCTGCTTTTCTTGAAAAGCAGGGAGACTTCTAGCAATGGTGTGGTGCCCAGGTGTTCAATTTGAAGTTTTTGTGAAATTAAAGTTGTAGTCTGACTTCCTACTCAGATCATTCTTCAAATCATTCAGCCCATTCCTATTGATTTAAAGATACCATTGCTAGAAATAGAGGAATTTCAGTAAGTAAGATGGACAAAGTAGTCAAACAACTTTAAACTAATAAATATTTAAAAGTATCCAAAACAATGAGGGCTTGGAAGCCCGAGAAGAGGCAAAAGAAAAACAAAAAACGGCATATTTAACATTAATACTGACGCGAGACAATGGCGCCTAACGGCGACTCCTTTGCTTGTTCTTTGGAAACAGCCCTACTTCTATCTTTAATATCTCTATTTTTTCCTTTCAGGGTTCTTTTAAAGACCCTGACCTGGAGTTACACGCTGACTATGTTTTTTTGTGGGAAGGGACCTGCTCTCGGGGTTTCACGACTGGCCGTTATTTGATATGCCAAGGATGCAGTTTAGGAGATTAACTCGCCTTCAGAATTCCGGGATTTCTGGAGGCGAGCAGACTGCAGTGCCTCTGCAGGAATTTAGTATGTCATAGGAGACAGAAGATCGAAAGTAGCAAGCTGGCTGCTGGCAGTGTGCCCAGGGGACCCGAGTTCTTTGGGCACAGAGCTTGGAAAAGAGACGCATCGGACTTTTAACATTCTGAAGCAGAGGATTGTTTGTTATGTCCCCCTTCTCACTGCGAAACTGGGACACCTCTTTTTCCCTTAATAGGGAGAGAGAGAACCTGTGGTATGTCCAATACCAGGTGTATGAGTAGTCTTTGGGGTACTGCAAGTCTGTGTCTGTATTGATGCTTTGCTGCATGCTTGGTGTGCTTGAGTGCTCGGTGGCGGGTGCCAATGCTTTTTGTTGCTGGTGGGGGAGGGGGGATTGTTGCTTTGCTGCTGCTTACGCATGGGAGGGGAGATCTGGGGAAGGTGCTGAGGTTCTAATGAACTGTCATTCATTCTTTGAGGCACTCCTCTGTTTTCGTGAATGGTTGCAGAGAAAAAGTATTTCAGGATGTATATTGTAGATATCCTCTGATATTAAATGTACCTTTGAAACCACTGGTGACAAATATTCTATAATCTCTCATTTAATAACATTCTGAAGATACTAAGTAAAGTCATAGTGGCTGGACAAGGACTTTTCAGCCCACTGAGTACGTACTATCAAACACTCATTTATACTAACACTGCACAAATTCATCTTATTCTTCCCAAATTTCCATCCTTTTCATAAAATTCTACCACTCAAACTCTCCTTATAGCTTGCACTCCCTCATTCACACAACATCCTGGCAAATCTCTTATGCATCCTTTGGCAAGCCTCTAAATCCTTCCCGTAATGAACAGACCAGAACAGAACACAATATTGCAAATATCTGATGCAGCTGCAACATGACTTCCCAACACATATTCAATACCAGACTAAAGGAGGCAAGTATTTTGTATCATACACAAAAAATGCTGGTGAATGCAGCAGGCCGGGCAGCCTCTTCCTATAGATGCTGCCTGCTCTGCTGCGTTTGCCAACATTTTTTGTGTGTGTTGCTTGAATTTCCAGCATCTGCAGATTTCCTCGTGTCTGCGTTTTTAAGTATTCTGTATGCCTTCTTTACCACTTATGTTGTCACTGTCAGGATTTGCACCCCAAGATCCCTTGATACATCATTACTAAAGGGTCCTGCCATTTACTGTATACTTCCCTCATAAATTTGACCTTTCAAAATGCAACACCCAACACTTATCCAGTTTAAACTCCATCTGCCATTTCTTTGCATTTCCACTTTGTCTATATCCTTGAGCATGTTTTGAGTGTCTCTTGATTTTGGAAGATCGTGTTGTAATACCCACTGATTTTGTGTTATCAGCTAGTAAATAAAATTATTTTTTAAAATTGGTATTTCTAAATTACTATAAATAATTTAATCATTTCTCTCACATTTTGCATTTGCAGAATGTGTCATATTTTGACTGTCATATGTATCCATTCAATGTCATGGTTCACTATAAAACACATATGTCCAATTTATTTGCAAAAGACTACAACATGAAAATACAAATTTAGAAAAAGATACATATGAAATGATAGTTATGGACCAGCTAACAATAATTTTTTTTTAGGTATTTCTTAAATCAGATGCAAGGGGATCAATCCAATAAAATAAAATGTGCATGAGAAAGATTCTCTCATTCCTTTCAAGGGTGGATTTGTATTCCAAAATGTAAGAGGGTATAAGAATCTTCATACTTGGTAGAGAATTCCAGACGTGGATGAGGCAGAATTTCTTCTGGCTGAGATCCTTCAGCAGGACTGGGAAGGAAGGGGAAAGAAGCTAAAATGTGAGGGTGGGAGGAGGGGAAGTAGTACAAGCTGGTAAAGTGATAGTTGGAACCAGGCGAGAGGAAAGGCAGGTGGATGAGGCAGAGGGATGAAGTGAGAAGTCACTTGCAAGTCTGTTGGAGTATCTACTGTATCTAGTGCTCCCAGTCAGACCCAACAGAGTTTGGGGGACCACTTTGTTGAGCACCTTTGCTCCATTTGCCACAAAAGGCAGGCTTTCCAAGTGGCCACCCATTTTAATTCTACTTCCCATTTCCATTCCGACGTGTCAGTCCATGGCCTCCTCTACTGCCACAATGAGGCCACTCTCAGGTTCCAGGAGCAACACCTTATATTCTGCCTGGGTAACCTCCAACCTGACAGCTTGATAATCGAATTCTCTGGTAACCCTGGACAACACTGGAAGATTTTGCTTCCTGAAAACTTTTGGATGTATCTTATGGATTTTGGGCTGCTGATCATGAAATCACCATGAAATCACACACCATTTTTTTGAAATCATCTACATTCATTATTTGAATTCGTAATTCAAGCCAGATAAAATATTGCTCACGACTTAAGCTGAAGAGTTTTCTATAGGCTATAAATTTCCAAGAAGGACTTCAATATTTGAGACAGATGTTTCCCAGAACAACTGATGTCAAGATCAAGAAAGTCATTTTTGTTGGTCTACAAATCAAACAGGTCATCAATGACAGACAATTCAAAGAACTTCTAGTGGGACTGGAGAAAATCACATGGAAGGCATTCAAGGATGTTGTTGAAAATTTTCTTGGCAACTATAGAGCACCAAATTACATGCAGCTGGTTGACAACATGCTTCAAGCATACAAAATCATTAAGTGCAATATGTCACTAAAGATTCATTTTCTGCATTCCTATTAGATGATTTCCCTGCCAGATCTTGGCACTGTCATTTCGGTCATGGAGAAATGGTATCACAGCAACTGGAATCCATCAGTGCCAGCTGATTATTGTTGAACACTTAAGTGAGAAGCCTCAGACACCAAATACGAGTGAAAAGCATTAAAACATTTTTAGCTTAGTTGAACTATTGCAAAGTGTCAGCACTATTAATCAAGTAAATGCATTACTGTAGTCGTGTGCAAGTGCGCTACTAAAGAAACACACAGAGGCAGAGAGAACTGAACTCAGAATGCCTTTACTGATTCAAAATCGCGCTCTTAAATCTCCCCTCCCATGGGGCGGATGTGACCAAACGCGCTACTGTGTGTCTGCCCGCAGCTCCCGATGGTGGTTGGAGTCCCGTGTGTGCGGGCCGCCACCCCCCCCCCCAAAATGTCCATCGGGGGAGTGGAGCCCCCAGTCTGTGTGGCTTGCCTGGGTGGCTGGCCTTGCCGGTGTGGTGCGGGTACCCTCACTGGTTGCTCAATGTCCGAGTGTACCAGTTTGAGGCGTCCACTGCAGAAGTCTCTTCCCGGCCACCCACCTCCACGACACACGTGGTTCCGTTGTGCCGGATCACCTTGTACGGCCGCTGTAGAGGTGACCTGTGCATGCCCCTGCGAATAAAAACATACTCACAGTCTCGGAGGTCTTTAGGGGTGAAGGATGGCGTGGGGCCATGCCTGGAGGTCGGGACCGGTGCCAGGGTCCCTACCTTGTCCCGCAGCCTCGTTAGCACCGCTGCTGGAGTTTCTTCCGAACCTCGGGCCTCTGGTAGAAACTCCCCTGGGACTGACGGGGGGTGCCGTAGACAAATTCCGCCAAGGTGTCCAGGTCCTCCTTGGGGGCTGTGCGGATGCCCAGTAGGACCCAGGGAAGCTC
Source organism: Mobula birostris (assembly GCF_030028105.1). Classification (NCBI taxonomy): domain Eukaryota; kingdom Metazoa; phylum Chordata; class Chondrichthyes; order Myliobatiformes; family Myliobatidae; genus Mobula; species Mobula birostris. The sequence continues at coordinate 139,215,096 of NC_092371.1, read as the reverse complement.
ATCTGTCCAGTTGGGGCCCCTGAGGCGCACCATCAGGGCTGACTTGAGATGCTGGTGGAATCGCTCTACCAAACCGTTGGACTGGGGATGGTACGCTGTGGTGTGATGCAGCTGGGTGCCCAGGAGCTGCGCCAGTGCTGTCCACAAACCAGACGCGAACTGCGCCCCTCTGTCCGAGGTGATGTCCGTTGGGAGGCCGAACCTGGCGATCCAGTTTGTAATGAGCGCCCTGGCGCAGGACTCAGCGGACGTGTCTGCGAGTGGTACGGCTTCCGGCCATCTGGTGAACCTGTCTACCATGGTAAAGATGTATCTGGCGCCCCGGGAGACTGTCAGGGGGTCGACGATGTCCACGTGGATGTGTTGGAACCTCCTGTGCGTCGGCTGGAACTGCTGGAGGGGAGCCTTCACGTGCCGCTGAACTTTGGCGGTCTGGCAGGTCCTGGCATAGTGTCCGACCTGTTTGCACAAACCGTGCCAGATGAATCGGTCTGCTACCAGCTTGATGGATGGGTGGGCCAGGTCGTGCAGTGTGTCGAACACCTGGCGCCTCCATGCTGCTGGTACCACGGGTTGGGGTTTGCTGGTAGACACGTCGCACAGGAGTCGATCCGCTGCCGGGCCGATGGAGACATCCTCCAACTGGAGCCCCAAAACGGCAGAGCGGTAAGCTGGGATCTCGGTGTCTGACCGTTGTGCTTCCGCCAGTGCTGCGTAGTCTATTCCTGAGGACAATACGCCTACTGAGTGGAGGCAGGGGCGAGACAGTGTGTCGGCAACAACGTTGTTCTTCCCTGCGATGTGGCAGACGTCCGTGGTGAATTCTGAAATAAAGGACAGGTGCCTCTGCTGCCGAGCCGACTATGGGTCTGATATCCTGGCCAGTGTGAAGGTGAGGGACCTGTGGTCCATATACACGGTGAGCTCCCTTCCCTCAAAAAAGTACCGGAAATGCCGGACAGCCAGGTAGAGCGCTAGCAACTCTCTGTCAAAAGCGCTGTATTTCACCTCTGGTGGTCATAGGTGCCGGCTGAAGAAAGCGAGTGGTCGCCACTGGTCCTCGACGAGCTGCTCTAGGACTCTGCCAACTGCCATGTCGGAAGCGTCGACTGTGAGTGCCGTGGGTACATCGACTCTCGGGTGCACTAGGAGAGCCGCCTTTGCCAGCGCCTCCTTGGCCTGCTCGAACACCTCCATGGACTCCGCATCCCATGTCACTTCTTTGGCCTTGTCGGCCATCAGGCTGAACAAGGGTCTCATGATGCGTGCCGCCGCCAGCACAAACCGATGAGAAAAGTTGACCATCCCTATGAACTGCTGCAGGCCCTTGACCGTGCTGGGCTTGGGGAACTGGCGGGTGGCCTGGACCTTGTCCAGTAGGGGAACTGCGCCATGTTGGTTGACTCTGTGGCCCAAGAAGTCGATCTCCATCAGCCCGAACTGGCACTTCGCCGGATTAGTCGCTCAGGCTTCGGCAGAGCTGGCGCAAATGTGCCATGTGCTCTTGGTGCGAACTGCTGGCCACCAGGATATTGTCCAAGTAAATGAAAATGAAATCCAGGCTGCGTCCCACTGGGTCCATGAGCCTTTGGAAAGTTTGGGCTGCATTCTTGAGACCAAAAGGCATCCTCAGAAATTCGAACAAGCCGAACGGGGTAATGAAGGCTGTTCTGGGCACGTCGTCGGGGTGCACTGGGATCTGATGGTATCCTCTGACCAGGTTGATTTTCGAGAAGATGGTCGCTCCGTGCAGGTTTGCCCTGAAGTCATGGATGTGGGGTACCGGGTATCTGTCGGTGGTTATGGCATCGTTGAGCCTTCTGTAGGCCTCCATCCTCCTGCAGACTTGGGCACCAGGTGCAGCGGGGATGCCCATGGGCTGTCTGAGCAGCGTACGATTCCCATCTCTTCTCTTACGGAACTCCTCCTTGGCGAGGTAATTTGTCGGGTGGCAGCCTGCGAGCTCGGGCATGCAGTGGTGGTCCTTGTGTGGGGATGTGGTGCTGCATGCCGTGCTTGGGGTCGGCCGTGGAGAACTGCGGGGTGACTATGGAGGGAAATTCCGCCAACACCCTGGCGAATTCGTTACCTGAGAAGGTCACAGAATCTAAGTGGAGGGCCGGTAGCTTGTCTTCTCCGAGCTGGACAGTCTGGAACGTCTCGGCGTGGACCAAACGCCGGCCTTTCAGGTCGACCAGGAGGCAGTTGGCTCATAGGAAATCTGCCCCTAGTAGTGGCTGTGACACCGCTGCCAACATGAAAGTCCAAGTGAAACGGCTGGACCTGAAATGCAGTGAGATAGTACGTCCGAATACTGGTGCCATTTGCAGCGGTGAGTTCGGGGCCTGGGACCGCGTTACGAGTGTCCATATTCGAGGTGGGGGGGGAGTATGTTGACTTTGGCCCTGATGTCTACCAGGAAGCGCCGCCCGGAGTGTCGGTCCCAGAGGTACAGGAGGCTGTCTCGGTGGCCAGCTGTCGTAGCCATTAGCGATGGTTGGCCCCAGCGTTTCCCGGAAAAGCACATGGTGGACAGCAGCGGCGCGTGCCTGAGCCCCATTTTTGGTGATAGAAACATCATTGTTCCAAACTTTCGTCTTCTTCCCCCATGGGTCTCGACGGCTTCAGTTGCGGGGCCTGGGCTTTGGGGCGTGCGATCGTGGCTAGGCCGATGGAGGCTGCTCCACGTTGCTTGCTCTGCCAAAGGACGTCTGCTTTAGCTGCAACCCTGCGTGGGTCGCTGAAATCCTCACTCGCAAGGAGGTGGCGAATGTCCTCTGGCACTTGCTCGAGGAACAACTGTTCAAATAAAAGGCACGGCTTATGGCCGTCCATGAGCGCCAGCATATCATTCATGAGCTCGGATGGCGTGCGGTCGCCCAGGCCGTCCATGTGTAGGAGTCACAGCGGGAGAGTCCAAAGGTACGGATCAGGAGCGCCTTAAGCTTTGTGTACCTGTCCTCCGCTGGTGGTTGGCGTAGGAAGTCGATGATCTGGCCTGCCGTCTCCTGGTCGAGCGTGCTGACCACGTAGTAGTACCACGTGGCATCAGCTGTAATGTCTCTGATATCAAACTGGGCCTCAGCCTGCTCAAACCAAAAATGGGGCTGAGTGGCCCAGAAAGTTGGGAGCTTCAGAGAGACAGCGCTGTGCGAGCTGCTCGAACTCATGTCTGGTCGCTGAGTCGCCGGCTCCAGATGTGGTCTGGAATGTCGGGGTCACCAATGTAGTCGCGCGCAAACACGCTACTAAAGAAACACACGGAGGCAGAAAGAGCTGAACTCAGAATGCCTTTACTGATTCAAAGTCGCGCGCTTAAATCTCCCTTCTCATGGGCCCTTGTGATCCGTGGGGCAGACATGACGTCAGACTGTCCCCGGAAGGTCCGCCCCGAGCGGGTAGTTCCAAACACGCTACCGCGTGTCTGCCCATGGCTCCCGATGGCAGTTTGAGTCCCGAGTGTGCGGGCCGCCACATTATATTCGATAAAAGTTAATTTCTTATTTCTCCAAACCCCTACGTGATACAAGTAGGCTGAAATTATAATTGTGTTCAGCTTCAAGTGCACTATCATACACAGAAAACATTCTGAGGAAGCAACAGTTTCAAAAAAAAAAATGGTTTCCGGTGTAATTTCTCCCCTTCTAATCTTTTTCCATTCCCCATTCTGGCTCCCCTCTTACCACTTCTCTTCTCCTCACCAGCCATTACCTCCCTCTGGTGCCCCACCTCATTCCCTTTCTCCCATGGTCCACTGCACTCAGATTCCTTCTTCTTCAGCCCTTTACCTCCTCCACCAATCACATCCCAGCTTCTCACTTCATTCCCTCTTCTCATCACCCACCTTCCTTCCTTATCTGGTTTCACCTATCTCCCCTTCTTTTCCAGTCCTGATAAAGGGTCTTGGCCAGAAAATGCTGACTGCTTATTTCTCTCCATAGATCCCGCCTGACCTCTTCAAGCCCAAACTATATTCTGGGAATAATGAGGAATCACAAGTTATTGGGATCGGGCAAGTAAGTGTTTTTTAAGTCAGGACCAGTTGTTGCAGCACGTGAAATGATCTTCACTTGCTTCAGCTATGACTACACCACACCAGGGTGAGGCATAGATTGTCTGACCATGTCACCATACACCAGAGCAGTGCTGAGATATAAAAGTCCTCCTGGTCCACTGTATCCTAACCAGAGACCACTGAAAATCTCACCTAATTGCAATACCAATAGGATCAACCCTTGTTATCTGTTCATTTACTGTTAACCTCAGATCTTACCTTCACTTCGTTCTTGCCAATTGCAGAATCTGTATTACATCATATGCAATAATAAAAGGCCAAAAAGTTAAATTTTTCAGACTCCGGGTATGTAGAAGATGAATGGTTAAACTTCAGTATAGATAAGGGGTTCCCAAACCTGGGGTCTACAGACTCCTCAGTTAATGGTCGGGGTCCATGGCATAAAAAAGATTGGCAACCTCTGGTATAGATGAAATCCAATGCAGGAGGCATAACATCAAGGAAGAAAGAGACAGAACCTTGATAAAGATCAACAGGCACATCTCCAAAAGGGCAGAAGAAGTGATATACACTCTGTGGTCACATTATTAGGTACCTCCTATACTTAATAAAATAGCCACTAAGTCTATGTTCATATAACCATATAACAATTACAGCACGGAAACAGGTCATCTCAGCCCTTCTAGTCCATGCTGAACTCTTACTCTCACCTAGACCCACCGACCTGCATGGTATTCTGTTGTTGTAGCCCATCCACTTCAAGGTTTGACCTATTATGGTTGTTATTGAGTTACTGTCACCTTCCTGTCAGCTCGAACCCCGTCTGGCCATTCTCCTCTGACCTCTCTCATTAACAAAGCATTTTCGCCTACAGAACCAGTGTTCACTGGATTTTTTTTTGCTTTTCACTCCATTCCCTGTAAACTCAAGACACTGCTGTGTGTGAAAATCCCAGGAGGTCATCAGTTTCTAGGATACTCAAACCACCCTATAAGTCACCAACAATCATTCCATGGTCAAAGTCACTTAGATCACATTTCTCTCCATTCTGATGCTAGTTCTGAACAACAATTGAACCCTTTGACAATATCTGCATGCTTTTATTCATTGGGCTGCACGAGCAGGTGTACAGGTGTACCTAATAAAGTGGCCACTGAGTATACATGTGGCTTGGTTCTGGAAAACACCATCATGTGCTACAACGTGGCAAGTTTTGGACGTCTCAGTAGCTTGTTTTCACTTATAGCTAAGTCGATTCTTACAACAGGGTAGTCATAATGATATTATGAAGTAATAACCTTTTCAAATATGGGCAGTAAAGTACAGCATTATTTTGTGCAATGTCATTCTTCTGATTACACTGCATAAATTGAAAACTGGATTTGCTCACTGAAAATTATCTCTAGTTTTGATAAACTAAGACTACAGCAGTGGTCCCTTACAACCGGGCCGCAAAGCACGTGTTACTGGACTGCGAGGAAACGATACGAGTCAACTGCACCTTTCCTCATTCCCTGTCACACCCACTGTTGAACTTGAACGCACGCGAGGTCATTACCCACGCGAGTTCATCAGTTCATTAACCTGCAACTACTCGATGAGTAAAAAACAAACGACGCTTGAGAGTTTCTTTGGAACAGATGGTAGGGGACATAAAAGGTCTAACGATGATGATAACGCAGAGACAGCTGAGGCCGAGACTGCAAAAAAAAAAAGAAAGCTTCCTTCAACAGAAAATATGATGAGTTGTACATAAAATATGGCTTTATTATGACCAGTGACTCCCACGCTCCAAGCCCCCTGTGTGTGGTATGTGGAGACAAGCTGTCTAATGAGGCAATGAAGCCCTCAAAACTGCTTCGGAACCTTGAGTCCAAGCACACTGCACTTAAACACAAACCCGCTGAGTTTTTTTGAGTGGAAAAAAAAGTGAGCAAGTGGGACAGAAACAAGTGCTGACAGCCACCACCTCCACAAATGCTGCTGCTCTGAGAGTGTCGTACATAGTGGCTACCCTTAATTGCTAAGGTTAAGAAGCCTTTCACTGTTGGTGAAGAATTGATTCTGCCTGCTGCCAAGGACATGTGCCGTGAACTGTTGGGAGAAGCTGCAGCTAACAAGATGGCACAGGTTTCTCTTTTAGCTACCACAGTTTCAAGGAGAATCGATGACATCGAAGCACAGCTGTTGGAACGACTTAATGAGTCTGGCTTTACTACCCGAGTCAAAGAGGTTGCGCTTGAATGCCAGTCTACACACTGTCACACACAGGGAAATGCAGGCTAGCCGAAAAATGTCACCTGATCTTAACAGTGTATTGAGTGACATTGTTGAAGTTATCAACCACATCAAAGCAAAAGCTCTTAACTCACGTCTGTTTGAACAGCTTTGCGAGGAAATGGATGCAGAGCACAAACGCCTTCTCTTACACACTGAAGTCAGGTGGCTATCAATGGGGAGAGCCCTGGCCAGGGTTTTTGAGTTAAGAGAGCAGCTACAGAGATTTCTTTCAGGAAAAAAATCACCACTGGCAGCACACTTCAGTGACAAGGAGTGGATAGCAAAACTCGCTTATCTGTGTGACGTCTTCAACCTGCTCAACGAACTCAATTTGTCACTTCAGGAGAGAATGACAACTGTCTTCAAGTTGACAGATAAAATGTCTGCTTTCAAAGCCAAACTGGAACTGTGGGGACGGCGAGTGGACAGGGGCATATTTGATATGTTCCCAACATTTTGGGAGAGACCGAGGCTGCACCGTCTTTCTCACAGCTGGCGCACGATCAACTAATTTCGCTGTCGACAGAATTTGAGCGTTACTTCCCAACCGTAAATGACCCAAGACATGCAAAGGAATGGGTCCGTGATCCGTTTGTGAATGTCCCCGGTGAATCATCCATGTCAGCGCGGGAAGAAGATCAACTCCTTGAGCTTGCAAATGATTGTGGGCTGAAAAGTATGTTTGACATAACATCGCTGCCGGCATTCTGGATCAAAGTCAAGGCTGAATATCCCGAGAAACCCACAAAAGCACTGAAAACATTCTTTCCATTTCCAACATCTTACCTTTGAGAAGCGGGGTTTCCTGCAATGAATGCAATGAAAACTAAATTGCGGAATAGACTGGACATAGGGAACCCCCTTATGACTTATAATTGACTTATCACTATATTTACCATATAACCATATAATAATTACAGCACAGAAACAGGCCATCTTGGCCCTTCTAGTCAGTGCCGAACTCTTACTCTCACCTAGTCCCACCGCTCTGCACTCAGCCCATAACCCACCATTCCTTTCCTGTCCATATATCTATCTAATTTAACTTTAAACGACAACATCGAACCTGCCTCAACCACCTCTGCTGGAAGCTCATTCCACACAGCTACCACTCTCTGAGTAAAGAAGTTCCCCCTCATGTTACCCCTAAACTTTTGCCCTTTAACTCTCAACTCATGTCCTTTTGTTTGAATCTCCCCCACTCTCAATGGAAAAAGCCTATCCAAGTTAACTCCATCTATCCCCCTCATAATTTTAAATACCTCTATCAAGTCCCCCCTCAACCTTCTATGCTCCAAAGAATAAAGACCTAACTTATTGAACCTTTCTCTGTAACTTAGGTGATGAAACCCAGGCAACATTTTAGTAAATCTCCTCTGTACTTTCTCAATTTTATTGACATCTTCCCTATAATTTGGTGACCAGAACTGTACACAATGCTCCAAATTTGGCCTCACCAATGCCTTGTACAATTTCAACATTACATCCCAACTCCTATACTCAACACTCTGATTTATAAAGGCCAGCATACTAAAAGCTTTCTTCACCACCCTATCCACATGAGATTCCACCTTCAGGGAACTATGCACCATTATTCCTAGACCTTTCTGTTCTACTGCATCCTTCAGTGCCCTACCATTTACCATGCATGTCCTATTTTGATTAGTCCTACCAAAATGTAGCACCTCACATTTTTCAGCATTAAACTCCACCTGCCATCTTTCAGCCTACTCTTCTAACTGGCCTAAATCTCTCTGCAAGCTTTGAAAACCTACTTCATTATCCACAACGCCACCTATCTTAGTATCATCTGCATACTTACTAATCTAATTTACCACCCCATCATCCAGATCATTAATGTATATGACAAACAACATTGGACCCAGTACAGCTCCCTGAGGCACACTGCTAGACACCGTCCTCCAATCTGACACATAGTTATCCACCACTACTCTCTGGCATCTTCCATCCAGCTACTTTGATATTAATGCCTAACGATTGAACCTTCCTAACTAACCTTCTGTGTGGACCCTTGTCAAAGGCCTTACTGAAGTCCATATAGACAATATCCACCGCTTTACCCTCGTCAACTTTCCTAGTAACCTCATCAAAAAATTCAATAAGATTTGTCAAACATGACCATCCACATACAAATCCATGGTGACTGTTCCTAATCAGACCCTGTCTAACCAGATAATTATATATACCATCTCTAAGAATACTTTCCATCAATTTACCTACCACTGACATCAAACTCACAGGCCGATAATTGCTAGGTTTACTCTTAGAACCCTTTTTAAACAATGGAACCACATGAGCAATACACCAATCCTCCGGCACCATCCCCGTTTCTAATGACATTTGAAATATTTCTGTTAGAGCCCTGCTATTTCCACACTAACTTCCCTCAAGGTCCTAGGGAATATCTTGTCCAGACCCGGAGACTTATCCACTTTTATATTCCTTAAAAGCGCCAGTACTTCCTCTTCTTTAATCGTCATACTTTCCATAACTACCCTTCTTGTTTCCTTTACCTTACACAATTCAATATCCTTCTCCTTAGTGAATACCGAAGAAAAGAAATTGTTCAAAATCTCCCCCAGCTCTTTTGGCTCTGCACATAGCCATCCACTCTGATTCTCTAAGGGACCAATTTTATCCCTCACTATCCTTTTGCTATTAATATAACTGTAGAAACCCTTTGGATTTATTTTCATCTTACTTGCCAAAGCAGCCTCATATCTTCTTTTAGCTTTTCTAATTTCTTTCTTAAGATTCTTTTTACATTCTTTATATTCCTCAAGCACCTCCTCAACTCCAAGCTGCCTATATTTGTTGTAGATCCCTCTCTTTTTCCGAACCAAGTTTCCAATATCCCTTGAAAAGCATGGCTCTCTCAAATTTTTAATCTTTCCTTTCAACCTAACAGGAACATAAAAATCCTGTACCTTCAAAATTTCACCTTTAAATGACCTCCATTTCTCTATTACATCCTTCCCATAAAACAAATTGTCCCAATCCACTCCTTCTAAATCCTTTCACATCTCTTCAAAGTTAGCCTTTCTCCAATCAAAAATCTCAACCCTGGGTCCAGAGCTATCCTTCTCCATAATTATATTGAAACTAATGGTATTGTGATCACTGGACTCGAAGTGCTCCCCAACATATACCTCTGTCACCTGCCCTATCTCATTCTCTAACAGGAGATCCAACACTGCCCCTTCTCTAATTGGTACCTCTATGTATTGCTGCAAAAAACTATATTGCACACATTTGACAAACTCCAAACCATCCAGTTCTTTTACAGAATGGGCCTCCCAGTCTATGTGTGGGAAATTAAAATCTCCCACAATCACAATTACACGAGGAAAATATGCGCTGTGTGTTTAATATTAAATTCATTAGATAAACCCTTTTAGAAATGAAGTTGAGTGTACTAGCCACTGATAAGCGACTTATAGTTGATTTATCACCTATATCCCGGTCGTGATTAACCTCCCCCCCCCCCCCCCCGCCCCACCACCTAACCAGTTGGCCAGTCTGCAAGTATATTGTCAATATTAAACTAGTCCGCGGTACAAAAAAGGTTGGGGACTCCTGGACTACAGATACCAAATTTGTGTGGGGTTTCCATAGGACGAGCCAATTCATTTAATTAACATAAAGCATTCATAATTTTATTTATATTTAAGCTTCAATTATATCAGTTCCTGTCATCCTATGGAAAACATTGCAATTCCCAGCTCTGTTTAAAATAAAACACAATTGTGCGGGTTAATAACTAGGAAACCTGTGACTGTCCAGCTTGCTATGCAGCTTAATGACGCAAACAAATTGATTAGCTTTTTCTAATTTTTCATCAGGTATTATTAAGTTCAAAACAACAAATCTACAGTGTGTCAATTTCACTCTTAACATTCACTTTTTAACATATCTGTTTGGTAGTTCATTGCTTAACCCACAGTTCCAGCAAGTGCTTATTTCTGTAACTTGAGGAAATTTTACTTGGGAGACATTCAAAATTAAATGCCAAGAGTTCTGAGTCAACATATTTCCATCAAAGTGAAAGATAAGGTCAAGAATCCCAAGAAGTCTTGGATGTTAAGGGTAGAAGAAAGCCAAGAATGTTAATGGCAAGTCTAAGTATAAAACAACAGAGGCCCTACAAGAATATAGAACGTGTGTGTATGGGGAAGGTACTTAAAAAGGTATTTTACCTTTTTTTTCCTCCTTAATAAACAGCTTCAGACTTGGTAGGGGTTAGATTAATTTTTTGTAATAAATTAGTACATTTCAGTATAACTGACTAACCTAGATGAATATGGCGTAATGAGATTGTTATTATGAATATATATAATGTAAATTTGTAGTTTTTTTGACCTTTATAAATACTTTCTTGTACTCTATTCTTCTATGTAGAAACTAATAAAAATATTGAAAGAAAATAATAATTAGAACATGAAATACAGGCATAAAATTATCACTGAAGTGCAACATCAAGAAAAATCATAAAGCATTTAGAAATCAAAATCATTTGGATGCTGGAACCTGAAAGAAATCTGGAAAAGTCTAGAAGCACTTAAAAGATCAAGCAACATCTGTGGAAAGGGAAGTTTCCACGAATGTCTTTGATCTGAAATAGTAATACTGAAAACAGTATTATCATTTCAAGTCAAAGGTCATTCTTCATAATTGGGATAAAGATAGAAATAAGTTGGTTTAATGTGCAGAGAATATTTGGGAAGGGCAGATCGGACAACAGGAATACCTGTAACAGGGTGAGCTGCAACTGGTTAGTGCAAGATGATTATAGAATTATAGTAAGTCTTTAATATCAATCCAGGCCAAATCCCATCACAGATATTAATTACTACTGTCTTATCTATCCATTCTCCCATCTTTATTCACAAGTTAAAACTATTTTTTCTTAGTCCCAGTTCTATTTATTGTATTTTTGTTTAGAGACACAGCACAGTGACAAGCCTTTCCAGCACAATGAGCCTGCATGCTCAATTACACCCATGTGACTAATTAACTAGGGCACCTGAAGGAATCCCACACCATCATGGGGAGAATTATACACTCCTTACAGACAGTGGCAGGAACTGAATTGGGCCGCTGGCGCTAGAAAGCCATGCACCTTCAATTATGCCCCCTTTTAAAAGAAAATACAGTAATCAGGTACTTTCCTCTTGTTTTTAAAGATATTATAAAATTTATTATTTATTTTATTTAGATAGTCTTCAAACTGAAACATTAACTTAGTTTCTTTTTACACCGATGCTGTCTGATTTACTGACTGATTCCAAAATTTGTTTTTTAATTACTGGATAGGAGATTCCTGGTTCTAAAATAGACAGTAATCTATACTTCATCACAATGTGATACAAAATGCCCATGTGGGGGTATTTATTTTATTAAGCTTCAGTAACATTTTTATAGATCTGTGATTTCACTACGTATACTAGATTTTTGCCCCATCCCTAAAAACTTCTGATTTTAGCACAAATTAACTTTTCCAGAGTCAGAGGAAACATGAAATCGGAAGAAAAACATGAGGAAGATCAGTAAGCACCTGGATTGAAAGTTTCTGTAGTTGTGCACAACACCTGTAATGTTCTTCATTACAACCTTGATTAATGTTATTACGTTTTGTAAGTACAGTGTCTTGAAAATGTATTAAGCCTCCCCCCCAACTATTTTCATATTTTTCCATCTCACTTTCTAAAATTAAAATACAATGAGGTAGGATGTTTTAGCTGATCTACAAAACATGTCAATAATTCCAAAACTTGTCAACAATTTATTTGAAATTAACAAAGTATTCATCTCCTTTGTAATTACTACACTAGCTTTCCTTGGGTTCAATACTCTATATTACCTTACCAATTCATTCAATTTGTGATGTAGAAAACTGGAGTAAATACCCCCTTTCTCTGTAAGGTCCAACGGTATGGTAGATTTTCAACAAACCAGACCAAAATGAAAACAAAAGAGCATTCAAGACAAGTCGGGGAAATGGTAATAGAGAAGCACGAGTCTGGGGAAGGGTACCAGCACATCTCAATACCTTGGAGCTCAGTGCAGTCCATCGTGAAAATGTGGAAAACATGTGAAACCACAGGCACACTGCCTACATCAGTCCACCTCTCTAAACTTAGTTGCCAGAGAAGAATGGCACTTGTAAGAGAGGCTACTGTAGCACCAACAGTCACTCTGAGTGAGCTGCAAAAGTCAGTGGCTGCAACTGGAGATGAAGTTCATGGCTCCACAATCTCTAAGTACTTGCCCAAAAAGGGTATTTATGAAAGAGTGGCAGGCCTGAAAAAAAGCATATCATTGCACAAAAAAACTTTGCAAAGCGTCACTTAGAAGATACTGTAGAGATGTGGAAGAAAGCCTTGTGGCCGGTTGAGATTAAAGCGGATTGTTTTGGTCTCAACACTAAGTGGTACACGTGGCATAAATCTAACACTGTACATCAGCCAGATAACCCATCCCATCATAGGAGAGGATGTTTCCTATAGTTGGAGGGTCGAGAACCAAAGGACACAGCCTTAGAATAGAAGGGCGTCCTTTTAGAATGGAGATGAATAGGAATTTCTTTAGCCAGAGAGTGGTGAATCTGTGGAATTTGTTGCTGTGGAGGCCAAGTCTTTATGGATATTTAAGACAGGCTGATAGATTCTTGATTGGTTAAAGCAAGCAGGGATACTGGGGGAAGGCAGGAGTTTCCGGCTGATGGGGGAAATGGATCAGCCATGAAGAAATGGCAGAGCAGAATCGATAGGCCAAATGGCCTATTTCTGCTCCTCTATCTTATGGCCTTCTGGTCTTATCCCTACTGTAAAATATGGTGGAGTTAGCATCATGCTATGGGGATGCATTTCAGTGTACGGCCTGGAAATCTGGTCAGGATTGACGGGAAGATGAATGATGCTAAATACAGAGAGATCCTGGATAAAGACCTGCTAGCCTTTGCAAGAAAGTTTGAACTGGGTAGGAAGTTCTTTCAGCACACTGCCAGTGCAACGATGAAGTGGCTTCAAATGAAGAAAATTGATATCCTTGAATGGTCCAGTCAGAGTTCCGACCTTAATCCGATCGACCAACTCTGGCAAGACCTCAAGATTGCTGTTCAGCACTGCTCTGCAATTAATCTGGCACCGTTTGAGTAAATTTGCAAGGAAGAATTCGCAAATCTTGCTCCATCACATTATGCAAAGCTAACAAGAGACTGATCCAAAAAACCTACTGACTGTAATAGCTGTGAGAGGTGGTACAACTAAGTACTGAGCGAAGGGGGATGAACACTTCAGAGCTGCTGATAAATCAGTTTTTGAATTTTAAATTTTTCCTATTTTTTGGGACTCTACTGTGAAAAAAGGAGCATGTAATTCACAAATAAAAATTCCCATTTAAGTTGATCAAAATCCCTGGCTGTAATACCCATTTATGTGAATAAAGGGTTGGGGGCTGAACACTTTTACCAGGCACAGTAGTTTCAAGTAAAACCGTAAGTACAAATTAAGAAAATGTGACATTTATCACAGTATTATAGAGACTTTACAGTATGTTCCTCAACATCACTGTATGAGCAACTTGAATTTCTCTTTGCAATTATAAACACTATCTATGTAGCTCTACATGGATAGTGTAGAAGCTGACTGTCTACACCCCTTTGAGTGCTTATCTCATATTGTCCATTGAGAACATGCTCAATACACAGTGTGCAGCATGAAGGAGCATAGAAAATTAAAAGGTCTGACCTTGACAAGTTCTGGAGCTAACAGATGCTTCCACATTAGAGTCACTGAAAAGTACAGCACAGAACAGGCCCTTGGCCCATCTAGTTCTTGCTGAATTTTATCTGCCTTATACTAATTTGTATTAGTCTGAAAAAGTAATTCTGTTCAACAAGTTGACAGTCATCCTATTCTAATTCCTCAATATCAACCACTACTGCAGTTACACACAGAACAAATGGCCTCTGACAAAATAAAATATCTCACCTCTAACTTCAGAAGAAATCTTTTGCTCACCTATGTGGTAATTTCCATTTCATAGAACAGATTTGTGCTATGGAGCTCATACATTCTCATGGCACCAGCTCTTTTTCCAGGAGAAACAAATCAAAAGCTACAAAAAAAATCAATATAACCTAAGTTTAAAAAATGAAAATGCTGGAGATCTGAAAAGAATGGATGAACGGTTTCTAAGCTGAAACATTTGCTCTGTTTCTCTTACCATAGATGGTGTTTGTTCTGATGAGTGTTTTCAGCATCTTTTACTTTTATTCAATAGAATAAACTAATTTGGGAAGAATAATGTATGCTAAGAAAAGTTAAAAAAGCAAAAAAAAAGGAAAACAGTTAAAAAAAATTTCTGATCCAAGAATCAAAATATTCCCATGCTGAATGCAATTCATGTTCATTCAAAGATAAACAATAAACATAGTAATAGCATGAATTAAGAAATAACTGGTTTCAGAAAATACTAAAGTATGATTCTGTGATAAGTACACTGATGAGAAAGGCCCATCCAAAACATTTACTCAACTTCCATTTTAAGATGGCGGCTTAATTTTTTTTTTTTCCCCCAGAGTTCATCAGTTCTGTTTAACTAAGAAGGAATTCTCTAACATTGAGCTGCAAATCAAAATAAGTAAATTGCAAACAAGTTTTGAATATGATTTATGGGTACCAATTATTCAAGGTGATACTGGCTTGAAGGAGATTTGAATATGAAGATTCAAAATATATAATTAGCTATAAACCTGTTTTCTCTGCAGCTAAGGTATCTGCTATATCAATTATTAACTTTTAACAATTCTCTTCATAAATGAAGATAATTTAATTAATCTGCACTTCAGCTTTATAGACAGTAGAGGATAGTACAACTCATTTTTTGGATATGCAGGACACTAGCATGGGCAATATCTGTAATTCATGTCTAACCGCACTTGAGGTGATGGTGATGGTGATCAGCTTTTCTGAACCACTGAAGTGCTTCTGGTTTAAGTATCCCCAAAATGCTGTTGGGTAGACAGTTCAGAATTCAATATGTAGCTAATATTACGGACTGGCAATATAATCCATGTTAAGATGGTCTGTGACTTGGAGAGGAACCTGCTGTCCCAAGCATGTCTATGATCACGGAAGATGAAGACACAGGTTTTGGAGATACTGTAGTAGTAGCTGGTACACATTACAGCCATTGCATGTCAATGGATGGTTCATACAAACAAACTGCTGATGTCAATCATCGTGAGAGTTGTTGGTGATATGTTCAGAGGCAAATAGAGAAGCACACCATTGTGATTATAGACAGATGGTAGAAGAGCCTTGAGATGTTGGGGGCTTAATCGATCACTGCATCATGCCCAGTCCCTGCTCTGCACATGTAGCTACTATATTTTATGTGGCTAGTCTAGATGAGTTTTTGGTCAATGTTGACCAGAATATTAAAAGTAGGGGATTTTTGGCAATGTTAATGCCATTAAACCTCCAAAGGTATATGGTTAGACTTTGTTCTTAGAAATGTTCATTACCTGGCTCTTTTGTGATATGATTGTTACTTCCCACTTATCAGCCCTGGCCTTGATGTTTGTTGGTCTTTTCAGCATGGATTGCTTCATTTGATGAAAAGTTACAAATGGTATTGAACAGAATCAGAATCAGGTTTATTATCACCATTTTTATATGAGGTGAAATTTGTCGTTATGTGGCAGCAATACAGTGCAGTTGTAAAATGATCACAAATTAAAAATAAATAAATAGTGGGGGGAAAAAAGGAATAATGAAGTAATGTTTATGGGTTCATGGGTTGTTCAGAAACCTGGTGGTGGAAGGGAAAAAGCTGTTTATGAATCTTCTGAGTATGCATCAGGTTAATCTGATGGTAGTAATGAGAAGAGGGCATGTCCTGGATGATGAGGATCCTTAATGATGGAAACCCCCTTCATGAGACTCTACTTCTTGAAGATATCCTCGGTGGTGGGGAAGGCTATGCCCATGATACAGCTGGCTGAGTCCACAACTTACTGCAGTTTCTTTCAATCCTGTGCATTTTAGCCTTCATACCAGGCAGTGATGCAACCAGTCAGAATGTTCTCCACCATACGTCTATAGAAATTTGCAAGAGTCTTCGGGGAAATACATCAAATTTCCTCAGATGAAATACTCTTAATGAAGTAGAGCTGCTAGCATGCCTTCCTAATTGCATCAATGTGTTGGGCCTGGATTAGATCCTCTGAGATGTTGACAGCTAGAAACTTGAAACTGCTCACCCTTCCACTATTGACTCCTCAACTGGTGTGTGTTCTCCTGACTTCCCTTTCCTGAAATCCACAATCAATTCCTTGGTCTTGTTAATGTTGAACACAAGGTTATCATTGTAACACCGATCAACTAGCCGATCTATCTCACTCTTATACATCTCCTCATCGCTATCTGAGATCTTACCATGAACAATGGCATCTCTGCAAATTTAAAGATGATGTTGTAAGCAGTGCGTACCCATAGTCATATGTGTAGAGAGTAGTGCAGAGAGCTAAGCACACATCCTTGAGATGCACTGGTTTTGATTATCTGAGAGGAAGAGATGTTATTACCAACCTCTACTGGTTGTGGTGTCCTGTTGAGGAAGTTGACAATCCAGTTACAGAGGACCAGGTTTAGAAGTTGGTTATTAGTGCTGAGGGGATGATGGGTGTTGAACACTGTGCAGTAATTAGTAAACAACAGCCCGACATACATTATGTTTTGCTGTTTTTCTAGGTGCTTCAAAGCAAGAGTTTTTATAAGAGCTGAAGCTTTAGAAGGCATTGCTTAGACTGCACTTGGAATATGGTGAGCAGTTTTGGGTCCCTTATCTAAGAAAGAATGTGCTGGCATCAGAGAGGGTCCATAGGAGGTTTATGAAAATGATCCTAGGAATGCAAGTGTTAATACATGAGGAGTGCTTGATGGCTCTAGGCCAGTACTCACTGGAATTTAGAAGGATGAAGGACAAACTTACTGAAACATATTGAATATTGAAAGGCCTAGACAGAGTGCATGTGGTGAGGGCACAGTCTTAGAATAAAGGGACATCCATTTAGAACACAGATGAGGAGGAATTTCTTCAGCCAGAGGGTGGTGAATCTGTGGAATTCTTTGCAACAGGCAGCTGTGGAGGCCAAGTCATTGAGCATACTTAAAGTGGAGGTCCATAGGTTCTTGATTAGTAAAGGTGTCAAAGGTACAGGGAGAAGGCAGGAGAATGGGGTTGAGGGGGATAATAAATCAGCCATGATGGAATAGCAGAACAGACTCGATGTGCTGAATAGCCTAATTTTGCTCCTGTGTGTTTTGATCTTATGGTGAGCCAGTGAGATTGCATCTGCTGTAGACCTGTTGCAATTGTAGGTGAACTGCAGTGGATCCAGGTCCTTGCTCAGGCGTAGCCAACTTTTCAAAGCATTTCATTAAAGTAGGTGAGAGTGGTACCAAGTTGATAATCATTGATGCAGCTCCCCCTGCACCAGTATGATTGCTGACCTTTTGAAACAGCTGAGGTACTCAAACTGCAGACGTGAGTGACTGAAGAAGTCAACGACCATCCACCCAGCTGGCTAGGATAAGTTTCAGTACCTGGCCAGGTAACTGCTGGGGCCTGACGCCTTCCGATGGTTCACCCTCTTGAAGGATGTTCTGACATTGGCCTCGAAGACAGGGTCGCTGGATGCTGTCGGATCCACACAGGTGCAGCATCAGAGCTTGCATAAAAGGCACTGAGCTCCTTGGGGAGCGAAGCGTCACTGCCATTTACGTGTTAGGTTTTGCCTTGTAGGAAGCAATGGTGTGTAAACCTATCACAGTTGTCATGTGTTTGACTGTCTCAAATTTCACATGGAATTGCCTTTTCACTCCCATGATGACTTTTGGTAAGTTGTACCTGGACTTCTTGTAGGATTTGAAATCACTGGTCTTCAATGCCTCAGACCTAGCCCTCAGCAGATTGCAAATCTCCTGTTCATAGCTTCTGGTTTGGAAAAACTCGGTATATTCTCCAAGGCAAACACAAATGTTCTTGTGCATTGATCACGGACATCTCCACTTCTTACCTTATAATGGAAGAAAGGTCATTGATGAAACCAATAAAGAAGGTTGGCTCTTGAGGAACCTCTGCAGTAATGAACTGGAAATGGGATATTGATCCCTGAGAACTAACTCATTTTTTCCCAAAAGCAGAGGAATATATGAATATTTCTAAAGCAGAGGTAGATATTCGAGGGAATGAAAGGTTACTGGAGCAGTGGGAATAGAGAATTTAGGTTACAATCAGATCAGCCATGATCTTATTGACTGTTGAAGGAGACATGAGGGTGAGTGGTCTACTCCTGTTCCTATTCCGTGTGTTCCCATGTAAACAAATGAGTTTATACCACAGCATAACCAAATAATGAATGACTCAATATACAAATAACCTACTTAGCCATTGTGAGTACAAACAGTTTACCATATTAAGAAAATAGCTGAAGCTATTCATACAAGCAGTCCTAAACTAATGAAAGAATGTTCTGCATGAAAACTGGAAGCAAGAATGTGTTCTCTACCCTATAAAAATGTAAGAACGTTTTAACTAATATATTCATAATTAAGCCATGTAATTAAATTATATTTTAAGCACTAATATATTATTGCCATCAACGGTGGTTTTACTTGTTACCCTAATACTGAAACCCTAGGAAGATTAGAAGCATAATCCATAGTTTTGGAATTTTCTTAATTTTTAGAAAGCCAATCAGATGTCTAAGAAGTGTTCTGTTTGTCCAGGGCAATATAATCTGAAATAGAATACAAGAGATCCTGCAGATAGTGGAATCCACAGTCAGCACACAGAAAATGCTGGAGGAACTCAGCAGGTCAGGTGGCATCTATGAAAATGAATAAATAGTTGACGTTTCAAGTCGAGACCCTTCATCATCGTGGGTCTTGGCCTGAAATGTAGACTGTTTATTCATTTCCTTAGATGCTGCCTGAGTTCCTTCAGCATTTTGTATCTAAAATAAAAACTAATTTGGATAATCTGACAGTTTGGTATTTGATTCCTCATTTCTTACATCTTACCAATGGCATTTTAATCATTGTGGCCATTTGTTCTGCTACTAATAAACAAAACAATAAGCAAATTTTGAATTTGCTCTGGTCATTGTGAATTTAGACGCTTCAAAATAAATAAAAGATTATAGAACGCCATTACTTCTAACTGCTGTGGCTTTCCTCAACTAAGCTTAATAAGGAAAGATAAAGGTACACAAAAACTGGCTTAGCCCTCTTGGCATGCTAGATCTACATTCCTAATTGTTCAGTATGGAGTACTTCAGGTAAATAGTGATAAAGTTACTTGAAAAATGTTATAATTATTAAACTATATTAATATATGGCTACAAATTAATTTAAGTAGCAACTTCAAAATTCAGTTCAATTACAATAAACGTTTTGCAGTTATCTCTTTGCTTAATACATTTAGTTTAATTAGTTTTTCCTTAACTAAATATCTTAATAGCAAGTACATTCCATAAACTCGGGTATATATTTTTATGGCATCTCAATTCCAAGAAGGAAATAATTTGATTCGAATTCAACATGATAACATCCCTTAACTGGGAATTAAAAAAAGTTTTTGAAAAGCATGGAACATTAAATGAGGAAAGGACAAACAAGTGAGCTACATAGCATTCAACACTGGTACAACTGGGATAGGTTATGAATAGTCACTTTCAGTACACAAATATGGAAAAAGAATATACTGATAGTTGTAGACGAGAAAGCACAAATAGAACATGAATTCCAATATCAACTAATTGGCCGAACGAACTGTTTCTATATCAGTTTTCCCATTTCATCCAATACAATTTTTGCTTTAGGAAACTTGCATTGATACTTTACTGACAAGTGGCATCTTTCTTCAAAATTAATTCTATGTTCAGGAGCAAAGAATCATGCATTTACTGAAAGGAAGCCTTCAGGTGATGCTTTGAATGTTTTCTACTTTAGGTATAACAAGAATCAGGAATGTGAATTAGTATAGAACCAATAACTGTTCAGCAAAAGCCCATTTAATTTATAAGGGGTCTCAAGTGAAGTTCTGAAACTGTAACTAAATTAAATTTATACTTACCCATCTGTGAAGTTGGCGGTTGCTGTGCTAATAGCTGAGCACCCACAGTATTTGGGAGCCTCAGTTTGGAGTGTGGTGACAGCAATGATGGTGCAGGAAGAAAACGTTTTGGCCTGGCCTGCAAAAGGAAAGGCAAATCAGAAACCGAAGTGCAATTTCCTGGGTTACTAAATGACGTAATGTAATCTCTAGTGGATAAACTGCTGCCCAGTAAGCAGTGCACTAATTCACATTACATCTGTGAATTCACTGTTAAGCAAAATCAGATGATTCTTTTTTTAACATCGGCAGTATAAATAATACACAACTCTCTTGATATGATCAGAAAGTTTTAAATTGCAATTAGTTGTACAAACAGCATAATTACAAATACGACTTCATCTTTTCATCGGATATCACTGTAACATATTAATAAAAGGTACAGCTCCAAAAAAATTTGAAATCTAAATTTTGCTGAAGAACCATACAGAAATTTACTTTTTTGAATTTTTTTTTCCTTTTTCTTTTTCTCCAGTAAAAGTACCATTCCCTTTTATCAGTTCCATGGTCTCTGCCACATCTCTTTTCAGGATGAGGCTTTCCTTTCCAGGTCATCAGAGATGTCTGCCTTCTTGAAAGAATGGGATTCCCTTCCTCCACCACTGATGCTGCCCTTAGCTGCATCTCCTTCATTTCCCGAACATTCGCACTCACATCTTCCTGCCATCTTAACAAGGATAGAATTCCTCTAGTCTTCACCTACCACCCCATGATTCTTCGCAATATCTGTCTTCTTCAATAGGATCCTACCACCACATACATCTTTACCATCCCTCCCCTCCCAAACCCCCACTGTCTACTTTCTGCAAGGATCACTCCCTCAGAAATTCCCTTGTCCATTTGTCCCTCCCCACTAATCTCCCTCCTGGGACTTAATCCTGCAAGTGACAGAGATGCCACATCTGTTCATTGACCTCCTCCCTCAGCTCCATTTAGGCCTTAGACCACAAGACCATACGACATAGGAGCAGAATTCGGCTACCTGGCCCATCGTGTCTGCTCCTCCATTCAATCATGGCTGATCCTTTTTTCTCTCTCTCCTCCTCAACCCTAGTTCCCGGCCTTCTTCCTGTAACCTTTGATGCCATGTCCAAACAAGAACCTATCAACCTCTGCCCTAAATACACCCAACGACCTGGCCTCCACAGCTGCATGTGACAACAAATTCCACAAATTCACCACCCTTTGGCTAAAGAAATTTCTCTGCATCTCTGTTTTGAAAGGGTGCCCCTCTAACCTGAGGCTGTGCCCTCTTGTCCTAGACTCTACCACCATAGGAAACATCCTTTCCACATCTATTCTGTCTAGGCCTTTCAACGTTCGAAAGGTTTCAATGAGATCCGCTGCCCCCACCCCCATCCTTCTGAATTCCAGTAAGTACAGACCCAGAGCCATCAAACATTCCTTGCATGATAACCCTTTCATTCTTGGAATCATCCTTGTGAAACTCCTCTGGACCCTCTCCCATGCCAGCACATCTTTTCTAAGATGAGAGGCCCAAAACTGTTCACAGTACTCAAGGTGAGGCCTCACCAGTGCCTTTTAAAGCCTCAGCATCACATCCTTTTTCTTGTATTCTAGACCTCTTGAAATGAATGCTAACATGGCACCTGCATTCCTCACCACCAACTCAACCTGCATGTTAACCTTCAGTGTGTTGTGCACAAGGACTCCTAAGACACTTGCATCTCAGATTTTTGGATTTTCTCCCCATTTAGAAAATAGTCCACACATTTATGTCTACTACCAAAGTGCATGACCATGCATTTTCCAACATTGTATTTCATTTGCCACTTTCTTGCCCATTCTCCGAACCGGTCTAAGTCCTTCTGCATCCTACCCGTTTCCTCAACGCTACCTGCCCCTCCACCTATCTTCGTATTATTTGCAAACTTGGCAACAAAGCCATCTATTCCATCATCTAAATCATTTATACACAACATAAATAAGTGGTCCCAACACTTACCCCTGCAGAACACCACTAGTAACTGGCAGCCAACCAGAAAAGGATCCTTTTATTCCCATTCACTGCCTTCTACTAAGCAGCCAATGCTCTAACCATGTTAGTAACTTTCCTGTAATACCATGGGCTCTTAACTTGGTAAGCAGCCTCATGTGTGGCACCTTGTCAAAGACCTTCTGAAAGTCCAAATATACAACATCCATTGCATCCCCTTTATCGATCCTACTTGTAATCTCCTCAAAGAATTCCAACAGGTTGATCAAGCAGGATTTTCCCTGAAGGAAACCATGCTGACATTGTACTATCTTGTCCTGTGCCACCAAGTACTCCATCACCTCATCCTTAACAACTGACTTGAACATCTTTCCAACCACTGAGGTCACGCTAACTGGTCTATAATTTCCTTTCTGCTGCCTTCCTCCTTTCTTAAAGAGTGGCTTCAAGCAGTCCTCCTAGGACTTAACTTCACCTGTGAATCTGCTAGGGTCATCTATTGTATCTGGTGCTCCCAATGCAACCTCCTCTACATTGGTGAAACCTATCATAAATTGATGGACCGCTTTGTCAAGCAACTCCGTTCCACTGGCCAAAAGCGGAATTTCCTGGTGGCCAAGCACTTAATTCCTATCCCCATTCCCACCATTTCAGTCTATTGCTTCCTCTTCCGCCATGATGAGGCCACTCTTAGGGTGGAGGAGCAACACCTCATTTTCTGTCTAGGTAGCCCCTAAACCTGATGCCATGTATGTCGATCTCTCCTTCTGGTAATCTTTCTTCTCTCCTATCATATTCCTTCTTCTCCAGCCCTTTATCTTTCCCACTCACCTGGCTTCACCTATCATCTTCTAGCTTGTCCTCCTTCCTCTCCCTCCACCTTTTTATTTGGGCGCCTTCCCTCTTCGAGTCCTGATGACGTGTCGCAGCCCGAAATGTCGACTGTTTATTCATTTCCATAGATGCTGATTAACCTGCTGAGTTCCCCAGTATTGTGTGTGTTGCCCTGGATTTTCAACATCTGCAGAACCTCTTGTGTTTTACCTTTCTTGATTCCCCCTCTCCCTCCATTTGATCAAGAAAGCATGACATTACAGTTTTCCTTTGCACAACAGTATTAGTGTATACCCTGCCAGGGACTACCTCGCAGATTGCTGATTTTTCATGGTGCTCTTAGTCCTCTAATCCAACCACTCACAGCCATATTATGGGTGCCACAGAAGCACAGCTGTTAGCCTGATGTTATCACAGCTCGGGGCATTCCGGAGCTTGGAGTTCAATTCTGATGCCGTCTGTAAGGAATTGGTACATGCTCCCTGTGGAATGCATGGGTTTTGCCTGGGTGCTCTGGTTTCCTCCCATAGCCCAAAGACATACCGGTAGGTTAATTAGTCATTTCAAATTGTCCTGTGATTAGGTTAGGGTTAACTGGATTTCTTGGGGGTTCCTAGGGCAGTATTGCTCTAAGGGCCAGAAGAGCTGTATTGCTGAATAGATAAATGTTTCTCACTGCACTTTAAGAAAAGACAACTGCTGGGGCTGCACATTGTCTGCTGGGAACCGAATGTGACCCCTGCTGTCTCTGCTGCTACCTACTGATGTGCTGGGAATGACTTGGATATGGAGGAGATATCATTAGCAAGGTTATAGATGACATGCAAATTGGGTACTGTTGATAGCACGATTAGTCTTACACTCTGATTAGATATTGATCGACTGTTAAAATACACGGAACAATGGCACATGCACTTAATCCTGATAAGTGCAAGGATGGCTAGGAAGCTGCCCTGATCTGCACGTTTCAGTGCTGAACAGTTTGGCTAACACTATCCCTTAAAGGCAGCCTCCCTACATTGAGCCATGGTGTATGGGAGCAGCAGCATAAAATGGATCTGTGGCACAGCACTGCTGACAGCATGTATCTCTGTATAGAATTATTAAGGACTCTATTTGTGTACTTATTTCTTTTGCACTGTTATTCCTAGGAGTGCTTTCTGAGTGCTTAATGGGCAGGATTTTATGCATTCACAGTGTGAATTGCTCCAAGGTATCCCTTTTACCTGAGTATGGCTTGATACTGATTCCATTTCTTATCTGGGTTTCACCCAATTTAATACATGTAACAAAAAAGATATCTGAGCAACAAGTGGCATATCATTGATTAAGTGCAAATTATCCATGATTTGCACACTCAGTTAAAATATACTTCACATCAAATATGGAAAAACCTACGGACAGTACTCACTGCCTGAAATAGTTTTCATGTGATCTTCTGCTATGCTATGGGATGGATGTCCCAAGTGAAGATTTGATTTTTTGTTATTTACAACACATTACAATGATTAACTCTATTAAAAATCTATTTGTATTTGTGTGTTTCTATGTAGCTACACCATCTTTCAAATAACAAAGAAAGCTACTTTTAAAATTTGAAACTGAACTAAATATAATGCTGCTATGATTAAAAGCAGCAGATTAGTAAACATCTGTGGAAAGAGAAACAAGGTTAATTGTTCTGAATGATAATCTTTACAGGACCAGGTTGACCACTTGGTGGGTCTGAAGTTGCATGTGGCCCACACCAGTAAAAGAAAACATGTTTTCTTCAGTGAGGGACATCAGTGAACCAAACTGTTTTTTTAATTAGTAAGGTTATAGTTACCATAACAAAGAAATAATTTCCTGAGACTCAAATGATGTTACCATGTTTCCAATCACTGGCCTCTACGGTACAAAAAGGTCAACTATGTCTGAAAACAACCCTTCATTCCGCCAATATTGCCCCCACACAGTTCAAGTCTGGTGTTTCTCATTATCTGGATTTCTTGCAACATCCAAGATTGCATACTACTTCCCAGTTTTTATGTGATGGCTTACATTTATAGACTGACCAATTTATTATCACTAACCACAGACCTTGGCACTGCACAAAAAGATGTTCCTCCTTTTAGCAGTTATGAGAAAAATCCTGGCTTCAAAAAATATTCAACCAAAAGGCAATATTGTTCAACGCCTGTTATTTATAAGATATACGAGCAACAGATCTATAAGCATGGTCTTGTTTTTCTCTGCACTATTGCACAGTATAAATAGGACAAATGCAAGACTGGTAAAATGATTTCACCTGGTTAAACCACCTGTCCAGCAAGTATAAAATGAAAGATGACATTCAAATTGGATGGAACTGAAATATTAATGAGAGCCCTGATGAAAGAGTATTGTAATTGGTAATACATTACTTTCAATGTTCAGAATATACGCTACCAAGGATTTGTTTGCCCATTTTTTTTTGATAATCGGAGATTTTACACTATAAACCAAGTTGCATCCACTACTCAGAAGACTGTTAGCTGTCCCTGTGGCAAGTTAGTACAACTGCAATCTCACCTTCTGAAGTAAAGAAAATATACACAAAATCTGCTAATCCTAGCCCGAGGATAGTGGCTGATGGGTCTTATTCAGACTGGAGGTCCATGCTGTGTTCAGCAAGGAACTCTACTAGGATCTTTGCTACTTTTATTTATACAAATGACTGATGAAAATATGGTTGGGTTGGTTAGCAAGTCTGCAAATGACAAAAACATTGATGGCACTATGGATAGTGTAGAGGATTACCAAAGGTACCGTGGAATATAGACCAGCTGTAGATATGGGCAGAAAAATGGCAGATGGTACATAATCAAAACAAATGTGAAGTGTTGGACTTTGGGAGCTCAGATGGAAAGGAACAGTACACTGTTAATTGTAGGACCCTTAACAGCAATGATACTCTAAGGGGCAGTACTAATGTCCTGAGAGATATTGGGGTCAAAGTCCAAAGTTCTCTGAAAGGGGCTGCATAAGTTGACTGGGTGATATTACACTCAGTGGCCACTTTATTAGGTACCTCTTGAACATAATAAAGTGGCCACTGAGCTTAAGTTCGTGGTCTTCTTCTGCTGTAGCCCATCTACTTCAAGGTTTGATATGTTGTGTGTTCAGAGATGCTCTTCTACACACCATGGTGTAATACATGGTTACTTGAGTTACCATTGCCTTGAACCAGTCTGGCCATACTCCTCTGACTTCTCTCATTAACAAGGCATTCTCTCATCAACAGAGCTGCCACTCACTGGATGTTTCATGTTTTTTGCACCCCCCCCCCCATTCTCTGCAAACTCTAAAGACTGTTGTGCATGAAAATCCCAGGAGATCAGCAGTTTCTGAGAAACTCGAACCACCCCAACTGGCACCAACAATCATTCCACAGTCACAGTCACCTAGATCAGATTTCTCTCCATTCTGATGTTTGGCCTAAACAACAATTAAACCTTTACCATGTCTAAAGGCTTTTGTGCATTAAGTTGCTGCTACAATATTGGCTGATTAGCTAATTACATTAACGAGCAGGTATACAGGTGTACCTTTTGGTCTATGGAGCAGTCATCCTTCCTACATTACTGTATGGATCTCAATCATGGATCACCTTCAGAAGACACCTGAAAACCCTGGAATAATACCAGCAATGAACCTTACGAAAGATTTTGAGGATCAGCTGGAAGGACAGATGCACTAACACCAGTGTACTGGAAAGGGTCAAGATGAACAGCATTTCCACCATTCAGTGGCAAAGAGGAATGGAATGTTTCAACTGTGTGAAATGCTGTAACAAAATCAAGGAGGCCAAAGAGAGATTAATTATGGCCTCAAATCATATTGGATGGTATTAGACATTACACAGCATTTTCAGTACACTGGCAGGGATGAAAAAATGCAATTAAAGAGAAGAAATTTAGAAATTTTCAGTGTGGGTCACACGTTCAAAGATTTGAAAGAAGAGAGGATGGTGAGCTTGAGGACTGTTTCTAAAAGAAAGAGGAGAGGGATGATGATGGCACACCTTACACAATCTACCCTGTTGTTAATCTTTCCTTTATTAAAAATCATGTATTTAACCAATGCAACAGATCAGATTTTCAAGTAATATGCACTGCATGGCATATGTGCAGCTGTAGGTAGTCAAAGACAACTTTGTGTCACCTTTTCTTAAAAGTGTTTTAGTATATAAAATAATGTGTAAGCAAACTCTCAACAATTTTCATCTTGTTTCTTGGAAAAATGGTTTTTAAAAATGTTTCTTAAAAGCGAAGGAAATTATATTAGAAAATAGCATTTTGTTTTCCATGTACTTAAATACTTCCTTCTCAACATTACATTTTATATGTAAATTCCTCTTTGGATTAATTAAAATGAAGCAAATCATGGAGAAAAATGTGTAATTACTTCTAAAAAATAAAATCCTATTTGTGTAGTGCAGACACTGACATTGGATATTTTCATAATGTGTGCATATCACTACCTAAAGTTGGCCACAACAGCAAAACTACAGTATATTCAAGACAAGTCCTGAATTGTTCAACAGTATAAATGTATTTTGTCTATATTAGATAAAAGGAACAAATGTTTAATAGGAATAGGTGCCAAGTTCTATACAGAATACTTTGCATTTCTTATTTATCAAATGCAAATAATGTAAATGAACAGGGTCCAGAAAAGAAAAATTTCCATATTGGAACAAAATAATTCAAAGTCTGACAGAATTAAATAAGATTACTATTTTTCAAAAAAAAAAGAATGCAGTTCATGTCTGGGCCTCATCATGCCAGTTCCACACTTTTGAACTTCATAAGCAGATTTTAATTTGCATAAACTTGCAATTCAAATTTTCTGTCATTCTTTACCTGTTATCAGAGCACTCTTTTACTACTAGTCATCTTACAGTTGACATCTATTGCCTTAGGGCTATTCCCTTTCCATCTTATTCAAATCATGTTTAAATTATTGTTCATAAACTATTAAGGACAGAATTTCATGTACATCATTCTAGGCAATATCTAGAAACCAGATGGCATAGTGGCACAGCCAATGGAGCTGCTGCCTCACAGTGCAATGACCTGGATACAGACCTGACCTTCTGCACTGCTTGTGTGAAGTTAGTGCATTCTCTCTATGTCTGCATAAGGTTCCTGCACGTACTCTGGTTTCCTCCAACCTTCCAAAAATGTGCAGTCTGGGGGGGGTTAATTAGCCTTGGTAACTAACTAGACCCTATTGTGTAGGTGGGCAATAGAATCTAGAGGAGTTGATGGGAATGGGAATCAAAATTAGCATAGTGTAAGTGGGTGCTTGATAACAGGCATGAACTGGGTGGGCTGAATGGCTTGTAGTGAATGATCTGCAGAGCTTTTCTCTTTGGAGCGAAGGAGGATGAGAAGTGACTTGACAGGACGGCTATAAGATGGCAAGAAGCATTGAGAGTGGATAGCTGGTGCCTTTTCCCAGGATGGAAATAGCTAACACAAGAGGGTATAATATTAAACTGGATTGGTTTAATAACTGAGTTGTGGGTGCACAGAATGCACTGCTTGGTGTAGTGGTAGAGGCAGATGTATTAGGGACATTTACAAGACTCTTAGATAGGCACATGGATGAAAGGGCTATGCAGGAGGGAAGCATTATATTGATTTTGCAGGAAGATTAAAAGGAAGGTATAACATCATGGGTCAAAGGGCCTGTAATGTGCTGTACTGTTCTATGTTTGTAACACTCTCCAGGCCCCTCCCATTTACTGTGCAAGTCCTGCTCAGGTTTATTTGACCAAAGTGCAACAGCTTGCAGTGTCTGAATTAAATTCCACCTGCTGTTCCTTGGCACTCTTCCCCAATTCACCCAGATCCTGGTGTAACATTAAATAGGCTTCTTCCCTGTCCACAACACCACCAATTTTGCTGTCATCTGCTAACTCACTAACTGTGTTAACAACATTGTCATCTAAATCATTACTATAACTACAAATTACAGTGGACCATACCACTGAGCACAGGCCTCAAATCTGAGTAAGTACTACCCTCTGAACCTTCCACTAAGCTAGTTTTGTATCACTCGAGATCCCGTGTTATCTAAAGTTCCAGAACAATCTACCATGTGGGACCTTATCAAAAGCCCTTGCCAAGGTCCATTCAGTCAACGTTTATCACCCTGCTCTGGTCAAACCTCTTAGATACCTCTTCCAAAAACTCAGAGCAAATTTGTAAGACACCATTTTTCACACACAAAGCCATTCTAACTATCCATTACAAGTACACAGAATCTCATAGTATTTCAAATAAAGTTCTTCTTACAAAGACTTCATTCCTGTATCTATGTTCTGCCATTTCCATCAAATGCAGTCAAAAAGAGATTCACTAGGCAATGGAGTAAAAGCACTATCCTCTCGTAAGTAGCTGAATGAGCTGGATCTGCGTATATCCTGTGGAATTTGGAGGAATGAGGAACATTTGCATTGAAAGGAGGAATGAAAAGGTAAATGCAGAGATATTACCACTGGTGGAACAGCCACAAGCAAGAATACATACTTACAAGAGATGGTCATTTAAAACTGAATTGCATAGGAATTTCTTCTCAAGAGGCGGTGAGTCTCCGGTATTATGTAGGCTGAATAATTGGCATTATTTAAATTGAAGATAAGTAATATTTTTGAACGATCAGGGAACTTAGGGCTACAAGGAATGGCATGAAAGAGCCGTCGAGGATGAGATCAGTCAACATCATCTTGAATGGTGCTGTAGCCTTGAGGGACGTGGTGGCCTATTTTTGCTGCTATAAGCAACACACATCAAAGTTGCTGGTGAATGCAGCAGGCCAGGCAGCATCTCTAGGAAGAGGTACAGTCGACGTTTCGGGTCGAGACCCTTCATCAGGACTAACTGAAGGAAGAGCTAGTAAGAGATCTGGAAGTGGGAAGGGGAGGGGGAGATCCAAAATTTTAGGAGAAGACAGGAGGGGGTGGGATGGAGCCAAGAGCTGGACAGGAGATTGGCAAAAGGGATATGAGAGGATCATGGGACAGTTATAATACTGTGCAAAAGTCTTAGGTACATATTTATAGCTAGGATGTCTAAAACCTTTGTACAGTACTGTATTTGTCAACATGGAGTGGAAAGTGAGTTTGTAAATCTCGCAGGAGCAAAGGCTGCTGGGAACGGTGAGGGTGAACTGCTAGGGGAGGGGTTAGGGACAGATAGCAGAGAAAGAGTACCTAGGCAGAGGTGGCACGGATGCAGACACACCTAACTCTGAGACAGGAGGCAAAGTAATTGATTGCAAACAATTGGTTTACAGGTGTCCCCCACTTTTCGAACATTCGCTGTTACGAAAGACCTACATTAGTTAACCTGTTTTCGCTAACAGAAGGTATTTTCACTGTAACGGAAAAAAGCAGCGCGCGCCCTGAGCAGCCAAGCTCCTCCCTGGAACTGCATTCTAGCCAGCATTGCTTAAACACGTGCCTGTGAGCATCCGTGCTTTATGTCGATTTATTTTGAGCATCCGTTAGTAAGATGAGTTCTAAGGTATCGGAAAAGCATAAAAGAGCTCGTAAGGGTGTTACACTTAGCGTAAAACTAGACATAATTAAGCGTTTCGATCATGGTGAATGA
Organism: Mobula birostris; assembly: GCF_030028105.1. Lineage (NCBI taxonomy): Eukaryota > Metazoa > Chordata > Chondrichthyes > Myliobatiformes > Myliobatidae > Mobula > Mobula birostris. The sequence continues at coordinate 139,184,162 of NC_092371.1, read as the reverse complement.
AGTAAGGACAAAGTGAGTTTGGCTAGTGGAAGTTGACGAAGATGATGTTGAAGAGCTTTTGGCATGCCATGACCAAGAACTGATAGATGAAGAGCTGATGCAATTGGAAGAGGAAAGGATAACAAGCGAAACTGAATGCAGTAGCGAACAGACCGAAAATGAAGTCAACCAGGAACTGAATGTGAAGCAACTGCGTGAGATTTTTGCTGCAATGATTGCAGAAAAGTACGACTTTAATTTCTAATGGGTACATAGGTTTAGGGCATATTTGTAGGATGGTTTGAGTGCTTACAAAGAACTGTATGATAGAAAAATGCGGGAGGCTAAGCAGTCAAGCATACTGTCGTTTTTCAAGCATTCCACATCAGCCACAGCAGACGACTAACCTCCACCTTCGACATCAAGGCAGGCAGACATAGAAGATGACCTGCCTGCCCTGATGGAAACAGACGACGATGAGATGACACCCCAGTGTCCCACAACCCCAACCTCCGGGCTATGGACTGATACATTGCTGCGAAGAATGCAGCGGTAGCTGGGACGTACCCAGCACATCTTTAAGAAAAGAAGTTGAAATAAACAAGTTAATTAATTAGGTGCCGCTCGGCCCGTAAATGTTGGCCAGATCAGAGGCGATTGCTGATTGCGTCACGGCTGATCTGGGCCGACATTTATGTGCCGGGCTGCACCTAATTAATTAGCTTGTTTATTTTGGCTTTTTTCTTAAAGATGTGCTGGGTGCATCCCAGCTACCGCTGCACCGCTGCATACTTCGCGGATCGGTATCGGTCCGTGGCCTGGAGGGTGGGGACCACTGCACCACCCCAACCTCCGACGTCTCAGCCGAACACACCACCATCAGTGTGCTCAGCGCTGTCTTCCCGATTCTGGTAAGTGACACTACACTGTACATACATTATTTCTACTTTATATAGGCTGTGTATTTTTATGTGTTATTTAGTATGATTTGGCAGCTTCATAGTTTAAAGGTTACCGGAGAGAGAGTTTCTGCTGAAGCGCTTGCGTGAGATTTTCGCTACGGTGGACAGCGCAGCAGTGATTGTAGAAAAGTATTTCTACTTTATATAGGCTATGCATTTATCATATCATTCCTGCTTTTACTATATGTTACTGCTAGTTTAGGTTTTATGTGTTATTTGGCATGATTTGGTAGGTTATTTTTTGGGTCTGCGAATGCTCACAAATTTTTCCCATATAAATAAATGGTAGTTGCTTGTTCTCTTTACGACATTCCGGCTTACAAACCGTTTCACAGGAACGCTCTACCTTCAGACGGCAGGGGAAACCTGTATGTCTCTCTAGCATTTCCCACTCTCTCCCCTATTCTTTCCCCTTTTCCCAACCATGATTCCCTTCTCTCTGCCCACTTCCCACTCTGTCCATAATAGAGACCCATATCAGAATCAGGCTTATGATCATTCACATATGTCATGAATTTTACTTTTGACCACATGTACATCCTGCACTTCTGCTCTCACTCCCTCTTCTACCAAACAGAGCAAAGGTATATTTCACCTACAGGCAGGTAGATCTCCTTTGGCAGCAATTACAGCCTTGAGTCTTTGTGGATAGGTCTCTATCAGCTTTGCACATCTGGACACTGCAATTTTTCCTCATTCTTCTTTACAAAACTACTCAAGTTCTGTCAGATTGCATGGGGATCATGAGTAAACAACCCTTTTCAAATCCAGTTACAAATTGTCAATTAGATTGAGGTCTGTACTCTGATTTGGCCACTCCAGGATATTAACTGTTGTTTTTAAGCCATCCCTGTGTAGCTCTGGCTTTATGCTTGGGGCCATTGGCTTGCTGGAAAACAGACCATCTCCCAAGTTGCAGTTCTCTTGCAGACTGCATCAGGTTTTCCTCCAGGATTCCTTGTATTTTGTTGCAACTATTTTGCACTCTACCTTCACAAGCCTTCCAGGGCCTGCTGCACTGAAGCATTCCCATAGCATGATGCAGCCACCAACATGGTAGGGATGGTATGTTTTTGATGATGTGCGGTGTTTGGCTTATGCCAAACATAGCGTCCAGTCTGATGGCCAAAAAGCTCAATTTTGGTTTCATCAGATCATAGAACCTTCTTTCAGCTGACTTCAGAGTCTCCCGCATGTCTTCTGGCAAACTCCAGCTGAGATTTCATGAGAGTTTGTTTTTCAACAGTGGTTTTCTCTTTGGTACTCTCCTGTAAAGCTGCAACTGGTGAAGCACGCAGGCAACAGTTGTTGTATGTGCAGTCTCTCCCATCTCAGCCACTGAAGCTTGTAACTCCTCCAGAGTTGTCATAGCTCTTTTGGTGGCCTCCCTCACTAGTCCCCTTCTTGCAGAGTCACTCAGTTTTTGAGGACAGCCTGTTCTAGGCAGATTAACAGCTGCACCATTTTCATTCCATTTCTTGATGAATGACTTAACTGTACTCGAAGGGATATCCAATGACTTGGAAATTTTGGTGTATCTCCTGACTTGTGCTTTTCAATAACCTTTTTGTGGAGTTGCTTGGAGTGTTCTTTTGTCTTTATGGTGTAGTTTTTGCCAGGATACTGACTCACTAGCAGTTTTGCCTTCCACATACAAGTGTATTTTTACCACAATCAATTGAAACACCTTGAATGCACACAGGTCTCCAAAAACAGATCTCCATTCACCCGACTTCCAAAACCAATTGGCTGCACCAGTTTGGTGTGTCATTTTAAAGGCAGATGCATACTTATGCAATTAATCATTTTGTGTTTTATATTTGTAATTAATTTAGATCATTTTGTAGAGATCTATTTTTACTTTGACACCAAAGAGTCGTTTTCTATTGATTAGTGTCAAAAAAGTCAAATTAAATCTACTGTGATTCAATGTAAAACAATAAAACATGAAAAACTTCTGGGGGGGGGGGTGAATACTTTTTATAGACGCTATTAAAAAAATGTTGTACTGAAAAGTACAACAGTCTTTTTAGCAGCTATGACTAACCATTAGAGAATTTTCTCACAATCTCCACTGGCTTCAGATTAACTTCCTTACCTTGATACTAATTTTATTTGAATTGCTGCACCAATGTCTAAATTTAGTTTTGAATTTCAGATCCTTTCAGATTGAACTTTAAATCAATAATGAAATCTGGGTGAAGTGGTTGTGATAGAATGATTTGATCATTCCTTTCATCACTTAAATAAAACAAACTGAAAGTGGTTTGATTGGTTCTTCTTTGGACAAAGGACACGTGTGAGCAATTTTCCACTGTTTTAGTTCTGTACCAGTGCTAGACATAATATTCTGCTCTACTCTTCAGCATTATTACTAGAATGTGATCAGGGCTGTTTTTTGATGTAATGTGGAGTGAACTGAATTGTCTGAAGACTTCCGTACATGTTGATAGGAACCTCAGGATGAGGCCAAGAACAGTTTACAGTAGCAATCCTAATTCAAGGTAGTGGTCCTGCTGATCTTTGCCATTTTTGAGGATGATGTGATTCACAAAGCTTCCTTCTCCCATTAATGCCTAAGCTATCAATTCATGGATATGACATTTTATGTTGTGGATTTAAAGGTATACTGGACAGAGTTAAAAATTAACTGAATGCTATTGCATAAGCTGTTGATACTTGAAAAGCATTAATTCAAAATTGATCATAACTTAATACCCTTATAAGAAACAAGTACAAAATCTTAAGAAATTTTTCCACCCAGCCTGATGCAAAATAAAAAGTACAAGTCGCTTTCATTGTGAGGTATTTTCTATCAAAAGTGTGGCATTTTAACATCTTGGCAATAAGTGTCATCAATTCTTACACTGTTGAGAAAGGTACTCCCTGTTGAACTAAAACTGGAATCCTGCTTCATATCCAAGGATGTCATGGGAGCCAAATCTATTGGATAAAAATAGAAAATTAGTTCTATCAAAGTTGAACATAAATTAATTATAAATGTATTTTGGAACTTTTTGCAAATGTAAACTTAGACCAACATGTAACAAAGTGCAATAAATAGCAACTTTCTATTAAAACATCATAGTAATTAAAGTCAGTTACATACAAATCACAACAGAGACGGGACACAGCTCAACCAAACCATGTTGATATTTTGGCTTTCATATTCATTATTCATTACTGCAGAACAAACAATTTTAAATTAAAAACTTTGAACAATTTTTCTGAATACCAATTTCCTTTTACCAATTTGATGCCTTCTTCTCAAAACTTAACTCTTATTTTTCTTCTAAAATTAATCTTAAAAACAATTAGCTTCATTCAATCATTTTCCAACAAAATATAAAAACTTTTCTGAACAAATTTCTTCCCTCTGGACTTCATTTATATCAAATAAGCTATGTTCTTATTAGCTTTATTTGTTCATTTTTTCAGAATGTGGGCATCACTGGCAAAACATCATTCTGTCTTCCAAAATGGCACGCCATACCGCTGGGCCAAGAGACTGGCATATCAGTTGGGAGGACATCAGAGTATCATCTCTATTGCTACAGATATAAAATTGCATATAGGCCAAACTATGCAAGGATAGCAGATATGCTCTTTTGAAACGCAAACAACAGGAATTCTGCAGATGCTGGAAATTCAAGCAACACACATCAAAGTTGCTGGTGAACGCAGCAGGCCAGGCAGCACCTCTTCCTAGAGATGCTGCCTGGCCTGCTGCGTTCACCAGCAACTTTGATGTGTGTTGCTCTTTTGAAAGACCAGGTTGGTTTTCAAAGCAATCCACTGAGAATATGGTTGCTATTGCTAACACTTGATTCCTTGTGGTACAGCTTATTAGATTATCAAATCATTATTATAATTACTGTGGGTTTGAACTGGGGTCCATCGGTTGTTATTTGAAGCTTGTCACCAGTCCAATAACTTTATCACTGCAATGCTCCATGCTTCTTTGAATGTTTACTTCTGCTAAACAGACACAGAAGATTGATTGCATATCTCCACACACTTGTCCAGTGTTAGACAAACTGATACTTCTGTTCCAATAGTAAGTATAATGTTACTGGAACCTAATAACTAAGCAAAGCTATGAGAAAAACTGAAAGGCTGAAATAAAACTGGAAAAGCAGGCAATAAATAACAAGTTAGTGTCTGCACTTGAACACATACATACCTTGTTGAACTAGATAGTGGTCCATTTCTGAGGAACGTTGTTGTACCGAGTCCTACAATAAATGAGGTTCAGATATCAATATTTTGAACAACTTAACATTAGGCAACCATATTTATTTGTTATCTTTGACAGTGCTGCACCTAGCTTGAGCTTGTCACACATTAAGAAAGGGAGGTAGTTCAGTTTACTTTACCAGTTTTATTATACAATTATCTCAACATTTTACATGAAATTACCAAAGTAGGTAAATATCCGTACAAAGTATACTACAATGAAATATTCCACTTCCTGGATTGGAAAAAAATATACTATAAAACCTGTTGCCTCAAATATTACTGAATTAGGAAGAAAACCTACACAGTGGTCTAGTTATTTGGGCGATCAATCTATTGGGGCAGCCACTAATTTTGGACAATTCATAAAGGAAAAAAAAACTAAATGAGAAAAACCCAGGACTTCCTTCATTTATTTGGGATACGACGTCATATAACTGTTCAGGTTGTTGCTGAACAGATTCTAACTAATGTCAGTTGCATATACTTGTGTTCAAAATTACTGATTTCAGTCACTGATAGCTGGCGAGTAAGACAACTCAGAACCGTTTTGCTTACTGCGGTTTCAAGCACTCAGGTCTGGTGATGGAAGAATAGGCCAGGAATGAAAATGAAACTATATCACTATTTCAGCAAGTGAGGAACTATGAACAATTTGAAGGTATCAACAATCATTTTGAAAGTTACAATGAAAATGAAGATTTGGAGATTGTAACAGCTTCTAACTAGTGTCAGTCATGTACATTTGTGTGCCTGTTAGACACTATGCCGTACTTTGAAAGAACAATTTTTAAACAGCATTAGTTGCATACACTTTGCGTTATGTTATTCATTTAGGCTGACCGACACTGAATTAAAAAGCAGTGATTTTTGACACTACTTCATGCAGGAAGGTAATGAATGCAGTCCATTATCTACACCAGGTGTCTACACTGATTTTGTTAATTTACAGCCAATCAAAAGAACACTGCAGCGTACATTGTATGACTTTTTCTGTCAATAGCCATTTGGAACTAATATACAGTTTTACAGTACTGTAGTAAAGTTGGTGGTGTTCCAATTTGTTGTGCATTTCATTTAAATACACAATTTCTTACTCAGTGAAACACAGTTTGTCTTTTTGTAAGAACTATTTCATGAAACTTCCGCTAATTGGACAGTCACTTAATTGGGCCAAAAATGTACTGGTCTCAGTGTGCCCCAATGAACCAGAATCCACTGTATATAAACAAACAGCAAGGAAACAGTCCCATAAAAGTAATTTCAAACATTTTGCTTCGTGTATTCACAAAAGTAAATACACAAAAGCAAGTCAGGGAACAGGAAATGAGCACATGTAAATGCAAGAATTATGGAACAAGAAAATGATGTTGATATTTGTACAAATCAAGAAGATACGTTGCAATGCTATAAAACTGCCAGTTAAATCGGGGATACAAGACAAGTTGATCGCGAAAACAAGGAACAGTTTGATAATCATGTTCAGAACTGCCAGCCAACTTCTACTTTCCTCAATAATCTGTATGCCTTTCTCCAGAAGCAGTTTGTAAAGTTTACCCTGGACCCCAGGATGTCACTTCCTAAGTCCAAATAGGCCAAAGGAATGTTCTCACTGTACTTAAACAGCAGAACCCTTCCATGCTGAACACCCATTTGGAGGGAGGTGTGCTGAAATCAAAGCAATTGCATGTACTCTGGGTGGAGAACGCCCAAACTCAAAAATGCACTCAGCAGACCCTTTACACAACTGACATAATTTAAAAGACTGAATGGCAACTGAATGACTAATGTTTTCATTAGTGTAAAGACATGAGGCATAAATGCCTTCATCAGCAGAGAGACTAAGATAAACAAGTGAATTGAGGTTGAAATATAGCATTCCTGTGATGGAAAGCAAACACGTTGAAACAGTGGAATCCAATAAATGGGACAAAATCATTTATTACTCCTGGTCAATAAAGTTGCAGTTTTTTGGCCAAATTCCTGGGTACAGGGACAAAACTGATTGATTGAAAGAGAAATCTACATTGTACTTTATGTACCATGCTAGCAGTGAGTGCGAAACAAAATTATAAATTTCAAATACTGGATGCACAAAGGAGTTAAAATTTTCAAAGCAACATTCTAAATCTCCATTTTTAAAAACAGTATAATAAATGTATTACAATTCGCACATTAAAACAATTGTAATCTAAATATAAATTTCTAACTATCATAGGTACTCAATTTTCTCGATTTGACAATATTCCAAGATTGCATTGGGTTGAATAATCCTTAATGATCCCTGTCAATTGACACCCCCTCACCTCCACACACAAAACAGGTGCACCATCCACGGATATTTCCGTTAATAGCATCAGCACACGGTAATTCACCATCTTGTTGCCCCTAAAGTCTTCTTAACAATTGCTTCCATTGAAAATGTAATGCATTTTTTTTTTATGGAAAGTAGTTAATCTTGGCTGGATTCCCTTGCTTCCACCCACAGGGTGAATGCACCTGGGCAAAGACTTCACAAATTGGGAACACCTGTCTTTCATGAGCTTCAAAAACAGCAAATACTATTAAAAATATAGATGGCCTTCTTTTCAGTAATAATGTTGGTCTTGAATAACTAAACAATTCTGCTTACTACATAACAGTGCTTCTGGTGAAATAATTAAACAGCTGAAGAACATACTGGTTCTAATTTAGCACACTAAAAATGAAAACCTAAAACACACATCGAATTCCAAATCTCTCTGTACTCATATTTTGCAATAATTACACTTTTCATAATACCCAACTTCCTGATATTTTTATTTAAATCTTTTAGATGAGTCTTATATGAATGCTTATCCATGAACGTTCTTGCTTATTCCATTTATAAAACAATCCCATTAACTGAATAATCATTTTTAAGCTGTGGTCTGGAATTCTTATAACACTGTGCATGCAAAAAGTTTAAAGGTCTATTTATGTTGACTTTTTCCTGCAGTTCCGACTTGAACTGACTCATCTGGTGTCTAAAACTGAAAGTCTGTGACTTCCTTGCAAGTTCCTTACTAACAGATTGAGGGCCGGGAACGCGTCAGTTCGTTCCGTTGCTGGACTTCATGTGAAGTTTAGACTTGTTGAGCTCACCATTCAGAATATGTGCCAAGTCAGATCAGGCAAAGAATCCGAGACTCCACTTATTTTAAATGGGACTGTATGGCAAAAATTTAGAATTAGACATGAATTCAACTCTCACCGAAACAAATGAAAACAAAAGGATGTGGAATGAAGGCAGAATGGACTCTTATGTGACTTACACTTTAAGTGTTTTCAGACCATAAGATATAGAAGCAGAATTGGGCCATTTTGCCCATCGAATTTGCTCTGCTATTTCATCATGTCTGATCCATTTCCCTTTCAGCCCTAATCTCATGCCTTCTCTACATATCTATCCCTTCATGCCCTGACTAGTCAAGAATCTATCAACCTCTGCCTTAAATATACCCAATGTCACATACGCTCAATCAATTTCAAGGTAAATTTGCTTGCTGATAAACCTTCAAGCACTGGTTATCAAAGCTATTTTACAAGCACAATCAACCACTTATGATCACAATTCCTCAATGCTGCACTGTGGCCTCTCAACCTCTTATATATTTGTATTTGTAAAATGTTGATGTTTTCCCTCAGATCTGATCTTAAACATGCTTTGGTTGGTTTCACCTGTTAAACCTTCTTTCTGCTACTCATTTTCTAATTGGTTTGCACATTTTTACACAAAATATATTCTATGGAGATATTTATTAATTTTCTTTCAAGACTCCTCATTTTTTGTTTTACTAATACAATCAAATCTTCACCACGCGCTTTCATCAAAACTAGAACCTTTCAACACGTCCCTTTCGCTACTAATGCAGAGCATTCCATCCAAATTCACATTAATTTTCTCCATTCTCGGCTTTTATTGCCAATTTTCCTCACACATTTTATAACATACGCCAAATTTATACTCTCATTGGAACTGAGTGGCTGACTTGTCTACAAACATTTCTCATGTCAATAAAGCAAAAAAAAATTGCTTATTTAAAATCTTGGACATTACTTGCAGTTCTGACTTTACAACACTGCAATATCTTTAAAACAGTTTACTCACCAATAGATGGATGAAATGTCAATTTAAAGATGCTATACACTTGCTTAATATGCGTGACTATTCATTTTTATATTTAAATTTCGTGTCCTTTTGAAATCATAAGGTATGCACAATGTTAAATCCAAAAAGTAGCAGTATTAGTTGAGATGGATTTTTGAACATGTTTAGGTTTCTAAGTTGAAGCTGAGGGGGAACGTCTTAACTCAGAGGGTCGTCAGACTGTGGAACGAACTGCTGGTGGAAGTGGTGGATACAGGTTCAATTTCAACATTTAAGAGAAATCTGAATAGGTACATGGATGGGAGGGGTATGGATGGCTATGATCCAGGTGTAGATCAATGGCATCAGCCATAATAATAGTTTGGCACAGATTGGAAGAGTCAAAAGGCCTTTTTTCTGTGCTGTAGTGCTCTGTGACTCTATGCACATGGCGATCATATCAATTCTGCATCTCTTGGTTGAAATTGCCATTCCCCACATCTGGTCTCCAGAAATTGAAATCTTCTGTAACTATGACCACATTGTTACCCACCTACCAGTTTGACTTGATCTAAGGCTTTCACTCAGTGATGGGTCTGATGCAAAATAAAAACACTTGGTATACTTACAGATAGTACTGCAATCTAAAAAGGACCATCCAACACTCTTTGTTCATTTTTTGAGCACGTTTTCTTTATAAAGAAGGGCTGTGAAAATTATACCTTGCTACTACTGATAAGCAACTATAAAAAAAGGCATCCGTTAGTCTTGCGAGACCATTGGAAAGTCTTCACTCTCCAGGGCGCAGGCCTGGGCAAGGTTGTATGGAAGACCGGCAGTTGCCCATGCTGCAAGTCTCCCCTCTCCATGACACCGATGTTGTCCGAGGGAAGGGCATTAGGACCCGTACAGCTTGGCACCAGTGTCGTCGCAGAGCACTGTGAGATTAAGTGCCTTGCTCAAGGACACAACACGCTGCCTCGGCTGGGGCTTGAACTCAGGACCTTCAGAACGCCAGTCGAATGCCTTAACCACTTGACTACATGCCCAACTTAATCAGCAACTAAATCAATGAATAGTACATACCAAAACAGAATCCAGTCTTTCCCTGACTTTTTGCATTTTCATGGACATCCTGGATATATGACTAAATGAAGAAAGAGAGGCATCATATGAAGTCCCACCATCAAAACTGCTGCTGAGAATCTTGGGTCCTTTTGGTGTAGATGTAGTTGTAGATTTTAAATTCGCTCTACTGACATTTCTCATACTTTCAGCTTCCATCTGAGCAACTAGAAAGAAAATGAAAAAATTTCAAATAACCACCATTCTATATGGTGCTTTAAACATTAGTGTTACGTTGTATCAATAATTGTAAAGATCTGTATCTAATATATAGCTATGAAATAAGAACCATTAAAACAATAATGCAAATGGCATTTACCACTACTTCCAAAACAATTTGAATGGAATACAATAATAATTTTCACAAGTTCCCTGTTTTGAAAGGTAGCATAGAAGGTTAGAGATGCAAAATATGTACTGCCAATAAAGTGTTTTTAAATTTCATTTCTTTAATGAGCAGATTTAATCAACAGTCTGCTATTTTTCTAGTCACATTGCACTCAAGCTTTGTACATGGAAACAACCAACTGACTGACATCAGTGGTGGGCAAACTAATGGAGAAGAGCATGGCTTTGTGAGGGGCAGATTGTGCCTCATGAGCCTGGCTAACTTGTTTGAGGAAGTGACAAAACCAAATTGATGAAGACAGAGCAGTGATGTGGCCTATATGGATTTTAGTAACACGTTTGACAAGGTTTCCCATGGTAGACTCATTCAGAAAGTCAGTAGGTGTTGTATTCAGGAAAACCCGGCTGCATGGATACAGAAATGACTTGCCCATACAAGGTAGAGGGTGGTAGCAGATGGAACATACTCTGCCTGGAGTTCCGTGACTGAAGGTCCTCTGTAGGGATCTGTTCTGGGACCTCTGCAATTTGTGATTTTTATAAATGACTTAGATGAGGAGGTGGAAAGGAGGGTTAGTAAGTTTGAAGGTGACACAGAGGTTGGTGGAGTTAAGGAGGGTGTAGAAGGCTGTCATACAGTTCTGTGAAAAAGGCACATATGTACAGCTAGGGTATTTTATGTATTACACTGTACTGTTGCTGCAAAAAGAAACATTTCATGAAGTGTGAGTGATAATAAACGTGATTCTGATCTGGATGTCTGTTGTGAACTGAGAGTGGGAAGGGGGCAGTGAGAGAGGAATCATGGTTGGGAAAAGGGGGAAGGGAGAGGGTGGAAGGAAGTGGAAAGCACCAGGCAGTCATTCTGTAATGATCAACAAACCAATAGTTTAGAGTCCAACTACCTTGCCTGTGTCTCAGGGATATGTGTGCCTGCACCTGCGCCATTCCCTCCTCCCTGCCTCTGGCACTCCTTCTCTGCCACCTGTCCTACACTCCCAACATCCTTTGCCAGATTTACTAAGTCGCTCTCCACTCCACGTTACATACTGTGCAAAAATCTTAGGCACCCTAGCTATATATATGTACTTAAGACTTTTGCACAGTTCTGTAGGTTAAAATGGCACATTGATAGGTGTGGAACTGGGCTGAGAAGTGGTAGATAGAGTTCAACCTGGAAAAGTGTGAAGTGATTCACTTTGGAAGGTTGAACTTGAAAGCAGAGCACAAGGTTAATGCCAAGATTTTAGGAACAGAGGAATCTTGGGATCTATGTCCATAGATCCCTCAAAATTGGTGCACAGTTGATAGGGTGATTAAGGTGGTATATGGTGTGTTGGCCTTCATTAGTTGGGATTGCGTTCAAGAGCCATAAAGTAATATTGCAGCTCTGTAATACTCCCGTGAGACCTCAGTTGGAGCATTGTATTCAATACTTCCATTTAACATTTTTAACTATATTTTTTATTTAGAAATATAGCACTGTAACAGGCCCAATGAGCCAGTGCCACACAATTACATCCATGAGGCTAATTAATGTACTAACCCGTATGTCTTTGGAATGTACGAGGAAACCAGAGCACCCCCATGGCCACCTGGTCACTTCATTATAAGAAAACTTGAGAGAGGATGCAGAGGAGATTTACCAGGTTGCTGCTTGGATTAGAGAATATGCCTTATGAGGTTACAAGGGGTAAATTGATGGAGGTGTACAAGATGATAGGAGGCACAGACAGAGTGGACAGTAGTGCCTTTTCCGAAGGTGGTAATGGCCAATACAAGAGGGCATACTTTTAAGGTGACTGGAATAAAGTATAGAGCAGGTGACAAAAGTAGTTTTGTTTTTAAACACAGTGGTAAGTGCATGGTATGCACTGCTGGGGGTGGTGGTATAGGCAGACACATTAGAGACATTAAAAGATTCTTATAGATGGGCACTTGGACAAAAGAAAAATGGAGGGCTTTGTGGGAGGAAAGGGTTAGACTGACCTTGGAGTAGGTTAAAAAGGCAGCACAAAATTATGGACTAAAGAATCTTTGTTGTACATTCTATGCAGGGACAGGTGTTATACCTCCTACAGTTACAGGGGGAAGTGCCTGAGAAGAAGACAGGGGTGGGAGATGTCAGAGATAAGCAAAGGAGATATGGTGAGAGTGATCCTTGCAGGATGCAGGAATTGTGGGGGTGGGGGGGGGGAGGTGAAGATATGCTGGTGGTGGTATCCTGTTGTAGCTGGCACAAAACATATAAGAAGAACAGAACCTCATGTTCTGCCTGAATAGTCTACAGCTCAAAGGCATGAATATTAAATTCTCCAATTTCAAGTAACCTGCTTCCTCTCTGTCCCTTTTCTTTCTGCTCCTGATTACCCACCCCACTAATCACCCTGCTTCTTCCCCTTCAGCACTCACTCTATCAGATTATCACACTCCGATTCCTTCCATTGATTTCCCTCCGCCATCCTCCATTACCCTTATTTGATACCATGCTCCACCTTCTTCTCCTATCAGATTTCATCACTGGCAGCCCTTTGTCACCTCCACCTTACCTAGATCCACCCCTCACTCTTGCTCTACCCCTACCCTTCACCTTTTTAGACTCCTCTATTTTCATCTAGATGATGAACGGTCTCAATCCAAAACTTTGACTGTCCTTTTCTCTCCACAGAAACTGCCAAACATGCACAGTTCAAAACACAGCATCTTGTGTGGGTTTTTTTTTGCTCCAGAATTAAGCATCTGCAGTCTTCTCACTGCTGGTTTGTGATGTTAATTTTTATGTTTATAATGGTGGATTCCAGTTAATTAGGACACATGGGACGAGTACATTTTGACCCAGTTAAGCAGCTGTCCAAATAAGTTGGTTTCATGGAAATAGTTAAAGAGGTATAAAAACAAACTACCATTTAACTGAGTAATAAATTAGGAGTTTAAATGAAATACAGAACAAATTAGAACATTACCAATAACCTACGGTACTATAAAACTGTATTAGCTTGCATAGTGTACACATTCATTTGGTTGGCAGTAAATGAACAAAATAAGCAGAGACACTTAGTGTAGATAATGGACTGCCTTCATACAATGCTATCAATGATTGCATCCTCCAAATCTTCATTTTCATTGTAGCATTCAAGATGATTGTCAATACGTTCAAATTCTTCATAGTACTTAATTGTAGTGAAATTGTTTCATTTTTACACCAGGCCGTTTCTCGTATCTCCATGACTGAATGCTTGAAACCACAGTGAGCAAAACGGTTCTGAAATGCCTTACTACTTATTTCTCACTAACTACCAGTGACAAAAATCACTGCTTTTTGAACACAGACACATGCATTTTGAAAAATAATGCTTTTGAAAAATGGTTTGCTCTAAACATAGTGTAGTATCTAACAGCCATGCACCTGCATGCAACTGACAGTAGCTAGAAATGTTCGGCATCAGTCTCCTGTCTCAATTAAACAAAGCAAATCTTGGCTATTTTCTTCATTAGTTTTTGTTCTTTAACAGTTGTCCTGCCCAGATTCACCAATGGCCTAATTAACTGGAATCCTCTGTACTTATAAATATACATGAAAGCGCCATTACCTATTCTGTACATTGGTATCCACAGGAGGCAAATTGAGAGGGCAGGACAGTGTTCCTTTTATGTAAGACTATGGCCCACCATCTCTTAAAATGAAATAACCACTTCTTTATAATCTCCCACAATGCTACAGATAAATATCTGACGATGTCATAGAGCACCACTGATGAGAAACAGGCTCTTTGGCCCATCTAGTACACGTTGAACTGTTTTCCTGCTGAGTTCCATCAACATGTACCTGGACCATAGCCCTCTTTAACCTTCACGTCCATGTACCTATCCAAACTTCTCTAAAATGTTGAAATGGAACTTACATTCACCACTTCCTCTGGTAGCTCGTTACACACTTTCACCAGCCTGAGTGAAGAAGATCCCCTTCAGGTTTCCCTTAAATATTTCACATTTTGCCCTCAATCTATGACCCTTAGCTCTAGTTTCACTCAACCTCAGTGCTTGCATTAACCTCATCTATACCCCTCATAATTTTGTACACTGCAATTAAAATCTACTCCCATTCTCCTACATTCCAATGAATAAAATTCTTGGCCTTTTCTCCTTGGAGCGACAGAGGATGAGAGGTAACCTGATAGAGTTGTTAAGATCAGAGGCATTGATTGTGTGGATAGTCAGAAACTTTTTCCCAGGGCTGAAATGGCTAGCACAAGGGGGCACAGTTTTAAGGTGCTTGGAAGTAGGTACAGAGGAGTTGTCAGGGGTAAGTTCCTCCCCCCCCCCCCCACAGAGAGTGGTGAGTGCATGGAATGGGCTGTCAGCAATGGTGGTGGAGGTGGATACGATAGGGTCTTTTAAGAAACTTAAAGTCAAAAAATGTGCTCATAGACCGTTCAGATATCTGATGGAGAGGAAAAAGCTGTTCCTAAAACACTGAGTGTGGGTCTTTGTGAACACACAATGTGACAAAAGTAGTTTCTATTTCTTCCATGTAGTGATTGTGCTTTCTTCTTCCCAGCCTGATTTTTGGGGCCAAGAATGACTTTCTTAACCTGTGCATTGTAGGCAGCTGAAGAATACTGAGTGAGATGCACACTTTCTACCGCAGGTGGGTTTGCTAGTGCTTGACAGGGCAGGTGGGTAGCCTATTTAGCATATTGTGTGTTTCTCTACATGCTGTCAGCCAATGGTCCGCCTAATAGTCTGCAAATTCAACTTTTCAAGGAGACTTGAGACATTCTTGAAGTGAATTCATTCTCCAACTTTTGCCATGATGGAGCTTGGATTAGATTCCAGTGTCAGACAATGCAGCCTTTGGACCTGGTTCACTGTGAAGCACACAATATTCACCTGTGAGAAGAACTAACATTTGATTATCTATCCTGCCAATAATTTGGAATATTTTACGACGACAGTGTGGTAGTTTTCCAGCTTTTAAGTGTCTATTTAGTTTCTCCATTCCTCTGAAGTATTCTGGAAAGATCAATGCTGCTTATGAACCATAACCAATTTTCCTGGATTTGAGGTCTGGATCTTTTACTCAATTATAAGACTATGAAGATACACTGGGGGCAAGAGAGAATTTTGTAACCAGCAACATCTTTGCTGAGAGGTGGCTTTTTAAGATAAAAATTATTTTATGGGCTTTGAGTACCACTTGCAAGGCTGATAGGTAAATTGACAAATCTAAATTCCTCTAGTGTGCAAGTGTATGGTAGGTTCTTGGGGGAGTTGATGGGAATGTGGGAAAAATTTTTGATTAGCTTGGGATTCATGTAAATGGATGCTTGTTGATCAGCCCACTCAGCAGGCAAAGATGTGTATTTCCATGTTCAATGCCTACATTGTGGGTTTGGGAGCTGCTTTTGAAGAAGCTTCCATCATTAAAGATCCTTACCACCCAGGCCATGCTCTTTTCTCCCTGCTGCCATCAGGTAGAAGGCCTCAGGATTCACACCACCAGATTCATGAACAGTTACTACCCCTCAACCATCAGGCTCTTGAACAAAAGGGGATACCTACACTCATTTAAGGACTTTGTTACATTGTTACTTCGTGCTCATTATTTATGGCTATTTATTTATATCTGCATTTCAACAGTTTGTTTATGGTTTATAGCTCCTGATGTTTACAGTTACCGTTCTATAGATTTGCCAAGTATGCCCGCAGAAAAAAGAACCTCAGGGCAATATGTGGTGTCAGGTATGTACTCCGATAAATTTTACTTTGAACTTTAAAGGTAATAACAGCATAGTTTGTAGATAGTATACAGAAACCACTGTGCTGAAAGAAGAGGAAATATTTTAGTATGGATGGATGGGTGCTAGAAGGAAAGTCTGATGCTGAGACAAGGTGGCACAAAAATGGAAGATGATCCACTGATTGTGGAGCTTGGCAGGGTGGGAAATGGAAAATGGAAGACTAAAAAGAACGTATCATAGCTGAGACCATAAGATATTGGGGCAAAATTATGCCATTTGGCCCAGTGAGTCTGTTCTACCATTCAATCATGTCTTTTTTTAAAAACCTATTCTCCAAATAATCCTTACCGATCATGAATCTATCAAGCTCTGCCTTAAATACATCCAATGACTTGTTTACACAACCTCAATGGCAAAAAATTCCAGATTTGCCACCCACTGGCTGAAGGAATTTCTCCTCATCTGCTATAAAAGGGCATCCCTTTATCCTGAAGCTGTGCCCTCAGATACTGGATTCTTCTACATATGGAAAGATTTTCTCCACGTCCTATCTGTCCAGGCCATTCAGTAAATGGTAGTTTTCGAAGAGATCTCTTCCTTCTGAAGTCCAAGTACAGCCCCAGAGACATCAAACACTATGTTACGACTTCCATTTCTGGGATTATTCTTATGAATTTCATCTGGACTCAATCCAGGGTCAGCACATCCTTATTTAGAAACAGGGTTCACATTTGCTCACAATATTCCAAATGCAGCCTGACCCATACCTTCAAGCCTTAGCAATACATCCTCACTTTTATATCTCTCAAAATGCTAACATTGCATTTCCCTTCTTTACTACCAACTCAGCCTGCAAATTAATCTCCAGAGAATCTTGAACTGGAACTTCAGACCATACGACCATAAGATATAGGAGCAGAATTAGGCCATTTGGCCCATTGAGTCTTCTCTGCCATTTCATCATAGCTGATCCTTTTTCCCTCTCAGCCCCAATCTCCTGCTGCTTCCCTGTATCCCTTCATGCCCTGACCAATCAAGAATTTATCAAGTATAAAGACTTGGCAACGAATTTCATAGATTCACTAGTCTCTGGCTAAAGAAATTCTTCCTCATCTCCGTTCTAAAAGGACACCCCTTTACTTTGAAGCTGTGTCCTCTAGTCATTCCTACCACAGGAAATAACTTCTCTATGAGGGCCTTTCACCATTCGATAGGTTTCAATTAGGTCACCCTTCATTCTTTTGAATTCCAGTAAATATAGGCCTAGAGCCAACAAACTCTCTTCATATGCCTCTTTTATCCTGCAATCATTTTCGTGAACTTCCTATCAACTCCCTCCAGTTTTAGCACATCCTTTCTAAGAGGCCCAAAACTGTTCACAATACTCCAGGTGAGGCCTCACCATTGCTTCTTAAAGTCTCAACATTACATCTTTGACTCCCTGTGCACCTCTGATTTTTGAATTCTCTCCATTTAGAAAACAGTCTGAAACTTTATTTTTGATGTCAAATTTCCCTACACGTTATTCTATCTTCCAGTTCTTTGCCCAGTTTGCCCACTCTATCCAAGTCGTCCTGCAGACTCCCTGCCCCTTTGACAATACCTGTTCCTCCACCCATCTTGGTATCATCTGCAAACTGGGACAGGATACCAAGTCTGCAGGGAGAAGTACTGTAAAAAGAAAATGCGAAAAAAGGAATAAGCATGATAAGGGCCTTTTTCACCACAGTGGAAGAGTATCCAAAGTAGAATGATAAAGGCATATTATAAACTTCTGAATGCAACAAAAAAATGAACAATTTTAGACTTTGTGGGAGAGGATAGCATAGTGGTCTAAATACAGGACTAAATTCCTATGTAGCTGTGGAGTTTTAATGCCAGTAAAGCTTAAAGTTTAAAATAAAACATTAACACTGGTATTGGTAATCACGAAACCACCAAATAGTCATATAAAACCGATCAGGTTCATTACTGTCCTTCAAGGAAAGAAATGTGCCATTCTTACCCAGTCTGACCAAAATGCAACTCTAGCCTTTCCATTGTAACTTGGCTAGTTTTAACTGCTTTCTGACAATAAACGCAAACCTAATCAGTGAGTTCTCCGTTCCATGAAAAGAAATGCACTGATATAGAAAGTGGTAGCATCAGAACTGAAAACAATGCAAAACAGAAAATAAAAACCAGTTTTCTTGACAAAAGTATCCTAATATGAATGGGACTAATTCAGATTCTAAGTTGACAATTTAATTAGCTGGATATCTGTATGTAGAATTATGAATTTCATTCTTCACTCCAATTCTGAATTGGCCATTCTCTATTTAGTGGAGGCAGGACAATTGGACTCTACACAAAAAAAAGTTTACAGCAGCCTTCAGCTCTCTACAAATCTGAAGCCCAATCTTACTGCCTTGTTAACCTTTCAAAACGCATTTAATGTCTCTGCTGCTCTGCAGCAAGTATTTCTCACTTTTGCAGCTAGTAACAAAAACATTTAGGGCAAAGCAAGTTTAAATGAAGTACAACATTTTCCAATGTTAAATTAAAAACCAGTAAGATAGTAAAACACAATCAGACATTACACCTCTCCTGGAAGATCCGGGAGTCGCCCGGATATCGACAGTGGCTCCCTGACGCCCGGAAATTATATACAATATCCCGGAAAGAGATTTTTTTGAGAGGGAGAGCGAGCGTCCTGATTGGTCTCTCTTCGTGCTAAGATTGGTCCCCAACCACCGGGCTGTGAGGAAACAATATGATTTGGCAATATGAGTCAGCTGCACCTTTCCTCATTCCCTGTAACGCTCACTGTTGAGCTTGAACGTACACGAGGTGATTACCCACGCATCATCCATGTCAGCGCGGGAAGGAGATCAACTCCTCGAGCTTGCAAATGACAGTGGGCTGAAAAGTTATGTTTAACATAACATCTCTGCCGGCGTTCTGGATCAAAGTCAAGGCTAAATATCCTGAGATAGCCACGAAAGCACTGAAAACGTTGCTTCCATTTCCAACATCATATCGCTGTGAAGCAGAGTTTTCTGCAATGAATGCAACGAAAACTAAATTGCGGAATAGACTGGACATAAGGAACCCCCTTCGAGTATTGCTGTCTCCCATCACCCCTCGATAGGACTGTCTTGTTGCAGGGAAACAAGCCCGGGGCTCCCACTGATTCAGCGATATTGGTGTGTTGCAATGATTTTATATGTTCATACGAGGAAAATATGCGGTGTGTTTAATAGCCAAACGTTACTTAAAATGTTATGATGCTATTGACTTATCACCTATATTCCGGTCGTGATTAACAACGGCCCCCCCCCCCCCCCCGGTCAGCAGCGCAAAAAACGATTGTGGATCCCTGCTAAGTAGACCTATCAGTTTTCTCTGTGGGTGGGCTTTACAGTTGACCTCAAAAATAATGACAGTGTTGCTCACTGCACTGTTTGCAACAGTGACTTTTCTATTGCCCATGGTGGGTTAAGACTGTAAAAGACATGTTGAGGTGAGTTTAACAGGTGTCATTCGTTCATTAGCATAACTAACATTATCTAAACTAGCTGGCTGGCTGCTAAGGAGCTACTCTATTGATGCCCTATGTGATGAGACAAAACTCCCTGTAGACTTGCTTAAAGTCGTAATAGAATAAACATGATAACATAAGTACATATTTTAATGTCAGATTTGCTGCATATACCCAACTTGGTTTACAGATTAGACAAGATCACTAAACAAAGTATTACATACACCCTTGGGGGTCGAGTGGGGGAGATATGGGGTTGCAGGGGGTGAGGGTGCTACCTCCCTGAAATGGTGGTGATACCTCCCTGAAATGAGTTTTTGCAGGGTGGGATGTCTGCACAATGAACACAGAACTCTAGGCCTACAAAGATCTTTGTAGAATGATGCTGAAGTTTAATTAATATAGTACATCATTCATCTTTACAAGTTTTTATATAGAGAATGAATTAATAATTTTATTACTTAAAAAACTAGTCTCATTAACTGACCATGGTCTAGAAATTGTTCTGCTACCTTTCAATAATTAAACAATGCTATGAATCATTAGTACTGCTTGAGAAAGATCTATAAAGATTGAGATATACAATTGAGCCATTTAGAGAAAAGTTTTTGTCAGGTTTTTGTCAGTTTTAATGCAGCTCTACTCTAATGATCTATTGCTGCTCTCTGTATTTGAGCCATTGCAATCTCATGACCAGCTCAAGCTGTACTCTGACACCTAAAGGTAGTACTTAATGTGTGGATACTGCTATGGTCTGAAGGACAGTAGGAATGGTGGGCGTGTGCTCATAAATTATCAGAAAGATGCAGACAAGTTGGTGAATATAATGTCCAGAAGCATGTAATTTTGTGCATAAGGACCATGGAGTACATTTAGGAGGCTGGCAGAGAACTCACAGCAAGGACTATTTGAGTGCAGTCTATGAATATCACTACTTGGGGAAACCTTGACACAGCCAAATCCCCATAATTGCAACACACACAAAATGCTGGAGGAACTCAACAGGCCAGGTGGCATCTGTGGAAAAAAGTACAGTCGATGTTTCGGGCCGAAACCCTTCGGCAGGACTGGAGAAAAAAAGCTGAGGAGTAGATTTGAAAGGTGGGGGAGGGGAGAGAGAAACACCAGGCGATAGGTGAAACTTGGAGGGGGAAGGATGAAGCAAATAGCTAATAAGTTGATTGGTGAAAGAGACAGAGGACCATAGAAGAAAAAAGGGGTGGGGGGGAACCAGAGGGAGGGGATGGGTGGGCAAGGAGATAACATGAGAGAGGGACAACGGGATGGGAAACAGTGGAGGCATTACTGGAAGTCTGAGAAATTGATGTTTGTGCTGTCAGTGGCCACCCACTGTTAATTCCACTTCCCATTCTGATATATCCATCCATGGCCTCCTCCACAGTCGGGATAAGGCCACACTTAGGTTGGAGGAATAACACCTTATATTCCATTTGGGTAGCCTCCAACCTGATGGCATGAACATCGATCTCCCTCTGGTGCTTCTCCCCCCCCCCACCATTCTTTTTTCTTCCAGCTCCTACTACTACTCAGCTTTTTTTCCCCTCCAGTCCTGCCGGAGGGTTACAGCCTGAAACGTCGACTGTTCTTTTTTCCCCATAGATGCTGCCTGGCCTGCTGAGTTCCTCCAGCATTTTGCGTCTGCAGCTCAGATTTCCGCATCTGCAGACCTAAGGAAATAGCAAAAGACTCTTTGGCCCACAAAGTATGGGTTGACCATCAAGCAGCCATTTACTGTAAACAAATCTCATTTTATTTTCCCTATGTTCCCATCACGACCAATAACGTGAACTGTCGACATCATTCTCTCCACAAGTGCTGTCTGTCCTGTTAAATACTTTGCAATATTTTCTATTATTATTTCAGATCTCCAGCATCTAGATCCCTGCTTTTCAGCCACATACAATAACTTCTGTTTAGAGGTTTTCAAATCACAGTTCCAGGGCTGGTTAGCCTGCAGAGGATCACTATATTTTCCCAGTCATGCAAGATAGAACACATCACTCGAAAGAACAGGGTATTAATTTACAATTGCTTCTTGCTTCTGCTCAGGCTGGCACCTGGTCAGTTTCCATACAGAACTGAAACCTGAAGCCTGACAGCAGCTGCCGGAATCAAACATTAGCAGCACTGTAGCCAGAACTACCATCAGGCCAATTGTCACTCAGCTCATCCCTCCAAAATAGACAATTTTCCCAAAGCTGTACTTCAATGGTCATACAATTCACTTTATTTTCCATGAGGAACTTCGTTTGTGCCGTGGTAAGGATAACATCACAGAACTTGAGATACACAACACCACACTACATATAGTTAAACACAATAAAATACTCACAAATGACTACTACTAAAAATTAATGCATGTAATTTAAAATACAAATACACATAATAAAACTGTTTTTACTGCCTAAGGTGCTATGCATTCTATATATTCAAAGTTGGGTGTTGAGGAGGCAAATGGAGGAAGACACAGAACTGGATAAGGCTCTTCTGGTGCTGACGGGAAGGGACCTGTAGTGGCGTCCAGATGGCATGACAATGTAGTATCTGTGAAGTGTTTGTGTCATGTCCTCTACTATTTGTTGAGTCCTCTTTATTGTCCATCTCTTACGGATGAATGTTTCTTGTTCCTGGCCAATGATTCTACTACTTATTCTGACAATTCTGTTGAGTGGGCTGAGGTTGATGGTGCTCATTGCTCCGAACCATGCCATGATGTTGTAGGTTAATATTAATTCAATGAAGCATTTAGAAAATGTCTGGAGAATTCATAGCTGGACCTGATGTTTCTGTATCTTCCGAAGGAAAAATAGCCATTGTTGGCCCTTGGAGAGTATCAACCCACCATCGGTCTTAAGGGTGATTTTGTTATCTATAGTTGTGGTGAGGTACTTGTACTCTCCAACACTCTCTATCAACTAGCTACTTTTTTCTAGGGTTGGGACAGCGTACTGTTGTTTTCTAAGGTCCACTGCCATTCCCTAGTTTTACTGGGGTTCAGGTCCAGATAGTTGTTTGTGCACCATCCAGCAAATTTTATTGATTTCCTCATTGTTGCAGTCAGAGTTGGTAGTGTCAATGATGACTGTGTCACCTGAGCCACATGTCTGGGTGTGAACTTCTGCAGTCATCTGTAGATTGGTGAGATAACCAAGCCCTGTGGTGCTCCAGTTGATACTTGCCTGTTGGTGTTCATATAACCATTATATTTCACTTTATGATGTCTGTCTGTGAGGGAGGAGAGGATGAGGAGTATGAGGTGGGGGTTTACATTCATTTGCTGGAGTTAGTGTGCATGGGGTTGCATGGTGTTCAATGCACTGGAGAAGTTCACAAACAGCATTCTAACAAATGATCTGGGCCTTTCCAAGTGCATGTAGCTATGGTGCAGTAAAGTTAGTACTGCACCATCCGCGACTCTTTTCAGTCTATAACCAAACTGGAGTGGGTCAGTAAGCCCACTTCCCATCACCTGTAGCTGGGGCAGGAGCCTTTCAAAGGACTTCATTACTAGGGATGTTAGAGCTACAGGACAGTAGTCATTATTGCAGGTGGGATTGCACTTCTTGGGAATTGGGCATATGATGGTGGTGGTTTTTCAAATGGTTGGTATGATATATTCAGACAGACAGCAGCTAAAGAAGTGACAGAAATTCTCTGACAGTTGTCTACAGCAGCGTTTCAGTACCCATCCACTGATGTTCTCTGGAGCTGGTGCTTTATGGGGGTTTGCTCTCGAGTACCCTCTCCACTTCTCTCAGATGGAACTCTATATTGGTGCTGCTTAGTGCATCCTCCATCTCCAGTGTGAAGCTGTACTGAACAAACCTGCAGTAAAAGCTGTTCAGTCCTTCTGCAATCTCTACACATTCTTCCCGACTTAGGTAGGATGAAGGCTGGCGATTATGGAGGCCGGCCACTGTTTTGACACCTTTCCATGCATTGCTAGCTTTGTCATCAACAAGCACTTATACAAGATGATAAACACTAATGTCAACTTCACTGTTAACATTCTATGTTAAGGATCTTTTTATTTCATTGCATCCCTATACTGATTATGGTGGGCTTATTATACCAAAACTGGGTGGCTTATTCGACTATTTCCGGGCCATAGTCTTGGCAGTGGACAAACAGCCTAACTAAAAAGAAGCATAATTGCCCCCCAACCCCCTTAAGGCAATGGTGAACATTTTGTTTTCACAACTGAGTAGCTTAAGTTGTCACTTCTTGTCTGGTTTCAGCCTGCAAATCATCAGATTGGATTCATTTTCAGAATGCTTATCCTTGAAGACTGCTGAAGGTCAGAAGTATCGTATTTGTTTCTCATTCCACACAAGATTGCTCTATCCATTTCTAACTCCCATTTGTCCTGACTCTTCAGATGATTCTATAATAGTTTCCCTCTTCATGTGACTGTGCCAAATGCCATCCATCTCAGTATGTCTGTTCTCACAATGCAAGATCAGGCCAATGTCAGAATATCCTTCAAGAGGTGAGCCCTTGCAAGGCATCGAGCCCTAATGGTATACCTGGTACATAGGTGGAAAGGATGAACAGCTTCAAGAGGATGGATCATACAGCTAATGGATAAGGCCTCAGACTTCGGTGTTTGATGTGACTTTATCAGAGGAATGCAGGTTCTCACCCTGTCATGGTCAGTTTACCAATCTGAAAGTTCATTTGCATTTCTTCTACATAGTACTTTAACAAGAAACTCACCATGCTGATCATAAAAAAAGACAAGTATAGGTTGATTTGGTCCAAAGGCACAAAAAGCCACCATGTGTTCATGGGGATGAAAGGCTACACATCGGACAGCTGATGTATAATTCAGATCAGAATACATTGCCACTTGGTCTCCTAACAAAAAGGAAGAGAACTTGAAATAGAATCAAATCATTACCAAGATCATCAGCCAAACACAAAATTATCACTAATTATTACTGTATTATAAATACTAATGAAACATGGATCAGATTACAGACAGATATGTATTATCCAAATATTTAGAAAAGGTGTAGAGACAAATTTACATTTAAATACAATAATTTATTGCTAGAAACAAAAAAAAAGTAACTCAGCTCAGGGGAAAACTGCAGCAATCAGGTTCTAGCACTGAGTTTGGCCTTAATGGCTCAGAAGGGAAGTGGGGAGAAGAGAAGTATTGTTGTGATAGAGGATTCATTAGTTAGGGAATAGATAGGAGATTCCGGGGATGCAAAAGAGACACATGGATGGTCTGCTGCAGACCAGATGCCAGGGTCAGGGAATATTTTTGGATCTGGGCCGCAGCATTCTAAAGGGGAATGGTGAGCAGCCAGGAGTTGTAGTACATACTGGTACCAACAACACAGGTACGAAAAGGGATAAGGTCCTGAAGAGAGAAAATAGAGAACTAAATAGGAAGCTGAAAAGCAGGGTCACAAGGTTAGAAATCTCTGGCAGATTAATTTTTCAGATTTGTTGATCTTTGGGATCCCTCTTTTGGAAGGTATGGCATGTACCAAAAGGACCGGTTACACCTGTACTTGAGGGGAATCAATATCCTTCAAGACACATTTGCGAGAGCTGTTGCGGTGGATTTAAACTAGTTCTGCAGGGCAATGGGAACCAGGATGATAAATCAGAGGAAGGGGCAGTTGGTATACAGCTAGATATAGTGTGTAGAAAATCTGTAAAGATTTGGCAGTTGATAGGTCAAAATTACAGTCAGTAAGATGGGCTGAAGTGTGTATTTTAATACAACTGTCAGGAACAAGGACGATGAATGTACAGCATGGGTCATTACATGGGATTGCAATGTTGTGATATTACAGAGACCTGGCTGTCACAAGAGGAGGAATGGCAGCTGGATGTTCTGGGGTTCAGGTGTTTCAAAAATAACAGAGGAAGGAAAAAGATGTGGGGGAAACAGCATTGCTAATCATGGATAGTATCACAGATGCAGAAAGGGAGGACGTTGTCGGGAGATTGTCTACTAAGTTAATGTTGATGGAAATCAGAAACAGAAATGGGGCAATCACTCTATTGGGAGTATTCTATAGAACTACACCCCCCCCCCAATAGCAACAGAGCCACTGAGGAACAGATAGGGAGGCAGAAAAAGCACAACTAATAGGATTGTGCCTTCAACTTCCCTAATTGGCATCCCTTTAGTGCAAAAGGTTTAGATGGGACAGAACTCATTAGGTGTGTCCAGGAACGATTCCTGACTCAATATGTACCAGGCCGATTAGAGGAGAAGCCATACTGGATCTGGCGCTACGCAGTGAACCAGGTCAGAAGTCAAATCTCCGGGTGGGAGAGCATTTCAGAAACAGTGAACACAACTTCCTGACCTTTACTATAGCTTTGGAGCGGGATAGGAGATGGTATGAGAAAATATTTAACTGGGGGAGAGGTCATCATGATGGTATTAAGAACAGTGGTCAAATTGGGAAATAAACAGTGGAAATGTGGAAGTTGTTTAGGGGGATGCAGGGAGTTCTGCGTAAGTGTGCCCCATTGAGGCAGGGAAGAATAGCACAGTGAAGGAGCTGTGGTTACCAGGAAATGTGCAACATCCAGTCAAGCGGGGAAAAAAAGCTTACTTAAGGTTAAGGAAGCAACGATCAGGTAAGGATCTAGAGAGTTACAAGATAGCCAGGAAGGAGCTAAAAAATGGATTTGAGAGATTGGAGGGGGTGTGAGAAGGCCTTGCTGAATAGGATTAAGAAAAAGCCCAAGGTGCTCTACACATATGTAAAGAATAGGAGAATGGACAGGGCGAGGAGAAACGCTGATCAGGGATAATACAGGAAATATGTCCCTGAAGTCAGAGGAGGTGGGGGAGGTGTTCAATAAGTATTCTGCCTCAGTACTTACCAGTGAGGGATGTTGGAGTTTGTGAACACAGTGTAAAACAGGCTTCAACATGTTGACATTATGAAAGAGGAAGTGCTAGAACTTTTGAAAAAGTTAAGCCCCCTTGGGATAGTTAAGCCCCCGGGCAAGATGTAATATACCCAAGGTTACTGTAGGAAGCATTGGAAGTGATTGTTGTACCTTTGATGATAACCTTTGCATCCTCACTGTCCACAGTAATACCAGATGATTGGAGGGTGGCAGATGTTATTTTTTTGTTCAAGAATGGGAGTAGGGATGACCCTGGGTATTATAAACCAGTGATTCTCAAATTCCGTGGTAGGAAAATTATTGGAGAAGATTCTTAGCATCTTTGAAGAAGATCCAAAGAAGTTTTACTCATTTGAAGAAGCATAGTTTGATTAGGATAGTTAGTATGGCTTTGCGAGGGGCAGGTCATGTCTCACAAGGCTAAATAAATCCTTAGAGACGTTGCAAAGCACATTGATGAAGGTAGAGCAATGGAAGGGATGCAAGGCATTTGATAAGGTTCCCCATGCTATATTCATTCAGAAAACCAGGAGGCATAGAATCCAGGGAAACTTGGCTGCGTGGATACAGAATTGACCTGCCTATAGAAGACAGAGAGTGGTAGAAGTGTATGCTGCCTGGAGGTTGGTGACCAGTGGTGATCTGCTCTAAGACCCCCTACTCTTTGTGATTTTTATAAATGACTTGAATAAGGAAGTAGAAGGGTGGGTTGCAAATGCCAGAAAGGTTGGTGGAATTGTGGATAGTGTGAAAGGGTTGTTTGTAGGTTGCAATGGATCATTCACAGGATGCAGAGCTGGGCTGAGAAGTGGCAAATAGAATTCAATCCGGGAAAGTTGACGTGATTCACTTTGGAAGGTTGTATTTGAAGGCGGAATACCAGGTTAACTGCAGAATTCTTAGTAGTGTGGAGGTACTGAGGGATCTTGGGATCCACTTCCATAGATCCCTCAAAGTTGCCACATGGTTGACCGGGTCGTTACGAAGGCATATTGTGTTTGGTGGCCTTCATAAATCGGGGAATAAGTTCAAGAATCACAAGATAATGTTGCAGCTTGATAAAACCCTGATTAGAGCACATGTAGAATTTTATCTTCAGTTCTGATCAACTGATATGGAAAGATGCAGAACCTCATCTTTAGAGAGGGTGCAAAGATTTACCAAAATACTGCCTGGACTTGAGGGCACGCTTTATAGGTTGAGAGAGTGAGGGTTTCTCTTTGGAGCCAAGGAGGATGAGATACAAGTTGATAGAGATGTACAAGTTGATAAGAGACACAGATGAAGAGTATAGCTAGAGATCTCTTCCCACAGCAGAAAAGGCCAATATGAGTAGGACATAATTTTATGTGATTAGCAGAAAGTATTGGAGGGATGTCAGAGATAAGTTCTTTTACACAGAGAGTGGTGCATGCGTGGAACACTCTGCCAGAGCTAAGGCAAGGTACGTCATATCCGGAGTTTCTCCAGTTAGCGGACGATTTCCCTCCACGCCTCTCTGACATAGTGGGCATTCGCATACGAGGCTAGCTACAGCAGTGGTTTTGCCATTGCCTTCTGCCGGGTGAGTTTCCAAAGAGATCACCAGCTCGTAACCCAGCACGGGTGGAAAGCGTGCAGGGGAGCCGGCTGGCTGGATTTGAACCCGGGACCTTTCGTCCCAAGGTCTGACACTGATGCCACTATGCCACCAGCCGGGTCACCAGAGCTAAAGAGGCCGATATATTATGGGCTTTTAAGATAGACACATGGATGATAAAACAATGGAGGGTTATGCAGGAGAGAGAGGTTAGGTTGATCTTACGGTATGGGCATCATGGGCCAAAAAGCCTGTACTGTGCAGTAACATTCTAACATACTAATAAGGGCGTCACTAGCAAATCCAACATTAAATATCCATCCCCAACTGGCCCCTGAAATATACAACTAATT
Source organism: Mobula birostris (assembly GCF_030028105.1). Classification (NCBI taxonomy): domain Eukaryota; kingdom Metazoa; phylum Chordata; class Chondrichthyes; order Myliobatiformes; family Myliobatidae; genus Mobula; species Mobula birostris. The sequence continues at coordinate 139,155,299 of NC_092371.1, read as the reverse complement.
GTGTTAATTCCTATTCCACTCCCTTTTCTCCACTGCTTCTAAAGTTTCTATAGATATGCAAATAGAAGGAAACACATCCAAAATTAATAAGCATACCTGAAGGAAGAAAGTAAACGGGGAAATAAGAGTATGAAAAACGAATTCAATAAATCATGCTGATCTCCATGGTAGATGCAAAAAACGTAACAGAAGTATTGGAAAACAGAATAACAATTAGGTTGGGCAGAGGAAATGAGCAAGCTTAAGCAAACGATCAGTAACTTTGTCAGGATAAAGGACAGCAAAACCACTGAAACTCAGCCTTAATTCAAAACTGCCACAGAATTTTCAATTTCCACTTAAAAGGGTTGGATGTGCCTTGAATGAATAGCCTCTCTGAAAGATAGTTAACTCAGGGAGTATAACATTTCCCCACAACAATTCCCTAATAAAGTACCAGTCCCATATAGGAAAACTAAAATAGAAAGAAAAACAGTGCACTATTTTTCCATGGATTTTTTTTTTGTAATGTACTGACCTTTACTTATTACTACTTAATTTTACTATAATATAAATTATCACATACTTATTTGTGAACCTTATTGCATTTTTGTATTTCTTACACTGCAATATTTCAAAGTTGTTTCATTGACTGTAAAATACTTCAAGCTGTCCTAAAAAGCTCAAGAAAGATTGAAGTTATTTTTTCAATCATTTGTATGAAAACTAAATTGGAGATAAATAGATGGCTGAATTTGGTGATTTCCCAAGAGTGCAGAAATGAAGCCTTCTGAAAACCCTTTCTTTGAAAATTGAAAATAATCTGCAAATATATACATTTCACCATTAATTGATAGCTTGTGGGAGGATTTCAGAACTAGCAATATTTTTATATAGTTGAAATTATTACAAATATAGGAAGGGGAATTTTAAATAGGATAAAAGCTGGGTAAAAATATGTAGCACTTTCATTCCAATGTAATCTTCTCATTTAATCAGAAATTAACAAAGGATAAATATTAGATCCTTTTTCATCCAAAAAAATGGAACTCTAAACTATCTCCAATTCCTAGCTTTTGATCTTTAGTTATGTAGGTATGACTTGTCACGAGTCCATTCATGTACTCTTTAAAAGAAAGGATTTCTGCCTCCACTACCCTGGTGCCAAGTCACCACCACTCTTTGCATGTAGAAGACTCTGAAACTCCTCTAATCCTTCCTCTTAAATTCTTCCCTAGTTATTACTCATTCTGCTAAGTGAAATGGATCCATCTTAATCATCCTGTATAAAAGCGTCTCACAATTTCATTCACATCTATTATATTTCCCAATGCAAGGCCTTGACCCGAAACAATACCAATTCCTTCCCTCTCAGAGATGCTGCTCAACATGCTGAGTTCCTCCAGCACATTGTTTGAATTAAATTATCCGACAGTCTGCTTTAGTTCAAAGAAAATCTATTCAATTGAATCTTATCACTATAATTATGCACTCTTCATTACATCCTCTTAAAATCTTCATATCCTTCCTGTAGGGCTTGAGCTGTAACCCAACTAGTGTTTCATACTAGCGTACCTTCCTTGTTCTTGCACATTATACTTTGAATGATAAAAGCAGGAATCCGACATGCACTTTCAACCACTTTATATATCTTTCCTTGATCACCATGTGCATGTACTTAAATCCCAATTTTAACATCAACTATTTAGCCTGTGTTGCCTCATAGGTCACCAGTATAAAGGATAGGTTTAATAGATCAAAATAAAACATCTGCTTTAACAGTTGAACAACACCTGTATCTGTATTCCAAACGTAACAAATTCCATCTTCGCTGCCTGAGAAAAGGAAGGTCCCGCAGGGTGTGAATGTACTGTAGATATGTTCACAATAATTTGTAGCCCCCGTGTACTTCTTTGCAGCTAGCCTAGAAAATAAATTAATTGAAGTTTAAAAACAAGGTATTCCTATTTAGTAAATGTTACCAACTGCCATTCATAATCAGAATCCACCTCCCTCACCCACAAGTTCTTTTCTCAAATATGTCAGCAATGGAGATGTATTCAGTTGATGAAATCTTGGCAACAGCACTGTGTAGTTGTTAAAACATTGACTTTAATGAGTAGTTCACAAGCAGCAGATGAATAACTCAAAAGGTGCTTATCCTCAATAGTTCAGTGAATAGTTCCCTCAAATGGCAAATGCACCCTCTTGCTCCTCAGAAGTGGGGACAATCAAAATCAGAAAACAAGTCTGCCAGTGATAACAATCACTGGGATGACAGTAATAAGAATTTGGAATATAAAAGTCCTGGATTGGAAGAGGCCATCTTTAATTCACAAAAGAGCCGAAGAGATTTGGTTAGAGCTTTGTAAAGAAACATTGCAGCAGTGGAAGACATTTCACCCATCTGGACTTGCAGCAAATCCCTGAAATTATCAAACAGTAACTTACTTAAAAGATATTAGAAAAGCTAAAAATCTGCCAGATTGTATAATTACAATCAGAGTAAAAGAGTTCCACTTTGACACTGCACAGGTCACTGAACAGCCTGGTTTAAGTTTAAATTTTGTTCTTCCATATAATGAGTGATTCAGCAGAGGTAAAGACCTCAGCTCTTCTGTGTTAGAGCAACAAAGACAAAGATAATCTGTTAGCAATTTATACATTACATCGTGAGTAGCACAGATGTCGAAAACTAAAAGGTACTGCAATATACTGCCAGCTTGTGTGGTAGGTTTCGGTGTACTTTCTCAGTGGTGATAGGCATTTTTGACTGCACAAAAAATTCTCTATAAATTTTCAAATAACATTTGGGTTTTGTGATCTCATGTCATTACTAAACAAAAGGGTAATGGACTGAAAATAGAAAATCCAGTTTTTGGGCGAGGAGGGAAAAAAGTGATTAAGAGGAAAAAAAAAGTCAAGCACCATCTATAGCATAAAAAATTAAGAATCGAGCTTGTCTGTCATTCAAGAGAGCTTGATCTTGATCTCAATAACTTTCAATTCCCTGGCCCTGATCACCTCATTTTCACCATGGATGTCCAGTCCCTAAATATTTCTATCACCCATCAAGAAGACCTTAAAGGTTTCCATTTCTTTCTTGATGGAAGACCCAACCTGTTCCCCTCCACCATTTGTCGGGCAGAAATGGTCCACTCATTCATCAGTTTCTCCCATTTTCTCCAAACTCAAGATGTAGCCAAAGGGCACCGGCTTGGGCCCCAGCTACAAATGCCTTTTCATTTGCTACGTGGAACAGTCCATGTTTCAAACCTTCTCTGGTAATGCTCCCCAACTCTTTCTGTGCAACATCAACAACCACATTGGTGCTGCTTCATGCACCCATGCCAAGCTTGTCAATTTCATCATTACATTCAATTTCCACCCTGCTCTTAAATTCACTTGGTCCACTTCTGATACCACTCTTAATCTCTCTGTCTCCATCTCTGGAGACAGACTGCCTACAGATATCTTTTATAAACATATGGACTCCCATGGCTCTCTTGACTATACCTCTTCCCAATTGTCTCCTGTAAAAATGAAATTTTCTTTTCTCAGTTCCTTTGTCTCTGCCACATCTCTTCCCAGGATGAAACTTTCCTTTCCAGGACATAAGAGATGTCTTCTTTCTTCAAAGAACAGGATTTCCCTTCCTCCACCTTTGATGCTGTCCTCACCCGCATCTTCTCTATTTCCCAGACATCCGCCCTCACCCCCTCTTCCCACTGCCTTAACAGGCATAGAGTTCCTACCATTCCATGAGCCTCTGTATCCAGCACATCATTCTTCGCAACTTCAAGGGACCCCACCACCAAACACATCTTTACTTCATTCCCCACTTTCTGTGGGGATCACTTGCTCTGCGATTCCCTTGTCATCTTTCTCCACTAACCTCCATCCTGGCACTCACTCTTGCAAGCAGGAGTGCTACATCTGCCCATTCACCCCCTCCCTCACCTCCATTCAGGGCCTCAAACAGTCCTTCCAGGTGAGGCAACACTTCATCTGCATATCTGTTGGGGGTCATCTGCTCTATCCGGGTGCTCCTGATGAGGCCTCCTCTACACTGGTGAGACTCGACGTAAATTGGGGGACTGCTTTGTCAAGCTCCTGCACTATGCTTGCCAAAAAAAAAAAAAAAAAAAAAGAGGCCAAACAATTTAACTCCAATACCCATTCCTATGGCCTCCTCGACAACCACGATGAGGACTCCCTCAGGTTGGAGGGGCAACACTTCGTATTCTTCCTAGGTAGCCTACAACCAGATGACGTGAATATCGATTTCTCCAACTTCCAGTAATGTTTCCCTCTCCCCATTTCCTCTTCAATTTCCCACTCTGCCCCCTGCCCTTCTTACTGCTTCTCTTCTCCTCACCTGCCTATCACCTTCACTTGATGCCCCTCCTCCTTCTTTCTGCCATGGTACACTCTCCTCTATAAGATTCTTTTTGCTCCAGCCCTTAACCTTTTCCACCTATCACTTCCCACCTTCTTACCTTATTCCAACTACCCCCATCAACTTATTCTGGTTTCTTCCCCCTTCTTTTCAAGCCCTGATAAAGAGTCTCAGCTCGAAATGTTGACTGTTTATTCATTTCCATAGATGCTGCCTGACCTGAGTTTTTCCAGCATTTTGTGTGTGTTGCTCCGGATTTCCAGTATCTGTAGAATCTACTATGCTTATAAATACAGACATTGATTACTGCCTCTCTTCACTAAGTTTCTCAAGGCACAACATGATGGAAGCATGATGAAAGTGTTAACGAACAACCCAATTTTACAAGTTAGGATAGTCACTTCCTTACTACCAACTGCTACAAAACTGGAATGGGTATGTGTCAGGTTCGTATGGGGAGGGGATGGTGGGGGGGGGGGGGGAAGAGCAGGAAATGAAGGGAAATAGTTTATTAAAATAACTTACACTCTTAGATCCATCACTCTCAAAGTGCTGTCCCTGGCATGGATTAATAAGCGTCTGCCATTTGGATGAACTTCCAGGTGGTTTATCGGAATACCTTTTAGGTCATTTTGCAATATGTTCTGCAAAGAATTTTGAACATTAAATTTTCAATAGTCTGCCCAACCTTCAATATATAGAATCACCACATTTGGGAAAGAGTAGAATGAAATGTGTAACACTTTTCCCAGTTATTCAACACAAATGAATGACACTACGTTGCATAACTATCAACAAATCACAAATAAAGGTTCTGAAAACAATTACAGCTGTAAACGAGCTAACAGCCTTTGGACAAGAAATGGAGTAATGCCAATTGTTTGGAAACATTATGATGAACAACTGAAAACTTGAGAAAACATGGGATGCAGGTCAAGTAGTTAGAAGTTCCCAACAATTGGTCAGAGTCAGTTGAAGGTGCTATTATTAAAAGGTACACGGCTAGCACAGAAAGCAAGATCTTAAAAAAAAAAGTGAAAGACATATAAAAGGAAATGGAAATATCTACTAACATGTTGCCAATTCTCTATAAGTTCCACTGGGGTGAAAAAGTGAATGCATACAAAATAAACAATGGTAGAAATGAAAGTTATCCAAAGAATTATAAAGAATTTAACCTAAGTTGAAGAACTCAATGCAAGCTATATAAATAATGAAGCTTACTATAAATACTTGTCATAACTTGGTTTCTAAAATATATGATTCTTCCTCAGAAGGGAGCTATTTCTAAGTCAATCAATTTATCACCCCAGTGGCATTTTATATGAAAAAGCTGTTTGAGATCAATTTGTCAATTAGGTCAGTTGTGGGTACAGTGATCAAATAAAAGGGAATTCTACTTCAAAGCGCTCGTATATATTTATTTAAGATGGCAAGAATACAAGTTACAGAAGTAGTCACCTACATTTAGTCATTAATTTTGTACAGCCAAGTACTGACAAATACAAGTTCATTAAAAATGTCATTTTTACTGAAGATATGAACCTCATTTGCTCCAATTACATAGTTGAGACTACACCTGGAATATTGCTTACAGGTCCAGTTTAACCATGTTGGAAGGTTAGACTTGCAAGAGCAGAGGAAGTGCAACAAATGTTCATTAGATCAATTCCTGGAACAGCAGGTTTGTATTCTCATGAGTTTAAAAGAATGTGAAGCAATCTTATTCAAATGTAGAAAACTGAAGTTTGAGAGAACAGATGCAAAGTTGATATTTCCTTAAATTGGATTGTATACAAACTGGGGATCCCAGTCTCAGAAAGTAAGCCATCCAGAACTATGGGGTTCCTTCAAGAGGGAATTGTTAGAATTCTCCACCCAAGTTTAGTAGGAAGGCTCATTTGCTGAGTATATTACTGAGTATATCATGCTATTTACCTGATCAATACTCCACTGCTGAACTGGATTTTCCGGCGAACCTTCATTTACGGATGTGCTCCAAACAATTACCAGCCCCGAACTGTCCCCCGAGAACATACGTAACCCTGTGCAACAAAAAAAACAAAAATACATGCAAAAACTACCCTAGATACCAAAGGTGCAATTTTTAACGTTGTCCTATTCAGTGCAACTTTCACTGGTGCAGTGATTAATGTTAGATGATACCAAATAGAAACAGCCGAAGTGTTGACTGTTTATTGCCCTCTAAAATATTGCCTGATTTGTTAAGTTCCTCCAGCATTTTCTGCGAGAAACAAACGCACTTTATTCACACTTCTAAGTTGTATTTTTTTTAAAAATGCATTAATAGTAACAGTATAACTGACAAGTTCTGGCATCTATCATTATTTACTAAATGGTAATCTCCCAAACAACAACACAAATTCATTCACATTAACATGATCAATTACTTTAAAGGGAACAAAACATTAACACCATCGAAGCCATTAAGCCATCATTGATTCATTTCCTTTACCAATATTTCATTCCTGCTCCTTAGTTACTTGGTAGATGTAAACTCATGGCATCCAGTTTGACTTCAATCTGGACCAGCACTGCCATATCATAATTTAAATTTTTAATATTTACTATCGATTTGTAATCCAGGGAGCGGGAAGCGCAGAACCAAATATCGCTGTGATGATTGTACATTCTAGTATCAATTGTTCGGCAATAATAAAGTATAAAGTACACCACCATTCACCTTAGTAAACATTCACCTTAGTAATAACAACACAGGCCCTTTGGCCTACAATGCTGTGCTGATCTTTTAACCTACTCCAAGATCAATCTAACCCTTCCCGCCTACATAGTTCACCCATTTGTTTTATTCACGTGTCTACCTAAGAGTCTCTTAGATGTCCTTAATATACCTGCCTCTACCACTATCCCCGCAGTGCATTCCATGGACTTACCCTACCTGACTAATCCCTATACTTTCCTAATCATCTTAAAAGTATGTCCTCTTATGGCTCTGGCTGCCCTGGGAAAAATGCTCTGGCTACACTCAGTCTGGCTCTGGCAATGATGTTGTGGCCTTGAACATCAGTAACGGTGACTGCTGAAGAGCAAGGAGGGATCTGTCACAAATCAAGGTGTATTACAAATGGAGAAAAGCATGTGGGAGCAAAGTCTAGCTGTCATGGGGAGGGGGATGGGATGGGATGGAGGAAGGAGTTTGCATTGAGGTGTTCAGCAGAGATAACAGTGTACTTAAGTTTGGGTGGATGGGTGGGAAATGATTTGACAACATCAAGTGTTGCGTCCAGTTTCTACATGTGAATTTCAGACAAGGATCCCATTTACCTTTTTAAAAATATTGCCAAAGCAGGCATCAATCACACTTACACTGAAAGCTTGCTTAAGTACAAGTACTCACACTGATTGTGAGTCATGCAGCAACTTGCATTCATGTTAACACCTTTAATACAAAAAGTACCAAGATCTTCAGAGCAATGCCAACAAGCAAAAATTTGACACCACGCCACATATAGATATTAAGATATGGATTGCCTTTAAAGAAGAAAGACGACAGAATATATTTTGTGGAGAAATTTTGCAGGCCTTTCAGGTTTAAGCATCTGATGGTGGAGTAATTAAAATTCAGGGCTCTGAATTGTAGGCCAAAATTGGAGAAGGCAGAGATCTCAGGGCAGGAGGTGGTTACAGAGATAAGGGCATGATTAGGTTGAAGAGGGGACTGACAATGAAGTAAATTTCAAAACTAAACTGATGCAAGATTAAGTTAATATATGTTACAAGCACTTTTAATGATGGATAGACCAGACACAAGACTAAACCCACAAACTTAACCACTTCTGACATGCAAGACGACGCAAACCATTCCAAGGGATGGCGATTAGGAAAATAATAACAAAGCTTTTAGCTTATAGTCCCTGCTCCGGATTGCTACATGAAACTTTACCACCTTTAAAATATATTTTAAAATTTATTTTCTTGAGTTTCAATTCCTCCTTCAGCTATAAGACTGCATAATGAGTAACTTCTTTCCTACTTGTACTACAATGATACAGTGCCTCATATTGTGCCAATTCATCTCTGGCAGCCAGGACAAAGAAATCATTTAATTGCAAGTAGATTCTACACTGAGTATTGTGAATATCGAATCATTAGTGCAAATCAAAAGGAGCAAGAATTTTTTTATATACACTTTGATGAACTTGCAAGAAATTTTAGATACTTTAAATGATAACTAAACAAGCCCTTTCAAAATATAGTAGCATTGCAGTCACCAGAATATATTGGCTTGGAAGTAGGTGGAATATCAAGGAAAATCAGCTCATCATCCCATCTTAATTGTGTACTTTGGATATATTGGTTGCTAGCATTTCATTTTAGAACAAAACTTTTCTTAGCTACACTTAACTGGCTGGTTTATACATTTTAATAGACTTTAATTGTTTTGTGGCATCAAAAAATTTAGCAGATATGCTAATGGCCTGTATTGAATGTGGGTTTGTGTTTAAAAATGTTGCAATTTCATAATTTTTTTGTGGACAACTTTTAAAGCCATTACAGAAAATCTTTCTTCACCCACAGAATTAATTCAAGACTAGATTCTGTTGCTCAATGGTTCCCTGAAGTGGGGAAAATAAACAAGTGACTTCCAAAAGTAACCCAGAATTTTAAACACAAGAAATACTTTGAATATCCTTTAGTGGAACCACCAAAAAGTTGTACTGGGGTTACGATAATAAAAAACAAAATCCTTTTTCAGAAGAACAGCTCCCCCAAGTGTTCCACTGCACTAGAGAAGTAAACAAGCGGTTTTCTTTTAAAAACAAAAGTTAACCACCTCACTTAGAATCAAAAGCTATGTAGTACTCAGGTAGGATATCATTAGAGATGGTGGGAGAATTAAAGAAACTGTAAGAGGAGGCAGGAAGGGAGAATATATAGTAGTCGATAAGGACATAAGATGAAAAACCATGGGAGTGATAACATGCACAAAACAGTGAAAATACTTCAAAAGTATATACCCATCAGAGATGGAACAAGGAATATTCATCTGAATGAGGGAAAGAACTGAAGTGAAAGACGTGAACTTCTTAAAGTATGTGCACTGCACAGATATCTCCTGTTTACTTGAATGGAATGGCTGAATGCACCGGCTCAGTGGACAGGATTTCTTACCTGAGAACTGGGAACTACACTGCTTCAAGTTCAGCCAGTGCAGTACAGGATGAGTTGGCAATACAGATAGTGCTACTACTACCTTTAGCCCATGCCTACAAAGGAAAGTAGAACTATTGCAAAGAAACCATTATTGCTGGTATCATCAATATCTGGTGTGTTTGCTCGGAGGCAAAAAAACAATCACAGCACCACCTACAGGTAAAACCAGCATTAACATTAATAACATGGGATTTTCCAAAGACAAAGATATCTTTGATGCACTAAATGTCAAAGCCTGATTGGAAGTCTAACATTTGAGACCGGCCTTGTTAGGATTTCCTAAGGGACTATCACCTTTCTGATAGCAAGTCAGATGTGGTATAGAATCAGAGTACCCAATGATTTCAACACAGACTGCAGACCAAAGGACGAGGAAGCAAAGGGGAAGCATTTTTGTTTAAATTATTTTACTTTAATGCTTTCAGTTATTTGAGTGTTGCGTAAATTATGTTTTGTTTCACACTTCCTTCAGTGTTCATAGTTTCCAAAGATCTTGGAATAGATAATAATTTAAAATCCTGACAGAACATAAAGCTTTTACCATAAACCTTCCAGGGCCTCTGGAGTACACGGCTGAGACCAAGCTACCAATGAGATCTCTTCTCCTGACTCAAGTGTACAGAAAGGTACTGAAATTTGTCCACCATTACATAGACAAAGGTGTGTGCAGCTGTGCAAGGACCCACAGTCTTCCATAAGAATTTGCAAATTATTTTGAAACTTAAGTTTGTTCCTCTTTTAAAAAAAAGATACAAAACAGATTTCAAAAAAAACACTAGCATCCATGCCTTACAATTAACAAGTTAAATGATAATTCAGATGTTGAAGTACAAATAAAATGCATGATTTATCAAACCAACCTTCAGCATCAAAGCAAAGTGTATTAATGAAGCTCTTGTGACCATCAAGCTCCTGGAGTAACTGACCATTCATTTCATTCACATTTATATTCCAAACGCGTATGATACAATCGTAGCCTCCTGTAACTACCAGGTACTGGGCTAATGGATGATATTTTGCAGTATAGATAAATGAAGGGTGTGGAAGCATTTTCTCAGCTGGGTTCTGGTAAGTTTCTGTATTCCAAACCCTAAAAAAGATGGTAAACAAGTAGTGAAGTTTGTATGGTTGTGTTTTTAAAACAATCCATTCTATAGATTTCTTTATCATCCCATACTTCTAATTCCTAGATAATAAAACAAAGATGAGTAGGCAATTTTTGAAAAACATAAAACACCAAATCTGGAGATGCAGATACCCACAGTAACTATTTTGCAACAGTGAACTTACACCAATATTAAATACAGCTTTTTGATTACAATAAGGTAATATTTCTTATAATTGTTAATATCTAATAGAAAAGTACTCAAAACATTGATGTAGATTTATACAGCAACTCAGATACAATGTAGAGTGACCAGCATCCTCAAAATACTGCAAGTATAACAATTTCCTCTCCCAAGAACTTTCACCTCCAGAATGTGCTCTTGAAATTCCTTCAAAGAATATGCTGGGCAACTGAATACGAAAAACCTGCTCTTCTAGCAGAGGGCCCAAAACCAATTTGGGCTTAAGGTACGTACATTTAGAAAAACAGCAGAACAAAGTCAACATGGAGTTTTGAAAGGCAAACTATATCTGATTAATCCAAGATCTTTGAAGATGTATCGAATAATGCATGTGGTAGTAACTGGATTTTCAGAAGGTTTTTGATAAGGTCCCACGCAAGAGAATGGTGAACTATGTTGGAGCATAGGGACTGGAGTAACATACTACTATGGATTGAGAATTAGCTAAACAGCAAGAATAAACAGATTAGCAAAATGAGATTACTAGGATATCACAATGGTTCATACATGGGCCCCAACTATTCACAATGTAAATCAGCATTTTGGCAGAAAGGACCAAATGCATTTTTATCCACTTCAACACTTCTGAATCCTTTTAGCATTGAGAAATAACATTTACCTCCTTTTTGACTACTTTCTAACAAATTGGCCTCCATTGATTCTGTGGTAGAGAATTCCAACAGATTTAGCACCATCTAGGTTAAGAAATTCTTCTGGATCTTGGTTCTAAATGATACATCTCTCCTTGTGAGGCTGCAAGCTCTGATTCTGAAGTCTGTTTATGGTCTGTTTCTTCCTGTTGAACTCATAAGCTTCAATGAGATCCTCACGCATGAACACTAAGATACGTTTAAAAACATTAAGCATTCCTATTTTATTTTGCATCAAAGTGCATTTCCTTCCATTTTCCCCCACTTCATATTTCATCAGCTAACCTCTTGCCAATTCACCTTGCCTGAAGGCTCTCTGCATCTTCCCAACAACATACACTGCCACACATTTTTGTTTCAGCAATAAACTTGGATGTATTACACTTGATGCATATTATCAATATAGACTGTAAACAACTTGAGCCGTGACACCAATCCCTGTAGCACTCCAATAACAGCTCATCTAAAACTGACCCATCCATTCCTCGTATTTCCTTCCCATTAACCAATCTTCAGTCTACACAGTTCTTCACTCCTAATTCCATGTGATGCAATTGTGCTTCAATAACTTCTTGTGTGACTCAAAGATCTTCTGAAAGTCCAAATTCACCACATCCACTGATAAAAAGATTAAAGATTATCTTTATTAAAAATTAGCTTTATTTGTCACATATGCATCAAAACCTAGTGAAATGCATCATTTTGCGTCAAATCAAACCAGCAAAGATTGTGGTCACCATGGTTCCCACGTCAACATACCATATCCACAACTCACTAACCCTAACCCATATGTCCATTTTGAATATGGGAAAAAACTGGAACACCTGAAAGACATCCACGTGGTTAAGAGGAGGAGAATGCACAAACTCCTTATAGACATCGGTGGGAATCGAACACCAATCTTACAGCTGGCTGCTCTAAAGCATTATGCTAACATGCTGTCCTTAATCCCTTATCTACTCTGCTAGTTCCAATTTTAAAATACAGATTTGTCAAACATGACTCATTTCATAAATCTGTCTAATCTGCTAAATCCTAGTACTACTTTCTATAGTAAGTGCCCTGTTACCACATCTTTACTAATGTAGTCAGAAGCAAAACCAACACTTTCAAAGAAAAGGTATGAAAAATCACAATGATTTTTAGTATATTTTAATAACTGCAGTTCCTTAAGGTTGTCATACCCAGAGGAGGGTAAAAAGTTGTGATGATCTCCCACTACCTATTAATTGCTCCTAATGTCTAAAATCACCTCTGACAACCAAGTCCAGCTCCTGGTTTTCACAAACACGAGGAATTCTGCAGATGCTGGAAATTCAAGCAACACACATCAAAGTTGCTGGTGAATGCAGCAGGCCAGGCAGCATCTCTAGGAAGAGGTACAGTCGACGTTGCGGGCCGAGACCCTTCGTCAGGGCTAACTGAAGGAAGAGCTAGTAAGAGATTTGAAAGGGGGAGGGGGAGATCCAAAATGATAGGAGAAGACAGGAGGGGGAGGGATGGAGCCAAGAGCTGGACAGGTGATTGGCAAAAGGGATATGAGAGGATCGTGGGACAGGAGGCCCAGGGAGAAAGAAAAGGGGGAGGGGGAAAAAAACCCAGATGATGGGCAAGGGTGATAGTGAGAGGGACAGAGAAGGAGAGAGAGAGAAAGAATGTGTGTATATAAATAAATAACGGATGGGGTACGAGGGGGAGGTGGGGCATTAGCGGAAGTTAGAGAAGTCAATGTTCATGCCATCAGGTTGGAGGCTACCCAGACGGAACATAAGATGTTGTTCCTCCAATCTGAGTGTGGCTTCATCTTTACAGTAGAGGAGGCCGTGGATAGACATGTCAGAATGGGAATGGGATGTGGAATTAAAATGTGTGTGGACGTTACAGAGAATGATATATTGGACCCGGAGGCTGGTGGGGCACCTACCACCCCACCAGCCTCCGGGTCCAACATATTATTCTCCGTAACTTCCGCCACCTCCAACGGGATCCCACCACGAAGCACATCTTTCCCTCCCCTGCTCTCTCTGCTTTCTGCAGGGATCGCTCCCTAGTCAACTCCCTTGTCCATTCGTCCCCCTCATCCCTTCCCACTGATCTCCCTCCTGGCACTTATCCTTGTAAGCGGAACAAGTACTACACATGCCCTTACACTTCCTCCTTCACCAACATTCAGGGCCCCAGACGGTCCTTCCAGGTGAGGCGACACTTCACCTGTGAGTCCGCTGGGGTGATATACTGCGTCCGGTGCTCCCGATGTGGCCTTCTATATATTGGCGAGTCCGACGCAGACTGGGAGATTATTTTGCTGAACACCTATGCTCTGTCCACCAGAGAAAGCAGGATCTCCCAGTGGCCACACATTTTAATTCCACGTCCCATTCCCATTCTGACATGTCTATCCACGGCCTCCTCTACTGTAAAGATGAAGCCACACTCAGGTTGGAGGAACAACACCTTATATTCTGTCTGGGTAGCATCCAACCTGATGGCATGAACATTGACTTCTCTAACTTCCGCTAATGCCCCCCCCTCCCCCTTGTACCCCATCCGTTATTTATTTATATACACACATTCTTTCTCCCTCTCTCTCCTTTTTCTCCCTCTGTCCCTCTCACTATACCCCTTGCCCATCATCTGGGTTTTTTCCCCCCTCCCCCTTTTCTTTCTCCCTGGGCCTCCTGTCCCATGATCCTCTCATATCCCTTTTGCCAATCACCTGTCCAGCTCTTGGCTCCATCCCTCCCCCTCCTGTCTTCTCCTATCATTTTGGATCTCCCCCTCCCCCTTTCAAATCTCTTACTAACTCTTCCTTCAGTTAGCCCTGACGAAGGATCTCGGCCCGCAACGTTGACTGTACCTCTTCCTAGAGATGCTGCCTAGCCTGCTGCGTTCACCAGCAACTTTGATGTGTGTTCCTGGTTTTCACATATGGGTTAGCTACTCAGTCCAGTGAAACTGTTTCTATCGACTGTTCAAAAGGCGGGTTACTGATGCCTTAAAACCAGTTACTCCAGGCAGATGGGGCTCGTCAGCCATAGCTGGCAGCTCAACTAGAAGGAAATCTCTGATCTCAGTCTCTGCTGCCTTGTGGCTGTTACCACTTATGTGGAAGGCTTTGGGAGTAAACCTCAAACATTTATCTAGAGCTGGAGCGCCTAAGGAGGTCTTGCATTGAGTTCAACACTCACTAACAACTTCTGTGATGCCACTGGTGCCAAACTGCATCAGTCTCTACTGTTCCTTTAGATTCATCAGCTGCATGCAGAAGGGAAGCCTGCTGCATGGGCAACAGCTTGTTTCCACAGCCCTAGCCTGTGTATGTGGATAGCTAGCATGCAACATCCATGGTTGACCCTGACCAACAGATAACTGAACAGTGGAGAAATGAGAACAGGACTGAAGGTAAAATCCTGCTGCTGTCTGTAAGGAGTTGTTACATCTCCCATTGACTGTGTGGGTTCTCTCCAGCTGCTCCAGTTTCCTCCCATGTTACAAAGACATATAGGTTAGTAGGTTAGTTGGTCACATGGGTATAATTGGGCAGTGCTAGAAGGGCCTGTTACCGTATCATTTAAATAAAACAAATCGTTTTCATGGCATCCAATGATTACAAATATTCAATGTATTCAAGCCATATTCTGAAAACATTACATTTTCAAAGATTAGTCCAGTCTAAATATAATCATGCTGAAATGAACACTAACCTTACTGTACCATCAGATGATGCAGAGAGGAGGGTTTTATCATTATTCGACCAGCACAGAGAATAAACAATGTTGAAATGCCCATTAAATTCTCCAAGTGGACGTCCTGAAGGAATTTCATACACTAAACAGTTATATAAAAGTATATCGATTAGTCCAGATGAAGTATGTTCACAAAATCTTTCCACCTGTTATTTTTGAAATTTAAAAAAATATATTTTGCTGCCATCTATTGGCATAAGTATTTTGTGCAATTAATGAGGATTATTAACTTGTGAACAAAATGGAAAAGACATCTTCACTTGTCTAAGAGTAATAATTTACATTTCATATAACTGGTACCTTGTAGCATTATTATTTTTGAAAAATTTGCTTTTATATTTACTGCCTCAAAATCTGCATTGCTGGTAAAACGGTCTAGAGCAGCAATGACTCATTTGGTTCTTTTATTTCATATAATTAAAATTTTCACAAATCATAAAATCTATACTCTCTTTACGTCCAAGTGCTATTTAACATTTATTAGAATATGGTTCTGCAATTCTTTATGTCCACAGGCTGTGTAACTTGCAAGATGACAAGGTGACAAGGCCGGATTGCCCTCACCTAATGTTCAGTCTACATTTCCTGGTAGAATGCAGCACAACTGCTCAACAGCAATAATCAGATCAATTTTGCTCTTAGGACTTGGGAGGTATAAAGCAGCAAAAAGTATACTTAAATAACAAATTTGATGTCAGGGAAACAGCACCCACATGATTTCAAGATTTACCTTAAAATGTAGAGAAGAGGGTCATTTATTTTTCCTGCATATTTTGCATCATCATAAATAGAACAAGGCACAAGGACCACCTTGGGCAACTTCAGGGTTACACTACTTAATTATCTGTGGAAGAATTAGAGTCCAGTTTTAAACTATTCTTAGGAACTAAAATGTCCTTATTAGCCCTTAACAAGAAGGGCTGATCTAGATTATTTGCTGGGATGAGGCAATTGGCTGGACTGGACCTTGATGAGAGTACTCTAATCAGCAGTGTACGCTCACCACACTGGAAATCAATGCTATTCTGTAACCTACTGAAATAAGGGAATCCCTAGAAAAATAGTTAATTATCTTCTTATTTCCTGCGGCTCCATTAATCTATCACTGGAAATAATGGAAGACATTTTTAAAAAGGGTTAAAAATAATAGTACAGTGAAATATATAAATTAAATAATGACATGTTGGCACATTAATAAGCATCAAACAGTAATCCTTTAGTGGAAAAGATAAATACGAATGATAAACATTGGGTAGATATATACAGATGAAAGAAAGATTTGCTAATTTAATTGAAGTTTGGTAAATACAAAGTCTCAGCTGCAAATAAAATAAAAACACTGACTTTTTAAAATGGCATTGCGGTGAAGCTGATACTATAACACCCACGATTGCCAAACCTGGAAATTTGAGACAAAATCAAGCTGAAATCCCTCATACCCATCAGTAGAACTCCTTCCAGATCAAAGAATAAGATTTATCATCACTGACTTACATGATGCGAAATATGTGGTTTCATGGCAGCAGACAAGAAATTTCATGTAAATGGGTAAAACTCTTACCTCACTACTTTAGAAAATATTTACCTTACTTCTTTCAGGTAACTGACAAAATCCGCCATGAATATGAAGCCAAGTAACAGTTTTTAAATGAAAAATAAAAATTATTTATTTGAAAGGAGGACTAACTTCAAAATCTTAATAAAATCCTGACTGTTTCAATCATATGCATTAAAACAGAAGCACAAGGGAATGGACTGATTTTTTTTAAAAATAAGGTTCATCATAATCATTTCTGTTACAGAGGAACAGATGAAATATCAGTACTTCTCCCCATTTCTCATTTTACTCTCTATGGGAGGGGGAGAGTAGGATTGAGGGTAGTCAGGAGCAGAGACTGGAATGACATTTTGTACCAAAATCACTATTTTATCATTTTAAAATGAATTACATGTTCTGATACAACACACACAGAATACTGGAGGAACTGTAGGCTGGGCAGCATCTATGGAAAAAGAGTATAGTTGATGTTTCAGGCCAAGATGCTTCATCAGCTCTTTTCTATACAGGCCACCCAGCCTGCGGAGCTCCTCCAGCATTTTGCATGCGTTGCTTGGATTTCGAGCATCTGCAGATTTTCTCTTGTTTGAACATGTTCCAATATATAGCTTACCAGTTAAAACACAATGGTAGGAATTAGTTGCTGCCTGCTGTCTTAACTCTAACAATACTTGAGACACCTTCTTTTCAGGATTACATCACACTCAGGTGATGCAACTCCTTCCAACAATTTGTTTATATGCAACATGAGTTTTTATATGGCACCGATGGATTTCATGAATGTCCTGCAATATTCAAGTGGATATTAATAGAAATATTAATATCATACAATACCATTCTTAACTACCTGAGTTTTGAGTCTTCTAGGCATTGAAAATATATTATTTTCTAATTGTTGTTGTTAATTATTTATCACTGACAGTAGAACGAGATTGGAAACGTAATACACAATTACACACATGGGAGTGACTTTTTATTTCTGCATTCTTTCTAATCTCACCTACAATGAAATGGCCATTTCTGTCAGCACACGATGCTGCCAAGTTTCTTCCATCATGTGAAAACGTTATAAAGAAGCAGCCTACACGTCCTCCTCGAAATGACAGTAAAAGCTGGTTAGGAATACGACAAACCTAAAAGAAAGTAGCCCCAATAAATATAATAAGTAGAACATTTACCTTCTGCACCAGCAACAAGATAATTTTAAGAAGATCTTTAACAGTAAAAAAGATTTAATCAAAAATCGAATGGACCAAAATTGACAAATGTACGGGGAGTGGTGAATGGGGAACTTTGACTGGATGGTAGTGTAAAATGCAACTATAGTCAGCTTTACATTCCTATTGAATTTTAATTTAATTGTGTTCAATGTAGAGGGTAATCAAGTTTCTTTACCTGCCCGGGCAGTCTGGTCCATTTCAAAAGTTCCAACTTCTCAATATCAAGATTTGACGAAATGCTTGCCTGTGTCAACTCAGATTGGAGCTCATTGAATGAAATAGCACCTTGCTCTTGCTGTAAAGCCATCATGGAACGTACAGAAGGATTTACCTATTTAGCAAATGCAGTGACTTTATTAAAGTACGCTTTTTATGAACTCCTAGAGCTGGTTCATAGCCAATGTTAAAGCTCTAAATTAGCCTCTACAATCAAGGAAATAATGGAAATAGCTACACCATTCAAATAGCAATAGTACAGCTTTGAATATCAGAGCACACAGTAACAGTGCTATGAAAATGCAATTAACAGCAACTGTTAGTGTTAACAACAGGAATTCCGCAGATGCTGGAAATTCAAGCAACACACATCAAAGTTGCTGGTGAACGCAGCAGGCCAGGCAGCATCTCTAGGAAGAGGTACAGTCGACATTTCGGGCCGAGACCCTTCGTCAGGACTAACTGAAGGAAGAGCTATTAAGAGATTTGAAAGTGGGAGGGGGAGGGGGAGATCCAAAACGATAGGAGAAGACAGGAGGGGGAGGGATGGAGCCAAGAGCTGGACAGGTGATTGGCAAAGGGGATATGAGAGGATCATGGGACAGGAGGCCCAGGGAGACTGGGGGGGGGGGGGACCCAGAGGATGGGCAAGGGGTATAGTCAAAGGGACAGAGGGAGAAAAAGGAGAGTGAGAGAAAGAACGTGTGTATAAAAATGAATAACGGATGGGGTACGAGGGGGAGGTGGGGCATTAGCGGAAGTTAGAGAAGTCAATGTTCATGCCATCAGGTTGGAGGCTACCCAGATGGCCTCCTCTACTGTAAAGATGAAGCCACATTCAGGTTGGAGGAACAACACCTTATGTTCCGTCTGGGTAGCCTTTAACCTGATGGCATGAACATCGACTTCTCTAACTTCTGCTAATGCCCCACCTCCCCCTCGTACCCCATCCGTTATTCATTTTTATACACACATTCTTTCTCTCACTCTCTTTTTTCTCCCTCTGTCCCTCTGACTATACGCCTTGCCCATCATCTGGGTTCCCCCCCCTTTGTCTTTCTCCCTGGGCCTCCTGTCCCATGATCCCCTCATATCCCCTTTGCCAATCACCTGTCCAGCTCTTGGCTCCATCCCTCCCCCTCCTGTCTTCTCTTATCATTTTGGATCTCCCCCTCCCACTTTCAAATCTCTTACTAACTCTTCCTTCAGTTAGTCCTGACGAAGGGTCTCGGCCTGAAACGTCAATTGTACCTCTTCCTAGAGATGCTGCCTGGCCTGCTGCGTTCACCAGCAACTTTGATGTGTTGCAACTGTTAATGTTATCAGCTTTCTTAATTGAGACACTTAAAGGCTTACAGGTGTCCCCCGCTTTTCGAACGTTCACTTTACAAAACCTCACTGTTACGAAAGACCTACATTAGAACCCTGCTTTCACTTTCAGAAGATGTTTTCACTGTTACGAAGAAAGGCAGCGCGCAATAAAAGGCACCCCGAGCAGCCGCTCTCGCCCTGATTCGGAATAGCATTGCTTAAACACGAGCCTGTGAGCATCCGTTTGCAAGATGAGTTCTAAGGTGTCGGAAAAGCCTGAAAGAGCTCGTAAGGGTGTTACACTTAGCATAAAACTAGACATAATTAAGCGTTTTGATCGTGCTGAACGAAGTAAGGACAAAGTGAGTTTGGCTTGTGGAAGCTGATGAAGATGATGTTGAAGAGGTTTTGGCATCCCATGACCAAGAACTGACAGATGAAGAGCTGTTGCAATTAGAAGAGGAAAGGATAACAATCGAAACCCAATGCAGTAGCCAAAGTGGAGTCGTCCTGGAACTGAACGTGAAGCAACTGTGTGAGATTTTCGCTGCAATGATAAAGTATGACTTTAGTTTTGAAAGGGTACGTAGGTTTAGGGGATATTTGCAGGATGCTTTGAGTCCTTACAAAGAACTGTGTGATAGAAAAATGCGTGAGGCTCAGCAGTCAAGCAAGCCTTCCACATCAGCCACAGCAGACGACGAAACTCGACCTTTGACATTGAGGCAAGCAGTCATAGGAGAAGATGAGCTGCCTGCCCTGATTGACGATGAGACGACACCCCCCCGTGTCCCACCACCCTAAGCCCAGGGCCCCGGACAGATACTGTACCAATTCGCGGAGAATGCAGCGGTAGCCGGGAGGCACACAGCACATCTTTAAGAAAAAAGCCGAAATAAACATGCTAATTAATTAGGTGCCGCCTAGCATGTAACTGTCGGCCCAGATCTGTGCCGATGCAATCGGCAATCGCCTCTGATGTGCCGACATTTACGTGCCGGGCAGCACCTAATTAATTAGCACGTTTATTTTGGCTTTTTTCTTAAAGATGTGCTGTGTGCCTCCTGGTTACCCCTGCGTGCTTCGCGGCAATGTATTAGTCGGCGGCCTGGAGGGTGGGGGCCACTGCACCACCCCAACCTGCGACGACTCAGTCTAACACACCATCATCAGTGTGCTTGATGTCTTCCCATTTCCCGTAAGTGATACTACATTGTACATACATTATTTCTACTTTATATAGGCTGTGTATTTTTACGTGTTATTTGGTAGATTTGGCAGCTTCATAGTTTAAAGGTTACTGGAGAGCGCGTTTACGCCAACAGCGCTTGCGTGAGATTTTCTGTCGAGAGCGCTTGTGTATTTTCGCTGCGGATATCTGTGCAGGCAATTGTTGTAGAAAAGTATTTCTACTTTATATAGGCTATGTATTTATCATATCATTCCTGCTTTTACTATATGTTACTGTTATTTTAGGTTTTATGTGTTATTTGGCATGATTTGGTAGGTTATTTTTGGGTCTGCGAACGCTCACAAAATTTTCCCATATAAATAAATGGTAACTGCTTCTTCGCTTTACGACATTCTGGGTTACGAACTGTTTCATAGGAATGCTCTATCTTTGGATGGCGGGGGAAACCTGTATTAGAAATTCAAGATCAGTATAGAAAATGAATATGAAAGCTTTTACAGGTTGCCTTTAAAATGGCTTTAAAATTAGAAAGTAATACTGCAAAATAAAATAATTTATTTAAAAGATACTCATCCTTTGGAGCCCTAATGGAGAAATTCATTTTGTGCTGGCACGAGCTACACTATCAAAGCAGAAAATACTGGAATGAAACGAAAGCCAAATTGGCTTTGTCTTATTTAAATACACCTCTTGCCCATTTACAAATGAACTTAGCATAGGATAGAAAGCTTCTACAACAGGTAGTGCATTAATTTATATTCAAAAATAGTTAGACTGATTCAGGTGGAAAAGCTGCCCAAGAGAACATGCTTCCAATTTAATTAGTGGAAGTAATAAGTGGCTCTAAATCTCATCCCTAAATCCTATTAATGTCATACAAGTATATTATGTTTACAAAGAAAATCAAAATCAAAAATTGTCCTAAAATGTTACTGATAAGTTAATTGAATTCTTTGATTTCCATATCTCTTTGTGAAAAGTTTTGAAGTTTCTTAAATTAGGACTCACATTTTGAGGTAGTCTTAAGCCTTTCACTGTAACATACAAAGTTGAAGGATAATGGTCCCATGGCCGTTTCTTCCACCATTCAAATACTTCAATGGAATTTGATAGCTTTTTGACTTTCGAAGGTGGATAATACAACTGCAGGCGGAGTTTTCCATCAATATTCAGCACCCCATTCGCACCCACCACCTAAAGGCAACAAAAATGTCTGTTTAGGATCTACAAATCATCTGCATTTCTGGGTTAAAGAAAATAGCAAGGTTAAAAAAAAGTAAAGACACATATAGGCAAACAAACAAAGTACAGCCATTCAAATTCGAAGCATCCTTCTACCTAGCCCAGGCTAAAATCACAGTCTCACTCAGCAGTCCCTCCAGGATTGAGGATGGCCAACTTCATAATAAGGGGCAGGACATGTATTGTAAGTGGCAAGGCACTGAGAAATGTCGATAAACAAAAGAAACCCCAGGGTTCAAGTCCACAGCTCCCTAAAATTGGCAGCAAAGTTGACAGGGTGTTCAAGGTGGCGTATGGCATGAACACGTTCATTGATCAGGACACAAAATAAAACAGCAAAGAGATTACACTGCAGCCTCACAAAACTCTGATTAGACTGCACATAGCATGTTGTGTACAATTCAGGTCACCACACTAGAAAGGATAACATTTGTGCTGGAGACAGTGCAGAGGAGATTCACCAAGAGGTTGCTTCAATTGGCAGATTTTTAGTTATGGGGCTTGGCTTGTTTTCCCTGGAGCGAAGGCAGCCTAAGAGTGATCTGATGAAGGTGTATACAATTAAGGGAAGCATAGATAGGTAGAATTTCTGTTGCATGGCAGGAGTATCAAGAACAAGAATGCACAGGATTAAGATGAGAGGAAGGAGTTTTAAAGGGAACCTGCCTCTAAGTAGAGGTGAAATCTTATTCTGATCACTGTAAGACATTTTGACAAGACACTTGATTGGACAAACCATGCAAGGATATGAACCAAATAAGGGCAAATGGGATTAGTGAAAATAGGCAATAAAATTGGGCATGGACTTGCTTGGCCAGTGCCTATTTCTGTGGTGTATGACTCTATTCTGGTTCTGTGAATTCTGAGGTGATTGATAAGGCTATGACTCTTAACAATTTTACTGATGCACCACAGGAAAAGTTCAAAGTAAATTTATTATCAAAGTACATATATATAGGTCACCATATACAACCTTGAGATTAATTTTCTTGCAGGAATACTCAATAAATCCATAGAATAATAACCATAACACAATCAATGAAAGACCGTACCAACTTGGGCATTCAACCAGTGTGCAAAAGAAAAACTCTGCAAATAGAGATAATAAAACAACAAAAAGAAATAATAATAAACAAATAAATATTGAGAAGATGAGATGAAGAGTCCATAGGTTTTGGGAACATCTCAATGATGGGGCAAGTGAAGTAGAGTGAAGTTATTCCCTTTGGTTCGAGAGCCTGATGGTTGATGGGAGTAACTGCTTCTGAACCTAATGGCACGAGTCCTGAGGCTCCTGTATCTTCCTCCCGGTGGCAGCAGTGAGAAGAGGGCATGTCATGGCTGGGGGGGGTTCACTGACGATGGATGAATGCTGCTTTCATGTTACAGTGTTTCATGCAGATGTGCTCAGTGGTGGGGAGGACCTTACCTGCGATGGACTGCACAGTATCCACTACTTTTTGTAGGATTTTCTGTTTAAGAGCATTGGTGTTTCTGTACCAGGCCGTGATGCAGTGAGTCAATATATTCTCTACTACGCAACTATAGAAGTTTGTCAAAAGTCTTAGAGGTCATGCCAAATCTTCGCAAACTCCCAAGGAAGTAGAGGCACTGCTGGGCTTTCTTCATAATTGCATTAGGAAGATTAGACCCAAGACAGGTGCTCCGAAATACCACCACCAAGGAAATTAAAGCTGCTGATCCTCCAATGAGGACTGGTTTCCTCCTCCTGAATTCAATAATCAGTTCCTTGGTCTTGCTGGTTTTGAGTAAGGTTATTGTTATAGCAGCACTCTACCAGATTTTCAATCTCTATCCTATATGCTGATTCATCACCACCTTTGATTCGGCCTACGACAGTGGTGTAATCAGCAACATTGAATATGGCGTTGGAGCTGTGCTTAGTAACACAGTCATAAGTGTAAAGTGAGTACAGCAAGGTCTAAGCACACAGCTTTGTGACGCATTGTGCTGATGGAGGTTGTGGAGGAGATGCTGCCGCTAATTCGAATTGACTGGAGTCTGCAAGAGAGGAAATCAAAGATCCAAATGCAGGAGGAGGCATTGAGGCCGAGGTCTAGGAGCTTATTGATTAGTTTTGAGGGGATGATGGCACTGAAGTATACTATATGGATGCACAGTTTGGTATAGCAACTGCTCTGCTCAAGCCTGCAAGAAATTGCAAATGCAACCCAGTTCATCACAAAAACCAGTCTCTCCTCCCTTGACTCCATCTACACTTCCTGTCATCTTGGGAAAGCAGCTAATAAAATCAAAGACCTTCTTCCCTCCCCATCAGGCAAAAGATTCAGAAGCTTGAGAGCATGGACCACTAGACTCAAGGACAGCTTCTATCTCATTGTTATCAGACTCCTGAATGGACCTCTGATATGCTAAAAATTAACTTATGATCTCCCACTTGACCTCATTATGGCCCATGTACTTTGTCTCCTTGCTCTGCAGTTTATCTGTGTTGGTAAGACTATATTCTTGATTATTTCCTTTTAGCTGCCTCTATGTTATTATGTATGGCACTGTCCATCTGGATGGCATGTAGAACTTCTTCACAGTATCATGTGGCAGTAATAAACCAATATAATGCACAGGTGGAAGAGGAAGTGCCTGACAGGACAACTGGTGGGTAGGTAGCATGTATAATGTATTTCTTCTACCTTTCACAACGTGCTCCTGATGCACAGACTCCATGTTCTCAGAACCATCTCAAGAGCTTTTGTTCCACTTTGAGTGGTCATGAGCAAGGGATTCCCAGGAATGTCAGATTTTGAGCAGGGGCCAGTTGGATATCCGAAGTGCGAGAAGGCGCAGTTCATTCAGGTTTGTCAATTGACTACATAAGGCATCGACTCATGGTTTGATGTTTTTGAGCAGTGGCCAGTCACCGATTGAAATTGACTGGCAAAAGCTCATTAAAATAAGGCAGGGGCAAACGGAGCAGCCAATGTTGGAGTCAACAGTGTTAGAGTAGGGATTTCGAGGCTTCAGCCTCAGGTAGGTAGATTCTTTTCCCCACAGTTTAATTTTTTTTGTCTTTATATTTCCTCAGTTAGAACAGTAGGAATATCAGGCAGGATAGTTGAATGTTCCTCTTGTGGGATGTTGGACGGCAGGGAGATGTCCAGTGTCTCTGACGACTACAGCTGGACAGAGACACAAGGATGAAGGGGAAAGGGGTTAACCAGCCAGTGCAGAGTAACCCCTGTGGCCACCCCCCTCAACAACAGGTATATCACATGGGATATTGTTGGTGGTGGGGGTGGAAAGATGACCTAGAAGATGAAAGTCAAAGCAGTGAGGTCTCTGGCATTGAGAAGAGGGATTGGGGGCAGAAAGGGCAGGCTGTAATGACAGGGGATTTATTAGTTAGTGGAACAGAAAGAGTGGCTATAGATGAAAACAAGATTCCCAGATGCCAAAGTCCAGGATATCACGGATCAAGTCCTCAGCATTCTTAAGTGAGAGGATGAACAGCCAGAGATCATGGTCCATAGAGGTATCAATGACATGGGTA
Source organism: Mobula birostris (assembly GCF_030028105.1). Lineage (NCBI taxonomy): Eukaryota > Metazoa > Chordata > Chondrichthyes > Myliobatiformes > Myliobatidae > Mobula > Mobula birostris. The sequence continues at coordinate 139,129,712 of NC_092371.1, read as the reverse complement.
GGAAGAGTGGCAAGGCCTTGCAATGTGAGTTCAGGGAGTGAGGTGCTAAGTTAAGGGTAGTATCTCCAGGGTTGTGATCTCAGGATTAGTACACATGGGGTGCCAGTGAGGCCAGAAATAGGAAGAAATTTATAGTTTAATTTGTGAATAAGAGTTGATGTAGGAGGGAGGGTTTAAGAGTTTTGGATCATTGGGCTTTCTTCCAGGGAAGGTGAGACCTGCACGTAAGAGACTGTTTACACCGGAACTGGAAGGGGACTATTATCTTTGTAGGAAGAAGGTTTGCTGGTACAACACTGGGGGGCTGGGGTTAAACTACAGTTGCAGAGAGATGGGAACAGAGCACCAGAACAGATAGTGGAGAGGTTGTGGAGACATGTTGTTAAGACCTCAGACAACTTCAGGAATCAAAAGACAATAGACAATAGGTGCAGTAGGCCATTTGGCCCTTCGAGCCAGCACCGTCATTCACTGTGATCATGGCTGATCATCCACAATCAGTACCCAGTTCCTGCCTTGTCCCCAGAACCTTTGATTCCACTATCTTTAAGAGCTCTATCCATCTCTTTCTTGAAAGCATCCAGAGACTTAGCCTCCACAGCCTTCTGGGGCAGAGCATTCCATATATCCACCACTCTCTGGGTGAAAAAGTTTTTCCTCAACTCCGTTCTAATTGGCCTACCCCTTATTCTTAAACTGTGGACTCTGGTTCTGGACTCTCCCATCAGCGGGAACATGCTTCCTGCTTCCAGTGTGTTCAATCCCTTAATAATCTTATATGTTTCAATAAGATCCCCTCTCAGCCTTCTAAATTCCAGAGTATGCAAACCCAGTCGCTCCAATCTTTCAACATATGACAGTCCCGCCATCCCGGGAATTAACCTTGTGAACCTACGCTGCACTCCCTTAATAGCAAGAATGTCCTTCCTCAAATTTGGAGACCAAAACTGCACACAGTACTCCAGGTGTGGTCTCACCAGGGCCCTGTACAGCTGCAGAAGGACCTCTTTGCTCTTATACTCAATTCCCCTTGTTATGAAGGCCAGCATGCCATTAGCTTTCTTCACTGCCTGCTGTACTTGCATGCTTGCTTTCAGTGACTGATGTATAAGAACACCTAGATCTCGTTGTGCTTTCCCTTTTCCTAACTTGACTCCATTTAGATAATAATCTGCCTTCCTGTTCTTACCACCAAAGTGGATAACCTCACATTTATCCACATTAAACTGCACCTGCCATGCATCTGCCCACTCACCCAGCCTGTCCGTCACCCTGCATTCTCATAACACCCTCCTCACAGTTCACACTGCCACCCAGCTTTGTGTCATTGGCAAATTTGCTAATGTTACTTTTAATTCCCTCATCTAAATCATTAATATATATTGTAAACAGCTGTGGTCCCAGCACTGAACCCTGCGGTACCCCACTGGTCACCGTCTGCCATTCCGAAAGGGACCCGTTAATCGCTACTCTTTGTTTTCTGTCAGCCAGCCAAAAGGTTGAGCACAGTGAAGCTAATGTCCTGAGCTGCATATATTTTAATGCAAGATGATCTGTGGGAAAGACAGATGAACTCAGGGCATGGATTAACACCTGGAATTATGATACTGTAGCCATTAGTGAGATGGTTGCAGGATGGGTAGAACAGGCAGCTCACTATTCCAGGGTTCTATTGTTTTAGACACCACAGAGTGAGGAGGATTAAAGGAGGAAGGGCCATGTTACTCGTCAAGGAAAAAGTCACGGCAGTGTTCAGTCAGGACAGACTGGAGAACTTGTCTAGTGAAGCCTTATGGGTGGAACTGAGTAATAAGAAAGGTGTGACCACATTAATGGGGCTATATTACAGACCACCCCAACCAGTAGGGAGATTTAGTGGAACAAAGAGTGATCACAAACTGTTGTAAGAAATAAAAAGTTTGTTATAATAGGTGATGCTCCCATACTGTAAAAGGACTAGATAGGATACATTATCAAATATGTTCTGGAAAGCTTCCTTAATTGGTACGTAGAAGCCCCAATGAAAGAGTGCGTGATACTTTATCTGCTATTAGGGAATGAAACAGGGCAGGTGACAGCAGTTTTTGTCTGAACACTTCGCATCTAGAGATCATAATGCCATTAGTTTCAAAGAAAATATGGAGAAAGGTAGGTCTGACCCACATGTTGAGATTCTAAATTGGAGTAAGGCCAATTTTGATGGAAAAGATCTGGCAAGTGTGGATGACTTCTCAAATTGACTCTGAGAAGGCTGTGAAAGTTAAGTCTGTGAACAGGCATGGATGTTAGTTTAAGCCACACACACAAAATGCTTAAGGAACTCAACAGGCCAGGCAGCATCTAGAAAAAACAGTACTGTTGACATTTCGGGCCAAAACACTTCAGCAGGACTGGAGAAAAAAAAGATGAGTATATTTAAAAGGTGGGGGGAGGGGAGAGAAACACAAGGTGATTGCTGATACCTGAGAGATGAATTAAAGAGCTTGGAAATTGATAGGTGAAAGAGCCAGAGGCCATGGAGGAAGGCTGGGGTGGGGGGGGGGGGGGGAGGGGGAAGAGGGGGAAAAGAGCACCAGAGGGAGTCGACGGGCGAGCAAGGATACAAGGTGAGAGAGGGAAAAGGGGATAGGACATGAAGAAGAGGGGGGCATGGGGGCATTAATGGAAGTTTGAGAAATTGATGTTCATGCCATCAGGTTGGTGGCTACCCAAATGGAGTACAAGGTGTTGGCCACGTGGCTTCATCACGACAGGGACGAATGGACAAGGGAGATGCATAGAGAGTGATCCCTGTGGAAATGGGGGGGGGGGGCAGAGAGAAGAGAAAGATGTGCTTGGTGGTGGAAGTTTCAGAGAATTATATGCTGGAAGCAGAGGCTGGTGGGGTGGTAGGTGAGGAAAAGAGGAACCCTATCCCTGGTAGGGTAGCAGGAGGATGGGGTAAGAGCAGATATGTGTGAAATGGAAGAGATGCTGTTGAGGGCAGTGTTGACGGTGGAAGAAGGGAAGCCCCTTTTTTTTTGAAAAAGGAGGACATCTCCTTCGTTCTAGAATGAAAAGCCTCATCCTGACAGCAGATGTGGTGAAGATGGAGGAACTGAGAGAAGGGGGTTGCATTTTTACAAGTAACAGGGTGGGAAGAGGCATGATCTAGATAGCTGTGAGTGTCTGTGGGTTTATAATAGACATCAATGGATAAGCTGCCTCCAGAGATAGAAATAGTGAGATCAAGAAAGGGGAGGAAGGTGTCTGAAATGCACCAGACAAATTTGAGCACAGGGTGGAAGTTGGAGATGAAGCATAGGAAAAGTGCAGGACGATCACCAGAGTAGGCTTGGAACATAGACGATCCACGTACCTGACAAACAGGCAGGCATAGCTGGGACCTATGCAAGTGCTCTTGGCTACACCCTTTGTAGGAATGAAGTGGAAGGAGCCAAGGGAAACATTAATTAGAGTGAGGACAAGCTCCATTAGGTGGAGGGAACTGGTTAAGTTTGGTGTCCAGAAAGGAGTTTACTTCTCCTTCCCAACTGATACAGAAAGTTTTATGGGAAGAAAATTAATGCTACTTTTTCAATGTCTTGAGGTGATTATATATTCAAAGTTTGACAAGCAAATAGCTAGACAGGAATCACCACTGTTCAGTAGACATTTAGTTCTTTGTTTAGTCTTTCACACACAAAAGCAAATGATGTAGTTTCTGGAGAAGGTGATCATTTCCATAAGAGACCATAAGACCATAAGACAAACGAGCAGAAGTAAGCCATTCGGCTCATCGAGTCTGCCCCCCCATTTTATCATGAGCTGATCCATTTTCTCCTATTTAGTCCCACTCCCCTGCCTTCTCACCATAACCTTTGATGCCCTGGCTACTCAGATACCTATCAATCTCTGCCTTAAATACACCCAATGACTTGGCCTCCACTGCTGCCCGTGGCAAGAAATTCCATAGATTCACCACCCTCTGACTAAAAAACTTACTTTGCATTTCTGTTCTGAAAGGGCGCCCTTCAATCCTTAAGTCATGCCTCCTCGTACTAGACTCCCCCATCATGGGAAACAATTTTGCCGCATCCACTCTGTCCATGCCTTTTAACATACGAAATGTTTCTATGAGGTCTCCCCTCATTCTTCTAAACTCCAAGGAATACAGTCCAAGAGCGGACAAACGTTCCTCATATGTTAACCCTCTCATTCCCATAATCATTCTAGTGAATCTTCTCTGTACCTTCTCCAACGTCAGCACATCCTTTCTTAAATAAGGAGACCAAAACTGCCCACAGTACTCCAAGTGAGGTCTCACCAGCGCCTTATAGAGCCTCAACATCACATCCCTGCTCCTATACTCTATTCCTCTAGAAAAGAATGCCAACATTGCATTCGCCTTCTTCACTACTGACTCAACCTGGAGGTTAACTTTAAGGGAATCCTGTACGAGGACTCCCAAGTCCCGTTGCATCTCAGAACTTTGAATTCTTTCCCCATTTAAATAATAGTCTGCCCATTTATTTTTTCTGCCAAAGTGCATAACCATACACTTTCCAACATTGTACTTCATTTGCCACTTCTCTGCCCATTCTTCCAATCTATCCAAGTCTCTCTGCAGACTCTCCGTTTCCTCAGCACTACCGGCCCCTCCACCTATCTTCGTATCGTCAGCAAACTTAGCTACAAAGCCATCTATTCCATAATCCAAATCGTTGATGTACAATGTAAAAAGAAGCGGCCCCAACACTGATCCCTGCGGAACACCACTGGTAACCGGCAGCCAATCAGAATAGGATCCCTTTATTCCCACTCTCTGTTTCCTGCCAATCAGCCAACGCTCTATCCACGTATGTAACTTTCCCATAATTCCATGGGCTCTTATCTTGTTAAGCAGCCTCATGTGTGGCACCTTGTCAAAGGCCTTCTGAAAATCCAAATATACAACATCCACTGCATCTCCCTTGTCTAGCCTACTGGTAATTTCCTCAAAAAGTTGTAATAGGTTTGTCAGGCAGGATTTTCCTTTAAGGAATCTATGCTGAGTTCTGCCTATCTTGTCATATGCCTCCAGGTACTCTGTAACCTCATCCTTGACAATCGACTCCAACAACTTCCCAACCACCGATGTCAAGCTAACAGGTCTATAATTTCCTTTTTGCTTCCTTGCCCCCTTCTTAAATAGCGGAGTGACATTTGCAATCTTCCGGTCCTCCGGAACCATGCCAGAATCTATCGACTTTTGAAAGATCATCGTTAATGCCTCCACAATCTGCACAGCTACCTCCTTCAGAACACAAGGGTGCATTCCATCTGGTCCAGGAGATTTATCGACCTTTAGCCTATTCAGCTTCCTGAGTACTTTCTCTGTCGTAATTTTGACTGCGCACACTTCTCTTCCCTGCCACCCTTGAGTGTCCGGTATACTGCTGTCTTCCTCAGTGAAGACTGATGCAAAATACTTGTTCATTTCCTCTGCCATCTCCTCATCTCCCATTACAATTTCTCCAACATCATTTTCTAATCGGTCCTATATCTACTCTCACCTGTCTTTTACTCTTTATATACTTGAAAAAGCTCTTAGTATCCTCTTCGATATTATTTGCTAGCTTCCTTTCATAGTTAATCTTTTCTCTCTTAATGACCTTCTTGGTTTCCTTTTGTAAGGTTTTAAAAACTTCCCAATCCTCTCTCTTCCCACTAATTTTTGCTTCCTTGTATGCCCTCTCTTTTGCTTTAACTTTGGCTTTGACTTCTCTTGTCAACCACGGTTGCATCCTTTTTCCACTCGAAAATTTCTTCTTTTTTGGAATATACCTGTCTTGCACATTCCTTATTTCTCGCATAAACTCCAGCCACTGCTGCTCTGCTGTCTTTCCCGCCAGTGTCTCTTTCCAGTCAACTTTGGCCAGTTCCTCTCTCATGCCACTGTAATTTCCTTTACTCCACTGAAATACTGACACATCAGATTTCAGCTTCTCTTTTTCTAATTTCACAGTGAACTCAATCATGTTATGATCACTGCCTCCTAAGGGTTCCTTCACCTCAATCTCTCCAATCACCTCCGGTTCATTACACAATACCCAATCCAGTACAGCCGATCCCCTAGTAGGCTCAACAACAAGCTGTTCTAAAAAGCCATCTCGCAGACATTCTACAAATTCTCTCTCTTGAGATTCAGTGCCGACCTGATTTTCCCAATCTACTCACATGTTAAAATCCCCCACAATTATCATAACACTGCCCTTCTGACAAGCCTTTTCTATATCCAGTTGTAATTTGTAATCCACATCCCTCCAGGCTAATTATTCCATCTAGTGTCAGATATATTTGAAGGTTCCAAAGGGCATTTATACTGGATCTCAGTTGATACTGGTCTCTCTGAGGCCTTTCCAGTGAATGGGAGAAATTCACCCAACACCCTCCACCCTTCTTGCCTGAAAAAGTTCAAACTAAGTTCTATTATAAAAGTACATATGTGTCACCATATACAACCCTGAGATTCATTTTCTTATAAGCATACTTAACAAATCTATAGGAAGAGTAACTAGAACTGGAGAAAAGACTGCGCAACTAGAACATTCAACTAGTGCAGAAGACAACAGTGCAAGGGCAAATATAAGTATCAATAAATAAAGCAAAGATAAAATGAAGAGTCCTTGAAAGTGAGTCCATTGGTTGTGGGAACATTTCAATGATGGGGCAAGTGAAGTTATGCCCTTTGGTTCAAGAGCCTGAAGGGTAGTAACTGTTCTTGAACCTGGCGGTGTGAGTCCTGAGGCAGACGGCAGCAGCGAGAAGGAAAGAGAACATTATCTGGGTGGTGGGGATCCCTGATGATGGATACTGTCTTCCTACAACAGTTTTCATGCAGACGTTCTCAATGGTTGGGAGGGCTTTACCCATGATGTGCTGCTGGTTGAATCCATTACTTTTTGTAGAATTTTCCACACCAGGTTGTAATGCAGCCAGTCAATACACTTTCCACAACATACAGTGGTAGGCAAAGGTTTGTGCACCCCTGGTCAAAAATTTCTGTTACTGTGAATAGCTAAGCCAGTAAAAGATAACCTGATTTCCAAAAGGCATAAAGTTAAAGATAACACATTTCTTTAATATTTTAAGCAAGATTCCTTTTTTTATTTCCATCTTTTACAGTTTCAAAATAAAAAAAGGAAAAGGGCTGGAAGCAAAAGTTTGGGCACCTTGCATGGTTAGTACTTAGTAACACCCCCTTTGGCAAGTATCACAGCTTGTAAATGCTTTCCGTAGCCAGCTAAGAGTCTTTCAATTCTTGTTTAAGGGGATTTTCGCCCATTCTTCCTTGCAAAAGGCTTCTATTTCTGTGAGATTCTTGGTCCGTCTTGCATGCACTGCTCTTTTGAGGTCTATCCACAGATTCTCGATGATGTTTAGGTCGGGGGACTGTGAGGACCATGGCAAAACCTTCAGCTTGAGGTAGTCCATTCTGGATTTTGAGGTGTGTTTAGGATCATTATCCTGTTGTAGAAGCCATCCTCTTTTCATCTTCAGCTTTTTTTTTTTTTTTTTTTTTTTTTTTTTTTTTTTTTTTACGGACGGTGTGATGTTTGCTTCCAGAATTTGCTGGTATTTAATTGAATTCATTCTTTACTAATGAAATGTTCCCCGTGCCACTGGCTGCAACACAAACCCAAAGCATGATCGATCCACCCCCGTGCTTAACAGTTGGAGAGATGTTCTTTTCATGAAATTCTGCACCGTTTTTTCTCCAAACATACCTTTGCTCATTGTGGCCAAAAAGTTCTATTTTAACTTCATCAGTCCATAGGTCTTGTTTCCAAAATGCATCAGGCTTGTTTAGATGTTCCTTTGCAAACTTCTGACGCTGAATTTTGTGGTGAGAGCGCAGGAAAGGTTTTCTTCTGATGACTCTTCCAGGAAGGTCATATTTGTGCAGGTGTCGCTGCACAGTAGAACAGTCCACCACCACTCCAGAGTCTGTTAAATCTTGCTGAAGGACTTTTGCAGTCAAACGGGGGTTTTGATTTGCCTTTCTAGCTATCCTACGAGCAGTTCTCTCAGAAAATTTTCTTGGTCTTCCAGACCTTGACTTGACCTCCACCATTCCTGTTAATTGCCATTTCTTAATTACATTACAAACTGAGGAAACGGCTACCTGAAAACTCTCTGCTATCTTCTTATAGCCTTCTCCTGTTTTGTGGATATCATTTGTTTTAATTTTCAGACTGCTAGGCAGCTGCTTAGAGGAGCCCATGGTTGCTGATTGTTGGGACAAGGTTTGAGGAGTCAGGGTATTTATAAAGCTTTGAAATTTGTATCACCTGGCCTTTCCTAATGATGACTGTGAACAAGCCATAGCCCTAACAAGCTAATTAAGGTCTGAGACCTTGGTAAGAATTATCTGAGAGCTCAAATCTCTTGGGGTTCCCCAACTTTTGCATGGTACTCCGTTCCTTTTTTCTCCACTCTAAAATTGTACAAAACAAAAATAATATATTAATCTTGCTTAAAATGTTGAAAAGAATATTTCATCTTTATGACTTTTGGAGATCAGTTCATCTTCTACTCACTTAACTATTCACAGTAACAGAAATTTTGACCAAGGGTGCCCAAACTTTTGCATGCCACTGTATCTACAAACATTTATCAAAGTTTTAGATGTCATGCCAAATCTTTGCAGACTCCTAAGGAAGTAGAGGTGCTGCCATGCTTTCGTTGCAATTGCACTTCCGTGCTGGGCCCAGACAGGTCCTCTGAAATAGTAACACCTGTGAACATAATTTGCTAACCCTCTCCACCTCTGACTCTCTGATTAGGGCTAGCTAATGAACCTCTGGTTTCCCTCACCTGACATCTACGATCAATTCCTTGCATGAGAGGTGGTTGTTATGACATCACTCAGCCAGATTTTCAATCTCCTCCTATATGCTGATTCATCACACCCTTGATGCAGCCTATCATAAGCAAACTTGAATGTGACATTCGAGCTGTGCTTAGCCACATAGTCAGAAGTAACTTGAGTAGAGCAGCAGGCTCAGCACACAGTCTTGTGATGCATCTGTGCTGATGGAGATCACGGAGGTATTGCTGCCAATCCAAACTGACTGGGGTCTACAAGTGAGGAAATCCAGGATCCAATTGCACAAGGGGTATTGAGGCCAAGGTCCTGGAGCTTATTGATTAGTTTTTAGGGAATGATGGTACTGAATGCAGAGCTGTAGTCGATACAGCATTCCCATGTATGCACCTTTGCTGTCCAGATATTCCAGGATTGAATGAAGAGCCAATGAGATGGCATCTACTGTGAACCTGTTGCTACAGTAGGCAAGTTGGAGTGGATCCAAGTCGCCTCTCAGGCAGGAGCTGTTATGTTTTAGGTTCTAAAAACATTTCATCACTGTGGATACAAGTGCAACTGGGTGATAGTGATTGAGACAGGACACCACGCTCATCTTGGGCACTGGTATAATTGAAGCCTGCTTGAAGCAGGTGGGTACCACACACTGCTGAAGTGAGAGGTTAAAGATCTCTGTGAACACACCAGCCAGTTGATCAGCACAAGTCCTTAGTATGTGGTCAGGTACCCTGTCTAGTCAGAAAGCTTTTCATGGGTTCAGCTTCCTGAAGGTTGCCCGCATGTTGGCTTCAGAGACTGAAATTATAGGATCATTGGGGGGGATGTGGGAGTTTGCAATGGTTCCTCCATGTTCTGATGGTCAAAGTGAACATAGAAAGCATTGAGCTCATCTGGAAGCAAAGCCCTGCTTTCTCCCATATCACTTGATTTAACTTTGTAAGAGGTGATAGCATTCAAGCCTGCCACAACTATTGAGCGTCCTTTGTTGATTGAAGTTTGGTCTGGAATTTCCACCGCCTGTGAGATGGCTTTCCAGAGATCATACCTAGACCTCTTGTAATTTTCCAGGTCCCCAGACTTAAGTGCCTCTAATCTGGCCCTCAGCAGATTTCGGATCTCATGGTTCATCCAGGGCTTCTCAATGGGGAAGACTGAACAATTTAATGGGGACACACTCATCTACAGCTGTTTTAATAAAGACCATCATAACCATAGTGTATTCATTCAGATATCTAGATAGGTGCTTGAACACGGCCCAGTACACTGACCTAAAACAATCCGTAATCGCTCCTCTGCCTCCTGTAACCACTGCTTTGTTGTCCCAATCTCTGGAGCTTTGCACTTTAGCCTCTGCCTGTATGCAGGTGGAAGGACAGCAAGTGATCCAATTTACCAAAATGCAGTCTGTGGCAGTGGTTTAGTATGTTAGGACTTCTTATACACTAGTGCTAATTGGGTAGGGTTTTCTTCAAACAAGCCTGGTTGAAGTCTCCAATGAGTTGAAATGCATTGGAATGGGCTGTTTCTTGTTTGGAGAATTGCACTGAATTGAATTGACTTTTATTTCTTACATCCTTCACAAAAATTAGGGTTAAATTCTTTACAATACATCTCAGTCTGAATATATGATTTACAGTCATTTGTAATAAATAGTATGTACAATAGGACAGTCAATATTGCACAGAAATACAATTGTCTGTGTGAATTAAACAGTCTGATGGCCTGGTGGAAGCAGCTGTCCCGGAGCCTGTTACTCCTGGCTTTAATGCTGTGGTACCATTTCCCGGATGGTAGCAGCTGGAACAGTTTGTGGTTGGGGTGAATCGGGTCCCCAATGATCCTTCAGGCCCTTTTTACACACCTGTTGCTGTAAATGTCCTGAATATTGGGAAGTTCACATCTATTGATGCGCTTGGCTGTCTGCACCACTCTCTTCAGAGTGCCGCGATTGAGGGAAGTACAGTTCCCGTACCAGACAGTGATGCAGCCAGTCAGGATGCTCTCAATTGTGCCCCTCTAGAAAGTCCTTAGGATTTGGGGACTCATGCCAAACTACTTCAACCGTCTGAGGTGAAAAAGGCGCTGTTGTGCCTTTTTCACCATACAGGCAGTATGTACTGACCATGTGAGATCCTTGGTGTTGTGTATGCCGAGAAACTTAAAGCTGTTCAGCCTCTCAACCCCAGATCCACTGACGTCAATAAGGGTTAGCTGTCTCCATTCCTCCTGTAGTCCACAACCAGCTCCTTTGTTTTGCGACATTAAGGGAGAGGTTGTTTTCTTGACACCACTGTGTCAGGGTGATGACTTTTTCTCTGTAGGCTGCCTCCTTATTATTTGACATAAGGCCAATCAATGTAGTACCTTCTGCAAATTAGCAGACTGGAGCTGTGCATGGCGACAGTCAAGGGTACACAGAGAATCAAGGAGGGGATTCAAGACACAGCCCTGTGGGGCTCCTGTGTTGAGGGTCAGAGGGGCAGAGCTGAGGGAGCTGACTTTTACCACCCGCACGAGGCAGGGTGAAGGCAGAGGTCTCTGAGCCTCTTGTCAAACTTAGAGGGAATTATGGTGTTGAATGCTGAATTGTAGTCCAAGAACAGCGTTCACACATAAGCATCCTCCTTCTTCAGACGTGCAAAGACAGAGTGTAGAGCTGTGGCTGTTGCGTCACCTGTCGATCAGTTGTGTTGGTAGGTGAATTGTAGGGGGTTAAGTGTGGGTGGTAGCGTGCTGCAGATGTAGTCCTTGACCAGCTTCTCAAAGCATTTGCTTTATTATTGAGGTGAATGCAACTGAATGACTGGCGTCTAGACATGTTACCTTGGTCTTTTCAGGTACAGGGACAATGGTGGGTGTTTTGAAGCGGGGGGGGGGAGGGGGAGATTACAAATGTCTGCAAACACACCAGTCAGTTGTGCCGTGCACATCCTGAGTACCTGCCCTGGGGTGCCGTCCGGTCCCGCAGCCTTGCAACTGCATGGCAATGACATCATGTGGTGTCACAATAGCTTGATTACATTCCGCCATTGGTAGTATGAAAATTGTGGTTAGGATTATGGAATAAAACTCCCTTGCTAAATAGAATGGACAGCATTTGATCATTACGTGTACAAGGTTGGGGGAAAAACACATCAGAGCACCAATGAGAATTTAATCATAAAACACACAGCTCCTCCTTTTGCCTTTCCCAAACCAGCAGTTTGGTTTATTCTGTAAAGTGCAAATCATTCTGGTCTGACTGCTGAGTCTGAGTCTGGTGTGCCTGGAGAAATCCACATTTCAATAATCCATACAATAAAACAGACTCTCGGTTCTCTTCCACACAGCAGTCCGCCCTCAGGTCCTCAATTTTATTCTCCAGCAAATGCACATTTGCCAAAAAGATGCTGGGTGGAGGAGGCCTCATTCTTCTACATTTCAGCCTGGCTTGGAGTTTACTCCCAAACCCCCGACTTGCTTTTGGCCATGGCAACGTAACTTTAAAGGTGCTGTGGCTGACTGGTCTGGGTTTTTCAGTCAAACGGGCATGTACATTTGAAAATTCAGTCAAAAAAATAACTGGAGCCTCCTTTGAAAATTTAATATGCAAATACAATTCTACAAGGGAAAAAATCTTAGCTGGAATACAAGATATTCCATAGTCAATAGTCAATTTTTTCTCTGCTTAATTTAATAAAATCTTTCTATGAATATACATAGAAATATACATCATTGATTTACAAAGATGTTGCCTGGAATGGGGAGCATGCCTTATAAGGATAGTTTGAGTGAACGCAGCCTTTTTTCCTTAGAGTGACGAAAGATGAGAGGTAACGTGATAGAGGTATATAAGATGATGAGAGGCATTGATCGTGTGGATAGTCAGAGGTTTTTTTCCCCCAGGGCTGAAATGGCTAGCACAAGAGGGCACAGTTTTAAGGTGCTTGGAAGTAGGTACAGAGGAGATGTTAGGAGGTATGTATGTATGTATGTATGTATTTATTTATTTAATTAATGCAGAGAGTGGTGAGTGCCTGGAATGGGCTGCTGGTGATGGTGGTGAAGGCAGATACGATAGTGTCATTTCAGAGACTCCTGGACAGGTACATGGAGCTCAGAAAAATAGGGGGCCTATGGGTAATCCTAGGTAACCTCTATGGCAAGGACATGTTCAGCACAGCTTTGTGGACCAAAGAGCCTGTATTGTGTTGTAGGTTTTCTATGTTTCTACATAATCTTGTTTTATAACAAGTATATTTTTAACCACACATTACTCTGCGACGACACCGGTGCCAAGCTGTATGGGCCCTAATGCCCTTCCCTTGGACAACATCAGTGGCGTGGAGAGGGGAGACTTGCAGCATGGGCAACTGCCGGTCTTCCATACAACCTGGCTCAGGCCTGCGCCCTGGAAACCTTCCAAGGCGCAAATCCATGGTCTCACGAGACTAACGAATGCCTATTATTAATTAATTTTTATATTAGAGAAAAAGATAGTTTCAGTCTTCCCAGTTTAACTACGCTGGTTCAAGAGGTTATATGCTTATACCAGAATATTATACTGCCAGGTTATGCAATATCAAACTGTTAAAATATACTACAAATTACTATTCTGCATGGTGTGGAAAACTTCTTCGGGAGTGGAAACTGAATGGAAATCTTGCAAAGGACAACCAAAGAAATCTTGAAAACACTGGGTACAGCTCCTCATTTTATCTTCAGAAGGTGACTGATCAATAGTATCTTACCTTTAGAAAGGCCCAAGCAATCTTGCGCCAACCACCTTCGCTACTTTGAGTTGTGAAGTTGCCTTTGGCTTCATCCATACTTACAAACTCAAGGATCTAAAAGCAGTTTTAAAAAAAAATCAAATCAACACTGTAGTATTTTGCCTACATTTGGCTCAGAAATAAATGGACTCTTTAACCCTCCCAAGCTTGAAGCTTGATGTGGCGATTCTACTAATTATTTCTTTACACCTTTGCACCCTCTGCTTTAACGTTTAATATATAAATACACCCACACAGATCCAAACTTCAATGATTCTATGCAACAGATTAGCTGGAACTGGTTTCTTGAAATTACTACTAATTTCAAGTACTGGCGAAATAAATTTATGAGTTCTGCAGATGCAATTTCTTTTGTGTAAGGTATGGGATTTGATGAAGTAGGGAAGAGGTGTCACTATTCTTAAAAATACAAGATTAAAACAAGAAATTTATGACTAAACACAAATGAAATTAATTCCAGAGATGAGGGTCTTCAGTTACATGGTCTGGAGAAGTCTGCATTGTTCTCCTTTGGAAAAAAAAGTGATCTGATAGAGAAACTTAATATCACGAAAGGTCCTGTCAGTGACAAGAGAAAAAAATATTTCCATCAGCAGAGGGGCCCAGAACCAGGCGATTAAAAAAAAAGGTGACTGGTAAAAGAAACAAGAGGAGCACCAAGATCTTTTTCACCTTTAAAGCAGTGGTTGGAATCTGGAAAGCACTGTTAACAAAAAAAGAGAGGCAGACGAGTTTTTCCTTTAAATGTGTACTAAAATGAAACTGTGGAGCTCAGTAGCTTGCTCAGGGGAACTTCATGGGTCAAATGGCCTCCTTCCATGTTTTAACCCTTTAATTCTCCAAACCACTGCAGTCCAGATAAATCCACACTGCATTTCCAAGGTCAACTAATTCTTCAATGGTACATGAAATTGCTTACAATATTTTTAAGTGTTAACTACCTGATTCCTTGTATAGTTGTAGCACAATTTCTGCATTTTTGGAGATACAAATATACAGGTTATGCTACAATACAAAGTCCTAATGTAGAAGGGTGAAGTTTGTCATTCAATTGTATGGATTGCTTATTATTATATAAAAGCCAGTATCCTACTAGTCTTTTTTAGCTTTATGTCGTGCCATCCCCCAGACCATTCTGTAACATTGTACGTATTATGCTATCAGAGAAACTTATACGTTTCCTTCTATTCCTTCAGCTAATTTATTAACAAATAGAGCTCTTCCCATTATCCTTCTGCATTCTGCCATTGTAATTCACTAACATGGGCAATGAATATAGTTCAATTACACAAAATTCATCCATGGCCATGTATGTGTGTTTTGGTGTAGGATCACGGGAAAGAGCCAAATTCAAAAATAATAGTGTAGCTGTAAACTTTTCAAAATCTATAACAACACAAATGGTCATTAACATCAGGATTTTACAAGTTACCTGTGGAATCACAAGGGCGGGGAGACATAGCATTCATGCAACTTTCTATTGTTTATCTTATTCCCAGGAACCCCAATGAACTTCCAATCCATGCAAAATCCTAGCTAAATGTGATGCCAAATTTATTCCAATATGCTTCCACTGGAGGGCACCAGAGCAATATAAAGAAATAATGGAAAAGGTCAGTTTGCCTCATTTAAATGTTTAAAATGGACTTAATTCAAGCGCAGGCTGTTATTTTCAAATAGAGGACACACAAAAATCATAGGGTAGTCCAAAACCAAAATAACGTAGAAACTTGAATAGCTAGAGAAAATACTGCAATATAGTTTCAGAAACCTGATTTTCTTTCTACAGAGATCTGCCTGGGAGAAAAATAAGCAGTAAGAAATAGATCACCTTGTCCCTCATGCCTACTCTGTCATTCAATGACAGTGATAAAAGTTAAAGGTGAAGTGTCTAGGGAAAACATGAGGAGGAACTTATTCACTCAGAGGGGGGTGAGAGTGTAGAAAGAGCTGCCAGTGGGTTAATTTCAACATTTTAGGAGAAGTTTGGATAAGTACATGGATGGGAGAGGTATAGAGAGCTATGGTCCAGGTGCAGGTCAATGAGACTAGGCAGAATAATAATAATAAATTATTATTCGGGATGGACTAGACATGTCAAAGTGTCCGTTTTTATGTTGTAGTGCTCTGTGACTCAGAGCATGGAATATATTTTATCTCACTTTCTTGCAGATCACCTTAATATTCAAAATCTGTCAGTTTGTCTTGACTATACTAATAATCAAGGCATCACAGTCCTCTTAGTTAAAGTATTCCACACACTTCCCTCTGGAAGATATTTCTCAACTTTGTCCAAATGTCTGACCTCTTTCTTTGACCCATAATTCTAGACACCCAGGTCAAGCGAAATATCATTTCCGATCTATCCTGCAGACAGAGCCTTGTAAGAGCACTGAATGTTTTGGTAAGATCCCTCATTCTTCTGTGTACTTCCAATATAGGGTAGAGTTATACTGTGATTATACAATGGATCTTCATCCAATTATCCAGTTCAGCGCACCTAAAAACAAGACTGGTACCCAATCACAAAGAATTGCCAAACCTGGCATTCCAGATCAACTCAAACAACAGGAATTCTGCAGATGCTGGAAAGTCAAGCAACACACAAAGTTGCTGGTGAACGCAGCAGGCCAGGCAGCACCTCTACGAAGAGGTACAGTCGACGTTTCAGGCCGAGACCCTTCGTCCGGACTAACTGAAGGAAGAGTTCCAGATCAACTAGCATGATATTGGATAGATTGAACTAAACTCAAGATAAGTCTAATAAACAAATGTAAACTTTGCATTTTTGTATTTTAAAGCGATGCATTTTAGTATCAACTAAACTGTGTACATGCATCTACTGATGCCTCCTGGACACATCTTCAGTGATGTAACCAATTTTGATGTTGATTACTTTATTTTGGATGCCATTCCAATATTGATGGGCACAACTGTTTAAGTTAAACTCATAGTTGTTAATTTACTCAATTCAGGGCAGAACAACATGCATATATCTAATTATCATCTAAAACTGCACATAGTATAGACCACCAAGCTAATATACAACTAAAACATTCAATACCTCAAAGATCAGAAGAGTACTAGGCGAACTTATGGATTCTTTTAGGAAGTAACCAAATCGCTCATTGAAGACAAGTTGTTCCTCCCACACTGGAATTATTGATTTGTTTTTCCTAAAATCATAAGGTTGCGTCATGATTGGGAGGATGTGTTCCACATTGTCTTGCTCATAATATGATGTGACATGTCGATTGCTATCAGTGGGGAGACAAAAATATAAAGCAAATGTTCTTAATATTTCAAGCTTTTAAAAAGAGGCTTTTGCTCTGGCAAAGATTTAGAAAATAGATTCTGAACAGCTAACAATTAATAGAGATTTGGATTAACTGGGGCAGATGACAAATAACTGACATTTAACTACAGTTACCCAGATAAAACTCAATGCATTTTAGTGTAACTATTTGAAAGAGCTTGAGAACAATATACTATATAAGATACAAGTTTTTTTTTCGTCGCTATTAATTTAGCTATTTTTATTCAAACAACCTTGCGGATTTACTCAGGTCATTTGTTTAAGCATGCACGTCAGCATCATATTTACTCAGACGATCAACTTTTAGACCAATACAAGTGCCTGTACAAAGTTAATTGCCAAATATAGTATTTCAAAACATGTACCAGTTATGTGTTGCCCAATGCAAACTATAGATAATACAAGTGTTACACATGGATTGAAAATCATTCTTGTAACATTAATCATTTTCATTGGTTTGTGGTTTTGCAAACTTTGAACACCGTATATGCAAAATTACGCCTGAGAAGATTACAAAATGACTAATTTTATATATTTAGTTACACAAAATATGGCCTAACATTTCTGATGACCAATTTACAAAATCTAATTTTTGACAGAGTTAAGGAGTGCTTCAAGTGAGTTGCATGCAGTTCAGATCAAGTCCAGTGCTTCTGCTTTTTCCAATTTATCAATGAGTATGCTGCACTCTACTGGAGCCAAGATAGTAAAATTGTCTATAATAGTGCTAACTACAAAGATGTAGTATGCTTCTGAACACACACTATAATTGCTATATTACTGCACCTATTAAATTACTTGGTTATTATTGTACACGTTAAAACATAACCAAAGAAAATGCAGTTTTTCACGTTTCCAAAGAAAAAATTTGGAGGATTCCACTGGTGCCATCTTCTATCATCCCTTACATCCTAAAGTGATTTAGTCTCATCGTTAAACGTGGATCCACATTTTCTTTAAAAATAGGCAATACACTGCTCACAATAGAAATAACAGAACACAAATTCAACTTAAGCGTCCCCAAAGCGCTTTATCTCCTATCTCCAAAATAAAAATAAGTTTGTTATTACCAAGAGCATTAAAATGTCTCAGTGAGCTTAGCTTATATTCAAGTACTGGCTACTGGTGTCACCGTTTATTGCATCAAAGCAACTGGAAAATCTTTATAGAAATTTAACCAAAAATTTCACGTTAAGGAATACGAGGTGATGTTGAATGAGGTCATCATAAATAACTACGCTACTCTTTGAAAGAGACCTCTGAAGCATTTTACATACATTTTAAATGTGACCTGAAATCCCACTCACCAGACTTGAGTACAAAGTCAAAGCCATTGTATTAATGGAACACCACCCACAATATTGGATAATTGAGATGTTAATCACAGTTTACCTCTTGAGGTGGCACAAAAAATCCTTTATGCTAGGACAAGAGAGATTTCCAGTGTTGTAGAAAGTATTTATCCTTCATCAATAGAATAAATTATTTAACGATCACCTCCAATGGCGTTTGTGGCAGCTTGTGGAAAAACATAACACTTCTGCTACAACACCCCTTCTCCTCTGATGTTTTTAATACACTGGATCTTTCTGTTGTACTGAAAAGTGCTAACATGAAAGTCCTTTAACTTCAAGTGCTATTGGCCTATCAATCTCAAACTCAGGAATTGAATCAATCCAAGTGTTTTTCTTTTTTGCTGGATACCCATACAATTCCCTACAAACTTGTCAATAACACATTTTAATAAAACCCTGGAAAATATCTATTTGATAGATGCTAAACATCAAATGTGTGCATGATACATTTAGAGACCACCTCAAATTTCAACTGGTATATGGATACCTTGCAAACAATTTTGCATTTTTGACTATCAGATAGCTTCCTAATTATTTTCTAAACATTAAACATTTTAGCAACTTCTGGAACTTGAAATTATGTATAACACAAGATTAAATCAGCCTGTTTAGTGGTAGCATTCCTGCCTTTTATTATAATATGTGTTTAACCTTCAGAATGGTGCAAATAATTGATATCTTAGCATAACACCTAGGAAAAGCCACCTTTCAAAAGAGACGACTTCAGTATCAGCTGGTCTTTACAAGTGACTACCAGAAATAATGTGGCACTGTTTGAAGTAAACTGATTTTCAGACATCCTGAACTGCATGATTTCCTTTTATAGTACATTTTATGTACTGCACTGTACTGCTGTCACAAAGCAGATTCCACTTCACATCTCAGTGATAAACCTGATTCAGATTCTGAATTAATTCTATACAGCAAAATAAATTAACTTATTGCTTAGTTCACTGAAGGCTGTCTTATCTCCCAATGACAAGTGAAAAAACAATTTGTGAAGTGATACAAGATGTCTTAAAGAAAGATGTTGTACAAATGTAACTTCTTAAAGGTTTCATTAAATATTATTTTACATATATGTACAACAAAAATTTTCTTTGCATTTTGAATTTTTAATTGAATTTGCTCCATACTGCTCAACTTTAAATCTTGTATCTCACCTGTATTCTTTCCTGACATATTGACCAGTCTCTTCGTTAATTACGTGAACCTTCACTGAAGGATGTGATGTCATAATATCTGTTTTTAACAGGTCTGCTCTGTGGATGTTTACTCCAAGAACTAGATTATCATCAGCAACTTTATTTGGTTTTGTCTGCTCAAGTTCATCATCCACTGTTGCAGCTATTTCTTCATTTTCAGGGTCAAGCATTTCTTCTTCTTCCTCCATCTCCAATTTTTTCACTGTCATAAAATAAAAATTTCAACGTATTTTTAAAACTTCTCTTACTGTTAAGCTAAATAGTCAGTGTGAAAACATTCCCTGAGATTTAACTACCACTTTTAGCAATAAATATCAATATGCATTGTAAAATCAAACTTTTTTTTCCCCAAACCAGTTCCTTTGCTACAACTTAATTGACTGGAACTTGTTGGGAAATGTTCACAAGGAACTAGCAGTTCATCTCCCTTTCCCTCCCCTCCCCCCCATATTAACCACCGAGACTTGATATACTTGTTCAAACATACAACTCTCAAAATTACTTGTCAAAACTTGCAGAAGATCTACCAGCTGTGCCCAATGTTGGACACATGGTATTCAGCCGCAAAGTGCAAACTTCCCCCCAGCAGTTGTTCCCATTCAATTGATCAGCAAAGAATGACACAATGAATCTGTACATTTATACTTATTCATTTTTAATCTCCCAACATTCTCATCAACTCCGCCCCGTTTCTACTATTCACCAACATCTCATCTCCCTAGACACGTGGTATCTCTCGGGAATCAATACTGAATTGAACTATTTCAGACAGCCAGCTTTATCCGGTTTGTCAAACCATTCTAATGCAAGATCCACCTTAATTCAGTTTCTCCCTCTATGCACATGGGGTCTAGTTTGCTACGTATTTCCAGCACTTTTGGTTTAGATTTTCAGCAGCTGCTGTGTTCCAGTTCTCTCAGTTCCAAATGCTCTTTTGTTTTTATTAGAAGAAACAGAATAGTTACAGAGCAGGAGATTTCTGTTCTCTAATTGCCTATCATCTATTAACTGTACAACTCCAAAAGTGTTGTAACAGACAAAATGCCGGAGGAACTCAGCAGGTCAGGCTACATCTATAGAGGAAAATGAAAAGTCAATTTTCAGGCCAACACCCTCCATTTAGACTGAATCCTGACGAAGGATCTCAACCTGAGACCTCAGCTGTTCATTTCCCTCTATTGATCCTGCCTGATCTGTGAGTTCCTCCAGCATTTTGTATCTGTTGCTCTAGATTTCCAGCAAATGCACAATCTTTTGCAGCTTTGAAAGCACTGACACCCGGACAAAGAGATCGTTTCTCTATCACTTTGCCCTCGCCATCCTTCTGTCTCTCCCATTACACACTTGCTTTTCATTTGCCCAGTTGCTACTGACTTACGTCTACCAAGAACCAAGTTGCAACTTGTCAAATGTACAAGATCCCAATCACCAGCTGGAGACTACCAGTCTAAGTTAAATTCAATCCAATTCTCAGGCTGAAAATAAATGCATTAACTGGGAGACTGCAGAAGATAGAATCCAGAGAAGAAGGTGAAGGAACTCAGAGGTCAAGCAACTTCGATAGAAGTAAAGGGATGATCAACATTTTGGGTTAGGAGCCTACATTCGTTATTTTTATGTTCTTGTTCAACTGGATCTCTCTGGGTTTTAGGTTCGTGACATCCTCTTAATTTTATATTGGGTTTGAAAAATCAAGTGTTAGACAGTTGAACTAAGTCAATTAATGAGATTAAAATTTTTCAGTTATTCATTGAAGTATCAAAGGCAACATAAAACAAAAATGTAAATGTCTTAAGATCCTAATTAAATATTTAAATCCCAATTTAAATTAATTTTTACTTGCACAATTTAAGCACCTTTAGTTTTCTTGGTCTTCTTCCTTTTAGTTATTTGTTGAATCTCTTTCTCCCCCTGCTTCTGTTTTTCTTCATCACTAATCTCCAAGTCAGGTATCAATCTTCTGCGAGCAATCTTTTCCCCCGTATCATCAGTTTCATCACGATTACCTTGCAGTTCTGAAATGTGCATTTCACTTAAGCAGAAGAGAACAATAAATAAAAAAAAATTCTGATTGTGAAAATAAAGTGCCCTTTTGAATCACTTAACCAAACTTTTAAATGAGCCCAATATAATGATATCTTGCTTGTGACAAATTAATTTTCAGATGAAAAATAATTCATATATTTGCACTTTCAAGGTGGCAAAGAGGAACATTTAGTTACAAGAAATTTATGATCTGAAATATCTATATTCAGTTGTCAATAATGAAAATAAAATTTACAGCATGAGCCCTGAACTTTAAAAAAGATATTTATAGTCAAAGTGGACACTCCTGTAAGGCCAGGATTTATCCTTATGAGCAGGTAGGCATTTTACTTGAGGGTCAATTACATCAGTGGATCTGGAGTGAGGTAGATGCAAGACCAAGTAAGAGAACACTGAAAGACATCAATGATCCAGACAGGTTCTCACAATAATCTTAGTTTCATTCACAAAGATCATAGCTTGTTATTGAAGATTTAGGTAATTACTTGTATTTAAACAATATTCAGATGCCATGTGGATTCAGTACATTCCTCTGGACTAATAGTCCAGGTCGATGGATACCAGTCCAATAACATACATACACTAAATCCCTTACAACTGTGAATATGCACAGCTTTCAAGTTATAATTTACAATTGGTTATTGGCTGTTCTTAAATTCAACAGCTAAGAGATATCATCTTTCAGCATGGCTGAGAATACTGACCAAGCTACTTAAGAAATCTGAGCGACTCAGAGAGGCATAGTTAGTAGAGCTACCATACAGGTCCAGTGAACCAAATTCCATACGGACCTTTTGCACAGAGTTTGCATGTCCTCCCCACAACAGCATGGGCTTCCCCACTTTCACACCACCTCCCAAAGATATAATGCCTATGAAAAGTACTCAGTCCCCAGAAGTTTTTATGTTTTATCACGTTGAATCACAGTGGATTTAATGTGGCTTTTTTGACACTGATCAACAGAAAAAACTTTCCTGTCAAAGTGAAAACAGACCTACAAATATAAAACAGAAAATCACTCCCTTTAATATAACACAAATCATCACTGGTGCAATCAATTGGTTTTAAAAATCACATAGTTAGTTAAATGGAGTTCACCATGTGCATTCAAGGTGTTTCAATTGATTGTAGTAAAAATACAGCTGTATCTGGAAGGCCCAACTGCTGGTAAGTCAGTATCCTGGCAAAAATTACACCTCAAAGGCAAAACAACACTCCAAGTAACTTCATAAAAGGTTACTTATTCTAGATTAGATTATGAGAACACCCAGTCCTCTTTCATTGTCATCTAGAAATGCATACATGTATTAAGAAATGATACAATGTTTCTCCAGAGTGATATCACAGAAAACAGGACAAACCAAAGACTAACACTGACAGAACCACATAATTATAACATATAGTTACAGCAGTGCGAAATAATACCATAATTTGATGAAGAACAAACCATGGGCACGGTAAAAAAAAGTCTTAAAGTCCCCGAGTCGATCGACTCCCGAGTCCCCGATAGCAGGCAGCAAAAGGGAGAAACTCCCTGCCATAAACCTCCAGGCACCGTCAACTTGCCGATGCCTTGGAAGCAGCCAACCACAGCCAACACTGAGTCCGTCCGTCAACTTCGAGCCTCCGACTAGCCCCCTGAGTGCCATCCTCTGCCGAGTGCCTTCGACCTAGCCCCAACCACTGAAACAAGCAAAGCCGAGGATTCGGGGCCTTCTGCTCCGGAGATTCCGGTTACCACACAGTAGCAGCGGCAGCAAAGCGGGCAATTCAGAAGCTTTCCGGATGTTCCTCCGTACTCTCACGTCCGTCTCCATCAAATCAGAATTGTGCACGGTCCCCTACTTGATAGATTACAGATATCATTCACCGGAGAGGCCGTGTGCGCTGCCGTCACGCCGCCATCTTCTCCTCCTCCTTGAAAAGCACAGATCAGGAGAAAGATACAAGAAAATTTCCAAGTCACTGAACATCTCTTGATCAATCATCAATATGGCACAGCTGTAAATTTGCCTAGAGCAGGCAGTCCTCGCCAGCTGGGTGACCATGCAAGAAGAAGGGGACTAGTGAGGGAGGCCACCAAGAGGCCTATGACAACTTTGGAGGAGTTACAAGCTTCAGTGGCTGAGATGGGAGAGACTGCGCAAACAACAACTGTTGCCTGCGTGCTTCACCAGTTGCAGCTTTACGGGAGTGTCAAAGAGAAAGCCACTGTTGAAAAAGACTCACATGAAATCTCAGCTAGAGTTTGCCATAAGGCATGTGGGAGACTCTGAAGTCAGCCGAAAGAACATTCCATGGTCTGATGAAACCAAAATTGAGCTTTTTGGCCATCAGACTAAATGCTATGTTTGGTGTAAGCCAAACACTGCACATCAAAAACGCATCTTCCCTACTGTGAAGCATGGTGGTGGCTGCATCATGCTGTGGGAATGCTTCACTGCAGCAGGCCCTGGAAGACTTGTGATGGTAGAGGGTAAAATGAAAGCAGCAAAATATAGTTGACCTTCACTAATCTGACTACCTGTAATCCGGTTCCTTCGATAATCCGGCACTGATTATGTTTAATGTGATCCTTCTATAATTCTGCATTTTTACTAATCCGGCACTCCTCAGGTCCCAGTGATGCCGGATTAGTGAAGGTCGACCTGTACAGGGAAATCCCGGAGGAAACCCTGATGCAATCTGCAAGAGAACTTTGACTTGGGAGAAGATTTGTTTTCCAGCAAGACAATGACTCCTAACAAAGCCAAAGCTACACAAGAATGGGTTAAAAACAACAAATTTAATGTTCTGAAGTGGCCAAGTCAGAGTCCAGACATCAATCCAATTGAGAATTTGTGGCTGGATCTATAATGGCTGTTCATTCATGATCCCCATGCAACCTGACAGAGCTTGAGCAGTTTTGTAAAGAAGAATTGGGAAAATTGCAGTGTCCAGATGTGCAAAGCTGATAGAGACTTATCCACACAAACTCAAGGTTGTAATTGCTACCAAAGGTGCATCTATTAAATACTGACCTGAAGGAGGTGAATACTTACGCAATCAATTATCTTGTGTTTTATATTTGTAATTAATTTAGATCATTTTGTAGAAATCTGTTTTCACTTTGACATGAAAGTCTTTCTGTTGATCAGTATCAAAAAAAGCCAAATTAAATCCACTGCGATTCAATGTTGTAATACAATAAAACATAAAAACTTCCATGGGGGGGGTGAATACTTTTTATAGGCACTGTATATGGTTTGGTAGGCCAACTGGCCATTGTAAACAGTCCCTAGTGTGTAGGGGAGTGGTTGAATTCAGTGCTAGCTGGCTGTAGATTAGGGGGAGGATTAGTGTTAGAGTTAACTCAGAGGGTTGAAGAGACAGTTTCCAAACTACCTACTTTGACTATGAGTTTAAAGACTTAATTCAATGTGCTACATTGAGCTCAGAAATGAACCCTAACCTAATTTATCAAAATTGATATCCTTCAAGACTTGATCATCCAATCACAGTGGGACTTAGAAAAACAGAGGGCAATACGCTATGGAAATTCTAGGCAATTTCTAGAGTAGGTTACATGGTCGGCACAACATTGTGGACCTGTAATATGCTGTAGATTTCTATGTTCTATGACTGTTTAGATGAAATAGATTTATCAAAGTACATATATTTTACTATAAACTACCCTGAAATTCATTTAATTGCAAGCATTTACAGGAAAATACAATAGAAGTTTTACAAAAAACTGCACATAAATGAAGACTGACCACCATTGTGCAAGACAAATTGTGCAAATTAAATATTAAGAACTTGAGTGTAGAGTCCTTGAAAATGAGTATGTAGGTTGTAGAGCAGTTCAGACTAACAGTGAATGAAGTTATTCTCTGCAATTCACTTCAAGAGTCTGATGGCTGCAGGGTAATAACTGTTCCTGAATGTGGTGGCGTAGGACAACAGGTTTCTGTACCACCTACAGATGGTAACAGCACGAAGAGGGCATGGCCTGGATGGCAATTATTATTATTATTTTTACTGGTTTTGTTTCACAATGTATTTGAACAAAGTTTTGGAAACAATTAAGTTGAGATGACATGTTCTTACAATGCAAATCAAGGATTGCTGTGTGATTTTTCATGGACTGTAGATGATAACTTGACTCAAATGGTCAATAAAAAGGTTGCTTCAATTTGTCCAGATATTCTCTGATCCTTCTTCAACTATTAGCTATTAAAGAAAAACTTGTCAAGTGACAAGTCAACTTTTTAACTTAATTATCAAAATACATTATCAAAGTTTATGCAAACAGATTATGCAAAAGTTAAGCACAGAGAAGAGTTAGGCATAGAGACTGTTCTTGGACCACAGCAATATCTTCTACCGTGGTCTTGGTAGATAGTCAGAGGAACCTACTAGAATACTGGCTCCTTGATGTAGCTCAGTGCACTGCAGTGTAGTTTAGTGTAGGGCCTCTTAAGGAATTTGGCTGTGCTTCCTGACACCTGGCAAAGCTATCTCTCGGGCCACAAGTAGTCAAAGATGCCATTACAATTAAACAATAAGAACATTCACAAAAAAAAAATAAAAAGATAACCCTCAGGATAATGACACAAAGAAGATATTTTAAAGAACATACAATTCAAGACCAATAAAGAAAATATTTTCTTTTAAATTAGAGGATTACCCTTTGCTTACACTGTATGTAGTAGGTTTGAGAAAGAATTGGTGTTACATTCCCAAAATCACTGGTATTACTATTATCAACTGGACCAGCCACACAAATGTTACACAAGGTCACAGGCTAGGTGTCCTACAGGAAGTAACTCAGCAGGTCCTGAAGGAGTGTGCTGAGCAGCTGTGTGGAGTTCTCCAGTACATTTTCAATCTGAGTCTCAGCCTGGAAAGGGTCCCAACTGTGTGGAAAACCTTATGTGTGGTCCCAGTACTAAAGGAGAGCCCACCGAAAGTCTTCAACAATTACCGTCTAGTAGCCCTGACCTCACACATCCTGAAGATACTAGAGAAGGGCTGGTCCTGGCTCACCCCCGACCCCAGGTCAGATCAGCCCTTGATCCCCTGTAGTTTGCCTACTAGGAGCACATCGGAGATGACAATGCTGTCATCTATCTGCTGAACAGAGCCTTCTCCTCTTTGGCTAAGCAGGGCAGCACTGGGAGAATCATATTTTTTTAAATTTCTCGTACTGTCAATACCATACAGCCCTCATTGATGGAGGGAAAAGCTTCATTCAATACAGATTGGCACTTCCATTATATCCTGGATAATGGACTACCAGACCGGCAGACCAGTTTGTGCGGTTTCAGAGCTGTGTATCAGACATGGCCATAAGCAGCACTGGGGCCCCACAGGGGATGGTACTGGCTCCCTTCCTATTTATCCTGTATACCTCCGACTTTAGATACAACACTGAGTCATGTCAGCAGAGAATTTCTGCAGATAACTCAGCAATAGTTGGGTGTATCAAAGGAGGTCAGGAGGAAGAATATAGGGTCCTGGTGGAGGACTTTGTCAAATAGTGCAAACTTAGTCATTTGCAGCTTAACATCAGTAAGAGAAGGAGATGGTGATGGACTTTAGGAAGACTAAGCCCATTAGTATTGGTGAGGACCTTCAAGTACTTGGGGATGCACCTGGATGACAGACTTGAGTGGAGCACCAACACAGAGGCTTGTGTACAAAAAGGGCCAGAGTCACCTCTACTTCCTGAGGAGACTGAAGTCCTTTGAAGTATGCAGGCCTCTCCTTCACATGTTCTGCCAGACTGTTGTTGCCAGTATAATAATCCATGTGGTTGCGTACTGGGGCAATGGCATCAACACAGGTGATGACAACAGAAATAAACTGATTAAAGAAGCTGGCTCTGTAATAGGAGTCAAACTGAACACACTGGAGGCTGTGGTAGAACACAGGGCCCTACAGAAAATCCTGGCAATTCTGGACAATGTTTCTCACCCTTGTCATGCTACCTTGGCTGAACAGAGGAGCACTTTTAGTATAGACCAAGACAACTGCGCTGCTCCAGAGAGCGCTATGAGGTCATTCTTACCCTTTGCCATTAGGCTCTATAATGAGTCAACCTATAGCCGGGGAAGTGATGACCTCTCCTGTTGGACTGTTTGAGGCAACTCTTTTGTTTTAAAATTCCTCTGTGATTTTCTTCTAATATTTGAATATCTGTGCTCTTGTAATGCTACTGTGCCACAGTAATTTCCTTTGGGATCAATGAAGTATCTATCTTTTGACATATTCAAGAGATTGTTAGAGGAATCACTTGCCCAGGAGGTCTAATAATATTCAAGAAACTCAACTGCATCCAGGACAGAACAGCCCAGCACCATTCATTCCCTCTGCTGCTGATGGATAAGGGCTGCACCAGCACTGTAGCTGCACTACAATTATTCACTTGGTAAACTCCAACAGCACCTCTCAAACCCATGAGCTCTTATCAATGGGGGCAAGGCCAACATGCATTCAGAAATATCACCTGCAGTATTTCCTCCAAATCACACATCGTCCTTACTTGGACATGAAATGCCATCTGACGATGATCAAACCCAAATCCTGGAACTTATGGGAATACTTTCACCAAAAGAATTGCAGTTCAATGAAAATTGAGAGATCGGCAACAAGTTTTGCCCTACGTAACAATACAGACCTTGTATTTTAAAATAAAAGGGAGCTAGTGTGCTATTAATCTAGCACACTTGGAAATTTGGTGATGCCTGACTGGCAGATGCTTATATCTTATTCCAATCAATCAATACTCTACCACACTCAAGTCCCATTTTTTTGTTCAAAAAAATTAAAATAGCAGTATAGTCAATTACCTTGAGTTTAAAGGAAGTGTGGTAACCAGGAGCCTCACTATGTTAAGGATGAATGGGAAAAAAACAGAATTATCAACATTTCCTGACAATTGGATAGCAAATAAGAATTTACTGTATGTGGGAATTTGTCCATCCAATTTTTCAACCTTGAAAGGAAGAGCTGTGTAACAGATGCTCTAATGGAGCCAGACAACCCATTTATGCATACTCAGCACATGAAACAATGAACTGATAATACACTATTTAAATTTGCCGCTAAATTATTAACCTGTAGATATTTTATTTCTTTAACTATAAAAGTAAAACTAATTGTCCGCAATTGTTTCATAAGTTGCTTGTGCAAACACACTTAACAATTGTATGACACAAGTTGCCACTAAATACTATTGGCTTCCAGGGCGACTGCTAAAAATAGAAATATTTGACAAATTACTTGTACACAATTTAGTTCTTACCTTGTTTCCCCCTCATTTCTCAATAATGGTTTTTTCTTCTTTTCCAATTTGCTAGTTAATATTGAAGATACACGAGAAATTGTTTCCAATGAACGCTCCTTGATTTTTTGCCTTGATTTTTTACTGTCAACAGCATCTCTGGCAGCTACCTGTTGCTGATAGGCTTTGATTAATGAATCCACATCATCTGTTAGATTGCTCCTGATCATATTATCAACCAGGCTCTCTTCTTTCAACTTCTTTTTGTCAGATTTTTGCACAGGCATAACAGATTTTGAGCCAGAGCCTTTCCACAAATGTTCTTCATCAAATGATTCTTCATTGATTGTCGATTTCTTTTTCTTTTTCTTTGGTTTGCTGGGCTTTTCATCTTCCTGGAGCACATTGTTGTTAACTTTTTCTGCAACAGAGATCCTAGCATTCAATTTGTTTTTTGAGAAGCGGGGACTGTGTTCTTCTGGATTATATGTATTATTTAAAATAGTTTCATCTTCGTTGTCTTTATGGAGACCCAATTTATTCCTCAATGTTTCAAGCTGAACAAAATATTTAAAAAGTGTATTTTAAAATCGACAAAACTGGGAAAGAGGAATTCAACTAGTTCACCAGTCTAAAAGTTTCAAACTTATTATTAAAGTAGAAATGAAAAACATCTTAAAAATATAAAGACTCCAAATACTCAGTAGGTTAGTCAGCAACAGTGACCTCTGTAGAAACATGATAAACATTCATGTTGATTGCCCTTACAATTCTTTTAACAGTGTTAATATTCCAAATGTTTCCAAGAAGTTCTTGGACAATATTTTAAGATTCCAATTTAAAAGCAGTTATTCTTTAACTGGTAGCAAATTAACTAATTGGGTCTGCAATATATCACACAGCTTACTAATGATGTTTCTTTCTCCACAAGTACTGATTGCTGAGTATTTTTTTCTATTTATCCACATATTATTTAACGTTTGTACATAGAGTTTTTATTGGCAAGATTAAATCCTGCTTTAACTTTACAAACTGGTCTATTTTTATCCAAATACTCACTACATGTGTGTGAAAAATGTTAATACTGAATATGTCTAATTGCCATACCTCTTTATATAAAGGGTTGAATACAGAGATTTACTATCACAAAACATTTTGTCGGTATAACACTCAAAACATTTATATAGTTTTAGAACGTCAATAGCTAATGCTTCATCCTATTAGTGGCTGAGCAGAAAACAGATCCATTTGGAAGGGTTAATGATTTAGAACTTATTGAACCTATAAATAACATCAATTATCAATATCATCCAAAAATAAAAACAAACAGAATTAAAGAATGCCTTATTAGAAACCTGCACTCACCACAATACTCTCTTGGGAAGGCAAACTTTTCTTTTTTGATTTCTTTTTCTCAGCAGCTAAAGCAGAATAGTTTCTAAAGGCTTCTTCAAACTGAGCCTTGGTCTTTGCCTTAGCCTCACTTTCACCTACGAGACAAATCAGAATGACAAAAACAATAATAAAGATGTTGACTATACATTGCTACTTAAAATACGAGGATCTTACAGGAACAAAAGAAAACATCAGGAGACAATAATCTTTGCATATTTAGTATTCATCTGCTTTTATATAAAAAGACAAACAGTCACAAAATTCTTATTTTGCTTCAAAAAATCTTTCAAACAGTATTACTGAAAATTTCAAATTACTGAGTGGAAGTTATTTGTCAACTACAGTTAAAACTAGATGAATTATTAGTCTGTCCACAAGTATTAAATTCTTTACCTATTTGATAGTTTGAATGATATATTGACTGATAAATGTTTTAATATGATTTATCTCCTTGATTTAGTTTGTATTTGTTAATTATCTATATTTGGATATTATTTATTTCACATTTCATTTTACCCAGGATCTTTTCCTCACTTCTGCCCAACTTTAGTTGATCTCAGGTCCATAGAAGAAACACATAATTATAGAAAAAAATGGACAGAACCATTGCAGATACAACCCACATCATCTTGGTAATTATATTAAATAATAAGCACAATCTACCTTTTTAGATCACCTTTCTGGATTAAGCAGATATTTTCATTAAAGGAAATCAGCAAACCATATAGCATATTATAACATTGTGGTCACCATTACTAATACTGATTGTTTATTTCAGATGACTTAATTAGCTCAGTTTAAATTATCATATTGGGATTAGAATTTGTCTCCAGATTAACATAGTGCAAAATGTTTTTCAAAGCCCCTCTAGGCAAGCAGTAA
Organism: Mobula birostris; assembly: GCF_030028105.1. NCBI lineage: Eukaryota > Metazoa > Chordata > Chondrichthyes > Myliobatiformes > Myliobatidae > Mobula > Mobula birostris. The sequence goes on along the minus strand of NC_092371.1, from coordinate 139,098,626 downwards.
AGAATTGTTATGAAAGGAGATGCATGGACAATTCATTTTTTCCATATGTAGATCACTATACTTTTTCCCTAGTTCAGCTTAGACCAAAGTAGTATTTATTCAACAACAAATTGCTGTCAGAGTTGATTCAGCTCATATTGACTTTTATCTAGTTCAAGCTAAAAGTTTATCTGCATCTACATTTCAGGGGCCACATGTCAGCGGATAGACAAAATAAAAATAGAGCTGTGGAAGATGGTCTTCTGGGATTGGAAACAAAATATGATGTTAGAACAGAATATAGAAAGCTAACCCTGCACTTTAGCTGGCAGCCATTAAGAGCAATATTAAATGCTAAATTGTAAGAGTGTTCAAGTCCCGAGCACTGAAATCCTTCATAAATAAAATAGATGTTGTAAACATTCAAATCAGACATCACCTATAACAGAAAAAGGTTCATGTTAATCAGCTTTCAGCAGAACTCACAGCATTCTGATGAGTTTACTTAAAAGTGAAAAGGAGTTTACTTCTGCTTCCTTTCCAAGCAAAGAACAAAAGAATTACATCTGCAATGGATTAAGCAAATCTGTTATTTCCAGATAACCCAAGATAAATTAAACCAATACACATTTCAAGAATAATCTACTTCCATTTAAAGTTAAGATTTTTTTTCCGTGATCTATGTCAGTTTTGTCTATACTCTACCTGCTGGCATCGTTCTCAATACTGTGCTTGGAAGTCTTCCTTATTCACTACATCCTCACTTAATAACTTTAGCTGACAGCCAACCTAAAACAAGTAGTAAGAGGAGTAAAGTAAGGCACTTCTGATGATGCAGAAAGGATACAGTTGTTATCCAACAGATGCAATAAGTTTACTTGTTACCTCAAATTAGTGCTGATTTTTCATATCCATATGATCCCAATTTCTACAAGTCATCTAAGCTTAAAACTTTTGGGTATACATATCAGATTTACAAAAAAAAACAAAGAATACTGGATATACTAATAGATAAAGCTGCATCTGCAGAGAATGAAATAATTTTGATCAATGTTATTTCATCAGAATTTAGAAAAGTTTAACATAAAAAATTTGAAACAACTTTTCCAAAATTAGGAAACACACACAGTGAACATTACAAGTATCCAACCAAAAGATAATGGTTTCAATGAATTATTGTGGAACAAATCCTGACATGTACATCTTGCCACTTTCCACTAATGCTCTGTCAGTAGATTGGGAAAGATTGTTAACAAGATCCATTGGTTCATAAGCTATCAACAGAAAGAGAAACTTAAATATTTGGTAGGTATAACTTTCATCCCAGATAAGACTTCTTTGAAATATTCAAATACAAGACGGCATAGCTTTAAGTTGAGAAGGAGAAAGATTGAAGGAGATGTGCAGGGCAAGTTTTTCTAAATAACAGCCGTATGTACCTTAACTGTGCTGCCGGGGTAGTAGTTAAAGCAGATATTATGGGTGCATTCAAAAGGCTTTTAGATTGGCACATTTATACAGGGAATGGAGGGGTATGGATCAGGTGCACACGCAAGTGATTTTAATTTGGCATCAGACATTGTGGGTTTGTTCCTGTGCTATACTGTATTGTTCCATGTTAACCAGAACTGCACATTACTCCCTTCCCTTTTCCTCATTTCCCATCGTGTTGAGGTTTCTTGAGCAGGGGAAAAAAAACCACATGAATGTAACACAAGTTAACGAATGCTAGCAATGTTTAAATTTTATTTGCAACCAAAGGTAGATTTAGAAATTCCCAATATTTCAACTGGATGTGACCATTTTGAAAATATATTGACAAATGTCCTTACAACTATCAATATAACTGCATTCAGTAATTTGAAAGCATTATCTTATGGAGATTAAAGACTTTCATTTCAAAGCAGAATGACCAAACTAATTTGACATATCTTATCCATCCTGCAAATTTACACAATGTAACTAATTTCAGAATACTTGTAAAACATTTTCTAAATAAGGTAGCGTAACAGCATGGAGAAGGATTGCAGTAATCTGAAGATTGCCTTATGGGCCACTTTAAGCTCATTAACAGTCAATACTTATCCCTTTGCAAAATAAGACAACTGCAAGAGTAACAAGCCAGACCTAATGATGTTTAGCAAAATGAGCTTTTAATAGCATCATAATATTAAGGTTACAAAATAGTTTAACAGCAGTAAAACCTAACAGCATAAATGATTGTCATGCTTCAATCCGAATGAGCTTAACACCATTTATGCACACTTTGAAAGGGAGAATAAAACTACACTTGTGCAAATCTCAAATCCCACTGCATCTGGTGACTCTGTGATCTTTGTTGCAGAGGCTGATGTCAGAATATCCTTGAAGGGAATATATCCTTGCAAGGCATCAGACCTTGATGGTGTACCTGGCAGTGTACTGAAAACCTATGCCAATGAACTGGCAGGATTGCTGAAGGATATTTTCAAACTCTCACTGCTGCAGTCTGGTCCCAACTACTTCAAAAGGACTGGTGCCCAAGAAGAGCAGGATGCACTGCCTCAATGACTATCACCCAGTAGCAGTGACATCTACTGTGATGAGGTGCTTTGAGAAGTACGTAGTAACTAGAATTAACTTCTGCCTGAGCAAGGACCCAACCACATTGTAATTTGCCTACTGCCACAATCTCAACTGATGCAATCTCATTGATTCTCCAACTGGCCTTGGACCATCTGGACAACAGCAATTAACTACGTCAGGCTGTTGTTTATTGCTTACAGCTCTACATTCAACACCATCTTCCCTTCAATACTCATCAACAAGCTTCAAAACCTAAGCTTTAGTACAACTGAATCTGTGACTTCCTCATTGGGAGATCACATCCACAAAGATTGGTGATATCTCCTTTTCACTATCAACACAGGCACACCTCAAGGATGCATACTTAGCCCACTGCTCTACTCTCTCTACACTCATAACTATGTGGCAAGGCACAGCTCAAATGCCACCTATAAATTCGCACTGACATCTCTGTTGTTGGCAGAATCTCAGGCGATGACAAGGAGGTGTGCAGAGATGAGCTGGATCAGCTCATTGAGTGGTGTTTCAACAACCTTGCACTCAACACTAGTAAGACCAAGTAATTAATTCTGAACATCAGAAAGGGGGGAAAAAAAATCAGAAGAACACACACACCAGTTCTCATTAAGGAGTCAGCAGCTTCAAGTTCCTGGGTATCAACATTTCAGAGGTTTTATTGCTGGCCCAACATATTGTTGCAATCATGAAAAGGGCATGCCAGTGGCTATACTTCACTCGGAGTTTGAGGTGATTTGGTATGTCACCAAAGACTCCAGCAAATTTCTACACATGTACAAGGCAGAGCATTCTGACTGGTTACATCACAGCCTGGCATAGAGACTCCAATCAAAAGAGGCTGTAGATTGTTGTGGATTCAGCCAATTCCATCACGGCCACAAACCTCTTCACCATCGAGGACATTTTCAAAAGGCAGTGCCTCAAGATGGCATCTATCATTAAAGACTATCACCCGGGACATCTTCTCTTCTCTTACTACCATCTTGAAGGTGGTATAGGAGACTGAAAATGCACAGTAAACATTTTAGGAACAGCTTCTTCTCCTCCACCATCAGATTTCTGAACAGCCCATAAACCCATGAACACTGCCTCAATATGTATATTTTAATTCTTATTGTAACTTAATATTCTGTCTTCTACTGTATTGTTGCCATAAGACAAACTTCACAATATTTGTCAGTGAAAATTAGCTCGATTCCAAAACATCTGACAAACTTTACCGGTTCATCATACAAAATATATACATAATCTACTCTTACAAAGACAAGCAGAGTATTTGTGCATAAAATAATATTATTCATGGTCATTAAATAACTTCACTTCTGTCAGCCAAGTTACTGTCTTTCATTGCTATCAATAGACAGAGATAGGTGTAACCTACAACACAAACAACTGGACTAGTAATCCCGAGCACTGGATAAACAATCCAGACATCAATTCAAATCCCACTATTGAAGCTGTAGAATTTAAGTTGAACATGTCATAAGCATTGATGGCTATAAGCCCATTAAAAAAAATCTGGCTCACTAACATCTTTAAGAGGAAGAAATTTGCCTACTTGGTCTGGCCTATATGACCTGACTTCAAATCAACTCAATGTGCTTGATCCATAAAATGACCAGTGAAGTGGCCTAATAAGCAACTCAGTTATTGCCACCACTTTCCCAAGGCAATTACGATGCACTAAACTTGCTGGTGACGTCCAGATCATGACAAACATGGTCTTTGCAGACCAGCCATGAGCATAGTCCAGACTGAAGACCATGAAGATCACCACTACCACATATGCTAGCCATTTCTGCAACCTTGCCCTGGTTTGCCAACTATAGATTATCCCAGGCTTAATAGCTTCATCGATGCCCTTAAATGTAACTACAGGAAATATACTAAAGAAATTAAATTTCTATATTCAACCGACTTGGATCAGCAAATAGGCATCTTCAAAATATATGAAGTCCACCTTTAGGTCTCAAATTACCATTGAGGGCAGCAGACCCTACAAATGTCACAGTGTTTCAGGGACAAGAGATTCTACAGATACTGTAAACTGAGCAACACACACAAAATGCAAGAGAAACACAGTAGGTGAAACAGTCCTTTTGGGCTGAGATCCAAAATCTCTACAGATGTATCGTGGAGAGCACGCTAACTGGCTGCATCACCACCTGGTATGGGGGGGTGCGGTGGGGGGGGGGGGGAGCTACTGCACAGGGTTGATATCAGTTGCAGAGAGTTGTAAACTTAGTCAGCTCCATCATGGGCATTAGCCTCTGTGGTATCCAGGACATCTTCAAGGAGCAATGTCTCAAAAAGGCGGTTTCCATCATTAAGGGCCCCCATCATCCAGTTCTCATTGCTACCATCAGGAAGGAGGTACAGAAGCCTGAAGGCACACATTCAGTGATTCAGGTGTAGCCCCCTGGCCACCCTCAGGGTCGCTCGGCTTGCTGTCGTCTAGGGAAACAGCCTCGGCCCCGCCAAACTGGGTAATTCGTTTGTGTGGATGCTGTGTGAGGTACCCCACCCCGCCCAAATAACAGACATTACACCAGATGCAATTAAATGATTTACAGTTTATAGATATTACTGGAACTATATAATTAAAAGAGAATAAAATATAAAAGGAAAATAAAAGGCGCCACACTTATCAAAGTTCAATCTCTTCGTGCACAAAAACCGGTGGAGCTCAAGGACCTTCTTCTTCACCCTGTGACCCCTCGGACCACCTCGACCGGCCGCCTGGGACCAACAACGGTGGTCGACCAGATGCTCCACACGAGTCCGTCTCCGTCTCCTCGCCGAACGTCCCGCTCGGGGTCCGACCCCGTTAGCGGACTCACAGCACCTGGTCCATCCTCTGTCTCGCTCTCCTGCCTTCTGCCCCAAAACCCCGCGCATACAGTATCTTCAAATACACCAAAACCATAACAACTATCCCAATTGGTTAATAGCACCCTCTTATCACCCTCTAAACCACAATAAGCTGCTAGCGCAAACTTTCTCAGCGTTAAAGCACAACAAAGCCGCATTCCCCAGATTAACATAACAAAAACACCATTTTAATTAGCCTCCGCAGTAACATAAAAATCGAAACCCCCTTACACAGGTACAGCTCTTCCCCTCTGTCAATTCAGTTTTGTTCTGTATTATAATATATTGCAATGTATTGCTACCACAAAGACAACAAATTTCACAACATATACCAGTGATATCAAACCTCTTTCTGATTCCGACCCTTATCAGGACTGGAGGACTGGAATGGAAAAGGGCAGAAGCCAGAATAAAAGGGTAGGGGGAAGGGGGGAAAACATAGCTAGAGGTCACTGGTGAGAAAGGGAAGGCAGGTTTGTGGGTGAGGGAATGATGTGAGCAGCTGGGAGATGAAAGGTAGAAGAGGCAAAGGGTTGAAGGAGGAATCTGATAGGAGATGACTATAGATAAATGAAAAAACTTGAGGAACCAGGAGGTAGGTGATGGATATGTTGTGAGGGTAGGGAAGGAAAGGAAAACACATCTCCCTCACCACTATTCAAGACCCTAAACAATCCTTCCAGGTGAGGTGGTGCTTCAGCTGCAAGCCTGTTAGTGTCATTTATTGCATTTGTGAGACTCAAGAAGCTCACTTTGCCAAGCACCTTTGCTTGGTTCACTGCAACAGTCAAGATCTGTCAAAGGCCACCCATTTCAATTCCACTTACCATTTCCCCATCAACATGTTTATCCACAGCTTCCTCTACTGCTACAAGGAGGGCAGATACAGGTTGGAAAAACACCTCATGTTCCATATTAAAACAACAGGAATTCTGCAGATGCTGGAAATTCAAGCAACACACATCAAAGTTGCTGGTGAACGCAGCAGGCCAGGCAGCATCTGTAGGAAGAGATGCAGTCGACGTTTTAGGCCGAGACCCTTCAGTTAGTCCTGACGAAGGGTCTTGGCCTGAAACGTCGACTGCACCTCTTCGTACAGATGCTGCCTGGCCTGCTGCGTTCACCAGCAACTTTGATGTGTGTTGCTCATGTTCCATATTGGTGGTTTTCAACTAGACATCAATATTGACTTCTCCAACTTCTGGTAACCACTCCCCTTTGTCTTCCCTCATTCCTTCCCTTTCCCTTCCTCACAACCTGACAATTGCCTCTGGATGAAGTGATGTTGACTGACCATTTTCTTCCAAAGATGCTGCTGAGTTTCTCTAACAATTTTTCTTTTGCCCCTCTAGGTTCTCAGAGGTTTTGAATTATCCGGTGAATTTGGTGTTACTCAATAAGTTCACCCTGATAACTAGGCTAATCAGTAGTCTCAAGTTTTCAAGTAATAGCATCTACTTTGCCAATTTCACCTTTACTTTTACGAACAAAAAAAATCACTTGTCTAAAGCATACTAAATGTTAGTTGTTAGTTTTTTTCCCCTTGTCCTTTCCACAAGTTCTCATTTGTTTTCGACACTATTGTTTCTGTTTGCACATTTTAAATAATGGAAATAACAGCGGAAAAAATCAGAAACGGAAAAGAAAAAAACAATACTTCAGGTATCTTCGTGGTATACAAGGTGTCAGTGGAACAGTTTGCACAAAAGAGGGTAAAACGTCGTTTCCATGTAGGTGGCAATCGACCTAATTATCCTTTTATGGCCTCTACAGAAAACGGAGTCACAGAATTTGGGTTCGTACCCTCAGTTAGTTTCAGTTGATTATAAAATTACACTGCAACTAACAGAAACGCAAAAGAGCCGGTGTTCCAAATGAAATAGAAGGGTCGGTAGACGGAAAAGAAACAAGTGACTACCACGTGACTCAGATGTCTATCCAGATGGATCCGTCAGGTCTCATTGACAGCTTCACCTGGTGATCACTTCTACAGATGCCAGGAACAGCAAAGTCGCTGGAGATCACAGCAATTACAAAGTGCACTTTATTTATCCCTCACTAAGGTCCCTGCCACAGCACCTCGCGCTACATTTTAACTGGAAGCGCAGACTGTGCACCGGTAAAGTTGTTCAAGGAGACCACAGCCTTTCCTCGTAGGAGCGGCCTAGCAACGCTGAAGCCGCCTCCTGGCAACCATCACAAACCCGGCGCTGACTCGGGTACCAACCTGTGCGGAGAGGCCGCCAGTCAGGGCTCACTGCGGCCTCGACTGCGTGGCTCCGGTTCCAGCGCGGTCTCATTCACACATCAGCGCCCACGGGCTGCGAGATTAACCCAGCGTCCGTATGGCTGAGCTCCGCTTGTGCGCGGCGCTGGAGGAGGGTGAAGCGCATCCAACTACGTCACCATAACCTTTGAGACTCGTCCGCCAATCACAAGCTCCACGGTCCTCCTGGCTCCATGCAGGGGGCCGGACTGGAGCGCTGGTCCGAGAGGCACTGGACGAGAACGTCCCGTAACTGGCGGATGAGTACGCCCGTTGACTTCTCATAGCTTTCAGGATCGGAAGCACGAGTTCTGGTAGGCATCCGGTGCCTGCGTAAACTGGAAAGCAATTGAAAGCTATAGAAACTGTAGCATTGCCATTGGTATTGGTTTCTTTTTGTCACATGTTCCGAGATACAGTGAAAAGCTTTTCATAGATAAATCATTACACGGTGCGTTGAGGTAGAACAAGGTAAAGCAATAGCAGAATGCAGAATAAAGTGCAACAGCTACAAAGTAAGTAGTGTAGTGCAGGAATAAACGAGTCGGATTGTGAGGACGAATACATCTCATCCTACTACAGTACAGGTATTCAATAGTCTGATAATAGTGAGATAAAGGCTGTCCTAAGCATGATGATATGTTATTTCAGGCTTTTGTAGTGAGAGTGGAGAATGTCTTCAGTTATGTTGTCTTCTTTAGAGAGGTAGCGAAAAGCAACGTTGTGCTGGTCGAAATGAAGTGTCCTTAACCTTACCTTCCAACACAATGTCCGTGTCCCTGCAGGTCATAGATCTTGTACATGTGTAGATAATTTTTGGTACCGATGGATGAGTGAACAGAAATAGGAGAAATGAGATCTGGGACAGCAGATCAGACTTAAGTAGTAAATTGGGGGACCAAGTGATTTATTCCTGCTTTTATGTGCTTAATCCAATTATTTATCCGTTGGCCAAACCCTATCACTCTGATTGTCGAATTGCCCTCTTCTTCAGTTACTGTATGCCAAGTCCTCAATGGGCATTAGACCACAAGCTATTTCTTCACCGTCTACCCCACCCCCCATTCCTAACCCCGTAATCCAGGGTTAACTGCACCATAATATTAGCTAAATGATCTCCATATAATTGAGTACAAAGACACAATTCATTTATTGATGCTGTTACTAAGACCATTAACAAGTAAACCAACCATTTGAAATTATTTCTATCAGAATGAAATTCATAATTAGAAAAGTTACGCCAAACCAGTATAAAATTTAGAATACTGTGTACAGTTCTGATAATAGGATTATAGAAATGATATAAAGCTATTAGTAAATGCAAAAGAAAATGTTTTGAGCAAATTTTGAGTTATCTCCAACACTCAGTATGCGATGCTGGGCAGGCCACATTTTTTCATGTTAGACATAGACTCCCCTGACTCCATTACGAGGTGGTTGGAGATAACACAAGATTTGCTCAGAAGCATTTTTGAAGAATTGAATTATCCCCATGATTTTTGAGAATCTCTGGCCCATGACTACTCAGAGTGGTGAAGCAGAATTTTGGATGTAAGAGATTGTGACCTATATTGGGAACACACAAATGCATAAGCAGTTGTAATGTATGGATCAATTTCTTTTAGAGCAGTGACCACAACCCCCAGCATTACGTGTTGGTCTGTTGTCTACACTTGTGCATTGTTCTAGCTCTCTCTCTCGCTGCAATGTGAGTACACCAGTTGAAGCCATCTCCCCCGTGCATACTTTTATTTAATTGATTTGTAGTTGTGCACAGATACAACAAATTAGTGACGAGTATGAACCTGTATGTCAGAAAATATCACAAATTGCACCGACAGTTATGGGACAAAACAGTGAGAGTTAAACAGCACAAGAAAGACATCACAGACGCTAACAAAGGCATAGTACACAGTGAAAGACAAGCTGAATTTGAAGTGAAAGTAATGTGGCTTTGGCTTCAGTCGGGAAAGTTGATGAATTTGATAGCGCCAGTGAAGGCTGGGAGTTGTATGTCAAGAGTGTGGAACTGTATTGTAATGCGAACAACGTGGAGGAGCAGAGGAAAGCCCCTATGTTTCTTAGCTTTATGGGCCCAAGAACGTACAGTCTCTTATGCAAATTAGTAACCCTCGCAAAGGCAGCAAGCAAAACATTTGAAGAAATTGTTACAATTTTACAAAATCACTTGAGGCCTAAACCACTGGTAATAGCTTAGAGATTTAGATTTTACAAAAGGAACCAGTCAAAAGATGAAAGCCTTTCTGAATACAGTGCAGAACCGCACAAACTTTCCCAGCACTGTGACCGTAGAGATGGACTTTCTGGTGCATTGTGGGACAGGCATGTATGTGGCATGCGTAGTCAAAGCATTCAAAAGAGGCTACTGTCCAAAAGAGATATAATCTTAGAACAGGCACTAACCATAGCAATATCATTAGAGACTGCAACAAAGGATGCAGCAGAACGATAGAAAAGGAGGTTAGAATGTGAAAAGCACAAATGTCCCTGAATGGTGCAAAAAGCCAAAGACGCTATCATAGGTAAAACATAGAACATAGATAATCTGCAGCACATTACTGGCCCTTCAGTCCACAATGTTGTGCCAACATGTAACCTACTCTAGAAGCTGCCTAGAATTTCCCTACTGTATAGCCCTCTACAGTATTTTTCTAAGCTCCATGTACCTATCTAAGAGTCCCTTAAAAGACCCTATTGTATCGGCTTCCACCACCGCCACTGGCAGTGCATTCCACACACCCACCACTCTGTGTGAAAAACTTACTTCTGACATGCCCCTTGCACCTTCTTCCAAGCACCTTAAAACTATGCCCCCTCGTGTTATCCATTTCAGCCCTGGGAAAAGACTCTGGCTAGCCACACGATCAATGCCCCTCATCATCTTATACACCTCTATCAGGTAACCTCATATCCTCCATCGCTCCAAGGAGAAAACGCAAAGTTCTGTCAACCTATTCTCATAAGGTATGTGCTCCAATCCAGGCAACATCCTTGTAAATCTCCTCTGTACTCTCTCTATAGTATTCACATCATTCCTGTAATGAGGTGACCAAAACTGAACACAGTGCTCCAAGTGGGGTCTGACCATGGTCTAATATAACTGTAACATTACCTCACGGCTCTTGAACTCAGTCCCATGGTTGATGAAGGCCAACACACCATACGTGTTCTTAACAAAACTGTCAACCTGTGCAGCAGGTTTGAGTGTCCTATGGACATGGACCCCCAGATCTCGCTGACCTCCATACTGCCAAGAGTACCATTAAGATTATATTCAGTCTGCAAATTTGACCTGCCAAAATGAACCACTTCACACTTATCTGGGTTGAACTCCATCTGCCACTTCTCTGCCCAGTTCTGCATCCTATCGATGTCCCACTGTAACCTCTGACAGCCTTCCAGACTTTCCACAATGCCCCCAACATTTGTGTCATCAGCAAACTTACTAACCCACCCTTCTACTTCCTCAAACAACAGGAATTATGCAGATGCTGGAAATTCAAGCAACACACATCAAAGTTGCTGGTGAATGCAACAGGCCAGGCAGCATCTGTAGGAAGAGGTGCAGTTGACATTTCAGGCCGAGACCCTTCGTCAGGACTCATGTATGTTAAATTCAATTCCTGTTGTTTGCGTTTAAATTCAGTTAGTCCTGACGAAGAGTCTCGGCCTGAAACGTCGACTGCACATCTTCGTACAGATGCTGCCTGGCCTGCTGCGTCCACCAGCAACTTTGATGTGTGTTGCTTCTACTTCCTCATCCAGGTCATTTATAAAAATCACAAAGAGGAGTGGCCTCAGAACAGAACCCTGTGGAACACCGCTGGTCACTGACCTCCATGCAGAATACAAACCATCCACAACCACCCTTTTCCTTCTGTGGTCAAGCCAATTCTGGATCCACCAAGCAAGGTCTCCTTGGATCCCATGCCTCCCTACTTTCTGAATGAGCCTCGCATGGAGAACCTTATCATGTTTTTGACATGGTAAATCCTCCCATAATGCAAAATGACTGTTGATCCAAAGAAAAAAGTTGCAGAAAGTGTCACAGACAAGGTCACATAGAGAGAATATGCAAAGGAGACAAAAAGCACAACTGCGTGAAATGTCTCAAACTCAAAACTAAGCAAATGCATAAAGTTACGGAATGTAAAACAGAATCAGACAGCATAGAGTCTGATAAGGTGAACTGTCATGGCTAGCACTGCATAGTATAACTGAAGCAGATCGTAAGATCATTTGGATCACAGTAGATGTTCCTGATGTAAAACTGAAAATGGAGCTGGGTACAGTATCAGTTTTGTCCATAATTCCAGAGGCTGACCACAGACTGTTTTTTAAGGTACCATTAGAGAAGATCTCAGTGATGATAAAGACTTACATAGGTGAAAAAATGTCTCCCAAAGACTAACGGAAAGTAAATGTGGCGTATGGAGGCCAAACACAAAGTTAGACCTTTATGTGTTGAAAAGTGGAGGACCAGCACTTTTCAGATGTGAATGGTTGAGAAAAACCCAACTAGACTAGCACTCAATCAAAGCTCTCATCAACAAGCAACAGCAGTCCAGATGGTAACACTAACCAGAGACTGGCAGAGCTACTTCATGCTAATGAGACGGTGTTTGAGAAGCGAATCTGTAAACTCAAAGGCACAAAGGACAGGGTTAAATTCAATGAAGCAGCAACACCAAGATTCCACAAAGCACATCCAGTGCCTTAAGTACTACATCCTACAGTGGATGCTGAACTCTAGAGCTTGGAAGCATCTGCAACTCTCTCCAAAGCTCAGTGGAGTGACTGGGCCAAGCCAATTGTCCCAGTGATCAAGAAAGGGAAGACCGGAGTTGTTTGAATATGTGGGGATTTCAGGATGAGCATCAACCCAGTGCTGCATACTGTGCAGTGCAGTATCCCTTACCATGAATAGAAGATATTTTTGCATCTTTGGCAGGTAGGGAGAGGTTTTCAAATATTGACTTGTCACAAGCCTATCTGCAAATGGAAATTGAGGAGTCAAGCAGGAATTTCCTCACAATTGACACTCACAAGGGACTGTTCCAATATAATCATCTCGTCATTGGTGGTGCATCAGCTCCAGAAAATTGGCAAAGAGCGGTGGACCAAGTGCTCCAAGATATCCCAGGAACAGAATGTTACCTTGTGACCGTTGAGGACCTCCAGAACCTTGGTAAAGTGCTTACCAGGTTGAGTGAGTATGGTCTGTGCACAAAGAGAGAGAAGTGTGAGTTTTTCACGAATGAAATCAAATATTGTGAACATGTTATTGACAAGCATGGCTTACATAAGTCACAAGAGAAGATTGAAGCAGTGCTACAGGCATCCAAACTGGAAAATGTGTCACAACTCAGGTCATAGTTGGGCCTTGTAATCTACTACCATCAGCTTCCCCCAAACATTGCTACAGTGCTGCATCCATTGAACACACTGTTGCAGACAGGAGCAAAGTAGGATTGGTCAGAAAGATGTGAAAAAGCATTCAAGGAAAAAAAGAGAGTATTAACACTTGATGAACTATTCACCCATTATGACCCTTCTTTGCCCATCAGACTGGTGTGCGATGCATCCCCTTATGACATTGGAGCCATTTTGTCACAGATTATGAAAGATGGATTTGAACGCCCGAATGTGTTTGCTTCAAGATCACTGACAAGCGCAGAGTGCAACCACACACAGGTTGACTGAGAGGTACTTAGTTTAGTATGGAGAATAAAGAAATTCCACCACTACCTCCACGGACAAAGGTTTACTCTAGTGTCATATCACCAGCCCCTTGTGTCCATCTTCAATCCCAGGAAGGGAATTCCAGTGATGACTGCTAGCCGGTTACACTGTTCCTAGGAGCCACACTTATGACATAGAGTTCAAGGGTACCAAACAACACAACAATGCTGTTGGCTTGTCGTATCTCCTACTATTGGCAACTGAAGAAGAAAAATCATCATACTGTGACCCAGCAGAAGTGTTCCACACTGCATTGGTGGACCAGTTGCCGGCAACAAATTCTGAAATACAAAGGGAAACAAGGAGTGACCTGACATTGTCGAAAGACTATGAAACCACCATCCAAGGATGGCCAGCTCCTTGTAACCCTATATTTCCAGTGTTCTCAGTGAGATGAGACCAACTGTCCATATGTCAAAGAACGCTGATGTGTGAATCTCATGTTGTGGTTCCCTTTAAACTGCACACCAAAGTGTTAGAAAATCTGCATGAAGGACACCTGGGTACGGACAAGATGAAGAGTCTCACCTGGAGCTACGCATGGTGGCTGGGAATAGTTAGACAAATTGAAAACTTGGCCAAGCTGTTTGGGATGTCAAAAAGTTCAAAATTCACCCCCACAGGCACCATTACACCTGTGGGAGTGTCCTTTGTCACCATGGCAAAGAGTACATATTGACTTTGCTGTGCCATTTATAACTGCTGTGGATGATCAATCGAAGTGGCCAGAAGTTACACCAATAAGGTCTACCACATCAGCAAACACTGTCTCCAGAAATGGCTTACCCAAATAAATTGTGAGTGACAATGGACCACAATACACGTCAGAAGAATTTGGACTGTTCATGAAGAAAAATGGCATCAGGTATTTCAAGTCAGCTCCTCAACACCCGGCAACGAATGGGTTGGCTGAAAGGTTTACCCAAACCTTCAAGGTTCATGCGAAGAGAAATCATACACTTGCAGTGCTGTTCATGAGCAGGAATCTGAGATCTTGCATAGACCTCCTGAAACCAGACCTCCAGAGGGAGGTACCGAAGGGTCTTGGCCCGAAACATCGACTGTACCTCTTCCTAGAGATGCTGCCTGGCCTGCTGCATTCACCAGCAACTTTGATGTGTGTTACAGAATAAATAGTTCATCCAGTTGCTAAGTGAAGTAGCAGGGAGCTTTGAGATTGGTCAGGAAGTCCTAGCGCGTGATTATCGAGAAGACAAGTGGACACCCAGTAGGACAGCTACAAGAACTGGACCACTGATGTACACAATGGATGTTGGAGATCAGATATGGAGACTTCATGTGGACCAGATACTTGATGCTCAACCGAAGAACATACCCAAGTTGATTGCATCCAACAAGATGGACACATTAAGGTCACCAGACTTACCTCTCAGTGATGATTATGTCACTGACAGCAACGTGACATTGGAAACTGAGAACGTTGTCCTAGATAAGATACATACCAAACCCAATCCCACTCCACAGGTCCAGAAGCGCAACAAGAACGTTATTGTTGACAAGACACCTGCCAAACCTTATGCTGCTTCAAAGGTCCACAGGTGCTATCCTTAAAGAAACAGAGCACCACCCAAAAGACTGAACCTTCAGAACTGTGTAGTTAGTTATGGACTGTTATTATCAAAGCATGTTTATTTGGAATATGGGTTTATGAAAGGAAAATTGAATGTTTGTGCATATACAGTTTTATGTTGCATTAATCTAAAGGGGGAGGAAGTGTAATACATGAATCTACTTCTTTTAGAGCAATGACCCCTCCCCTTAGCACTACATATTGATCCACTGTCTATGCATGTGCATTGTTTTCTCTTTCTCTCTCTGTTGCTAAAATGTGAATACACCAGTTAAAACCATCTTCCCTGTGCATGCTTTTATTTAATTGATATGTAGTTGTGTACAGACACAACAGCAGTGAAAGCAGCAGGCTGCCTCACAAACTACCCACCTGATTTCTCTGTCGGTCAACACTTGCATCATCCACAGAAGTGTCTGCATTTTCCACTCTGGCCTCATTAACGTCCTTAGGACCCACAAAACTGGAGTGAAAGTAGACCGTCCTCAATCCTGAAGGTTCAATATAGTACGCATTGTCGAAGAAAGTTGGCATCAAGTCATTTCATGAATGTTTATAGCCTTAGATTGAATGCAGATGGCCTGTGGCCTCAATTTCTTCATACCTTAGCTATATGTAAATATTTTGTGAATATATGAAGACTGTTTTAGGATTAATGCTTCATCATTTGTACATGTAGATTCTAAATTCTAAAGTGCTTTTCAGTGATAATCATCTTGCTTACTTTTTTATTCATTTACATTATTTGGCTAGCAACTATTGCCAGTGAAAGTGGAGACTCAACCACCTTCTTGAATTAGAGCAACACACACAAAATGCTGGAGGAGCTCAGCAGGCCAGTCAGCATCTATGAAAAAAAATAAAGTTAACAGTCCAGGCCGAGACCTTTCAGCAGGATTCAACCAACACACACACAATGCTGCAGGAACTCAGCAGTCCAAGGTGTTGACTTTACTCTTTTCCATAGATGCTGCCTGGCCGGTTGAGGTCCTCCAGCACTTTGTGTGTGTTGCTTGGATTTTCAGCATCTGCAGATTTTCTCTTGTTTGTGATTGGACGCCTTCTTGAATTACTGCAATACATCTGGAGATTGTGCTCCCATAATATTGTTAGGTAGGAATCCAGGATTTAGACTGCAGCATGGTGATATATTTCCTAGTCGAGAGGACCGCCCCTGTCTGCAAATGGAGTAGCAGTAATTTTGTGCTGCTCTTAGTTTTCTTTCTCTCCCCCTAGTTTAAACTTTGAATTTAAAATTTTTATTTGCTGATTCTTGAGGGTGAACAATATGTCTATGTCTACGAGAAGTGGGAAGAATTTACCTGAACTTAGTGATAAAGGTAATGTGAAAGGAAAGGTGCAAAAGGAAAGATCTGATGAAATGCCATCGTGGGCTGAAGATATTGTTTGGACACTGAATTCAATTAAGGATCAGAATGGATCAATTAAAGACCAACTGGAAAAGAATAGTAATGAAATGAAGTCATTTCTGAGAAAACTTAAAGACCTGGAAACTCAAGTTATTACACATGAAGAGGAATTGAAGATAACTAAGCAAAAGTTGTCTGAAGATACAACTCGTTTGGAAAGATATCAAAATAAGATTATAGACCTGGAAACTAGGTCTCGCCGAAAGAATATACGAATTGTTGGGCTGCAAGAGGGAGCTGAAGATGGAGATTTAACTGCTTACTTTGGAAAGCTTTTCCACACTTTATTTCCTACCATTCTATTAAAGCCGCCTGCTATAGAAAGGGCACACAGGGCGTTTATCTCGAAATTGAAGGATTCTAGTAAACCAAGATCTGTTCTGGTTTGCTTTCATCACTTTAAAATTAAAGATCAAATAATGCAACAGGCAAGAAAACAGAGAGTTTTTAGATTTATGGAATCTGAGCTCCGCTTTTACGAAGATTATCCAAGAGAGATAATGGAACAAAGATCAAAATTTGCCATGGTAATGAAACAAGCGTATGATAAAAAAAACTCTTTCCTTCTTTGAGGTATCCAACAAGAATTAAAGTTTTTCCTGCTAATTCTCCTCCTCGTACTTTTTTTTGATCCAAAAGCTGCACTGGACTTTGTTCAGGCTATACCCACCGCTATTACCGACGCCGCTGCTGAATGAACTATCTGAAAGGCTGTTTGGCTATCTGTATATTATTCACATTTTGGAAAGAAGATTTATGAAGGTCATTTGTATATTTCTTTGAGAGACTATTTACAGAAGACAAGGAGAGTTGTTCATTATTGCATATTGTTGGTTTTCCTTTGGAAAGAAGATTTATGGCTCAAGTATGACTGTCTAAACGATCATCTGAACATTCGACTGAGAGAAGAAGATAAGGGGATTTGTTCCTTTAATTTAATACTTGGTTTTAAAGCTTTTTAAGGGAATTAATATTAAACTTAAAGATGGTGCTGGTTTTTCTCTCTAAGAGATAACATTATTTTGGTTCTTTCTTGTTTATTAGTTGATGGAATGTAAATACCTTTTTTTGCTGAGACTTTATTGTTTTTTTTACAAGGTCACTGTACTTTTTTACTAACTGGGGGGAGGGAAAGAAAACACAGACAGAGCGGTCAGTAGCTTTGAACTCTATCGTAGATCGCTTGCCTTTTTCGGGCTCCCGGGTGTGGGTGGGTGGGTTTAGAGTTAGGAGTTTTTTCCCATTGGGTGGTTCCAGAGCATGCGTGTTTTTTATGCAGTTGTATTCTTCATCACCGCCATTTTTGATAATCCCGTATTGATTGTGCTCTGCGCATGTATAAAGTAGAATAAAATTATATTATGGTATTTAAATGGATTAATATAATAAGTTGGAATATACGTGGTTGGAATCATCCTATTAAATGAAAAAAGACTTTTGAAATTATTAACCTATTCCAACCTGATATAATTTTTGCTCAAGAGACACATATCAGGGCGGGAGATCAAAATAGATTTTTTGGATGGTGGAATGGTTTGCAATTCCACTCTACTTCTCAGAGTAAAACAAAAGGTGTGTCTATTTTTATTAAACCTAATATATTTATTCAAGAGGATATTGAATCCGATTCTAATGGTAGATTTTTAATTGTTAAAGGAATGATCTGTAACAGAAAAGTTGTTTTGGTTAATTTGTATGGTCCTAACTTAGATGATCCTTTTTTTAAAAAGGTATTTGCTTTACTGCCTGATTTAAATGAGTATATGCTGATAATGGGTGGGGATATTAACTGCTGCTTAAATCCTATGATTGATAAGAGCTCAGCCAATCAGCGACTTCCAAATCGATCCACGTCATTTACTAATTCCCTTTTGATTGATTTTGGGTTGATTGATTTGTGGAGGTATCTCCATCCCAATAATAGAGAATATTCTTTCTTCTCACATGTTTATAAAAAAAATTCGAAGATCGATTATATTATAATTGATCCCCGCTTCTTGCCTAGTGTTAAAACTTGTGAATATGATGCTATTGCTATATCTGATCATGCGCCTCTGAGTTTGTTTTTTGAATTTGATGATGTCATTCTTGTATGCCCACCTTGGCGCATGTCTCAGACATTATTGCAAAACTCTGACTTTGTCAGTTTCATTGAAACCCAGATAAAATATTTTTTTCTTTTTAATGATATAGGGGGTATGTCTAAGTTAATTATATGGGATACATTTAAAGCATTTTTATGTGGTCAGATTATTTCTTATTCAGCTAAACTTAAAAAAACAGACTAACGCAGAATTAGATAGAATTTCAAAACAAATTAAAGATTTAGATAATATCTATGCAATTTCCCCCAATCCTGATTTATTTAAACAAAGGGTGGAACTTCAATCACAATATAATCTGTTATTAACTCATCCCATTGAAGGATATTTGCTTAAGTTAAAGAGCCAATTTTATATGTTTGGAGATAAAAATAATAAGCTGCTCGCATCTCAATTAAAATGGCTGCAGCCAAAAGGCAAATCATGAAAATTCATAGGAAAGATGGTACCTTGGCTCAGGAATATGAAGAAATTAATAAGATTTTTCAAGATTTTTATGCTGAACTTTATATATCTCAATGTCCGTTAGATTCCTCTGAAATGAATGCTTTTTTACGAAAGGTTGTTTTTCCTAAAATCTCGGCTGAGGATCAAAAAACTCTTGATGCTCAAATCACGGAAGCTGAAATTCATAAAGCTATTTTTTCAATGCACTCTGGTAAGTCCCCGGGACTTGATGTCTATCCTGTAGAATTTTATAAAAAATTTGGAAAGTTGCTTTCTCCGTATATGTGGAAATGTTTAAGGACTCTTTTGTGAAAGGTGACTTACCCTCTACTTTTTATGAGGCGTCTATTTCTTTAATTCTTAAAAAAGATAAAGATCCCACTGACTGTGCTTCATATAGACCTATTTCATTACTGAATGTCGACGCTAAGATTCTGTCAAAGATAATGGCCAATTGGTTGGAGAATATTTTGGGTAAAATTATTTTTAAAGATCAATCAGGCTTTATAAACGGTCGCTGTTCTTTTTCAAATGTTCAGAGACTATTTAACATTATATATTCGTCCTCTTTTAAAACTCCACAATGTGTTGTATCTTTGGATGCTGAAAACGTGTTCGATCAAGTCGAATGGAAATATTTATTCAATGTTTCAGAGAAATTTGGCTTTTGTGCTAATTTTAATAATTGGATTAAAATGATATATAAAGCCCCTATTGCTACTGTTATCACTAACAATTGTAGGTCTCCTTTTTTTCAGCTTTCACGAGGGACAAGGCAAGGCTGTCCATTAAGTCCTTTGTTGCTTAATTTAATATTAGAACCCCTTGCTATTGCTCTTCGTGAGGCTAAAAATATCCATGGGATTTTTGTGAATGAGACCATGCATAAGATCTCTCTTTACGCTGAAGATTTATTGGTTTATATATCTAACCCTGACAAATCTATTCCTGCCTTGCTAAAATTATTTAATGAATTTGGAGGTTTTTCAGGATATAAAATAAATTTTAGTAAAAGTGAATTGTTTCCTTTAAATGATTCTGTCTCTATATATGATAATACTCCTTTTAAAGTCACAGATTCTTTCAGATATTTAGATATTATAATTACTAAAAATATAATGATCTTTATAAAGCCAATTTTGTTCCTTTAGTAGACTCTATGAAGTATTTATTTAGTAGATGGAGTCCACTTACATTTTCACTTGTTGGTCGTATTCATATAGTTAAAATGATGATTTTACCAACATTTTTATACTTATTTCAGAATATTCCTGTTTTTTTGACTATGGATTTTTTTGACCGGATTGATTCTATTATTTTATCTTTTATTTGGAATAATAAAAGACCAAGAATTAGTAAATGTCACTTACAAAAATTGAAAAAGGATGGAGGTCTTGCTTTGCCTAATCTAAGAATGCATTATTGGGCTGTTAATATGCGATACATATCTTTTTGGTTATATTGGGTTGATAAGAGTGATCGGCCAATTTGGGTAGACCTGGAACTGAAAGTTGTAAAACAGTTTTATTTAACCTCGTTATTGGGAGCTGCTTTACCTATGCAATTAGCTAAAGTTGTTAATTTAAACCCATATCCTGTGATTAAGTATTCCTTACAAATTTGGCTCCAGTTCGGCAATTTTTTTAATCTTAAAAAATTTAAACTTTGTAGTTTAATTTATCGAAATTACTTTTTTAAGCCTTCTTTCAGTGATCCAATTTTTTTACTTTGGAAAAATAAAGGTATTAATTCTTTTTTGGATTTATTTAAAGATAGATTGATGTCTTTTGAACAATTAATTGATAAATATTCTCTTTCATATTCACACTTTCTGCAATACCTTCAAGTTAGACATTTTTTACAAAAATATTTAAGTAATTTTCCTTATGTATTGGAGGCTGACCTCTTAGATACTATTATGCATATGATTCCTTCGATCAAGGGTTCTATTGGAAGAATTTATAATTTATTATTACGATGGGATAAGCGTCCTTTATCTAAGATTAAACAGGATTGGGAAAAGGAACTTAATTTGACTTTTATGACAGAGGATTGGATGCGGATTTTGAAGTTGGTTGACTCTTCAATTTATGCTAGCCATTCATTGATTCAATTTAAAATTATACATTGTTATCATTTGATGAAGGAGAGACTTTCTAAAATCTTTCCTAATGTTGATAGTCATTGTGATAGTTGTAAAACTAAGATAGCTACACTGACACATATGTTTTGGTCTTGTTCTATATTGGAACAGTTCTGGAAGTCAGTTTTTTCAACAATTTCTAAAGCACTTAAAATTAATCTACAACCTAATAAATTAACTGTGCTTTTTGGAATAATTCCTCAAAATCTTCATGGTATTTCTGTGTCTGACCAACATGTTATTGCATTTGTTACATTGATAGCTAGGGGGGCCATTTTGTTGCAGTGGAAGGATACATCAGCTCCCACTTTGTCACAATGGTTCTCTCAAGTGATGCTATGTCTTAGTTTGGAGAAAATTAGAAGTCGAACCTTTGAAACTCTATTTGATTTTGAGAAAAGATGGGGCTCATTTGCTCGTTATTATCATTTGAGCTAATTGATAGAAGTTTTCCACTATCAAATTGTAAATTTTTCAGTATATTTTCTTTTCTTGCTGGCGGTTTGATGTTTATTTTTAGAAGCTGTTTGTATGATGCATGACTCCGGGGTTGTACACCTAATGGGTTCTTTTTTTTCTCACTTTTCTGCTTAGTAGGTTTTTTTTGTTATCACTAAATTTTTTTTCAATCTTTAAGATAATATCATTTTCGAGACATTGTAAGTGTTGTTACTTCAATATACTCATGTTATTTTTTTGTATAATATAACAATAAAAAGATTTGAAAAGAAAAAAGAAAGATATATTTCCTAGTCAAGATGATGTGCAATTTTTGAGTGAAACCTGCTGTTTCCATGTATCTACTGCGGTGGTTCCCAAAGTGGGTGATATCACTCCCCCACCCCCTTCCGGGGGTAGTTGGAATTTCTAGCGGGTGATTAAGATGAAGGTGGTTGTGGGGGGAAGGTACTCAGTAGCAAGTGGGGGAGCTGAGGGATTACACGCTTAATTTAAGAAATGAATTACTTATAAGAATTTGATCCTCATTGCCTCTTAATTGATTACAGTGATCACCTCATCTCTTGCTAACTGACCATTCTCTTAGACTTTGCTCAAAGCACATTATATTTGTTGAAAAGCAATATGACACTTCGGTATTTGGCATATCATGAGAAATGTGAACTGTAGAATTTGTGTTATTTCTGGGCCCGGCCCACATATTATTGCCATTCACTACTGTAGTAAAGTGTTAGCATATGCTAATCACGC
Source organism: Mobula birostris (assembly GCF_030028105.1). NCBI lineage: Eukaryota > Metazoa > Chordata > Chondrichthyes > Myliobatiformes > Myliobatidae > Mobula > Mobula birostris. The sequence continues at coordinate 139,076,242 of NC_092371.1, read as the reverse complement.
AATGATGCAATTCCTGTGAATCAGGGTATAGTGTTCAATGAGTAAAGTTCAGAATCTGCCCTTTCGAATGGTCTTGACCGCATTTCTCTTTTCCATGGCCTAACTGAACTATCACTGCCCCTCTTCATGTATCTTCAGGCAGAGGGCCAGGTTTTGCCTGATATATGATGACATCATAACTTTCCCCTTTTTTGATTGCAGCGCTTCAGATTGTACTTAAATAATAGGTGATTGACCGTGGCCAATAATCAATAATGAAAATGGCAGAAGCAGGCCAAGCAAAAAAGAAGTGTAGACTATATAGTGTGGAGTATCTGAAATATGGATTTATACCAGCACGAAACAACTGACAGTGTATCTGTGTGTAAAAACATTTTTTCAAATGTGACAGTGAAACTGTCCAGGATCCTTGACCATATGAAGGGAATACACTCTAATAAAGCAAACAAGAACTTGGGCTTGTTTTCAGTCATTTCATGAAAACTTTCAGAAATAGAAAACATTTCAAAACATGTTTGCCAGCACTTGACAACAAAACAGTGATGCTTTGTGTGCTTCATACAGCATTTCACTGCTCATTGCTAAATCTAGAAAGCCCCATACAATTGGAGAAGGACTAATTCTGCCAGCAGTATAGAAGGTTCTGAGTCCAGTTTCGTATAAGTCACCAGACCGAATAATTACAGTGATTATGCTCAGCAATAATTCTGTTCAAAGAGAAATGGATGAAATATCTGAGAATGCGAAGACACATTGTGCAACATACTTAGGATAATAGAATTTGTTTTGTAGTTGGATGAGTCAACTTTGCCAGGCAACAAATCTTTACTTCTTGGGAATGTTTACATCATGAAAGATGAGGGCATGGTTCAATAGTTGCTATATGCAAGGAGACTAGAAGCAGATATGAAGGGGAGCCAATATTTTGGGTTTTTAGGCAGTTTTTCAAGGACATTCGGCTCACTAACATTGTTGCTTGTGCAACAGGTGGGGCGCCATGAATGACAGGACGCCATGGGCTTATTACTTTCTTGAGAAAATAGCTGTAGACTTACTTTTCGCAGAGAACACCTGGCCACAAAAAAACCCAAGTGGTTAGCTGCACAAGTCATTAAATACCGTTATTACAGCAGTAAATAAAATCAAGTCGCATGTTCTCAGTTCTTTACTATTTCAAGAACTTTGTATTGAGAATGCTGAACAGTTCAAATGCTTGCTGTTGCACACTGAAGTCAGATGGCTATCTAAAGGAAGTAGCCTGAGATGCTTTTATGTGCTTTTTGGACCTGTGATAAAATTCTTTGAAGATTCAATTACTTCACTCAGTAATTAACTCAAGAATATGAGGAATGACATCACTTATTTTTCAGAATTGTTTGCAAAGTTTAATTAAGTTAATCTTTAATTGCAAGTAAATGATGTGAATCTTATTAAAATTCAAATTAGTCATCTCCACAGTTCTGTCCAAGTTAACCCTATTTAAGTGCACTGTGACCTTTTCTAATTTCCGAACCTCTCTGAGCTGAAAGAGAAAGGAAGAATACAAGGAGATGATCTCAGGTGTACTGTGCCCACCTGGGTGAGCTGCATAAAGATATGTTGGAGGCGTTTCAGGATCTTCTCTCGATCCAAATTCCAGACTGGGCAATACATCTATTCCTGAACACTTTTAATGAAGAATTAACAGGAAGGATGGAGGAAAAACTGATTGTGCTACAAAATAACTTTGAGCTGAAGCCAAAGTTCAAAATATCATATCAGGAGTTTTGGTTGTGTAGAGAAATCTCTGAGCACTATTCTGCACTATGGAAAATGGTCAAGGTGTTCTTTATTACATTTCCAAAATCATATTTAGTGGAACACAGTTTCTGAGCAGTCACCCAACTTCTTTCAAAGCAATGAACCAGACTGCAAATTACTGGACATGGTGATTTGAGACTTCTGAGTGACATTAAGCCTGATGTTGAGAAGCTGATATCACCGTATAAGGCCCATCCATCTCATTGAAAGATGAAAAAGCAATGAAGGAGTAAATAGTTGGACTATTAATGTATGCCCTAAAATTGTTAATGAAAATTGTTTTTACTGTAATTGAATAAGGAAATAATTTTATTTATAGCTTTAAATAGGTCTGATTAACTTTTGAAATTATTTTATCATTGCTTTAAATTTGCAGTTCCTATTTTCTTTCTCTGTGCATCGTAAATCAAAATTATTTATAGTTTTTATGTAATGGCTGAAAGGGAGGGGGTGCTGGGGATGTTATCTGGGAGCCAAGAGAAATAAGACACAAATGGTGGGAACCACTGATCTACTGCCTTTGCCCTTCTTGGTTGTAGAGTTTGCTGGCTTGGGCAGTGTTGACAGAAGAACCTTCTGTTTTATAGTTGTTTTACAGACCTCCATCACTGTGGTCATGGTGTGCAACTAATGGGAGGGGCTAATTACCAGGGTGGTGAATAGCGAGCTGATCAGGTGGCCTGTAGCTTGCTTTGGCTTGGATGGAAGTCAGGTTCTTGAATATTGTTGGAGCTGCACTTATTCCAGTAGGTAGAGAATGTGGCATCAAATTCCTGACATGGCATTGGGAATGAGGTCATGAGTTTCTCACTGCCGTCTACCCAAACTTTGATGTCGTACAACTACTGTTTTTATGTTTCTGGTTAATGGCGACTCCCAGGATTTTGCCATGAAGTATAAAAGAAGGATATCTGGAGCCTTTCTTGTTAGAGGTGGCACTGAAGCAGCAAATAATATTCATGCCACACACCAGCGCATGCCTGAATATTGTCTGCATTTTTTTGTATGCAAGGATGGATTTGCTGAAGGGTTTCTGTTGATTTAGGCACTATACAGTTACCACTTCTAATATAATGAGAGCAGGACAGCTGTTTACCAGGGAAATGAAGGTACTTAGGCCTAGGATGCACTCCTAGGGGACAACTCTAACAATGACATGGGTCTGACATTTTTGATTTCCAATAACCAATACAGGTGATCTCTGGTTATCGAATGGTTTCAGTTTTTAAGTTGGTTCGGTCTGCAAATCAGAAAATACGCAGAAGTCATTTGATATAGCAACATACCTCCACAGTATTCTAATGAATGTCATCATGTACACATAAGACTGAAAAGAAAGAACAATTATTGAAAGTACAAAGATGAAATTAGTTCTGCTATTTGTAGGAATGAACATGTGTATCTACTATGGACCTTAGAAGTTAAGTGCATTATGGTAGCTCAGTTGCACCCGGGGATTGTCCATAAGTTAGGTGTTTGCTGGCTTGGAATGGCTGGATTATTTTCCATTGTGTGAGATATGGCATCAACCACGAGAGTTTCCTCACTAATGTCCATTGATGTCAGTTTGGTAAATGTTTCATAAAGCAGCAGTCCCCAACCACCAGGCAGCAGACCGGTACCGGGCTGCAAAGCATGTACTGCTGGGCCACGAGGAAATGATATGATTTGGCGATATGAGTCAGCTGCACCTTTCCTCATTCCCTGTCACGCCCACTGTTGAGCTTGAACGCACGCGAGGTCATTACCCGCGCATCATCCATGTCAGCGCGGGAAGAAGATCAACTCCTCCAGCTTGCAAATGACGGCGGGCTGAAAAGTATGTTTGACATAACATCTCTGCTGGCATTGTGGATCAAAGCCAAGGCTAAATATCCTGAGGTAGCCACGAAAGCACTGAAAACGTTGCTTCCATTTCGAACATATCTCTGCAATGAATGCAACAAAAACGAAATTGTGGAATAGACTGGACATAAGGAACCCCCTTCGTGTATTGCTGTCTCCCATCACCCCTCGATAGGACCGTCTTGTTGCAGGAAAACAAGTATTCAGCCCAGGGCTCCCACTGATTCAGCGATATTGGTGCATTGCAATGATTTTATACGTTCATATGGGGAAAATATGCATTGTGTGTTTAATATCCAAACGTTACTTAAAATGTTATGATGCTATTGACTTATAAGTGTCTTATATAACCATATAATAATTACAGCACGGAAACAGGCCATCTCTGCCCTTCTAGTCCATGCCGAATGCTACTCTCACCTAGTCCTACTGACCTGCACTCAGCCCATAACTCTCCATTCCTTTCCTGTCCATATACCTATCCAGTTTTTCTTTAAATGATAATATCAAACCTGCCTCTACCACTTCTACTGGAAGCTTGTTCAACACTTACTTCAAGCTCCCCTGTCCTCCCCTGATAATTAACTTATCACTATATTCATGTGAGGAAAATATGCGCTGTGTGCTTAATATTAAATTCGTTAGAGAAACCTTTTTAGAAACAAAATTGAGTATATTAGCCATTTATTACCTATATCCTGGTCGTGATTAACACCCTCCCCCGCCGGAACAGAATCGCCAAAAACGATTTGTAGAAAAAATCGGCACGTACACGCATGCGCACTGGTGCCTGCGCAAGGCCTCATGTTTATTATAGTCTTTCTCAGGGTAAACACAACGTATTTGACTGCTACTCTTGTCCGTTGGCAACCCTACCCCCCCTTCCCTCCACCCGCCCCGTCGGGTCGGCTGGTCCGCAAGAATATTGTCAATAATAAACCGGTCCGTAGTGCAAAAAAGGTTGGGGACTCCTGTCATAAAGAGATTAATTGGATTAAAAGAGATTATTCTCATTGATATTTAGGAATATTCAATACATTTTCAATCAAAGAAAAAAATTGCAGGAATATTTGTGACTTAATCAGTTTATATTTTCAACTAATATGTCAGCATCTTAAACATCAATTTAAAGCTTTAGGGAGAAGTTGCTTTAAAGAAACTAGCTCTAGATGTTCATAAATTCACAGAGGTTACAACATATTTGGAAAATTGTTTATAATGCCATTTTAAAATAAACAATGCTGTTTTGTATTTTTAATATTATTACAATAGTCACTTGACAAGCAATGTCCACAAGGTGGCACTGGTGTTGTAATTATGTAATGGTGTCTCATTGCTAAGCAAAGGTAACATGTATTTATGATCAGCTATGTAATTATGATCAGCTATAGGAATGTTGCTTATCATATTAAATGATAAGACCATTTATGTTCTGGGCTCAATTTGTCAGAAGATGGTCTTACACACATGAATATTCAGAGCTCTCTTTCCATCTCTGTAAACATCAATGGCAATCAATACAAAACTGTAGCTACTTTAAATCTGCTGGTTTAAGACCCTGGTAGGAGTGAAGGGATAAGGAAAATGAACCTGATTCACCTGCACTTCTTTTAATCATTGAGGATTATGGTGTTGTTAGGCCTGCTCTGCATTGGAGAAAGCAAACGTAGATTGTGAGACTTCTTTGCAGGGCACCTATATTCAGTAAGCTAGCATTATTCCCTCTCCAGGGCCTGAGAGGTTTACTGTCAGCCTCAACTTACCAGCACAACAGCATGAACTTTCCAAAGGGTGAGAGCTGTTTTTGACAGAGTTAAACTTCTGACCAGCAGTCCAGCTTCTTGTTGTAAACAAAATAAACGAAGAGGTATTGTACACCCATGGTTAACCAATGTATGACAATGGAGTTATGTAAATTGGCCTACGTCAAACAAGACACCAATATGATTGAAGTTCAAGGAAGCTTGCAGACTGTGTTGTTTTTTTCACTTAGCACATCAAACATTATCGCAGGTATAGTTGATCAATCAATAATTGTAATATTTGTGTACTTAGAAAGCTAGCCCTCACAATTTTGGCTGCCTGGGCTCTTTGTCTCCAGATGCTTTTAGACTATCTGTATGAATTACCTTGTCACAGCAAATGCACCTGAAAAACATCACATTCGGATGCCGTCAACAAGTAGCAAAACCATATAAATGTTATAATTCATTGGGGATTGTTAGAAATGAAAATTTCAGTTATATAAAGAGTAAAAAGGAGGTGAGAGTTGATATTGGACCACTGGAAGATGATGTTGGTGAGGTAGTAATGAGGGACAAAGAATTGCAGATGAACTTAATGGGTACTTTACATCTGTCTTCACTGTGGAAGACACTTGCAGTGTGCCAGATGTCCATGAGTGTCAGGGACCAGGAGTGAGTACGATTGCTATTACAAACGGAAAAGTGCTAGGCCACTTCAAAGGTCTTAAGGTGGATAAGTCACCTGGGCCAGGTGGACTTCATCCCAGAGTCCTGAGGGAGGTTGCTGAAGAGATAATAGATGCATTGATCATGATCTTTCAAGAATCACTTGACTCTGGCATGGTCCCAAAGGACTGTAAGTTTTCAAATGTCACTCCACTCTTTAAGAAGGGAGGAAGGCAAAAGAAAGGAAATTATAGGCCAGTTAACCTAACCTCAGTGGTTGGAAAAGTGTTTGAATCTATTACTAAGAATGAGGTTTCGAGGCACCTGAAGACTAATGATAAAATAAGTCAAAGTCAGCATGGTTTCTTTAAAGGGAAGCCTTGCCTGACAAACCTGTTAGAATTCTTTGAGGAAGTAACAAGCAGGGTGGACAAAGGAAGGCATGTATATGGGGTTGAGTGGGATCCGAGATCAGCCATGATGGAATGGTGGAGCAGACCCAATGGGCTGAATGGCCTAATTCTGCTCTTATGTCTGATGGTCTTATGGACAAGAATGACAGAAAAATGAGATGACAGAAAGAAAGGGATTCATTCCTTAACCCCCAGTTTCTATGACGGATGATTCGTTTGTCTGCAACTCAAATCATAGTTGGGGACTTCAACCAGGCTTATATGAAGAAATCGCTGTCCATTTACCATCAGTAGCAGTAGAGGTCCCAAAACACTAGACCACTGCGATACTAAGATAAGGAGTATCTACCATACCATGCCCAGACCATATCTCAGGAAATCTGATCTCTTGGCTATCCTTCTTCTACCTGCATACAGGCAGAGGCTAAGGAACAAGGCTCCAGAGATTAGGACAACAAGGAAGTGGTTGCAGGAGGCAGAGGAGTGGGTATGGAATTACTTTGAGTTGGTGGACTAAGCCGTGTTCAAGGGTCCATCTGTGTATCTATGAGTACACCACAGTCGTCACCGAGTTTATAAGAACAGTCATAGATGGCTGTGTTCCCACAAAATCATTCAGAGTCTTTCCCAACCAGAAGACCTGGATGAACCATGGGGTCTGCAATCTGCTATGGGCCAGGTCAGAGGCATTCAAGCCTGGCGACCAAGAAAGTAGCAAGAGACCCAGGTATGATCTCTGGAAAGCCATCTCATGAGTGAAGTAGCAATTCCAGACTAAACTTGAATCAAAGAAGGATGCTTGACAGCTGTGACAGGGCTTGAATTCTATCGCCTCTTAACAAAGTGAAATATCCGATGACAGGGCTTTGCTCCCAGAAGAGCTCAATGCCTTCTATGCTTCCTTTGACTGTCAAAACGTGGAAGGACCATCACAAACTCCCACCGCCCCAATGAGCCTGTGGTTTCAGTCTCTGAGGCTGATGGGAGAGCATTCTTCAGGAGGGTGAACCTATGGGAAGCATTTGGCCTAGCCTGCTGACTGCTGGCAGTCTGAGGTACTCACCTGCTTCAAGCAGGTTTCAACTATACCGGTGCCTAAGAAGAACGTGGAAACCTGCCTCAATGACTATCATCCAGTAGCATTTACACCCACAGTGATGAAGTGTTTTGAGAGGGTGGTGATGAAATGTATCAACTGCTGCCTGAGAATTGACTTGGTTCCGCCCCAGTTTGCCTGCCAATAGAAGTTCCCATTTAATTGGCTCTTCAATCGACCTCAGAACATCTAGAGAACCAAGATGCATATATCAGGATGCTGTCTTTATTGACTACAGCTCAGCTTTCAATACTATCGCCCCCTCGAAACTAATTAGTAAGCTTCAAGACCTAGGACTCAATATCTCCTTTTGCAATTGGATCCTTAATTTCCTTATTTGCAGACCCCAGTCAGTTTGGATTGGCAACAACATGTCCTCCACAATCTCCATCAACACAGGTGCACTACAAGGCTGTGTGCTTAGCTCCTGCTCTACTTGCTTTATTCTTATGACTGTGTGGCTAAGCAAGGCTCCAATGTCATAATCAAGTTTGCTGATGACTCCAATGCCCTTGAATGGAAAATCCTACTGAGAGTAGTTGATATGACCCAGTCCATCACAGGTAAATCCCTCCCCACCATGAGCAGATCTACACAGAACGTTGTCACAAGAAAGCAGCATCAATCATCAGGGACCCCCACCACCCCTCAAGAAAATGAATCTCAATGTATATTGTGACATATATGTATTTTGAAAATAAATTTACCTTCAAATAGGGCTGAAAATCTCCTTTTGAGTTTAGGGCTTTGCAGACAGAGATGTCATTACAGAGGTGGGAGGAATGAATGGAAAGTTTACAGTAAACTTCTCTTCTACAGATGCTGCTTGACTGACTGAGTTCCCCCAGCATTTCTGTTTTTGTTTCAGATTTCAACGTCTACAGTTTTATTTGTTTTCCAACCATATGGTGAGTGAAGAGTCACATATAGCCCAGACTAAATGAATATGTCAGAGCCGTTCCCCTTTTAATGATAGAACCAGAATAGTTTTTACAAAAAAATCAGTGGTTTCATCGTTACCTTTACAGAGACCAGCATTAATTCCAGTCTTATTTAATGACCCAGAAGTCCGGTAACTTGACCACTATATTGCTGTGCCCTATTTATTTCAATTACAGCACTGAATAAAAAGACTGTGGATTCAAAATTATATCCAAAGTCATATCTAATGCAAACGCTTCAGTGCAGGAATGTCGAGGTTGCTGACCTTCGGATGTGTATGTGACTATCTTCTCAGCTTGATCCTCTACAGGGCTAGTCAAATAAAAATAGGGCACTTCCCCTGGTTCTCTAACTAAAGCTTACACCTTAGCTGATTGAAACATAAATCAGGAGCAAATTTTCATAATTGCTGTCACAAGTTTCATGCTATGTTTTAGAGCCAAAACTAACCTCTGGGAATTAATGTTAAATCTCCTAATTGGTCGAAAATGCCTTGTCCACAGTCAGTGGAAGTGGAATGATCAACAAAGTTCATAGATCCATAGAGCCTGAAAGTTAAACTTTCCTTCAGTTAATATAAATTGGAAGTTCTGATTTCTGAACAAAATATCCCTTTGATTCATCAAGTGTAAAGATAAAAAAACCCAGCAAAAATGATGTTACTTTGATGTAGGAAATGTTATGACTCATCTAAATTGGGATAAAGAAATCCTATTTACTTTACATCAAAGGTGTCATACAAAATTTGATGCCAAAGCATGAAGGCCCTATTTTCTTAACATATCACCAGAAATGTGTGGTATTGCTTAAAACAAATCACAGGTTACGCTGTGAAAAATAAGTGAAAAGATATATAAGAAAACTGGCAAAATCTTGTGGGAGAAACTTTAGAGCCTGTAGAATGTGCTTTTGGATTTAATCCTAAAAAATAAATAGATAGTGGCCTGTTCTTCAGGCTTCCCTTGGCTTTCTGCATGGCATTTTTCTATCAGTAGGGTATACAAACAACATAATGTTTGCATTTGAGAACTGGATGAACAGGAAGACAACAGTCTGTTCTTTAACAATAGTATAAACTCATTTATTATGAACCATATAAAGTCTGAATAAGATGATGTAAATTTAAATGGTAAATTCAAACTTCACTCTAATAGGATGAAAGACATTGGATTAAGATCATGAAAGTGAGGCAGTAAGGAAAAATACATTGAAAAGCGATGCCTGAAATTGTTTAATTTGCTTTGATTCAGGTTGTCTGCCATGGGCCAGTAAAGGTTTTATTTATGAATTTGCTGACGGTATGTTCCACATGAATACAGAAGGTCTTGGGGATCCTTGGAGAAGATGAGGATGTCATTGAGGTTGATGAACATATGCCTGTGTAGCCTGGCTTGAAGGATCTCCCGGATGAAGGCTTGGCAAATGGCTGGACTGTTGGAAAGTCCAAAAGGCATCACCAAGGGTTTGAAGTGAGAAATTGGTATTATGAATGCCATCCTCCACTCAACTACCCCCTCCCCCCCCCCCCCCGACAGATGCAGATCAGGTTGAATGCGCTTCGTTGATCCAATTTGGTGACGATCTGGGCCCTGTGGGGTGTTCCATGTGCACTATCCATCAAGGGTAGAGGGCAGCAGTTCTTAACGGTGATTTTGTTGAGCCCACAGTGGCCAAAGCAAGTACAGAGACCACCATCTTTCTTTTTGACATAGAAGAATCTTGCTCCAGCTGGGGACTGGGATGGTCAGATAAATCCATGCTGTAGCACTTTGGTGATGTAGTTATTCATGGCTTTGGTGTCAGGAGTGCAGAGGGAGAATAAACAACCTCGGGGAGGAGAGGCGCCCAGGACGAGGTTGATCGCGCACTCGTATGGTCTGTGAGGCGGCAGGGTGCTGCCTTCCCTTTTACTGAAGCATGGTATTCCTGTGGACGTTTGATGAGCTCAAGGACTTCCTCCATTTCCACAGGTTTATGTGTCACAATGGGGGGGTTGGGAACGGACCCAAATGCAAGACACAGACGCTGAAGTACGAGGAACAAGACTTGACTAGAGTAGGGATGTGACAGGATACAGACAAGGAGCAGGGACAAGAATGCAGACGAGGGCTTGGACCCTGAGCCAGAGACTGGACAAGGACCCAGCCCTGGGTCTTGCCTCAGGCTCGGGCCCCATGGATATGACATGACTGCAGGACTGGAGGCTGGGGTCTTGAGGCTTGAGCTTGGAGGCAGGCTGGGGTCGTGGTGTTGAGGCCTGAGCTTGGAGACAGGCTGGGGTCTTGGTCTTGAGGCCTGCAGGCTGGGGTCTTGGGTCTTGGGCCTAGGTTACTTTGAGGCTTGGGTATGGAGTCCGAGCTAGAGACTGGAAAAGGACCGAGAACCTGGGACTTGACTTGGGCTCAGACTCCAGAACTAGGTGAGGACAAGACGTGGCTACAGGACTGTACATGGCTTGGGTGTGGAACTCCTGGGTAGGGCAAGACACAAGGGCAGGTAAGGGCACATGGACAGGACCCGGATAGGATTGGACTAGGCAAGGATTGGACGAGGGCCTTCAGGAGCATGGAGCCTTGGACTAGAAGAGACAGGAGCACAGAACACAGAGACAGGACCCCTCCTTGGGACAATAGACAATAGGTGCAGGAGTAGGCCATTCAGCCCTTTGAGCCAGCATCGCCATTCACTGTGATCATGGCTGATCATCCACAATCAGTATCCAGTTCCTGTCTTATCCCCATAACCTTTGATTCTGCTATTTTTTAGAGCTCTATCCATCTCTTTCTTGAAAGCATCCAGAGACTTGGCCTCCACAGCCTTCTGGGGCAGAGCATTCCATACATCCACCACTCTCTGGGTGAAAAAGTTTTTCCTCAACTCCGTTCTAAATGGCCTACCCCTTATTCTTAAACTTTGGCCTCTGGTTCTGGACTCACCCATCAGCGGGAAGAATGCTTAACAAACACACTTGAACATTTCCCTTTGTCCACCTGGTAACCTCCTCCCATGATAAAGCTTAGAATAATGTGTATGTGCTGGGCAAACCTGCAATCTAATTTTTAAATACTAAACAGTGGCCATTTTATTAGGAACACCTACTTGTTAATGCAAATAACTAATCAGCCAATCATGTGGCAGCAAGTCAAGACATTCACTTGTTGTTCAGACCAAAATATCAGAATGGGTGCCAGACAGGGTGGTCTGAGTATCTCAGAAACTGCTGACCTCCTGGGATTTTCACGCACAACTGTCTTGAGAGTTTACAGAGAATGGTGCAAAAAACAAAAAACATCCAGTGAGCAGCATTTCTGAGGGTGAAAACCCCTTGTTAATGAAAGAGGTCTGTGCAGAAAGGCCAGACTGGTTCAAGCTGCCAGGAAGGTGACAGTAACCCAAATAACCACGTGTTACAACAGAGGTGTACAGAAGAGCATCTCTGAATGCACAATATGTTAAACATTGAAGTGGATGGACTGCAACAATAGAAGACCCTGACCATACACTTAGTGGACATTGAGGGTATTTAATACTGCCATGCTGGGTTTTAATTTAACTTTTCTCAGAAGCAGTCAGCTACGAGTGATGAGGCTAATTGCTCCTCGGAACGAACGACAGTACTACTGCATATTAGAACATAGAACCTTACAAGCCCTTCTGCCCATGATGTTTTGATGACCTTTTAACCTATTCTAATTTCAACCTACCCCTTCCCTCCTACATAGCCCTCCATTTTTTCTGTCATCCATGTGCCTATCAAAACTTTTTTTTAAAAACCCTTAATGTATCTGCCTCTACCACCACCCCTGGTAGAACGTTCCATGCACCAATCACTCTCTGTAAAAATTTTATCTCTGACATTCTCCTTATACTTTCTTCCCATCACCTTAAAGGTATGCCCACTCGTATTAGCCATTTCCACCCTGGAAAAAACTCTCTGGCCGTCCACTCGATCTTTGCCTCTTATTTTGTACACTTCTATCAAGTTGCGTCTTGTCCTCCTTCATTCCAAATACAAAAGCCCCAGCTTGTTCAATCTGTCCTCATAAGACATGGTCTCTAGTCCAGGCAGCATCCTGGTAAATCTCCTCTGTGCCGTTTCTAAAGCTTCCATATCCTTCCAGTAATGAGGCGACAAGAACTAAACACAATTTCCAAATGTGGTCTAACGAGGTTTTTATAGAGCTGCAACATTACGTCATGGCTCCTGAACTCAGTCCGCTGACTAATGAAGGCCAACATACCATACGCCTTCTTAAAACCCTGTCAAAATGCACAGCAACTTTGAGGGATCTGTGGATATGAACTCCAATAACTCTGTTTCTCTATACTGCTAAGGATCCTGCAAATAACTCCGTACTCTCGACCTACCAAACTGAATCACATATGGAAAACATTAATCTCAGTGCAAGTCCTAGCTCAGTAAATATCGTTCTCATCCCAACATCAGTTGTTTATGAGTTTCATTCCAAAGATTAAACTTGTATATCTGTACTTAGCTATATTAACATTACCTCAGACTACGTTAATCTGTTTTTTGCATGTGTAATTGTTTATTTTGTCACATACATAAGTTATTTATAGTTTATGTTAATTTAAGTTAATGTTAACTTATGTTTGTTCTCATTTTGTAATGGACTGTGCTGCTGCATAAAGCTAATTTACAGATTAAGATTCAGATTCATTTGTTTATCACATGTACAGTAAAACATACAGTGAAATGCGTCATTTGCATTAACAACCTAAAAGCAGCCCTTAAGAGTCGCCACATGTTCTGGCACCAACATAGTGTGCCCACTATGTTCACAGTACACACAAACAGCAACATCAGAACCACAACAGCAAAACAAGCCCCTATCTCCCCTTACCTCCTTCCCGTCTGAAAACAATAAAGCTGAACTTTATTCAGAATTGAGGAGGTGCTGCATCTCTATGGCTGCTTTCTTTTGAATGAGATTTAAAACCATGGCTCACTGTTCTGAACAAAAAAACTTGCACAGCGCTTTTTGGGGAAGTACAGTAAAGTTTTCTGCACTGTTTCACACAATCAATCTCGTTAAGTTGTCTTTATCCAGTTTATTACCACGTTGCTGTTCACTGTTCCTGGGAGCGTCAAAAATACTTCATTAGCTGCAAATTGCTTTGGAACATTCTGAAAGTATTTGAAAATATTTGTAAGTGCATATACCTTTTTAATTCTCTCTTGGGGTGGTCTCAAAATCAAATTTAGTCAAATATTAAATTGAAGGAAGAGGTCTTACCCTCTGTCACTACAGTAATGGCTTTGATAATTTGTCTACTTAGCTGTCTCTCTTTTCCAGTAACACAAAGGAAGATGAAAGTGGTTTTAAGCAGAGGCAAAACAAAATGGAGGGCAGATAATTAGCATTGGCTTTTAATCCTGAACTGATCAAATGTGGCAGGAAGGCAGTCATTATCACCAGATTTATTCTGCTTCTGAGAAGCAATGGCACTGCATAATATCTGTGTCCTGTAGCTCTCAAAGTCCAACTCTTTAGAAGTGGTTCTGATGATATTGCTCTGTTGAGAGCTTGCATGTTTCCAATCTGAGGAATGTCCTAGATAGATGCTAAAAAAGTTGTGTCCTGTTTCATGTGGATACATGCTTGACTTCCAGCTGGTGTAATGCACCACTACAATGTTTGCATCGGTTTTTGGTATCTTTGTTAGATGTTACGTTTTACGTCATCTTCTAATCAACATTGTTAGTGTGGAATCTTTAACTTTGTCACGTTATCATCCATTGACAATCAGACTCTAAATGTTAACAATTTTTATTAGATGCTGATCTTGAGAAAAGTTTTTAAAAATTGAATTAGGGCTGTGTACATACATCTATTGATGCTTCTGGACACATCTTCAGTGATGTTCCTGGAATCATCGGGTGTTTCGGGTCTTTCAACATCATACACCCTCCTCCAGGTGACCCAGCCGGGGCTGATCAGACCCCAGCTTGTGTCCAGATGGCTAGCTACTTATGACTCCATGGCTCCCCTCTTTTGAGCCACAGCCATCTTGAGGCCCTCTCTGCCGCATCGGTGGTACTCCTCTTCCTCTCTCCCTTGATGCCCAAAATGCTGAAGGCTCTAACTAAAGAACGGGCTATGAATCCCCTACAACCAACCTCCACTGGGAGACACCTCGCTCTCCATCCAGCCTGCTGACAGTTGCTGACCAGTCCTGCGTACTTGGAGAGCTTCCTTTCAAAGGCCTCCTCCAAGCTATCTTCCCATGGGACTGTCAGCTCCAGCAGCACCACTTGCTTAGTAGACTCAGACACCAGGACAATGTCTGGTCGCAGGGTGGTGGCTGCAATATGGTTGGGGAACTTCAGCTGCCCTTCGAGGTCCACCAACAGCTGCCAGTCCCTTGCAGAGGTCAGAATGCCTGCAGATGTTCTTTTGGCAGGTAACTTAAGCAGTTTAATTCCAAGTAAAATGCACAATCCGGAGAGTGCTGGTAAAATATGAATCACCCACAGCTTTTGGAAAATTAAACCATTGTTCTCAGTCACACAAATTTGTTTTTAAATCTAACAGCAACCTGAATGATACCAAGATTTTAAACATGAATTTATGGCTCATAGAATACTACATATATATAATACAAAGCAAAATGTTAATTTTTATATTTCACCCTCTATGTTTTCTACAAGTACCTTTGAAATGTAATAACTCCAGCAGCCAATTTAAGCACAGCAAATTTCCGCAAACAGTAATGTGAAAAAATCAAAGTCAAATTTATATGAACAACTAACATGCATGCACAGGTGCAATGAAAAATGTCCTTGCAGCTCATCACAAGCACATTGCATTATATAAGATGCATTCACAAAAAACACATAGACACAAATTGTACTCAATTTTTACAAAAAAAGAACACAATTAGAATAAAAAACCAGAAGAATCTATTCTTGTACAAAGTGATTAAAGTGATTTATTTAATCTATCAGAAGTGACAAATAGTAGATGAATTGAATGTTGTAATGAACTGATGGTGTTCATGCATTAGGATTGCTAAACTTAGGAGATTTCTTCTGAGGCTTCACAACTAACTTCAGAAGAACCATATGTGGGACAATTTTCTAACAAAGTTAGTTTAATTTCATGACGTAAATATAAGGCACTAGAGACTAAAGTTGTGCCAATAAAGAATGAGACAATTCTTCTTAACCTTCTTTTCTTTTCATCTGTACTATCCCATGAACTTGTACACAGGGTCATGAAAGACAGGGAAATAATTTTCCTTTATGGCCTTTCCCTGAACCACAGTAACTATAACAGTACCCAATTCACACTACATGTGACTTATGTCAGAAGGCAGGAAATATAGGCAGATGTCCCCAGATTGATATTGAATGACGTGAATACAGTTGTAAGGCAGATGATTCCATTGCAAATAGGGCTGCCCACCAGGGATTTTGCCATGTATTTCCAGTAAAGCTGATCTACCACTTTATTTTCTTTTCTAATGACTGCACCTCATATCATTAAAACAGATGGCCAGGAACAAAAAGAAATCCATAGATCTTTTGGTAGAATCACTTCCGTCTGTAATTCATACAAATTAGAGGCTGTAATTAATCAAGTAAAGCATCCATTTCTACTTTTGATCTGTCAATTGTCTCTCAGTTTGTTCAAAACAGAGTTGCAAATATTATTGGTGAAATTGCTCTTTGCTTCCATCACTACTGAAATCATTACTACCATCGGGAAGGAGGTACAGGGGCAGGAAGATAAGACACTCAATGTTTAGGAACAACTTTGACCCCACCACCATCAGAATTCTGAACAGTTCATGAATTTATGCACAGCACCTCACTAATCTTCTTTGGCCCTGTTTATTTATGTTATAATATATTGTAACTTACATTCTGCTGCCACAAAACAATGAATTTCACAACATATGTTGGTGATAATAAACCTTGTTCTGATTCCTTTATTTTTGTTGATCAATGCTGTACTCATATTCATAGTCTGTAACTATTGTCTTTTACTGTGCAAATGGCAAGAGGTTTGAATATTTGAAATAAACAAACTACCCCAAAGCAAGTGGCTTGTTGTTTTAATTCAGTAATCTTCAAAAACCATCCTTTCATTAAAGTCTGATTTTAATTTTTACTTATGGTCTTAGGATATAGATTTATTTGTTATGCCAAGGTGATGTTGGGCCTTTAGCCTGAATTGCAGTAGTGCATGTGGTCCCATGGTAGATAAGGAATTCCAGGATGATCTAAGGAACAATAAAAAAGGTGAAAACACTTTTAATATGTAGTAAACACAAGAGGATATGTGATTTTAATTTAAGATATGGGCATACCCAATGCTCTTTCAAGATGAAGGATAAGAATAGAATGTTGTTAAATTGGAGTCTGATATTGCAAGAATGTGACTTAAAAAATCAAACGTGTGAAAGGTACTGACAATATTATAGCTGATTAGTCATCCAGAAATTATACACATTTTTGCTCTGTCATCTGATGAGTTTACTTGTATTGTTTCAAACTCTGTAATTTACATTTAGACAAAAAAAATTTGTCCGTCAAATTTTTTTTTCTTGAGGAAGGGGAGTGTGACGGGATCCTGAATTACCTCTATTAACTGTGCTTTTGAAAAGAGAGAGAGACAGTTATTTACCACCAATATCTTGTTTTGAAAAGAGAGAGAGAGATGAAGACTAACTGTTGGACTGTCACTTTAAGGCACTGGAAGTAACTTTTGGATTTCTGCTGAGTTTGAGTTGGAGACCGCACCGAGCAGCTTGTAAGTTGCTATGGTGACCGAGGGCGTTATTTAATGGACACTCGATGTTATGATTTTCGGCAGGTTGTTGATATTTCTTCAAGGACTTTTGCCTGCTTGCACTTCTTACACAGAGAGAGGAAGGAGGAGTTATTTGAGTGACAATTGATGCTCAGCACGAGAAGATAAAATAGGAGGTCAGATGATAGACCTCAGACACATGTTCTGGACACTGAATGAGCATTGTTGAGTCTGCAGAAAAAGTAGGTTTTGGAGGATCCATCAGGCAGATTGATCAGTCGCTCTTGCAGTGGAAAGAGAAAAGGGGTTGACTGGTGGGGAGTTGTCCATGTGTCCACCCTCCCCTGGGGGATGGCTCCACCACAGAAAACCGGTTCCTTTTGTTAAAGTCACGGTCGGTGACTTTTAAAGGATTTCGAAGGACAACGAGAAGATCGATGGTGTCAGCTCACCTGAAGACTCAAATCTCTCCCTCTCCCTCTCTCCATCACTACTCAGCTAAATACCACGAACTGAACTGAACTGAACTTTATTCATCATCGTAAGACTGTATTTTTTTACCCCTAGACTTAAAGAAGCTTGGTTTTTCATACCTATATTTCCACACTTACTGATATACTCACTTAATATATAATCATTGCTAACCTGTTTGATTTATCTACATCTATATTACTGTATTGTGTAGTTACTAATAAAAATTATTAGTTTATAGCAATACTGGTCTCCAAAGTGTTTTCCATCTCTGCTGGTTCTTTATGCCCGTCACGGGGTACGTGACAACACATTGAATCGTTAAAGTGGTTATAGGCCTTAAACTTCATTGGTAAGAGAATTGAGAAAATATTAGTCTTTAGCAACTTGACCTGTGTAGTATTATTCAGGAAGTAAATAAAAGGGAATACAGGTCAAGTTTTGATGAAAGAGATCTGGAGAAGGAGGCTTGGGGAAAGAAATTTACCACCCCATCCATTCATTCTTCAGCAGTGAGGCTGCACTATCTGGCCTCAGTCTTTCCCCATTCAGTTTATGTTCCCGATCAAAGGGAACTCCTGGAAGGGCAATCCTGAGCAAGCTCTGTTGGGATAACTTAACTCTCCCAATAGTACAGTATTCATTTCCTTATGGAGAATGCTTTGAGAATTTCCAAAATCAGCATTCAAAGATGCTTCAAAGACCTTTATCAAGTCTCCAAAAGCAAGAGTTCAGAAAACACTTTTAATTAGTGCTTGAAATCCTCAGAAGTGCCTTTTTTAACTGCCAATTGTTATGAAAGGACATTCAGTTGCTGGTTAAATTTTAACTGTTATCCAATCCGCGATTGTAATTGTCAAGCATACAGTTCCCCCCAGATAGTTTGGGTATTGGAGATTTTGTGCTAAGAAAATCTAATAACTCTTTTCACCTTTAGATGGCTTTTACTAAACATTGGTTCACTAAGGTAAAAATAATCTACCCTGTCTTTTTCCAACTTCTCTGATACTGATGCCAATAGATAGAAATTCAGTGGGTCATATAACAGTTGTAGAAAATTTCTTCAAATGACTGCTAAAGTTGACAATGTTACCTGCACGGCAGGGCAATTTTCTATTAAAAGCTTTGTTTGGGAAGCCTTCACTAGCTATCAGATGCCATTGCAGGGTAACTGCCATTGAAGTTGAGCCAGGCATAAAATACCAACATGCATTGGGTCAGTGTATATTGTGTGTGGAGCCACATGTTCAGTACTCTGTCGTCTGAGACCTCATACATTGTGGTCACTTCATGCTGTGGAACAAGCAGTGTTAGTCAGAGAGGTCATGAATCATGAAGTATAGGTCATGACAGTAAGTCCGTGAAAGGTGTCTGATCCAGACAGCATACCTGTCTGAGTACTAATGATTAGTGTGGACTAACTGTCTGGAGTATTTACAGAGATATTCAATGGCTTGTTCTTGAATTGCCATCTGCTTCAAAAAGGCATCTATTATTCCAAAGTGCAAGAAGAGAGGCAAGGACTACCACTGGTAGCACTTAGGTCAACCTTAATGAGGTGAGTTAAGAGGTTGGTTATGGCGCAATTCAACTCCCGCCTCAGAGATGACCTGGATCCACTTTACTTTGCCATGTCAACACCCGGTGTAATTTCTCTGACTTTTCCCTCTGTTTCCACCCCACCCTCCCCACAGCCTGTCTCTCTGAGCACACTTGATTGTGTGGCTAATCACACCTCTAATTCCATATACAGATTTGCTGATAATCCCGCTGTTGTTGGACGAGTTGCCGGTGTCAGCAAGTTGGGCCACCTGTTCAGTGGTGCAGCAACAACAACTGCTTGCTCAGCATCAGTAACGTTAAAGTGCTGATTGTTGACTTCAGGAAGGGAAGGAAGTGTGAACATGCGCCAGTCTACTCTGGGGAGGTCAGCGGCTGAGAGAGTCAGCAGCTTTCAAGCCCAAGGCAATAACAAATTAGATGACCTTTCCTGAGCCCAGCACATGGAAGGCGTGTCAGCATCTTTACTTTTTTTAGTAGGTTAAGGAGATTCAACTTGTCACCAAGCACTGAAACAAACTTCTACAGTTGTATGATTGAAAGTATTGGTTATATTGTGGTCTGGTCCAGCAATCTGAATGCACAGGAACATAAGGAGCAGTAGGAAAGCAGTGGGCCCAGCTCAGTACAATACATGATCACGTCCTGCCCCACCATCATTGGTATCTATAGGAGGCACTTTCTCCAGAAGGCAACACCTATCTTGAGCCAATCTGTACTAACTTAAATACTACCTCAGAATCACAACTGTGACCTCATTGACCACTTTGCACTGTATTGCGCTACACTAATTTTTTTGTAATGGCTTCCATGTAATGTTCAATACTTAGGTAACGGTTTCTGTGTAGCAGCAATGTTTGGGTTATGGCTAGAGATAACAGGGCTTTGGAATGCAAGGATGAGCCAATCAGGAGTTTGTTGCCCTGTCTTGTGATTCTGGAAGCAGTGGATTTTGTGGGCTTTTGCAGAGGGAGAGAGAGAGAGATGAAGAGAGAAGACGCAAATGGAGAGATTTGGTAGACCGCCGGACAGGGTGAGCTCGGAGCGAGCGTCTGAAGGGCAGCGACGATCGAAGGAGGATCAGTGAAGAGGAAACCGTGAGCTCCAACTTTGTGTGCACAGACTGTTAAATAAGATTTGGGCCCTTCTCCTTTTATATTTTGTTTCTCTACTAATCATATAGTCAAAGTAAGAGTTATAAAGCTTAATCATTTAATCGCATATTGTGTACTGTTTGTTATTTTAGGGTACCGATTTGTAACGGGGGACACATTACGCAGCATCCACCCAAATGAGATTTCTTAAGTTTGGCTGGGGAGGGGGTTATCACTCCTATATTAAGCCGCTAGGCGAAATGAGTGATATATTTTTATATTTTTGCGTTACTTGTGTTTAATTTATGTTTTCCTTGTCAATGTTGTACCTCCAATGCTATGTACCGCTGATGCTGCTGCAAGTAAGGTTTTCATTGCACCTGTTCGTCACTGCACTTGTGTTTATGGCAATAAGCTCAGTTTGGACTTGGAGAGTGAGAGAGGACTGAGGGAGGGGTAGGTTGGTTTCATGTGGGAGTGTGCTGGAACCTCAATCAATATCCTGTACAACAGAAGAGTTGAGACCATGAACAGATCAACCATGATTGCAAATGTTAACAGAGTTTGATGAGAATGAGTAATGTGGAGAAAATAATTTGTCTGTCACAGCATGTCTGTGATATGTTGGACGGAGAAAATGAATTTTAAAAGGGCTTGATTTTGTAAGGGTAACATGAATAAATTTTGGAAAGCTGAAATAAAAAATGATATTGTGTGGCTTATCTGGAAGTGTCAAGGATGAAAATTATAAGTTGAAGTGCTGTTTGTTTATCTTACACTATGTTGAGTTTTATAGGAATATTGGTGTGAGGTTATATTACTGCATCGGATTTTTCCAGTGTAGAGTAGACCATATTTTCTTACAATATGGAGTGAGGACATTCAACTCACTGGGTATATGCTGCATCTCAGCAATCCTATTGATCTCATTCACCCACTTACTTACTTGTATTCTATTCTTTCTCACATGTTCACTGATTCCATTTTCATTCTAAGGATAATTTACAGTAGCCATTTAACCAGCATATTTTCAGAATGTGGGAAGAAACCAGAGCTCTCAGGGAAAACCCACGCATGAACAGGATAAAATTGCAAGCCGTGTACAAACAAAACTGATGGTCAGGATCGAGCCCATGTCATGGGCTCCGTTAGGCAGGAACACCATTGCTGTACCACTGAGGTGTCCAGTTAGAAAGTTGAAAGAAATAATAATAAATCGGGACTGCACCTGGAAAGGGCATCTGGGGTATGTGAATGGTGATGAGGGAAGCAGGAAGACAACTGATGTTACCTCTCTTGTAGCTCCAAGGAAGGTTGCTGTAGGAAATGGATGGTGAAGGAAGGGTGAACAAGGACACCCCAGAGTATATTGTTCTTCAGTATGCTGAAGGTAGTGAGAGAGGAAAATGCATTTAGTGTATCATTAGTTCAGTGATGTCAAAAATTATTGATAATTGTCCAATAATGGCGAGGCTGAATTGGAATCATTAATCTGGAAATGAGCTATCCACTATTGAGAGAAAAGGCAGGTATGTTAGGAGCACTGGCATAGAAGGTAGCATCATCACAGTGGATATGATGGAAATGGAGAAACTGGGAGAAAGGAAGCAGGGATGGGGGAGCTGTAGCCAATTTCATGTGTGGTGTGGTCATTTCAACACAGAGAACAAAACACAGGTTGAGAAAAGAGTTTACAGAACATTTCCACTCAGTCCAGAACAATGGTCTCAAGCTTCCAGTTATCTCTCACTTATTTCTTGTTCCATTCCCACTCTGATTCTCTGGACTAGTTGTGGAAGTTTGAGATCAATGCTAACCAACAAAATGGAGATGAAGAAATCAATGAAGGGAAGAAAGAGCCAGAGACGGGCTGTGTGAAGTTGAGGTAGGAACAAAGACAACAGAATTTTTTTTTAGTTCAGAATAAGAGCAGGAACACCACGAATACATTCATTAATATACTGGAAACTGAGAGGAGGGAGGGAACCTGAGTCAGGCTGAAATAGAAAAGGAACCTCAGTTCTTGCAAAGAGACAGACACAGCTTGGACTCGTTGGGGTTCTGGAAGCTATAGCTCGCATTTGCGAGAAAATGAGTGAAGATGAAGGAAAGTTGTTCACTGTGCTAGTCAAAGGAGTGTGATGACTCATGTACTGTTTGGGGAAGAGGAAAAGAGCCTTCAGGTTATCTTAAGAAGGTGCTCTGTCAGTTATTGTCATTCAGGAAGAATTACATTGTCTTCACCACTATTATCAGCTGCCATTACCTGGAGGTTGTCAGGAAAATGGAACTGCATTGCTGCCCTACAATTGTCATCTACCAGCTCCCTGGGCTATTCTGTCCTTACTGATTGATCTGTGGGCACACTCTTCCTGTAAAAGTTCAAAAGGTTCATTTTATAATCAAAGTATACAACTCTGAAATTCTTCTTCTCCAGATAGCCACAGAACCAAGAAAGAAAAGAAAAGAACGGCAGCACGATTATCAAACACTAAATCCCTCCTCTCTGCACAAAATCGAACAAAAACAGAGCAGGCGCATTGACCCCCAAATCCCCATCCCCTGCACACAAAAAAAATGACAAAGATCAGCCATAAAACACAGAATATAAAAGAATATAAGACTAAAAAATGTCTGTTGTTCGTCCATATCCAAAATACAGAAAACCTGGGTAATATCTCCAGATCCAGTGGCAGGCCTTTCCCTCTCCATAGCAGAGTGATCCCACCAGTGACATAGGGACTAGATTTCCAGCTCATGTGGTGCAGAGAGATGCAGGTTACATCCCAACACATAGCTGTGCTACAGAATTCCTCTGATAGGCTGTGGGGACCCATCCCAAGGCTCTCTCCTATTAAACGCATCACTTCACTGTTTAAGTACATTCAATATCACTCAAGATCTAAAATGGTTGGAAATATTTTAATGCTCACATTTGCAGTCAAGTTGTATTAATTCAAACAAAAATCCTTATGTTCTTCTCGCATTTAATGGTCGGATCAAAGTAAAATGGCATGTCAGGTGAGCAGAGAAATCTGCGGAAGGTCTCCACTTGATGGTAACAGGGCAGTAGAGATCACCACATCTAGAGCACTGCTGAGGAGAAGGCTGTATTACTTGCCTTTGCTCAACAATGGCCATTTAAGGATAATTACACCAGCAAAGTTGTGCAGGTCTCTGCAGAAGATTTGCCACAATGCTTGAGGTGAACAGAGAGAGAAACCCCAAAGCATACCGTAGGACCATCAGACATAGGAGCAGAATTAGGTCACCCAACCCATTGAGTCTGCTCCGCCATTCCATCATGGCTGATCCTGGATCCCACTCAACCCCATACACCTGCCTTCTTGCCATATCCTTTAATGCCCTGACTGATCAGGAAACAATCAACTTCCACCTTAAATATACCCATAGACTTGGTCTCCACCGCAGTCTGTGGCAGAGCATTCCACAGATTTTCTATGCAGTGGCAAAAAAAAATCCTCCTTACTTCTGTTCTAAAAGGTTGCCTCTCAATTTTGAGGCTGTGCCCTGTAGTTCAGGATACCTCCACCCTAGGAAACAACCTCTCCATATCCACCCTCTGTAGTACTTTCAACATTCAATAGGTTTCAATGAGATGCCCTCACATTCTTCTAAATTGCAGTGAGTACAGGCCAGTGATGTCCTGCCACAACAAAAGGCTGAGGTATAATTTTCAGGTTTTTGTTGCTTCATCTGCAAAATTCTTTCACCAGATAAGAAATGAGAGCTGGATATAGTAAATGGAGGTCTGTTTTACTCATTTGCTTTTGTTGAAGATTACACTTTGATAACTTCACAGCGGCAGTGGGAAATGTCAGTTTTAGATCTCTCAAAGGTCCACAGCAAAAAGTTCAAAAAACTGATCAGATCATTGACATCTGTCAAGTAACCCACAACAATGACTGCCTTCCCAACATACATAATATTCTTCAATCCTTAATTCACAGATTTATACAAAACTTGCTTCACTAAGGCAGATCTATTTTATTTCTATCTCAGTGATTCACTCATACTTCGATTTTTTTAAAAAAGCTAATTTACATTGTATTTGTTCAAGGATTAAAATTTCTGGCATAGACAGCAAGTGCGCTTAAATCACTCCTCCCATCTACACTGTAGCATGTTTTCAATTACCAAACTGATGGGAAAAAAACATTGTGTATCAAGTATGTTGCAGCAGAATGCTTTGGAGTTGTTTGATCACACTGACGGTAAATCTTCTGTGATCATTCTAAATGAAGCGTCCTTCCAAGAAATAAATCAAATGGCAAACTGGTATTGTGCCAAATTCAGTTCAATTTGGCACAACACCAGTTCATTATTTACAGTAATACATTGTGTCGCAAATTTTCAAAACACTCGTGGAACCTCACTTGGAGCATTGTATATAGTTCTGTACATTACACTATGGTTGCACTAGAGAAAGTTCAGAGGAGATTCACCAGGCTGTTGCCTGGATTGTAGGACTTCAGATTTGGGAAGAAATGGATAGGTGGGCTTGTTTTCTCTGGAGTGGAAATTGTGGGGTGACCTGTTACATGCACATAAAATTGTAAGAGGCATAGAAAGGACAGAGAGTCAGATCTTTTTCACGTAGCAGGGATTATCAAAACAAGGTGGCACAGGATAAAGGTGAGAGGAAGGGGTTTTAAAGAGGATTGAAAGGCAACATTTTTGATTGCACAGAGCGTGATTAATATTTGGAACTTGTTTCCAGCTAAGGTGGTAGAATCAGATACTATCACTCTGCTTATGAAGGTTTTCATTTTGAGGCTTCAACAGGCAAGGCATGGAGGGATGTGGACCTAACAGGGTTAGGTAGAAAAGGGAAAAAGGGTCATCATGGTGGTCCAAAGGCTCTGTTCCTGTGCTAAAGTGATCATAATGAAGTATCTATATATAGGCAATTTATCAGTAAATATAAATTAATGCAGAACATAAATTTGATAAGGTGATGAGAGAGATTGATGAAGGTAGGGCAGTGGATGTTGTCAACCTGGATTTTAGTAAGGCAGTTGACAAAGTCCCTCATGGAAAGCTAATCCACGGCAAATTGGCTGTTTGGATTCAGGACCGGCTTGCCTATAGAAGACAGAGGGTAGTGGATGAAGGGACTTATTCGAGCTGGAGATCTGTAATTAGTGACATTCCACAGGGATCTGTGCTGAGATCTCTGCTGTTTGTGATGTATATAAATGACCTTGATGAAAATGTAGATGGGTGGGTTAGTAAGTTTGCAGATGATACCAAGACTGGTGGAATTGTGGATGGTGTAGAAGACTGACAAAGAATTCAGAGCAATATAGATCCGTTGAAGATATGGACAGAGAAATGGCAAATGAAGTTTAATCCAGATAAATGTGAGGTATTGCACTTTGGTTGGGCAAATGCAGGGAGACAGTGCACTGTTAAGGACAAGATCCTTATCAGTGTTGCTGAGCAGAGATATCTTGGGATCCAAGTTCATTGTTCCTTGAAAGTGACTACACAGGTTGAGAAGGTGGTTAAGAAGGTTTATGGAATGCTTGCCTTTTGTAGTCAAGGCATTGAGTTCAAAAGTCAAGAGGTTATGTTGTAACTCTGGTTAGGACATATAAGGAGTATTGCCTACAGTTCTGGTCACCCCACTATAGGAAGGATATTTGGGCTTTTGAGAGGTTGCAGAAGAGGTTTACCAGGATGCTGCCTGGTTTAGAAGGTATGTGATATAATGAGAGGCTGGACAAACTTGGGTTGTTTTCTTTGGAGTGGCGGAGGCTGAGGGGAGATTTAAAAGAGGTTTATAACATTATGAGAGGCATATATAAGAGTAGACAGAAAGTATCTTTTTCCCCAGGATAGAAAGATCTAATACCACAGGGCATGCATTGAAGGTGAGAAGGGTTAGGTTCAAAGGAGATATGAGGGGTAACTTTTTCACTCAGAGAGTAGTGGATACTTGGAATACACTGTCTGATATGGTGGTAGAGGATATATTAGAAGCTTCTTGGCTAGGCATTCACATGTGAGGAAGATTGAGGGATCTGGGCATCGTATAGGTAGGAGGGATTCATTTTTGGGGTTTTTTTGATATACTTTTTAGCTGGTTTGGCATAACACTGTGGGTCAAAAAGGCCTGTTGCTCTGCTGCTCTGTCCTATGTTCTGTTCAGATAAAGTGGTGCTCGTCGAATGAAGTCGTTGTTGCTTTGCTCTCTAAATCTACCTGATATTGAAAACTTACTTCCAAAAGTAGTAACTGTTAAGTAGCATCATAAAGGATTGCAGGGGGATGAGAAAGATGAAGGAGAGATTTCTCATGTGTAAATCCAGTCATTAGAAGACACTGCTGGTAAAGATGGAGAGAACAGAAGTTGTAGCAGTCTAGGAGGTCACAAAGTTGAGAGGTAAGTGTATTAGGGGATTTGTTATGAAAGCAGGGATTTTAAAAACTTTAAGACCTCTCTTGTTGCTGAATGTTGACAAAGCCTTTTGTGGCATGGTTAACAATTGGTACTTTTTCCAATGGCAGATCTGCTGATGTGTGCTTTTGCTGTGAGGACAGTGCTTGACAAATCTAAACTTTCCATATCATCAATGAGATCTTGTTTCAGTATCAGAGCAAGACCAACATTTATTGTTTCCTCTGAGAAGGTTAGTATAGTGCTGCTTTCTTGAACTGCTTCAGTCATTATGGTAAACAACGATGTTGGACAAGAAATTCCAAGGATGTAGATCCAGAGACAATGAAGGAGCAGTTACTTATTTACAAACGCACGACTTACAGGTTGATTTGCTATGGTACTGTTCCAGTGTGTCTGCTGCTCTTTCACTGATTCTTGCTTCCTCTCACTGGGTAGACTTGCACATGTAGGAACAGCATCCTGATTCACTATTTTCTATAGAAGGATGCTAGAAATAGTTAAGATAGGAAGTTGGGAATAAAGATAAAACCTTGATCTGGAATGCTGATAGAATTTTATAAGAGTAAAATAATATTCCTAGTCAGTCAAGAATGGACACATTTTTGGTTTCCAGTTAGAACAGATTTTTAAAAATACTGTAGTCTCTTTCTTTTTCCAGGAAATAGAACCTACTTTTGAGCTTTACTGGGTGCATTACCATATAAAAAGTAAAGTGCCAGGATTCCAGGATTGAATGCAAACTTCAATCATGTAAATTAATTAGCAAACCAAAACTCCATTAATAGCTCCTTAATCCTTCTTCCTGGTTTGAGGAGGGATTTTTTTAGCCCACTGATAGAGGAAACTTCCTCAAGATATGGACAGGGACACCGCCATTAGACTATAACTTTAGAAGTTCCAGAATGTGAATGGCAACAGGTCAAAGAGCTCAATTGCAACCATTCTTGGTATTCGGCTTCCCAGAAAATAACATTATTGCATTCCTCAACAGGAATGACTGAAGCCATCAGTTCTTTTACAGAAAAGGCATACATTTATTAAAGGGAAAACATTACTGCCCGATCATTGTTATCCAACATACCGAGGATAGTGTAGATACCACATCTCACCAGTGTTGGTTCAGATGCCTGCCAGTAAATTGTTGCGAATATTATGTTGCTGACTTAAACTGCTTAGCAAATATGAGCGCATTATACAACTATTTAAGATAGGTTATTTTGAGCTTATAGTGCATCACTTTCACATTACTATATTTGTGTCATGAAACATAATGCATTCAGAAATGTAAGGTAGTGCAGTGCAGTGATTCACCTGGTGGAGCTGCTGCAACATGGCTCCAGCACCCCAGATCCATGTATGACCTCCGAATCTCCCTGGGACTATGTGGATTTCCTCTACATGCTCAGAGTTTCTCCTGCACTCTAAAGATGTGCAGGTTGGGCAGTAAATTGGACGCTGTAAATGGACCCCAGTGTGTAGGCGAAGTTGGTAGGAATGTGGGGTAAGTAAGAATGGGATTTGTGTAAACAGCAAGTTTGATGATCAGCGCAATCTCAGAGGGCTGAAGGACCCATTGCCAAGATGTGTAACTTCATGACTCTAAGTAATTTATGATATTCACAACATAATCTTCCTTCCATTTCTAGACCTCTCCGACATTGAGAATTGTCTATTTTAATGTGTGAGGTGTACAGACTGACACAGATTTACTGCTTCAAGAGACATTTTCAGGAGAGGAAGAGGAAGATATTAGTATTTCCATTTATGCATTAGACTGTCATGTATCTCAATGGTATGAGTAACGGTAATAAGATTTTTGTAGTTATTGTTAATTTGATTGCGCAATACGTTAGTCTTGCTCCAGAGTGGATAACTTAATGTATTAAATGTGATAAATACTGCTTCTAATGGGTTAAATTCCTAAAACAAAAGGGCAACAGATAATGCTGGAGGTGATGTTTCTGAACCAATGTTTGGAGGAGAAAACAGGGGTTCCCGACCCGGGATCAACAAACTGCTCGGTTAATGGTAGGAGTCCATGGCATAAAAAAGGTTAGAAACCCAGGTTTAAAGCTTTGCTGATGTTTCACAATCATTGTTTGATGCCTCCATTCATCTAATCTCATTAGGGGTCATTGCCATGTTAGAGTGGTTGATTCTGTTCTTGGGTTAGGGAGGGTATTTTGCCAAGAAAACTGATAGTAGAATAAAAATGAAGAGAGAAGGGACTGGAGACTCCAGGAAGAGAAGAGATTATGTCCCGGTCTGAAGCACAGAACGCAAAGGATTTATCCATTTTGAGTGAAGTAAATACAACCACTGATGTGACAGTGTATAAAGATTTCATTATTCTACATTATTACACAAAATCATGACTGTTGCCCTGTGTGTTCACAAAGAGAAGTAGCTTTACAATTCACATCAATCCTTGCAATACTCAATGTCCTTTCAGAAAAGATTTGAGGAATACATGTGTGTAATAGATAACTGTCAGGATAAGTCACACCCCAGATCATCTTAGAGTACAGGCAGGAATAGGGCAGTGTAAAGGTGTTTCTATATAAAAAATGCTAATTCCCATTTAAGAGTTCAGCTGCCTTTAGTGCATCAGGGGAGGCATCCAAAGGTTACCAGATCCATAACAATCACCTGCAGTTTTCATTTTATAGAAAATGTTAATAATGCAGTATAAATGTCATTAAATTAAACAGGTATTTGCCTTTTTAATGCAAAAATCAATGTTTCCTGGCAAAGCACGGCCCACGTCCATAGGAAATCTACCATTAGGTTAGTTTGTTTTGCATTTTGACACCATTTTCTGGTTTATCTGTACAACCGTCCTTTCTTTTTCCAGGTTGTGCAAAGGAATGCCTGAGTATGGCTACCAAGTAGTGTAAGTTTCCAGTTAGCCTTCACCGTTGTACAATATGATTGTGGCTGATCTTCAACTTCAGTTGAGTGTTCTAGCGTTCTGCCACTATTTCTGGATCCCATTAGTCATTAGTCCATATCGCACTCTTTCTCTTATACATATGATTTGGCTTCAACTGCCTTATGTGGTAGCTTATTTGCATATTTTTTTAAACTTAATGACTCAGACCTTGCTTCCATGTGTATTGTTGGAATCTGAACACAAAATAATCTGCAGATGCTGTTGTCAAAGGAACACTCACAATGCGCTGGAGGAACTCAGCGGGTCAGTCAGCATCAGTTGAAAAGATTAGTCGATATTTCAGGCCGAAACGTCGACTAATCTTTTCAATGATGCTGACTGACCCGCTGAGTTCCTCCAGCGCATTGTGAGTATTGTTGGAATCTATCTGTTCACTCTGGAGACACATAAGACTGCTGTAATCTGGAGTTAAAAGATAAACTGCTGGAGGGACTCAGTTTATTTTTTCACTCCAGATTTCAGGATCTGTGATCTTTTGTGCCTCCAGCATGAATAGATAGATTCCAACAACACAGAGCAACAACCTACTGGAAGAACTCAGTGGGTCAGGCAGCATCGGTGCAGACAGAGGGCTGGTCAACATTTCTCCACAGTTGCTGCCTGACCATCTGAGTTCCTTCAGCAGATTGTTTTCTGCTATCTTTTCGCTTTGCTGACAGGCTGCATCATTGTCTGGTATGGGGTGGGGTGGGGAGTGGGTGGGGTGCTACTCCATAGGATTGAAAGAAGCTACAGAAAGTTGTAAAATTAGTCAGCTCCATCATGGGTACTATCTGCCATAGTATCCAAGACATCTTTGAGGAGCGGTACCTCAGAAAGGCGGTGTCCATTTTTAAGGACACCCATCAGCCAGGACATGTCCTCTTCTCACTGTTACCATCAGGAAGGAGGTATAGAAGCCTGAAGGCACACACTCAGTGGTTCAGGAGCAGCTTCTTCCCCTCTGCCATCCGATTCCTAAATGGATATTGAACTCATGAATAATATACTTGATGAAATTCTTTTTTTTTCCCCTATATTTATCATGTTTTTCATTGCACTGCTGCCCCTAAGTCAACAAATTTCACGACATGCGCCAATGATATTAAACTTGGTTCTGATTGCTGTGTAGCCCAAGCTCGTGATCCAAGTCCTTCTTCATTTTAATGGGATTGCAGTGCTGCTGTAGGGTAAAACAAGTTTTCAACTCCAGATCCTCTGGCCTACTACTAGGCCTCGCCACCTTGTACGCCCTGCTCTTTCAATTTAACATTATTCTTGGCCTCCTTAAAGAGTCTGAGGAATATAGGGCTCTTTGAAAGTTGCAGGGTTGGAGCAACTTACAAACTTAAGAAAAGCAAGACTATCAGATGAAGTAAACAGAGCACACAAATGTAAAATTTGAGGTGCAGATAGGTGAGTAGGACTTGATGTGGGTCCACATACAACTGTTTCAAATGAGTTCAGGCTAATAAAATATGAAAGCTAGCCAGTAAAGCCTTAAGTCTGGTCAAGTGTGAAGATATTAAATATATGAAGGATGGCTTCAGCAAAGGTGTATCAGAGGTGATGGATGATGTTACAGTCTAATTTAAAGGAGCTTGAAGTAAAAAAAATCAATTTCCATTCCTTCCACACTTTGATGGATTATAAAACTTTGCACAATTTGGATGCAAATTGTCTTTATTTAATTCATAGTTCATAGACATGTTTTTCCTATTATTAATATGTAGGCAGGTCTAGCAGTACATGCATCTTCATAGAGAGTCTGTCATAATTACTGTGCAAGTTATGGCTCTGAGGGACAGATCAAGAAGATCTTAATCTGCTGTTTTATCCTAATCATAACATGAAAACATGTTCAGGGAAGTATCTTGTTCTACAGATGGTTCTGCTAATGTTTATGTGAAGGCAGACTAAGTATAGTGCAGTTTAGAAGGCAGTATCAGCCTATCAAGGCACTGTATCAAGCTGCTCCAAGGACTTCCTGAGGACACTTGGCAACACCGCATCACAGATAGTGAAAATTAATTCCTGATGGATTACTTTTACCAAAAGCAGCCAAATTATGAACTGGGAACAAAGGAAAGGAAAAGAATCGCACAACCTATAGGAAATTTGATAGCAACAGTCTTGTGACTGTTTGTGTTCCCAGTCATTATTTTTCAAAAATAAATCTGACTTCCATCCAGGGTATTCAGCAGCTTTGGAGATGTTACTGCATTCTTCAGCAACAGAAAAAAAGCACATAGATCCAAGATTCTAGCACATGCTGTTTGTTTTATGGATCAGCTAGGACTGTAAATTTCAGTTTTATGTAGACATGACAGAAACTAGAGCAATTATTTTGGAGAGTAATGGAATGAACGAGTCCTTAGTGCTGGTAAATGGGTTCTAGCTTTAGAGTTTGGAGAAATTATTGGAAATTTCAATTTTTGTGCATAAACCTGTCACAGTATGTTACAGATACCATGATAACTAAGCAGCTCTATGAAGTGGGCTTCTAGAATTTCCAATCCCATAAAAAAATTTTAAAAAAGATGTAATTACACAGGAAATGTGAACTTTTCCAGCCAGCTTCAAAAGAATGTTGACCCTGAAAAAAAAGTGCCCCAAGGGATCCAGTGATCTCTGCAATGCAGATTTTTCTTTTTCCATTGTTGGTTCCTGTCAGGTCCCACGATAATTGAACCCCTAAGCATTTACGTCAATAGGCTGGCTGAGCATCCAGCTGCATTGCAGAATTATCCCAGTCAGCATACCAGGAAGTAAAAAGTAAGTTCCTTTCCCTCTTCTTAAATTTTAATCACACTTATTAAGATAGAAGTTGAAATATTGAAATATGAACTAAACTTCTTAAAAAGATCAGTTCTGCTTGGGAAATGCTGATCTGAAAGAATTATACTATGCATAGGCAATATAATTGTTTAGGGAATGTGTCATCACGGAGAAGTGGAGCATTTTAATGTCCATCCCTAAAGGAATCCCTGGATTCAGACCAGGGCCACTGAAGGACGAGCAATATAGTTGCTAATCAGGTTGGAGTGAGATTTGGAGGAGAATCTGCAGATGGTGGTGTTTCCATTTACCTGCTTTCCCTGTAATTATGACTGGTACACCAGGAAAGATATATACCTCATATAATAAAAATAACTGTTTTCAGAGTATTTCGTTATGAGAATAGCTTGTAAAAACTTTTTTTTTCTCTGATCCACTTATTTATCTTGATTTCAGTGGCGAAGTGTGCATATTATCACAGCTCTTGGATGAACAGTGAAACACTGGAAGGAGCACTGAAACTGTCACATTAAAATCAAGATGCATGAAAATCTCAATGGCATCAATTTCACAGTGAAATGATTCAAGATTGAAGTTTTTTTGTCACGTGTATATCAAAATGTAGAGTGAAATGCACCATATGCATTAACTGCTAGCATAACTGAGGGTGTGCTGGTTCCAAGTGTCACTACATATTCTGGCGCCAATATAGGAAACACCATTAGCTAGCTGTGGAATCACAAAAACCTGCAAAGCCTAGGCAAGTGTGTTGTGCACCTTCTACTGCTGATGCTCTAAAGAGAACACCTACTTCTTCCATAAGATGGCACTATAGCTCTCAAAATTGTAATAGCACAAGGCCTAGGTTTGCATCTGTGATAGCATTTCAACATTTATGAATCTTTCACAACAGCTAAACAATGTAGGCTGCAGAACTAAACGGAATAGAACTCTTATTTTTGTGCGATTCCATAAGTATTAATTTGCATTGATTTTGAAATTGTATTGCAAGCATGCATTTTTAGTGTGATTTGGGCTACTGACAGATGTTTAAATTAGTAACACATGAATTGCTTGTGGAAGCAGTTGATGACATCAATCAAGTAACATTGATAATGTCAACCATACCAAATTTGGCTACACTGGTGTGTGCTTGAGCCTATAGGGGAAACATAGCATTCACCAGCCAAAATAAACTAATACCTGTACTATTCAAAGACATTCTCAATGTCTTGCTAATTTGTGCTAGAGTGACAAGGCAATTACGTTTGTTTTACAGAGGTTACAACTAGAGGGTGGTGATTCTGTGGATATTCATTGCCACAGATGGCTATGGAATCCGAGTCACTGGGTATATTTAAAGCAGAGGTTGATAGGTTCTTGAGTAGTAGAGGCATCAAAGGTTATGGGGAGAAGACAGGAGAATGGGGCTGTAAGGGAAAATGAACTGGACACGATTGAATGTCACAGCTGACTCGAGAACCCGAATGGCTGAATTTGCCCCTATGTCTTATAGTTAGAGAGGACTTTTGCTGGGATTCAAGGAGGCTTTCAGGGAGAAAAGAAAGGAAAGGCTCTGACAGGCAAGTCCATTTTGTCTGTGGATTCCTGGAGCAGAGTGATATCTTTCCCAATGGATTGCAGCAGTTCATAGGCACAACTCACTAACACCTTCTTGAGTACAATTAGGGAAAGATAATAATTGCTGGCGTTGTCCACTGTGTCCAAATTCCATAAGTGAATAAACAAAGTTGTGATTATTACCTATACCTGTCATATTCACACACCTCTGGAAAACTTGGCTCAGTTTTCCATATAAACATTGGTACGGCTGGGCAAAGGCAGACTTCGATGTTTCCCAGTGCCAACAGTAGCTGGCCATGGAGTCACAAAAACCCAACCAATGAAAAGGATTTTTGAAAATCAAGGTCCCAAACTTGTCACAAAACTCCTGGCCTATTGTGCAGCTGTGGTCCTTGTTACATTTTGTAAATTCAAAACATTAAACTAATTCAGGGAAGATATGGGAGGAATGTGTGTCTAACTTTGAGCTTACTTTAAACAAGGCACGTATGTAACACATGGTAGCGTCATGGCAATAATTTATTTTTACATATAAACTGTAATTAATTATTTAACAAATGAAGAGTGCTTAATCAATGGCATATTTACAAAATTAGTCAATATTACAGAAATATTAAACACACAACTCTCCTCTCTGCTTAGCTATAAACTGCAACCCAATAGAGAACACATCTCAACTATATACACAATATATTATACAATACAACCAACAAAATCTTCCAAATATAGGGGATAAACACAAAAAACAATGTCTTCTCCCAAGCCTAGCATTCAGGTCCTAGTTACTTTTAGCTCCCCATTTCGACAGACCATGTCATTGCAACACCTAGCATTAGATACTGAAACAAAGCATTCCAGTCCAAGCTGTCACTGGTAGAAAGGAACAGAGACAAATGTTCAAGGATGTGCTAAAAGTTTCCATGAAAACATGCAACGATGCTTTGATTCTCCTCATCCATGACTGTTCAGTGTGGAGGAGAAGTATCTGAAAACCTCGAAACTCTGCATTAGGAGCAGATAAATCCCCATGTAATGGGTGAAGGGTAGCACAATCTCAGATGCCTGCCCCTTCAAACAGCTGCTGCCCCATCAACAGAAGAGGCTGAGATTCTCCTATTGGCATCATTAGTGACCACCCGCCCTCCAAAACTAAAGAGCCAGAGTAGAGGCAAAATGTTCTCTATCCCAAGGGCCACTGAGAATTACTTGTTGCTTCTAGTAAGCAATGTCAAGTCTGGGAGAATAGGGCAACTTTCTGACAAAAAGGTCCTTGATCCAAAACAAGATAGGAGGACACACTCCAGTCCTCATTGAGGGATCTGTGGTGGAAAAGTTGAACAGCTTCAAGGTCCTGAGTGTCAACATCTCAGAGGATTTATCCTGGTCCCAACACATTGATGCAACCACAGAGAAGGTATACCAGCATCTCTACTTCATTAGGAGTTTGAAGGTATTTGGTATGTCACCAAGGACTCTTGCAAATTTCTACAGATGTAGAGTGGAGAGCATTTTGGAATATGTCTTATTCTATTCATTTTCAGGAATGTCTGACACTGCTCTGCAAAAACTGTGGTCTATTGTCACTGACTAAGTGCCCTGGAATACCAGTCCTTGAGAAGAGGCTTTTCAAAACATCAACAGTGTGCAAGGCTGTAGTGGAGGCTATTGGTACCACTTCTCGCCACTTTATAGCTGCATCCACTACAATCTAGAAATTTATGCCCATGAATGGTCTGGCGAAATCGGCACGAATTCTCTGCCATGCAATCTTGACTATTTCCATGGATGGAAAGGTGCTGCTCTTGGCATCTTCTGGACATGTCGACATCCCGAGCAGTGCATGGCAAGCTGCTCCATCTGCTCTGTCCCAGGCCACCAGACAAAACTTAGAGCCAACACTTTCATCTTGACCACACCAGATGTAGCTCCACCAACTCTCTAACTCTCAGGTTTGATGGTATCACAATTCTCACTACCCACATAAGGCAACCTCCCTATCAAGGGCAAGTTCACCCTGGTGCTGGTACAAATGGGGGAACTGGAATTACTGCTGCACATTCCAGGCATTTTGGGTTTCGATGTTGACCTCAGAAGGTGTAGGGTCTTTTCTGGTTTCCTCTTGGATTATCTCTGCTGTAATAGGGAGACTTGCAATTTGCATTGGGGGAATATGTAAAGAGGGGTGTTTGCTGAGGGTAAGCAGGACAATCCATCAACATTTCCATGATTAGTTGTCCTCTTGAATTCAACTTTGTAATTGTGTCCTCCAAATAACACAGCCCATATCTGCACTTGTGTTCCTGCTGTAAGTTCAACACCATTCTGTGGATTGAAATTGGACACAAGTGGTTGGTGATCAGTAACGAGGGTAAGTTCTCACCCATACAGGTACTAGTTGAAACGTTTTACACCCCAAACGAGTCTCAAGGCCCTTCTGTCAATCTGTGCGTAATTTTTCTCTGCAGCAGTAGGGGAGTGTGTGGCAATGGCTATGGGGAATCCACCTCCATCACCCATAGCAGGTGACTTGCCTGTACCTATTCCATAGGGCGAGGTGTCACAGGAATGCTTCACTGGATGATGTGGGTCATAATGTATCAGTAAAATGTCTAATGGCACTATTTCTTTTGTCTTTTGGAAAGCCAGCTCACACTGCATAGCCCATTGCCATTTCTTGTCGATCTGTGGTAATGAGTTCATGGGGTGGACCACAGTAGGCAGGTTTGGCAGGAAGCTGTAAAATAATTGACAAATGCTAAAAAGGACCACAACTGCAACATGTCCTTTGGCCTTGTGACATCCACCACTGCTAGAATTTTCTCAGCCCACTTGTGTAATCCTTGTGCGTCAATTGTATTACCACAGTAAGTGTTGTGTCATGCTCTGAGCCTATAATCTTCTAATCTATTTAACGCTGTTTTGAGATTATGGAGAAATTCCTTTTAATGCTCACCAGTAAAAATGATGTGATCCAGGTAACCCTGAGTGCCTGGGTAGCCTTGCAGCACCCAGTCCATAACTTTCTGCTGGAGTGCAGGAGCAGATGCTTCTCTCAAAATAAGCCTCATCTATATACTACTAAAACTCTCATGCTCTGTCTGTTTGTGACCTCCAATTAGTGCAAACGGTGCATTACAGTGGCACTTTTTCTGGCTAAATTGAATTATAATGCGCTAACTTACAGAATGCAGGCAAAGTTCAGGGTTATATATTTGTATAAAATTGCTGATTTGTCAAAAATCAACAGGCTGGCTTTCGCCCGAGACCCGATCGGCCATCATGGAAGTCGGGACGCAACAGCCCGACGCATGCGCATGGCTGCATTAGCAGTGACACCTATCGGAGCAAAAGGGCAGGGCAGCTCTATTTCGAGGGGTTATATTCTACTAATCACCATCAGCATGTGCAGGATTGGGACAGATCGAACTGCCACCAATCAATAAGAGATAATTAAATCTTATTGTAATGACGTACTTCGTGACACCCGTAAAACCGTTTGCTGCAGTCAAAGGACAGCAGTGACTATATCACGTCCATTTAGGAAAGCACCAACCACATCAAGAATAATCAGCATCCTTTGGTGTTAGTGCTTTGTATCTTCTATCCAGCATTAGGGTAAAAAAATGGTCAGCCTAATTATCCCATGTGGAAGGGGAAGGGGAATATTATGGTCAAGAGATGACGCCAATCGTCATCGGGAAGCAACAAGGAGAGGGAGAGAACAAGGACCAGATGAGGCCAGGGCCGCATGACTCCAGGATCAAAGAGTCAGGACAAAAAAAGATGAGAGAAGAGACAGAGGAGGGGAGGCATGCACGTCTCCAGGATCAGAGACAAACAACAAACAGCAGGAGCGCTGAAGAGACGGGGGATGAAAGGGCTGCACGTCCGCAGAATGACAAAAACAGGCACAGAAGGAGGAGAGAAGAAGAGACAAAGGAGCTGAGAAATGCATGTCTCCAGGATTAGAGACAAAGAACAAACAGAAGATGAAAAGATGGGGGATGAAAGGGCAGAATGACAACGAGAGGCATGAGGGTGGTAGATAAACCAGAAATCATGCCATCAAAAGTGTCCTTCGTTAAATGAGAAGGAGCTATATTTGTTTTGCTATGCGTCGTTCTTCTTTAATAAACTGAGGTTTTCTACTTCCATTTCCAAAGCAAAGTGATACCAATAGCATTCAGGAAAATTTAATGTTCATTCTGGTCACATCAGACTGCACTACTCTTCTCTCAAAGGGTGCCCCGATGGGTCACCCCATTGTCTGGTATAGTGATAAAGCCCATTGTAAATGTTTATGGTGAGAAATATTTTGGACTCTTTTTCCATTACCATCTGAGGGAAGGCCTCAGCTTAGTCCGTCCAGGAAGGTTTACAATGATATTCTCAACCCTGGGCAGGGGGTGTTGATTTACTATCAGTACTAGATTGATGGTGACCTTAAAATCATCACAGATCCTGACCGACCAATCCTTTGTGGCTGCTGTGACCACTGGCATTGCCTTTGGGTTCCACACAATGTTGGCAAGAATTCCTTTAACTTCCATGTGCTCTGGCTCACCGGCTACTTTATCATGGATGGCATAAGGAACTAGACAAGCTTTGTAAAACCCTAGGTAAGATATGTTCACTTTACACTATCTTACCCTTGGTATGTTTGAGTTTTCCAGTGCCACCCTTGGACAGTGCTGTGGCTTCATCCAGTCCATTCCTTAATTTGTTTCCCGTTGTCTATTGCAGGGAATGTGGCAGGCAAATGGTGGATGGATCTCTATCAAGTTGCACCCAAACAAGGCTCCACAATGCTGACCCTCCTGTATTTACCACATAGAAGTCTAATGTGGCTTGTTGGTTCTTGTATTTCACTGTTACAAATGTCATTCTCACTGCAGTTATATTTTCTCTTGTATAAATTTTTAGTTGGATCTCTGCAAGCTTCAGTTCAGTATCTTTGAAATGCCTCACAAACTAATTTTGTTGAATGATGGAAACAGCCAAGCAAGTGTCCATTTTAATAATTTACCATTTACTTCTGGTGCAAGCCATTTTGCTTGTGTCTTGTTAGTCTTCACATTGTAAATCTGAAGGCTACTCAGTCCAGTGATAAAATGGGCCTCGTAGCATGTTTAGCAGCCTGATGTGTAGCACCTTGTGAAGGCCTTCAGTTCAGTATCAGATTTTTCATCAACAGCATACAGATTAATGCTCTTTTTGAAAATGCAACAAAGATTTTTTATCTTTTTCTCTTCCCTGTGCAGTCCATTCATTTCTGTCTGCCCAAACTGGTCTTACATTGTTGTATTTTAGTCATAGTCATACCTTATTGATCCTGGGGGAAATTGGTTTTCGTTACAGTTGCACCATAAATAATAAATAGTAATAGAACCATAAATAGTTAAATAGTAATATGTAAATTATGCCAGTAAATTATGAAATAAGTCCAGGACCAGCCTATTGGCTCAGGGTGTCTGACCCTCCAGGGAAGGAGTTGTAAAATTTGATGGCCACAGGCAGGAATGTCTTCCTATGACGCTCTGTGCTGCATCTCAGTGGAATGAGTCTCTGGCTGAATGTACTCCTGTGCCCACCCAGTACATTATGTAGTGGATGGGAGACATTGACCAAGATGGCATGCAACTTAGACAGCATCCTCTTTTCAAACACCACCGTCAGAGAGTCCAGTTCCATCCCTACAACATCACTGGCCTTACGAATGAGTTTGTTGATTCTGTTGGTGTCTGCTACCCTCAGCACACAACAGCAAACATGATAACACTGGCCACCACAGAATCATAGAACATCCTCAACATTGTTCGGCAGATGTTAAAGGACCTCAGTCTCCTCAGGAAATAGAGACGGCTCTGACCGTTCTTGTAGACAGCTTCAGTGTTCTTTGACCAGTCCAGTTTATTGTCAATTCGTATCCCCAGGTATTTGTAATCCTCCACCATGTCCACACTGACCCTCTGGATGCAAACAGGGGTCATCGGTACCTTAGCTCTCCTCAGGTCTACCACTAGCTCCTTAGTCTTTTTCATATTAAGCTGCAGATAATTCTGCTCACACATGTGACAAAGTTTCCTACCGTAGCCCGGTACTCAGCCTCATCTCCCCTGCTGATGCACCCAACTATGGCAGGGTCATCCGAAAACTTCTGAAGATGACAAGATTCTGTGCAGTAGTTGAAGTCCGAGGTGTAAATGGTGAAGAGAAAGGGAGACAAGACAGTCCCCTGTGGAGCCCCAGTGCTGCTGATCACTCTGTCGGACACACAGTGTTGCAAGCACACGTACTGTGGTCTGCCAGTCAGGTAATCAAGAATCCATGATACCAGGGAAGCATCCACCTGCATCGCTGTCAGCTTCTCCCCCAGCAGAGCAGGGCAGATGGTGTTGAACGCACTGGAGAAGTCAAAAAACATGACCCTCACAGTGCTCGCTGGCTTGTCCAGGTGGGCGCAGACACGGTTCAGCAGGTAGACGATGGCATCCTCAACTCCTAGTCGGGGCTGGTAGGCAAACTGGAGGGGATCTAAGTGTGGCCTGACCATAGGCCGGAGCAGCTCCAGAACAAGTCTCTCCAGGGTCTTCATGATGTGGGAGGTCAATGCCACTGGTCTGTAGTCATTGAGGCTGCTGGGGCGCGGTGTCTTCGGCACAGGGACGAGGTGGGACATCTTCCACAGTACAGGAACCCTCCGGAGCCTCAGGCTCAGGTTGAATACATGGCGAAGTACTCCACATAGCTGAGGGGCACAGGCTTTGAGCACCCTGGTACTGACACCATCCGGTCCTGCAGCATTGCGTGGGTTGAGACGCTTCAGCTGTCTTCTCACCTGTTCAGCCGTGAAGCCCACCGTGGTGGTTTCATGTGGGGAAGGGGTATAGTCATGAGAGCAGGGTGGGTGACTGTGAGGAGGGGTAGGAGGAGAGAGTGGAATATGTTTTTGTTGGAGGCCGACAACAGATGGCTCATGTGGGGGATGGGCAGGGACCACAATGTCAAATCTGTTAAAGAACAGGTTAAGTTCATTGGCCCTGTCCACACTGCCCTCAGCTCCTCTGTTGCTAGTTTGCTGGACTCAGTTTCTCCTTCAAACCTGTGTTGGTCTAGTTTACATGAATCTCTGCCACAACAGTAACACAACTTGTTTGGCCAGGTAGGTTTCTGTCTAGACAGTGCAATTTTGTTCATGCTCACTTTCGTTACTGACTGCAACTCATTCAGCTCTTTCCATTGATGCAGCTACTTTAACTGTTCTTTTAAATATGAGTTGCACTTCAATCAGGAGACATTTTTGAATGATTCCTTGTAAGATTCCACCATCTAAATGATTTCTCAATGCATTATTAAGCCCATCACGGAACTGACAGTTTCTTCAATTCAGCCATATAAGCTGAAATAGACTCCTCTTCCTTTTGATTCTGGTTATGAAACCTAAAGCATTTTGCAGTCAAGAATGGTTTGGGTTCTAAGTGTTCCTGCATTATGTTCATGATACTAAAGAGGATACCAAAAGTTTCCTCAGATACATATAGCGTAAAAGAGAGGCGAGAGTGGCTAATGTACTGCTGGAAAACAATGCTGAGGAGTATGTAATGGTGGAAGTTCCAGGGGTCGGGGATATGAAGTGTGTGAAGTTACCATAACTAGGCAGAAGTTTCTTGGGAAACTGAAAGGTCTGAAAGTAGATAAGCCACTTGGACCAGGTGGTGTACACACCAGAGTTCTGGAAAGTGGCGGCTGAAGAGATTGTGAAGGTTTTAGTAATTATCTTTCAAGAATCACTAGATTTTGGAATGGTTCTGGAAGACTGGAAAATTGCAAATGTCACTCCACTCTTCAAGAAGGGGGAGAGGCATGAGAAAGGAAACTATAAGCCAGTTAGTCTGACCTCAGTGGTTGGGAAGATGCTGGAGTCGATTTGTAAGAATGAGGTCTCAGGGTACTTGGAGGCACACGATAAAATAGGCCAAAGTCAGCACGGTTCTGTGAGGGAAAATCTTACCTGACAAATCCATTGCAAATCTTTGAAGAAATAACAAGCAGGGTAGACAAAGGAGAATCAGTCACAAACAAGAGAAAATCTGCAGTTACTGGAAATCCAAGCAACACATACAAAATGCTGGAGAAACTCAGCAGGCCAAGCAGCATCTGTGGAAAACAGTACAGTCGACGTTTCAGGCTGAAACCCTTCTGCAGTACTCAGAGAATCAGCTGACATTTTGTACTTGGATTTTAAGAAGGCCTTCGACAAGGTGCTACACAGGAGGCTGCTTCACATGCTACGAAGCCCATGGTATTACAGGAAAAATTCTAGCATGGATAAAGCAGTGGCTGATTGGCAGGAAGCAAAGAGTGGTAACAAAGGGATCTTTTTCTGGCTTCCTGCCAGTGACTAGTGGTGTTCCACACGGGTCTGTGTTGGGACCGATTCTTTTTAGATTATATGTCAATGATTTGGATGATGGAATTGACGGCTTTGTTGCAAAGTTTGCAGATGATATGAAGATAGGTGGAGGGACAGGTAGTTTTGAGAAAGTAGAGAGGCTACAGAAGGACTTAGACAGATTAGGAAAATGGCAAATGGAATACAGTGTTGGGAAGTGTGTGATTATGCACTTTGGTAGAAGAAATGAAAGGGTTGACTATTTTCTAAATGGAGAGAAAGTACAAAAAGCTGAGGTGCAAAGAGACCTGGGTGTCCTTGTGCAGGGATTTTTAAAGGTTAATTTTCAGGTTGAGTCTGTGGTGAGGAGGGCAGATGCAATGTTAGCTTTCATTTCAAGAGGACTATAATATAAAAGCAAGGATGTAATGTTGAAACTTTATAAAACACTGGTGAGGCCTCTCTTGGAGTATTATGAGCTGGTTGGCCCCTTATCTTAGAGAGAATGTGCTTGTTCAGAGGATGACAAGCCAGGATTGATTGGCTAGTCATATGTAGAGCGTTTGATGGCTCTGGGCCTGTATTCACCGGAATTCAGAAGAATGAAGGGTAACCTCATTGAAACCTATCGAATGGTGAAGGGCTTTGATAGAGTGGATGTGGAGGGGACCTTTCCTATGGTGGGAGAGTCTCAGACGAGAGGACACAGCCTCAGAATAGAGGGACTTCCTTTTAAAACAGAGATGAGGAAGAACATTTTTAGCCAGAGAGTGGAGAATCTGTGGAATTCTTTGCCATAGGCCACTGTGGAAGCCAGGTCTTCATGCATATTTAAGGTAAAGGTTTGTAGATTCTTGATTGGTTGGTCAAGGCATGAAGGGATGCAGGGAGAAGGCGGGAGATTGGGGCTGAGAGGAAAATTGGATCAGCATTGCTGAAATGGCAGAATAG
Organism: Mobula birostris; assembly: GCF_030028105.1. Classification (NCBI taxonomy): domain Eukaryota; kingdom Metazoa; phylum Chordata; class Chondrichthyes; order Myliobatiformes; family Myliobatidae; genus Mobula; species Mobula birostris. The sequence continues at coordinate 139,032,766 of NC_092371.1, read as the reverse complement.
ACACAATGGTCCAAATGGCCTAATTCTGCTCCTATATGTGATGGTTTTATACAGCCAAGCTCATTACATCTGGTTTGGTTGGAGCAGCTAAACCTCTAAGCAAACTGTATGCTTTTCCACCCACTGAACGCAGCAAAACTGGTGTTTATTTTACATCACCTATTTCACTTGCTTCAAAATACTGCTCAATTTGTTCAGTTGTTTTCAAGAAAGTGAAAAATGGGGAAATGATTCCAGTTATAAACATAATCTCTGAGACATGTAAAAACTATTCATTGCTTTAAATATAAAATGATTTAATTTTTTTACCAAAAGGCAAAATGATCTAAGCACCTGAAAATACTAACAAGTGACTCAGTTCTGCCCTTGCTGAGGTTTTGTAACATCAACTAGACAGTCAGCCAAACTCCATTCAAAAATGACATTTAGTCAGGATGTAACATCCCAGCTCCCTGGTTTTATTGCAACTCAATGGTATCACATTGTGAATAAGGAGTGAAACTGAAAAAACAACAAAATACATTACAGTTACCACGTTGTTCCAGTCACACAAGAAAATGTACACAGGTCAGTAAGAACTTTGTTAAGTTTCATGCAGGTAAATATTATAGAGTTCTGACAAGAATTACTAGAGGTAAATAATATGTGTAAACCATTAGAATCTAGGCTAGTTTCTAATGAACTCGAGAACAACATTTTATTTCAGCAAATTCTTTTTGAAAACTTTAGATTAACTTCTAAACAATATAATATCAATTTACAAGCAATGCTTCTACTGGTGGAACAACATAGAATATAGAAGTCTACAACACATTACAGGCCCTTTGGCCCACAATGTTGTGCTGACTATGTAACTTACACTAGAACTGCCTACAATTTCCCTACCGCATAGCCCTCTGTTTTTTCTAAGCTCCATGTAGCTATCCAAGTGCCTCTTAAAACACATTATTGTATCCACCTCCACCACTGTTATTGACAGTGCATTCCACGCACCCACCGCTTTCTGTGTGAAAGACTTACCTCTGACATCCCCTCCTATACCTACTTCCAAGCACCTTAAAACTATGCCCCCTCATGTTAGCCATTTCAGCCCTGGGAAAAAGCCTCTGGTTATCCACACGATCAATGCCTCTCATTATCTTATACAACTCTATCAGGTCACCTCTCATCCTTTATTGCTCCAAGGAGAAAGGGCCAAATTCACGCAACCTATTCTCTTAATCACACTCTCCAATCCAGGCAACATCCTTGTAAATCTCCTCTGCACTCCCTCTATAATATCCACATCCTTCCTGTAGTGAACTGACTAGAACTGAACGCAGTACTCCAAGTGGGGTCTAACAAAGGTCTTATATACAGTAGCTGTAACATTACCTCAAGGCTCTTGAACTCAGTCCCATGGTTGATGAAGGCCAACACACCACATGCCTTCTTAACAACACTGTCAACCTGGGCAGCAACTTCGAGTGTCCTATGAACACGGACCCCAAGATCTCACTGGTCCTTCATACTGCCAAGAGTCTTACCATTAATATTATACTCTGTTTTCAAGTTTGACCTATCAAAATGAACCACTTCACACGTATCTGGTTTGAATTCCATCTGCCACTTCTCAGCCCAGTTCTGCATCCTACTGATGTCCCACTGTAACCTCTGACCACCCACCAGACTATCCACAACACACCTAACTTTTGTGTCATCAGCAAACTTACCAACCCACCCTTCTGCTTCTTCTTCCAGGTCATTTATAAAAATCACAAAGAGAAGGTGTCCCAGAACAGATCCCTTCGGAAAACCACTGGTCACTGACCTCCATGCAGAATATGAACCATCTACACCCACACTTTGCCTTCCGTTGGCAAGCCAATTCTGGATCCACAAAGCAAGGTCTTCTTGGATCCCATGCCTCCTTACTCTTTGAATAAGATTTGCATGGGGAAACTTATCAAATGCCTTATTGAAATCCATATACACTACATCCACTGCTCTACCAGGATGGCTTTCGATAGAAATTTCTTTCACTCCTAACATAATCCTTTGGCCTTCTGCCAGCTTTCCTACTTCCTATTTCTGACAGCACAGGAAGCGACCTAACACAGATCTGAAACTGCCCATTTCAAAATAAAAGCTGAATGTGATTAATCCCATAGCAAAAACATAACTCAATTGCCCAAAGGGCAGAACAAACTCAACATCTTAAACTCAGGTACCAGCATACTTTAATTTATTTACAATAGGTTGGTGATCTTGTTAAAAAGAAGGGGTTACTTTTTGGTATACCGTCCTTGAATAAAATGTCAACTGTTGGTTTCCCTCCATAGATTCTACCTGACCTGGTGAGTTCCTCCAGTATTTTGTGTGTGTTGCATATATTAAACATTATATAGTTCAAAACCATCAATTTTATCACTCTGACTGAATTTTGCCTACGATGATGCCACATTTCAAACACTCTGCATTTTCAGCAACAGAAAAGCTGACTATTTTCTTCCCTGTAACGTGACACTTGCGGACCCTTCCTACAGCCACCTCTACCTCTGGCACATTCACAATGGATTATTCTAATGAATCTATCATTCTCCAAACTCTACACATTGAAAACAAATTTCTTTTAATTTAAACAAGGGATGATCATTCATTCTATTATGCTTGGTGAGATATATTAGATCCTCAGCTCTAATGTGTTGTCATCCTTAACGCAGTTGAAAGATGACAGTGCCTCCGGAAACTCCCCATTGACTGGGACTAACTAACTCCAAATCCTGTGACTTTCTTACTTCCTTTTAATCAAACCCCCAACTGGATTTGCAGCAAAGAGATTTTGCTGGCCTTTTTATTCACCTTGGATGTATCAAAGGTAACCAACCATTCACTTCTACTTGTTAGAGTTTATCATAAATGGCCAGAAGATCTGAACCAGTCAATTTTTGAAAACCTAGCACACTTATTTTTCAGCATAGTTCCCTCCTAAATTTACACACTTAGTCCAGCAGTCGTGGAGCATAGGGATACCTTCTTTGTAGAAGTCAGCGTCTTGGACCTCCAGAAAGTGGCCAGCGGAGACAAGGGACAGAACCAACTGCAGGTAACAGCAAGACGGCCTGACTTACCCAGCGGAGGCAAGGGGCAGGAAGGGAGCTAGGTACAGGGTGGCTCCAGGACAAGACTGCAGGTGAGACGAGGTGAGAGTTACCAGCAAGACAAGGCGAGACAAGAACTTCAGGCGAGGCGAGAGTTACCGGCAAGACAAGGCAGGGCTTCAGGCAAGGAAACAGAAGGCAGGGGAAGGGATACAAGGACAAGAACAATCCAGCAGGCACGCCCTGGTCTCTGGAGGTATTTATGCAGCCAGCCCCAACGAGAATCAGCTGCCTCAATTAGCGCTCAACAGGAACAGAAACAGGGTAGACAGGAAAACCTGGAGCAAGGGTCGATGGACTGGATCGTGAACTGGAATGCGGACTTCATGGACCAGACCATGACATAGCCGTGTGCCAGATGTTGAAGGGTATGAGGGAAGAGAAGTGAGTGCAAGTACTATTACAAGAGAGAAGATGCTCAAAAAGCTGAAAAACCTAAGGATACATAAGTCACCTGGATCAGACAAACTGCACCCTAGGGTTCTGAAAGATGTAGTGGCAGAGATTGTAGAGGCATTAGTAATGATTTTTCAAGAATCATTAGACTCTGGCACGGTTCCTGAGGACTGGAAAATTGCAAATGTCATTCCACTTTTTAAGAAACAGGGAGGCAGTAGAAAGGAAATTATAGGCCAGTCAGCCTGAACTCAGTGGTTGGGAAGATGTTGGAATCAATTGTTAAGGATGATGTTATGGAGAACTTGGTGACACAGGACAAGACAGGACCAGGTCAGCACGGATTCCTTCAGGGAAAATCTCGCCCGAGAGGCCTATTGGCTTTCTTTGCGGAGATTAAAGGTAGGACAGATAAAGGGGATGCAGTGGATGTGTATTTGGATTTTTAGAAGGGCTTTGACAAAGAGCCACACATGAGACTGCTTACCAAGTTAAGAGCCCATGGTAGTACAGGAAAAGTTACTAGCATAACTAGAGCATTGGCTGATTGGGAGGAGGCAATGAGTGGGAATAAAAGAATCTTTTTCTGGTTGGTTGCCAGTGACTAGTGGTGCTCTGCAGAGGTCAGTGTTTGGACCACTTCTTTTTAAGCTGTATATCAATGATTTAGATGATGGGATAGAAGGGGCTTTGTTACCAAGTTTTGTAGATGATATGAAGATTGGTGGAGGGGCAGATAGTGTTGAGGAAACAGGCTGAAAAAGGACGTAGACAGATTAGGAGAATGGGCAAGAAATTGGCAAATGAAATACAATGTTGGAAAATTGGTAAAAGAAATAAATGTACAGACAATTTTCTAAATGAGTTGCAAAGGGACTTGGTAGTCCTGGTGCAGACCACCCTAAAGATTAACTTGCAGGTTGAGTTGGTGGTGAGGAATTCAAGTGCAATATTGGCATTCATTTCAAGAAGTCTAGAATATAAGAGCGGGAATGTGATGCTAATTTATAAGGCACAAGTGAAGCCTCACCTTAAGTATTGTGAACAGTTTTGGGTTCCCCATCTAAGAAAAGATGTGCTGGCATTGGAGAGGGTTCAGAGAAGATTCACAAAGATGATCTGGGAATGAAAGTCTTATCAAATGTGGAACGTTTGGTGGCTCTGGGCCTATACTCATTGGAATTTAGTAGGATGGGGGAGATCTCATTGAAACCTTTCAAATGTTGAAAGGCCTAGGGAGGGTAGATGTGGAAAGGATATTTCCCATGTGGGAGAGTCTAGGACAAGAGGACACAGCTTCAGGGTTTAAAACAGTCATGCAGAGAAATTTCTTTAACCAGAGGGTGAATTTGTGGAATTTGTTACTAAAGATGACTGTGGAGGCCTGGTCATTGGGTCTATTTAAGGTGAGGATTGATATTGAGTGGGGCTGAGGAGGGAAAAATAAGGATCAGTAAAGATTGAATGGCAGGGCAGACTTGAGGGGCCATGTGGGCTAATTTTGCTCTGATGTCTTATGGCCTATGGTCTAACACTTAAGACTAAGATTATGGACCGTCATGTGGATATACTAGATCTTTAAAGATGTTTCAAACAAAATTCTTTAAGTTGTGAACCCAATTGGTATTCTAGAATTACTCGAGAAGTGTCCCCATTGCTGTTTTGGCTGGTCTTAGGGTCTTTGCTACGTGGAAAAGCAGGAGCCAATGCCATACTGGGCATAATCCTGGCAACTAACTCATGATGCCCCCAGACATTCCAGTTTGTACTCAATCATATTGTGTTTGGTAGTTACATGGTGTGTGAGCTGCGATATCAATTCCACAGTTGGACTCAGAAACATGAACGAGAAAATTGACTCTTCCTGTGTACCTGCTACCTGCCCAGCGTTAGACTGGTAATGAAAGTATTGGTCAATAAATGAAACTGAAAGAAAAGGCAAAGGTGCAAGGTTGCTGAAAAAATTAGAATGAGGTAAAATGGAACCATTCAGCAGGTTTCAGGCAGCATCTGTGTAAAGAGAAGCGTGGTTAACATTTCAGAACGAAAGCACTTCATCTGATGACAAGGCAGATACAGTAGGTGGAGCTGAGTCCACAGCCAAATCACCCATGACCTTATTGAGTGCTGGAGCAGCCTCAATGGGCCAGATGGCCTACTCCTGCTTCTTTTGTTTGTGCTCTTATGTTCTTATGACATAAATTGTTTACTTTGTTTTTCTATCCACAGATTTCTCAGTTCTCCATTTTGATGGAACTTAAAAATAAATTAATAGTTTTATACTGAGAGGTGTTTACATTGCAAATTCTACAAGATTTAATGTTGGCAGTGGAATCTCATCGGACACAACTGATCTGGGAACAGTTTGGAAAAAGGAACTTCTAACATATCTCAAAATGAAAAAGTGGGTTAATTTCTGTTCATTAACTTGTGGTTAGTGATTTTCTTTTTACTACTTAGCTCTCCCCTTTTAATTACTTCAGTAGTAGCTATTTTTTTCTATGTCATGAAACCTTCAAGTCAAAGGGATTTGAAACAGCAGCACTCTAATTAGACCTTTCTCATTTAGGTTAAGCATGAGGATTTTTGAGATGGTCCCTGGCATGCCATACATGTTTGCTGAAAGATCACAGTTTCTGCAAACCAGCTGCAAGGGTTTCTGTCACACAGATTCAGCAAACTGTCCTTTGTAACCACAAATGTGGCCACAAAGTAACCCGAATGACGCAAATAGTTATCTGAAAGTGGCAACTGTTTCCTGCACCAAACTTAAAAGTTCCACATTATAACATTTTTGTTGTTGCATAAACCTTTAACATTTAAAGGACAAAACCAAGGCACAAGCAATAAAATCCCAGTGTCTGCCTTGTTTTCATAATATATATTAAATGGCCCCGTGGAGATCCAATTTTTACAAGCCTTACAGATGATGACTATTTTTCCATACATATCAAGTTTAACAACTCTGTGCCAGCTTTTTGTCATCTCCCCATACTCAGGTTTTATTTGTTTGCTTCACATTTGTATCCACTTTTCCTTTAAAAGATGCAATGTCTGTTGCTTCAATCACTCCCTTTTGCAAAGCATTCTATGCTCCAATAATTCCCGATACTCCTAACCTCCGACCTCACTTTTTCACTGATATCCCTGCCAGAGGAAATATCTTTTTTTTGTTCATCCCGTATTCATAATTTGTAAGTTTTCTAAAGGTTTCTTCTGATGCTTTCCAGCGGCAGGAAAATAATCCCAGTATGAGATGTCCCTGCTCATCCTCATGCTTGGGATCATCCGAGTAAATAGAGTCATGGAATTGTCACAGATCTTAGTTTCTATAGTTTTCTTTAAAGATCTCCTTTCCTTGTGTTGCTCCGATTATGCACAATGCTAATAACTGTAGCTCTGCTCAAATTTAACAACACTATCTTTTATCACTGTATTTCTATTTATGAAGTCCAACATAACACTGGACTTCTTGTTCCCCTGTGATCTTGTTCATTTGCATTTTCACATTTAGGGGACTATGCATTTGCACCACTTGACATGTTTATTCTTTACAGACACTTCATCCATCCGGTGTCTACTGCCATTTTACCTTCCTTTCATGATGCATCATGTTACATTTCCTCTCATCAAATTGCTTTTGTCATCGCAGTCCCCAATTTTGTAACCTGTCTTACATATTTTCTACTTTGGAAACCACCTTCATTTGTGTTGTTCGTCTTTGGTAAAACAACAGAGATAGTGTTACCATTAAATTGTTCTATGTACTTTTTTAGAAGCATAACACACCTTCAATAAGCTGGCAATCCTTTCACCATCTGCTTACATAACCAAATTCCATAAGGTCACACAATAAAATTATACATTTTTCAAAAATATAACTTAGCCACACCGCATTTTTTGTTAAGACTTTCTCATGACAAACACAATAATATGGTTTAGTCTCATTTTGTACTTGGTTAATTACAAGCCAACCATGAGTAAACCATTGACTATATGTTCCTCCAACATCTTCTCTCAATGTCAGAAGAACATTGCAATGCATAAAACAAAATGGTACAAATTGCAAACCAGATGGCTTAGAAATGTAAATTGGACGGTTCTGTGGCATGTTTTATGTTGATTTCCTCTGGGGTCCAAATGCCTATTGATGTGTGTCATCCACCTTACAAAATTAAATAGCCATAGGATGTATTCCCTTGGTTCTTATAATAAGCTGGGATAGATCTTGTCCATTCTTTGGGGTTTATCAACCCTTACGTGTTCTACGAAATCCAACATCTCCACCTTTCTAATTCTGATCGGCTCTCAATTATCCATGTACTCTTTCCTGAACTTACTAAGTTTTTTTCCTTCATGAATACAAGTGAGAATTATTAATACCTCATAATCATCATCTGGGTCCACACCTGAATTAATCCTTTGATAGCAAAGACCCGTTCTTTCCCTGCCATTGATTTAGAACGTCTTGGGATTCTCCTCAGTCTGGCAGAGGGTATTTCATGACCCCCATGTTGTCAGTCAAATTTCTTTCTGACACACTCTATACTCCCTCGATCTTGGTTGCTTATACTTGCCATATGTTTTACTTTTCTTGATCAAACCTATATACTTGGTTATCAAACCAGAAACAAGAGACAATCTGCAGATGCTGGAAATCCAAGCAGCACACACAAAGTACTGGAGGAACTCAGAAAGCCAGGAAGCATCTATGGAAAAAAATACAGTTGACATTTTGGGTCGAGACCCTTCAGCAAGATTGGAGGGAAAATGCTGAGGAGTAGATTTAAAAGGTGGGGGAAGGGGAGAGAGAAAGGTGATAGGTGAAACCTGGAAGGGGAGGGATGAAGTAAAGAGCTGGGAAGTTGATTGGTGAGATGAGGCATACTTGGTTATCTAAGGTTCCCTATCATCTTTGCCTTCCAACCCTGGAACATATTGGCCCAAAACTCTTACTAACTCTCTTTTCAATGATTGGCACTTGTCAGGTGTTATTTCACCTGCAAGCATCTGCTCCCACATTTACTTTCACCAGGACGTCTCTTATGTTATTGAAATCTGCCTTCTCCCAGTTCAATTCCTTAACTTGTTGACAGACTGTTCTATAACTATGTAGAAACTTACAGAATTATAGTCACTGTTCCCAAAGTGTTTCCCCACCAATTCTTCTACCACTTGCTCAGTTTCATTTCCAAAGATAAGGTTGAGTACTGTTCTGTTCTGAGTAGAAAGTATTACCCATCTCTTGCATCATGTATCATGCTGCTTAAGATCTAATTGATTGAATTAATGTGCAATTGTCATTGTGAAATGTGTTTGTCGCTACCTCAACAGCACTGAATGCAAACTGAAATAATAGTTTTCTGTCTGTTTGATGCACCCACGCATAAAGCACTGACATCAGTGATATCACATGTTTGGTATTGCAGCTGTAATGTGATTACATGTCTTCAAGTCAGTATTATTCATGAACCAATAATCAGGCCTTATCAGAGAAAAGCATTTATTACACTTTGGATGGGATAATGCTGACAAAAACTCCAGGTCTATGCAGAATTTTAGGAGCAGTGGCATAATCCCAAAAAAATGCCAGAGCCCTGCAAAAGGCACATGAATCTCACCACCTAAATACACTAATACATCACATATGCAGGAAAATTACTCCTGTACAACTTCAATTTTATGAGGCAAAGTTCATCCCAGTGTGCTTTCACATGTGAGGTGGAATTTCCACTCCAATACATTTGTCGTGATACTTAGTTGGAAGAAATTTCTGCTCCTCATGTATGATTGATAGTCTGACAGTGTTTGGAGAGTAGATGGGTTAAAGGATGTCTGGGTGATGTAGAACTAGTTATAGTCAGTGTATGTGCAGAATACGAAGCTCTGCAGATGGTATTGCCAAAGTGCAGAATGTGTTAGTATGTGAACTCATGCATCGCTACCAGAAATGGGATAGAGTTAGGAAAAGAAACTGTTATAACTGAATGACTGAGAAATAAATGAATCAGATGCCACCCAGCTGGATAACAGTGGAGAGGTGTAAGTAAGGATGTTGTGGTCAGCAGTGACAGAAACAGAATGCAGGTCAAGTAAAATGAAGAGGATAGGTTAAACTTGTCACAAACAAAGGGTCTATGGGCCTGTTTCCATACTATACGACTCTAATCACATGGAATGGAATTGCAACTTTCAGAACTCGTTTTATGATATGGTGGAATGTCGAATCTGATGGGGGATTGAAACAAGAAGTTCTAAATATAGTGGGCATGAATTTAGGAGGTCACAGCTTTTTCAAGAGTTTTAATGTGGAATGGAATTTGGAGATGTCCCATTTCTTTGCAATAGGGTGTGTGTGTGTGTGTGTGTGTAGGGGTATGGGTGAGATGGTTGGGTTGGGTCCACAAGAACAAGTCAAACTAATGGCCGGAGGGACAGTGGGAGAGAAGCTTAAAACACCACAACACCACCCAAATGGAGCATTAGTAGTTTGGGCCAGTAGAGTCAGAGAAGAGGACAATGGAGACAAACGGCAAAATACTCTGACCAGATGAGCTCAATCTTAGTAACTAAAATGTCCCGGAAAATATTGTATTTGTTCATGATGAAGGAGAAAGAAGGTTAGGGTTGTACATAATGCAGGGTGGGATTGGAAAACTTGATAGGCATGAGAAAAATTATGTAGAAGTTTCTCATGTGAGGGTATGGATCTAAATCTTATCAGCCACCAATAACATCGATGTGTATGGGACTTCTTTTGCTAAGGTGTCTAAACTTGTTTTCCTGTTCATCCCTTGAAGTAGATCATCAGAAAATCTCAAATTCTGAATTGCAATTTATGAGCATAAATTGATGTTAACAATAACCTAAAAATCAGATGCAGTTTTATTTTACACATTTGTCTTACGCTGAATATTAAATATTATCTGTTTTCACAGAGGAATAAGTTTGTTCTTCAGAAAATATGATGGTAGAAGAGTTATTATTCATAAGTTTATTAAAATTGAATTATTTCTTAGAATGAGTTGCAATATTGCAACAAAACCTTTTCCCCAGTTCCTGTTAATTGCTTCATTACTTGCATTTCTCCAGTGTGTGATATCTGTAATAAAATTATGAAAGTTTCTTCAATGAATAATGAAAAACTCTTTATTTAGTGTTTGAATTATATCTTGAGTTATCATTAACTGATTGGTAAAATATTGTTAGCTTTTTCCATTTAGTTTTATCACTAGGAAGAGTTCTTAGGTAAATCTTAAACTAGCTATGAGATAGTAGAGTTAACATAAAAGAAATGCAGTTTGTTATATTGCACCATATTACACCGTCATGGTTCTTACATATATCCAATATCCTTCTCACTTTAACCACTTTCTATCTGTAAACAATTGCAGATGCATATTTTTTATTGCTCCACATAAGGTCTTAGTGTGGTCTGAATGTGCGGAAAAGAGGTATGGCCCATGATCCTGCTAAAGATCCTGAGGAAATGGGGCAAAGGGCATTAACTAACAGTTTTAGAATAGATTTGGTCTACATGACAATTATTACAACTATACAGGCACTATACGACAATCCTACTGCCAGGATTAAAATCAATGGATATTTATCTAATAGTTTTACCCCAGATAGGGGCACGAGACAGGGTTGTGCATGGTCACTGCTACTCTTCGCATTATATCTGGAACCATTAGCTCAATATATCAGACAAAATGAAGATATCAGGGGAATTACTATTAAAGGGACAGAGCATAAATTGGCCTGTTACGTGAATGACATTTGATCTATCTAGGGCAACCAACATACTCTTTACCTAAATTGATGCAATCCTTTGAACAATACGGCCAATTATCAGGATACAAGATCCACATAGATAAAACCCAACTACTTTCATATAACTATAGCCTACCAAGAGAAATTGAAAGTAGATATCCTTGGGCATGGCAAACAGAGTCTGTCAAATATCTGGGTATCATTATGCCAAAAGATTTGGCAAAATTATCAGAATGCAATTATCAGCCTATATATAAAAAATTAAGAAAGATATAACAAGATGGAACCTAATTCCATTTCTTGGTCTCAGTTCAAGGATTGAATCTATTAAAATGAATTTACTGCTCAGACTACTATATCTCTTTCAAACCCTACCAATAGAGATTAACCAAAATCAATTCAATGAATGGAACAAGATGCTATCAAGATATTAATGGCAAGGTAAAAGGCCTAGGGTTCGTCTCAAAACTTTGCAATTAGCCAAGGAAAAGGGGGGAGGGGGCCTACCTTCTCTTACAGATTATTATTTTGCAGCACAGTTGAGGGCCGTGATATGCTGGTGCAACCCATCATATGACGCTCAATGGAAAAACATTGAGGAGAAGAGATACTTTCCATCCCCATACAGGCAATTTTGGCTGATACCAACCTACAAAGTTACATAAATAATATTGACAACCCATGGGTGAAATGGACTCTTAAAATATGGAAAACTGTTATAAAAGAATATAAACTAGAGAGAGACGTTACAATTCTTAAATGGTGTGCATATGACTTGGATTTTACACCGAATAAACTGGATGCTAGATTTAAGGAGTGGACAGCTAAAGGAATAACAAATATTTACAATATAATGAGAGAAGTAACACTGCTCAGTTTTGAAATGCTCAAAGGGAAACACTTATTAGAAAAACAAGACTTTTACCGGTATTTACAGATGCGACAGTAAGTTAATAGGATGGTTAAAAATGTAACCAAGGCAAATACATGTCTGATAGAGCTATTTAGAAAAGCATATAATTCAGACAACAGTAGTAGAATAATTTCAAGCTTTTATAAAGGTTTGTCAAATCTTAAAACACATTCAACTTCATACATTAAAATAAAATGGGAGAAGGAAGGAGGGATAATAATATCTGAGGAAGACTGAACAATAATATGGAGGTATCAATGGAAGTGTTCCAGTTCACAGAAATGGAGGGAATTCGGGTGGAAAAACTTGATAAGATATTTTATTACACCCTCTCAGAAATCCCATTATAATAGTAACCCCCCTGCTTGCTGGAGAAATTGTGGAAATCAAAATGCAAGCTATTGTCATATTTTCTGGGAATGTCCTGTTATCAAAGACTATTGGAGTGGGATATATAATGCCCTACAAGACATCTTTAAATGTGAAATACCCTTAGAGAGTAAGACCATATATTTTGGGTATATACCTCAAGAATGGTTGAAAAGAGATAAATATTTAATGAATGTACTGCTGGTGGCTGGTAAAAAGACCCTTACCAGGAAATGGTTATCACAGGAGAGCCCAACTTTAAGTGTATGGATGGAAATTACAATGGACATTTACAAAATGGAGAAGATAACAGCATTTGTTAATCATAAGTTGGAACAATTTTATTCATACTGGAAAAAATGGTTTAACTACATATCACCTCATAGTCCTGATTTTATTCTCACAAGTCAATGAATATGTTGTAAAAAAGATCACTCCCTACTCTGTACATAGTTTTCTTCTTTCGATTGTTCTTTCTTTCCTCTCCTTTCTATAAGTGTATACCTCAGATAAATATTATGTGGAGATTTGTGACAAATGTGATTATGTGATATATATGTACAGTATCTGAAATACATCTTATGGAAATGTTTGTTTGATGATGAAATTCAATAAAAATAAATTACAAAAAAAAGAAAATGTGTTGCCACTGCAAGTACATTCAAAGCTTCCATTTCTCTGCAAATCAATGCTTTGAGTAGAACAAGATCAGAAGCTCAGACTGACACGCTGTAGTTGGTATGTGGTGTTCCTGGATTGATTAAATCTTAAGCAAAAATTGAAGACATTGAAGGGAGTTTTTGTTTGTCAGCACTGAGCATGTCATATGACCATGACTTCAGTGGAACTGAATTTTGCAACTAGAGTACAATGCACAAAGATGAGAAAATCTGCAGATGCCGGAAATCCAAGCAACACACACAAAATGTTGGAGGAACTCAGCAGGCCAGGCAGCTTCAATGGTGACCGCTTTGCCAAGCACCAACCGCCAGAAAAAGTGGGATCTCCTGGTGGCCAGCCATTTCAATTCTATTTCCAATCCCATTCTGACATGTCTGTCTGTAGCCTCCTTTCTGCCGTGATGATCAGGTTGGAAGAGCAATCGCTTATATTGCATTTATGTAGCCTCCAACCTGATGGCATAAGCATTGATTTCTCGAACTGCCACTTCACCCCCCCCACCCCACTTCACCATTCCCCTATTCCTGTTTCCCTCTCTCAGCTTATCTCCTTACTTGCCCATCACTTCCCTCTGGTGCTTCTCCCCTTCTCTTTCTTTCCTGGTCTTCTACTCTCTCCTATCAGATTCCCCCTTCTCCAGCCCTTTTTCTCTTTCACCAATCAACCTCCCAGCTTTTTACTTCACCTTTTCCCCTCTCCCAATTTCACCTATTACCTAGCTGTGGTAAACCATATATATATATATATATGTTGTAACTGGGTTACCTGTCTGGACACGCCCCTCTGCTGACTGCCCCTGTGGCTCCTCCCACAGACCCCTGAATAAAGGCGATTTCACCACTGCTCCTCCTCCTCAGTCCAGGGACAGACACTCAGCATGGAGGTCACGTTTTACTGCGAATAAAAGCCTTTCATTATTTACCCTACTTCCAGTCTTTTGGAATTATTGATGGTGCATCACTAGCCCCTTGTAATTTTCCACCCCTCCCCCGACCTTCTTCTAACATCTCAACTTTTTTCTGATTCTGATGAAAGATCTCGGCCTGAAACGTTGACTGTTTACACTTTTCCATAGATGCTGCTTGGCCTGCTGAGTCTCTCCAGCATTTTATGGGTGTTGCTTAGAGTAAAAGCATATGTGTAACTTCATCACTTTTTGATTGCAGGCCACAGAGGACAGATTGCATTGCAAATGCACATGATGTAAGGTTATTTCTGTTAACTGTACTCATCTGGGAGCATAGTCACAACTCTAAGTGGTGATGCATTCATTGCATTTGTGTCCGATTCCTAAATTGGCAGATGGTGGTTTCTGTATAATGCAACTATTATAAAGACATCCACAGCATAGCAAAATTTAAATTGTTGATTTCAGGCCTGAAGATTTAATCTCTATGGAGGCTTTCTTACCCTTGTGGGATAATGTTTTTCCTGACAAGGGGGATCACTCGGCTTGGCAGGTGAAAGAATCCCAGACCCTGTAGCTTCCTCTGTGGTGGCTCTAGGAGTTGACTCTGGGACTGCGGGCAGAGGTTCTGATAGCTCTGGCTGCTTTTATTCTCTAACAATTGACTTTACTCTCCTTAAGTGATCAATGTGTCATCACCAGATGATATCAGGCTCAATCTTCACTGTGTAGGAGAGTGGTCCATTCTGCTCTTAATCTTTCTGAGTACCCTCTGTAGACCCTCGCCAAGTCTGCTTATCCAGGAGTGAAATATCAAATCTCCTTGCTTGAGGAGGCTTCTCAGCTGTTTATACTCCTTCTGAAATTAGGTTTGAGGAGATCCAATTGTGGTCTTAAGGGATGACCCATGAAGAGCATAACTGGTGAGTTGTTGGCGTGGAGTGTGCTGCATTATGGTCTTTAAGGAGAAAATTGGCAAACTTCTGATTCCTTTTTAGTGTAGTGTGTTCTGCTGACATTGCTCACAGTGTGTTCTTTGGACTCTGGACAAACCTTCCTGCCAAGTCATTTGTAGCTGGGTGGTACAGTGCAGATGTAATATGCCTTATTCCATGCATTTTTAGGAATGACTGAAATTGTTCCACAACAAACTGTGGTCCATTGTCACTGACTAAGTGTTTTGGAACATCAGCCCTTCAGAAGAGGCTTCTCAGCACGTCAACAGTACGCAAATCTGTAGTGGAATCTATTGGGAATACTTCTGGCCACTTTATAGCTGCATCCACTACTAATCCAGAAATTTATGCCCATGCTGACAAAATTGACATGAATCCTCTGCCAGGTCAATGCAGACTATTCCTAGGGATGGAGAAGCGCTGCTCTTGTCATCTTCTGGATGGGCTGGCATCACAAACAGTGCATGGCAATCTGCTCAATCTGCAGACTTCAAGCTAATGTTTTTATTTTGACTATGCCTAGATGACTGGCATGTAGCTCCTCCAATACTTCAGCTCTCAGCTTTGATGGTACAACAACTCTCAATCCCCACATAAGACAACTTCCATCAAGGGCAAATTCATCCGGCAGTGATAAAAATGGGGAGACTGGGATTTCTACTGCACATTTAAGTAGCCATGTAGACCTGAGAGAGTGTGGGGTCTTTTCTGGTTTCCCTTTGGATCATCTCTGCCCTAACAGGGAGACTTTCAATTTGCCTTAGGGAGAATGTGCAAAGAGGAGCGCCCTCTTTTGTAAATTTTTAGGAATTTCCTTTTGCAAGGGTAAACGGACAATCCATCAGCATTTCCATAATTAGCCAGCTTCCTGAATTTGATCTTGTAATTGTGTCCTCCAAGAAAGAGCCCATCTCTGCATTTGTGCTGCTGCTGTCAGTGGAACACCCTTCTGTGGATTGAAAATAGACACCAGTGGTTGATGATCAGTAATGAGGGTAAATTCTCTTCTATACAAGTGTTGGTTGGAATGCTCTATAGCCTAAACTAGACTAAAGGCCTCTCTGTCCATCTCTGCATAATTTTTCTCTGCAGTGACGAGTGAATGTGATGCCAAGGATGCAGGGCATTCACTTCCATCACTAACAACATGTGACAAGACTGCACTTTTACCATAAGACGAGGCATCACAGGTGTCTGATGTCACCATTTCCTTTACTTTTTGGAAAACCACCTCACACTGCTTTGTTCATTGCCATTTCTTCCTGATCTGTAGTGATGAATTCAAGGGATGGAGTACCGTAGCCAGGTTTGGCAGGAACCTGTTATAGTAATTGACAAATACTAAAAAAAGACCACACCTGTGACATGTCCTTTAGCCTTGGGGCATCCACCATTGCTTGAATTTTTCTCAACACATTTATGTAATCCTTGTGTGTCGATGGTGTGACCGTAGTAAGTGATGCAATACTTAAAGGATTCACACTTGTTGCATTGTACTCTGAGCTCATGATCTTCTAATCTTTTCAATACTATCTTAAGATTTTGCAGACATTCCTTGCATCTCTCACCAGTAACAAGGTAAGCTGAGGCCTGCGCACTTTGCAGCACCTGGTCCATAGCTTTCTGCCAGAGTGCAGGTGCAGATGCTTCTCCATAAATAAGCCTATTATAGCAATAAAGCCCTTAGCGAGTGTTTATGGTGAGAAACACTTTGGGCTCTTCTTCAATCTCCATCTGTAGCTAGACCTCAGCTAAGTCCACTTTGTTGAAGTGTTTCCCTCCAGAAAGGTCTGCAAAGATATCCTCTATCCCAGGCAGAGGGTATTGATCTACTTTCAGTACTGGGTTGATGATGACATTAAAACCACCACAGATCCTGACAGACCCATTCTACTTGGCTACCAGGGCCACTGGCATTGCCCATGGGCTCCTCTCAAAGTTAAAAGAATTTCTTCAGCCTCCATACAATCTAGTTCACTAACTACTTTATCATGGATGGTGTAAGGAACCAGATGGGCTTTGTAAAACTTGGGTGTGACATTTTCATTTAACACAATTTTACCCTTGATTGAGTTCTCCAATGCCGTCCTTGAACACTGCTATGGATTCAGCTAGAACCTTACTTAATTTGCTTTCAGTTGTCTATTGCAGGGGATGTGGCAGGCAAATGGTGGATGGATCTCCAATCAAGTTGCAGTTGTCTCAGCCAATTGTAGCCTGCAATGCTGTCTCAATTGTTTTAACCACATATAAGCTCAGTGCGGCTTGTTAGTTGTTGTATTTCACTCTTCTGAATATCATTCACACAGGAGTTGCCTTTTTACCAGTATAAGCTCTTAATTGGATATCTGCAGGCTTCATATATCTGCCACCTCCAACGGGATCCCACCACTAAGCACATCTTTCCCTCCCCCCCTCTCTCTGCATTCCGCAGGGATCGCTCCCTACACAACTCCCTTGTCCATTCGTCCCCCCCATCCCTCCCCACTGATCTCCCTCCTGGCACTTATCCGTGTAAGCGGAACAAGTGCTACACATGCCCTTACACTTCCTCCCTTACCACCATTCAGGGCCCCAAACAGTCCTTCCAGGTGAGGCAACACTTCACCTGTGAGTCGACTGGGGTGATATACTGCGTCCGGTGCTCCCGATGTGGCCTTTTATATATTGGCAAGACCCGAACGCAGACTGGGAGACCGCTTTGCTGAACATCTACGCTCTGTCCGCCAGAGAAAGCAGGATCTCCCAGTGGCCACACATTTTAATTCCACATCCCATTCCCATTCTGACATGTCCATCCACGGCCTCCTCTACTGTAAAGATGAAGCCACACTCAGGTTGGAGGAACAACACCTTATATTCCGTCTGGGTAGCCTCCAACCTGATGGCATGAACATCGACTTCTCTAACTTCCGCTAAGGCCCCACCTCCCCCTCGTATCCCATCTGTTACTCATTTTTATGCACACATTCTTTCTCTCACTCTCCTTTTTCTCCCTCTGTCCCTCTGAATATACCTCTTGCCCATCCTCTGGGTTCCCCCCCCCCCGTCTTTCTTCCCGGACCTCCTGTCCCATGATCCTCTCGTATCCCCTTTTGCCAATCACCTGTCCAGCTCTTGGCTCCATCCCTCCCCCTCCTGTCTTCTCCTATCATTTTGGATCTCCCCCTCCCCCTCCAACTTTCAAATCCCTTACTCACTTTTCCTTCAGTTAGTCCTGACGAAGGGTCTCGGCCTGAAACATCGACTGCACCTCTTCCTACAGATGCTGCCTGGCCTGCTGCGTTCACCAGCAACTTTGATGTGTGTTATCTGCAGGCTTCAGTTCAGTTTCTTTGAAACGCTGTTCAAACTCATTCTGTGGAATGACTGAAACAGCTGAGTCACTGTCCAATTCCATTTTAATTAATTTGCCATTCACTTCTGGTGTAAGCCATATTACTTGTCTATTGTTAATTTTTGTGTTATAAATCTTTAGGCTACCCAGTCTTGTATCACTCTCATCATTATCAGATTTTTCTTCAACAGCATACAGATTAGTTCTTTTTCTGAATCTGGAACTTTACTTCTAAGCCTTTTCTCTTGCCTGTACAGTCCACTTATTACTGTTTGTGCGATGCTTTCTTGTATATATCCTATGTTGTTACATTTTCTGCAAGTTTGACTTTTAAATTTGCAGAGGTCTGGTGTATGTGAGCACCTGCCACAAACATAACACAATTTCTTTGGCTTAGCCTGTTTCTGTTTAGATGCTGCAATTTTGTTCACAATCACTTTCACTGCTGACTGCAATTCAATTGCCTCTCTGTCTGCTGTTTCCACTGATACAGCTACTGTAACTGCTCTTTTAAATGTGAGTTGTACTTCATTTAGGAGCTATTTTTGAAATCTTTCTTGTAAGTTTCCACAAACTAAATGACCTCTCAATGCTTCATTAAGCCCAGCACTGAACTGACAATGCTCAGACAATCTGTTCAATTCAGCCACGTAAGTTGATTCTGCTTGTGAAACCTAAAGCATTTTGCAATCAGCAATAGCTTCAGTTCTAAATGCTATTGCATTCCTTTCACAACATCAGCAATGCTCATTTTGGCTGGTTTGGCTGGAGCAATTAATTTAAAACTTCCTCATTCCCACTGTTATGTTTTGTAACTCCAAAACATCAAACCAATTGAAAGCAAAAACGTGGAGCCATGAATAACGTTTTAGTTTCATTTTTAGTTTAAGCAAGGCATACATGTATGCTGTGGTAGTGTCATGACATATTCAATTCATTTATTTTTACATATAATCCTTAATGAATTATTTAAATGACCAAGAATGCTTTATCGAAACATATTACTCAGATACTACTGAAATATTAAATACACTGCAATGGTATTACACCATTTTGGTGTCAGATTTTAAAATGCTATATTTCCATTCTTTCTCCCGCAGGCAATCAGAGCATTTCTAGACCTAGGAGATAGCACCAAGCTGTTAATGCATTGCAACCACACACTATGGTCTTTCAAAGAAGCATGTATACAGAGAGGAAGATAAGGTTAGTGTTTCTGGCCAATGGGATTTTAGAAATTGAATAAAAGATTGTTGATTTGAGATATTAACTTTATCTTCCTTTCTGCATGTGTGCTGCCTGACAAACTGAGTGTTTTCAGCTCTTGCTGTTTTACTTCCAGGCTACCGCTGCAATTTCACTTCTTGTTTCCTCCATTCGGAGTTGTTTTCTTCCCCTTGTGGTTGTGAAATCTTTTCCTTAAATTCACAGATTTACAACATTTGGCCCATCCTACCCATGTAAGGTTATTTAGTGTGATAAAAGGAGTTTAGCTTGATCTCTCATCTCTGGTCCATTTCAGTAGCTATCTTTAATCAAAATAAACCATTGGTTCATGCTTGCTAAAGGGCTCAATTATAAGAGTTGTTCTAAAGGAATAACTTAATTTATTTCCTTGTTTTGTTGTACATAACAAAAATCAGTAGTGCAGTCTAAGTAGAACAATGTTGACATACAATGCTCAAGTCATGCATAAGCTCCTTAGGTCCTGCAAAGAACGACAGTCTCAACTCAATTACTACTCAGGACAGAGACAAACTGGAGAATAATCTGAAGAACTGTACCACCTCCACAACAATGATAATAAACAAAAATAATTCTATCAACTCCAAGATAGGAAAGCGTTTAATTGGAATAAGGGGAAATATGAGGCTATCAGGCAAGAACTTGGAAGCATAAATTGGAAATAGATATTCTCAGGGAAAAGTATGGAAGAAATGTGGCAAATGTTCAGGGGGTATTTGTGTGGAGTTCTGCATAGGTACCTTCCAATGAGACAGGGAAAGAATGGTAGGGTACAGGAACCATGGTGTACAAAGGCTGCTGTAAATCTAGTCAAGAAGAAACCAAGAGCTTACGAAAGGTTCAAAAAACTAGGTAATGATAGAGATCTAGAAGATTATAAGGCTAGCAGGAAGGAGTTTAAGAAAGATATTAGGAGAGCCAGAAGAGGCCATGAGAAGGCCTTGGTGGACAGGATTAAGGAAACCTCAAGGCATTCTACAAGTATGTGAAGAGCAAGAGGATACGATGTGAGAGAATAGGACCAATCAAGTGTGGCAGTGGAAAAGTGTGTATGAACCGGAGGAGATAGCAGAGGTACATAATGAGTACTTTGCTTCAGTATTCACTGCGGAAAAGAATCTTGGTGATTGTAGGGATGACTTACAGTGGATTGAAAAGCTTGGGCATATAGAGGTTAAGAAAGATGATGTACTGGAGCTTTTGGAAAGCATCAAGTTGGATAAGTCACCGAGACTGGGCGAGATGTACCCCAGGCTACTGTGGGAGGCGAGGGAGAAGATGGCTGGGCCTCTGACGATGATCTATGTATCATCAATGGGGATAGAAGAGGTTTTGGAGGATTGGAGGGTTGCAGATGTGTTTCCATTATTCAAGAAAGGGAGTAGAGAAAGTCCAGAAAATCGTAGGCCAGTGAGCCTTACTTCAGTGGTTGGTAAGTTGATGGAGAAGATCCTGAAAGGCAGGACTTATGAACATTTGGAAAGGCATAATATGATTAGGAATAGCCAGCATGGCTTTGTCAAAGGCAGGTCATGCCTTACGAGTCTGATTGAATTTTTTGAGGATGTGACTAAACACATTGATGAAGGTAGAGCCGTAGATGTAGCGTATATGGATTTCAGCAAGGCATTTGATAAGGTACCCCATGCAAGGCTTATTGAGGAAGTAAGGAGGCATGGGATCCAAGGGGACATTGCTTTGTGGATCCAGAACTGGCTTGCCCACAGAAGGCAAAGAGTAGTTGTAGACGGGTCATATTCTGCATGGAGATCCCTGAGCAGGGATCTGTTCTGGGATCTCCTCTCTTTGTGATTTTTATAAATGACCCGGATGAGGAAGTAGAGGGATGGGTTAGTAAATTTGCTGATGATACAAAGGTTGGAGGTGTTGTGGATGGTTTGGAGGGCTGTCAGAGGCTACAGCGGGACTTTGATAGGATGCAAAACTAGGCTGAAAAGTGGCAGATGTAGTTCAACCCAGATAAGTGTGACATGATTCATTTTGGTAATTTAAATATGATGATAGAATATAGTATTAATGGTAAGACTCTTGGCAGTGTGGAGGTTGAGGTCCAAGTCCATAGGACACTCAAAGCTGCTACACAGGTTGACTCTGTGGTTAAGGAGGCATACGGTGATTGGCCTTCATCAATCGTGGGATTGAGTTTAGGAACCGAGAAGTAATGGTGCAGCTATATAGGACCCTGGTCAGACCCCACTTGGAGTACTGTGCTCAGTTCTGGTCGCCTCACTATAGGAAGGATGTGGAAACCGTAGATAGGGTGCAGAGGAGATTTACAAGGATATTGCTTGGATTGGGGAACATGCCTTATGAGAATAGGTTGAGTGAACTTGGCCTTTTTTCCTTGGAGCGACGGAGGATGAGAGGACACCTGATAGAGGTGTATAAGATGATGAGAGGCATTGATCGTGTGGATAGTCAGAGGCTTTTCCCCAGGGCTGAAATGGCTAGCACAAGAGGGTACAGTTTTAAGATGCTTGGAAGTAGGCACAGAGGAGATGTCAGGGGTAAGTCTTTTAAGCAGAGATTGGTGAGTGTGTGGAACGGGCCGCCGGCGACGGTGGTGGAGGCAGAAACAATAGGGTCTTTTAAGAGACTCCTGGACAGGTACATGGAGCTCAGAAAAATAGAGGGCTTTGGATAACCCTAGATAATTTCTAAGGTACGGACATTTCGGCACAGCTTTGTGGGCCTAAGGGCATGTATTGTGCTGCAGGTTTTCTATGTTTCTATGTTTCTATATCAAATCAAGGTACGAATATCGTAGCTTTGAAATGAACTTAAGGAAGCCTTTTAGTAATAGACTGCCTGTCATTGTGTCAGATTACGCCCAAAAGCTTTATAAACAAAGGATTTCAAGAGTTGTTTTTGTCAAAGCCATAGAGCACAGAAACAGGCCCTGTGGCCCAACTCATCCATGCTAATCAAGTTGACCACCTGAGCTAGTCCCATTTGCCTAAATTTGGCCCATGTCTCTCTGAACCTTTCCTGTCCATATACTTGCCCAAATGGCTTTAAAACTTGGAACTGCACCCATTACTATCACTTCCTCTGGCAGCTCATTCCACATGTTCACTACACTCTGTGTGAAAAATTTTTCCATTGGGTCCTTTTTAAAATCTTCCCCCTCAATTTAAGTCTATGTCCTCAAGTTTTAGATTCCTGGAGAAAAGGCCGTGATAATTCACCTTATCTATGTCCCTCATGATTCTATATATTTCTACAAGTTCATCCCTCCCCCTGCTCCGCTCCAGGGAAAAACGCTGTAGCCTATTCAATCACTCATTTGAACTGAAGCTATCCAGTCCTGGTGTGAATCTTACCTGTACCCATTCCAGCCTAATGTTATCCTTCCTAAAGCTAGGTAACCAGAACTTCAAACAATGCACA
This sequence comes from Mobula birostris, assembly GCF_030028105.1. NCBI lineage: Eukaryota > Metazoa > Chordata > Chondrichthyes > Myliobatiformes > Myliobatidae > Mobula > Mobula birostris. The sequence continues at coordinate 139,009,638 of NC_092371.1, read as the reverse complement.
AAATATAGTCTCACTAATATACAGTTGTAAAATGACGTCTTAACTCTTACACTCAGTGCCCTGACCAACATAGGTAAACAAATCAAATATCTTCTTTATTCCCTTGTCTACCTGTGTCGCCACTTTCAGACAATGATGAACTTGTGCCCCCTAGGTCCCTCTGTTCTACAACACTCTGCAGGATCCTACCACTTTCTGTGCAACTGCTGCCCAGGTTTAACATGCCGAAATGCAACACTTTACATTTGATTGAGTTAAAGTCCATTTGCTATTCATTGTCGCCTCTCTCAGTTCATCTAGGCCCTTTTGTAACCTTAGATAACCTTCTTCACTGTCCAATATATCACCAGTTTTGGTGTCATCCACAAACTTTCTAATCATGCCAATTGCATTGTCATCCAGGTTATTAATACCATTGATCACAGGTCTCCAATCTGTGAAAAACAACCTTCCGCGACTACCTTCTCCCTCTTTACACCAGGTCAGTTTTGTATCCTACTGATTAGCTCTCACAGACCCCACGTGATCCTACATTCTGGACCAATGTATCATGCAAGATGTAAAAGGCCTTCTGAAGTCTAAGAAGATAGTGTCTACTATTTTGCTCTCCTCAATCTTCTGGTCACCCCTTCAAAAATCCCAATCAAATTTGTGAGACACATTTTCCTGCACACAATGCCATCCCTGACTATCCCTAATCAGTCCTTGTCTTTCCAAATGGATAGATCCTGTCTCTCCTAATTCCCTCCAGTGACTTTCCCACCACAGATTTTAGGCTGACTGGTCCATAGTTCCCTGTTTTGACTTCACTATCTTTTTTTAAAATAGAGGCAGCAACAATTACACAGTGAGGGTGTCAGAAGGTGGTGGTAGAGGGTAATATTTCAGACAGGAGCCTGTGACCATCTGTGTCCCACAGAAATTGGTGTTAGATTCACTGTTAGCTATGATTTACACTCAGTGGCCACTATATTAGGTATGCCTGTATATCTGCTCATGAATATACATATCTAATCAGCCAATCACGTGGCAACAACTCAATGCGTGAAAACGTGCAGACATGGTCAAGAGGTTCAGTTGTTCATACCAAACATCAAAATGGGGAAGAAATATTATCTAAGTAACTTTCAAGATTGCTTAATTTAATTTCCAGTAGGATAGTGAGATAATTGTTATTCTGATGCAGCACAAAAAACCCCCCACAATAAATACACAGTGGCATGCAAAAGTTTGGGCACCCCTGGTCAAGATTTCTGTTACTGTGAATAGTTAAGTGAGTAGAAGGTGAACTGATCTCCAAAAGTCATAAAGTTAAAGATGAAACATTCTTTTCAACATTTTAAGCAAGATTAGTGTATTATTTTGTTTTGTACAATTTTAGAGTGAAAAAAAGGAAAGGAACACCATGCAACAGTTTGGGCACCCCAAGAGATTTGAGCTGTCAGATAACTTTTACCAAGGTTTCAGACCTTAATTAGCTTGTTAGGGCTATGGCTTGTTCACAGTCATCGTTAGGAAAGGCCAGGTGATGCAAATTTCAAAGGTTTATAAATACCCTGACTCCTCAAACCTTGTCCCAACAATCAACAGCCATGGGCTCCTCTGAACAGCTGCCTAGCACTCTGAAAATTAAAATAAATGATGCCCACAAAGCAGTAGAAGGCTATAAAAAGATAGCAAAGTATTTTCAGGTAGCCATTTCCTCAATTCGTAATGTAATTAAGAAATAGCAGTTAACAGGAATGGTGGAGGTCAAGTTGAGGTCTGGAAGACCAAGACAACTTTCGGAGAGAACTGCACATAGGATTGCTAGAAAGGCAAATCAAAATCCCTGTTTGACTACAAAAGACCTTCAGGAAGATTTAGCAGACTCTGGAGTGGTGGTGCGTTGTTCTACTGTGCAGTGACACCTGCACAAATATGACCTTCATGGAAGAGTTATCAGAAGAAAACCTTTCCTGCATCCTCGCCACAAAATTCAGTGTCAGAAGTTTGCAAAGGAATATCTAAACAAGCCTGATGCATTTTGGAAACAAGTCCTGTGGACTGATAAAGTTGAAATAGAACTTTTTGGCTGCAATGAGCAAAGGTATGTTTGGAGAAAAAAGGGTGCAGAATTTCACGAAAAGAACACCTCTCCAACTGTTGAGCACGGAGGTGGATCAAACATGCTTTGGGCTTGTGTTGCAGCCAGTGGCATGGGAAACATTTCACTGGTAGAGGGAAGAATGAATTCAATTAAATACCAGCAAATTCTGAAAGCGAACACCGTCTGTAAAAAAGCTGAAGATGAAAAGAGAATGGGTTCTACAACAGGATAATGATCCTAAACACACCTCAAAATCCATAATGGACTACCTCAAGAGGCGCAAGCACTGAAGGTTTTGCCATGGCCCTCAGAGTCCCCCAACCTAAACATCATTGAAAATCTGTGGATAGACCTCAAAAGAGCAGTGCATGCAAGACGGACCAAGAACCTCACAGAACTAGAAGCCCTTTGCAAGGATGAAAATCCCCCAAACAGGAACTGGAAGACTCTTAGCTGGCTACAGAAAGCATTTACAAGCTGTGATACTAAGTACTGACCATGCAGGGTGCCCAGACTTTTGCTTCAGGCCCTTTTCCTTTTTTGTTATTTTGAAACTGTAAAAGATGGAAATAAAAATGTTTTCTTGCTTAAAATATTAAAGAAATGTGTCATCTTTAACTTTATGCCTTTTGGAAATCAGGTCATCTTTTACTCGCTTAGCTATTCACAGTAACAGAAATTTTGAGCAGGGGTGTCCAAACTTTTCATGCCACTGTATGTGCATAAGATGGCTCATATACATAGATTGATTCTAAGTTCATAAAATGATTGACCATGGAATGATTGTTGGTGGAAGACAGCGTGGTTTGAGTATCTCAGAAACTGCTGATCTCCTGGGATTTTCACACACAACAGTCTCTAGAGTTTACAGAGAATGGTGCAAAAAACAAAGTAAAATCCAGCGAGTGTCAATTCTGTGGGTAAAAATGCCTTATTGATGAATGAGGTCAGAGGAGAATGGCTGGACTGGTTTAAGCTGACTGGAAAGCAACAGTAACTCAAATAACCATACATTACAACAGGAGAACATTCCTGAACGCACAACTCATCAAACCTTGAAGTGAATGACTACAACAGCAGAAAACCACAAGCATACACTCAGTAGCCACTTAATTAGATACAGGAGGTACTAAATAAATTGGCCACTGAGTGTATAAGACCAAAAAACCATTAGACAGAGGAACAAAATTAGGCTTTTTGGACCATCAAATCTGCTCCGCCACTCTATCATGGCTAATTTATTATCCCTCTGAAACCCATTCTCCTCCCTTCTCCCCATAACCTTTGATGCCCTGACTAATCAGGAACCTGTCAACATCTGCTTGAAATATACCCAATGACTTGGCTTTCACAGCTGTCTCCAGTAATGAATTCCATAGATTTACCATTCTCTGGCTAAAGGAATTCCTCCTCATCTCTGTTCTAAAGGAATGTCCATTTATTCTGAGGCATATGCCCTTTAGTACTAGACTATAAGAAACATCCTCTCCACATCTGCTCTAACCAGGCTTTTTAGTATTTGGTAGGTTTCAATGAGATCCCCTCTGTCATTCATCTAAACTCTAATGAGTACAGGCACAGAGCCACCAAATGCTCCACCTACACTAACTCTCCATTTCTGGAATCATTCTTGAAAACCTCCTCTGGACCTTCTCCAATGCCAGCACGTCTTTTCTTAGATAAGGGGCCCATAATTGCTCACAATACTCCAAGTGCAGTCTGATCAATGCCTTATAAAGCCTCAGCATTACATCCTTACTTTTATATCCTAGTCCTCTTGAAATGGATGCTAACATTGCATTTGCATTCCTTACCACCAACTTAACCCACAAGTTAACCTTCAGTGAATTCTGCACGTGGACTCCCAAGTCCCTTTGCACCTCTGATTGGTGAATTTCTACCTGTTTGGAAAATAGTTTATGCCTTTATTCCTTCTACCAAAGTGCATGACCATGCACCTTCCTACACCACATTCCATCTGCCAATTCTTTACTCATTCTCCTAACTTGCCCAAATCCTCCTGCAGGCCCCTTCTTTCCTCAACATTATCTCCCTCTATACCAACCTTTGTAATATCTGCTAACTTGGCCACAAAACCATCAATTATGTTCTCAAGATCATTGACATATAACATGAAAAGAAATGGTCCCACACCGATGCCTGTGGAACAACTTATCTTTTTAAGCAGCCTCATATAAGACACCTTGTCAAGGACCTTTCGAAAATCCAAGTAAACAGCATCCATTATTTCTCCTTTGTCTATCCTGCTTGTTATTTCCTCACTGGATTCTAGATTTCCTCACTTGTAGGCCCCAGTCAGTTCAGATTGGCAAAGCCATCTCCTCCACAATCTCCATCAGCACAGGAGCACCACAGAGATGAGTGCTTAGCACCCCCCCCCCCCATTCACTTTACGCCTGTGACTATATGGTTTAGTACAGCTCCAACATCATGTACCAGTTTGCTGATGACACCGCTGTTGTGGCCTGTAGAAAAGGGGGTGATGAATCAGCATACAAGAGGGAGACTGAACATTTGGCTGAGTGGTGCAATTAACCTCCTACTCAATGTCAATAAGAATAAGGACCTGATTGTAGACTTCAGGAGAGGGACCCAGACACCCATGAGCCAGTAATCATCGGAGGAGCAGAGGTGGAGGGAGTCAGTAACATTAAATTCCTGGGTGTCACTACCTCAGAGGACCTGTCTTGGACCCATCATAGAAATATTATTGCGAAGAAAGCATGACAGCGTCTCTGCTTCCTCAGGAGCTTTGGGATGTCATCAAAAACCTTGGCAAACCTCTATAGGTGTGTAGTGGAAAGTGCTGACTGGCTGCATTATGGCTTAGTATGGGAACACCAATGCCTTTGAGAGAAAAATCCTACAAAAGTTAATGGATTCAGCCTAGTACATCACAGGTAAAACCCTTCCAACCACTGAGCACATCTACATGAAATGTTGCTATAGAAAAGTAGCATACTGGGCTGGCTGGCGACACAATGACATCGGTGCAGGACCCGGGAGCGGAGGTTGCCGGGTTCGAAACCAGTCGGGTCCACTCCGAATACGCTTTCCATCCGTGCTGGGTTGAGTGTCGAGATTGCAACTCTACCTCATAAAATAAAAGGAAAATACTGCAAACATGTCTCTGAGAGGAGTGGCGCGCCACACAGTCTCTCTCTCTTGCTCCGCACCTTGTAAAAAGCCATGAAAAAGGCATCATCACGGACGTACACACGCACACGCAGATGGACATGCACAGAGGTGCATGCACGCACACGCAGACACGCATGCACAGAATCACGCACGCAGGCACACGCAAAAAAGAAAAAAAAAGAAAAAGAAAAGCAGCATCCATCATCAAAGAGCCTCACCACACAGGCCTTGCTCCTTCTTCACTGATGCCATCAGGTAGAAGGTACAGGTGCCTCAGGACTCACACTACCAGGTTCAAGAACAGTTACTACCCCTCAACCATCAAGCTTTTGAACAAAAGGGGATAGCTATACTCATTTAAGGACTCTGTTATATTTTTATTTCATGCTCATTATTTATTGTATATCTGCATTTGCACAGTTTGTTGACAATTAACAGTTTCTGATGTTTACAGTTTATGCTACTGTTCTATAGAATTGATAAGTAAGTCTGCAGAAAAAGAATCTTAGGTTTGTACGTGGTGACGTGTATGTACCCTGATAATAAATTTTACTTTGAACGTTGAAATTTAGAATTCCAAAAGGCTTGTCAGGCAAGATTTCCACTCAAGAAAACCATACTACTTTGGCCTATTTTATCCCAAGACATAGGAGCAGAATTAGGCCACTCAGCCCATTGGGTCTGCTTCACCATTCCACCATGGCTGATTTATTATCCCTCTCAAGCCCATTCTCCTGCCTTCTCCCCATAACCTTTGATGCCCTGACTTACCAAGAACCTATGAACCTCTGCCTTAAATATTCTCAAGGACTTGGCCTCCACAGCTGGCTGTGGCAATGAATTCCACAGATTCACTGGCTAAAGAAATTCCTTCTCATCTCTATTCTAAATGGACGTCCCTCTATTTTAAGGCTGTGCCTTCTGGTCCTAGGATTGCCCACTATATGAAATATTCACTTCACGTCTTCTCTGTCTAGGCCTTTCAATATTCAGTAGGCTTCAATGAGATCCCCGCTCTTTCTACTAAACTTTAGTGAGTACAGGCCTAGAGCCATTAAATGCTCCTCATAGTTAAAACTTCTGGTCACCTTTCTGTAGGAAGGATGCTATTAAACTGGAAGGGATACATGAAAAATTTGCAAGGCTGTTACAGGAGCTGGGGGGTTTTAGTTATAGAGAGGTTAGGTAGATTAAGATTTTTATTCCATGGAATGTAGAAGGCTGAGAGGTGACTTTACAGGGTTTTATAAAATCATGAGGGGCGTAGATAAGATGACTAGCCACAGTCTTTTCTCCAGGCTAGGGAATCCAAAACCAGAGGGCATAGGTGGGAAGAGTGGGAGGAGGGAATGAAGTATTGGGGGTATCTGAGGTAATTTTGTTCTATAGAGGGTGGTGGGGATATGGTATGAGCTGCCAGAGGAAGTGGTAGATTCAGGTACAATTACAACTTTTATAAATACTTGGACAGATATATAGATATGAAAGTAGAGGTAAATGACCTCCATGCTGGCAAATGGGACTAGCTCATGCCAACATGTTATAGGAAACCAAGTGGATATGTACACTTCCATAACCTAGAATTTGGTTTCAGTGATATTGTTTGTGGGACAAATATAACAGCACTCATCTTCAAAGTAAATTAACCCCTGCCTAAGAGGGAAACTTTACCTGCCCTTGGGTACTGTTGGCCAAAAGTTTTGTACTTGAAGCAATAGCAAATTGTGTATGCAAGAGAATGGTTATTTCATTTTTCTAACACCTACAGTGTTCACCAAAAAGAATGTAAAATGGAAAGAATGCAATGTTTTAACAGAAGTAACAAATTATTACTGGCTTATTTTTTTTAATGAAAAGACTCATCTGTAAACTAAATTTTTGGGTATTGCATCTTTATTTCCCTCCAGTGTTGGGCAGCTTCTTTGAGTGCACTGAGTTTATGTAAAATTCTCATGGATTTTCTGTATCATTTTTTTTTGAATTTCTATTCCTTGGCTTAAAGTGCATAAATTTCTCATACATACTGTGTTTACAGCGTAGAAGCAGAGCATGAACTGCCCCAGTTGCTTAACTGACAAATGATGATGCACAAGAGTCTTCACTTGCTTAATCAGCCCAGATGCCCATGTTTGTTTAATGGAACACAGAACTGTAAATAGGATGCATTCATTCCTCCTACAGACTATGCAGTTGAACTGCTCTAAATAAACACATGCTGGAGATGTGGACAAGAAAAAGAATCGCAGAGTTTTGGCACAGAATGAGACTGTCAGAACAAGTGCCATCTTTTAATCTGGAGGATCTACTCTTATTCAATTGCCTGCTCTTTGCCAATTTTTAAACATTAGCACCACCTCCCCAAGTTTAAATTCAAAGTAGTAATAAAACCAATTGTTTTCCTGCACACAGGGATATGATGAATCCCACACATAGGGGATTTTGAGAAATAGGGGCACAGTCTCCCCTAAAATCTTAATCCAATATTATTCCTCAAATTATTGTGTTTAATACCCCCTATAAAATGATTAAATTTTAATTCCTGTGCACGATGCTAACAGGTCAAATGAAGTTGGGGGTTTGTCAACACAAATGTAGATATTTGAGAGTAGCATACACAGAATGCTGGAGTAACTCAGCAGATCAGGCAGCATCTTTGGAGAGGGATAAAGAGCCAGCATTTCAGGCTGAGACTCTTCATCAGGACCTGAAAGGAAGGGAGAAGAAGTCAGCATGAGAAGGTGAGGGAAGCAGATGGAGTACAAGCTGGAAGGTGAGGTGAAGCCAGGTATGGGGGGAGGTAAGTGAGTGGGGATGAGGGGATGAAGTGAGAAGCTGGAAGATAATCGGTGGAAAAGGTAAAAGGCTGGAGAAGAAGGAAACTGATAGGAGTGGAGAGTGAACCAAAGGAAAAACAGAAGGAAGAGGGCACCAGCGGGAAGTGACAGACATGTGAAGAGAATAGAAGGGGTAAGAGGGGATCCAAAATAGAGAATAGAAAAGGAGAGAAGGGTGAGGGTGAGAAATTACTGGAAGTGAGAGTAATTGATATTTACGCCATCAGGTTGGAGTCTACCCAGACAGAATATACGGTGTTGATCCTTCAACTTGAGAATGGCGTAATCACGGCAGTAGAGGAGGCCAAGAACATTTGAGATCTTTGCCTTTGGTTCTGTGCCCGAGAGAGTGATTTTATGATAATCCCCTTATTTGAATGCAGAACCTGAATCCATGTCTATTTGAGGGTCTGGTCATGACTTCTGTTCTGCTGTAGATGCGTAAACTAAATCAGGAGCTGGTAGTTCTGTTTCTGTGGTAGGCCTGCGAGCGGCCACACAGCAACTAAGATACTCCTGCACGCCCAGCCTTTCTTACCGCGCAGCTGGAGTTTCCGTTCATATAATGTTTTAAACTGCTCTGCAGCTTTCAGGCCACGTAAAAATTTCCTACTCAGAGCAATGATTGGGCACGCAGCTGTAAAAAAAATTCTAAGGTACAAAGTTCATTTATTATCGAGGTATGTATACTCCATACAACTTAGAGATTTGTCTCCCTTACAGGCAGCTACAAAACAATAGAATCCATTAGAAAAAAATCGTCAAACACCCAATGTGCAGAAAAAGAAACAAATCATGCAAACAATTAAAAGAGAAAATAACATTCAGAAATGAAATACACAGCCACAAAGCCAGTCACAGTCGATCCAGGAGCTTGTAGTTGCAGGCCACGGTCTCAGTTCAGTGCAGAGACGAGTAAACCTCGCAAAGCAGTAAGCTGAACACCGGCCCATCTTTTGCCTTCAGCCCTGACATCCTGACCTTTTCAATCTGGTGAAAACCTGGCGTTGAAATCGGCTAAATAGTGTTTTGATCCTTGTTCTTGAATCCAGGCCCTGCCACTTTGATATGCTCTCAGGCCAGAAACTCGTCACCATGATTTGGCCCATATCCGACCTTTTCAAATTGGCCCGGTGCTAAATTCGTTCAAACCTCGGCTTGCAGATCACTCTCGGGCCTGAGCCTTGCTGCTTTGGCTCTACCTCATCTCAGTTCTGCCACTTTGATTCACCTCCAACCAAATATTGGCTTGCTCCCCACCCTTGGACCTGAGACCCACCACCTCAATTATGCCCATATCCGATTTTTCTGATTTTTCTAGTGCATAAATCGGACAAAACTTGGCTTGTTCCTCGCTCCCAGGCCCAGCTGCCTCGACTCTGCCTCACCTTGGTTCTGCTGCTTCGAATGGCCTCCAAGCCCACTCCAGCAGCCAAACATTGGCTCACTCCCCATTCTCGTGCCCGGGCCCTGCCACCTCAGTTCCGCCCATACATGCCATGCAGCAACCACCCTGCACCTTCGAGACTTTAGCCACAAAAATGCCAGGTCGTACAGTTTAAAAGCTCAACTCTGAAAGGGAAGTGGTGGTTATTTTTGAGGAAAGGTGTGATTGATAAAATAATTAGTAGTTGGTTTTGCTGCCAGCAAGTCATCACTGTGCTTCACCAGCACCATCTTAAACCAGAAGAATCTAGAGGAAATATTGCCTTCAAAAGTGAAATAGGTTACTGCTGTAATCAGACTTGTTAATTTTAGACAAAATTGAACCAACACAATGGTTTGACCTTAGATTGTTGGATTTGAGGAAAATGAAACAACCAGTTTTATCCAACTAGTGCTCTCCTGCCTATCATTGTTTGTCCTGCAGCTCCTGAAGCTACAGAGCTCCACAGCTCCCTGAATGAAGAACTGGAGATCTGGAAAAGGATTAAAAAAAACAGCTTCTGGGTTCTCTGACTACTCTTTCACCTCTATGTTTCTAGGAACCAGGAGATTCCCAGGAACAATGGTGCAGAATATCAGGGCTAATTTCTTTAATTGGGTACACAATTGTCTTAGTGATCCGGCACCAGATGTAACTGGAACTCATCAGGCATATTAGGATCTTGGTCTCCTCTGCCATAACTGTGCACTGTTCCAGTATGGCTGGACTGAAGCAGCCAGGCAGAAATTCTGTTCAAGTCGCAACTGGCAGCAAAGCATTAACTGGGCTGAGCAATCCAGTCACTCCCATCCACCAAAATGATGAGCAAATAGTCAAAAAGCTAAGTACTACAAGGTGTTTGGAATCTGGAATAAAACAAGAAATTGTTGGGAATTCTCAGTAAGTCTGGCAGCCACTCAATGTCTTGCTGGGAGTTTACTTGGTGTGAACACCGCCGATAAAGCCAGACTTTTATTTCCACTGCTACTTGTCCTTGTGAATGTGGAAGACTTTCAATGCGGGTCTGGAGATGCCGTCCGCAGAAAGTCCAGGTCTCAGAGTAATGTAATAAATGGGTGGGACAGAGATCACTGCTGCACAGCGGACAATGTATTGTGTCAGATTTGAAGCCTGGATTTTCAGATTTGCTCTACCTCACTTGAATAAAGCTCGTGCTGGTGCATTAAAGAGAGTAGTGAATTTTATAATTAATGCCTGCTTTTGCCAGCAGATCTCCCAAAATAATGGAAGTGAACCAAGTTTTCTTGGGTTTCACCATGAACTCCAAATGCTTATAGACAGTAGGGAGCACTGGGGCAAGTTGGGAGATGGTTTTGGTGTTGCAAGTGTTGGGTGTGAGTCTCAATCTCTCATTTCCTTCAAAGTTGACAATGTTTTGTTGCTCCTTCGTGTGTGGGTGTAAATGCAAGTGTTATCTACAAGTTGTAGCTCCACTACTGACAACTAAGCTTTAATTGTAACAGCCATAGACTAAACAGCTTCCCATTAGTTCTGAAGATTGGTTCCAACTGAACAGGGCATTTGCTGGAGCTGAGGTGCAACAATGTGGGGAGAAAGTGTTGGAACTTTTTGTCCTTCACTGAGATTGATTCTATAGTAGAGCTATAAGTTAGTATTCTATAATTCTATAGTAGAGTTATAGGTTAGTATCATACACTGCTGACACAGAGGTACATTCTGTAACAATGGGGGTGCTGCAAACAGACCCAAATGCAAGACACAGACACTGAAGTACAAGGAACAGGACTTAACTAGAGTAAGGACGTGACAGGATTCAGGCAAGGAGCAGGGACGAGAGCGCAGACTTGGGCTAGGGAAAGCGGGACCAGGACTAGAAACCATGGACTAGGAGACAAGGCTTGGACTCTGAGCCCAAGACTGGACAAGGACCCAGAACCTGGGTCTTGCGTCAGGCTCAGACCCCAGAAACAGGCAAGGACATGACATGGCTTCAGGACAGGACGTGGCTGGGGTCTAGAGGCCTGAGCTTGGAGACAAGACAAAGCTCGGACTCCAAGCCTGAGACCGGCCAAGGACCCAGAACCTGGGTCTTGCCTCGGGCTCGGACCCCAGAACCAGGCAAGGACATGACATGGCTTGAGGCTGGGGTCTTGGGTGTTGAGTTTGACTGCGGGATCGTCGAGGCTTGGGTTCTTGGGTGTTGAGCTTGGCTGCGGGATCGTCGAGGCTTGGGTTCTTGGGTGTTGAGCTTGGCTGCGGGATCGTCGAGGCTTGGGTTCTTGGGTGTTGAGCTTGGCTGCGGGATCGTCGAGGCTTGGGTTCTTGGGTGTTGAGCTTGGCTGCGGGATCGTCGAGGCTTGGGTTCTTGGGTGTTGAGCTTGGCTGCGGGATCGTCGAGGCTTGGGTTCTTGGGTGTTGAGCTTGGCTGCGGGATCGTCGAGGCTTGGGTTCTTGGGTGTTGAGCTTGGCTGCGGGATCGTCGAGGCTTGGGTTCTTGGGTGTTGAGCTTGGCTGCGGGATCGTCGAGGCTTGGGTTCTTGGGTGTTGAGCTTGGCTGCGGGATCGTCGAGGCTTGGGTTCTTGGGTGTTGAGCTTGGCTGCGGGATCGTCGAGGCTTGGGTTCTTGGGTGTTGAGCTTGGCTGCGGGATCGTCGAGGCTTGGGTTCTTGGGTGTTGAGCTTGGCTGCGGGATCGTCGAGGCTTGGGTTCTTGGGTGTTGAGCTTGGCTGCGGGATCGTCGAGGCTTGGGTTCTTGGGTGTTGAGCTTGGCTGCGGGATCGTCGAGGCTTGGGTTCTTGGGTGTTGAGCTTGGCTGCGGGATCGTCGAGGCTTGGGTTCTTGGGTGTTGAGCTTGGCTGCGGGATCGTCGAGGCTTGGGTTCTTGGGTGTTGAGCTTGGCTGCGGGATCGTCGAGGCTTGGGTTCTTGGGTGTTGAGCTTGGCTGCGGGATCGTCGAGGCTTGGGTTCTTGGGTGTTGAGCTTGGCTGCGGGATCGTCGAGGCTTGGGTTCTTGGGTGTTGAGCTTGGCTGCGGGATCGTCGAGGCTTGGGTTCTTGGGTGTTGAGCTTGGCTGCGGGATCGTCGAGGCTTGGGTTCTTGGGTGTTGAGCTTGGCTGCGGGATCGTCGAGGCTTGGGTTCTTGGGTGTTGAGCTTGGCTGCGGGATCGTCGAGGCTTGGGTTCTTGGGTGTTGAGCTTGGCTGCGGGATCGTCGAGGCTTGGGTTCTTGGGTGTTGAGCTTGGCTGCGGGATCGTCGAGGCTTGGGTTCTTGGGTGTTGAGCTTGGCTGCGGGATCGTCGAGGCTTGGGTTCTTGGGTGTTGAGCTTGGCTGCGGGATCGTCGAGGCTTGGGTTCTTGGGTGTTGAGCTTGGCTGCGGGATCGTCGAGGCTTGGGTTCTTGGGTGTTGAGCTTGGCTGCGGGATCGTCGAGGCTTGGGTTCTTGGGTGTTGAGCTTGGCTGCGGGATCGTCGAGGCTTGGGTTCTTGGAGCTTGGCTGCGGGATCGTCGGGGCTTGGGTTCTTGGAGCTTGGCTGCGGGATCGTCGGGGCTTGGGTTCTTGGAGCTTGGCTGCGGGATCGTCGGGGCTTGGGTTCTTGGAGCTTGGCTGCGGGATCGTCGGGGCTTGGGTTCTTGGAGCTTGGCTGCGGGATCGTCGAGGCTTGGGTTCTTGGAGCTTGGCTGCGGGATCGTCGAGGCTTGGGTTCTTGGAGCTTGGCTGCGGGATCGTCGAGGCTTGGGTTCTTGGAGCTTGGCTGCGGGATCGTCGAGGCTTGGGTTCTTGGAGCTTGGCTGCGGGATCGTCGAGGCTTGGGTTCTTGGAGCTTGGCTGCGGGATCGTCGAGGCTTGGGTTCTTGGAGCTTGGCTGCGGGATCGTCGAGGCTTGGGTTCTTGGAGCTTGGCTGCGGGATCGTCGAGGCTTGGGTTCTTGGAGCTTGGCTGCGGGATCGTCGAGGCTTGGGTTCTTGGAGCTTGGCTGCGGGATCGTCGAGGCTTGGGTTCTTGGAGCTTGGCTGCGGGATCGTCGAGGCTTGGGTTCTTGGAGCTTGGCTGCGGGATCGTCGAGGCTTGGGTTCTTGGAGCTTGGCTGCGGGATCGTCGAGGCTTGGGTTCTTGGAGCTTGGCTGCGGGATCGTCGAGGCTTGGGTTCTTGGAGCTTGGCTGCGGGATCGTCGAGGCTTGGGTTCTTGGAGCTTGGCTGCGGGATCGTCGAGGCTTGGGTTCTTGGAGCTTGGCTGCGGGATCGTCGAGGCTTGGGTTCTTGGAGCTTGGCTGCGGGATCGTCGAGGCTTGGGTTCTTGGAGCTTGGCTGCGGGATCGTCGAGGCTTGGGTTCTTGGAGCTTGGCTGCGGGATCGTCGAGGCTTGGGTTCTTGGAGCTTGGCTGCGGGATCGTCGAGGCTTGGGTTCTTGGAGCTTGGCTGCGGGATCGTCGAGGCTTGGGTTCTTGGAGCTTGGCTGCGGGATCGTCGAGGCTTGGGTTCTTGGAGCTTGGCTGCGGGATCGTCGAGGCTTGGGTTCTTGGAGCTTGGCTGCGGGATCGTCGAGGCTTGGGTTCTTGGAGCTTGGCTGCGGGATCGTCGAGGCTTGGGTTCTTGGAGCTTGGCTGCGGGATCGTCGAGGCTTGGGTTCTTGGAGCTTGGCTGCGGGATCGTCGAGGCTTGGGTTCTTGGAGCTTGGCTGCGGGATCGTCGAGGCTTGGGTTCTTGGAGCTTGGCTGCGGGATCGTCGAGGCTTGGGTTCTTGGAGCTTGGCTGCGGGATCGTCGAGGCTTGGGTTCTTGGAGCTTGGCTGCGGGATCGTCGAGGCTTGGGTTCTTCATCTTGAAATGCGGAGGCTGATAACTCAGAGACTGGAGCTGAGAGACAGGCTGGAAACTGAACATCAACATAGAGCCCAGACTTGTCCTTCAAAAAACCAGGACTCATTGTTAACACAACACCAACATGAGACAGGACAGTACATAGACAAAGAGCTGGGACTTATCCTAAGACAAGCCAGGACTCAACTTCTCCACATGAAGGTGGAACAGGTCTCTCCAACAGGTAACAGCAGAACATCTGGACTTACCCAATAGAGGCAAGGACAAGACAAGACAGATCCCCCTGCAGGGCAATGGCAAAACAGCCTGGCTTACCCCACAGAGGCAAGGACAAGAAGAGACAAACACCAAAGAATGACAAACAGTTCCATCTCTTCTCCAGGGAAGCTCCAAGTCTCAGTTCATCCAGCAACCTCAGCTGGCTACGGAAACAGCCAGATCCCTACCTAGCTTGGAGTGGCTGGTAGCCACTTAGTTCACCCAGAAAACAGCCAAATCCATACTGCAAAGACCACTTCAACAAGTGGCAGCAAGGCTCCATGAAGCAGTGGTCCTCCAAACAGGCCAAGAGATCATAAATGGTTTCACTAGCCTTCCAGCAGCAGGTTGCTCCAAGGGGGACTGACAAGACAAACCAACAGCCCACACTCAATCCCAAGGCTACTTATATTGCAAGCCCAAAGATGGGAATCAGGTGCCTATGATTAATTCAAACAAGGGAGAGCTGGAAGACCCGGAGTCCTGAGTCCACAGACTGGTCCCTGAACCGGAATGCGGACTTCATGGACCGGACCATGACACATTCCTGTGGACCATACAGAGATCGAGGAGAATGTGCCACAGTCCCTTCCAGCAAAAGGTTTCAAAGGCTTCAGTAAAATTTATTGATTGATGTTATTCACTGTACTTTGCTTTTAGTTGTTGTGTGGTGAAGATCATGTCTCTTGTACCTCTTGATGACAGGAATCCACACTGTGATTCGAGGGACAGCTCCGTAACATTTGGGAGGAGGTGCTTGAGAGGGAACCCAACCTTTGAACTTCTCTACGACAGACAGTAGAAGCAGTTACTAAAGTCAGACAGCCCAGCTAAACAAATACTGTTCGCTATTTTTACGGTGACATTGAGAACATATTTGACAAGCAGATTATATGAAGGGGTGTCAGAATTAACTTTGCTCCAGTGTGATTTCAAGTTATTTGTTTTTGCACTGAGATACTGAAATGTTGTAATGCTAACACTGAAGTGGATTGCAAATCCTGCTGCAGGCAAGTGTACATCTGACAGTGGGATAACTTTGGGTGCATCAGCATGAATACTGACTGGAAACATCCCGTCCTATTTTGCTAGTGGCATGATTTCACCCTGAAATGATCACTAACATGATTTATGCCAGATTGGAAAAACAGCAGCCCTGTGTATTTATTCTGATTTCTAAAAATCTGGGTTGAAGATCTGTCCCAAAGAGGCAATATCTATAGATCAAGAGAAACAGAATCAATATAAATAAAATGGTAAGAAAATAGATTGCATTGTTTTTTTACTGTTTCCTTTTTGAAACTGTGGAACAGACTCAACCACAAAAGCATCATTTGATTTGCTTTAGGGTAAACAATCTTGAATCTATCTCTTGCAGTCAGTATTAAACCATTTATGAAACAGAGATATCTCAAGGGGTTTATCATTGAGATTGGTCTGATGCCCACTTGTAAGATAATGTTGATGGCTAGCAGGCAGTTCTGTTGATATTATTTAGCCTGGAAGTGTTTGCTAACATGATTTACCATATTCCAGGTTGCTTCAGTTTTGGATTACATTGTGCTGTGAGCAATAGCATCATATGATCTAATATCTAGGCATTTGAAGTCTGCAGATATGGAAATGTTTATTGGTTTTTGAAAAAAAACACTTTGAACAGATCTGTCCTCTCACTCCATCCTGGTCTTAACACTGAGTGCAGAGGTGTTTTGTAACACTATACCTAATTGCCCAGTTTTACAGCAATCCCAGCAGACGTATCAACAACAGTTCGAGCTCTTTGAATGTGGTTGCAGAACTTCATTAAGAAGTTAAGATATTCCTCTTTATTTTAAATATTATAATATTTTAATAAATTTGAAATTTAGATGTGTAAATTTATTAACATTTGTTAACATTTTTTAACAGTTTAATTTTTTTTCCATTGTGTCTAACATTGTATGATCACCAGACATATTTGAACACAGCTTTTGATATGCCCCTATGAAGCTATTGCTGCATGTGCTGTTCCCTCTGTAGAAGGAGCACATTGGTCAGTGTCTGAATCTGCTCTGATCTAAACGATGGTTCACCTTCTATTCCACAGCTAGTTCTCCTTGTACAGTAGACCTGTGCAAAGTGCATAAGGTGACAAGTATGACCCATCCATTGGCAGGGAGATATTTTATGGGGAGTTACGATCTGTGCGTTTGGACAAAATTTGTGTATCTCAAATAATTATTTTGCTAATGATATCAACCTGCTTTTACCTACTTTTGTGAATGGCTGCAGCAAGGATACAGTGCAGCATTATTGTGTTTGAGGTGCTGTCCGTCCAGTTATTTGAATTACTAATGAAATGACTTCTTAAATCTAATGAGCAGAAATATACTACCTACACAAAACATTTTCTCTAATGCGAATTTAAGAATCACCAAAACTGTAGACTTGCCCACATAATTATCACCAACTTGTAAGCAAATATAATTAGATGATTTTCCAGCCCCATTTTTCACTAGTCTTTTAAATACCCCAGAAATGATTAAACATGATCTGGAAGAGAACATTTTCACATCTGCAGTTTTCACATCCAGGAAGAAAGCCCTTTCAGCTAAGATAAATACAATGTTTGTACAACTGATAGCATCACACACAACTTGGGGTTTTCTTCCATTCTGCTACTAAACATTTGGGCTTCATAGACTGATTTTCTGATGAGACCTATCTCCCCACGGATCTGCAAGTATCTATCATGCCCTTGAGAAGTAATTTAGCCAGATAAACTAAAGATAACAAGACAGAAAACCAGATCTATTGATGACTTTGATGGATGTTCACATTAAACTTTCATAAAACCTTTGTATTTTTGCATGCAAATAGAGAAAACAATCTAAAAGGTTTTAATGGCTTTACTTAATGGAAAAAAGTACAGCAATTGTATATTTTCAGTGGAAATCCTTCTTATTTTCACAGGCGGAAAAGAAGACACCAGTGTGATGGCTATGCTGGATGCACATTGAATAGTGGGAAGACTAATCATGCAGCTTACAAGTGATGCCTTCAAGAAACTTAGACAACATTCCTCGTCAGACCTCATTACAATAATTCATGTACGTAAGTGGTTTGAGAAAGATTGACAGATAGCCATAAATTTATAAATCCAATGGTTCTCCATGGATCAAAACTTGAAAAAGGGCAAGGAGAAACTATTCTTGAGTTGGACTAGAAGATATGGAAAACTTACAAACAGTTAGCTAAATTTTTCTGGGGTCAGAAGATACATCCACATTGTATTTGGAGACAAAATCTTTAATACCCTGTTATATAGATACTATCTATGTGTGTCAATAAATTAATCATATGTAAATTTGGAATGTGATTATATTGCATGTATATTAACTGTATATGTTGAACATCTGAATCAGAATCAGAATCAGGTTTATTATTTCTGTCTTATGAAATTTGTTGTTTGTGGCACCAGTACGGTGCAAGGATATAAAGTTACTATAAATTACAAATAAGTATTACAAAAAAAGGGATAATGAGTTCGTGTTCATGAATTCATGGACTGTTCATAATGGAACTTGTGTAAATATCTGTAAACAGTTTGCTGTAGACTAGAATTAAAAATTTTAAAAAATCTGTAGTTGCTGGGAATCTGAAATCAAAAATAGAAGCAGCTGAAAACCAGTGTTCCCTCTGAAGTGTGTGCATGTGCGCATGCACACATCTTTTGCTGCTAGTGCACAAAGGAATTTAAGCTGTGCACAAAATTTTGTCACCCTCTACCTCATTGGCATGTTGAATATATTTCATGATCGTACACAATTACATTTTCTTTTCTGGATAATGATGCAGATGGTGTTGACAATGTGGAGCTTTCAATGATTTGTCTGCAGATTTTAGAACTGGCTTATTTATACAGTTTTTATTGAAGAAATTATTGAATCACTATTTCAAATTGCAAAGAAGCAAAAGGCGTGATCGCAAATGAATTGCTAGTTCATTTAAAGCAGAATGGCATAATGAAACAGTAGATCACCTACACTGAAAGTTCATAAGGTCAGGAACGTGCAACTATGAGAAATACTTATGTACAATACAGAAACTGGTGTTAACTGTGTGTATTGTCGTGATGCCAAAGTTGTTGGAGAATTTGCAAGTGGGAAGAAGTGGAGTGATATTTGGAAACTTGACTTTTTGATGTGTCATTTAGCAAGCAAATCACATATGGATGGTGTGCAAAAGCTCCAGCAAGAAAATCCTTCATTACCCGCTACAGGCCTGCTACGTGTGTTTTGTGAGAATGCAGAAAAACGAGAGCGAAAGCGATCAAACCCAGAGGAGATCAAAGTTCTTATTGACAGTATTTTCCCAGATGTTAAACTGAATACTTCTATATATTTAAGATTCAGTGGGCGCAAGTTGTTGTCACTGGGAAAAAGATTGCATGGGACAAGATTTTTGTGCACACTGGTTATTACAAATTAGAGGGAACATTGCTGGAAACACACAGCAGGTGAATCAGTAGCTTGTGGAGAAAGATACAGTGCTACTGCTTCAGGTCAATAATTCTTCATCAGATGTGATGAAGGGCATTAGTCTTAAACAGTAACTCGATGTCTTTCTCCAGAGTATTCTGCTTGATCTATTGAGTATCTCGAGCACCTTCTGTTTCTATTGTTGTTTCAACTAAGACTGTATTTTAATCCAGTCTGGAAGAAAATGTAAGCCTAGATTTCGTCTGCGTAGTTTTTTTCCAGTATTAAAACATTACCCAGTGTTGTGTCAAAAACCTCAAAAATAAATCTGCAATTCATAAGCATCAGATCCAAAACAGACTCTCTCATGTTACACTGATAAGTTTCAGGATCAGTCGGCATTAGTGTTGAATTTCCTGTGTTAATAGTTCTGATTTCAGGAATGGCCTTTAAAGGATCAGATGATCATTCAACCAGCACTCTTTTTAGCTACTGGGGAATGCTGGCAAGGAATGTAGAATCTACACCGATGGAAGGGCCTTGGCAGAATGCTTCCAAGAAGATAGATTTGCAAAGTATACTGATTGCAGTAGGCACCCTCTTTTGGAAAGGGCACTAAGAGAGGATGTTGTTGGATATTGTCTATAGGGCTTTTGGGAATTGTCTGTAGGGCATAGTACAAAAGTCGGCATTTTTGGGATCCTTACATTGCAGTCACATGTCCCTTCCAGGTGTGTGTAGAGAAATACCCATAACCCAACATTAATCGTTTCGTGATTGCTTGGTTAAGAATTTTTAGCTTCTGTAATGATTCAGTGGGTATATAGCAGCAGAGGAGCCTGGAATGGGCGTAAGGCAAAGTTTCTGAGTATGAAGCTGTTCTTATATTTGACCTTGAGAACAGTTCAGACACTTGTATGAATTTGGACTTTGTGGTTTTCAGAAGTCATAGACAAACCTCAAGAAGTAAACAACCATAGATTGGGGAATGAGCCTGCAATTTGCTTGCAGAGCATTGTTTTGCACACTGCCCGTGACAGCAGGGGAGATGAGTCCAACTCTTAAATTAATTAATGCTGCATTTAAGCAATATACATTTCTACAACATATCCACAGATGCGTTTCTAGGTTACAGCTTTAGGAAACGGATTGTGGTTAGCTACAGGTCTGTTGCCAGGTCACATTCATGTGCAAATGGCTTTCAGCAAAGGTGGATGATATCCAGAATGGTATTGTAGAAAATTCTTCTTCAGTTTGCTTTTCCACTATTAGGCAAAACATCTAGCTGCTGCTTCATCTTTGCTTTTTGCAGTTGTGAAGAAATTAACAATTCGACTTTTGAAGCTTTAATTATTGTTTTTCCTTCTTTTGGAATCTTTTTCTCGTCTTTGGGTCATTGTTAATGATTTCAAGTGTCAATTGGCAGCTGCACTGAAACCTGAATAACTATCTGTGACTGGTTGCCATGGAGTTTTAAACTCAGTATTAAATTATGTAGACAGTCATGACAAAATCTACAGTATATTACTGTTAATGATATTCAGTTCACATATTGATTCAGATTTTGAAAGATCTGTGGAACATTTTATGTGAGAAAAGTAAATGAATGATTAAAAATAATAAATGATTATCACATTTAGTTTGTTGTTAATTCATTTTCTCATTTTTTTTCAGTGAGTGCGCTGTTCATTGCATGAAATATACTTTTTGTTATTCATAACAGCTGGAGAAAAATTATTCCACAACACTAAAAAGAAATGTTGCATGATCCAAGAACCAAAACAGGTATCGCTATTCTCTAATGAATTCTGTTGGCAGCTCTTTATCTTTCATTGTTTTTTCTCACAAATGTAGCTAAGAGACTGTAAAGTCTTTGGAAATGTTACATGTTTGTTGCTGAATTACTTCTATTTGGTTCATTACTGTATTCTGGACATTAAGGTGATTTTACATGATTAAATCCTGTTCTTTCAAGATATAAAATGATGATTTGCTGATTATGCCAGCAAATACACATACACAGCTCCAATACAATATTTAAATTTGCAGATTACACCGCTAGTGTTGGCCGAATCAACTCTGGTGACGAATCAGCAAATAGGAGAGAGACTGAAAATCTGGAGAGTGGTACCACAACAACAACCTCTCACTCAAAGTCATCAAGTCCAATGAACTGATATTGGCTTCAAGAGGAGAAAAACTGGAGGTCCATGAGCCAGTCCTCATTGAGAGATCAGAGGTGGAGAAGGGCAGCAACTTTAAATTCCTTGGTGTTATCATTGCAGAGGATTGGCCCTGGGTCCAGTGCATAACTGCCATTATGAACAAAGCACGGCAGCACCTCTGCTTGCTTAGAAGTTTTTGAAGATTCAGCATGACATCTAAAACTTTGACAAACTTCCATAGATGTGTGGTGGAAAGTCTATTGACTGGTTACATCATAGACTGTTATGGAAATACCGATATCCTTGGATAGAAAAGCCAACAGAAAGGAGTGAATATGGCCCAGTCCATCACGGGTAAAGTACTCCCCACTATTGAGTACATTACATGGAGCACTGTCGCAGGAAAGCAGACTCCATCATCAGGACCTTCACCATTCAGGCCTCACTGCTGCCATCAGGAAGAAGTTACAGGAGCCTCAGGACTCACACCGCTAGGTTCAGTAACAGTTATTACCCCTCAGCTATCAGACTCTTGAACTAGTGGAGATAACTTAATTTGCCACATCACTGAACTGTTCCCACAAACCATGGACTCAATTTCAATGGCTCTTCCTCTCATGTTCTTGATATTTATTTCTTCTTATTATTTTTATTTCTCTTTTTTTTCTTTTTGTATTTGCACAGTTTGCTTTTTAACACATTGGTTGTTGTCCATTCTGTTGGGTTGGCTTTTCATTGATTCTGTTGTGTTTCTTGTATTCATTGTGATTGCAAGGCAATGAATCTCAGGATTGTATATGATGACATATATGTACTTTGATAATAAACTGACTTTGAACTTTGAACTTTGATGCCTTTCAGCTTTGTTCTTTTATCAATGGATTCCTCACAAATTCTGTTTGAATTTTTAGCAGATTATTTTAGACCAGTAGGGGAAAGAAAGTGACCGACGTTAAATTACTTTGTAGACACGTTTCAAAATAACTCTGCATATAAACTTACTAATGCAGAAGGAAATCAGAAGCAATTTTTAAAAAAATATGTTGTTTTGTAAGATGAGCAACTTTAGAACAATTCAGAATCAGAATCACTTTATTACCAGTATGTGAACCATTGTCTGATCATTATGTGCCATGTTGAATGACATAAGCGATCATGCTCTGATGACCATGATTGTTCTTGGCAAATTTTTCTGCAGAAATGGTTTGCCATTGCTTTCTTCTGGGCAGTGCCTTTACAAGATGGGTGACTCTAGCCATTAGCAATACTCTTCAGAGATTGTCCGTCTGGCCTCAGTTGTCGCATAACCAGGACTTGTGGTATACACCAGCTGCTGATAGAACCTCTCACCACCTGCTCCCACGGCTTCACATTGACCCGAATCAGGGGGCTAAGCAGGTGCTATACCCTGCCCAAGGGTGACCTGCAGGCTAGGGAAGGAATGCCTTACACCTCCTTTGTTGGAGACATATCTCCAAAGTCATATCGGAATTGATTGTAGTTCAGTGCCAGGCATAAAACACAGGACAATACTATAACAGAGAACACAACCAGAACCAACAATTTATATATAAGTCAGTAGTGCAAACAGCTATAAGCAATCAACAGTTAGCTGAATGGTCATAGGCGCAAACATCAATAATCAAACTTAAATAAATGTGAACTTAAGAACAGACTCAATAATTATCAACAGAACAAGGAGAGCAAGAAAGGCCATTTAATAATGGATGTTGTGCAAGGACAGTTAGGATATTACACCTGAGTGAGTTTTATTGAGAAACTGGATAGTTACAGGAAAGAAGCTTTGGAGGTGACATAGTCCTGGTTGTGAGAGAAGTAGTAAGGTACAGCCTTGCTTGGCCTTAAAACGAGCACAATTTTGACAAGTTTGTTGATGGGTAAGATGCTTCATAATGAACACATAAAGCTGAGATGCTTCCTTTTAACTACCTTTGCTGGATTATTCATACACTTGCTGTGAATACACCATCTGTGAGCTACTTCTTATGAAGCTTATGAAGTTGAAAACAGACAGTGAAACATGCCATTTGCTTTAACAACAAAGCATGTCCTGGGGCTGGGGACATCCAAGTGTTGCCACACATTCTGGCTCCAATATACCATGCCTACAATGTTCAAAGTAAATTTATTATCGAAGTGCCTATATGTCACCATTTACAACTGTGAGATTCACTTTCTTGCAGGCATACTCAATAAATCCAAAATAGAATAACAGCTATATTAGGATCAATGAAGGACCGCACCAAATATGGCGCTCAAACAGTGTGCAAAAGACCACAATCTGTGCAAGTGCAAAAAGAATTAAGTAATAAAGAAAAGCAGTAACTATCAAGAACGTGAGATAAAGAGTCCCTGAAAGTGAGTCAATAGATTGTGGGAACACATCAATGATGGGCATGTAAAGTTAAGTGGAGTTATCCCGTTTGATTTAAAAAGTGGGCAAAATTAGGGCACATGGGCACATGGCATTGGGGGCAGAGTACTGACATGGATTGAAAATTGGCTGGCTGACAGAAAACAAAGAGTAGCGATTAATGGGTCCCTTTCGGAATGGCAGGTAGTGGGGTCACGCAGGGTTCAGTGCTGGGACCGCAGCTGTTTACGATATATATTAATGATTTAGATGAGGGAATTAAAAGTAACATTAGCAAATTTGCCGATGACACAGAGCTGGGTGGCAGTGTGAAATGTGAGGAGGATGTTATGAGAATGCAGGGTGACTTGGACAGGCTGGGTGAGTGGGCAGATGCATGGCAGATGCAGTTTAATGTGGATAAATGTGAGGTTATCCACTTTGGTGGTAAGAACAGGAAGGCAGATTATTATCTAAATGGAGTCAAGTTAGGAAAAGGGGAAGCACAACGAGATCTAGGAGTTCTTGTGCATCAGTCACTGAAAGCAAGCATGCAAGTACAGCAGGCAGTGAAGAAAGCTAATGGCATGTTGGCCTTCATAACAAGGGGAATTGAGTACAAGAGCAAAGAGGTCCTTCTGCAGCTGTACAGGGCCCTGGTGAGACCACACCTGGAGTACTGTGTGCAGTTTTGGTCTCCAAATTTGAGGAAGGACATTCTTGCTATTGAGGGAGTGCAGCGTAGGTTCACAAGGTTAATTCCCGGGATGGCGGGACTGTCATATGTCGAAAGATTGGAGCGACTGGGCTTGTATACTCTGGAATTTAGAAGGCTGAGAGGGGATCTTATTAAAACATATAAGATTATTAAGGGATTGGACACGCTGGAGGCAGGAAGCATGTTTCCGCTGATGGGTGAGTCCAGAACCAGAGGCCACAGTTTAAGAATTAGGGGTAGGCCATTTAGAACAGAGTTGAGGAAAAACTTTTTCACCCAGAGAGTGGTGGATGTATGGAATGCTCTGCCACAGAAGGCTGTGGAGGCCAAGTCTCTGGATGCTTTCAAGAAAGAGATGGATAGAGCTCTTAAAGATAGCGGAATCAAAGGCTATGGGGATAAGGCAGGAACTGGATACCGATTGTGGATGATCAGCCATGATCACAGTGAATGGCGGTGCTGGCTCAAAGGGCCAAATGGCCTACTCCTGCACCTATTGTCTATTGTCTATTGTCTAAAAGCCTGATGGTTGAAGGGTAATAACTGTTCCTGAACTTGGTTCTGAAGGTCCTGAGGTCCCTGTACCTTCTTCCTGATGGCTGCAATGAGAAGAGAGCATGTCCTGGGTAGTGGGGGTCCCTGATGATGGATGCTCCTGACTTATAACAATACTTAGCTCAATGGTGGGAAGGGTTTTACCCATGATGGACTGAACTGTATTCTCTATTTTTGTAGGACTTTCTGTTCAAGGGCATTAGTGTTTCCATACCAGACTGTGATGCAGCCAGTCAATGTACCCTCCACCACACATCTGTAGAAGCTCATCACAAATCGACACAAGCTCCTAATGAAGTAGAGGCATTGCTGTGCTTTCTTTATAATTGCACTTATATGCCAGACCCAGGACAGGTTTCCAAAATAATAACATAGAGGAATTTAATGTTGCTGACCCTCTCCACCTCTGATCCTCCAGTGAGGACTGTCTCATGGATCTCCGATTTCCTCCTCCTGAAGTCAATAATCAGCTCCTTGTTCTTGCTGACAATGAGTGAGAGGTGTTGATATTGCACTACTCAGCCAGATTTTCAATCTCCATTTTACATGTTGGTTCATCACCACCTTTGGTACAGCACACAACAGTGGTGTTGTCAGCAAACTTGAATATGGCGTTGGAGCTGTACTTGGCCACACAGTCATACGTCTAAAGTAAGTAGAGCAGGGAGCTAAGCACATAGGCTTCTAGCACACCTGTGCTGATGTAGATTGTGGAGGAGACGTTGTTGCCAATCCAAAATAGCTGGGGTCTACAAATGAGAAAATTGAGGATCCTATTGCACAAGAAGATATTGAAGCCAAAGTCTTGAGGCTCATTGACTAGTTTTGAGGAGATAATAGTATTCAATGTTAAGCTGTAGTCAATGAAGAGCACCTGATATATGCATCTTTTCTGTCAGGTGTTCCAGGGTTGAGAGAAGAGCCAGTGAGATGACATCTGTTTTGAACCTGTTGCTTCAATTTGCTGTAGGCAAATTGGAGCAGATCCAAGTTGCTTCTCAGGCAGGATTTGATATGTTTCATCACCATCCTCTCTAAACACTTCATCACTGTGGATCTAAGTGCTAATGGTGATAGTCATTGAGGCAAAACAGGAACAACACAGCACAAAATACAGAACAACAACAGAACAAAACAAGACAACAACAGAACCTCCTGTTCTTGGCTCCGGACTCTCAAATCCACAGAGAGCAGGCCTACAACCTTTAGTTTCTGGCCCTGACTCCTGGACTTACAGCTGTCAGGCCTCCAAACTTCAGCCATCTGGGCTCACCAAGCTCCACTCTTCAACCTTTGACTTTGCCATCTGGATTTCGCAATCTCTATATGTTGAACCCAGGACACGTCAATCATGGGTCTGACCTTTGGCCTTGACTACAGGACTCATTATTCACAGGTCTGACCTTCCAGCTTCAACCCCACAACTTGGCAATTATGGATTTGACCTTCAGTCATCAACTGAACTGATCTCCAGGATCATTGACCAGTGCCTTGGGCTCAACTTCGGGACTCACACAGGCCTCCAATTCTGATGGCCTGGAGGTGTGGGTCACAGGCCCTCATGACTTCTGCAAGAAAGGACATCCAACTTGGGAGCTGGCAAACTGGGGTTCACTGGTCTCTTCAGTGCCTATCGACTTGACGTGACTTCTGGATCGTTGACCTTCAACCACAGAACATTCCCACCTAGAACCATAGAACCATAGAAACTACAGCACAGAAACAGGCCCTTTGGCCCTTTTGGCTGTGCCGAACCATTTTCTGCCTAGTCCCACTGACCTGCACACGGACCATATCCCTCCATACACCTTCCATCCATGTATCTGTCCAATTTATTCTTAAATGTTAAAAAAGAACCCGCATTTACCACCTCGTCTGGCAGCTCATTCCATACTCCCACCACTCTCTGTGTGAAGAAACCCCCCCTAATGTTCCCTTTAAACTTTTCCCCCCTCACCCTTAACCCATGTCCTCTGGTTTTTTTCTCCCCTTGCCTCAGTGGAAAAAGCCTGCTTGCATTCACTCTATCTATACCCATCATAATTTTATGTACCTCTATCAAATCTCCCCTTATTCTTCTATGCTGCAGGGAATAAAGTCCTAACCTATTCAACCTTTCTCTGTAACTGAGTTTCTCAAGTCCCGGCAACATCCTTGTAAACCTTCTCTGCACTCTTTCAACCTTATTTATATCCTTCCTGTAATTTGGTGACCAAAACTGAACACAATACTCCAGATTCAGCCTCACCAATGCCTTATACAACCTCATCATAACATTCCAGCTCTTATACTCAATACTTCGATTAATAAAGGCCAATGTACCAAAAGCTCTCTTTACGACCCTATCTACCTGTGACGCCACTTTCAGGGAATTTTGTATCTGTATTCCCAGATCCCTCTGTTCCACTGCACTCCTCAGTGCCTTACCATTAACCCTGTATGTTCTACCTTGGTTTGTCCTTCCAACGTGCAATACCTCACACTTGTCAGTATTAAGCTCCATCTGCCATTTTTCAGCCCATTTTTCCAGCTGGTCCAAGTCCCTCTGCAGGCTCTGAAAACCTTCCTCACTGTCTACTACACCTCCAATCTTTGTATCATCAGCAAACTTGCTGATCCAATTTACCACATTATCATCCAGATCATTGATATAGATGACAAATAACAATGGACCCAGCACTGATCCCTGTGGCACACCACTAGTCACAGGGCTCCACTCAGAGAAGCAATTCTCTACCACCACTCTCTGGCTTCTTCCATCGACCCAATGTCTAATCCAATTTACCACCTCTCCATGTATACCTAGCGACTGAATTTTCCTAACTAACCTCCCATGCAGGAGTCCCATCCTGGACTCCAAAAATTGTCTCCTACCCTGGAATGTCCTTTGGCTTTAAGCAGTAGAATTTAGTAAACCAGACTTTTAACCATACGACTAACCTCATTTGAATTTCCTTGCAAATATGTGAAATAATTGCCCCTTTCATACCTCAGTCTACCGCTGTGGAAAGTGAAAAACCAGTGAAGTGTAGTTTATAAAATTATAAGAATGTTAGTTTCACTGACAGTAAATATGAAGTTCGAGAGACCATATCATGGGTCATGACCTTTTGATATCACTTGATGACCTTTTATCTTTCACTCTTGACTGATTAACTACATGACAATACTTATTATGCACAACTGCTGCAAATTGTGCAAAAGTCAGCTATTACCCCCAACTAATTTTATTTCCACACTCAGCTTCCCAGAACTGTGGGAATTTTTGAATTAAGATTAGAAACTTCCCAGATGACAAGAATCCAAAAATTCCCTAGGGCAATTTTAATGAAAAGGTTTGAGGAATCTCACTCACTGGTAAGTCTATTGGACAGATGCCTACCACAGGGAATACATTTAATAACATTGAAACAGCTGAAATTCGAGAAAACATTTATAAAACACATCCTCCCAGAGCAGATATTCATGCACCACATGTTGGTATTGAGAGTTTAGGTGTGGAGATGAATACACTTCCCAGAATTTTGTTTTGGATATTTTCAAATGGACATAAAATCCTTCGTGACTCATGAGGACAAGAACTTGAATAAAGTCCCATTACTTAATTCTCTGTACAAAAGAACACATTTGATGTGTCGGGTCCTGCTCCTGATTGGTCCTGATGAAGGGTCTAGGCCTGAAATGTTGACTCTCCATAGATGCTGCCAAACCTGCTGAGTTCCTCCAGCACTCTGTGTGTGTGTGTGTGTGTGTGTGTTGCTCAAGATTTCCTGCATCTGTTGTGTTTATGATTTGACCTGCTGAGTCCTATTTTCTGCTCACCACAAAACTAAGCCATAGGTGGCGAAATGGATTCTATGGCCTAATTTTGTGTTGAGCATAAAAACAGTGATATTCACTACTGACCTTAAAATAAGATATCTACATACAAAAACAAAAACATCTTTTGTGTTCCAGGACCCTTTACCAATACTGTTTGGTATCAACCATTAGAACCCTTGTATCTCACAACAATGATGAAATCAAGCTGTCTGAAAAGCAATTTCATTGAATAATTCTCAATGGCAGCAAACTAAAAAAGTCAAAGAACTTTTCTGAAGAACTCTTAGATGTGTAACACCCTGTGAAAGGTTTCGCTGATAATTTTTTCGGTAGCAGCAGTGTTTGGGTTATGACGAGAGATAATGGGGGCTTTGGAATATGCACCTCCAATGAAGGGGGTGCTTTTTTCTTATTGTGTGCCTGAGAGCTAGGTGATCTGGGTTTTTTGTTCGGTGGAACATGGAGAGAGAAGATGCCTGAAAGGAGAGCTCGTGGACACCAGAAAGGAGTGGTCTTGGAGTGGGGCTGGGAGCTAACAAAGCCTGGGGGAATCGATGGAGGACCAGCAGACGGGAGGCCGTGAGCTCCAACTTGTGCACATTAGACTGTTTCATTAAATTGGACCTTTTTCTTTTTGTTTTACTTTACTAACCCTTTAGTCAAGTTAAGTATTATAAAGCTAAATAATTTAATTGCATATGGTGTACTGTTTGTTATTTCGTGGTACTGATTTGTAATGGGGGAACCGATCACACAGCATCCACACAAGCAGAAGGTTTTGCACCTCAGATTCCACACGTTTGGCGGGACCAGAGACTGTCTTCCCTAGACTAACGCCACTAGATGAATCTGGGGGTTACAGGTGTTGTCAAGACAGAATTGTTAAAAAATTTCAACCAGCGCATGAAATTAATATGGAAGCTGAAATATCATACTATTTAGAAACTTAAAACTGTAACTGTTGTTTTAAATTCTATTATATTTTGAAGGTCACTTGAGACATTTACAATTCACAAAAATAAGAACATTTTAAAGAGTAATTATGGTTTAGTAGACTATTGTGAATTCAATTCCTACTTCTGCAATAAAATCAAATGCTTTCGGTGGACCCTAGAGGCTAAAAGATATATTTGTAAGTATCTGAAGTTTGCGTCATTCACTGATTCCTAAAGTTTACACAGAAGAACATTGCAGAGCATTTCACTCTATGAATAAGCAGGGAATCACCTACATCACAGTTTGAATTTCCATATTCAACTTCAGAATCTGCTGCTAGTTTTGATTTACAGTGATATTACTAAATTCAGACATGAACTGTCGAGGACAGGCAAATGGTAGGTGTGATAGTGTGTGATCTTGCAATGTCGTAGTTCAGTATTCCCAAACTATAATTAATTCAGGCATGGTTGAGTGTTTTTTTTATAGCCAGGAATGTCAAAATGCATTAGAATTATGAGCAGGTAGGTCATTTGATTTTTTGATGTTATGAAGTGGTGGATAGGTTCTTCAACCATCAGGCTCCTGAAACAGTGTGGGTAACTTCATTCACCTCAACACTGAACTGATTCCACAACCTATGGATTCACTTTCAAGGACTCTACATCTCATGTTCTCAGTACTATTTATTACCTTTGATTTTGCACAGTCCGCTTCCTTTTGCACATTGGCTGATATTTGTTTGTAGTTTTTCATTGATTCTATTGCATTTCTGTGTTCTACTGGAAATGTCTGCAAGAAAGTGAATCTCAAGGTAGTATATGGTCACTTCCTTTGATAATAAATTTACTTTGGACATTGAATTTGAACTTGTGATAGGGAGAAGAACCTCAACACCAGTATATGGAATCAATCTAACTTGGTAGATGAGGGTCCTTTATTAAAATTTATCTAGAATAAAATTACATGTTGAAGATATTCCTTTTTTTTTAAATGACAGTGAATAAAGTATTGAGTTAGAGAATATGGGATTGTTGACTGCAAGTGGAAAGGAACTGGAAAGAGATTGACTTAGAATTTCCGAAAAATATGTCTAACGTTAAAAAGGCAGGAAAAAAGGGCATTTCATTTCAAGAGAGTGGATGGATACACAGCACAATGAAAAGCGTTCATCTCAATCAGAGCTAAAACACTCAGTAAAATATTGGATATTTAATTAATTTATGGTGTGATAATGGAAATTTTAACCGCACAGTAAAAATTGAAACAAGAATAAGTGAAATAGTAATGGGTGGTATTACGGTAGTAAACACCACTAGGAGGTTCACTGGTATGTTCCTCCCAAATATTTGTAGAGAAAGGGTCCTGTTGAAGATACCTACCACCCTTCCCACAATCTCTTTGACCCACTACTGTCAGGAAGGAGGTACAGAAGCATCAGGACTAGGACTGCCAGACCGAGTAACAACTCCTTCCCTCAGGCTGTGAAACTAATGAATACT
The DNA here is from genome assembly GCF_030028105.1 of Mobula birostris. Lineage (NCBI taxonomy): Eukaryota > Metazoa > Chordata > Chondrichthyes > Myliobatiformes > Myliobatidae > Mobula > Mobula birostris. The sequence goes on along the minus strand of NC_092371.1, from coordinate 138,978,538 downwards.
GATGAATACCCTGCCAGCACCAATACCTGCCAAAAGAACATCTGCAGGCATTCTGACCTCTGCAAGGGACTGGCAGCTGTTGGTGGACCTCGAAGGGCAGCTGAAGTTCCCCAACCATATCACAGCCACCACCCTGCGACCAGACATTGTCCTAGCGTCTGAGTCGACTAAACAAGTGGTGCTGCTGGAGCTGACAGTCCCATGGGAAGATAGCTTGGAAGAGGCCTTTGAAAGGAAGCTCTCCAAGTATGCAGGACTGGTCAGCAACTGTCAGCAGGCTGGATGGAGAGCGCGGTGTCTCCCTGTGGAGGTTGGTTGTAGGAGATTCGTAGCCCGTTCTTTAGTTAGAGCATTCAGCATTTTGGGCATCGAGGGAGAGGGGAAGAGGAGAGCCATCCGCAGTACCACCGATGCGGCAGAGAGGGCCTCAAGATGGCTGTGGCTCAAAAGAGGGGAGCCATGGAGTCATAAGTAGCCAGCCATCTGGACACAAGCTGGGGTCTGATCAGCCCCGGCTGGGTCACCTGGAGGAGGGTGTATGATGTTGAAAGACCCGAAACACCCGATGATTCCAGGAACATCACTGAAGATGTGTCCAGAAGCATCAATAGATGTATGTACACAGCTCGTCACTAGGACAGTGAGCTTTTAACAGTTTGCTGTTTACCTGTGCTGTGCACTATGTGCATTTTAACTTATATTTTGTTAACTTATTTATGGTAATATTTTGCTTTACATACTGTGTGTGATATTTGTTTATTGAGTGCACTGTGGTCCAGAGGAACATTGTTTCATTTGGTTGTGTATATGTACAGTCAGAGGACAATAAACTTGAATTTGAACTTGTGTGGAAAATATGAACCCATTGACAAGTGCATTTTAAATGGCAGGAGCTCCAGGCAGGGGTTGTTAAAAGTGGAAGTGCCAACTTACTGAAATCTGTGATGTGTCACTCCCAGGTGAGCTCAACGCCTTTTGTGCATGCTTTGAAAGGGAGAATGAAATTACACCTGTGCAAATCCCTGCAGTATGGGTGAGCTTGTGATCTTTGCTTTGGAGGTCGGTGTCAGAACATCTATCAAGACGGTGAACCCTCGCAAGGCATCAGGTCCTGATGGGTCTCCGGAAGGGCATTGAAAACCTGTGCCAACCAACTGGCAGGAGGGTTCAAGGACATCTTCAGTTTCTCACTGCAGCAGCCAGAGCTTCCACCTGCTTCAAAAGGGCAATAATCATAGCAGTGCCCATACCAGGAAGAGCAGGCTGGGCTGCTTTGATGACTATCGCCCAGATGCACCCACATCTACTCTGATGAAATGTTTTGAGAGGCTGGTCATGAATCAGCTCTTGCCTATCGCCACAACAGGTCTACAGCAGATACAACCTCACTGGCCCTCTACTAGTAATAGCTACGCCAGGTTGCTGTTTATCGATTACAGCTCAGTGTTCAACACAATCATACCCTCAGTTCTGATCAACAAGCTGGGCCTCTGTATCTCGCTCAGTGACTGGATCCTTGACTTCCTCACTGGAAGACCTGTTAATGCAGATCGGAAATATCATCTTCTCCTCGCTGACAATCAGCACTAGTGCACCTCAAGGATGTATGCTTAGCCCACTGCTCTTCTCTCTCTACATCCTCAACTGTGTGGCTGGGAGCAGCTCAAACACCATCTATAAGTTTCCTGATGACACAACTAATGTTGGCAGAATTTCAGATGGTGACGAGGAGGTGTACAGGAGTGAGATAGATCAGCTGATTGAGTGGTGTTGTAACAGCAACCTTGCACTCAACATCAGTAAAACCAAGGAATTGATTGTGGACCTCAGGAAGAGGAAGTCAGGGGGAATACAGCAGTGGAAAGGGTAAGCAGTTTCAAGTTCCTGGATGTCAACATCCTGGGCTCTGCAAATGTAGATGCAATTACAAAGAAGGAGTGACAGCAACTATATTTTATTTGGAATTTGAGGAGACTTGGTATGTCACCAAAGATCCTCACAGATTTCTACAAGTGTTTCATGAAATAAGCTGCAGAAAGTTGTAAACTCAGCTAGCTCCATCATAGGCACCAGCATCCCCAGCATCGAGGACACCTTCAAAAGCCCATGCCCCAAGAGTCTGGCATCCATCATTATTGACCCCATTCACCCAGGACATTCCCTCTTCTTATCGCTACCATCAGGGAGGAGATACAGGAGCCTGAAGACACTGATTCAATGTTTCAGGAACAGCTTCTTCTTCAATGCCATCAGGTTTCTGAATAGACAATGAACCCATGAACACTATGTCACTATTTTTCCCTCTTTTTTGCACTACTTAATTTAATCTTTTATATATAATTCTTATTGTAATTTTTTGTTTAAAAAAAACTATAGTGCACTGCTGCCACAAAACAACAAATTTCATGACATTTGCCAGTGATATTAAACCTGATTCTGATTCTGAACGTCAATACGCTCCACTGCTCAACTCCATGGGTTTGATGCCAAGGATTGAGGCCTGCACGTCAAATTGGAAGTCTGGAAGTTAGTTGGAGCTCTTGGACTGTGAATCACTGCAAGTCCACTGGAGTAGTTGAAGACCCAAAGTCTGTGTGTCCCAATCCATTGGAGGTTAGAGGCCAAAGAAGTCAGAGGACTGTGTATGTACGTGCATAGGTGGATAGGAGATCAGGAAGAATGGGGGTTGCTTTGCTGTTCTTGTTGCTTGTTGCACTCTGTGTCGTCTGTCAAGCATTGTGGACATGCTATAAAGGTGCTAGAGTGTGTAGCAACGCTTTTGGTCTGCTCTCAACACACCCTCGGGTACCGTATGTTAGTTGCTTACACAAACAATGCATTTTACTCTGTTCCAATGTAAACACTATAAACAAACTTAATCTTAAGGATTTCAATCATTTGGAATTTAAAACTGATTTCCTCTGCTACATGCATACTTATTTAACACATGTTATGTAACACAGGAACTCTGTGTATTTTATGGTTATTCTTACAATAGTGAACATATTTGACAGAATTTTAGAAATTCCAGCTAAAAATACTGTAGATGCAGAAACTCCTCCCTTCAAAGTATTAGCTGATCGTCAGATTTTTAAGAAGGTCTTAGTCATTTGAAAAAATCATCTACTGAAGCAATGCGATAAGAAAGTATTCTCAGACCAGTAAAATGAGTTAGTGTCTAATTGGCCATGAACATGTTAAACATAAAGTTATTCAAGAAATGGCTACATCCACCTTCTCAATGGGAGTTAGGATGAGCATTGAATGCACCCACTTGCTTGGATTCCATAGTTGTCAAACTTACCCAGAAATATGGTCCCATGTGGACATCCAAATCTCATAATTTGTTCTCCTTTCTCAGCAGTAAGAAAATATTGCAATTCTCAGTTTCAAAGACGCCTCATACAATGCTAATCCCTAGAGAGTGTTTGAAAAAGTCAACATGCTCTTTCTGAGGTTCAGCTAAGAAAAATGTGTTCTCTGGGTGAGATACCTCCCTTATCTAAGTAGATTGCACCACAGTTCATGTAACTGACAACAAAGACACCAACCAATTTATATGTACTTCATTAAAATGAAGAAACTTGTTATTGAAAGTATCTTCTGCAGTTTATCAACAGCATTTGGATTTGCATTTCAGTTTTGTTTATTATTCTCATATATAGTAGCCAGGATGTGGTCTACAAATTACAGAACGAGACAGTGCATGTCAAAAAGGCAATGTTACATTAGTCATGGGGGATTTCAGTATGCAGATAGATTGGGAAAATCATGTTGATGCTGGATCCCAAGAGAGAGAATTTGTAAAATGCCTCTGAGATGGCTTTTTCATGGATAGGATTAGGGAGCTGAAGGTAATGGAGCCTTTAGGAAACAGTGATCATAATGTGATAGAATCCACCCTGCAATTTGAGAAGGAGAACCTAAAGTCAGATGTATCGCTATGAAATAGCCTGGTTTCCTTGGCTGCATAGGTCTAAGGAAGACACTCTCAAGTCCTGCCGAACTTGTGAGATTAAGACGGTTTGTACCACCCCGGTTTGTGTGGATGCTCTGTAATTTGCTACCCTGTACAAATTAGTGTTATGAAATAACAGATAGTACACTGCATTTGATTAAGACCATAAGACCGTAAGACAAAGGAGCAGAAGTCGGCCATTCAGCCCATCGAGTCTGTTCGCCATTTTTTCATGAGCTGATCCATTCTCCCACTTAGTCCCATTCTCCCGCCTCCTCACCATAACCTTTGATGCCCTGGTCACTCAGGTACCTATCAATCTCTGCCTTAAAAACACCCAATGACTTGGTCTCCATTGCTGCCCGTGGCAACAAATTCCATAGATTCACCACCTTCTGACTAAAAAAATTTCTTCGCATTTCTGTTCTGAAAGGGCGCCCTTCAATCCTTAAGTCATGCCCTCTCGTACTAGACTCCCTCATCATGGGAAACAACTTTGCCACATCCACTCTGTCCATGCCTTTCAACATTCAAGATGTTTCTATGAGGTCGCCCCTCATTCTTCTGAATTCCAAGGAACACAGTCCAAGAGCGGACAAATGTTCCTCATATGTTAACCCTCTCATTCCCGGAATCATTCTAGTGAATCTTCTCTGTACCCTCTCCAACGTCAGCACATCCTTTCTTAAATAAGGAGACCAAAACTGCCCACAGTACTCCAAGTGAGGTCTCACCAGCACCTTATAGAGCCCCAACATCACATCCCTGCTCCTATACTCTATTCCTCCAGAAATGAATGCCAACATTGCATTTGCCTTCTTCACTACCGACTCAACCTGGAGGTTAACTTTAAGGGTATCCTGTACAAGGACTCCCAAGTCCCGTTGCATCTCAGAACTTTGAATTCTTTCCCCATTTAAATAATAGTCTGCCCATTTATTTTTTCTGCCAAAGTGCATAACCATACACTTTCCAACATTGTATTTCATTTGCCACTTCTTTGCCCATTCTTCCAATCTATCCAAGTCTCTCTGCAGACTCTTCGTTTCCTCAGCACTACCACGCCCTCCACCTATCTTCATATCATCAGCAAACTTAGTCACAAAGCCATCTATTCCATAATCCAAATCGTTGATGTACAATGTAAAAAGAAGCGGCCCCAACACGGACCCTTGTGGAACACGGCTGGTAACTGGCAGCCAACCAGAATAGGATCCCTTTATTCCCACTCTCTGTTTCCTGCCAATCAGCCAACGCTCTATCCACATATGTAACTTTCCTGTAATTCCATGGGCTCTTATCTTGTTAAGCAGCCTCATGTGTGGCACCTTGTCAAAGGCCTTCTGAAAATCCAAATATACAACATCCACTGCATCTCCCTTGTCTAGCCTACTGGTAATTTCCTCAAAAAATTGTAATAGCTTTGTCAGGCAGGATTTTCCTTTAAGGAATCCATACTGAGTTCTGCCTATCTTGTCGTATGCCTCCAGGTACTCTGTAACCTCATCCTTGACAATCGACTCCAACAACTTCCCAACCACCAATGTCAAGCTAACAGGTCTATAATTTCCTTTTTGCTTCCTTGCCCCCTTCTTAAATAGCGGTGTGACATTTGCAATCTTCCAGTCTTCCGGAACCATGCCAGAATCTATCGACTTTTGAAAGATCATCGCTAATGCCTCTGCAATCTCCACAGCTACTTCCTTCAGAACACGAGGGTGCATTCCATCTGGTCCAGGAGATTTATCTACCTTTAGCCTATTCAGCTTCCTGAGTACTTTCTCTGTCGTAATTGTGACTGCGCACACTTCTCTTCCCTGCCACCCTTGAGTGTCCGGTATACTGCTGATGTCTTCCTCAGTGAAGACTGATGCAAAATACTTGTTCAGTTCTTCTGCCATCTCCTTATCTCCCATTACAATTTCTCCAGCATCATTTTCTATCGGTCCTATATCTACTCTCACCTGTCTTTTACTCTTTATATACTTGAACATCTTTTAGTATCCTCTTTGATATTATTTGCTAGCTTCCTTTCATAGTTAATCTTTTCCCTCTTAATGACCTTCATAGTTTCCTTTTGTAAGATTTTAAAAACTTCCCAATCCTCTCTCTTCCCAGTAACTTTTGCTTCCTTGTATGCCCTCTCTTTTGCATTAACTTTGGCTTTGACTTCTCTTGCCAACCACGGTTGCATCCTTTTTCCATTCGAAATTTTTTTCTTTTTTGGAATGTACCTGTCTTGCACCTTCCTCACTTCTCGCATAAGCTCCAGCCACTGCTGCTCTGCCGTCTTTCCCACCAGTGTCTCTTTCCAGTCAACTTTGGCCCGTTCCTCTCTCATGCCACTGTAATTTCCTTTACTCCACTGAAATACCGACACATCAGATTTCAGCTTCTCTTTTTCTAATTTCACAATGAACTCAATCATGAAGGGTTCCTTCACCTCAATCTCTCTAATCACCTCCGGTTCATTACACAATACCCAATCCAGTACAGCCGATCCCCTAGTGGGCTCAACAACAAGCTGTTCTAAAAAGCCATCTTGCAGACATTCTACAAATTCTCTCTCTTGAGATCCAGTGCCGATCTGTTTTTCCCAATCCACTTGCATGTTAAAATCCCCCACAATTATCATAACACTGCCCTTCTGACAAGCCTTTTCTATTTCCTGTTGTAATTTGTAGTCCACATCCCTGCAGCTGTTTGGAGGCCTATAAATAACTGCCATCAGGGTCCTTTTACCCCTGCTATTCCTTAGCTCAACCCATAAAGATTCTGCGCCTTCTGATCCTATATTACCTCTTTCTAATGATTTAATATCATCTCTTACCAATAAAGCCATGCCTCCCCTCTGCCTACCTTCCTATCCTTCCGATACACCGTGTATCCTTGGACGTTCAGCTCCCAGAGACATGCATCCTTTAGCCACGTCTCAGTGATGGTCACAATATCATACCTGCCAATCTGTAGCTGTACAACACGATCATCCACCTTATTCCTTATGCTGCATGCATTTAAGTACAACACCTTAAGACTAGAAGTTATATTTATGAATCTTAATTTAACTAAAGAGTTAGTAAGAATAACAAAAAGAAAAGGGCCCATTTTAATTAAACAGTCAAATGTACACAAGTTGGAGCTCATCTTGAACTTCTCTGTTGTTCATGTGCTGGGCCCTCAGTCAGCTGAACACCCACACCACCCCCCAAACATCGCTTGCAATCCATCTCGAACAAACGGGTCTCCAGTGGATTGTATGCTACGACCGGTTCTCAAGAGCATTTTCTCTCTTCATCTCCCACCGAACAAAAGCTCAAGACCAACCTTATTGTCCTTCACCAAAAAAAACCTCCCGCTAATTGGATGTCACACCTTCCCCATCATCCCTTATCTTCAACAATAACCCAAACAGGCTGAAAGCAGAACAGCAGCTCTTATGGAGCCGCTAAATGAAATTCCTACAGCATAACAGTAAAGATGTGAACCAAGGCATTACAGCTATTACAGTGGGGTAAAGGGAATTACAGAGGCATGAGAAATGAGCTGGCCAAAGTTGACTGGAAGGGATTACTGGCAGGGAAGCCAGCAGAGAACCAATGGCTGGGGTTTCTGGGAGCAATCTGGAAAGTATACAATAGATATATCCCAAAGAGGAGCTAGTATTCTAAAGGCAGGATGATGCAACCATGGTTGAAAAGGGAAGTCAAAGCGAATATAAAATAAGGCATTTAACAGAGCAAAAATTAGTGGGAAGTTAGAGGATTGGGAAATTTTATAAACCAACAGAAGGCAACTGAAAAAAACCATAAGGGGGGAAAAGATGAAATATGAAGGCAAGCTAGCCAATAATTTCAAAAATGACACTAAAAGCTTTTTTTTCAGATATATAAAGAATAAAAGAGAGGTAGGAGTAGATATTAGACAACTGGAAAATGCATCTGTCTTCACTGTGGAAGACACTAGTAGTATTCTGGAAGTTTAAGAGTGTGAAGAGGCTGAAGTGAGTGCAGTTACTGGGGGGGATGGTGCTTGGGAAACTGAAAGATCTGAAGGTAGGTAAGTCACCTGGACCTGACAGACTCCACCCCAGGCTTCTAAAAGAGGTAGCTGAAGAGATTGTGGAGACATCAGTCATGACCATTCAAGAATCAATAGATTCTGGCATGGTTTCAGAGGACTGGAACTTTGCAAATGTCACTCCACTCTTCCAGAAGGGAGGGAGACTGAAGCAAGGAAATTATAGGCCAGTTAGCCTGATCTCAGTGCTTGGGAAGGTGTTGGAGTCTATTGTTAAGGGTGAGGTTTCAGGGTACTTGGAGGCTCATGACAAAATAGGCTAAAGCCAGCTTGGGTTCCTTAAGGAAAAATCTTGTCTGGAAAATCCGTTGGAATTCCTTGAAGAAATAACAAGCAGGATAGACAAGGGAGAATTGGTGGGTGTAGTGTGCTTGGATTTTCATAAGACCTTTGACCAGGTGCCACACATGTGGCTGCTAAACAAGATAACAGCCTAGGGGTAGTACGTAACAGATACTAGCATGGATATATAATTGGCTGATCAGCAGGAGGCAAAGAATGGGAAGAAATGCATCCGTTTGGATTGGCTGCTGGTGACTATTGGTGCTCCACAGGGGTCTGCATTGGTACTGCTTCTTTTTATGGTGTATGCTAACAAATGGGATGGTGGAATTGATGGCTCTGTGGTCAGGTTTGGGAAGATATGAAGATTGGCAGAAGGGAAGGTACTGTTGAGGAAATAGAGAGGCTGCAGCAGGTCTTAGACAAGTGAAGAGAATGGGCAAAGAGATGACAGATGAAATACAGTGTAAGGAAGTGTAAGGTCATGCACTTGGTAGAAGGAATAAAAGCATAGACTATTTTCTAAATGGGAAGAAAATTCAAAAATCCGATGTGTAAAGGGATTTGGGAGTCGTTGTGCAGGATTCCCTACGGGTTAATTCATAGGTTGAATTGCTGATGAGGAAGGCGGATGCAATGTTAGCATTCATTGCAAGAGCACTATAATATAAAAGCAAGGATGTAGCATTCATTTCAAGCGGTCTATGATACAAGAGCAGGGATGTGATGCATGGCATTGGTGAGGCCTCTCTTGGAGAATTGTGAGCAGTTTTGGGCCTGCTATTTAAGAAAGCTTATGCTGACATTGGAGAGGGTTCAGAAGAAGTGTACGAGAATGATTCTGGGAATAAAAGGCTGGTCATGTTTGATGGCTCTGGGCCTCTACTCGCTGGAATTTAGAATGAGGGGGAAATGCACTGAATCCTATCGAATGTTGAAAGACATAGAAAGAGTGGGTGTGAAGAGGATGTTTCCTCTGGTGGGGTTCTAGGACCAAAGGGTACGGCCTCAAAATAGAGGGACATCCACTTAGAACAGAGCTGAGGAGGGATTTCTTCAGCAAGAGGGTGGTAAATCTGCCACAGGCAGCTATGGAGGCCAGGTTACTGGGTGAATTTAAGACAACAAGAGCATGACCATAAGAGATAGGAGCAGATTCAGCCTAATTGGACTATTGAGTTTGCTCCGCCATTCGATCATGGCTGATCCTTTTCTCCCCTCCTCAACCCCACTCCACAGCTTTCTCCCCATAACCGTTGATGCTATGTCCAATCAAGAACCTATCAAGCTCTGCTTTAAATACACCCAATTATCTGGCCTCCACAGCTGCCTGTGGTAACAAATTCCAGAAATTCACCACCCTCTGGCTAAAGACATTTCTCTGCATCTCTGTTTTAAATGGATGCCCCTCTATCCTGAGGCTGTGCCGACTTACCCTACACTCTCCCATTATGGGAAACATCCTTTCCACACCTACGCTGTCTAGGCCTTTCAACATTCGTAAGGTTTCAATGAGATTCCCCCCTCAACCTTCTATATTCCAGCGAGTACCAACACAGAGCCATTAAATGTTCCTTGTATGATAACTCTTTCATTCCCAGAATCATCCTTGGGAACCTCCTCTGAACCCTCTCCAATGCCAGCACATATTTTCTTAGATGAGGAGCCCAAAATTCAGCACAATACTCAGGGTGAAGCCTCACCAGTGCCTTATAAAGCCTCAGCATTATATCCCTGCTCTTGTATTCTAGACTTCTTGAAATGAATGGTAACATTACATTTGCCTTCCTCACCACTGACTCTACCTGCAAGTTACCTTTCGGATGTTCTGCATAAGGACTCCCAAGTCCCTTTGCATCTCATATTTTTGGATTTTCTCCCAATTTAGAAAATAGTTTGCACATTTATGTCTACTACCAAAGTGCATGACCATGCATTTTCTAACATTGTATTTCATTTGCCACTTTCTTATCCATTCTCCAAATCTGCCAGTTTTTCTGTAGCCTACCTGTTTCCTCGACACTATCTGCCCCTCCACTAATCTTCGTATCATCTGCAAACTTGGCAACAAAGTCATCTATTCCATCATCTAAATCATTGATAGAGAGTGTAAAAAGAAGTGGTCCCAACATCGACCCCTGCGGAACATCACTAGTTGCTGGCAGCCGATCGGAAAAAGACCCTTTTATTCCCACTCCCTGCCTCCTGCCAATCAGCCAATGCTCTAACCACGCCAGTAACTTACCTGTAATAACATGGGTTCTTAACTTGGTAAACACCTTCATGTGTGGCACCTTGTCAAAGGCCTTTTGAAAGTTCAAATATACGACAACCATTGCATCCTCTTTATCTATCCTACTTGTAATCTCCTCGAAGAATTCCAACAAGTTGGTCAGGGAAGATTTTCCCTTAAGGGAACCACTTTAAGTAAGTTAAGGTGGAGGTTGATAGCTTCTTGATTAGTTAGGACATGAAAGTTTAGGGGGAGAAGGCTGGAGAACAGAGGCGGTGTGCACAAACCTCATTGCAGGCAAGCTGCGGGATGGGGCAAGAGCCAATGTTCGACTCTATTTCACCATTGTGCGCCGATTAAAGTAACGAGGGAGATTGAAGCATTGAAGCGAGTGCAGAGAGTGAGTGTTGTCTGACTGCCTTTGATTGCTGAGGATCACTCTGCAATGCTACCGGTGAGTGGAGAGCCTGCTGCAGTGCCCGGAGAATGTTATCCAGGTTTTCTGTGGTTTGTATGTGGACTTGGACTATAGACTTATTTTTTGGTCTTTACTTCTTTTATTTTCTGTGTTTTTCACCTGATCTTTCTCTTTTTTTGTGCAGGATTGGGAATTTGGGGGTTAATGTAGCTGTTTCATTTTTGTTCGTTATTTTTGTGTGGGTGGGGGTATTTGGGAGTTGATGATCGTGCTGCCCTTCTTTTCTTTCCTTTCTTGGTTTCATGGCTATCTGGAGAAGAAGAATTTCAGAGTTGTGCACTTTGATAATAAATTAACCTTTGAAGCTTTGAACGGGGTTGAGAAGGGAATGGATAAGCCATGATGATATGGCAGAGCAAATTCAGTCGGCTGAATGGCCTATTTCTGCTCCTGTGTCTTATGGTCTAATATACCAAGACACAGTCTTATCTTACATACTGTACATACAGGTCAAATCATTACACAGTGCATTGAAGTAGAATAAGTTAAACCAATAACAGTGCAGAATAAAATATTACAGCTACAGAGAAAGTACAGTGCAGGTAAACAATAAAGTGCAAGATCATAATTGGGGTAGATTGTAAGGTCAAGAGTCTATTTTATGTTACATTCAATAGGAATTACCTACATAAGTAGGAGCCAATGAATTGTGCTCATTAAGAGATCCTGCAGTGTATAGTTTGGTAAAACGTAGGATAATTGGGTAATTAATAGACAATATGGACTTGGTTGGCTGAAGGACCTGTTCTCAGCTGTAATCCTCTATGACTCCATGATAACTCAAGGCCCTCTGTACATTGATGGTCAGCTGATTATTCAAACCTGATGGTAAACCACATTTAAGCACATTCAGCCCAGCCCATCCTCTCAAGGTGTCACACACAAAATGCTAGAGGAACTAAGCGGATCAGGCAGCATCTATGGAAATGAATAAACCACCAACGTTTCGGAACAAGGCCCTTCATCAGGACTGGCAAAAAAGATGAGAAGTCAGAGTAAGAAGTACAAGGTGGTAGGTGATAGGTGAAACTAGGAGGGGGGATGGGAGTGACGTAAAGAGCTGAGAAGTTGGTTGGTGAAAGAGATAAAAGGCTGAAGGAGGGGAATCTGATAGGAGAGGACAGAAGACTATGGAATAAGAGAAAGGAGGAGGAGCACCAGAGAGAGGTGATGGGCAGGTAAGGAAAAAGGTGAGAGAGGAAAACAGGAGTGGAGAATGGTGAAGGGGGAGCAATTACTGGAAGTTTAAGAAATCGATGTTCATACCGTCAGGTTGGAAGCAACCCAAATGGAATATAAGGTGTTGTTCCTCCAACTTGAGTGTGGCCTGATCACAGTGGTAGAGGAGGCCATGGACTGACATGTCGGAATGGGACTGAAAAGTAGAATTGAAATAGGTGGCTACCCAGAGATCCTGCTTTTTTTGGCAGATGGAGCATAACTTGACTGCCTGAATCAATATGCGGAACTATAACGTTGTGGCCATTACAGAGACTTGGATGTCTCACGAGCAGGAATGGCTGCCAGGCTTTAGATGTTTCAAAAAGATCTGACAGGGAGGCAAAAGAGGTGGGGGTGTGGCATTGCTAATTAGGGATAGTGACGTGGCTGCGGAAAAGGAGGAAGTCATGGAGGGATGGCCTACTGAATCAGTGTGCATGGAAGTCAAAAATAGACAATAACTCTACAAGGTGTTTTTTTAAAGACCCTCCAATAGTAACAGGGATCTCGAGGAGCAGATAGGGAGGCAGATTCTGGAATGGAGCAAAAATAATAGGGTTGTTGTGATGGGCGATTTTAACATTCCTAATATTGATTGGCATCTCCTTAGCGCAAGGGGTTTAGATAGGTGGAGTTTGTTAGGTGTGTTCAGGAAGGTTTCCTGACACATAATATGTAGATAAGCCTATTAGAGGAGAGACTGTACTTGATCTGGTATTGGGAAATGAACCTAGTCAGGTGTTAGATCTCTTGGTGGGAAAGCATTTTGGAGATAGTGATCACAACTCTGTCTCCTTTACCATAGCACTGGAGACTGATAGGAGCAGACAATTTGGGAAAATATTTAATTGGGGTAGGGGGAAATATGATGCTATTAGGCAGGGACTTGGGAGCATAAATTGGGAGCAGATGTTCTCTGGAAAATGTATGGCAGAAATGTGACAAATGCTTGCATGGAGTTCTGCACAGGTATGTTCCATTGAGGCAGTGAAAGGATGGTAGAGTTAAAGAACCATGGTGTACAAAGGATGTAGAAAATCTAGATAGGAAGAAAAGAAAAGCTTATGAAAGGTTCAAGAAACTAGGTACTGTTAGAGCTCTAAAAAATCACAAGGTTGCTAGGAAGGAGCTTAAGAATGGAATTAGGAGAGCCAGAAGGGGCCATGAGAATGCCTTGGTGAGCAGGATTAAGGAAAACCCCAAGGCATTCTACAAGTATATGAAGAGCAAGAGAATGAGCAGCGTGAGAATAGGACCAATCAAGTGCGATAGAGGAAACGTGTGCATGGAGTCGGAGGAGGAAGAGGAAGTACTTAATGAATACTTTGCTTCAGTATTCACCAGGGAAAAAGACCTTGACAATTGTGGTCAGTATTCACCAGGGAAAAAGACCTTGACAATTGTGGGGATGGCTTACAGTGGACTGAAATGCTTGAGCATACAGACATTAAGAAAGAAGGTGTGCTGAGCTTTTGAAAAGCATTATGTTAGATAAATCACCAGGACTGGATGAGATATACTCCAGGCTACTGTGGAAAGTGAAGGAGGAGTTTGCTGAGCCTCCTGTGGTAATCTTTGCATCATCAATAGGAACAGGAGAAGTACTGGACAATTGGAGGGTTGCAAATGTTGTTCCCTTGTTCAAGAAAGGGAGTAGAGATATCCCAGGAAATTATAGACCAGTGAGTCTGACTTCAGTGGTGGGCAAGTTGTTGGAGAAAATCCTGACAGGCAGGATTCATGAGGATTTGGAGAAACATAATCTGATTAGTGATAGACAGCATGGCTTTGACAAGGGCAGGTCGTGCCTTATGAGCCTGATTGAATTCTTTGAGGATGTAACAAAACACATTGATAAAGGTAGAGCAGTGGATGTAGTGTAAATGGATTTCAGTAAGGCATTTGATAAGGTTCCCCATGCAAGGCTCCTTCAGAAAGTAAGGAGGCATTGAATCCAAGGAGACCTTGCTTTGTGGATCCAGAATTGGCTTGCCCACAGAAGGAAAAAGGTGGTTGTAGATGGTTCGTATACTACATGGAGGTCAGTGACCAGTAGTGTTCCGCAGGGATCTGTTCTGGGACCCCTTTTCTTTGTGATCTTTATAAATGACCTGGTTGAAGAAGTAGAAGGGTAGGTTAGTAATTTTGCTGATGATACAATGATTGAGGGTGTTGTGGATAGTCTGGAGGATTGTCAGATGTTACAGCGGGACATCAATAGGATGTAGAACTGGGCTGAGAAGTGGCAGACGGACTTCAACCCAGATAAGTGTGAAGTGGGTCATTTTGGTAGGTCAACTTGAAGGCAGAATATAATATTAATGGTAAGATTCTTGGTGGTGTGGAGGATCTGAGAGATCTTGGGGAAAGCTGCTGCCCAGGCTGACAGTGTTGTTAAGAAGGCATATGGTGTGTTGGCATTCATCAACTGTGGGATTGAATTCAATAGCCATGAAGTAATGTTACAGCTATATAAGACCTTGGTCAGATCCCACTTGGAGTACTGTGTTCATTTCTGGTCACCTCACTACAGGAATGATGTGGATCCTATAGAGAGATTGCAGAGGAGACTTACATAGAACATAGAACATAGAATAGTACAGCACAGTACAGGCCCTTTGGCCCACAATGTTGTGCCGACCCTCAAACGCTGCCTCCCATATAAGCCCCCACCTTAATTTCCTCCATATACCTGTCTAGTAGTCTCTTAAACTTCACTAGTGTATCTGCTTCCACCACTGACTCAGGCAGTGCATTCCATGCACCAACCACTCCCTGAGTAAAAAACCTTCCTCTAATATCCCCCTTGAACTTCCCACCCCTTACCTTAAAGCCATGTCCTCTTGTATTGAGCAGTGGTGCCCTGGGGAAGAGACGCTGGCTATCCACTCTATCTATTTCTCTTATTATCTTGTACACCTCTATCATGTCTCCTCTCATCCTCCTTCTGTCGAAAGAGTAAAGCCCTAGCTCCCTTAATCTCTGATCATAATCCATACTCTCTAAACCAGGCAGCATCCTGGTAAATCTCCTCTGTACCCTTTCCAATGCTTCCACATCCTTCCTATAGTGAGGTGACCAGAACTGGACACTGTACTCCAAGTGTGACCTAACCAGAGTTTTATAGAGCTGCATCATTACATCGCGACTCTTAAACTCTATCACTCGACTTATGAAAGCTAACACCCCATAAGCTTTCTTAACTACCCTATCCACCTGTGAGGCAACTTTCAGGGATCTGTGCACATATACCCTGAGATCCCTCTGCTCCTCCACACTACCAAGTATCCTGCCATTTACTCTGTACTCTGCCTTGGAGTTTGTCCTTCCAAAGTGTACCACCTCACACTTCTCCAGGTTGAACTCCATCTGCCACTTCTCAGCCCACTCCTGCATCCTATCAATGTCTCTCTGCAATCTTTGACAATCTTCGACACTATCTACAACACCACCAACCTTTGTGTCGTCTGCAAACTTGCCAACCCACCCTTCTACCCCTACATCCAGGTCATTAATAAAAATCACGAAAAGTAGAGGTCCTAGAACAGATCCTTGTGGGACACCACTAGTCACAATCCTCCAATCTGAATGTACTCCCTCCACCAGCACCCTCTGCCTTCTGCAGGCAAGCCAATTCTGAATCCACCTGGCCAAACTTCCCTGGATCCCATGCCTTCTAACTTTCTGAATAAGCCGACCATGTGGAACCTTGTCAAATGCCTTACTAAAATCCATATAGATCACATCCACTGCACTACCCTCAACTATATGCCTGGTCACTCCTCAAAGAACTCTATCAGGCTTGTTAGACATGATGCCCTTCACAAAGCCATGCTGACTGTCCCTGATCAGACCATGATTCTCTAAATGTCTATAGATCCTATCTCTAAGAATCTTTTCCAACAGCTTTCCCACCACAGACGTAAGGCTCACTGGTCTATAATTACCTGGACTATCCCTACTGCCTTTTTTGAACAAGGGAACAACATTCGCCTCTCTCCAATTCTCCGGTACCATTCCCGTGGACAACGAGGACATAAAGATCCTAGCCAGAGGCTCAGCAATCTCTTCTCTTGCCTCGTGGAGCAGCCTGGGGAATATTCCGTCAGGTCCTGGGGACTTATCTGTCTTAATGTATTTTAACAACTCCAACACCTCCTCTCCCTTAATATCAACATGCTCCAGAACATCAACCTCACTCATATCGTCCTCACCATCATCTCATTGGTGAATACTGAAGAGAAGTATTCATTGAGGACCTCGCTCACTTCCACAGCCTCCAGGCACATCTTCCCACCTTTATCTCTAATCGGTCCTACCTTCACTCCTGTCATCCTTTTTTTCTTCACATAATTGAAGAATGCCTTGGGGTTTTCCTTTACCCTACTCGTCACGGCCTTCTCATGCCCCCTTCTTGTTCTTCTCAGCCCCTTCTTAAGCTCCTTTCTTGCTTCCCTATATTCCTCAATAGACCCATCTGATCCTTGCTTCCTAAACCTCATGTATGCTGCCTTCTTCCACCTGACTAGATTTCCCACCTCACTTGTCACCCATGGTTCCTTTACCCTACCATTCTTTATCTTCCTCACCGGGACAAATTTATCCCTAACATCCCGCAAGAGATCTCTAAACATCAACCACATGTCCATAGTACATTTCCCTGCAAAAACATCATCCCAATTCACACCCGCAAGTTCTAGCCTTATAGCCTCATAATTTGACTTTCCCCAATTAAAAATTTTCCTGTCCTCTCTGATTCTATCCTTTTCCATGATAATGCTAAAGGCCAGGGAGCGGTGGTCACTGTCCCCCAGATGCTCCCCCACTGAGAGATCTGTGACCTGACCCAGTTCATTACCTAGTTACAAGGATGTTGCCTGGATTGGGGAGCATACCTTTTAGAATAGGTTGAGTGAACTTGGCCTTTTCTCCTTGGAGCGATGGGGGATGAGAGGTGACCTGACAGAGGTGAATAAGATGATAAGGGGAATTGATCGTGAGGATAGCCAGAAGCTTTTTCCCAGGGCTGAAATAGCTAACACAAGGGAACATAGTTTTAAGGTGCCTGGCAGTAAGTATTGAGGGGATGTCAGGGGTAAGTTTTTCACACAGAGAATGGTGGGTGCGTGGGATGCTCTGCCAGTGGCAGTGGTGGAAGTGGATACAACAGGGTCTTTTAAGAGCCTCTTAAATAGGTACATGGCATTTAGAAAAACAGAGGGCTATGTGCTAGGGAAATTCTAGGCAGACACTAGAGTTGTTACATGGTTGGCACAACATTGTGGGCTGAAGGGCCTGTAATATGCTGTTGATTTCTATGTTCTATGTTCTACGCTTAGTGAAGCAGTTTCTCAATCTACATCGGGTCTCACAGGAGGCCACACCAGGAGCACTGGATACAGTAGCTGACTCCGGAAGGACTGCCTGGGGCCCCAAATGGTAATGAGGGAGGAGATGTAGGGCCGGTGTGGCACTTGTTCTGCTTGCAAGGATAACTACCAGGAGGGAGGGACGGGTGGACAAGGGAGCGATCCCTGTGGGAAACTGAATGGGAGCGGGGAGAGAAAGGTGTATTTAGTGGTGGGATCCTTTGGAGGTAACAGGTTACAGAGAATTATTTGCTGGATATGGTGGCTAATGGGTGGTGGGTGAGGTCAGGGGGAACTCTATCCCTGGTGTTGTGGTAGGAGGATAGGGTGAGGGCAGACATGCATAAAATGGAAGAGATGTGGGTGCGGGCAGCATTGATGGTGGAGAAAGGAAAGCCCCTTTCTTAGAAGGAGGACAAATTATTAGTTCTGGAATGAAAAGCCTCTTCCTGAGAGCAGATGTGGCGGAGATGGAGGAACTGAGAGAAAGGCATGGCACTTTTACAAGTGGCATGTTGGAAAGAGGTTTAGTCCAGGTAGCTGTGAGAATCAGTGGCTTTACAAGATATTGGTGGATAGGCTGTCTCCAGAAATAGAGACAGAGAGTTT
This sequence comes from Mobula birostris, assembly GCF_030028105.1. NCBI lineage: Eukaryota > Metazoa > Chordata > Chondrichthyes > Myliobatiformes > Myliobatidae > Mobula > Mobula birostris. Next base: position 138,960,311 of record NC_092371.1, on the reverse strand, counting down.
GAGGAAGGACACGGAGGTGTCAGAAATGGAGAAGGTAAATTTGAGGGCAAGGTGGAAGTTGGAGGCAAATTTGATGAAGTTGATGAGCTTCACATGGGTGCAGGAAACAGTACCAATGCAGTGGTCAATGTAGTGTAGAAAGAGTTGGGGAGCGGTACCAGTGTGGGCTTGGAACATAGAATGTTCTATGTAACCAACAAAAAGGCGGGCATAGTTGGGACCCATGTAGATGCCCGTGGCTACTCCTTTGGTTTGAAGGAATTTGGAAGAGTTGAAGGCAAAATTATTGAGAGTGGGGACCAGTTATTCCAAATGGAAGAGAGTGGTGGTGGAGGGGAACTGTTTGGGTCTGTTGACAAGGAGGAAGCAGAGAGCTGTAAGGTGCTTCTGATGGGGGATGGAGGTGTATAGGGACTGGACATCCATAGTGAAAATGAGATGACTGGGGCCAGGGAACTTGATGTCATTAAAAAGATCAGGAGCGTGTGGAGTGTCACAGATGCAGGTGGGAAGGTGTGTTTGTTGTACTACTTCCAGCTGAATGGCCTGAGCAACCTGCATCACCTTCATCTATAGAAGGGGTTCCCAACCTGTGGTCCATGGATCCTCAGTAGGGGATGGTAGGCATAAAAAAGTTTGTGGACCCCAGAGCGACAGGTTGCAGTGTAAAGATCAAGCTTAGACTCAGACAATTCCTGTGATAATCTGGACAAAGCATCTGCATGAGCAATGAAAATTCTACCCAATCACTTGCTAACTAACCTGAACCTTCTATACTGGTCACACAGTCCACAACAACACGGGTAAATTGAAACAAAAGCCACTGTCCCAATTGTCCCCAGCCTTTCAGATTTTATTCTGTTTTATAAGTAACCATTTACTTTTACAGAAATAGATAAATGAACATATGGCAATATGCTTTCTTCCTTAATTGGCTTTCTGTTCATCAGGAACTTCACTTTGTCTCACGTTGCAGTTGTTTGTAGCATAGATATGGTACAATGTAACTTATTTGGCACCTGCTACATAAAAATCCCTGTTAGTGAATCATTTTATATACCCCCAGTTGGTCCATAAAGCCTGCATGAAACTGAACACACATTTACCTTAACTTCCACCATAATGGTCTTACAGTACTCAGTGTTTCTGCACTTCTACTCATGGCTACTCATAGCTTGTTCCATTAATTGCAGAATCATTGTCTCTTCCTCGCTTTAATTTACAAAAAAAGATGCTTCATGCAACTTTGAGAATAAGCGCTGCTGTCTAACAAGAAAGAACAGCTGCATGTTCTCTACATCTCCCTTTGATCTGACCCAAGGGACCCACACAAAATGAACTTGTTTATCCTGAATTCCGGAGAATCAATCTTCAGGGCTTGCTTCCTCTCCTTTTTGACCAGCTTTTTATAGTAGCTATGGATATTTGGAGACAATAAAACAAGTAGCTTCTTATTGTTGAGACCATGAGATAAGAACATTGTTTTGAAAGGCAAACTTGGATATTTAGAAAAGTAGTTTCAGGACGCAGGAACTTTCAACATGCATGCTTATTCTAACCTTAACAGCATGAAGCTCACTGCTGCTTACATCATATGATGTCATCACCATGTCATTTGATCACATGACTTATTTACAAAAGTATTACAAATACACCTCACCTTTCCCTCCGGCCTTCTGCTCTCTGTGGCAGAACATTGTGTCCTCAGCAAGGGCCTTACCTTTTCCCCCTTTACCCGCAGATCAATGAGTTCTGCCTTTCGTTCTCCCTGCACCGAGCCATCAAGCCCCAGACAAATGGGGGTACTGTTGTAGTGTGATGCACTGACTTCTACCTTGCTGAGGCCAGGTGGCAACATACAGACACCTCTTCACACCTACTCCTTAAAGAGGACCCTACTCTGGATCATCACTGACCTCATCAACTTTGGAGAGCTCCCATTCATGGGCACTTGCATGGGCCCCAGCTATTTGTGTCTTTTCATTGGAAACATAGAACAGTCGATGTTCCAAGTAATGCTCCCCAACTCCTCCTCTGCTACATTGATGACTGTATTGGTGCTGCTTCATATACCTATGCTGAGCTCTGCGATTTCATCAACTTTACTTCTAACTTCCATCCTGCCCTTAAGTTCACATAGTCCATTTCTGACACTTCACTCCCCTTTCTCAATCCCTTTGCTTCCATCTCTGGAGACACAGTGTCAACCAACATCTTTTATAAACCTATGAATTCCTATGGTTATCTTTACTATACCTCTTCCGACCCATTTCTCCTATAAAAATGCTATTCCATTTTCTCAGTTCCTTCGTCTCCACCGCATCTGTTCCCAAGATGCAGTTTTCCTTTAAGAACAGGGTTTCTCTCTCTAATGATGCTGTCCTCACTTGCATGTCCTCCATTTCCGGAACATCTGCACTCACCCCATTTTCCTGTCGCCTTAACGGTGATAGAGTCCTTAGCTACCATCCCATCAGCCTTTGCATTCAACACAACATTCTCTGCAACTTCCACCAAAGGAATCCTACCACTAAGCATATCTTTACCTCCCACACCTCTCTCCACTTTCTGCAGGGATCACTCCCTTCATGCTTCCCCTGCCCATTCATCCCTCCCCACTAATCTTCCTCCAGGCACTTACCCCTACAAGCGGCAAAAGTGCTACGCCTGTCCATTCACCTCCTCCCTCACCTCTATTCAGGACCCCATGCAGTCCTTCCAGGAAAGGCAACATTTTGGCTGCATGTCTATTGCTCACAATGAGGTCTCTTCTACGCTGGTGAGACCCATTGTAAATTGGAGAATGCTTCGTCAGGCACCCCTGCTCCATCCACCAAAAGTGGAACTTCCTGGTGCCAAACATTTCAATCAATTCCCAATCCCATTCTAACATGTCATCCATAGTCACCTCTTGTGCCAAGATGAGGCCACCCTCAGGAGCAAGACCTTATATTCTGTCTGGGCAGCCTCCTATCTAATGGCATGAATATCGATTTCTTCTTCTGATGAAAAAAATTCCTCCTTCCCTCCCCTCTTCTCCTATTCCCCATTCTGACCTCTTACCTCTTTTCATCTGCCTATCACTTCACCCTAGGTTCCCTCCTCCTCTCCTCCCATATCAGATTCCGTCTTCTCCAGCCACTTATCTTTCCTATCCACCTGGCTCCTAGGAATGACTGTCAGTCAATATTCCTGCAAAGGAAAGTTTCTAAGGGTAAATTAATAAAATGAGATCGGAAGCTGCTGGTCGTGTGGCTGCATGATATTTCTTATAATTCAGGATATTTCCAGAACTGATACAGAATGAATGGACAAGGAAAAGCAGTTACTGTTCAACAATATTGGAATTATTGTGATTTTCTTGTTGGCTATAACGAACTGTCCTGGCGCATGATAAAACACAATCAACACCTGTCTCTTCCAAAAGAAACAGGAAATTTTGTCACCTTGCACATTCTGGGTTAGAATTTCTGAGCATTCACCTAGTTGTAACTTCTGTGGAAAATTGGCTGAAAGCCCAGAAGGTGGATACTAACAGCAATTTAAACAGTTACTCCAAAGTTATGATGGACAATCAAAGAATATCTTTGGAAATTCCAGAGGCCAGGACATGGGCAAGGAGATAAACAAGCCAGTGAAAGATTACTTTTAGGGTTATAAAATTCTGAAGGGTGTCATTTGTGGAGTTATGTTGGGAATATTCTTGGCAATATCCTCTAGTACTGAGCTCACTGCTGTTTATAGCAACAAATGAAGAAGATCTTTGTTTCACATCAAATACATTAATTATTAGTACAGATCAAAAGCTATACATTCTGTTATGTGTGATTCATCTCCTGTTTCTCCAAAGCTTGTCCACAATCTACAAAGAATAAGTCAGCATTGAATCCTTGAATCCTAGAGTCATGTAGTCCTTCAACTCATCGTGTTCATTCTGATCAGCAAGAGCTTACCTGTACTAATCACATTTACCAGCACTTGGCTTGGAGCCTACTGTGCCTTGACGATTCAAGAACCCATCCAAATCCTTCTTAAATGTTGTGCGAGCACCTGCATCCACCACCTTCCCAGGCAGTATGTTCCAGAATGCAGCACTCTCAGGGTGAAAACATTTTTTTCTCAGCTCTCCTCTGAACTTCTCACTCCTCACCTCAAACCCTGTGCCTTCTGTCTATGTCATGGGGAAAAGTTCAGCACTATCCACCCTATCTATGCTTCTCACAACTTTGTATTAATGGAATAATTTCCTCTCTCACAAAAGGATGCAACTCTTACAAATCCCAAAGATAGCCTGACATGATCCAGGTCAAAGTGATCCAATTAAACAGAGCTCCATTCAGCACGTTAAACATCCACCCTTCTCCAGCAGTGTGTAATGCCAAGGCCAGTGTTGCCAAGTCCTTTAGCTATCCCATCCCCAATGACCATAACTCCTTAAAAGGAGCTTAGGCTCTCTTCTTTGTAGGTTGCTCACAGCCCACTGGCCTCCTTTATGTGACTATTATGCTTTTATTTATTTTTTGTGATTTTTGAAAAAACTTTCTAAGTACTTTTGTTTTATTAAAACTTCCTTTAACTTTTGAGGTACTCCAAGCATGTAAAGCACCTCAGTATGAGGACCACTGATCAACTGGATTTATCAAAGCAGTTTGGATGAGGTTTCTTTTCAAAGCCTGGTCTCTATCACCTTGAGGAATAAGGTTGCATGGAAGCATTCTGCAAATCATTTCCATGGCACATATTATCCAGATATGATAACATTGCTCTATTGCAACTGGATCAACATTCTGGAACATCCTGCTTGGAAGAACTGTGGAAGGGCATCCACTGTGTGGTTTTGCAATGATTTTCAAGGGCAGATGTGGATGGCCAATAAGATTTTCTCCTTTTACAGGAAACAAGTAAGACAATATTAGGTCAATTCTTCATAATCAGCAACAGACCAGGTGTAAAGAGAACCACTTTTCAGTCAGGTCCATGTTCAAGATTTAGAAAGGCAGAGCTTCGCAATCAGTTTTCTCTGAGCTGGACAATCAATGTTAAAGGTGCATAAAAAGAGCTACCTTTCAATCTGGACAGCGATCAAGATCTAAAAGGCAGAGCTTTGAGGCAGTTTCTCTGAGTTGAGGAGCGACCAATCAGCAAAGGGTTTCGTTAGAAAGGACCAATAGAAATAACTCAAGTGCAAGCAGAGTGGCCATTCTTTTGAATGTGCCAGTGTTTTGTGAGGATTTGGATCATCAGGCTTGGGTGAGGTAAAGTATCTGGTAAGTTTTTCTATTTCTGTTCTTATTTGTTCATTCTTCAGCTGTTAGGGCACAGTACTTTAGCAAGGATGGCTCCAGGGCAGTATTTTGTACTGTGTGTGCGATGTGGGAAGTCTGGGAGAGCTTCAGTCTCCCAGATAAACACATCTGCAACAGGTGCACTGAGCTGCAGCTCCTGAGAGAACATATTAAGGAACTGGAGCTGCAGCTCGATGACCCTTGACACATACGGAAGAATGAGGAGGTGATAGACAGGAGCTACAGGGAGGTAGTTACCCTAGATTGGAGGAGACAGGGTGTCTGCCAGCAGAAGGAGTGGAAATGCACGGCCAGTGCAGAGTAAACCTGTGGCCATTCCACTCAATAATAAGAATACAACTTTAGATACTATTGACGGGGATGACCTACTGGAGGAGCCACAGTGTCCGGGTCTCTGGCACTGTCTGGTGCTATGGCTCAGAAGAGAAGAGAGGTAAAGAGGACTACAGGATCGATAGGAGATTCCATACTCAAAGACGAAATTCTGTGGGCATGATAGAGACACCCAGATGGTATGTTGCCTCCCTGGTACCAGGATCAGGGATGTCTTGGATTCGGTCCATACCATTCTCAAGGGGGAGGGTGAGCAGCCTGAAATCTTGGTACATATTGGCACCAATGACATAGGTAGACAAGGTGAAGAGGTCCTGAAAAGAGATTTTAGGGGACAAGGTAGAAAGCTGAAAAACAGGACCTCCAGTCCTGGATTGCTACCTGTGTCGCATGTCAGTGAAGGTAAGAATAGGATGATTTGGCAGGTCAATGCCTGGCTGAGGAACTGGTGCAGGGGGCAGGGGTTCAGATTTATGGGTCATTGGAATCTCCTCTGGGGGAAGGTATGACATGTACAAACCTGAACCCGAGGGGGGTTCAATATCCATGCAGGCAGGTTGGCTAGAGTTGTCTGGGAGGGTTGAAACTAATTTGACAGAGGGATGGAAACCACAGTGATAGGGCTGAGGATGAGGTAGTTGGTTTGCAAACAGAGGCAATGTGTTGTGAGTCTCCTAGCAAGGAGAGGCTGATGACAGGGCAAAATTGCATTCAACAGGATGAGTTGCAATGTGAGAGGCAGACAAAATCGAAAAGGGTGAATACAGGACTGGAGGCGTTATATTGGGATCTAGATATTATACAGAATAAGGTAGATGAACTTGTAGCACAGCTGTGAATTGGCATGTATGATGTTCTAGGCATCACTGAATCATGGTTGAAAGATTATAGCTGGAATCTTAATGTCCAAGGATACACTCTGTATCAAGAGGACAGGCAGGAAGGTGGTGGGGGGCAGCATTGTTCTATTGGTAAAAAAATAACTTCAAATCCTTAGGAAGAAGTGACATAGGGCCAGAAAGTGTTGAATCATTGTGGATAGACCTAAAGAACTGCAAGATGCTGATGGGAGTTGCATAGTATACAGACCCTCAAACAGTGGAAAGGATGTAACCTTTAAATTACAATGGGAGATAGAAAATGCATGTCAAAAGGGCAATGTTACGATAGTCATGGTGGATTTCCATATGCAGGTACATTGGGAAAATCAGGTTGGTACTGGATCCCAACAGGGGGAATTTATAGAATGCCAATGAGATGGAATTTTAGAGCAACTTGTGGGTGAGCTCACTAGGAGATCAGCAATTCTGGATTGGGTGTTGTGTAATGAATTGGAATTAAATGAAGAGCTTAAGGTAAAAGAACCCTTAGGGATTTGTGATCATAATATGATTGAATTCACCCTGAAATGAGAGAAGGAGAAGCTAAAGTCTGATTTATCAGTATTACAGTGAAGTAAAGGAAATTACAGAGGCATGAGAGAAAAGTTGAATGAAATTGACTGTAAAAAAAACACTGGCAGAGATGATGGCAGAGCAGCAATGGCTGGAATTTCTGGAAGTAATTCGAAAGGCAAAGGATATATACATCCCAAGGAAGAAGATGACACAACCATGGCTAACAAGAGGTCAATGCCAACATAAAAGCCAAAGAGAGGGCATATAATAGAGCAAAAATTAGTGGGAAGTTAGACCACTATGAAGCTTTTAAAGCCCAACAGTAGGAAACAGAAAAAGTCATTAAGAAGGTAAAGATGGAATATGAAAGTAAGCTAGCCAATAATGTTAAAGAGAATATCAAAAGTTTCCTCAAATACATAAATTGTAAATGAGAGGCGAGAGTGGCTATTGGACCACTGGAAAACAAGCCTGGAGAGGTAGTAATGGGGGACAAAAAAATAGTGGAAAAACTGAATAGGTATTTTGCCTCAGTCTTCACTATGGAAGACTCTAGCAGTATGGTGGAAGTTCCAGGTATGAGGGGGCATGAAGTGTGTGAAGTTACCATTACAAGAGAGAATGTTCTTGGGAAACTAAAAGGTCTGAAAGTAGATAAATCACCTGGACCAGATGATGTACACCCCAGAGTTCTGAAAGAGGTGGCTGAAGGGATTGTGGAGGCATTAGTAATGATCTTTCAAGAGTCACTAGATTCTAGAATGGTTCAGGAAGATTGGAGAATAGTAAATGTCACTCCACTCTTCAAGAAGGGAGCACAGCAGAAGAAAGGAAATTATAGGTTAGTTAGTCTGACCTCAGTGGTTGGGAAGATGTTGGAGTCAATTGTTAAGGATGTGGTTTCAGAGTATTTAGAGGCACATGATAAAATAGGCCATAGTCAACATGGTTTCCTCAAGGGAAAATCTTGTCTGAAAAATCTGTTGGAATTCTTTGAAGACATAACAAGCAGGATAGACACAGGAGAATTGGTTTATGTTGTGTACTTGGATTTTCGGAAGGCCTTTGACAAGTTGCCATACATGAGGCTGCCTAACAAGTTATAAGCCTATAGTATTACAGGAAAGATCCCAGCATGGATAAAGCAGTGGCTGATTGGCAGGAGGTAAAGAGTGGAAATAAAGGGAGCCTTTTCTGATTGGCGGTCTGCGACTAGTGGTGTTCCACAGCAGTCTGTTTTGGGACCAACTCTTTTCATGTAAAATATCAGTGACTTGGATGATGGAATTAATGGCCTTGACGCAAAGTTTGCAGATGATATGATTTTGGGGGGCGGGGGGGACAGGTAGCTTTGAGGAAGTAGAGAAGCTAGAGAAGGATTAAGGCAGATTAGAATAGGTAAAGGAATGGCAGATAGAGTACAGTGTTGGAAGTGTATGGTCATACACTTTGGTAGAAGAAAATAAAAGTGTTGACTACTTTCCAATTGGAGAGAAAATACAAAAAAAAACTGAGATGCAAAGGGACTTAGGAGTCCTTGCACAGGATTCCCTAAAGGTTAATTTGAAGGTTGAGTCTGTGGTGAGGAAACCAAATACGATGTTCGCATTTATTTCAAGAGGACTAGAATATAAAAGCAAGGATGTAATGTTGAGACTTTATAAAGCAATAGTGAGGCCTCACTTGGAGAATTGTGAGCAGTTTTGGGATCCTTATCTTAGAAAGTACATTCTGAAGCTGGAGATGGTTCAAAGGATGGACATGAAAATGATTCCAGGATTGAATAGTTTGTCATATGAAGAGCATTTGATGGCTTTGGGCCTGTATTCACTAGAATTCAGAAGAGTGAGGGGTGATCTCATTGAAACCTATCGAATGGTGAAAAACCTTGATAGAGTGGATGTGGAGAAGATGTTTCCTTTGGTGGGACAGCCTCAGAATAGAAACATAGAAACATAGAAAATAAGTGCAGGAGTAGGCCATTCGGCCCTTCGAGCCTGCACCGCCATTTATTATGATCATGGCTGATCATCCAACTCAGAACCCCGCCCCAGCCTTCCCTCCATACCCCCTGATCCCCGTAGCCACAAGGGCCATATCTAACTCCCTCTTAAATATAGCCAATGAACTGGCCTCAACTGTTTCCTGTGGCAGAGAATTCCACAGATTCACCACTCTCTGCGTGAAGAAGTTTTTCCTAATCTCGGTCCTAAAAGGCTTCCCATCTATCCTCAAACTGTGACCCCTCGTTCTGGACTTCCCCAACATCGGGAACAATCTTCCTGCATCTAGCCTGTCCAATCCCTTTAGGATTTTATACGTTTCAATAAGATCCCCCCTCAATCTTCTAAATTCCAACAAGTACAAGCCCAGTTCATCCAGTCTTTCTTCATATGAAAGTCCTACCATCCCAGGAATCAATCTGGTGAACCTTCTTTGTACTCCCTCTATGGCAAGGATGTCTTTCCTCAGATTAGGGGACCAAAACTGCACACAATACTCCAGATGTGGTCTCACCAAGGCCTTGTACAACTGCAGTAGTACCTCCCTGCTCCTGTACTCAAATCCTCTCGCTATAAATGCCAGCATACCATTCGCCTTTTTCACCGCCTGCTGTACCTGCATGCCCACTTTCAATGACTGGTGTATAATGACACCCAGGTCTCGTTGCACCTCCCCTTTTCCTAACGGCGTCCTTTTGGAACAGAGATGATGAGGAATTTCTTTAGCCAGAGAGTGGTGAATCAGTGGAATTCATTGCCACAGGCAGCTGTGGAGACCGTCTTTATGTATAACTAAGCAGAAGTTGAAATATTCTTGATTTGTCAGGCCACGAAGGGGTATGGGGGGAAGGCAGGAGATTGGGGCTGAGAGAAAAAATGGATCAGACTTGATGAAATAGCACAGCAGACTTGACTGGCCAATGGCCCAATTCTTCTCCTATATCTTATGGTATTATGGTCTTATAATGGAAATATGTTGATAGTTGTTACTGGTGTAAATGTTCTGGGTAAGCTGGTTATTTGCACAGGCACAGCTTTTCTTTATTGATGGCAGAATTGAAATGCTGCAACAGGGTATTTGTAAGACTTATGATGGCTTTAATTGAAAATGCAAAGTGCACATTGAACAGCAAGTCCTATATTCTATTTTCTGCATGGCATCACAAAAAGATATCAAATCAATGAAATATATACTGTGTAAGGATAATAAATTACAATAATGAAGAGGAATTGGAGAAGCAATGTAACTTTATTTGCCAGAGGTGGAAAGATCGAAAAGATAATCTAACCAGGATCTTCAAGAGTATGTTAGGTGAATATTTGGGATAATTTTCCTTCATTGCTCAACAGAATGACAATGTATTTGTTATAATTACATGATCATATAATTAGCAAAAGACTACAAACTATTCTTTCTATGGAAGGCTTAGAGTATGGATTTTTTTTTACTACAAGTTAGATCTGTAAGACAGTCTATAGCTCTTTAGGAGACTAGTCACATTTTAAATGGAACCTCTACGTGTAAGTAGAATTGGATCAGCTGGCTTATATGGTAAAAAAAATCTCATGGACTGGTGTGAAAAATGGTCTTTTTCTGGAAGACTGGACCTTGTGAAATGACATTACTATTTCAGATTTACTTCAGGCATCATTCAAATAGACATATGAAATCAGTTTCGCAAGTTTCAGACAGTGAACTAATTGTTAATGAAAGTCCATGAATTGGGAGGCTATCCTAGTCTGATTAGTTGATTTTTTTTGAAAAGTAAGTTATTGAAACTATGTCAAGTTATTTAGAATCTAAGATATATCGATATGTTAACAATGTATTTTAGATACTGTAATGATAACATCTGAATTGATATCGATATTTATGAAATACAATCTAGCATTATATGCTACTGGAGCTTTAAACAAGGGCACCCCAGGGAAATAGTAGGTGGGATATATTGTTGATTCTGCCCCTTTAATAATGGATCCTATCACAAACATGCAGGAACCCACAGAAATCAGAGCCCCCTGAGATCAATATAGTCCTTCTATGTGGTGCTATGTTTGACATTGCTCACCCAAACATAGGGTCATAAAGATGTAAAGAGTTGCAAGAACTCATTGGGAGCCAAACACCTGACAACCTCCTGAAATTGAGACTGGTGGTAATAATGAAGATAAGCTGTGTCTGATGAATTGCTTGGAACCCATGATGGTAACTGGACTAATGTCAAGGATTGAATAGTATCTGTGGTGGACAATAGACAGCCTGAATAGTTTAGAGGCTGAGAGAACAGAGGAGGAATGGAGCCAAAACTATTAACTTCACAAAGAGGGGAAAGAAGGAATAATCAACATAGGCTACAGCTGCAAAAAATAAGAAAAACAGTCTGAACAGGTTGTGCTTGGTAGAAACTTCTTATCTGTACATTTAAATTGTGCCAACACTAACTTTAAAGGGTCACTAACAGACCTCTGAAACAAAGAGGACCACTATAGCAGCAGTCATATTTTTTATATTAAATTCATATTGCTTGAAACATTTACAAGGTTCTTCTATGTATTTTGAGTAGAGGGGTGAGCACCAATTTGAAATTATCGAAGTCAAACTGTGTGGAATAAAACACAGGGCTTTTTCTGTATTTTCATAGATTTTCTCAGCTGGATGTTTAGCTTTCCTGCTCTGCGCATGGTATGGATTATTTGCCACATTTGCTTACTTGAGGCCTTAACATGACTCACTGAACAGGAGAATGGAATTGTCATAGATGGTCCACAATGCCATGCTTTTTGTTGTCAGGCTCATAGAGTTCAGGAAACCAAGGGAACAGCCATATATCCTGCATAAATTTTATTGAACTAGACTTTGTGGGACAATGACAGTACAAACATCAGTGTTGGCCAATATTACCTTGCGTGACTGCCAGCAACTGCGGATGCATGTTCACATGAATATGGAAATCCTGAAGTTGCAGTTAGCTGTGTCCTACTAGGTATGGGTCTGCTTCATGGCAATGAATTCAAAGGCAATGACAGCTTTCAGTGGGGTACTTACCCAGATAAGAAGAGGTGCAAGAAGAAAGTTCACATTTATTTAAATGAGTTAATTTGCTTATTTACATTAGGTAAATGGAGAGGTTTTTTTTAGTAATTTTTAAGCTTTTGATATATTTTATAGCTATTGATTATCCCTGAATGATCTCTGAAATTTTCATAGGGATTCAGTACTAGCAATCTAGGTACATGTGATCTAACTAGATGACTGCTTGGATACCAATTCTCGTGCATTCTCAGGGTAAATTTGGAAAGATTTTTAAAACTACATTAAAAAAAATAACATTCAGAATACCATAAATAATTAAAATATTGAAAGCCATCACAATTAATTTAAAAAACACTTTGTTCCCAGCATTAACACATGGGGAAGTCAGCAAGCTGCTGTTGTGCTGTTGGACTTGTGGAAAACAGCAGCAGAATATAGCCAAGCCTTCACTGGCTAAACTCAGCTGGCATGACTGGGGCTTTAGCATTCACTCAGGAGACCCAAACTTGCCAGCAGTCAGGACGCTGCTGATGTTTACCAGCAAATTGCAACCCCTTGAGTTCTGCATTTCACCTACGGGTTTTCTGCACCCTGTGTTTGTTTTTTGTTGGGGATGTTTAGTCAGTAATATTACTATAGCAATGATATATTGTGCAAAATTCCTCACCATGCAGCTCTTTTCTTTTGTATTTCAAGCTCCAATCCCAGGTGACACCTGTCCATGGATTATATTCTTGTATTCCACATCTCATTGTTAATATCTCTTTGCTGGTTACTAATACTCTTAAGGAGTTTCAGTCAGAGAAATGGTGATAACAAAGAGAAGATTTGTTAAAAGGCTGATTTTAAAAGGAACTGCCCAATTCTGCCAGATAACCTTTATTGGTTTGAGCCCCTGTTGAGTCTATTGAGTCTATTTATTTTCTGCAGGAATACTAACCTTAAATTACAAATAACTCTTAAACCCTATTCTGTCTGTGTTTTCTTAAATTATCATCTTTAGCAGCAAACAAAAATTGGCTTTAATTATGAATTGGTCCAAAAGCTGTTTTCCATAATACGTTCCTCATTTGCATTGGGCTGTTATCTATTTGACTCAAGGTATGAAAATGTCCACATACCACAGTGAGTGCCAACACTCATTAAAATATTTGACAATTTCACGGAGATAACAAAGCTCTGCGGGTTTATAATTGCCGTATTTTGATCTTTAGGAGACTTAAGCTTTGTGCCAACATGGAAAACTGCCTTCAATCTTGTCTCCCCACTCTGAGAACAATAACACATCATTGAATAATATAAGAAAGCAATTGTGTGAAGTCCATTTCCTTGCCAATGCACAGCAAGACTATTGCCTCCAGAAGTGTGTCCCAACAGATCTGGTAAGATACTTTCATTTCCGCACAATCTAGGACTGAGGCATGTGAAATAATTAAGGTCTCCAATGTGAGACAGAATATTTGACCTCAAATTTGATGACTGATGAATATTGGCTTATGCACAACTATCTATCAAGAATTGTCATAAAGGTTTTGTTTTTGCTACACAGAAGGAATGTGTGCTAGAAAATCATCTTACATAAGCTTTGGCAATGGTGCAGCAAGAGATGCTTTGAAGCTTATTGAATCCTTTGAACAAAATGAAGTGAAAAAATCCCCAAATCATTCAATATTTGAATGCTTGGTATTGTTTGCTGATTAGCAGTAAAATCATAGGAAATTTATAACAGAGAGAAAAACCATTTGTCTCATAATATCCATGCATTTATCTAACCTATCCCCACCTTCTGCATAGATCCGTAACTTTGCAGGTCAAAGTTCTTCAAATGGACACCCAGGTACTTCTAAAATTCACTGAATATTTCAGGTAGAACTTGCCACCCTCCGGATTTTAAAAAAATGGCCCATTTCTACTCTAGTCATTCTACTAACAACCTATATCCTGCTTCTTTGACCCCTCATTTAAGGGAAATGGGCCTTGCTACTTATTCTACCCAGACCTCTCTTTAATCTTATATGCCTAAATGAGGACTTCTTGCAGCCTCCTGTGTTTAAAAAAAACACAATTTAATCCAATCTTTACTCATAGCTGTAATTCTCCTGTCTTAGCAATAACTTGAGCAAAGACAGCACAGCAGTACCTCCACTGAGGCAAGCAAGGTTCCCTCACCCCTCCATTCTCACCATACTCTACTGGAGCACCCTTGAGAGTATCCTGACCAGCTGCATCACCATCTGGTACGGGAACTGCAATGTATCAGATTGCAAGACTCTGCAACAGATAGTGAGGTCTGCTGAAAACATCATCGGGGTCTCTCCCCGCCCCATTCAGGACATATATCAGAAGTCTCCACATGCAGTGCATCCAGCATTGTCGAAGATTTCTCCCATCCTTCCCACCATCTGTCTGACCTCCTGCCAGACTTCTGTAGGTGTGCAGTGGAGTGGAGTGGAGTGGAAACTTTGACAAACTTCTATAGATGTGTAGTGGAGAGTGTATTAACTGGCTGCATCAAGGCCTGGTATGGAAACACCTCTGCCTTTGACAGAGAATTCTACAAAAGGTAGTGGATTCGCCTCAATACATCACAAGCAAAGCCCTCCCAATCACTGAGAACATCTGCATGAAATGCTGTCATAGGAAAGCAGCATCCATCATTAGAGATCCCCACCACCCAGGACATGCTCTTTTCTCACTGCTGCCATCAGGTAGAAGGTAGAAGAGCCTCAGGACTCACACCACCAGTTGCAAGAACAGTTAATACCCCTCAACCACAAGGCTCTTGAATGCAAGGGGATAACTACACTCACTCGCCCATCCATTGTGATGTTCCTACAATCAATCTCACTTTAAGGACTCTTTATCTTGTTATTTCATGTTCGAGTTTATTGCTATTTATTTATATTTGCATTTGCACAGTTTGTAGTCTTCTGCGCTCTACTTGATCTTTCATTGATCCAGTTATAATTACTATTCTACAGATTTGCTGAGTATGGCTGCAGGAAAATGAATCTCAGGGTTGTACGTGGTGACATATACGTATTCTGATAATAGAACTTACTTTGAACTTCTGAACTTTTGCCATTAGGCAGAAGGTACCACAGCATAAGAACCAGAACTGCCAGCCTTGGTAACAGCTTCTTTCCCCAGACTGCTAGACTTCTTAACTATGATGAGGGGTCTTGTCCCGAAACATCAATGGTTTATTCCTTTCTTTGCTGCTTGACTTGCTGAGTCCCTCCAGCACTTTTTATGTGTCACTCAGGATTTCCAGCATCTGCAGAATCTCTTGTGTTTTGAGTTCTTAACACCTTGCTGCCACCCAGCACACTTGTGCAGCCTGTCTGAATGCACTGCTGTCACCTCTCTCACTACTCATAGGCACACTCTCATCCTGCACTGCCCACTTGTCGTCTTCTGTTGTTTCACTTTTACACATTTATATGACTGTGTTATATTATAATAGTGCCGGTAACAGTATACAGTCTCACATAAACATTCACCTCAGACTTTATGCCAACCCATCAATCTTCAGGCCAGGCCTTGTTTGTTTTGTGACTGTACATGCTGGATCATAACTTTATATGTTGTGTTTTGCACCTTGGCTCTAAGGGAATGATGTCTTGTTTACCTGTATACATGTGTATGATTGGATGTGTCATGCTTCTCTAGATTCAATTCTATTTGTCATTGTTCTGCCCGACTGACCAGGCCATCTATATCTTCCTGCATTCTAAAGCATTCCTCCTCAGTCTCAACCATACTGATGGTTTGTGTTTTATCTGTAAATTTCTTTATCATGCCTCTTACATTTAGGTTTAACATCATTAATATATGTTATAGAAAGTAAGAGACCAAAACCTGAACTTCTGTGGAACCTCATGGTAACAGCCTCCAATCACACACACAAAAAAAAGTCTGTCCATTATTACTTTTGGTTCCTGTAGCTGAGTAAATTTTGGATCTGGTTACCTCTGTCCCTTGTATCACTAGGACTTTAAATTGTTTGACTAGCCTGCCTTGAGATACATTGTCAAAATAATTGCTCAATCACCACTGACAACATCAAGCAAATTACTTGCAGTTTATCCTTGTTACCACCTCAAAACGTGGACTCCTTAACCAGTCCAAGTTGACTGTCATGAATAACCTGCATCTTTCTAAATGCAGGCGTATAATGATAATTAGGATTGATTACAATAGTTTGCCAATGTTAAAGTAGCATGACTCTTGTCCAATCGTCCCTCACCACTAATCTCCCTCCTAACACATATCCCTGCAAGTGACAAAAATGCTACACTTGCCCATTCACCTCCTCCCTCACCTCTATTCAGAGCCTCATCTGCATTGATGAAACCCAAAGTAAATAGGGGTCGAGCACCTCTGCTCCATCTATCAAAAGTGGAATTTCCCAGTGACCTACCACTTTAATTCCTATCCAAGTTCCCATTTGGATATGTCCGTTCATAGCCTCCTCTTCTGCCACAATGAAACCACTCTCAGGATGGAGGAGCAACATCTCGTATTCCAACTAGGTTGTCTCCAGCCTGATGGCATAAACATTGATACCTCCTTCCAGTAATTCTTTTCTTTTTCCTCCCCTTCCCTTTTCTTCTATTCCTCACTCTGGCCTCTTACCTCTTACCCTCACCTGCCTATCACCTCCGCCAGGTCCCCTCCTCCTTCCCTTTCTCCATGGTCCACTCTCGGATTCCTTCTTCTCCAGCCCTTTACCTTTCCCACCCAGCTGGCTTCAGCTATCACCTTTTAGCATGTCCCCTTTCCCCTCCTCCCACCCTTTCATTCTGGCATCTTCCTCCTTCCTTTTCAGTCCTGATGAAGGGTCTTGACCCAAAATGTTGACTGTTTCCTTAGATGCCGAGTGATGTACTGAGTTCCTTCAGCATTTTGTGTGTGTTTATCTAACATTTTTTTTGGTTTACTTCTTACTTCTTTTCTTCCTTCCTTGGTAAACATTGGTACAACACTTGCAGTCCTCCAATGCTCTGAAATGACTTCCTCCCACAGCCAGGAAGGATTGGAAAATAATGCTCATTGCTGCTCTGAACAGTCTGGTGTATATTTCATACTGATCCATCAATGTCAAAGATGATGAATCCCTTAGATCTTTCCCTTTTGCCAAGTTTATCCCATCCAGTACTTCTTATTTATTCGCTCTAACTATTATATAGTAATCAGCCCCACTCCTATAAAGATAATCTATAGAATATTTGTAGAATATTTGTCCTCTGCCTCTGTTCATGGCTTAACATTTTTGGTATCTAATGTGCTCGAATCTTTTCTTAGCCATCTTCTTTCTCCATTCTACTTGTAAATCTTTTTTTGTTTTCTTTACCAATTCCTTTCATATGCTCTCTTTGTTTTCCTAATTTCCCGTTTAGTTTTACTCTGACGCTTTTAATCCTCTTCTAGACTTCTCTTGGTGTTTGACACAATCTTCCATTTTTCAATCCAATCATATCATCTTTGTTTCTTGTTATTCAAGGAATTCTAGATTTAGCAAGTCCTCCCTCCTTTTTCTTTATGATCACTATCAAAATTCAGTGTTCTGATGACACACTGTTTTTCTGCGCAGTCATAGTTAAAACTAAATCGAGGATTGCCACCTCACTCCTCTTTCCTCATCTTACTCTCATTGAACTTGCAGTACGCTGTGTAGTTTGCAAGTTTGTATGTTCTGTACCTTTTACGTCAACATGCATGTCGGGAGATCCATAGCACAATCCTAACTGCATGAGTGTCTCTCTTTTTTCATTTTTTGGTTCAAAATGAATGCATCATTTTATGTGCTTTCCCTTCTCAGCTCTGATTGTTTCTCTAACCAACATGCAAACTAGCTCCAACTTTCTCATCCTTATCTCATCTGAAAATTCTGTAATGAGGAATATTTTCAGTCCTGCCCTCTTAAGGCATATAGTACTTTCTACATAATTACCAATCCTCTCCACCCACCTGCCTTATTCACCATGCTTGCTGCATTGAGTTGTAGACCATTAAGCACTGACAAACTTCCTTTCCCCCATTTCTATCCACTCTTTTCTCCACTCTTTAATTTCACTCATTTAATGACTCTATCGTTCATTTTCCATTCTGCTTTATTCTCCTTCTAAATCTTTGACCAGTTTTTTCAGCTTGTCCAAACTCTCTCCAATAATATTTAGCAAACCTGCCTTGAAGATGTTGGTCTCAGTTCAGTGGATGTACAGGCTTCTGACCTAAGCAGGTCCTACTCTCCCCAGATATGTCCAAGAGGTCTAAAATCTACCTCCTGTACTTAATGGCCTCTGCACTCTGTGCTAAAACATACTGTGAACATGGAGATTTATAATCCAGGTTCTGGAAGTTCTGAACCAGTTGACAGTGACTTCATTCATCTAGTTTCAGCTGGAAACCTAATTAATTGGGAAACTGGCAGGCAGCTCGTGTACCTTTTCTTTATTATTTGCTGACTGACAAAATGAAAATTGCAAAGTTAAGAAAATATAACAGTTAACCAAAATTAAACAAATAAATATTTTAAATGAAATCAGCTTTTACCAAACTCCTTAGATATGGCACTCAGCAGGTGCTGCATATTGTGCTAAAACAACCTGTGCTTTTCCAGAATCCACAATTTATGAACAAGCTGATTGAAGATCATTTTCATCTGCCAGTGTTACCTAAAATGAGTATCTCTTTTCTCTAAACTTGTAGCTCTAGCCCACCATGGCATTTCAGCATTTGAATGACAGGATGAACGTTTTGAATACAGAATGCCATCTGTTCAAAAGCAGGGTTTTATTGATGTACAGCCTCCACGCACATCACACCATAGTACAGAATGTGATGTACGCAGACGGTGAACATCAAGAACATATGAGGCGAAATCACTGGAATGATCATTTTTAACACATTCTCATTAAATCGTGCTCCAATTTTAGGAGGTGTTAAAGCATATAATACAAATAGGTTCACAATTCTAATGAAATTGTAGACTGAAATTTTATAAAAATGGTGTCCAGATGCTAATATCAATTTGTGTAATTCACCTCAGAAATAAAAGGAATGAAAGGACCTTGTAGACTTAACTCCAGTTTCTCCAATAGATAAATTTTTGCAGCTCCTAAATTTTTTTCGACTAGTATTTCCATTTCCTTCAAATAATTAGCAAAACTCCATACATACAGTTGGAATACCTGCTTGTCTAGTGGAAATATCAACATACGTGAGTAGCTCCTCTCTCCCCTGAGTCAGATAGTTTTGGAGGAATACACACTACAGAGAATTAAGCACAAGATTTAGGGTGTCAAGAAAATATTTTAAAAAACTGTGCATGCTGGAAATATGAAACAAAGAAAGAAAATGCTGGGGAAGTGCAGCAAGTCGGGCAGCGTTAACTACCTTTCATCAGAAATGGGAAAGAGAGAGATGCAGATTAGTTTTCAGTAGCAGAGGAGGAGAGGGAGTATGTGTAGAACAGACAGTGATTTATGCTGTCATGCCAATGGAGTTCCAAGACAGTATTGCGCTGTTGAAGCTGTTACAGTTCAGATACAATGATAAACCAATATTCCAAATGCCTTTTCTGTTGGATGCAAAATATTTCTTAACTATTAAAAATAGAATGTAGGATGTAATAGCTAGTAATTATTCTTCATGTGTCCTTAATGTATTCAAAATGCTCTTCCTGTGCACAACAAGGTTACACCTCAAGGCATTAGCATGATATAAATTACATCAGATCATCCTGAGGTCATAAACAGTAGAAAGTAAATACAAATTCATACAGGCACGCTCAAGGATGTTTGCATTCCTTAAGTGCAGTCAACAGCAAATGCAATCAAAACATCACAGGTTATTCAGAGCAGGCAGAGGATAGATAACACATGCCTGGTCTAGCTCTCTGAAAGAGCTACAAATCCTCCCCCCGATCTTTTACCATAGCTGGAATCCTTACCCATTTTTATTTGGAATCAGCTTGCAGCCCATTTTCAGCAAACGTTATACAGAATATTTAAAAGTTGCAGAACAGAAGTTTCTTCCGACCACACTTCCAATGTACTGTACTTCAGAATTGTTTTCTCTTCTGCCACTGGAAACAACTTCTCCATACTAAATCTATTAAAAACATCATGATTTTATTCATCTTCTCTTAGTCTCTCAATGCTACCCAAGCTTCTCTAGTTTTTCTAAGTACAGGTCGAACACTCCTTATCTGAAATGCAAGGGACCAGAATCATTTCAGATTTTAGATTTTGGAATATAATGAAATACTGTACCTTAGGGATGGGACCCAAGTCTGAACACGAAATCCATTTACATTACATATGCAGTTATACGTACAACCTGAAGGTAGTTTTATATAATATTTTTAATAGCTATCACTACTTTGGCTGTCCATTACCATCATTCCCGATTCTGAATTTATGTGCTACCGGTAAGCAATTTTTGTCTTAAACTTGTTCATCACACATATGTACTGATGCAGCCCTTCAGTGTGTTAGATTTTCATCAGTGACAATCTTGACAAACTCATCAATGAATTTCTCTGCTGCTTCATGGTCAGCAGATAGATGTTTTATCACTATAATTCTTTAAAAAATTGATGCCATGTCTTTTCTTAAATTTCTGCAACAAGCCTGCTGAATATTCACAATAACCTTCAAATTTCAGTTTGTCATGATAGACCTTTGCTTGTTTTGTGATCAGCATACCTTTAAGTGGCATACGTTCACTCCAACTCTGATGAATCCACTCTTTCAATACACATCTCGAGATCTTCATCTTTGGCTTTATGCAGTGTTTTTCTATTTCTCATTAATTTATGTTCATTACATATGTGAGGTCACTTCTTGGGACTGCCTGTGGTGTGCAGGGACCTGCGCTTCGCCTGGGATCCTTTGGCTTGTGGAATTTTCCATTTTTGATGTCATGTTAGTGCTCAAAAAGTTTTGGATTTCCGAAGTTGTTGAATTTTGGAATTTTGGACAAGGGGTGCTAAACCTGTAGTTGCATTCATTCATTTCTAACACAATGCCAGTAACACAGTGCACATTCTTCAAGGGGTTAAGTATTTATTAAAGAATAAGTCTCAGAACTGAATTTAGTTCCCACAGCAGGATCTAACCGTAAGGTTTACGACTTTTGAATCAATATCTGAAAGAATCAGAGCACAGAGTTCATTTCCTTCTGTAGGAATTGAAATCAAATATCCTCAGCCTTGAGGAGTAGCAAGAACAAGAAAAATGGGTGAAAATTGTATTTAGTGGGCAATATTATAGCAGTCAAAAGGCGTACAGCATGGAGTACATTGATTAATTATTAAGATTGTTCTCTGAAAAAATTTATTAAACTTCTTTTGAGGACAAATTATTGTATCCTTGTCTCACTTAAACTTGTAAAGTTTGCAACTTACTGCTTATGCACAGAACACACCTGTCAGATTTAGGAATCAATAATTCAAGGAAGAAAACTTGAGAATGTAGAAAAAGGAGCCAAAAATTCCACTTTAGCCCAACAGTCAGAGGTGATGTTGCATTTATTGGCACATGAGAATAAAATACTGGTTTAAAAGCTGCCATTTAACACAAGCCTCTTTTTTGTGCTTTACTTTAATGTTTGCCTCTTAGTAGTCCAAAGAATAACAGTCTTTACTTTCCTTCTTGTGAAAATAGTTTTGGTTTGGCCTTGAACTTCCTCTCCCCACAGCTGAATTACTGTATTTTGTCATTCCTTAACTTCAATCCAACTGGTCTGAATATCTTTTTAACTCATTAGAATAAGGTGCTTCACATGAGGCTGCTTAACAAGATAAAATCCTATGGTGTTACAGGAAATGTACTGACATGGATAGAGGAATGGCCAACAGACAGGAGATAGTGAGTGGGAATAAAAGGGGCCTTTTCTGGTTGGCTGCCAGTGACTAGTGGTGTTCCTCAGGGGTCAGTATTGGGACTGCTACTTTCACATTGTTTGTCAATGATTTAGATAGTGGAATTGATGGCTTTGTGGCAAAGTTTGTGAATGACACAAAGATAGGCGGAGGGGTAGATAGTACTGAAGAAGCAATGTGGTTACATAGGAACATAGAAAACCTACGGCACAGTACAGGCCCTTCAGCCCACAAAGCTGTGCCACACATGTCCTTACCTGAGAAATTACCTAAGCAGGTTGCAGCAGGACTTAGAGAAATTGGAAGAATGGACAAAAAAGTGGCAGATGGAATACAGTGTTGGGAAATGTATGATAATGCATTTTGGTGAAAGGAACAATAATGCAGACTATTATTGAAATAGGAAGAAAATTGAAACATCAGAGGTGCAGAGGGACTTAGGAATCCTCATGCAAGACTTCTAAGAAGGTTAATTTACAGGTTCAGTCTGTGGTAAAGAAAGCAAATACAATATTGATATTTATTTCAAGGGGAATAGAATATAAAAACAAGGAGATCATACTGCAGCTTTATAAGACACTAGCCAGGCCGCCCTTGGAGTATTGTTAACAGTTTTGGGCCCCTTATTGCAGAAAGAATGTATTGTCATTGATGGGAGTCCAGAAGAGGTTCACAAGGATGATTCTGGAGACGAAGGGGTTAATATATGAGGAGCATTTGGCAGCTTTGGGCCTGTACACAATGAAATTTAGAAGAATATGTAGGTCTCATTGAAACCTACTGAATGTTGAAAGGACTAGATAGGGTGGATGTGGAGAGGATGTTTTGTCTGGTGAGGGTATCCAGGACTGGAGAGTACAGCCTCAAAAACTGAGGGATGGCCTTTTAGAACAGAATTAAGGAGGACATTTTTCTTTAGCCAAAGAGTGGTGAGTCTGTGGAGGCCAAGTCCACAGGTATATTACCAGGTATGATGTTGTAGCCATCACTGAATCGTGGCTGAAGGATGGTTGTAGTTGGGAGCTGAATGTCCAAGGTTACACGTTATATCGGAGGGATAGGAAGGTAGGCAGAGGGGGTGGTTTGGCTCTACTGGTAAAGAATGGCAGCAAATCAGTAGAAAGGTGTGACATAGGATCAGAAGTTGTTGAATCCTTGTGGGCTGAGTTAAGAAACTGCAAAGGTAAAAGGACATTGATGGCAGTTATATACAGGCCTCCCAACAGTGGCTGGGAGGTGGACCACAGATTACAACAGGAAATAGAAAAGGCGCGTCAAAAGGGCAATGTTATGATAGTCATGAGAGATTTTAACATGTGGGTCAATTGGGAAGATCAGGCTGATAATGGATCTCAAGAGAGTGAGTTTGTTGAATGCCTAAGAGATGGATTTTGTTGGGCCTACTAAGGAATCAGCTATACTGGATTGGGTGTTAGGTAATGAACCAGCGGTGGTAAGGGAGCTTAAAGTAAAAGAACCTTTAGGACCAATGATCACAATATGATTGAGTTCAACTTGAAATTTGATAGGGAGAAAGTAAAGTCTGATGTAGCAGTATTTCAGTGGAGTAAGGGAAATTACAGTGGTATGAGAGAGGAGTTGGCCAAAGTAAATTGGAAGGAGCTGCTGGCAGGGATGTCAGCAGAGAAGCAATGGCGTGCGTTTCTGGGAGAAATGAGGAAGGTGTAGGACATATGTATTCCAAAAATGAAGAAATATTCAAATAGTAAAATAGTAATAGTAAAATATATTGTAAAAGCAAAAGAAAAGGCAAAAAAATTGATGGCTCTGGGTCTGTACTCGCTGGAGTTCAGAAGGATGACGGGGGGGATCTCATTGAAAGCTTTCAAATGTTGAAAGGCCTAGCCAGGGTAGATGTGGAAAGGATATTTCCCACGGTGAGAGAGTCTAGGATAAGAGCGTATAGCCTCAGGATAGAGGGGCACCCTTTCAAAACAGAGATGCAGAGAAATTTCTTTAGCCAAAGGGTGGTGAATTTGTGGAATTCGTTGCCACATGCAGCTGTGGAGGCCAGGTCGTTGGGTGTATTTAAGGCAGAGATTGATGGATTCTTGATTACACATGACATCAAAGGTTATGGGGAGAAGGCTGGGAACTGGGGCGTAGGGGAAAATACAATCAGCCATGATTGAATGGCGAAGCAGAGCAGACTCAATGAGCCAGATGGCCTAATTCTGCCCCTATGTCTTATGGTCTTATATTCAAAGCAAAAGTTGATAAATTCCTAATTGGTCAGGGCATCAAAGGATATGGTGAGAGGGCAAGTGTATGGGGTTGAATGGGATCCGGGATCAGCCATGTTGAAATGGTGGGGCAGACTTGATGGGCTGAATGGCCTAATTCTGCTCCTATGTCTTGTGGTCATGGAATTAACTCTCCATCGACTGAATATTCTGATATTTGTTCTTGTCCTTGTCCATATCACTCTAAGTTTAATTGTACTAAAGTCCCTGTTTCCCAAATGAATCATCCAGTTAAATGAACCTCAGATAAGTACATACTACAGTGCCTTGGCTGCTATGGTAGCCTGGTGATTAGTGCCATGCTATTACAGCTCAGGGCATTCAGAATTCAGAGTTCAATTCTGTCACTGCTCCGTAAGGAATCTGTACATCCTCCCTGTGGAAGGTATGGGCTTTCCCCAGTGCTCCAGTTTCCTCCCACAGTCCAAAGACATACCGGGTAGGTTAATGAGTCATTGTAAATAGCCCTGTGATTATGTTAGGGTTAATTGGGTGTTGCGTGGCTTGGCGTGGCTCGAAGGGCCAGAGGGGCCTACTCCATGCTGCATCACTGAGTAAGATAAAAAGTATTCAGCCCCCACAACTATTTTCACATTTTACTGTCTCATTTCTAAATTTTATCTACAACGTTTGTACATTAAAGTAGGATTTCTTGAGCTGATCTACAAAGCATTGTGCTCATGTCAAATCAAAAGAAAAAGTCCAAAACCTGTCAACAATTTACTAAAAATTAAAAACCAAAATTGTGAGGCTGAAAAAGTATTTTCCCATTTTTAATTACTATGCTAACTTTCCTCAGGTGCAATATACTGTATTACCTTACCAACTTACCTAATTTATTGATGTAGAAAATTGGAAGTTCACCTGTTTTCAATGAATTTCTAAGAATAAATACCACTCCCCCCCCCCCCCCCTTTTTGTAAGGTCCATCAATTTTGGTAGATTTTCAACAGACCAAACCAAAATGAAGACAAAAGAGCATTCAAGTCAGGGAAATTATAATAGAGAAGCAGAAATCTGGGGAAGGGGTCAAGACCGTCGCAAAGGTACTGAACATACGTTGGAGCTCAGTGCCATCCATTGTGAGAAAATGGAAAAAATATGAAACTGCAGCCACACTGCCCAGGTCAGGCTGTCACTCTGAACTTGGTTGCAAGAGAAGAATGGCACTTGTAAGAGAGGCTTCTTTGACACCAATAGTCACTCTGCATGAGCTACCGAGGTCAGTGGCTGCAACTGGACATGAAGTTTATGCTCCACAATCTCTTAGGCCTTTCTCAAAAAGGGAATTTATGGAAGAGTGACAAGAAAGAAGCCACTCTTCCATAAGGTGGGGTCCCCGATGATGGATGCTGCTTTTCTGGGACAACTCTCCATGTAGATGTGCTCAATGGTGGGGAGGGCTTTACCAATGATGGACTGTGCCATATACACTACTTTTTGTAGGATTTTCCATTCAAGAGTATTGGTGTTTCCATACCAGGCTGTGGTACAACCAGACAACATCCTCTCCACCACACACCTATATAAGTTTATCAAAGTTTTAGATGTCATGGTGAACCTGCGCAAACTTCTAAGGAAGTGCAGACACTGCCATGCTTTCTTTGTAATTGCACTTATGTGCTGGGCCCAGGACAGCTCCTCTGAAATGATAATCCAAGGTATTTAAAGTTGCTGACCCTCTCCACCTCTTATCCCCTGATGACAACTGGTTCATTGATCTCTGGTTTCCTCCTCCTGAAATCACTATTCATCTCCTGAATCTTGCTGACATTAAGTGAGAGGTCACTGTTGTGGCACCAATCAGCCAGGGTTTCAATTTCTCTCCTATATGCTGACACGCCACCACCTTTGATTCAATCAATGACAGTAGTGTCATGAGTAAACTTAAATATGGCATTGGAGCTGTGCTTAGTCTCACAGTCATAAGTGAGCAGCGTAGGGGCTGAGTATACAGCCTTGTGGGACACCTGTGCTTATGGAGATTCTGGAGGAGAAATTTTTGCCAATCCAAACTGACTGATTCGGTTTACAAGTGAGGAAATCGATGATTTACTTACACAAGGAGGTATTAGGGCCAGGGTCTTGAAGGTTATTGATTAGTTTAGAGGGGATGATAGTTTTGAACGCAGAGCGGTAGTCGATAAAGAGCATCCTGATAGATGCATATTTGCTGCCCAGATGTTCCAGGATTGAGTGAAGAGCCAACAAATGGCATCTGCTGTGGACCTGTTGTGCTGATATGTAAACTGGGTCAGAGTATGTTGTCTTAGGCCAAGACGGGTTAATATACAATGGGTAAATTTGTCACCTAGTCTTGCGGGATTGGCAGTAACTTGGAGATCACTTCTCTGAATAGTGTTCCATTATTCAAGAAGGGAACCATGCATAATCTTAAAAATGTAGACCAGTGAGTCTCACATCAATGGTGGGGAAGTTACTGGAGAGAATTCTTAGGGATTGGATTTATGGGCATTTAGAAAACCATGAGCTAATAGGGAGAGCTGGCAGGGCTTAGTGCAGGGCAAGTTGTCTCTTACTAACTGGACTGTGTTTTTTAACGAGGTGAAGAGGATGATTGACGAAAGTAGAGCTGTAGATGTTGTTTACATGGATTTTAGTCAGCTATTTGACAAGGCCCTCATGGGAGGCTCGTCCAGAAAAATAAGGGGCATGGGATCCATGGTAAATTGGCCACTTGGATTGAGAATTGGCTTGCCCATAGAAAACAGAGGGCAGTGGTTGAAGAGATCTTAATCTAGCTTGAGGTCTCTGATTAGTGATATTCCCCAGGGATTCTACTGGGACCTCTGCTTTTTATGACATATATAAATGACCTGATGAAAATGTAGATGAGTAGGTTAGTAAATTTGTAGATGCTACAAAGATTAATGGTGCTGTGGATAGGATAGAAGATTGAGACTGGCAAAGAATACAATAGGATATAGATCATTTGCAGATATGGACGGAGAAGTGGCAGATGTAATTTAACCTGGGCAAATGTGAAATGCTGTGCCGTAGGTCAAATGTAAAGAGACAGTACACTGTTAAGGGCAAGACTGTTACCGGTGTTGATGAGCAGAGGTATTTTGGGTTCCAAGTTCACATCTCCCTGAAAGTGGCTGCACGGGTTGAAGAGTGGTTAGGAAGGCATATGGCATGTCTGCCTTTATTAGTCAAGGCACTGAATTCAAAAGTCAGAAAATTATGTTGCAGCTTTTTAAAACTCCAGATTGACTGCACCTGGAGTATTACCTACACTTCTGGTCGCCCTGTTATAGGAAGGACGATGAAGCATTGGAGAGAGTGCAAAAGAGAATCATAAGGATGTTGGCTGGGTTAGAGGGTATGTGCTATAATGAGAGGCTGGACAACCTTGGGTTGTTTTCTCTGGAGCAGCGGAGGCTTTGGAGTGATTCGACAGAGGATTATGAGAGGCATAGATGTTGTACCCAGACAGTATCTCTTTCCAAGTGTTGAAATATCTAATACCAGGGGCATGTATTTAGGGTGAGAGGGGGCAATTTCAAAGGAGATGTGAGAGGTAAGTTTTTTTTAACACAGAGAGCGGTAAATGTGTGAAACGCACTGCCTTGCGTGGTGGTAGAGATAGAAACATTAGGGACTATTAAGAAACATCTAGATAGACACATAAATGTGAGGAAGATGGAAGGATTTGGGCATTGTAAAGGCAGAGAGATTAGCTTAGTTACCCATTTAATTGCTAATCTAATTGGTTTGGCACAACATTGTGGGCTAAAGGGTCTGTTCTATGTTTTATGTTTTTCTCTCCTATTAACTTCCTGACTTTAGTCCATGGTTTTTAGCCTATGTTATCTGACAATTTTTAGCTTTCTACCTTCAAACTCTTCTGCACAGTCAGATCTCATAAAAGCACCTGAACTAGACAGTAACTAGACAGTAAGTGTGATATTAACAGCGTTCCTGCATAATTTGGACAGCAAGTTCTGCATATTTGCACAATGTCCATAAACTCAAATTGTTCCTACATTTTTGAATAATGCAACAGACCATTAGGATCAACATTATTTCACAGCAAATTTTGTCTCATCATTGTAGGATACTGTTAATAGTGGCTTATCAGAGTGGGAAGCAGCCAGTTTACCAACAATTGACAGTTGATACTATCACAACATGACAGACTTACAGTTAATGATACAGTTGCTTGCTGATGTTAAGTCTGCTTTGCAAATGGTTTCTCTGATTCAGATCCGTGAATCATAACCAGAGACTACTAAAGAGGTTTATCTCATCGTGGGGAGTTATTGGGCCATCCCCCACCTTTACGACCACTCAGGAAAGCCCAGAGCCAGTCACCCTGTAGTTTCAATTTCAAGTCAGCAAAAAAATCTGAAATTTGGAATCTTACAACCAATATTGTGTAGTTTGGCATAAATGAGCTGAATTAAAACTGTAATTGTACGGAAGTTTATAAACTATTGCTGTATGCAGAAACTAACAATTCTAATAATTGTATGTATGTATACGCATTCTATGGGTCTAATTCAAAATTGTTTTTAGGATGATTCATTTCTAAAAAAGTATATGTAAAGCAAAACAAAAACTGGAATGAGCTGAGGCTATTCAACATCTTGAGAGGTTTTCAAAAATTCAGATTTGTTTAATGTCATTTCCAGCACACAAGTATAAAAGAGAACAAAATAATTTTTGCTCCAGATCCAATGCAGTACACAAAGAAACACAATAACAGAAAGAACACAATAATATAAAAACACAATAAATGTAAATAGATATGACAGATTATATACATAGATCGATTGTATGTCCATCAGGTGTTGCTAGGCGCAGGGGTGATTTTGACAGGAAATGATAAAGTAGAGGTGGTGGGGGGTGTGGAGGGGTGGGTTAATGGATGGAGATGTTCATCAGCCTTATATTCACTGCTTGGTGAATTGATCGTACTGTTGCATACACTCAAGAAGATTAACGCGTAACATTAACAGCGTTACTGAATATTGCTGGCAGAAGGAGGTTGTAGATCTTTATAAATTTATAGAATTTGAGGGATTCAATGGATATAAGATAGTTCAGGAAATTGGCAAAAGGGTAAAAGAAGAGCTTAATCTTGTTCAGCTATGAGGCACACACAGAGGCAAAATGACACTACTTCCACTTTTTACATTCTTATGTTATATTCAGCCCTTAATGCTTGTATCAGGTCTTTGGAATACAAGTGTAGACTGGTCTGAGACTCAGATATTTCCTTCTCACTCTGAAAATTAATCTTCTTCACATGCACTCTCTTTTATGAGATCATAAGACCATAAGATAAAGGAGCAGAATTAGGTCATTTGGCCCATCAAATCTTCTCTGCCATCTCGTTATGGCTGATCCAGTTTTCCTCTCATCCCCAATCCCATGCTTTCTCCTCATGTCCCTTCATGCCCTGACCAATCAGGAATATGTCAACCTCTGCCTTAAATATACAGAAAGACTTGGGCTTCACATTTATCTGTGGCACAGAATTCCACAGATTCACCACTCTCTGGCTAAAGAAATTCCTCCTCATCTCTGTTCTAAAAGGAAGCCCCTTATTCTGAGGCTGTGTTCTCAGGTCTTAGACTCTCCCACCATAGGAAACATCCTCTCTACATCCAATCTATCAATGCCTTTCACTATTTGATAGGTTTCAATTAGGTCACCCCTCATTCTTCTGAATGCTACTCAGTGTATGCCCTGAGTCATCAAACGCTCTTCATATGACAAGCCATTCAATCCTAGAATCATTTTCATGAATCTCCTTTGAACCGTCTCCAATTTCAACACATCCATTTTAAGATGGGGGGCCCAAACCTGCTCTCAATACTCCAAGTGAATCCTCACCTGTGCTCAGCATAACATTCTCCCTTTTAGTCCTCTTGAAATGAAAACTAACATTATGTTGGCATTCCTCACCACAGACTCAACCTGCAAATTAACCTTTAAAGATTCCCACACAAGGATTCTCAAGGACCTTTGCACCTCAGATTTTTGAATTTTCTCTCCGTTTAGAAAATAATGAACCCTTTCATTTCTTCTACCAACTTGCAAGACCATACACTTCCTGGCACTGTATTCCATCTGCCATTTCTTTGCCCATTCTCCTAATCTGCCTAAGCCTTTCTGTATCTTCTTTATTTCCTCAAAGCTACCTGTCCCTTCCCCTATCTTTATATCGTCTGCAAACTTTGCAACAAAGCCATCAATTCCATCATCTAAATCACTGATATATAATGTAAAAAGAATTGGTCCTAACACAGATCCCTGTGATACACCACTAGTCACCAGCAGCCAGCCAGAAAAGTCTCCTTTTATTCCCACCCTTTTTTCCCCTGCCAATTAGCCACTGCTTTATCCATGCTAGAATGTTTCTTGTAATACCATGGGCTCGTAGCTTGTTAAGCAGCCTCATGTGTGACACCTTGTCAAAGACCTTCTGAAAATCTAACTACGCAACATCAACTGATTTTCCTTTGTCTATCCTGCTTGTTATTTCTTCAAAGAATCCCAACAGAATTGTCAGGCAAGATTTACCCTTGTGGAAACCATACTGACTGTGGCCTATTTTATCATGTGC
Organism: Mobula birostris; assembly: GCF_030028105.1. Classification (NCBI taxonomy): domain Eukaryota; kingdom Metazoa; phylum Chordata; class Chondrichthyes; order Myliobatiformes; family Myliobatidae; genus Mobula; species Mobula birostris. The sequence goes on along the minus strand of NC_092371.1, from coordinate 138,929,484 downwards.
CTCCAAGTACAGAGACCTCATCCTTAATAATCGACTCCAACATTTTCCTAGTCACTGATTTCGGACTAAAGAAGAAATTTCCTTTCTTCTGCTTCTCTCCCTTTTTGAAGAGTGGAGTGACATTTACAATTTTCAAATTTTTCAAAACTATTCCAGAATCTAGTGATTCTTGAAAGATCATTACTAATGTCTTCACGATCTCTTCAGCAGCCTCTTTCAGAATTCTGGGGTGTATACCATCATACTTATTCCGTTTGTCCGCCATTTTGTTGTTCCCCATTTCACCTTTCTTTTGCACTTCATGTATCTGAAGAAATAGCTGGTATCTTCTTTAGTACTATTGGCTAGTTTACTTTTGTATTCCATCTTTACCTTCCTATTGACTTTTTAGTTGCCTTCTGATGGTTTTTAAAAGCTTCCTGATCCTCTAACGTCCCATTATTTTTTGTTCTATCATATGCCCTCGCTTTGTTTTTATGGTGGCGTTGACATCTCTTGTTAACCATGGTTATAATATCTTTCCTTTAGAATACTTCTTCCTCTTTGGGAGATATATATATATAGGGGAGTATGAGGTGTCAGGGAGGGGTAGCACCTCTGGTGGGGGAACATGTCGTGTCCTTTTCAAGGCAGTTAGTCCACCTTTAGTCCCCACCTGGCACTCAGCTTTCGCCTGTGGCTCCCCATAACTGTTTGCATGCGACAGCGGCCACACCCTGGGCAATGGCTTCGACAAGCCGACTAAACCAGGTGAGGGTAGCCAACGGGTCTCAAACCCTGGTGAGATAGGGAGTTGTCTATCCCAGCATATGAAGACAGACTCCGACGGATTGAGCGGACGAGACCAATGGAAGGTCCAATGGTCAAGAAGGCCGTCTCTGCAAGCGTCGTGGAACGTGTAGAGCAGGACAAGACACAGAAGACTTCCTGGTCATCCACTGCGCCTGGTCCCATCTCCAGCCATCTTGACATCAAATGGTGTCGAGGTCCTCATTGATGTCACAGCAATATATATATAAATCCTGTGGCTTCCGAGTTGTTCCTAGAGATTTCAACTGTTGCTGCTCTGTCGTCATCCCTGTCAAAATTCTTTTCCAATCATATCTGGCCTACACCTCTGTCATGCTTCTATAATTTCCTTTACTCCACTGTAATATTGATACATCTGAATTTAACTTATCAAATTTCAGGGTGAATTTGATCATATTATGATCACTTGTCCCTAAGGGTTCTTTTACCTTAAGCTCTCTAATCAATTCTGGTTCATTGCACAACACCCAACCTAGAATAGCTGATCCTCCAGTGGGCTCAACCACGAGCTGCTCTGAAATGCCATCTCATAAGCGCTCCGGAAACTCCGCTCCTGTCTTTATGAAGTACCTTTATCATTATGAAGTGTCTATATTTAAAAAAAAATATTCCAGACCTTTACGACTCACAGTGTGAAAAGAGCTTTTCTTTCTCTTATGATGCTTTTGCCACCTATTTTAGATATTTGACCTCTCGCCAGTAACCTAGTTTCTGAGGAACTATAATCTAAAATTAGGCTAACTTTCTTTGGAAACCTTCGAAGTTCAGTTCTAAGCTCCAGTGCTGTCCGTGTGGAGTTTGCAAAGTTCTCCATGTGCTGGTGTCTTCCATGTACTCCATTTCCCTTGCACATCCCAGAGATGTGTGGATCCTTAGGTTAATTGGCCACTGTATAATGTCTCTAATGGATAGGCGAGAGGTAGAATCTGGAGCAAATTGATGTGAGTCTGGTGAGAATAAAGAATGGAATTATTGTAAATGAGTGCTCGATAGTCGACGTGAACTCAATGGGCTGTTTCCGTGCTCTGTGACTCTGTGGATCTATGACATTTGGACACTAAAAGAATCAGGAGAAATGAAAGCAGTCGCAGAAGCGAATGGGTTATGTGATCAGCCCTACTCTTACTGGATGGTACAGCAGGCTTGAGGAGCTGTACAACATACTTCTGTTTCTTACATTCCTTTAAACCAGTTTTTAACAACTTCTTCCTTCAAAACATCACAACTTTGCACACCTGTTTTAGTTTTTTCCGTAATTTCTTGATTAAGGAGAATAATCCCAGCCTGCCAATTGTATCTACATGAGTGAAGAGTGTCATTCCCGCTAGCATTCTGATGAAGCACTCCAAAGCTTTGACATTATTCCTGAACCCGGGTGAACAGAATTGTACACAATTTCCAGCTGAGGCCTAATCATTGACTTGTAAAGGTTTACAGTGGCTTTCTTCTTTTTCATTCAGCAACCTAATCTGAAAAGCTGAATATTCCTTAATAATAATCTTTTCAGCTCGGTCTGCAGCCTTGAAAGTTTTGTGAAAAAATACTCTCTTGTTCCTGCACTCCCTCATGATCCACATTATACCACAAGTTTATGCTGGGAGGTTCCCGTCCCCCCAAATTATTGCTGCTCTTCAAACAACCTGTGTTTGATTAAGAGGGGAAAATTAATACTTTCACAATTCATTTTTCATAGCCAAAAAGAATATCTTCCAGTATTAATTATGTGCAGATTGAGAGGAGATAATGCCAAGAGTTTAGTTCATTGAAAATGGCTACAATGCCAAAAGAATTATAATGACCTCAGTGGAGTTTTCAAGGTAAGGATCTGCACACCGGCTTCATGTTATTGCTATTCTCTGCTTCCTTTGTTATCTCTCCACCACATTTCCTTCCCTCACAAGAAATCATTTATCCAATTGTACCAGATGGGAAATGTTCATGGAAGAGAGGTGGATTTGTCCTAATAGAAAAATGGGATCATAACCTTCCATGAAGGTGACTACTTCCAGTCTAATCACGGCAGGCCTGTAACAGAATGAATAACTCATTCTGGAGAGTCAATGAAATATTTAAAAAGGGCTCTGTCCATCCTGTTTTCATCCAGTGGAATTAACAGCTAAAGATACATATGACCATCTGAAAGGTGGCTGAGGGCCAGACCTTGTGGAAGTTGCTTTATTAGTGATGAGCCAGGAGGACTGATACATTTCTCAAACTGGTACATTCAAGAAACCTGCAGGTTGAAGCAGGTTCAAAAACAGAACGTTAGGCCTTTGGCCCAAATGGTCCATGTTGACCAAGATATCCATTCAAACCAGTCCCACTGGTTAGGGTTTGGCTCATGTCCTTTCCAGTCAGCGGGGTACTGTGGTGAGAGAAATGGAGTTAACATTTTAGGTTGCTGACCTTTCATCAGACAAGGAAAGATTAGAAATCAAATATTCTTGAAGTTACAGAGAATGGGGAGCTGTGGAGATACTGCCTGGAGACAAAGAGAATTGGTGGCTGAGCAAGGGAGCTGAAAGCTGAACTGCAGCCAAATCACCAACATGTCTCTGCCAGCATGACCACTGTTTATCTAATTCAGCATCTGACCTCGCTGTTTACTGCAACATAACACGTGCTTGTTCTCTGGTTTTTCCTCATCTAGGTATATGGTCATCAATCTAAAATATTAATTATGTTTCCCTCTCCACCAATGCTGCCTGACACACTGAATATCCCAGATTCTCTCTCATTGAGAAGTTCACCCTCCTTTTGTCTCTCAATGGCCTGGGTGCTAGCATTTGGACCACTTCCAGTATGTTCTGTTTTTATTTCACATTTCCAGCCTTTGGAATATTGTCACTTTACAAGGCTGAAACTAGGTTTTGGCTTACAAACAACTTGTCTGGCAGAGGGCAACTGGATGATGGAGAGTAGAAAGAAAAGATAATAGGTGGGTGAAAGCTTTATAGAGGAGAGATATCACAGGGGTCCTGAACCTTGCAGAAGGAGATAACCCCTCGGCCGTACATGCATCGCCCTTTGTGGCAAATGTTCTATTCTCTCTTCCAGCTTCCCTCTGCCCCCATATCATGGCCTCCTCTACTGTTGCAATGAGACCACACTCAGGATGTTGGAGCAACATCTTATATTCCACTTGGGCAGCTTCCAACCTGATGGCATGAACATCGTTTACTCTAACTTCTGGCAATTGTCCCTCCCCCACTTGACCATTCCCATTCCCGTTTCCCTCTCTAAAATGATCTCCTTACCTGCCCATCACTTCCCTCTGGTGCCATCCCCCCTTCCCTTTCTTCACGGTCTCCTACCCTCTCTATCAGATTCCCCCTTCTTCAGCCCTTTATCTCTTTCACCTATCACCTACCACCTTATACTTCTTCCTCCCCTCCACCCATCTTCTTGCTCTAACTTGTCATCTTTTTTCCCAGTCCTGATGAAGGGTCTGGGCCTGAAACGCTGACCGCTTACTCTTTTCCATAGATGCTGCCTGGCCTGCTGAGTTCCTCCAGCATTTTGTGTGTGTGTGTGTTTGTGTTTGTGTGTGTGTGTGTGTGTGTGCGTGTGTGTGTGTGTGTGCGTGTGTGTGTGTGTGTGTGTGTGTGTGTGTGTGTTGCTTTGGATTTTCAGCACCCACGGAATTTCTCGTCTCTCTTCCCACACAGCCCAACCCACTGTCCATTGTAAACTGTCACCCACATATCCTGCATGCTATCTCAGTCCCCCTTCGTCTGGACACGATCTTCTCTTTTTGACAGGGGTTTTCTCCATGGCTTCAGTGGTCGGCTATTACTAGAGGGTGCAGTGAGCAGGGCAGCAGGTGAAGGGAGGCCCCGTGGTGCAGCTGGTATACAGTACATGTGGCCTTACTTCTCCAGCAACCCAGATCCACTCTTATCTCTACTGTCTGGGTGGAGCTTGTCCATCTCCATGTGACCACAGGATCACCTCTGGATGCTCCCGTGTACTCCCATACTCTAGAAGTGCACAGATTTGGTGGGTTATTTGACCCCTGTAAATTACCTCTCGTGTGTAAAGGAGATGCAGAGTTGTGGGAGTTGAGGAGGACCTAGAGGGAATAAAATGAGATTAGCTGGGTATTGATGCAGATGTGTGATGGTCGCTGTGGCTTGCAGGGGGTGGGGGAAGAGGGTCTGAAGCGCCTGTTACTGTGATTCAATGATTCGACGACTCCAGTTTCTGCTCCGTCTGGTCCTGACCCACCAGTCCTGGTGTTAAAGCACTTGTCTACTGGATCTGGTATCTGCCCCCACCTCCTTTCAGTTAACCTGTTTTTGTGTGTGTGCGCACCAGGGAAACTTGACTTCAGGCTTTGCAACCCAGTGCCTAAATCTAGTCAGCTAAAAATCAAGCTTCAGAAAGAAAAATAGTTGGAGATCTTGTTTTTTACTTCTACAGGAATTCCTCCCAGCTAGCATTTCTAGACTTTCCAGTATTGGACTCTACTCTTTTTCATCTCCCTAGAAAGCTAGAAGCATTTCTCAATAACAGGTCTTGATACTAGCAGTGTTACAAAGGAGTGTACTGATTATAACAATGATAAACATAAAAAAACCTGTGTGCCTATACTGCAAGGGTGTAAAATGAATCTGACTTCTGCAGTGTTACCATTGGTTACCTTCCCAGCTGGGCTGTCAGCATGTAGGTACTGAGAAGTATTGGAAAGCCGGTAAATGTTTTAGTTAGTTTCTGCTTGAAAGATCTGCAGCAAAAACAAATATTTACTGTTCCACATTGATTTGAAGGCTACCTGAAGATGCTCATAATGTTGCAGAAGTGGAGGGTATAGTCCCAGGCGACTCAATCCCTCCTCATGGGCTAATCCCCTCATTGCAGAAATCAGTATGGTGAAACTTGTCTGCACGGCATCCAAACCCCGTTTGTCTTTCCTCAAGTAAGGAGACCAGAATTTCACACGGTATTCTAGGTGCAGCCTCACCAGTACCCAGTACAGTTGTAGCATGACCTCCCATCAGCAATGCAGTCCATCCCGCAATGACGGTCAACATTCCAATTCCTTCTTGAAAACCTGTTGCACCTGCAAACCAGCCTTTTGCAATTCATGCACAGGCACTTCCCACTCCCTCGGCACACCTGCATGCTACATTCTTTCACCATTTAAATAATAATATAATCTTTTACTTTTCCTTCCAAAATGGATGATGTCACATTTACCAACAATGTACTCCACCTGCTAAGCACTTGTCTGTTCAATAAACCTAACTATATCTCTCTGCAGACTGTCTACAGCCTCTGCACAATTTGTTTCTCCACTTAATTTTGTGTCATCAGCAAACTTAGATACACTGCTCTTCTTCACCTCTTTCAAATTGTTAATGTATATTTGCAGCCATCTCCAGCACCAATCTCCGTGGCATTCCATTTACCACTGATTGCCAACCAGCGAAACACCTATTTACCCCTATTCTCTGCCCTCTATTGGTTAATCAGTCCTCTATCCAGTCTGTGCCAATACATTATCCTCAACTCCATGCATCTTTATCTTATAAAGAAATGTTTCATGCAACATTTTATTGAACATCTTCTGAAATACAAGTATATAACATCCATCTTTTCCTGTCTATCCACTGTACTCATTATATCCCCAAAGAACTCCAGTATGGACCTGCTCTTCTTGAATCCATACTGTGTTTACCTGCTGGAACCAATTCTATCCAGATGTCTTGCTATTTCTTCCTTGATGATAACTTCAAGCATTTTCCTGACTAAGATGTTAAGCGAACTGACTTATAGTTAACTGCTTTTTGCCTACATCCTTTTTTTTTAAACAGTGGTGTGGCATTTGCTGTCTTCTAATCTGCCAGTACCTGCCAAGAGAATTTTGGAAAGTTATCATAAACATTGCTATTGCTTTCGGTACTGGGGGATGCATTCTAACAAGTTCAGAGGATTTGTCTACCTTTAACCCCACTAATTTTTCTCAGAGATACCAATTGCATCAAGGTCCTCACCACCCATCCCATGCATAAGATCTCTCTCTGACATGCTAGATGTGTTCACCACGAAGACAGCTGCAGCCATTTCAGCATTATCCAATGTTATTTTCCCATTCTCATTTTGCAGGAAAACTGCACTCACTTTCGCCACCCTTTTCTGTTTTATATAATCATAATAACTCTTTCGATCTGCTTTTCTATTTTGTGCTAGTTTACTTTCATAATTTATCTTCTCTTTCCTTATTGCTTGCTTAATGGTTCTTTGTTGCTTTGTGAAGTTTTCTTTATCTTCCAGTTTCCCACTGCTCTAGGCAAGTTTATATGCAAGAACTTTTAGTTTGATGCCTTCCTTTATTTTCTTAGTTATCTAAGGCTGCCTCTCCCCACCCTTACTGTCCTTATTTTTAATTGGAATATCTTTTTGTTGCGCAGTGATGCCCAGGTGACCTGTTGGCTTGTCTGGGGAGCAAATGGATATGAGCAATCCTCCCACCACAACATATTTCCTGAGATTTATTTTTTACTTCGTCCACATGGGTTAGGTATGGTGGAACATCCAGAGAGGAGCTATGTAGTACAATGACTCACAAAGATCACTACTTTCAACTTTGCACAGATACGATATTTATCAACATTTCCCTCCATATAGTCAACAGTCATTAGTGACAGGAGTGCCTTCTGACTGCTCGTTTGACCTTTAAAACTTGCCTACTGCGCGGAAAACATGTTATTTGTTTAATTCTTTTCCAGATTAGGACATTGCTGGCGAGAACATCTATTGTCTACCGTCATTTGCCCCTGAGCAGATGGTGGTGGTGAGGAAACGAGAATTAACAATAAATACCGATCTTGGCAGCAAAACCTTCATCTGAAAAAATGGGGGGAAATATCAATTTGCTCTTTGAAGTCTGCAAGTTTCTTGCACCGCCTTGAATTTCTGCAGTTCTTCTGTAGAGTTTTATGTTTGAAGTATCACTCCAACCATGAAAGAGTTTTAGAGTCACGGAATTATAGAACAATACAACATGGACACAAGCCCTTCAGACAAACCAGTTCATGCTGATCATCTAGACCCAATTTCCTGTGTTCAGCCCACATCAGTCTGAGCCCCTGCTCCCCCATGTACAGTACTGTGCAAAAGTCTTAGGCACTTATATATAGCTAGGGTGCCCAAGACTTTTGCATGGTCTGTATTTGTCAATGTGGAGTGGAGAGCGAGTTTGTAAATCTGGCGGGAGCAAAGGATGTTGGGAATGGTGTAGGTGGAGTGCTGTGGGAGGGGTGTGAGATGGGTGGAACTCCTTCCAGTTTAACTATATCATTCCCGTAACAGAGTGGCCAAAACTATCTCCAGCACTCCATGTATGACTTCACTAACAGCATATACAACTGCAGCATGCACTCTGTGGCAACTTTATTAGGTACCTCAGTGGCCACTGAGTGTAGGCTTGTGGTCTTCTGCTGCCGTGTCTGATGCACTTCGTGACGTGATGTTTTGTGTGCTCAGAGATGCTCCTTTGCACTCTCCTTCTGTAACACTTGATTATCTGAGTTACAGTCACCTTCCTGTCAGCTTGAACCAGTCTGGCCATTCTGCTTGGACCTCTCTCATTAACAAGGCGCTTTCTCCTACAGAATTGCTGTTCACTCGATGATTTTATTTTTTGCACCATTCTCTGTAAACTTGAGAGACTGCTGTGCATGAAAATTCTCGGAGATGAGCAGTTTCTGAGATATTCAGACAACTCTGTCTGGCACCAGCAATCATTCCATGGTAAAAGTCATATAGATCACATTTCCTCCCCATTCTGATGTTTGCTCTGCACAACAACTGAACCTCTTGACCATGTCTGCATGCCAGAGAGTGGTGAATCTGTGGAACTTCTTGCCACAGGCAGCTGTGGAGGCCATGTCATTGGGTATGTTTAAGGCAGAGGTTGATAGATTCTTGATGAGTCAGGATATGAAGGGATATGGGGGAAGGCAGGAGATTGGGGCTGAGAGGGAAAATGGATCAGTCATGATGAAGTAACAGAGCAGACTCGATGGGCCAGAATGAGCCTAATCCTGCTCCTGTATCTTATGGTTTTAGTCATTGAGTTGCTGCCACATGATTAGCTGATAAGGTATTTTCCTTCAACAAGCAGGTAAGCAGGTGTACCTAATAAAACGTCTATTGAGTGTATATAAATAATGTATAACAAAGATCCTAACACCAACTCCTGCATACACCACTAGTCACTGATCTCCATTCCGTAAAACAACACTGAGCCAACTTTGAATCCACCTAACCAGCTCCCCATGTATTCCAGGGGAACTAACCTTCCAGACCAGCCTATCATATGGGTCCTTGTCGAAGGCCTTGCTAAAGTAGAGATAGAAAACTTTCACCACCCTACACTCATCTCCATTTTTAGTTACCACTTTAAAGAAAATAAAAGTTTCATCAAGCATGACTTCCCATACACAAAAATATGCTGACTCCTAATCAGACCCTATTGATCCAAATACTGTCCCTCAGAATTCCCTCCAGTAAATTTCTGTCAACTGATGCCAGGCTAATTAGCCTGTAGCTTAATGACTTGTCCTTGCTACACTTCTTAAAGAGCAGAACAACGTTAGCCACCTTTTAGTCTTTGGGAATCTTACCAGTAGATAACAAGGGCCTCTACAATTTCTCCTCTGTCCTCCCACAGAGTCTGAGGATGATTTGGGTCAGGCCACGGGGATTTAATCACCTTGTAAATTTTCTATGCATTCCTTCAATCTTATTTACATATTTCCCATAGGTAGATGACCAAAATTGGACACAATACTCCAAATTAGGCCTCATCAGCATCTTACATAATTTCAACATAACATCCTAACTCCTGTACTCAATACATTGATTTATGAAGGCCAATGTGCCAAAAGCATCTTTTTATGACCTTATGTACCTGTGATGGCATTTTCAAGGAACTATGGATCCATATTCCCAAATCCCTCTGTTCTACTGTACTCCTCAGTACTCTAGTTGGTCCTTCCAAAGTGCAACACCTCATACTTGTCTGCATTAACTTCTATCTGTCACTTTCCAGACCATTTCTCCAGCAGGTTCATATACTGCTGTAATCCTTGATACTCTTACTTGCTGTCTACTACACCCCCAACCTTGCTGTCATCCAGTGAAGTCAATGTCTAATCCAATTTACTACCTCGTCTTGAATGCCAGTCATCTTGATCTATACAGTACTTACTCTGTCTCCTGGGCTTACTATTTCTCCTCTAGCTGTTTATCCACACTCCTCTGAATATCTGCTCTGAATCTTGTTAGCCTGTCAACTCAGTTTAAATCTTCAGTGTCTATAGATTTTTGTCCCTCTGTGTGTTATTTAATTCTCTCCCATCGTTCATAGTCAGTTGTAGCAGGACTGCTGAGCTGTCACCTGATCCAGTCTTTTATGTTTTGTGGAGGAAAGGATGCAAATTCACACTGTGTTCCAATATGCTCATTAGCTTTACTCTCCTCCCTCCAATGAAAAACTTCAGTTTATTTTTTGTTCTGAATCATGCAATAGTAAAGAGTTTTCCACCTGATCTTCTCTGGAGCAAAGCAGTTTGGGATTAGATCAAGAAGAACAAAGCAGGCAAGGGAATGATAAAGCAATGAAATTTAAAATTAAAACTCATCCCTAATTCATGCCTCTACTGATTTCAAAGCTGTCAGATTGGCTATCATCATGTTGGTCTGTAGTCTTCTCAGCAACATTCAGGTACTGAATCAGACTGAATGGGACAGAATGGAAACGGATTCTGCATGCAGAGTTTTAGGGAAATATGTTAGCTTTTTCTGGACAAGCTGTCAGTCTAAAGAAGCACCTATGTCCTTGGCTGTGTTCCCTGCCCCAGAAGCTTCTATAACTCGCATCATGCTAGAAAGTTAACATAAATTACGCATCTACAATACAGGATAGTGCTGTGTTAAGTTGAATAGCCCTCTAAATAATACAGTGGAATTACACGAACTGGCTCTGTAGCTGTGTGATCCTCTGCAAGTTCTTGTACAACTTCTTTTCCTACCTGCTCATTCGCAGTTAGAGAGCAAGTGCAATTCAGGCAGACAAAAGGTGCAAGAACATTACAAAGTTGATTATTAGGTCAATGGTCCATCTTATCCTATGAAGGGACTGTTCAATAGTCTTATAACAGAGGAATAGAAGATGTCCTGGAGCCTGGTGGCATGTCCTTTCAGGCTTCTGTGAGAGGGGAGAAGAGAGAATGTTTGGGCTGAGTGGGGTCTTTGAGTACGACGGCTGCTTAACCAAGACAGTGAGAAGTATAGACAGAGTCCATAGAGGGGAGCCTAGCATCCATCATAGGATGTGTAAAAGGTATTAACATTTGCCCATTGTGTTGTTTCCTTCAGATTAAATAATAACTATATTCCTCTTTCTCTGAGGTAGTTTTATCATGATATTTTCCTATAATGAACAATAAATTAGGAATTAAAACTGCTCTTTGACAAAGCTCTAGAAAAAAATGCCAACAAATTGGCAGTCTACCTTGGATTAAGTCTATTTTATTCTCCCATCGAATTTAAAAACCAAAACATCATAACCTTGTTTGATCTCTTGTCCCTTTTACACACTGGTTGAGGCAACCACCAATTGACCATTAAATTATTCCAATTGAAAATGCCACCAGGGTCTGAAATACATCATCAGATTGAAAGTGGGAATCATTACCTTAAACAGCTGTGATGTTTCTGCTGCTGGACCGTCGAGTCATCAGCCAGGTCCATTTGTCTTCAGACGTTTCACCCTCTAACCTGGAACATTCTCGGGAAGGTGGGACAACAGAAGGTGATGAGTCTTCTACCCCTGACAGTCAGACATCCAGCTGCTTTCGTCCCTTTGCAGCCAAAGCCAACTGGACACTCTCTCTGCTGCTTGGCCCATGGTGTTAACGGCTCTCTTCCTGGTTCTCCCTTGTATCCCTAAAGCTGCCATCATCTTCCAGCATGACATGGCGGGAAATCCTCCTGCCCCCACTTCAACAGGGAAGTTCCACATCTGCCAGCCTTCTTCTCTGAGTTTGCATGCAAGGCAGCAGAAATGATACAAATGATAATGAAAGATGACTGGCTTTAGTTTCCAGGAAACTGTTTCCTGCACATGGAAACTGCTTACCCTCATTGAGCCCATAGTGAAGGTGTTGGGAGAAATCACGGAGAAGTACTTCCAATGATAAACCACACTATTTACTGAGGTGAGCTTCCAATTTACGTCACTTGACAGGAGAATAGAATTTGATGAACCACCTAAATAATGACTAAGAAAACATGAAATAGGTTTTGAGAGAGAAGCACTGAGACTGGGGAGAAATCCCTGGCCTTATGGTCTGCTCAGCTAAAGACGTGACTACCAATGATAAGCCAAATTCAACAACAGAGCATCCATATTTTCGCAACTCAAAGTACATTTCAATTGAGGGAAGGTATGGGCATCCGGGTAATTGTTCCCTTTAGAGTGTAGTTTTATAGTCAAATTCATAATGGTTTTCCAGAGAACATAAAGTAATATGATGCAGTTGGTAGAATTATCTTATTTAATTTTCAACTGCTTTGCAGTAAAGAATTCTATTGCAGCATGATAAGAACACAGCTCACTAATATAGTAGATTTTCAGCTAAATGGCGACTCCTTTTCTTGCATCTTCAGAAACAGCTCCATTTCCATCTTTAAAATTTTTATCTTTCTCTTTCAGAGTTCTTTTGAAGACCCTGACCTGGGGTTACACGCTGACTTCGGCTCTCGGGATTTCATGACTGGCCTTTATCCGACATGCCAAGGCCTAAGAGTTCGGCTCACTTTTGGAGGCCTAGGATCTTGGGGCTCTAGAGATAGGTGGATTGAAGATTGGTGTCCCGGACCGGTGCGTCGCGGGAACCAGATCTTTGGCTGTGTGCCCAGAGACCTGAGATCTTTGGGCACAGAGCTCGGAAAAAGCGATGCAATGGACTTTTAACATCGTAAACCAGCAAGATGGTTTTATGTCTCCCCTCTCGCTGTGAAACAGAGACATCTCTTTCTCCCTTATTAGGGAGAGAGAGAACCTGTGGGACAGCGAATGCTGGGTGAACAATGTAGTGTTCAGAGTGGTGCAAGTCCGTGTCTTTGCTGTTGCTTTTGCTGCACGCTTGAGTGCTCGGTGATCGGTGGCGATGCTTTTTTTTTGCCAGTGGGCGGTGGGGAATCATTGCTTGCTGCCACTTACGTGCAGGAGGGAGGGGAGCTGGGAGGGGACTTTGGGGTTCTAACGTTTAACTGTTATTCATTCTTGGGGGCTCTCCTCTGTTTTCGTGAATGGTTGTGAAGAAAAAGCATTTCAGGGTGTATATTGTATACATTTCTATGACATTAAATGTACCTTTCAAACCTTTCTTTTTGGATTTGCCTTGCTGGAGATTCATGTTGAGGATGCAAACTACCTTGGCTCAGTCATGGAATTCATGAAGACACAAAAAAACAACAGATGCTGGAATCTGGAACAACAACCAATATGCTGGAAGAACTCCATGGATGAAGCAACATCTGTGAGGGGGAAAGGAAATTGTCAGTGCTTCAGGTAGAAACCCTGGAGCAGGGCTGGTAATCTCTGGCCCATTATAAAAGGGAGAAGATGTACTCTGAATAATATTGAGAGCCTCGAGGCCATGTGTTGGAATCAAAGCCCTGCAGAAGCAATGGAAGCAGAACACCCCATCAAAAACTTTTACCTGCCCAATCACCCTATCAAGCTACACCTCTACCGGTCTCAGTGGTTCCCACATTGGACTCAGTGACCGTCTCAGAACCCACCAAACCAGACTGGAAGTTAGTCATCCTCAATTCCAAGAGAATGCCTAAGAATAAGAGATGAAGATATTTAAGACAAAGCTTGATGGATTTTGAGGGAATTCAGAGATGTTGGATTAGTCTGGGGCAGTGGCACTGAGGTGAAAGCATGAAGGGCCGAATGGCCAACTCCTGATTCAGTTTCTTGTGCAATGATCCTGCTACATGTTACAACTGGTGCAGGAGCAGCAAGTCCATTCCCTTCAATGCAAATCTTTGTAGTATGTGCTGGATAATTTTCATTGTTTAAATTATTGAGTTAAAAGTGTCTTAAGTGTTCAATGCATTTAAATTCTTTCAATTTCTGGTTTATCTTTTTTATATTTTTGTTAGTTATTAGTTAATAGTAAGATTCAGTTCTTACTATTCATAAGTTTTTGAAATCTTTAGCTGCCAATTAAATTTAGGGGCAATGGTGTAATGTGTGTCACAGTTTTTCCATGTAACAACAATTTCTGATCTATTATGATAACTGGGATGCTTAGAACAGTCATAATAACATGGATGGTATCGTATTCTATTTGAACAGAATGTCTGAAAGAGTGGTAGAAATAGATTCAATGGTATTGAATAGGTAAATGGGTATTCAAGAAAAAAGGACATTCTTCCGCAACATGGGTACGTGAATGGAACTACTAGGCTAGTTTTTCTAAGGGGACTCTAATAGACATGATGGATTGAACTGTTACTCCATGTGCTCTCCGATTCTATTATTGATTTAGGTTATTTATTTAATAAATTCATTAACAAGAGTCTTTTCAAAGCTACCTGAAATTTTAACAAGTCACTTTCTAAAGAACATGGGATAGTCTAACGATTATGTGAGCCTAGCTTTGTCTCCCATCCTTTTAGGATTTGTGGTACTACAAGAGAGAGTATGAACACCAGCTCCAATCTGCTTCTTCAAATCACCCAGTAGCACCCACATCTACAGTGAGGAAATGCTTTGAGAGGCTGGTCATGACTAGACTGAACTTCTGCCTCAGAAAGGACCTGGATCCACTGCAATTTGCCTATTGCCACAATAGGTCAACGGCAGACACAATCTCAATGGCTCTTAACATGGCCTTAGACCATGTGGACAATACAAACACTTATTTTAGGATGCTGTTCATTGACTATAGTTCAGCATTTAACACCATCATTCACACAATCGTGATTGATAAGTTACAGAACCTGGGCCTCTGTACCTCCCTCTGCAATTGGATCCTCAACTTCCTAACCAGAAGACCACAATCTGTGCGGATTGGTGATAATATCTCCTCCTCGCTGACGATCAACACTGGTGGTTAGTCCACTGCTCTACTCTCTCTCTACCCATGACTGTGTGGCTAGGCATAGCTCAAATATCATCCATAAATTTGCTGATGATACAACCATTGTTGGTAGAATCTCAGATGGAGATGAGAGGGCATATAGGAGTGAGATATACCAACTAGTGGAGTGGTGTCGCAGCAACAACCTGGCACTCCACATCAGTAAAAGGAGCTGATTGTGGACTTCAGGAAGGGTAAGATGAAGGAACATATACCAATCCTCATAGAAGGATCAGAAGCGGAGAAAGTGAGCAGCTTCAAGTTCCAGGGTGTCAAGATCTCTGAGGACCTTACCTGGTCCCAACATATCGATGTAGTTATAAAGAAGGCAAGAGTTTCAAGAGATTTGGTATGTCAACAAAACACTCAAAAACTTCTATAGACGTATCCCTGTGGAGAGCATTCTGACAGGCTGCATCACTGACTGGTACAGGGGGAGCTACTGCACAGGACCGAAAGAAGCTGCAGAGGGTCATAAATTTAGTCGGCTCCATCTTGGGTACTAGCCTACAAAGTACCCAGGACGTCTTCAAGGAGCGGTGTCTCAGAAAGGCAGCATCCTTTATTAAGGACCCTAGCACCCAGGGCATGCCCTTTTCTCACTGTTACCATCAGGAAGGAGGTACAGAAGTCTGAAGACACACACTCAGTGATTTAGGAACAGCTTCTTCCCCTCTGCCATCCGATTCCTGAATGGACATTAAACCCATGAACACTACCTCAACATAGAACATAGAATAGTACAGCACAGTACAGGCCCTTCGGCCCACAATGTTGTGCTGACCCTCAAACCCTGCCTCCCATATAAGCCCCCACCTTAGATTCCTCCATATACCTGTCTAGTAGTCTCTTAAACTTCACTAGTGTATCTGCCTCCACCACTGACTCAGGCAGTGCATTCCACGCACCAACCACTCCCTGAGTAAAAAACCTTCCTCTAATATCCCCCTTGAACTTCCCACCCCTTACCTTAAAGCCATGTCCTCTTGTATTAAGCAGTGGTGCCCTGGGGAAGAGGCGCTGGTTATCCACTCTATCTATTCCTCTTATTATCTTGTACACCTCTATCATGTCTCCTCTCATCCTCCTTCTGTCGAAAGAGTAAAGCCCTAGCTCCCTTAATCTCTGATCATAATGCATACTTTCTAAACCAGGCAGCATCCTAGTAAATCTCCTCTGTACCCTTTCCAATGCTTCCACATCCTTCCGATAGTGAGGTGACCAGAACTGGACACAGTACTCCAAGTGTGGCCTAACCAGAGTTTTAAAGAGCTGCATCATTACATCGCGACTCTTAAACTCTATCCCTCGACTTACGAAAGCTAACACCCCATAAGCTTTCTTAACTACCCTATCCACCTGTGAGGCAACTTTCAGGGATCTGTGGACATGTACCCCGAGATCCCTCTGCTCCTCCACACTACCAAGTATCCTGCCATTTACTTTGTACTCTGCCTTGGAGTTTGTCCTTCCAAAGTGTACCACCTCACACTTCTCCGGGTTGAACTCCATCTGCCACTTCTCAGTCCACTTCTGCATCCTATCAATGTCTCTCTGCAATCTTTGACAATCCTCTACACTATCTACAACACCACCAAACTTTGTGTCATCTGCAAACTTGCCAATCCACCCTTCTACCCCCACACCCAGATCGTTAATAAAAATCACGAAAAGTAGAGGTCCCAGAACAGATCCTTGTGGGACACCACTAGTCACAATCCTCCAATCTGAATGTACTCCCTCCACCACCACCCTCTGCCTTCTGCAGGCAAGCCAATTCTGAATCCATCTGGCCAAACTTCCCTGGATCCCATGCCTTCTAACTTTCTGAATAAGCCTACCGTGTGGAACCTTGTCAAATGCCTTACTAAAATCCATATAGATCACATCCACTGCACTACCCTCATCTATATGCCTGTTCACCTCCTCAAAGAACTCTATCAGGCTTGTTAGACACGATCTGCCCTTCACAAAGCCATGCTGACTGTCCCTGATCAGACCATGATTCTCTAAATGTCTATAGATCCTATCTCTAAGAATCTTTTCCAACAGCTTTCCCACCACAGACGTAAGGCTCACTGGTCTATAATTACCTGGACTATCCCTACTACCTTTTTTGAACAAGGGGACAACATTCGCCTCCCTCCAATTCTCCGGTACCATTCCTGTGGACAACGAGGACATAAAGATCCTAGCCAGAGGCTCAGCAATCTCTTCTCTAGCCTCGTGGAGCAGCCTGGGGAATATTCCGTCAGGCCCCGGGGACTTATCCGTACTAATGTATTTTAACAACTCCAATACCTCCTGTCCCTTAATGTCAACATGCTCCAGAACATCAACCTCACTGATATTGTCCTCACCGTCATCAAGTTCCCTCTCATTGGTGAATACCAAAGAGAAGTATTCATTGAGGGTCTCACTCACTTCCACAGCCTCCAGGCACATCTTCCCACCTTTATCTTTAATCGGTCCTACCTTCACTCCTGTCATCCTTTTTTTTCTTCACATAATTGAAGAATGCCTTGGGGTTTTCCTTTACCCTACTCGCCACGGCCTTCTCATGCCCCCTTCTTGCTCTTCTCAGCCCCTTCTTAAGCTCTTTTCTTGCTTCCCTATATTCCTCAATAGACCCATCTGATCCTTCCTAAACCTCATGTATGCTGCCTTCTTCCACCTGACTAGATTTTCCACCTCACTTGTCACCCATGGTTCCTTCACCCTACCACTCTTTATCTTCCTCACCGGGACAGATTTATCCCTAACATACTGCAAGAGATTTCTAAACATCGACCACATGTCCATAGTAATTTCCCTGCAAAAACGTCCTCCCAATTCACACCTGCAAGTTCTAGCCTTATAGCCTCATAATTTGCCTTTCCCCAATTAAAAATTTTCCTGTCCTCTCTGATTCTATCCTTTTCCATGATAATTATAAAGGCCAGGGAGTGGTGGTCACTGTCCCCCAGATGCTCACCCACTGATAGATCTGTGACCTGACCCGGTTCATTACCTAGTATTAGATCTAGTATGGTATTCCCCCTGGTCGGCCTGTCCACATACTGTGACAGGAATCCATCCTGGACACACTTAACAAATTCTGCCCCATCTAAACCCTTGGAACTAATCAGGTGCCAATCAATATTAGGGAAGTTAAAGTCACCCATGATAACAACCCTGTTATTTTTGCACCTTTCCAAAATCTGCCTCCCAATCTGCTCCTCTGTATCTCTGCTGCTACCAGGGGGCCTATAGAATACCCCCAATAGAGTAACTGCTCCCTTCCTGTTCCTGACTTCCACCCATATTGACTCATAAGAGGATCCTGCTACATTACCCACCTTTTCTGTAGCTGTAATAGTATCCCTGACCAGTAATGCCACCTCTCCTCTCCTTTTTCCGCCCTCTCTATCCCTTTTAAAGCACTAAAATCCAGGAATATTGAGAATCCATTCCTGCCCTGGTGCCAGCCAAGTCTGTGTAATGGCCACTACATCACAATTCCATGTATGTATCCAGCTCTCAGTTCATCACCTTTGTTCCTGATGCTTCTTTTTAATATATATTATTTCTGTTTTTGCACGGTTTAATCTATTCAATATACATTCACTGTAATTTATTTATTTATGTGTTTTCTTCTATATTATGTATTGCATTGAACTGCTGCTGCTAAGTTAACAAATTTCACAACACGTGCTGGTGATAATAAACCTGATTCTGATTCTGAATGTTCCAAGGAGTGAAAATCAGGGAACCAAAATGCACAATGCAACCAAGTCATACTGTCTGCTGTAAAGTAATCACTACACAGTATACTCAGATGAAATTGTCTCTCAGCTTACAAAGTAGGGCAAAAAACATCAACTCAAGCTCTGTAAGGAATCCTCTGAAGCAAAAGCTAAGGGAAGAAACCACAGTACGTAAATGAAGCACTAGTTTAAAAAGGCTCTTACTCTGTCTGTCTTGTAGATTCAAAGACAGGCAGGTCAGTGTCACCTGACTCCAGCAAGTTTTCTGAGAACTAAGACACTGATGGCACCTTCCAGAAAGCAAGCTAATTTTCCCTCCATTGAGTGATCTTAAAAAGCAATCTCTCCAGCTGGCAGAAAAATTAATAATTGCATTCAGGAAATGCTGCAGTACGCAGTGTTTTCTTGGTGCTAGGCATTGAACGGATATGAGGTCAAGGTGTGATAATGCTGCTCCAATGTGCTTTGTTATATACATTGAAAATCTGCCTCCTGATTTATCAGACATCACAGTGTGAGCAGTAGATATTTTTACTGAAGCAAAACCCATTTTGTTATTAATGTGGCAAAGGCTAGCACAATAGGTCTGACGGAAAAGATAATCCTGTGGCTAAAGATTACCTTCAGCTTTCAGTAGAGAATCACATTGCTTTCCAGTAATTTAAGAATGATCGCATTGTCCACTGTACTTTACAAATTTAATTTTTATTTTTATTTAGAGATATAACACAGAATAGACCCTTCCAGCTCTTCAAGCTACACTGTCAGCAACCCATCAATTTAACCCTAGCCTAATCACGGGACAATTTACAATGACCAACTAACCTACTAAGTGGTATGTCTTTGGACTGTGGGAGGAAACCGGAGCACCCGGAGGAAACGCATGTGTTTACAGGGAGGAACGTACAAACTCCTTACCGATGACGTTAGAACTGAACTTGGAACTCCGATGGCCCAAGCTGTAATAGTGTTGTGCTAACCACTATGCTTACCGTGGTGCTCATTATTCAGTTTTATTGTAAGCTTCAAGATGCAGAGTAAATGGATTGTTTACTCTGCATCTTGCAACTTACAATGAAGCGTGATGAAGCTCCGGTTCACGACGCCACAAATTTTAGTAATTTATCATTACTTGCTATTGATTGCATTTAAAAATGTTGCTATATTTAGCAGGCACCTGGATTGTTAATAGAGCTTTAATCCCTGTAAAGGCTGTTGAATGATCATGAATATAGATATTTAATAATATTTAACATTTGACTAATAGAATCCAGTTACCCAAATGTAAATGCCGCCATGTCTTCAGGCAGAGGAACCTGCACTGTTCTGCTATATCGAAAAGTGTCTAATTTCTTTTTCCATTCCCTCCCCCCCGCCCCCCCCCCCCCGGCCAGATCTGTTTCCTTTAAGGTGTTTTTTTTCCATCTGTGTTGCCAAGTGAACCTTGGTCAACCTCTCATCCTGTTATTAGAATCCACACTGAGATTTCTCTCAGCATCCACATATTTCATATGTGACCAGACCACTAATAGTCTCCTGTTTTAATCCCCTGATTTATTAATGAGGAAATAGAATAACAGAGTGGCAGAGTTTTAATGATAAAGGATATAGTGTCTATCTCTCCTGACACTATATTACAGGAAATAGATATAGAGGAGTAAAGCTATCTGTGCCGCAGAGAACATGTGACAGCTGTGAAAGGAGAGACTGAACAACCACTAACCACAGCCACCATTTACTCTTGCCCACTCTGCACCAGAATATGTGGATCCTGGATCAGCCTCTACAGCCCCTGAGCATCAATCAATAGACTATCCCTTAGGTTAGCTTGACTCTTCATATTCGGCTTGAGTGATTGTACTTCTAATGGTAGGGTATTTTGCGATAAGGGGAACAGACAGAAGCTTCTGCAGCCACAGAAATGGCTGGTGTGTTGCAAAAGTCAGGAATGTCTCGGAGCAGGCTGCAGGACATTCTAAAAAGGGAGGGTGTACTGTCAGTTGCCGTGGTGCATGTAGGTACCAACGATACAGGAGAAAAATAGGACGAGCTGAATTTAGGGAGCTAGGAGATAAAAAGAAAAAGGTTCTTGAAGGCAATAATCTCAGGGTTGCTACCTACTGCATAGTACAGGTGAACTGATGTTTCATTGGAGAGAGGAGAGTAACGCTAATGAGCATATTGGAACACAGTGTGAATTTGCATCCTTTCCTCCACAAAACATTAAAGTCTGGATCAGGTGACAGCTCAGCAGTCCTGCTACAACTGGCTATGAATGATGGTGGACAAGTAAATAACACACAGAGGGACAAAAATCTATAGACACTGAAGATTTAAACTGAGTTGGCAGGGTAACAATATTCAGAGTAGATATTCAGATGAGTGGAAATAGTAAGCCCAGGAGGTAGTAAGTGTAGATCAAGGGAATTCAAAGCTAAACTGCATCTTTTTTATTGCAAGGAGACTAACTAATAAGGTACCAAGTTGCAGTGAAAAACTTGTCTTGCATACCAGTCATACAGGTAATTTCGTTGCACAATGCATTGACGCAGTACAGGGTAAAAGAATAATGGAAAGCGGAAGAAGGTGTTACAGTTAGAGAGAAAGCACAGTGCAGGTAAACAATGAGCTCATAAGGTAGATTGTCAGAATAACAGTCCGTTTTATCATACTAGGGGACTGTTCGATAGTCTTATAACAGAGGAATATGGTAGAAGTTATCATTGGGCATGGTTGCACATGCTGTCAGGCTTTAATTAACAGATGGGATTACGATATTGTTACCATCACTGAGACATGTTTGAAAGATGGGCAGTATGACAACTCAGTATTTCTGGATATAGAACCTGCAGACAAGACAAAAGGGTTGAAAAAGAGGAGGTGGCAATATTGTATTGTGAAATTAGAAACAAAGAGGGTGTCATTACTCTGTCTGGGAGACCACCTAAGAGATATAGAGGCGAATAACAGAAAGATGTGGTCAGAATAAGGCTATATTTCCACAAGAGATTTCAATTTCCCAAATACTAACTGGGATTGCCTTAGCACACAAGGCTCAGCGAGGTCAGGATTTCTGAAGTGTTTGCAGGAGACTGCATAGACTAACAGGGACAGGGGATTCTTGGACATTATCATGGATCATTTATCATCGTGTTAATTGGAGATATTGCATTTTAGAGAGAGTGACCATGATTCCTAGGTTCCAAAGCAGATATGGAAAAATGGGGAAAGATCAGGAAGAAAAGGTCTTAATGAGGTGGAAATATAGGATTAGCGGGAGATTTTAATTTCTTAGATAACAATTAGATGGCCAGAGTGTTAAGTCCCTGGATAGGGTGGAATTTGTGAAATGTGTCCAGGAACGATTCTGAGTCAACCTACCCGGGACTGTGCAACGCTGAACCTCCTCTTGAGGGACTAGTCAGGGCATGTAACTGAAGTTTTGAGATAGGACAAGTCCAAAGGTTAGGGTCCAAAACTGGAGCTGGAGTAATTCTGGGGAATTAGATGGGAGCTAGCAGGGGCCTACTGTAGGGAAAGGAATGAACAGCAAGTCTGAGGATTTTAAGAGTGTGATATCAAGTGTTTAGGAGTAGCATATTCCTCTTAGGATGAAGGGTAAACCAGGTAAATTTAGGGAGCGTTGGCTGACAAGAGATACTGTATTGGGGCTCTGGTCAAGAAAGAAAACAAAGGCTTTGGAAGTTGAGGATGAGTGAACTCCTTGATGAACATAAAAATGTTAAGAATACTCAAGATGGAAATCAAGAGGACAAAGAGAGGGTACAAGCTGAATTTGGCTGGTAAGGTGAAGGAAATCTGAAGAGGTTCTATAGCTACATAGTCATGGAGTGCTCACAAAGGACTTGACCCAGGTGCGGAGGAACAGCAGGATCCCCAGGAAGACCCATTATCAAAGCTTCAGAAGGGTAACCAGATTCACCAGATTGATTCCTGGGATGGCAGGACTTTCATATGATGAAAGACTGGATCGACTAGGCTTATACTCGTTGGAATTTAGAAGATTGAGGGGGGATCTGATTGAAACGTATAAAATCCTAAAGGGATTGGACAGGCTAGATGCAGGAAGATTGTTCCCAAAGTTGGGGAAGTCCAGAACAAGGGGTTACAGTTTGAGGATAAAGGGGAAGCCTTTTAGGACCAAGATTAGGAAAAACTTCTTCACACAGAGAATGGTGAATCTGTGGAATTCTCTGCCACAGGAAACAGTTGAGGCCAGTTCATTGACTATATTTAAGAGGGAGTTAGATATGGCCCTTGTGGCTAAAGGGATCAGGGGGTATGGAGGGAAGGCTGGTACAGGGTTCTGAGTTGGATGATCAGCCATGATCATACTGAATGGCGGTGCAGGCTCGAAGGGCTGAATGGCCTACTCCTGCACCTATTTTCTATGTTTAACACCACAATAATTCATCCTCTCTGACACAATGACCCCATTAAGGCAGTGACTGAGAGTCCTCTCTAAATAATCATAGACCACAGAAAACACATGCCAGGCATAATCAACTTGACGAGATTAAACCAAAGACTTAACAACTCTAGTAAGGATAATGATTAAAAAATATAGGTGCTTATAAACCCTAGATGCTCGATACTTGAGGCAAGCCACAGAGGTTATGACATACATAAAGAGTAAAATGGTGGCTAGGCTGAGAGTAGGCCCCCCCTTAGAGATCTACAGGAGATGTGTAAATTGTTAAACAAATATTTTTCCTTCGTGTTTACTGAGGTGAAAATTATCGTTGCTCAAGAGATAAGGGAGACAAGAGATGTTTTGGTAAACATTCATTTTACAGGGAGGAAGTATTTGTAACCTTTGAGCACATTAAGTGGATAAATCCCTGTGACCTGACCCAGAACATCCTTAGACTTTGTGGGAGGTCTGAGGAGAAATTGCAGAGGCTCTTATTAGCCACTGGTAAAACTCCCAAAGACTGAAAGGTGGCTAATGTTGTTTTGTTGTTTAAGAAGTGTAGCAAGGACATGTCAGAGAGCTACAGGCTGGTCAGCCTGTCATCAGGAGTAGGAAAATTACTGGAGGGAACTCTGAGGGACAGGATCTCCCGGTATTTGGATAAATAGGGTCTGATTTGGAGGAGTCAGCGTAATTTTGTGTGTGGAAAGTCAGGGTCCTTGAATCTTCTTTTTAAAAAGAGGTAAACAAAAATGTAAATGAGTGTAGGATGGTGAAAGTTTTCTATCTGTACTTTAGCAAGGCCTTCGACAAGGACCCACATGATAGGATGGTCGGGAAGGTTAGGTCCCCTGGAATACATGGAGATCCAGTTAGGTGGATTCAAAATTAGCTCGGAGTTAGGAAGCAGAAAGTGGTTTAGTGTAGTTTCTCAAAATGGAGACTAGTGATGTGGACAGGAGTTGGTGTGGGGAACTTTGTTATTCATTATTTATATAAACATAATGAACATTTTATTAAGTACACCTGTACACCAGCTTGTTAATGTCTAATCTGCCAATCATGTAGCAGTAAATCAATTCATGAAAGCATGCAGACATGGTCAAGTGATTCAGTTGTTGTTCGGACCAACCAGCAGAATGGAGAAGAAATGTGCTCGAAGTGACTCAGATCGTGGAGTGATCATTAGTGCCAGATGGGGTTGTTGTCTTAGAAACTGCCGATATCCTGAAACTTTCATGCTCAGCTGTCTCTAGGCGTTACAGAGAATAGTGCAAAAAGCAAAAAAAAAATCCAGTGAGTAGCATTTAGAAACATAGATAGAAACTTAGAAAACCCATAGCACATTACAGGCCCCTCGGCACACAATGCTGTGTCGAACACGTACTTACTTTAGAAATTAGCTCGGGTTACCCATAGCCCTCTATTTTTCTAAGCTGCATGTACCTATCCAGGAGTCTCTTAAAAACCCCTATTGTATCCGCCTCCACCATTGTCACTGGCAGCCCATTCCACACACTCACCACTCTCTGCATAAAACACTTACCCCTGACATCCCCTCTGTACCTACTTCCAGCACCTTAGAACTTTACCCTCTCGTGTTAGCCTGTGGGTAAAACACCTTGATAATGAGAGAGCTCTGAGCAGAATGGCCAAACTGGTTCAAACTGACAAGAAGGTGACTGCAACTCAAATAATCAAGTACTACAACAGTGGTGTGCAGAAGAAAATCTCTGAGCACACAACACATCAAACCTTGAATTGGATGGGCTGCAGCAGCAGAAGACCACAAACCTGTACTCGTGGCCACTGAGGTACCTAATAAAGTTGCCACTGAGTGAACGTTGTAGTTAGTGAAGCCACACATGGAGGGCTGTGTACAGTTTTGGTCACCGTGTTATGGGAAAGATGTGGTTAAGATGTCCAGAAAAGATTTATGGGAATGTTACAAGGACTACGGTGCCTGAGTCATCAGGAAGGGTTGGCCAGGCTTGGATTTTATTTCTTGGAACATGGGAGAATGAGGGGGTTTAAAATTATGAAATGAATAGATAAGTTGGATGTTTGCAGTTTTCATCCCAGTGTAGATGAGTCCAAAACTAGATTTTGGGTGAGAGGGGACAGATTTAAAAGGGACATGAAGGGCAACTTTTTCACACAGAGGGTGGTGAGTATTTAGAACAAGCTGCCAGAGGAAGTGGTTGAGGCAGGTACAATAATATCACTTAAGAAGCACTTGGATAGGGATTTGGAGGAGCAAGGGCTCAGACTGATGTGGGCTGAACACAGGAAATTGGTTCTAGACGGTTGGCACGGACTGGTTTGTCTGAAGGGCTTGTGTCCATGTTGTATTGTTCTATAACTCTGTGACTCTAAAATTCTTTCATGGTTGGAGTGATACTTCAAACATAAAACACAGCAGAAGAACAGCCGAAATTCAAGGTGGGGCAAGAAACTTGCAGACTGCAAGGAGCAAATTGATATTCCCACCCCCCATTTTTTCAGATGAAGGTTTTGCTGCTAAGATTGGGATTTATTGCTAATTCTCGTTTCCTCACCACCATCACCTGCTCACGGGCAAATAACGGTAGACAACAGATGTTCTCGCCAGCGATATCCTCAACTGAAAAAGAATGAAAAAAAAACATGTTTTCTGTGCAGTAGGCAAGTTTTAAAGGTCAAAGCAGCAGTCAGCAGGTATTCCTGTCATTAATGACTGTTGATTATATAGAGGGAAATGTTGATAAATACCATATCTGTGCAAAGCTGTAAGCGGTGATCTTTGTGAGTCATTGTACTACATAGCTCCCCTCTGGATGTCCACCATTCCCGACCCATGTGGACGAGGGAAAAAATAAATCTCAGCAAGTATGTTGTGGTGGGAGGATTGCTCATATCCATCTGCTCCCCAGACAAGCCAACAGGCTACCTGGGCATCACTGCTCCTAATGTAAATGTGACCAGGGTTTCCCAGGGAAGTATTGAAATCTGCGTTATTTGCTGCAAGCTGATCTCACAACCAACGTTACATCTTCACCTTAAACTTGTGCTTACTCCCAGGTTGCCACTGAAAGCAAAGGTGAACTGAAGGTTTTAGAGATTAAATAGTTTGCTGAGAATTCTGTGGCTTGGATCATCATGGCTGCTCTGCCAATCCATCATGGTTGATTTATTATCCATCTCAATTCTATTCTCCTCACTTCTCCCCACAACCTTTGATGCCCTGCCTAATCAAGAACCTATCAACATCTGCTTTAATATATACCCAAAGACTTAGCCTCCACAGCTGTCTGTGACAATGACTTCCACACATTCACCTCCCTCTGGCTGAAGAACTTCCTTCTCATTTCCGTCTTAAATGGACTTCCCTCTCTTCTGAGGCTAGTCTTAGACTTCCCCACTATAGGAAACATCCTCTCCATGGCCACTTTATCTAGTCCTTTCAATATTCGATGCGTTTCAATGAGATTCCACGTCCCCCCTCCCATTCTTCTAAACTCCAGTGAACATTATAAACCAAATGTTGTGGGACAAATTTGCATGCAGTTTTACAGATGAATGATTTAAAATGTTAGATAATTTAAAATCTAATTGTACATATAAAATAATCAGATCTATGGAAGTGGCTTCTAAAAGTGATATAAATTTCAGATGATGTCAGTATAAAACAGCTGCAGCACAGACTTAAACTTCAGGGGCGCCACTGTAGCATCATGTTTAGCATGACACTGTTACAGCCTGGGGCCCTGAAATTTGGAGTTTAATTCCGAAATCATCCGTAAGGAGTCTGTACATCCTCCCCGTGGAATGTATGAGTTTTCACTGGGTCCTCCAGTTTGCTCCCACAGGTCAAAGACGTACCAGGTAGTAGGTTAATTGGTCATTGTAAATTGTCCTGTGTCTAGACTAGGATTACCTGGGGGGTTGCTGGTTGGTCCAGCTCAAAGGGCAAAGGGCCTAATTCACATTGTACCTCTAAATAGGTAAGTAAGTAAATAAATAGCAAATCTGAGTCTCGTGATCAAGCTTGGTGTGAAAGATGAGACTGATGGGAAAAGTTGCTATCAATGTAATGGAGGTTATCCATCAAAGATATGGCATTGTGGAGCAGTGAAATGCTTAATCTGCAAAATGAAAGAGTTTAGCCTTAACGTGTAATGCTAGACCCAGGGTAGCAAGTCAACTTAATTTCAGCCAAGCAGGTCGTCAATGTAAGAGCAACACTGATAACAGAGAGCCACAAAGGAAAGGTTTGTACAACATCGTAGCTGATGAGCATGAAGATCAAAACTTACGCAGCATTAATGCCAAAGGCCACAATAATCAGAAGTTTAGCAATTTTAATATTAATGATCAGTTTATCGATATGACCACATATATTGTGGTTGACTTTTCAATTCTGGGTAGATACTTCAAGAAGTTCAATAAAGGGTCATTAACAGAGCTTCAGCACATGTACTGACACGACCTGAAAATTTTGATATAGTTTCTCAATTGTCAAAAAATAAAGGTATCAATCATTGTAGTTGACTACACAGACTGACATTATTAGGTTAATACATAATATTAGGATAATAATTAGTTTTAAGGTATTAATTAGGATAATAATTATAGGATAATATTAATTATAGGATAATATTAGGATAATAATTATAATCAGTATTAAGAATTAGGAATTAAGAATTAGGAGCAATGCTCATGCTCCCATCTACGTCAATAAAGTTGAGGTTGAGAGTTTCAAGTTCCTGGGTGTGAACATCACCGATAGCCTATCCTGGCCCAATCATATAGACACCACAGCCGAGAAAGCTCTGCTTCCTCAGGAGGCTAAAGGTACTTGGCAAGTTTCCGTCAATCCTGACCAATTCTGATTGATGCATCATAGAAAGCATCCTATTTGGATGCTTAACAGATTGGAGTGGAGGCCTGTGACTAGTGGTGTGCCACAGGGATCAGTGCTGGGTCCATTGCTATTTGTCATCTATATCAATGATCTGGATGATAATGTGGTAAATTGGATCAGCAAATTTGCTGATGATACAAAGATTGGAGGTGTAGTAGACAGCGAGGAAATTTTTCAGAGCCAGCAGAGGGACTTGGACCAGCTGGAAAAATGGGCTGAAAAATGGCAGATGGAGTTTAATGCAGACAAGTGTGAGGTATTGCACGTTGGAAGGACAAACCAAGGTAGAACATACAGGGTTAATGGTAAGGCACTGAGGAGTGCAGTGGAACAGAGGGATCTGGGAATACAGATACAAAATTCCCTAAAAGTGGCGTCACAGGTAGATAGGGTTGTAAAGAGAGCTTTTGGTACATTGGCCTTTATTAATCGAAGTATTGAGTATAAGAGCTGGAATGTTATGATGAGGTTGTATAAGGCATTGGTGAGGCCGAATCTGGAGTATTGTGTTCAGTTTTGGTCACCAAATTACAGGAAGGATATAAATAAGGTTGAAAGAGTGCAGAGAAGGTTTACAAGGTTGTTGCCGGGACTTGAGAAACTCAGTTACAGAGAAAGGTTGAATAGGTTAGGACTTTATTCCCTGGAGCGTAGAAGAATGAGGATAGATTTGATAGAGGTATGTAAAATTATGATGGGTATAGATAGAGTGAATGCAAGCAGGCTTTTTCCACTGAGGCAAGGGGAGAAAAAAACCAGAGGACATGGGTTAAGGGTGAGGAGGGAAAAGTTTAAAGGGAACATTAGGGGGGGCTTCTTCACACAGAGAGTGGTGGGAGTATGGAATGAGCTGCCAGACGAGGTGGTAAATGCGGGTTCTTTTTTAACATTTAAGAATAAATTGGACAGATACATGGATGGGAGGTGTATGGAGGGATATGGTCTGTGTGCAGGTCAGTGGGACTAGGCAGAAAATGGTTCGGCACAGCCAAGAAGGGCCAAAAGGCCTGTTTCTGTGCTGTAGTTTTTATGGTTCTATGGTTCTATTGGTATGCCAACTACTGTGCATGTAACTGCCCGAAACTGCAAGGAGTTGTGAATACAGCTCAGCACATCCCTGAAACCAACTTCTCCTCCAAGGACTCAGTCTACATCTTTCGCTGCCTCAGTAGAGCAGCCATGAAAATCAAAAACCCCACTCACCCCACACATTCTCTCTTCTCCCCTCTTCCATTGGGCAGAAGATACAAAGCACCTTCCACCGGGCTCAAATACAGCCTCTATTATAGAACATAATAAGTTGGACTCTTCACCTTATAGTCCACTTGTTATGATCATGCACCAGCAAGCTCAAGGCCAGCTTCTACCCCACCATTATAAGATTGTTGAATAATTCCCTACTACAATAAGATAGACTCTTGACATCACAAGTTATCTCATAATGATCTTGCGCCTTATTGTCTACCTCTCTGCCATTTTTCTCTAGCTGTTACACGTTATTCCGCATTCTGCTATGCAGTGTGTAATGATTTAATGATCAATGCACTGTAAAATGATCTGATCTGTATGAACAGTATGAAAGACAAGCTTTTCTCTGTATCTTGGTACATGTGACAATAATAAACCAATTGCAATAAGACTGGCTCAAAGAATTGAAAGTAAATTAGAACAATATATTTAATGTAAGTGCATTATAATCATGACCACTTAAATCTCTGAAGGATTATGGAGACTTTTTTTTCAAAGATACAACTAACAATAAGGGGCGTTGATCCATACCCTCATAAAGCCAAACAACATGTCAATTTATAGCAGGCCAGGACTGGAAGTAAGCATGATGAAGGCTTAAGAAGAGAAAGAGTTCAGCTGACTCAAATAACATAGCCTGTTGATCCGAAATGCATGAAGTGACTATGGGTAACACTCAGTGCTGTGGTGCACAAAGTGAACTGACATATTTTGTGAATATATAGTAATCCTCAGCTGAGACACAGACGATGAATTATTCAACTCTTTCACAAGATCTGTGTGCTGAATTGGCAAGACCAACATCTTCACCAAGTTGGAACTCTTGCATATGTGCAATTAAACGTGGATAAAAAAACTTCATTACCAAAGGAATCAGCCCTAAAAGATCCATCTGCATGGATAAGAAGGAAATCCAACATATGCTCTGCATCAAATTGATGTTTCAATCAAAATGGCCACAGAGTAAAATTTCAAAATTCAAGAGAGTTCAATGGGCATAACATTAAGCCCAAAAATTTATTTGCACTTTGGAACAAAAACAAAAATAATTTCTATGGGATGAGGATGGATACAAATGTTTCACAACTGGTTAGCGGGGTTTGGGGTTTGCTAGTTCTGTTTCTGTTTCCTTTCATGCAAGAGAGGGGTTGATGTTTTTTCTTTCAATAACTTTCATAATTTTTCTGTATTTATGGCTATCTAGAGAAGACGAGTCTCAGAGTTGTGTTCTGTGTTCATACTTTGATAATAAAATGAACCTTTGAACCTTCTTTAAAATCTGAGTAGTATACCTCTCTTGGTGCACTCTATTCTGTGCCCTGTTATGGGAAAAGAATACCAAGTGGAGAGTGAAAAGTATTCTTTGAGAATGTGGGCTAATTTCTGCTGATTCCTGAAAATATCTAGTCCAAGACCACTCAAAGTCAAGTAGGAGTAAGACTCAAAGTAAGACTCAGCAGCTAACCTGGATGACAATGTCACCACTATCACAGACTTTATCTGCAGATGTGCTGAGGACCGTGCACCAAAGAGGACAATCCAAGCATTCCTGAATTGCAAATCAGGGATGAACCTGGAGATCAATTCCCTACCAAAGTCTAAGACTGTGGTGTTCAAATCAGGTGACTCTGACCCATACAGGAAATTGAGATGCAACCTCTGTGAAGCTATCAGTGTTGCCAAAAGACAATACTAGTGCAAAATTGAGAGCCAAATGAGCTGTTAATTGTGGCAGAGCCTGCACACTATAACAAGCTAAAGAACAAAGTCAGGCAACATTGCCAACAACAGTGCTACCCTCCCAGTGAACTTCATGCATTCTCTGCACGTTTTGAACAGAAGGGGCTTATACCATCACCAGCCACCCCAGCATCCTCCAATACACCTGAATCCACAATTCCCATTGTGGATGTAAGATCAGTCCTCTGGAAAGTTAGCCTGCAGAAAGCATCTGACCTAGATGACATTCCCAGTCATCCTTAGATCCTGTGTAGATCAGCTGGGAGGGCATAGGCAGACATTCATAACTACTCCCTGCAGATGCCCATCTGCTTAACATTATCATCCTGGTACCTAAAACATCCAGGGTAACATGTGTTAATGGATACTATCCACAACTCTGACACCCAGCATCATGAAGTGCTTCGAGAGGCTGGTCATAACATACATTAACTCCAGCCCCCCACAGCAATTTGCCTAACACTGAAACAGGTTTATGGCCGATATTATCTCCCTGACCCTACATTCATCTTTGGAGCATCTGACAGAACTGCAAGAAGTGACTGGATAAGACTCAGTGTTGTGGTGCTTATGTGATTGGGTTGAGGTAAGCTATCGGTGAAGTTTGCTGAAGATCTCAGGCTTTTCAACCACAGCACCATTGATGTAAACAGGAGCATGCACATTCCCCTATCCTTCCTGAAGTCTATGACCAGCTCTTTTGTTTTTCTGACATTAATGGAAAGGTTGTTGTCATGATTTTGTGTCAGTATTGGACAGGTGGGGCTCGTCAGCCATGGTTGGCAGCTCATCTAGGAGAAGGAGAACTCTGATCTCAAACATCTGCTGCCTTGCAGTTCTGAGCACTCATGGGGAAGGCTTCGGGAGTAAACTCTGAGGGAATAATCTGGAGCTGGAATCCCTAAGGCAGCCCTACATTGAGTTCAATGCTGACTGGCAACTCCTGCAATGCTCCTGGTACCAAACTGTATCGGTCTCTGCCATTCCTTTGGGTTGGTCAGATGTGTGGGAGGGGGAGCTTGCTACATGGGCAACAGCTTGCTCTGCATATCGTACTGCCCAAGCTTGGGTAGTAGACAGCTAGGCAGCTAGGACGCAACTCTAACCGACTGAGGCCCTCACATGTCAGTACTGGCTATCTCCTTTCTGTACTCTGACTCATCATTATTTGAGGACTGGTACATTACAGTGGTGTCACCTGTAAACTTGAAATAGAGTTAGAGCAGAATCTGGCCATGTAGTCAAGAGTGTTGGGGAGTAGATTAGGGACTGAGGATGCAGTTTGGTGGGGCACCTGTATTGAGGACATTCATGGAGGAAGTGTAGATGCTATCCATACTGATTGCAGTCTGTTGGTCAAGGATCCAGTTGTAAAGAGAGATGTTGAGTCCCAGGTCCAGGAGTTTGCTTGGAATGATAGTCTTTAAGATGAAACTTAGGCATTTTTTACTGCTCACCAGCACCTCTACTTCCTCGGGAAGGTGAAGAAATTGGGCTCGTTCCCTTTCCACCTTACCAATTTTCATCAATGCACCTTAGAAAGTAATGCATCTAGATGCAGCATGGTTTGGTACGGCAACCACTCTACTAATGACTGCAAGAAACTGCAGAGAGTTGTGGGCATCACAGAATCCAGCCTCCCCTCTGTCAACTCAGTCTAAACAGCTCACTGTCTCAGTAACACAGCCAAACCACCCTGGGCAGAGCTACTAAAGCTTGAAAGTTTGTACCACCAGGCTCAAGGACAGCTTCTGTCCTGCTATCATAAGACTATTAAATGGTCCCCTAGTAGGATAAGGTGGACTCTTGACCTCACAATTTACCTTGTTGATAACTTGCACCTTATTGTTTACCTACACTGCACTTTCTTGGTAGTGTAATATTATATTCTGCATTCTGTAATTGTTTTTCCCTTGTACTACCTCAATGTACTGTTGCAGTGAATAGATCTGTATGAATGGTATGCAGGATGTTTTTCACTGTACCTTGGTACATATGACAATAGTAAAGCAATTTACCAATTCGCCATTTTAGAAGCAGTTATGATGATAATGAGCATCTCATGTCCATGCCCAGACTGTAGATCACTGCCACCATGAACACAAATTCACATTGATCATTCTGTGTAAGGTGTAAAAAACTCTTTAATGTTGGTAGATTGCTGTTCAGATTGAGGTAAGGAATGTGGGGCCATGCCAACCACTCAATGCATTATCGATGAATTCAGATCTAAGGTCCATTTATTATGCATAGTCTTCTGAAGAGATTGCATTGGATAAAGAGCTAACATTTTGATTATGTCAGTTTGTAGTTTTTGAAATGAAATGGTAGTCAGATATCTCTCCAAATATCAGTATCATCCACCCTCAAACAGAGAAGCTGGAAGATTAGTACACAGAATGAGAGAGTCATCAAAGGAGACAGTCACGCAAGGCAGATGGGTTCTCACAATCAAACTTCAGCCTGCAGATTTCCTTCTGAACCACAGATCAACACTGCTCTTCACAACAGGATATAGATGACTCAGAAGAATGCTGATGCACAGAGAACTCAGGGCAGACTTGATTGGAAAGAAAGATGAAACAAAAAGCAGTTGAAACAACACAAACATTACAACAAATGCTATCATAGGAAGATAACTGATGTCACATGAAAAGGATCATGTCCAGAGATTAACATGGTCAGAGATTTTTAAAGAAATAGGATACGGGAGCAATTATTGATGTTTATATTTCTTGGAATTGTCCTGTAAGAGTAGGTGAGAGCCTCAGAAAGGTTCATATAGATCACAACGCAAAGTACACAATATAAGTAAGGAAGATGAAGTGTTTAAATTTACTCCCAAAGTGAATTCTACCAAGAGAATGAGGAAGAGAACCTTGATTGCAGATAAATCAGAATTCTCGTCAGGATTACCACACATAACATCAGTTATAGAGATTGAAAAGAACTGGTTAAATTTGTATATTTATAAATAATGTCAAATGAGTTTCAGCCTAACAGGGAAAATAATGTATATGCAATTGGAAGTGACACCAGTGCATGCTGTATATGACTATGTACGGTAAGTATAATTGTGCACATGAACATAACCTAAGAGCAACAACCATCAGCAATCCCCGTTCCAATTCCAACATGTCAGCCCCTTGCCGATGAAGCAGTGCTCAGAGTGGAGGAGCAACACCTCATATTCGGTCCAGGCAGCCTCCAACCTGACGGCATGAACATCAATTTCTCAAACTTCTGGTAATTTCTCTTCCTTGCCCTTCTCTCTTTCTGGTCCCCCTCTTCCCTTCTCCTCACCTGCCTATCACCTCCCTCTCATGCTGCTTCTCCTTCCTTTGCTGTCATGGTCTACTGTACTCTCCTATCAGATTCCTTCTTCCTCAGCACTTCATCCCTTCTACCTATCACCTCCCAGCTTCTTACTTTATCCCTCTTCCCCACCCACCCACATTCCCCTTCAGCTGGTTTCACCTATTACTTTCCAGCCTCCCCTCCCCCTCCTCACTATATCCCCCGCCCCCATAGATGCTACCATACTTGCTGAGTTTCTCCAGCACTCTGTGTGAGTTGCTCAAGATTTCCAGCATCTGCAGAATCTCTAGTGTTTGTGTTTACTAATCCAATATCTGGAACTCCTGATGGCTTATCACTTTGCTCACAATGATGTTTGCTGTGTTTCCTTTCAATTCACAGGGATCCTGTTTCCCTTTTGTCCTCCATAGTTCAAGCAAGCAAGTTTATTTGTATAGCACTTTTCAAACACGAGGCAGTTCAAAGTGCTTTACATAGAACAAGATATAAAATCAAACATCAAATCTCAGACAATATATAAGAGTATAAAGTCACATTAAAATAGATATGATAAATAGAAGTTATAGTGCAGGACATTCCAATTAAAAGCTACAACAAAAAGAAAAGTTTTAAGCCTCGATTGAAAAGAACTTGAAGTTGGGGCAGACTTCAGATTCTATGATTTCTAAATGAACCAGGACCCTGTTTCTTTTAAACTTAGCCACTTCACTTGGAGGTTTATTATATTACTATCTAAAAAAAGTGAGTTAGAAGTCTGTCGGGTCTGGAAAATCTGAAAGCCTCTCACAGTTGGGAGCCACCTTGGCTTCAATTTAAAAATACCTCATGGCCAATGTTATGTTTTGTAACTTCAAAACATTAAACTTCCAAGGAAGACACGGGAGTCATTTGTAGGTCTAAGTTGTGTTTACCTTAAGTGAGGCATGCATATATCACGTGGTAGCGTGTTGACGTATGTAATTCACAAATTTATATATAAAACCCATAATGAGTTATTGAAAGAAGAATGCTGTATGTATGTGTGTGTGTATATATATATATATACACAGAGGATGAGAGGTGACCTGATAGAGGTGTATAAGATGATGAGAGGTATTGATCGTGTGGAGAGTCAGAGGCTTTTTCTCAGGGCTGAAATGGCTAGCACAAGAGGGCACAGCTTTAAGGTGCTTCGAAGTAGGTACAGAGGAGATGTCGGGGTAAGTTTTTTATGCAGAGAGTGGTGAGTGCGTGGAATGGGCAGCCAGTGATGCCGGTGGTGGTGGTGGAGGCAGATACGATATGGTTTTTTAAGAGACTCCTGGATAGGTACATGGAGCTTAGAAAAATAGACAGCTATGGGTAACCCTAGGTAATTTCTAAAGTAAGTACATGTTCGGCATAGTGTTGTGGGCCGAAGGGCTTGTATTGTGCTGTAGGTTTTCTATGTTTCTATATACTAAATAAACAACACCACGAATAACAGATGATTGGAGATTTATTTCAGACTCCCCTTTTAGAGCTCACTCTTTCCCCTTAATGCTGTACAAATTACACGTGACCTCATAAGGATTCGAAGAAGGAGTCTGAGAGTCTGAGTGGGAGTGCCGAGAAAGACATTTTTGAAATTTTCGTTATTTTTTTTTCTCCAACGGCGTTCTGAGAGGCGGGACTGCGCAGGCGTGTGACGTCGGGCAGTGCAGCGCGGCAGATTTAAAAGGGCAGACATCCTGCTTCGGGTTTGATTCGAAGAAGGAGTCTGAGAGTCTGAGTGGGAGTGCCGAGAAAGACATTTTTGAAATTTTCATTATTTTTTTTATCCAACGGCGTTCTGAGAGGCGGGACTGCGCAGACGTGTGACGTCGGGCTGTGCAGCGCGGCAGATTTAAAAGGAACAGAGCCTCATAGAGCGGGCAGCGTAGTTTGCGGGCTGCGGAGTGAGCCGGGAGCAGAGTGAAGGCTTAAGGGCTTCGGCTCAACGGGCTTAGGCGGAAACAGGCGAGGAAGGTTTGGCATTCATTTTCTGTTGTTATTTGAGGAGAGGGGCAGTATGAGTGTGAGGGCAGTTTGCTGTTCTCGGTGTCGGATGTGGGAGGCCCTGGAGTCTCCAAGCCTCCCGGACGTCTACATCTGCTCCAAGTGCATCGAGATGCAGCTCCTAAGGGACCGCGTTACGGAACTGGAGCTGCAGCTCGATGACCTTCGTCTGGTCAGGGAGAGTGAGGAGGTGATAGAGAGGGGTTGCAGGCAGGTGGTCACGCCGGGGCACGGGAGGCAGACAAGTGGGTCACAGTTAGGAGGGGGAAGGGGAAAAGTCAGGTAATAGGGAGTACCCCGGTGGCTGTGCCCCTTAACAACAGGTACTCCTGTTTGAGTACTGTTGGGGGGGACAGCTTACCCGGGGGAAGTGACAGTGGCCGTGCCTCCGGCACAGAGTCTGGCCCTGTAGCTCAGAAGAGTAGGGCAAGGAAGAGGAGGGCAGTTGTGATAGGGGACTCGATAGTAAGGGGGTCAGATAGGCGATTCTGTGGACGCAGTCCAGAGACCCGGATGGTAGTTTGCCTCCCTGGTGCCAGGGTCCGGGATATTTCGGATCGTGTCCAAGATATCCTGAAGTGGGAGGGTGAGGAGCCAGAGGTCGTGGTACATATAGGTACCAATGACATAGGTAGGAAAAGGGATGAGGTCCTGAAAGGAGAATATAGGGAGCTAGGAAGGGAGTTGAGAAGAAGGACTGCAAAGGTAGTAATCTCGGGATTACTGCCTGTGCCACGTGACAGTGAGAGTAGGAATGCGATGAGGTGGAGGATAAATGCGTGGCTGAGGGATTGGAGCAGGGGGCAGGGATTCAAGTTTTTGGATCATTGGGACCTCTTTTGGCGCAGGCGTGACCTGTACAAAAAGGATGGGTTACACTTGAATCTTAGGGGGACCAATATCCTGGCAGGGAGATTAGCGGGGGCTACTGAGGTGACTTTAAACTAGAATGGTTGGGGGGTGGGAATCAAATTAAAGAGGCTAGGCGTGAGGAGGTTAGTTCACAACAGGGAGACAGAGGGGTGTAAAGTGAGGGTAGAAGCAAAAAGTACTAAGGAGAAAAGTAAAAGTGGCAGGCCGACAAACCCAGGGCAAGCATTAAAAAGGGCCACTTTTCAGCATAATTGTATAAGGGCTAAGAGAGTTGTAAAAGAGCACCTGAAGGCTTTGTGTGTCAATGCAAGGAGCATTTGTAATAAGGTGGATGAATTGAAAGTGCAGATTGTTATTAATGATTATGATATAGTTGGGATCACAGAGACATGGCTCCAGGGTGACCAGGGATGGGAGCTCAACGTTCGGGGATATTCAATATTCAGGAGGGATAGACATGAAGGAAGGGGAGGTGGGGTGGCGTTGCTGGTTAAAGAAGAGATTAACGCAATAGAAAGGAAGGACATAAGCCGGGAAGATGTGGAATCGATATGGGTAGAGCTGCGTAACACTAAGGGGCAGAAGACGCTGGTGGGAGTTGTGTACAGGCCACCTAACAGTAGTAGTGAGGTCGGAGATGGTATTAAACAGGAAATTAGAAATGTGTGCAATAAAGGAACAGCAGTTATAATGGGTGACTTCAATCTACATGTAGATTAGGTGAACCAAATTGGTAAAGGTGCTGAGGAAGAGGATTTCTTGGAATGTATGCCGGATGGTTTTTTGAACCAACATGTCGAGGAACCAACTACAGAGCAGACTATTCTGGACTGGGTTTTGAGCAATGAGGAAGGGTTAATTAGCAATCTTGTCGTGAGAGGCCCCTTGGGTAAGAGTGACCATAATATGGTGGAATTCTTCATTAAGATGGAGAGTGACATAGTTAATTCAGAAACAAAGGTTCTGAACTTAAAGAGGGGTAACTTTGAAGGTATGAGACGTGAATTAGCTAAGATAGACTGGCAAATGACACTTAAAGGATTGACGGTGGATATGCAATGGCAAGCATTTAAAGGTTGCATGGATGAACTACAACAATTGTTCATCCCAGTTTGGCAAAAGAATAAATCAAGGAAGGTAGTGCACCCGTGGCTGACAAGAGAAATTAGGGATAGTATCAATTCCGAAGAAGAAGCATACAAATTAGCCAGAGAAAGTGGCTCACCTGAGGACTGGGAGAAATTCAGAGTTCAGCAGAGGAGGACAAAGGGCTTAATTAGGAAGGGGAAAAAAGATTATGAGAGAAAACTGGCAGGGAACATAAAAACTGACTGTAAAAGCTTTTATAGATATGTAAAAAGGAAAAGACTGGTAAAGACAAATGTAGGTCCCCTGCAGACAGAAACAGGTGAATTGATTATGGGGAGCAAGGACATGGCAGAGCAATTGAATAATTACTTTGGTTCTGTCTTCACTAAGGAGGACATAAATAATCTTCCAGAAATAGTAGGGGACACAGGGTCCAGTGAGATGGAGGAACTGAGCGAAATACATGTTAGTAGGGAAGTGGTGTTAGGTAAATTGAAGGGATTGAAGGCAGATAAATCCCCAGGGCCAGATGGTCTGCATCCTAGAGTGCTTAAGGAAGTAGCCCAAGAAATAGTGGATGCATTAGTGATAATTTTTCAAAATTCGTTAGATTCTGGACTAGTTCCTGAGGATTGGAGGGTGGCTAATGTAACTCCACTTTTTAAAAAAGGAGGGAGAGAGAAACCGGGGAATTATAGACTGGTTAGCCTAACGTCGGTGGTGGGGAAACTGCTGGAGTCAGTTATCAAGGATGTGATAACAGCACATTTGGAAAGCGGTGAAATGATCGGACAAAGTCAGCATGGATTTGTGAAAGGAAAATCATGTCTGACGAATCTCATAGAATTTTTTGAGGATGTAACTAGTAGAGTGGATAGGGGAGAACCAGTGGATGTGGTATATTTGGATTTTCAAAAGGCTTTTGATAAGGTCCCACACAGGAGATTAGTGTGCAAACTTAAAGCACACGGTATTGGGGGTAAGGTATTGGTGTGGATGGAGAATTGGTTAGCAGACGGGAAGCAAAGAGTGGGAATAAACGGGACCTTTTCAGAATGGCAGGCGGTGACTAGTGGGGTACCGCAAGGCTCAGTGCTGGGACCCCAGTTGTTTATAATATATATTAATGACTTGGATGAGGGAATTAAATGCAGCATCTCCAAGTTTGCGGATGACACGAAGCTGGGTGGCAGTGTTAGCTGTGAGGAGGATGCTAAGAGGATGCAGAGTGACTTGGATAGGTTGGGTGAGTGGGCAAATTCATGGCAGATGCAATTTAATGTGGATAAATGTGAAGTTGTCCACTTTGGTGGCAAAAATAGGAAAACAGATTATTATCTGAATGGTGGCTGATTAGGAAAAGGGGAAGTGCAACGAGACCTGGGTGTCATTATACACCAGTCATTGAAAGTGGGCATGCAGGTACAGCAGGCAGTGAAAAAGGCGAATGGTATGCTGGCATTTATAGCGAGAGGATTCGAGTACAGGAGCAGGGAGGTACTATTGCAGTTGTACAAGGCCTTGGTGAGACCACACCTGGAGTATTGTGTGCAGTTTTGGTCCCCTAATCTGAGGAAAGACATCCTTGCCATAGAGGGAGTACAAAGAAAGTTCACCAGATTGATTCCTGGGATGGCAGGACTTTCATATGAAGAAAGACTGGATGCTGGATGAACTGGGCTTGTACTCGTTGGAATTTAGAAGATTGAGGGGGGATCTGATTGAAACGTATAAGATCCTAAAGGGATTGGACAGGCTAGATGCAGGAAGATTGTTCCCGATGTTGGGGAAGTCCAGAACGAGGGGCCACAGTTTGAGGATAGAAGGGAAGCCTTTTAGGACCGAGATTAGGAAAAACTTCTTCACACAGAGAGTGGTGAATCTGTGGAATTCTCTGCCACAGGAAACAGTTGAGGCCAGTTCATTGGCTATATTTAAGAGGGAGTTAGATATGGCCCTTGTGGCTATGGGGATCAGGGGGTATGGAGGGAAGGCTGGGGCGGGGTTCTGAGTTGGATGATCAGCCATGATCATAATAAATGGCGGTGCAGGCTCGAAGGGCCGAATGGCCTACTCCTGCACCTATTTTCTGTGTTTCTATGTTTCTATAACAAATTAGGAAATAACAGCAAAGTGCACTTTACACCTAGTATATGAGGAACTGGAGTGGCCTGTGGCTTTCACTGGAAGCCTGATCAGGGGAACTATAGTGACTTTCTCTCAGCAGCCCAAACCTGGATTAATGAGTATCTCCCCTTCCCTGAAGCAGCTCCACTCATTCCTTCATCCTTTTTCTCTTAGTACCTACCATCCTCCAACAACATACCACATTTTTCCACCACCCAGGATCTTGCTCTCAGCACAGAATGATTTCTGGCAGGTTTAGGGATGTCAAAGGGTGAAATTTAATGTAAGTCGTAAGGCCTTTCACGTGGTGCTCTTCTGACTCATGATGACATCAAGGCAAATATCTCCAATGCCTTGGCCCTTGCTTCTATGTTAAAACTGTAGTTTGTTTCATTGGCCTTGGACTATGCAAAGAATTACCCAAAGTGTAGCCTTTAAACCACTGTGAAGATACACAAACATTATTGTGGATGTTGAATCTCCAGTGTTATCTAACAATTGAAAATTGGCTGGCTGACAGAAAACAAAGAGTAGCGATTAACGGGTCCCTTTCGGAATGGCAGGCGATGACCAGTGGGGTACCGCAGGGTTCAGTGCTGGGATCGCAGCTGTTTACAATATATATTAATGATTTAGATGAGGGAATTAAAAGTAAAATCAGCAAGTTTGCCGATGACACAAAGCTGGGTGGCAGTGTGAAATGTGAGGAGGATGTCATGAGAATGCAGAGTGACTTGGACAGGCTGGGTGAGTGGGCAGATGCATGGCAGATGCAGTTTAAAGTGGATAACTGTGAGGTTATCCACTTTGGTGGTAAGAACAGGAAGGAAGATTATCATCTAAATGGAGTCAAGTTAGGAAAAGGGGAAGCACAACGAGATCTAGGTGTTCTTGTACATCAGTCACTGAAAGCAAGCATGCAAGCACAGAAGGCAGTGAAGAAAGCTAATGGCATGCTGGCCTTCATAACAAGGGGAATTGAGTATAGGAGCAAAGAGGTCCTTCTGCAGCTGTACAGGGCCCTGGTGAGACCACACCTGGAGTACTGTGTGTAGTTTTGGTCTCCAAATTTGAGGACGGACATTCTTGCTATTGAGGGAGTGCAGCGTAGGTTCACAAGGTTAATCCCCAGGATGGTGGGACTGTCATATGTCGAAAGGTTGGAGCGACTGGGCTTGTATACTCTGGAATTTAGAAGGCTGAGAGGGGATCTTATTGATACATATAAGATTATTAAGGGATTGGACACGCTGGAGGCAGGAAGCATGTTCCCGCTGATGGGTGAGTCCAAAACCAGAGGCCACAGTTTAAGAATAAGGGGTAAGCCATTTAGAACGGAGTTGAGGAAAAACTTTTTCATCCAGAGTGGTGGATGTATGGAATGCTCTGCCCCAGAAGGCTGTGGAGGCCAAGTCTCTGGATGCTTTCAAGAAAGAGATGGATAGAGCTCTTAAAGATAGCGGAATCAAAGGTTATGGGGATAAGGCAGGAACTGGATACTGATTGTGGATGATCAGCCATGATCACAGTGAATGGCGGTGCTGGCTCGAAGGGCCGAATGGCCTACTCCTGCACCTATTGTCTATTGTCTATTATAACGGTGCCATGGTAATGGAGAGGTTAGCACAATGCTATTACATCTCGGGACGACAGAGTTCAGAGTTCAATTCTGGCACCACCTGTAAGGTTTATGTATGATTTCAAAGTCTAACATTTGTACATGACTACTTGAGTTTCCTCTGGGTGCCGGGGTTTCCTCCCACAGTCCTAAGATGTACTGGTTAGTTGGTTAGTTTGCCGTGGTAAATCCTTTGATTAGTCTAATATTAAAATAAGTGGGCTGCTGCTCAGTCTGAAGGGCCTGTTCCACACTGTATCTCTAAATAAATACATAAAAGAAAGAAAGAGAGATCTGATTAATGAGTCACTTATATACTCATTCCCCCCACCCCCATACAATCCTGCTAAACATCTACTTACTCCTTACAAACTGCATTCCCTGTGCCTCAGGCAATAACTAGTCCACAAGAGCCAAATGGTCTCATCATCTCATTTCATCGCATCTCAAATTACAATGTGAAAAAAGTATAACTGAAGCTCTGATAGTAATGTAAACAGTAACAATTTACTTCAATA
Organism: Mobula birostris; assembly: GCF_030028105.1. Classification (NCBI taxonomy): domain Eukaryota; kingdom Metazoa; phylum Chordata; class Chondrichthyes; order Myliobatiformes; family Myliobatidae; genus Mobula; species Mobula birostris. Next base: position 138,886,872 of record NC_092371.1, on the reverse strand, counting down.
TTTTCCACCCTAGTATTGGTACATTGAGTGCCAGCTCAGCGAGTAGATTTGGAGAATGGTGGACAACTCAGTAAGTGTCAATAATGAGGTACTGCAAGTGTTTTGTTTTTTGTGAACAGTGGCTGAGTTTTTGGCTTCTAGGGTCATACGGATACGTGGAAGGTCTGGCCTGTTAATGTGCAGGTTGACTGACAATAGCATAGTAGTGCAAAGATTATCTGTTTCCAAGGTTACTCTAGTCTCCCTTTCTCCTTGACCTCTGTTTTACAATCATTACTCTCCATGAATCTTGATTCTCCCTGTCTCCCCCAGTTTTCTTGGAATCATCTCTGTCCCTATGTCCGCACAATGCCCCATTCCCATCCTTACTTTTCCCCAACCCTTCCTCCATGCACAGAACATAGAACATAGAAATTTACAGTCACAATACAGGCCCTTTGGCCCACAACATTGTGCCAACCATGTAACCTACTCTAGGGACTGCCTAGAATTTCCCTAGTGCATAGCCCTCTATTTTCCTAAGCTTCATGTATCTATCTAAGAGGCTCTTAAAAGACCCTATGTATCCGTTTCCACCACCACCACCGGCAGTTCATTCCATGCACCCACCACTTTGTGTGTGAAAAACTTACCCCTGACATCCCCTTGGTACCTATCTCCAAGCAACTTTAAACTGTGCCCTCTCGTGTTAGCCATTTCAGTCCCAGGAAAAAGCCTCTGGCTACCCACACATTCAATGCCCCTCATTATTTTATACACCTCTATCAGGTCACCTCTCATCCTCCGTTGCTCCAAGGAGAAAAGGCCAAGTACACTCAACCTATTCTCATAAGGTATGCCCTCCAATTCAGGCAACATCCTCGTAAATCTCCCCTGCACTCTCTCTCTATAGTATCCACATCACTCCTGTAGTGAGGTGACCAGAACTGAACACAAGTGGGTTCTGACCAAGGTCTTATATAGCTGTAACATTACCTCATGGCTCTTGAACTTAGTCCCATGGTTGATGAAGGCCATCACGCCATACACCTTCTTAACAAAACTGTCAACCTGCGCAGCAGCTTTGAGTGTCCTATAAACATGGACCCCAAGGTCTCTCAGGTCCTCCACACTTTTAAAGAGTATACCATTTATATTACATTTTGTCTTCAAATTGGACCTACCAAAATGAACCACTTTACACCTGACGAAGGGTCTCGGCCTGAAACGTCGACTGCACCTCTTCCTACAGATACTGCCTGGCCTGCTGCGTTCACCAGCAACTTTGATGTATGTTGCTTGAATTTCCAGCATCCGCAGAATTCCTGTTGTTTGCACTTTACACCTGTCTGGGTTGAAGTCCATCTGCCACTTCTCAGCCCAGTTTTGCATCCTATCGAAGTTCGGCTGTAACCTCTGACAACCCTCAAACTATTGACAATATCCCCAATCTTTGTGTCATCAACAAACTTACTAACTCACCTTTCTACTTCTTCATCCATGTCATCTGTAGAAGTCACAAAGAGGAGGGGTCCCAGAACAGATCCCTGCAGAACATCATTGGTCACCAACCTCCATGCAGAATGCAAACCATCTACAACCACCTTTTGCCTTCTGTGGGCAAGCCAATTCTGGATCCACAAAGCAAGGCCTCCTTGGACCCCATGCCTCCTTACTTTCTGAAGGAGCCTTGCATGAGGAACCTTATCAAATGCCTTACTGAAATCCATATACACTACATCCACTGCTCTACTTTCATCAATGTGTTTTGTTACATCCTCAAAGAATTCAATTAGGCTCGTAAGGCACTACCTGCCCTTGACAAAGCCATGCTGACTATCCCTATCAGATTATGTCACTCCAAATGCTCATAAATCCTGCCTCTCAGGATTTTCTCCAACAACTTGCCCACCACTGAAGTCAGACTCACTGGTCTATAATTTCCTGGTATATCTCTACTCCCTTTCTTGAACAAGGGAACAACATTTGCAACTCTCCTGTCCCTATTGATGATGCAAAGATCATCACCAGAGACTCAGCAATCTCTTCCCTCACTTCCCACAGTAGCCTGGGGTATATCTCATCCAGTCCTGGTGATTTATCTAACATAATGCTTTTCAAAAGCTCCAGCACATCCTTTTTCTTAGTATCTCTATGCTCAAGCATTTCAGTCCGCTGTAAGTCATCTCCACAATTGCCAAGGTCTTTTTCCCTGGGGAAGACAGAAGCAAAGTATTGACTAAGTACCTCTGCTACCTCCTCCGACTCCATGCACATGCTTCCACTATCGCACCTGATTGGTCTTATTCTCACACAGCTCATCCTTTTGCTCTTCATATACTTGTAGGATGCCTTGGGGTTTTCCTTAATACTGCTCGCCAAGGCCTTCTCATGGCCCCTTCTGGCTCTCCTAATTCCATTCTTAAGCTCCTTCCTGCTAGTCTTATAATTTTCTAGTACCTAGTTTCTTGAACCTGATACATTCACTAAACATCTAATTTAACTTAATCAACACACATCAAAGTTGCTGGTGAACGCAGCAGGCCAGGCAGCATCCCTAGGAAGAGGTACAGTCAACGTTTCAGGCCGAGACATGATGTGTGTTGCTTGAATTCCCAGCATCTGCAGAATTCCTCATGTTTGCGAATTTAATTTAATGCTTAGGCTCTTAAGTTTCCTTGATACTTTCAGGATTTCAACTGCCCAATGAGATTTTTCAGCAATAGAAATGGCTGTTGAGCTGATGGCTAGCTATGTTGTTAAAAATCAAGTGAAATCCCATTCTGTCATTGCTTTGACAAGTGCTAAAACAAGTTGAAGTTTATATCTAACCACTGATTCAATATTGATGGTCTTCATGAAGATAGTAACAGTTCTCCCAATTCTACCAGTTCTCCGGTAGCCACCCACTTCAACTCTGCTTCCCATTCCCATTCAGATATGTCCATACATGGCCTCCTCTACTGCCATGATAAGGCTAAACTCAGGTTGGAGGAGCAACACCTCATATACTGTCTAGGTAGTCTCCAGCCCCTTGGTATGAACATAGAATTCTCCAACTTCCAGCAATTCCCTCCCCCTCCCTTCCTCTATCCCTATTTCACTCTGCCCCCTCCCCCAGCTGCCTATCACCTCCCTCATGGTTCTGCCTCCTTCTTCTACTACCCATTGTTTTCCTGCCTATGACGACCCTGCTTCCCCTCCCCCATCCCTTTGTCTTTCAAGTTACTGGTCTTTCAACTGAACCTACAAGCATTCTTCAAATCCTTCCCCCTCTTTCTTTGTTCAGTCCTGACGAAGGGTTCCGGCCTGAAACGTCGATTCATTGTTTCCATTGACGCTGCCCGACCTGCTGAGTTCCTCCAGCGTGCTGTGAGTGTTCCAACAGTTCTCCCAATGAAGGAATAGGGCAACAATGTCAGAAATTTATGAATTTCTGCATTGAATTGCAAATACATGGAAGTCACTGAATGACAGTTATTTGCATAGAAATCAAGCATGCGTCTATCTGTAGGTTTCTCCTATCCTCACCAGCTGGGACACAAACCTGGCAGCATGACTCTACTTGTGAGATGTCTTTCTGAATATATACCCGGCTGAAACTAGAACAATCATATTAACATAAATAAAATACCACAAATCAATGAGTGAGTGTTTCATCTCTGGAACTGGAAGCACTCAGTCAGAGCGGGTTCAAGTGCCCAATGTCAGGAATGTCAGGTAGCTGAACACTGAATTGAACCATGGTGCTGGTCCATTTTATGCTGCAAGAATAAAAGAAAAAAAATATGCCGCCAGTTTTCTTTTAATTGAGCACTATTACTGCACAGTAAATGATTAAATTAAAGTTTTGGAATTTGAGAAGCACTATACAAGAAGATTGTATGTACTTTGTTAAGCATCTTCCCTAAGGAGAAGAAACGTGAACATTGTTGATACTTTCTTTTTGTGAGGCAGAAGGATCACAGTATTTTGAGGAGATGAACTGTAGGGTCCTGGTAAAAGATAAAGAAGATGTAGTATGCTTGACAATTGTGTGTATACTATTTGTCTAAAAAACCTCAGAAAAGAGGCAAGTCAGCAGTATTGCAAAGAATCAGAGACTCCTGTAATGGTTGATATTATGATGTTTAATATGAATAAGTAAAGAGCTGTTTTCCAATTTTACTCATTCCAGAAAATTGCTTTTTTGACCAAAAAATGCAACAGCAAGAAACAATGTTCAAAGAAGCACTGTGCTATTTACTTATAAAACCACAGATGCTCAGCTGGATACAGATTTTCATGTTTTATTTCAGTGTAAGTTTCTGTAGTGTGTTATGGCCGTGAAGCATACTGCAGGAGATTGATTATTCTATAAAATGACAAACCTGGTCATTTATAAATATTTGTAATATCAGCTTGTGCAGTGTTTATGCAATAGGTTCATTAGGCAGTGAAGAATTCCATGAATTTTACAGAGACTGTAAATGTTTTAAATGTGAATGTTTCTGCAAAATGTAGAATGGATGGATATTTGAGGCAGACACTCATAAATAGACACCAGCCTCGCCTTTGCAAACAATGGGAATCCAAAATAATAAACTCATGACAAGTACATTTTGAAAGTATTACACGGGTATGAGAACTCCTGAGATTTGAGAGGGTAATAAAAGGGGGAATAGATGTCAATGTGCCAGAACCTTGTTAAAGAGCTTCTTTTTTTGGCCCTTTAAATGCTGGTGAATGGGGTAGTGGGTGATGACAAGGTCAGATCTCTCCCTGCTCAACTATGTCAAGGGCATGACTGCAGGAGCTTTCAAGCTTCCCAATGAAATTTGGCAGCACAATAACATTCCAGGCCTGCTATGCACTTTTGAAGATCTTAGAGATCTGCTTTTTCTCTTCTAAGGCCCTGGTTCAAATGCTCTGCAATTTATAACAGACGATTGTGGTTACTGACATGCCCAAAAGTTTGGAGATGAGTCAGTTGCCTCCCGACAGGAACCTTGGCTTCTCTATGCACCTTGGACTTTTACTTTTGATTTTAGATTCAGTCTTTCTCTAGCGTGTTGCAACATGAAGCCTCTTTCTATATGCAGAATAGTCTTGGCATCACTCGACCTCCAATAACAACTCAAGTTTTATACCCCCTAGGTATTACACACATTCAGAACAGCAAATAGGCAAACATGGTTCCATCAATAGGAAAGATAATACCTACATGTTGTGAACTATTTGTGATTTGCTAATATCCATGGTAAGGAATCTGGCAGCTGTTTTCTTTCCCCAGGACATGCTGACTAATTTGCAGATGAGTTGGTATCCACCCAAGGAGGAAATATTCAACCTGAAATATGAACTGCAATCTATTCTGCTTTGTACACGTGTCTAAGTTTAAACAATGTTACAGTTTTAATACTTCTCAAATAACTGACACAGAAGGTACTTTCTCACCAACAAGATAAAGACATCCTTGTATCACTTGATTGCAGATTTTTACCCTGACAGAATGATTAAAAGGCATTTCAATTGATCTGTAAATAATTTATGAAAATTCTATTCACAACAGCTATTGGCTTAAGCCATTACACACTAGAAATCATTACAACTTCACCGTCCAACTCTTTAGCATCTTTCAGCCAGTTGATAGTGGTAGTCCTTTGGATTCGAAGAAGACACAACCTGTGCGAGGAGTTTGAAGTGGAACAGCCGTTGCACGGGGGCAATCCCACTCTCTCAGCAAAAGAGACCTTGATCCAGTGGCACGGACAACCATTACGGCTGGAGCCCTCTCCTGCTGCAGTGGATGACCAGGACGTCTAAGTGTCTTGCGTGCTCTTAGCGCTCCACCACGCCTGCTGGGCCTGCCTTCTTGACCGTTGGACCATTAATCAGTCTCCTCCGCTCAATCTGCCAGGACCAGACTTCACACACTGGGATAGACAGATCCCCTACCTCACCAAGGGTCAAAGACCCATCGGCTACCCTCACCTGGTTTGGCCCATCTGCCGAGACGGTTTACGGGGGGTGTGGACATTACAGCTAGATGACTCAACTACCAAATCACTTGATTGTTACAGAAAGTCTTCAGCACAGGTGAAAAACAAAATCTGCTTTTTGACTGCCAACTTGTAAGTCTATTGGTTGGTATCTCTGCAATCAGTGACATTCAGGACTGAACGTGCCAATTTGAAACAAATGAAGGTCTGTAAAATTCAAAGCCAATTTATCAAAGTTCAAAGTAAATTTATAATCAATGTACATTTACGTCACTATATACATTTTGAGATTTTTCTTGCGGGCATACTCAGTAAGTACAAGAAACGCAATAGAATCAATGCAAGACCAAACCCAACAGGACAGACAAACAACCAGTGTGCAAGAGACAACACACTGTGCAAATACAAAAGAAAATAAATAAATAAATAAATAAGCAATAACCATCGAGAACATGAGGTGAAGAGTCTTTGAAAGTGAGTCCATATGTTGTGGAACCAGTTCAGTGATGGGGTAAGTGACATTATCCCCACTGATTGAGAGTATGATAGTTAAGGGGTATAACGCTTCTGAACCTGGTGATGAGGCCTGAGGTTCCTGTACCTTCTTCCTGATGGCAGCAGCAACAAGAGACCATGGCCTGGGTGGCAAGGGCCCTTGATGATGGTTACTGCTTTCCTGCAACAGCACTGTGTGTAGATGTACTCAGTGTTAGGGAGGGCTTTACCTGCGATGGACTTAACAGATCCACTACTTTTTGTAGGATTTTTCCGTTCAAGGGCATTGTTGTTTCCATACCAAACTGTGATGCAACCAGTCAATATCCTCTCCGCCACATATCTTTAGAAATTCCTGCATTCTAGATAAAGATATACTTAAAAAATAGAGAAACCAGACATTTAGAAGGCTATTAATAAATTTTCAAAGTTCAAAGTACATCTATTATCAAAGTACATATATGTCACCATATACAACCCTGAGATGCATTTTCAATAAATACTCATACTCATACTCAATAAATCTATAATAGAATAATAACCATAATAGAATCAATGAAAGACTGCACCAATTTGGGCATTCAACCAGTGTGCAAAAACAACAAACTGTGCAAATACAAAAAGGAAAAATAATAATAATAAATAAGTAAGCAATAAATATCAAAACATGAGGTAAAGAGTCCTTGTAAGTGAGACCATAGGTTTTGGGAACATTTCAAGGGGGCAAGTGAAGTTGAGTGAAGTCATCCCCACTGGTTCAAGAGCTTGATGATTGAGGGGTAGTAACTGTTCCTGAACCTGGTGGTGTGAGTCCTGAGGCTCCTGTATCACCTTCCTGATGGCAGCAGTGAGAAGAGAGCATGGTCTGGGTGGTGGAAGTCCCTGATGATAGATGCTGCTTTCCTGCAACAATGCTTCATGTAGATGTACTCAATGGTTGGCTGGGTCTTTACCTATGATGGACTGTGTTGTATTTACTACTTTGTAAAGGCATTTCCATTCAATAGCATTGGGGTTTTCATACTAGGCTGTGATGCAGCCAGTCAATACATTCTCCACTACACATCTATAGAAGTTCATCAAAGTTTTAGATGTCCTGCCGAATCTCAGCAAACTCCCAAGGAAGTAGCGGCACGGTTATGCTTTCTTTATAATTAGACTTATGTGCTGAGCCTAGGACAGGTCTCCCAAAATAAAGCACCTAGGAATTTAAAGTTGATCACCCTCTGCACCTCTGATCCTCCAGTGAGGACTGGCTCATGGATCTCTGGTTTCCTCCTCCTGGTCAATAATCAGTTCCTTGGTCTTGCTGACATTGAGTGAGATGTTGTTGTTGCGGAACCACTCAGCCAGATTTTCAATCTCCCTCCTATATGCTGATTTGTCAACACCTTTTATTTGGCCAATGGCTGTGCTGTCATCAGTGAACCTGAATGTGGCATTGGAGTCATTGTGTAAAAATGAGTGAAGCAGGGGGCTAAGCACACAGCCTTGTGGTGCACCTGTGTTGACGGTGATCATGGAGGGGATGTTGTTGCCAATCAGGAATGACTGGGGTCTGCAAGTGAGGAAATCGAGGATCCAATTGCACAAGGAGGTATTGGGGCCAAGGTCCTGGAGCTTACTGATGAGTTTTGAGAAGGAGAATGTAAAACATTGAATGGAAATGAACAAGAGCAATATGAGAAGAACAGCAGAAAAAAAAAGAACAAAGATTTTCAGACAAAGGCAGGCTTGAACTGATCATTGCTTCTTTTGTACTTCAGGTCCATTTTTCTGCTCAATTCTAGATTTGTACTGATGCCCAGATCAGCTTTAATCATGAGAATAATGAAGACTTGAGAAACTTCAGTCTTCAGAGGTAGAGAATTCTAATTACTTATGTCATCAAAGAAAGTAAATTGATAATTTCTTTTCTGTCTGACTAACCACCACTCTTTCCCCCTAAAAAAAAGTCTGAGATAATGCTCCTAAATTCCAGACCTCTTAGTTTGAAGATATTGTTTCTCTCCATTCACGCTGCTGCTCCCTCTCAGAATCTCACAGCTCCTATTTAAGCTCCAGTTAATACAGTTCAATCTTTGTCAAGCTCTCCTTATCGGAGAAATCCTTTCATCCAGGACTCAGTAAATCCAAGTCCAAGTATATCCTTCCCAAAGCAATGAGAACAATGCTGGAACCCTTTTGCAGATATCTTTACATCCCCTTGAAACACTTCTTTATTTAACAGCAACTTTGAGTACATTATTAAATGCAATTTTGAAAACCATTCCCAGTTTCCCTGACAATATTGCTTTTTAATGTATTCACAAAACGTGATTAGATTTGCCAGACAGTTTTTCTGTAAATGACAGTGTCTCTGCTAAATCATAGTATAATTTAATAACTACCATGTTTCTAAATCCATAAAGATCCATTCCAGCATTTTCCAACAGCCGTTGGATAGCATCATCCAGTCTGTAGTTCTCAATTTTCTACCTCTTTTCTCAAATAGTTGTTCTTTTTCTGCCTTTCAGTTTGATGTGACTGCTCGTGAATTTTGAATGATGATCACAAAATGTCAGTAACTTTATTCAGACACAAGAGAGGCTGCAGGTGCTGCGAATCTGGAGGAGTACACAAAATTCTGGAGGAACTCACCAGGTCAGGCAGCGTCTATGGAGGGAAATCAACAGCAATGTTTTAGAATGAGACCCTCGACAAGGCCTGAAATGGCGACTGTTCATTTTCATCTATAGATGCAACCTGACCTGTTGAGCTCTTCCAGCATTTTGAGTGTATCTTCAGTGACTTTGTGGCTACCTCTTTTAAAAACCCTAGGATGTGGGTTATTAGATGCAGGGATTTTGGATTTTTTCATTTCTTCAGCATTTTCTCTTTGACAAGGGTTAATTACTTTAAAGTGACTTACTATGATTAGGCTTTTAGTTCCACAATGTTTCTGTGAGTAAACATAGACATAAAATACTACTTTGTGCTTCGGCAATTTCCTTTGTTTTCTATTACAATTTTCCTGTCCTTGTATCAAACAACCCATATTTACTTCTGTACTTGTTTCCTTTTTATAGCATCAAATGTCTCAATAGTCTTTTTCCATTTACATTTTCTAATTTCTTTTTATCAATTTCTTCATCATAGTTGTTGCTTCTTAAAGCTCTTCCTGTTCTCAGTCTTCCTACTCATCAAGGCAAAAGCAAATTGCCTGTCTTTAATAGAATGCTATATCTTTAACCTCAATGGTTGATAAATTGTTTTATTTTTACCACATGTAGCAAGGTACAGTGAAAAACTTGCTTTGCTTTCTATCCTTACAGTTCAAATTATTACAACAGTGGATTGAGATAGTACAAGGTAAACCAATAACAGAGAACAATATAAAGCATCACGGTACAGAGAACATGTGCTGTGAGTAGACAGTAAGGTTCAAAGTCACAATGAGTAGATTATGAGGCCAAGAGTCCATCTTATCATACCAGGGAATAATTCAATAGTCTTATAATAATGGAGGAGGAGTGGTAGGGTGAGGATATGTCTCTACCAAAAAAGGTGTAAGATGCTCCTTCCCTCCGTTAATCTGCAGGTCACCCTTGGGCACCTGCTTAGCCCCCTGATCAGGGTCACGTGAAGCCACGGAAGCAGGTGGCAGACGGTTGTATGTGTACAGTAGCTGGTGCACATCACAAGCCCTAGTTATGCAACCACCAGCACTATGCGGACAATCTCTGAACAATATTGATAATTGTTTGGGTTACCTGTCTTGCAAAGACACTGCCCAGAAGAAGGCAATGGCAAACCACTTCCACAGAAAAATTTGCCAACAACAATCATGGTCATGGTTAGAGAAAAGAATAAGAACAACAGCATGATGGGAGTCTTTCTCAAAGGCAATGATCCCACTCAGATTAAAGACAGACAGAAGACCATGATGGCTCACATCATGCAATATGGCACATAAAGATGATGCTGATATAAAAACAAGATAGAACATAGAATAGTACAGCACAGTACAGGCCCTTTGGCCCACAATGTTGTGCCGACCCTCAAACCCTGCCTCGCATATAAACCCACACCTTAAATTCCTCCATATACCTGTCTAGTAGTCTCTTAAATTTCACTAGTGTATCTGCCTCCACCACTGACTCAGGCAGTGCATTCCACGCACCAACCACTCTCCGAGTAAAAAACCTTCCTCTAATATCCCCCTTGAACTTCCCACCCCTGCCTTAAAGCCATGTCCTCTTATATTGAGCAGTGGTGTCCTGGGGAAGAGGCGCTGGCTATCCACTCTATCTATTCCTCTTAATATCGTGTATACCTCTATCATGTCTCCTCTCATCCTCCTTCTCTCTAAAGAGTAAAGCCCTAGCTCCCTTAATCTCTGATCATAATCCATACTCTCTAAACCAGGCAGCATCCTGGTAAATCTCCTCTGTACCCTTTCCAATGCTTCCACATCCTTCCTATAGTGAGGTGACCAGAACTGGACGCAGTACTCCAAGTGTGGCCTAACCAGAGTTTTATAGAGCTGCATCATTACCTCGTGACTCTTAAACTCTATCCCTTGACTTATGAAAGCTAACACCCCATAAGCTTTCTTAACTACCCTATCTACCTGTGAGGCAACTTTCAGGGAACTGTGGACATGTACCCCGAGATCCCTCTGCTCCTCCACACGACCAAATATCCTGCCATTTACTTTGTACTCTGCCTTGGAGTTTGTCCTTCCAAAGTGTACCACCTCACACTTCTCTGGGTTGAACTCCATCTGCAACTTCTCAGTCCACTTCTGCATCCTATCAATGTCTCTCTGCAATCTTCGACAATCCTCTACACTATCCACAACACCACCAACCTTTGTGTCATCTGCAAACTTGCCAACCCACCCTTCTACCCTCACATCCAGGTTGTTAATAAAAATCACGAAAAGTAGGGGTCCAGAACCAATCCTTGTGGGACACCACTAGTCACAACCATCCAATCCGAATGTACTCCCTCCACCACGACCCTCTCCCTTCTGCAGGCAAGCCAGTTCTGAATCCACCTGGCCAAACTTCCCTGGATCCCATACCTTCTGACTTTCTGAATAAACCTACCTTGTGGAACCTTGTCAAATGCCTTACTAAAATCCATGTAGATCGCATCCACTGCACTACCCTCATCTATATCCCTGGGCGCTTCCTCAAAGAACTCTATCAGGCTTGTTAGACATGATCTGCCCTTCACAAAGCCATGCTGACTGTCCCTGATCAGACCATGATTCTCTAAATGCCCATAGATCCTATCTCTAAGAATCTTTTCCAACAGCTTTCCCACCACAGACGTAAGGCTCACTGGTCTATAATTACCCTACTACCCCTACTACCTTTTTTGAACAAGGGGACAACATTCGCCTCCCTCCAATCCTCTTGTACCATTCCCGTGGACAACGAGGACATAAAGATCCTAGGCAGAGGCTCAGCGATCTCTTCCCTCGCCTCGTGGAGCAGCCTGGGGAATATTCCCTCAGGCCCCGGAGACTTATCTGTCCTAATGTATTTTAACAACTCCAACACCTCCTCTCCCTTAATATCAACATGCTGCAGAACATCAATCTCACTCATATTGTCCTCACCATCATCAAGTTCCCTCTCATTGGTGAATAACAAAGAGAAGTATTCATTAAGGACCTCGCTCACTTCCACAGTCTCCAGGCACATCTTCCCACCTTTATCTCTAATCGGTCCTACCTTCACTCCTGTCATCCTTTTGTTCTTCACATAATTGAAGAATGTCTTGGGGGTTTTCCTTTACTCTACTCGCCAAGGTCTTCTCATACCACCTTCTTGCTCTTCTCAGCCCCTTCTTAAGCTCCTTTCTTGCTTCCCTATATTCCTCAATAGACCCATCTGATCCTTGCTTCCTAAACCTCATATATGCTGCCTTCTTCCACCTGTCTAGATTTTCCACCTCACTTGTCACCCATGGTTCCTTCATCCTACCATTCTTTATCTTCCTCACTGGGTCAAATTTATCCCTAACATCCTGCAAGAGATCCCTAAATATCGACCACATGTCCATAGTACATTTCCCTGCAAAAACATCATCCCAATTCACACCCGCAAGTTCTAGCCTTTTAGCCTCATAATAGAAGCTGTCCCTGAGCCTGGTGGTATGTACCTTTAGGCTTCCATGCCTTCTGCTCAATGGTGAAGAGGCGGCAGAAGAGAGAATGTCTGAGTTGGGAGGGAGGGGTGTTTGATTATGCTGGCCACTTTACTAAAACAGTGAGAAGAATAGATGGAGTCCAAGAAGGCAGGCTGGTTTCTGTAACGTGCTGAGCTGCACAATTCCCTGCAATTTTGTTTTGCAGTCATGTGCAGAGCAGTTGCCATACTAAGTCATAATGCATCCAGATCGGATGTACTCTATGGCTCATCTATAAAAATTGGTGAGGGTCAATGGGGAAATACCAAATTTCTTGAGCCTCTTGAAGATATCAGCTGGTGAGCTGTCTTGGCTGTGGTGTCTATGTGGACCCAGTCAATCCTGAATCTGCCAAATCCTTGGAATTCTTTTTAATACATAAACCAAATTAATACATAGGAGCTTAGCTATTGCCTTGCTGGAAAAGGCCCACCACTATTTCTTTTTCATTAAGATACTTTAGAAAATACTTTGTCAGCATTAACCAGTTAAGAATGATTCCTGATGTTTTGAAACAAACTTTTAAAAGATATGTTGTATTGTACTTAAATTTGTAATATTTTCTTCTTTTACACAAGGCTGTCATGGCTCTCCACATGGCCTTGGACACCTGGACAACAGCAATATCTACGTGAAGCTGCTGTTTATTGATTGCAGTTCAGCAGTCAACATAATTATCACCTCAGTGTTAATCAATAAGCTTCAAATTCTAGGGCTCTGTAGTTCTCCCTGCACCTGGATCCTTGTCTTCCATCAGGAGACCATAGTCAGTGCTAATCAGAAGTAACATCTCTTCTTCCTTACGATCAACCCTGATGCACCTCAAGGATGTGTGCATAGCCCACTGCTCTACTCTCTGAAACCCATCATTGTGTGGCTAGCTGCAGTGCAAAAGGCATCTGTAAATTCCCTGAGAGCACAGTTGTTGTCAGCAGAACCTTTGCTGGAGGAGGCGTACAGCAGATGAGATAGATTGACTAGTTGAGAGACGTCGCGAAAACAACCTTGCACTCAACGTCAGTAAGACCAAATAATCGATTGTGAACTTCAGGAAGGGGAAGCCAGGGGACTGCACAGCAGTTCTCACCGAGGTGTGGAGGGGCCACTACACAGGGTCAGAAAAAGCTGCAGACGATTGTAACCTCAATCAGCTCCATTATGGACACTATCTCCCCCCCCCCCCCCCCCCACCAATCATTGAGGACATCTCAAAAGATTATGCCTCCACCACCCAGGACTTGCACTCAATGTTACAGGGACAGCTTCTTCCCCTCTACCATCATATTTCTGAACGGACAATGAACCCATGAACTTTATTTACTATTTTTGCTCTTTTGTTGTCCTACCTACTTTTTTCTAATATATGTATTTCTTATTTGAAACTGGTAGTATTTTATGTATTGTATTGCACAGCAGCCACAAAGCAATAATTACACGGCATATGTCTGTTTTCAAATGTTTTTATTGTGAAGCAACATCAGCTTAACCACAACCAATGTCCTAAAGTACAATGCTTCTTTTTTCTTTTCTTTCTTATAACAACATAATGAAAGTCAAATGAATGTATGTATAGTGAAGCAAAGGAAACCCTACCATCCTGTCTCCTTTCCCCTTCCCAGCCCTACCCTCCCCTCAGCCCCACTGTATGTGCTGTTCAGGTCCTACACTCAGTTCAGCTCTCCGTCTCTTCTAAACACAACAGTAATGGTTGCCAGATTTTTTCAAATTCCTTGAGTCTGCCCTTGATAACGTATCTTATCCTCTCTAGATGCAGAGTATCCATTAATGCAGCCAGCCATTGTCTGAGTGATGGAGTTTCCTCCTTTTTCCAGAACATCAGTATGAGTTTCTTTCCATTAAGTATGCTATAGGTCAGGAGTTTTTGCTGGGTAGCCTGGAATTTATTTGACCTCGCAGAAGTTCCAGCAGCAGGCCAGGCAGCATCTCTAGGAAGAGGTACAGTTGACGTTTCAGGCCGAGACCCTTTGTCAGGACTAACTGAAGGAAGAGTTAGTAAGAGATTTGAAAGTGGGAGGGGGAGGGGGAGATCCAAAATGATAGGAGAAGACAGGAGGGGGAGGGATGGAGCCAAGAGCTGGACTGTTGATTGGCAAAGGGGATATGAGAGGATCATGGGACAGGAGGCCCAGGGAGAAAGAAAAGGGGGAGGGGGGGAAACCCAGAGGATGGGCAAGGGGTATAGTGAGAGGGACAGAGGGAGAAAAAGGAGAGAGAGAGAAAGAATGTGTGTATATAAATAAATAACGGATGGGGTACGAGGGGGAGTTGGGGCATTAGCAGAAGTTTGAGAAGTCAGTGTTCATGCCATCAGGTTGGAGGCTACCCAGATGGAATATAAGGTGTTGTTCCTCCAACCTGAGTGTGGCTTCATCTTAACAGTAGAGGAGGCCGTGGATAGACATATCAGAATGGGAATGGGACGTGGAATTAAAATATGTGGCCACAGGGAGATCCTGCTTTCTCTGGCGGACAGAGCGTAAGTGTTCAGTGAAACAATCTCCCAGTCTGTGTCGGGTCTTGCCAATATATAAAAGGCCACATCGGGAGCACCGGATGCAGTATATCACCCCGGTCAACTCACAGGTGAAGTGTTGCCTCACCTGGAAGGACTGGCTGGGGCCCTGAATGGTGGTAAGGGAGGAAGTGTAAGGGCATGTGTAGCACTTGTTCCGCTTACAAGGATAAGTGCCAGGAGGGAGATTGGTGGGGAGGGATGGGGGGGATGAATGGACAAGGGAGTCATCTAAACCTTTAGTACCTTCCATAGGACCTCAAATATTTGCTTCCAATACTCTTGTATCCTGGGACATAAAGCATAACTATGTAACAAATTTGCCTCGGAGAACTTGCATTTCTCACACATTGGGAACACCTCTGGGAATATTTTATGAATCCTTACTTTTGAGTAATATAGTCTATGTAGGATTTTAAATTGTATTAAACAATGCCTGGCATTGATGGAACAGGAGTTTACATACTCCAAAGCCTCATTCCATATAACCTCCTCTATCTCTGTACCCAACTCCTTTTCCCACTCTTTTTTAATATTATCCATTGTTGTATGACACTTGTTTTGTCTGGCATCATACAGATAGGCGATGATGTGTTCTGTCCCTAAACATGCACTTAAATGATTATCTAATTTATCAGGTTTTGCCGTCTCAAAACCAGGAAGGTGTGATCTTATATAGTGTCTTAGCTGGAGATACCTGAAAAAATGACTCTTCTGCAATCCGAATTTGTCCTGGAGCTGCCGAAATGATGCAAAAATCCCTTGTATGTATAAGTCTCCAACGCTGCATATCCCTAATTCTCGCCATGCATCAAAGGCCCCATCTATACATGAGGCGATAAAAGAGGAGTTCGCTGGTATAGGTACAAGAAAAGATAACGTTCTGAGTTTCAAGTGCTTCCCCATTTGTCTCCACATCTGTATGCTGCTATGGATAATGGGATTGCCTCTATAACAGGCTTTATTTATCCAAATAGGGGACATAATGATTGCCCCTATGGAGTATGGTAGGCAGTCCTCACGCTCCATCTCCAACCATCCGGCAAGTACAACTGTATCATCTATCCAGTATGCTATATGGCTAACGTTAGCAGCCCAGTAATAAAAACTAAAGTTGGGTAGTGCCAGCCCCCCACTTGTCTTATTCTTGCAGAGATGATCTTTCCTACGTTTGTTATTCGATGGGCTTTATAATTCCATATAAAAGATAGAATTATCGAATCTAATCATTTAAAAAAGGTTTTGGTAAGATAGAGGGGAAGGTTCTGAAATAGATAGAGCAGTTGGGGGAAAAAAGATCATCTTGACTGCATTTACTCTACCCACTAAAGAAATTGGGATTGTCTTCCAAAATTCTATTTTCTTTTTAATTTTTTCAGTTAGAGGGATAAAATTTGCTTCAAATAGAGAACTATACTTTTTGGTTATTACAGTTCCAAGGTAAGTAAACTTCTCAAGGGTTATTTTGAATGGAAATTGTTTAATCCCCTCCTGTTCTTCTACTTGGACCAGGAATAATTCACTTTTCCCCCAATTAATCTTATACCCCAAGAAAGTGCCAAATAAATTGACTATTTCCAGCAAAACTGGAATAGTAGTATATGGTTTCGTTACAAACAACAAAACATCATCCGCATAAAGGGAAATTTTGTTGATAGTATATTCTGTATTGTACCCATAAATTTCGGGGTGAGAACATATAGTCTCCACCAGTGGTTCCAGGGCCAACGCAAACAATAAGGGACTTAATGCACAGCCCTGTCTTGTGCCCCTGTGCAAACTGAATGGTTCCGAGAGAGTCTGATTAGTTAGTATCTTAGCACTAGGGTTACTGTACAGTAGCCAAGTTATAAATTTGTCTCCCGTTCCAAATTTTTTCAAAACCTCGTAGAGTTATTGCCATTCCACTTGGTTGAATGCTTTCTCAGCATCTAAACTTAATATTATAAGGTCTTCCGTAGGATGTCTTGGGGAATACATTGTATTAAGAAGGTGCCTGATATTATGGAAAGAATTCCTTTTAGGGATAAACCCTGTTTGATCTGAGTGTACCAATTTATTTATCTGCTGACTGAGTCTCCTTGCCAGCATCTTAGCCAAAATTTTCTGATTGGAATTTAGCAGTGAAATCGGCCTATAAGATCCTATCTCCTCTGGGTCTTTGTCCTTCTTCGGAATAAGCGTGATAATGGCCTCGTTCAGGGTTTGGGGTAACCTGCCAATTTCAGACGACTTTCTATACATCTTTACCATATAAGGTGCTAATAAGTCACTAAACTTCTTATAAAACTCATTACCTATTCCATCCGAACCTGGACTCTTGCCATTTTTCAGGGATCTTATTACACGCATATGTCAATGATAATAAATCTGATTCCGATTCCAATAGGACCTGAAATTCAAAATACAGGTTAACCATTCCCACTTTTTGCTTGAACTACAGCTGTAATTGCCAATAGTCATTACGCATAATTGTGTTTTCCAAATGCAAAGACGGTTCTTTTTCATCGAAAAGGAAAACCATCTCTTAGGCTCTTCTTTGGATTTTCCTGACCTTTTCTGGGCGTTAGTTCCTACTGGGCTCAAATTTGCAAAGTTGAATGCTGATTAAAGGAAGAAATAAAATCTAATCAATTAAGCATTCATAGTGTTTCATGTCGATGTTAACAAAATGCAGCAACTGAATTGTACCGAAGGCCCTGTCAATTATCTGTCGAACTTCCTATCTGGTCTGAGTTTTCCTGCTGCATGCACAAGTGGACAGAGGGACACTTTGTAGACAGGTGTTCAGTGGCACAATGATCAGTTCCTGAACCATTTTGGACAATAGACCCAGAGAAATGAGTCTGAATCACACCGGTGCTACTGGGAAATTTAAATTTAAGAAATTCAAATAAAAAACTGGAATTAAACAAAAGGTAGTCTGAGGAATAACAACCATGAAATGACCAGATTGATATTAACAGTTTCACTGATTTCTTCAGGGGAGCAAAAGGGAGACAAGGAAGGAATTTCAGGTTTTAGAGTCTAGCATTTAAAGACATTGGTGATAATAATTGGGAACAGAAATTCAGGGATATATGAGAGGTCAAAATTGGATGAATACCAAGCACTCGGAAGGCAGTAAAGTTGGATGAGCTTATAAAAGCTGGGGAAGCCAAGGATGTGAAATTGTTTGAATAAAAGTATGAAAATGATAAAATTAACCTGTTGGTGGATCAGGAACCAATGGAGAGCACTGTGGTGGGGTCTGAGTCAGGTGGTAAACAGGCACAAACACAAGAAAATCTACAGGTGCTGGAAATCCAAGCAACATACACAAAATCATAGAGGAACTCAGCAGGCCAGGCAGCATCTATGAAGAAGAGTAAACAGTTGATGTTTTGGGCCGAGACCCTTCAGCAGGACTGCAGATGTTTGCATTAGTATGCTAGATCATGCATCTTCAATGAAACACAGCAATTGTATCATTCAACAAATATGAGTGAAATACAAAACAGAATGTAGTAGAGGTTTTTTTGGCTTGTTGTCCCAAATAAAGTTCATGTATTTATTGTTGTATATTGCCCACAATCTGTACATTCCATTAAGTTGTACATCTGCAACGTTTAAGATGCATTGTTGATGTTTGGATATGATAGTGTCTTTTAAAAGGCTCCTGGATAGGTACTTGGAGCTTAGAAAAGTAGAGGGCTATGGGTAACCCTAGATAATTTCTAAAGTAAGTACATGTTCGTCACAACATTGTGGGCTGAAGGGCCTGTATTGTGCTGTAGGTTTTCTATGTTTCTAAGTAAATGGCTTAATTTTCAATGTTTCATCATTAACTAGTTCATGGAAAGTAAACACCTCGAATTGCCTCTGACTAAGAAGACACTTAAGGGTCAATAACATTGAAGGGTCTGGAGCCATATAACCAAGGACCTGTCAAATTTATATTCTCTATCAATAACCATATAATTACTTCTTCAAATAAATTTGACATTTCATTCTGACAAAAACTTGATGGAAATGCATAGCTGTTATCAGTGATGGTATTAATGATTACAGTTGTTCACTTTAAGATCATTGACTTTCATTAGCATAGATGCACCACACAGCATGTTTCCTAGTGTTACTTTTTATTTTCCTTTAACTCTTCTGTATTTAAAGAACAATCAAACCGCCATATACCATAATTAAAAATGTCAATACAACCACAAAGCATTGACATTAAACTGGCTGATTAAAATCAGAATTCTTATTCTCATCCCAGGGGTGTGAGTTATGCCTGTGGTTATTTCTAAACCACAATGTGCAGCAACGTCATTGGATCCAAAATGTTAGTACATGCACAGTAGACAGCTGCACAGACATAGAATAGTATAATAAAAATAAATCAGAATATTAATTTTGAATATTGGGCTTTTGACTGCATCTTGTCTATGGCTCCATATTAACACTCATATCTTTGAATCAGATACTTCTGGCTATGTCTCTCTTGAGTCTGGAAAATAAAGTCTATCATGACAGCATTTAATGTTACACTCTCTGAGTTCTTGTCTTTCATATAAACTACTTCTAGTTTAGTTAAGTTAGTTAAGTTTTTAATTACAAGCTTTGTTATTTCAACATCTTCACAGACCAGGAGTCAGTTTCTGTGCTATAAAGCTTTATGTTTCGTTTTCTACAAGGCTCTCTCTGCCCTCTCAGGATAAAGTAAAATATCCCCTTTCATTATATGAAGAGTAGTAGTTTGAGTCACCTTGTTTTTTTCAGTCAGTGTTGATTTCTTAACCAACATCACATTACAGTTTATTTCATTGCTGTATATGGCACCTTCAATACACAAAATGGCTGCTGGGTTTATTGCAATGTAACATGGATGACTCTTTACTCTCTTCTTTGCTATAAGGCACTTGGGATGTCTAAAGAACACTACTGAAATCTGCATTTAATATAATTTAATGAAACCCCAATTTTCTTTCCTGTTCCCCATCCTACTTCCTTCTATGCTCACCTTTGAGTAAGACATTAATCTTAATTCAAATGAAATTGGAGTTTTAAAGCTCCAGCTATTATCAACTGTAACATTTCTACAACTTCCAATTTGCTCAATGCCACAGCTTTGGTTCATTGGTACCAATTAAAACCTGTACTCTCACCCTTATTAGTACAGTCCTCATCTTCATTCCTTTAAGTTCAAGCAATGCAGATTCGAACAGAAATAACATTCCCTACCAGATTTTACTATACCTTCAAAAGTATTCACTTTCCATTACTGCTCCCTGTTCCATGACGATATTGATCCTCTTTTTATTAAAGTTCGTCTTTTTGAACTCTACTTTTCTATATCACGGACTTCCTGTCAATATGATCCGATCACCTGTCAGCTACTTGTGCTGCTACTTTTCTCTCCTCTTAACCATTGAGTGAAACTTCTTTTAAGGTTCTTTTATATCACATCTCCATCTTTTATATGCTTCCTATCTCCCACTCACTCCCATGCAATCCATTAGATCTATGAAATAATCTTTTCATCTTAGACCCACCATACTGTTGACCACACAGGTTTTCACCTCAGCTGGTACATTAGCCGATATTGTTAATGGGTCCATCTTCTCAGGTATTATATTCCTCAATTGCAAATTTTCAATGGTAACCCCTTAATTGAAAAACAAATGGTCCTGCTGGGCTTACAAAGTTTTCACTTCTCATCTTCTCCTCCACAAATTCCTTGAAAATGCTCTTGCCCCAAACCTATGCCCGTACTTCTCAGGAGATTCATGTTCCTCTCTGTTTCTTTTTTCTTTTTTTAAGTTACCCAATTAAAAGTACCCGAGATGTCCTTCAAGAGGACATCAGCCTCATTATAGTATGGAGACTTGTATATCTCAATGACCCAGAGAGCTATGCTGGCTGGAGTCAGGATTTTATGCTCTGGCTCTTGGTAGGGTCACCCATGCCAAACAGGTCAAAGGCTAGAGGTCAGACTAAGAGTGGTCCACTGGTCATTCAGATTTAGGGGTTCAGCTCAGGGCTAACACCCCTGATTCTTAAAACAAAACTGCAATGGAAACAACAATGAAGAATCCTTCTACACCTGACTGTTGGTATTCCTGAGTCCCCACCCAGGACTTGCATGTTGGACAGTAGTGAAAACCGAGAGGAAGCTACAGACATGATAAAGGAAGCCCTGCAAACTGCCAAAGATGGAGGACCTTCATTTTTGCCTTAAACTCCAGCAGTGTAACAGAAAGTAAGTAAGTACCCAAGATGTACATGCCTTAAAAATTAGCTTTTTACTGCAACATCACAGTATATTGCAAAATGACAAATCGAAACAACATCATATCGCTGTGAAGCAGAGTTTTCTGCAATGAATGCAACGAGAACTAAATTGCGGAATAGACAGTCGGCAATTGCCTCTGATCTGGGCCGACATTTACGTGCCAGGCAGCACCTAATCAATTTGCTTGTTTATTTCGGCTTTTTTCTGAAAATATGCTGAATGCATTCTGGCCACCACTATACTGCTGCATTCTTCACGGCAAGGTATCAGTCCACAGCCCGGAGGTTTGGGATCACTGTTATAATTGACTTATCACTATATTCATGCGAGGAAAATATGCGCTGTGTGTTTAATATTAAATTCGTTAGATAAATCCCTTTACAAGTGAAATTGAGTGTATTTGCCACTGATAAGTGACTTATAGTTGGCATCACCTATATTCCAGTCATGATTAACAACCCTCCCCCCCACCCCCATCAGCCAGTCCAGAAGAATATTGTCAATATTAAACCGGTCCGCGGTGCAAAAAAGGTTGGGGACCCCTGATATACACCTTGAGATTCATCTCCTTACAGGCAGCCACAAAGTAAAGAGACCCATTAAAAAAAAGACCATGCTGCAAGTGCTGTCAGCTTCAGGGTTCAGACCCTGAGCAGCAGCTGTCATCACTGAAATCCATGTGAATTTCAGGAGCAAGTCATCCCTGGGCTGAAATGAGCTGCAGGCAGTGAAGAAACGGGTGACAGTCAGAAAATGAGAACCAGGCAGATAATGTGGCAATCCCCTGAGTGTGACTCATTCTTTTACTAGAATTCAACTCTGAATGCTAATCAGGACAAACATTCAGCCCAGAGCAAGTCAGTGGCACCACTGGTATCTGGGCTGTTCAGCATGTAAGGTGGAGATACATGGGAAAAGACAGGGATACCCGGAAATGCACCTATCATTGCGGTGTGATACGTTACCTCCCTGAGCTATGGATGTAACTGAGTAAAGACAGAGTACTTGGAGAGGAAAAATGAATATACAAAGCTCCTTGCCTCTATCACAGATATTTCTTTAGTGTTTGTTATCCCACAACTTCCCCCTCCCCTGCCACTTTAAAACAATTTTTCATTCTCTCCCAGTTTCTGGTGTTGAATCTTTGATCTGAAATGTTAATTCCATTTCTTTCTCCACAGTTACTGTCTGACCTGCCTAGTGTTTCCAGCACTGGTGCTTTTTCTGGCCTATTAGCGATATTCCTGTTGTCCAAAGCATCCTTTCCCCTTCTGCTATTTAAAACTCCTTTCTTTCTCAGTTCAGGCAAAGGGTGAGTTTCTCTTTTAACAGATGCTGCCTGACCTACTGAGTATTTCTTGTATTTTCTGTTTTTAATTTAAGAAACAAAAAATGGTCCAAATCATTACCAAAAACATAGGTCGAAAGAAGTATTACATTCTGCCGGAAGGTTTTAGGAAAATAAGAAAATGATAAATATATGAATTCAAAGGTATCATCTCTCATGGATGTATGAATTGTGAGCATAGGGATAGGAAGATAGTATTGATGAAGAGCTAATACAAGCACAAGGTTCTTGGATTCCTGAATTGCTGATCTGTTCTGGGGAAGTGGGACCTGCACAAGATAGTCAAATGGATCACAACAGGCTCAGGGCCAGTATCTTCCAAGGGATGTTGCCTTGTGCCATTGAGGAGGATTTGAATTAATCTGGCAAGTGTTAGAAATCAGGCCATTGAATTAAAAAAGAGAAGCAAAGTACACAAAGAAATGAGAGATTAAAATTAACACGAGAATTTGGGAACAGACCAAGAGGGAATGTGTGAGGATTTAAGAGTGATTTCAAGCGCAGAAAATTCTGGTTAAGTTGGAATATTGGCAGGTTCAATTTAAATGCACCACTGAAGCAGAAACAGTTTGGATATCATCCAAGTACATTCTCAAGAGAAAGGTGGGGTGACTGAAGTCAGAACCCCATGAAAATGAAACAGATGAAGAGTACAATGAGGCATGACAGATGATAAAAATCAGAAAACTACAGGCAGAGAAAACATGTGAAATATCATATTGATAATAGGTGAGACCCTGGCAGAATATTGATGATCAGGGAGCAAGTTTTTAAGGAAACACAAGCAACGAACATTTGGATGGCAGACATCCATGCTCCTGTGTTCAGTAGAAGGCAATGAAGTAAGCGGAAACAACAGGAAGGCAATTCACATCTGCTGAACCACCCCATTATCAAGCTCTCCATACAGGTCCAGAGCCAGCCCTGGATTGTTCTGAGTCAAATCGCCAGAGACATTCTGCGTCTGATGCCGCTGCTTCGCATCTTTCTAACGGGGTCACTGATCTTCATTAGAAACACCAACGGAAATATCAACGCTGGTTAAGATTTTTCATAATTTTTTAAACTAATAACTCCCAGAGATGCTAGTACCAGTGACCAGAGAATGTGGTGTGGGCAGGTAAATTAATAAAATTTAAAGGGTACTTGGACACATACATGGATTGGGAAGGTTTAGAGGGGCATGGGTCAAATGTGGGCAAGTGACGCTAGCTTTAATAGAATGGTGGTCGGTATGAAACAGTTAGACCAAGATGCCTTTTTCCATGCTGCCTATAACCCTAACAACATTTATTATTATTTTATTATTTTATGTTTAATTATCTTTAAAGTAATTTTATTTTTCTCAGTTATTTCACTTACTTACTCTTAAGCTCATCACCCTTATTGGGTCATAGGCCGCCAACAGTGACTTGACTATTCTTCAGATACATTCTTTATAATTATCATGGTACTATGCAATAATCTCTGCACAGAATGGAGCCAATCAGATTTTATGTACATGCTGCCTCTCTGCAAGTGGCTGCGGGGTAGTAAAAAAAATCAGTGCCGGTCACTAGACAGTAATGTGAGGTGTGGGATGGGTGATGAGTGATCCAGGTCAAAGTCTGTCCTAGGCATGGAAAGAGAAAGTAGGGGTAAGGTGGGGCCAAATATGGACTGAGATGGAGGTCCAGTCAAGAAGTCAGATAACATAGATAATGTACTAATTGGGATTTTTTTGCATTAGGCTGTGTTGAGGCTGTTGTGTTCGCACTGAAAGAGGGGGGAACGTCGAGTCAGACCATGGGAGGCCTGCATCGGGCATTTTCATGCCTTACAAGGCGCAAATTGGAAGTCTGTGTGGGGCGCCACTCCTCGCACAGACACTAGAGCAATGTGTGGTTAAATGCCTTGCTCAAGGACACAAACATGCTGCCACAGCTGAGACTCAAACTAGCGACCTTCAGATCATTAGACGAACACTTCAACCGCTTGGCCACATGCACAACACAAAAAGAGTCTCATTGGTTACTCTAGGTTAGGTTGGCTAAGAGATATCAGCGATTTGTCTCTCTCTCAAATGCATAGTCCACAGAATTCAAATAGAATATTTTCTGGATAGCTAAGTAATAAAGACAGAAAGTGCAGAGATGCTTGCCACAGTATTCCAGTCATGTTCAAATCCATGTGGGATGCTAGAGACTGGAGAATTGCAAACTTCTTTGCTTTTGAAACAGAAAATAAGCAAAGATAACACCAGCAATGCTAGGTCAATTAGTTTAAATTTGTTGGGGGGGGTGTATATTTTAGAAATAATCATCCATTTCAAAGTGAATTCTTACTTGGCAAAAATATCGATTATATATAGGAAGCCAACATAGATTTTGAAAAGGCAAATTGTATTTTACTAATCTAACAGAGGGTTGTCTAGTAAAGAATAGTACCTAACACCAAGGAATTTGTTGCAGGGAACGGCTTCAGCTGCTAGGCTTGTTCTCCACAGGTTGTAGAGTTGTGTTCGGAATACTGAGCAGTTTTAAAGATCAGTGCTCAAAAGAAATAAAACATGCAAGGCAATAGGGTAAGGCTGGGGAAATGGGTCTCAGGGCATTACTCTTGCCGAACACTGGCATGCATTTTAAGTCTGGTTGGCTTCTTTACATGCTGTGACAATTGCAAAATTGCATGATGATTATGAAGCATAAATCTGAAGAAGTCAAGTCACTCTTTAAATTCACAGAGACATCTCTTACATATGAAACAACTATTGAAAGTAAGTTCCAGAACAATATTAGTATTTCATACATATCTGAACCAGTGTTTGCTGTGAGTGCAGGATATGCCAGGATTTTGATAGATCTCAAGCAGTGTTCTTGAATCCTCCATTCCCTCACTAATCTGGTCAGTAAGATATATGAGCCCTTTTAAAGTTTATATACATTTGTCATGAGCAAATTGTGTATACTCAATCAGAGCCACACAGATAGTTTGTGTATTGGGATATGTTTCTGAAATCCTCTTCCAAAAACCAAGGTTGATGAAAGAGGAAAGACAATTGTAGAGAGAAGAATACGGTGATGTTGTCTGGATTGGGGAGCATGCCTTATGAGAATAGGTTGAGTGAACTCTGCCTTTTCTCCTTGGAGCGACGGAGGAGAGAGGTGACTTGATAGAGGTGTACAAGATAATGAGAGGCATTGATCGTGCAGATAGTCAGAGGCTTTTCCCCAGGGCTGAAATGGCTAGGACAAGAGGGCATAGTTTTAAGGTGCTTGGAAGTAGGTACAGAGGAGATGTCGGGTCAGTTTTTTTTATGCAGAGAGTGGTGAGTGCGTGGAATGGGCTGCCAGCGGCAGTGGTGGAGGTGGATATGATAGGATCTTTTAAGAGACTCCTGGATGGCTACATGGAGCTTAGAAAAATAGAGGACTATTAGTAAAGCCTAGGTAGTTCTAAGGTAAGGACATGTTCGGCACAGCTTTGTGGGCCGAAGGGCCTATGTTGTGCTATATGTTTTCTATGTTTCTGTGTTTCTAAGACACAGCAGAGAAACTGGCAGCATGCAAGAAGATTCTGAAGGAACCAGGCATTACTGTGACTTATAATCTCATAAAAACCAAGCTCCCTCCTTTTTAACTGTTTCACAAATGTTTTATAAGTTAGGTTCTTCTAAGCCTTCTGTGATAAGTAATTAAGTAAGTGATCCTTTATAATTATAGGCTGGCCACCTAGTAATAAATGCACAAAAAGATGGCAGCTTTGAGGAAAATTCCAAGTTTACACTATCAGCAGACACCCATCACAAGTACACACTCAAGTATCAATTCCACCAAACATCTGTAACCATTGCATAGGCTCTTTCAAATTTTTCAACATTCCTTTAGGTTTTCAAAATCCATAGACGTTTAGGAGTTTGGCTTATGAATGAACAATTTTATTAATTTTATATGAAAATGTAATTATTTTAATATGGCTTTAATAATTAAAACAGCTTAGTGTGTTCACATGGGTTTTTAACTGGGCTCTTATTGTTTAACTTAAAAATACATTTTTCAAAAGACATCTCTGTGAAAGATGCATACTATTTTAATGCCAGTTCAGTAAATAAACATATTGAACATGCTGAGTAACCACTTTGTAAAAACATGTTGCTATTAAATATTTTATATCATGTATGCTTTAGTAGAACACAATAAATAAAAACTGCTCAAGTATAAAGATTCAGCGGGATAATTGGTTCAGTGTGCTGCTAATCCTATCATTACAATAACATGAGGAGACTCAACTTGTGTCCACTAAAATCACCACAGGAAGTAAAACTAAAAGAATTTGCAACAATTCTTAAATATTACTAGTCTACAAGATTCAAATATATGCAAGCATGCCAGATAGAAATCATGAACTCCAGTTAGCCCGAGACTCAAGCCTGTCCATACTGTAGGTCTGCACTAGATTGTGGGAGACCGACCATTTAAAAAACTGCAGACAACTGAATATCTGAAAATGAAACTGAAAATTCTGCAGTGCTCTGTTGACCAATGAGAAGTTCTGAAATGCATTTTCTGGTGTGGTGAAAGAAAGGTTGTAGTTAATATGTGCACAGGGCAATCCACCAACAGCATTGAGATAACATTCAGATAATTTGTTTTATCCTCTCCTCCCCCATGGTTATTTATTTTCTCAGTCTTGAATTGTGATAGTGATTTTACCATTCCGGCCAAAATTTTTCTTTTAGAAAGTTTACCCTTGTTCTCTTACTTGATTCCTTATCATTCTTGGCTCAACTGAGCGCTCATGAATGTGAATCAGCAGGTGACTGGCTCTGTTTTCATTGCACTGTAAGAGCAGTTCTCATCAATGGAAGTGCCAATTTAGAACAAAACAGCCAAAGCTCAGTATTTCCAAATTTAAAAGATCCTATGAATGTATTTCAAGAGCAAGAAACTCCATACTTTTTAATCTGCAACCAATTAATTTGAAATCAGATTATAAGAACATTATCTTAATGTTGTTGGTGGGACAGCGCTGTGTACAAATTCAATATGATTGCTCCTATGTCACCGGAGAGACCACATTTCAAAAACCTTATCAATTGGGTATAAATAAGATCGGGAAATGCTGAGACCATGCAAGACACTACCTATACAGAACTTACTTCAATGAAAGTTGTTTTTTTTTGCTTCTTTCTACTGCATTTCTGCACTATATTCTTACTGTAACTCATTGTTTCCATTCCAACAATTTAATTTTGTTGGGATACAAAAGACTGCAGATGCTGAAATCTGGAGCAACAATCAACTTGCCGGAGGAACTCAGCAGGTTGAGTAGTAACAGTGGGGGAGCGTAATGGGATTGTCAATGTTTCAGGTTAGGACACAGTTTAGTTTTGTTGTCCCTGCTTCTTATTAGGCCATTATATGCAATATAGGTACAAAGTTGGAAAAGGAATGGCTAGATAACTACCTTGACTATACCTCTTCCCACCCTGTCACATGCAAAAATGCTATTCCCTATTCCCACTTCCTCCGTCTCTGCCGCATCTGCTCCCAGGATGAGGCTTTCCGTTCCAGGACATCTCAAATGTCCTCCTTCTTTAAGGATAGAAACATAGAAACATAGAATGATCCCTTTCCCTTTAGCCACAAGGGCCATATCTAACTCCCTCTTAAATATAGCCAATGAACTGGCCTCAACTGTTTCCTATGGCAGAGAATTCCACAGATCGTGGTTTCCCTTCTGCCATCACCTGCATCTCCTCCACTTCCCACACTTCGGCCCTCACCCCATCCTCCTGCCACCACAACAGGGACAGAGTTCCCCTTGTCCTCACCTACCACCCCACCAGCCTCCCGATCCAGCACATTATCCTCCGCAACTTCCGCCACCTTCAACAGGACCCCACCACTAAGCACCTCTTTCCCTCTCCATCCCTCTCCACTTTCCGCAGGGATTGGTCCCTCCGTGACTCCCTGGTCCACACGTCCCTCCCCATGGATCTCCCACCCGGCACTTATCCCTGTAAGCGCAAGTGCTACACCTGTCCCTACACCTCCTCTCTTGCCACCATTCAGGGGCCCCAAACAGTCCTTCCAGGTGAGGTAACACTTCACTTGTGAGTCTGTTGGGGTCATCTATTGCATCCGGTGCTCCCGGTGCGGCCTCTTCTACATCATTGAAACCAGACGCCGACTGGGGGACCACTTCGTCAAGCACCTCCGCTCCGTCCACCACAACAGACAGGATCTCCCGGTAGCCACCCACTTCAACTCTGCTTCACATTCCCATTCGGATATGTCCATACATGGCCTCCTCTACTGCCATGATGATGCTAAACTCAGATTGGAAGAGCAACACCTCATATACTGTCTAGGTAGTCTCCAGCCCTTTGGTATGAACATTGAATTCTCCAACTTCCGGTAATTCCGTCCCCCTCCCTTCCCCTATCCCAGTTTCACTCTGCCCCCTCTTACAGCTGCCTACTACCTCCCTGAAGGTTCCACCTCCTTCTACTACACATTGTGCTTTCCCCTATTCATTCTTCACCTTTCCTGCCTATCCCCTCCCTGCTTCACCTCCCCCACCCCTTTATCTTTCCCCTTACTGGTTTTTCATTTGGAACTTACCAGCCTTCTCTTTCCCACCTTCTTTATAGGGCCTCTGCCCCTTCCTTCTTCAGTCCTGATGAAGGGTTCTGGCCCGAAACGTCAACTGATCGTTTCCACGGATGCTGCTCGACCCGCTGAGTTCCTCCAGCGTGTTGTGAGTGTTGCTTTCACCCCACAGCAAACACCAACCAAGAAAGCACTGCATACTTCCTTGGCAAAAAATAATGATTCTAAGTCTTCAACGAATTGACATATCTTGGAATATTAGTCAGCAAGACCACAGTTATTCTGAAGTGAGGACAAAATGAATTGAGAAGAGAGTAGGCTGCAGAACAGTCATCAGTGAGGAAGAGCAAAGAACTGCACATAGGATGACAAAATGAACAAAAGAAATATTTATTCTGTAGTTTACAGAAAAACTCCAAGTGAAGTTCAGACAGATTAGAAGTACTAAAATAAATCCATTGTATAATACTGTGCAAATAGAATATTGAATTCTACTGATAAAACAGTGGATTAGAACTCTGCTCACAAACTGCACTGAGCTCTGACCACACTATACCTTTACTCTTTTTCATTGTGATCAACCATTCTGTATTATGCCATGATACTACATAAAACAACACAGGAGGTCTTTCATGGTCTATGCCATTTGCCAGGGGAGTAGCCCCATTATTTCTACTCCTTTCATTCCCCTGTAAGCTCCTGTAACCTATTCTCTCTCATACAACAACATCCTCTCCCCACCCCCATGATTCTTTTCACATTTAACTTCCCTGAGGGGTAATTTACAGGAGGCAATTATTTTATCAGCCCTTGGAGGGAATCCACACAATCGTGGAAAGAATGCACACTGAGACCACTTGGGATCAAAATGTGTTCCTGGAGCTCTGAAGCAGTAGCACGAACTGATGAACATCATGCTGAAAACCTCCTGGAAGCAAGAGAGAGATATGGGCCTTGAAAACAGTTCATATAATTGTCTTAGGGATGATCTCTGAACCCATAGCACTCATCAGAAGGACCATGTTCAAAAGAAATCACGTAAGACAAGGAAATGAAAATCGAAGGAAAACTGCAGATGCTGGAAGTCTGAAATAAAAATACTGAACTATTCAGGAGGACAGGTGCAAACTGTGTGAAGAGAAAGGTAATGTTTCACATCAAAGACCCTTCAATAAAACTGGAAAAGAGAGAGAAAAAAAAGTTGAAGAAAGAGCGGTGCGAGGAATGGGGAAACGACTTCAGTGCAAGGAGGGAGAGATATGCAGAATGTGATTGACTAGAATGTCCTGATACGATTTTCTTTAAGATTGAAAACGGCCTGAAAAAGTATAGGTTTGGAAATTAATTAAAACAAAGCCTGATGATTATGACAAGGAAGCACTAGCATTTTGATACTTCCTGCTAACTAGTCTCTTGAATATATTACCACCCCAATCAGTAACGGTTGAGAGTGGGTTTAATAGTATGAAATCCACCTAACGCGCCCCCTCCTCCCTGGGATGATGAATAATGAGAAGCTGAGAGTCCCACTGTGGGGGGACAGGATTGCTTACTAACATGTTGTAATTGGACTTGGACTGTGGGATGGGAGAATGACTTGAAATAACATAATGCTGCATGGTTATCTTTGGAGTGGGATTTAATATCACTCTGAGCATTCCAGATCGGCCTGGAATGCTCCCATGGGCATCTTTAGTACATGGATGGCCTCTCCCGGCCCTGATTTACTGAACTTATTGGACAGCAAATGGATGAGTATCCCACCGCTGCAGTAAGGTATTCAGGGAATCATTCCCCATAATAACGAATAGAAACGTTAATGGTTTGCATTTTTGACATCCTTAACTATCGACAACTTACTCTGATTGTATCTATTAAAATTAATGGTAGAAAATGATTTGAAAGAAAAATCTACGTTTTTAGTTTAGATGACATCAGTAAATCAAGAATAATAAAATCATTTAAATCTATAAATCAAATGTTATTACTTCCTACCAACCATTTATATTTCAATGCGGTAAGTGATTTACCAGAATGCCATCATATTATTTGTTTTTAAAACAAATCAAATTAACACATCAGATAAAGAATATTTTTTTCACAATCACTCAGCATGAGGGCATAAGGTGATGGAATATTGAGGCTCTGCCATGGGATCCAATCCTGAGACAAGCATGAACACAGTTAAAAGAACTCCTCTATGGAAGCTTCCAGATAATATTTTCAATGCTGAATAGGAACATAACATTTCCTCTTCAGTGGCTGAATGTACAGGAAACTCCATCTGCTTCCTGGTTTGTGAGGTGGCAGAGCTGTCTGGGGCAGCCAGCAAAAGCAACCTTTTCAAGATATGACAGGATCTACTGGCCCTGCTGAGCTGCTCTGCTGTCATCCTGTAGAAGAAAACAGTCAGCATGAAATCAACCAGTGCAAATTGTCACCATGGATGCTTTAACAGGCACGCAACCCACAATGTAAAATGGATTCCTTTTACAAAATACATGAAAATATATTGCCAGCAATTTACTGGATCTGTGTCCCAAGCCTCTTCACATGTTCTGTCTTGTGTGGAAGTTCTACACTTATTGACAGACTTGAGATCCTGAATATGAACGGAAGATGTTTCAAGTGGCTACCCATTTCAATTTAGCTTCCCATACTCATTCCCAACAGGTCTGTCCATGGCCTCCTCTAATGCCCTGATGAGGCTGGAGGAGGCATACTTCATATTTTGTCTACATATCCTTCAACCAGATGGCATGAACATCAATTTCTCTAACTTCTAGTACTTTCTCCCACTGCCCCTTCTCTCTTTTCCAATTCCTCATACTGATTACTCTCTCACTCCTACCCCTCCCCTCACCAGACCATCATCTTCCTCCTTCTTCAATGGTCCATTGGCCTCTCCTTTTCAATTTCTTATTCTTCAGCCCTTTGCCCCTTCAACCCATCCCCTCCCAGCTTCTTAATTCACCACCTTTCCCTACCTGCCCACCTTCCCCCTCACCTAGTCTCACTTGTCACCTGCCAGCTTGTACTAGTTCCCTTCTCCCCACCTCCTTATTCTGGCTTCTTCCCTCTTCCTTTCCAGTCCTGATGAAGTGCCTCAGCCTGAAGTGTTGCCTGTTTATCCCCCTCCATAGATGCTGCCTGACTTGCTGAGTTCCTCCATTGAGATCTGTGTGTGCTGTGCAGTACTTCCAGCATCTGCAGAATATCTTGAGTGTTAAGAAAATGCTGGCTTGGTTAGCATTTGGGCAGCATTGCTAACCCATTGGGCAGCATTGGCTGAGAGAAAAACAGTCACATTTCAGATTGGTGGCCTTGCATTAGAACTGATAGAAGTTAGAGATAAGTTTTAAGATATAGAGAAAAAGGGAGGTGTTAAGAACACAAAGATATATTTGTGTTAGGTAGAAGGCAGGGAGATTACAGGGTAATAGTGCAACAGGGCATAAAAGTGAACAATGAATAATTGATGTAGTCCCACTGCAGACCTTTAATCTTAAATGCTGACTACTTCTTTGCCCCCGCTGATGCTTCCTGACCCACTGAGTTCCTGCAGCAATTTGTTTTATTACTTCAGATTCTGGCCTTTCCAGTTTATTGCAAAGCAGGTATGGAAGAAAAGTAAATGATAAAAATAGAAATAAAACAATTTGAAATGACCAGAAGGAAGAATTGTGATCACTGAAATTGCAAAATGACAGCTGCTTTAGCTGCTGCTTTGTGTGGGAGGGGTGCTTTGAGGTTCTAATGTTTTCTGTCATTCATTTTCTGTCTTTTTACTTCTGTTTCATGGTTTCATGGATGGCTGTGAAGAGTAAGGATTTCAGATTGAATACTGTATACATTCTCTGGTTCTAAATTGAACCATTGAAAATTTCCAAGGGTGTTGCCAGGACTTGAGGACCTGAGTAATAGGGTAAAGTTGAAAAGCTGAGGACTTTATTCCCTGGAGCATATGAGAATGAGGGGAGACTTGATAGAGGTGTACCAAGTTATGAGGGGTATAGATAGGGTAAATGCAAGCAAACTTTTTCCATTGAGGTTGGGTGACACTACAACTAGAGCTCCTGGGTTAAGGGTGAAAGGTGAAATATTTAAAGGGAACATAAGGGTAACTTCTCCACTCAGTGGGTGGTGAGAGTGTGGAAGTGGTGGATGCGATTTTGATTTCACGTTTCAGAGAAGTTTAGACAGGTATATGTATGGGAGGGTTACGGAGGACTATGGTCTGGGTGCAGGTCAATGGGAATAGGCTGATTAATAGTTCAGCACAAACTAGATGGGCCGAAGGGCTTGGTTCTGTGCTGCAATGTTGAGTGACTCTATGTAATTCCAGTTATTAATGCAAATCCTAATAGCCATTCGTCAGGATATTAGAAGGCGAAGAACCACTCCAGGTAAAAGACAGCCTGGACCAGTGGCTCCCAAAGTGGGTGTTTTCATCCCCCATAGAGGCAGAAGGAGGTTCTAAAGGAGCAATAAAGATTAAGGGGGCTTTGAGGGGCACTCATTAGCAAGGGGGACAACAGAAGGATTACAGGACTGAATTAGTTATTATTTGATCCTCATTGCCTAAATGATTGCAATGATCATGTACTTCCCTCGTCTCTTGCTAACGCATCATTCTCTTAGACTTTGCTCAAAGTGTGTTAAAGTTGTTGAAAAGCAATGTAACACTTCTGTATTTAGCACAACATGAGAAATCTGGACTGAAGCAATCATGTAATTTCAGGGCCTGGCTTGTGTATTATTGCCATTCAGTGTAGCTAGTATGATTCCTATATGCTAATCACACAGTCACACATTTCCCTTGATTTAGGGAGTGACATTCAATGGAGTAAATTTTTAAATCTGCCCATTCAGAAGGTCTAGACTACACTTGTCTAGCCCATGACCCAATCAAGATATTACTGTCCCATTTTATGTACCTTCAGGCAGAGAGTCAGGTTATGTCTGAGCTATGATGATCTCATATTTTCCCCTTTGTTGATTGCATCATTTGAGGTTGGACTTTAACAACAGGCAGTTTAACATGGTTGTTAATCCATAATGATAATGGCAGAAGCTGCACTATGTAATGAGGACAGAGGGGACATCTTTGAAAGGATATGGGGCCCTGTTTGGGACTTTCTCATGGGGTGAGGACTGAGGTTTTTTGGTGCAGTGCGCCTCTGCTGTGTACGTTTACTTTTGCCTTTATATTTTTCTCCCTTTTGCTGCTCAGTATTTAATTAGATTTTGTTATGGTTGTGGTTTTTGTAGATGTGCTGTTTTATTTTGTTTTTTTTTGTTTGTAATAAAAAAATATAAATATGAAAATGGCAGAAGCTGCTCAGATAAAAAAGAAGTGTAGGCAGTATAGTATTGAGTCTCTGAAATTTGAATTTATACCAGCTCAAGCAACCAACAGCAGCCTATGTGACTGTGTGTGAAAAAGTTGTTTCAAATGAGGCAATGAAATTGTCCAGACTCCTTGAACATTTGCAGAGAATATGCTCTGATAAAACAAACAAGAACTTGGCTTAACTTTGGTCATTTTGTGAAAACTTTCAGAAATGGAAAACACTTCAAAACATGTTTGGCAGCACTTCACACTAAAACAATGATACTTTGCATGCTTCATACAACATTTCATTGTTTAATCTGGAAAGCCCCAAACAATTGCAGATTCTGCCAGCAGTAAGGGAGGTTCTGAGTACAGTTTTGCAAAAGCCACCAGACCAAATGACTAAGGTGATTCCACTCAGCGAAAACTCTGTTCAAAGATGAATAAATGAAATGCTTGAGAATGTAGAAGACAACATACTTAGAACAACAGAATTTGTTCTGTAGTTGGATGTGTCAACTTTGTCAGACAACAAATCTTTACTTCTTGGCTATGTTGGCTTCATAAAAGATGAAAGCATGGTTCAAAAGTTGTTATTTGCAAAGAAGCTAGAAACAGATTTGAAGGAGAGTCAATACATCAGCAATTTTTTTTACAGACAAAAACATTCTGCTCAACGACATTCTTGCTTGTGCAGCAGATGGGGCATCATCAATGACAGGATGCCACTGGGGGTTATTAAGCACATTATCCATGAATATTAGGCATGACATTGCTTATTTGTCAAAATTATTTGTAAAGTTTAAAAACCTCTCCCTTTAAAATAAAAATATCATTATCTTGCTTATTTATTTGACCATTGAAAGATCACTTTTCTTGTGAAGTTCTTATTTCTCTCCTTCATTGAAACTCAATTATGAAAGATTTCTGTTTGTTTCTGATCGACGATTTAATCTACTTTAGCCAACTCACACCTCTCATCCACTACCAACCTCAGATCAAATGCAACAGTCTATTTTCTTACTGACATGTATCCTACTCAAATTAAATATAAAATTCACTCACATTAAGGTTATTTTCCCCAAGTCTACACTTTGCAAATTAATCCAGTCCCATTACGCAAGACTCGATCTAAAATAGCTTGTTCTTTAATTGATAGAACACATATTGCTACTAGAAATTAGTCCAAATGCTTTGATATTCCAAACTCAATTTGATTTCTTAGGTCCATATGAAGATTATGGTTATTTTTTTACTTGTGCTCAAGCATTCCTTATTTCTTGATTTAATCTCTGTCTAATAGTTTAGCTGTGCTAGCTGCTATGCAGTATTGACACCAATGTTTCTGTCCTTTGTTGTTTCATTCCAGTCACACTGAGCCTATTAACTGCTCCTCCAAGACAATATTATTGCACTGTTAGTTCGTGTCATCCTTTAATATAAAATCATTGCACCAGTCACTTTTGCCAGCCTGACTCTCTTTCTGTTCCTAAACAATGAATACCATGGAGTTTTTAATCCCTAACCACCACCCATCATAGTTTGTCATGAATATAGAGTCAAATTATTTATCTCTGTTGTGTCCTGTGTTTGCATACGTTATTATGAATGTTTCAAGTATTCAGATCAGTACAATGCGTTTCACTTTATATTTGTACCATTTTCCTCAATTGGACTTTGTTCACTGTTTAGTAATCTCTCCATCTCTTTCTGCCAACCTTTGCTCATCATTTATCTTGATTATAAGAGGCATCATGAATTAATCTGTGTAACCCTTCTTATAAAAAAAAACCTGGATAACAAACTTCAGGATAGAAATGATAAAATTGCATGTCTTGCCCCCGCAACTCTGAGATGTTGCCAGGTTTTTTTTTTAAAGATTTATCTTTAAAAGTGAGATCAGCTCATTTTAAGTTTAATATTTAATGGATCTGGCCAAATTTTAATCCTTTTGTATTAGAAGGAATAATCAGGCCAATTTCTTATCCTGGTGTTTTGCTCATCAAACTCTGCCACCTTTCGAGAAAAATTCATGCTAGTGTCATGACATCTTGTCCAGAGTTGTGCTTGTTTTCCAGTGTTCTTAGTGGCCTTTGAGTAACACTTGTTCAATCATGTAATAATGATTTCTGCAAGTAAATCTTTGCCTTCTGCGGAGTTAAATCTGATGCACAAAATTTTAGTAATATAGGACTGCTAAAACATACAGAAGATTTAAGGGAACTTATAAAAGTACATGTGAACTGACAGAGGCAATAATCAATAAACTCTAAATGGATTTCGTGGCCACTCTAGCTCCAGTACTACATTAGCCAGTCAAATCTTTCTAGTTTTGAAAGTCAGGATAAAAATATGAAACATATCTCCATTGTATGTCATAATATTTTCCAGTTGCTGAGGCCTCTGTTGTAATCAGGCTCAAGAGCACTGCTTCGTGGCTGATTGCAATATTCTAGAACACAGAACAGGAACAGGCCCTTCAGCCTATAATGGCTGTGCTAAGGCCACTCTTTACTGTTTACTGCAGATTCACTTGTAGGAAGATTGTCAGCATCTGCTGCAGCTGCAGATCAGGTCAGTTTATTGGTGCTTAAGAACAGAAGTTACCCGAGGTACAGCAGGTTACTTTGTGCCCATGAGAAGGACAAATTGGCACATTTCTTATACATATGAGTCATGACTTTTATGTAAAATTGCTCACAGCCATGGCACATTATGTTGCAAAGAGACCCAGTTACAGTTAATTCCTGTTAGGAACAAAGTTCATTTTCCCAAGAAATTGCAACAACAATTTAATTTATTTTTGATGGTGTAAATTAAACATTTTGTAGCAACATTTCACTTACAAACTGTTTCCAAAATAAATGCTGTTCAGCAAACTAACTGTAAGGCAGGGTAATGTTCTAAAAGCTGCAGTAAAATTGGTAACAGGCAATTAACTTCATTTTAAGGTGACCCTGTCCTCATCCTGCCTGTGTGACGCCCTAGCGGCTTTAACTCCTTGCCTCTTCTGCTCAGCTTGAGTTTCTTCTCTTCGTGCAATTGGAGCATCGTTTCTCCACACCTACCCTATTGGACTGCATTAGGCCGGCTGCCCTCTACTCCTTTCCTAATCAAGTACCTGCCCAATTTCCTTCTAAACATAGTAAACACGTCTGGCTCTACTACCTCTTCTGGCAATTTATTTCAAATATTCATCACCCTCTGGGTGAAAAACCTTCCTCTCAGATCTCCTTTAAATTTTTTCCCCTCAAACTTAAAACCTGTGCCCTTTAGTTCTAAACCCCCCTGGTCTTGGAAAAAGTGCCTTACTCTCCATGCTGTCGATTTCTCTCTGAGCACCCTTAGGCATCCTACATTCCAGTGAGAATTGGAACTGGGATGGGAACTGTTTTATTGTTGTCACATGCACAAAGATGCAATGAAAAGCTGGCCGTGCATGCTGTTCATACAGATCAGCTCACTGCATAGTGCATTGAAGTAGAACAAAGTAAAACAGAAACAGGACGCAGCTACAGAGGAAGTGCAGTGCAGGGAAACAATAGAGTGCGAGATCATAACGAGGTAGATTGTGAGTTCATCTTATCTTACTAGGCCTAGAGTGATAAGATGGACTGTATAATGATATAGAACAAACTCAGTCTTACTAAGCTATCCTTATAGCCATACACTTCAAGCAACATTTTGGTGAATCTCTTCTACACTCTCTAAGTTACTACCACATCCTTCCCATAGTGCAGTGACCAGAATTCCACACATACTTAATCAATATCTTTGGTTAATGGTTCAAAAATTCTGTCAGATTCGTGAGATATAATCTCCCCTGCACAAAGCCATGAGGACTCTTACTAATCAGTTCCTTCAATTGCCTGTAGTCTTTCAGTGGCCACATTGTCCCTGTGGATCATTTTGAGGATCTCCTTCAGATCTGCTTGTTGACTCCTGTGTCTCCTTCAGTCACCGTAAGTGAGTGCGGCAGCAACAGGAGATTAGCAGAGACTGCCATTGCCCCCCTCAAAGTGACATTTTGCTGTGAATACAATCCAAGTGCAAGCAAGGACACCTGCACAACCTAGCAACAGGAAACAAGTGGATGATCAGCAGCAAGAGGAGCAGTAGCAAACTTGGAAGGAGCATGAGGAGAAGGAGGGGAAGAAGAGCAGAACAAGATGTGGGGGGAGGGGGTGGAGGGAAAATTGCCCCACCATCAACATCATGCGTGTCAATTGTTAATGGTACACTGCACAGAAGTTAGCTCCCATCTGCATGCACTCTCATTGACAGTCTGATACAAAACAGATTTGCAGGGTATAACAGAGTACAGTGACAGGCAGCTAATGTCACTAAGACAGTCATCTGCTAGTTCTGGAACAGAATGAGCCAAACAGCATGTGAGGGAATTGTCAATGTATCAGGTGGACTGAGGAGGGGTGAAGAATAACGGGCTGATGAAGCCAGGTGGTGGGTGGGGGTGGGGCGGAGAGGTGGAGCTTTCATCCTCTGCTGTCTCTTGTGTCTCCATCTTTAAGTTTTAAGATTTCCAGCCATTAGGGAAGTACACCAACTTCCATATAGATTCAGAGGCAAATAAAGGAAGTTGCAGCCCTTCATGCTCCTTATTCATTCCCATTAAATAACAAAGGAGCATGTAACACGTTCCTGACAGAGCCACAGAATTGCACAGCAGAGAATCAGCTTTCGGCCAACACTGCTCCAATCCCATTTACAGGCATTACTCCACTGTCTTGCTGATTCAAGTGCTTTCCTAGATGTTCTTCCAACGTTATGAAAGTCTCCGCTGCCCTCACCTCCCTACTGTAGATGAGAGTGTTGAAATGGTAGATGTGGGTTTGATTCCAACATTTAAGGAAATTTCAAGACTACAGACCAGTTACTGGAGATAATTCTTAATTAATTAGTTAGCAACACAGTGCGGAGTAGGCCCTTCTGGCCTTTCAAGCCATGCTGACCCATCAACCCCTGACAAACCCAGTTAACCCTAAACTAAACCCAGGACAATTTACAATGACTAATTAACCCGACTGGTATGCCTTTGGACTGTGGGAGGAAACCAGAACGCTCAGGGAAAACCCACATATTCTATGGGGAGGATGTACAGACTCCTTATAGATGGCACCAGAGTTAATCTCCTTACCCTGGAGTGCCTTGAACATTGCACTAGTCACTACTCTACCAATGTGCCTTGTACTGTGTATAATTGTTGGTACTGTGTTTTACACCTTGGCTCCAGAACACTGTTTCTTTTGTTTAGAATGGATTTATGAGCAATTAGAAAACCATGGTCTAGTTAGGGAGAGCCAACATGCTTTGTGCTGCGCAAGTCATATCTTACTAGCTTGATAGAAATGTTTTGATGAGGTGACGAAGGTGAAGGATGAAGGTAGAGCTGTGGATATTGTTTACATGGATTTTAGTAAGGTGTTTGACAAGTTCCTTCATGGGAGGCTCATCCAGAAGATTACGATGCATGGGATCCATGGTGAAATGGCTGTTTGGATTCGAGACTGGTTTGCCCATAGAAGACAGAGTATAATATATCAGTACTATTTGAAAAATATTGGAAATACATTGTTTAATTAAGCACTCCTGTTCACTTAAATAATTGATTATGGGTCATATGTAAAAGTACGTGAATGGCATTTGTCATCACACCACAAGATAATGAAAGCAAAACTAAGAACGCACAGCTCTTTGTTATTCTTGCCATTAGTTTTTAGGTTTTCGACTTACAAAACGCAACAGTGCTGATGAATAAGTTTTAAAACAAACCCAATCATTTGAGTTTTTAAAAAAGCACGGCGAGATGTTGGAGTTAAAAGAATGTGCAGCAACATTTCTTCACAAGAGGAGAAGGCATTTGAGTTTAAAAAAAGGTAGGAAACAGACAAAATTCATGGGTTTGTAAACAGTGAGTACTGAGTAAAAAACAATAATAAATTAAAAGAAGCTGAAATGGCTGGCTACATTGGAAAGATAGACGTGTTCGATTGCACAATATTTACAGTGGTACTAGGAAGTTTGTGAACCCTGTAGAATTTTCTCTATTTCTGCATAAATATGACCTAAAACCTGATCAGGTCTTCATGTAAGTCCTAAAACTAGATAAAAAGAACCCAATTAAATAAATAACACAAAATATTTTTATACTTGTTCATTCACTTATTGAGAAATATGATCCATAGAAACCATAGAAACTACAGCACAGAAACAGGCCTTTTGGCCCTTCTTGGCTGTGCCAAACCATTTTCTGCCTAGTCCCACTGACCTGCACACGGACCATATCCCTCCATACACCTCCCATCCATGTATCTGTCCAATTTATTCTTAAATGTTACAAAAGAACCCGCATCTACCACCTCGTTTGGCAGCTCATTCCATACTCCCACCACTCTCTGTGTGAAGAAGCGCCCCACAATGTTCCCTTTTAGCTACTTTCCCAAGGAGTGGGCATCCTGCAAAGATCACACCAAAAGCACATGTGTAATGCTGCAGGAGGTGAAAAAGAACTCAAAGGTAACAGCAAAAGACTTACAGAAATCTCTAAAACTTGCTAAAGTCTCTGTTAATATGTCCACTGAAAGAAAAACACCGAACCAGAGTGGTCTTCATGGAAGGACACCGTGGAGGAAACCACTGCTTTCCAAAAATAACATTGCTGCACATCTCAAGTTTGCAAGAGACCACCTAGATGTTCCACAATGTTTTTGGGACTAATGTTCTGGGATAGATGAGACAAAAGTTGAATGCTCTTTGCTATATTTGCAGGAAAAAGGACACTACACACCAACACCAAAACCTCATCCCAAATGTGAAGCATGGTGGGAGGAGCATCATGGTTTGGGCTGCTTTGCTGCCTCAGGGCCTGGACAGCTTGCAATTGCTGAGGGAACAATGAATTCAAAATTGTATCAAGACATTTTACAGGAGAATGTCAGGGTAGCAGTCCATCACCTGAAGCTGGATAATGCAACAAGACAATTATCCAAAAAGCAAGAGTAAATCAATGACAGAATGGTTTAAAAAGAAGAAAATTCATGTTTTGGAATGGCCGAGTCAAAGTTCTGACTTTAATCCTATAGCAATGTTGTGGAAGGACCTGGATCAAGCAGTTCATGCAAGGAAGCCTGTCAATATCCCAGAGTTGAAGCAGTTTTGTAAGGAGGAATGGCCTAAAATTCCTCCAAGCCTATGTGTAGGACTGATCAACAGTTACCAGGAAAGTTTGGTTGGAGTTACTGCTGTACAATGGGGTCACACAAGTTACTGAAAGCAAAGATTCATGTACTTTTTCCAACAAACACATGTAATATTCGATCAATTTTCAATTTTGTAAATGAACAGGTATAAATTTTTGTGTTATTTATTTAAGTAGGTTCTCTTTATCTTGTTTTAGAACTTAGGTGAAGATCTGATTACATTTTAGGTCATATTTATGCAGAAATAGAGAAAATTCCATAGGATTCACTAACTTTCTAGCACAACTGTAACTGGTATATGTATACTGAGCAAATTAAAGTATTATTTTAAAGTAAATGAAATAGCCAGTAAGAATAAGTACCAGTTTTACTAAGTTTAATAGGTGGGAGAGCATACTGTTTGTTTAGAGTTTTGACTGCTCCAACCAAACCAGCCTAAATGAGCTTTGCTGATATCATGAAAGTAATAGATAAATATTTAAAGCCAAAACTATTGCTGTTTGCAGAATATTTTAAGTTTCATAAGTGGAATCAAAGGGAAGAGAAGTTCATTTCAGCACATGTGGTTGAATTGAAGAGATTGTCTAAGCATTGTGAGCTCAGTAGTAGGCTTAATGATGCAGTAAGAGGTCAGTTAGTATGTGGAATCTTCTAAGAAAGCTTTCAAAAATGGCCCCTAACTGAAGCACAACTTACATTTAAAAGAGCAGTTGAAATAACAAGATCAATGGAAACAGCAGACAGAGATACAATTGAGTGTGAACAAAATTGTAACGTCCAATCAGAAACCTGTCTGGCCGAATAAATTGTGTTACTGTTGTGGCAGGGGCTCACATTCACCAGACCAATGCAGGTTTAAAGTTGAAACTTGCAAAAAATACAACAAGATAGGAAATAAACAAAGAATATGTCAACAGGCAAAAATAAATACACTGCACAGGGAAGAAATAAAGATAAAAACTCAAACTGAAGTTTCAAAAAGAGCACTAATCTGCATGCTGTTGATGAAAATCTGATACTGATGAGAGTGACACAGGTGAAAACTAACAATAAACCAGAAGTGAACGGCAAATTAATTAAAATGGAATTGAACACTGGCTCAACTGCTTCACTCTTTCCACAAAATGAGTTTGAATTGCATCCCAAAGGTCCTGAACTGAAGCCTGCAGATATCCAACTAAGAACTTATAATGGAGAAAAGATTACTCCGATGGAAATGACATTTGTAACAGTGAACTACAACAACCAACAAGCCACATTGGGCTTGTGCGTGATAAAACAGGAGAGCCAGCATTGTAGGATCGGGAGGGCTAAAACAGCTATAACATGATTGGAGATCCACCCCTGCAATAAAGCCAACTGAAAGTGAATTAAGAAAGATACAAGCTAATGTCACATCTGTCTCCATGCTATAAACTATGAATGATTCCCCAACAGTGGGCAAACAGGTGTTGGTGCCAACCTCTGTGCCTCTGGTTGGGAAATATATTGGACCAAGGAGGAACCATGCTGCTCGGAGGAATCATGAAAGTGGCAAAAGCGGTTGTCTGACTACAACAGGTTTTGTAGGCAACGTATTTGAGAAAACTTCTGATTTGTTAATAAGGCAGTTACTTGTGAAGCATGGTTTTAAGCCGGAAGAGAGTTCAAGGAATTTCAGGAACATTTTAAATATTCTGCTTTTGTGAGTATAAAGAACCAGCATCTACTCTGCATGCAGTAAGGTTATTGCATGAACTTCCAGTGGGACACAAAAAGCTGTTTGTAAAAGTAGATGCAAAGACCAAAGCCCAGTTGGATAAATGAAAGGCCGAAAAGAAAGGAGTCAATGGAGATATAAAAACAGAGGATTCATCGGATGATGCTGTGGATGAGGAAACCAAGAGGAGAGATCAGATCGTAAAGGGAGCAAGAGAAGGATTGATAACAGAGTGCTCCAGTGAACCTTCCCTAGATCAGGATGCACAAACTAGAAGAAGAAAAAGGAAGAAGAAAGATGTCCAGAGCTGTCATAACTATGTTATGCCACCTCATTGTCAACTCCTATAACCACCATTGAGGCCCCAGAACCTGAGATTGTTTCACAGCCACAAGTCTCACCA
Organism: Mobula birostris; assembly: GCF_030028105.1. Classification (NCBI taxonomy): domain Eukaryota; kingdom Metazoa; phylum Chordata; class Chondrichthyes; order Myliobatiformes; family Myliobatidae; genus Mobula; species Mobula birostris. The sequence continues at coordinate 138,842,835 of NC_092371.1, read as the reverse complement.
GCCAAGCAGAGTGACCTCCCTTGTCAGGAAAGACATTACTTCACAAGAGTAAGAAATTCTTCGCTGCAAATAAATCTTTAGAGCTGAATGGGACAGTTTAAAATTGACTATGCTGTGGATGTCCGTATAGAGCAGTTGTATTATGTAGTATACTGTGTATACAGTTGAGATAAATTCTATGTTGAATTGAAATTTATAGCTAAGCAGGGTGGAGTGTTGTATATTGAATATTGAGTAATATTGTTTGATTAAGCATTCTTTATTGTTTATATAACTCATGGTTATATGTAAAACTACGTGATTTGCAGACGTTATTATGCTACCATGTCATATGTGCGCAGCTCACTTAAAGTTAAAACCGAAGTTCAGAATCCTATGTCTTTCTTTTAATCAGTTTAGTGTTTTGCAGTTACAAAATATAACACTTTCCAATTTAATAACATCTTCGATGACAAACTTCATGTATGAGTATGGCCAATTACTGTCTGTAAATTGCACTGATATCTGGACAAAGCAGGATGGGAGGAGATCTTGAGATGTTACAGTAGCTTTCTCAGGACAATGAGGCTGAAAATTTGTGATCATGTAAGGCCATCTCCAGGCTAAGATTGCCCAATTTATGGACACTCCTACTTATGAACATGTTCTCGTAATATTAATAATTTCAAAAGTCCGATGTAAGTGTATACTCCTGCACTTTTCCCATGAACAGCAGAACTAATACCCCTCTCTTTCCTGTCAGTAATTGTTCTCTCTTATTAGCCTCATGATGCTATTCATTACAATACTGCTGAGGTGTAGTTACAATAACAGGTGCTTTTTGTATGTTTTCTGACATGAATAAATTCAACCTATGGACATCTGTAATAACAGAAGCTATTCACTTCCCAGGGATTGCCTGTACATATGATATTGCCAGAGTGCCTAACCCGTGTAGAAGGAGCAGCTAGTTCCTAGAATCTGGGTTTTTCCCTTGAGGGCTGCTTCCAGCACAGTGGCAGATACAGCATCTTACATTTCTCACCAGGGGCCACCCACAACCATGACATCATGGACTGCTCTTGGAGAAACTGACATAGCTCGCTGAGAGATTGAGTGAAACATTGTTGACAATTGCCTGGACAACCAGGAAACACAAAACCTTGGGAAATCATGGATTTTGGCACGAGGAGTAGAAATATTTTAGAGGAGGAGGAAGAATAAGCCTGTGAAATGAAACTCATTAACTTCCCTCTTTCATTGCTTATGGATAGCCTTATGGATCTTACATGAAATATCAGGTGCAAAATCCACAAGTGAAAGTACGATTGATTTAGGGTAACTAAATAACATCCAGATTTTATGGACTTTTAAGATTCGTGGTTAAGACCATAAAGATATGGGAGCAGAATCAGGCCATTCAGCCCATTGAGTCTGCTCCACCGTTCCATCACGGCTGATTTATTATCTCTCTCAACCCCATTCTCCTGCCATGCTGTAGCCATAGAGAAAAATCTGTGAAGCACAATAAAATCATAAAAATCTGGGTAATCAGCTTTAAAGCAATCTTTGACAAAAGAAAGAGTAATTTATGATGTCTGACGTTCCCAGCAAACATAATTGCTTTCAGCCTTACAGTAGATTCAGAAAACTAAAAATTGCAGGAAATAGAAATATAGTTTAGCACTGTATACACTACAGTATCTAACTAGTCATCTTCCATATACTTTATGTGGCTGAATGTTTTTGAACTTTCCCTGCAGGGGTCATTAGTTGTGTAATTTTCTGCCCAACCTCGGGCAACAGTTGCCGTTGAATATTTCAAGATATTTAGGAAATCCTAAGAGGTTGGCTGGCTTAAATTACTTTGTAAATATGGAAAATCTGCTCAATATCTAATTCACGGATAATCAAAAAATCTTCATACGTCTGTCTACTTTCACATTCCCAGCAGGAAGATCAACAATTTTATGAACAGGAAATTTTTGATTCAGCATCCTGGCATGACTTAATTTATTTGCTCACTGGATGAAGATGTTGTTGGCAAGGTTGGTGTTTACGTCCATTCTTGATTGCCCCTAGGCCATTTCAGAGGGCAGATTTCCTTCCCTCTAGCATATCAGCGAACCAGTTAGGTACTTACAACAAACTAATTTTTTATGGTTATGTTTTTGCTTTGTAAGCCCAGACTAATTTAATGACTGATTTTGCAGCTCCTGTTCTTGGACTCAAATGTGTCTCTAGATCAGTTGTCTAATAGCACACTTTATATAGCATAATGTAATATAATGACTTGGACTCAAACATGTATCTCTGAGTCAATTATCTAATAGCACACTTTGCATGGGATAAGATAATATAATGATAAATAAACCTGTAAGCAAGTAACTGAGGTGTTTGGAGGCCCATTCCCAAAATTATGATCCTCTTTTACCCAAAAGGCTCTTCTCCATTCTGGAAACACACAATTGCACTTTTGCTCACTCACACTGTTACAATCAGTTGTCTCCAGGAGTTGTTAGAGGAACTGTTGTAGTGCACATAATCTGATGCTGAGATGGATAATCATTCCTTGGTGTTTTACAAAGTTTGCTTTCTAAACACAGCATCTACCAATTTTGAGTTCAAACAGTTGTAAGTAAACTTCCAACTAATATTGCTTTGTTTAGTTTCTGGTGGTTAATGGGAGTCAGTCTTCAGTTCTTAAAATGTAAATGGAAAGCGGTAATCAGTATGCAATTAAAACAGGTATTGACTATAGAGCGACTTTGAAGACACTCTGACTGTGAGAAGCAGATGCTAGCTCATAGCATCTTGTCCTGTTGCTCAAGAAATCAGTATAAATTGCTTAGTTCAAAGGAGCTTGCCTGCAATATTGATATTATCATTTAACACATCGATAACTGATATGTTTATAGTTGGAAGGTTTATGTACTCAAGGAAGACAGCTTTGCAGTATTAATGGTAGCTAGCTGAGATCTAAGTATCCAAAGTTGCTTTTAGACTGCTTGTGTAAGAAGGATACCTGAGGAAATACTATATACATGCGAAATCATCCAAGTGGGGAAAAAAAGCTATAAATGTAGAGAGCAGTTCAGGCTTATTAGGAATGTTAAAGAGCATCAAGAAACATGAAAAAATCATGGGGTGAACTAGAATCCATTCCTCTAGTTTTGGTTTCTACAATTGATGGCTTTTTTTGTCTGCATCTTTGGTATACCTTTTTAGTTTTATAGGAATTGTGCCTGTGCTTTGGAATTCCTTTGTGTATTAGAAAGCTTTTGTGCTTTGGTAATTTGGAAATAATTAAAATAGAAATCTCTGTAAGTTTTAAATGTGTTTTAAGAGTGCTGTTTGGAATTAACATGTATCTCTGAAAATAAATGAACTGTGTTTTAAACTACTTTGTTATCTGGAAGTATCTTCTCCTTGATGGGGAGAGAGGATTCATTGCTTGAGAATAAAATGTGGAACTAGTCTTTGACAATTGGGTAGTTACAATATCTTCCATTAGTGAGAGTACTTCTGGCTATTTGTATTTGATAGGGCTTCAGGTCTTCACCTGAGTTTAGAACTTCGTGATCAGCAAACCCAATAACAACACGATGTACATGAACTTGAACCATCCATCTATCTGACATCACTGGATCAAGTTCAAGGAAATCAGGGAATATCAAAGAGGCTTTGAATCCATTGCCCACAACAGCCCTCCAGAAGATAAATCATTGACTTTCCTCATGAAGTAAGTTTTAGAATTGCTTTCCTTCAACCTCAACCCTCTCCATTTCAGCCCTTGTTGATCAATGTAGGGGATGATTTGACAAACTGGCATCACACCAGAATGGCCAAGGAGACAGACATTGACAGGTTACATGAGCATGGGGTACAGACATAAGCACCAGGCCTGAGAGGGTCAAACATAGTCTCATGGAAGTACTCAAGGTCTTAAAGTGTATTAGAATTCTTAATAGAAAGTCCCAAGCTCCACAGTCACTAAGGAATGCAAACCTAGATTAATAATAAAAAGAATGATTGAGTTCAAATGCACTCAAATGTTGATGTTTCTCTTTGCATGCAGCACTGTATAAAAATGTAGAGACAATATTGTCGTTTGAGAGAGACATAAATGGCATGGGGATGAACTGGTGAAATGGAGAATTGTATTAAATTAAACACCAGCACAAACTTGTGAGCTTGTTTCTTTGATGGAGAACTTTGAGATTTTCAAAAGTTGCAGAGAGTGTGGGTTGGCGGAAGCAAAGCACGCAGGCAGCAAACTGTCCAGAAATGTGGAGGCCTAGTAGGGCTTTGCAGTTTTTAACAGTTAGGCATCGATTACAAATGTTCTGAAGCTGCTGCCCAAAACCCTGGTCTGCAGACATCACTACACTGGGAGCAGTCCCAATGATTACAAGCATGTATGGATCTGGTGCAAATAAACATTGGTACGGATTCCACAGCCATCCAAGGAATAGAATAGGAAGGCAAAAGGATTCATTGTAAAAGTCTATGTGGATCTCTTAAAGTCTGAGATAGCAGAAGTAACATCAGGAAATGAGATAGTGGCAGAGAAATTAAACAAATACTTTGAACGTGCCTTCTTAGAAGAAGGCATAGAAAGTCTTCCAGAAGTAGGAGAGAACAACAAATCTAGAGTGAGTGAGGTGTTGAAAAAAGTAACAATAGTGGATACAAATAGTATTGGAGAAACTGGTGGACGAAGTTAATAAATGCTCGAGATCTCAAGACCTGCATTCCAAGGATTTAAAAGAAGTTGCTGTGGAAATAGTGGGCACACAAGTTCATATCTTGCAAAGTTCAGAATCAGAATTAGGTTTAATATCACTGGCATATGTCATGAAATTTGTTGTTATATTAAATAAATAATGCAAAAAGAGAGGAAAAAAGTAGTGTGGTTTGAAGTTCAAATTTCCATAAACTTGTGAACAGTTCCCACAGATTGGAAGGTAGTAAACATAATTCCACTATTAAGGAAAGGACGGAGAGAAAAGGCAGAGAACTAATAACCAATTAACTTAACATCAGAGGAAGGTAATATGCTGCAATCTATCACTAAGTAATTGGAACAAAGCAAATGGACAGTAATAATGGGACTTGGGAGAGTCAACAGGAGTTTCAGAAGAAAAATCACAACTGACAACTCAAATGAGAAATTTCAATGTGTAGTTTGCAGAAAAAAAAGTGAAAAAAGTGGTTGTGTAGAAAATAGACTTTCAAAAGTTCTTCAATAAAATGCTATACAAGAGATATTTTGTTTATTACTCATTCTTGAGTAAGACCATGAAATCATCTATAATGTCACATTGTGTATGGAGATTACAGTTCAAAGTTCAAAGTAAACTTGTTATCAATGTAGACATATCTCACCATATACTATCTAGAGATTTGTATTTTTACAGGCATTAACAAAAAATAAAGAAATCCATAAGAATTTATTAAAGCTATAAATAGGAAAAACTGATAAACGCAATAGAAAGGAAGGACATAAGCCGGGAAGATGTGGAATCGATATGGGTAGAGCTGCATAACACTAAGGGGCAGAAAACGCTGGTGGGAGTTGTGTACAGGCCACCTAACAGTAGTAGTGAGGTCGGAGATGGTATTAAACAGGAAATTAGAAATGTGTGCAATAAAGGAACAGCAGTTATAATGGGTGACTTCAATCTACATATAGATTGGGTGAACCAAATTGGTAAAGGTGCTGAGGAAGAGGATTTCTTGGAATGTATGCGGGATGGTTTTTTGAATCAACATGTCGAGGAACCAACTAGAGAACAGGCTATTCTAGACTGGGTTTTGAGCAACGAGGAAGGGTTAATTAGCAATCTTGTCGTGAGAGGCCCCTTGGGTAAGAGTGACCATAATATGGTGGAATTCTTCATTAAGATGGAGAGTGACATAGTTAATTCAGAAACAAAGGTTCTGAACTTAAAGAGGGGTAACTTTGAAGGTATGAGACGTGAATTAGCTAAGATAGACTGGCAAATGACACTTAAAGGATTGACGGTGGATATGCAATGGCAAGCATTTAAAGATTGCATGGATGAACTACAACAATTGTTCATCCCAGTTTGACAAAAGAATAAATCAAGGAAGGTAGTGCACCCGTAGCTGACAAGGGAAATTAGGGATAGTATCAATTCCGAAGAAGAAGCATACAAATTAGCCAGAAAAAGTGTCTCACCTGAGGACTGGGAGAAATTCAGAGTTCAGCAGAGGAGGACAAAGGGCTTAATTAGGAAGGGGAAAAAAGATTATGAGAGAAAACTGGCAGGGAACATAAAAACTGACTGTAAAAGCTTTTATAGATATGTAAAAAGGAAAAGACTGGTAAAGACAAATGTAGGTCCCCTACAGACAGAAACAGGTGAATTGATTATGGGGAGCAAGGACATGGCAGACCAATTGAACAATTACTTTGGTTCTGTCTTCACTAAGGAGGACATAAATAATCTTCCAGAAATAGTAGGGGACAGAGGGTCCAGTGAGATGGAGGAACTGAGCGAAATACATGTTAGTAGGGAAGTGGTGTTAGGTAAATTGAAGGGATTAAAGGCAGATAAATCCCCAGGGCCAGATGGTCTGCATCCTAGAGTGCTTAAGGAAGTAGCCCAAGAAATAGTGGATGCATTAGTGATAATTTTTCAAAACTCGTTAGATTCTGGACTAGTTCCTGAGGATTGGAGGGTGGCTAATGTAACCCCACTTTTTAAAAAAGGAGGGAGAGAGAAACCGGGGAATTATAGACCGGATAGCCTAACATCGGTGGTGGGGAAACTGCTGGAGTCAGTTATCAAAGATGTGATAACAGCACATTTGGAAAGCGGTGAAATGATCGGACAAAGTCAGCATGGATTTGTGAAAGGAAAATCATGTCTGACGAATCTCATAGAATTTTTTGAGGATGTAACTAGTAGAGTGAATAGGGGAGAATCAGTGGATGTGGTATATTTGGATTTTCAAAAGGCTTTTGACAAGGTCCCGCACAGGAGATTAGTGTGCAAACTTAAAGCACATGGTATTGGGGGTAAGGTATTGATGTGGATAGAGAATTGGTTAGCAGACAGGAAGCAAAGAGTGGGAATAAACGGGACCTTTTCAGAATGGCAGGCTGTGACTAGTGGGGTACTGCAAAGCTCAGTGCTGGGACCCCAGTTGTTTATAATATATATTAATGACTTGGATGAGGGAATTAAATGCAGCTTCTCCAAGTTTGCGGATGACACGAAGCTGGGTGGCAGTGTTAGCTGTGAGGAGGATGCTAAGAGGATGCAGAGTGACTTGGATAGGTTGGGTGAGTGGGCAAATTCATGGCAGATGCAATTTAATGTGGATAAATGTGAAGTTATCCACTTTGGTGGCAAAAATAGGAAAACAGATTATTATCTGAATGGTGGCCGATTAGGAAAAGGGGAGGTGCAACGAGACCTGGGTGTCATTATACACCAGTCATTGAAAGTGGGCATGCAGGTACAGCAGGCAGTGAAAAAGGCGAATGGTATCCTGGCATTTATAGCGAGAGGATTCGAGTACAGGAGCAGGGAGGTACTACTGCAGTTGTACAAGGCCTTGGTGAGACCACACCTGGAGTATTGTGTGCAGTTTTGGTCCCCTAATCTGAGGAAAGACATCCTTGCCATAGAGGGAGTACAAAGAAGGTTCACCAGATTGAATCCTGGGATGGCAGGACTTTCATATGAAGAAAGACTGGATGAACTGGGCTTGTACTCGCTGGAATTTAGAAGATTGAGGGGGGATCTGATTGAAACGTATAAAATCCTAAAGGGATTGGACAGGCTAGATGCAGGAAGATTGTTCCCGATGTTGGGGAAGTCCAGAACGAGGGGTCACAGTTTGAGGATAAAGGGGAAGCCTTTTAGGACCGAGATTAGGAAAAACTTCTTCACACAGAGAGTGGTGAATCTGTGGAATTGTCTGCCACAGGAAACAGTTGAGGCCAGTTCATTGGCTATATTTAAGAGGGAGTTAGATATGGCCCTTGTGGCTACGGGGATCGGGGGGTATGGAGGGAAGGCTGGTGCAGGGTTCTGAGTTGGATGATCAGCCATGATCATAATAAATGGCGGTGCAGGCTCGAAGGGCCGAATGGCCTACTCCTGCACCTATTTTCTATGTTTCTATGTTTCTATGTAAACAACCAATGTGCAAAACAAGGCAAATTGTGAAAGTAATTTTAAAAGTAAATAAATAATGCTACCAATGAGCTTCAAATTCCAGACTTCTGATTGACCTTCAGACTTCGATCTTTGATATTAACCTGGTACCTGCTGATGACAATGAATGAGGACCCTGGGAGAAGACACTGAACTCCAGCCAATAACAGGAGCCCCAAACACTAGGCCTCGGATGCCAGACTCCCTGATGACCAGGACACCAACACTAGGCCTTAAATTCTGGTCTTGCTGATTCATGTACCATGGGGCCATCGTTGTTCGGACCTCTTGCCCACCCAGAATCCGATCCTTCTGCCTATTTGTCTACTGCATTCATTGCCTGCTGTTGAACTGCAGAGGGAAGCTGGTAGTACCGTTTCAGAATGTATCTTTTCTTTCTCTATTCTAGCTTTCTCACATGAGTGAGCATTGCTTTTTGTGTGAGTTCACCAAACAGGTGAACTTGTTCCCAGTGGTATGTGTCAATGTTAAATTCTTCACAAATCTTCTAAGAGAGACTTTGAATCACTTTTTCCGTTTACCACATGATTGTTTGCCTGCAAACAGCTCTCCACAAAAAAAATCACAAGAGCTTATTAAACAAAGTTCGAGCATGGAAGATGTAGGTTCACAAAATGGTATGCTCTGAGGATGGATTGATGTCAGGGAGTGGAGCTTAGGAAACACCTTATCTGAATTGGAATACTCCGACTACTGAGTGCCACTGGGATTTGTGCTGGAATGCCACAGTCTGTCTCAATAATATGGATGAGTGGACCAATCGTAACATATCCACACTTGCTGATTTTACAAAGCTAGGTTGCAGAGAGGACTGTGATGATGATGCAGAGATATTTCCAGGAGGTATAAGTTAATGGTGATGACATGACCAATGTGGAAAATATGGGTCATCCAATTTGGATGACACGGTAACGTATTGGTTAGCACAACGCTTTATAGTACCAGCAACCCAGGTTCAGTTAGTGTTAGGGTCTGACTGTAAGGAGTTTGTACGTTCTCCCCATAATCGCGTGGCTTTCCTTTGGGTATTTTGGTTTCCTCCAACAGTCCAAAGATATACCAGGTGGTAAGTTAATAGGTTAAATGGTCATTGTAAACTGTCCTGTGATAAGGCTAGGATTAATCAGGAGATTGCTAGGGTGTGTGGATTGCAGAGCCAGAAGGTCCTATTCCATGCTGTATCTCAGTCGATCAATCAATCAATCAATAGACAGAAAACATAGAAAAGCAGAATATTTTTTCAAATGGTGTGAGGTTGAAAGACGTTGATTTCTGGTGGTAACCAGCTGTCCTTGTACACAAAATGGTGGAAGTTAACACACAAGTTCAGCAAGCCGTTAGGGATGCAAACAATATATTCATCTTCAATAAAAACAGAAAATGCTGGAAACAATTAACGTGTTGGATAGCATCAATGGCAGAGGAACTTTATCACTGATATTCCATTTACACTATCCATCCCTCTTTTACCTCTCTTTCCCAGTTCTGTTGAAGGATCTCTAACCTGAAATGTTATCATTTTCTACACCTGCTGCATCTTCTGCTTTCATTTCAAATATACGGCATCTGCAGCTTTTTCTTTGTTTCAGTCCTATATGTTGGCCTTTATTGCAAGAACCTGTGAGAGCAAGAGTAAAGTCACTTTACTGGAATTATATAGGGCCCTGTCTGGCTGTTTGAAAACCCCAATGGATTGGCATTGGGTTCACCAGGTGATACCTGCAATTTGCACTCACTGGTGATCCAGTTCCAGTGTTCCCAGCCACCTACTAGGGCCCTGTTTCAGGCACTCCTCTACCTCTCCTCGGGCCCCATTTCCCACAATCTCCATCCACTCATCAGGACCACGGTTTCTTTGCTCCCTTTCCTCGCACCAGGACCCCAGTTTCTGTACTCTCTTTCATTCACTGGCGCCCTGCTTTCTTTTCACTCTTCCTACTCACCAGGACCCCTGCTGCAGCTCTTCCCCTTCAATTGCTGGGTTACCACACTCCATGTCCATTCACGAGGGCTTCATTTCCCACACTCCTTGTCCACTTGCTCGGACCTTGACTCCTTCATTCCCTGTTCACTTGTAGGAACACAAGTTCCCACACTTCATGTTCCCCAGCAGGTGCACATCCCACTACTCAGTGTTCTGTTCTGGACCCCAGAATAATCATATAAGATTACCTGAGGGTGTTACATGCAGGGTAATCAAAACAATACTGCTGCTTAATGGGTTAAATTATATTAATTGTTTTGAGGTTGAATAGCTTGAAAGGTTGAGGGGTGACCTAATTGAGGTGCTATATAATAAGTAAAAAAAAACCATTTGATTGAATATGTACATTTAAATTACTTCCATTGATGGAGAATCCAGAGCAAGGGGTGAACAATCTTGAAATTAGAACTATGTATTCAAGAATCACAGAGATTTGTGGACGATGGATCAACTTACATATCAAGGATGGCAGCACCAAATTTTGATGAGGTGAACGTGTCAAAGGATACAGTTCAATCCAGTTATTGAAGCTGTTTAGACTACCCCGAATGTTCCTCAATGGCCGGACAGGCTCAGGAGTAATACCACCTAATCCACGCCCATAAAGGAAGAGAATGAAGCAAGTACCACTGGAGCAAAAAATTTTGAAAAAAGTGATAAATATTTTGTCACAGGTTGTATAAAAAGTTCTTCCCATGACATTTAAAAACAACTCGTGAGGATTTTGGTTAGAATCCAAGAAGCACCCATGGCTTTAGAAATACAAAGACATAATTCTTCAACAGACAACTTAGGACTACTTTATTTCTATTTTTGATTAAAATATGTCAATCAATATTTTACCAACAGATTATTATTATCTACCATCAGAATGGCTCATTCTATGCCAGTGTCTTGACTTTGTGATAATTTCAGCAGAATAGATAACTCATCATTTTTATATTCCACCGACAATGGATGTTTAACAATCTGTCAACTCTTAACAAAGGCATCTTATCAAAATGCATCATATTTTAGAATGGCTCACAGTTATAAAGAAAATAATTGCCGATTAACCAACATGCTAATTTACCAGTCACACATTTGATCGACTGATTCTGAACACAAAGATGGATTCATTAGTCCTAATGTGAACCAATCAGCATTTTGTGCAATTGGTTTGAGCCAGTATCTCGGATTTCTCAAGAGATTTCTCAGTCAATCACTATTACCAAAGACTTTGATGAACTTCTGTCCATTTTGAAGGGTGATTGGGAAAAAAAAAGCCTTAAGAGAAGTTTCCATGCAAGGAAAACTACAAAATAATTGAATAATTTTGTATGAAATACATGTTATAAATAAACTTTCATTTTCTTCTTTGCATTGGCTGTGTAGCAGGGGCAAATACATTACAAGGCACTTAGCTGATGCTTCACTATTGACTTGGTTGTTACTGACCAGACCTTCTGCAGACATCTTAATTCTTCTTGATACACTGAGGTGTATTTAGTTATGAATTTCTGACTTCAGTTTGCAATTTTTTTTCCAGAATGTAACTGAAGAATCCCTATTTTATAATGTAATGAGTAGGCTGCCTTTCAAAGTTGATGTATTGGAGAAGTTTTTTTTTTGTTTTGATTGGCAGCAAAACAAACTGCCGTATGTTTTGCCAAAATCTGCTGTTTAGATGCTTGTTTTCTACCAGTGGTGAAAAAGTCTCTTCAAGCCAACCCATACTTGCTGTAAGTCCCAATGAAACATACATTGTAAATTTTTAAGATCTTACTGGAGGTGCTTGACATATAAAACCACAAAAAGTCCTGTTAACACAGCTCTTTAAGGAAGAGAATGCCAAAGGATCATGGCATTCTAAGAGAAAACAAAATTTCCTCATTTATATCTTAAACGGACTACTTCTTATTTTTAAACAGTGAACCTTAGTTCTATTTTCTGCCACAATAAAAAAAATTCTCTGTATATCCACTCTTTCAAAACAACTCAAGATTATGTACATTTCAATCAAGCCACTCCTTGTTCTTCTGTTTCAGGAAATATAGTCTGTACTATCCCTGTCCAAACTTTCCTCATAAAACAATCTGCCAGTTCCAAACAGTTCCTTATAAGCCACATGCTGTCAGAGAAAGAGGATTGTCTTCCAGATGCATTCCTAACCTTCTCTAACGAATACTGTCCTTGATTGTTTCGTTTCCTGAGCCCCTTGCATTCACACTAAAGTGCCAGCTTCATTTTTAGTCATTTTAGTCTTGGTAGTTGAAACTTATCAGTTAAAATTGCCCCCCAGAACATAATGGGACACTTCTGATTTCAAAGGTTACAAAGGAATTTTGCATGATAATCATCATTTTGTTTTGGCCATGATGCAAATATGAGGTGTCAATGGTGAGCTACTGTAGGAAAGTACCTAGTCAAATTTCAGTATGATTTGACCCAGAACAGGTCAAAAAACCCGATCTAAACGGAACTAAATAAATCTTCAAATACCAACATTTTGCAATAGAACATAGAGACATATGTCTCATCTTTCTACCTATCTGAGTTATAGCAGAGATTGTATTGAATGGTAGTTCTGTAAGCACTTTAAGGCTTGAGGTATTATAATTATGAGATCTCCTGATTCTGTACTCCAGGTAGTCTCAGTTCTCTCATTCACTTGAATATTCCTGGTTATCACCTTCAATTTGTGCTGAATTCCTATTGAATTTTAATCCATCATCACTAAACTCCAAAACTTTAATAGCCCGTAGCAAGTAAAAGAAGCTTTTGTTCTATTTTGCTGGTTTGTTTCAAAAGCACTTCAACTGCCTGCCCTTGGGCTTTTGGCTCTTAAGCCATTGTGAAAAGTTTCACTTAAATTGATTTATTTTAACCTTTTCTGATTCTAAGCATTTTCATTGAATTCACTCTCAGTTAGCTCTTCTCTAAAATAAACAAAAGCAGCTACTGTATTTTGTCCTTGTAACTGCAGTCTCTCTTCCCTAGAACCATTCTCAGAGATCTCTCCTGTACTCTGTTCAGAACATTGACATCTTTCCTAAAGTGCAGTAGCCAGAAATGGTCAAAGTACTTCTGCTGTGGTCAAACAGGTACTTCTTATAGGTTTATAGTTACTCCTACAAAGTACTTATCTAACACGTTCAGAGATTGATGAATGTAGATCATAGCTAAACATGAACCTTTTTTAGCAAGTCCAAGCTGGCTATTAGACCATACTTCCTTGTATGTAACTAGTTAATTTCTTTCAGTGATTTTAAGCTTCTGTATAAAAGGATTAAAAGTATTATTACATTTCCTTTTTAAAAATCAAAGTTTTTTTTATCGTATTAGCTTAACATAAACAACTCTCTTCCCTCTGCCAAGTTTCCATGGTATGATTTAAACTCTCAACCAGATATTTAGGCTGCAGGACTAGTATAGCAACTAAACCATAAGGCTATGATACCCTATCTAATTAAACTCAAACTGGTTTCGCTATAACAAGTCCTTCTGACACCTGAATTCTTCTATCACATTGGATAGGTGATTCAAACAGCATTTCTAAATCTTTCTTGAGAACACTAGAACAAAAGATTCCACACTGCTTAGGGATCACTTAGGGCCTGCAGTTTCTCCCTTTGTAATACAGCTATCCCTCATTTTTGTTTTATACAATTATATCAGTCAGTGCTCCACCAGTCTTACCTTCCTTGTTCCTTTCATGTTTGAGATGTACCAGAGCAGACAATATTCTCTATTCTTACTGTATCTCAGACTTATCACTCATTCCAGTCAAACTCTCACATTTTTTTTCATTCTTCCCACACACTTCTGTTCCTCCTACAGTCATAATATTTTTAAAACTTAATCTTGGCAAATTCAAGACATTATTTCCAAGAATGCCTCCTCATGTATGTAGATTTTTTTTCCTGCATCGTAGCCATCATCAAAACAATGATCATAAAAAATAATCATGTAAAATCTTGAGATGCATATACTTAGCATTGTAATTCTGAAATTTCATTTAGCACAATTTAAAGCAACATACAGTTGTGTTTATATAAACTTAAAGATTTCATAGATTTTTGTTGTGCTTTCTGACAGCTAATAGGAAACTGTTTCCTAATCACCTTATGGCTTCATAATTGGAACAAAAAGAACATTCTCTCTTTTCCACGTGTTCATCAGTATTTGGGAAATGTCATTTTATTTTCTCTTCAAGGGGCAATGTTGCCAGAAATGTCATACACATGTGAACAATACTCAAAATAGTGTTAAATTTACAAGTAAGCATTGATATAATGAAAGCACTTTTCGACATGTGATTGATGCATCCTCAGATATTCATCGTTCTGAATGACAGCAGCTCTGAAGATTTGGAATTCTGTTGGAATTTTACTTTGAAAACAAATATATCAACTATCATTGTTACTTTAAAAATATGGGGTTATTTAGCACAGAAACAGGTACTCATTCATTGAGGCTGCACCAACCAGTACATTTTCACATTTCAGAAGATCTGACCCTGGGTCCAGCACATAAGTGCCATTACAAAGAAGACACAGTAGCGCCCTTGCTTTCTTAGAAGTTTATGAAGATTCGGCATGTCATCTAAAACTTTGAAAAACTTCTATAGATGTGTGATGGAGAGTATATTGACTGGCTGCATCACACATTGGTATGGAAACACCATTGCCCTTGTAGAAAAAAAACCTACAAAAAGTAGTGAATAAGGCCCAGTCCATCATTGATAAAGCCCCGCCACTAATGAGTACATCTACAAGGAACACAGTCGCAGGAAAGTAGCACCCATCATCAAAGACTTCTACCATTCAGACCATGCTGTCTTCTCACTGCTGCCATCAGGAGGAAGGTACAGAAAGCTTGGGACCCACACCACCAGGTTCAGGAACAGTTATTACTCCTCAACCATCAGGCTGTTGAACTAGAGGGGACAACTTCACTCAATATCACTTGCCTATCATTGAAATGATCCCACAAACTATGGACTCACTTTCAAGGACTCCTCATCTCATGTTCTTGATATTCATTGCTTATTTATTTATTTTCCCTTTCTTTTTGCATTTGCACAGTTTGTTGATTTGTTTTGCATATTGGTTGTTGTCCATCTTGTTTGATGAAGTCTTTCATTGATTCTATAGAACTTCATACTTTTTAATTGTATTTACTCTCTCCTTACTATTAGCTTCTCCTGGATCCCACCATCCATCTAGACACTGGAGCTATTTATAGTGGCCATTTAACCTTACAACCTCCACATCTTTAGGAGATGAACAGCCAGAGAGAATCCATGCGGTCATTAGGAGAACATGCAAACTCTGAAGAGATGTTCTGAGGTCAGGATTTTACCTAGGTCACTAAAGCTGTGAGGAAGCAGCTGTCTGTCCTGTCCCACTGTGCCACTAATAGAGTTAAACAAAAAAGAGAACTAATAAAGCATTTAGTAATTTGTTTGATTCATCATTGTTTCTGAAGTTGTTTCACATTCACCAATTCTATTGCAAGTAACAAAAGGACCCAAATGGATCATAGAGCCAGAACTGCATGACTCAATTAGATCATTAATGGCGTATCTATTGCTCAGTTTTCCTGTCTCCAAGCTATCCCACTCTGTTCTTTAATTCTTAATTTTTACTTTAAGAAGCCCAGTAGTAATTTCTTTCCACCCTTTTAGAATTGAAAGAAAAGCGGTATGGTAAATGTACCTTCCAAGCTCTTCCTGAAATCCCATCCCAAGTCCTCACAACCCAATTAAAATCAATTTCTTTTTTTCTTATTGGTTGTAAATATTGTATATATACTTCCTTAGATTCAGAGGCTAGAATTGCACACAATGTTCAAATGCATTCCCAACATACATTTGCTGTACGGTATCTTTACTCTCGTGCTCAATGTTCTTAAAGTAAAGGTCAATGTACCATTTGCTTTCCTAATTGCTTGCTCTGCTTATGTAATTTTAAAGAATTCCAGGATCCATCTGAACACCAACACCTTTATTTTTTCTCACCACCACCATATCCTGGCTCATTCACTGAACCCACCTATATCCCTTTGAGAGCGACAGTATATACTCCTCACAACCCATGGAATTAAGAAGTTAGAGGCTATGTGGGGATTCAGCATGCCATTTAAAACTTTGACAAATTTCTAGAGATGTACAGTAGAGAGTATTCTGACAGGAAGCTTGATGGCCTGGTATGGAAACATCAATTCCAGAACAGAAATGTCTACAAAAAGTGGTGGATAAAGTCCAGTCCATCGCAGGCAAAATCCTCCCCACTATTGAGCTCATCTACATGGAGCTCTGTCGCAAGAAAGCAGCATCCGACGTCAAGAATCCTCAGCATCTGGGCCAGGCTCTCTTCTCACTGCTGTCACCGGGTTGGAGATACCATAGGTGCCTTATTTCCCATTCCATCAGGATCAGGAAGAGTTATTATCCTTGAACCATCAGGCCCCTGGACCAGTGTGGATAACTTCAGTCACCTCAACTCTGAACTGATTCCACAATTGATGGATTCACTTTCAAGGACTCTATAACTCATGTTCTCAGTGTTATGTATTTGTTTGTTTATTTATTTATGTATGTATTATTTATTTATTATTTGTTAATTGAGTTATAGTTTTCACAGTTTGTCTTCTTTTGCACATTTGTTGTTTGTCAGTTTTTGCTTATGTGTAGTTTTTCACAGATTCTGTTGTATTTCTTTGTTTGCCCGTGACTGCCTGCAAGACAATAAATCTCAAGTTAGTATATCGAGACATATATGTACTTTTTATAACTAACTTTAATTTGACTAAAATGCTAGACAATATGTATCTATCTCCAGAAAGAAAGAATGTAACTGACATTTAATAGTATTATTGACACTGAGTCCTCCACCTTCAATGTCCTGGGGGTTAATATTGACCAAAAACTCAGCTGGATCAGCCCCATAAAACTGTGTCCTCAAGAACAGATCAGAGCCTGGGTATCATTTTGCAAGAGATGTACTTCCTCATGAGCAACTACTGAGAGAGCACAAGTAAGGATGATGACCATTTGCAGGAAGGGCGCACCTCCAACAACTCTGAGGAGGCTCAGTACCATTCAGGGTCTTGGTTATCACCGTATTATAGCGTTCATTCCCTTGAACAGTTCACGCAATGACTGCAGTATGCATTGAAATTTCTCACCCGGGTTACGTCATTTGCACCTCCCCGATCCAGGACTTTCAGCACTGAGAAGGACAAATTCAGCATCAGCACATGCCGGTTACTCCGCAACCCCGCCCCCCCCCCCCCCCCCACCAAATTACAGACCTGGAAGTGCATCACCCAGGCTTGGTGATACTAATGTGAAGTATTGGAACACCTCTACTTTCTGAGGAGGCTGAAGAGAGCTGGACTATGCAGGTTGTGCTCATATCCTTCTACAGGTGTTCAGTGGAGAGCATCCTAACATCCTGCATTACTACATGGGATGGACACTGCACTGTGGCCAACAAGAAGACTCCACAAAGGGTAGTCAAAACTGCCCAACACATCACTGGCACCAGCCTAACTGCCATCAGGGACACATATACAGAAAGGTGCTGGAAAAGGACCAGTAACATCATGAAGGATCCCACCCTCCCTGCTCATGGACTGTTTCTCCCATTCCCATCAGGGAGAAGGATACATCGCATGATAGTTGGCTGTTGTTTGCGATTGGAAGCCTTTGACCAGTGATGTGCTGTAGGGACCTGTGGTGATCTATTTTGTTTACATGCATTTATATACAGTATATGATATAGATGTGAAGGTAGGAGCTCTGATCTGAATGTATGAATATCGGTGCTGTTGCTAATGGTGAGGCGGGCATATTTGGGCTACAGAACAATATTAGCTGGTAAAATGGGCAAAGTAATGGCAAGAGAGGAGTGGGTATACACAAATATTGGTGAGACCGTAAGAATTTTAGAGGGGAAGACCCATGTCTCATGATTCCAGAAGGCAGCAGCATAAGTAAATAAAGTGATAGACATATATAATACTTCCCCTCACTAATTGGGGCATAGAATATAAGACCTAGGAGGCTATGGTATGAAATTATAGAACATTTGTTAAACCATAGCTGAAGTGGTAATTGCGATTCTAGCTGCCACTTGATAGGAAAGATGTGATTGCACTGGAGAGGGTTTGGGGGGAATTCACCAGGCTGTCTGAGATGGACTGTCTCAGTTGGAGGGAATGGACAGGCTAGGTTTGTTTAGCTTGGAGTGGATGAGTCCACAGATGAACGTGACTGAGGAATTCAAAGTTATGCAGTGTAGATAGAGAATGACTTTCCCCCTCAGTCTAGGACCGAAAGTGTGTGTGTTTAAGTGAGTGAGGAGGAGATTAAAATGAGACATGAGGAAGAACTTTTGTACCAGGAGAGTGATTAACGTCTGGAACACTTGGCCTGAGGGTGCAATGGACTCTTACAGCACTTAGCAAATGATTGTTTGAGCACTTGAAGTGATATGGCATAGAAATCTAATGGTCGAGTGCTGGAAAATAGAATGAACATAGATGGAAACTTAATTGACAGCAAGGACACACTGAGCTGAAAGTTCTATTTCTATCCTGTGTTTCTTTACGACTCTATGAATCTAAAAAATGGCAATCCAGTTCCACAGGAACATTTTTATTTAGACACTTCATCAACTATTAAAGAATGACGATTCATAGTAGTTGGAGAAAGATCAGCAAATGCAATATAAGAAAATCCTCAGTAAGACCATAAGACATAGGAGCAGAATTAGGCCATTCAGCCCATCAAGTCTGCTCTGCTATTCCATCATGGCTGATCACGGATCCCACTTTACCCCATACACCTGCCTTCTAGCCATTTTCTTTGATGCCCTGATCTATCAGGAAATGATCAACTTCCACCTTAAATATACGCATGGACTTGGTCTCCACCACAGTCTATGGCAGAGCATTCCACAGATTTTCTACTGTCTGGCTAAAAAAAAATTCCTCCTTACCTCTATTCTAAAAGGTTGCCACTCAATTTTGAGGCTGTGCCCTCTAGTTCTGGATAACCCCACCATAGGAAACATCCTCTCCCTATCCACACTATCTAGTCCTTCCAATATTTGGTAAGTTTGAATGAGATCCCCACCCCCCGCATTCTTCTAAGTTCCAGTGAGTACAGGCCCAAAGCTGCCAAATTCTCCTCATATGTTAACTCCTTCCTTCCTGGAATCATCCTCATGAACCTCTGGACTCTCTCCAATGACAACACATCCTTTCTGAGATATGGGGCCGAAAGCTGTTGACAATACTCCTAGTGCAGCCTGACCAGTGTCTTATGAAGGCTCAGCATTATCTCCTTGTTTTTATATTCTATTCTCTTTGAAATAAATGCAAACATTGCATTTGCCTTCTTTACCCCAGACTTGACCTGTAAATTAACCTTCTGGGAGTATTGCACAAGGACTCCTTAGTCCCTCTGATGTTTGAAACTTCTCCCCATTTAGATAATAGTCCACACTATTGTTGCTTTTACCAAAATGTATTATCATATATTTCCCAACACTGTATTCCATCTGCCACTTTTTTGCTCATTCTCCCTATTTCTCTAAGCCCTGCTATAATCCTATTGCTTCCTCAGCACTTACCTCTCTACCTATCTTTGTATCATCTGCAAACTTTGCCACAAAGCCATCAATTCTACTATCTAAATCATTGATAAACAATGTGAAAAGTAGTGGTCCCAATACTGACTCCAAAGGAACACTGCTAGCCACTGGCAGCCAACCAGAAAAAGTCCCTTTTATTCTGATTTGTTGTCTCCTGCCTGTCAGCCATTCCTCTGTCCATGCCAGTATCTTTCCTGTAACGCCATAGGATTTTATCTTGTTAAGCAGCCTCATGTGTGGCATCTTATCAAATGCCTTCTGAAAATCCAAGTAAGTGACATCATTTGTCCACCCTGCTTGTTACTTCCTCAAATAATTCTAACAGATTTCTCAGGCAAGATTTCCCTTTACAGAAACCATGCTGACTTTGCCTTTTTTTCTTATTAGTCTCCAAGTTCCCCAAAACCTCATCCATAATAATAGACTCCAACACTTTCCCATCCACTGAAGTTGGGCTAACTGGCCTATAGTTTTCTTTCTCTTGCCTTCCTCCCTTCTCAAAGAGTGCAGTAACATTTGCTATTTTCCAGTCTTCTGGGACCATGCCAGAATCAAGTGATTCTTGAAAGATCATGAACAATGCATCCGTTATCTCTTCTGCAACCTCTCTCAGGACTTTGGGATGTAATCCATCTGGTCCAGGTGACCTATCCACCTTAAGACCTTTGAGTTTGTCTAGCACATTTTCCATTGCAATGGCACTCACCCCTGCTTCCTGACTTTCACAGACTTCTGGCACACTGCTAGTGTTTTCCACAGAGAAGACAGATGCAAAGTACCCATTAAGATCATCTACCCTTTCTTTGTCCCACATTACCACCTCACCAGCATCATTTTCCAGTGGTCCAATATCAACTGCCACCTCCTTTTTACTCTTTATATAACTAAAAAAAACTTCTGGTATCCTGCTTCATATTATTGGCTAGTTCACCCTCATATTTCATCTCTTCCCTTCTTACAGCTCTTTCAGCTACCTTTTGTTGGATTTTAAAAGCCTCCTTATCATCCAACTTCCCATTCACTTTTGCTACCTTATATGCCCTTTCCGAGGATTTTATGCAGTCCTTAACGTCCCTTGTCAGCCACAGTGTCTACCCCTGCCATTTGAGAACTTCTTCTTCTGTGGGACATGTCTATCCTGAGCCTTGTGAACTATTCCGAGAAACCTCAGTCATCACTGCACTGCTGTCATCCCTGCCAGTATCCTCCACCAATCCACCTGGACATGCTCCTCTCTCATGCCTCTGTAATCCCCTTTATTTCATTGAGATCCTAATAGATGTGACATGCTTCTCCCTCTCAAATTACAGTATGAATTCAATCATATTATGATCACTGCCTCTTACAGGTTCCTTTACATTAAGCTCCCTAATAAGATATGGGTTATTACACAACACCCAGTCTAAGATAGTCTTTCCCCGAGTAGGCTCAAGTACAAGCTGCTCTAAAAGACCTCTCATAGGCATTCAACAAATTCCTTCTCTTGCAATCCGACACCAGTTTAATTTTAACAACCTCCCTGCATATCGAAATTCCCCATTACAATTGTGTCATTACCCTTATTACATGTCTTTTCCAGCTCTCTTTGCAATCTCAACCTCATTTCTTGGCTACTATTTGGAGGATGATATATGATTCCCATAATGTTTTTTTTTACCTTTTCTTTTTCTTAACTCCACAAAAAGATTCAACATTCTTTTTTGATATCTTATGAATCTACCTGTTCACTAAAACTTATATGTGATATTTCTAACTATGGATTTTGAGTGGTAATTAGAATTGTTACTGTCACTAGCTATAAGAAACCCATTATTTATCTGATACACACTGACAAAAAGTAAACAAAAGCTGCACTCAGGTATACATTTGAAGCTTTGAGGATTATATTTAGGCATATGGGATATTGCCAACTCTTGTTAGATAGACAACTCCACAGCAGCTGACCACAATGATAATTTTGGGACCAAAGTCTGCTTTTCCTTGATGAAAGTACAGTATTAAGGATGTTGAGGTGGACCATCCTCTTGGCCATGATATTGGAAACAGAACAAACAAACAAAATGTCACTGGAGATGCGTCTTGTGCTATCCATACAAAGAAGCTACCACGAACACAGAAATTAAAAGTAATACGCCGGAAGTGCAAAAAGACAATTTCACTATTAAAACAATGGAAATATTTAATAGTAAAATACATCTTAGGTTAGCATATGAACACACATATAGTTGAAGAGCAACTAACAAGTTGAGGCACAAGTAAGAATGAATCACAAAGCAAATTCATCCTGGCTCGAGAAGCATCTGAGGAAGGAAATGGAAAACTGACATTTCTGGTCAAGACAGTTCATCCGGACTTGAAATGTCAATCATTTGTTTCCCTCCACAGATGCAGTATTGCCCACTGAGTTCCAACAGCATAATACTTTAGAACATATCGAACATAGAACAGTGCAGCACAGGAACAGGCCCTTTGACCCATAGTGTTGTGCGGAACCAGCTGAAAAGCAAATCAAGAACACCCAAACATTAATCTCTCCTACCTACACAATGTCTATATATCGCCATCTTCCTTACATCCATGTGCCTATCTAAATGTCTCTTAAAACCTATAATGCATTTGCTCCTACTATCATATCAAGCAGCACATTCCAGGCATCCACCACTCTCTGAGTTAAAAACTTACCCTTCACATCCCCTTTCATCTTCAATGCGTACGGCCTGGTATTAGACAATTCAACTCTGGGAAAGAAATACACCCTGTCTACTCTATCTATGCCTCACATAATCTTATAAACCTTTATCAGATCTCCTCTCAGCCTCCGCCACTCCAGAGAAAACAGTCCAGCCTCTCATGATAGCACATGTTCTCTAAACCAGGCAGCATCAACATCCTCCTTCCAGAATTGCATGTGGTACTCCAGATGTGGTCTAACCAGAGTTTTATGAAGTTGCAACATAACCTCTTGACTTTTGAACTCAATGCCTTGACTAATAGAAGCAAGCATGTATAAGGCTTCTTAACCACCTATCGACCTGTGTAGCCACTTTCAAACAGCTATGAACTTAGATCCCAATATCTCTCTGCTCAGCAACACTGTTAAGGATCTTGCCCTTAGCAGTGTACTGTCTCCTTGTATTCATCTGGGTTAAACTCCACCTGCCATTTCTCTGCCCAGATCTATAACTGATCTATATCACTGTATTCTTTGCCTGTCTTCTACACTATCCACAACTCTACCATTCTTGGTACCATCCATCAGCTTACTAAAACATCCATCCGGTCTTGGCCCAAAATGTCAACTGTACTCTTTTCCATAAATGCTGCCTGGCCTGCTGAGCTCCTCCAGCATTTATGTGTGTTGCTTGGATTTTCAGCATCTGCAGATTTTTCTCTTGTTTGTGATTATATTTTCTTAAATTTATATATCATACCCCTGTAGCTTCTGTTTTTATTAATAATGAGAAGATCTCCCTTTTTACAATTATTTCATGGTACTAGGCAGGGTTGTCCT
Source organism: Mobula birostris (assembly GCF_030028105.1). Classification (NCBI taxonomy): domain Eukaryota; kingdom Metazoa; phylum Chordata; class Chondrichthyes; order Myliobatiformes; family Myliobatidae; genus Mobula; species Mobula birostris. The sequence continues at coordinate 138,819,501 of NC_092371.1, read as the reverse complement.
CTTACTCCATTATTATTTGATATTGCTCTTGAAACTTTAGCAATTGCTATCGAGATTCACCAAATATTTTTGGTATCACTCATGGGAATGAGATACTTAAGTTATCATTATATGCAGACGATTTATTATTATATATTTCTAATCCAGAGAAATCCATTCCTGCAGTTCTATCCTTGTTGGCTCAGTTAGGTAAATTTTCTGGTTACAAACTGAACCTTAATAAGAGTGAATATTTTCCGTTAAACATGCAGATTCCAAGTTATGAATGATTACCATTCAGATTGGTTACCGATTACTTATTTAGGGGTCAAAATTACTACGAAGCACAAGGATTTATTTAAGGCTAGTTTTTTACCCTTAATGGATCGGATTAAATGTTTGTTTACTAAATGGTCACCAACGTCTTTGTCATTAATTGGCCAGATCAATGCTGTCAAGATGATTATTTTACCTCAATTTTTATACTTATTTCAAGCGTTGCCAATTTTTATTCCAAAATCCTTTTTTGATAATGTTGACTCTAAAATTTCTTCACACATATGGCAGAATAAAAATCCTAGATTAGGTAAAAGATACTTACAGAAGCCCAAAAAGGAGGGTGGTTTGGCATCGCCCAACTTTAGATTTTACTATTGGGCAATTAATATTCGATATTTAAAATCTTGGACATGGAACTTGAATACAATTTCTAGTCCACATTGGGTAAATCTTGAATGTAAATCTGTACAAGAGTTTTCATTGGGTTCTACTTTAGGGACCTCACTTCCCTTTGCTCTTTCAAAATTGGACAAACAAATGAATAATCCAATAGTTAAATATAGTCTTCGAATATGGTTTCAATTTTGAAAATTTTTGGGGTTGAATCAATTTGTTTTAGTAAGCCCAATTATATCTAATTTTTTTTCAACCCTGTATTACGGACCAAGCCTATTTGGTCTGGAAAGCAAAAGGCATAATACGATTCTGTGATCTATTTTTGGATAATTGTTTCATGTATTTTGAACAATTATCTAATAAATATAATTTACCAAGACCCCACTTCTTTAGATATTTACAGATTAGAAACTTTTTAAATACTGCTCTTACTACCTTTCCAAATCTATATCCAATGGATATTATGGAAAAAAATTTAGATTTAAATCCCTCTCAAAAAGGTTTAATAGCAATTATTTATAATATGATTATGAAAATTAATCTAGATGTATCTGATAAAATTAAGAATGATTGGGAAAGGGAACTTAACTTCACTTTACCTACAGAGAAATGGGAAAAAAATTTCAATTAGTTAGTTCTTCCTCTATATGCACTAAACATGCATTGATACAGTTTAAAGTAGTACATAGTGCTCATATGTCTAAGGATAAATCAGCTCGTTATTACACTCATATAAATCCTACATGTGACAGGTGTCATTCTGAGACAGCTTCCTTAACTCATATGTTTTGGTCATGTCCTCTGTTGAAGAAGTATTGGAAAGATACCTTTGATATTATTTCAACTGTTCTGGATACTGATTTACCACCTCACCCCATTACTGCAAATTTTGGTTTACCAATGATAAAACAAAGTCATCTGACCTCTTCATCTTGTCAGATGATTGCATTTGTTACATTAATAGCTAGAAGATCCATACTATTGAATTGGAAAGAGATTAATCCTCTACTACATTTCAATGGTTCTCTCAAACTATGTCATGTTTAAATTTAGAAAAAATTAGAAGTGTCATTTATGATCCTTCTATTAAATTTGAAGAGACTTGGAGGCCATCTGTTCAATACTTTCATATGATGTAGTTTGACCCTCTCCAATTCTATTCTGCTTCTTTTAAATATATGGAGAGAGCAGCAGAGTTAATGACACTATTGGTTTTATCTGATGTAACGTAACAGCCCATTTCTTTTTCTTTTTTTTTTAGTTTAGTTGATTAGTTCGATTTAGATTAGGGATTTTGTTCTTATTGGTGCATTTTTTTTTCCTTTTTCTTTTTTCATGATATTTTTGTATTTTTTTCTATATACTACTATAAGATTTTGAGAGGTTAATATCTGTGTATTAACTGTGTTTATATCTATATAAACTAATTATTAACAATGTAATCCCAATAGCTTTGTATCAATTCTTTGTAATGTTTGAGAATTTGATATTAATAAAAAGATTGAAAAAGAAAGAAAGATTATATTTTCATCCAGATCATTATACACATCACAAACAGAAGAGTTACCAACTCCGCACTAGGTTCCAGCATCTGCAGTTTCTTGTGTTTCTCTTTGGAAGGCAGAATAATAACACTTCCATACAAACCCCTACAGCTCCTGATGACCCTGTGATCTCAGCATCCAATCCACATTCCATGAAAAATGTCCGGCGCAGCAGTGTAGCAGGCCAAGCATTGAAGATTTGTGAAGACCAATGGACTGGTATGTACAAGGACCACTGTGGTGGGCTGTATCAAAAGTGGTGATGAATCAGCATACAGGAGGAAGATTGAAAATTTGGCTGAGTGGTGTGATTACAACTACTTCTTACTCAATGTCAGCGATACCAAGGAACTGTAGAGTTCGAGAGAGGGAAACCAGAAGTCCGTGAGTCAGTACTCATTAAAGGATCAGAGGTGAAGAGGGATAGTCACTTTAAATTGCTGGGTGTCACTATCCCAAAGGACCTGTCTGGATCCATTATATAAATGTAACTGCAATGACAGCACCTCTGCTTCCTTAGGAGTCTGCAAAGATTCAGCATGTCACCAAACTTCTTTAGAAGTGTAGTGTTAAGAGTATTGACTGGCAACATTACAGCCTAGTATGGGAACACCAAAGCCTTTGAGTGGAAAATTCTACAAAAGGTTTGAGTCGCTTCCCTCGGAGGGGCCACTGGTTCAAGAAGCCGCCCTTGGAGGGGCCATTGGGTTCTAGTCACTGCCCTCGAAGCTGGTTCGTGTTGCTGCCTCGGAGGGTCTGCTGGTTTGAGTTGCTGCTTTCGGAGGAGCAGCTGGGTCCCGAAACTCTCAGAACTGTTACTGTAATTCTGAGATTTATGGGTTGGACTGTAGTTCATATTGGCCCCTTTCAGTTCTCTGCTTTTTTTTTCATGTTCTCGCCCATTCTTTCTTGTTGCCAATTGGCACGTTTTGGGGTTTGATGTTCTTGGTGTTGTTTCTCTATGCAGGTGATCTGTTAGTTTTTGTGTGAGGGAGGGGTTGGGGGAGTTTGGGGTTCATGAGTTTTTGTTTCTTTTTCTTTTCGTGTGGGAGGGATTACTAATAAAGGGCGGGGAGATTGATGTCTTTCTTTCAACTACTTCTATGATTTTCTGTATTTTATGGCTATCTAGAGAAGACAAATCTCAGAGTTGTCTTCTTCATGCATACTTCGATAATACAATGAACCTTTGAAATTTTGAACCTTTGGGTTTGGCCCAATATAATCATGGGTAAAGCCTTCCCAACCATTGAGCATACCAACATGAAACACTATTGCAGAAAAGCAGCATCCATCATCAAATATGCTCACAACCCAGGCCATGCTCCTTTCCTGCTGCTGCCATCAGGTAGAAGGTACAACTGTCTCAGGATTTGCTCCACCATTTCGGATGTCCCTACAATCAATTATCTCACTTTATGGACTGTTTATCTTGTAATTTCATCCTCTCGTTATTTACTTATATTTGCATTTGCACAGTTTGTTCTATAGATTTGCTGAGTATGCCCACAGGAAAACAAGCTCAAGGTTGTATGTGGTGACATGTACGAGGGGTGATTGATAAGTTCGTGGCCTAAGGTAGAAGGAGTCAATTTTAGAAAACCTAGCACATCAGTCCTGACGAAGGGTCTCAGCCCGAAACGTCATCTGTACCTCTTCCTAGAGATGCTGCCTGGCCTGCTGCGTTCACCAGCAACTTTTATGTGTGTTGCTTGAAATTCCAGCATCTGCAGATTTCCTGGTGTTGACATTTATTTTTCCTACATTTACACACTTAGTCCAGCGGTCGTGGAGCATACAGATCCCTTCTTTGTAGAAGTCGGCATCTTGGACCTCCAGAAAGTAGTCCACAGCAGGGGTGATTGATAAGTTTGTGGCCTAAAGTAGAAGGAGATGAAGAGAAACTTCAAACTTTTTGCATTTTCACTCAAGGAGCTAAACTGCACATGTGTGTAACAAGAACTGTATAACACACCTCCTTCTACCTTAGGCCACAAACTTATCAATCACCCCTGCTGTGGACCACCTGCAGGTCCAAGACGCTCTCGTTACATGCACTTGCAGTTCAACTCTTTGAGCGATAATGCAGAAAGTTTGAAGTTATTAACTTATCTCCTTCAATCACCCCTGTTGTGGACCACTTCTACAAAGAAGGGATCCGTATGCTCCACGAACGTTGGACTAAGTGTGTACATGTAGGAGGGGACTATGTTGAAAAATAAATGTGCTAGGTTTTCTAAAATTGACACCTTCTACCTTAGGCCACGAACTTATCAATCACCCCTTGTATGTACTCTGAAAATAAATTTTACTTTGATCTTTGAACCTCTTGCTTCAGGGGTCTGAAGTTCCACCTGCTTTGAAATGGTATCTACAGTGGAGGTCAAGAAGAGCACGGTGACCTGCCTCAGTAACTATTATCTGATGGTACTTATATCCACCGTAATGAAGTACTTTGAAAAGCTGGTTACAGTATGAATCATCTCCAACCTCAGAAATTATCTGGATCACATCCAATTTGCCTATAACTACAACAGGTCAGCAGTAAATACCATTTCACTGACTCTCCTCTCACCTGAAGAGTAGCAGGTCATTGTTCATCTACTATAGCTTGGCATTCAACACTATTATCCCCTCCAGAGTTATCATGAAGTGACAAGACCTGGGCTTCTGTACCTTCCTTTGTGACTGAATCCTTGACTTCCTTATTTACAAACTTCAGTCAGTACACAGTAGATGAATAACAGTATTTTTTCCATACTGGTCTTCAACATAAATGTGCCTCAAGGCTGTGCTTAGCCCCCTACTCTCTTTACACCCATGACTGTGTGATTAAGCACAGCTCCAACGTCATCTATAAATTCCATGACAACATCACGACTGCTGACCAGATCAGGGGAGGTGATGAATCAACATACAGGAGTGAAATAGAGCATCTGGTTGCGCAGTGCCACAAGACCAACATTGCGGCTAACATCAGTGAAAGCAAGGAGCTCATCGTTGACTTCAGAACAGGGACGCTGCATAACCATGTACCAATTCTCATTGGTGGGTTGGGGTGGAAGGAGTGAGCAGCTTCAGATTCTTGGATGTTAACATCTGGGATGACCTGTCCTGGGCCCAGAACACACAGTAGATGCAATCAAAAAGAAAACCTTCCAGGGCCTCTATTCTTAGAGGCATAAGGAGATCTGGCATGTGATCAAACACTCTAACAAACCTCTGCAGATGCACTGTTGAAAGTATCCTGACTGTATTCCTTTCAACAAAGTGCATGACCATGCACGTACCTACATTATATTCTGTCTGTCACTTCTTTGCCCATTCTCCCAAGCTGACAAATCTTTCTGCAGATACCCTGCTTCCTCAACACTACCTGCCCTTCCACTTAGCTTCATATTATCTGCAAACTTAGCTACAAAGCCACCAATTCCAGCATCCAAATCGTTGACACCAACACATACATAAAGAGTAATAGAGAGGTGAGAGTCAATATCAGATCATTGGAAAATGACATTGAAAAGATTGTAATGCGGACAAAGAAACAGTGGATGAACTTAATAAATATTTTGCATCAGTCTTCACTGTGGAAGACACTGGCAGTATGCCAGAAACGTGAGAGTGTCAGGGGACAGAAATGAGTGCTGTGGCTATTACTAAGAAGCAGTTCCAACATTGATCACAGCAGAACACCATTAATCACTGGCAAGCAACCAGAAAAGACACCCATTATTCCCACTCGCTGCCTCCTGCTAGTCAGCCAATCTTCAATCCATGCTGGCAACTTTCCCGTAACAGAATGGAATATTATCTTGTTAAGCAACCCCATGTGTGGCACCTTGTCAAAGACCTTCTGAAAATCCAAATAAGCAACATCAACTGACTCTTCTTTGTCTATCCTGCCTGTTATTTCCTCAAAGAATTCAAACAGATTTGTCCAGCAAGGATTACCCTTAAGGAAACCATACTAACTTTGGCCTATTGGTCATGTGTCACTAAGTAGCCCAAAACCTCATCCTTAATAATAGACTCCAACGTTTTTCCAACCACTTAAGTCATGCTAAGTGGTCAATAATTTCTTTTCTTCTTCTTCCCTCTGTTCTTAAAGAGTGGCGTGATATTTATGCCAGAATCTAGTGATTCTTGAAAGATGATTACTGATGCTTCCATAAACCCTTCAACTACCTCCTTCAGAATCTTGGGGTGAAATCCATCTGGTCCAGACTTATCAGCTTCCCAAGCACCTTCTCCTCAGTAATAGCCACAACACTCATTTCTATCCTGTGACCCTCTCGTATTTCTGGCATACTGCCAGTGTCTTCCACAGTGAAGACTCATACAAAATACTTAAGTTCATCCACCATTTCTTTGTCCCCATTACAATCTCTTCAGCATCATTTTCCAATGATCTGATATCCACTCTCAACTCTCTATTAATCTTTATGTATCTGAAAAAAACTTTTTGTCATAGATTCATAGTCACTGAGTCATAGTCATAGAAAATTATGGCACAGAACAGGCCCTTCTGCCCTTTTAGTTGATGCTGAAACCATTTGAACTGCATGCTCCTATTGACCTGCACTGGGACCATAGCTCTCTATATCGCTACAATCCATGTATCTATCTAAACTTCTCTTAAACATTGAAATTGATTTCGAATGGACCACATGTGCTGGCAGCTCATTCCACAATCTCATGACCGTCTGAGTGAAGAAGTTTCCTCTCATGTTCCCTTAAACTTCTCACCTTTCATCCTTAAGCCATGACCTCTTGTTGAGGTCCCACCCAACTTCAGTGGAAAAAGCCTGCTTGGATTTACCCTATCAATACCCCTCATAATTTAGTATACTTCTATCAAATCTCCTCTCCATCTTCTACTTTCTAAAGAATACAGTCCTAACCTATTCAATCTTTCCTTATAACTCAGGTCCCCCAGACCTGGCAATATCCTTGTAAATTTTCTCTGCACTCTTTCAACCTTATTGAGATAGATAAAAAGATGGATACTTTATTGATCCCAAAGGAAATTACAGTGTCACAGTAGTATTACAAGTGCACAGATGTACAAATATTAGAAGAGAAGTAAGAAAGAATAAAAAATAAGTTATCTCAAACAGTCTAACAGGAGGGGGTCATCACTTCCCTGGCTATAGGTTGACTCATTATACAGCCTAATGGCTGAGGGTAAGAATGACCTCATATAGTGCTCTTTGGAGCAGCACAGTTTTCTTAGTTTACATCATTCCTATAGGTAGGTGACCAAAACTGCACACAATACTCCAATTTAAGCCTCACTGATGTCTTATACAACTTCAACATTGCATTCCATCTTCGGTACTCAATACATTGATTTATGAAAGCCAAAGTTCCAAAAGCTTTCTTTACGACTATCTACCTGTGACACCACTTTCAATGAATTATGTACAGTATCTGTATTCCCAGATCCCTTTGTTCTACCACACTCCTCAGTGCCCTACCATCCACTGTGTAAGACCAAACATGGTTGGTCCTGCTGAAGTGCAAAACCTCACACTTGTCTGCATTAAATTCCACCTGCCTATTTTTCCAGCTGATACAAATCCCTCTGAAGCCATGATAGTTTCCTTCACTGTCCACTATACCCTCAAGCTTAGTGTCATCTACAAATTTGCTGATCCAGTTACTATCATCCAGATCATTGATATAGATAACAAACAACAAAGCATGATCCCTATAGCACACCACTAGTCACAGGTCTCCAGTCAGAGAGGCAACCCTTACTACCACTCTCTGGCTTCTCCCCCAAAACCAATGTTGAATTGAATTTACTGCCTCATCTTGAATGCCGAGTGACTGAACCTTCTTAACCAGCCTCCCATGCAGGACCTTGTCAAATGTCTTACTAAAGTCCATGTTGACCACATCCATTGCCTTGCCCTCATCCATTTTCCTGGTAATTTCCTCGAAAAACTCCATAAGATTGGTTAGACATGACCTACCACGCACAAATCCACGCAGACAGTCTTTAATTAGTCCATGTCTATCGAAATACTCATATACCTGGGCCTTTAGAATACCTTCCAATAGCTTTCACACAACTGATGTCAGACTCACCCACCTATAATTTCTTGGTTTCTGTTAAAAGCCTTTTTTAAACAGCAGAGCAATATTGGCTATCCTCCAATCCTCTGGTACCTCTCCTGTTGCTAAGAATGTTTTAATTATCTCTGCTAATGCCCCAACAGTTTCTGTACTTACCTCTGTAGGATCCAAAGGATCACCCTGGGAAGTTATCCAACCCTGATTTGCCTCAGAGTAGCAAACACTTCCTCCTCTGTAATCTGTACAGGGTCCATGAAATTAATGCCATTTTGCCTCACTTCTATGGACTGAATCCACCTCCTGAGTAAGTACAGATGCAAAGAATGCATTTAAGATCTCCCCCACCTATTTTGACTCCACACATGGATCACCATTCTGGTCTTCCAGAGGACCAATTTTGTCCTGAGCAATCCTTTTGCTCTTAACATACCTGTAGAATCCCTTAGATTCTTTTGCTCTCAACCTACCTGTAGATTCCCCTTCATCTTGTCTGTTAGAGCAACTTCATGCTTTCTTTGAGTCTTCCTGATTTCTTTCTTAGGAGTTCTCTTGCCTTTCTTGTACTACATTAGATCCTCATTTGTTCTTACTTGCCTATAGCTGCTAGGCACCTCTTACTTTCTCTTAACCAAGACCTCAATATTTCTTTAAATCCAAGGTTCCCTACAATTGTTATCTTTGCCTTTTATTCTGACAGGCACAAACAAGCTTTGTACTCTCAAAATTTCATTTTTGAGGGCTCCCCACTTGCCAAGTACAGATTTGCCAAAATGCAGCCAGTCCCAATCCATACTTGCCAAATCATTTCCTATACCCTTCTCCAATGTAGAATCTGAGCCAGACTTTTCTCTTTGCATATTCACTTTGAAACTAATAGCACTGTGGTCACTGGATGCAAAGTGTTTCCCTATGTACTTCTGTGTACTGATGAAGGAAAATTTCCTGAACACAGTTGACAAACTCTATCCGATCTAGTCCTTTTACAGTATGGGTGTCCCAATCAATATGTGGAAAGCTTAAATGGCCTACTATAACAACCTTTTGTTTCTTACAACAGCCTGTTATCTCTTTACAATTTGTTCCTCTAAATCCTTAGATTTAGGATTATCTATAATACAGCCCCATTAACACGGCCATACCTTTCTTGTTTCTCAGTTCCATCCATAATGCTGCACGAGTTGAGTTTTTCAGTCTATCCTGATGGAGCACTGCTGTGACATTTTCCCTGACTAGTAACACCATCCCTCTTCCTTTAATCGCTCCCACTCTGTCATGTCTAAAACAACAGAGCCCCAAAATATTGAGCTGCCAGTCCTGCTCTCCTGCAACCAAATCTCGCTAATGGCTACAATGTCATAATTCCAGGTGTTGGTCCATGCCCTGAGCTCATCCACCTTTCCTACGATACTTCTGGCATTGAAATACACACAGCTCAGGACGCCAGTCACACCATGCCCAACCTTTTGATCCCAGCCATGTCTGAAGCCTTAGCAACATCTGCCTCCACAACCTCTCCACTAACTGTTCTGGCACTCTGGTTCCCATTCCCCTGCAAACCTACTTTCAACCCTATCATGTGGCATTAACAAACCTTCCTGCTAGGATAGAAAGACACTTCATTGATCTCAAAGGAAATTATAGGGTCACAGTAGCATTACAAGTGCACAGATATTCAAATATTAGAAGAGAAATAAGAAAGAATAAAAATAAATTACCTTAGAAAAATAAGATTTACAAGTCAAAGATTACAAGATCACTTCTCCAGCTATAGGCTGACTCATTATATGGCCTGGTGGCTGAGGGTAAGAAGGATCTCATATCTCTTTGGAGCAACACAATTGTCTTAGTGTAGATAGAAAGGATAGAAAGTGCTCCTCTGTTCAGCCAAGTTGGCATGCAGAGGGTGAGAAACATTGTCCAGAATTGCCAGGATTTTGGAGGGTTCTTTTTTCCACCACAATCTCCAGTGTGTCCATTTTGACTCCTATATCAGAACCAGCCTTTCTAATCAGTTTATTGAGCCTGATGGCATCACCCGTGTTGATGCCATTGCTCCAGCATACCACATTGTACTGGTGACAACAGATTGTTAGAACATGTGAAGGAGAGGCCTGCAAACTCCAAAGGACCTCAGTCTCCTCAGGAAGCAGAGGTAACTCTTGCCCTTCTTGAACACAGCCTCTGTGCTCAAGTCTGTCATCAAGTGCACCCCCCCAGATACTTGTAAATCCTCACCACATCCACGTCCTCACCATCAATAGCAACAGGGAGCAGTGCAAGCTTAGTCTTCCTAAAGTCCATCACCATCTCCTTTGTCTTACTGATGTTGAGCTACAGATGATTCAGCTTGCACCATTCACGAAAGTCCTCCACCAGGGCCCTGTATTCATCCTCCCATCCTCCTTTTATACAATCTACTATTGCTGAGTCATCAGAGAATTTCTGCAGAGGACATAACTCAATGTCGTATCTAAAGTCTGAGGTATATAGGGTAAACAAGAAGGGAACCAATACAGACCGCTGTGGGGCCCCAGTGCTGCTTATAGCCATGTCTGACACACAGCTCTGAAGCTGCACAAACTGTGGTCTGTGGATATTAGTCCCTCTCCAGTTCAAGTGCAAACCATCCCTTCTGTACCAGTCCCGCATTCCCCGGAAGAGAGTCCGGTAATCCAAAAATCTTACGCCCTCCCTTCTACATCAACTCCTTAGCTACATATTAAATCCGTATAATCTGGCCTCACTAGCACATGGCACAGGTAGCAACCCTGAGATCACAACCCTGGAGGTCCTGCCCTTTAACTTAGCACCTTACTCCCTGAACTCCCTATGCAGAACCTCATCACTTGTCCTATCCATGTCATTGGTATCCACATGGATAACGAATTTTTAGCTGTTCACGTTCCCACTTAAGAATGCCGAAGACTCGGTCAGAGATATCCTGGACCCAGCACCTGGAAGGCAACGTACCACCCAAGAATTTCATTCTCGTGTACAAAACCTCCTGTCCATTCCCCTAACTATTGATCCACAGCGTGCTTCTTCTCTCCTCTTTCCTTCTGAGCCACAGAGCCAGACTGAGTCCCAGAGACCCGTGACTCTCCTCAGTTAGGCCACCCACAAACTCCCCCGCCCTCGCCAACAGTATTCAAAATGATACACCTGTTGTTGAGGGGGATGGCCACATGAGTACACTGCACTGGCTCCATTTCACCTTCCTGACTGTCACCCAGTCTCCTCTGTCCTGTACTTTGGGTGTAATTACCTCCCTATATGTCCTATCTATCATGCCCTCAGCTTCCTGAATGACCCAGACTTCATCGGGTTCCAGCTCCAGCTCCTTAATATGGATTATTAGAAGCTGCAGCTAGACGCACGTCTCGCAGTTGTAGTCATCAGGGACACTGGAGGTCTCCCTGCCTTCCCACATACTGCAGGAGGAGTATTCCACTATGTTGCCGAGCATTTCCACTGCACAAGCTGAGCAGATATAAACAAGGGAAGTGAAAAAATACTTAATCTAGAACTTTACTTCTCTTTGATTCCTCTGGATGAAGTCTGTCTTCACTGAAGCTTCGAAGAGATAAAGCCTTGAGATCACCGCTCTGACTCTGCCCACTCTGACAATAGCTGCTGCGCTTGCCCCGGCTTTAATTTGCTCTTGCTAATCAATCTCAAACGTGGATTGGTCAATGGTCAAGCCTCTGTTACGCTGGCACAACCTGCTGCTCCCTTTTTCTACTCGAATAGAGGACCTGAGCGAAATTCCCTCCTCTCAAACTTCCGATGTCCGGATTGGTTGCTGGTCAAAGCCTTATCTTTGTATTCTTTTTTATATTATTGGCTAGTTTACTCAATATATTTAATCTTTTCTCTGTTTATGACTTTTTTAGTTGCCTTCTGGTGTTTTTTCAAAACTTCACAATCTTCTACCTTCCCACTAACTTACAGGCCCTCTTTTTCACTTTTATGCTGTCTTTGACTTCCCCTTATCTTTGGATGTATCTTTTCTGGGCCTAACGAATTGCTCCCAGAAACTCCAACCATTGCTGTCCTGCCATCATCCCTGCTGGTGTCCCCTTGCAATCAACTTTGGCCAGCTCCTTTCTCATGCCTCTGTAATTCCCTATAAATCACTGTAACACCGATAAATCCATTTTTTGCTTCTCCTTCTCAAACTGCAAGGTGATTTCTATCATATTATGAATAATGGCTCTTAAGGGCTCCATTACCTTCAGCTCCCTAATCAAATCAGGGTCATTACATAACACCTAATCAGGATTACTGTTTCCCTAGCAGGCTCAACCACAAGCTGCTCTAAAAGGCCATCTTGTAGGCATTCTACAAATTTCCTCTGTTGGGATCGAGCAACAACCCGATTTTACCAATCTGCCTGCATATTGAAATCCCCCATGACTATCACCACGTTGCCCTTTTTTCCATGCCTTTTCTATCTCCCATTTTAACTTGTAGGCCACATCCTGGCTACTGTTAGGAAGCTTGTATATAACTCCCATCAGGGAACTTTTACCTTTGCAGCTTCTTAACTCTACCCACAAGGATTCTATATCTTCTAACCCTGTCACCTCTTTCTAAGGATTTGATTTCTTTTTTTTTACCAACAGAGCCACCCACTCCCTCTGCCTGCCTGACTATCCATTTAATACAATGTGTATCCTTGGCTGCTAAGCTCCCAACTATGATCTTCTTTGAGTCACAACTCAGCGATGCCCACAACATCATACCTGTCAATCTCTAACTGCACTACAAGATCATCTACCATATTCCATATATTGTGTGCATCCAAATATAACATCTTCAGTCCTGTATTCATCACCCTTTTTGATCTTGACCCCCAGTTACACTTTAACTCATCTCACTAAGTGCAACTTTGCTTTCTCATCTGCCTGTCCTTCCTCGGGTTCAGGTGTAATCTGTCCTTTTTGTACAGGTCATACCTTCCCCAGAAGAGATCCCAATGATCCAGAAATCTGAAACCCTTCCCCCTGCACCAGTTCTCCAGCCATGCATTCACCTGCCAAATGCCCCTACTTTTACCCTCGCTAGCAGGTTGCACAGGCAAGCAATCAAGACATTACTACCCTGGGGGACATGCTTTTCTGCCTTCTACCTAACTCCCTCTATTCTCTCTTCAGGACCTCTTCCCTTTTCCTACCTGTGTCATTAGTGTCAATATGTACCATGAATTCTGGCTGCTCACCCTCCCCCTTTAGAATGCTGTGGACCTGATGCGAGACATCCCTGACCCAAGCACCTGGGAGGCAACATACCAACCAGGTATCCCTTTTATGTCTACAGAATCTACTGTCTGCTACTCTAATTATGGAATCCCAATCACTACTGCTCCTCCCTTTCTTTCTGAGCAACAGAGACAGGCTCAGTGCCAAAGATCAGGTTGCAGCAGATTCCCCTTAGCAGGTTATTTACCACGCCCTCCCAAAAAAAAACAGTATCCAAAGCGGAATAATTATTAATGAGGGCATTGGCCACTGGAGTATGTACCCCGTACTGGCTGCCTATTCCCCTTTCCATCTTATGACAGTGTCCCAGATACCTGCCTCCTGCATTCAAAGGTGACTACCTCCCTGTAGCTCCCATCTATCACCTCTTCATTTTTCTGCATGGGCTGAAGGTCATTGAGCTGTATCTCCAGGTTCTTAGCGTGGTCTCCAAGGAGCTGAATCTCGGTATACTTTGTGCATATGTTCAAAGTTAAACGTTCAAAGTGAATTTATTATCAAACTATATACGTCACCGTATACAACACTGAGACTGACTTCCTTGCAGGCATATGAAAGACCGCACCAACAGGGCAGACAATCAATGTGCAAAAGGCAACAAACTGTAATAAAGGAAAGAAATAATAACAATAAAGAAATAAGCAATAAATATCAAGAACATGAGAGGAAAAGTCCTTGAAAGTGAGTCCATATATTGTGGGAAAATTTCAGTATTGAGGTGAGTGAAGTCGAGTGAAGTTATCCCCACTGATTCAATAGCCTGATGGTTGAGAGGCAGTAACTGCTTCTGAACCTGATGGTGCGAGTCCTGAGGCTCCTGTACCTTCTTCCGGATGGCAGCATGAGCTGGGTGATGGGTTCTCTGATAACAGATGCTGCTTTTCTAGAACAGCACTCTGTGTAGATGTGCTCAATGGTGCCGAGGATCTTACCCATGATTGATTGAGCCATATCCACTACCTTTGATAGAATTGTCTGTTCAACTTTTATGTTCATTGGTGTTTCTATACCAGGCTGTGATGCAGTGTGTCAATATACTCTCCACCACACATCTATAGAAGTTTCTCGAAGCTTTAGATGTCATGTCAAATCTTCACAACCTTCTAAGGAAGTAGAGGTGCTGTTGTGCTTTCTTCTTAATTGCACTTATTTGCTGGACCCAGGATGGATCCTCTGAAATGATGAAATGGAGGAATTTAAAATTGCTGACCCTCTCCACCTCTGATTCCCCGATGAGAACTGGCTCATGGACCTCTGGTTTCCACCTTCTGAAGTCAATAACCACTCGGCCAGATTTTTAATCTCCCTCCTATATGCTGGTTTATCACCATCTTTATTCTGGCTTATGTCAGTGGTGTGGACAGCAAACTTAAATATGGCATTGGAGCTGTGCTTAGCCATATAGTCATAAGTTTAAGGTGAGTAGAGCAGGGGGCTAAGCACACAGCCTTGTGGTGCACCTGGGCTGATGGAGATTTTGGAGAAGATGATGTTGCCAATCCAAACTGACTGAGGTCTGCAAGTGAGGAAATCAAGGATCCAATTACACAAGGAGGTGAGGCCAAGGATTTGAAGGTTATTGATTAATTTTGAGGGGATGATAGTATTGAACACTGAGCTGTAGTCAATAAAGAACATTCTTTTGCTGTCCGGATGTTCCAAAGTTGAGTGAAGAGCCAATGAAATGGCATCTGCTGTGGACACTGCTGTACCAGTCGGCAAATTGGAGCAGATCCAAGTCATTTCTCAGGCAGGAGTTGATATGTTTCATCACCAGCCTCTCAAACACTTCATCATTGTGGATGTAAGTGCTACTGGAAAATAGCCATTGGGGGCGGGTCATCAAGTTCTTAGGCCCTGGTATAATTGAACCTTGCTTGAAGCATATAGGTTGCTTACTGATGAAGTGAGAGATTAAAGATCTCCGTGAACACTCCAGCCAGTTGATGAGTGCAGCTCTTGATTATTCGGCCAGGTAGCCCATCTGGGCCTGATGCTTTCCATGGGTTCACCCTCCTAAAGAATGTTCTCACATTGGCCTTGGAGACTAAAATCACAGGGCCATCAGAGGCTGTGGCAGTTTGTAAGACTTCCTCCAAGTTTTGGCAGTCAAAGTGAGCATAGAAGGCATTGAGCTCATCTGGCTGCTAAGCCCTGTTGTCACCTATGTCGGTGTCAGAGTGACTGTAGGCCTCCCAAGATTTCCACACCTCATGCAAGAAACATATCATGAACTCTGGACCCATTCTCACTGCACTAGCTATGTACTGACAAATAAAAAATTACTAGAATCTTACTTAGAACCTCTGCCTGTACTTGCCCAAGCTTTTTCACACCTAAACCTGTTGAGCCAACACCTGTCCACTCTAACACTGTCCACTCACACAATGGCTGCTCCACATACACTTCACTTCTTTTTATTGGCCCCTGCCAACTGCATAATAGATCATTATGATTGAAGCATGCGATAAAATCCCCAAAACATCTGAGCTCTTGTTATGCAATCACAGATGTACTGAATTGTTCAACAACTAATGTTGCATAAAATGGAAATAAACTGCAGTGATATTGAAAGAAATGCAAAGCAATATTGTTGTAAGAAAAATTGATAATAAATATGAAATCAGTGGCTGGATGATTTGTCTTTCACCAAAGATGTAGAAGATCTGGCCAGTTGATACACACTATGACAGAACTGCAAAGCAAGCTGCCTAAAACACCTGTGGAAGAATTCTACAAGAACATCCAGTGGCTCCATGCCCAATAGTGTGAATAACTTTTTACTATTTATGTACTATCATTCAAAGCGTTCCTCCAAGAGGACCACAACCTGTCATAGCATGGAAGCTTGCCTTTCTCAATTACTTAGAGAGCTACATTGGCTGGAGACAGGGCTTTATACTTTGACTCTTGGTAAGGTCACCCATGTCAAACAGGTGAAAGGCTAGAGGCCAGACTAAGAGAAGTCCACTGGTCCTCCAGGTTCAGAGGTTCATCTCAGGGCTAACAACCCTGACTGGTAAAAGAAAACTGTTATGGAAACAGCAATGAAGAATTCTTCTACATTTGAGTGAGACAGTACTCCTGAGTCTCCACTCTGGACTTGCATGGATGACAGTAGTGAAAACCAAGAGGAAGCTATTAGGGCAATGAAGGAAGTCCAGAACAACACCAGAGATAGAGGACCTTCATTGCTGTCCTAAACGCCAATGACTAAATGAGTTGTAAGTATTCAAAGCATTAGAAGTTAAGCAGATATGGTCATGCACCACTATGGAATATATAATACAGGAATCAAAGATCTATTTTTGGTATACGTAGTCTTGGAGAAGAAATTGCAAATAAAATTGGCAAACAACTTTGATCACTTTAGTTTATGAAGACAATAGAATAAGTCCCTTTCAGTTCTCCTTACCACTTAGCTTCAAATGGGGAAACAGAAAGGCCAATTTGCACAGTAAAGGAGGCATTAAAGGTCATTACACATCAATTGAACATCACCATGAAATACTAATTTTGAGCATTTCCCTAAGCTATAAGAACAGGCACTGTCCAGCAGAAATGCAGATGGCCAGAAAGGTCATGATGGGGCTGAGTCCTGGTCTTCCAGGTCTGAAAAGAAAGGTGAGAAAAGACTGCTGGAAAGTTATAAAACCACAAGGAGAAGTGGTTTAGTCAGCTTGGATCTAAAAATTATCTAGTTAATATTATAGTGAATGTCTACAGAGATTTAGAGAAGTTCTAAAAGACAATTGAATTAACTAAGAGCAAGAATATTCTTAAGATGAATTCCACAATTGTTCCAGGAGAACAGACATACAAGTTTTCTCCCAGGAGTCCAAATGAGATAACAACTGACTCCAGGGATGGAATTTCCCTAATGATATCAGGAGAATTTGCATGTATCACAAAGGTCACAGAAATAATGAAAACCTGCAATCTAGGACAGAAAATCACAAACATAAGAGATTTTCTAGATACTGGAAATATTGAGCAACACACAAAATGCTGGAGGAAGTCAGCAAGTCTGGCAGCATTTATAGAGGGGAATAAACAGTTGATGTTGTGAGATCCTTCATCAGCACTGGGGCAGCCTTTTAGTCAGCGCTTCTGCCTTGGAGTTCAGGTATGCTCTGGGTGGTGTGTGCATGTTCTCCCTATAACTGTAGAGGTTGAAAGTCATATACTTAGAGGGTCACAGTGTCTTTCAGCACAAAAACAGGCCACTTCGCCCACCATGCCAATTCCAACTTTTACGTGCATCTGCACAAATCCCATTTGTTTTCATTGCTTATAATTCTTGCTAATTTAATTATTTGTTTAAATGGTTCTTAAACATAGTAATTGCCTCTGAATCAACCACCTCCTCTAGCAATGTGTTCCAAATATCAATTACTCTCTATATAAACAAAACTTATTCTTAAGATTCCCTTTAAATCTCTTACCTCTCATGTTAAAAGCATGCACCGTGCCACAATGTTTTTGATACCCCCTCCACAGTAAAAAGATTTTGACTATCTACACTGTCTATGCCTCTCATAATCTTTTATTCTTCTATCAGGTCACCTCTCAGCCTCCTTGATCTAGAGAAAAAAGCCGAGCTTATCCTATTTCTCTTTATAACTAAAGTCTTCTTATCCAAGAATCTCCTGTGCCCTCTCTCCAGAACCATCACATCTTTCCTACTGTGCAATGGCCAGAACTGCTCACAATACTCCAAGCACAGCATATTATCCCAACTCTTATATTCTACGCCACGCATTGACGGCAAGCATTCTGTATGCCTTCTTTATCACTCTATCCATCTGTGTTCACTTTGAGGGAACATTTGACTTGGATCCCTTGGTCTCTCTGTTCATCTACATTCCTTAGAGACCTTCCATTTACTGTATATTTCCAAGTCCTATTTGACTTCTCAAAATACATTACCTCACACTTGTCAGGATTAAATTCCATCTGCCAAAACTCCAACCAGCTTTCCAAGTGATTTATGCCCTGCTGCAGCTTTAAACACCATGATATTTTTGTGTTGTCCCTGAATTTACTAATCATTTCTCCTACATTCACATTAAAGTTATTAATATATATCACAAATAACAAAGTCTCAGCACCAGTCGCTGTGGTACACCGCTAGTCACTGCCCCATGTTCCGGTTTCCTCTCACATCCCAAGCATATGCGTATCTTAATTTTCAAATATAAATTAACCCTAATTTGCTGATGAATCAAAAAGAGGCTGATGATAGGTGAAAGAGAATTAATCGCTGGGCTACAGGTTGATTAAGAAAAGAGGGAATGGAACTCAGTAATAGTGAGGGAAAGATCTCATTGGAACATGTTGAATATTGAAAGACCTAAATAGAGTGAACGTGGCAAGAAGGTCGTCCCATTAGAACAGAGAAGAAGAGGTCAATCTGTGGAATTTATTGCTACATACAGCTGTGGAGGCCTATATTCACTGGATGTATTTTAAATGGCAGTTGATAGGTTCTTGATTAATAAGGATCAAAGGCCTTCAATAGGGGTGTCAAACTTTACAGAGAGAAGGCAAGAGAATGGGGTTGAGAGAGATAACAAATCAGCTATGATAGAATGATGGAGCAGATTCAATGGATCAAATGGTCTAATTCTGCTCCTGTGTCACAGAGCAATCCTATCAGTCTTATGGAACTGATAGGATTGCTCTGTGGCATGTAGGGCAGCAACGAAGGTCTTCCACTTCTGTTTGTTCTGTGCTAACTTCTGGATGGTACCCCACATGTAGTTCAGGGTCTTCAGCTCTCCCTCTACAGTTCGACGCCAGGTATTCTTGGGTCATCCTCTTTTTCTCTTTCCCTCTGGTGTCCAATGGCGGGCTATATGTTGTCAGGTTCCCTTCTAAGCACATGCCCAATCCAGCTCCATTGCCTTCTCATGAGGATGGTTTCAATACCCTCTTGATGGCATTGAGCAAGTAGTTCGTCATTTGAGATGGTGTTTGGCCAGAATATTCTTAAGATTCTTCTCAGGTTCTTTGTGTGGAAGACTGACAACTTAGTGAGGTCGCTTCCTGTCATTCGCCAGCATTCTGATCCATAGAGGAGGGTAGAAAGAACACAACTCTGATACAATTTTAGCTTGGTCTTGATATCATACTGTTGGGACCTCCATACATTGCTGAGCATTCCGAAGGCATTTCTGGCCTTGCTTAGACGGTTCTTGATGTCGTTGCCTGCTCCTCCATCGTGTCTGACAGCGCTGCCTAGGTAGGTGAACTCCTCAGTTGTAGAAAGGTCTTCTCCATTCACTTGGATTGTCGAGGGGTTTGAGATGTTCAAAGTCATCACTTTTGTTTTCTTCTGACTAATCTTTAGGCCAATCTGCTGAGCAAAATCACTGAGGCGGGATGTTTTTTCTTGCATGTGCTGGTGAGTGTGGGAGACCAGAGCCAGGTCATCAGCAAAGTCGAGGTCTTCCAATGCTGAGAAGAGGGTCCATTGTATGCCTCTTGTCTGATCTTCAGTTGTTCGCCACATCACCCAATCAATTGCAACGTTAAAGAGGAGTGCCAACATCACAAACCCTTGTCTCACTCCTGTCTTCACTTCAAAGCTGTAATCACTGTTTCCAACTCTACATTGAAAACTGACATAAAACTCTTAATGGGAAGAACTATCTGTTGCGGGATCCCGTACTTGCGCAATATACGCCAAAGG
This sequence comes from Mobula birostris, assembly GCF_030028105.1. Lineage (NCBI taxonomy): Eukaryota > Metazoa > Chordata > Chondrichthyes > Myliobatiformes > Myliobatidae > Mobula > Mobula birostris. Next base: position 138,799,267 of record NC_092371.1, on the reverse strand, counting down.
TTGTCTCTATGAATGCTATCAAAGGCTTTCTCGAAATCCACAAAGTTGACGTAGAGCTGTCTCTGCCACTCTGTACACTGCTCGATGATAGTATGCAGTGCAAATATCTGGTCAGTGCATCCCCTACCTTTCTGAAATCCTGCCTGTCCCTCTCTGAGTTGTTGATCTACTGCGTCTGACATACGTTGAATGATGCTCTTTGCCAAGACCTTGCTTGGAATTGACAAGAATGTGATTCTACAATTTCTCAGGGTGCCTTTCTTTGGAAACTTCACAATGACTCCCTCTGACCAGTCGTCCGGTATCTTCTTCCTTTCCCGTGTGGTTATAAAGAGTGGCAGGAGTATTTTGGCTGCAAGTTCTGGGCTTGACTTGAACAGCGCTGCACTGAGGTTATCTTGGCCAGGGCTTTTCCATATCTGAGAGACCTAATGGCTGCAATAATTTCTTCTTTGGATGGTGGTGCAATACTAACGTCTGCCTCTTGGATGCCAGCCTCTATTGTTGGATTTGAGGGTATATAATCAGATAGATAATGAACCCCCTAGTCTCAGCAATATCCTTATGAATCTTTTCTATACCCCCTTTGGTTTAGCGTAGTGACCAGAAATGCATGCAGTATTTCCAATGTTGCCTAACTAAGGTTATAATATTACTGTGGCATAATGTCTCATTCTTGAACTCAGTATAATTTTTCCATGATTTAATATACGCCTTAAAGGCATCAGACACACTGTCTTCTCAACTTCTGGGACTGGAAGTCAGGCACACCATCCTCTCCCCCCACCCTCTGGGAGCATTTATCAAACATGCTGCGCTCTATCCCTCTGAGTGTGATGGATATTCACCGTCTTTGGGTCAGGGGGCCTCTTGTTTTTTTGCCAAGCTCATCTTTCTAAACACAGCAGCTAACACTTATAAACAACAACCAGTTGTTTTTGAGTAAGTTAAACTTCCAACTAATATTCTTTATTTAGTTTCTGGTTGCAAACAAGAGCCAGTCTTAAGTTCTCAATGTAAATGGCAAGCAGTAATCAGTTTGTGGTTCAAAGTACAGCTTTGTAAACAAGCATTTTTTATAGAGCAGGATAATTTATTTATTTATTGAGATACAACATGGAGTAGCCCTTCTGGCTGTTCAAGCCATGCTGCCCAGCAATCCCCCAGTTTAATCCCAGCCTAATCACAGGATAATTTACAATGGCCAATTAACCTAGTAATTAACCAATTAACCACAGAAAACCGGAGCATCTGGTAGAAACCCATACAGTCACAGGGAGAACATACAAACTCCTTACAGGTAGTGGCGGGATTTGAACCTGCGTCACCTGTACAGTAAAATGTTGTGCTAACCACTAGGCTACCATGCCGCCCGGTTCACAGAACCTGGACTGACTTCTCAAGAGGTGCAGTATAGGACAATGGGTTATTTAATTTGGGTTGTTTCAAACAGCAAACGCTGGCTAAGTTGTTTAGTTCATGGAAGCTTGCAGACCAGATGAATAATATCATTTAGCATATCAAACGATTGATCTATTAGTAAGTTGTATTCGTAGAGTTGTCTTCACAGCATTAATTCTATCTCCAGAAGATTTTAGACTGCTTGTGTTAAAAGGTATCTGAAAAAAAAATCATATGCCAGTGAAGTCATCCAAGTGGCAAAAAGAGAATATGAATTTAGAAAGAAGTTCAGACCCTTTAGGAATGGTCCAGAGCATCAAGAAGCATGATAGAAACACAGAGTAAATTAGAATTCATTCCTTTGCCTTTGATTCCTGCGATGGATGACTGGTACCTCTGTGGCTCGTAGGTAAGTCTTTTTAGTTCATAGGGATTGTACCTGTGTTTCAGAAATTCTTTGTGTTTCAGAATTAGTTTGTAATTTGGATGGTTTTTATAAGATAGAAATCCTTTGAGAGTTTTTAATGTGTTTTAAGAATGTTGTTTGGATTTATGTGTGTATCACTAAGAATAAATGAACTGTGTTCTAAACTACTTTGTTAGCTGGAAGTATCTTCTCCTTGTTAGGGTGGGGGGGGTCTCACTGCTCAAATAGACGGTATTGGCAGATAAACACACAGTGGAGGATAAACAGGGAAGTGAACAAGTCTTTGAAGATTGGGTAATTACAGTAAAAATTCCCCTTTGTGTGGTTACCTGTGGCTACTAATGCTGAATAGGGTGTAAGGTCTTCATCTGAGTTCAGAACTTTGCAGTCGCCAAACCCAATACCATCACATGGGAACAAGTGTTAAACATGCCATCTTACTCCCCATCTCTGGGACAGACAGTCCTACCCCATAAGATTGTATTTTTTGTGTGTAGGAGGTCGATGTGATTTAAATCAATATACACACACTTCCTGGGTCAGGCAGAGTGAAGCTTCCTCTACACTGCCCCATCACACACTCCTGGGATCAGACAAAGTGGAGCTCCCTCCACAACATCCCATCACACACTTGTTGGGTCAGGTACAGAGTGAAGCTGCCTCCACAACATCCCAAGACACACTCCCAGGGTCAAAGAGTGAAACTCCCTTTATTCCTGTTCCACTGTAAACAACGTGAGACTGCAGAGGAGAAATGATTCAGGAAGACGATGAATCCCTTAATCTAACACTTTGTTCTTTGACATGCTTTGGAAATTTTTGCATTACTGCTCATGCTGTTTGTCTGTGAATTCTCCACCAAAACTAAACCCTTTGGGAAGTAAGAGTGGAAGAAAAAAATTGCATGTTCCTGACTATGCCTGTTCCCTCTCCTGCACTCTCTGTGATTCTGATCACCATCCTCCCCGACCCCCTACGGTAACCACCACCCATCCAGAAAATTAACTCCACCTCAGATAAGAACTGTCAGTGTATCTTGACCAATTTGCACACACGCAAAACAATTCTGTCTTTATTATAGGCTATTCAATGTCCTGCTCTTACAGATGGGCAACAAGAATCTTGGGATGCTGTCTGAATAGGAGGTATTATCCAGCAGAAGAAGTTGGACAACTTGAGTTGACTTCTCTGGAGTGATAAGGACTGAGGGAAACCTAAAAGAAATGTATAAGTTTGTGTGAGGCATAGAGTATTCAACCAGAAGGATTTCTCACTAAAATGCAATCGTCTAATGCTTTATATTATGCATTTAAGGTGAGAGGGGTACGTTCACAAGAGATATGCAGGACAATTCCTGCAAGAAGAATGGTGGGTGCCAAGGATGGCAGGAGAGATAGATACAATAGAGGTGGTAAGAAAACTCTTAAATATACTTGTGAATGTGCAGAGAATGGTGGGATATGGATACTGTTCAGGCAGAAGGAATTAATTTGGTTAAGAATTTAGTTACTATAGTTTAATTAGTTTAGTACAACATAGAGTCATAGAGCCATAGAAAAGTACAGCTCAGAAACAGGCCCTTTGGCCCATCTAGTCCATGCCAAACCATTTCAACTGCCTACTCCCATTTACCTGCATTGGGACCATAGCCTACCGTACCCCTGCCATCCATGCACCTATCTAAATCTCTCTGAAACATTGAAAATGAGCTTGTGTGCACCACTTGCATTGGCAGATCATTCTACACTCTCATGACCCTCTGAGTGAAGAAGTTTTCCCTCATGTTCCCCTAAATCTTTTCACCTTTCGTCCTTAACCCATGACCTCTAGTTGTAGTCCCAGCCAACCTCAGTGGAAAAGTCTGCTTGCATTTTCCCTATCTATACTTCTCATAATTTTGCATACCTCTATCAAAATTTCTCCTCAATCTTCTACATTCCAAAGAATAAAGCCCTAAACTATTCAATCTTTCCTTATAAATCATGTCCCTCAGACACGGCAACATCCTTGTAAGTTTTCTTTGTACCCTTTCAACCTTACTTACGTCATGGGCTGAAGGACGTTCCCATTTGATGTCCCCCAAAGAAACTCTGGGATAGAATTATCCAAGAATTCAACACAACCTGAGGCAGGAAATTCTGCCCCACCCTCGTATAACCTGTAGGTAGTAGCTCAGTAATACCAGCTGCTTTACTGCACCATTAGCTGCTTCTGCATTGATATTTTCCCTGATTTTTTTTCTTTAATCTTCCCTTGTGAGACATGAGTTAATGCTAGCTGATACCAAGTCTCTGCTTCTCAGAACACTGTTTGCTGATCCAGTCCCTGTCTCCCTGGGTCATATCACACCAGGAGCATAGTCCTGGTCAGTGTAATGATAGGGGAGAGGGAGTGCTCAGCAATTTACCATGGGAGGCAGAAACTGTGCTGTCGGAAGAATGCACCTTGGGAGTCACAGGGTCACCCTTTGGCCAGGCCTGCAATGAGGGCCAAAGAGTCAGAAGCAAATGGCCAACAATGGCAATGTCCATGTGTCCTGCCCCTCCTGGGACTGGGTGTCAGGCATACCACCCTGTTTCCCTCAGGGAGTGGGCGTCAGACTCAATGTCCTCTCACACTTTGGTCACGGATGTTGAACACGCCGACCTTTTCCTCCTTTAGGACCAGTTGTCGGACTCACCATCCTGTCCCCTGGGATCAGGCATTGGACAGTAATCCTCTCTCAAAAGATTGCGGTGGTTTGTGTTTGCAGAGGCTAGATGTCATCAAAAACATCACACACACTCTCTGGGCCAGACATCAACTGAGCTCCTTCTGTCCACAACATCCCTTCGCACACTCACTGGGTCGGACACAAAGGGAGCTCCCTCCACAACAACCCTTCACACAATCACTGGGTCAGACACAAAGGGAGCTTCTTCCACAACATCCTGTCGCACACTCACTGGGTCGGACACAAAGGGAGCTCCCTCCACAACATCCCTTCACACACTCACTGGGTCAGACACGGAGTGAAGTTCCCTCCACAACATCCCATCACACACTGGGTCAGATACAGAGTGAAGCGCTCTCTCTACACCATCCCATCACATCCCCTGAGTGAAACTCCCTCCAAAACATCCCATCACACACTCCAGGAGTCAGCAGCTGAGTGAAGCTCCCTCTACACCATCCCATCACACTCCCTGGCTCAGACACAGAGTGGAGATCCCTCCCCAACATCCTATCACACCCCCCTGATCAGACACAGAGTAATTTCCTTCTGCAACATCCAATCACAGACTTCCTGGGTCAGACACTGAGAGAAGCCTCTTCTGTTCCTGTCCCACTGTAGTGAAAATAACATCGCATTGAACAGATGAACCAAGAAGACGACGAAAACTTCACCTGTCAGTTCATACTGAGGAAAATTCTGTGTTACTGTTCATGCTGTTCATGTTTTTTTTGTGTGAGTTCTCCACCAAGACTAAACCCTGTTTAAAAGCGGGAGTAAGAATTTCATGCCACTGATCTAGCCTGTTGTGATGGATTTTCACTGTCCAGGGAATTGGGGGCAGGGGGTGCTTTTTGCCGAGCTCAACTTTCTAACACAGCAGCTGACTCTCCCCGGGATCAAAGAATTCTATCTAAGTAAGTTAAACTTCCATCCAATATTCGTTGCTCAGCCTCTTGTTAACAAGTGAACAACAGGGTCCTCTTTGGCCCATTATTTAATCAAGAGAAAACAATGGGATCTGCTTTGGTTTAATTGAGCAATGCATTCATCGGGCCTGAAAAATACCACATGCATATGAAGTCATTAAGTAGCAAAAAACAGTATAAATGTTAGAGAGTAGTCAAGCTTGTTAGGAATGGTCAAGGAACAATATGAAGAATGACAGAAAGATGAGTTAACTAGAATCCATTCCTCTCTCTTTGATTTCTGTGACAAGTGACTCGTCTGCAACTCATTGGTCAGTCTTTTTAGTTTATAGGAAGAGTACCTGTGTTTTGGAAATATTTTGTGATTTAGGAATTGTTCATAGTTTGGCAATCTTTTATAAGATAGAATTCCTCTGAGTTTTAAGTCTGTTTTAAGAATTTTACCTAAATTTAAATATGTATCACAAAAGATAAATGAACTGAGTTTAAACTACTTCACTAGCTGGGAATCTCTCCTCTTTGGTAGGGAGGTGGGACCCACCATTCAAATAGTGGGTATTGACACTTAAACCCACCCTGGAGGATAACAGGGAGGTGAAATAGTCTTTGAAAAGTAGGCAGCTACAGAGGTTTCTGGTTTAAAATGTGTGGCAGCTTACTGGCAAACCAAATAGCAAGAGATTCGACTAAAAGTGTTACTTTTAACATCTTTTCTGAAGCAAATTGTGGTGAACTATCGCCGCAGACAGTGGGGAGGCAGGCGGAGGCGAGGCTAGTTTGGGGAATGAATCATGCTGGGGCACCCCATAATTACCAACCATCCAGAAAATTAACCCCACCACCCCCCCCCCCTTCCCCAGAGCAGGCAAAACACCTTGACTGATTTGCACCTAGTCTAAGCAAGTTTGCCTTTACCACAGGTTTACCCGAGTTCTGCTCTCATAGAGGGACAAGAAGGTTGTTGGGATCCAAGTGCAGAACCCCTGAAGGTGGGTGCACAGGTTGAGGGTGGTAAACAAGGCTCATGGGATGCTTGCCTTTATTAGTCGTGTCTCTGTGTTTAAGCGTCAAGAAGTTACAGGCACATGTATAAAATTTTGCTTTGGGCACAACTGGAGCATTACATTCAGTCTGGCTGCACCAGTATATGCAAGGGGAGGATTTAGAGAGGGTGCAGAAGACTTTCACAGGACGCTGTCTGGACAAAAGGGGTACAATCCACAAGAAGAAGTTGGACAACTTGGGTTGTTTACCCTGGAGCAATGAAGGATGTGGAGAGACCTAGGAGAAATGTATAAGATTATGAGAAGCATGGGGTAGACATCTGGAATCTTCCTTCCTTACAGTAGAATGGTCTAATACTAGATATCATGCCATAAGACCACAAGATATAGGAGAAGGAGTAGGCCATTTGGCCTATCAAGTCTGCTCCGCCATTCAATCATGGCTGATCCAATTCTTCCAGTCATCCCCACTCCCCTGCCTTCTCCCCATACCCATTGATGCCCTAGCTAATCAAGGACCAATCTATCACTGCCTTAAATGCACCCAGTGACTTGGCCTCCACAGCCGCTCATGTGTGATCTCACAAATGCCTTACAGAGACTCAACATCACATCCCTACTCTTATATTCTATACCTTTAGAAATGAATGCCAACATTGCATTCGCCTTCTTCACCACTGACTCAACCTGGAAGTTAACTTCTGGGGTATCCTGCACAAAGACTCCCAAGTCCATTTGCATCTCTGCATTTTGAATTCTCTCCTCATCTAAATAATAGGCTGCCCATTTATTTCTTTCACCAAAGTGCATGACCATACACTTTCCAACATTGTATTTCATTTGCCACTTCTTTGCCCATTCCCCTAAACTATCTAAGTCTCTCTGCAGGCTCTCTGTTTCCTCAACACTACCCGCTTCTCCACCTATCTTTGTATCATCAGCAAATTTAGCCACAAATCCATTAATCCCATAGTCCAAATCATTGACATACATCGTAAAAGGCAGCGGTCCCAACACCGACCCCTGTGGAACTCCACTGGTAACCGGCAGCCAGCCAGAATAGGATCCCTTTATTCCCACTCTCTGCTTTCTGCAAATCAGCCAAGGCTCCACCCATGCTGGTAACTTCCCTGTAGTTCCATCGGCTCTTATCTTGCCAAGAAGCCTCATGTGCGGCACCTTGTCAAAGGCCTTCTGAAAATCCAAGTACACCACATCTACTGCACCTCCTTTGTCCTAGTAATTTTCTCAAAAAATTGCACTGTTTAATCAGGAAGGATTTTCCTTTCAGGAAACCATGCTGGCTTTGGCCTATCTTGTCATGTGCCTCCAGGTACTCCATGATCTCATCCCTAACAATTGATTCCAACAACTTTCCAACCACTGATGTCAGGCTAACGGGTCTATAATTTCCTTTCTGCTGCCTCCCACCTTTCTTAAATAACGGGGTAAAATTTGCAATTTTCCAGTCATCCAGTACAATGCCAGAATCTATCGATTCCTGAAAGATAATTTTTAATGCTTCCGCAATCTTTTCAGCTTCTTCCTTCAGAACCCGAGGGTGCATTCCATCAGGTTCAGGAGATGTATCCACCCTCAGACCATTAAGCTTCCTGAGCATCTTCTCAGTCGTAATTTACACTGCACATACTCCACTTCCCTGACACTCTTGAATGTCTGATATACTGCAGATGTCTTCCACTGTGAAGACTGATGCAAAATACGCATTCAGTTGTCTGCCATCTCTGCATCTCTCATTACAATATCTCCAGCATCATTTTCAATTTGTCCTATATCTACCCTCAACTCTCTTTTACCCTTTATATACTTAAAAATAAACTTTTAGTATCTTCTTTGATATTAGTTGCCAGCTTTCTTTCATAATTCTTCTTTTCCTTCCTAATGACTTTCTTAATTTCTTTCTGTAAGTTTTTAAAAGCTTCCCAATCTTTTAACTTCTCACTGGCTTTGGCTTCCTTGTAAGCCCTCTCTTTTGCTTTTACTTTGGCTCTGACTTCACTTGTCAGCCATGTTAGTATCCTTCTTCCATTCGAAAATTTCTTCTTATTTGGAATATATCTGTTTTACATTTTTCTAGTTTTTCGCAGAAACTCCAGCCATTGCTGCTCTGCTGTCCTTCCTGCTAGTGTCCCTTTCCAGTCAACTTTGGCCAGTTCCCCTCTCAAGCCATTGTAATTTTCTTTCTTACGCTGAAATACTAACACATTGGAATTTAGTTTCTCTTTCTCAAATTTCAAACTCAACTCAGTCATATTGTGATCACTGTTCCCTAACGGTTCCTTCACCTTAAGCTCTCTTATCACCTCCAGATCATTGCATAACACCCAATCCAGCACAGCCGATCTCCTAGTGGGCTCAACAACAAGTTGTTCCAAAAATCCATCCTTTAGTCATTCTACAAATTTTCTCCCTTGAGGTCCAGTACTGGCCTAGTTTTTCCAATCCACCTTCATGTTAAAATCCCCAATGATTATCATGACATTGCAATTCTGACACACCTTTTCTATCTCCTGCTGTAATTTGTAATCCACATCTCGGCTGCTGTTTGGAGGCCTGTATACAACTGCCATTAGGGTCCTTTTACCCTTGCCATTTCTTAACTCAACCCATAAAGACTCTACACATTCCAATCCTATGTCATCCCTTTCTGATGATTTAATATTATTTCTGGTACACAGGGTCACACGACCCCCTCTGCCTACTAACCTATCTTTCCAATACATCATATACCCTTGGACGTTCAGCTCCCAATGGCAGCCATCCTTTAGCCAAATTTCAGAGATGGCCACAACGTCATACTTGTCAATCTGTAGCTGAATTTCAAGATCGCCCATTTTATTTCTTATGCTGCCTGCATTCAAATATGACACTTTCAGTCCAGTATTTGTTGCTTCTGTTTTCTTTCTTTTCAAATCTTTTTATTATTACTATTATCCAAAATTAACAAGAGTACATCGAGGTAGGCAACACTTACAATGTCTCTAGAAAAAAAAACATTATTTTAAAGATTGAAAAAACTTTGGTGACAAAAAAAAGGAAAAAAACCCTACTAAGCAAGAAAAAGTGAGGGAAAAAAACCCATTAGGTGTTCAACACTGGAGCCATGCATCATACAAAAAGCTTCTAAAGATAAACGTCAAATCGCCAGCAAGAAAAAAAATACCAAAAATTTACAATTAGATCGTGGAGGAAATCTATCAATTAACTCAAATGATAGTAATGAGCAAATGAACCCCATCTTTTGTTTTCTGTTTTAACTGCACCACGCCTCTATTGCTCTGTAAATCATCCCACTGGCTGTGATTATGCCTCATCTCCTGCCTGTCCTTTCTATAATCTCTGTTGCATGCTATCTTTAATTTATTTCAGTTTTCCCCTTTCTCAGCCCTATCATTCCGGTTGCCATCCTCCTGCCAAATTAGTTTGAACCCTCCCTAACAGCTCTAATTAACTTGCCTGCTAGGATATTGGACCCCTTTGGGTTCAGGTGTAACCTGTCCTTTTTGTACGGGTCGTACCTCCCCCAGAAGAGGCCCCACTGATCCAGGAACCCGAAGCCCTGCCCCCTACACCAGTCTCTCAGCCATGCATTAATATGCCCATGATCATGCTATTCTTGTGCTCATTAGTATGTGGCACAGTAATTCTGAGATTACTACCCTGGAGGTCCTACTTTACAGCTTCCTACCCAACTCCCTGAATTCTCTCATCAGGACCTCCTCCATTTTTCTACCAATGTCATTGGTACCAATGAGTACCAAGACTTCTGGCTTTTCATCTTCTCCCTTCAGAATACTTTGTACCTGATCTGAGACATCCCGTACCCTGGCACCTGGGAGGCAACACATCATGTCCTGTGGATATCTCTATCAGGCTGACAGAACCTCCTGTCTGTTCCTCTCACTATGGAATCCCCTATAATTACCGCATTCCTCATCTTTTTCTCTCATTTCTGCACTATGAAACCAGGTTCAGTGTCAGAGACCCGATCACCATGGTCATCCTCTGTCAGGTCACCCGCCCTCAACAGCATCTAAAACGAGGTAACGATTACTGAGGGGGATGGCCACAGGGGTGCTCTCTACTATCTGAACCCTTCCCTTCCCTTCCCTGGCAGTCACCCACTTGTCGAACTCCTGCAGCCTTGGGGTGACTAACTCCTTGTAGCTCCTATCTATCTCCTGCTCACTTTCCCTAATAAGCTGTAGGTCATCAAGCCGCAGCTCCAGATCCACAACATGGTCCCTCAGGAGCTGCATCTCTGTGCACCCGGCGCACATGTGGCCATCTGGGAGACTGGAAGATTCCCAGGATTCCCACCTCTGACATCCAGAGCAAAGCACTAACCCTATAGACATGCTCTCTACTCCTCAAGTAATGCAAGGAAAAAACAAAGTCCGCTTACCCACTTACCTCACCGAAGCCCGAATGAGCCAAAGCCCTACCACTCTGACTCAGACCACTCCGTCGATGACAGCTCCTTTGATGACCGTTCCGTTAGGCAGTGTCTTCCTCCTATGCCTGAACCTTCCCTGTTCAACACACAATCGGTGCGCCGGTTATACCCGAGTTCCTGCGAAGCTTTTCCCTTTTAAACTTGCATTTAAAATCATGCATTTAAGATGATAAGAGTAAGTTCACAGGAAATACGCGTGGTCAGTTTCCTCCATTGGAATCATGGGCACCAGGAATACACTGCCAGGTGTGGTGGTGGAGGCAGATACCTTCAGAGGCGGTTAAGAGTTTCTTAAATATACACACGAATGTGCAGAGATTGGAGAGATATACACACTGATGTAAGGGGTCCCACTGGGTTGCAAGGAGGTCGGCCAGGAGGCTGAATCCTGTCCCAGGGCAAGTGGAGGGGGCGTAGGTGGGGTGGCAGATTGGGACCCTCCCTTCCAGGATTCAGGAGGAGGGTCTGAGCTGGCTGCTGCTCGACAGGCCTCTCCTCCCTCTCAGCTGTTGGACAGCCAGTTGGTAAGGTTCGCCTGTACCAATCTGGAGCACTGGGCCACCCTCTACCTTGCCAGAGGAATGGCAGTGTCGAGGAGGCGATTGAGGGAGCCTGCCAAGTCCAGAAGGCCCTGTGGGGTGGAGTCATGAAGAATCTGTTCAACAAAAGGAAGAAAGGCATTGCTTAGGTTGAATGAGTGACTGGCCGGAGAAATGTTAGTGTCAGGCCCCTCTGAGACCAGGTTGGGCCGAGTCCTGAGCGCAGACTAGTACAAGGCTTCTCCAAAATCTCCTGCTATTCTGAGATTAGATTAGATTAGATTAGATTATCAGGACATGCAGTCCTCTTTTATTGTCATTTAGTAATGCATGCATTAAGAAATGATACAATGTTCCTCCGGTGTGATATCACAGAAACACAAGACAGATCAAGACTGAAAAACAGACAAAAGCCACATAATTATAACATATAGTTACAACAGTGCAAGCAATACTATAACTTGATGAAGAACAGACCATGGGTACGGTAAAAAAAGTTCAAAGTCTCTCGAAAGTCCCATCATCTCACACAGATGGGAGAAGGAAGAAAAACTCCCCCTGCCATGAGCTTCCAGTGCCACAAACTTGCCGATGCAGCATCCTGGAAGCACCTGACCACAGTCTGACTCTGAGTCATCTGAAAACTTTGAGCGTCCGACCAGCCCTCCGACACCAAGCACCGAGCACCATCTCTGCTGAGCGCTTTGACCCCGGTCCCGGCCACCAGCAATAGGCAAAGCCGAGGATTTGGGGCCTAGCCTCCGGAGATTCTCGATCGCACAGTAGCAGCAGCAGCGAACCGGGCATTTCAGCAGCTACTCCAGATGTTCCTCCGTGCTTCTCACGTCTGTCTCCATCAAATCAGAATTGTGCATGGCCCCTATTTAACAAATATGATATCATTTCACCGGAGAGCTGTGCGCGCTGCATCGCGCCACCATCTTCTCCTCCCGCCATTACTCTTAGTGACCCTGTGTGGGTTTTAAAGGGTTGATTGGGTAGGAGCTGAAGTACGATGGGAGAGGGAAGAGGGCGGAGGAAAGGAGAAGGAGAGGGAAGACAGAGCAGGAAGGGTTGAAGGAGTGCTTTATTAAACCATAAAGTGATTGTTTGGAACAAACGGACTTGCCTCGTGTCTCAGGATTGGGTGGGCTTGAACCTTCCCATGCTCCCCCGTACCACACCCTTCCACCTCCCTGTCCTTCCCATTAAGCCTCTTATCTCCTTGCTGCCCCTCTCTTTCCCTCCCTCTTCACTGCCTGTACCGCAAGATCTGCTGCTCACACTGTCAACACATGCCTGCACTGTTAGATCCAGTTCAAAACGAATCGTCAGATTCGCTGATAACACAACGGTAGTTGGCCTTATCAACAACAATGAGACAGCATGCAGAGAGGAGGTGGAGCAGCCAGTAGAATGGTGTGAGCACAACAACTTGAGTATCAACGTGGACAAGACCAAAGAGAAGACTGTGGACTTTAGGAAGGTGTAGAGCACACATAGTGGATAATCTCACCTGGTCCCTCAACACCATCTCTTTAGTCAAGAAGCACAGCAGCGTCTCCATTTCCTGAGGAGATTGAAGTGAGCAAGGCTCCCACAACCCACAAGCCTCCCCGCAAACCTGAGCACCACTGAGAGTGCCCTGACCGGCTGCAGCACAGACCGGTAAGGGAATCGCAAGGCATTACATAAGATTGAGAGGTCTGCAGAGAGGGCCATCGTGTTTTCTGTTCCACCCATCTGAGATATTTATCAGGAGCACTGTTCCAACAGACCCTTGTTCTGCCAATCAGTCCAACAATCTCTATGCCTCCCACCTTAGGCAGGAGATATTATAGCATTAGGGAAAGGACTGTTCGTAGTTCAAAACTTGACAGTAAATTTATCATCAAAGTACATACATATCACCATATACAAACCTGAGATTCATTTTCTTGCAGGCATACTCAATAAATCCATAATAAAATAATAACCATAATACAATTAATGAAAGACCACACCGACTTGAGGGTTCAACCAGTGTGTGAAAGAAATTTGCCAGAATCTGTCCTGGGTCCAGCACGCAAGTGCCATTATGAAGAAAATGTGACAGCATCTCTGCTTCCTTAGAAGTTTGCAAAGATTTGGCATGTCATCTAAAACCTTGATGAACTTTTATAGATGTGTGGTGGGGAGTATATTGACTGTTTGTATGATGGCCTGGTATGCAAACACCAATGCCCATGAATGGGAAATGCTTCAAAAAGTAGTGGATGTGGCCCATTCCATCACGAGTACACCTACGTGGAGCACTGTTGCAGAAAAGCAGAATCCTTCATCAAGGACCTCACCATCCAGGACATGGTCTCCTCTCCTTGTTGCCATCAGGAAGCAGGTACAGGAGCCTCAGGACCCACTCCACCAGGTTCAGGAACAGTTATTACCCTTCAACCATCAGGCTCTTGAACTAGGTGGGATAATTTCACTCAGCTTCACAAACCCCATCACTGAAATGTTCCAACAGCACATGGACTCTATTTCAAGGACTTTTCATCTCATGTTCTCGATATTTATTGCTTATTTATTTTTATCTTTTGTATTTGCCCAATTTGTTGTCTTTTGCACATTGGTTGTTTGTCTGTCCTGTTGGGTTTAGTCTTTCAATGTGTTTCTTGGAAATTCTGAGTATGTCACAAGGTAAACGGTGATATATATGTACTTAGGTAATAAATTGACTTTGAAATTTAAATCTCTTCAAGCGCTAATGAAATATAATCACTGTAATTCTTTGCAATTGCATCAATATGTTGGGCCCAGGATAGATCTTCAGAGATGTTGACACCCAGGAACTTGAAACTGCTCACCCTTTCCACTGCTGAGCCCTCACTGAGGACTGGAGTGTGTTTTTATGATTTCCCCTTCCTGAAGTCCACAATTAATTTGTTGGTCTTACAAACATTGATGCAAGGTTGCTGTTATGTTACCACTCAACTAGCCGACCTATCTCACTCCTGTCCATCTCCTCGTCACCATTTGAGATTTTGCCAACAATTCAGCAAATTTGTAGAAGGTCTTCATGCTATGCCTAGCCACACAGTAATAGGTAATGAGAGAGTAGAGCAAGACTAAGCACAATTCCTTGAGGTGCGCTGGTGTAGATTGTCAGCGAGGAAGAGGTGTTATTTCTGATCTGCACTGATGGTGGTCTCCTAATGAGGAGTTGAAGAGAGGGGTACAGAGAGGTTTCCGGTGATGTCATCATCCAGAATAGAAGCTTAAAGTAACAGCTCCTCTGGAAAAAAGCACATTTTGCCCCATTAATCCATCAAATATAAGATCTTTCGAAAATATCTGAATTGATAAGGGGGGCAAGAATGGGAAAAAAGAATGGAGATTAAAAAAAGCATCACTGCAGAGCCTATGGAAGAGAGAGGTAAAACGAGCGGCTCTCCTACACGTGCGCATGGTGGCGAAGCTGATGCTGGGCCTCATTCAGGTGAAGCGGCAAATATGATAAAGTTTCTGGAAGAGATAAGGGAAGTCCAAAAAGATATAAAACAGCAACTAAATGATATAAAGTCAGAGCTCGCCAATGTCAATCAGAAAATAGCGATGGTGGAGACACAAATTGAGAAGGTGGAAGATCACGTGCAAAACGTGGAACAGATACTAAGTAAGACGATAAAAATATTAAATCAACAGGAAAGTAAATTGCTTGACCAGGAGGGAAGATCACGACGGAAAAATATCAGGATTTATAATGTTCTCAAAGGAGCAGAGAGGTTGTTGATAATGAACTTTATAGAAAAGTTGCTGCAGGAAGCGCTGGAGATTCCCCTGACTATGGAGATTGAAATTGAGGGGGCACATCGTGCGCTCGTCCCGAGGCCTTCTGGAGACAGAGAAAGTGAGCTGCGCTCAATAGTACTTAGATTCCTTTGATTCAAGAGCAAGGCGGAGATTCTACCAAGGGCCTGGGGTAAGAAGAGGGTTTTTTGGAACAGGAAGTTAATATACTTCGATCAAGATTACCCCCTGGTGGTCCTACAGAAACGGAAGGAATATTCCGAAGCAAAACGAATATTAAAGCAAGAAAAGATTAAATTCCAAACCCCGTACCTTGCTAAACTGAGGGTGTTTTACGAAGGAGGGATACAGCTATATCAGACAGCGGAAGAGGCGACTGAGGAGATGAACAACAGGGGATTGTGCGTTATCATGGTCAGACCGAGGGAAAGCCTGGCTGAGCAGTTATCCCGATCTGCTTCAGAAATAGTAAGAGAATCGAGAAAGCAGGGGACGGGAGGAGGATGAGAAAAGGATATTACGAAGAGACGGTGAGTTCTCCGAAGACAGCCCTCACCTTCTCCAGAAGAGCCATAAGGTTTAGCTAACTTTAAAAGTGCTGATAAACTAAACAGAAGCAAAAGTAGACAGTGATATACCTATCTCGAGAAATATGTATTATAATGTGGAATAATGGGGCTATCCTCCACAGCTAGACATTTCCTCTAGCTCAACCCAGGGTCATCTAGAGACCCTAGCCTTTGTTACCTTGTTTTATTATTCGCATTTCTTGGCTCTTATTTGTTCAGGGAGTAGATCAATTAAGATATTCTGCAAAGGGGGAGGTGGGGCATTAGCAGAAGTTTGAGAAGTCAATGTTCATGCCATCAGGTTGGAGGCTACCCAGACAGAATATAAGGTGTTGTTCCTCCAACCTGAGTGTGGCCACACTCAGAGTACAACCTCCCCCTCATACTCCATCCGTTATTTATTTATATACACACATTCTTTTTCTCTCTCTCCTTTTTCTCCTTCTGTCCCCCTCACTATACCCCTTGACCATCCTCTAGGTTTTTACCCCCCTCCCCCTTTTCTTTCTCCCTAGGCCTCCAGTCCCATGATCCTCTCATATCCCTTTTGCCAATCACCTGTCCAGCTCTTGGCTCCATCTCTCCCCCTCCTGTCTTCTCCTATCATTTTGGATCTCCCCTTCCCCCTCCCACTTTCAAATCTCTTACTAGCTCTTCTGTCAGTTAGTCCCGACGAAGGGTCTCAGCCCGAAACGTCAACTGTGCCTCTTCCTAGAGATGCTGCCTGGCCTGCTGCGTTCACCAGCAACTTTTATGTGTGTTGCTTGAAATTCCAGCATCTGCTGAATTCCTCGTGTTTGCATGATGGTAACCTCCCTGTTCGCTGGAGGAATTGTGGAAATCAAAATGCAAACCATTAACATATTTTCTGGGAATGCCCCGTTATTAAAGACTATTGGAGTGGGATACATAATGCGCTACAAGACATCTTTAAATGTGAAATACCCTTAGAGAGTAAGACCATATATTTTGGGTCTATACCTCAAGAATGGTTGAAAAGAGATAAATATTTAATGAATATACTGCTGGTGGTTGGTAAAAAGACCCTTACCAGGAAATGGTTATCACAGGAAAGCCCAACTTTAAATGTATGGATGGGAATTACAATGGACATTTACAAAATGGAGAAGATAACAGCATCTGTTAATCATAAGTTGGCACAATTTGATTCATACTGGGAAAAATGGTTTAACTACATAAAACCTCATAGGCCTGATTTTATTCTCACAAGACAATGAATATGTGGTAAAAAACATCACGCCATACTTTGTACATAGTTTTCTTCTTTTGATTGTTCTTTCTTTCTTCTCCTTTCTATAAGTGTATACCTCAGATAAATATTATGTGGAGATTTGTGACAAATATGATTATATGATATCATCTGCATGATACAGTATCTGAAGTACATCTTATGGAAATGTTTGTTTGATGATGAACTTCAATAAAAAATAAATTACAAAAAAAAGAGAGGGGTACAGAGACCCAGGGTTTGGAACATAGAACGTACTGTAGAACAGGAACAGGCCCTTCAACCCACAATGTTGTACTGAGCCAATTAAGTTACTAATCAAATGGCTAATTAAACTAATCTTTTCTGCCCACACCCCATCCATATCTTTCCATTTTTCTCACATTCATTTGTCGATCTAAATGCCTCTTAAAAGTCTTTAATGTTCTACCTTTACCACCATCCCAGGCAACCCATTTTGGGCACCAACCACTCTGTGTGTAAACAACTTACCCCTCACATCTCCTTTGAAATTACCCCCTCTCACATTAAATGCATGCCTTCTAGTATTAGCTATTTCAACCCTGGGAAAACAATAACGTCTGTCTGCTCTATCTATGCCTCTCATAATATTATAAACCTCGATCACATCGCCCCTCAGCTTCTACTGATGTAGAGAAAACAAACCAAGTTTGTCCAATCTGTTGTCATAGTCCCTGCCCTCTAATCCAGGCAATATCATAGGAAACCTCCTCTACTCCCTCCCCAAAGCCTCAACATCCTTCCTATAATGTGGTGACCAGAACTGTATGCAATACTTCAGATGCAGCCTAACTGGAGGTTTATAAAGCTGCAACATAATTTTCTGAAGTTTGACCCCAGTGTCTCAACTAATAAAGGCAAGCATGCCATAAGCCTTCTTAACCACCCTATCAACCTGTGCAGCCAATTTCAGGGAGCTATGAACTTGGACCCCAAGATCTCTCTGTTCATCACAACTGTTAAGGATCTTATCCTTCACAGTATATTACTTCTTTGTATTTGTCCTACCAAGGTGTAATGCTTCACATTTGGCTGAGTTAAACTCCATCTGCCACTTCTCTGCCCATATCTACAACTGATTTATATCCTGTTGTATCTCATGCAATACACAACACCACGAATGATACATTGTATCATCTGCAAACTTACTTACTCACATATCTACACTTTCACTGAAGTCATTTATATACATCACAAACAACAGAGGAATTCCACTAATCACAGACATGATTCAGCTAGAATTAATGTCATCGACCACTACCCTCTGTCTTCTATGGGCAAGCCGGTTCCGAACCTAAACAACCAACTCACCATTGATTCTATGCATTTTAATCTTCTGGATGAGCCTCCCATGCCAAGAACCTTACTAAAATCCATGTATACAATATCTACAATTCTACATTCATCTATCACCTTCCTCACCTTGTCAAAAAACGCAATCAAGTTATGAGAGATGACTTGCTCCACACAATGTGTGGCTGGCTCTCCCCAGTTAGGCCGTGCTTTTCCAAATGCTCACAAACCGTAAGCCTTAGAACCCTTGCCAGTAACTTCCCTGCCACTGACTTGAGACTCATCAGTATATAGTTTCCAATGTTATCATGGCTCCCTTCTTGAATAATGGAACAAAATTAGCTAGTCATCAATCCTCTGGGACCTTGCCTGTGGCTAGAGAGGAAGATATTGGTGATGGCCCCAGAAATCTCTTCTCTTGTCTCACTCAATAAACTGGGATATATCCAGTTAGGCCCTGGGGACTTAACCACCCTAATGCTCTTTAATTAAGAGACCCAACATTACCTCTTCCTTTACATTGAAATGCCCTAGCATTTTAATACTTGACACTGATCTCCCTATCCTCTGACTTTAATACTTGTCTCTGATCTCCTTACCCTCCCTATTTCTGACGTCCCTCTCCTTAGTAAATGTTAAAAACCTCACCCACGTCCTTCTCATTCAAGCAAATGTCCCCTCTCCCCTTTATCCTTGAGTGGCCCTATCCTCTCCCTCGTTATCCTCTTGTACTTGATGTGCCTATGTATAGAATGCCTTTGGATTCTCTTTAACCTACTTTCCAAGGACCTTTCAAGGTTCCCCCTGACTTTCCTAATTCCCTTCTGGCTTATTTGTAACCCTCAAGGGCATTGCTTGTTTCTAGCTTTCCAAGCTTTGTATACATTTCCTTTTTCCTCTTGACTAAATTCATCACTTCTCACAACATCTAAGGTTCTCTTACCTTGCCATCTTTCTTACTGGAACATCAGCCCTGTACTCTGTGCAGTTGGTCTTTAAGCATCTTGCACATGTCAGATGCGGACTTGTCCAAAAACAACTGTTCCCAATTAACTTTCCCTAGTTCCTGCCTAACACTCTCATAATTTGCCCTGCCCCAAATTTAATACTGTCTGGCAAGGCCCATACTTATTCTCATCTATAGCTATCTTAAAAATTAAGGAGTTGTGGTCACTGTTCCCCAACTTTTCACCCACTGAAATGTCAGTCACTTGGCCAAGTTCAATACCAAACACCAGGCCCAGTACAATGCGGTCTGACCAGTCGCTGATAAAGCCTCAGCATTACATCCATGTTTTTGTATTCTAGTCCTCACAAAACGAATGTAAAAATTGCATTTGCATCCACCCACCTCCCCTCACTGTTCCCTATAAACTGTGGCCACTCAGTAACTGAAATGTTCCAGTAAACATAGAAAATAGGTGCAGGAGTAGGCCATTCGGCCCTTCGAGCCTGCACCGCCATTCAGTATGATCATGGCTGATCATCCAACCCAGAACCCTGTACCAGCCTTCCCCCCCATACCCCCTGATCCCTTTAGCCACAAGGGCCATATCTAACTCTCTCTTAAATATAGCCAATGAACTGGCCTCAACTGTTTCCTGTGGCAGAGAATTCCACAGATTCACCATTCTCTGTGTGAAGAAGTTTTTCCTAATCTCAGTCCTAAAAGGCTTCCCCTTTATCCTCAAACTGTGGCCCCTCGTTCTGGACTTCCCCAACATCGGGAACAATCTTCCTGCATCTAGCCTGTCCAATTCCTCTAGGATTTTATACGTTTCAATCAGATCCCCCCTCAATCTTCTAAATTCCAACGAGTATAAGCCTAGTTCATCCAGTCTTTCTTCATATGAAAGTCCTGCCATCCCAGGAATCAATCTGGTGAACCTTCTTTGTACTCCCTCTATGGCAAGGATGTCTTTCCTCAGTACATATAGTTTCTGTGGCTGTACAGCAGGAACTTCCTCACTCAGCTACTATTACAACCCACGATCAAAGCCTTGCCTCAAAACTGTGATTTCAAATATGTCACTGCTGAGAAAGTTAAGACTGGTTCAATTAAGATGTTTGCTGATATGTTTAACTCCATGCTTAGAAACAAAGAATGTGAACTGTCAACTCTTGTTGAATCATTGGAACGTTTCAAGCTTCTAGTGCTGACTACCAATGTGGATTCAATCTTATAAATTCACTCAAGTATAAATCCAGAAACAGACATTTGGATGATCTAATGAAGATTTAGCTGTATCTTTCATTTGGATATCAGATTAATCTGGACAGTGTATATAGACAATGGATTTGTAATAAAGACAGGCAAGAAAACGGGTTATGAAATGTGAAAGATTTTTTTGTTGTACTGTATTTCATTATATCCTTCAATTAATAGATAAAATCAAAAGTGTGATTTTTCAGATTTTATTGTAAATATTCATAGTGTGCATATTACAAAACAAAAACATTTAAAATGCCACACAGTTTTCAGGCCGTGTAAAAATGTCCTGTTCAGAGCAATGGTTCGTCTCCATAGCTGTAAAATAAATTAGAGGGAATGTTGCAGTGGGGAGGAGATAGAGAGAGGTGTGGAGGTTGATAATATTAAGATGGCAGTCACCCTCAAGCAAAAAACAGCCAAGCAGGTCGAACTCTGACCTCTGGAGTCTCTTTGTGGAGTCTCTCTTCCCAGAGCATTGGGGAATTTCACCCCTTTCTGTAGAGCTGTTAGACCAGGGGCAGAAACCCCATTGTGACTGAGGAGGCTCATGTCTGGTTTATGGGAGTTATTCACTGATGAAGAATTTTAATGATTCAGAGAATAATTTTAAAGGGCAGAGAGCAAGTTTGTAAATCTGGTGGGAGCAAAGAATGTTGGGAATGGCGAGGGGGGAGCACTGTGGGAGCGGTGTCAAGCAGGATGGGACGTGAGAGAGGTGACAGAGAAGGAGTGTCTGGGTGGGGGGGTGGTGGAATGTGGCAGGTGTGCAGACATGTCCAGTTCTGGTGAGAATGTCCCTCTGATGCCTCCCACTCCCTCCCTTTTACCCAGCCATGATTCCCCTCTCCCTGCCACCCTCCCACTCTCAGTCCACAATAGAGACCAATATCAGACTCAGGTTTATCGTCAGTCACGAATGTCATGATATTGGTTTTCCTTTTGCAGCAACGGTACAGTGCAATGCATAAGATTTCTGTTACAATAAGAAATAAATATAAAATCTAGTGCAAAAAGAGAGAATTGGGAAATCTGGATCCTCCTACAATGGGGGTGTGTAAGTCTATAGATCAACACCACCATGTGCAGAGAATGGAGGAATATCCATCTCCACCCTCCTTCCCCCACTTTCACATCCCAGATTCCACTCTCCTTGCCCCCTTCCCACTGTCACCCCACACCAGAGACCCAGTCTGATCCGATGAGGGTCTCAGCCTGAAACGTCGACTGTTTATTCATTTCCCTGGATGCTGCCTGAGCTGCTGAGCTCCTCCAGCATATTGTATGTTTGTATTTGATCCTCCTATCATCCCACTAGCCCCTTTCCTCAGCTGTTTCCCCCTCACCTCCTCACACCGACTACCTACTCCCCCTTCTACACTCTCCGTCCCAACACAAGACTCACAACCCAGAAACGTGGAGTGCCCTTCTGCATCCGCAGACAACACTCAAACAACCAAGACCCTCCAACGGGGACAGGGGAGATGTGGATGTTGGAATTTGGAGAAACACACAAGTTCTATAACCCTTCTCTGACAGAGAGGGGTGTAAGGGCTGGGGGGGGGGGGGGGGTTACAGAATCACTTCCTTCCCTTTCTGGGCCTGGCACCCCTCCCTGTCTCTAGAAACTCCTAAATCCCCTGCACCCCACCCTGTCTGCATAACCCCCTTCAGTCCCTGCACTCCTCCCTGTCTCTGTAACCCCCTCTACCCCTACACCCCTCACTGTCCCTGTAACCCACTCCACACCCCCTGCACCCACCTTGTCTCTGTAAACCCCTCTACCACCTGCACCCAGCCTGTCTCTGTAAAGCCCTCTACCCCTACACCCTACCCTGTCTCTGTAACCCCCTCTACCCCCTGCACCCACCCTGTCTCTGTAAACCCCTCTACCCCTACACCCCTCACTGTCCCTGTAACGCACTCCACAGCCCCTGCACCCACCCTGTCTCTGTAAACCCCTCTACCCCTACACCCCTCACTGTCCCTGTAACTCATTCCACACACCATGCACCCACCCTGTCTCTGTAAACCCCTCTACCACCTGCACCCAGCCTGTCTCTGTAAAGCCCTCTACCCCTACACCCTACCCTGTCTCTGTAAACCCCTCTACCCCTACACCCTACCCTGTCTCTGTAAACCCCTCTACCCCTACACCCCTCACTGTCCCTGTAACCCACTCCACAGCCCCTGCACCCACCCTGTCTCTGTAAATCCCTCTACCCCTACACCCATCACTGTCCCTGTAACTCCCTCTATCCCCTGCACCCACCCTGTCTCTGTAAACCACTCTACCCCTACACCCTACCCTGTCTCTGTAACCCCCTCTCCCCCTGCACCCACCCTGTCTCTGTAAACCCCTCTACCCCTACACCCCTCACTGTCCCTGTAACCCCCTCTACCCCCTGCACCCACCCTGTCTCTGTAAACCCCTCTACCCCTACACCCCTCCCTGTCTCTATAACCCCCTCTACCACCTGCACCCAGCCTGTCTCTGTAAAGCTCTCTACCCCTACACCCTACCCTGTCTCTGTAACCCCCTGCACCCACCGTCTCTGTAAACCACTCTACCCCTACACCCCTCACTGTCCCTGTAACCCACTCCACACCCCCTGCACCCGCCCTGTCTCTGTAAACCCCTCTACCCCTACACCCCTCACTGTCCCTGTACTCATTCCACACACCATGCACCCACCCTGTCTCTGTAAAACCTCTACCCCTACACCCCTCCCTGTCTCTATAACCCTCTCCACCCCCCTGCACCCACCTTGTCTCTGTAATCTCCTTCAGCCCCTACACCCACCCTATCTCTGTAATGCCCTCCAGCCCTTACACCCACCCTAACTCTATAACACACTCCAGTGCCTACACCCCACCCTGTCTCTGTAACCCCCACTACCCCCTGCACCACGCGGTCTCTGTAACCCCCACTACCCCCTGCACCCACACGGTTTCTGTAACCCCCACTACCCCCTGCACCCATGCGGTCTCTGTAACCCCCACTACCCCCTGCACCCACGCGGTTTCTGTAACCCCCACTACCCCCTGCACCCATGCGGTCTCTGTAACCCCCACTACCCCCTGCACCCACGCGGTTTCTGTAACCCCCACTACCCCCTGCACCCATGCGGTCTCTGTAACCCCTTTTGTGCAATCCCAACAGCCACTGCAACCTCGCTGTTGCTATAACTACTTCCGGCTCCTACACTCCTTCATCACAGAAACCCCCTACAGTACAGCTCATACTATCTCTACAACACCTCCCAATCCCTGTACCTCTGTCTCCAGCACCTACACCCATCCTTCCCTCTTCACACTTTCAATCCCATAAAACCTTCTCTGTGTCTGTCACCCCCTCGATCCTATACAATCCTCCCTACGACTGTCATCCCCTCAATCCTGTACAACCCTCCCTGTGACTGTCACCACCGCTGAATCCTGTACAAACCTCCCTGTGTCTGTCACCCCCTAAACCCTGTACAACCCTCCCTGTGTCTGTCATCCCCCCTGAATATGTACAACCCTCCCTGTGACTGTCATCCCCTCCCTCAATCCTGTACAACCCTCTCTGTGTCTGTCACCCACTAAATCCTGTACAACCCTCCCTATGTCTGTCACCCCCTAAATCCTGTACAACCCTCCCTGTGCCTGTCACCACCCCTGAATATATACAACCCTCCCTGTGTCTGTCAGCCCCTCCCTCAATCCTGTACAAACAACCCTATGTCTGTCATCCCCCCTGAATATGCACAACCCTCCTTGTTACTGTCATCCCCTCCCTCAATCCCGTACAACCCTCCCTGTATCTGTCACCCCCTAAATCCTGTACAGCCCTCCCTGTGTCTGTCATCCCCCCTGAATATGCACAACCCTCCCTGTGACTGTCATCCCCGCCCTCAATCCCGTACAACCCTCCCTGTATCTGTCACCCCCTAAATCCTGTACAACCCTCCCTGTGTCTGTCACCCCCTCAATCCTGTACAACCCTCCCTGTGTCTGTCATCCGCCCCTGAAAATGTACAACCCTCCCTGTGACTGTCACCACCCCTAAATCCTGTACAACCCTCCCTGTCTCTGTCACCCCCTCAATCCTGTACAACCCTCCCTGTGTTTGTCACCCCCTAAATCCTGTACAACCCTCCGTGTCTGTCAAACCTGAATCCTGTACAACCCTCCCTGTGTCTGTCATCCCCCCCCCTGAATATGTACAACTCTCCCTGTGACTGTCACCACCCCTAAATTCTGTACAACCCTCCCTGTGTCTGTCACCCCTCAATCCTGTACAACCCTCCCTGTGTTTGTCACCCCCTAAATCCTGTACAACCCTCCCTGTGTCTGTCACCCCCTCAATCCTGTACAACCCTCCCTGTGTCTGTCATCCCCCCTGAATATGTACAACCCTCCCTGTGACTGTCACCACCCTTAAATCCCGTACAACCCTCCCTGTGACTGTCACCACCCCGAATATGTACAACCCTCCCTGTGACAGTCACCACCCCTAAATCCTGTACAACCCTCCCTGTGACTGTCACCCCCTCAATCCTGTACAACCCTCCCTGTGTCTGTCACCCCCTCAATCCTGTACAACGCTTCCTGTGCCTGTCACCTCCTCAATCCTGTACAACCTTCCCTGTTTCTGTCATCCCCCCTGAATATGTACAACCCTCGCTGTGACTGTCACCACCCCTAAATACTGTACAACCCTCCCTGTGACTGTCACCACCCCAAAATCCTGTACAACCCTCCCTGTGTCTGTCACACCCTCAATCCTGTACAACCCTCCCTGTGTCTGTCATCCCCTAAATGCTGTACAACCCTCCCTGTGACTGTCATCACCCCTAAATCCTGTACAACCCTCCCTGTGTCTGTCACCCGCTAAATCTTGTACAACCCTCCCTGTGTCTGTCACCCCCTCAATCCTGTACAACCCTCCCTGTGACTATCACCACCCCTTAATCCTGTACAACCCTCCCTGTGTCTGTCACCCCCTCAATCCTATACAACCCTCCCTGTGTCTGTCACCCCCTAAATCCTGTACAACCCGCCCTGTGACTGTCACCACCCCTAAATCCTGTACAACCCTCCCTGTGACTGTCACCACCCCTAAATCCTGTACAGCCCTCCTTGTGTCTGTCACCCCCTCAATCCTGTACAACCCTCCCTGTGTCTGTCATCCCCCCTGAATATGTACAACCCTCCCTGTGACTGTCATCCCCTTCCTCAATCCTGTACAACCCTCCCTGTGTCTGTCATCCCCTAAATCCTGTACAACCCTCCCTGTGACTGTCACCACTCCTAAATCCTGTACAACTCTCCCTGTGTCTGTCACCACCCCTAAACCCTGTACAACCCTCCCTGTGACTGTCATCCCCTCAATCCTGTACAACCCTCCCTGTGACTGTCACCACCTCAATCCTGTACAACCCTCCCTGTGCCTGTCAACCCCCCTGAATATGTACAACCCTCCCTGTGACTGTCATCTCCTAAATCCTGTACAACCCTCCCTGTATCTATCACCCCCTCAATCCTGTACAACCCTCCCTGTGACTGTCATCCCCCCTGGATATGTACAACCCTCCCTGTGACTGTCACCACCCCTGAATCCTGTACAACCCTCCCTGTGACTGTCATCCCCTCAATCCTGTACAACCCTCCCTGTGACTGTCACCACCTCACTCCTGTACAACCCTCCCTGTGCCTGTCAACCCCCCTGAATATGTACAACCCTCCCTGTGACTGTCATCCCCTCAATCCTGTACAACCCTCCCTGTGACTGTCACCACCTCAATCCTGTACAACCCTCCCTGTGCCTGTCAACCCCCCTGAATATGTACAACCCTCCCTGTGACTGTCATCTCCTAAATCCTGTACAACCCTCCCTGTATCTATCACCCCCTCAATCCTGTACAACCCTCCCTGTGACTGTCATCCCCCCTGGATATGTACAACCCTCCCTGTGACTGTCACCGCCCCTGAATCCTGTACAACCCTCCCTGTGACTGTCATCCCCTCAATCCTGTACAACCCTCCCTGTGTCTGTCACCCCCTCAATCCTGTACAACCCTCCCTGTGTCTGTCACCCCCTAAATGCTGTACAACCCTCCCTGTGACTGTCACCACCCCTAAATCCTGTACAACCATCCCTGTGTCTGTCACCACCTTAATCCTGTACAACCCTCCCTGTGTCTGTCATCCCCTAAATCCTGCACAACCCTCCCTGTGTCTGTCATCCCCTAAATCCTGTACAACCCTCCCTGTGACTGTCACCACCTCAATCCTGTACAACCCTTCCTGTGACTGTCACCACCCCTGAATATGTACAACCCTCCCTGTGTCTGTCATCCCCTAAATCCTGTACAACCCTCCCTGTGTCTGTCACCACCCCTAACTCCTGTACAACCCTCCCTGTGTCTATCACCCCTCAATCCTGTACAACCCTCCCTGTGACTGTCATCCCCCCTGAATCCTATACAACCCTACCTGTGACTGTCATCCCCTCAATCCTGTACAACCCTCTCTGTGTCTGTCACCCCCTAAATCCTGTGCAACCCTCCCTGTGACTGTCACCACCCCTAAATCCTGTACAACCCTCCCTGTGTCTGTCACCCCCTTAATCCTGTACAACCCCCCCTGTGTATGTCATCCCCTAAATCCTGTACAACCCTCCCTGTGACTGTCACCCCTTCAATCCTGTACAACCCTCCCTGTGACTGTCACCACCCCTGAATATGTACAACCCTCCCTGTGTCTGTCACTCCCTCAATCCTGTACAACCCTCCCTGTCTGTCACCCCCTAAATCCTGTACAACCCAACCTGTGACTGTCACCACGCCTAAATCCTGTACAACCCTCCCTGTGACTGTCACCACCCCCAAATCCTCTACAACCCTCACTGTGTCTGTCACCCCTCAATCCTCTACAACCCTGCCTGTGTCTGTCATCCCCTAAATCCTGTACAACTCTCCCTGTGTCTGTCACCCCCTCAATCCTGTACAACCCTCCCTGTGTCTGTCACCCCCTCAATCCTGTACAATTCTCCCTGTGTCTGTCATCCCCACTGAATCTGTACAACCCTCCCTATGTCTGTCACCCCCTAAATCCTGTACAACCCTCCTTGTGACTGTCAACACCCCTAAATCCTGTACAACCCTCCCTGTGTCTGTCACCCCCTTAATCCTGTACAACCCTCCCTGTGTCTGTCATCCCCTAAATCCTGTACAACCCTCCCTGTGTCTGTCATCCCCTAAATCCTGTACAACCCTCCCTGTGTCTGTCACGCCCTCAATCCTGTTCAACCCTCCCTGTGTCTGTCACCCCCTCAATCCTGTATAACCCTCTCTGTGTCTGTCACCACCCCTAAATCCTGTACAACCCTCCCTGTGTCTGTCACCCCCTCTGTCCTGTACAACCCTCTTTGTGTCTGTCATCCCCTAAATCCTGTACAACCCTCCCTGAGACTGTCACCACCCCTGAATCCTGTACAACCCTCCCTGTGTCTGTCACCACCCCTGAATATGTACAACCCTCCCTGTGTCTGTCATCCCTTAAATCCTGTACAACCCTCCCTGTGTCTGTCACCCCCTCAATCCTGTACAACCCTCCCTGTGACTGTCACCCCCTCAATCCTGTAAAACCCTCCCTGTGACTGTCACCACCCCTGAATATGTACAACCCTCCCTGTGTCTGTCATCCCCTAAATCCTGTACAACCCTCCCTGTGTCTGTCACCCCCTCAATCCTGTACAACCCTCCCTGTGTCTGTCACCACCCCTGAATATGTACAACCCTCCCTGTGTCTGTTACCCCCTCAATCCTGTACAACGCTCCCTGTGACTGTCACCCCTTCAATCCTGTAAAACCCTCCCTGTGCCTGTCACCACCCCTGAATATGTACAACCCTCCCTGTGTCTGTCACCCCCTCAATCATGTACAACCCTCTTTGTGTCTGTCATCCCCTCAATCCTGTACAACCCTCCCTGTGTCTGTCATCTCCTAAATGCTGTACAGCTCTCCCTGTGACTGTCATCCCCTAAATACTGTACAACCCTCCCTGTGACTGTCACCCCCTCAATCCTGTACAACCTTCCCTGTGTCTGTCATCCACCCTGAATATGTACAACCCTCCCTGTGTCTGTCAACCCATAAATCCTGTACAACCCTCCCTGTGACTGTCACCACCCCTAAATCCTGTACAACCCTCCCTGTGTCTGTCACCCCTAAATCCTGTACAACCCTCCCTGTGTCTGGCACCCCCTCAATCCTGTACAACCCTCTTTGTGTCTGTCATCCCCTCAATCCTGTACAACCCTCCCTGTGTCTGTCATCTCCTAAATGCTGTAAAACTCTCCCTGTGACTGTCATCCCCTAAATACTGTACAACCCTCCCTGTGACTGTAACCCCCTCAATCCTGTACAACCCTCCCTGTGTCTGTCATCCCCCCAGAATATGTACAACCCTCCCTGTGTCTGTCACCCCCTAAATCCTGTACAACCCTCCCTGTGACTGTCACCACCCCTAAATCCTGTACAACCCTCCCTGTGTCTATCACCCCTCAATCCTGTACAACCCTCCCTGTGACTGTCATCCCCCCTGAATCCTATACAACCCTACCTGTGACTGTCATCCCCTCAATCCTGTACAACCCTCTCTGTGTCTGTCACCCCCTAAATCCTGTGCAACCCTCCCTGTGACTGTCACCACCCCTAAATCCTGTACAACCCTCCCTGTGTCTGTCACCCCCTTAATCCTGTACAACCCCCCCTGTGTATGTCATCCCCTAAATCCTGTACAACCCTCCCTGTGACTGTCACCCCTTCAATCCTGTACAACCCTCCCTGTGACTGTCACCACCCCTGAATATGTACAACCCTCCCTGTGTCTGTCACTCCCTCAATCCTGTACAACCCTCCCTGTCTGTCACCCCCTAAATCCTGTACAACCCAACCTGTGACTGTCACCACGCCTAAATCCTGTACAACCCTCCCTGTGACTGTCACCACCCCCAAATCCTCTACAACCCTCACTGTGTCTGTCACCCCTCAATCCTCTACAACCCTGCCTGTGTCTGTCATCCCCTAAATCCTGTACAACTCTCCCTGTGTCTGTCACCCCCTCAATCCTGTACAACCCTCCCTGTGTCTGTCACCCCCTCAATCCTGTACAATTCTCCCTGTGTCTGTCATCCCCACTGAATCTGTACAACCCTCTCTATGTCTGTCACCCCCTAAATCCTGTACAACCCTCCTTGTGACTGTCAACACCCCTAAATCCTGTACAACCCTCCCTGTGTCTGTCACCCCCTTAATCCTGTACAACCCTCCCTGTGTCTGTCATCCCCTAAATCCTGTACAACCCTCCCTGTGTCTGTCATCCCCTAAATCCTGTACAACCCTCCCTGTGTCTGTCACGCCCTCAATCCTGTTCAACCCTCCCTGTGTCTGTCACCCCCTCAATCCTGTATAACCCTCTCTGTGTCTGTCACCACCCCTAAATCCTGTACAACCCTCCCTGTGTCTGTCACCCCCTCTGTCCTGTACAACCCTCTTTGTGTCTGTCATCCCCTAAATCCTGTACAACCCTCCCTGAGACTGTCACCACCCCTGAATCCTGTACAACCCTCCCTGTGTCTGTCACCACCCCTGAATATGTACAACCCTCCCAGTGTCTGTCATCCCTTAAATCCTGTACAACCCTCCCTGTGTCTGTCACCCCCTCAATCCTGTACAACCCTCCCTGTGACTGTCACCCCCTCAATCCTGTAAAACCCTCCCTGTGACTGTCACCACCCCTGAATATGTACAACCCTCCCTGTGTCTGTCATCCCCTAAATCCTGTACAACCCTCCCTGTGTCTGTCACCCCCTCAATCCTGTACAACCCTCCCTGTGTCTGTCACCACCCCTGAATATGTACAACCCTCCCTGTGTCTGTTACCCCCTCAATCCTGTACAACGCTCCCTGTGACTGTCACCCCTTCAATCCTGTAAAACCCTCCCTGTGCCTGTCACCACCCCTGAATATGTACAACCCTCCCTGTGTCTGTCACCCCCTCAATCATGTACAACCCTCTTTGTGTCTGTCATCCCCTCAATCCTGTACAACCCTCCCTGTGTCTGTCATCTCCTAAATGCTGTACAGCTCTCCCTGCGACTGTCATCCCCTAAATACTGTACAACCCTCCCTGTGACTGTCACCCCCTCAATCCTGTACAACCTTCCCTGTGTCTGTCATCCACCCTGAATATGTACAACCCTCCCTGTGTCTGTCAACCCATAAATCCTGTACAACCCTCCCTGTGACTGTCACCACCCCTAAATCCTGTACAACCCTCCCTGTGTCTGTCACCCCTAAATCCTGTACAACCCTCCCTGTGTCTGGCACCCCCTCAATCCTGTACAACCCTCTTTGTGTCTGTCATCCCCTCAATCCTGTACAACCCTCCCTGTGTCTGTCATCTCCTAAATGCTGTAAAACTCTCCCTGTGACTGTCATCCCCTAAATACTGTACAACCCTCCCTGTGACTGTAACCCCCTCAATCCTGTACAACCCACCCTGTGTCTGTCATCCCCCCAGAATATGTACAACCCTCCCTGTGTCTGTCACCCCCTAAATCCTGTACAACCCTCCCTGTGACTGTCACCACCCCTAAATCCTGTACAACCCTCCCTGTGTCTGTCACCCCCTAAATCCTGTACAACCCTCCCTGTGTCTGGCACCCCCTTAATCCTGTACAACCCTCCCTGTGTCTGTCACCCCCTCAATCCTGTACAACCCTCCCTGTGACTGTCACCCCCCCTGAATATGTAAAACCCTCCCTGTGTCTGTCACCCCCTTAATCCTGTACAACCCTCCCTGTGTCTGTAATCCCCTAAATCCTGTACAACCCTCCCTGTGTCTGTCATCCCCTAAATCCTGTACAACCCTCCCTGTGTCTGTCACCCCCTCAATCCTGTACAACCCTCCCTGTGACTGTCACCACCCCTGAATATGTACAACCCTCTCTGTGTCTGTCACCACCCCTAAATCCTGTACAACCCTCCCTGTATCTGTCACCCCCTCAATCCTGTACAACCCTCTTTGTGTCTGTCATCCCCTCAATCCTGTACAACCCTCCCTGTGTCTGTCATCTCCTAAATGCAGTACAACTCTCCCTGTGACTGTCATCCCCTAAATACTGTACAACCCTCCCTGTGACTGTCACCCCTTCAATCCTGTACAACCTTCCCTGTGTCTGTCATCCCCCCTGAATATGTACAACCCTCCCTGTGACTGTCACCACCCCTAAATCCTGTACGACCCTCCCTGTGTCTGTCACCCCCTAAATCCTGTACAACCCTCCCTGTGTCTGGCACCCCCTTAATCCTGTACAACCCTCCCTGTGTCTGTCATCACCTAAATCCTGTACAACCCTCCCTGTGTCGGTCACCCCCTCAATCCTGTACAACCCTCCCTGTGTCTGTCACCCCCTCAATCCTGTACAACCCTCCCTGTGACTGTCACCACCCCTGAATATGTACAACCCTCCCCGTGTCTGTCACCCCCTTAATCCTGTACAACCCTCCCTGTGTCTGTCATCCCCTAAATCCTGTACAACCCTCCCTGTGTCTGCCACCCCCTCAATCCTGTAAAACCCTCCCTCTGACTGTCACCACCCCTGAATATGTACAACCCTCCCTGTGTCTGTCACCACCCCTAAATCCTGTACAACCCTCCCTGTGCCTGTCACCCCGTCAATCCTGTACAACCCTCCTTGTGTCTGTCATCCACTAAATACTGTACAACCCTCCCTATGACTGTCACCCCCTCAATCCTGTACAACCCTCCCTGTGACTGTCACCACCTCTGAATATGTACAGCCCTCCCTGTGTCTGTCATCCCTTAAATCCTGTACAACCCTCCCTGTGACTGTCACAACCTCAATCCTGTACAACCCTCCCTGTGACTGTCACCACCCTTGAATATGTACAACCCTCCCAGTGTCTATCATCCCCTAAATCCTGTACAACCCTCCCTGTGTCTGTCACCCCCTCAATCCTGTACAACCGTCCCTGTGTCTGTCATCCCCTAAATCCTGTACAACCCTCTCTGTGTCTGTCACCCCCTCAATCCTGTACAACCCTCCCTGTGTCTGTCATCCCCTCAATCCTGTACAACCCTCCCTGTTTCTGTCATCCCTTAAATCCTGTACAACCCTCCCTGTGTCTGTCACGCCCTCAATCCTGTTCAACCCTCCCTGTGTCTGTCACCCCCTCAATCCTGTATAACCCTCTCTGAGTCTGTCACCACCCCTAAATCCTGTACAACCCTCCCTGTGTCTGTCACCCCCTCTGTCCTGTACAACCCTCTTTGTGTCTGTCATCCCCTAAATCCTGTAGAACCCTCCCTGAGACTGTCACCACCCCTGAATCCTGTACAACCCTCCCTGTGTCTGTCACCACCCCTGAATATGTACAACCCTCCCTGTGTCTGTCATCCCTTAAATCCTGTACAACCCTCCCTGTGTCTGTCACCCCCTCAATCCTGTACAACCCTCCCTGTGACTGTCACCCCCTCAATCCTGTAAAACCCTCCCTGTGACTGTCACCACCCCTGAATATTTACAACCCTCCCTGTGTCTGTCATCCCCTAAATCCTGTACATCCCTCCCTGTGTCTGTCACCCCCTCAATCCTGTACAACCCTCCCTGTGTCTGTCATCTCCTAAATGCTGTAAAACTCTCCCTGTGACTGTCATCCCCTAAATACAGTACAACCCTCCCTGTGACTGTCACCCCCTCAATCCTGTACAACCTTCCCTGTGACTGTCACCCCTTCAATCCTGTACAACCTTCCCTGTGTCTGTCATCCCCCCTGAATATGTACAACCCTCCCTGTGTCTGTCACCCCCTAAATCCTGTACAACCCTCCCTGTGACTGTCACCACCCCTAAATCCTGTACAACCCTCCCTGTGTCTGTCACCCCCTAAATCCTGTACAACCCTCCCTGTGTCTGGCACCCCCTTAATCCTGTACAACCCTCCCTGTGACTGTAATCCCCGAAATCCTGTACAACCCTCCCTGTGTCTGTCACCCCCTCAATCCTGTACAACCTTCCCTGTGTCTGTCACCCCCTCAATCCTGTACAACCCACCCTGTGTCTGTCATCCCCACTGAATCTGTACAACCCTCCCTGTGTCTGTCACCCCCTAAATCCTGTACAACCCTCCTTGTAACTGTCACCACCCCTAAATCCTGTACAACCCTCCCTGTGACTGTCACCCCCTTAATCCTGTACAACTCTCCCCGTGACTGTCATCACCCCTGAATATATACAACCCTCCCTGTGTCTCTCATCCCCTAAATCCTGTACAACCCTCCCTGTGTCTGTCATCCCCTCAATCCTGTACAACCCTCTTTGCGTCTGTCATCCCCTAAATACTGTACAACCCTCACTGTGACTGTCACCAACCCTGAATCCTGTACAACCCTCCCTGTGTCTGTCACCACCCCTGAATATGTACAACCCTCCCTGTGTCTGTTACCCCCTCAATCCTGTACAACGCTCCCTGTGACTGTCACCCCTTCAATCCGGTAAAACCCTCCCTGTGCCTGTCACCACCCCTAAATCCTGTACAACCCTCCCTGTGTCTGTCACCCCTAAATCCTGTACAACCCTCCCTGTGTCTGGCACCCCCTCAATCCTGTACAACCCTCTTTGTGTCTGTCATCCCCTCAATCCTGTACAACCCTCCCTGTGTCTGTCATCTCCTAAATGCTGTAAAACTCCCCCTGTGACTGTCATCCCCTAAATACTGTACAACCCTCCCTGTGACTGTAACCTCCTCAATCCTGTACAACCCTCCCTGTGTCTGTCATCCCCCCTGAATATGTACAACCCTCCCTGTGTCTGTCACCCCCTAAATACTGTACAACCCTCCCTGTGACTGTCACCACCCCTAAATCCTGTACAACCATCCCTGTGTCTGTCACCCCCTAAAT
This sequence comes from Mobula birostris, assembly GCF_030028105.1. Classification (NCBI taxonomy): domain Eukaryota; kingdom Metazoa; phylum Chordata; class Chondrichthyes; order Myliobatiformes; family Myliobatidae; genus Mobula; species Mobula birostris. The sequence continues at coordinate 138,764,671 of NC_092371.1, read as the reverse complement.
CCTGTACAACCCTCCCTGTGTCTGGCACCCCCTTAATCCTGTACAACCCTCCCTGTGTCTGTCATCCCCTAAATCCTGTACAACCCTCCCTGTGTCTGTCACCCCCTCAATCCTGTACAACCCTCCCTGTGACTGTCACCCCCCCCTGAATATGTAAAACCCTCCCTGTGTCTGTCACCCCCTTAATCCTGTACAACCCTCCCTGTGTCTGTCATCCCCTAAATCCTGTACAACCCTCCCTGTGTCTGTCATCCCCTAAATCCTGTACAACCCTCCCTGTGTCTGTCATCCCCTAAATCCTGTACAACCCTCCCTGTGTCTGTCATCCCCTCAATCCTGTACAACCCTCCCTGTGACTGTCACCACCCCTGAATATGTACAACCCTATCTGTGTCTGTCACCACCCCTAAATCCTCTACAACCCTCCCTGTATCTGTCACCCCCTCAATCCTGTACAACCCTCTTTGTGTCTGTCATCCCCTCAATCCTGTACAACCCTCCCTGTGTCTGTCATCTCCTAAATGCAGTACAACTCTCCCTGTGACTGTCATCCCCTAAATACTGTACAACCCTCCCTGTGACTGTCACCCCTTCAATCCTGTACAACCTTCCCTGTGTCTGTCATCCCCCCTGAATATGTACAACCCTCCCTGTGACTGTCACCACCCCTAAATCCTGTACGACCCTCCCTGTGTCTGTCACCCCCTAAATCCTGTACAACCCTCCCTGTGTCTGGCACCCCCTTAATCCTGTACAACCCTCCCTGTGTCTGTCATCACCTAAATCCTGTACAACCCTCCCTGTGTCGGTCACCCCCTCAATCCTGTACAACCCTCCCTGTGTCTGTCACCCCCTCAATCCTGTACAACCCTCCCTGTGACTGTCACCACCCCTGAATATGTACAACCCTCCCCGTGTCTGTCACCCCCTTAATCCTGTACAACCCTCCCTGTGTCTGTCATCCCCTAAATCCTGTACAACCCTCCCTGTGTCTGGCACCCCCTTAATCCTGTACAACCCTCCCTGTGACTGTAATCCCCGAAATCCTGTACAACCCTCCCTGTGTCTGTCACCCCCTCAATCCTGTACAACCTTCCCTGTGTCTGTCACCCCCTCAATCCTGTACAACCCACCCTGTGTCTGTCATCCCCACTGCATCTGTACAACCCTCCCTGTGTCTGTCACCCCCTAAATCCTGTACAACCCTCCTTGTGACTGTCACCACCCCTAAATCCTGTACAACCCTCCCTGTGACTGTCACCCCCTTAATCCTGTACAACTCTCCCCGTGACTGTCATCATCCCTGAATATATACAACCCTCCATGTGTCTCTCATCCCCTAAATCCTGTACAACCCTCCCTGTGTCTGTCACCCCCTCAATCCTGTACAACCCTCTTTGCGTCTGTCATCCCCTAAATACTGTACAACCCTCACTGTGACTGTCACCAACCCTGAATCCTGTACAACCCTCCCTGTGTCTGTCACCACCCCTGAATATGTACAACCCTCCCTGTGTCTGTTACCCCCTCAATCCTGTACAACGCTCCCTGTGACTGTCACCCCTTCAATCCTGTAAAACCCTCCCTGTGCCTGTCACCACCCCTAAATCCTGTACAACCCTCCCTGTGTCTGTCACCCCTTCAATCCTGTAAAACCCTCCCTGTGTCTGTCACCCCTAAATCCTGTACAACCCTCCCTGTGTCTGGCACCCCCTCAATCCTGTACAACCCTCTTTGTGTCTGTCATCCCCTCAATCCTGTACAACCCTCCCTGTGTCTGTCATCTCCTAAATGCTGTAAAACTCCCCCTGTGACTGTCATCCCCTAAATACTGTACAACCCTCCCTGTGACTGTAACCCCCTCAATCCTGTACAACCCTCCCTGTGTCTGTCATCCCCCCTGAATATGTACAACCCTCCCTGTGTCTGTCACCCCCTAAATCCTGTACAACCCTCCCTGTGACTGTCACCACCCCTAAATCCTGTACAACCATCCCTGTGTCTGTCACCCCCTAAATCCTGTACAACCCTCCCTGTGACTGTCACCCCCCCTGAATATGTAAAACCCTCCCTGTGTCTGTCACCCCTTTAATCCTGTACAACCCTCCCTGTGTCTGTCATCCCCTAAATCCTGTACAACCCTCCCTGTGTCTGTCATCCCCTAAATCCTGTACAACCCTCCCTGTGTCTGTCACCCCCTCAATCCTGTACAACCCTCCCTGTGACTGTCACCACCCCTGAATATGTACAACCCTCTCTGTGTCTGTCACCACCCCTAAATCCTGTACAACCCTCCCTGTATCTGTCACCCCCTCAATCCTGTACAACCCTCTTTGTGTCTGTCATCCCCTCAATCCTGTACAACCCTCCCTGTGTCTGTCATCTCCTAAATGCAGTACAACTCTCCCTGTGACTGTCATCCCCTAAATACTGTACAACCCTCCCTGTGACTGTCACCCCTTCAATCCTGTACAACCTTCCCTGTGTCTGTCATCCCCCCTGAATATGTACAACCCTCCCTGTGACTGTCACCACCCCTAAATCCTGTACGACCCTCCCTGTGTCTGTCACCCCCTAAATCCTGTACAACCCTCCCTGTGTCTGGCACCCCCTTAATCCTGTACAACCCTCCCTGTGTCTGTCATCACCTAAATCCTGTACAACCCTCCCTGTGTCGGTCACCCCCTCAATTCTGTACAACCCTCCCTGTGTCTGTCACCCCCTAAATCCTGTACAACCCTCCTTGTGACTGTCACCACCCCTAAATCCTGTACAACCCTCCCTGTGACTGTCACCCCCTTAATCCTGTACAACTCTCCCCGTGACTGTCATCACCCCTGAATATATACAACCCTCCCTGTGTCTCTCATCCCCTAAATCCTGTACAACCCTCCCTGTGTCTGTCACCCCCTCAATCCTGTACAACCCTCTTTGCGTCTGTCATCCCCTAAATACTGTACAACCCTCACTGTGACTGTCACCAACCCTGAATCCTGTACAACCCTCCCTGTGTCTGTCACCACCCCTGAATATGTACAACCCTCCCTGTGTCTGTTACCCCCTCAATCCTGTACAACGCTCCCTGTGACTGTCACCCCTTCAATCCTGTAAAACCCTCCCTGTGCCTGTCACCACCCCTAAATCCTGTACAACCCTCCCTGTGTCTGTCACCCCTAAATCCTGTACAACCCTCCCTGTGTCTGGCACCCCCTCAATCCTGTACAACCCTCTTTGTGTCTGTCATCCCCTCAATCCTGTACAACCCTCCCTGTGTCTGTCATCTCCTAAATGCTGTAGAACTCCCCCTGTGACTGTCATCCCCTAAATACTGTACAACCCTCCCTGTGACTGTAACCTCCTCAATCCTGTACAACCCTCCCTGTGTCTGTCATCCCCCCTGAATATGTACAACCCTCCCTGTGTCTGTCACCCCCTAAATCCTGTACAACCCTCCCTGTGACTGTCACCACCCCTAAATCCTGTACAACCATCCCTGTGTCTGTCACCCCCTAAATCCTGTACAACCCTCCCTGTGTCTGGCACCCCCTTAATCCTGTACAACCCTCCCTGTGTCTGTCATCCCCTAAATCCTGTACAACCCTCCCTGTGTCTGTCACCCCCTCAATCCTGTACAACCCTCCCTGTGACTGTCACCCCCCCTGAATATGTAAAACCCTCCCTGTGTCTGTCACCCCCTTAATCCTGTACAACCCTCCCTGTGTCTGTCATCCCCTAAATCCTGTACAACCCTCCCTGTGTCTGTCATCCCCTAAATCCTGTACAACCCTCCCTGTGTCTGTCACCCCCTCAATCCTGTACAACCCTCCCTGTGACTGTCACCACCCCTGAATATGTACAACCCTCTCTGTGTCTGTCACCACCCCTAAATCCTGTACAACCCTCCCTGTATCTGTCACCCCCTCAATCCTGTACAACCCTCTTTGTGTCTGTCATCCCCTCAATCCTGTACAACCCTCCCTGTGTCTGTCATCTCCTAAATGCAGTACAACTCTCCCTGTGACTGTCATCCCCTAAATACTGTACAACCCTCCCTGTGACTGTCACCCCTTCAATCCTGTACAACCTTCCCTGTGTCTGTCATCCCCCCTGAATATGTACAACCCTCCCTGTGACTGTCACCACCCCTAAATCCTGTACGACCCTCCCTGTGTCTGTCACCCCCTAAATCCTGTACAACCCTCCCTGTGTCTGGCACCCCCTTAATCCTGTACAACCCTCCCTGTGTCTGTCATCACCTAAATCCTGTACAACCCTCCCTGTGTCGGTCACCCCCTCAATCCTGTACAACCCTCCCTGTGTCTGTCACCCCCTCAATCCTGTACAACCCTCCCTGTGACTGTCACCACCCCTGAATATGTACAACCCTCCCCGTGTCTGTCACCCCCTTAATCCTGTACAACCCTCCCTGTGTCTGTCATCCCCTAAATCCTGTACAACCCTCCCTGTGTCTGGCACCCCCTTAATCCTGTACAACCCTCCCTGTGACTGTAATCCCCGAAATCCTGTACAACCCTCCCTGTGTCTGTCACCCCCTCAATCCTGTACAACCTTCCCTGTGTCTGTCACCCCCTCAATGCTGTACAACCCACCCTGTGTCTGTCATCCCCACTGCATCTGTACAACCCTCCCTGTGTCTGTCACCCCCTAAATCCTGTACAACCCTCCTTGTGACTGTCACCACCCCTAAATCCTGTACAACCCTCCCTGTGACTGTCACCCCCTTAATCCTGTACAACTCTCCCCGTGACTGTCATCACCCCTGAATATATACAACCCTCCCTGTGTCTCTCATCCCCTAAATCCTGTACAACCCTCCCTGTGTCTGTCACCCCCTCAATCCTGTACAACCCTCTTTGCGTCTGTCATCCCCTAAATACTGTACAACCCTCACTGTGACTGTCACCAACCCTGAATCCTGTACAACCCTCCCTGTGTCTGTCACCACCCCTGAATATGTACAACCCTCCCTGTGTCTGTTACCCCCTCAATCCTGTACAACGCTCCCTGTGACTGTCACCCCTTCAATCCTGTAAAACCCTCCCTGTGCCTGTCACCACCCCTAAATCCTGTACAACCCTCCCTGTGTCTGTCACCCCTAAATCCTGTACAACCCTCCCTGTGTCTGGCACCCCCTCAATCCTGTACAACCCTCTTTGTGTCTGTCATCCCCTCAATCCTGTACAACCCTCCCTGTGTCTGTCATCTCCTAAATGCTGTAAAACTCCCCCTGTGACTGTCATCCCCTAAATACTGTACAACCCTCCCTGTGACTGTAACCCCCTCAATCCTGTACAACCCTCCCTGTGTCTGTAATCCCCCCTGAATATGTACAACCCTCCCTGTGTCTGTCACCCCCTAAATCCTGTACAACCCTCCCTGTGACTGTCACCACCCCTAAATCCTGTACAACCATCCCTGTGTCTGTCACCCCCTAAATCCTGTACAACCCTCCCTGTGTCTGGCACCCCCTTAATCCTGTACAACCCTCCCTGTGTCTGTCATCCCCTAAATCCTGTACAACCCTCCCTGTGTCTGTCACCCCCTCAATCCTGTACAACCCTCCCTGTGACTGTCACCCCCCCTGAATATGTAAAACCCTCCCTGTGTCTGTCACCCCTTTAATCCTGTACAACCCTCCCTGTGTCTGTCATCCCCTAAATCCTGTACAACCCTCCCTGTGTCTGTCATCCCCTAAATCCTGTACAACCCTCCCTGTGTCTGTCACCCCCTCAATCCTGTACAACCCTCCCTGTGACTGTCACCACCCCTGAATATGTACAACCCTCTCTGTGTCTGTCACCACCCCTAAATCCTGTACAACCCTCCCTGTATCTGTCACCCCCTCAATCCTGTACAACCCTCTTTGTGTCTGTCATCCCCTCAATCCTGTACAACCCTCCCTGTGTCTGTCATCTCCTAAATGCAGTACAACTCTCCCTGTGACTGTCATCCCCTAAATACTGTACAACCCTCCCTGTGACTGTCACCCCTTCAATCCTGTACAACCTTCCCTGTGTCTGTCATCCCCCCTGAATATGTACAACCCTCCCTGTGACTGTCACCACCCCTAAATCCTGTACGACCCTCCCTGTGTCTGTCACCCCCTAAATCCTGTACAACCCTCCCTGTGTCTGGCACCCCCTTAATCCTGTACAACCCTCCCTGTGTCTGTCATCACCTAAATCCTGTACAACCCTCCCTGTGTCGGTCACCCCCTCAATCCTGTACAACCCTCCCTGTGTCTGTCACCCCCTCAATCCTGTACAACCCTCCCTGTGACTGTCACCACCCCTGAATATGTACAACCCTCCCTGTGTCTGTCACCCCCTTAATCCTGTACAACCCTCCCTGTGTCTGTCATCCCCTAAATCCTGTACAACCCTCCCTGTGTCTGTCACCCCTTCAATCCTGTAAAACCCTCCCTCTGACTGTCACCACCCCTGAATATGTACAACCCTCCCTGTGTCTGTCACCACCCCTAAATCCTGTACAACCCTCCCTGTGCCTGTCACCCCGTCAATCCTGTACAACCCTCCTTGTGTCTGTCATCCACTAAATACTGTACAACCCTCCCTATGACTGTCACCCCCTCAATCCTGCACAACCCTCCCTGTGACTGTCACCACCCCTGAATATGTACAACCCTCACTGTGTCTGTCATCCCTTAAATCCTGTACAACCCTCCCTGTGACTGTCACCCCCTCAATCCTGTACAACCCTCCGTGTGACTGTCACCACCCTTGAATATGTACAACCCTCCCTGTGTCTATCATCCCCTAAATCCTGTACAACCCTCCCTGTGTCTGTCACCCCCTCAATCCTGTACAACCCTCCGTGTGACTGTCACCACCCTTGAATATGTACAACCCTCCCTGTGTCTATCATCCCCTAAATCCTGTACAACCCTCCCTGTGTCTGTCACCCCCTCAATCCTGTACAACCGTCCCTGTGTCTGTCATCCCCTAAATCCTGTACAACCCTCCCTGTGTCTGTCACCCCCTCAATTCTGTACAACCCTCCCTGTGTCTGTCATCCCCTCAATCCTGTACAACCCTCCCTGTTTCTGTCATCCCTTAAATCCTGTACAACCCTCCCTGTGTCTGTCACGCCCTCAATCCTGTTCAACCCTCCCTGTGTCTGTCACCCCTTCAATCCTGTAAAACCCTCCCTGTGACTGTCACCACCCCTGAATATGTACAACCCTCCCTGTGTCTGTCATCCCCTAAATCCTGTACAACCTTCCCTGTGCCTGTCACCCCCTCAATCCTGTATAACCCTCCCTGTGTCTGTCACCCCCTCAATCCTGTACAACCCTCCCTGTGTCTGTCATCCCCTAAATCCTGTACAACCCTCCCTGTGTCTGTCATCCCCTAAATCCTCTACAACCCTCCCTGTGTCTGTCACCCCCACAATCCTGTACAACCCTCCCTGTGACTGTCACCACCCCTGAATATGTACAACCCTCTCTGTGTCTGTCACCACCCCTAACTCCTGCACAACCCTCCCTGTGTCTGTCACCCCCTAAATCCTGTACAACCCTCCCTGTGACTGTCACCACCCCTAAATCCTGTACAACCCTCCCTGTGTCTGTCACCCCCTAAATCCTGTACAACCCTCCCTGTGTCTGTCATCACCTAAATCCTGTACAACCCTCCCTGTGTCTGTCACCCCCTCAATCCTGTACAACCCTCCCTGTGACTGTCACCACCCCTGAATATGTACAACCCTCCCTGTGTCTGTCACCCCCTTAATCCTGTACAACCCTCCCTGTGTCTGTCATCCCCTAAATCCTGTACAACCCTCCCTGTGTCTGTCACCCCCTCAATCCTGTAAAACCCTCCCTCTGACTGTCACCACCCCTGAATATGTACAACCCTCCCTGTGTCTGTCACCACACCTAAATCCTGTACAACCCTCCCTGTGTCTGTCACCCCCTCAATCCTGTACAACCTTCCCTGTGTCTGTCATCCCCCCTGAATATGTACAACCCTCCCTGTGCCTTTCACCCCCTAAATCTTGTACAACCCTCCCTGTGACTGTCACCACCCCTAAATCCTGTACAACCCTCCCTGTGTCTGTCACCCCCTAAACCCTGTACCACCCTCCCTGTGTCTGGCACCCCCTTAATCCTGTACAACCCTCCCTGTGTCTGTCATCCCCTAAATCCTGTACAACCCTCCCTGTGTCGGTCACCCCCTCAATCCTGTACAACCCTCCCTGTGTCTGTCACCCCCTCAATCCTGTACAACCCTCCCTGTGTCTGTCATCCCCACTGAATCTGTACAACTCTCCCTGTGTCTGTCACCCCCTAAATCCTGTACAACCCTCCTTGTGACTGTCACCACCCCTAAATCCTGTACAACCCTCCCTGTGTCTGTCACCCCCTTAATCCTGTACAACCCTCCCCGTGACTGTCATCACCCCTGAATATATACAACCCTCCCTGTGTCTGTCATCCCCTAAATCCTGTACAACCCTCCCTGTGTCTGTCACCCCCTTAATCCAGTACAACCCTCCCTGTGTCTGTCATCCCCTAAATCCTGTACAACCCTCCCTGTGTCTGTCACCCCCTCAATCCTGTACAACCCTCCCTCTGACTGTCACCACCCCTGAATATGTACAACCCTCTCTGTGTCTGTCACCACCCCTAAATCCTGTACAACCTTCCCTGTGTCGGTCACCCCCTCAATCCTGTACAACCCTCTTTGTGTCTGTCATCCCCTAAATCCTGTACAACCCTCCCTGTGAATGTCACCACCCCTGAATCCTGTACAACCCTCCCTGTGTCTGTCACCACCCCTGAATATGTACAACCCTCCCTGTGTCTGTCATCCCTTAAATCCTGTACAACCCTCCCTGTGTCTGTCACCCCCTCAATCCTGTACAACCCTCCCTGTGACTGTCACGCCCTCAATCCTGTAAAACCCTCCCTGTGACTGTCACCACCCCTGAATATGTACAACCCTCCCTGTGTCTGTCACCCCCTCAATCCTGTACAACCCTCTTTGTGTCTGTCATCCCCTCATTCCTGTACAACCCTCCCTGTGTCTGTCATCTCCTAAATGCTGTACAACTCTCCCTGTGACTGTCATCCCCTAAATACTGTACAACCCTCCCTGTGACTGTCACCCCCTCAATCCTGTACAACCCTCCCTGTGTCTGTCACCCCCTAAATCCTGTACAACCCTCCCTGTGACTGTCACCACCCCTAAATCCTGTACAACCTTCCTTGTGTCTGTCACCCCCTAAATCCTGTATAATCCTCCCTGTGTCTGGCACTCCCTTAATCCTGTACAATCCTCCCTGTGTCTGTCATCACCTAAATCCTGTACAACCCTCCCTGTGTCTGTCACCCCCTCAATCCTGTACAACCATCCCTGTGACTGTCACCACCCCTGAATATGTACAACCCTCCCTGTGTCTGTCACCTCCTTAATCCTGTACAACCCTCCCTGTGTCTGTCACCCCCTCAATCCTGTACAACCCTCCCTGTGACTGTCACAACCCCTAAATCCTGTACAACCCTCCCTGTGTCTGTCACCCCGTCAATCCTGTACAACCCTCCTTGTGTCTGTCATCCACTAAATACTGTACAACCCTCCCTGTGACTGTTACAACCCCTGAATCCTGTACAACCCTCCCTGTGTCTGTCACCACCCCTGAATATGTACAACCCTCCCTGTGTCTGCCATCCCTTAAATCCTGTACAACCCTCCCTGTGTCTGTCACCCCCTCAATCCTGTACAACCCTCCCTATGACTGTCACCCCCTCAACCCTGTACAACCCTCCCTGTGACTGTCACCACCCTTAAATCCTGTACAACCCTTCCTGTGTCTGTCACCCCCTCAATCCTGTACAACCCGCCCTGTGTCTGTCATCCCCTAAATACTCTACAACCCTCCCTGTGACTGTCACCACCCCTGAATATGTAGAACCCTCCCTGTGTCTGTCATCCCGTAAATCCTGTACAACCCTCCCTGTGACTGTCACCACCCGTAAATCCTGTACAACCCTCCCTGTGTCTGTCACCACCCCTAAATCCTGTACAAGCCTCCCTGTGACTGTCACCACCCCTAAATGCTGTACAACCCTCCTTGTGTCTGTCACCCCCTCAGTCCTGTACAACCCTCCCTGTGCCTGTCATCCCCCCTGAATATGTACAACCCTCCCTGTGACTGTCATCTCCTAAATCCTGTACAACCCTCCCTTTGTCTATCACCCCCTCAATCCTCTACAACCCTCCCTGTGTCTGTCACCCCCTCAATCCTGTACAACCCTCCCTGTGTCTGTCATCCGCCCTGAATATGTACAACCCTCCCTGTGTCTATCATCCCCTCAATCCTGTACAACCCTCCCAGTGTCTGTCACCCCCTAAATCCTGTACAACCCTCCTTGTGACTGTCACCACCCCTAAATCCTGTACAACCCTCCCTGTGTCAGTCACCCCCTTAATCCTGTACAACCCTCCCCGTGACTGTCACCACCCCTGAATATGTACAACCCTCCCTGTGTCTGTCATCCCCTAAATCCTGTACAACCCTCCCTGTGACTGTCACCACCCTTAAATCCTGTACAAACATCCCTGTGTCTGTCACCCCCTCAATCCTGTACAACCCTCCCTGTGTCTGTCACCCCCTCAATCCTGTACAACCCTCCCTGTGTCTGTCAACCCCTCAATCCTGTACAACCCTCCCTGTGTCTGTATTCTCCTAACTCCTGTACAACCCTCCCTGTGTCTGTCACCCCCTCAATCCTGTACAACCCTCCCAGTGTCTGTCACCCCCTAAATCCTGTACAACCCTCCCTGTGTCTGTCATCTCCTAAATGTTGTACAACTCTCCCTGTGACTGTCATCCCCTAAATACTGTACAACCCCCCCTGTGACTGTCACCCCCTCAATCCTGTACAACCTTCCCTGTGTCTGTCATCCCCCCTGAATATGTACAACCCTCCCTGTGTCTGTCACCCCCTAAATCCTGTACAACCCTCCCTGTGACTGTCACCACCCCTAAATCCTGTACAACCCTCCTTGTGTCTGTCACCCGCTAAATCCAGTACAACCCTCCCTGTGTCTGGCACCCCCTTAATCCTGTACAACCCTCCCTGTGTCTGTCATCCCCTAAATCCTGTACAACCCTCACTGTGTCTGTCACCCCCTCAATCCTGTACAACCCTCCCTGTGACTGTCACCACCCCTGAATATGTACAACCCTCCCTGTGTCTGTCACCCCCTTAATCCTGTACAACCCTCCCTGTGTCTGTCATCCCCTAAATCCTGTACAACCCTCCCTGTGTCTGTCACCCCCTCAATCCTGTACAACCCTCCCTGTGACTGTCACCACCCCTGAATATGTACAACCCTCCCTGTGTCTGTCACCACCCCAAAATCCTGTAAAACCCTCCCTGTGTCTGTCACCCCCTCAATCCTGTACAACCCTCCTTGTGTCTGTCATCCGCTAAATACTGTACAACCCTCCCTGTGACTGTCACCACCCCTGAATATGTGCAACCCTCCCTGTGTCTGTCATCCCCTAAATCCTGTACAACCCTCCCTGTGACTGTCACAACCCTTAAATCCTGTACAACCCTTCCTCTGTCTGTCAACCCCTCAATCCTGTACAACCCTCCCTGTGTCTCTCATCCCCTAAATACTCTACAACCCTCCCTGTGACTGTCACCACCCCTGAATCCTGTACAACCCTCCCTGTGTCTGTCACCACCCCTGAATATGTACAACCCTCCCTGTGTCTGTCATCCCTTAAATCCTGTACAACCCTCGCTGTGTCTGTCACCTCCTCAATCCTGTACAACCCTCCCTATGACTGTCACCCCCTCAATCCTGTACAACCCTCCCTGTGACTGTCACCACCCCTGAATATGTACAACCCTCCCTGTGTCTGTCATCCCTTAAATCCTGTACAACCCTCCCTGTGACTGTCACCACCCTTGAATATGTACAACCCTCCCTGTGTCTATTATCCCCTAAATCCTGTACAACCCTCCCTGTGTCTGTCACCCCCTCAATCCTGTACAACCCTCCCTGTGTCTGTCACCCCCTCAATCCTGTACAACACTCCCTGGGACTGTCACAACCTCTGAATATGTACAACCCTTCCTGTGACTGTCACCACTCCTAAATCCTGTACAACCCGCCCTGTGTCTGTCACCCCCTTCATCCTGTACAACCCTCCCTGTGTCTGTCACCCCCTAAATCCTGCACAATCTCCCTGTGACTGTCACCACCCCTAAATCCTGTACAAGCCTCCCTGTGACTGTCACCACCCCTCAATCCTGTACAACCCTCCTTGTGTCTGTCAACCCCTCAGTCCTGTACAACCCTCCCTGTGCCTGTCATCGCCCCGAATATGTGCAACCACCCCTGTGACTGTCATCTCCTAAATCCTGTACAACCCTCCCTGTGTCTATCACCCCCTCAATCCTGTACAACCCTCCCGGTGACTGTCATCCCCCCTGAATATGTACAACCCTCCCTTTGACTGTCACCACCCCTGAATCCTGTACAACCCTCCCTGTGACGGTCACGACCCCTAAATCCTGTACAACCCTCCCTGTGTCTGTCACTCCCTCAATCCTCTACAACCCTACCTGTGTCTGTCATCCCCTAAATTCTGTACAACCCTCCCTGTGTCTGTCACCCCCTGAATCCTGTACAAACCTCCCTGTGTCTGTTACCCCCTCAATCCTGTACAACCCTCCCTGTGTCTGTCATCCCCTCAATCCTGTACAACCCTCCCAGTGTCTGTCACCCCCTAAATCCTGTACAACCCTCCTTGTGACTGTCACCACCCCTAAATCCTGTACAACCCTCCCTGTGTCTGTCACCCCCTTAATCCTGTACAACCCTCCCCGTGACTGTCACCACCCTTGAATATGTACAACCCTCCCTGTGTCTGTCATCCCCTCAATCCTGTACAACCCTCCCTGTGTCTGTCACCCCCTTAATCCTGTACAACCCTCCCTGTGTCTGTCATCCCCTAAATCCTATACAATCCTCCCTGTGTCTGTCACCCCCTCAATCCTGTACAGCCCTCTTTGTGTCTGTCATCCCCTAAATACTGTACAACCCTCCCTGTGACTGTCACCACCCCTGAATCCTGTACAACCCTCCCTGTGTCTGTCACCACCCCTGAATATGTACAACCCTCCCTGTGTCTGTCATCCCTTAAATCCTGTACAACCCTCCCTGTGTCTGTCACCTCCTCAATCCTGTACAACCCTCCCTATGACTGTCACCCCCTCAATCCTGTAGAACCCTCCCTGTGACTGTCACCACCCCTGAATATGTACAACCCTCCCTGTGTCTGTCACCACCCCTAAATTCTGTACAACCCTCCCTGTGTCTGTCACCCCCTCAATCCTGTACAACCCTCCTTGTGTCTGTCATCCGCTAAATACTGTACAACCCTCCCTGTGACTGTCACCACCCCTGAATCCTGTACAACCCTCCCTGTGACTGTCACCACCCCTGAATATGTACAAACCTCCCTGTGTCTGTCATCCCCTAAATCCTGTACAACCCTCCCTGTGACTGTCACAACCCTTAAATCCTGTACAATCTCCCTGTAGCTGTCACCACCCCTAAATCCTGTACAAGCCTCCCTGTGACTGTCACCACCCCTAAATCCTGTACAAGCCTCCCTGTGACTGTCACCACCCCTAAATCCTGTACAACCCTCCCTGTGCCTGTCATCCCCCCGAATATGTGCAACCCTCCCTGTGACTGTCACCACCCCTAAATCCTGTACAACCCTCCCTGTGTCTGTCACCCCCTCAATCCTGTACAACACTCCCTGTGCCTGTCATATCCTAGATGCTGTACAACTCTCCCTGTGACTGTCATCCCCTAAATACTGTACAACCCTCCCTGTGACTGTCACCCCCTCAATCCTGTACAACCTTCCCTGTGTCTGTCATCCCCCCAGAATATGTACAACCCTCCCTGTGTCTGTCACCCCCTAAATCCTGTACAACCCTCCCTGTGACTGTCACCACCCCTAAATCCTGTACAACCCTAGCTGTGCCTGTCACCCCCTAAATCCTGTACAACCCGCCCTGTGTCTGGCACCCCCTTAATCCTTTACAACCCTCCCTGTGTCTGTCACCCCCTCAATCCTGTACAACCCTCCCTGTGACTGTCACCACCCCTGAATATGTGCAACCCTCCCTGTGTCTGTCATCCCCTAAATCCTGTACAACCCTCCCTGTGACTGTCACAACCCTTAAATACTGTACAACCCTTCCTGTGTCTGTCAACCCCTCAATCCTGTACAACCCTCCCTGTGTCTCTCATCCCCTAAATACTCTACAACCCTCCCTGTGACTGTCACCACCCCTGAATCCTGTACAACCCTCCCTGTGTCTGTCACCACCCCTGAATATGTACAACCCTCCCTGTGTCTGTCATCCCTTAAATCCTGTACAACCATCGCTGTGTCTGTCACCTCCTCAATCCTGTCCAACCCTCCCTATGACTGTCACCCCCTCAATCCTGTACAACCCTCCCTGTGACTGTCACCACCCCTGAATATGTACAACCCTCCCTGTGTCTGTCATCCCTTAAATCCTGTACAACCCTCCCTGTGACTGTCACCACCCTTGAATATGTACAACCCTCCCTGTGTCTATTATCCCCTAAATCCTGTACAACCCTCCCTGTGTCTGTCACCCCCTCAATCCTGTACAACCCTCCCTGTGTCTGTCACCCTCTCAATCCTGTACAACCCTCCTTGTGACTGTCACCACCCCTAAATCCTGTACAACCCTCCCTGTGTCTGTCACCCCCTTAATCCTGTACAACCCTCCCCGTGACTGTCACCACCCTTGAATATGTACAACCCTCCCTGTGTCTGTCATCCCCTCAATCCTGTACAACCCTCCCTGTGTCTGTCACCCCCTTAATCCTGTACAACCCTCCCTGTGTCTGTCATCCCCTAAATCCTATACAACCCTCCCTGTGTCTGTCACCCCCTCAATCCTGTACAGCCCTCTTTGTGTCTGTCATCCCCTAAATACTGTACAACCCTCCCTGTGACTGTCACCACCCCTGAATCCTGTACAACCCTCCCTGTGTCTGTCACCACACCTGAATATGTACAACCCTCCCTGTGTCTGTCATCCCTTAAATCCTGTACAACCCTCCCTGTGTCTGTCACCTCCTCAATCCTGTACAACCCTCCCTATGACTGTCACCCCCTCAATCCTGTAGAACCCTCCCTGTGACTGTCACCACCCCTGAATATGTACAACCCTCCCTGTGTCTGTCACCACCCCTAAATTCTGTACAGCCCTCCCTGTGTCTGTCACCCCCTCAATCCTGTACAACCCTCCTTGTGTCTGTCATCCGCTAAATACTGTACAACCCTCCCTGTGACTGTCACCACCCCTGAATCCTGTACAACCCTCCCTGTGACTGTCACCACCCCTGAATATGTACAAACCTCCCTGTGTCTGTCATCCCCTAAATCCTGTACAACCCTCCCTGTGACTGTCACAACCCTTAAATCCTGTACAATCTCCCTGTAACTGTCACCACCCCTAAATCCTGTACAAGCCTCCCTGTGACTGTCACCACCCCTAAATCCTGTACAAGCCTCCCTGTGACTGTCACCACCCCTAAATCCTGTACAACCCTCCCTGTGCCTGTCATCCCCCCGAATATGTGTAACCCTCCCTGTGACTGTCACCACCCCTAAATCCTGTACAACCCTCCCTGTGTCTGTCACCCCCTCAATCCTGTACAACCCTCCCTGTGCCTATCATATCCTAGATGCTGTACAACTCTCCCTGTGACTGTCATCCCCTAAATACTGTACAACCCTCCCTGTGACTGTCACCCCCTCAATCCTGTACAACCTTCCCTGTGTCTGTCATCCCCCCTGAATATGTACAACCCTCCCTGTGTCTGTCACCCCCTAAATCCTGTACAACCCTCCCTGTGACTGTCACCACCCCTAAATCCTGTACAACCCTAGCTGTGCCTGTCACCCCCTAAATCCTGTACAACCCGCCCTGTGTCTGGCACCCCCTTAATCCTTTACAACCCTCCCTGTGTCTGTCACCCCCTCAATCCTGTACAACCCTCCCTGTGACTGTCACCACCCCTGAATATGTGCAACCCTCCCTGTGTCTGTCATCCCCTAAATCCTGTACAACCCTCCCTGTGACTGTCACAACCCTTAAATCCTGTACAACCCTTCCTGTGTCTGTCAACCCCTCAATCCTGTACAACCCTCCCTGTGTCTCTCATCCCCTAAATACTCTACAACCCTCCCTGTGACTGTCACCACCCCTGAATCCTGTACAACCCTCCCTGTGTCTGTCACCACCCCTGAATATGTACAACCCTCCCTGTGTCTGTCATCCCTTAAATCCTGTACAACCCTCGCTGTGTCTGTCACCTCCTCAATCCTGTACAACCCTCCCTATGACTGTCACCCCCTCAATCCTGTACAACCCTCCCTGTGACTGTCACCACCCCTGAATATGTACAACCCTCCCTGTGTCTGTCATCCCTTAAATCCTGTACAACCCTCCCTGTGACTGTCACCACCCTTGAATATGTACAACCCTCCCTGTGTCTATTATCCCCTAAATCCTGTACAACCCTCCCTGTGTCTGTCACCCCCTCAATCCTGTACAACCCTCCCTGTGTCTGTCACCCCCTAAATCCTGTACAACACTCCCTGGGACTGTCACAACCTCTGAATATGTACAACCCTCCCTGTGACTGTCACCACTCCTAAATCCTGTACAACCCTCCCTGTGCCTGTCACCCCCTAAATCCTGTACAACCCGCCCTGTGTCTGGCACCCCCTTAATCCTTTACAACCCTCCCTGTGTCTGTCATCCCCTAAATCCTGTACAACCCTCCCTGTGCCTGTCACCCCCTAAATCTTGTACAACCCGCCCTGTGACTGTCACCCCCATAATCCTGTACAACCCTCCCTGTGTCTGTCATCCCCTAGATCCTGTACAACCCTCCCTGTGTCTGTCACCCCCTCAATCCTGTACAACCCTCCCTGTGACTGTCACCACCCCTGAATATGTACAACCCTCCCTGTGTCTGTCAACACCCCTAAATCCTGTACAACCCTCCCTGCGTCTGTCACCCCCTCAATCCTGTACAACCCTCCCTGTGACTGTCACCACCCCTGAATATGTACAACCCTCCCTGTGTCTGTCACCACCCCTAAATCCTGCACAACCCTCCCTGTGTCTGTCACCCCCTCAATATGTACAACTCTCCCTGTGTCTGTCATCCCTTAAATCCTGTACAACCCTCCCTGTGTCTGTCACCCCCTCAATCCTGTACAACCCTCCCTGTGTCAGTCACCCCCTCAATCCTGTACAACCCTCCCTGTGACTGTCACCACCCCTGAATATGTACAACCCTCCCTGTGACTGTCAGGCCCTTAATCCTGTACAACCCTCCCTGTGTGTGTCATCCCCTAAATCCTGTACTACCCTCCCTGTGTCTGTCACCCCCTCAATCCTGTACAACCCTCCCTGTGACTGTCACCACCCCTGAATATGTACAACCCTCTCTGTGTCTGTCACCACCCCTAAATCCTGTACAACCCTCCCTGTGTCTGTCACCCCCTCAATCCTGTACAACCCTCTTTGTGTCTGTCATCCCTAAATACTGCACAACCCTCCCTGTGACTGTCACCACCCCTGAATCCTGTACAACCCTCCCTGTATCTGTCACCACCCCTGAATATGTACAACCCTCCCTGTGTCTGTCATCACTTAAATCCTGTACAACCCTCCCTGTGTCTGTCACCCCCTCAATCCTGTACAACCCTCCCTGTGACTGTCACCCCCTCAATCCTGTACAACCCTCCCTGTGACTGTCACCACCCCTGAATATGTACAACCCTCCCTGTGTCTGTCATCCCCTAAATCCTGTACAACCCTCCCTGTGACTGTCACCACTCCTAAATCCTGTACAACCCTCCCTGTGTCTGTCACCCCCTCAATCCTGTACAACCCTCCCTGTGCCTGTCATATCCTAGATGCTGTACAACTCTCCCTGTGACTGTCATCCCCTAAATACTGTACAACCCTCCCTGTGACTGTCACCCCCTCAATCCTGTACAACCTTCCCTGTGTCTGTCATCCCCCCTGAATATGTACAACCCTCCCTGTGTCTGTCACCCCCTAAATCCTGTACAACCCTCCCTGTGACTGTCACCACCCCTAAATCCTGTACAACCCTCCCTGTGCCTGTCACCCCCTAAATCCTGTACAACCCGCCCTGTGTCTGGCACCCCCTTAATCCTTTACAACCCTCCCTGTGTCTGTCATCCCCTAAATCCTGTACAACCCTTCCTGTGTCTGTCACCCCCTCAATCCTGTACAACCCTCCTTGTGACAGTCACCACCCCTGAATATGTACAACCCTCCCTGTGTCTGTCACCACCCCTAAATCCTGCACAACCCTCCCTGTGTCTGTCACCCCCTCAATCCTGTACAACCCTCCCTGTGACTGTCACCACCCCTGAATATGTACAACCCTCCCTGTGTCTGTCAACACCCCTAAATCCTGTGCAACCCTCCCTGCGTCTGTCACCCCCTCAATCCTGTACAACCCTCCCTGTGACTGTCACCACCCCTGAATATGTACAACCCTCCCTGTGTCTGTCACCACCCCTAAATCCTGCACAACCCTCCCTGTGTCTGTCACCCCCTCAATCCTCTACCACCCTCCTTGTGTCTGTCATCCGCTAAATACTGTACAAACCTCCCTGTGACTGTCACCACCCCTGAATCCTGTACAACCCTCCCTGTGTCTGCCACCACCCCTCAATATGTACAACTCTCCCTGTGTCTGTCATCCCTTAAATCCTGTACAACCCTCCCTGTGTCTGTCACCCCCTCAATCCTGTACAACCCTCCCTGTGTCAGTCACCCCCTCAATCCTGTACAACCCTCCCTGTGACTGTCACCACCCCTGAATATGTACAACCCTCCCTGTGTCTGTCAGGCCCTTAATCCTGTACAACCCTCCCTGTGTGTGTCATCCCCTAAATCCTGTACAACACTCCCTGTGTCTGTCACCCCCTCAATCCTGTACAACCCTCCCTGTGACTGTCACCACCCCTGAATATGTGCAACCCTCCCTGTGTCTGTCACCACCCCTAAATCCTGTACAACCCTCCCTGTGTCTGTCACCCCCTCAATCCTGTACAACCCTCCTTGTGTCTGTCATGCGCTAAATACTGTACAACCCTCCCTGTGACTGTCACCACCCCTGAATCCTGTACAACCCTCCCTGTGTCTGTCACCACCCCTGAATATGTAAAACCCTCCCTGTGTCTGTTATCCCTTAAATCCTGTACAACCCTCCCTGTGTCTGTCACCTCGTCAATCCTGTACAACCCTCCCTGTGACTGTCACCACCCCTGAATATGTACAACCCTCCCTGTGTCTGTCAGCCCTTAAATCCTGTACAACCCTCCCTGTGACTGTCACCCCTCAATCCTGTACAAACCTCCCTGTGACTGTCACCACCCATGAATATGTACAACCCTCCCTGTGTCTATCATCCCCTAAATCCTGTACAACCCTCCCTGTGTCTGTCACCCCCTCAATCCTGTACAACCCTCCCTGTGTCTGTCATCCCCTCAATCCTGTACAACCCTCCCTATTTCTGTCATCCCCTCAATCCTGTACAACCCTCCCTCTGTCTGTCATCCCTTAAATCCTGTACAACCCTCCCTGTGTCTGTCACCCCCTCAATCCTGTTCAATCCTCCCTGTGTCTGTCACCCCCTCAATCCTGTATAACCCTCCCTGTGACTGTCACCACCCCTGAATATGTACAACCCTCCCTGTGTCTGTCATCCCCTAAATCCTGTACAACCCTCCCTGTGCCTGTCAACCCCTCAATCCTGTATAACCCTCCCTGTGTCTGTCACCCCCTCAATCCTGTACAACCCTCCCTGTGTCCGTCATCCCCTAAATCCTGTACAACCCTCCCTGTGTCTGTCACCCCCTCAATTCTGTACAACCCTCCCTGTGTCTGTCACCCCCTCAATCCTGTACAACCCTCCCCGTGTCTGTCACCCGATCAATCCTGTACAACCCTCCCTGGGACTGTCACAACCCCTGAATATGTACAACCCTCCCGGTGTCTGTCATCCCCTAAATCCTGTACAACCCTCCCTGTGACTGTCACCACCCCTAAATCCTGTACAACCCGCCCTGTGTCTGTCACCCCCTTCAACCTGTACAACCCTCCCAGTGACTGTCACCACCCTAGAATATGTAGAACCCTCCCTGTGTCTATCATCCCCTAAATCCTGTACAACCCTCCCTGTGTCTGTCACCCCCTCAATCCTGTATAACCCTCCCTGTGTCTGTCACCCCCTGAATCCTGTACAACCCTCCCTGTGTCTGTCATCCCCTCAATCCTGTAGAACCCTCCCTGTGTCTGTCACCCGCTCAATCCTGTACAACCCTCCCTGGGACTGTCACAACCCCTGAATATGTACAACCCTCCCTGTGTCTGTCACCCCCTAAATCCTGTACAATCTCCCTGTGACTGTCACCACCCCTAAATCCTGTACATGCCTCCCTGTGACTGTCACCACCCCTAAATCCTGTACAACCCTCCTTGTGTCTGTCACCCCCTCAATCCTGTACAACCCTCCCTGTGACTGTCACCACCCCTGAATATGTACAACCCTCCCTGTGTCTGTCAGCCCTTAAATCCTGTACAACCCTCCCTGTGACTGTCACCCCTCAATCCTGTACAAACCTCCCTGTGACTGTCACCACCCATGAATATGTACAACCCTCCCTGTGTCTATCATCCCCTAAATCCTGTACAACCCTCCCTGTGTCTGTCACCCCCTCAATCCTGTACAACCCTCCCTGTGTCTGTCATCCCCTCAATCCTGTACAACCCTCCCTATTTCTGTCATCCCCTCAATCCTGTACAACCCTCCCTCTGTCTGTCATCCCTTAAATCCTGTACAACCCTCCCTGTGTCTGTCACCCCCTCAATCCTGTTCAATCCTCCCTGTGTCTGTCACCCCCTCAATCCTGTATAACCCTCCCTGTGACTGTCACCACCCCTGAATATGTACAACCCTCCCTGTGTCTGTCATCCCCTAAATCCTGTACAACCCTCCCTGTGCCTGTCAACCCCTCAATCCTGTATAACCCTCCCTGTGTCTGTCACCCCCTCAATCCTGTACAACCCTCCCTGTGTCCGTCATCCCCTAAATCCTGTACAACCCTCCCTGTGTCTGTCACCCCCTCAATTCTGTACAACCCTCCCTGTGTCTGTCACCCCCTCAATCCTGTACAACCCTCCCCGTGTCTGTCACCCGATCAATCCTGTACAACCCTCCCTGGGACTGTCACAACCCCTGAATATGTACAACCCTCCCGGTGTCTGTCATCCCCTAAATCCTGTACAACCCTCCCTGTGACTGTCACCACCCCTAAATCCTGTACAACCCGCCCTGTGTCTGTCACCCCCTTCAACCTGTACAACCCTCCCAGTGACTGTCACCACCCTAGAATATGTAGAACCCTCCCTGTGTCTATCATCCCCTAAATCCTGTACAACCCTCCCTGTGTCTGTCACCCCCTCAATCCTGTATAACCCTCCCTGTGTCTGTCACCCCCTGAATCCTGTACAACCCTCCCTGTGTCTGTCATCCCCTCAATCCTGTAGAACCCTCCCTGTGTCTGTCACCCGCTCAATCCTGTACAACCCTCCCTGGGACTGTCACAACCCCTGAATATGTACAACCCTCCCTGTGTCTGTCACCCCCTAAATCCTGTACAATCTCCCTGTGACTGTCACCACCCCTAAATCCTGTACATGCCTCCCTGTGACTGTCACCACCCCTAAATCCTGTACAACCCTCCTTGTGTCTGTCACCCCCTCAGTCCTGTACAACCCTCCCTGTGCCTGTCATCCCCCCTGAATATGTACAACCATCCCTGTGACTGTCATCTCCTGAATCCTCTACAACCCTCCCTGTGTCTATCACCTCCTCAATCCTGTACAACCCTCCCTGTGACTGTCATCCCCCCTGAATATGTACAACCCTCCCTGTGACTGTCACCACCCCTGAATCCTGTACAACCCTCCCTGTGACTGTCACCACCCCTAAATCCTGTACAACCCTCCCTGTGTCTGTCACCCCTCAATCCTCTACAACCCTGCCTGTGTCTGTCATTCCCTAAATCCTGTACAACTCTCCCTGTGTCTGTCACCCCCTGAATCCTGTACAACCCTCCCTGTGTCTCTCATCCCCCCTGAAAATGTACAACCCTCCCTGTGTCTGTCATCCCCTCAATCCTGTACAACCCTCACAGTGTCTGTCACCCCCTAAATCCTGTACAACCCTCCTTGTGACTGTCACCACCCCTAAATCCAGTACAACCCTCCCTGTGTCTGTCACCCCCTTAATCCTGCACAACCCTCCCCGTGACTGTCACCACCCTTGAATATGTACAACCCTCCCTGTGTCTGTCATCCCCTAAATCCTGTACAACCCTCCCTGTGTCTGTCACCCCCTTTATCCTGTACAACCCTCCCTGTGTCTGTCATCCCCTCAATCCTGTACAACCCTCCCTGTGCCTGTCATATCCTAGATGCTGTACAACTCTCCCTGTGACTGTCATCCCCTAAATACTGTACCACCCTCCCTGTGACTGTCACCCCCTCAATCCTGTACAACCTTCCCTGTGTCTGTCATCCCCCCTGAATATGTACAACCCTCCCTGTGTCTGTCACCCCCTAAATCCTGTACAACCCTCCCTGTGACTGTCACCACCCCTGAATATGTACAACCCTCTCTGTCTCTGTCACCACCCCTAAATCCTGTACAACCCTCCCTGTGTCTGTCACCTATCAATCATGTACAACCCTCCCTGTGTCTGTCATCCCCTAAATCCTGTACAACCCTCCCTGTGTCTGTCGCCCCCTCAATCCTGTACAACCCTCCCTGTGTCTCTCATCCCCTCAATCCTGTACAACTCTCCCTGTGTCTGTCATCC
This sequence comes from Mobula birostris, assembly GCF_030028105.1. Lineage (NCBI taxonomy): Eukaryota > Metazoa > Chordata > Chondrichthyes > Myliobatiformes > Myliobatidae > Mobula > Mobula birostris. The sequence continues at coordinate 138,741,607 of NC_092371.1, read as the reverse complement.
CTTAAATCCTGTACAAGCCTCCCTGTGTCTGTCACCCCCTCAATCCTGTACAACCCTCCCTGTGACTGACACCCCCTCAATCCTGTACAACCCTCCCTGTGACTGTCACCACCCCTGAATATGTACAACCCTCCCTGTGTCTGTCATCCCCTAAATCCTGTACAACCCTCTCTGTGTCTGTCACCCCCTCAATCCTGTACAACCCTCCCTGTGTCTGTCATCTCCTAAATGCTGTACAACTCTCCCTGTGACTGTCATCCAATAAATACTGTACAACCCTCCCTGTGACTGTCACCCCCTCAATCCTGTACAACCTTCCCTGTGTCTGTCATCCCCCCTGAATATGTACAACCCTCCCTGTGTCTATCACCCCCTAAATCCTGTACAACCCTCCCTGTGACTGTCACCACCCCTAAATCCTGTACAACCCTCCCTGTGTCTGTCACCCCCTAAATCCTGTACAACCCTCCCTGTGTCTGGCACCCCCTTAATCCTGTACAACCCTCCCTGTGTCTGTCATCCCCTAAATCCTGTACAACCCTCCCTGTGTCTGTCACCCCCTCATCCTCTACAACCCTCCCTGTGACTGTCACCACCCCTGAATATGTACAACCCTCCCTGTGTCTGTCACCCCCTTAATCCTGTACAACCCTCCCTGTGTCTGTCATCCCCTAAATCCTGTACAACCCTCCCTGTGTCTGTCACCCCCTCAATCCTGTACAACCCTCCCTGTGACTGTCTCCACCCCTGAATATGTACAACCCTCCCTGTGTCTGTCACCACCCCTAAATCCTGCACAACCCTCCCTGTGTCTGTCACCCCCTCAATCCTGTACAACCCTCCCTGTGTCTGTCATCCCCTAAATACTCTACAACCCTCCCTGTGACTATCACCACCCCTGAATCCTATACAACCCTCCCTGTGTCTGTCACCACCCCTGAATATGTAAAACCCTCCCTGTGTCTGTCATCCTTTAAATCCTCTACAACCCTCCCTGTGTCTGTCACCCCCTCAATCCTGTACAACCCTCCCTGTGACTGTCACCACCCTTGAATATGTACAACCCTCCCTGTGTCTATCATCCCCTAAATCCTGTACAACCCTCCCTGTGACTGTCACCACCCCTAATTCCTGTACAACCCTCCCTGTGTCTGTCACCCCTCAATCCTGTACAACCCTCCCTGTGTCTGTCACCCCCTCAATCCTGTACAACCCTCCCTGTGTCTGTCATCCCCTAAATCCTCTACAACCCTCCCTGTGTCTGGCGCCCCCTCAATCCTGTACAACCCTCCCTGTGTCTGTCATCCCCTCAATCCTGTACAACCCTCCTTGTGTCTGTCATCCGCTAAATACTGTACAACCCTCCCTGTGACTGTCACCACCGCTGAATCCTGTACAACCCTCCCTGTGTCTGTCACCACCCCTCAATATGAAGAACCCTCCCTGTGTCTGTCATCCCTTAAATCCTGTACAACCCTCCCTGTGTCTGTCACCCCCTCAATCCTGTACAACCCTCCCTATGACTGTCACCCGCTCAATCCTGTACAACCCTCCCTGTGACTGTCACCACCCTTGAATATGTACAACCCTCCCTGTGTCTGTCATCCCCTAAATCCTGTACAACCCTCCCTGTGACTGTCACCACCCTTAAATCCTGTACAACCCTTCCTGTGTCTGTCACCCCCTCAATCCTGTACAACCCTCCCTGTGTCTGTCATCCCCTAAATACTCTATAACCCTCCCTGTGACTATCACCACCCCTGAATCCTATACAACCCTCCCTGTGTCTGTCACCACCCCTGAATATGTAAAACCCTCCCTGTGTCTGTCATCCCTTAAATCCTGTACAACCCTCCCTGTGTCTGTCACCTCCTCAATCCTGTACAACCCTCCCTATGACTGTCACCCCCTCAATCCTGTACAACCCTCCCTGTGACTGTCACCACCCCTGAATATGTACAACCCTCCCTGTGTCTGTCATCCCTTAAATCCTGTACAACCCTCCCTGTGACTGTCACCCCCTCAATCCTGTACAACCCTCCCTGTGACTGTCACCACCCCTGAATATGTACAACCCTCCCTGTGTCTATCATCCCCTGAATCCTGTACAACACTCCCTGTGTCTGTCACCCCCTCAATCCTGTACAACCCTCCCTGTGTCTGTCACCCCCTCAATCCTGTTCAACCCTCCCTGTGTCTGTCACCCCCTCAATCCTGTATAACCCTCCCTGTGACTGTCACCACCCCTGAATATGTACAACCCTCCCTGTGTCTGTCATACCCTAAATCCTGTACAACCCTCCCTGTGTCTGTCACCCCCTCAATCCTGTACAACCCTCCCTGTGTCTATCATCCCCTAAATCCTGTACAACCCTCCCTGTGCCTGTCACCCCCTCAATCCTGTATAACCCTCCCTGTGTCTGTCACCCCCTCAATCCTGTACAACCCACCCTGTGTCTGTCATCCCCTAAATCCAGTACAACCCTCCCTGTGTCTGTCATCCCCTAAATCCTGTACAACCCTCCCTGTGACTGTCACCACCCCTGAATCCTGTACAACCTTCCCTGTGCCTGTCAGCCCCTAAATCCTGTAAAATCTCCCTGTGACTGTCACCACCCCTAAATCCTGTACAAGCCTCCCTGTGACTGTCACCACCCTTAAATCCTCTACAACCCTCCTTGTGTCTGTCACCACCTCAGTCCTGTACAACCCTCCCTGTGTCTGTCATCCCCCCTGAATATGTACAACCATCCCTGTGACTGTCATCTCCTAAATCCTGTACAACCCTCCCTGTGTCTATCACCCCCTCAATCCTGTACAACCCTCCCTGTGACTGTCATCCCCCCTGAATATGTACAACCCTCCCTGTGACTGTCACTACCCCTGAATCCTGTACAACCCTCCCTGTGACTGTCACCACCCCTAAATCCTGTACAACCCCCCCTGTGTCTGTCACCCCTCAATCCTCTACAACCCTGCCTGTGTCTGTCATTACCTAAATCCTGTACAACTCTCCCTGTGTCTGTCACCCCCTGAATCCTGTACAACCCTCCCTGTGTCTGTCATCCCCCCTGAATATGTACAACCCTCCCTGTGTCTGTCATCCCCTCAATGCTGTACAACCCTCCCAGTGTCTGTCACCCCCTAAATCCTGTACAACCCTCCTTGTGACTGTCACCACCCCTAAATCCAGTACAACCCTCCGTGTGTCTGTCACCCCCTTAATCCTGTAGAACCCTCCCCGTGACTGTCACCACCCCCGAATATGTACAACCCTCCCTGTGTCTGTCATCCCCTAAATCCTGTACAACCCTCCCTGTGTCTGTCACCCCCTCAATCCTGTACAACCCTCCCTGTGACTGTCACCACCCCTGAATATGTACAACCCTCTCTGTGTCTGTCACCACCCCTAAATCCTGTACAACCCTCCCTGTGTCTGTCACCCCCTAAATCCTGTACAACCCTCCCTGTGTCTGGCACCCCCTTAATCCTGTACAACCCTCCCTGTGTCTGTCATCCCCTAAATCCTGTACAACCCTCCCTGTGTCTGTCACCCCCTCATCCTGTACAACCCTCCCTGTGACTGTCACCACCCCTGAATATGTACCACCCTCTCTGTGTCTGTCACCCCCTTAATCCTGTACAACCCTCCCTGTGTCTGTCATCCCCTAAATCCTGTACAACCCTCCCTGTGTCTGTCACCCCCTCAATCCTGTACAACCCTCCCTGTGACTGTCACCACCCCTGAATATGTACAACCCTCCCTGTGTCTGTCACCACCCCTAAATCCTGCACAACCCTCCCTGTGTCTGTCACCCCCTCAATCCTGTACAACCCTCCTTGTGTCTGTCATCCGCTAAATACTGTACAACCCTCCCTGTGACTGTCACCACCCCTGAATCCTGTACAACCCTCCCTGTGTCTGTCACCACCCCTGAATATGTACAACCCTCCCTGTGTCTGTCATCCCTTAAATCCTGTACAACCCTCCCTGTGTCTGTCATCCCTTAAATCCTGTACAACCCTCCCTGTGTCTGTCACCCCCTCAATCCTGTACAACCCTCCCTATGACTGTCACCCGCTCAATCCTGTACAACCCTCCCTGTGACTGTCACCACCCCTGAATATGTACAACCCTCCCTGTGTCTGTCATCCCCTAAATCCTGTACAACCCTCCCTGTGACTGTCACCACCCTTAAATCCTGTACAACCCTTCCTGTGTCTGTCACCCCCTCAATCCTGTACAACCCTCCCTGTGTCTGTCATCCCCTAAATACTCTACAACCCTCCCTGTGACTATCACCACCCCTGAATCCTATACAACCCTCCCTGTGTCTGTCACCACCCCTGAATATGTAAAACCCTCCCTGTGTCTGTCATCCCTTAAATCCTGTACAACCCTCCCTGTCTCTGTCACCTCCTCAATCCTGTACAACCCTCCCTATGACTGTCACCCCCTCAATCCTGTACAACCCTCCCTGTGACTGTCACCACCCCTGAATATGTACAACCCTCCCTGTGTCTGTCATCCCTTAAATCCTGTACAACCCTCCCTGTGACTGTCACCACCCTTGAATATGTACAACCCTCCCTGTGTCTATCATCCCCTAAATCCTGTACAACCCTCCCTGTGTCTGTCACCCCCTCAATCCTGTACAACCCTCCCTGTGTCTGTCATCCCCTAAATCCTGTACAACCCTCCCTGTGTCTGTCGCCCCCTCAATCCTGTACAACCCTCCCTGTGTCTGTCATCCCTTAAATCCTGTACAACCCTCCCTGTGTCTGTCACCCCCTCAATCCTGTTCAACCCTCCCAGTGTCTGTCACCCCCTCAATCCTGTATAACCCTCCCTGTGACTGTCACCACCCCTGAATATGTACAACCCTCCCTGTGTCTGTCATCCCCTAAATCCTGTACAAACCTCCCTGTGCCTGTCACCTCCTCAATCCTGTATAACCCTCTCTGTGTCTGTCACCCCCTCAATCCTGTACAACCCACCCTGTGTCTGTCACCACCTCAGTCCTGTACAACCCTCCCTGTGCCTGTCATCCCCCCTGAATATGTACAACCATCCCTGTGACTGTCATCTCCTAAATCCTGTACAACCCTCCCTGTGTCTATCACCCCCTCAATCCTGTACAACCCTCCCTGTGACTGTCATCCCCCCTGAATATGTACAACCCTCCCTGTGACTGTCCCAACCCCTGAATCCTGTACAACCCTCCCTGTGACTGTCACCACCCCTAAATCCTGTACAACCCTCCCTGTGTCTGTCACCCCTCAATCCTCTACAACCCTGCCTGTGTCTGTCATTCCCTAAATCCTGTACAACTCTCCCTGTGTCTGTCACCCCCTGAATCCTGTACAACCCTCCCTGTGTCTGTCATCCCCCCTGAATATGTACAACCCTCCCTGTGTCTGTCATCCCCTCAATGCTGTACAACCCTCCCAGTGACTGTCACCTCCAAAATCCTGTACAACCCTCCTTGTGACTGTCACCACCCCTAAATCCAGTACAACCCTCCCTGTGTCTGTCACCCCCTTAATCCTGTAGAACCCTCCCCGTGACTGTCACCACCCCTGAATATGTACAACCCTCCCTGTGTCTGTCATCCCCTAAATCCTGTACAACCCTCCCTGTGTCTGTCACCCCCTTAATCCTGTACAACCCTCCCTGTGTCTGTCATCCCCTAAATCCTGTACAACCCTCCCTGTGTCTGTCACCCCCTCAATCCTGTACAACCCTCCCTGTGACTGTCACCATCCCTGAATATGTACAACCCTCTCTGTGTCTGTCACCACCCCTAAATCCTGTACAACCCTCCCTGTGTCTGTCACCCCCTCAATCATGTACAACCCTCCCTGTGTCTGTCATCCCCTAAATCCTGTACAACCCTCCCTGTGTCTGTCGCCCCCTCAATCCTGTACAACCCTCCCTGTGTCTGTCATCCCCTCAATCCTGTACAACTCTCCCTGTGTCTGTCATCCCTTAAATCCTGTACAACCCTCCCTGTGTCTGTCACCCCCTCAATCCTGTACAACCCTCCTTGTGACTGACACCCCCTCAATCCTGTACAACCCTCCCTGTGACTGTCACCACCCCTGAATATGTACAACCCTCCCTGTGTCTGTCATCCCCTAAATCCTGTACAACCCTCTCTGTGTCTGTCACCCCCTCAATCCTGTACAACCCTCCCTGTGTCTGTCATCTCCTAAATGCTGTACAACTCTCCCTGTGACTGTCATCCCCTAAATACTGTACAACCCTCCCTGTGACTGTCACCCCCTCAATCCTGTACAACCTTCCGTGTCTGTCATCCCCCCTGAATATGTACAACCCTCCCTGTGTCTGTCACCCCCTAAATCCTGTACAACCCTCCCTGTGACTGTCACCACCCCTAAATCCTGTACAACCCTCCCTGGGTCTGTCACCCCCTAAATCCTGTACAACCCTCCCTGTGTCTGGCACCCCCTTAATCCTGTACAACCCTCCCTGTGTCTGTCATCCCCTAAATCCTGTACAACCCTCCCTGTGTCTGTCACCCCCTCATCCTGTACAACCCTCCCTGTGACTGTCATCACCCCTGAATATGTACAACCCTCCCTGTGTCTGTCACCCCCTTAATCCTGTACAACCCTCCCTGTGTCTGTCATCCCCTAAATCCTGTACAACCCTACCTGTGTCTGTCACCCCCTCAATCCTGTACAACCCTCCCTGTGACTGTCACCACCCTTGAATATGTACAACCCTCCCTGTGTCTGTCACCACCCCTAAATCCTGCACAACCCTCCCTGTGTCTGTCACCCCCTCAATCCTGTACAACCCTCCTTGTGTCTGTCATCCGCTAAATACTGTACAACCCTCCCTGTGACTGTCACCACCCCTGAATCCTGTACAACCCTCCCTGTGTCTGTCATCCCTTAAATCCTGTACAACCCTCCCTGTGTCTGTCACCCCCTCAATCCTGTACAACCCTCCCTATGACTGTCACCCGCTCAATCCTGTACAACCCTCCCTGTGACTGTCACCACCCCTGAATATGTACAACCCTCCCTGTGTCTGTCATCCCCTAAATCCTGTACAACCCTCCCTGTGACTGTCACCACCCTTAAATCCTGTACAACCCTTCCTGTGTCTGTCACCCCCTCAATCCTGTACAACCCTCCCTGTGTCTGTCATCCCCTAAATACTCTACAACCCTCCCTGTGACTATCACCACCCCTGAATCCTATACAACCCTCCCTGTGTCTGTCACCACCCCTGAATATGTAAAACCCTCCCTGTGTCTGTCATCCCTTAAATCCTGTACAACCCTCCCTGTGTCTGTCACCTCCTCAATCCTGTACAACCCTCCCTATGACTGTCAACCCCTCAATCCTGTACAACCCTCCCAGTGACGGTCACCACCCCTGAATATGTACAACCCTCCCTGTGTCTGTCATCCCTTAAATCCTGTACAACCCTCCCTGTGACTGTCACCCCCTCAATCCTGTACAACCCTCCCTGTGACTGTCACCACCCTTGAATATGTACAACCCTCCCTGTGTCTATCATCCCCTAAATCCTGTACAACCCTCCCTGTGTCTGTCACCCCCTCAATCCTGTACAACCCTCCCTGTGTCTGTCACCCCCTCAATCCTGTTCAACCCTCCCTGTGTCTGTCACCCCCTCAATCCTGTGTAACCCTCCCTGTGACTGTCACCACCCCTGAACATGTACAACCCTCCCTGTGTCTGTCATCCCCTAAATCCTGTACAACCCTCCCTGTGTCTGTCGCCCCCTCAATCCTGTACAACCCTCCCTGTGTCTGTCATCCCCTCAATCCTGTACAACTCTCCCTGTGTCTGTCATCCCTTAAATCCTGTACAACCCTCCCTGTGTCTGTCACCCCCTCAATCCTGTTCAACCCTCCCAGTGTCTGTCACCCCCTCAATCCTGTATAACCCTCCCTGTGACTGTCACCACCCCTGAATATGCACAACCCTCCCTGTGTCTGTCATCCCCTAAATCCTGTACAACCCTCCCTGTGCCTGTCACCCCCTCAATCCTGTATAACCCTCCCTGTGTCTGTCACCCCCTCAATCCTGTACAACCCACCCTGTGTCTGTCATCCCCTAAATCCAGTACAACCCTCCCTGTGTCTGTCATCCCCTAAATCCTGTACAACCCTCCCTGTGACTGTCACCACCCCTGAATCCTGTACAACCTTCCCTGTGCCTGTTACCCCCTCAATCCGGTACAACCCTCCCTGTGTCTGTCACCCCCTCAATCCTGTACAACCCTCCCTGTGACTGTCACCACCCCTGAATATGTACAACCCTCCCTGTTTCTGTCACCACCCCTAAATCCTGTACAACCCACCCTTTGTCTGTCACCCCCTCAATCCTGTACAACCCTCCTTGTGTCTGTCATCCGCTAAATACTGTACAACCCTCCCTGTGTCTGTCATCCCCTAAATCCTGTACAAACCTCCCTGTGCCTGTCACCCCCTCAATCCTGTACAACCCTCCCTGTGTCTGTCATCCCCTAAATCCTGTACAACCCTCCCTGTGCCTGTCACCCCCTCAATCCTGTATAACCCTCCCTGTGTCTGTCACCCCCTAAATGCTGTACAACCCTCCCTGTGACTGTCACAACCCCTAAATCCTGTACAACCCTCCCTGTGTCTGTCACCCCCTCAATCCTGTACAACCTTCCCTGTGTCTGTCATCCCCTAAATCCTGTACAACCCTCCCTGTGTCTGTCACCCCCTCAATCCTGTACAACCCTCCCTGTGTCTGTCATCCCCTAAATCCAGTACAACCCTCCCTGTGTCTGTCATCCCCTAAATCCTGTACAACCCTCCCTGTGCCTGTCACCCCCTCCATCCTGTACAACTCTCCCTGTGACTGTCACCACCCCTGAATATGTACAACCCTCCCAGTGTCTGTCACCACCCCTAAATCCTGTACAACCCTCCCTGTGTCTGTCACCCCCTCAATCCTGTACAACCCTCCTTGAGGCTGTCATCTGCTAAATACTGTACAACCCTCCCTGTGACTGTCACAACCCCTGTATCCTGTACAACCCTCCCTGTGTCTGTCACCACCCCTGAATATGTACAACCCTCCCTGTGTCTGTCATCCCTTAAATCCTGTACAACCCTCCCTGTGTCTGTCACCCCCTCAATCCTGTACAACGCTCCCTGTGTCTGTCATCCCCTAAATCCAGTACAACCCTCCCTGTGTCTGTCATCCCCTAAATCCTGTACAACCCTCCCTGTGACTGTCACCACCCCTGAATCCTGTACAACCTTCCCTGTGACTGTCACCACCCCTGAATATGTACAACCCTCCCTGTGTCTGTCACCACCCCTAAATCCTGTACAACCCTCCCTGTGTCTGTCACCCCCTCAATCCTGTACAACCCTCCTTGTGTCTGTCATCCGCTAAATACTGTACAACCCTCCCTGTGACTGTCACCACCCCTGAATCCTGTAGAACCCTCCCTGTGTCTGTCACCACCCCTGAATATGTACAACCCTCCCTGTGTGTGTCATCCCTTAAATCCTGTACAACCCTCCCTGTGTCTGTCACCCCCTAAATCCTGTACAACCCTCGCTGTGTCTGTCATCCCCTAAATCCAGTACAACCCTCCCTGTGTCTTTCATCCCCTAAATCCTGTACAACCCTCCCTGTGACTGTCACCACCCCTGAATCCTGTACAACCCTCCCTGTGTCTGTCACCATCCCTGAATATGTACAACCCTCTCTGTGTCTGTCATCCCCTAAATCCTGTACAACCCTCCCTGTGTCTGTCATCCCCTAAATCCTGTACAACCCTCCCTGTGCCTGTCACCCCCTCAATCCTGTATAACCCTCCCTGTGTCTGTCACCCCCTCAATCCTGTACAACCCTCCCTGGGTCTGTCATCCCCTAAATACTCTACAACCCTCCCTGTGACTGTCACCACCCCTGAATCCTGTACAACCTTCCCTGTGTCTGGTACCACCCCTGAATATGTACAACCCTCCCTGTGTCTGTCATCCCTTAAATCCTGTACAACCCTCCCTGTGTCTGTCACGTCCTCAATCCTGTACAACCCTCCCTATGACTGTCACCCCCTCAATCCTGTACAACCCTCCCTGTGACTGTCACCACCCCTGAATATGTACAACCCTCCCTGTGTCTGTCATCCCCTAAATCCTGTACAACCCTCCCTGTGACTGTCACCACCCTTAAATCCTGTACAACTCTCCCTGTGTCTGTCACCCCCTCAATCCTGTACAACCCTCCTTGTGTCTGTCATCCGCTAAATACTGTACAACCCTCCCTGTGACTGTCACCACCCCTGAATCCTGTACAACCTTCCCTGTGTCTGTCACCCCCTCAATCCTGTACAACCATCCCTATGACTGTCACCCGCTCAATCCTGTACAACCCTCCCTGTGACTGTCACCACCCCTGAATATGTACAACCCTCCCTGTGTCTGTCATCCCCTAAATCCTGTACAACCCTCCCTGTGACTGTCACCACCCTTAAATCCTGTACAACCCTTCCTGTGTCTGTCACCCCCTCAATCCTGTACAACCCTCCCTGTGTCTGTCATCCCCTAAATACTCTACAACCCTCCCTGTGACTATCACCACCCCTGAATCCTATACAACCCTCCCTGTGTCTGTCACCACCCCTGAATATGTAAAACCCTCCCTGTGTCTGTCATCCCTTAAATCCTGTACAACCCTCCCTGTGTCTGTCACCTCCTCAATCCTGTACAACCCTCCCTATGACTGTCACCCCCTCAATCCTGTACAACCCTCCCTGTGACTGTCACCACCCCTGAATATGTACAACCCTCCCTGTGTCTGTCATCCCTTAAATCCTGTACAACCCTCCCTGTGACTGTCACCACCCTTGAATATGTACAACCCTCCCTGTGTCTATCATCCCCTAAATCCTGTACAACCCTCCCTGTGTCTGTCACCCCCTCAATCCTGTACAACCCTCCCTGTGTCTGTCATCCCCTAAATCCTGTACAACCCTCCCTGTGTCTGTCGCCCCCTCAATCCTGTACAACCCTCCCTGTGTCTGTCATCCCTTAAATCCTGTACAACCCTCCCTGTGTCTGTCACCCCCTCAATCCTGTTCAACCCTCCCAGTGTCTGTCACCCCCTCAATCCTGTATAACCCTCCCTGTGACTGTCACCACCCCTGAATATGTACAACCCTCCCTGTGTCTGTCATCCCCTAAATCCTGTACAAACCTCCCTGTGTCTGTCACGTCCTCAATCCTGTACAACCCTCCCTATGACTGTCACCCCCTCAATCCTGTACAACCCACCCTGTGACTGTCACCACCCTTAAATCCTGTACAACTCTCCCTGTGTCTGTCACCCCCTCAATCCTGTACAACCCTCCTTGTGTCTGTCATCCGCTAAATACTGTACAACCCTCCCTGTGACTGTCACCACCCCTGAATCCTGTACAACCTTCCCTGTGTCTGTCACCCCCTAAATCCTGTACAACCCTCCCTGTGTCTGGCACCCCCTTAATCCTGTACAACCCTCCCTGTGTCTGTCATCCCCTAAATCCTGTACAACCCTCCCTGTGTCTGTCACCCCCTCATCCTGTACAACCCTCCCTGTGACTGTCACCACCCCTGAATATGTACAACCCTCCCTGTGTCTGTCACCCCCTTAATCCTGTACAACCCTCCCTGTGTCTGTCATCCCCTAAATCCTGTACAACCCTCCCTGTGTCTGTCACCCCCTCAATCCTGTACAACCCTCCCTGTGACTGTCTCCACCCCTGAATATGTACAACCCTCCCTGTGTCTGTCACCACCCCTAAATCCTGCACAACCCTCCCTGTGTCTGTCACCCCCTCAATCCTGTACAACCCTCCCTGTGTCTGTCATCCCCTAAATACTCTACAACCCTCCCTGTGACTATCACCACCCCTGAATCCTATACAACCCTCCCTGTGTCTGTCACCACCCCTGAATATGTAAAACCCTCCCTGTGTCTGTCATCCCTTAAATCCTGTACAACCCTCCCTGTGTCTGTCACCTCCTCAATCCTGTACAACCCTCCCTATGACTGTCAACCCCTCAATCCTGTACAACCCTCCCTGTGACTGTCACCACCCTTGAATATGTACAACCCTCCCTGTGTCTATCATCCCCTAAATCCTGTACAACCCTCCCTGTGACTGTCACCACCCCTAATTCCTGTACAACCCTCCCTGTGTCTGTCACCCCTCAATCCTGTACAACCCTCCCTGTGTCTGTCACCCCCTCAATCCTGTACAACCCTCCCTGTGTCTGTCATCCCCTAAATCCTCTACAACCCTCCCTGTGTCTGGCGCCCCCTCAATCCTGTACAACCCTCCCTGTGTCTGTCATCCCCTCAATCCTGTACAACCCTCCTTGTGTCTGTCATCCGCTAAATACTGTACAACCCTCCCTGTGACTGTCACCACCGCTGAATCCTGTACAACCCTCCCTGTGTCTGTCACCACCCCTCAATATGAAGAACCCTCCCTGTGTCTGTCATCCCTTAAATCCTGTACAACCCTCCCTGTGTCTGTCACCCCCTCAATCCTGTACAACCCTCCCTATGACTGTCACCCGCTCAATCCTGTACAACCCTCCCTGTGACTGTCACCACCCTTGAATATGTACAACCCTCCCTGTGTCTGTCATCCCCTAAATCCTGTACAACCCTCCCTGTGACTGTCACCACCCTTAAATCCTGTACAACCCTTCCTGTGTCTGTCACCCCCTCAATCCTGTACAACCCTCCCTGTGTCTGTCATCCCCTAAATACTCTATAACCCTCCCTGTGACTATCACCACCCCTGAATCCTATACAACCCTCCCTGTGTCTGTCACCACCCCTGAATATGTAAAACCCTCCCTGTGTCTGTCATCCCTTAAATCCTGTACAACCCTCCCTGTGTCTGTCACCTCCTCAATCCTGTACAACCCTCCCTATGACTGTCACCCCCTCAATCCTGTACAACCCTCCCTGTGACTGTCACCACCCCTGAATATGTACAACCCTCCCTGTGTCTGTCATCCCTTAAATCCTGTACAACCCTCCCTGTGACTGTCACCCCCTCAATCCTGTACAACCCTCCCTGTGACTGTCACCACCCTTGAATATGTACAACCCTCCCTGTGTCTATCATCCCCTGAATCCTGTACAACACTCCCTGTGTCTGTCACCCCCTCAATCCTGTACAACCCTCCCTGTGTCTGTCACCCCCTCAATCCTGTTCAACCCTCCCTGTGTCTGTCACCCCCTCAATCCTGTATAACCCTCCCTGTGACTGTCACCACCCCTGAATATGTACAACCCTCCCTGTGTCTGTCATACCCTAAATCCTGTACAACCCTCCCTGTGTCTGTCACCCCCTCAATCCTGTACAACCCTCCCTGTGTCTATCATCCCCTAAATCCTGTACAACCCTCCCTGTGCCTGTCACCCCCTCAATCCTGTATAACCCTCTCTGTGTCTGTCACCCCCTCAATCCTGTACAACCCACCCTGTGTCTGTCATCCCCTAAATCCAGTACAACCCTCCCTGTGTCTGTCATCCCCTAAATCCTGTACAACCCTCCCTGTGACTGTCACCACCCCTGAATCCTGTACAACCTTCCCTGTGCCTGTCACCCCCTAAATCCTGTAAAATCTCCCTGTGACTGTCACCACCCCTAAATCCTATACAAGCCTCCCTGTGACTGTCACCACCCTTAAATCCTCTACAACCCTCCTTGTGTCTGTCACCACCTCAGTCCTGTACAACCCTCCCTGTGTCTGTCATCCCCCCTGAATATGTACAACCATCCCTGTGACTGTCATCTCCTAAATCCTGTACAACCCTCCCTGTGTCTATCACCCCCTCAATCCTGTACAACCCTCCCTGTGACTGTCATCCCCCCTGAATATGTACAACCCTCCCTGTGACTGTCACCACCCCTAAATCCTGTACAACCCCCCCTGTGTCTGTCACCCCTCAATCCTCTACAACCCTGCCTGTGTCTGTCATTACCTAAATCCTGTACAACTCTCCCTGTGTCTGTCACCCCCTGAATCCTGTACAACCCTCCCTGTGTCTGTCATCCCCCCTGAATATGTACAACCCTCCCTGTGTCTGTCATCCCCTCAATGCTGTACAACCCTCCCAGTGTCTGTCACCCCCTAAATCCTGTACAACCCTCCTTGTGACTGTCACCACCCCTAAATCCAGTACAACCCTCCGTGTGTCTGTCACCCCCTTAATCCTGTAGAACCCTCCCCGTGACTGTCACCACCCCCGAATATGTACAACCCTCCCTGTGTCTGTCATCCCCTAAATCCTGTACAACCCTCATTGTGTCTGTCACCCCCTCAATCCTGTACAGCCCTCCCTGTGACTGTCACCACCCCTGAATATGTACAACCCTCTCTGTGTCTGTCACCACCCCTAAATCCTGTACAACCCTCCCTGTGTCTGTCACCCCCTAAATCCTGTACAACCCTCCCTGTGTCTGGCACCCCCTTAATCCTGTACAACCCTCCCTGTGTCTGTCATCCCCTAAATCCTGTACAACCCTCCCTGTGTCTGTCACCCCCTCATCCTGTACAACCCTCCCTGTGACTGTCACCACCCCTGAATATGTACCACCCTCTCTGTGTCTGTCACCCCCTTAATCCTGTACAACCCTCCCTGTGTCTGTCATCCCCTAAATCCTGTACAACCCTCCCTGTGTCTGTCACCCCCTCAATCCTGTACAACCCTCCCTGTGACTGTCACCACCCCTGAATATGTACAACCCTCCCTGTGTCTGTCACCACCCCTAAATCCTGCACAACCCTCCCTGTGTCTGTCACCCCCTCAATCCTGTACAACCCTCCTTGTGTCTGTCATCCGCTAAATACTGTACAACCCTCCCTGTGACTGTCACCACCCCTGAATCCTGTACAACCCTCCCTGTGTCTGTCACCACCCCTGAATATGTACAACCCTCCCTGTGTCTGTCATCCCTTAAATCCTGTACAACCCTCCCTGTGTCTGTCATCCCTTAAATCCTGTACAACCCTCCCTGTGTCTGTCACCCCCTCAATCCTGTACAACCCTCCCTATGACTGTCACCCGCTCAATCCTGTACAACCCTCCCTGTGACTGTCACCACCCCTGAATATGTACAACCCTCCCTGTGTCTGTCATCCCCTAAATCCTGTACAACCCTCCCTGTGACTGTCACCACCCTTAAATCCTGTACAACCCTTCCTGTGTCTGTCACCCCCTCAATCCTGTACAACCCTCCCTGTGTCTGTCATCCCCTAAATACTCTACAACCCTCCCTGTGACTATCACCACCCCTGAATCCTATACAACCCTCCCTGTGTCTGTCACCACCCCTGAATATGTAAAACCCTCCCTGTGTCTGTCATCCCTTAAATCCTGTACAACCCTCCCTGTCTCTGTCACCTCCTCAATCCTGTACAACCCTCCCTATGACTGTCACCCCCTCAATCCTGTACAACCCTCCCTGTGACTGTCACCACCCCTGAATATGTACAACCCTCCCTGTGTCTGTCATCCCTTAAATCCTGTACAACCCTCCCTGTGACTGTCACCACCCTTGAATATGTACAACCCTCCCTGTGTCTATCATCCCCTAAATCCTGTACAACCCTCCCTGTGTCTGTCACCCCCTCAATCCTGTACAACCCTCCCTGTGTCTGTCATCCCCTAAATCCTGTACAACCCTCCCTGTGTCTGTCGCCCCCTCAATCCTGTACAACCCTCCCTGTGTCTGTCATCCCTTAAATCCTGTACAACCCTCCCTGTGTCTGTCACCCCCTCAATCCTGTTCAACCCTCCCAGTGTCTGTCACCCCCTCAATCCTGTATAACCCTCCCTGTGACTGTCACCACCCCTGAATATGTACAACCCTCCCTGTGTCTGTCATCCCCTAAATCCTGTACAAACCTCCCTGTGCCTGTCACCTCCTCAATCCTGTATAACCCTCTCTGTGTCTGTCACCCCCTCAATCCTGTACAACCCACCCTGTGTCTGTCACCACCTCAGTCCTGTACAACCCTCCCTGTGCCTGTCATCCCCCCTGAATATGTACAACCATCCCTGTGACTGTCATCTCCTAAATCCTGTACAACCCTCCCTGTGTCTATCACCCCCTCAATCCTGTACAACCCTCCCTGTGACTGTCATCCCCCCTGAATATGTACAACCCTCCCTGTGACTGTCCCAACCCCTGAATCCTGTACAACCCTCCCTGTGACTGTCACCACCCCTAAATCCTGTACAACCCTCCCTGTGTCTGTCACCCCTCAATCCTCTACAACCCTGCCTGTGTCTGTCATTCCCTAAATCCTGTACAACTCTCCCTGTGTCTGTCACCCCCTGAATCCTGTACAACCCTCCCTGTGTCTGTCATCCCCCCTGAATATGTACAACCCTCCCTGTGTCTGTCATCCCCTCAATGCTGTACAACCCTCCCAGTGACTGTCACCTCCAAAATCCTGTACAACCCTCCTTGTGACTGTCACCACCCCTAAATCCAGTACAACCCTCCCTGTGTCTGTCACCCCCTTAATCCTGTAGAACCCTCCCCGTGACTGTCACCACCCCTGAATATGTACAACCCTCCCTGTGTCTGTCATCCCCTAAATCCTGTACAACCCTCCCTGTGTCTGTCACCCCCTTAATCCTGTACAACCCTCCCTGTGTCTGTCATCCCCTAAATCCTGTACAACCCTCCCTGTGTCTGTCACCCCCTCAATCCTGTACAACCCTCCCTGTGACTGTCACCATCCCTGAATATGTACAACCCTCTCTGTGTCTGTCACCACCCCTAAATCCTGTACAACCCTCCCTGTGTCTGTCACCCCCTCAATCATGTACAACCCTCCCTGTGTCTGTCATCCCCTAAATCCTGTACAACCCTCCCTGTGTCTGTCGCCCCCTCAATCCTGTACAACCCTCCCTGTGTCTGTCATCCCCTCAATCCTGTACAACTCTCCCTGTGTCTGTCATCCCTTAAATCCTGTACAACCCTCCCTGTGTCTGTCACCCCCTCAATCCTGTACAACCCTCCTTGTGACTGACACCCCCTCAATCCTGTACAACCCTCCCTGTGACTGTCACCACCCCTGAATATGTACAACCCTCCCTGTGTCTGTCATCCCCTAAATCCTGTACAACCCTCTCTGTGTCTGTCACCCCCTCAATCCTGTACAACCCTCCCTGTGTCTGTCATCTCCTAAATGCTGTACAACTCTCCCTGTGACTGTCATCCCCTAAATACTGTACAACCCTCCCTGTGACTGTCACCCCCTCAATCCTGTACAACCTTCCGTGTCTGTCATCCCCCCTGAATATGTACAACCCTCCCTGTGTCTGTCACCCCCTAAATCCTGTACAACCCTCCCTGTGACTGTCACCACCCCTAAATCCTGTACAACCCTCCCTGGGTCTGTCACCCCCTAAATCCTGTACAACCCTCCCTGTGTCTGGCACCCCCTTACTCCTGTACAACCCTCCCTGTGTCTGTCATCCCCTAAATCCTGTACAACCCTCCCTGTGTCTGTCACCCCCTCATCCTGTACAACCCTCCCTGTGACTGTCATCACCCCTGAATATGTACAACCCTCCCTGTGTCTGTCACCCCCTTAATCCTGTACAACCCTCCCTGTGTCTGTCATCCCCTAAATCCTGTACAACCCTACCTGTGTCTGTCACCCCCTCAATCCTGTACAACCCTCCCTGTGACTGTCACCACCCCTGAATATGTACAACCCTCCCTGTGTCTGTCACCACCCCTAAATCCTGCACAACCCTCCCTGTGTCTGTCACCCCCTCAATCCAGTACAACCCTCCTTGTGTCTGTCATCCGCTAAATACTGTACAACCCTCCCTGTGACTGTCACCACCCCTGAATCCTGTACAACCCTCCCTGTGTCTGTCATCCCTTAAATCCTGTACAACCCTCCCTGTGTCTGTCACCCCCTCAATCCTGTACAACCCTCCCTATGACTGTCACCCGCTCAATCCTGTACAACCCTCCCTGTGACTGTCACCACCCCTGAATATGTACAACCCTCCCTGTGTCTGTCATCCCCTAAATCCTGTACAACCCTCCCTGTGACTGTCACCACCCTTAAATCCTGTACAACCCTTCCTGTGTCTGTCACCCCCTCAATCCTGTACAACCCTCCCTGTGTCTGTCATCCCCTAAATACTCTACAACCCTCCCTGTGACTATCACCACCCCTGAATCCTATACAACCCTCCCTGTGTCTGTCACCACCCCTGAATATGTAAAACCCTCCCTGTGTCTGTCATCCCTTAAATCCTGTACAACCCTCCCTGTGTCTGTCACCTCCTCAATCCTGTACAACCCTCCCTATGACTGTCAACCCCTCAATCCTGTACAACCCTCCCAGTGACGGTCACCACCCCTGAATATGTACAACCCTCCCTGTGTCTGTCATCCCTTAAATCCTGTACAACCCTCCCTGTGACTGTCACCCCCTCAATCCTGTACAACCCTCCCTGTGACTGTCACCACCCTTGAATATGTACAACCCTCCCTGTGTCTATCATCCCCTAAATCCTGTACAACCCTCCCTGTGTCTGTCACCCCCTCAATCCTGTACAACCCTCCCTGTGTCTGTCACCCCCTCAATCCTGTTCAACCCTCCCTGTGTCTGTCACCCCCTCAATCCTGTGTAACCCTCCCTGTGACTGTCACCACCCCTGAACATGTACAACCCTCCCTGTGTCTGTCATCCACTAAATCCTGTACAACCCTCCCTGTGTCTGTCGCCCCCTCAATCCTGTACAACCCTCCCTGTGTCTGTCATCCCCTCAATCCTGTACAACTCTCCCTGTGTCTGTCATCCCTTAAATCCTGTACAACCCTCCCTGTGTCTGTCACCCCCTCAATCCTGTTCAACCCTCCCAGTGTCTGTCACCCCCTCAATCCTGTATAACCCTCCCTGTGACTGTCACCACCCCTGAATATGCACAACCCTCCCTGTGTCTGTCATCCCCTAAATCCTGTACAACCCTCCCTGTGCCTGTCACCCCCTCAATCCTGTATAACCCTCCCTGTGTCTGTCACCCCCTCAATCCTGTACAACCCACCCTGTGTCTGTCATCCCCTAAATCCAGTACAACCCTCCCTGTGTCTGTCATCCCCTAAATCCTGTACAACCCTCCCTGTGACTGTCACCACCCCTGAATCCTGTACAACCTTCCCTGTGCCTGTTACCCCCTCAATCCGGTACAACCCTCCCTGTGTCTGTCACCCCCTCAATCCTGTACAACCCTCCCTGTGACTGTCACCACCCCTGAATATGTACAACCCTCCCTGTTTCTGTCACCACCCCTAAATCCTGTACAACCCACCCTTTGTCTGTCACCCCCTCAATCCTGTACAACCCTCCTTGTGTCTGTCATCCGCTAAATACTGTACAACCCTCCCTGTGTCTGTCATCCCCTAAATCCTGTACAAACCTCCCTGTGCCTGTCACCCCCTCAATCCTGTACAACCCTCCCTGTGTCTGTCATCCCCTAAATCCTGTACAACCCTCCCTGTGCCTGTCACCCCCTCAATCCTGTATAACCCTCCCTGTGTCTGTCACCCCCTAAATGCTGTACAACCCTCCCTGTGACTGTCAACACCCCTAAATCCTGTACAACCCTCCCTGTGTCTGTCACCCCCTCAATCCTGTACAACCTTCCCTGTGTCTGTCATCCCCTAAATCCTGTACAACCCTCCCTGTGTCTCTCACCCCCTCAATCCTGTACAACCCTCCCTGTGTCTGTCATCCCCTAAATCCAGTACAACCCTCCCTGTGTCTGTCATCCCCTAAATCCTGTACAACCCTCCCTGTGCCTGTCACCCCCTCCATCCTGTACAACTCTCCCTGTGACTGTCACCACCCCTGAATATGTACAACCCTCCCAGTGTCTGTCACCACCCCTAAATTCTGTACAACCCTCCCTGTGTCTGTCACCCCCTCAATCCTGTACAACCCTCCTTGAGGCTGTCATCTGCTAAATACTGTACAACCCTCCCTGTGACTGTCACAACCCCTGAATCCTGTACAACCCTCCCTGTGTCTGTCACCACCCCTGAATATGTACAACCCTCCCTGTGTCTGTCATCCCTTAAATCCTGTACAACCCTCCCTGTGTCTGTCACCCCCTCAATCCTGTACAACGCTCCCTGTGTCTGTCATCCCCTAAATCCAGTACAACCCTCCCTGTGTCTGTCATCCCCTAAATCCTGTACAACCCTCCCTGTGACTGTCACCACCCCTGAATCCTGTACAACCTTCCCTGTGACTGTCACCACCCCTGAATATGTACAACCCTCCCTGTGTCTGTCACCACCCCTAAATCCTGTACAACCCTCCCTGTGTCTGTCACCCCCTCAATCCTGTACAACCCTCCTTGTGTCTGTCATCCGCTAAATACTGTACAACCCTCCCTGTGACTGTCACCACCCCTGAATCCTGTAGAACCCTCCCTGTGTCTGTCACCACCCCTGAATATGTACAACCCTCCCTGTGTGTGTCATCCCTTAAATCCTGTACAACCCTCCCTGTGTCTGTCACCCCCTAAATCCTGTACAACCCTCCCTGTGTCTTTCATCCCCTAAATCCTGTACAACCCTCCCTGTGACTGTCACCACCCCTGAATCCTGTACAACCCTCCCTGTGTCTGTCACCACCCCTGAATATGTACAACCCTCTCTGTGTCTGTCATCCCCTAAATCCTGTACAACCCTCCCTGTGTCTGTCATCCCCTAAATCCTGTACAACCCTCCCTGTGCCTGTCACCCCCTCAATCCTGTATAACCCTCCCTGTGTCTGTCACCCCCTCAATCCTGTACAACCCTCCCTGGGTCTGTCATCCCCTAAATACTCTACAACCCTCCCTGTGACTGTCACCACCCCTGAATCCTGTACAACCTTCCCTGTGTCTGGTACCACCCCTGAATATGTACAACCCTCCCTGTGTCTGTCATCCCTTAAATCCTGTACAACCCTCCCTGTGTCTGTCACGTCCTCAATCCTGTACAACCCTCCCTATGACTGTCACCCCCTCAATCCTGTACAACCCTCCCTGTGACTGTCACCACCCCTGAATATGTACAACCCTCCCTGTGTCTGTCATCCCCTAAATCCTGTACAACCCTCCCTGTGACTGTCACCACCCTTAAATCCTGTACAACTCTCCCTGTGTCTGTCACCCCCTCAATCCTGTACAACCCTCCTTGTGTCTGTCATCCGCTAAATACTGTACAACCCTCCCTGTGACTGTCACCACCCCTGAATCCTGTACAACCTTCCCTGTGTCTGTCACCCCCTCAATCCTGTACAACCATCCCTATGACTGTCACCCACTCAATCCTGTACAACCCTCCCTGTGACTGTCACCACCCCTGAATATGTACAACCCTCCCTGTGTCTGTCATCCCCTAAATCCTGTACAACCCTCCCTGTGACTGTCACCACCCTTAAATCCTGTACAACCCTTCCTGTGTCTGTCACCCCCTCAATCCTGTACAACCCTCCCTGTGTCTGTCATCCCCTAAATACTCTACAACCCTCCCTGTGACTATCACCACCCCTGAATCCTATACAACCCTCCCTGTGTCTGTCACCACCCCTGAATATGTAAAACCCTCCCTGTGTCTGTCATCCCTTAAATCCTGTACAACCCTCCCTGTGTCTGTCACCTCCTCAATCCTGTACAACCCTCCCTATGACTGTCACCCCCTCAATCCTGTACAACCCTCCCTGTGACTGTCACCACCCCTGAATATGTACAACCCTCCCTGTGTCTGTCATCCCTTAAATCCTGTACAACCCTCCCTGTGACTGTCACCACCCTTGAATATGTACAACCCTCCCTGTGTCTATCATCCCCTAAATCCTGTACAACCCTCCCTGTGTCTGTCACCCCCTCAATCCTGTACAACCCTCCCTGTGTCTGTCATCCCCTAAATCCTGTACAACCCTCCCTGTGTCTGTCGCCCCCTCAATCCTGTACAACCCTCCCTGTGTCTGTCATCCCTTAAATCCTGTACAACCCTCCCTGTGTCTGTCACCCCCTCAATCCTGTTCAACCCTCCCAGTGTCTGTCACCCCCTCAATCCTGTATAACCCTCCCTGTGACTGTCACCACCCCTGAATATGTACAACCCTCCCTGTGTCTGTCATCCCCTAAATCCTGTACAAACCTCCCTGTGTCTGTCACGTCCTCAATCCTGTACAACCCTCCCTATGACTGTCACCCCCTCAATCCTGTACAACCCACCCTGTGACTGTCACCACCCTTAAATCCTGTACAACTCTCCCTGTGTCTGTCACCCCCTCAATCCTGTACAACCCTCCTTGTGTCTGTCATCCGCTAAATACTGTACAACCCTCCCTGTGACTGTCACCACCCCTGAATCCTGTACAACCTTCCCTGTGTCTGTCACCCCCTCAATCCTGTACAACCCTCCCTATGACTGTCACCCGCTCAATCCTGTACAACCCTCCCTGTGACTGTCACCACCCCTGAATATGTACAACCCTCCCTGTGTCTGTCATCCCCTAAATCCTGTACAACCCTCCCTGTGACTGTCACCACCCTTAAATCCTGTACAACCCTTCCTGTGTCTGTCACCCCCTCAATCCTGTACAACCCTCCCTGTGTCTGTCATCCCCTAAATACTCTACAACCCTCCCTGTGACTATCACCACCCCTGAATCGTATACAACCCTCCCTGTGTCTGTCACCACCCCTGAATATGTAAAACCCTCCCTGTGTCTGTCATCCCTTAAATCCTGTACAACCCTCCCTGTGTCTGTCACCTCCTCAATCCTGTACAACCCTCCCTATGACTGTCACCCCCTCAATCCTGTACAACCCTCCCTGTGACTGTCACCACCCCTGAATATGTACAACCCTCCCTGTGTCTGTCATCCCTTAAATCCTGTACAACCCTCCCTGTGACTGTCACCACCCTTGAATATGTACAACCCTCCCTGTGTCTATCATCCCCTAAATCCTGTACAACCCTCCCTGTGTCTGTCACCCCCTCAATCCTGTACAACCCTCCCTGTGTCTGTCATCCCCTAAATCCTGTACAACCCTCCCTGTGTCTGTCGCCCCCTCAATCCTGTACAACCCTCCCTGTGTCTGTCATCCCTTAAATCCTGTACAACCCTCCCTGTGTCTGTCACCCCCTCAATCCTGTTCAACCCTCCCAGTGTCTGTCACCCCCTCAATCCTGTATAACCCTCCCTGTGACTGTCACCACCCCTGAATATGTACAACCCTCCCTGTGTCTGTCATCCCCTAAACCCTGTACAAACCTCACTGTGCCTGTCACCTCCTCAATCCTGTATAACCCTCTCTGTGTCTGTCACCCCCTCAATCCTGTACAACCCACCCTGTGTCTGTCACCACCTCAGTCCTGTACAACCCTCCCTGTGCCTGTCATCCCCCCTGAATATGTACAACCATCCCTGTGACTGTCATCTCCTAAATCCTGTACAACCCTCCCTGTGTCTATCACCCCCTCAATCCTGTACAACCCTCCCTGTGACTGTCATCCCCCCTGAATATGTACAACCCTCCCTGTGACTGTCCCAACCCCTGAATCCTGTACAACCCTCCCTGTGACTGTCACCACCCCTAAATCCTGTACAACCCTCCCTGTGTCTGTCACCCCTCAATCCTCTACAACCCTGCCTGTGTCTGTCATTCCCTAAATCCTGTACAACTCTCCCTGTGTCTGTCACCCCCTGAATCCTGTACAACCCTCCCTGTGTCTGTCATCCCCCCTGAATATGTACAACCCTCCCTGTGTCTGTCATCCCCTCAATGCTGTACAACCCTCCCAGTGTCTGTCACCTCCAAAATCCTGTACAACCCTCCTTGTGACTGTCACCACCCCTAAATCCTGTACAACCCTCCCTGTGACTGTCACCACCCCTGAATATGTACAACCCTCCCTGTGTCTGTCATCCCCTAAATCCTGTACAACCCTCCCTGTGACTGTCACCACCCTTAAATCCTGTACAACTCTCCCTGTGTCTGTCACCCCCTCAATCCTGTACAACCCTCCTTGTGTCTGTCATCCGCTAAATACTGTACAACCCTCCCTGTGACTGTCACCACCCCTGAATCCTGTACAACCTTCCCTGTGTCTGTCACCCCCTCAATCCTGTACAACCATCCCTATGACTGTCACCCGCTCAATCCTGTACAACCCTCCCTGTGACTGTCACCACCCCTGAATATGTACAACCCTCCCTGTGTCTGTCATCCCCTAAATCCTGTACAACCCTCCCTGTGACTGTCACCACCCTTAAATCCTGTACAACCCTTCCTGTGTCTGTCACCCCCTCAATCCTGTACAACCCTCCCTGTGTCTGTCATCCCCTAAATACTCTACAACCCTCCCTGTGACTATCACCACCCCTGAATCCTATACAACCCTCCCTGTGTCTGTCACCACCCCTGAATATGTAAAACCCTCCCTGTGTCTGTCATCCCTTAAATCCTGTACAACCCTCCCTGTGTCTGTCACCTCCTCAATCCTGTACAACCCTCCCTATGACTGTCACCCCCTCAATCCTGTACAACCCTCCCTGTGACTGTCACCACCCCTGAATATGTACAACCCTCCCTGTGTCTGTCATCCCTTAAATCCTCTACAACCCTCCCTGTGACTGTCACCACCCTTGAATATGTACAACCCTCCCTGTGTCTATCATCCCCTAAATCCTGTACAACCCTCCCTGTGTCTGTCACCCCCTCAATCCTGTACAACCCTCCCTGTGTCTGTCATCCCCTAAATCCTGTACAACCCTCCCTGTGTCTGTCGCCCCCTCAATCCTGTACAACCCTCCCTGTGTCTGTCATCCCTTAAATCCTGTACAACCCTCCCTGTGTCTGTCACCCCCTCAATCCTGTTCAACCCTCCCAGTGTCTGTCACCCCCTCAATCCTGTATAACCCTCCCTGTGACTGTCACCACCCCTGAATATGTACAACCCTCCCTGTGTCTGTCATCCCCTAAATCCTGTACAAACCTCCCTGTGTCTGTCACGTCCTCAATCCTGTACAACCCTCCCTATGACTGTCACCCCCTCAATCCTGTACAACCCACCCTGTGACTGTCACCACCCTTAAATCCTGTACAACTCTCCCTGTGTCTGTCACCCCCTCAATCCTGTACAACCCTCCTTGTGTCTGTCATCCGCTAAATACTGTACAACCCTCCCTGTGACTGTCACCACCCCTGAATCCTGTACAACCTTTCCTGTGTCTGTCACCCCCTCAATCCTGTACAACCCTCCCTATGACTGTCACCCGCTCAATCCTGTACAACCCTCCCTGTGACTGTCACCACCCCTGAATATGTACAACCCTCCCTGTTTCTGTCATCCCCTAAATCCTGTACAACCCTCCCTGTGACTGTCACCACCCTTAAATCCTGTACAACCCTTCCTGTGTCTGTCACCCCCTCAATCCTGTACAACCCTCCCTGTGTCTGTCATCCCCTAAATACTCTACAACCCTCCCTGTGACTATCACCACCCCTGAATCGTATACAACCCTCCCTGTGTCTGTCACCTCCCCTGAATATGTAAAACCCTCCCTGTGTCTGTCATCCCTTAAATCCTGTACAACCCTCCCTGTGTCTGTCACCTCCTCAATCCTGTACAACCCTCCCTATGACTGTCACCCCCTCAATCCTGTACAACCCTCCCTGTGACTGTCACCACCCCTGAATATGTACAACCCTCCCTGTGTCTGTCATCCCTTAAATCCTGTACAACCCTCCCTGTGACTGTCACCACCCTTGAATATGTACAACCCTCCCTGTGTCTATCATCCCCTAAATCCTGTACAACCCTCCCTGTGTCTGTCACCCCCTCAATCCTGTACAACCCTCCCTGTGTCTGTCATCCCCTAAATCCTGTACAGCCCTCCCTGTGTCTGTCGCCCCCTCAATCCTGTACAATCCTCCCTGTGTCTGTCATCCCTTAAATCCTGTACAACCCTCCCTGTGTCTGTCACCCCCTCAATCCTGTTCAACCCTCCCAGTGTCTATCACCCCCTCAATCCTGTATAACCCTCCCTGTGACTGTCACCACCCCTGAATATGTACAACCCTCCCTGTGTCTGTCATCCCCTAAATCCTGTACAAACCTCCCTGTGCCTGTCACCTCCTCAATCCTGTATAACCCTCTCTGTGTCTGTCACCCCCTCAATCCTGTACAACCCACCCTGTGTCTGTCACCACCTCAGTCCTGTACAACCCTCCCTGTGCCTGTCATCCCCCCTGAATATGTACAACCATCCCTGTGACTGTCATCTCCTAAATCCTGTACAACCCTCCCTGTGTCTATCACCCCCTCAATCCTGTACAACCCTCCCTGTGACTGTCATCCCCCCTGAATATGTACAACCCTCCCTGTGACTGTCCCAACCCCTGAATCCTGTACAACCCTCCCTGTGACTGTCACCACCCCTAAATCCTGTACAACCCTCCCTGTGTCTGTCACCCCTCAATCCTCTACAACCCTGCCTGTGTCTGTCATTCCCTAAATCCTGTACAACTCTCCCTGTGTCTGTCACCCCCTGAATCCTGTACAACCCTCCCTGTGTCTGTCATCCCCCCTGAATATGTACAACCCTCCCTGTGTCTGTCATCCCCTCAATGCTGTACAACCCTCCCAGTGTCTGTCACCTCCAAAATCCTGTACAACCCTCCTTGTGACAGTCACCACCCCTAAATCCAGTACAACCCTCCCTGTGTCTGTCACCCCCTTAATCCTGTAGAACCCTCCCCGTGACTGTCACCACCCCTGAATATGTACAACCCTCCCTGTGTCTGTCATCCCCTAAATCCTGTACAACCCTCCCTGTGTCTGTCACCCCCTTAATCCTGTACAACCCTCCCTGTGTCTGTCATCCCCTAAATCCTGTACAACCCTCCCTGTGTCTGTCACCCCCTCAATCCTGTACAACCCTCCCTGTGACTGTCACCATCCCTGAATATGTACAACCCTCTCTGTGTCTGTCACCACCCCTAAATCCTGTACAACCCTCCCTGTGTCTGTCACCCCCTCAATCATGTACAACCCTCCCTGTGTCTGTCATCCCCTAAATCCTGTACAACCCTCCCTGTGTCTGTCGCCCCCTCAATCCTGTACAACCCTCCCTGTGTCTGTCATCCCCTCAATCCTGTACAACTCTCCCTGTGTCTGTCATCCCTTAAATCCTGTACAACCCTCCCTGTGTCTGTCACCCCCTCAATCCTGTACAACCCTCCTTGTGACTGACACCCCCTCAATCCTGTACAACCCTCCCTGTGACTGTCACCACCCCTGAATATGTACAACCCTCCCTGTGTCTGTCATCCCCTAAATCCTGTACAACCCTCTCTGTGTCTGTCACCCCCTCAATCCTGTACAACCCTCCCTGTGTCTGTCATCTCCTAAATGCTGTACAACTCTCCCTGTGACTGTCATCCCCTAAATACTGTACAACCCTCCCTGTGACTGTCACCCCCTCAATCCTGTACAACCTTCCGTGTCTGTCATCCCCCCTGAATATGTACAACCCTCCCTGTGTCTGTCACCCCCTAAATCCTGTACAACCCTCCCTGTGACTGTCACCACCCCTAAATCCTGTACAACCCTCCCTGGGTCTGTCACCCCCTAAATCCTGTACAACCCTCACTGTGTCTGGCACCCCCTTAATCCTGTACAACCCTCCCTGTGTCTGTCATCCCCTAAATCCTGTACAACCCTCCCTGTGTCTGTCACCCCCTCATCCTGTACAACCCTCCCTGTGACTGTCACCACCCCTGAATATGTACAACCCTCCCTGTGTCTGTCACCCCCTTAATCCTGTACAACCCTCCCTGTGTCTGTCATCCCCTAAATCCTGTACAACCCTACCTGTGTCTGTCACCCCCTCAATCCTGTACAACCCTCCCTGTGACTGTCACCACCCCTGAATATGTACAACCCTCCCTGTGTCTGTCACCACCCCTAAATCCTGCACAACCCTCCCTGTGTCTGTCACCCCCTCAATCCTGTACAACCCTCCTTGTGTCTGTCATCCGCTAAATACTGTACAACCCTCCCTGTGACTGTCACCACCCCTGAATCCTGTACAACCCTCCCTGTGTCTGTCAGCACCCCTCAATATGTACAACCCTCCCTGTGTGTGTCATCCCTTAAATCCTGTACAACCCTCTCTGTGTCTGTCACCCCCTCAATCCTGTACAACCCTCCCTATGACTGTCACCCGCTCAATCCTGTACAACCCTCCCTGTGACTGTCACCACCCCTGAATATGTACAACCCTCCCTGTGTCTGTCATCCCCTAAATCCTGTACAACCCTCCCTGTGACTGTCACCACCCTTAAATCCTGTACAACCCTTCCTGTGTCTGTCACCCCCTCAATCCCGTACAACCCTCCCTGTGTCTGTCATCCCCTAAATACTCTACAACCCTCCCTGTGACTATCACCACCCCTGAATCCTATACAACCCTCCCTGTGTCTGTCACAACCCCTGAATATGTAAAACCCTCCCTGTGTCTGTCATCCCTTAAATCCTGTACAACCCTCCCTGTGTCTGTCACCTCCTCAATCCTGTACAACCCTCCCTATGACTGTCAACCCCTCAATCCTGTACAACCCTCCCAGTGACTGTCACCACCCCTGAATATGTACAACCCTCCCTGTGTCTGTCATCCCTTAAATCCTGTACAACCCTCCCTGTGACTGTCACCCCCTCAATCCTGTACAACCCTCCCTGTGACTGTCACCACCCTTGAATATGTACAACCCTCCCTGTGTCTATCATCCCCTAAATCCTGTACAACCCTCCCTGTGTCTGTCACCCCCTCAATCCTGTACAACCCTCCCTGTGTCTGTCACCCCCTCAATCCTGTTCAACCCTCCCTGTGTCTGTCACCCCCTCAATCCTGTGTAACCCTCCCTGTGACTGTCACCACCCCTGAACATGTACAACCCTCCCTGTGTCTGTCATCCCTTAAATCCTGTACAACCCTCCCTGTGTCTGTCGCCCCCTCAATCCTGTACAACCCTCCCTGTGTCTGTCATCCCCTCAATCCTGTACAACTCTCCCTGTGTCTGTCATCCCTTAAATCCTGTACAACCCTCCCTGTGTCTGTCACCCCCTCAATCCTGTTCAACCCTCCCAGTGTCTGTCACCCCCTCAATCCTGTATAACCCTCCCTGTGACTGTCACCACCCCTGAATATGCACAACCCTCCCTGTGTCTGTCATCCCCTAAATCCTGTACAACCCTCCCTGTGCCTGTCACCCCCTCAATCCTGTATAACCCTCCCTGTGTCTGTCACCCCCTCAATCCTGTACAACCCACCCTGTGTCTGTCATCCCCTAAATCCAGTACAACCCTCCCTGTGTCTGTCATCCCCTAAATCCTGTACAACCCTCCCTGTGACTGTCACCACCCCTAAATCCTGTACAACCTTCCCTGTGCCTGTTACCCCCTCAATCCGGTACAACCCTCCCTGTGTCTGTCACCCCCTCAATCCTGTACAACCCTCCCTGTGACTGTCACCACCCCTGAATATGTACAACCCTCCCTGTTTCTGTCACCACCCCTAAATCCTGTACAACCCACCCTTTGTCTGTCACCCCCTCAATCCTGTACAACCCTCCTTGTGTCTGTCATCCGCTAAATACTGTACAACCCTCCCTGTGTCTGTCATCCCCTAAATCCTGTACAAACCTCCCTGTGCCTGTCACCCCCTCAATCCTGTACAACCCTCCCTGTGTCTGTCATCCCCTAAATCCTGTACAACCCTCCCTGTGCCTGTCACCCCCTCAATCCTGTATAACCCTCCCTGTGTCTGTCACCCCCTAAATGCTGTACAACCCTCCCTGTGACTGTCACAACCCCTAAATCCTGTACAACCCTCCCTGTGTCTGTCACCCCCTCAATCCTGTACAACCCTCCCTGTGTCTGTCATCCCCTAAATCCTGTACAACCCTCCCTGTGTCTGTCACCCCCTCAATCCTGTACAACCCTCCCTGTGTCTGTCATCCCCTAAATCCAGTACAACCCTCCCTCTGTCTGTCATCCCCTAAATCCTGTACAACCCTCCCTGTGCCTGTCACCCCCTCAATCCTGTACAACTCTCCCTGTGACTGTCACCACCCCTGAATATGTACAACCCTCCCTGTGTCTGTCACCACCCCTAAATCCTGTACAACCCTCCCTGTGTCTGTCACCCCCTCAATCCTGTACAACCCTCCTTGAGGCTGTCATCTGCTAAATACTGTACAACCCTCCCTGTGACTGTCACAACCCCTGAATCCTGTACAACCCTCCCTGTGTCTGTCACCACCCCTGAATATGTACAACCCTCCCTGTGTCTGTCATCCCTTAAATCCTGTACAACCCTCCCTGTGTCTGTCACCCCCTCAATCCTGTACAACGCTCCCTGTGTCTGTCATGCCCTAAATCCAGTACAACCCTCCCTGTGTCTGTCATCCCCTAAATCCTGTACAACCCTCCCTGTGACTGTCACCACCCCTGAATCCTGTACAACCTTCCCTGTGACTGTCACCACCCCTGAATATGTACAACCCTCCCTGTGTCTGTCACCACCCCTAAATCCTGTACAACCCTCCCTGTGTCTGTCACCCCCTCAATCCTGTACAACCCTCCTTGTGTCTGTCATCCGCTAAATACTGTACAACCCTCCCTGTGACTGTCACCACCCCTGAATCCTGTAGAACCCTCCCTGTGTCTGTCACCACCCCTGAATATGTACAACCCTCCCTGTGTGTGTCATTCCTTAAATCCTGTACAACCCTCCCTGTGTCTGTCACCCCCTAAATCCTGTACAACCCTCGCTGTGTCTGTCATCCCCTAAATCCAGTACAACCCTCCCTGTGTCTTTCATCCCCTAAATCCTGTACAACCCTCCCTGTGACTGTCACCACCCCTGAATCCTGTACAACCCTCCCTCTATCTGTCACCACCCCTGAATATGTACAACCCTCTCTGTGTCTGTCATCCCCTAAATCCTGTACAACCCTCCCTGTGTCTGTCATCCCCTAAATCCTGTACAACCCTCCCTGTGCCTGTCACCCCCTCAATCCTGTATAACCCTCCCTGTGTCTGTCACCCCCTCAATCCTGTACAACCCTCCCTGTGACTGACACCCCCTCAATCCTGTACAAACCTCCCTGTGACTGTCACCACCCCTGAATATGTACAACCCTCCCTGTGTCTGTCATCCCCTAAATCCTGTACAACCCTCTCTGTGTCTGTCACCCCCTCAATCCTGTACAACCCTCCCTGTGTCTGTCATCTCCTAAATGCTGTACAACTCTCCCTGTGACTGTCATCCCCTAAATACTGTGCAACCCTCCCTGTGACTGTCACCCCCTCAATCCTGTACAACCTTCCGTGTCTGTCATCCCCCCTGAATATGTACAACCCTCCCTGTGTCTGTCACCCCCTTAATCCTGTACAACCCTCCCTGTGTCTGTCATCCCCTAAATCCTGTACAACCCTCCCTGTGTCTGTCACCCCCTCAATCCTGTACAACCCTCCCTGTGACTGTCACCACCCCTGAATATGTACAACCCTCCCTGTGTCTGTCACCACCCCTAAATCCTGCACAGGCCTCCCTGTGTCTGTCACCCCCTCAATCCTGTACAACCCTCCTTGTGTCTGTCATCCGCTAAATACTGTACAACCCTCCCTGTGACTGTCACCACCCCTGAATCCTCAACAACCCTCCCTGTGTCTGTCACCACCCCTGAATATGTACAACCCTCCCTGTGTCTGTCATCCCTTAAATCCTGTACAACCTTCCCTGTGTCTGTCACCCCCTCAATCCTGTACAACCCTCCCTATGACTGTCACCCGCTCAATCCTGTACAACCTTCCCTGTGACTGTCACCACCCCTGAATATGTACAACCCTCCCTGTGTCTGTCATTCCCTAAATCCTGTACAACCCTCCCTGTGACTGTCACCACCCTTAAATCCTGTACAACCCTTCCTGTGTCTGTCACCCCCTCAATCCTGTACAACCCTCCCTGTGTCTGTCATCCCCTAAATACTCTACAACCCTCCCTGTGACTATCACCACCCCTGAATCCTGTACAACCCTCCCTGTGTCTGTCACCACCCCTGAATATGTAAAACCCTCCCTGTGTCTGTCATCCCCTAAATCCTGTACAACCCTCCCTGTGTCTGTCACCCCCTCAATCCTGTACAACCCTCGCTGTGACTGTCATCACCCCTGAATATGTACAACCCTCTCTGTGTCTGTCACCACCCCTAAATCCTGTACAACCCTCCCTGTGTCTGTCACCCCCTCAATCATGTACAACCCTCCCTGTGTCTGTCATCCCCTAAATCCTGTACAACCCTCCCTGTGTCTGTCGCCCCCTCAATCCTGTACAACCCTCCCTGTGTCTGTCATCCCCTCAATCCTGTACAACTCTCCCTGTTTCTGTCCTCCCTTAAATCCTGTACAACCCTCCCTGTGTCTGTCACCCCCTCAATCCTGTACAACCCTCCCTGTGACTGACACCCCCTCAATCCTGTACAACCCTCCCTGTGACTGTCACCACCCCTGAATATGTACAACCCTCCCTGCGTCTGTCATCCCCTAAATCCTGTACAACCCTCTCTGTGTCTGTCACCCCCTCAATCCTGTACAACCCTCCCTGTGTCTGTCATCTCCTAAACGCTGTACAACTCTCCCTGTGACTGTCATTCCCTAAATACTGTACAACCCTCCCTGTGACTGTCACCCCCTCAATCCTGTACAACCTTCCGTGTCTGTCATCCCCCCTGAATATGTACAACCCTCCCTGTGTCTGTCACCCCCTAAATCCTGTACAACCCTCCCTGTGACTGTCACCACCCCTAAATCCTGTACAACCCTCCCTGGGTCTGTCACCCCCTAAATCCTGTACAACCCTCCCTGTGTCTGGCACCCCCTTCATCCTGTACAACCCTCCCTGTGTCTGTCATCCCCTAAATCCTGTACAACCCTCCCTGTGTCTGTCACCCCCTCATCCTGTACAACCCTCCCTGTGACTGTCACCACCCCTGAATATGTACAACCCTCCCTGTGTCTGTCACCACCCCTAAATCCTGTACAACCCTCCCTGTGTTTGTCACCCCTCAATCCTGTACAACCCTCCCTGTGTCTGTCACCCCCTTAATCCTGTACAACCCTCCCTGTGTCTGTCATCCCCTAAATCCTGTACAACCCTCCCTGTGTCTGTCACCCCCTCAATCCTGTACAACCCTCCCTGTGACTGTCACCACCCCTGAATATGTACAACCCTCCCTGTGTCTGTCACCACCCCTAAATCCTGCACAACCCTCCTTGTGTCTGTCACCCCCTCAATCCTGTACAACCCTCCTTGTGTCTGTCATCCGCTAAATACTGTACAACCCTCCCTGTGACTGTCACCACCCCTGAATCCTCTACAAC
The DNA here is from genome assembly GCF_030028105.1 of Mobula birostris. Lineage (NCBI taxonomy): Eukaryota > Metazoa > Chordata > Chondrichthyes > Myliobatiformes > Myliobatidae > Mobula > Mobula birostris. The sequence continues at coordinate 138,708,063 of NC_092371.1, read as the reverse complement.
CCTCCCTGTGTCTGCCACCACCCCTGAATATGTAGAACCCTCCCTGTGTCTGTCATCCCTTAAATCCTGTACAACCTTCCCTGTGTCTGTCACCCCCTCAATCCTGTACAACCCTCCCTATGACTGTCACCCGCTCAATCCTGTACAACCTTCCCTGTGACTGTCACCACCCCTGAATATGTACAACCCTCCCTGTGTCTGTCATCCCCTAAATCCTGTACAACCCTCCCTGTGACTGTCACCACCCTTAAATCCTGTACAACCCTTCCTGTGTCTGTCACCCCCTCAATCCTGTACAACCCTCCCTGTGTCTGTCATCCCCTAAATACTCTACAACCCTCCCTGTGACTATCACCACCCCTGAATCCTATACAACCCTCCCTGTGTCTGTCACCACCCCTGAATATGTAAAACCCTCCCTGTGTCTGTCATCCCTTAAATCCTGTACAACCCTCCCTGTGTCTGTCACCTCCTCAATCCTGTACAACCCTCCCTATGACTGTCACCCCCTCAATCCTGTACAACCCTCCCTGTGACTGTCACCACCCCTGAATATGTACAACCCTCCCTGTGTCTGTCATCCCTTAAATCCTGTACAACCCTCCCTGTGTCTATCATCCCCTAAATCCTGTACAACCCTCCCTGTGTCTGTCACCCCCTGAATCCTGTACAACCCTCCCTGTGTCTGTCACCCCCTCAATCCTGTTCAACCCTCCCTGTGTCTGTCACCCCCTCAATCCTGTATAACCCTCCCTGTGACTGTCACCACCCCTGAATATGTACAACCCTCCCTGTGTCTGTCGCCCCCTCAATCCTGTACAACCCTCCCTGTGTCTGTCATCCCCTCAATCCTGTACAACTCTCCCTGTGTCTGTCATCCCTTAAATCCTGTACAACCCTCCCTGTGTCTGTCACCCCCTCAATCCTGTTCAACCCTCCCAGTGTCTGTCACCCCCTCAATCCTGTTCAACCCTCCCTGTGACTGTCACCACCCCTGAATATGTACAACCCTCCCTGTGTCTGTCATCCCCTAAATCCTGTACAACCCTCCCTGTGCCTGTCACCCGCTCAATCCTGTATAACCCTCCCTGTGTCTGTCACCCCCTCAATCCTGTACAACCCTCCCTGTGTCTGTCACCCCCTCAATCCTGTACAACCCTCCCTGTGTCTGTCATCCCCTAAATCCTGTACAACCCTCCCTGTGACTGTCACCACCCCTGAATCCTGTACAACCTTCCCTGTGCCTGTTACCCCCTCAATCCTGTACAACCCTCCCTGTGTCTGTCACCCCCTCAATCCTGTACAACCCTCCCTGTGACTGTCACCACCCCTGAATATGTACAACCCTCCCTGTTTCTGTCACCACCCCTAAATCCTGTACAACCCTCCCTTTGTCTGTCACCCCCTCAATCCTGTACAACCCTCCCTGTGACTGTCACCACCCCTGAGTATGTACAACCCTCCCTGTGTCTGTCATCCCTTAAATCCTGTACAACCCTCCCTGTGACTGTCACCCCCTCAATCCTGTACAACCCTCCCTGTGACTGTCACCACCCTTGAATATGTACAACCCTCCCTGTGTCTGTCATCCGCTAAATACTGTACAACCCTCCCTGTGACTGTCACCACCCCTGAATCCTGTACAACCCTCCCTGTGACTGTCACCACCCCAGACTATGTACAACCCTCCCTGTGCCTGTCACCCCCTCAATCCTGAACAACCCTCCCTGTGTCTGTCATCCCCTAAATCCTGTACAACCCTCCCTGTGCCTGTCACCCCCTCAATCCTGTATAACCCTCCCTGTGTCTGTCACCCCCTTAATCCTGTACAACCCTCCCTGTGTCTGTCATCCCCTAAATCCTGTACAACCCTCCCTGTGTCTGTCACCCCCTCAATCCTGTACAACCCTCCCTGTGACTGTCACCACCCCTGAATATGTACAACCCTCCCTGTGTCTGTCACCACCCCTAAATCCTGCACAACCCTCCTTGTGTCTGTCACCCCCTCAATCCTGTACAACCCTCCTTGTGTCTGTCATCCGCTAAATACTGTACAACCCTCCCTGTGACTGTCACCACCCCTGAATCCTCTACAACCCTCCCTGTGTCTGTCATCCCTTAAATCCTGTACAACCTTCCCTGTGTCTGTCACCCCCTCAATCCTGTACAACCCTCCCTATGACTGTCACCCGCTCAATCCTGTACAACCTTCCCTGTGACTGTCACCACCCCTGAATATGTACAACCCTCCCTGTGTCTGTCATCCCCTAAATACTGTACAACCCTCCCTGTGACTGTCACCACCCCTGAATCCTATACAACCCTCCCTGTGTCTGTCACCACCCCTGAATATGTAAAACCCTCCCTGTGTCTGTCATCCCCTAAATCCTGTACAACCCTCCCTGTGTCTGTCACCCCCTCAATCCTGTACAACCCTCGCTGTGACTGTCACCACCCCTGAATATGTACAACCCTCTCTGTGTCTGTCACCACCCCTAAATCCTGTACAACCCTCCCTGTGTCTGTCACCCCCTCAATCATGTACAACCCTCCCTGTGTCTGTCATCCCCTAAATCCTGTACAACCCTCCCTGTGTCTGTCGCCCCCTCAATCCTGTACAACCCTCCCTGTGTCTGTCATCCCCTCAATCCTGTACAACTCTCCCTGTTTCTGTCCTCCCTTAAATCCTGTACAACCCTCCCTGTGTCTGTCACCCCCTCAATCCTGTACAACCCTCCCTGTGACTGACACCCCCTCAATCCTGTACAACCCTCCCTGTGACTGTCAACACCCCTGAATATGTACAACCCTCCCTGCGTCTGTCATCCCCTAAATCCTGTACAACCCTCTCTGTGTCTGTCACCCCCTCAATCCTGTACAACCCTCCCTGTGTCTGTCATCTCCTAAACGCTGTACAACTCTCCCTGTGACTGTCATTCCCTAAATACTGTACAACCCTCCCTGTGACTGTCACCCCCTCAATCCTGTACAACCTTCCGTGTCTGTCATCCCCCCTGAATATGTACAACCCTCCCTGTGTCTGTCACCCCCTAAATCCTGTACAACCCTCCCTGTGACTGTCACCACCCCTAAATCCTGTACAACCCTCCCTGGGTCTGTCACCCCCTAAATCCTGTACAACCCTCCCTGTGTCTGGCACCCCCTTCATCCTGTACAACCCTCCCTGTGTCTGTCATCTCCTAAATCCTGTACAACCCTCCCTGTGTCTGTCACCCCCTCATCCTGTACAACCCTCCCTGTGACTGTCACCACCCCTGAATATGTACAACCCTCCCTGTGTCTGTCACCACCCCTAAATCCTGTACAACCCTCCCTGTGTCTGTCACCCCTCAATCCTGTACAACCCTCCCTGTGTCTGTCACCCCCTTAATCCTGTACAACCCTCCCTGTGTCTGTCATCCCCTAAATCCTGTACAACCCTCCCTGTGTCTGTCATCCCCTAAATCCAGTACAACCCTCCCTGTGTCTGTCGCCCCCTCAATCCTGTACAACCCTCCCTGTGTCTGTCACCCCCTCAATCCTGTACAACCCTCCCTGTGACTGTCACCACCCC